>NC_140589.1:1336141329-1339080651 GCF_964204655.1 Triturus cristatus | reverse complement strand
GAAGTAGTAATTTAGTAAGATTTATTCAAGCAGGTAACAAGTAGTATAACAAGTAATTAAGTTGTGAGGGACTTACTCCTCCAGAAGACCGGGACAAGGCGCTGTGGCTACCTCATCAAGGGTGCACCCTTTTGCTGGGCAAGACTTCCAGATTCCTCTTTCTCAGATCTTTTTGCAGTGAAGTGAAAAGGTTGCAGTGCTACTTCATGATAAATGGAACCAGTCTTGTACAGCCCTGTCCAACAACAATATCAAGCCTTACCCCCTTGGATGATTCTGAAAATCAAACAAGAGATTACATTCGAAAATAAAACCTGTGGTCATATTCATAGGTGGCAAAGCCACCTTGCCAGCTATGAAATATAACTCTGACCCACTCTTAGCTTTTTGAGGTAAAAGTGAAGGATTCAGCTGGAGCTAGAGAGTGACGTATCCCACTTTGAAGGGCCCTCAAAGACTTTAGCATCTTGCCTTGCTACACTCGAGCATTTTGAGAGCCAGAAAAACATTTTACTCCAAAGTTAAAAGCTTTGGGTGGTGAGACCTACTTGGCTTATCCAATCCCTGCTCCATTTTGGTCCACCTAAAGTTGCTCTTTTGTTCTGGTCATGTGCTAACATTGACTTCCAATTGATAATTCGTAATTTGTTGGTATTGTTGTGCCTTTACTTTAAAAATGCATACCTATAATTCTCTTTATCTGATACTGATGTTTTTTTCTTTATTTTTGTAAGTGTTTTACAATTCATATTAATGTTGTTTGGTGCCGTTTTAACTTAGCATGCATTTCTTTGTGGAACTGCATGCATCTTGTGCTTAGACCACTATTTACCCTAACCTGATTGTGTTTATTAAGCTGATGGTGTAGGCCATCCCAAATTAGTAGTCCACTTTCAGACTAAACGATATTTCATCTCATGTGGACTCACATTTGCCACCTCCCTAGATCGTTCTCATTGTGGGAAGTCCCCTCCAGTTGTTATAGAGACTTCGGGATCTATGAAGCAGGTAGAAGGTGGTTCTTGGGGCCTGAGCTGTGTGCCTTAACAGTGAGTGATTTGATGGTGTGGGGGTCCATTGGAGTCCTGGCGCTGGCCACTGCCTGCTTTACCCTGTAAACCAGATTGAACCCGACTCCTCTCCATGAAGCCACCACTACCTTTGGTGTGCTCTGCAAGGACAGGGCCCCCCACTGGGACCTTTACTCCGACCTGCACCCTTGGTGTCCAGGACACCTTACCACTAACTGCTCTTCAAAAGCAAGCCTGTGTTGTGCAGCTGATGGTGGGACACCAAGAAATCATGATGGCCCTAACCCTCAAGGAATTCATTGCAGTGGGGCAACGACTAGAAATGATGGTCATTAAAATCACAGACCTCACCTCATAAAATTCATAAGAGTCGAGATAAGAGTCTTCCAGGGCTAATTGGATGGCATAGATAATAGTTCCCCCACACTAAACCCAGATGGTCCACTGGGACTCAGACCTCTAGCATCTATGACACAAGGTTACTGAAACGAAGGACAGGAGACGCAGGGACAATGCCCACTTCTTTATCTTCCCCCTATGAGTGGATGATGTAAAGTGCTTCCTCTGTGACCTGATCCCTCGTATCATGGGCTTCCCTTTCACACCAACACTGGAAATACAGAGGGCTCACTGAATACACCCGAGGCCTGATCATGGACGTTATTTAGGGGTAGTCAGGGGTCACAGCTGTGGCCTCTAGCTTGCTCCCTGCTACTCCTGGCACTCCCTTTGTGACCCCTGGCCTCAGAGGAGGCAAATGTTTTGCCACCCCTGAGGCCAGGGGTTGCAGAAGAAGTGACAGGAGTAGCAGGGAGCAAGGTAGAGGTCACAGCTGCAACCCCTGACTACCTCCAAATGAAGTCCATGGGCCTGATACCAGAAATAAAGCCTGACCAATTGTTGCATGTTTTTTCTTTTTTAATTCTTTTTTTTGGCATTTATAGTACAAAAAACATTCTGAGGCATTGGCCTCAGGGGGAGAAGAGGGGATAAAGAAGGGGAAGGAGGGGAGCGCATCCATCACATAATGACATCACATTAGCCGGCATTACACGTTACATAGCAATCTTATGGTATCAACAGGTAGTTTCGATGGAGAGTGTTGGTAAGGGCAGGAATGAGTTTCAAGGGTTCGTAGTAAGTTGAAATGCTCCATATGAAACATACCAACATATACAGGAGGGCTGTTAACTTCTCCCCTAATTATTGCGTTTGTTTGGGGCTACCCCCAGGAACATTCAAAATGTGAATAGGCCTGTGCTAGCATCAATTGGAGTGTCTTCAGGGTAGAGGTGTATTTCGTGAGTGCATGTAGGTCAGAAGTGGTTCCCAGATATCATTGGTGTGGGAAGTTGGAGGCATGAATTCCCAGTAAGTGGCTAATTGGTCCTGTCGGTACACCAAATCCTGCAACCAGGATGTGACCCCAAGTACAGATCTCCTCTCCTAGTGTCTGGCAACTTGGCATTTGGCAAGGAACAGAATTATGGCAGTCAAGTGTCTGTGTGCAAGTGGCATATCTTTGCCGTAGCCTAGAAGACTGACCGTCACCGTTTGTGGTGTAGAATAACCCGTAATTTGTTGTTTAGTGTGATGGACTGAGGCCTAATAATCCGCTATTTTAGGGCAGTCCCAGGCCAGGTGTAAAAACGTTGCCTGAGCGGATGAGCACCTCTCACAGCGTGCCTCCTCCCTCAGGCCCATACCTTGCAGTTGTACCAGTGTGTGATATACTTGATGGAGGAAGCTGAAATGAATGAGTCGCAGTCTATAATTAGGGGCGAGGACTGCGGTCTGCTCACAGCAATATTTCCATTGGTCAGTAGTGAGGGGAGGATCAGTATCCTGTGCCCACTTGACATGGGCCATAGGGGTAGGGATTGGCACCTCAGCTTGCAATAATGCGTAAAGACATGAGACCAGTCTTCGCCCAGAGGCGTTCATCAGGGTATGTTCAAGAGTGTAGAATGTGGATGGGGGTTCAGGGAAGGTGTTGTTTTGCACCCGACAAGTGGAAGTATCTAATGATATAGCAGGATGTCCAGTGCGGTAGGGCAAGGAGAGACATTTGGTTCAAATCGGGGTAGGAACTGACCTTCAGGGTATAAGTCAGCTTTGACTGTCTGGCTGTTGATTTAAAATGCATTGTTGCACTGTATCTGTATTTTCTAAAATGTAAATGAAGAAATTAAAAAAAACTGCCTGTACCACTTAAAGAACTCCTCTTTACCCTCATTCCTCTCTGAGAAACTGAAAATCTCAGGTGCCAACCGAGATTCATGAAACGCTTGATTGCTCCACCTGGAACACCTCACCTTCAAGCACAAGCTACATGTGAACCAATCCTTCTCCCGAAAAGTCATACAAATCTGGAACTCCCTCCCACTGAGCCCCCACCAGACCATGTTATGTCCCCTTTAAAAAAGACCTCAAAGCTCTTCTCTTTGAACATCACCAGGTCTAATCCCCTTCTGTCTCTTATCGCTCCCTCCAATTGCATACCAACTCCAACCTGAATGAACTATTGATGATTCTCATGGAGTACTGTTCCGCCTGCTTTTCTTTGCTAGGTTCTGCTGTGAATATGTGTGAAGCGATCTACCTTCCGGAAGAGACTAACCCGGCGTTCACTCCGCCTTTAATGTACTTATATATTGTATATTTGTTAATGATATGTTCTGTCTTTATTGTGAAGAGGTCAGATGCCTCCAGGCCATGTCTGTGCTATGTAAAATCACAAAAATAAATAATGAATAAATAAATGCTGGCTATCATTGTTTCCCTACAAAGATGTAACTAGCCAACTGCATATGAGCCAAAGTTTGCTTGTTTCTGTCTGGCTTCCTCGCTGCAATCTCCCTATTGGATTTAAATTCAAAATTTGAAATTATGACTCAGACTACTCTAATTGAGTGAGTGAAAATAAAAAGAGGTGGTGAAGTGCCTAAGAACTTCCTCTGTATACCTTTACTGTTTTTTAAACTTACTGACTTTTGGTCGGCTGCCAGTAGCTCTTTAGGTCAAATGAGGGCTCCCAGATGACTGGCAAGGCCCCCCTCCTCTATCGTGCCAGGGATAATAATTCCCTTGAATAACTGCTTTATCTTCAGATGATACTAAGCTCCATTTCAAAATGATATTGTGTGAACAATACTACCAGCTCACATTAATTGCAGCAAATTCATTATTGGAAGATGACTTACTGGTTGCCCCTTAATTGTGATGCATAGCAGATGCTGATATGCGCTGAATCTGTACCCAACCTTTCCCTCAATGAAGCCATCACCATTTATTTTCCTCTATTACAAGGGTGGCTGGAACTCAGACGAAAAATTGTGTTGGGCAATGGCTTCACCATTGTGATATTTATGTTCTGCCAAGTTTCCCTACAAGACTGACTAGCAGAAACAACACCTAGCAGAATTCCTGGGGAATACCTGGCAATTCTCCACACACAGTGGTGCATCCATTAAAGAGAGTAATGGATCCTGGGGGCCCAGGGGTACAAAGGCACAATGGAGGATTAGGATTAGCTTCCCTATGGCACCAATGCAACTTCCAACTCAAAGGCAGTCCCAGCTATTGCCTTGTCAATAGTACAAATGTGAGCAATATTAGTAGGAGAATCATTGATTTATGTTTGTATTTAATGTTCTTGTACACCCCATGGAACATAATCCTTGAGAATGCATTTGTGCCTTGGGGGAGTGGCTGACTAGGAGCTGTCTCAACCCCTGAGCTGAAGGAATCAGTTCTGAGGATATAGCGACAGGGGTTACCACCTTGTTGGATCTGAAGGATTTCACCTTCATCGTTTCTTCCCTCCAGTCCATAAAGCAATTGAGTAGCAAACAACAATACATGATCCTTACAAGGCCATGAACATGTAGGCCACTGTTTTAGGTTTGGATGGTATACTGAGTACATCTGAGTGGCACTGTCCTGCCTCCGGTACCTCCTTACTATTGGTGGCTGTGTGGATGGTACCTAAACGTGCCAAGGTCAAAATCACAGAGGTCGAGAAATACGTATATAGTCAAGAGAAGACATTTGTAGTAATATTATGTGAATGGAATCCCTCGCATTTTATTTCATATTTTTTTTTTAAAAATCATACTATCAGTCCTCACATAGCAATGATGTTTACTCAAGACTTTAAGGGCATCATTTACTATATTTTGATGCAGGGCAGCAAGCCTTCTGTGCGTCAAACGAAAAGGGCAGGAGTGCGTTGTATCTACAAGATGTGGCACATTCCTGTCCTTTTCCCCTGCGACGCTGCACATTGGGCTGCCATGCACCAATGCAGGTCCCCTTGTGCCATAGTGCAAGGGTTTCTGTTGTAGGGCTGATTTTCATGTGCAGGACGGGATACCTTCCTGTACAAAAACAATCACTAGAGGTGTTTTCCTCTTTCTATGTGTGCTGCAGAATAGAAAAAGGAAAAACTAGGTATTTCTCCTCGTTGCGCATTCCCAAGTTTAAGAAGCATTGTAAATCTGGGAATGTGTCACATTTCATGAATGTTGCGTGGGAACACCCACAGCAACATCCATGGAATGCCCCTTTCATACAGAGTAACGCCTGAAAGTGGGCCATATTTACAAGGCCATGAAAAGCCACGCAGGGTGGCTTCACGTTGCCTTGTAAATATTGGCAGGCACACTGCGCTGCTGGTGCGTCTAAAAAAGTGACACACTGGTGGCACAATGGGTTGTATATAAGCCCCTACATATCTGCTATTTAATTTGGAAGTACAGAACAAATTTAGCAAACCACGAAAGACACCTTTCTCCACCTCGCCTGATGTATATGCAGTGCTTAATTTGAGCCGGTAGTTGCTGATGAGGCCCACCAGTATTCCCTTTTGGAGATTGGGAATTATTTTATGTGATCAGACTTTGACTCAGAGCAAGACAGAGAAAGGCAGAAAAGGGATGGATGAGGAAGGAGAGAAAGACAGAAAAATAGTGACAAAATGAGCAAGAAGTGGTGCAAAAGAACTTTCACAATTGGGATTAAGAGATAGGAAGTGTAGGGCAGTAAAAGAAAGAGACATGAGGTGGAATCAAGATAAGACAGCCTTGGTATTTGGTGACCCCGAAATTCGGCACGGTAAGAGAAATACTTTGTGCCCTGGCAACTATTCTTTCATCAATTAAGCGCTGTGCATTTGTATTCTGACATACCTTACATATTGCAAGAAGTGCCAACTTCAAATATCAAGTATCGTGCAAAGTGCTTTCTGTGAAAATTACGTGTCCATTTAGAGTGCCGGGTTCTGAGTCATCAGCCCTAAAATACACCTAGAGCTTGTTTAAAACATTTCAAAAGCAAACAAGGAAACATAAATTCTAATAAAATGACTGGCATTTTAGGGAAATGTGTTTAAATACAGCAGTATAAAAATTTTGTATTTAAAAGGAAACTTAAAATCAACTTTTACAGTATTCATTCATGCCTAAAATCAACCATGACAGATAGTTATGTGTTTTTTCTTATGAAGCAGCAGGGCAGCCATGTGCCTTATATACATGCCTTGTCAGCGCGTCCATTAGGCATGGTAATGAAACCTCTATAGGGGCTACAAAGAAAGGCACTAAGGGGCTTATTTATAAAAGACCTACGTCGTGTTTGCACCACGTAAAGTGCTACATGCTTGAAGCAGGGCTTTCCTACCAATTTATGAAGCCACACAAAGCCACCCTGCATGGCCATGATTGGCCTAATAAATCATTGTTAGACCTGGCATCCTTGACATGGTTTCCCCTGACTTTTTGCCTCTGCCTCCTATATTTTTTACACTGTGCTGGAATTCGTTTTTGCTGGTTTAGACGGTTTGGGCACTTTGCCACTGCTGATCAGTGCCAAAGTGCAAGTGCTCCCTGGTTAAATTATTGTTGTGATTGGTTATCCATGATTGGCATATTTGTTTTACCAGTAGGTCCCTAGTAAAGTGCACTGAGTGTGCCAGGGCTAGTGATTCAAATGCTACTAGTGGGCCTGCAGCACTGATTGTGCCACCCACCTGAGTAGCCCTACAATTGTGTCTCAGGCCTGCCACTGTAGTGCCTGTATGCAGTTTGTTAACTGACATGTTGTCCTGGCCAGTGTACACACTTGCCAGGCCTGACCCTTCTTTTTTCTTACACATTGGACACCCCTATGGTAGGCCCAAGGTACCCCCCTGGGCGGGGTGCAGTGTATGTGAAAGGTGGACATGTTCTAGTGTGGGTAACATGTCCTGATAGTGAAGTACTGCCAATTTCGTTTTTCACTATTGAAAGGCTATTCTGCCCATCGGATAACATGGGGAATGCTGTGTAACATGTTTACCTGTATATCTTCCCATAGCGGCAAGATAGACATATGAAATCTGGTATCCCTGAACTCATATTTTAGGGCAGGTGGTTTTTAAATTCTAAGTTTGGAAATAGCACTTTTAGAAAGTGGCTATTTTCTTGTTCAGCCTTTCTGTGTGCCTCTGCCTGTTTGTGGATTGACTGCCTTGTTTGTGAGTGGCAGGGGCTGGGGTGGCTCCAGGAGACTGGGTGACTCAGCACTAGGCTGAATAGACCTATCTGCATGTAGAATGGTGGGCGGAGTAGCACCTGGGCACCTGGGTCTGAATAGGGCTGTGTCAGCCTGCCACAATGCTGGCTCCACCTCCTGTGGAGCATCTGATGGCCCTGGCCCACATTCACAAAGAAAGAAGATGTGCACTGGCAGAGTGCACCCAGAACTGTAGAACAAAGACTTTTGGGGTATAAAAGTAAAGCTGAGACCCCTGTAAAATTAGATTAGGAAAAACTTTGTGATCAAGAAGGAATCCCTGCCAAAGAAGAACAGCCAGGAAGACTGAGGAAAAGTGCTGCCATTGCTGAGTGTCTGGAAACTGACCTGCAGTTGCTGTTATTACTGAGGAGAAGGACTAAGTAACACTCTGATTTGTGCTGTGTCCCCCTTGCTTAAAGAGAAGCTGTGCTGTGTGCTTTGCCCCCCTCTGAAGCCTACCTATCTCCAAGGGCCTGAGAAGAGCTGGCCTCCTGTTGGGAACTCAGGGATACAAAAGTTCTCAGAAAAACATCCTTCAAGCTGCTGTGTGCCCTTCGTGAAGACTGCCTGCCTGTGTGTTATCTGACTTTGTGTGCTTGTCGGCACACAGTGGGGCTCTGCGTGAGGTCTGCCATGCCTCCTGAACAACTGTCTCAGCGCTCGAGAGTGCGTGCCAGTGCACTACTTGTGGCCGTTAACAAGGGGCCGATATCACGGCCGCCAGTCCAGTACGATGGAGGAGAGAAGTGCTGTGCGAGGGAGAATCACCGCCGCCGGCCCGGGAGCCTCCACAGGCATTGTTTCCATTTCCCCGCCTACGTGAAGGAGAAGCTGCGCTGGGATTGATCCCAGCACCGAGGGTTTCCCCTAACAACAAGGAGGCTCGTCCCGGCTGAGCTGCGTTACGGAGAGCGCAGCGCGAGGCGTCCCCTAGCAACCGGGGCCTCCCCACACTCGTCATCAAGGGCGGAGCCATCCCGGAAGCCCTGGCTTGTACATGATTTTTATGTCGTTTTGAGCTGCCTAATCTATAAAAAGTGATTTATATTTTTATAAACAACTTGTGTAGCGTCCATTTGTGGTGTTTCACTATATCACTGTGAGTGTTAGTACAAATACTTTACACATTGCCTTGGGGAAAAGCATGTCTGCTCCTGCCAAGCTACCAAGGGGGTGAGCAGGGGTTATCAACAGTGTGTATCCCCCTTACCCTGACTAGAAGTAAGGGTCCCTATTTGGGCAAAGGTACTTACCTCTGCCAACTAGAGTCCCCCAGATCTAACATTGGTGGTCAGCGGTGAGGATTTGAACTTGACCCACAGTGATTGGTGTACATCACTAGATTAGTGCAGACCACTACGCCGCCACATACTGCATATTTTGGGGGGGTTCTATTTTTGATCTGGTCCTAAAGTCATCCACGCATCATGTCTCAAAAGGGTGGTGCAGCAAGTGAAAAGGCACAATTGGAGTTCCACATTGAGGATTTGTATTCATACAAGGTAGACCAGCTTAAACAATTCTGCAAAGATTTGGGATATTCCACAAGGAGTAGCGCTGAGAAGGATGAGCTACAAAAGGCCTTGAAAGCCTGGTGGGAGGCCAAAGGAGCTGCAAGAGGAGATGATGCAGATGAGGATGTGGATGAACAGGGGAATGGGTTTGGGCCACAGGATTTGCCTGTGCCAAGAGCAACCGGCAGGGCTTCCAGCATCCATTCCGCAGGGAGTGGGAAGAGAACCAGAGGATCAGGGAATATGAGTTAGAAGTTTTGAAACAGAACCAAAAAGCAGCAATGGAGGAAAAGCGAATGCTTTTGGAGAGTGAAAAGAGGGTAGAAGAGCGCAAGCACGCTTTAGCACTGGAAGAAAAGAAATTGCTTTTGGCTCATGAATTGAGCATGAGGGAGCTGGATATTAAGACCAAGCAGCTGGAGTCCAGTTCAAATGGTGGCAGCGCACAGCCAGTGCACGGGGGTAAGGTATACATACCCAAGGATTTAGTGCCAAATTTCCAGAAGGGAGAGGATATTTATGCATGGTTTGAATCATATGAGCTTTCTTGTAGAATGAATGAGGTGCCTGAAAAGAGCTGGGGGGCGACCTGTGGAAGCACTTCGATAAATCTGGGAGGGCGGTTTTATCACCTTTAGAGAAGGAGGGTTCCCTGACTTATGCCAAGATGAAGGAGGATTTATGCCTCAAGTATGGGTTCACCCCAGTACTGTACAGGTTAAGGTTCAGGAACTCAAAAAAGAATGATTCAGACACTTGGGTTAAATGTGTGAGAATATACACCCGCACACTGGAAGCTTGAATGAAGGGAAGCAAGTAACTGATTTTGAGGGGTTGTGCCATCTAATTAGTTGGGAGCACTTGAGCAGTCTATGTGTTCCAGAGCTGCCCCAGCATCTTTTGGATAGTAAGTTGACTAATCCCAGTGGACTTGTGCAGTAGGCGGACCAGTGGACTAGCACCAGGGTCCACAAGGGAATTGTGGGTACCACAGCCAAAGGTGGGCAGGGTCCTCAGCAAAAGAGTGGGGGGGGACAAAGGTAATCAAAGGGAGTTCTCTAAAGGGCCCCAAAACAGTTCAGAGGGAAAGGAGTCTCAGCCCCCCCCCAGCCTAAGACGTCGCAGCCCCCTAAGGTCGGGCATCACCCTCAGGGTCCCCCCATGTGTTACCACTCTGGTGAGAAGGGCCACATTGCCCCTAAGGGCCCCAAGAAATCCCAAGCACCCACTGGTGCTCAGACACCGGGTTTAGTGAGTGTAGCTTTGGGAGAGGAATTAGTTTCCAGTGGGGAGGAGGAGCAAGCCGTGATGACCCTTGTCTCTTTAGGAGACAGAGAGATGGTCCAGGAGACCTACCTGCCTTAGAACACTAAAAAATACAGGCAGTGGGTGACCATCAATGGGAGGAGGGTGGAGGCTCTGAGAGGCACAGGAGCCAGCGTGACAGCTGTGAGGTGTCAGTGGGTGTTTGAAGATCAGGTAATTCCCAATGCACTTCACCCTGTAGTTGCAGCAGACAACTCTGTGCATCTCTGCAAAGTGGCGCAAGTTCCCTTAGAGTGTGGGGGGGTCTCAGGTTCCTTGAAGGTCATTGTTAGTCCATCCATGCCTGTAGACTGTCTGCTAGGAAATGACCTGGAGGGAGGTGGAACGCCAGGCTCGTTTGGAGATGTTGGGTCTGCCTAAGTGGGTTTGTGTGACCACTTGGTCAATGGCAGTCAGTAAGGGTAACCAAGCGGACCTGGAGCCTGAAACAGTGGCCCAGGTACCTGCCAGGAAGAGGAAGGGCATGGGGCGTGGGAAACCAGCCCCCACAATTCCCACGGTCCAGGAGGAGGCAGAACCTTAGGGGGATGCCCTGGAACCTACAGGGGAACAGATAGCTGAACTGGGAGACCTACCTGAGCTGACCCATTGGCAGCAAGAAGGAGGTACCTCCAGGGAAGAGTTCTGCAAGGCGCAGAGAGAATGCCCTTCTCTCATTGGTATGCAGAAACAGGCCTCAGACCAGGCAGCAGGTGGAGAGTCCAAGAATCATCTCATTTACTGGGAGGATGGGTTACTCTATAGTGAGCCTAAGGTCGCTGAGCCCGGTGCAGCCTGTGTGCTGGTGGTACCCGAGTGCTTCAGGACCTTCCTACTGGGTCTGGCTCATGACGTGCCTCTCGCTGGTCATCTGGGGCATGACAAGACCTACCAAAGGCTTGTCACCCACTTTTACTGGCCCCAGATGAATACGCATGTCGGTACCCATTGTAGGACTTGCCAGACTTGCCAGGCAAGTGGCAAGAGTGGGGGGAAGTGTAAGGCTCCCCTCCAACCCTTTCCCGTGGTGAGCACCCTTTTCGAGCGGGTGGGCATCGACATTGTGGGGCCTCTGGAACCCAAGACAGCCTTAGGCAACAAGTTTATATTGGTCTTGGTGGACCATGCCACCAAGTACCTGGAAGCTGTCCCTCTCCGGACAATCACAGCCCCTGTGGTAGGCCGTGCATTGATGGGGATCTTTTCCCATGTGGGGTACCCCAGAGAGGTGGTCTCTGACCGGGGTTCCAACTTCATCTCGAAGTACATGAAGTCTTTGTGGGAGGAGTGAGGGGAAATTTACAAGTTTACCACTCCTTACCATCCTCAAGGGAATGGGTTGGTTGCGAGATTCAACCGAACCCTGAAAGGCATGATAATGGGCCTTGCAGAGAACATGAGACGGAAGTGGGATGTCTTCTCACCATGCCTGTTGTTTGCCTACAGGGAGGTGCCTCAAAAGTTCTTAGGGTTCAGTCCCTTTGAACTCCTGTATGGCCACCCTGTTAGAGGACCTCTCAGTCTGGTGAAGGAGGGTTTGTAGAAATCCCCAGGTAAGACCCCCAGGATGTGTTCAGCTATGTGCTGGCCTTCCGCAACCAGACTCAACGCTTCAGGAAACTCGCTCAGGTGAACCTGGAAGCTAGCCATGAAGAAATGAAAAGTTGGTATGACCAGAATGCCACTCTGGTCAAATTTTAACCTGGGCAGAAGGTGTGGGTTATGGCGCCAGTGAAGCCTTGTGTGCTCCAAGACAAGTGGACCGGGCCATATGAGGTGGTGGAGCGCAAGAGCAAAGTAACCTATCTGGTTGACTTGCAGTCTCCCAGGAACCCTTTGAGGGTCATACATGTGAACCGCCTCAAACCGCACTTTGAGAGGTCTGATGTGACAATGCTCCTTGTTACAGATGATGGAATGGAAGAGGAAAGTGACCCTCTTCCTGACCTCCTGTCAGCCAACAAACAGGATGGGTCAGTGGATGGGGTAAACCTCTCTCCCACACTGACCCCAGAACAGCAGAGGGACTGTCGCCATGTGTTGGGACAGTTCGCCTCCCTGTTCTCCCTGACACCAGGAGTCACCAATTGGTGCGTCCATGATGTGGACACTGGGAACAGCCTACCTGTGAAGCAGAAATTTTACAGGGTAGCTGACAAGGCCAGGGTCAGCATAAAGGAAGACGTTTCCAAGATGTTGGCGCTAGGGGTAATTGAGCCCTCAAGCAGCCCATGGGCCAGCCCAGTGGTCTTTGTACCAAAAGCTGCTGCACCCGGTGTCACTCCAGAACTAAGGTTTTGTGTGGACTACCGTGGGCTCAATGCGGTCACCAAAACTGACGCACACCCCATCCCCAGAGCTGATGGATCGGTTGGGTGCTGCCCAGTACCTCAGTACGTCTGATTTAACATCTGGGTACTGGCAGATTGCCTTAACTGAGGGGGCCAAAGAGAGGTCAGCGTTTTCAATGCCAGAGGGGCACTTCCAGTTCCGTGTCATGCCCTTTGGGTTGAAGAACACCCCTGCCACCTTCCAGAGACAGGTCAACCGGGTACTGTCCGGGCTGGAGGAATTCAGCGCCGCATACCTGGATGACATTGCTGTGTTCAGTTCCAGCTGGGAAGAACATTTGCAACACCTCTGCGAATTGTTGAAGGCTCTGCAATGGGCAGGCCTCACTATCAAGGCCAGTAAGTGCCAGATAGGGCAGGGATCTGTGGTGTACTTGGGACACCTGGTAGGAAGCGGCCAGGTGGCTTCCCTCCAAGCAAAGATTGATACCATTATGGCTTGGGAGTCCCCCAAGACCCAGACAGAGGTGAGAGCCTTTTTAGGACTTTTTATCACCGATTTGTCAAGGGATATGGCACCATTGTTACCCCTTGACAGAGCTGACTTCAAGGAAGCAGCCCAGGAAGGTGATCTGGACCGATGCCTGCCAGACCGCGTCGGATGCCCTGAAAGCTGCCATGTACACGGCAGACAGATGCTTCAGAGCATGGAGTGGGAGCAGTACTCTCACAGGTGAACGACAAGGGCTTGGACCAACCCGTAGCTTTCATTAGTAGGAGGCTACTTCCCAGGGAACAGAGGTGGAGTGCAATTGAATGGGAGGCTTTTGCTGTGGTTAGGGCACTGAAGAAGCTAAGGCCCTAATTGTTTGGGACTCACTTCCGGGTTCAGACAGACCACAGGCCCCTCAGATGGTTAATGCAAATGAGGGGTGAGAACCCAAAACTGTTGAGGTAGTCCATCTCCCTACAGGGCATGGACTTTATGGTGGAACACCACCCTGGTACAGAACACACCAATGCTGATGGTCTGTCCAGGTTTTTCCGCCTTAGTGAAGCAAGCTCCCAAGAGGGTGGGTATTTCTCCCCACTTCTTAGCTGGAGGGGACACGTGTTAGACCTGGCATCCTTGGCGTGGTTTCCTCTGACTTTTTGCCTCTGCCTCCTATATTTTTGACAGTGTGCTGGAATTCGTTTTTGCTGATTTAGATGCTTTGGGCACTTTGCCACTGCTGATCGTGGCCAAAGTGCAAGTGCTCCCTGGTTAAATTATTATTGTGATTGGTTATCCATGATTGACATATTTGTTTTACCAGTAGGTCCCTAGTAAAGTGCACTGAGTGTGCCAGGGCTGGTGATTCAGATTCTACTAGTGGGCCTGCAGCACTGATTGTGCCACCCACCTGAGTAGCCCTAAAATGGTGTCTCAGGCCTGCCACTGCAGTGCCTGTGCGCAGTTTGTTAACTGACATGTTGTCCTGGCCAGTGTGCACACTTTCCAGGCCTGACCCTTCCCTTTTCTTACATATTGGACACCCCTATGGTAGGCCCAAGGTACCCCCCTGGGCGGGGTGCAGTGTATATGAAAGGTAGGACATGTTCTAGTGTGGGTAACATGTCCTGATAGTGAAATACTGCCAATTTCGTTTTTCACTATTGAAAGGCTATCTTGCCCATAGGATAACATGGGGAATGCTGAGTAACATGTTTACCTGCATATCTTCCATAACCAAAAGATAGACATATGAAATCTGGTATCCCTAAACTCAGAATTTAATAACCCATCTTTTAGGGCAGGTGGTTTTTAAATTCTAAATTTCGAAAAGAGCACTTTTATAACGTGGCTATTTTCTTGTTCAGCCTTTCTATGTGCCTCTGCCTGTTTGTGGATTGACTGGGGCTAGGGTGGCTCCAGGAGACTGGGTGAGTCAGCACTTGGCTGAATAGACCTATCTGCATGTAGAATGGTGGGAGGAGTAGCACCTGGGTCTGAATAGGGCTGTGCCTGCCTGCCACAATGCTGGCTCCACCTCCTGTGGTGTGTCTGATGGCCCTGGCCCACACTCACAAAGGAAGAATATGTGCACTGGCAGAGTGCACCCAGAACTGGTTTGGATGGGTCCAGGACCCCTCACACAGGAAGAACAAAGACTTTTGTTGTATAAACGTAGAGCTGAGACCCCTGTAAAATTAGATTAGGAAAAACTTTGTAATCAAGAAGGAATCCCTGCCAAAGAAGAACAGCCAGGAAGATTAAGGAAAAGTGCTCCCATTGCTGAGTGTCTGGAAACTGACCTGCAGTTGCTGTTATTACTGAGGAGAAAGACTAAGGGACTCTCTGCTGTGTGCTCTCTCCCCCTTGCTTGAAGAGGAGCTGTGCTGTGTGCTTTGCCCCCCTCTGAAGCCTACCTATTCCCAAGGGCCTGAGAAGAGCTGGCCTCCTGTTGGGAACTCGGGGATACAAAAGTTCTCAGAAAAACATTCTTCAAGCTGCTGTGTGCGTGTCTCTGCGCAGAGCCTGTGCCCTTTGTGAAGTCTGCCTGCCCGTGTGTGATTTGACTCGGTGTGCTTGTCGGCACACAGTGGGGTTCTGCGTAAGGTCTGCCGGGCCTCCTGAACAACTGTCTCGGCGCTCGAGAGTGCGTGCCAGTGCACTACCCGAGGCCGTTAACAAGTGGCCGAGATCACTGCCGCTGGTCCGGTACGGTGGAGGAGAGAAGCGCTGTGCGAGGGAGAATCACCGTCGCCGGCCCGGGAGCCTCGCAGGCCTCGTTTCTATTTTCCAGCCTACGTGAAGGAGAAGCCGTGCTGGGATTGGTCCCAGCATCAAGGGTTTCCCCTAACAACAAGGAGGCTCGTTCCGGCTGAGCTGCGTTACGGAGAGGGCAGCGCGAGGTGTCCCCTACCAACCGGGGCCTTCCCACACTCGTCATCAAGGGCGGAGCCATCCCGGAAGCCCGGGAGCACCGCCGAGGAAAGAGCAGCCCCGCGGAGGATCTGCACGAACTGCCAAGCCTCCTCTGCATTCACAAGGTAACCAGAGCCTGCAAAAGGGGGGAAAACGTGTGTTAACGCGCTGCTGGCGGCCCGCCTAAACAACGTGTATATCCACTGGTGGCTGGCACGCGCCTGCACCTTGACGAAGAGGGTGATTTCAAGTAGCGAAGGCAGGGTAAACGGACAGCGCCCCTTTTGATTTAAAGTGCAGCGAGGACGGCAATATTAAGGACCGCGTCCTTCTGGTGATTGTCCATACAGAGAGGGCAATATTTAAAGGCAATGTCCTTTTTGTGACTGGCGCACACCCGCGCTCTTGTAAAGGGTGATTTCCCAAAGGTGAAAGTGAGCAATGCCCAGGTAGCACATTCTGTGCTATGAGTACAGCAGGGGCACTTTATCATTAAGGGCACCATTTTCTTTGTACCGTGAGTCTCTCTACCGCAAGGGCATTGGTGAGGAGCACCTTATTGGCATTTTGCAAGTAACTTCCACACACTAGAAAGAAGGGCTCACAGCCATACTGAGCCTACAAGTGTTTTTGTGCATACCAGTACGTCTTTAACAAAGAGAACATTACTAAAGTGAACTTTTTCCACAAGAGAACATTTCTAAGAAGAGATTGATAGTGTATGTGATTTTTAAGTCGTTTTGACCTGCCTAATCTATATAAAGTGATTTATATTTTTATAAACAACTTGTGTAGCGTCCATTTGTGGTGTTTCACTATATTACTGTGAGTGTTGGTACAAATACTTTACACATTGCCTTGGGGATAAGCCTGTCTGCTCATGCCAAGCTACCAAGGGGGTGAGCAGGGGTTATCAACAATGGGTATCCCCCTTACCCTGACTAGAAGTAAGGGTCCCTATTTGCACAAAGGTACTTACCTCTGCCAACTAGAGACCTCCAGATCTAACAATCATGAATAAGGCGACTCAGCGCAAATCGTTGTGTCGCCTTATTTTGATCCAAGTAGTATTTCCATGGTCATTGTGGTGGGTTTTCCCAAGCAACACCCACGGAATTTGACATTGCCCCAGATTTACATCTCGAGGTGAGGTGTAACAAGGAGAAATAGGTTTATTTTTTCCTCTTTCCATTTGTGCTGCCGAGAAAAATGCCTGTAGGATTGTTTTTGTGCAGGAATGTGCCCCTTCCTGCACAAAAACAATCCTGACAGCAATGAAGGCTCCCTTGCACCAGGGTGCAAGGGTGCCTACATTGGGGTTAGGCCGTCAAAAAAGCACCAGCTCAGGCAGAAACTACAGGAATGTACCATGCAAAGTGCCTTGCTATGCTGCCCTATGCCGAAATGCCATAAATAAGGCCCCAAATGATCTGTAGTTCCACTCAGAGAAGCAAACATGGGCCTTTTGCTCGAGTACAGGCAAGGAAAAAACGTTTTTGCTTGTGGTGCTAATAATCCTGGTACCATTCTCTGTGTATATTTAACAATATAAACAAAAGCATCACAGACCGGACCACGTAGTTCAGTCCATAATACATTTAACAATGCATGAGTTAAGCTTGAAATAGATTATAGATTTGGTAATAAAATACATTCCTTGTTAGGCGTCTAAAAATATTTTAAAAACGAGTTGAATAATTGAGTACCTCTCCTTCAGGCTTAAATATTTTTGTTAACAAAATTCCTCGTTTTCAAACAGTGCTATGGGTGGTATGCTATCTGTTCTCACATAACTCTTATTAGGTTGCAGAATTTTTCGATCATCGGTATTTTGCATTGAATAATCTTCTGACAATTAAATGTACAGTCAGTTCAGAACACGTTCATGATATAAATCATTATCAGCGCACCTGACCATAATTTAAAAACTGTGATGCCCATCCAGTTTTTTTCTAAAAGGCTTATATCCTTCCCCTGTATAATCACTGCCGTTCATGTGTGGCAAAGCCAATAAAATGGATTACTTGTTGACAGGAAAGTGACAGTGTGCCATTCAGGGAGCCAAAAGCAGTTAGCAGGCTCTTTTATCATTGTCAGATGAGTGGCAGAAAAGCCGGTGGATTTTGATGCGATTGCAAAGAGTTTGTAGAGTCCATATATGACATATCCAATATCCTAGCCTTCAGCCAGTATAAATTGAAAGGAAATTTGTTTTCAGGGACTATTTCACGAGGATCATTCATGTCACCTGCATGAAAACCACACTGGGACATCTCCATCTTCTTGAGCTCTGAAGTTGTGCATCGTTTGTCGAACAATGCAGGAATAAAGCCTCATTTTCTGGTAATTTATATAATTCAGTTGGTTCTCAGGAAATGGTAGAGCAGCCTTATCTTGTTTATGTTGCCATGACAAAGAATTGTTTTATTGTAAGTGATAGTATTTTATTTAAGTTGTAACCATAACTCCGCTTTACCTACGCTTTTAGAAAAAAAATGTAATTCATAACCCACTCAACCACCATGCTGCGCCCCCCACACCATTGGTGGCTCCTCTTGGGATTTCTGCGGGGCGGTGAGGCGGGGCAGGGGAGGGGCAGGGTGGGGGGTAGTAAACTCCGGCTTACGGCCGAACGGAGGTAAGTAAATAAATACATTTTTTTTAAATGACATTGCGTGCGCTGCAACGCCAATCGTGGATGCAGCACGTGCAATGTAACTAGTTTTATTCATTTACTTACCTCCTTTTGGCCGTAAGCTGGAGTTTACTACCCCCAACCTGCCCCTTCCCCGCATCACCCCGCCGGCCCGCAGCACTCCCACAAGAAGCCACCACTGCCCCCCACATGATTGAAAACCTTGGAGTTGGACATCGACAGGTGGTTGGGCGTGTTGTGGCAGCACCCAACCCCCAACTGCACACGGCCAAAGGTGGTAGGCTGCGAGCGTTTGCGATAGTTAGGTATGGTAATGACATCTTACTTCATATTAAAAAACCTTAGTAATTAACTGATAAAACCAACAGTTAAAGTGACATGGAGTTAAGTATGGGGATAGCTTACCCTACATTAAAAAATAAACCCCTTAGCAATTCACTAAAAAAAGGCAAAGGTTAAAATGATGTTACCGTTAGATGAAAATGTCAGTTAAAAATACAATTTTAAACTAAAACAAAAACCACTGAAATTCACTACTTATATTTAACTGTAGGAACTACAGCTTGCGCACTCACCATGTACCTCTTATGACCTCAGATGTTACATCACTCATAAAATGTTCTATGATATCATTGATAACATCGCTGATTACATAAAAAATGACATCTTTAATGACATCACTGTGCATAGCAAGTGCGCAGAATGGTGCAGGCTACAGGTCCGCAGGCCACTGTGCTTGGACTATTGCCCGGCCATTGACCAAACCCTTGCGGGCAGCAAATCCTCTTGGCCCACATCCTACATTTGTCTTGTTTCGTTATTTCTTTATGTTTTTTGCTGTACCCGCTGCGCTTGTGATACCAACCCTGAAACACCACCTGCAGTACCATGAGATCATGCCACCTCACTTGCCGATGCTTGTGCGGTCTTCCAAAACCACAGCTCCCATGAGACTCCTGTGAGATCCAGCATGACCCCCCCCCCCCCCGCCCCCCATGTGGTACCGCTGGACCTGCAGCATGAAAAATATTTTTTTAATTAACTCTAGACATAGAGACCTATTTGTCGAATTCTGAAATGGCAGTCACAATATTTCTATTCAAGTGGCAGTTAGCCATTCAGATTGCGGACCAAAGCTTACTGAGGAAAAAAAAGCCCTATTGGCCAATCAGGTTTGCTGTACTGCGGGAGTATTGCAGGACTCCAGTGGGACCAACTGTCCAAATATCTGAACTGGAGATGTATAAAGTGCAGACATGTATTTCCTTATGTTCAGTGAAATGTCTGAAACATTATTCATTGTTGTTGGGTGATTCGCTGACAGACTTACCTACAGTTCAAGTCGCAGTATGATTGTAAGCATTGCTAAAATGATGTACACCATTGTGCTAATTTCCTGCATATGTTATAGTTTACTGAGCTAACTAGAAATTGTGCTCCCTCCATGCCCAGTATTGTCATCAATGATGTGATTGAACAGCTCATGAGTGATGCAATATGTGAGGTCATAAGCAGAACATTTACACCAAATTATAAAAAGCATGCTATCTGGGTAAAAATCTGTGAGAAACTAGGTTGTTGATTAAGAATATTGTAAGCCCTTCCCAAGCAACAGGCACACTTCTCTTCTTGTCAGGGCGAACCACAAAAATCACTAAATTAACCCTCGGGTAGCTTGGCACCAAAGCAGTCGGACTTAACTTAGAGACAATGAGTAAAGTATTTATGCAGCACTTAAGCAGAACTAAAGTGAAAATAGAAAACAAAAATAGAGTAAGATTTAGTAAATTATTAGATACCAAAATGACAAACATCCAGCCAGTAGAGTTGGAGATATGTAATTTCAACGATTTAAAGTAAGTATAGCATCTAAAAGCACAAACCGCACTCGCGGTTATCTGGTCGTGCTAGACAGGTGAAAGTCAAAGGTTCAGGCTGACCACAATGGAGCGTGGGCCAGATACAGGGGCCATGTTAGTCCCACTGAAAGAATACCATCTAAAGTCTAGCAGAAAGAGTTCTGTTCTCAGTGGAGGAGGCTGCAAGGAGCAGAGAGAGCATCTCAGATGGTCGTCACTGTAGCACGAATAGCAGGCCGAGCCTCATGGACGGTCCTCACTGTAGCACGAAGATCCTGTTGGACATCGCAGACAGTTGTTGCTGGGGATTCACATCGATGGTGAGTGTGGGCTGACAATGCTATACCACATTCTGTAGATTTGCATTGCCGGTCATCTCTGGGGGTCGCTGAATCATGAAGATTCTGGTTCACCAGAGCTATGCACTGGTGGTCGGCAAAGGCAGCAATTTAATGGTGCGAATGGACCCGTTCATGGTCAAGAAGAGACCAAAACATCTGGATTCCTCTTTTTCTTCAAGGAAGAGCTCAACTGATGCTTCCCCAAGCATGCAGGCCTTGGAGGCACCTCTTGGGGATCAGGGACTGACTCCAGCAAAGGCCAGCAGGGCTCATGTAGGTCAATTTGAAGTTTCAGGCAAGTCCCCTGCAGCTGGTTCAGGTGAAGGGAGGCATCTGAAGCATGTTATATCCCTGTAGCTCTAAACAGGAGGTCATTCAGCTGACCCTTAGTTTCACTTTAACCTGGGATGAAGGGTGCAGGTCCAGTGTTTCTTCTCAGACAGCAGGGCAAGCCCCGGGCATGAGGGTAGGCTTCTGGCAGCAGGACAATCCTTTTTCTAGAGTATTCATAGGCCCAGGAGTGTACTGATTTGTGGGTTTGCAAGTCCTCCATTTAGACCTAATGCCCTCTTTCAAGTGGAAGAAACTTCTTGAGATTCGCCCCCTACAGAGGTGTCTGGAATATCCTGCCTCCCTGTCCTGGTCTCAGTCTGTCAGCAGACATAATAGACTAGTGTGAAGTCTTTTGTATCTGAGCTAAGGCAGTGTCTCTAAAGTGCTAGTGTTCCAGGTGAAAACTCCACCCTCCTCCTCCAGTCAAGATGGCATATCATGCCAACACCCAGACCCTCTATTGTAAGGCTGTCTGAAAAGAATACACAAAGGCCAACCGTCAACTACATATGTGTGACCCAGGCACAGGCTGGAAGCCCCAGATGGTCAGGGTAAGAAAATGGCAACTTCATAAAAGTGTCTATCGTTGTAGCAAGTGATCCAGTTATGGTAGTGGGAGGCGGGATCAATGTAACCTATTATTCAGAGATACCCCCAAACCATTGATTAATCAATGGTCCACTATTGAAGACACACAAGAATTATGTGCTGAACTGACCACTGAAGGCCTCTAGTTTTTTTGTATTTTTCTCCCTGCTTCTCCTCCCCTACCCACATTGTTGGTATTGATGCACTAGATGGATATGTCCCTAAATGAACACTGGCACATACGCACTAATCAAACAGTGATAGACAGAAAAAGAAATTGTGACAAAGAAAAACTTTTTTGCATTGGATCTCCTTTATCCTTTTTCATGCAGTCTAAAAATGAACACTTTACATTTGACATTTATATAAAACAACAATTTTACGTAAACCGTACTTCATTCAACAAAACATAAATTGACCTGTTATGTGCAATATTATTTATTTCCGCATAGATGTGTCCAACATAAACAATCTCTAGACAATTGTAAAAATTGTCCAACAAAAACAAGAAAAGTTATACAAAATAAATCTCGATCAGGGATGTATTGTTCTCTCTCATATTTTTAGCCCTCTAGGTACCATGTGGCTCCCAGTGGCCGTGGTTGTTAAGTGCTTTTGTTTTATGTCGGTATACTCTCCCAGACCATCCCACGATCTTCTTTCTCTTTTTTTTAGTGGAGGTATGTGCCACTTGATTACTTCTCAAAGAGCACCAACGCATTTTCGACCTTCTCAGCAAGCCTAGGAATCTTTAAACGAAGATCTTGCTAAAGGATTTATCCACTCGTATAGGACACTGTGTGTAAAAGAACGGGGGAGAAGGGGCTATAGTGAATCATCTGCCAGTGATAAGAAGGATATAGCCCAAATAGACCCTTTTTGATTCACGTACCCCTTCAAATGCTTGGGGTTTCTTGGAACTCCATGTTGGATATGGATTTTAGATGGATAGAGCAGAATGGGAGGGTTCCTTAAACAGTCCATAGTGCCTCTCGATGCATTCAGCTCCTTAGCTGCATATATGAACAGGCACAGATTAGTAATGACAATAGTGTGGGCGCTGAGGCTTTATGTTTATATCAGGGATCTATCATTTTTCCTTAACTGCTTTAAACCTGTGAACCAGCATTGTGTGCTGTATGGGCATACCTGCTTGCTTCTAGACCTCCAGTGCTGTTGTGTCTGGGACCATTTTTGTGTGATTACTCTTGATCCTGCGGATGGACATATGGAGGAACATATATTTAAGTTACCCCATAACAAATACCAGGTGAAGGGTTCCTGTATGTCTGTGGTTCATAGCCTACCTGGATTCCTTGTTATGGCGCCTTCATTTCTTCTTTTTCCAATTGCTCGCCAACTTTCCCATTCCTAGCAAAACAGAAGTTTGCAGCATTGCCATAGGAAATTGTAGTTTTCCCTCGGCGCTCCTGACCAATCATGGAGCTCGCATTAGGGGTGTGTAATTTATATCTTGCTGTGGATTCGTAAAGTCGCCTCTGGGAAATGTAGTTTCTCCTCAGCACTCATAGCCAATCATGTGGCTCGGATGATGTACCTTATCTTATGCTTTAGGTTAAAAATGTCTCCTCCACTACCCTTTCATACGAGTTATTCCTCACACACAGTTGTATCACTTCCTCAGGTCATAAGCAAGGTTGGCCATTCATTATAACAACCAGAGTCCTGACAAGCTATTTCCGCCAGCGCTAGTTAGGGATTCTGGGGGTTAGTGTCCCCTCACATTTTGTATGTTTCTTTGACTCCGTTTTCCCTCAAAACATTATGACATGTGCAACATTTCAAATGAACATTATTATTATTATACACCCACTAGATTGATTAACATATCGCAGCACCCCATGGTAATAAATTCTTTTCATATGATGGTTGGACATTCATTTTATGAACTGTGGCGCTAGCAAGAAGCTTCCATTGGTGCTCATTAAGAATTATGGGAGTTGGAGTCCCTTTCTTTTGCATATTCCTATAACTCCATTCTCCCATATTGCAGTATACACAATACATTGTTTATCACATGTAGAACACTACAGATGAATGATATTGTCATTATTAACATTTTGCAAACATGATATTCCTATCTTCGCCAAAGCAAACTTATCACTTACTAAATACAATCAGGTAACCCAATGTTATCCTATTGGAGAGGTAGGCCTTGAAATAGGGAAAGTAGAATTTGAGATTTTTTTACCACCAAGACATGCAAAACTTAAAAATACATGTCCGACATATTAAATACAATGCTCTCTACCCTATGGGCTGTTTAGGGCCTACCCTAGTAGTAATTTCTATGTATTAAAAAGGAAGGTTTAGGCCTGACAAATGTTTTTTTGCCAGGTCAAAATGGCAGTTAAAAGCTGCACACACAAGCTGCAATGGCAGGCCTGAGGCAAGTTTAAAAAGGCTACTGAAGCGAGTGGCACAATAAGTGCTACAGGCCCACTAATAGTATTCAATTTACAGTCCCTGGGTACAAGTGGTACCACTTTACCAGGTATTTACAAGCAAATTAAATGTGCCAATTTGGTGTAAGTCAATATTGCGATGTTTAAAGGAGAGAGCATAAGCATGTTAGAATTGGTTAGCAGGGATAAAGTGCAGAGAGTCCTAGGTTAAATAATAAGCATTTGCAATGCAATTGGTCTAGCCTTTGGGACCGTATAGGTATTTAGCCATGGAGAAGAAAGTATACCAATTTGGTGGTTAAATAGTTACAGTTTCTGCACACATAGAACTCATTTTAAAGCTTATTCAAAACTCCCACACCCTGCCTGCCCAAAGTAATGTTATGAAAGATGTTGATGGAGCAAAACAGTGCTCCTATTTAATTATTAAGTTACTTACTTTAGCATGTAGCTGCCGCCGTTTGCTTTTGACAGGCTGTGGGTGTCTTTGTCCTGTGTTTGAATGCCGCTGTGCAGCAGGGAGTGTTAGGTCTGGCTTCTCACTTATGAAATGCTCAGGACCTGAAAAGAGCCCTCAAGCAGCTAAGTCAGCCTGGGGTTTGTGTGGAGCGATAAGCTGCAATAGAGCCGTAGCCTGTTGTCCTGAGCAGTGGGGGGGCCTCTCCTTGCTGCACGCAAGAGGGCACAGATGTGTTGAAAATTAAACCCAGTGTATGAGGTGGGGCAAAATTGCATTCACGTACGGCCTTTGTCACAGCTCCTCTACACACTGCAAGCGCTGGTGTTCCCTACTGCCTCAGGCCACGGTGGGGTTTTCACACTGCCTCTCGGGTTTCAGAAGTCCTTGCTCAGGAAGCGCAGTCCAGGTTTCTACTTTACATTTGAGGACTTGTAGTCCGTCGTTTACCTCAATGTAGACTGCAAGTACCAAAATGCAACCCAAAGCTGAACTGGGTAGGCTGCTTACTTATAGACCCAGGAAAGGTGACAATTCCTGCACTCCTCTGTGGTAGGCCAAATACTTGTGGGCACTGCCGTTCTCACACTCTGTTTGTTGTAATTTCTCGCCCCCTGATGCACCTGCTTTTGTTAGGCACTTAGACAGGGCCGGTATTGACAGTCAGTCGAGCTGAGGCGTGCCCTGCCATGAATAAAAGGGCTCGCTGTCTGTTTGTGGGTGGGTCGGGGCTGTGCGCATGCCACCAGCTGCTCTGAACGTGATTTGAATGGGCATGGGCTGTGGCCGCCACTGCAGACCCGGAGCACAGAACCAACCCTGGGGGAAGAGTGCAGGGTGCTGCCGAATAACACCGGTGAAAGGTGACTCGTAAAACACCAAATCTGAGTTCTCCTCTGTGCGCTCCCAGCTGCTCTGAGCGTGATCTGAACGGACATGGGCTGGGGCCACCACTGCAGACTCGGAGCACAGAACCAGCCCTGGGGCAGGGTGCTGCCGATGAAAGCCGACTCATAAAATACCAAATCTGAGCTCACCTCTATAACTGCAAAATCGATCATAGTCAAATCCTCCCAGCAGCTGTCCTTGTGCGTTGGACGCATATAGCCTGTAGACACAAGCATACACCCTGAAGACATATATACAACCGGCCGACACATACACCGACCAACACAAGCATAAAGACAGCCACATGCATACAGCCCGGAAGATCACATACACCCAGACAAGAAGGAGCACTGCTAATGCTAGTGAGTTGTTTGAGGAAAGCGCTCACTCATTGGTGTTTGCTTTCTCCTCTCACAGTGCATGAAGTCACAGTGACAGACAGACACTTACTTGTTCTAGCTGTGCTGTGAAGTCTGAAGACTGGCTGCGGAGTTACACACCAAGATCCAGGGAGACCCAGCGCCCGGCTCTTCTCCCTCCAGCAGAGCCCAGGAAGAAAGACTTTCGTATGACAGATTACTGCAGAGCTTTAAAAGTAGCGGCACAAAAAAACAAGCATTTGCAATGCAATAGGACTTGCATTTACACGAGACCTATTGCATTGCAAATGGGAGTGCGAGCCGGCGAGAAAACATGAACAACGGGAGTGTGGGGGGGTCGAGAAGGCATGAACTGCGGGAGGGGGGGAAGGGACAGGAAGAAAATAGTGCTCAAAATCTAAATAAAACATTCTGTGCAACACTCTAAGTAAAGGGGCCAGTAACCATGGAAGGATACAAATGACGACATGGCTGTCATAACGAGGGACTAAGAAGCCTAAAACCAATCGGAAGGCAGCATTTAGGAACAACAAAGATACAAGCCAATGAAAAAGTTGGGCGGAGAGTGGGTGGAGCTTCCGTGGAGCTTCCACTCCATACTGAATACTGCATGCCTCGCAAAGCGAGCAGCGCATGCACGATGCCGCTATAGGCTCGACCTCGAGTGACACAGTTTGAAAAACAATTATGGACTGGAATGTGGCCCTTTATTAACCAGTGGTTTAGAAGTATTCAAACATTTCACCCATCACTTTTTTCGCTCTCACTTTCATTCATGATGTTATTCTCAGAATAATGCAAAGAGTCCTTTAATATTCTTGCTACTCTTCCCCCTGTTTACATCTCCACATTACTTTGCTTCCGGTATCTAAATCATCCAAATTAGATGCATCCAGCACTTAGCAATGCTAGCAGCACCAACACGTTCCTTCTCTTCAGCTCCTAACACATTAACATCAGAAGCAGCAAATTTAGATTCCAATCCTCCTAACTGGTGAACCATTCTAGGTTCTGCTTCTTGCGTATTGTCCACATGTTCAGTAGTAACTCTACTCCATTCCCCAGTGGTTTGCTAGGGCCGGTTTAGCCCGATTTTGTTATAGGGACCCGATATTGCTGCCCCCTGGTAACAAAAATTTCCCCCTGGCAGCCCAACGGGAAAATGCCTGGTGCCCGCTACAGCCTGTCTGGTCCTGCATAGACTGTCGCCAGTGCTCTCCAACATAGTAAACAAAAAATGCACTGCAAATAAGCAGCCTAAAATGTCTTCATAAATGTCCATCTCACAAGAGCACATATAGCCAAAAGTTCATGGCCCTTGTCAAGATATCTTTAGTTGAAAATAACATAGATAGTTTTGAGTTAACTTTTTAAATATTAAATTGAAAGGCCGCATGGGCGTCCGCAGAAATTTTTCCATGGGGGGGGGCTAACCTGGCAAATGAAGGGGCGTGGCTAATGTTAATCAATAAGGGCGAGGCTAAAATGGCAGACAATCAGGATCAGGTAATGATCAGGCCAAGCTGAGAAAAAAAAGTGGTGAATTCTGCATTTGAAACTGGACAACAATTAGAGCACACATGAACCCTAAAATTACCCCCCTGGCCCCTTAAAACTCATACATTACCTGATCCCTAAAATTAGCCCCCTGGCACCCCAAAACCCATAACCCATACCCGCCCTGACCCCTAAAATTGTCCCCCTGGCACCCCAAAACCCATACACGTCCTGAACCCTAAAATGTCCCCCCCTTGCACCCCAAAACCCATACCCACCCTGAACCCAAAAATTACCCCGCTGGTACCCCAAAACCCATACCCACCATGAACCCTAAAATTATCCCCCTGGCACCCCAAACCCCATACCCACCCTGAACCCTAAAATTACCCCTGCCCCCCAAAACTCATACCCGCCCTGAAACCTGAAATTACCCCCCGGCCCCTTAACACCCATACCCACCCTGAACCCTAAAATTACCCCCCTGGTACCCCAAAACCCATACTCACCCTGACCCCTAAAATTATCCCCCTGGCACCCCAAAACCCTTACCCACTCTGAACCCTAAAATCACCCCCTGGCCCACCAACACCCATACCCACCTAGAACCCTAAAATTACCGCCTGGCACCCCAAAACCCATACCCACCCGGAACCCTAAAATGACCCCCTGGCACCCCAATCCCTAACCCACCCTAAACCCTAAAATACTCCCATGTGTGAACACAGTGCCCCGAAGTGAGCTCAGCAGTTAATGTAGGGTGACCAACTGGCATGGTTTCAAATTAAGGACGGTAAGTGTAAACATTCAGGACAAAGGGTCAAACTTCAAGACGAAAATTCAGGACAGAAGGTCAAAATTCACGACAAATCTTCGGAACAATAAGGTACATTTTACAGACACATCAGAGGAAGTTGTGCGATAGTATGAAAGTAAGTAAATAGACAAACACTTAAGTACAAGTCAAAATAAGGTTATATTAGGTTGAGACAATCGTGCACTTCACGGTTTTTCGGTATGCATACAGCTTTGAGCAACTGTGCAGGTCTTTTTGAGGTATTTCAAATGATAATAATCTATTTATATGGTTACTGCACTGGGTTGTCCAGTCTGATATTTTGTTTACAACTCATGGTCATGAGCACACATGTATGGTGAGAGAAGTGCTCAGGAAGATCTGCTCGGATAGACTTTGTTACTAACATCTCATATCTGAGTGCCATTGTGAGATCTAACGCGGCAAGCATAGGTGAACTAAAGGGAGGATTGCTGTGATGAACCCACTATAGGGAACGCATAATGGGTGTTTCAGCAAGTGGAACCTAAAATCTGGAATCTGACTTTGCTTATGGGGGCTACGCAGAGAGTTGCACTAGCTGAAAGAAGTCATAAAGGTGCTTTTCCCTGCAGCTTTCTTAAAGAAGGCACTGTCAATACACTATTACATAGTTTATTTTTGACACCTTGCCTATTGTTACAAACACAATATACATCTCAATCACAGCTCATGGCACTATGAGGCTCTCCCTCAAACCTTACACCTAAAGCAAGGCATGCACACATTTACAATTATTAGTGTAACATTCAAGTAGCAGTTGGGTGTCACTCAAAATGTCGTATGCATGATGTATGGATCCCACACATAAGCACACACAAATACAGAATAGTAATACATAGGCAAGGGAGTAGCCAGAAAATTGAAATACCCCCCACTTTGAACTAAAGCTCTTATGGCACCAAGAAAGCAAAGTAAGTCATCACAACCCTCCCCAGAAGAGCTCTCTTGTCCAAGGATCTAGCCATTCATCCTTCCATCAAACCCCTGACATCCACCATTTCAAATGTACTTTCTGTTATCTATTCATTTCTTCATCCACCATTCAGTCTTTCACCATTCATTCTGTCCTCCCATTTGTGTTCCCATCCATATCCAAACCTTTTCAACCATTTGCAAACCTATCCAATGTCTATTCTTCCATCCATCATTTCACTCATCCATCCCTCCATCCACCCTTTCACCCAATCCATCCTTTCACTCATCCTTCCACTCTTCCACCAATCCATCCATTCACTCATCCATCCAACCATTTACCCTTTCCCCAAGCCATCTTTTCACTCATCCCTCCACTCTTTCACCCATCTATCCACTCCTCTATCCAACCACTTACCCTTTCACCCATCCAGCCACCCTTTCACTTATCCATCCATCAACCATCCACCCTTTCACCCAATCCATCCTTTCACTCATCCATCATCCATCCACCCTTTTACCCAATCCATCCTTTCACTCATCCATCCACTCTTCCACCCATCCATCCATTCATTCATCCATCCATCCATTCATTCACCCTTTTAGTTATTAATTCATCAATCCATCCATCATTTCTCTCATCCATCCACCCATTCACTCGGCCATCAGCCACCCTTTCACTCATCAATCCCTCCTTTTATTGATCTATCTTTCATAATTTGTGGTGTGAAGGGTGGGAACCCCCAGGACAGCGCACACAAGCGCACACTACTGTTCTTGCACTTCCCCTACTGCTCACCTTTACTGGCACGATCAAATCCTTTCTACTGCTGCCTGCAGTCAGTCTGGTATTTTTCTGAATGGCCCTTTTATTTTTATTTCAGCTGTTTGTATTTATTCTTGTATACAGACAGACATGCACAAACATTTCTCTATCTCTCTCTTTCATTACAGACAATTAAAACAACAGATTGATTTACATTACTTTTACAGTTTCATAGCGAGATAAAGCGTCGCCCGTTCCTTTCACACTACAAAATGAAACAAAATGAAGTGGCAATGGAGAGTAACAAGACCTCACAATTTATTGAACACAAGCAGGTACATTTGTTAGAAGATACGTGTCTTCTTATGAGAGAAGGGCAAGATTATGCTTTCAACTGCACGGATCCCCTACTTGCATTTTTTCCAGGGCCGAAACCCCCCAGGGTACCCCCACTGCCTTCACTGTGCGCCCCAACTGCAAGAGGAGACTTCTTTTAATCCCGCAGTGCTCTTCTGCTTCTCCTACCATTTGTGCCATATTTAAGCTTCAACTTTGAACTTTACCTTCTGCTGGGCTCCTCAGTGATTTTAAGCTAAGGCGCTTTAGAGGTTCAGGGTGGGATGTATGCTTTAGCAGCTCAAACTGGCCATTGTCATTCTGTATGTGATAATCAGCCACAGACAGAATGACAATGGGCGGGAGGGGCTGCGAGGAGGAGTGCGAGGCGCCCCATCAGGGAGTTGAGGCCTCTGGAAGGGAACAGCTCTGCTCCCTGCAAGGCCCAGAAGTATGGACAAAAGGTGTCCGTAAAAGCATGGGCGTCCGCAGGGGGGGCAAGGAGGGGCGCTCCAGGGGGGGCACGCACCCCTCCTTGCCCCCCCTTCCCTGCGGACGCCCCTGAGAAAGGGTGCAGATCAATCTTGGTCGTTCTCATTAACAGACCCTCGCCAGATTTTCATATATTTTGGCCTGCATCTCTTACAGATCATGTTCACATTGGTAACCACTGTGAGATTCAGGTGCGATGCAAAGTTAGAAGGGCTAGTGGCCACTCTTATGCATGATTTTTCCTAAGTGGAGACACCACCTTCCATCTTAGAAAGCTTTATTTAGCAAGGGATCCAGATGAAATAACTTGTGACTATCAATGTCCTCTGGATTTTTTTCTTTGTTTACGATTGCATGCCTAGGTCTGTGCACTCGACCAATAGTCAATGGGTAGACAAAATCCTGCAGCAGTCAACTTAAAGGATTTAACAAGCACTTGCTCCATGCCATAAAGGAGGCACATTAATTTACAATTGCAAATTTATATGTATGGACGGTGCAGGACACAATACATACCACTGTATAGTACTTCTTATTTCCTTCAATAACACTCAACTAAATCAGTATACAGTGCTGAACTTGCTATATGGGACAAAGGGAAATTCCCGATAAGCTGCTTTTAGTGGAGAATGGACTTAGGGATCATCTAATTTCAAGCCTATCAAACAGCCCTGATGAAATGTACACCATTTTCTACAAACCAATTATTTAATTTGAGCTAAATCCTCCAAAAGACGTCTGACTCACTTGCTACACTTACTCTATCCAATATGTGACTGGTATGAGCATATTTTCCAGGGCCGCTTTTAGACCCCAGTCAACCACAGGTAGCACACATCGATTGATGCAGAAGTTCTTGATAGATACGATCAATGAAATTATTAGAAAACTGTAGTGAAAAGAATGAGATGAATATGTGATGAAATTTTAATAGAATCAATATGAGCCAAGCAGAATTGAAAATGAGTGAATTTGTGTTAAAAGTTATACATTTGTCACGAGTAACACCAGCTATTAAGTGTTTCTTCAACAACATTCTTATTAGTATACTCTATACAGAAATCAGAAATACAGGATGCAGAAAACAGAAATCCACAATTCGCAATGTGAAGCGAAAATAATAAACATAAATAACATCGAGGTGAAATTATAGGGCCTGAACACAAAAGTAATCTCCCCTGATTTCTCGTCTCATCTGCTGCCACAAAGCGCTTCAATGCTAAATGGTTGAAGCACTATATAAATCACTAGCATGATAATGAGTGTTGATTGACAGGTTGGGGCAAGAGTTAACAGTGAAAATCACTTTAGCCATATGGGGGCATATTTACAAGGGCATAGCACCACCGGAGCGTCACTTTTACCGACACGCCTGTGGTTCTACGCCATGCTCCTTATTTACAAAGCGGTGCTAAGCCACTTTGAGTGGCTTAATGCCAGCTTGTGAATACCGCCACTTTTCATGCATCACTTAGTATGAAAAGGGCATGCATTTGGTGTTGCTGAGGGTGTTTTCTTGCAACACCCACTGCATTTTGATGCTGCCCCAGATTTACAAGAATTGGTAAATCTGAGGCAGCGCCAAAAACTAACTCCAGTGAAAAGCAGGCATTAGAGTGGTGCAACGAGGAGAAATACTTTTATTTCTCTTGTTCTTTGCTCTTACTGTGTGTGCTGCATCAGGAAGAAAACGCCATCAGTGATTGTTTTTGTGCAGAATATTCATTAATCATTAATTAATGACTATTTGCTACTTCTATGTGTGCTGCAAAGAGCAGCACACATAGAAGTGGCAAATCGCCATTATTGATTGTTTATGTGCAGGAAGGGACACCTTGCAAAATGGCGCAAGGGTGTCATCACTGACGCTAGGCAGCTATTTTCAGTGCCGGCGCAAAGGAAAACACAGGGGTGCGCCGTATTCTTGTGAATACAGCGCAGCCCTGTGTTTTGTAAATGATGCAGCGCCGTGCTGCAAAATTGCTTGCAGCGCCATGCTGCGCCAATTCCTAGTACATATACCCCCTGGTTTCTCTCAGTCTACAAAAAAAGACTTTGCATCTTTTGAAAGTTAACCGGCTCACTGGTTAGAGGCGGCAGACCCGTAAGCAGAGGACGGCCGGGACCAGGGTTCGATTCCCGACGCGGCAGGGTCGTGGACCAGGGTCAGCGGGCTCGATAATTCTCGCCTCGGTGCCTACTCCAGTCAGGGACCACACTCGGCAACTCTGGGCATTAGCTTGCCTCATCTTCACAACGACCCCCCAGACCGCCGGGGATGCTTGGTCGCACCTTAGAGATACCCATTAGGGACCATCTCTCAGGGTGAGCCAAGACGGGTTCCCCAGCGGTCGAAGCGTGGAGATACTCCTCCGGGAGTCGATTCTAGCGCTATATAAACCCACAATTAAATTAAATTAAATCAATTAAACTAGTATGATGCACCCCCACCTGCTACTGTTCAAATTTTAAATACAGCAGTAATCAGGGTTCAGTGGGCCCCTCAGGCCGATGTCACTGCACTTGCTGCACCAATGGTAGCTACGCCCCCTGTTTCACCCTTTGCACCAGGGCCGGCTCTAGGGCGGTGCGACCGGTGCCACCGCAGGGGGCTAACTCTTCAAGGGGGCGCCGTCCTTGGAAGTATTTTATAGCTTTAAAAGCACCTGCTGCTGCATTGCTATCCTCAGGCAGTTCTCAAACAGCAATAAAAATGTCAAGATAACTATGGTGACTAATGTTCATCCTCTAGAGAGAAGGAGTTTTATCTAGTGGAAGTTTTAACTCATTGTATGGTAGCACAGAGGGTTTATATGCCTGCTGCCGATATGTGTACCGTGCAGATCAGAAAGTGCATATATTTTAAACAGTCAGTGCTTTTGACAGGGAGATCCTTTTGTTACTGCCAGTGTAGGTGTTAAAATCCTAACATGGAACAGTGAGCTAAGAACTGTCAAAGAGCTGCATGCAAACTGCACGATATAGATTAAAGCATTATAATTTTTCCTCTGTCTTTCATTATTCTAATGTTTCAAAAAGGGTTCATTTTGGTAAGAATAAAAAATCCCTCTTATTGAATGTAACCCCAAACCATGGGGCTATGTTTTCAATTCTGAGTCTGTGCTTCTCCAGACCAAGCACTCTTAAACTAAAATGTCTACCAGTATGGATGACATGTGACTCCTACACCTTGTAGTCTTCTGGCTTATGTAAAATTTCCTATACACTGATTTACACACCTATGATTGATTGTCTCTGTGTAGTGTGTATGTGAGGGAAAGTGCTATACTGGTATAGGAGGTGCTATACAACTAATTAAATACATGTAAGAGAGAGTGATTATGGAGACTTGAGGGGGCACTGTGAAAGGGTGGTAGTGAGGGAGTCTGTGGGGGGCGCCAACAAACATTGTCGCACTGGCCGCCACCAGTGCTACAGCCGGCCCTGCTTTGCACTTACTGCTTGGTGGCTGTTTCCGCACTGATTTCCGTTGGCAGCACCTTAAAAATGACAAATAAGATGATGGAAGTAAATATGATAACAACGCTACCAAACAGCGCCGCAGGTATTTTTTATTCAGCAGCAGGGAATTACTTTGAAACCGGATCATTATAGGAAAGGTGTCAGGCTCCCTGCCAGGTGGAATAAAGAAGCCGCGCTGTCGCAGTTAATAAAGAGAGGCGCCCGCGCGATAGCACGATTCCCCTGTAATATTAAACGGAAAAGGAAGTCACGCATCAAGATTAGCAGCACGCCGGAAATCAGAGTCACAGTGACAAAACACGGACTGCCGGATCAGTCACTCTAGAGATGTCTGACAAGAGTCGCGAGGCTGAACGAGATGCACTGGCTTGTACAGAATAGGAAGGTTATCAGACCCCCCCCAAAAAAAAAATTCGCAGGATGGATTCATTGCCGCGCCCACGAACGGGCCTGACTCCACTGATAGAGAAATATGTCGTCGTCCTGAGGGAGGCAGTTGGGTAATGATTCCCCTTATCTCTTGGAGAAAAATATTGCATGGCATACAGGAATTGGGTTGATAATGCAGATAGATTGCAGACGTCTATACAGAGCATTTGCTGTTTAGCCGACAGACCATGGCACAATTACACCGCAGCAGAGACAAAGGGAGCTGCGAAAATGAAGTGCTAAAAATTGCGGCCCAATTCGAAGCCCAAATTGTCTTCTTGGCTAGCTGTTTCTGCTTCAAAATACAGTGGAGATCATTTATAGATTGTCACCTAAAAATAAAAATTCCATTAAATCGTTATGGAGGTACTGCAGCGAAGGCGTTGTAATATAATGTGGACACCCCTCTGCAATAGCTGCACCACAAGGACACTCACATTTTCTGGCAACCTGTGCATCTTCTGTCACGCTGAGGCACGTGATTTGTGGTTCACTGAGCAACAATGTCCTTCTTTGATTTTGAAGTCAGACATTCACAGAGATCTTCTAAAGATTCTGCAGATTACAACCCTGCGTTCTGGACGTCGCTGTGTAGCAACTCCTAGAATGTTTTTGTTTTGCGCAGATACTTTTGTAAGAGTTTGCCTTATTCCTAAATTGGGACATACTAGGCAATGCTTAATTTGAGGCGGGTGTTCCTGGCGGGCCCACCGGCACGCATTTTTGGGGATTGGCACTTATTTTTCCTCAATCATATACACTAGTAGGTATCTTCGCCCGCTGCAATTTTCATCAGTCATTCCCAGTTTATCACAATCTGCCCAACAAATGCAAATATTTATTTTGTTCGGCCCTCACCCATTATGGTAGTGGCATGCCTCATCATTAGGCTTCACCAGGTCCCTAAAAACCAGGATGGGCTCAACCATATTCCAGGGAGCCCGTAGATATTTGGTTGCAGCACGGTCTTAAATAATAAAAATATATTGAGTAACCCAGGTTTCCCCTTTATTGGTGGTTGCTCAGGTATGGTTAGTGTTAGACCTGGCACCTTGGCGTGGGTCTCCCTTCCATTTTTCGCTGTGGGCTCATGTGTTTTTGCTGGTGTCAGTTGCTCAGGGCACTGTGCCACTGCTGTCCAGTGCCACAGTGCAAGTGCTCCCTATTGTAAATTAATGTATGAATTTGTGATTCCATGATTGGTTAGTTTGGTTTACCTGTCAGACCCTAGTACAGTGCACCAGGAGTGCCCAGGGCTTGTAAATCCAAATACTGCTGGTGGGCTTGCAGCACTGGTTGTGCCACCCTCAGAAGTAGCCTGTAAAAATGTGTCTAAGGTCTCCCATTGCAGAGCCTGCGTGCAGTCTGGTACTGTCATGCTGGCTGGGCAAGTGCACCCACTTGCCAGTCCCTAAACCTTCCTTTTTCTTCATATCATTGTAAGGATAAGGTAGGACATGCCCTAGTGTGTGTGGCATGTTCTAATAGTTAATTACAGCCATTTTCATTTTTCACTATTGCAAGGCTACCTGTTCTCCATAGGCTAGAATGCACAGTTTGATTATTACTTTTTATAATCCTAACTGACTCAGGGAACATGGTAGAAATTCGAATTTAGTATGCCTGAACTCAAAATGATAAAATACATCTTCTAGTGAAGTTGGTTTTAACATTCTGTGTTTGAAAATGCCACTTTTAGAAAGTAGGCATTTTCTTGTCTAACCATTCAAACCTGCCTCTGCTAGGCTGTGTATTCCTTGTCTGGAATTTGAGTGACAGGGCTGGGGAATTCCAGGAGACAGGGTGAGGTGTCCCAGTGGTGAACAGAGAGATCTGCATCTAGATGAGTGGGAGGAGTTGCACCTGGGACCTGAATAGGGCTGTGCCTTCATTCCACTATGCTGGCTCCACCTCCTGTGGTGCGTCTGATGTCTCTGCCCTGCATTCTGAAAGGAAAGAAGGAGTCAGGTAAACAAAGTGCTCCAGGACTGACCAGAACCGGTTTGAACAAGGCAAAGGCCCCTCTGCCCTCAAAGGACAAAGGATTTTGGGGTATAAGTATTGGGACCCTGATCCCAAGAATTTAGATCGCTTTGGAAAACAAGAAGAAACTCTGCTAAGGAGAGGAACCAAGAAGAAACTGAGGAGAGACTATCCCTGAAACTGGGGGTCTAACATTGGTGGTCAGCGGTGAGGATTCTGGACTTGCATTTGTGACTCATGTACAGTGATTGGTGAACACTACTTATTGAGTGCAGACCATAACGCAACCAATACTTGTTGGTAGAGTTCTTTTTGGGACTTTCTATTTTTGAGTACTGCCAAGCTTAACCATGGTGGAGAAAGCAGCATCCATAGTCTCTGTTGATACTGAGTTTGAGTGGGAAGAAGAGAAATTGGACAGCTACACTACAAGGCAGCTGAAATTCTTCTGCAAGAAATGTAATGTTTCCACTACTGGATGTAAAAATAAGGCAGAGATCTACAAGGCGCTGAGGGTCTGGGTAGAAGCAAGGAATGCCACTGATGATGATAATGCAGAGGAGCAGCTGGAAGGGCCAGTGGGTCCAAGAGGAAGGAGAACCTCTTCCCCTGCCGGTAGCAGTGTTTCTGGTAAAAGTCTATCTCCAGAGGAGTTGGCAGATAGAAAAGAGTGTAGGATGCATGAAATGGAGCTGACCAAGCTCAAGTTAAGTGGGCAGTTAGAATTTGAAATGCAAAGTAGAAAGTTAGCCATAGAAGAGAAGAAGCTGCAGTTTGAACATGCAAAGGTTTTGAGGGAGTTGGAGTTGAAAGCCACGAGCTTAGATATTGCTCCCTCTGGTGGCAGCACACCGTCAATGCCTGTGGATGTGGTGAAGGAATTTTTTTTAAATGATGATATTGGGCAGTGGTTCAAGGCCTATGAGGTAGCCATGTCTTCCCACTGGGTCCCTGAGAAGGATTGGGGAGCGGGGTTGTGGGGGCGGTTCTTTAGTGAGGGGCGGGACACACTGTTAGACTTGCCTTCTGATGTCTATAATTCCTATCCCCACATGAAAGATGCATTGATGTCTAGATATGGTTTGACTCCTGAGATGTACAGACAGAGGTTCAGGGGCTGCACAAAGATAGCAAACAGTACCTATGTTGAATATGTCACTTTTTTCTGCAGAGCATTGGATGGTTGGGTGAAAGGTAGCAAAGGTGATGATTTTCAGGGACTTCTTGATTTAATTGCATGGGAGCACTTGTCAAGTATCTGTTTTCCTGAGCTACACCAGCACCTGATTGATAGTAGGCTGACTAATCCTAGGAAGCTTGCTGAGGAGGCGGACCGCTGGGTCAGTACCAGGGTCCACAAGGGTTACGTGGGAGACTCAGCCAAGAGTGGGCAGGGTCCCCAGCAGAAGAGTGGGGGAACAAGGGTAAACAGAGGGAGTTCCATAGGAGGCCCCAAAGTAATCCCCAAGGGAACCAAGGGAAAGGTTCTCAGCCTCCCCCCAGAAACCGTCAGGGGCCCGACAGGTCCTCCTGTTCAAAGAGGGCCCCCCAAATGCTACAAATGTGGAAAACTGGGTCATTGTGCCAATGATCCCAGGTGTCGCCTGTTTGAAAAACCAGCACTCACTGGTGCAGCCCCCTGGCAGATGGCTAGTGTAGCCCTGGTTGAGGAGATGGGTGCCCAAGGTGGGTGGGGTCCCGCAGAGATGTCCCTTGTCTCGTTAGGAGACTGTGAGGTGGTCCCCAGGACCCAGCTGCCTGATAACACTAAAAAATACAGGCAGTGGGTGACCATCAATGGCCATAGAGTGGAGGCTCTTAGAGATACAGGAGCCAGTGTGACAGCTGTCAAGTGTCACCTGGTGTCTCAAGAGCAGGTTGTCCCTGGAGCATTCTACCCAATTGTTGCTGCTGACAACACAGAGAGTCACTGCGAGGTGGCTCAGGTTCCCTTTGAGTGGGGGGGGGTCTCTGGTACTCTTCAGGCAGCTGTAAGGCCCGCCATGCCTGTTGACTGTTTGTTAGGGAATGACTTGGAGAGCTCACCTTGGGCGAAGGTGGAGCGGAGTGCTCATTAAGAAATGTTGGGTTTGCCTGACTGGGCGTGTGTGACCACCCGGTCCATGGCAGCGAGTAAAGGTGCTCAAGAGGACCTGGAGACTGAGAGGGAGGCCCAGGTACCTGCCATCAAGAGTAGAAGCAGGGGGTGCAGGAAACTGGCCCCCGAAGTTCCCACGATCCCGGAGGGAGCAAACCCTGAGGGGGATGCCCTGGAGCCTACAGGGGAACAGGTAGATTAACTGGGGGACCTACCTGAGCTGACCCATTGGCAGCAAGAAGGAGGCCCCTCCAGGGAGGAATTCTGCAAGGAGCAGAAAGAATGCCCTTCTCTTGTGGGTCTGCGGCAACAGGCTGCAGACCAGGCAGCAGGTGATCAGTCTGGGTCACATTGGATCTACTGGGAGAATGACCTCTGTATACAGAGCCTAAGGTTGCTGAGCCTGGGTCAGCCCGTGTGCTGGTGGTACCCCAGCGCTTCAGAGCCTTCCTACTGGGGCTGGCTCATGATATTCCATTGGCAGGACATTTGGGGCAGGACAAGACCTTTGAAAGGCTTGTCACCCATTTTTATTGGCCCCAAATGCGCAGGAGCTCAGACACTCACTGCAGGACATGTCAGACTTGCCAGGCAAGTGGTAAGGAAGCACAAGGCTCCTCTCCAGCCCTTCCCTGTAGTCAGCACCCCCTTTGAACGGGTGGGTATTGACATTGTAGGGCCATCGGAGCCCAAGACAGCCATTGGCAACAGGTTCATCCTGGTCTTGGTGGACCATGCCACCCGGTACCCGAAAGCCATAACTCTGAAGACTGTGACGGCCCCCGTGGTGGGACGAGCGCTGATGGGAATTTTCTCCAGAGTGGGATTCCCTCGCAAGGTAGTGTCTGACTGGGGAAGCAACTTCATTTCCAAGTATATGAAGTCCCTGTGGCAGGAGTGTGGTGTAACCTATAAGTTCACCACTCCTTACCACCCCCAAGAAAACGGGTTGGTTGAGAGATTCAACTGAACCCTTAAAGGCATGATAATGGGTCTTGAGAAACCCATGAGGTGTAAGTGAGACGTCCTCTTACAATGCTTACTTTTTGCTTACCGTGAGGTGCCACAGAAATCTCTAGGGTTCAGTCCCTTTGAGCTTCTCTATGGACACCCCGTGAGAGGACCTCTAAGTCTGGTCAAAGAAGGCTGGGAGCAATCTCCCAGGAAACCTCCCCAGGATGTATATAGCTACATGCTGGACTTTAGGAACCAGACTAGGCGTTTCAGACAACTCGCTGAGGCGAATCTGGAAGCCAGCCAGGAGGAGATGAAGCGGTGGTACGACCAGAATGCCACTCTGGTTGAGCTTCAGCCTGGACAGAAGGTGTGGGTCATGGCCCCAGTGGAGCCCTGTGTGCTCCAGGATAAGTGGACCGGCCCCTTTGAGGTTGTGGAGCGCAAGACTCCGGTTACCTACTTGGTGGACTTGCGGTCTCCCAGGAACCCCTAGAGGGTCCTGCATGTCAACCGCTTGAAGCCCCACTTGGAGAGGTCCCAAGTGGGCATGCTCTTGGCAACAGATGCTGGGATGGAGGAGGAGACCGAGCCTCTTCCTGACCTTCTGTCAGTCAGAGAGCAAGATGGGTCAGTGGATGGTGTCAACCTCTCTTCCACCCTGACCCCTGAGCAACAGAATGACTGCCACCAGTTGCTGGGACAGTTTTCTGATCTGTTCTCCCTGGCTCCTGGTGTCACTGATTGGTGCGTCCATGTGGTGGACACTGGGGACAGTACACCTGTGAGGCACAAGGCCTACAGAGTGACTGACAGGGTAAGGGCTTGCATCAAGGAGGAGGTCTCCAAGATGCTTGCGCTAGGGGTAATTGAGTCCTCTAGCAGTCCTTGGGCCAGCCCAGTGGTCTTGGTCCCAAAGGCTGCCGTGCCGGGTGCCACACCTGAACTCCGGTTCTGTGTGGACTACCGAGGGCTCAATGCAGTCACCAGGACTTATGCACACCCCATCCCCAGAGCTGATGAGCTCATAGATCGGCTAGGAGCTGTACGGTACCTCAGCACGTTTGACTTAACGTCTGGGTACTGGCAGATCGCCTTGACCGATAGGGCAAAGGAGAGGTCAGCATTCTCCACACCAGATGGGCACTACCAGTTCTGGGTGATGCCCTTTGGGATGAAGAATGCCCCTGCCACCTTTCAGAGGTTGGTCAACTAGGTGTGGGCTGGACTGCACTTGTTCAGTGCCGCCTACCTGGATGACATCGCAGTGTTCAGCGCCAGTGGGAAAGAACATCTGCGCCACCTCTGGGAAGTGTTGATGGCACTGCGGAGGGCAGGCCTCACAATCAAGGCGAGTAAGTGCCAGATCGGGCAGGGTTCCGTGGTGTACTTGGGACACCAGGTAGGGAGCGGCCAGGTGGCGCCCCTGCAGCCCAAGATTGAAACCATCCTGGCTTGGGAGCCGCCCAAAACCCAGACAGAGGTGAGAGCCTTCTTAGGACTCACGGGTTACTACAGGAGGTTTGTCAAGGGGTATGGCAACATTGTTGCACCCTTGACAGCGCTGACTTCCAGGAAGCAGCCAAAGAAAGTGATTTGGACTGACACCTGTCAGAATGCTTTTGAGGCCTTAAAAACTGGTATGTGCACAGCGCCCGTGCTCTTGGCACCCAACTTCTCCAAAGAGTTCATAGTGCAAACAGACGCTTCAGAGCATGGTGTGGGGCTGTTCTATCACATATGAATGAGGAGGGCCTGGATCAACCTGTAGCCTTCATCAGCAGGAGGTTACTTCCAAGGGAACAGAGGTGGAGTGCTATTGAGCATGAGGCTTTTGCTGTGGTCTGGGCACTGAAGAATCTGAGACCATACCTGTTTGGTACTCACTTCCGGGTTCAGACAGACCACAGGCCCCTCAGATGGTTGATGCAGATGATGGGTGAGAATCCAAAGCTGTTGAGGTGGTCCATTTCCCTACAGGGGATGGATTTCACGGTGGAACATCGTCCCGGTACAGAACACGCCAATGCTGATGGTCTGTCCAGATTTTTCCACCTTAGTGATGAGAACCCCCAGGAGGTAGGGTAGTTCTCCCCACATTTCAGCTGGAGGGGACACGTGGTAGACCTGGCACCTTGGTGTGGGTCTCCCTTCCTTTTTTCGCTGTTGCCTCATGTGTTTTTGCTGGTGTTAGTTGCTCAGGGCACTGTGCCACTGCTGTCCAGTGCCACAGTGCTAGTGCTCCCTATTGTAAATTAATGTATGAATTTGTGATTCCATGATTGGTTGGTTTGGTTTACCTGTCAGACCCTAGTACAGTGCACCAGGAGTGCGCAGGGCTTGTAAATTCAAATACTACTGGTGGGCTTGCAGCACTGGTTGTGCCACCCACAGAAGCAGCCTGTAAAAATGTGTCTAAGGTCTGCCATTGCAGAGCCTGCGTGCAGTCTGGTACTGTCATGCTGAATGGGCAAGTGCACCCACTTGCCAGTCCCTAAACCTTCCCTTTTCTTCATATCAGACACCCCTATGGTAGGCCCAAGGGCAGGGTGCATTGTAAGGATAAGGTAGGACATTCCCTAGTGTGTGTGGCATGTTCTAATAGTGAATTACAGACATTTTTGTTTTTCACTATTGCAAGGCTACCTGTTCTCCATAGGCCAGAATGGGCAGTTTGATTATTACATTTTATAATCCTAACTGACTTAGGAAACATGGTAGATATTTGAATTTAGTATGCCTGAACTCAGAATGATAAAACACATATTTTAGTGAAGTTGGTGTTAGCATTCTGTGTTTGAAAATGCCTCTTTTAGAAAGTAGGCATTTTCTTGTCCAACCATTCAAACCTGCCTCTGCTAGGCTGTGTATTCCGTGTCTGGAGTTTGAGTGACAGGGCTGGGGAATTCCAGGAGACAGGGTGAGGTGTCCCAGTGGTGAATAGAGAGATCTGCATCTAGATGGGTGGGATGAGTTGCACCTGGGACCTGAATAGTGCTGTGCCTTTCCTCTACAATGCTGGCTCCACCTCCTGTGGTGCATCTGATGTCTCTGCCCTGCACTCTGAAAGGAAAGAAGGAGTCAGGTAAACAAACAAAGTGCTCCAGGACTGACCAGAACCGGTTTGAACATGGCAAAGGCCCCTCTGCCCTCATCAGACAAAGGATTTTGGGGTATAAGTATTGGGACCCTGATCCCAAGAATTTAGATCAGTTAGAGAAACAAGAAGAAACTCTGCTGCGGAGAGGAACCAAGAAGAAACTGAGGAGAGACTATCCCTGAAACTGGGGAATTGGCCTGCAGGGGTTGCCTACTGCCAAAGAGAGGAGAAAGGAACTTTGTGTGTACTTTTGCTCAACTTGTGAAGGATCTCCAAGGGTTTGGAAAAGAGCTTGCCTCCTGCTGAAGTCTCAGGAACAACAGACCTCACCCCCCAGCTCCCTAGAGTTCTTTGGAAGTGCCTGCTGCTGTGTTGGGCCTTCTGAGGGACTGCGTGTCGCAAGGAGCTGGAAGCGCGACTCAAGAAGGAGAAGCTTGCCGTCGTCGGAACTGTTGTCGTCGCATCGCGTAAAGTGTGTCGCCGCTGCAGCTGTCGCATCGAGCGGAAGCGTCTCACATCATCCAGGAAGTGCTTCGCAATGCCGAGAAGCGTGTCGCCATAGCAGCCATCGTAGCTGACGCATTGCACAGCATCAAGAGAAGAGCCTCGCATCGAGGAAGAAGCGTATCGCCATCGCAGCCATCGTAGTTGTCGCATTGCACCGCATCAAGAAAAGCGCCTCGCATTCACGGAGAAGGATGCCGCCGTCGGAGCTGTTGTCGTCGCATCGCGTTAAGGGGTGTCGGTGCTGCAGCATCGCATCGAGCGGAAGTGTCTCGCAATGTCAGAGAAGAGTGCCACTGCCAAGGCCACTGTCGTCGCATCGCGTAAAGTGTGTCGCCGCTGCAGCTGAAGCATCGAATCGAGTCTTCTCGCAACATCGGAGAAGCGTATCGCATCTGGAAGATCTTCACGTCTTTATTTCTTTGCACCAAAATCTTCAACGCATCAAGATCGTTGCAACACGTTGCCCTACGTGTCGCATCTAAAAGGTACATTGACTTAAAGTGTTGCATTTAAGAACTAAAGAGAACTAAGCAAAATTCTACCATCTAAAGTAACAGTATTGTGTATTTTTGTCGTTTAATGGTCTTGTGGTAAATCTATATAAAGCATACTTATTTTTTTATATAAAACCTGTGTGGTGTCCATCTGTAGTGTTGTCACTTGATTACTGTATGTGTTCACAAATGCTTCACACACTGCCTCTGAGATAAGCCTGTCTGCTTGTGCCAAGCTACCAAGGGGGTGAGCAGGGGTTATTTTAGGAGTGTACTCCCTTACCCTGACTAGAGGCGAGGGTCCCTATTTGTGAAAAGTGCATACCTGTGCCAACTAGAGAACCCCAAGTCTAACAGTTAGACATTACAAACTGGGTCAAATTAGGGAGTAATGGCCCTGAAAGACACCAAAACGGGAAGGACAGAGGAAGAGAGAGACAGAAAACCCAACACAAAGGGAGAAAGCAGGGACATGCAAGAGAAAGATAAAGTGGCAGGTAGCGTTTAGTATGGCTTAAAGAGGCATGAGGTGATTTCAAACTATGCTGCCTTGGTATTTGGAGCACGAACATTTAATAGCACTGGCTGTGGGCTTCTTAGCAGAGCTTTGGGCACCGGCACTCATTCTTTTACAAATTAACTGCTGATGTTTGGACGTTAGCTCATAATATGCCCCTGTTCCATTCACCATTTAGATGTTCATGAATGGTTGAGAGATGCTTAAGCTGTGTCTATTTTGACTTTTGATTGTTGACTGAATAAGTAAGTGAGTGTGAATGAACAATTTTGGGATGTTAAACCCTAAGAGTTCCACAGTGGGCATGGCCAACTGGATGTAGGGCATCACACCACTATATATCTTGAGATAGTACCTCTTAGGACTTACGTAGTGGTCAGAGGCTTTTCAGTATCTCTAACTTGTTAGAATTCCAGAAGGAGGAAGTTTCGGACAGGGGAACTAAATTCAGTCTTGTATACAGGAAAACAATATCAGATGGGAGTGGGACTATTTAAAATTCAACACACCTTATCACTTCCTAACCCCATTCTTGTGGAAATGTTCTACAAGACCCCGACAAACATGATTAAGGGGCTACAAGAACACTTGCAAGGTCTGCTATTTACCAAAAATAATGGTCTGGAGAAGGGAGTGAGCTTTTCTTAGAGTACTCTGTCAGAAGTCCCTTGAGGGGTGAGAGAACGCTCACAAGAAAAGCTCATTGTATGGTGTAAGCTGTAAACTGTATAGAGACTAAGGTCCAAGAAGCTCAGTCAATAGCAGTTTAATTAATGGAAATTTCAGATTGTGACCATGACTGAATAGCAACCTGGATGAATGTTTTGAGAAGTTGACCTGGTAGGGCCCAGAATACTCCTTGAGATGTTGACCAGGCTGTACACTGTGCTTAAGAGGGCTGGGAAAGTGATGTACCTTATAGACCTTGCCACATCAAGAAATGCACACACAAGGTGCTCCATTTCAACCCCCTAAAGCCCCATTATGGCAGATCTACCTATATGATGCTGACTTGTAGCTAGAGGAGGAGAAGAGGAGAGTAATCTCCTTCCTGATCTCCCGTCACTAATGAGAAAGAAAACTGAGTTGAAGAGGTGGTTCTCCGTACCACATTGGTGGAATAAAGCAGCTGCAGTGTCACAAAGTACATGGCCAGATTGCTATGGGTTTTTTGCCTGCAATGGTCTCACTGAGTTTGTTCAAACTACTGATGCTGGTGAAAATATGTCTAGAAAAATACAAGGCTAATAGGCTATCAGATAAGGTATGGGCAAACATTAGGGAAGAATATTTTGAGGTGTTGTCTCTGGTAATGACTGAACCTTCTGGTATTGATTTGCCTAGTCAGTGGTTCTAATAAGACCATCCCACATAGAGAATCACAGAAAGGAAGCTCTGTGTGAACCATACATCACAAGCTGCCATGGTCTAGCCATTGAATGCCTTGCCCAATCAGGTCCAGCCACTGAATGCCATTTCCACTGCCCCGCCCATCACTCCTTGAACCTGATCAACATTACCATTGTTCTGCTCCTTGACTGCCTCTCATGCAGTGGCGGCTCCTCTGCTAAGGCGAAGGAGCATCACCCCACTGCTCTGTGAGCACAGTAGTTAAAGAAAACTAAAATGATAATAAATAGCATTATTATCATTTTAGTTTTCCTTTCCTGGTGCGGGGTGGGGCTTGCTGGACTGCCAGAGCAGGGCAGGGGAGGAGTGGTTTGCCCACTCCAAGGTGTGCAATGATGCTTTGACTGCCCCCTCTTGCTGGCCAAACCATCATGTCCACTTTGCGTGTTCTGCACCCAGGCTGTATTACAGCTTGGCAGCAGAACATGCACCAGGCTCCCATTCCCTGCCTGAGCACCGATCCACGAAGCCCAGACCAATCACAGGGCTGCATTGCAGTGTTGTGATTGGTTAGGGGAGTCAGGAGCCTGGGTGCTTCCAGTTCCTGCTTCCAGTAGCAAGAGGGGCGGCGGTGGTGTGTGGACTGAGAGGCGGCGGCTGGCCAGGTGGCCGGCCTGAAGGTAAGTGTTTTTTTGGGGGGGGGGGGCGGTTCATTTACAACCCTCCCCATCCCCCCGCCCTGCCACCCCTGGTAAATAGCGGCCGCCAATGGTCTCATGACCCATTTTCACTTGCCACTGCTTGAAAGCGCATGCCTAGCTTTCAGTGAATTTTGATGTGTTTTCTTTATACCTTTCCAAACCCTGTTTTACCACACTCTGCAGGAAAAGGAAAACCACAAGATCTCACAAGAGTTTTGAGATCTCAGTGGCCAAAACTGCACCCAATGCCCATAGCCTGCAGTGTTTGGAGACAATAATCAGGGAAGCATTATGATTCAACTTATCCAAGAAAAAAAGAATATTTGAGTACCCAATATTTCTAGTACTCAGAGAAAAGCTCTCAGGAAGCCTTCAGGCACTGAGGAAAGCATTGCCTCAAAGGATACAGTTGGTTCCTTTTTAGAGAGATTTAATGATTTAATGAATGTACATCCTTAGAGAATTCAGTATTTAAAACAAGGAATCTGTTAAGATAATTTGATAAAGCAAAGGAACTGATAAAATAGTTGTGGGATATAGAATGTTTTTTGGTCAAACTGAAAGGCCGTAATTTGGAAAGAACAAGAACTGTCAAAACATATGAAGGGGAATACAGAACACCTATATAAAGGGTGCAAGAAGCATCCTAATTATGCAGATAAGTCTAAATCAACACACTTGTGCCGGAAAGTGAACAAAGAACCGGGTGTTTATGAGACTAAAAACATTGGGGAAACAGTGAGTACTTGACCTGAATATTTGGAAAGATTAATGCTATTCTGCTGTGGTTGTGTGATCATGTCCCTTATACTGACATTGCTCCTGAATTTATTTAGAAGATTACATCCCCAAAGAACACTGAGAATTAAGAAGCGCTAAGAGCTAAACATGAACCGTACCATTCAAGAAGGGAATCTTGTGTAAAGACACTTCTGGTAAGCTCCTGGTATCAGAGTCACTAAAAGCCAGGTGAAGCAGGACATCCTCAACTAGGTGAAAAAGTTTGTCACTTAAATTTCCATTCTGTATTTGGAGGGATAAATCAGCAGCAACATAAACCCTACATTGAGAGATTGATGCAAAGAATACTTAGAATGAAGGGGGTCAAGTAAGAGGAGCTGGGAACATATCGCTCCCGTAAGAAATTTGATGCAAATGAATCATTAAGCACTTGTGCTGTTCTGAAGCTTGATGCTGTAGAGTGATCAACTCAGGTACCAAGACTGCTTGGGTAGATGCGCTCATTGACAGAATAGGGGTTGATAGGTTTCAGAGTACTTTTGATTTGTGTTCTAAGTGCTATGTTAGGTGAGAGGTCTATGCCAGAGGGCACTTTCAGTCCAAAGTGATGCCCTCAGGGTTAAAAAATGCCTCTACCACAGTCCTATACTGCCTTTTAAAAATTGAGCAGCTGGATTCTGAATGGATTCCAGGACCTCAGAATCAGTGGCGTAGCTAGGGGGGGGGCGGTGGGGGCGGTCCGTCCCAGGCGGCACGATTTTGGGGGTGGACAAAGGCATTCAGATAAGGCTCGGCTTGCTTTCGTGGACGTTCGGGGACGGGCAGAGAAGGAATGGGACTCGGGCAATGTCCTCTTCTTTTTTGTGCTGGCAGCTGTCCCCCCCTCTCTTCCTATTATTCCCTCTCTTTCTGTCTTGCTCCTCACTCACTGAAAACCGTAACTTGAAGAAACGGTTCACAACCTCTTTCCTTCTATCATTTAGTTGCTTCCCTGTGAAATGGATCCAAAAAAGAAAAACACTCTTGCGGGAAATGCCCTTTTTCTGACATTTTTCTATTCCAAAGTGCAGCGGGATGGAGAGAAATAGAAGGTTTTAAATATGAAAAATAAATACATAACTAAATAAAGCAAGACAGAGTGGTTGCAAAGTGGCCAGATTGGTTTTATTCACACCCAAACACATCAGCCTCACTTTACAGACTTTGCAGTGAAGCGCTACTTTTGTTTTCTCGTCTTTCTTTGAACAGCATTGTTGTCCCCAGGTGGGAAAGTGGACCATTCCTGGAGGTACTGCAATACCTGGTTGATGGATGGATTGGAAAACAAAATGTGTACCATGGCTCTGTTTATGGATGTGGTCTTTTTAAACCATACTGCTTACGTTTATTAAGGATATAAGCAATGGACATTGAAACGGTTCCCTTCAGGGCCCTGTAGTCATGTCCTTAACTTTTCAGGTAAAACCACTCGCTGATTTCTGAATAGTGAGTGAGAGATCGTTAAGGTAACCATGTTGTTTCTGCTTACATTTCACATGCTTGACTTAATCTTGCATTCCCTATGAGTGTTTGCTTTCACTTTTTTTTTTTTAGGCAGCATATTACTCTTATCAATTGCATAATTTGAATTGAGCCACATCCAAGTGTTTATTGCGGGCCACAGTTGGGTTGTAGCTGAAGGCAGTGCGAGTTTCTCTCAGTGGGGCAGTATGGTGTTCAGTGGGGGGGAGGATGTGGCACTTTGGCCAGAGCTGTCGAATTTGGAACTGGGGAACTGGGTTCAGCCTTCATGACCAGTCCACCAGACCACTCTACTGAGGGAGCATATTCCCATGCTAGACCTTACAAGGCCCCACTAGACCTTAGAAGGCTTGATGCCTTAGCACAAGCAGGTGTACCCTAGTGGTGTCAATTGTGAGTTAACCTTGAAGGCCTGTCCACCACAATCCATACTGAAGTTCATCTCCAGTCTTGCGGGCAGGCCTACGAAGCAGCACACCCTAGAGCAACAGTGATCCAGTCACTGTGACTCTGTCACTGAGGTCACTTGAACCTTGAGCAGGTTAGGGCGGTGCAAACGGTGTGACCGCACTGGGTACCTATTTCGGGTGGGTGCGTAGTGTTTGCAAGTATATTATGGTTTAAAAAAAACTTGCTGCCACCTTCCTGGCCTCCAACAATTTTCAGAAACAATAAAAATGTCATGATAACTTCGGTGATTAATGTTCCTCCTAGAGAGAGATCCGAGTCTTATCTAGTGGAAGGGTTGACTCCTGGAAAGGTAGCACAGAGGGTTAATATGCCTGCTGCAAAGAACATGTACCATGCAGATCACAAAGTGCACTGCTTTAATGGGGGGACCATGATGAATGGTCATTTAATGTCAGCTGTAGATGATGGATCCCTGAACAGTGTTATATATGTGCATGTTTGCATTGTGCTGAGGGGATTACCAGGCAATTGTTCACACAGCTCTCTGATGGATGTCACGTGCGGTTTTTCTGAGTCCCCAGATAGATCATGGAGTCTGTGTGTTCTCTTTTGTACTGCCAGTCACTGCCAGTCACCGGTGTATTCAACTGTGTAGCCTTGGACCGTGTCATGTATGTGCATGTAACTTGCATGATCGAGGTAACTATTAGCGGCGATACTACGTGTCCCTCGGTCCTCTATCAAGTGCTTGCCGTCCTTTTTCCCCAGCACCAATCCCCCCCCCCACCCCCCTACCCCCCGGGGCGGCAATCTGAGGGATAGCCCCGGGCGCCACAAGCTCTAGCTACACCGGTGCTCAGAATTTACTACTTGGCTGACAATACAATTTAAAGACCACCTGCTACACAGCAAGAAAGTACTTTAGACCCTATAGGTGAGAGGGTTGACTAATAAGGCCAGTATCTGCCAGATAGGGCATTGGTATGAGGTGCACATTGACTACTAAGTTAACATATGTCAGGTACAGCTTCTCCAACCTAAGCTAGAGCTGCCAATCTTGGAACTAGGAAGCAGGTATGAGTCTCAGCATTGATTCAGCATCCTGTGATTCAGGACAAATGAACGAATCTTCCTATTGCTTCAAAAAGCTTAGTCTAACCTTGTGTAAAGAAATCTAATGCTCATTTAAAGTGCTCTCATACCCTTGCGCTACGTTCGCACTGTGTGTTGCAAAGTGGGTTATTAGTTGTGGTAAGTAGGGACTTACCACTAGTAATAAGGTCACAAACACAATAAAAGGTTCAGGTAAGTTATTAATAAGTTATTCCCTTGCCCAGCCCTTAGTAGCTGGCAACAAACAGGCAGGCATAACTTAGGAGACAGGTGTGTAAAGCATTTAAAAACACCAAAATATTAAATTAGTAAGACACAACACACAAAAAAAACAGAGACCAAGTTATAACAATAGATTATATTCTTATCAACAAATAGACACCAAGATGACAAAGATCCAATGTATTGAACCAGAGATATGAATTTTTAAAGACTAAAAGTAAAACTAGTGCTTAGAAGCAAATAGCGCTCAGTGGGCTAAAAAAGGTTGTGCTGCACCAGGACAAATGAAGAGTTCTTAACACTTACTTGCAGAAGTGTTTCGTGATGCAGGAAACTGGTCCACGGCACAAGCCAAGGGTTAAAATGCTCTGGTTTGCCTCTTAGGGGCTGGGACTACAACTCCTGCAATGCACCTGGTCAGCATATGGAGGTTTTTACAAAAGTTGCTTCAAACTTCTCCAAACTTCGTGAACATCTTCCAGAAGATCTCCTTAAGGGTTCAAAGGTTCCACAACACAAATCCCGAGTCCAAGACTCTCTGAATGGTCCTTGGGATGCTAGGATTACAATTTTCACAATGCACCTGGCCAAATCGTTCAAAGTCCACTACACACACTCCTGGAATGGGACGTCTTGGTGAAGATGATGCAGGTGGGCTCTGTTAACCTGCAGCTTGCACTGAGTCCACTCCCTAATCCCTGTGAAGCCAGGCAAAGTCCTTAGGGTTGTAGTACTAGATTGTGCAGCAGGTGCAGTCCTTCAGAGTATAATCCTTTAGGTGCAGATCGGGTTTTCAGCAGGGCAGTCCTTCTTCGCCTTGTGGGTTCAACAAGATCTCTTGTAGCTCTTTTGTACCTGTTGCTTTCAGGGAGTCACTCTCAATCCTTTTGAAGCAAGTCAAGAACCTTAGGGCTGTATTTCCTAAGTGCGCAGCAGGTGGAGCCCTTATGAGTGCAGTCCTCTTGGCGTGCAGACCAGGGGTTCCACCAGGGTATTCCTTCTTCTCTTGATTATTCAAGGCAGCGATCTACTGGGCCTCTAAAACTCGCTGCCCTCTTATATACTAAGGACTTATAGGTATTTATAATCCCCCTTGCCTTATTATATGATAGGGATTTACAGGGGTCTGTCATTGCCAATTGTAATTATAACTAATTACCACATTCCTTTAAAGCAGAGCGCAGGCCCTGGGTCTGGTAAGCAGAGCCCAAGGCACAATCAGAGTCTGCTACTATCAGTATCAAGCAAAGAAATTGGGTGATCAGGGCCAAACAGAGGACTTTTTCACACAGTATAACAAGCATTTACAATGCAATGGTCTCGGCATTGTTAAAGTTAGAGCTATTGGCATTGCTCATGACATTATTTTTGTTTTTGTTTTTGTTTTTAAAACATTTAAAGAAACGGCATTGTTATTTACAATGTCAATAGCTTAATCACTCTCAAATGCGAGACATATTGCATTTGCACTCACACACAGAGCCACACACACAAAGCCACCCACACACACAGAGCCACTCACATAGCCACCTACACACACACACACACACACACACACACACACACACACACAGTTACCCACACACAGACAAAGCCACCACGCATAGAGCCACCTACAAAAAAAGCCACCCACACAGAACCACACACACAGAGCCTCCCACACGCACATAGAGCCACCCATACACACACAGAGCCACCCACACACACACACAGCCATCTGCGCTCCCTCAGCTGGCTTGTGAGTGTAACGTCCCATGTGCTTGTGCTGGCGTCACTAGGATAAGCTAGTCCTCATTGTTTGGTTTGCGGCGCGTGTTAATGACAGCTTTGCGGTAATTGTTCATTGTATGTAAGACATCAGGCCAATCTGAGCTGTCAGTCTAAGGACCAGGGCCTGGATGCTCGCGTTGGCCCCTATACTATGGACATCTTATCGTGTAACTATATAGCAAGCTGCTTCCGTGCGCATTCGCATCATCATCTTTATGAAGTCAGCAAAGGGAGATGTTGAATTTGCTTATGCAACTGAATGAAAGGCTGCAGTGGGTTCAGAGCTCGAATATAAAGAGGTGTACATATTTTCTATTAGCTGTGTTGTGGGGCTTTTTCTGCGTCTGTCCAGCGATAAACTGATCGCCGCACTCCCATGTCAATTCCTTGTAATGCTAGGAGTCTCCTTCACGTGCTCTTTGAAATGACGCGGTGAATCGCCCGCCATGTTGTTTTACTGAAGGATGGGGTGTAATATCTTAAACCACGAGGCCAGCCAAGCAGTGTGGCTAGAAACCTCCTTTGCGCCAGCTCGGGTGCTTGAGCGGCACAACTTTTGGCAGTTTTTCACTCGGAAGACTTTTGGAGAGCTTCATTGCAGATATGTGACCGGGTCGCCTCTGTTGAAATCACTGTCGCTATTTAACCCACGCCACCTTTTTACTGTCCTGTACAGTACGGGGGGGAGGGGGGCAGCACGTAGCGGACTTTCCTGCACACCGCGCTTCTGCCATTTCTAATCTCTATAAACCAGTTTACTGTATCCTGCAAGCGTTTCACCGTTGGTGATTGCCAGGAAGTCCGTAGCACATCGGGGGCTTGATGGCAAGCAGTGTGTGCCAGTGGTATTTAGCCAGCAGATAGACCCATAATTAAAGCATGAGTTGTTTGACTAGCAGGAGCGGCAACTCTAATGGTGTTTTTAGTGCTTTGTGTAGTTTTTCTAGTGAGTGTTGTCTGTGTGAGTGATGTTGTGAAGCCTGGGCAGTCATCAGTGAAATAATGAGCGAGGGGGCGGAGGGATGGAAAGGCTATCTCATGGATGGGCTTCACCAGACGGCGAGCCATCCGCGGAAAGGCGGGACCGTCCAAGATGGAGGGACCGTGTGTAGACCGAGGAGCACCGAGGGAGCCGAGAGCAGGGGGAGTGGTGGACGGGGATTGACGCCATGAACACCACCGCCTTTCTCCGAGGTCAAGCAGAAATGCCTCGGAGAAACGCAGTGGGATTTTCGGTTTGGGGGGCGTGTTTTTCTTTCTCTCCTCTTCGCATTGGCTGGAATGTTTACATTCTAGAGGAGAGAAAGAAAGTAAAAAACACTCCCCTGAATCCAAAAAAGACGGGGCTTAAATGGACAGACGCCCCTCTCCTCCAATGGCTGGCCTCCGTTTAGGAAGCCAGCCAATGGAGAAGAGGGGCGGGTTCAAGCCCCGTACTAAAAAACCTTAAATCTCGCGAGTGAGACTGCGCAAGCGCAGCCTTCGCTAGCCGAGACCTAAAAACTGCAAAAATAGATCCAGAACATTATGACACAGGACCCAACCAGTCAGTCAAGAGAACCTTTTCAGGCCTCACTGGGTATTACTGCAGGGTTATGAATGAGTACAGCAACATTGCTGTATCCTTGACTATATTGACTTCTAAAACGCACCCAGAAATAATCTACTGGACAGTGGAGAGTCTGATGGCGTTTGACACTGTGGTGGTAGCACTTTGCACTGCAACAGTGCTGAGGACACTTGGCAATAGTGAGATATTTGTTGTGCAGTCTGATGCCTCAGAGAATGGTCTAGTTGATGTTGGACGATGAGGGGCAGCACCAACGAGTTGCATACTTTATCAAATGGCTACTACTTAATGGACAGCAGTTTAGTACCGTTGAAAGGGGATCTTTTGCCCTCATTTGGTTTATGAAGCAAATGGGACCATGCCGGTATGGGGCTAATGTCTGGATTCAGATCGACAGATGTAGGGATGTAGGGGGAAAATCCTAAACTGTTGAGATTGGCAACGGTTATCAAAAGAGATGGACTGTGTGTATTAGGGAGTAGTAAGCGGTGGAGAGAAACACAAGGTAAGGTACAAAGGGGGCACAAACGATTGGGTATAGGAAAGGAATATTTTCTAGCTTCACTTCTCCTAATATGTATGCCTTGAACGCAAAAACTTGAAAACATCAAAATGAGACTTGAATCAGTTATGTAAAGGCTGCAGGAAGGACAGTAGAGGTCTATCGCTGATGTGAGGTACTTGTGTATAGTATTATGATACCTCCATGTGATTGGCCTTGCTTCTGAGGAACTGGAAGAAACAGGAACAGAGGTTTAATTGTTGAGAAGAGGTGGAGCAGAGATAGACATAGTGGTCAAGGATCAAGGAGTCATTCAGGGCAAAATAATTGGATTACAGGCTATGATATTCACAAAGTTGTGGACATTCTGGGCCCTATCAAGAAACTGCATTTTGTAGTACGTAGAATAATACCACAGTAGTACAGCTTAGTACAAAAGGCAATTGAAAAACCTGCTGGTGGATATCCGCACCTCCACCTCTTCTCCTGTACTTTCTGGTGGGGATCTCCACACACATACGATTCCTACTTTGGAGTAAATGAGTGAGGGAGCAGGATGAGTAGGTGTAAATGACAGACTACTTACTACAAAGTAGGAAGGGTTTAGGGATTGGTAATAAAGGTTTTAGGGAGGGGCATGCTAATACAAACATTCACCCACAAAAGAGAAAGACCATTAGTAGTCACAGACTGCACTTCAGCCCAAAAGGCCACAAAACAGTTGTAAATGAACTCCAGCCAGCCTTGGAATAAGTCTAGCACTGATGTCACTGACCATGTCATGAGTTATGTAATATAATAAGCAGTGCAATGTGGGGGCACAAGTTATAGTTAGCTGACGTAATTCTAACTACTGAATTTCCCTGGTTTTGTACGAGTGAAATCTGAGCCTAACTATAATGTCCATGTAACCTTTGTTTTTTTCAGTGAATTATTGAGTTTTTTTAAATTCTATTTCCTAACTATAACATTCTTGTAACCTTTGGTTTTTTCAGTTAATTTGTAAGGTTTTGGAAATTGTATTTCCTAAATGTAACCACTAACCTTTGACACTGAGTGTGTGAGTGAGTGCACGAGTGTCTCAGTGGGTGTATGAGTGTCTGAGTAGGTTTGTAAAAGGATGTGAGAGAGTATGAGTGGGGCATCACATTTGCAGAGTGGTTGAGAAAGGGAGTAGGGCCTCCGATGAGGTCTCAGCAATCCCGCTGTGTGGGACTAACTGGTGGGAACGATAGGGGTTGTTGGCCCCCAATGACCCTCAGCAGCTAAGGGGTATTCTTCCCCTAACCAATAGTGTACCAGGAGGCTGTTTTCAGATTGGTGGAGATAGGGGGCAGGGCCTCCAATGAGGTCTGAGCAATCCCAATATGAGGGACTTAGCTGTGGCACCGATAGGGGTTCTTGGCCCCCAATGACCCTCAGCTGCTAAGGGGACTTAATCCCTCAACCAGAAGTGGACCAGGAGGCGTGTTTGCAGAGTGGTTGAGAAAAGGGGCGGGTCCTCCGATGAGGTCTCAGCAATCACACTGTGTGAGACTGACTGGTGTCAATAAAAGGGGATTTTGGTCCCCAACTACCCTCAGGTGCCAAGGGGGTTTCATACCCAACCAGTAGAGTGCCAGAAGGCGTGTATGCAGAGTGGTTGAGACAGCTGGCAGGGCATTAGGTGGGGGCCCATGCGCCCCCTCCTTTTAAAAAAAAAAAATGCACCTGGGACCACTGCAGCCAGAAGGAAAGAATTTCTTAATCTGCAAGCTCCTTTACATTCTCTTGGCAGCAGATATGGTCATTTCATCCCTGCATCTTTAAAGTGACATTCCAGAATAATACTACAACATTTGAGGATCCAGCAGAACGTAAGAAATGTATACAAACTCATACTTTGGTTACTATGGATATTGCTGGACCTTCTACCGGTTGATTTTCTTTTTTTTCTTATTTTTGTTTCTCTTGTCAGGATCTTCAGATGATTTTAATTGGTGTCTTTGCAGTCTTTAGCAGATTTTATAAGTACGTTTTAGAAGCATTTTAATATGTTTTAATATTTGTTTTAAGATGTTCTTTTTATCTTATTGCAGATTCGTCTTATGTTTTGCATTTGTACGGTCCGTCCTCTTGAATGTTTATGGTCCTGGTATGGCTTGGATTCCCCCCCTTCTGGACGTGTCATCACCTCATGTGTCGTCAACACACTATTTCTTTTCCTTTTATTACTAATTTAGGCATGTTTTTTCAGTCGTCCATTTTAGATCTGCACTGTCTCTTCTTCCTGTTTTCCATTTCTCTCTTTTGCCTTACTTTTTTAGCTTTCCTAGTTTTCCTTATTCACTATTTGTTATTCTTCTCCTTCATCTACTCCTTTAATAATTCTTTTTTGACTTTTAGACTTTTTCTGATCTTTTCTTTTTCATGTCAACGTTCTCAAGCAATTTACTTGTTACTTACTATTTGTAATTCCATATGTTATCATGGAATATTAAAGGATCTATTAATTTTGTTAAAAGACATAGGATATTAATATCCCATTTGGGTAAATCCAATCCTGACCTAGTTCTTCTGCAGAAAACCCATCTTAATGAGTTTGAAGCTTTAATATTCAAGCAAAGCTGGGTAGTTAATGTGATTGTTTCCCCATCATTGAATAAAAAGAATGGTGTTGTTATATTGTGCAGGAAATCCCTCAAGTTTACTTTTATTTCACCAGAAACAGTTGATAGTGGTAGATGGATTATTGTTACTTGTCTTATTGATACTGCCCCCTCTACTGTGTTAATTGTTTATGCACCTACGACTCCTGACCACACTTTTGGGCCCTATATTGCTGGAAAATGTGCACAATACCAAGACTCATATTTTATTTTGGGTGGCAATTGCAATCCAATTATGGATCCTTTTTTCGACAGATGTTCTTCAAACCCATTTGTGTAAAAAAAACAATTAATTTGGCCATTGCTAAATGTGCTTTGGTAGATTCTTGGAGGCTCTTTAATCCTAATGTATAAGATTACACCTATCCTACATCCTCTCATGGTACACTTTAATGTTTAGACCATATTTTGTTTCTAAATCTCTTTCACAGCATATCACACAATCATCATACATTTCTCCAATTATACTTTCTGATCATGCTATGGTTATTACTGACTTGGATTTGGTTTTCATTTAATGATAACAATTCTATTTCTCCTTCTTTGCTATGGGATGTGTTTAAAGTGTCTGCGCATGACTTTAATTTAAGTTATGTTTCTAGGACTAAAATAAATCGTGCTAAGGAACATACTGCCCTGCTCTCTTTAATAAAACCTTTGGAACAGAAGTATTTCTCTACTAAATTGTTGTCAGAACTTCATAATTTACTTCAAGCAAAACTAAAGTTTAATTTCATTTCTACTAATGGGGCAAACTGTATTCTTCTTAGGAAAAATTCACAATATTATAGTGAGAAGAATAAAGCAGGTAAACTGTTAGCAGAGTATTTAAAGGTTAGAAAAGAGATACAAGTTATTGAGTGTGTGACAACCATGCAGAGAGGAACTGTTACTAATCATAACAATATTTTAGAGGAATTTGTTAAATTCTATAAATCCCTGTATATTCCCGAATCACCAGCTCAGTCCTCCACTATTGTAGATTATTTGAGTCAAATTTCTCATACCAACTCCCCAGATTTGGATTTTCAATCCTTAGAAAAGGTTCTTACTCCTGAGCAAATTTCTCATGCGTTACAAGCGATAAAATTGGGGAAAACTCCAGGGCCTGATGGGTTTACAGTGTCATTTTATCTCTACTTCTCACATATTCTCCTTCCATACTTATTTCACTTGTTTTCCCACTTCGTGGATTCCTGTTCTAGGTCTGGTACCTTTCAAGAAGCTGCTGTGCTTCTCATTCATAAAGAGGTTAAAGATCGCCATGACTGTAAAAATCATAGATCTATGTCATTGTTAAATGTTGATTATAGGATCTTTGCTAAGCTGCTAGCTCTTCGTTTAGAGTCCTTCCTCCCATATCTTATTGGGAAGGAGCAATCAGGATTTATTAAAGGTAGGCTTATATCTGACAATTCTTGTTTACTGTTTAATGTTCTTAGTAAAGCCCCTCTGTTTAAATCCTCGCTTGCGTCTGTAACAATAGATGCTGAGAAGGCCTTTGATAGAATTAGTTGGAAGTTTATGCTTCAGTCTTTAACCTGCAACAAAAAACAATGTCTCAACTGGAGAGTATCTAAGAGAGGACAAATTACAAGCAGTGAATTCAATCACATGTGGGGAGGGGAACAAAGGAGGGGAGACCACAGCATCGGGGTGAGGTAAAGAAAGTCAAATGTAAATAATTCTGTAAGTAGTTGGGAAGCACTACGGCACATATATTTATACAATGACCATAACACACAAGGTGGGCACTGGGCGTGCTAGTGAGAAGTGGACGGCGCAGTGACACAAGGGTGCAAAAAACAGCGTGATCACACAGAGGTTTCGTTCCTCTCTGGCGGATTGATTGATTCTCCACAAGCCGACGAACAGATTAATTTCTTCCTCCTGGGACGCCTTCTCACAAATCCACTTCTCGTCTCCCACGCACCCAGTTCCCGGCCCACCAGACCAACGCTCCCGATTTATTCACGCGCTGTTAGCCTTCCGCCAACCCGCACCCCCCCTTGGATTCTTTACCGGATTCATACAGCGCCTTCTACTCATTTAAGAGCTACAACCACACATGACGCCCTACCAACTGCTTTTCTACTAGAAGCACTACCTTCAAATTAATGACCTATTGTGCTGATGATGACCTGAAATCATCCAGGTAGAAACGCCGTTGACTACACAGCCTAGAACTCAGACGCTCTTTTGGTCAAGTCAATTACCTGAATAATCTTGTACAAACAATTTGTATATATACTTGCATTGCACTTTAAATTTTCCTCTATCTCGCCGTTCACGCTGTTTTTTGCAACCTTGTGTCACTGCGCCGTCCACTTATCACTAGCACGCCCAGTGCCCACCTTGTGTGTTATGGTCATTGTATAAATATATGTACTGCAGTGCTTCCCAACTACTTACAAAATTATATAAATTTGACTTTCTTTACCTGACCCGATGCTGTGGTCTCCCCTCCTTTGTTCCCCTCCCCACATGTGATTGAATTCACTGCTTGTAATTTGTCCTCCCTTAGATACTCTCCAGTTGAGACATTGTTTTTTGTTGCATACTACGCCCGGTCTCACCTGGGTTAACGGGCTGTATTCCTGTTAATTGTTATTTTTTCAGTCTTTAACCTGGCGTGGTTTTGGACCTAAATGTATTGCTGTTGTTTCCCTTTTATACCATACCGCTAATGTGTCTGTATTGGTCAGTGGCAGAGTGTCTTCATATTTTTCTCTTTATAGAGGAGTAAGTCAGGGCTGTCCGCTCTCCCCGTTATTATTTGTCTTGGCACTTGAACCTTTTCTTTACCGGATTCGTCTTAACCCATTGATCCCTGGTTTTATGTATGGTGATCATCACTTGAAATTTGCTGCTTATGCAGATGATACCCTTTTGTTTATTTTCTCTCCAGAATGGTCTTTGCCTTCTCTTTTGAAGGAGATTTCTTTTTTTCTGAGGTTTTCTGGATATAAAGTGATTAAAGACAAAATGGAAATTCTTCCACTCAATAAATACACCGTTGGTCATCCTTACCGCATAACTGGTTTACAGTGGTCTGCTTGTGCCAAAATTAAGTATTTCTGTGTATGGGTCAGAACCTCTCTTGCTGATACTATTAGAATTAATTTTAAATGGCTTAACACGACAGTTGAACGTATTCTCTTTTTCTGGAATCCTTTCTTTTTTATTGTGGTGAGGACTTCTAGATGCAAATTAAAATGATGATCTCCCCTAATCTCCTTTCTATGTTACCAATTCATGTACCAAAATCTTTTTCTTAAAGTTTAACTTGTTACTTCTTTGTTTTTTATGGCATAAAAATAAATTGTGTGTAGCCCTCTCGATTTTGCAAAAACCTAAAGCGGCTGGAGGAGTTAACTTTCCAGACTTTTATTATTATCAAAGAGCCTTTACTTTGTGACAAGCTGCCCTTTGGACTTCTGATGCAATTTTACCTCTTTCACCTTTGCAGCCAGATTTTGAAAGAGTTTTCCTTATGTGCTTCACTTTTAAGGAGGTTTTGTCTTTTTCTTCTACAAACTTACTCATTACTCTCCAGTTTTAAAGCAGTCTATTTTGCTGCTCAAGTCAACCTTTCTTTCAATTCACTTGACTCCTTACGTATTTCTTGAAATGCCGTTATGGTATAATTCTTTAATTCAGTTAAATAATAAACCTCTTTTTTGACATACTTGGAAGGCTAAGGGTCTTATGTGGATTCATCATCTCTTTTCTAATAGTGCTCCTATTTCTTTTCCCCAATTTTGTGATACTTATAACTGTCCCTAGTCCTTGTATTTTCGTTTTCTATCCTTGATGAATGTGGTGCTTTTTTCCCTCCAGAATTCTTCTTCTAGTTTAGCTCCTCTTTCTTCTGGATTTACGGAGTTTCTCAAGGCAGGTACTAAAGTATCGTCAATCTACAAGTGTTTCTTGTTGCCGGACCCTATTCGAACCAAATCCCAGATCGAACTTTTACGGGAAGAGGACTTGTGGGTAAATAGGCATGTTAAGTTTTAGAAAAAATATGGGAAGGAGAGCACTCAGCACTTTGGAAGCAATCCCTTGCTTCCTTGCACTCAGAACTTTGACCCTGCTCCTTGCCTGGACCTGAGGAGGGGCGCGGATGCCATAAAAGGCAGAGGGAGGTCCCGCAGCATGGGGAGGAGAGCACTCAGCACTTTGGAAGTGGTCCCTTGCTTCCTTGCACTCAGCATTTTGACCCTGTTCCCTGCTTGGACCTGAGGAGGGGTGTGGATGCCTCAAAAGGCCGATGGAGGTCCCACAGCATGGGAAGGAGAGCACTCTGCACTTTGGAAGTGGTCCCTTTCTTCCTTGCACACAGCACTTTGACCCTGTTCCCTGCTTGGACCTGAGGAGGGGCGTGGACACCACAAAAGGCAAATGGAGGTCCTGCAGCGTGGGAAGGAGAGCACTCGGCACTTTGGAAGTGGTCCCTTGCTTCCTTGCACTCAGCACATTGAGCCTGTTCCCTGCCTGGACCTGAGGAGGGGCGTGGATGCCTCAAAAGGCCGATGGAGGTCCCGTAGCGCGAGACGCATGCGGGCCGTGCCCGGCCGGGGCGAAGACTGGGCCAAGATGGGCCCGTCTTAGCCTGTCAGAGTCCGAGGAGGCTAAGCTGGGCCCCCCCTTTTGGCCTTACGGTCAGATCATCATAAAGATAAGATTGGCGCAAGTTTCATAGGGGGATCTGAGGGGCTGAGAAGCGTGGCAGAACCGTCAGATAGAAACATCCAAAGACTAACTAACACTGCGGACATAGCTACGTCTACATGCGAGCACTTATTTGGCTTGGTGCTGGGGAGGATAAGTAAGTCCTGGAAATCGATTTTTTTATTTCACTTATTATTGCTGAGTTGAGTTTGTTATCCGTGAGCTTTCGACAGTGAATCTGTGCATGTTATTTATTTGGTAATACTCTGGGTCACAGTGTTTTTATTTGCTGACCAGTGAAGCTCATTGCCCTGTATACATTGGAAGATGGGGAAACAAAAGGCGGCAGTCAATCAGCAGCCACCACAGCCACCGTCTAAGGACAAGAGCTCGGCCCGATTAACTTTACTAAATTATCTCACAGGGGTTATGGAGGCCATTGAAAAACAAATCTCCACGGTCGAAGAGACTTTGAATCTGGACAATTTGGGGGCATTAGCTAAGGAAAAAGAGACTGAGGTTATGCTGGCCGGTTCATCCGAGATCCCTGGGGGGTTACCACATCAAAACGGGTGCATTCAGAATATCTCTGATCACATATCAGGTAGTGACCAGGAGTCGGTTACTCCACCTCCAGCCAAACGCCCTAGAAACCCAGTGAAAACAAAAAGCCCAGAGTCTGTTGTTCGCGAAAGCCAGATAACCCCCATCGAATCTAGGCCCTTACAAGCAAAGCCCCGGAAAAAACTGTCACAATGCGCCAAAAATTTGAGCCTGCCCAACACAGAACAAAAAGAAGCGTCTTGCCCCAACAAGAAGTTTTCTGTATTACTTAGTGATCTTGGGAATTTAACTACACTTATTGTAAATTTAGAGACCTACTTGAGAGAGGCATTAAGCAGTCTGACTGATAGGGTGATTAAGATTGAAGATAGACTGAACAAAATTCAGGTTGTTCAGAGTTTCAGTAATCAGCCTGGTAGACCACATAATCAAGAGATCCAAGGAGACCCAGATATGGTCACCCGAACGTTTAATTATAACTCTCAGGTTCATTCTACATCAACTAGTGACAGTCTAGGGACTCATGGGAATGGGCCTCAATAAAAAAAAAAAGGAGCCCTACTAGGCCTCAAACAAATTTCTTAAAACCATCACAAATAGAAACATACCTACAGGCAAGTTATTATATGAATGGAAAGGTACAACTGTTTCAGAGGGTCATTTTCCTCAGCCAAGTTATAAAGCCCCATCTATCACTCTCCCTCAATTGAATACCCCAGACAATTTAAATTGCCTGAACCTACCACCAGTTGCCACCCCATACACAGTAATCCTGGCTAATGTCCCAAGGTTAAGGATGAAGGAATTTGAATCTTGGTACTCCCTATGAAATAAGGCTGCACATTGGCTGGGGGCAAAAACAGGGCTAATTGATGCTCTGTTTAATGAATTTAAGATGTTAAGAAGAATTAGCTGGCTTGGGGAAGACAGGAAAAAACTTCATGGGGATTATATGGTTCTTACATTCAAAAACCCACAATTGGTGGAAAATATTTTTGGAAGAGCTGGGGACAAGAGTATATCTCATGCCGGCATCAATGTACTAGTGTTGGTCTTTTTTTTATCAACCACCTCTTAATATGGGGTCAAGAGACAATAGTATGGTTGGGTCAGAACCGGGTTATCACATATATAACGTTGAGTTGTCCAACAGGTTCGAGTCCTTACCTATACTGGAAGAGATAGATTGACTTATCACCGAGTCAGCAGTGATAGGCCCAGTGGGTTAGAGGTTAACCATTCCGCTTTGGATACTCCCGTTTCCAAAAGGAATGACCTGCCTGATTGGGTTGATGGGACAGCCACGGTCTGTGGAGATATTTGCTCAGGAACTAATAACACACTGACAAGCCCGCTTCTACCTACACAGGGAACATACACACCAGTGCGACGAATACTACTCAAGACTCCTCACCCAGGATCTCAATATACCCAGACAGGTCAGAATCCCCTGTAGAACAGAACGATAATCTGAATGTAGTATTCTGGAATATTGCGGCTTTGCAAACTAAGCTAACAAATTCAGTGTGGCATGAATTTATTGGTAAGTTTAAAATTCTTTGTTTTCAAGAAACCTGGGCGACAGAGGGAACTCACATAAATGGTTTAAAGACATTTCATACCAACGCAGTCCCTTCTATCCGTGGCAGAGCTAAGGGGGGGCCTATGCACTTATGTCTCCAACCTGATTAATGTAATCACAATAACCATGTCAGTACAAGAAACCCATTATCAAATGATAATCATCCAAGTTGATAAACATAATACCTTGGCCCTGATCAATTTTTATAACAATACGCCGAGGGACCTGATTATGGGAGCATTAAGAAAACTAAATAGCGATTTGACCAAACTTCGGAGCGAGAAAGAGGAAGAGGTGATTAATTTTTGGGGCGGAGAATTTAATATTGGTCTATGCCAATTTTGTGAAGAGGGTAACTGTGGATTACTATGCGATGAAGGTGACGCATATCCCCATTTTGTTCATTCAACCCCAGGGGATTTCTTAAACAAGATTTTATTTTCAATCGATATGGGCTTTGGCAACAGTGTGTGCTCCGCTCCAGTTCTCTTTGAGCATACGTTTAATGGGAGAGGTTTCAACTCAGTAATAGATTTCATAATTTTACCTAACTGTTATGCTACACGTTTTTTAATTGATAAAATTCACAAAATCGCTATTAGCGACCATTTCCCATTGAGCCCAAGTCTAAACCTCCCCAATATTATGCAAAATCTTTGTAGTTGCCAAGTGTGTTGGGCCAAGAACTTATATTTGGGAAGAACAAATGGCTACTCTATGGGGTGGGCTAGGATCGACCCGGCAGAGTTTATTAAGAAAATTGTGATCAAGTGTTATAACTCACTTTTAATCTGTCTGGATGAGATAAGCACCCATGGTAATATTTTAGAAGCCTAGGCTCACCACACGCAGGAAATTTAAAATGCCCTGAGGGTAGAGATCAAAGGTGCGCGTACCCTTAGCCAGGGATGCTTTGACACAAAATGCACAAAAGCGTATACTATACTAAAGCTTGTCCTCCATAGATCAGTAAGGGACAGGGATGAAATAAGAGAGTGCAGGAGGGAATATAATCAGGCCATAAAATCACGTAAAAGGGAATTAAAAGAAAACGCGTGGGCTACACTTCTTGAAGCATCGCTGAAAAAAGATAGTGCAGCATTCTGGCAAGCGGTTAATGCTCTTTTCTTTACAGATCATAATAAACAAAGGATAGAGATCGCGTTAGACGAAAGACAATGGGTGGACTTTTTTTCAAAAATGTACAACCAAAACTCGGGCGACAATAGCATGATTCTCCACAGTAGTCATTTGGGTACTATCGCCGATAGAAAATTTTCCATCGATCTCTGTTTTACTATTGATGAAGTCTTTAGCGCAATTAATGCGAGTAAGGGTGGCAATGCTCCTGGCCCAGATGGCCTGCCAATTGATCTTTTTAAATAAAATTTGCCCCAATGGGGCCCCGTACTAACACGAGTTCTGTATGCTTGTTGCTCGGCCGGATTCATTCAGACCTGGTCCGAGTCAATAATTGTACCCATATTTCAGAAGGGGGACCGACAGAATCCAGCCTGTTACCATCCAATATCTTTATTGCACTCCCTGGTAAAGGTCGCAGGGTGGATAGTCGTAAATCAGCTCCAAGATTGGGCAGAAGATAGAAATATCCTTTCATATGTACAATTTGGTTTTAGACAGGGGCTAGGCATGGTGGAGCAAGGCCTAAATCTTAATATCTTAATAGGGAAATATACGCAGGCCAAAAAAAGTAGACTCTATCTCGCATTCGTTGACCTTACAGCAGCATTCGACTGTGTAATACACAGCAAACTCTGGGATATTTTAACAGATATGGGAGTGGAGCCTCCACTGATTACGTTTTTGAGGCAGCTGTATAGTGGTGTGACAGCTAGGGTCCGCTATGGAACAAAGGGGGAAGGCACTGCACTGTTCAGCGATGAAAAGAGGGTTAGACAGGGCTGTGTCCTGGCACCATTTTTATTTACATCATACACTAATGGTCTAGATCAAGCGATTGTGGTGAATTCCCAGAATACGCCTCAAATTAAAAATCACCCAATAGTCACCCTTTTGTACGCGGACGATGCAGTGCTGATGATCCCCACACAACTGGGTCTCCAAAAGGCACTTTTTAACTACACTGAGTACATGAATAAGCTGGGCTAGAGAGTTAATGCCGCAAAAACTTTTAAAATGAAGAGTTGGAAAGGCAGTTCTAAATGTAGGAGTATGTTTCTAGGGGATAATAGGGTGGAAGTAACCAAGACATTTCCATACTTAGGCATTTTATTTGATCATAAGGGGTCTTGGTATCAGGCGGTTAAAAGCAGGAGTTGACTTTTTATGAAAACTACAGCAGCGCTGGCCAATTTCGCAAAGAAATTGGGCATAAGGCCAACAGCAATGCTCTTGCAAATTTACAAGACTAAATGTGTCAGTACATCCATTTACGAGGCGGGTGTGTGGGGTTTCTGAGATACCCAAGCTATTCAGCAGGTTGAAAATGCCTTTTTAAAACTCCTTTTTCGCGGTCCCTAGCAGGACCTCCACTTATAACTGCCACACTGAACTTGGTATTTCTTATATTTACAATATCATTAGAGCCCAACCTACCCTCTTGTGGTACAGGATTTGGACCTCTCCTCATTCTGGTCTTAACCGTGATATCATTGGCGACAGCATGAAGCTGGATCTGGCTACCGAGATCCCTTGGTTAAAATATATTACAAAAAATTATGTATGATCTCGGATACCCCAATTACTATAATTTACCAGGTTCCGTAAACTCTGTCTCCAGGAAGGAGTTTAAAAGAATCTGCATGATACACCTGGAGGGAATTAGATTCACTCTTGAAGCAACTAAATTGTCGGTACAATCGCACCAACTGACTCTAAGCACTTATACCATACAGCTGTATATACTACACACTTTAGGTGGTTATGACAGATTTGTACTGACCAGCTTCAGAATTGGGATTTTTCATTGCCTGATTAGCTTCCCTGAAACAAACAATTGGTTGGCTAAGTTATGCAGTTGCCCATGTGACAATCAGTCCCAGCAATCGACAATCCATGTGGTTTTATTTTGTAAATTTTATAAAAGGCAAAGAAGGAGATGGATCCTACCAATCTGAAGATTAGGGGGATGGTCACAATGTAAACCACTGTTTTTGTTTTTGCAGCTTTTAGAATATGAATGTTTTACTAATACAATCGCTGCCTTTTTAAAAATAATTTTGAAATTTAGAAACACTATTTTGATTTAAAATGAATTTGGGTTAATGATTCTGAAACTTTGCGATGAACTTAAACCCTAATATATGGGTGATCTTGTCTTAATTTTTTGTTGATTAGTATTTTAAAAAATGAGAGTTGATGCGTTTTTAATCTTGTGATTGCTTTTGTGATTTTTTATACAAAAATCGAATAAAGCTGTTTTGATTGACTGATTGATAAAAAATCTCTAAATTAGCTAGTATTAGTCAATCCCTATTTTTCATTATCGCAGACTTTGCTATACTCCTTTACAATGTTCAAGGTTTTCTTCAGGTGTTTTTGCAAAATATTGGTCTGGTGATTTTCCTCAACCAAGTCTTATACATATGTTATTTATGTATCCTGATACCCTTTCCTTTTGGCATAGGCTTTCGTTACAAGCAGTGGCAGCTCTTTTGCAATGGCGGAGGAGCGCCGCCCCACTGTCTGGCGCAGAGCCAGCAAACGAAAAATAAAATGATCCTCTTGCATCGCTTTATTTTTCGTTTGCCAGCTCTGAGCCAGCTTGTGCAGGGACAGGCGGGGCATGAGAGGGTGGAGGAGGAGTGCTTCTTTACTCCCTAAGTGCTCATGTGTGTTCGGCCAGATGCATTCAGCAGCTGGGTTAAGGAAACCCCAACAGACTCCTTGACCTGAGCAGGGTGTCTTGCCTCCCCGCTCAGGTCATTCCCCTGCTGCTCTGCAGCACAGGGATTGGCTAGGAGTCTGTCCCAGGGGCTGCCAGGACCCAGGAAGAAGCGAGCAGGAGCGGCACGAGAGGCGGCCGGCATCGCCAGGTACTTTTTAAAATTTATTATTATTATTAACATGCCCCGTCCCATCCGGTGCACTCTCTCCCTCCTGCGTTCATTCCACCTGCCCCACCACCCTTTGCTAATGGCGGCAGCCGCTGGTTACAATTTAAAAGGATTTTTCACATACAAAACTCTTTTAATACTCTTTATTTATTTTTGTGTACATTATCTCGGTCGCTTTTTCTCTTATTTCCCAAAAATAAATTATTAGATATTTTATTAACAATTGCATTTCAGCACATCATCTTTAACTGGAAATCCTCAGCAAAATTATCTTAATTCCCAAAGGTTATGGCTGACTCTTACTGTGTCTCTTAATCAGGTTGGTGCTAATGTATCACATACTGTTCCTGCATTGTCTGAAAAGGTTCATCCTCCGTAATTATTTTATTCTTTGTCTTTCTTTTGCATTTGGAAGGAATGTTATCGCAACTAAGTATATATTGTAATCATGCTTACTTATATTAGACATAGTCGAGAACGTGAGTTTTCCTTGTCATTATATTTATATCTATGAACTCTCCTTATCTCTTGACTCCCTCCCTCTCTTCTTTGTTTCCCTCCCCTAAATCTATAAAGACTTTAGTATTTTATATAAGATATATTGTTGGTATCTGCCCGCTATTTTATCATTCATATTCATGTTATACTATATATTGGTATATTAAATAAAGTCTTTTGAACACAAGAATGATTCTGAGGGATTGTTTTTTATTATATTGGGGAGGATGGTTCCCTTAGTTGAATCATTCTAAATCTACCTTCATTGCCCTAGTTCGATCATCCAGATCGAATGAAGAAAATCTATCTGCCCTGACTGAAAAAATAAGTATTTCTTCATACACCAACGGAACAGTAGACAATCACTTGAAATGAATAAGCCCACTCTGGGTGCACGTTTTAGTTTCAAGCACATTGTTGATTGAGCTCTACCCCATTTTTTTCACCAACCTGAATGACATCTAATTAGGTTCAGATTAACGCTGGTGCATTGCCCGTTAGCCTAGTTTGTTGCCTAATTCAATGGCAAGTATAGATTTCCTCTTTTAAAGATCCTAATTTTTAGGACGTCAGGCAGCGTTGATCTATTTACAAATGTTTACTTCTGAGCAAAGCTGTTATTTAATTGTTTTTTCCTCAGGTGCTGTGAGAAAAAAGGTGTTAATTGATGATTAAATGTTTTAAAATGTTTGTTATATTTGGGTTTTAGTTGTTTATTTTTAAACCGAGTATATATGTATTAAGGCCACTTGCTGGGCGAAACGCGCCATGCCGAAGCATCTGCTGATTGAAATAAAGAAAATAAATCACGCACCAACTTGGAGTCCGTGTCCCTACCTTCGTTCCAGATTTGGGAAGCATAACAGTGGGAACTCTGGTGTTTCTTATATATATGCCAGTAGGTAGTTATAGTTAGGACCTATTATCCATAGGAAAATAGTAACATTCTATTCACAATAACTATGGCGCCGGTTGACGAATCTTCGCGAAACTAGTGGCCCGTTCCGGTCAGCTACAATCCTGAAAGTCTGGGGGTGATTCGTCAAGCGGGGGCCGAGAAAAAAGAAAATTTTAAACACGGCTACAGCCAGAACTGCTTAACGGAATTACACCAAATTTTGCAAAAAGGTAGCCCTTGGTTCAGAAAGCGCCTTTTTTTTTTATAAATGGTGTAAATCCGTTCAGTAGTTCCTGAGAAATTCAAAAAATAGTGGTCAAAAAATCATTTCCCCATTGGAAATTTTAGCAACAGTTATAGCAAAAACTGCTGAACGGAATTACACCAAATTTGGCAAAAAGGTACTGCTTGGCTCAGAAAGCGACCTTCCTAAAAATGGTGTTAATCCGTTCAGTCGTTTTTGAGAAATTAAGAAATAAAGATAGTGATATCTAGAGGCACGGAGGATCCTCGCACCCTTCCGATCACGAGCTTCATGCTAATTGGCTGTCAACACTCCAAACCAGGAAGTGTTGGCAGCCATCTTGTGCCTCAGTAGAACCGAGGCACAAGCAAAGAGAAAAACGAACGTGCAAAACACGGAAAGGGGGCAGGGTAGAAACACCCTGACCCCCTAGGCCTGCTCCGGGGGTCACACAAGGACCCCCAGGGCCAAAAATGTTTTTATTTATTTTTTAAATCGCGGGATGCGCGGAGGATCCGCGGATCTGGCCGCAAAAAAAAAAACGGAGCGCGGGCTCCCGTGCTTCGTTATAATTTAGCCCCTGGGTGGGCCAAGTCCCGGGGTCAATATTTATATTGTAATGGGGGCCCAAAGGGGCTCCCCAGCCCTGGGGACCACCACCCCCCGGGGCTTTTCTCAAATATTTGCGAGGGGCACATGGACCCCCACAGCCCCGGGGACCGCCACCACCCGGGGCTTGTTTTAAAAAAAAATAAACAAACCTGTGGGGGGGGGGGCTCGAGCCCCCCCACACGCCCCGGGGACCGCCACCTCCCCGGGGCACTAAGTATGCAAATTGGGGGGTCTATTACGGACCCCCAGCCCCAGGGACCACCACCTCCCTGGGGCTTTGTAAATGGTGGGAGGGGGGCCGCGAGACCCCCCTCCTGGAGCCCTCGATGGCCCTGGGGACCACCACCCCCCAGGGCCGGCTCCTGCAGTGTTCTGGGGTGCCCACCCCTGGGACACTGCAGTTTGCTATGGCAGGGCGGGAGCCTTGCGGCTCCCGCCCTGCCATAGCAAACTCTGCTTTGGTCTTTGCACTTTTTAAACTTTACAGAAACACACAGTCACTGGATGATGTCATGAGTGATGTCATCAGTGATGTCACCGACCATGTCATGAGTGATGTAATATGTGACGTCATCAGCAGTGCATTACGGGGGCGCGAGTTACAGTTAGCTGAACTAACTATAACGGGGGAATTTCACGGGTTTTGTCCGAGTGCAATGTCCAACTAACCATAACTTTCCCTAAAACCTATGGTTTTTTCAGTGAATATATATATATATATATATATATATTACCTACTGGCGGTCGCCAGTAGGTAGTTATAGTTAGGACCACGTTTCCATAGGAAATCCGCAACATTCTATTTGAATAACTTTGGCGCCGGTCGACGAATCCTCGCGAATTTTTCAAAATAGGTGGGGCGCTACGCTCCGCTCCTTCCCTGAAAGTCTCGGGGGGATTCGTCAAGCGGGGGCTGAGATAAAAGGGGGGTCCCAAAACGCGTTTTTCCCATGCATTTTTCCATAGGACCTTTAGACAGGGCTACAGCCCGAACGGCTGAACAGAATTACTAGAAATTTGGCAGAGAGGTAGTCCTCAGGTCAAGGAAGTGCCTTTTGTAGGTTTGGTGTAAATCTGTTCAGTAGATTCTGAGAAAATAGCCTTTAAATCAATATATATATCTGAGCCAGCTTACGGTGCGCTTACGGTACGCTTACCGTACGCGTACGGTGGCGTGCACGAGCGCGATTCTGATTGGCTCTTAGATCTTAGTAAACATTCGAATCGGCCGAAACCAGGAAGCGGCGGCCGCCATTTTCTCTCTCGCACTGAGAGTGATGTTTAAAATATTAAGCCCAAAAACATGTAAAGGGGCTGTTTAGACAGCTCCCACACACATAGCAATGTTGAGGGAGTCCCCAAAGATCCCCCAAGGCCAAAAACGGAATTTTTATTTTTTCGCTAATTTCGCCGATTACGCTTACCGTACGCGTACGGTAAAAAATTATAAAAAAAAAAAAATCATCCACACTCTCCCCACCCCGTGTGCAATTGGTGCCCGAAGGACACCAATTGTGCATGACTTATTAAAGCTGAGTTAAACTAAAATATTAAAAAAAAAATAATAAAAAAAAAAATTATCCACACTCTCTCCACCCCGTGTGCAAATGGTTCCCGAATGGCACCATTTGTGCATGGCTTATAACATATACGAAAAATTAAAATATTACCTTTCAAAACGAAGTGCATCATATGTCCTCCATGTGCGCACGGTGCGCGAAGCGCATCGTGCGTACATGGCCCATCTAGCGTAACGTGGGCACGCGGTGCGCGTAGCGCACCGCGTGCCCACCGTGCGTGCACGGCACTAACTGCGTAAAGTGGGCGCGCGGTGCGCGAAGCGCACCGTGCGCGCACGGAACGAACTGCGTTAAGTGGGCGCGCACGCCACGAATGGCGTAAAGTAACTTAGCATTTAAAAAAACGTACAAATTCACTGAAAAAACCATAGGTTTCACACACGTTATAGTTAGGAATTAGCATTTAAAAAACCTTGCAAATTCACTGAAAAAACCATAGGTTTCACACATGTTATAGTTAGCGGAAATTTTACTGATAAAAAGCCAATGAAATTCCCCCGTTATAGTTAGTGCACGCAACTATAACTCACGCGACCGCAATCTTCTGCTGATGACATATGTGTCTTTATGAAAAAAAAATATTTGTAATATATGTATAGCTAAAAATGTATGGAAGAAGACATGGGCAAATAAGTGTCTAAATACAGTATTAGCATCAGCAGAGGATTGCGGTCGCGTGAGTTATAGTTGCGTGCACTAACTATAACGGGGGAATTTCATTGGCTTTTTATCAGTAAAATTTCCGCTAACTATAACATGTGTGAAACCTATGGTTTTTTCAGTGAATATATATATATATAATGATAATGATTGGCGATAAAACGGTAGTCTTGGATTTTTTTTCCTGTTCGGAGGGGCACAAAATAATGCTGCACTTTCCCCAGACCCACTACCACGTAAATTCATCTTTAACTCGTGAAAATGATTAAATAAAAAGCCATGTGTTTGGAAATCAATGCAAAGCTCAGACTGTGTGGCCTGTAGTAATGTCCATATCATGCAAAGTGATCTTTAAAGCTAATTTAAGAAAACATTAATATTTTTGCTACTCCTTGTGAATACATTTGGGATTGATGGGTTGTCTGATTTTGAAACATGGAGGTGGAGGGAGAAGGCCATCCTGTATACATTTGGAAAACAGTTTGTCATCTGAGTCATTTGAGTTCCTTCTTACTAAATTACTGGTTCAGGCAGGAGGTGCACCCAGATAACAAAGTAATATGATTGTATTGGATTTCGCGTGTATCTTGGACCTGAATGATTTCCTCGTGGCCCTATTTTTGCAGGATTAGTTATTGTGGATTGCTACTGTCATAAACTGCCACACTGTCGTATAAGTTAAGTGTTGGTATTGTTTTACTGACTAGTACACTGAGGAAACACTAACATTGTTTTCACAGAAAACATTAGCAGTAAAAACTAATTGAAGGTGCAGGAATACCTACCCATGATGCTCAGAAAAATTGAGTATTTTCTCACAGGTGGTGCACAAATGTAGGAAAGGTTAATTAAATGTTTCTTTAATGGCTCGTAGGGGAGCCATGCTACCTCGATGAAGCAAGGATTTCAAAAATCTCGTGTTTTTACAGGAATATTGAGCAGGTAATGAAATTTTCAGAACTGTAACACCTGTGCAGCTTCATGGAACATCAATTTGTTCAGCCGCTCATTTGAATATTGGATTGTGATAAGAAGCACATGCAGCTGTGTGTAAGGAATATTTCTTGCTGCAAAGAGTTCAGAGAAGTAGCAACCCCAGCAATCCACAGAAAGTATTTGGATACTCTTTCAAATCTTTTCTTTTTTCTTCAAAACGGCAAGGCACTGCACAGCACAGGATTTCTTGTGAATTTCGAAAAACGCCAGTGGGTGGCTAATTTTAAGATGCGCGCTAAATCTTACAAAGAACGTGATGTGCAAAGGAATTTTGTTGACGGGGTAAAAACTAATATTAAGCTTTTAACAAGTGCAGCTAACTACACGTGCATTTAGAGGGTGGAAGGAACCTAGAGATGGTTATAAAATATTGAAAGATGAGAAGGCCTCATTCACAATGCTTTTTTAATCAGTAGATGTGTCTTCTTTTTAGGCTTAGCTGTAGTTGCACCTGAATATTCACTCCTGAGTTACAAAGTAATTTCCGTCAGTAGATGAGTCTTACTGTTGGCTTATGTGTGCTTTTCTCAGGGTTGTCCAGGAGTGAAACATAAGTATGTAAAAAGTTGAGTAAGCATCAAAAGACCGCTTTTGTTATTTAGAATGCATGTTCTCACTTAGAGCAAGTGCACCTTCAAAACAGGGTGTACCTTGATTTGCATGGTATCAGAGTCATAGTCAAACGAAGCAATTCCTTTGTCTATGTTCATGCAGTCAATGTATGCACAAGATTCACTCCAGCCTTTAAAGGTTACCTTGGGAGTGCCCCAATAAGGTACTACCATCATGACGGCCTCCGTGTGCCACCTCATTTTCAATTAATTCTTCACACACAGGCATGGAATATAAATGCAATATTTGTGGATGGGCTATCGCACAATTCATTTCTTATAGTTAGCCGTTTGAGGTTAATGACAACCTTTATGCATCTCATTGGTCTACTACAGGATTAAGCTTATTTAAATTCAAATACGATGTGTGGCACCAGTGGTGTAGGTAGACCTTAGACCACCCAGGGCGGTCCCTGCATTTGCTGCCCTGAGGCAGACCTATTGAAGAGCAGGGGAAGGGCTGGCGATTGCCACCCCAAGACGGCAGGTTATTAGCTGGGTCCCGCCTTTCTACGCCACTGTGTGGCAGCACGTGTCCAGCACAGTGGAAAAGGTATTAGAGATCTCTGATTGGTGAAATGTCTTCCTGAGGAGAGACCTGAAGATGATTCATCACAATACTAATGACAAGACCATCTAGGAACACTAGGCCACTACTTCCTCAGCGGAGAAACAAGAAAGAGCCAGACATGGTTCACCACTTCTGTTGGTCTTTTTTCTAGCACACGTGGTTTGCAGGAAAGATTTCATAGCTTTTCCACCATGGTAAAATTTGTATGGGCGACTTGGTAAAATTGTACAGTAGAGCAGCCAGTCGATTTGACTACGGTTATGTGAAAGTCAGTAATGCATTTGAAGTCATTTCTGCAATAAAGATTTGGTCTAGTACTCCAAATAATTCACAATGGGCGTTTTTTTAGCTGAACCTGAGTTATTTTCAAACTTTACCTGTTGCAACCATGATCTGCTCACAGAGTGGCCTCTGCTTCTCTGTCCACAATGTCTGATGTGGGTTTCAGGTTTGGCATGACATGCCTGAAAAACTAAAGTTATGAGATTTATAATACAATGTGAGGAAGTATGGAGTCAGTCAGGACCCCTCATGATTGTTAGGGTTGGAAAATATTTTTTTAACTAATTAAAACTGAGTTAAAGGCCAAAAAACACCTCTGGTACCCTCAACCACACTTTGGAGGGAATCCTAATTACGTCTGATTCAGCAAGCTTCTTAAAATTGAAATAGACTCGAGGTCATTAGCTTAACTATTATCCCCTTGGCATGTATTCAAGGATTGTCAGAATTGGGTACTCTTCATTTCCTTCTAAACTCTTAACAGACAATATTATTGTCTACACTGTCGTTTTCCTCTTTACTCTACACCTCAGTGATTCAATGTATTTGCAAGATGACAGTGTTTAAATGCCATCCTGATCAATAAATACATTTTAATTTATTTAATGACGGATTTGTAATACTACACAGTGGAGTAGCAATATGTTCGTCTAAGAATCTTCTGATGCTAAATTATTGAAATATTATCGCCTTGAAAATAACTGTTATGCATAATGGCATTCTTCGATGAAGAAATTGGGATGTTGCCTTTTAGTACGGCAATAGTTGTTGTGTAGTGTTTGTTTACAATGCGATGTATGTTTATTGAATACATTATTATTGTTTTTGTACTATATACCTATGTTTTATGAGCAATGGCTGTACAGTAAACTAAACTGGAATGGTTTATCGCATATAGTGATATCATTGAAATGTAAAGAATTTAAAGAGCAGTTGTGATTACTGATTTGTAGATTTCATGAACAAACAATTGCTCTTAAACTGCAGTACTGAAGATTTAATATGCTTCCCTTTCTTCCATCTGACATAAAAATGTATCTGAACATGTAATAGTGCAGTGGATTGGAGAGGGTGTAGAGAAGTAGGGGTACAAACTGGGCAGAGATAAGCAAGAGGTAGAATATAATATTTCACGTCCTTTCCAAGACTTTCTTTAAGGATTGGGTTAATATTAGAGGTTAAGAGATTTAGGGACCATTTTAGAGTTTGTCAGAATGGCTATTCTGTTACAAATGTGACAGATATCTTGTTCACCTTATTGCAATTGCACTTGTGATAAAGTAGACAGGATATCTGTCACATTTGTGATGAGGTCACACATCCACCACACTCTAAATCAGGCCCTTTTTTAGGGAGTGAGTCTAATGTGGTTTACTGTACAACCACCAGTAACTTGTCCTTACCTGAGTTGACAAGACCCCTACAATACTCTATGATCCTATTTATCATTGATCCAGCCTAATACAAAAGGTTCTGTGTGACACATAAATCTCTACTCCCTTGATTTATCTTTCCTGCATCGCCAACTCTACCATGAATTTCTTGGATTGCACACAGGACTCAGAAATGCCCTTGATGAAGGGTTACCAGAAAACCCTCATCAGTACAATTAAGTCCCCTCAGGCAAATGTACATCCTTAGAGTGGTTTATCATGTGGTTTATCGTGATGCAATGGGTTGGATTTCTACTTGTGGATTTTCCAAAACTGGCCTGTATACTCCATTACTGAGTCTCCTTCCAGTGAATCACTTCTGTTTTATGTCTATTGATTGATTGTTGTGTCCAAGACAAGTAATATAAATAGGAATAACAAAAGTTATTGTTATACTATTGATGGAGGTCAAAGTGTTATAAAGAACTCCGAAAGCCCCCCAAACTGTAAAAACTACTCATTATTATTCTCTATTCAATATTATTCTCTGGCGAAAAAAAGTGGAAAGTGTCTTCCATGCCATTGGCTATTGACAGTTGACTAACGAGTGATAGCAGCAAGGTAAAAGCTGGTGGCTGGGATTTATAAATGCTTTTTTGTAAAATTTAGAAACAAAGATAGAAAAAAAGAGATAAAAAATCTGGAGTAAAGGTCAAAATACAACTCCCTTCCTTCTTGGTAAGGTATGGTTTGTGCCTCCCTGAATTCCCCTGGTCTCTAGTTTTCAACAATGTCTGAGGCAGGTAGGCTTTTCTCTATGCCAGCTGACCCAAAGCCCACTTATAGCAGCTACAGAGATCACAGATAAATGATATCCAAGAAGACATTTGACAGCCTTTTCCTATTTGCGTTTTGGTGGCTTTTCTGTCCCAGGGGTTTGGTGATTGGTCCACTCACACATGTGGGGTTCAGTGTTTATTGGGACAGATGTGGAAATGCTGGGTGGTAAGACATTTGAATTCTCTGTGAATTCTGAAACTTTTTATTACAGAAAAGTGAACATTGTCATTTCTACAAATGTTTGATATTTGCAGGGCTTTCTGCAAAAAACCTCATGGGATATATGCAATAACACCACTCTGGACTCAGGTGTCTAGTCTTCAGAAATGCCTAGGGTTCTTAGGTTTTCTTCTAGCTGAATGACATCAAGACGAAATATGGTAGCTATACACAGTTGAAAAGAATGGCATTGGCAAGATTTGTTTCTTGCGTGTGTTTTTGTGACTTTCCTCTGGAGGACGATTGGCCCATCCACATTTGTGGGGAAGACTTTTCATCAGGGGAGATGTGGCAATGCTGGTTGGTAGAAGATTTACCACCCATCATAGATTCCATAAATTTCTGTTGCTGAAATATGGAGACATTTCGGTATTTCAGCCAATGTTTGACATTTGCAAGGATTTCCGTGTAATAAAAAGTAGATGGCTCCATGCAAGCCATGCTACCCCTGGTGCCCCAGGTCACTAGTTTTCAAAAACGTCTGACAGTAAGTTTCTTTGGGTTACAGCTGATCTCAAGCCCTCATACAGCAGGCAATCATCTCCTTAAAATTCCATTTAATCTAAACATCACTTTCTCTCTTCACATTGCTACGTTTATGGTCTTTGTCTGACCCATGCGACAGGCTTACCCACACACACTCAGGTGAGTTAGGCTTGTTTTTGAGAACAGTGTAGGAATGCCTGGTGGAAGGGCATTTGCGGGCCCCTGCATAATATACAACTTTCTTTAGAGAGATGTTTGGAAACTCAGTTTTTCAAACCAAATTTGAAATTTAAAGAGCACCCTCGCCTTAGTGCTTGGCCTTTTTCCTCTAAACATGGTGACACTGGCTCACCCCAATTAACTTACTTAATTTACTTATAACTCCCTAGTAAAGTGAAACTACATGTTTCCAGGACCTGAAAATAAATGCTACTCATGGGCCTGCAGTACTGGTTGTGTCACCCACTTAATTGGCTCTTTTAACATTTCTCAGGCCTGCCATTGTAAAGCCTGTGTGTGCAGTTTAAAACTACCATGTCGACCTGGCAAATAAACATTTTGTCAGGTACAAACCTTCCCTTTTAGTACATACAAGCCACTGCTAAGGTAGGCCCTTGACAGCCCAGAGGGAAGGGGGCAGTGTATTTATAAGTCAGGGCATGTACTTTTAAGTTGTACATGTTCTGGTAGTAAAAAACTCTTAAATTCGTTTTTTGCTACTGCAGGGCCTATCTCTCCCAGAGGATAACATTGGAGTTACCTTATTAAAATATGATAAGTGTAATTTGCAAATGGGAAGACATAACTCCTTCAAGTTTGGCGTCTCTGGAATCACAATTTAAAATCCTAAATTATGGTGATGTAGGATTTTAAATTACAACTCTGAAAATGGCTCTTTTGGAAAGTTGCCATTTTTTTGCCTTAGTCTTTTGGTGCCAGCAGCCTATCTCTATTTGCATGACTGGGTGTAGTTGACAATTGGGCTTTGTGTATTCCTCTTAGAAAAGTCACACACACTAGGAGCTTAGGTGTGACTGGAAGGACCATGGTTGGCAGGATCGGAGTGAGGAACTGGGCATAGCCCCACTTACACTTAAATAGGCTATGTCCTGCCTCCACACAAAGGGCTTAACAACCCTGAATTGTCACTGCTGTAATTTTGGAGCCAGGATAGGAAAGTAGGGAATTCCATGCACTTCAAAGACACTGTCTAGAAGCTCCTTCCAGAACTATGGCACCAGGGTATAAAAGAAGGAGCTCAGACACCACCACTTCAGTGAACTTCTTGATCTGTGGATACTCGGCCAGGAAGAAGGACTGCTGTGCTGCTGAAAGGACTGTCACTTTGCTGGACTGCTACTCTGAAGGAACTGCTGCCTTGCTGTGCTGACCTGCGGCCTGCTACACTTTTGCCGGGGGTGGAAGAACTGGACCTGCAACTTCATCTTGAACCTAGGGCCCCAGATTGAATTAAAGGGCTAGTCTGCTGGACTCCTGATCCAAGCGTCAGGGACATAACAGGCTTCCAACAGCTCCTAGACTCATCTTCAATAGGTTCCTGACAGAAGAGATGCCCCTCAAGTCCTGGCCGCTTAGTGTGGCTCAGTGGGCTCCTAATTAAAGCTTTTGGCTCTTCGTGACTGTGAAAGGGTGAGTTCTCCTCTGCTGCACTGTGCAACCCCGAGCAGAACCAACACATCTCTGTGGCTGTGTCGATTGGACCCATCTCAAAGCCGTGCATCACTGCCGCAGCCCGTATACTTCAGAACTGCTGTGTGACGTATAATCGGTGCAGGCTCTTGCATCACTTATCAATGGCAGCCTTGACGATGCTGCCGGACTCCCCATCGTAGCCTAGCAGCTCCTTAGAACCAATGTATCACCCTGCCTGCGTGATGCATCCTCGACTTCCGACTTCGCAACACAATCTCGTGTTGATGGAATCCTCAACATCCAACCAACAGGACCTTGCACTGCTGCCTCATCACATCTCGGAATCGACGCATTGCTTCAGCTGCGTGACACACTTTGACTCAGATCCAGTCAGCGCTCCACAAACCAGGATTGAAGGTAATTTGTTTACAGTGGGCTGGCACTGTAGCCGGCCTGTGCTCCATTGTGGTTGACCTGAATTTGTGACTTTGTCCTGTTCCGGTGCGACCAGATATCCACCGTCGGTGGTATTTTCTATAAAAACTTTAAAATTCAATGGGCCATATTCTCAAGGAGCCTTCGCCGAGTTAATGGCACCTTGACGCAGCCAAATCTGCGATAAATTTACCACCCATTCACAAGCTGGTGCACACAGCCCATATCTTCAGTTTTCCAGCGATAGCAGCCACAAAAAACATTGCCACGGATGACCCAGGCAACTATCGCTAATGATATGAAGAGTAGGCGTTCTCAAGCAAAAAGCAGCGACAACACCACACCGCAACATTCTCAACAACCAGCCTGATCTGCGATAAGATCACAAAACATGCGATAAGGCGTGTTAGCACCAGGAAACTGACACCTGCTCTGACCTGGTGCAAATTCGGACTACAACCTGCACCACAAAAGAGAGCCCAGCCCAGAGCCACACCTAGAGAACAACAGATGCCATGGAGCCACAGAACATGCATCCGGGAGCCCCAAGAGGGCAACAACACCCACCGCCATCATCTCCCAGGACCCCACCCCCCTCCCCGGGGCCCCACTCCGGGTACCCCCCACCCACCCTCGGACAAAGATACGTCACATCAACTACACAGAATCATAGTTCCGTACGGGGCTGAACAAGGAAGTAACAAAAGCGTATGTCACTGCAGTTGCGTCAGCGCCAGCCGGACGACAATCGGCAATGTGTCACCCTGTGACCCAAGTCCAACGACATGAGCCACATGGACGTAAGAGGAATTCACTGACCCTACATTCATCCATACTAACACACTTGAAAGACCATAGACACAACACATCTGTGTGATTCGGAATGTTTAATGCACATTCAGTGGAGCAGTACAGGGCCATGCAAACCCCACTTTCAAAGGTTGGCCCATGGAGGGCCAGACAGAGTCCTTCAGGGAATGAGAAGTCCAAAGGAAGAGGAAGAGTTCAGTCCGCAGTCTGATAACTGTGTCATTGGCGATCAAACAGAATATGGCTGTCCATTGCGAGGTCCAAGGTGAGTGTCGCAGAGTGTATCGGGGAACAGTTGAAGGTGATGATGCAGAGGGCAGAACCAAGCTGAAACCAGCCATGAGGCGGAGATGAATGCTACCGCTTCCTTCTGACCACGAGGGCAGATTCATCCGCATCTTCATCCTCTGCTGTTACATGTGCCTCACATGTGGGTGGTGCTGGTCTTTCTCCAGCACTGTGTGGCAGTGACACCTCAGGGGCCGGAGGCGGAATGTCTGCCACACTGTGTGGCACTGACACTTCAGGGGGCGGAGATGTGGATGTCGTAGTAACAGCAGCATGCATCATCGTCAGGCCTTGCGGCAACAATGCCATGAGGATGGTTTTGAGGTCATTGTGGAACCCAGCAACCTCTCGCTGGTGTGCAGCCGTGGCAGCCGCTCTTTCCGCATTGGCCCGCTCAATGTTCTCCATGGTCCTGAGCATGAGTCCCAACTCCCAGGCGAGCTTGCTGAAGCAACTCTGACTAGACAGTCATTCTTGTCTCACAGTCAGGACTCTAGCGATATCAACCATGGTTCGTTGGAGAGCATGGAGAGGACTGTGGGTGTCCGTTAGGGACTGTGAGTGGTCCCTGATGGGACTTAGACACCCACTTATGGCATCTAGTTTGTCTGTCATGCGGTTGAAGCTCACCCGCACCTGTGTAGCCAGCTGCTCCTGGCATGCCAACACACGGCGTTGGAAGACCATGTGTTCTTTGTGGTGGTCCTGGGAGGCAGCCGTGGTGGTGGGTGCTGCCTGCTGTGTGGTCTGTGCAGGGGGTGGGGTGTCCTCGTTGCAGCTGGGCTGCCCTGCTCCTGGAGGTGGGCGGCGGAGACTATCAATGAACTGTTGGATGGCGTCGGAGTCGAAGCTGTGGTGGTCCTCTTCGTCATCAGAGAAGAGAGGTTGGGACTGCTCTGCAGGAGGTGTTGATTGTCCCTCTGCAATGTGAAGTGGAGATGCAGTTTAACAATGTGTTCACATGTGTGTTGTCGCATTGTACATGTTTACATACAGACTGCATGACTGTGTCCATCGTGGCTGTTTCGAAGGGACTGCCTATTTGCTGAGGGATGGTGGGCGTTTCGACAACATCATGGATGTGTGTTTGTACTTGTACATTGCAACTCACATTTCCCTGCTATGCCACATGTGATTGGCCAGTTTCTGCACACAAGCGGCGCGAGTTATGTCCTCTGTTCTGTTGTGGACGTATTGCGGTTTGTACCACATCATTGTCAATGTTGATGTGCTCTGCATGGAATGTGTGTGTGCCGCATTTTGGGGGAGTTACCCCTACAGCTCTGATTTGGCTGCCCCTTATCCCTTACATGCGGCATGCCTCTGACTTCTGTGCTTATACAGTGCTGACATGTAGCATACTTGGGTACATTGTTCTCTTGGTAGGAGTTGGGGTCTGGGGCATGGTTTGTCCGCAGATGTGCTCAGCTCAATTGTGCATGTGTGCCATTGTGCTCATCTTCCGCCGTCCCCCCCGTCTCTGGTCGTTACTCACCCTGTTGCTGTTGTGTCCTGTCCTGTTGAGCAGTGTCCGGTCCCCCAACTCCTGCCATTGTCTCCCCACTGATAACTGTGGACACCATTTCCTCCATCTTGTCCAGCTCCTCCTGCGGCATAGCACTACCACCTCCAGTCTGCATTGCTGCTTTCCGGTTGTTGGCGTGTTTCAGCTTGGTTTTTTGCTTGACATCGTTCCAGCGCCTCTTGATCTCGTCCATTTTCCTCTTCAGCACTCCGACTGCATTCACATTGTCCACGATGGCCTGCCATAGTCCATTTTTTGTTGCCAATGACACAGTGGAGGTGACAAACAGTTGTAGATGGTGTTCGACCACCTCCGTTATCAGGATCCTGTTTTCCTGCAGACTGAAGTGCTTCTTCCTACTCTTCTTCTCCTTGGTCTTCCCTGACCCCGAGGTCCTAGGCAGAACTTACAGGGGGCTTGTGGGGTTCTGGTTCTCCTCCGTACTTGCTGCGGCAACATCCATGGTTCTTTGCTGTTGTTTGGCATTTGTTTGTCTGTTTTTTTTCTACTTTTATGGTGATTGTTCCCATCTGACCCGTGTGAATTGCAGGCCTGTGGCTGGTTTTCGCTGATTTTTGTTTTGCGATTGGCCTCATCGCAGCTTTCTTTGCGTTTGTGTTTCGCATTTTTGCAGTGTGGCGTTGATTTTAACGCGGCCATTTGACGCATTGTCTGGTGACTATCGCATGGTACCTCTGTGTTGTGAATACCTGCTTAACACAGCGTAAATTTCCTGCGATAGACCGTGATGTTGAGGGTTGCGTTAAGTAACGTTTGCGATGGTTATCACACGTTCTTGAGAATATAACTCAATATATCTCCTGTTCTAGTAATTGGATATTTTTCATTTTTGTCCTTTTTATTTATTAAAAAAACACTCTATTATTGTAATACTGTTGTGGGTTCTTTTTGTGGTGTGTTTTCACTGTGTTACTGTCTGAGTTAAGCCTGACTGTTCTGTGCAAAGCTACTTGAGTGTTGAGTACAGATTACTTTAGAGTTTGCTTGTGACTTCATCCGGAGAAGAATTGGTGGTGTTGCTTGAGAAGGGTTTCAACTCTCTCAACCAGTAACCCAATTTCTTACAGTAGTTTACCATGGGTGCAGGTTGTCCCTGAGCCTACATACAACAGCCATGCTACAACACATTCCATCTTTCACAAACATCATTTCTTTCCTTCACATGGTCTCATTTTTGTCCATTTCCTGTCTTCAGGGATAGGTTAGATCACACATGGGGTGCTGTTTTTATTGAGAGAAGTGTGGTAATGCAGGATGAGAGGACATTTTCCATTATCTATTTAATATGTCTAATCTGTTGTCTTCGTACAAGGAAAACCTTTAGACATATTGCCTTCAGAATCAACTGGCATTACAGGTATTCCCAAATTTTCAGAAATATGAATTACCCCTACCTTAAACTGAGTTTCTTGGGTACATTTAAAAAATGCACCTCTGTCCTACATACTCAATTGTTAATCATGAAATTACACATGCTCAGTATAGGATGAAAAATCATCCTAAGCCATGGCACTCTTGTTGGCTCTTGCAAATTGTGGGGTTTTGTAAAACACAAATACTGTTTATATGAAAAAAGTGCAAGGTTAACAATAGCAATCTTGTTACAATTACTCTTTTTTCTCCTGTACTCTCACTGTTGTTTTAATTCAAGAATGTGTTTCTGTTTTAAAATCTTTAGCTTGCATCATTGCTAGATCAAAAACTCAGAAAACAATCGTGAAAAAGCTATGATTATTTCCTCACTGCCGTATCTGAAAATTGAGCTGAGCAAATCAAACTTTCTGTTATTGCCATTGTTTCAAAAAACTCATTTCATCTACAGCACCTTTATCACATTTACAAAACAAACATTTTACCTCCGTTTTACTAATTTCATAGCCCTTCAAGTGTAACTTGCAAACTCTGAGCCCATTTGCCATCCCCAGCACGTAGAAAATATAAGATACAAATTTGACCTGGATACCAATTGTCAGAAAAGAGTTAATAAACTTTAAGGAGGAATTGCCCTAAATGTCAAAAAAGGCTTAGCATTAAAAGGGGGAAAGGGTTAGCAGAGAAGTGGTTAAAGATTGTGTAGATTCCGCAGAGGTTGCATACCTTGATAGCTCTTACACTTCTTGTTAAACTTAGGAGGCATATTTGTACAGCAGTATTCCTGTCTCTAAAAAGTCAACTGTCTACTGTTCCTGTCACCAACTCACTTTCTTGCCTATTTGGTATCATTTTATTTATTTGACAACTCCTCTGCCATGCACCTATTGCCTTATCAATTACTGGACCTTCTCTGAGTACCCAATTGTTTAGGTGTACATGCAGAGAGCACCCAGCTACCCCTGACTCTAGTTCGGAGGTGTGCACTTGCATGTATTCTTTAGCACTAACACTATTATAATTTATGCATTAATTACTCACATCATACAGCTAGGTGCTATACCCCTAAACAAGATAAGAGCATCTCTCTGGCTATTCATGGACACCACCAAACCACTTCTCAGACAGGGTCACAACAATTGCAACATGCCTACAAAAAAACTCCTCCATGATGTTGCATGCTATCACCCCACTAGTTAACTTTGGCACAACGGTAGGAGAGATTGGATGCTATGTAAATGCTACACTACAATTCAGTACAATAAAAGGGGAGTGAAAATACCAATTTCAGTCAGTCAGTCAGAGATCTTTCTTCCTGCAAAAAAAAGCCATAAAAGAGCAAATAAATAAAATAAAGAAATAAAAGTAATATAAAAACACTGTGTAAGTGCATATTAAATATATAATAAAAAATATCTATTAGAATAATCGACTATGATACAATAAAAGATTAACAATAGGTGAAGTAAAATAGTGGACTGAATCTAAAAAGTAACACCTTTGTACCACTGATATCAGCTAAAAATTGTGCAAGCTTGGGCAAAGTGCTGAATTGTCCCCACATTCAAAAGTGCAGTTTTTATCCCAACATATATAGAGTTCAATATTTGTCACCACGTTAATAATGAGCTAAATTTGCAGGGTGGGGCATTGATAACAGCAAAGTGCCTAGTGGTGCTTGAATTAGCAGTTTGCTAGCTTCAAGTCTACCTCTGTCTCACCTGAGTAAAGTGGCTGGGAACCAAGTTTATGCTTGATTTGCCACATACAATTTCAAAACCTTGAGATGGGGAAAACTATTTGTTGTCTTGTATCAGATTGCAAGATTTTATAAACATCCAGGTACCGCCTAACTCCTAAGGTGCGGCTGACTGAGATCAACCATTCATACGTAGCCTTCTTGTATGCTGGAAAGAAGGAAGGGATGTGCGTCACAGATTCAGGAGACCTTCCACAGGGCAGACAAACCCTCTCAGCAGTTTGTGTGATGCCATCCCAATTGACAGTAAATGATTGCAAAGGCAGGGTTCCAAACCTACCTGGACTTGCCAATGCAGGTTATATCTCATCTAGACGCTGCTCTGCTTTATAATCGTCCTTCAACTGGAGGAAGGTGTGACTCAGGTAGCCCAGCATGTTCCTAAATAACAGGGTACTCAGTCTAGACTGTGCATAATTTCTCTTTAGGACTGCTTTTGAGGTAAGAGAGGAAGCCCTCCTTGGGTCCTCTCACTATCTTTCATTCCCCATTTTCCTTAAAGTTTCTCCAACGTACTTAATCCAGGGAAGATAGCTAGACCCTGATTAACTAAGTATTTCTTCCAGCCTTTGTCGATAGGAGTGCAATTCATGGATGTCCCAGATCCTTCTCCAATAGGGGATTGGTATAATGCCAACCCCATCTTAGATTGGTCTGAGTCCCACATCCAACCTGAGGGGGAGGAGAGGGATACTAATCGGGAGGCCCAACAACTGTCTCACGAATCGATTCTCAGTGATCACAAGGGCCCTCACAACTCGAGTCCATAGAGAACAGCCTCCAAAGCTTGATGTTTATTGACTTAGATCTCCAGGGAGATGGGTCTTGAATAAGAACCTGTTCCACTTTCGACAGACCCCCAATACAATATCCCAGTTTGAGTCTACGCCTAGAGTTATGGATCGCCTACTCCAGCTGCTCACTGATGATGATCCTAATGGTATTCAATTGATTGCACCCATTCAAGAGGAATTGCCTTCAGTTTAGGGTTGGCTCTAGTTGTCAGGCAAGGACTAAACACCATATATTTGGTTTAACATTGATATCTAGGCCCACTGCCTGCAGAAGCTACTGAATCTATCTAAAATGAGCTGTGGCTCCAACGATGATTTTGATAGAAGTATTTAATCTGCGAACATTAGGACTGGAACCTTCATCTTAGCTAATCTTGGAGCATCACTCTCACATGCGTTTGGGTGGACTATTATTCCATTAACATTCAAGGTAAAGAAGGTTGGGACAAGGACGGAGACCTGTCTCAACCCCTCGGGACAGGAAATGGCTCTGTTACTTTCCCCAACCTGACACATCTGACCTGGGCAAAATTGTGCTCATGCAGCCTAATGATGATCATGAGGAGGTAATTGGGAAACCCCATGTTGGCTAACACTTCCCACAGGGTGTACCAGGTCCACAAATACCACATATAACCGTCCACCATCGAGGGTCACCATCTTCCAGAATAGCAGTTGTAGCCTGAACACCTGATCAACAGTAGAAGTGCTATCATTAAAGACAGCTTGTAACGGGGTGAGTATGTCATTGGCCTCCATCCACTCCTGTAATCTATCTAGAATGATTCTGCAGAACAACTTTTATGTACTATCAATGAGGATGATCTGCCTATAGTTAGCAGGTATGAGAGGGGAACCCTTCTTATAAATAAGTGTAATTTGAGCTCCCACCCAAGTTAGGGGAATAGGGATCCCACACATAATAGCTTTAAAAAATAGTGTAAAATATGGGCCTCAGACATCAATCTCAGAGAGAAACAAATCGCAAGGGATCCGATCTATCCCTGGCGCTTTATTGAGAACAATCGTTTTAATTGCTAAGCACACTTACAGGTTAGTGATAGCAGGATACTCAGCACATCTATCCATGTCTTCAATACCTGTTTCTAGGGAGTCAATCTCTGCTATTACAGGGGCACATTCTCCTTCTGTCAGGGTGTATAGGACAGAAAAATGCGCTATCTAATCTGCAGCAGCTATGGTGTTCCCTATAGGATGACAACCCTCCTTACTATCAGTAGGTACTAGATTCCAGAAGGTGAGTTGATATCCCACTTTTGCTGTGGCCAAAAGGTCTTCCCACCTCCCTTGATCCCACTCCTTTTTAGCTTCAAAAACGTTTTTTTGTATGCCACCCCCCTAGATGATGCCAGCTTTTTCTCCTGTTGCTTAATAGAGTAAATCTGTTCACTCTTTGCCTTTTGGCAGGAGCGATTAAACCAGCAGAGGGGTATTCTCCAGCCTTCCACTGACTTTGCTTCAACCAGGAAATGATTATTTTGACACTCAAACATGAGTATGTGTAGTTCCTATCTTCTGAAGATACTCGTTTTGAACTAAAGCCAGGTCCAGGCTAAGCAATTTCCCGGGGGTTGTCTCCACTGGGTTGTAAACCGGGCCTATCAGCTCTTGGGAATCCGCCATAGTGCACTATTTTACTATGCGCCGGTTGGAAACGAATTGTAACCTGCTATCAAAGGGTTCAGGTTGGCTAGCTAGCCCCTTCCATTCTGGAAGGGTCAGAGAAAGAACTAAAGCGTTGTGCTCACTATCATGCCTGGGTGTTACTATCATATCACTGAGGTATGCCCACTGTTGTAAATCCAGCAACATAAAGTCTATAAGACTGGTGTGGTGAGACAGGTTGTAGGTGTGATTTCCATCTTTATCTGAGGAAGTTCTGTCGTTATATGCTTGGTGCGATGATTCAGAACTAAAGCATTTAATTGTAGGGTCAGGGAAGACCATTTTCTTATAGAAGGAACTGTTAGATCGGGATAGACCAAACACTTTCTTCCTTCTGCGAAAGATCATTAGTGCTGTTAATTAGGGGTCAAATTGACACTTAAAGTTCCCACCCATAACTTTGAGTAAATTTTCTGGCAGGGATGCTAAGTGCCAGGACAACATCTTAATATTTGGAAATTCCCATTTGTTCCCCACAGATCTAAAATAAACATGATATACATATTTGAACAATCATGGGGAAAATGGTAAACTAACGCATAAAACGTCATTATTAGTAATCGTAATCTTCTTAGCAACACACCCTAGGGTGGAACAAACCCATGTCATGAGCCTCCCCGATGATCTACCCTTGCCCTTCGTAATTGCTTCCTTGCTGAAATTGGCATATGATACATGATGGGCCTGCATGGTGATCCATGTCTTTTGAAAGAGACAGACAACATGTGAATCTATAAATTGATCCCAATCAGAAAAGTCTGTTTTAGAGCCCAACCCTGCAACATTCCATGAAAGAATATCAGTGGGAGGTGAGGACTGGGTTGGTAAAGGGGCATAAATATTCTTCTCCCTTGGGTTGCCCCAGAACTGAGGAGAGAATTAGTCACTAAGGGCAAAAAACTACCTTGCTTCTCCCCCTCTCTTCCTGTAATGCTGAAGCATGACTAACTGGGCTACCCAGACAGGTAGTTTTCCACCTCCATTAGTCTCAATATTCCATGACCAACTAGAATGGGGCTAGACCTTACCACCTCTATTGGTGGATGCAAACTGCCTTTTAGATCAATTTCTGCCATTGGGAATCTATCAACATTATCTTGTAAGTCATGGTAATGGTCTGCTTGGATCCCTACTGTATCAGCTTGGGAAGCTAAATAGTCCACCCATCCCCCTCCCTCCTGCAGGTGATTAGCCAAGGAACACCCAGTGCTGGTTGATACAAACGGGGCTAGGCTATAAGTTTCCCCATTGACCTTAAGTCAGTCTATCCCACCAATAGTAGAGAACCTGTTGTTGACTAGAACATTGAAAACCACATGATTATTTTGTGGTTCCCCAAATGTTTGCAAATTTGCAGAGGGGGGAAGGGAGCTTTTCTTCAGGAGGGAACGGTCATGCACATTGAAAAAGCTAGGTTTGTAAAATAGGGCAGTATCATAGCTCCCGACCACCTTCAACTTTGCCAACAGAATCAAAGAGCAGCCTGCGAACCAAATGTGGACTTTTAAAATTGAGCACAACGCAGTCCCCTTGTCGGTCCACCATCACAGGCTCAATCCAGCCCGCTCTATGAGTTAGTAACATATATTTTGCCATAAAGAGGGGAAAATCTCTAGTCCCTGTGAGTCAGTCTAATGTCTTGTTTACTTGTTCATTGTGTGATTCCCTCTGGTCTTCACACAGCCAGGGAACCCCAGTCAGGATTGCCACATAAGGACAAGATGCAGGGGGTAGATTAATCACAGGGAGTTTCTGATCATGAGTACAGCCATGGGACCCATGCGGCACAGTGGTGCTCTCCTCTCGTGGCTTTCGTCCTCCCTGGCTATTCTTTTCCACAAATTGGTTTCTTTGTGAGGGGACTCCAGGCTGTGATGAATGCGTACAATTAGGGCATGAGTTAACTCAGTGGCGAACATTGGTAACAACTGTGTCAGACCTAGGTAAAATTGAGGGAGTCGAAGACGTGGCATAGCTGGGAGGGCTCCCCACCCTATGTGAAACAACTGGCCCTGTAGTCTGCGAAGTTGCAGACTGTGTTTTAAAGATGTCATCAAACCTTTTTTCCATAGCTGAGAGGCATGCCAGAATTGGGGCAAGTATGGTGTACAGAGTGGCTTTGACTTGAGCAATGAGTTCTGCCCATGTCTGAGCTATCCATAGGGGTTGCGTATCAATACCCACTCCTGTTTGGGCACTTGGAAGTTGTTGAGAAAGTGATGGGTTCATAGTGAGATCGACTTGAATGCCGACTTCAGTAAGTTTGTTCCAAGCCCCCCTTTTGACCTTTTTAGATCCAGCAACACTCTGAATAGCATACTTCAGGAGAAAATGCTACATTGGTTATGCATTGAGTGTGGACTTGCACCATAACTAATTCACTAGAGGCTGAACTAGTTGTAATAGATGAAGTGCTTGCACCAGTTGGGTTGGATAATGAGGGTGAGTATAAACTAAAGCCTAGGATAGTCTCCAGCAGCGGTCCGTGGAGGGAGTTCCTTGGGGCAGAAAGGCGGGGCGGGGGAGGGGCATGGTGGGGGGTGCTAAACAACAGAATATGGATAATTTGAGGTAAGTAAACAATTAAACATAAATAAAACTAATTTCGTAGCGCGCGCTGCACCGCATTTTGTGATGCAGGGCGCGCTACGAAATTCGTTTTATTTATTTCATTGTTTACTTACCTCCAATTATCCATGTTCCGGTGTTTATCACCCCCCACCCTGCCCCTCCCCCTCCCCGCCTTTCCGCCCCACGGAACTCCCTCCACGGACCGCTGCTGATAGTCTCCAATTTCAACATGAAAACCCATTTGCAGAAAACTCTATGAATGCTTGGTTGTAATTACAGTATTTGTGAGAGCTAATGGACATTTATGATACAAAAACATTTCAACCTACCACACTCCTACTTTCAATCAATAAAGAAGTAAATAATATTATTTAATAGGAAATTCTTTAGTGCATCTGTAAACACCATCATGGGACCTTAGAGTAAGAAAGGCGTAATGAATAGGTCACTTGTAAAGAGCAAGGGCTACCCAAAACAGGCATCCCAACGCTACAGTAAGGTGGAGGAAGCAAATGACAGTGTATAGACGTTAATACATCTAACCTGGATAAAAGGAGACAGGTTTTTAGTTGTTTTCGAAAACAAGTCTTATTGTCAATGGTGCAAATGTAATTGGGAAGGTTATTACAAAGTTGCAGCGCTAAGAGAGCAAAGGAACGCATGCTTTCCCTCACCATCTTGACCCTGGGAACTACTAGCAAACATGCATTAGATAATCTCAAATCTCTGATTTGGTGGTAATGCTTGATGCGATTCATCTGATACCTGGGACTCAGACATTGGCGGAGGTGGAGAGGGAGGGTGTTCCATGCTTTTGCCATGAGAAAGGAGGAGGAACGACCTCCTGTTCTGGTCTTCTTGATGCGTGGTACAGTTGCAAGAGAAAGCTGGGCTGAGCGGAGGGATCTTTGGGGTGGGTGGAACGAGAGGCGGTGGTTCATTTAGGTGGGGCCGGTTTTGTGGAGGGCTTTGTGGATATGGATGAGAAGCTTGAAGGTGATTCTCTTCTCGGCCCGCAGGTGTTGGGTGATGTGGCAATGGCACGGTAGGTTAAAAACTAGTCTGTAGGCAGCGTTCTGGATGTTCTGGAGTTTGCGGGTGAGGTTCTTGTTGATCCCAGCATAGAGTGCGTTGCCGTAGTCCAGTCTGCTGATGATGAGGGCTTGGGTGACAGTTTTCCTGTGTTTGAGGGGAATCCAATTGAAAATTTTACATAGGTGACGGATGGTGTGAAAACAGGCAAGGTGACTGCTTTGATCTGGCAGTCCATTTTGAGTTCAGAGTCCAGGATGATTCCAAGGTTGCATGGATGGTCCGCAGGTGGGGTGTGGTTCCTGAGGGTTAGGGGCCACCAGGTGTTGCTCCAGGCATCGGGATGTGGGCCTATGATGAGGACTTCAGTTTTGTCTGTGTTCAGTTGTAGGCAGCTGTTCTTCATCCATCTGGCAACTGCTTCCATTCCTTTTTGAAAGTTGTGTTTTGAGATGTTGGGTTCATTGGATAAGAGACACTGTGTTGCAGGTTGTCTGCGTACGACACGATGTTGAGTCTGTGTGATCTGACGATGGAAGCGAGAGGGGCCATGTTGACGCTGAACAGGGTAGGGCTGATGTAAGATCCTTTGGGAACTCCGCAGGAGGTTGGCGTGCCTCCCAACTCCTAGACCTTTGGTGTGGCATCAGTTGAGCTCCTTCTTGAAGAAAAGTAGAAATCCTGTAGTTTTAGGCTCTTTGCAATCGTGAATGTACCTGTTTGTGAAAAGATCTTGCCGTCCTAGCTAAACGCCAACATGAAGCCCTGGTGATCCTGCCACTTTGCAATACAGCTATTGCCAGCAACGACTGGCAAAGCGATATCTGCACCAGCAAAACAAATATCCAGCAACGGCCATCTGCAACACCCAAACATATCTGCGCGCTAGACTTTAGAAGGTAACTTCTTAAGCTGGACTAGTCTTGTCACTGTATCTGGCCGGTGTTCCTCTTGGTTGGCCTGAACCTTCCTTCACTAGGTCTCACACAACCAGATAACTGTGAGAGGCAGTTGGCCTGATCCTTCTATCACTAGGTCTCGCACAACAAGATAACTGTGAGAGGCAGTCTGTGCTTTTAGGCGCTAAACTTACCTTCAATCTTTGAAATCGCATATCTCCGGTTTTACTGATTGGATTTTTGTCATTTTGCTGTCAAATTATTTATTAAGTGTTACTCTATTTTTCTAAACTGGTTGATATTTTTGTTGTGTTGTGTTTTAACGTTATTGCTGTTTGAGTGCTGCAAAAATATTTGTACACATTGCCTCTAAGTTAGGCCTGGCTGCGTTTGTACCAAGCTACCAGACGGTTAAGCGCAAGTTAATTTAGTGACTTTTTCTGGCTCACCCTGACAAAGAGTGTCAAGATTTTGAGTTCAATTCTTCAGCCTGCTAGTAGAAGTCGGCCTAATATTCATAGGTAATACCAGTTGCTTCTTGTTCTACCAGATCTTTAGCTGTTTACTATAAGCTGTTGCAAGATGTGTCATGAATCTATCAATCAAGAAGAAAGCAGTCACAAGAGTGTAGGGCCAAGAAGTAAGCAGGGGGTGTGGAGCATTGGGACGGGATGTGATGCGGGAGGGCAAGTGAGGATGATGGGAGAGCAGGAGCGGAAAGCAAGTAGGTACACAAGTTGGGGTGCAATGTAAAGCAGGAGGCTGATAGACAATAGGAAAGGAAAACAAATGCGACGATGACAGCACAGAACGTGGAAAGAAGTAATAGCTCAATATGTTTTCTAATAGATATTGCAAGGAACACTCACTCAATCGTGAGAAGAGGAGGGACAATGACATGGAGGAACAAGTATGCAGGAGGATGGGACAATGACAGAGTCTGTGTCAGAAAAGCAAGTCAGTGGGAGAGGTGCAATAGCAGGGATTATGGGCTGCTAGGGCTATTTGAAACCTGTCACCGAAACCAAATGGGAAAATCAAGTGCACAATGTACTCGCTCACAAAATCCCATGGGTTTGATGACATACCGTCCAAGAGGATGTGGTCCGTCGGCTTAAACTGCCGACTTTGGTGCAGGAAACCAGGGTTCGAGCCTCGAGGTCGCGTCCACATCCTGTGATTATGGGCAAATCACTTAATCTCCCCGTTCCTGAATATGTAATGTCAGTCAGTCGTTCTTTATTCGATGATTAAAAAACATCATAAAAGCACATATATACAAACAGTTAAAAATTCAATTAAATCACTACCAGAATCCTGACTGTTACTACATATATGGTAAAAGGAAGACTAAGTAAAACATTTCATTTGAGATAATACTGATCAGATGTTCTCTCTAGTTGCCCTTAATCGCACCGCAACTCTAATAAAATTCATAATACTACATAGTGTCAAGGGATCAACCGCTTTTTGCAAAAAGATTAGTGCATCTTTGGCGTGTGCTAATTTGGCTTGAATATGTAATGTAAATACGGTGCTATGTAAATCGCTCCAATACCTTCGGTTCGAGTTCGCGCTCTATAAAAAATGCAACAAAAAAAAAAAGCAAGTAATGGCACATAATGAAACATACATGGAAAGCTACTGGCTAGAGAAAGGGCTGACGCGTTCTCTCTATACTTCTTTTTCTTGTGTGTTTTTGGGGAATTTATTAAGCGAGGTCTCTGAGGCAGTTAAAGCTCCCTGGAGTAAGACATAAAACCTGTATGACTATTTTGAAAGGAATGTAGAAACTATAATTGCTAATGGATCCTGACTGAGACTCCAAATCGTCCATTTGTAAATCATACTTTGGCATTTTCGTATTCCCTTGATACCCTCCAACAGCAATACCTATTGCAGCACTTGTATTACCTTTTAAGGATGTATTCATGCAGAAACGTGAACAATTCGACCTCGTTGGTTAGACCAAACATCGGTTATTATCAAAGGGTGATAAGACATCCAAAGTAGAGATGTATTTTTAATATGGTGGATGTAAATATAGCACGATTATTTATGGAAGGTGGAATATCTACAGAGGGCATTTTTTTTATTTTAAGTGATAATTTCGTTCACGATTGCATGTGATCACTAAATCTGCATTTAATTTATTTTCCCATCTTGAAGGCATTTGATTGAACTAAAATATTTTAACTGGGGGTTGTCTGGTAAGGCAATTATAGATGGAGACTTCCTTTGCATTTCTGGGTTTGTAAAGAAATTGGTTTCTACTATTGGACAGCAATAGGTTCCATTTTTCTTTGCCCGTACAAAAAGGCACATTCCTAAACATGGTAACATGCCTTGTGCAATTTAATTAAGTTGTATTATAGATGGTTGTCATTAGAGTATGTCACATAAATATTTAATGTGCACTTCTGATACACGGTATGGTAATTGTAAACATGCGTTAACAAAGTCATGTAGCGTTGCTGTTTTATATCTATTATTTTCACGAGAGAAATGATCAGCCTAATAAAGTATTATTGAGAGGTACTTACATAATATATTATAAACTGTCGTCTAATGGACATTAAAAATGTTTCCCAATTTCTGAAAGCATTTTTCCCGTAATGTTTATATTTATCATATTTAGTTAACATTTGCGTGCCAGGTTGATTTTGTGAAACAGTTTTCTGGTCATTTGTTTGCTGTAGTACATGTTCAACAGATAACCAAATCATTCTGAGATTTGTTCTGTGACATATTGCTCAATGAAAGGAATGGAGAAGGTTTTATATTACTAATGTTTTGCATCATTTCTTTTGTGACACAAGAAAATGTTATTTGTAGGCGAGCTGGACTTCAAATTGCTGAACGGAATATTCCTTTTTCTTCCTCTCCCGTGGGAAGAAATATTTTGTTTTCTTTGTGATTTTGGGTGCATACAAGAAAAGACCTGCAGTGTGCAGACCAGTCAATGCATCTTATACTGTTCCAGATAGTGTAAGTTTGAAGGAGGCAGAGAGAAGACTATTTTGTGTGAAGCCTTGCTGACCTAATGAGAGCATATAATTGCATCATTTTGCTTGAACCTGATGGGACACTCTTATGAGAACTGTGTGTAGATGTGTTAAATGTTACAGCTTTTGTGCATTTAGGTCAGAAGATCATAAGTATAGAGTAGGTTAGAGTAGGCGATCCTAGACTACCTTCTCAGAGAGAAATCTGACTTTCCTTTGTTATTCTCATTAAGGTGACCACATGCTGGATCGTCCTCTTATTTATATGATTTAACTTAATTTGAATTGCATATTGTTTGATGCATACGTATTGTGCGTAGCGTCACAATACTGTAAAATTCTAAATTTCTAGCCAAGTGACAAGGACACACCAAAATAGAAAGATCAGATCATATCAACAAAATTATTGAATTTTTTTGCTAATTCATGGATAAATGAAGACTTTAAATATATCTATCAATCATGGGTGGAGGGAGGTAGAAGGAGCGAAGATCCATTCAGCTTCCTAGTAATAGTTCATAATCAAATGGGAATGGATCACTTGTACCTGTTGCCAGGGTCCGGGAGTTCTACCCGTCATTGGTTAAAATAACCCTCATTCACGTCAACAGGCAGTAGGGCAGTATATCTTGATTCTCCGCCTTCAGTCAGATACGTGACAGCATCCTCATTGGGTTAAGTCCATACTTCCTCCACCTGGAGGGAACCACTAGTCATTACAGTAGTGATCAGAAATCAAAAAAAACGTGGAATGTGCTCAAGTGAGGTGAAAATATAAAAACCTTCTGCTGCCTAATCTGTAGTTTTATTCAGTTTGGAGCATGAGGTAAGTTAAAAACAGTGTTGTTAAATTTGTATTACTGGATCCTTGAACCCCAGGATGCATGGGTATGTGTGGGTATGTGATTGTATCTTTGGATGTCTGAGTGAGTGCAGTGTGGGATGTGCCTTAATTTGATTATGTTTTCATATATTTAAAGTCTTCATTTATCCAAGAATTAACAAAAAAATAAAATAATTTTTTTATGATCTGATCTTTCTATTTTGGTGTGTCCTTGTCCCTGGTACCCCCAACCAATACCCACCAGAGTCGGAGGAGTCTCACAGCCAGCCACATCCAAGTCCCTCACACCTGTTCTGGACATCACCATCAGCATGGTACCCCAGTCCCTATACGTCCAACACAATGCGCAGGATCCGCTGAAGACCAAGCAATGACCATACGCCATAGCTGGATGCACGCACATGTTGGGGACAATCCACAGTACACATGTCCTACCTGTGCCCCCTGATGACACAGCACACAATCACCGCAACAGAAAGCACACTTCTCACATGAATGTGCAGGCAACAACCCAACACCGTGGAACCTCCACCAATGTCGCCTCCAAATACCCAGCCAGTGTGCATGATACCTCCATCCTCTGACAGTCCATCAGCAACCAGCGTTCCCAGGATGGCACAAAGGGAAATGCACAGCCCCTTGGCAAGTTCAAAATGCACACCTCACTCACCTCAACTCCACAACCATGCAACTCACAACTCTGGCAATGCACACGTCACAAAATCACAACCAACATGCAAAAAAACACGCCCACCCACCAGATACGACAGAACAACTCACAATTGTAAACTGGGCAAGCCGTGAACATGAGCCATCAACGGCATGGCACCCCAGCCACATAATAGCTGAATGTGGGGATAGGTGGTAATCAGGCATGTGTGAAAGATGCAGGAGAACCATGATTGGGAAAGAACACAATGCCAAGAGGGGCAGAGATGTGCTGGACAGATCGCAGTATGCAGAACACACCCATATCCATGGCGACATACACCTCTGGTGTATGGAGTGTAGTGGACAGTGGACGCAACCATGTCACCCCAGTCAGTGGGGAAGTTCACGGAAATGTTGCCTGTTACGTCCCCCCATAAGCATGAGCGGAGTAGGATGGCCCGGCGTACGCCAGGCCAGCATAGGGGTGTGAATAAAAAGCACGTAGCCCTGGGCGTTGTCCTCTTCCGGAAAGCCCAATGTCTCTGCCAGGGTGGCACCTCTCACCACGCCACGATGCTGATGCCGTCCTCATGAGCAGAGTTGCCTGCGATCCTGTGCGTCTGCCGTACCCCGGCCCGCTGGGCCCCGAACCCATCAAGCCTGCCCCTGCGCAGCCAGGCCACACTGATCAACTGCCAACACCGGCATGTGTCAAGGAGGACCCACCACGTGCCTGCGCAAGCTCCAAGGCTGAGGCTTGCGACCTTGGCAGCCTCCTCAGACCATCATGGCCTCCACGACACAGGCCCGCTTTAGTCCTTTCTCGTTGACGTACTCTACTGCTGCCTTTGTCCTACACCATGGTCAAGTAGGTCACACATTTGGAACTGAGTCTTGATTACACGAGGGCAGAGTACATATGTTCATTGCAGATTTTATATCAGTGTACTCGCTTCAATGTGGTGCCACCAACTCTGTGCATGGCATTCTTACGACACATGTCTGTTGTCCCCTGCTGACTACTACGGACAAGTAGGTCACACATTTGGAACTGTGTCTTGATCATACATTGTCTGTGTACGCACAAGAATGAAGATTCTATTTCACTGTACTCCCTTCGGTCAGGTGGCAGCAACCATGTGCATAGCATACCAACAACATGTGGCTGTGGGCCCTTGCTGACCGCTGCCCCAGCCTACACTGCGGTCGAATAGGTCGCACACACTTACGAATTCAGCCTTGATTTATTTATGGATGACTTGATGTCATTGTACAGGCCTCATCGCAGACTGCCTCCCCTTTCAGCCCCGGTGCCACTATGTCTATTCCCCGAGACCCATGGACACTTTCTGGTTGGGTTTTGGTGGCGACTGAGTCCATGGACTTGGGGTTGTCGTCGCCATCATGGCGGTGATACTGACTTTGTGGTGAAAACAAGGCCGTGGCATTCCACCGCTCCATTTGCTGTTTCTGGACAGCTTCCACCCCCAGATCATGTCGTGGAGAACACCTTCTACTGTCCCCCGCAACCCTCTGCAACATACACCTCGGACATTGATGAGGACCCGCTCAGGTCGCATTGGCCCATCTGACTGCACCGCAAGTCACCGTCCCGTCGCTGGGTGCCTGCGCCCGCCGCAGTGCATTCAAGGCCACTAACTCTGTGCTGGTCAGGGACCCCTTCTTCTGAGATATTGGATGGCCTCTGAGGCGATGGGCTTAGGGTCATCAATGCCATGTGCCTGTGGCCCTGCGCTGTCCGCTGCTTCTGGCCTCAACTGCGGTCCACCAGGGCTCACACATCAAATTGAGTCCCGACCAGCCCGGACGTCGCATCACTACAGGAGGCACACGCCACCACCGCCAGGACCACCTCCAACCGCCATCTGCCAGAGTCGAAGCGGTGGTCCTGACAGACTTATGGAGTTGCTCACACCTGTCGTGGATGCCATCATCAGACTGATGCCCTGCTCGGCACTCCATGTGCCACTGACTCAGTGCACCACAAGCCATCGTCCGTTACTGATTGAGTTTTGTGCTGTGGAGAGGTTGTGCAGCAATGTCACCTCAAGCAGTGTGGGAGACCTGGGACATTGATGAGGAAGATGATGCAGGTCTAACACACCCCACTGCATCTGCATCAGGAATATCTCAAAGGGACACAATCTGAGACTTTTTCTTCACATAGGTGCGTTCAGCTGTAGAGCCCCAACCTCAGTGCACTGCAACTCACGGACACTTCTGTTTGCATGTTGGGTGTCCTCTGGACTTTCTCCGGCTCCCTCCATGTTGCTCAGCATTTGACTCTGTTATGCAGGTGTTTTCAGTTTCCGTTGCACTGGTATCCACTGTTCAAGTGGTTGCCAGCACCAAGCACTCCGTGCGGGCTGGCTTACACTCAGCCCACACACGTCCAGCACAGGCATCACTGTACATGTGGCCCTGCCAATAAAGGAGCCGGGCGCACGTCCCCGTAGCCAGTTCAACATAATATCTGCATGTGTCCCTGTGGTCTTGTTGTATGCATGAGGGCCCAGGGCCCTAAGACATTACATTGTGCTGTGTACAGCGGATGCAGGCTCTGGTGTCAAGGACACCAAACCTGGGCTTCTATTGGAATTCTGTAGGGCATATTATCAAGCCCCTTATCACCGCTTTAGCAGCAGTTTCCTGCCGCTAAAGCGGCAATAACGTTTGCGCCGTTCTTGATAATATGGCCCATAATGTGTTTATCTTTAAGCCCTCTGTATCAGGCATGTCTCAGCAAGGAATAGCCAGTTGTAACAGGTCAAGACGACACTATCCAAAGAGGCAACAATTTCTTCTGTCTCTTGACCTATTGCACCCTAAAACCACCAGAGAGATGTTTGTTCCACAGGGTCAAGCAGGCTTTAGTAGTAGGATCATGCCCCGTGGTTCAGCCAAAGTCTGGCATTGACACTTGAACACCTGGATCAAAATATTGGACTGCAGATGTTCAGGCAGAGCCGGAGGTACCTCTCACCATGGTGATTGGAAGGCAGGCATATTCTATGCAGTGCACCGGCAGGCTGGGAAGTGTTCTCCCTTCTTTAGATACATCCACCCCATGAAGTAGAGCACATCAAAGGATATCCAGTTGATAAGTGAGGGGACATTTAGCAAATTCTAATGAGAATCGTAGGCTTCACATTCCAAATTTGCTGTACTGTGATGCACTGTGTATCCTAGAATTATGCTCTATGGCATGAACACGATTCCAAAGATACATTTCTAAAAAACACTAAATGAGGAATCAATGTCTCAACTGTGCAAAGTAATCTCCTGCCTCCATTGGCCAACCCTGCACCTCATAGTTCAGTCGCTGTAGCTTACAGGGTTGCCAAATGCCTCCTGTATGACATGGCTCCGATAGCTTTACAAGGCCTATTTTCCGACCTGAAAAACATGCTAAAGAGACTAGTGTATCACAGACAGGCCCACTTGATGGGCCCCAGGAAGTTTCTACCCTCTCATCACAGATATTATCTTGTCATTCTTTTGGCATAGCAGGGTTTTCGAAAGGCATGAATGGGGTGTTAAAATCGGTTTGTTGAGCAATGGAAGAATATACTTTGACTCTGGCAACTAAAGCTTTTTATTTCTTTTTCAACACCTGAATGATTGATTTACCCTGCACGTTTTGACTCAGTTGCTTCTGATGGCTACTGTACAAGGAATGTATGACGTTACATCACATACATTCACTACTCATGGCTTTATGAAGCGATCGTTACAACAACCGCATTGTTACCACTCGAGCCATTACATCGCAAGTTGTTTCAACGACTTGCTGTAGGGGGCATGCTGGACTTAGGAATAGTATAAGTTAATATTCCTACTCTAGTTTGCGCACCAGCAGGAAAGGTGTTGTATTTAAGATCCAACACATTCCCTGGTGTTGCACGCCCTCTACAGCAAGTCGTTGATATGACTTGCGATGTAATGGCACGCATGGTAACAACACAGTTGTTGTAATGACCCCGTTGTAAAGTTACAGCTCTGTGTTTACAGCATTGTAAACGCTGTTTCCCCCATACAAGTGTTTGCTGCTTTAATATAGTACCTCTTCTGCCATTCGGAACAGCTCATGAAGCCTGGGACTTCCTTGCCATATTTTGACAGGCATGGCAGCAGGTATATCAGGGTATGAAATGCTCAAAACTGAAAAAAAGGTAAGCTGATCATAGCAAGAAATGTAGCCTAATTATAAATGCATCTATAATAAAGAGGAGAAATAAGACACTTAGGCCCTCGTTATAAGTGCCTTGGTAATTTGTATTCGGGTGAAGCGAGGAGTTTCATCCCAAATTGAAAATACACATTGAATGCAGTTACCTTATTGGTTTTCCACTTGCACAATGGACTGGCTCCTGCCCTTATTCACCACACCTCAGAGAAAAACGTATAATCCGGAAATTTTTAGACCCAGCCTTATCAGTAACTACAGGTTGTGAATTCCTGTTGTGGTGTCCCCACACATATCATAATGAGGGCCATAGTCTAGTGACAAGATACATTAAAGTTAATGACCATTGTGGGGTTGGGGCTGTGGGGTGGGGAGGGGGGGTGCAAAGAGGCCAGGTATATTATTTTTACTGTACATGCTACACTCCGCTTTTCTTGCCTCTTTCATATCAGACATCAGGTCCCTACCGGCGTAGCATCGGTTACACTTTCTACTGGCAGGCGTGCATGAAGTTCCAATTTTTTATCTTGGGGGATGGATGAAGGAAACAGTTGGATGATCTAATTCATCAAAAAAGCTCTGATCCAGGTACTTGTCCACTTCCCAGTTACATAAAAGGTGTCTGGAAGGTTGTAGATGGTTGTTTCCAGTTCTTCTTCGTTTTACTATTGCAAGAAGACTTGGCAGGTCTTGAAGTTACTACATCTGTTAAATGCACTGTTGTGAAAACGATGACATACACACCGGTGTACATGTGTATTCAGTTACAATAGAGCTTTGCTTAACAAGTTATGCTACCCAGGTTGAGCTAAGCATCCCTTTGAGTAAAACCCATTTATATTTTCCAAGTGAACAGTGTCATATAACCCAACATGGCTGCTCCTAACACTGTGACACTTGTGTTAATTTAACTTCTGTGTATTGCATAATTACCATAACTGTCACTCATTTTAATGATTTTATATTAAAGGGATAACATCTGCTTCCTTGTCTTGCTGGATGGTTTCAGCTCTCAAACAGCAAAGATAGACGTGTCCGTTCATGGCAATAAAGTGAAAAGACATGAGTTAGACAAAGACCTAATTGCCCTTCGAGAAAAAAAAAAATGAATACTGTGGACCTCAACCTGGGCCTCTTAAGTGCAGATCAATCAAAATTGGTGAAGTAGGTAAAGGAGAACGAAAATAAACTAATCACAACAATTAAACCTTAGATTGGTCTATGTGGTTAAATCCAAGTTAGCAGATCCCTGGACCGTCCGAAATTGCTGGGGTCCAATTATAATGACCATTGTATTTCACTTTTGGTGTCTTGGGGCGACTATTGTGTGGCCAGGCCCAAATTGGAACCAAGTACTCTTTTTAGCACTCTACCCTCAGTGTAGCAAGACTGAGCAGTTCAGGGCTTACTCTGGGTGGTGCTGTGGGCTAGAGCCTCAGAACACAGCAAAGAATCAAACAACACAGACCAGCCAGTGTTTTATTTTTAAAATAAAAATCACTTTATTACACATCGAACTAAATATGATGCATACAATTACAACTATGTACAAGATAGCAGGTGAAAACACTAATGGGGACATACCCTAAACGGTCTTTCAAACGACAGTAAGCACGCAATATGGTCACATTTCCATATGAACCTCCTAATTGTATAAACGGTGTCCCTTCCTTCACAAAAACAATCCTGTTTGAAATGCAGGCGCCCTAGCACCATGGTGCAAAGGTGCCTGCATTAGACAACACAAATTGCATCAGCGCAAGGAGAGAACGGGATTGTAGCATATTTCAAATATGGCACATTCCTGCCCTCTTCCTGTTACCCAACGCACCAAGGCATCTTGCTGCACTGCGTTGCATGACATTATGATACATTTGCCCCTCAGTATGCCAAAGTAGCCTTAGAGGGTTTACACAATGCAGACTCTACCCCTAAAACACAATAGCCAAATTTATGTTTCAGCAAATGTGATATGCATTTACAAAAAGTCATGCCTACCAACTTTGTCAAGAGTGTGACCATATAACTAAGAGAAAAACGTATGTTATTTCAATAATAAAAGTAAACAAAACATGAAAGGATACTAAAAATGTGCACATATTTTAGCTTTCACTTCTGATTTTCATTCTTCTGGGCGTTAAGATCCGAGTAGCAGCAAAAAGCAGTGAAAGTATCAGGTACACTTTATACGTTTTTCTTCAAACACAGTGCCTAGTAATCAAATACAATGTGAAACCAACATTAGTGGACTCCAAAACCTCTGAATTCAAAAACAAAACTCTGGTGGTCCTTGCTAAACAGGGCAACTTCCCTTATTTATAATCCCAGAAAGACTTGGTGTGCCAAGTTTAGAAGTATACAGAGGCTCCCTTTGGAGGTCTGCCACTATCATAGTAGCTCTTAAATCATTCAAAATCCTGAGGTAGTGCACCTGTCCTTCTGGTGCCTCACCCTGCTTAATAAGCAAATACATTCTTCTTGGCAGTCAGACTGTAAATTTAGCTCACAGAACTTACCTTTGTTACAGCTGCTGCAGGCCAATTTCTTCTTCTTCTTGTTTGTATCGTTTGTTTAAATTGCAGGATCTATGCATGGCTGTTGGCTTCCTGTAGTTCACCTGGCTTCAACCTTTTTGGCTTTCCTTTGGGCATAGTGAAGCAAATGATTGCTGGTCATACTTCTGATGCTGGGTGGCCACCTCAGTCACAGAGCCACCGGCACCCACCCAAGGGGCTTTCGCAGGGACAGACAAGGTCATTCCCAGTACCCTCAGTACCCCCAATTCCAGACAGTTTGCACCAACATGTTCGGTGGTACCATGGGCGACCCATTCGCACATGGGCTCCTTGAGGATATTTAGAAAACCGCTGAATATGATTGAGATATTTTTGACCTGACAGCTGCACAGATCTTAGGATCTTGACACAGGGGACAAATATAGCAAGGGTAGATTTATTTCATTACAAAGATGATTAAATGCTGATCCCTTGGTAATTCTCAGGATGTATGCACCTCTCAAATCACAGATGGAATTGGAAAATCTAGCGCCATACTTACCTGATGTGGGTAATTTTCCAGAAATTATGGGGGAGAATTTCAATTGCGTAAATTATTGGACAGATCCAGGCCCCGGCTTCAAAGTATTGCTGTTGAGAGATCCACAGCTTAACTGTGAGATTGGTAGAAGGCCTGGATCTTAACAGATTGATGCGCTCAAAACATTATATAGTTATCAGTCATCTAGAACAGTCGGCATTCACAAAACCAACCATGACCTAGATCTGCCAGTATCGTTGTCAGTTTTTTGGTGAGTTAAACCATAAGGGCCTGATTCACACTTTTGTGTGAGTTTACTCTTTTTGTGGTATACACAAATTATGAGTTAAAAGTAAGTTTACCACTGTGGAGAATGCAGTCTGGGTGCAAAATTCCCTAACAAGACAGGATAGGCCAAATACCAAAACAAGAGTGAACTGTGCAAAGTGTAAGTTTACTTTTGTGAATCAGGCCCTATGAGTTTTGAGGCATAAGTTGCCTTTCAGAACTCTTTGAGTAATGATACTAAGACTAGGTTTGAGGTACATCTAAGGAATGTGAAATGTTGGAGGCATATTCATCCAGCAGAGTGCCGGTCAAGTGGTTGGGTTTTTGGTTTCTACCTATAGCTGCCACAACTGGCTTGGAGGAGTTGTAAAGACCAACTCTGATACAAGCAATGGAAGAACCATCCAAAGCACAAACCTGTATGGCAGAGCCAGAATGGGATATGTTTGATGGTTTTTGCTATACAGCTGATCAGCAGCGGCTCCTCCGCTAAGGCGGATATTGTAATTCCTTTGTTACATATGTTATGAAGAAAGATGGATATATAGCATAACATATCTAACAGGCTAATGCACACATATATGCATGCATCAATATACACATACAATAATATTTTGAATATATATTCAAAAATGTGAATTATTTATCTATGTATCCATATACTATGTATGCATCTAACATAAATAGCATACAAAACCATAATTCATTATATGCTATTGTGAGCGGGAAAAAGAATCAGAAAAGTACAAATTACATTCCATGGGATGTTGTATATGCATTGTGCTCACCTGAACACGCTTCTTTTCCTTTGCAGCCTACCAGCCCTAGGCTTCACCAGAAATGAAATTGGCAACATCAGGTCGACCGGATGATTCCAGTCATGAGACCCAATTAGAAACAATCAGGGCGGTTGTTTCAAGAACTGGAACCCGGAACCGGGGGGCGGGGGGGGGGGGAGGAGAGTGAGCAGAGAATCTGGAAGTGAGAGCCAACGCCGTCAAGGATACTGCGAAGCCTCGGAACCCGAGACAGACCTGGTTCCTTTCTCAGAGCTGGAAGATAGGAAACACGCGGAGCTTCAACGATCAAAGCCCAGTAGTTTTTGGAGGTCGGGCAGCAGACACTAGTCCTGACGACGCCTGCAGAGAGTAGACCGGCAAATTCCTCCAAACCAACATCCCCGTGCTCCACCCTCAGCGGAAGATTGTGGCAGAGACCTCAACCGGACGTGCCACCCTGCCACATTTCTGGGGAAACGTGGCTAAGCCAGGTATGGGGATGGGTTTGGGGAAAATGGGAGTAAAGACAGGTCTGACCTTCTGTGAGTTTCCTCTAGTTTTAAACTTTTTTTCTCTCCATCAATGGCTTCAGTGTATCTGTTTTGAAGCCATGCTCCTTAGTTACACCTGAGGTGAATTATTTTCTTCACACATGTGACTTTAAACAACTTCTTATTTCATCTTTTAAGGAAAGAAAGCCAGCCCTCCAGACAAAATAGGAACACAGGTGATCTACTCTTTGGGAATTAACCTATCCTCTGTTCTAACTGAGTAAAGAGAAGTGACTTACCCCTGGTATTTGTTCTTCTTTCGAGGGTATCCTTGAAGCTAGACACGGACTCCGTCAGTACCGATCCCTAAAGGAGAAAGAAAGAAGGGAGAACAAGATGTTAAAAAAAAGGACTATTGTAATTTTTGTTGTAAAAGTGTATAAAGGACTGAGACAAATTAAACGTATGTCAAAAAAACCCCATAGCTCAATCGCTAGTATCTGTGATTATCCATACCCGCTGGGGTAACAAGTGGTGGACAATGCGGGCACTATAAACCCATTGATAAAAATGGACGTCATTCAACAGCTTAATCAAGGGCAGAGAAAATTAAAATAAGCCCTCGAAAGACAAATGTCTTCCGCCAAGGTGGACAATGAAATATTCAAGGACTCTATAAAGTTATAGGTGGCCGATCTACACAAGGTAGCTGAAGATCAGTTCCAATTAACATCTAACCTCTCTGTCATCTGTCATCTGTCATCCACAGATCCCCACATTTCCTTACAGAAATATGTTCCTGGGGAAGGCCCAGATGCCTTTCTTTTCAATTTTGAGAGAGCCGCTAGGAATTGTTCAGGGAAGCACAGGCAGCCTATCAGGGACCCAATCCTTATGGCACCACCTCCTATGATGAAATTAAGAATGTGAAATTAGACCACTTGGGATTAGAAGCAGAAGTGTATCGCCTGAAGTTTTGGAAGGAGCGCTGTTCATCAGGGGATAACCCCAAAACTCTTTTCTTCAAACTCAAACTGGGATCAGATAAATGTCTCAGACCCCTCGAAAACACTAAGGAAGAAATCATGAATTTGGTACATTTAGAACAATATTGAGAGGTTTTACCACTGGCGACACAAAAATGGCTTAAAAAACATACAGGACTAACCTTAGAACAAGCCATAGAGATGGCTACAACTTTTCACAGAGCCCAACCACGGTTATATGTCGGAGAACCTAACTGAGGAGGAATCAATACTCCAGCCATAAATGATAAAAGACTTAGTAAAATAATGACCAAACCATCCAAAATTAGGACCTTTAGAACAGTGACAAACTCCTTTAAAAATCCTTAATGTTTTGATTGCAGCGACTGGAGACACATTTCTCGGTCCTGTCCTAATTAAAAACCAGTCGAGGAACCCATGGACGTCAGTTGTATTCCCTGGACTGTTCTTTATATACAAGAACTGGGACACTGTTTCTATGTAAGTCAATTTATAAAAGAGCGCAGGATTAAAGCCTTGTTGGATTCAGGATGTCACCAGTCAGTTATCCTACAGAAATGGGTAGGACCCACGAAATCCTCCCACATAAAAAAGTAGACATTAGATGTGTTCATGGAGATATAAGGAAGTATCCAATAGCCAAGGTAACAGTGACTACTCGAACAGGCAGAGAACTAAAGATAACAGCCTGAGTAGTACCAAATCTTCCAGAAGAATTGATACCTGGCACAGATAATACAGTTTCTTCCATGTTCCAGGCCCAGTTATCTTTTTCTGTCTCTCAAGGGGAAAAGTGTTCAAGCTCTCAGAATGCCCTACTCATGGCCGAACCGTGGCAATTAGATTGTGCTTTCCATCATGCCCAAAGGAATGACAATACCTTACAAAATGCCTGGAAAGACGCTACCAAAAATGGAACGAGCCCCAGTTCACGGTTTCCCCAGTTTGTCTAAAAAGGGGCCTTCTGTATATAGTAGGAAAACCGGGTTCAGATCCTCAACTCCTAGTCCCAAAAGGAATTTAGGGAACACATTTTGTTTCCCAATAACATTTATGAGCTGGTAATACTGGGTTGGAAAAAACATACCACATGGTATTAAGATATTTCTATTGACCAGGTATTCACACCGAGATTCAAAAGTATTGTCAGAGCTGTGAGATCTTTCAACTAAAAAATCATATAAATCTCCTGCAGTTCCCCTACAAACCTTACCTATAATAGGACAACCCTTTGAGCATATTGGGATGGATCTGATTGGTCCTTTCCAAAACTCTAAGCATCGCATTACTTATTGTCTGGTAGTTGTCGACTACTCCACTCGCTATCCTGAAGCAGTTCCCCGTAAATCATCCACTGCCAAGAATATTGCCTGAGTTCTTATTGAAATAGTCTCTACAGTAGGCTTTCCTAAAGAGATTCCCACTGATAAGGGAACTCCATTTGTATCTAAGTTAATGAAAAAAAGATGTACTGTGTTAAATCTGAAACAACTCAAGACCTTTGTATACCACACCCAAAGGGATCTGTTAGTAGAATGTTATAATGGGACCCTCAAATTTATGCTCCAGAAAAAGCTCCTGGGGGAGGGGAAAAATTGGGATCTTCTACTACTCTTGGGCCTCTTCGTTATCCGAGGACAGGTTCAAAGTAGTTTAGGTTGGTCCTCATTTGAACTTCTTTATGGACAACAACCTTGAACCTTACTTGAGATAACCAGGGAAACCTGGGAGAAGGATAAGGGGTCAGAAGCCCAAGATCTATTGGAGTGTGTCCAGCAATTAAGGTCACATATTAGTAAACTGCAGCCCACACCCAGTTAGAGAAAAACCAAAAGAAACAAAAACTATTTTACGATAAGGTAAAGAAATGGAGGGAGTATCAAGTAAATGATTGAGTCCTTGTTCTCCTCCCTACCTCGAGAAAGAAAATGAAATCTGAATGGAAACCCCCTATCAAATAGTTGCAAGAATAGGGACAACCTCTTACAGAATAAAGAGGCGAACTACAAAAGAACAAACATACCACATAAACATGTTAAAATGCATGGGTCTCCAACCAAGATAAGTGTTTTTTGTTCAAACAAAAGATTCCCTAACCAGTATCATTAAAGAATTAGTTATTAATAATCAACTAAACGAAGGTCAAAGAGAGTCCCTCCATCTGCTATTACTGTCATTTTCACTCCTCTTTTCTGACTCCCCTGTTGGACCAGATTAGCTGAACATGCTATTGTTACAGAAAAAAGGGTGGTGGTCCGACAAAAACTCTACAGATTACCGGCAGCCAGAAAAGAGGCAGTTAGGGAGGAAGTAACTAAAACACTGCACATTGGGGTAATCCAACCATAGTACTAATCCCTAAACCTGATGGATCTATTTGGTTATGTATAGACTTTAGAGGAGTCAACAGGATATCGCAATGTGATGCTTATCCTCTTCCCAGAGTAGTTGAAATTATTGAGAATTTAGGAGATGCTAAATACATCACCACCCTAGATCTAACAAAAGGGTATTGGCAAATACCTCTAAAAAAGGAAGACCAGGAGAAAAATGCTTTTGCCACCCCAGACGGGCATTTTGAATTTACAGTCTTGCCGTTTTGGTCTACAAGGAGCTCCGGCCATTTTAAAAAGGCAGATGAACGAAGTACTGAAGGCTCATCAAACCTACTCTTCGGCATATTTGGATGACAACATAATCTTTAGTCCCACGTGGGAGGCACATTTACAGCACCTCCACACAATACTCACTGAATTACAAAAAGCTCAGCTGCACATTAACGCAAAAAAGTCCAGAATTGGGTTTGCAAAAGTAAAGTACTTGGGTTATCTATTAGGAAATGGGTTGATTGAACCACAGGAAGAAAAGGAAGAAACGGTTCGTGCTATCATGGGCGCCAGTGGCAGCTGGTGACTTTGAAAGTGGTGAGGCGTAAACGTTGGGCATGATTTAGCAAGCGATGTGAACAAGCTCTATGGACAAACCTGGGGTCCAGGGGGTGTCCCTCTCCTGAGAAAGAAATGAAAAAAAGATTGGCAAATGGTGCATTTTAAAGCAAATTAATGTAGCGATAAAGCAAGGCTTATTAAGCAGGGGGAACGTATAGTCTTGAAAAATAAAACACAATAAAAAACTGCCCCATATCTTCTTGCATTAATTTGTTCAACAGTTATTGTAATGAGTAAATTGTTCTGCATTACAACTTTAGCCCTTTAAAATTTATGCTTGCCCAGTGTCTTTCACTGCATGCAGCATTAACTTTGGAAAAATATGCTCTAACCAGATTTCGAGAAGCACCCAGAGATGCTAGCTGTAACCAGTCATATCAAAATATGTGCAGGCAGGTCTTTAAGTGAGATGAAAAAAGTGGGTGCTCTCTATAAAGGAACATGGCAAATACATTTCTGTGATTCCCATAGTGTGCCATCAGACCGGTATTTTTGTTTCTCTCTCAGATGTAATTGTATCCAGATAAATGGCACAGCAACTGATATACACCTAAAGCCTGTCAGTATAATTGGCTTTGTCACTGGGTGTTAGCTGTTTAAGATGAATGAGTTCCAACAATGATTTCTTATAAATAATAAACATTGGAAATGTTGAAATTCTGAAATAGTGAGCCTGTGAATTAAATAGCATTGAGGCTGTGGAAGGAGTTTTGGCCTTCAAATTATGTGTGCTTTAAGTTAGATATGTATCCTCTTTTTCTCGGCATATCTTGTCCATCTGCACATCTTCAACCCCCTCTCTCTTCTTCAGCATCCTCTTTTCATTCTTCCCCGAATGCCCTTGCTCGCATCTCTGTCACTTCACTGCCCCTAACATGCACTGCACTCCCTCAAATTCAAGCACTTTAATTTCTCTTACTTTTGCCTTGCAAATATTTTACATCAGTGTACCCCCTTCACTCACATATCCACAGAATTTCAGTAGTAAACGGAATATGCAACAATTGTTTTGTGTGCTCTGCAGAGAGGCCAACCCACTGACAGGCACTTAGTTTGGCTTAAACCTTAGTGCCTGAGAGCTCAAACAAAGCCCCTCATAAACACCTGACATGGCTCAAGCTTCAAAGTATTCACAGAAAAAAATACTGATAAACAACAACATTATAAAATAGCTAACTTGTGGGGATTGCAAGCATGTAAAATAAGAGAGGAACCAAATCGCTGAAATGCATTTCCTCAACGTTTTTAACATTAATTGTTTGCAAGTCAATCCATGTTTTTAGCGTCAGTGTTAACTTAGGGGCATAAACACAGGGCCAGTTTTAATGCCATACATCAGAGAACTGACCACTGTAAGCAAATGTTACACAGTAGGCAAATATCTCCTACTTTGGCCCTGACTCAGATATTAGGATCCATTTTGCAAGGGAACAAGGGAACTCCTCATTTGGATCAATTTCACAATAAAGCAAATGCTGCAGCTCCACTTCTAAATGTGCAGGGAGGCCCTAGGGTGTCACAGTGGGGTTGGTTAGAGTGATGAGGTGTCTTGGCACAATATACAGAATACAGCATTAGCTTGCAAACCACTTACCATCACCGAGAACAAGGCACTGGATCAGAAGTGCTTGCATCTACTCTCACGTATGACAAAAGGGTGGGATCTACGTCTTTGAATGACGGACGTCTGAAATCACGCAGGGATGAAGTCTCCTACGCCCGCAACCCTGACGCTTATTGCATCACTGGCCTACAGTGTGCATACAACCAGAGACCCCAATGGCAATGAAGGGCGTTAAAACAGAAAGCCCTGCGTTGTGTGTCACATTAAGAAAGTTGATTTACTGCCTGTCTCCTGCTTCAGAGCGAGTCTTCTGTGACTCTGTTTGTGTCTGAGTGTGCATCTCATTGACTTTCACATTGCTACACATTAACCAGAGTAAAATTCACTACCTATACTTGGCACACATGAATGTCCTCTGCAGAGACTTTTCATCATTGTAGTATTACATGCCTGAGAATGCAGGTGCTCTAGCTCCTTGCATACTCAATAACAGGCAAGTGGGGTAAGCCTTGTAAAGGAACTAATGTACTGCAACAACTCTTATTTTCACACGATCACAGTGCTTTACTATCATCCAATTTAGATGCAATACATATGGAGTTAAAGGGCACATCACTTAAAATCAGCACTGGAGCCTATATCAGATACCCCAATATCAATTATAGCCTGTCTTCTTTGATACAGCCAGGTCTGCACTCTCCTTCAACTTTTTCGGCAGCATGGCCCATAACCATAGAAAGGACCCAAGATCATGGCTGCAGCTGATTTTTCACCAGAAACTAGTCCCAGCAAAAAAAACATTCCTAGCATTATGAGTATCATTGAAGCAAAATGGCATACAATACAGTCTATTGGACGCAGAGACCATGATCATTACAGTAAATTACATCACCAGGGATCCCTTTGTACAGAACAATTTACTGGACACTGTCAGCTATCAAACAATGAACACCGCAGTGGGTCCTGCTTGCACTTCTTCACCCCTTTCAGGTGTGACCCACTCATCAGCACAACACTTAGAGAATCACAGGGAGGAAGACGCCAGTTGACTTCAACGTCAATCTAGCAGCCAACAATGACAGGCCCTCACTGAAATATCCAAAGACCAAGACAAATCCAGATTCCCAAAAAACATTGTCAGACTGACTCCTGACACTGAACAGGATTTCATCTAGCACCCATCTATTAAAGATGTCTAATAATAGGCTCTACGTCTAAAGTTTTTGTACCTGCAAAGTACGCCTCAGCTCACAAACTCACTAAGGATTGTACCATCTCTGACACGACAACCCCCAGCTTCTTCTTCTTCAACTTTTTTTCTTGCACATACCATCCTCACTATGAGTCCAAACTATTTGGCAGTGATCTCTCTCAATGTACAGGGCCTGAACAGCTACAATAAATGTATAAAGATTTTGACATTCCTTGCATCTCATAACCCTGAAATCACCCTATTGCAAGAGACCCACCTATATGCTGCAGAATCCTTAAAATTACAAAGGACATGGATGGGGAAGGTGAATAACAGCCTGGAGTGATGTCCGCCCAAATTCTCAGTTCAATCAGCCCACATAATCGTGGGTACTATTCAAGCCCCAAATGGATCCAAACTCAACTTCTCAAAACTTCAAAGAGTGCTCATAGACTCTGAGCACACCAAAGTCCTACTAGGTGGTGATTGGAACATTAAGCTAGACCCTGTTCTGGATCGAACTGGGCCCCTGGAATTGAACTACAGCAGGGATAGGATGACGTTTACGCACCGTTTGGCAGACCACTCTCTTCTTGATTCATGGGCACAATTCCATCCCTAAGTTAAAGACTAACGGCCTGATTTTACAAAGGTATACTTACACTTTTGTGTAAGTTTACATCTTTTTACTATTCACAAATTAATTTTACGAGTAGTAGCTTTACAACCATGGAGTCTCCCACAGAAAAAGATAGAGAATCCGCACTCGGAAAGACACTACTCGCAAAATTAATCTTTATATAGCATAAAAACATAAACTTACATAGGTGTGTAAGTTTACCTTGGTGAATTGGGTCCTATATTTTTTTCTCTCATCCACATGCCATGGAGTGGAGGATAGATTTCTTTCTCATATCAGGTTTCTTGATCCTCATTCTTTCAGCAAGTGAGATAATCGCCTATGGCATATCAGACCATTCCCTCCTTCAAATGAGACTTTAATTAGACATCCTCAGCCTGCAGCAAGGACAATGGAAGATGCCCGTCTAAAACTATAAGGACCCAAACGCAAACAAAAAATTATCAACACCTGCAAGAATACATGGTGATTAATGAGGGCATTGTAGATTCTCCACAAGCGCTGTGGGCAACCTGCAAGGCATATATGAGAGGACAATTAATGCAAGAATTTGCAATCCAAAGAAAGAAATTTCTGGCAACAAAACAGCAGATGGAACAGCAAATCGACATACTCTCCAAGCAGCATCAGCGTAATCCTGCAGAAAAGTTGATCTCATTCTTTCTATACAGCATTAGCTGAAAAAACTCTAGGGCATATATTACAACAACACTATGAGTTTGGTGAAAAAACTGAAGCAGCCAGCAGCCCAATCTTCCATCCCAGCCGTAAGAATGAACAGGGGTCTGATTAGTCACCGAGCCCAGAAAATGAAGAATTTACTGTTGTGCTTAACTATGCTTGTTAAGCGTATTCATTCTATTCTAAATGCGTGTCATCGATGATGCTACGTGAGGTTCGAGTTGGTGACAGTTGGAGCTGGTCTGTGGGAGTGTGTGGAGCGGTGGCTCGTCGGACCTACTAATAAAGACTACCAACTTGATCATCGTGTTTTGAGTTGTACTTATATCTACCAAGGATACTACATAAATTTTGGCGACGACGGGGCGAGCCACCGGAGCTGTTGAGCAGTATTGGCAACAGTGAACACTACGAACGATAATCGCAATCTGGGAAAGAGGAACATGACGTTTAAACCAGAGAAACAAGAATAACTTTTCTACTAGCGCCACGAACCACAACAACGAACCACGACAACCGCGGGACGAAGCTACAAGCTTGCTCAGTAAAACTGTGTTCGTCGGCACCTTACCTCCTCCAGCGGCAGTTTCATTGACGAGAAGCCTGTGTTCTTCTCCGGCGGCAGTTTGTATTTGAAGTAAGAGGAGGGCAAGGGTGGTGGAAGTGACGATTGGCGTGGTGTGGTGTGAACGATACTCAGCAATTGGTGGTGGCTGGTTGCAGAGATCAGTTGAGCGGGAGCTCCGTATTCGCGGACGGTTCTTCAGGAATGATGACGCAATGGAACACTGCAGCGTGATTCGGTGAAACCTTGTTTGATCAGCCAGTTGAATTTCTTTCAGTTCTTTCGTCAGCACTTGAACGCAGTGTACTGATTGGCTAACACAGTTCTCTCTTCATCCAATGGGTAACCGTGTTTACACGAGTTACCACGGTGACGAGCGTTGAGTGTCTGTGGTGGAGAACATTGAGCGCGTTACCACGGTGAAGAGCTTCGTGTGTCTGCTGTTTCACGGTGAAGAACATCAAGCATCTGGGTGAACGTTTATTTGTGTTAGAATTGAATGTAAGGGATTACCTTGACTCTGGTAAGCCGAGGAAGGAGAAAAAAATGTACGCCTTTACAAGACTCTTTGAATCAAACTGAGATGTTTTCAACTGAAACTGGAGTCTGGTATTGACTGTATTTGGCAAAAGTGCAACATGGCAAATGTGATTAGAGAGTTATTTATGCTGCGTGCCAATTAAGGAAAATCATTCCAGTTTTTAAGTAGAGTTTGTCAAATTGAGTCAACGACATAGAGAAGTTAGGTAGAAGTTACAAGGGTCTTAGGCAGTCATGCAATCAGTGAATCCTCCTCCTCCTTTTTTAGAAAATCCGGGTACGCCTCAGATCCAATGGAGACAGTGGTTTGATGCGTTTGAAACGTATGTTGGTGCAATAGGTGCCTCACGTTACAGGGCTGAACGAAAGAAATTTCTACTGTTAAATTCATTGGGTTTTGAAGGTAGGGAAGTTTTTAAGCATCTTCCTGATATTGTTTTGGCAGAAGGAGAGGTGTTGGACGAGTATCAGGAAGCGGTAAAAAAACTTATTATAAAATTTGATGTTCAGCCAAGTCTAGTTGTCTTGAGGCACACATTTTTTAAGAGGGTGCAGTTGCAATGTGAAGACGTAGACACATTTCTTAGCGCTTTGCGTAAACTTTGTGCGGAATGCCAGTTTGGGGAATACAGAGATCAGTTAGTCAGGGACCAGTTCATTGCTCATTGTACTGACAAACAAATACAGCAAAAACTACTCACTATGGGTAACCCCAGTCTAGAAGAGATTATTAAAGTAGCAAAAAGCGTTGAATTGGCACAGAATTCAATCAAAGAATTGAGTACGAGCTGCGCATCTAAAGAATTAGTAAATGTAGTTGCTACTCCTAGTGCTAATAGCAATTCTACTAACAATTCTACTAACAGGGCGAAATCGAGTGACAAAGGGGTGTTCAACAAGAAGAATATTTGTTATAGGTGTGGGTACCCTCCTCATGGAAAAGATTACAAGTTTTGTCCAGGGAAAAATGCAAAGTGTCACAAGTGTGGTAGATTTGGGCAGTTGGCCAAAGTATGTCAGACTGGTGGGAACAAGAGTGAAAAGGTTAATTGCGTAAGAGATGAGCAACTGAGTGAAGGTGACATGGTGAAAATTTTTCAAGATATGATTGTCACGGTTACAGACGAGATTGTTTATGGAAATCCTTCGGATTGTGTTGATCCTTACGCTGAAATTACTGTGGGTACAGTGGTTTTGAGGTTATTAGTAGATTCAGGAGCTAGAATCACTATGATCACATATGAACTTTTTAAAAAGTCATGGGATGAAAGGACACTTTTTCCACCAGATAGAGAACCAGTTTCATATGAGGGACGGAAAATAGAGCTGGAGGGATACATTGAAGATGTTTTGCAATATAAAGATCGTAGGATTCATGGAAAAATCTATGTTGCTGTGCGTGGATTAAATATTCTCGGGTGGTATCACCAAGGCCTGTTTGGCATGATTCTGAGACCGGGAACTAGTGAACAGGTACTAGTGGTACAGGATTTACCGGATCCAAGTGGTCTAGAAAAAGAGTTTCCGAGTGTGTTTTCTGACAAGCTAGGTAAGGTTGAAGGTTTCAAGCATATGATTAAGATAAAAGACAGTGCGGTACCTGTAAAACATAAAGTAAGGTCAGTGCCGTTTAGTCTTAGAGCTGATCTTAAGAATGAATTGGACAGATTGGAGAGTGCTGGTGTGATTGAGCCTGTGGAGTCCAGTTTGTGGCTTAGTCCATTAGTTGTCGCGCGAAAACGGAATGGTGAGATTCGTTTGTGTGTTGATTTGAGGAGTCTCAATAAAGAGATATGGGTGGATGCACACCCTCTACCAAAAATTGGTGATTTACTTGAAGAATTGAGGGACGCTCAGTGGTTCTCAAAAATAGATCTAGCGTCTGCATATCATCAAATACTATTGGATGTGGATTCACGACACTACACTGCTTTCAATTCTCCTTTCGGGACTTTCCAATTCTGTCGTATGCCCTTTGGGTTAGCGTCGGCAGCTTCGGTTTTCCAAAGAGTGATGCAGGTTGTACTCCGAGGTGTCAAAGGTGTGGTCATCTTCCAAGATGATGTTTTGATATTCAGTAAGTACTTGGAGGAACATGATAAGATTTTAAGATCAGTCTTAGGTATCTTTGAGAATAAAGGTATTGTGGTGAAGAAAAGTAAATGTGAATTCTGGAAGAGGGAGATTGAATTTCTTGGACATTTGGTTTCGGGTGATGGGGTGAGCCCTAGACCCGGGTTGGTGAAGGCGGTTGTGGAGTGTCCGAGTCCAAAGAACAAGGATGAGTTGCGTTCATTTTTGGGTCTGTGTGAATTTTATTCACGGTTTATACCTGATTATGCTTCAAAAATGAAAGCTCTTTCTAATATGGTGAGATCCAAGGTCAATTTTGTTTGGGATGACAATTGTCAAGCGACGTTTGAGTTGGTCAAGGCCGAAATGCTTAATGCGAAAACTCTTAGAGCTTATGATCCGGCGGTGCCTTGTGTGATCACGGTTGATGCTAGCCAGTATGGGTTAGGGGCAGTGCTCACACAGGGGACAGGTGAGAGTGAAGTGTCTATTAGTTATGCTTCTAGAGTACTTAGAGATTCGGAGCTCAACTATTCTGTGATCGAAAAGGAGTTGTTAGCCTGTTACTGGGCGTGTGAAAAGTTTAGAACATATATTTGGGGAAGAAAATTTATCATACAAACAGATCACAAACCTCTGATATATATTCTAGGTGGCGAAAGGTTAAAATATGCCACTCCTCGTATTGCTAGGCTGACCACAAAACTTCTACAATATGACTTCATCACAAAACATATACCAGGTAAACAAAATGTAAGAGCTGATTTGTTGTCAAGGTTACCCCTGTCTGAAGATGTAGTTGTGGATCAAGATGATGATAAAGAGGATTGCTTTATAGCAGTCGTTGATGCTGTTGATAACAAAGCGTGTAGCGAGGCAGAGTGGAAGAAGGCTGTGCTTGAGGATTTGACACTTGTCAGTGTGAAGGAGTACATTGTGAAGGGGTGGCCTCGAGAGAGGTGTGTATCACAGGACATTCAGCCTTTTTGGAAAATTGCAGAAGAATTGTCTATAGAAGATGGTGTGATTATGAGGGATGGTAGGTGTGTTCCTCCTATGGGTGTGCGTGTGAAGTTAATTGACTGTGCGCATGAAGGTCACCTTGGAACTACCATGACCAAAAAGCGTCTCAGGCTTCATTATTGGTGGCCCTCAATGGACAAAGATATAGAGTGCAGGGTCAAACAATGTGTGATTTGTTGTGGTGCTGAAAAAGGATTGAAAGTGGTCACTCCTCCGCTTCAACCTATTCCCTATCCGACGAAGCCATGGCTTAAAGTGGGAATTGATCTGGTGGGTCCTTTTAATTTTCTGCCTCATAATTTGCGTTTTGCTTTTGTGCTCATGGATTTTCACAGCAAATGGCCTGAGGTTAAGTTTTGTGCGTCACCTACTGCTGGAAATGCTATTTTATTCCTCAAAGAGATCTTTATGAGAGAGGGGTTCCCGGAGGCTATGGTTTCAGATAATGGTGCACAATTTGTAAATCTAGAAATGAAGGAATTTTTGAATGAGTCAGGTGTGAAGCATTTGAGGAGTTCGGTTGGACATCCGCAAACCAACGGGTTGGTTGAGAGAATGAATAGGGTGGTTGTGGAGTGTATCAAATGGGCCAAACACAATTGCTTAGATGTGGAAGGTGCTGTTAGGTCTATGCTGTGGTTTTATCGTACCACACCACATTCTTTGACGAAAATTGCACCTTTTGTTTCACTCAAGGGTAGAGTGCCTACTTCTACTCTCTATCCGGGATGGTTGTTGAGGACGGTGGGCAACAAAGTTGTGTCTAATGTAGATAGTGTTGCGTTGGAGACTCGTGTCAAAGCAGCACAAGAGAAGATGGCTATTATGTACAATCAGAAAAAGTCAGCCAAAGAAATATTGCTGTCACCTGGTGATATGGTCCGCATTAAGAACACAAGAGGTGTTAGGAAGGGTGGTGTGACTTTTGGTGAGCCTGTATGTGTGGAAAGGGTTTGTGGTGGTGCGGTAATGGTTGAGGGTGGTCATTGGTGGAATATGAGTAAGGTGGTTAAAGTACAAGCGGTTTCAAACAAACCGGTGGAGTCATCAATTTCCACGGGGTGTCCTAATGCTCCCTCCAAAATTGGTCTGGGGACGAGTGTGTCTGGTCAGGAAAGGGAGAGGTCCTTGCGTGTTAGACGTCTTCCGTGGAAGCTGCGTTAACCATGTATTAATGTTCTGGTACTGGGAGCATTCATGGTATTGTTAAGATTACTGTAGAGTATTTGTGGTATTGTTATGCCAATTGTAGTTCTTGTTTGTGTTTATTATAACTTCACAATTGTTACTGATGCTGTTGTATATGTACTTTTATTCTCACCATTGTTTGTGTTTTCTTTATTTGATTTCTTTGTGTTTTTGTGTTTATTTTGTTGTTACAAAAAGAGGTAATATGTTGTGCTTAACTATGCTTGTTAAGCGTATTCATTCTATTCTAAATGCGTGTCATCGATGATGCTACGTGAGGTTCGAGTTGGTGACAGTTGGAGCTGGTCTGTGGGAGTGTGTGGAGCGGTGGCTCGTCGGACCTACTAATAAAGACTACCAACTTGATCATCGTGTTTTGAGTTGTACTTTTATCTACCAAGGATACTACATTTACCTCCTTTTTTAAAATGCTGTACTCTTCAACTACAGACAGGATTCCAACTGTAGCCGAATAGGATTTCTTTGAAAATCTACCTCTCCCCCACCTCACGGAGGATTCAGCTGATGTTCTTGAACAAGTCATCTCTGAAAATGAGATATTGGAAGAGATCAAGAGCATGCCCCTGGGGAAGGGAAAGGCCATGGAAATGACAGCTGCCTCATTGAGTACTACAAAACAAATGCCAATGTTGTGGCCTCGCTGCTAAGCAAGGTTTGTATGGAGATGTGAGAAATGTCCCTTCCTCGCTCAGAGTTCAATTAAGTTAGTATTATCCTTCTCTCAAATTCAGAAAATGACTTTGAACAGTGTGACAATTACAAGGGTTACAGGGCTATTCCACTAATTAATGCACATATGAAGATATAGGCAGAGGATCCTGGCCACAAGGCTTAAAAGCCAAATCCCCACTATGATCTATGAATGTCAAGTCGGTTTTGTCCTGAGGAGTTCATCCACCAATCATATGTGACTGTTCTTGCATAAGCAGGCAAAGAAGGACAAGGAACAAAAAATGGAAATCTCACTCAATGCCGAACAGGCATTCGATCGAATTGAATGACCATATCTTTTTCTAACACTACAGGGTGTCAGGAAACGATATTAGTGAAGGATACGAAACCTCAGGAGCGAAGAATGTTCTCACCACTCTCCTCAGGGCATGACCAGCCTCGACTTCAACTCGAGAACAGAGCACCTGCCCTAAGGGGAGGGAGGAGACAGCGAAGGACCACCAGGCTTCAGGGGGTGATTGTAGAAAGGTACGACTCCCAGGGGTGGGGATGGGACTCTCAGGATGGGGAATGTGCCTATAGAAAGAGAAAAGGAACAGCCGTTAAGGGAAAGGACATGGCCGGGACCCTTCTCTAACATCTACCCCCCCTCCCGCCTGTTCTCCCTAATCCTACAGCAGCTACCCCCCTCCCACCTAGGTTGTGTGCTCCCTCAGACTCACCGTGGTGCGATAAGCAATGGCGACAAAGTTGAACACAGCAGGAGCCTGGTTGTAGTCAGCGGACAAAGGAACCTCCACCGGAATGTCAGACAGGCTGAATGCAAGGCACATCGATTTCTGATGAGGGGCGGAGATAGCCTGGTCTGTGATCAGAAGTCCGTAATTCCTTGTAGAAATGTACGTCCAGCACACTACCCTGGAAGCGCGCTAACTAGAAGTCCAAACACCAGGCACAGAGCTGTAGGGCCAATAGCGGCTGTCAGAGGAGAAGGGGGAACGGGTAGAATCGTCGAGCACCCTACGGAGAGAGTAGCAGATGCAGGATTCGATGTTTCGCGCCAGTATTAATGAGGCCCGCCTGATGCGTGAGGAAATATCAAGACGGCACACGGGAGGAGCCGCAAGGGGATTCAGCACGAAGTTACTTCCAAAAGTGTTCAAAGAAAGTCCAATCTCCTCCGGGTCCAAGGAGGATTACGGAAAAGGAACTAGGACCAAGGGAAGTGAGGCGGCACACGGGGAAATGCGCAACCACCACCGGGGAACTGACGGGGTCAACACAGGTTTACTGCATACACTGGAAACACGAAGTCCAACAGCGATCACAGAGTCCGAAGCACAGCTGCGGGAGGCGTGGTCCATCACAAGGAGGGATTGTCAAGCACCGGATCACGTAGCGTGACGTTATTTAACCGTCTCGTCCATCAGGTGACCGCTGCGAGTGCACACAACCTCCTCCCCTTCCTACTGCCTTCTGGGACCTGTAGTTTACTGAATAAGGGATCGGCACCGTGACAGGGTTTTAAAGGGGGTTAACAGGGTAGGGGCCTCAACCAGGTCTAAGGTGTAACAATTCCCCTCCGTAAAGATCTTCCCACAGGTCTAGGCTTGTCAGGGTTTTGGGCGTGAAATCGCCGAATTAGAGTAGGTGCATGTACGTGTGCCGCGGGTTCCCACGTTCTGTCATCAGGGCTATAGCCTACCCAGTCGACTAAGTATTGTAGCTTACCCTGTACCCTTCTAGAGTCTACAATACGTCTGACTTCGTACTCTTCTTCCCCATTAACGATAAGTGGAGGAGGAGGGGGTTCTGTGCAAGAGGGCGTTAAATAGGGTTTAAGCAACGAAGTGTGAAACACTGGATGGATCTTCATGTCTTCGGGGAGGTCTAGCTTGATCGCTACGGGATTGATAACTTGTTTCACCTGAAAAGGACCTGTATATCTGGGTTGCAACTTGCTTGGGCCCGGCAGTCTCAAATTCTTGGTGGCTAACCAAACCCGATCCCCTTCTTGATACTCGGGAGCTGGTCTTCTGTGTGTGTCAGCCTGTCTCTTCATTCTGTCTTTGGCTTCAGCGAGCTCGTGTATAGCTTGCTTCCAAATCTGAGTTAGGAAGGCGTGATGTTCAGTAACTGCAGGGAATTTTGCTACACTGGGGGGAAGAGACAGGGGCAAGAACCGTGGATGATACCCATAGGAAAAGAAAAAGGGAGAGATCTTAGAGGCAGAGTGGTTTGTGTTGTTGTAGGCGAATTCCGCCAACGGAAGTGCTTGTACCCAATTCCCTGTAACAGTACTCAACAGACATCTTAGGTACTGTTCCAGCGTCTGGTTGGTACGTTCCGTTTGCCCGTCAGTTTGCGGGTGGTAAGCGGAAGATAAGCGATGATCGATCTGAAGGGCTGTACATACTCCCTGCCAGAATTTGGAAACAAATTGGGGGCCTCTATCTGACACAATGACCGAAGGCAATCCATGCAAACGTATTACATGCATGATGAATGCCTCTATTAATTCCTTGGATGAGGGGAGTTTCTTGAGGGGTATAAAATGTGCCATTTTTGTCAGCATGTCCACTACCACAAGTACAGTCGTGTAACCCTGGGAACTGGGTAAATCAGTAATGAAATCCATACTGATGGATGACCACAGGCTGGAGGGTATAGGTAAGGGGCATAGCAACCCTGTGGGAGCACTATGGAGAGCTTTCTGTCGCGCACAAACAGGACAGGCTTTCACAAAGTCCTGAATGCCCTGAGACATGTTAGGTCACCAAAACCACCTCTTGCATAATAGGACTGTCTTCTCGCCCCCTGGATGTCCTGCAAGGGGAAGAGCATGACACCACTGGGTTATTTCCTTCTGTAAGGGTATAGAAGGAACATACAGCAATCCGTCATGAAAATAAAGGGCATCTTTGATCTCATTCAAAGGGTCTAGTAACCATTCATCTTTTTTCAGGCCTTGCTACGCCTGCATCAATTTCTCCACAAAAGGAGTGTCTGCTTCTTCTGATTTTACACCCACTGCTAAAATCTTATTGGAGGGTATCAAGGGCACAGGCTCTTCTGGAGTATGTGTGGTATCCTTACCTAACCTAGATAAGGCGTCAGCTCTGCCATGTCTTGCTCCAGGTCTGAAATTTATGACAAAGTCGTACTCACAAAAGAAAGACACCCATCGCATCTGGCGCGGTGTGAGTGCCTTAGCTGATCTAAAAAACTGCAGGTTCTTGTGGTCTGAGTAGATTGTGATAACATGAGGAGAACCCAATAAATAGTGCCTCCACTCTTGAAAGGCCAATTTTATCGCTAAGAGTTCTCTCTCACCGATGGTATAATTTTGCTCCGCGGGGGCAAGAGTCTTTGAAAAATAAGCCACCGGATGGAGGGTTCCTGTTAACTGATCTCTCTGCAATAGTACCCCACCTACCGCATATTGGGAAGCATCCGCTTCCACATAATAGGGTTGGGTTTCATCAGCGTGTCTCACGATCGGGGCTGACACAAATTTGTCTTTTAAGGCTTGGAAAGAGTCTTCGGCTTTATCGTCCCACTCGAAGACCACTCCCTTCTTAAGTAGTCTGGTGATGGGCGAGATGAGATCCGAGAAATGATCTATAAAACGCCTATAAAAATTGGCGAAGCCAAGGAAGGATTGTACCTCTTTGACGGATGATGGACTGGCCCATTGCGTAATGGCCGAGATTTTAGCTGGATCCATATATATGCCTTCAGGGGAAATCACAAACCCTAAAAAATTTACTTTCTCTACGTGAAAGAGGCATTTCTCCAATTTGGCGAAGAGATGATTGTCATGGAGTAAATGGAGGATTTGTTTGACATGAGAAACGTGTTCTTGTATGTTCTGGGAATAGACTAAATGTTGTCTATGTAGACAATGACACATACATCCAAATATTCACGCAGGATTTCGTTTATAAAGAATTGAAATGCTGCTGGAGCGTTGCAGAGGCCAAACGGCATTACGCAATACTCTTAGAGCCCAAACTTTGTGCGGAATGCCGTTTTCCATTCATCTCCCTCTTTCACGCGAATGAGATGATACGCGCCCCGTAGGTCTAGTTTCGTGAAGATGTTAGCTTTTCTGACTTGATCTAATAGTCCAGGAATCAATGGAAGCGGATACTTGTTTTTTATAGTCACCTTGTTAAGGGCTCTATAGTCTAGGCAGGCTCTCAAACCCCCTTCCCGGTTCCGTATAAAAAAAAGTGGGGAAGAGACAGGGGAGGTTGAATGGCGGATGAACCCCTTTTTTACCATGTCATCCAAGTATTCTTGCAAATATTTGCTTTCAGGTTCTGTCAACGCATAGACTCGACTCACAGGTAAGTCAGCACCTGGTATCAAGTCGATGCGACAGTCAAAAGGTCTATGTGGGGGAAGCGCCACCGCCTTGACTTCATCAAACACCGCAGCGTAATCTTGATATTCTCCTGGTAGAGTGGTGGTAAGAACCTCTGCGAGGGCACAGGTAACGGAGGTGGTGGAGGGCGTGGTATCCTGGTAACAATGCTGTAAGCAATAGGGAGACCGAAGCGTAACCTTCCGTGTTACCCAGTCAATGTGAGGGTTGTGTGTCTGAAGCCAAGGCACTCCAACTATGGCACCGAAGTTCGGAGCCGCAATTAAGTCAAACTGGATCTGTTCAGTATGTCCGTTCTCACACACCATCACCATCACAGGTGTTTGATATGCGATTCTGCCTGAGGATAACTCGGTACCATCCACCGCTCTGACTGTTTCCGGATGTGTCTTGGGTAGGAAGTCGATCCCTAATCTGTTGGCTAATGTAATGTCTAGGAAGTTACCGGTAGCCCCGGCGTCCAACATGAGTGCCAGCGTAGTCTTATCGGTGGAGGATAAAATCAACACTACCGATAAAATCAAATGCTTGGGCGTAGAAGAAGAGGTGTTGGCTAAAAAACTGGAGACCAAAGAGGTGAGCGGACTTGAAGAACTGGTCTCAGGTTTCTTCAAGTCAACTAGTTTTCCGCCTGCACAGAAGTTCCAATTTTACCCATTCCTGCCCTAGCGCTATTCTTGGGTTTAACCAAACACTCCTTGGCGTAATGGCCTCCTTTCCCACAATACAAGCACAGATCTAATTTTCTGCGCTTTTCCTTTTCCTCTTTACTTAATGGTCCACGGATACCACCGATTTGCATCGGTTCTACTCCGTCTTTCGTATCTTTTCTCTCTCTCGACACCAGCAAGCGAGGAAAATCACCTTTCGTGCGTTCTCCCTTCCTCTCACTCAGTCTGTGGTCTAGCTTGACCACTAAATCAATGAAAGAGGGACAATCTTCGGGTGGATCTACAATTTGTGAGAGGATGTCCTTCAACTCATCTCTGAGTCCTCTATAAAACAATGACATCCGTTTTTCTTCAGGCCATTGAGTCTCGGCCACCAGCCGGTTGAAGGTAGTGATATAAGTCACCAAATCTGTGGAGCCTTGTTTTAGTCCTAACAACTCATTATCACTCGCCTGCATATATGCGTGCCGAGCGAAAAGATTTTTCATGCTCTCTTTGAAGCGGTTCAAATCATACAAAATGGGGTCGTCGTTTTCGATTAGCGGAACCGCCCATAAAGCAGCATTACCAGACAAATATGATATAATGAATGCCACTTTTGCCGCATCATCTGGGAAAGATGCCGCTCGGCATAAAAACTGTAAGTGGCATTGGTTCATGAAAACTGCGAATTTCTGACTTTCTCCAGAGTACCTTTCTGGCATAGCAAGGGGGGTCTGAGGAGGGGTCAGGACCGTTACATTCACCGGCGCGGGATTAACCCCTATGGAGGGGTCTGTGACCTGAGAAGGCATTTGAAACCGAGCAGGCTGAATATATGTCTTCTTTTGCTTGACTGACCCTTCTGGGTTACCTACAGGAGGCATGGAGTGGGTTTTTAAGGTGTTCAATTCCAGGTGGAGACGCGTATTCTCGTTTTTTACTTGTTGGAGCTCTTGTCGTAAATTATTAACTAACATGACTAACTCTGAGATATTGACATCCTGACTAGGGTCAGCCATGGCCCCAGCCATAGACATCAAGTCCTTATCCATCTTCGCTCGGGGGTTTTGAAAAAACGTGGGCTTGACAATCTGTCAGGATACGATATTAGTAAAGGATACGAAACCTCAGGAGCGAAGAATGTTCTCACCACTCTCCTCAGGGCATGACCAGCCTCGACTTCAACTCGAGAACAGAGCACCTGCCCTAAGGGGAGGGAGGAGACAGCGAAGGACCACCAGGCTTCAGGGGTGATTGTAGAAAGGTACGACTCCCAGGGGTGGGGATGGGACTCTCAGGATGGGGAATGTGCCTATAGAAAGAGAAAAGGAACAGCCGTTAAGGGAAAGGACATGGCCGGGACCCTTCTCTAACATCTACCCCCCCCTCCCGCCTGTTCTCCCTAATCCTACAGCAGCTACCCCCCTCCCACCTAGGTTGTGTGCTCCCTCAGACTCACCGTGGTGCGATAAGCAATGGCGACAAAGTTGAACACAGCAGGAGCCTGGTTGTAGTCAGTGGACAAAGGAACCTCCACCGGAACGTCAGACAGGCTGAATGCAAGGCACATCGATTTCTGATGAGGGGCGGAGATAGCCTGGTCTGTGATCAGAAGTCCGTAATTCCTTGTAGAAATGTACGTCCAGCACACTACCCTGGAAGCGCGCTAACTAGAAGTCCAAACACCAGGCACAGAGCTGTAGGGCCAGTAGCGGCTGTCAGAGGAGAAGGGGGAATGGGTAGAATCGTCGAGCACCCTACGGAGAGAGTAGCAGATGCAGGATTCGATGTTTCGCGCCAGTATTAATGAGGCCCGCCTGATGCGTGAGGAAATATCAAGACGGCACACGGGAGGAGCCGCAAGGGGATTCAGCACGGAGTTACTTCCAAAAGTGTTTAAAGAAAGTCCAATCTCCTCCGGGTCCAAGGAGGATTACGGAAAAGGAACTAGGACCAAGGGAAGTGAGGCGGCACACGGGGAAATGCGCAACCACCACGGGGGAACTGATGGGGTCAACACAGGTTTACTGCATACACTGGAAACACGAAGTCCAACAGCGATCACAGAGTCCGAAGCACAGCTGCGGGAGGCGTGGTCCATCACAAGGAGGGATTGTCAAGCACCGGATCACGTAGCGAGACATTATTTAACCGTCTCGTCCATCAGGTGACCGCTGCGAGTGCACACAACCTCCTCCCCTTCCTACTGCCTTCTGGGACCTGTAGTTTACTGAATAAGGGATCGGGACCGTGACAGGGTTTTAAAGGGGGTTAACAGGGTAGGGGCCTCAACCAGGTCTAAGGTGTAACACAGGGGGCAAGTTTCAAGGACCAGTTTTAACAAATGATTAAATTATTGTGCTGATCCCCTACTGCTACCATCAACAGCAACATTTTCCTCTCTGACCAGTCGCCATTTCCAGAAGTATGTGCCAAGTGTGGTCCTTGTTACTGCTACTCTTTCTCATGGCGTTGGAAACATTGGTGATCAAAATCAAGTCAAACAAGAGCAGAATGGGGATCGCCACAGCAACCGGGGAAATTAAATTGCTCTTGTATGCGGATGGCATTCTAATGCTCTTGATGCACATGGAAATATCCTTGCCTTCTCTTCTGCAGGAAAAATAGGTTTTTGGCCATGTTTCAGGCTACGTTATAATCAATGAGGAGGGAAAGAGAAGCTGTGATCTATTCGGCTTCCAATGGTTAGTACAAAAATCAGAGAGAGGGGAGAATGGACCACTTGTCCTGTATAACCAGGGTCTTTGTTCGTGTGGGAACCTTCATAAAAACCCTCATATATGTACACAGGTGATTGGCGGTATATCTTGATTCTCCGCCTCAGTGTACTGTCACAGCATCATCATTGGGTATTTATTTTTGTAAATATGCTGACCTCCACCTGGAGGAAGACCAACTGGTTTGTCAGTAGTGTCCAGATATGAAAAAAGAGAGGGCGTGTATGTGCTATGGTGCAGTGAGTTAAAATTCCCTACATCACTTTATCACAAGTATTTATTAAAGAAGTTGTGATGTGGAAAATTAAAAAAGAGAGTGGTGCGTGTGTAGATCCGGTTACTAATTTACCGCACTGATATTGGTCAACATTTTTCATCCTTGTTGTAAACTCTAGAGGCTTTCGTCAGGACCGAGGTGTATTTTAAGAGCGCCTTGTGGCTCCTAATCAAGTGGTACACTTACCACTCTTGTAATGTAAAGTCAGATCTGTAGTATCTGTACCTGAAGAGAAAAAGAAATGTACAATTGTATCTTTTATCTTTAACATCATTATCCATTCCTGCTTTTATATGCATAGGAAATGCTGAAACAGTTATATTTAATCATATCTCAAATCTCCATATTTGGGGTGAGTTTGAGCTGCGTCTAGTTTGCGCAGGTGGTGAATACATAAAAACTGGGCTTTATCAGGTCAAAATGGCAAGCGTATCAAGGAGGGGTCTTACAGAGGATAGGGTGCGTGATTCTTATTAAACTGTTCAGAATGATGCTTGCAATCAATGGTGTTCGTAAATATATTTGTCAAGGCCCTGGTCGTGTGGGCGTTGTCAGTTACTCTACTTCATTTCATCGTTTGTCTATTCTTTGATTAAATGGAATAAAGTAAATAAAATAGGACGCTATTTCAAACATGCGGTGCACATGATAGTTATAGAGGTGACATGCCCGTAAGTCCTGACACTTTCGTTACCTTTTTATTGTCGTAATGGGCCTCCTTAGGGTACCGATGAGGAAAAGGAAACCTGATTCTGTGGAAGTGAAAGAGGATTAGTCACATCTCACTTTTTGTGTACTCCATACTGGCGTGGTCTACTTGCGGCCGCTCACCAGTTTCTGCAAGTCACTGGCACTGTGCGCGGTGCCCCGGGTGACGCGGGCCCGTGCAGAGCTCCTATTTAGCTATGATGATAGGGAAACTAGTAGAAGGACTATTCTCAGTGCAATTGGTTGGCACTAGCGGTTGGCCTTAGCGGTTGGTAGTGGAGAAGTGTGGCTCAATGATTATAGCGGCAGACCCTGATGCAGAGGTCTAGCCCGGGACCAGGGTTCAATTCCCCGCCTCGGCGGGTCTTGGGCTAAAAAAATTCCACGGACCTGATAATTCTCGCCTCGGTGCCTATTCCAATCATGGAGTCCCACTCTGCAACTCTGGGCAATAGCTTGCTTAATCTCCACAATGGCCCCCACAACGCTAAGGATGCCTGGCCTCCACCTTGGGGGTGCCCAGGAGTGGACGCCTCACAGGGAAAGCCAGGATGGGTTCCACAGCGGTATTCGTACAAGCGCCTTGAGACCCTTGCGGGTGAGTAGTGCGCTATACAAGTATCAAATTTACAATTTACATTTTGGTAGAATAGTGGAAAGACTTCTTCCCAAAAAATTCTGCTTGCAATTAAATTGCACTAAATGTTGTTTTCAGGGAAATAATTATGAAAAAAGCAAATACTAGTGAAAGTTATGGTGGGGATTTACCCAATGGAATGGGAGTCAATAATTAGACAAAACGATGGATCAAGTGCATATTTACTAGGTCGCACGAGATTGTTTGTGTTCATTAGTAAATTATTTTCTTCAAGGTTAATGTTCTTCAAGTTTCACGATGTGCATGTGTCTCTGTTCATTGTGGACAACCCTTGGGACTATGTAGTCCTCGTGTTTCTTTGAGTGGGTGACCTCTCTATTGACAACGTTTGAAGTATTCATGTCAATGTGTGCCATGGAATATTATCGTTCAACCCCACCATATCTGTCTTAAAACGATGGATCCAACGTTGTTCCTTTTCATAGAGGATTCATTCAGCATTGTAGGTCTTTATCTGTAGTGTCTCCAGGACTACCCAGTTTAGGTCATCAGCATTGTGGTTGCTTTCAATGTAGTGTTTACTCATTCTGGTAGTTGCTCTCCTGCAGTTCACGTTGCTCCTGTGTTCACATATACGTTGCTTAATTTTGCCGCACGTCATCCCTATGTATTTTAGCTCACAGGGACACACGATCATGTAAACCACATGTGTGGTATTACAGTTTGTGTGGTGGCGTAACGTCCAGGTTAAGTTTGGTAGCAGTTGCAGGGTCTTAGTTGTTTTGGTCAGTTTGCAGACCGAGCAGGAGCCACATGGATGGTGTCCTACAACTGGGCTCAGATTCAACGCCGCCGTTATGGTTTCTCTTTTCATGATTGGTGCCGGTCTTGTGTGCACTAGAAAATCCTTAATGTTTCGCGTCCTTTTGTTCGTGAATCGAGTTTTCGGCCACTTCAGGGTATTTGATGGGAGGATCCTCCAGTTCCTGTTAATGATTTTCTTCACATTGTTCGTTGATGTACCGTATGTAGTGAGACAGGTCAGTAAATCCTCTGGTGCTTCTCGTGGGGTAGTCTCAAGTAGAATCTCTCTCGGCTGGTTACGGGCCCTTTTCAGGCATTTACTTATGGCCTTCTTGGGGTAGTCTCTCGTCTCAAGCTTATGCCCCAATTCTTTTGCTTGCACTTTGTAGTCCTCCAGTTTGCTGCAGTTGCGTTTCAGGCGAAAACATTGACTGTATGGTAGGTTGACCCTCATGGGGCGAGGATGGAAGCTGTTGTAGGAAAGTATGCTATTTTTTGCTGTGGGTTTATAGAATGTCTTGGTTTGGAGGGTGTTATTCTCGGTGTAGATTGTGACCTATAGAAAGTCTAGTTGTTTCTTGTCTGACGAGCATGTGAATCTCAGACATTCGTCTCTGGTGTTTTTCCATTTCAGGAACTCCTCTAGTGCTTCCTGAGTGCCTTCCCAGATCATGATGACGTCGTCTATATAGCGCCGCCAAAATCTCATTCGTGTTAGAAAGGGGTTGTTTTGATTTTGTATATATTGTTATTCAAAGCTGCTCACAAACAGTCCGGCCACACTTGGGGCAAATGTGCTGCCCATAGAAGTGCAGTGGCATTTTTCGAACAGTGTTCCTTTTTTTTTTTTTTTTTTTTTTTTAATAAATTTCTTTATTACCAACATGAAAGAAAAAGAAAGATTAATACATTTTATACAATTCAATAAGTTTTAGGCAAATAAGTACAGGCATAGGAACAGGTAATTATATCATTTCTATAAATATATTATCCTTCATATCTACCTATATAACTATTAGCCCTCATTGCAGGGGAGAGGGGGGGGAGGGAAGAGAGAGAAGAAAAAAAAAAAAAAAAAAAAAAAAGGGGGGGGGGGAGGGGGAGAGAAGAGGGACCCCTTTTGCAAACATTTTCAGAATAGTGCACCCCATATCTTATTTACTTTACATAATGCCTTCATCCCTCTCGTTTTTGCCAATGCTAGTTCCATATCATATGTTTCTTTAACTAATCCCCACCATTCAATGGTCGATGGAGGTGTGGGTAAGATCCATGCACGGGCGATTGTTAACCTTGCGCTAGCCAGTAGTATTGAAATTAAATCTTCATATCTGCTTGTAGTGTTCTGGGCTCCAGTTAATACCTCTGTTGCTGAGATCGTCATTACACTCCCTAGTTTTTGAGAGATCAGATCGGTTATCGTTGACCAAAACCTCTCTAATGCAGGACATAAAAAAAACATATGTTTTAGATCAGCAGACTGTAGATTGCACTTTGGACATTTTGTGCGTTCGCTAAGAGAGCCATGGGAGGACCATTTTGATATTCTTTCTGGAGTGTAATATAATTGACAGATTGTTTTAAATTGTTGTATCCTAAGGTTGGAAGAATATACAGAGTTATTAAGCCTAGAGAGAGCCCGTGTTATGGTGTTAGCTGTCACTGATGCCCCTACACTGCGTCCCAAGTGCTCAGCTAATCTGTGACAGTCATCTGGCTTAAATGAACATAAGATTTTGTAGCCAGTGCTAATTATTGATTTTAAGTTATCTTTATGCATATAATCCCATATAAGCGAACCTGAGATGTTTGTCAGTTGCATTCTACGGATAAGATAATCTCGAATTTGAAAGTATTTAAATTGCATGCCTGACGTTATTTTATATATAATCTGTATTTTTTCGAAAGTCATAAACCCATTTTGATCATATATATCGCCCAGGTATTTTATGCCCAGGCTAGCCCATCGTTTACCCTCCATGTCTTGAAAGATTTCTGGCAAACCTGGGTTGCCCCATATGGGCAGCTTATCGTGATAAAATGATGTGTTACAATTAGAAGTAATTGCAAACCATATATTGACAACATCGCGTGCCACCTTGAATCTGACTCGCTTGAAATAGTTTGGATCGTTAATTCTGAACAAAAACATTTCGTATTCCTTACCGAGCATAAGCTTAAAGAAAAAGGGTGCGTTACATCCTACGGGGTGTGCTAAACTTCTCAGTCGTTTGATAAAAGCTGCCCAAAAGTATAATTTGAAGTCCGGAAAATCCAGACCTCCTTGATTATATGGGAGTTTAAGTAGTCTAATAGCCCTGCGGGCTTTTTTATAACCCCATATGAAACTGCCGCAAATACCATCTAATCGTTTAAAAAAGGACACATTTAATCTTAGCGGAATAGACCGGAATAAATAAATAAATTTAGGTAGTATTTTCATTTTGATTATGTTTATACGACCCCCAATACCTATAGGAACCTTATGCCATTTTTTAAGTAGTGTTGCAGTCTCCTTAAGAAGAGTCTCGTAGTTTATTTCTATTATTTTATCTATTCTAGTGGTTATCTTGACCCCTAGGTAGGTAGCCGTGTTGCATAACCCTGTCGTTATTCCTACGTCTTTGTAATTCATTATTATTTGAGTTTTGTTGATATTAAGTCTGTAGCCAGAGACCAAACCATACCTTTCCGCTTCTTTAACCACCTCATTTAGTGCGGTTTTAACATCCGTTGAAAAAACAGCTATATCATCGGCGTATGCCGTAATTTTTAGTTCATTTGAGTTATGTATAAAAGGTATGATCCGAGTTTGCGATTGTAGTGCTAATATAAATGGCTCTATTGATAAAGCAAATAAGAGAGGTGAGAGAGGGCAGCCCTGACGGGTACCCCGTGAGATTGAAAACATATCAGACTGTAAACCTGCATAAGCTAACCTAGCTGTAGGATGTTGATATAGTGATTTGATCATGTGTAAAAATTTACCCTTAATGCCAAATGTATATAGCGTGACCCAGAGAAAGTCCCATCCCAATCGGTCAAATGCTTTCTCTGCATCTAATAATATCATACCGAGTGGGGTGGATCTAACTTTAGCAATATCAAACGCTGCTATGGACGTATTCACGTGGGATGTAGTATCCCGTCCTAAAATAAACCCGTGTTGTTGAGGTGAAACAAGTTTCGGCATTATGGGTGCTAAACGAGTTGCCAGAATTTTAGCATAAATTTTTGCATCTGTATTTATGAGTGATATCGGCCTGTAAGACCCACATTCCTCTGGAGGCTTATTCTTTTTTAGAAAAAAAATTATCCGAGTCGTATTCCAGGAGTCTGGGGCGTTCCCCCCTGCTTCGATATATTTAATGACTTGGGAGAAAGTTGGCAGTAGCTCATCTAAGCATTTTTTATATAATTCTAAAGGGATTGAATCAACTCCGGATGCTTTTCCTGACGGCAAAGAAGAGATGGCGGCTCTAATCTCGTCGTGTGCGATATCATCCAACAATGTTGCTGACACTTCATTAGCTACCGATGTTTTTTTGATATACTTCTGGACATATTTTATAATATCCAGCATTTGTGACTGAGCCTCTGGCGTATATAGATTTTTATAATATGTGGCAAACTGCGCTAATATCTGGCTTGGTTGTTCATATATCTCGTTGTTTAAGCCTTTAATTTTCTTTATTTGTGTCTTAGCTTGTTCGTCGGCTACTTTATAGGCTAAAAGCTTCCCAATTTTTTCCCCGCTTTCGTATTGAGTTAATTTGTATTTATTAATTTTAACCGCTATTTTCTCCCTGAAAGTTTGTTTAACTGTTGATTTTAAGTTTATTAGTTCGTATCCTATAGTTTCTAAATTTAGAGAGCAATTTAGTAATGCTTCTGCATATTGATCCTCCATGATCTTGACATCTTTAAGAATCCCATCTATTTCTATCTTGCGTTGCCTATTCTGTATCCAAATATATTGCTGTGTGAACCCCCTGATGCTAGCCTTACACGAATCCCAAACTATTGTTGGTATCGCAGAACCATTATTAATTTCTAAGTATTCCCTTAAGTGTTGCTTAATGCTAGATAGATAAGTTTCGTCTGTTAGGAGATATCTAGGAAATGAGAAGCCCCTAATCTGTTTCCTTGCTGTTACTATCTTAAAGTTCAAAAGGATGGGGTTATGGTCTGAGGTAACCCTGGGGCATATCTCCATAGTACATAGTTTTATAATCTCTTCTGATGCCCAGGCCATATCTATACGAGAGCAGAGTTTATGTGCCGCAGAGTAATAAGTATAGCCCGGTATATTAGAATGTATTGTCCGCCAAACATCTTTAAGACCATGTATTTGCCCTAGCTCATTGATTGCTGTGCGTGTCTTTTTCATCCTCTGAAATGCATGGCGTCTTGTGGTATCTATCTCATAATTCATTATGCAATTGAAATCCCCCATCACGACTTTATCACCTTCCCAACTTAGCAACTCAATATTCAGTCTATCAATTATTTGATAATTATCGTTGTTTGAGCCATATACTACGCAAAATACATATTTAGTACCTTCAACCTGTGCCTGCACAATGGCCCACCTACCACTTTTATCCGTTAATGTTTTTTCAATTATACATTTTAGATGTCTATGTCTCAAGATAGCTACTCCTCTGGTTGAGGAATCTTGGTCCGAAGCAATAGCAATTTCGTATCCCAATTGTTTAAGGAGCCCTTTATCTTTATATGCAATATGGGTTTCTGATAATAAAACTAAGTGTGGATTATACATCAGCAATTCCTCTGCCACTAAGCGTCTCTTGTTCCTCCCATTAAGGCCTGCAACATTCCAGGCTAAAATTCTTATTTCAGCCATCAAAAAGGAAAAAAAAAAAGAGTAAAAAGAAGAGAACCTGTCCTTGCTTGTATTATGTCAGTAACTGAAATCACTTTCATGTTGGTTTTTTTATCCTTCACAACAGCAATCATTTTATACATCAGAAAAAAACCCCACCCCAAACCCCTAACCCCTTTACCACCTTTCCCTTTCTTGCCTCCCTCCCCACCCACCCTATTCTTGAAGGAGAGGTCGTCTTCTGGTAACTGCCGTTGATGTGACAGTCAACTAGGACCCAACCGCCCCCAGCCCCCAGTCTAGAAACCCCCCCAACCGTTTTCAAAAAAAAAAAAAATAAAAAAATAAGCAGTAAGTAGTAGATAGAGAAACTAAGTAATCTATAAGCTATTTGTGTGTGTTAGGACACATTAGGACAGATTAGGACACATTAAGAGTCATCTCGGGAGTCCTAGTTCAGGCTATTTTTAGCCACAGCATTCCCCTTTCCATTTCTGCAATACTTCCTCTGCTTCCGTGCGAGAGAAGAAAAAGTAACTTTGCCCATTCTTGATAACTTTAAGCCGGGCAGGTTCCTGTAAGTAAGCTTGAACACCAAATGCTTTGAACGGATCGATCATTTGCTTTAGCTGCCATCTTTTGTCCATCGTAAGTTTACAGAAATCCGATCGGAAGACCAGAGAAAAAGAATCCACTGCCACAGGTGACCTAGGGCTAGCTTTTAGAGAAACAGCTTGGCGCAGCAGATAGTTGCCAAAGTAAATTAGAAAAGGTCTGGGATACTGGGAGTTCTTTTGACGTTGTATTATTGGTAGTCTGTGTGCTCGCTGTATCTGGCAATCCCAGTCCCAGTCCCCCAGCTCCGGGAAAGCCTTCTGCATGATCTGGACGATATATGCTCTGGGATCCGCCCCCTCCAATCCTTCGGGAATACCAAATAATTTAAGGTTCTGTCGTCTCTGCCTGTTTTCCAAATCCTCCAGCTTGGCCTGTACCTCCCTTAGCTGTACTTCTTGTCTCTCCACAGAGCTATCCCTTTTGGATGAGGCCTCTTCTATGTTGACAACTCTTTGTTGAAGCTCGGCCATTTCTTCCGTCACCGATCCCACTTTCTCCATCACCTCTTTCATAGACTGCTGGATTTTTCCATTATCAGCTCGGACCTGTGAGAAAAGTGCCCTTGTTTCTTCCCTCTGTTCACTTAAAGCTTGCAATATCTTAGCAAGCATGAATGTCTCCTGGCCCTGACCTTGAGCATTGTAATGGTCCTGTCCCACAGAAGCTTGATCCTCTAGAGGAGGGCTACGGAAAGTCAGAGATAGTTCTTGATGTGGTGCTATAGGTGGTTTTGGTGGAGTTGCAGGAATAGAAAAAGAAAATTCATCGTTGCCAGGAATAGAAAGCTGATTAGTAACAGAGTCTTGATTATTTATTTCTTTTGTAGGATCTTGTACTAAACCAGAAAGTGAATAGTCCTTCTGGTCAGTTGACAATGCTTCTGTTGCTGGTAAAGGACCGGCTAGCATGCTCCCGTCCGTAAGCCCTGCTCCTGATAGCCTGGCGATAGTTTTCTTGATCCCACCTTTAGACTGAACCCACTTCCTCATTGGGCTATTTTTTTTTGAGTCTTCTTTCGTATATTTTTCAGATAATATTCCTGTGTTGAGTGGGCTTTGTATCCTTTTAAGTTCTTTGGTATGTTTTGTCTTTTTAAGAGGATCTATTTTGATTATAGTTTTCTTTTTAGATTCTCTTGGTAAGCGCTGCTCTCTTAAAGATGTAGGTGCTTGATACATATGCCCATTGCTTAGTACTGCATTGTCCGGTAGTTTTATAGAGCCATCCGCCCCTTTTAAACCCTTTAAGCTCTCTGTCTGTGCCTCTAATACGTTGGAATCCTGTTCGTCTAGGAGAGTAAGAGGCTGTCGGCTAATATTATAATCATCACTGTTGCACCTTAGTGTGCTGGGAGCGTCCTTGTTTGATTTTGCTTTTATCTCTTTAGTAGAGAGACTAAATGATGGTTTGGGATCAGTTTCAAGCTGTAGTTTAGTGTCGTTGGCTCTCATATTAAGATCCCTAACGTCAGATTGGTGTTGAGTGTCTTGCGTACAATGGATGCCAGTGTTAATACTTTTTGGCATTTTCAAATCAGCATTGTTTTGCTTGGAGTTGTTAGTTATGGCATTAATTATTGTCTCTGCCAGGTCATCACCCCCAGAAAGTAACACATTCTCTGTAATTTCGGAAATATTTCCAGACTTTAAATACTGGATCATCTGTCGCCCAAGTTTCGAGGGGGCAGTATCAGCGAGAGTTTCCATCCCTTCTGCTCCCTCCAGTGATCCCACAGCCGGCCCCCCTTCCACCAGACCTCTGTCATCACTGGAGCCTGCATTAGTATCACTATTAATACTGCCAGTGTCACTCCCACTCACCATAGACGATGAGTTTGATGCCGCAGGTGTCTCCGTCTCCATAGGTGGGGGCCTCGCTCCTCGGCCGCTTCTTGTGGGTGCCATTCGAAAATCGCCTGGCTTGCAGCCTGGTTTGCAGCTGCGAGATTTGATGCTAGGAGAGTGAGATGTCGGCCGCCAGGCCGAGCGCCAAACCGGGACTCGCTCGAGGTAGCGAGTTAATAGCAGACAGCTGTGCCGTGCTCGTAGAGGAAGCTGCATCCGGTCAGTATTGCAATGTTATGGTGAAAGAGTTTACCAAGCGTTTTCTCTAGCCTTCAGAGTCTTCTCCGTTTCTCAGTAATCGTGTGTATCTATATCTTCATCTTCATTGCCGTCGCGCCGTAGTTTATTTTAGCGCTTTTTTTTTCGGCAGAGGAGGTCCGGTTTCCGGGAGCCGTAGCAGTCCACTCCTAGAGGCGGCTTCAGCCCGCCATCTTGCTTTCTCCCTCAGTCCTACTTTTTCCAGAACCCGAAAGTTCACGTTGCTCCTGTGTTCACATATACGTTGCTTAATTTTGCCGCACGTCATCCCTATGTATTTTAGCTCACAGGGACACACGATCATGTAAACCACATGTGTGGTATTACAGTTTGTGTGGTGGCGTAACGTCCAGGTTAAGTTTGGTAGCAGTTGCAGGGTCTTAGTTGTTTTGGTCAGTTTGCAGACCGAGCAGGAGCCACATGGATGGTGTCCTACAACTGGGCTCAGATTCAACGCCGCCGTTATGGTTTCTCTTTTCATGATTGGTGCCGGTCTTGTGTGCACTAGAAAATCCTTAATGTTTCGCGTCCTTTTGTTCGTGAATCGAGTTTTCGGCCACTTCAGGGTATTTGATGGGAGGATCCTCCAGTTCCTGTTAATGATTTTCTTCACATTGTTCGTTGATGTACCGTATGTAGTGACAAAGGTCAGTAAATCCTCTGGTGCTTCTCGTGGGGTAGTCTCAAGTAGAATCTCTCTCGGCTGGTTACGGGCCCTTTTCAGGCATTTACTTATGGTCTTCTTGGGGTAGTCTCTCATCTCAAGCTTATGCCCCAATTCTTTTGCTTGCACTTTGTAGTCCTCCAGTTTGCTGCAGTTGCGTTTCAGGCAAAAACATTGACTGTATGGTAGGTTGACCCTCATGGGGCGAGGATGGAAGCTGTTGTAGGAAAGTATGCTATTTTTTGCTGTGGGTTTATAGAATGTCTTGGTTTGGAGGGTGTTATTCTCGGTGTAGATTGTGACCTATAGAAAGTCTAGTTGTTTCTTGTCTGACGAGCATGTGAATCTCAGACATTCGTCTCTGGTGTTTTTCCATTTCAGGAACTCCTCTAGTGCTTCCTGAGTGCCTTCCCAGATCATGATGACGTCGTCTATATAGCGCCGCCAAAATCTCATTCGTGTTAGAAAGGGGTTGTTTTGATTTTGTATGTATTGTTATTCAAAGCTGCTCACAAACAGTCCGGCCACACTTGGGGCAAATGTGCTGCCCATAGAAGTGCAGTGGCATTTTTCGAACAGTGTTCCTTCATATTCAAAATAGTTCTCAGTGAGAGCTAACCTGCAGCACTCTAGGACAAAGTGTCTCGGTGTCCTATAGTTTCAATCTTCAGAAAATAAAATATTTTCCAAGGTATCCAGGGTTTTCTGTTGTGGGAGGCTCGTGTAGAGGCTTTCTACATCAAGTCCTACCAGAAGCATGGTCCCTTCATCATAGTTTTGTCCTTCCAGTAGGTTCAAGAGGTCTCGTGTATCCTTCAGGTACGTACGTGTTCTTTGTGCTAAAGGTCTCAGGAACTGATCTGCGAATTGAGACAAGGGCTCTAGTACAGACCCAATTCCAGAGATGATCGGGCGCCCAGGTGGTGGTGTTCTGTTTTTGTGGGTCTTGGGTAGAGAATAGAAATAGGATACTCTTGGTGATTTTGTCCTGATGAAATCTGCCTTATGTTTCGAGATCCATTGGTTTATTTCAGCCTCTTCAACCATTAGTTCAACAGTTCTTTGTAGTCTCTTTGTTGGGTCGGTTTCAGGCTAGAAAATATACTGGGGAAAGAGTTTAGTCCTACCCCTCAATCACACATCCTCTACAAACCGGTTGCAAGAGCCTTAATGTCAGTGGCCACCTACCACAATCAAATATTTGGGGATTGTTATTGGCAATGATTTGACTGCAGTAGCTCAGAGAAACATGGACCTCTTGATGACAATAACATAAGACTATCCTTGTTAGGTTTCATTTAAACAATAAAGATGGATACGGCACCCCATTCTAATTACTTGTCCCGGTAGGCTTTCCGACCTACATGATAAATGAACTTAACAAAATGTTAAAAAACTTTGGGCCTGAGTTCGATCCTAGCAGACAGGGAACTCTGTTGCAACAGTGACAGAGTTACCATCCCACCAAGACTATTGTCCATCCACCAAATTTAAATGTGGATGGACCATAGTTTGACGACAGTTGAGACTACGATCTCTCCGCTGGGGTCATACTTTGCAGATGGCACGATGCATTAACGTTGTTGGAGATTTGGCTAAATGTCCACCCACCTAATTTAGGTGGGTGGACAATTAGCTGTTTGTCAATGCCCATCACCAGATTCACCATCAGGAAAAACATGGCTGTAAAGGAGCTGAAAAGTTATCAATGCCCCCCTCACCAGGGGAAGAAACTTCCATGGTGAGGGCAGCATTGTTTTTTTATTTTCAAAAAGAAAGTCCTGCTTTTGATTTAAAAAAGATAATAAAAACTTTATACGTTTGCTGTACGGTTCCATCATGTTGACGGTGCCATATGGCAAAATTAAAATGCATTAACAGGAACCCCCATGACCACATTCCTGCCAGTGCTACAAATGGTATTATGTAAACAATGGGGAGACCCTGTGTCCCTCAGAACCTGGGTATAAATGATACGAAATACAGTGGTTCCGTCGGGTATGACCAAACAATTGCTTTGTTTTGTGTTATGAATGAATCAAAAAAGAACTTAAGTACATTAATCAGATAGAAGAAAACAAAAGTAATCCTAAGAATAATTATATTAACAGGACCACATGAAGCAATGACAGTGTACAAATCACAATAAAATCAGATTTGTAGGGTGGCAGAATGTTCTTTATATATAAATTGCCTCATTTATATCAACACCCATAACATTCTTTTTTTGCAAAGTATGGCTACCAAAGTTATATAGATTAAAATGAATTGGTGAATCAGTGACAAAGTGACACAGGTGACACAATTAGTGTACAATATATACAAAGTGAATACAAAAGTTTTTATATACAGAATAAAAGTCGGCCAGTATTTGAAAGAGCACAATGACCCAGTTTCCACGGAAAATTCAGATTAATGATGTCTTTTAACCGGGCTGTTTGCGTAGTTCAAACAGACTTTTTACATAACAATTGCCTTCTGTTTCTGTACCAATCTTATGAGTGGTCTCTCATTTTAATTAGTCCTCATTAATTGCCAATCTCATCCTGATAATTAGGTTGTTAATATCTGAATCGATACGCACTTCCCTATTATGGTAAGAGCTTTAGTTAACCCTATGAGTTGCCTCCAAATTGGCCCTTGGTTATGATTTCACCCGGGCAATTATGTTACCATTAATTGAATTTCCACCACGTTGAGATATCACGCGTGTACAATGATTCTGTTAGTCTCACATTTCCCAGAATTGTTGGTGGAGCTCTCGTATTAATGGTGATGGGTTGATGATCGTACGTCATCCAATACCATTTGTTTGAATTAATTTTTAGAAACTCCGCTGGATGAATGCATCGGCCCCACTAAGTATGAACACCAGGCCATCCTAGACCAACGGCTAGGTGAGTCATGGCCATTTTTGGCATTTTTGGGACCATATGCTTGTGACTATTGAGGACCAGCCTTTGACACGTACTTTACTTGCTTTTGTAGGTTGCCATTGTCAAAATTTATGTCCTGATGAAGACCCGCATGACGATTTAGGATCGCATATATAGGGTTGAAACGTCGACAGTACCTAGGACCAGTTCAAGACTCGTTTTCTTATAGAATCTGAATTTTCCGTGGAAACTGGGTCAGTGTGCTCTTTCAAATACTGGCCGACTCTTATTCTGTATATAAAAACTTTTGTATTCACTTTGTATATATTGTACACTAATTGTGTCACCTGTGTCACTTTGTCACTGATTCACCAATTCACTTTAATCTTTATAACTTTGGTAGCCATACTTTGCAAAAAAAGAATGTTATGGGTGTTGATATAAATGAGGCAATTTATATATAAAGACCATTCTGCCACCCTACAAATCTGATTTTATTGTGATTTGTACATAGTCATTGCTTCATGTGGTCCTGTTAATATAATTATTCTTAGGATTAGTTTTGTTTTCTTCTATCTGATTAATGTACTTAGGTTCTTTTTTGATTCATTCATAACACAAAACAAAGCAATTGTTTGGTCATACCCGACAGAACCACTGTATTTCGAATCAGTGCTACAAATGGGCCAGCAGACATTTCTAAATTTGGCCGTCTGTACTTCCTTTTTGGCTATAGAGTAATTTACTAAGTCACCCTGGCAGAAAATGGGCCAACCACCAGTAAATAAATCAGCTACTTTGTCTATTCCCAAGCTCACCATCTAGCACACCTGTTTCATCTTTTTTCCTCAACCTTGGAGAGACCTGATTGGGTGTCAATCAAACAGAGTCTTCTGGGAGATCCAGCCAATTATGGACTGCTATAGAGAACTGCTATGTCAGAGGAGGCCCAGAACCTCAACAAAACATTGCAGGTCTGGGAGAGAACGCACAAACATCTACATGTCCACAGTTATCTTTATGAAAATGTCCCCATCTGGAACAATAAAGCTATACAAACTGGTGGCAAAATGGTCCAGCAACGGCTTGTTTAACATCTACCAACTCCTAAAGGACAAGTACAAGGACAAGGACGCTGCAAGAAGAATTCCAGCTTGATACACAACAACACTGGAGGTATATTCAATTAAAAACAGTTTACTACATTCATTAAAGTCACTGTTGAATCCTCTCTCCCAATTAGAAATGCATGATTATTTGAAACATTTGAGCTCTTGTCCATGAATTGCCTCAAACTCTACAAAACTCAATTAAGGAGCTTCACACCCACCATATTTGACTTTCTTTACAAGAGAAATCATTTTAATAGGATGGGAAAATACTACTTTCAATCAGTTTGGATGGAGTTGGTCGAGACACATGAAAGAAGCTCTTACATGACTGGCACTGATTACTACAGCAACTATACAGAGCTAACATCACCCTGTTAGCCACCTGCTGGAGATGTAACCACCATGACAGTGATATAATTCACATAGTATATTCTTGTACATCCCTCCAATCTTTCTGGAATTCTGTCCTAGGTACTATTAAAGATAGAGTGGACTTGAACTCACAGCTATCCATGGAATTGATCTTCTCACATGGCACTCTGAATATCCCATACCATAACAGCCATGTAAAATGACGTCTTGATACTGCAATTCATACACTAACAAAGAAAAAAGCTCCCTGGCACATGCTGATTGGATGCATGACATGTCCATCACAGCATCTCATGAACAGGTTACATATCGCCTCTTAGACCAATCAGACAAGTTCAAAAGTATTTGATCTTCCTTTCTCTTTCACCTACTCTGGCCTAGATCATTGCCCATTGTTCAACTTTCCCGTGAATATAACGGGAAGGAGTAGGCATATGTATCTCACAACAAGGTCAAAGAGGAGAGTTGAACCACACACGGTATAACTCCTATAACTAGACTCACATAAATATACCGTAGTGGAGAGGATATCAAAAGGTTAGTTACAAAAGTGCACAGAAAACACACCTTCAAAAATATTAGTTTTTAAAGACGAGAACCCTCACTCACCAAGATGGTGACATGCTTCATCATTGGGTCCCCTCTTGCACACAGTGTCCGCAAGGTACACTGTGTGGGCTTCTACTCTCCCTAAGGAGAGGAGCTGAGGTGTTTTGACACTCCAATGTGAGTATGTGAATGGGGGGCAGAGTGCAAATAATATCAAACGTGATTTAAAACCATCTCTCTAAGGCGAAAAATTATTTATTAGCTCTCCCTTAGGGATGGATCTTAAAATAAGGAGTGTGACGATATGGATAAGATGTTTCCTATCTGACTAGGTCAGGTCAACATGTTTCTGCCAAACTGAGGTGAATTCATGGCATTCATCAGGACCAATGTCTTGTCACTCTGCTTAAAAATGATAAAAATAAAAACCATACTTATAATTCGTAGGTGTGGAGAGACCAACATCAGTTTGGTCTTCTTACTGTAACACAAGAAGAAACACACTTTAATATCTTAAATTGTATCATATACCTAACGTGTCTCTCACCCAGTGTATGTGGAATCAGTGCCAAATAACACCCCAGTGACGCAAAACACCAAACCATGGTAAAAAATATAATTCTCACCATAAAGCAGATCAATACCTGCCAATACCTTTTATTGGTCCTTATGTTAAGCGGGTACCTAAAAGTGTAAGAAACATAAAAGTATACAACTTGTCACCCTAATCAAACACAGCATATTGCCAATGTGGCAACTCAATATAGCAACATACTGCACATAAAATCAAAATGACTTCCAGTATGGGCGTTGTCCAAAGTAAACAAGGAATAGAGGAGCAAACAGAACACAAACGAGTGAAAAATCCTCTTCTCGTTTACTCAAAAGAGACAGCACCTCTTTCTTTTCGATTTTAGTGGGTTTCACTCTTTTGTAAGCGATCAATAAATCAACGAATGTTAACATATTCCTGCAATTCTTTTCGTCACAAAGAAAGCATATACACCTCTCACGTGTATAGTTCCCCACTCTGTTAAGCCCCAGATAATCAAGCGAACCACAACCGAGTGTTAAGCCCGTTTTACTGGCCATGAGACACTCGTATAATAGATTATACACTAAAAGGTCACCATCTCTGACACAGGGGTATGTAAAAATAAACACAAACATAAACACATAGCTCACCAAGTTACACCGCCAACTTCTCCCAAATGGAGCCGACGGCATCTTCTGTCAAGCCCCTCTCTTAAATGTTGATTTCCTGGGTCCCGGCCGTGTAACCCGGAAGTGTACCAAATTGCTTCCGGTTGCACGAGCCTCTTCGTACAGAATAGCCGTAACAAACCGAAATGGACTGATTCAACCATCGTAACTAACAGGTGCATGTATATGTATACTTCTTTGCGATCCCTGTCTAATCTTAGGCGCTCGCCTTGATACCTCTATACTAATAGAAAACTACTCTCGAGAAGCAAAACCTGGAAACAGTACTCAGCTCCGCTGCATCAGATGCATTCTGGGATATGTAGTTAGCAGGTTTATTACTATATCTATTATGTAATTAGAAGGAGAGAACCCACGTTCAGGATTAACTTTCTGTCTACCAGTATAAACACATCCGTTGCATGAAGAATGCATCGCCTAATCACATGCCATCCAAGAAAATATAATGAGAAGTTACTCGTCTCATATCTAATATGAAGACTTCTTAGACTCAAAAAGGCACAAAAAAGGAATATTTTTCATAATTATCATATGAATCTAAGCTTCACAAAGATGTTATGGGGCAGGAAATTATCGAGATATGCAGACTTTAAGGGGCAATATATACGGGATATACCGCAGCCATGTAAAGAAACAGCAACATGTGGAACATTTTAGATAGGACAAATAATTGTCAAAATCTCAGAGTTATAATGTATTCCACGGTATGTCTTCATTCAGACCATTAATATGGCTTTTCAAGCGAAACACCCACCTTTGTTCCCTAAGTAACAGAACTCTCTCCAAAGGACCCATATTGACATGGTATTTGGGTTTATCAATAATAACCCATGTAAAATCATCTTCCGTGTGTGACTTGTCAACAAAGTGTCTAGTCATGCAGGTGTTAGTTTTTTTACATCGGAACGCACTCCGATGTTCAATCATTCTTTGTTTGACCTTCCTAGTGGTCATTCCAATATATACCAGTAGGCATGGACAGGTGATCATATAAATGACCCCACTAGTGTTACAGTTGGTGTGTGTATGTAATGTCCAAGGTGTTTCAAGACCTAGGTCAAGCTGTGTCACTTTACGAGTGAAAGGACAAACGGAACATGTGCCACACGGGAAATGTCCCACCACTGGTGTTGCACCCCATATGGTCGGCTGTCTTTTATCTCCTGTATCAGTTCTGGGTCTAGTGTGTACTAGCATATCTCTTAAATTGCTACTCCGCTTGAAAGCAAAAAGAGGTCTTTCCAGGGACAAATTACCTGTATTCAGGATATGCCAAGCTTTATTGACAGCTCTTTTGACATTGTTGGATTGATCATTAAAAGTGGTGACACAGACCATCCTTTTGTTCTCAGGTCTAGTATAGGATTCCAACAGAGCCTCCCGATGATTATTACGTGCTCTCTTGTTGGCACCATGTACTAATTTACTCGGATAGTTACGAGATATTAGTTCATCAGTCAAATTCTTAGCATGTAGTTTGTATCTTGCTATTTCACTACAATTCCTTCGTAATCTCAAGAATTGACCTACAGGCAGATTATTCAGGAGTGCACGAGGATGAAAGCTATGAAAACTCAATAAAGAATTTCGCGCCATAGGTTTCTGATACAGTTCAGTCTGGATTTTGCCATATTTGGGATATAGTCGCAAATCCAGAAATGAGAGAGTGTTGTTGCTGGATTCACCAGTGAATTTCAGATTGCGATCTCGTGTATTCAGCCACACGGAAACGCATCTAGAGAACCCTGGTCACCTTCCCAGATGACCAGGATATCATCTATGTATCGTTTCCACAATTTCAATTGGTGTGAAAAGGGATTGTTAATATCAAAAATAGTGCTGGTCTCAAAATGATACATATAAAGATTGGCCATACTGGGAGCACAGGTACTCCCCATAGAAGTGCCAGTCGTTTGCCAATATAGTTTCCCTTCAAAGCTGAAAAAATTCTCTTTCAGAGCCAGCCTGGCACACTGCATCACAAAGGTGTTTGGTGTCTGATCATCACGTGGATGACTCTCTAACAGGAGTGCAATGATTTGTAAGGTGTCATCCTGTGGAATGTTTGTATATAATGACTCTACGTCATACGATGCCATCAAAGACGTAGCCGGATCAAAAGAGACTGTGTCCAGAAGAGATAGAGCATGCTTAGTGTCCTGTATATAGGACGGCATCTCTGCTACTATGGGGCGAAGAAAATAGTCCACAAATTTGGACAAAGGCTCCAAAACTGAGCCAATGCCCGAGACTATCGGTCTACCAGGAGGTGGTCTCTGGACCTTATGTATTTTAGGAAGGATATAGAAAGCAGGAGTCTTGGGATGTGACTGCACCAAGAATTCAGCTTCATTCTTGGTTATCCAATTCTCCTGCCTTCCTTCTTCCACCAGAGTACCAATAAATGTCTGCAACCTGGAAGTAGGGTCTTGGCCAATTTGCGTGTAGAACTTGGCATCACCTAATTGTCGAAGGCATTCATTCCGATAATCAGTCGTGTTCATAATGACGGTAGCTCCGCCCTTATCTGCTGGTTTAATCGTGATGTTCAAATCATTGCTCAATTCTTGAATACACCTGCGTTCTATATTAGATATATTGCAGAATGTTACTTTAGGAGATTGCAAACTAAGTTCATATTCCTTCAGAACTGCCTTCTCAAAGGTGTGTACTTCAGAAGGTATCTGTTGTAGAGACGGTACAAAAGTGGATTTATTTCTCAATCCTGTGTTCTGTGTAAGACTCATCTCAGATTTATCTTTATCTGAAAAAAAGAAGTGTAGTCTAACTTTCCGAAAAAAGTCCGAAAACTCTTTATGAATCAAAAATTTGTCACCTAACTTAGTAGGAACAAAACCCATTCCCTTAGATAGAACCTTACTTTCAAGTTCTGTCAGATTCTTTAAACTCAGATTGACTATCAAGCTGTCAGGTCGTTTATGGACGCTGTCATACTCCGGGTCACTCTCTGTTCTATCGAGGGATCCCAACTCACTTGTTGTTGTTGTGTGCTCGTCGCACGCGCCCTGTTGTATCCTCTTCGCCGCCCTCTTCTTCCTCTGGCCTGGCCAAAAAAAGGGGGGTAATTGGGGCCACCAAATGGTGGACCTGAATGGAAGGGAGGAGGTGGATAAGGCCATGGTTGTGGTGGCCACCAGGGGGTCTGTTGTGGATATGCCTGTGGGTGGCCTCGTCCACGCCTCATGTAATTAGCTGATGTATATTCTGGATCTGAGTCATTGGAGTCACTCCATTCATCTGAATTAGAGGTCCACTCGTCTGTGTCTTTCCGCCATCCTCGTGGTCCTTGTTTACTTTTCTTCTTATTCAGAGTGGTTTGATAGTCATCAGATGTATATGGATAGACTTTCTCTAAGGTAAATCTATCAAGATCCTTCTTCAATTTATTGACCTTGAACTTGACCAAATCGTCTTTGATTTCATTGAGATTCTTAGTGATTTCTTCTAATTTCTTTTTATACACAGTAACCTGTATTCCCACTTTCAATTGACTTTCCAGTGCTAATATTTCAATAGCTAAGAGATCGGCCGTTTCTTTAGCTGTATTTATAATCAAAACTAGCCAATCTCTGGTGCACCGCCACGCTATTTTGGACCAATTTGTCACAAAAGTTTTGTTGTCTAGAAAAAGTCTCGGGGCATTTGTCACCACCAATCCTGGGGGGGCTATGTTGCCTCTCAGATACTCTGTTAATATTGCAGCATGTAAGATAGTTCTAACCTGCTGTTTCTTCACATTGCTGAGCTTAGTCCAATCTTCTGTATGGGACAAGGTCTGTGAGATGTGTGTATCTAAAATACTAGGTGTTTGTAGTATAGCTTGGACCATTTCCTCATCAAACGCCAAACCTGTGTTCTCTGTCATTTTGTCTACCAAAAAGGTGTTAAAACTCAAAAAGCGATAGAAAAGACTAAGGTGAAAATGTATACTCTGTTCTAAATACCCAATTAAAACTAGACCTACAGCCCACAGCTGTGCTAACTTGTATCTCACAACAAGGTCAAAGAGGAGAGTTGAACCACACACGGTATAACTCCTATAACTAGACTCACATAAATATACCGTAGTGGAGAGGATATCAAAAGGTTAGTTACAAAAGTGCACAGAAAACACACCTTCAAAAATATTAGTTTTTAAAGACGAGAACCCTCACTCACCAAGATGGTGACATGCTTCATCATTGGGTCCCCTCTTGCACACAGTGTCCGCAAGGTACACTGTGTGGGCTTCTACTCTCCCTAAGGAGAGGAGCTGAGGTGTTTTGACACTCCAATGTGAGTATGTGAATGGGGGGCAGAGTGCAAATAATATCAAACGTGATTTAAAACCATCTCTCTAAGGCGAAAAATTATTTATTAGCTCTCCCTTAGGGATGGATCTTAAAATAAGGAGTGTGACGATAGGGATAAGATGTTTCCTATCTGACTAGGTCAGGTCAACATGTTTCTGCCAAACTGAGGTGAATTCATGGCATTCATCAGGACCAATGTCTTGTCACTCTGCTTAAAAATGATAAAAATAAAAACCATACTTATAATTCGTAGGTGTGGAGAGACCAACATCAGTTTGGTCTTCTTACTGTAACACAAGAAGAAACACACTTTAATATCTTAAATTGTATCATATACCTAACGTGTCTCTCACCCAGTGTATGTGGAATCAGTGCCAAATAACACCCCAGTGACGCAAAACACCAAACCATGGTAAAAAATATAATTCTCACCATAAAGCAGATCAATACCTGCCAATACCTTTTATTGGTCCTTATGTTAAGCGGGTACCTAAAAGTGTAAGAAACATAAAAGTATACAACTTGTCACCCTAATCAAACACAGCATATTGCCAATGTGGCAACTCAATATAGCAACATACTGCACATAAAATCAAAATGGAGTAGGCATAGCCAGATCACATGATTTACATGTATGGTAAAGCTTCTATTTCTCTAAGTACTCTGAGTTGCATGCTGGAATTCAAGTCACTAGAGTTGTATGTAACTTACATTCTTTCTTAATATGCTGATGAGATTGATAGACCAAACATGCCTGAAATCTGGCATTCTGTATTATGGATCTGGCAGGATCACTTGTTTCTTAGTTGAGTAATCTGTGTCTTATATTGTGTGCCCAAGATTACGATTTAGATTTTGACTTGCATTTGGTGGTAAATGTACAATGCAAAATGCACAATAAAGGAATATTTGTTTAGAAAAAACGTTATTCATGTGTCAATAACAATGATTTGCAACAAGACAGTCAACTTCAGGTTAACTACTACGGATATATTCACTCAAATGTAATTATGTTACAGAAAATAAATAACATAAACTAAATGTGCATTCTACATTAGCCACACCCATTTGTTCTTGACTGATTGGCACCTGTACCTCAAAAGGGGACTACTTAGAAATACAAAATCATATTAATCATGACAACAGCATTTTCAAAAATTGGAGCCAGCAGGTACGCTGACATGTTTTCAGAACAGTCTCCCCAAGCCATATCAGAAGCCATGTTAGAATGTGGTGAAGCAGAATCAATCACAGATCTCTCTTCACTTATGACTTCTGGAGCAAGCCTGATCAAAAGGGCAAGTGAATGGAGAAGCCTGACTCTTTCTTTTGCACAGCCACTAGCAGTACAATTATATTCCATTTTGCTAGTGTGTCTGCCACACCCGCTAGTAGAACTGAACTGCCCTGCTTGGTTGCATAGTGTCATGGCTACATTGATTCCTTCTGATTTGTTCTTGCATAAGATAAATCTCTGTTGATTCCTTTTGATTTGTTCCTGCATAAGATGAATGCAAATAGTTACTGTGTAAAATGCCAGTGTGCTTTAATTCGCTGCCAGGACAACTTTCCTGTACATTAACAATTGAGCACAATCCACTGTCTATATGGAGTGTATTTCGGACACTCCATGTGCAGTATCCTAAGACATCCTCTATTCAGAATCTGTCATTGTAGTAGGCCCATATTACATAACCGTTTCGATTCGCTATCCTCCTTCAAATATTAAATTTCCTAATTTAGAGCTAGGGAAGAGCCTACAATAATACATAATCAGTGAGCCCATTGTCTGGGCAAGAAGTCAAAATCTATCATCATTTGCCAAAACAAGGGTGTGGTAATTGTATTTCTGAATTACACAGGTCTTCTTAAAGTCATCCTGGCAACAACATTGAATAAACAATTGTATTAGTCTATTGGCAAAATATTTTTTGTTGTAAGTCACAAAGGGCACAGCAGACAAAGAAAAAAGCTTCCTGAACTATCACTATCACTAGCCCTTAGAGCTTAAATGAAACATTTGGGTTGATATATCTTTGATACATCTTTTTTTTTTCTTCAAAGTAACATGCAAAGACAAGACAGTTATGTATGTATGTATGATGATAGTCTGACGATGTTACTATCACAACATCTAGATCCTTGAACAAATGAATTCTTCTGTGAGACTATTTGTGATCATTTTTCTTTAACTACTGTTTATTTGGACAATACAGCTTTTTCTTTTCAGGTTCAGGAATCTATTGTGTGCTCTGTTCCTTTCTTTGGTTTTGTCTTGGCATCACCCATTTAGACTGGAGTGAGGATGTGTCTATTGATAGAAGTGTGAGATAGTACTTCGTAAGATATAAGCTGATTTCGTCCCCGTCACTCCCCTCAAGCCTAACTGTAAGTACACATACTATGTATAAGACCCAGGAGAAAGAGGGAATAAGGCTTAGCGATGGGAGAAACAGCACTGGAACAGCCCTGCATACCTCAGAAAACTCAGCTGTAGCCTCTGCAGTTAGTCTGCCACCTAGGATTAGGCACAGCATATTAATATGCGGAATAGGGCTAAAGAATAATAGTAATGATAAAGAAGGTATTGTAGGAAAGTCATCCTTTTAGCTCTGTTCACCTCTTTTTCTGTACTGATACTGGTGGTTGCTGACTCTGAAAGTGTCCTGGGCTCTGCCAACCAGATCCAGGGCCAATGCTCTGTCCTTGAAAGGCATATGGTAATGGTGTAATTACACTTTGTTCAGACAACCTACCTGTAAGTCCCTAGTATATGGTAGAGCACGTGGGTTAAGAGACCCCAGTGGACCTAATATACTTATGTGTGCACTGCTGTGTTTTGTCTGAGGTCATTTTCAAGCCAGCCCTGCCTTGCAGGCTGGGGATTAAAATAAAACTGTGTCCAATTCGACTTTGGAATTAGAAGTACTTCCAAAGTTCCAGCAACATAATTCAAAGTATCAAAATAATAGTTACATTAAATCCAACAACTTGCCAAGGTCAAATTTATTATAATTATTGCCAGAAAGTAGTTTCAGAACATACTTTCCTTAAATTACCTAAAACAGCCCTGTAGTAGCCTCTTCTGATTGGCCAGCCTCTGACAGTCTGAGCCAAGCTGCTCCCTGATTAGGTGTGAAGAGGCCTGGGGCTGAAACAATACAGCCATTTGGTTGGAGGAAATATGCTTCCTGGAGAAGCCAGGGACCGGAATGGGGCTGGAGAGATAAACTGGCATTCAAAGGCAGAAGCACAGATTTCACAGGACCCAGAACAGCCCCCAGTTCCTTGATCCCCAGCTAGATAGGAGCTACTTTAATTAGATTATGAAAGGGGATGGAAGGGGAGTGTAGGGAAACGTTAGCCACACCTGTGGGTCTGGTTAGCCAGACCTGAACTCCAAGGAAAGATTATTTCCCATTTTGATTTTTGAAAAGATGTGCATTCTGTGACAAACATATGCCACACTTCTCAGGAAGTTCTTGTGGCAGAGGGTGGCATCTTAAACCCCACTGGTTGAAATGTACCCCCTTCTTGCCTTCCCAGAATGGAAAATACATATGTGAGAGCTGCAAAAGCACCTCAGATCCTTGTTTGAAACATCTGAAGAAGTACTGCCGTACTAGACCCTTGGACTGCACAACCGAGGACTGCACTCAGAAGGACTCCCTGAGCAGCAACAGGTAGAAAAGTGCTGGAACAAGTCACCTGCAAAATTCACTAAGAGGACAACTCCAGCTGAACAGCTTTACCTTGATTTTCCTGGACCATGTGAATTGTGGGAGCTGGAGTCCTAGAACCCTGAAGAGGCAAACCAGAGCTTTGGCTGGCAATGAGGACCCTTTCTGACCCTCACAGAATCTTTCAGAAGAAGATCTGAGAGTTTAGGAACTTTTTGCCAACTTTTGTGAAAAAGCTACAGAAGAAGACCGGCATCGCCGATGAGAGTCAAGCTGGCGACGTCAAGCAGTGACTAGGCCTTACCGTGCAGCTTTGCCCCACTGAAAGCGCTGGAGCTCCTCGCCATCGACGATGAAGACAAAGACCTCCAGGGTTATTCGAGGCATCACGCTGCAGCAGGCTGCAATCGTCAAATTGATATCCAGATCCGAAGACCTAATTGCTCAACGTCGAGAGAAAAAGCTCCAAAAAAGGGACTAAGTCAGAAGGTAAAACCTGACCAGGCCCAACTGCTCATCGTATCCAACCGGCGCTCCATCGTGGTCAGCCTGAAACTTTGACTTTGTCCCAGTCCAGCATAACCAGATTGCTGTGGTTGGTGCTTTACATTTTATGGTGCTGGAATGCACATTTTTTAATTTAGCCTTTAAAAATTCATATATCCAGTTCCCTACATTGGATGTTTATCGCTTTATGTCATTGTAGATAAAAATATTCTCTAATTTTATAAATTGTTATTTGATTATTATTGTGTTGTGTCTTCTACTTATGAACTCTTTTGGTGATAATATATGCTTCACACACCTGTCTCCTAAGTTAAACCAGACTGCTTATCTGCCAAGCTAGCAAGAGTTGAGCAAGGATTAATTTATTGAGACTTGACTGGACCTTATTTTTGATTGTGCTATTATTTCTAGCTGTACTACACCTACTAATAAACCAAAAGCAATATCTCCAGAAGCAGGCTTGTAAGAAGTTGAACTGCAATAGCTGGAGAATTTCAGGAACTGGCTTCATGGAAAAAGCAGCCGGACTTCAGTAAGCAAAGAGAAGTCAAAATAGAACTTGAGAGGGAGCGACCAAAACAAGAAATGTGAACATGGAGGGAAAGGTGGATGCGAACTGCTATGGCAGTGAAATAACCTAACAAGACACAAAGTTGCCAGGCAAGGAGGTATTGGCTGTGTTGTGTTATATGCTGCCTGTACTCTACTCTTTTGTGAATAGGGAAAGTCTTGTAGCCCCCCATTTTGAAAACACACCATGATGGAATGGGAAAGATGGTAACCCTCATGCCTCATGAAGTTTTCTCCCTTCACGACCCCTATATAGAGTGAGGTTTTTATACAGGCAATAAATACCCTCAGGATGATGATACTCTCTTTCAACCCTCTAAGTATATTTTTCAATCACCCTTATTTTGCCTTAAATGTTAATTTTCTCAGCCTTGAAGAAAATGAATGATACAATTATTTTAAGAAATAGCAGTTTAGACGTTAGTGTTTTTCTCAAGAAATAAATGAAAAGTGTAGATGGATTGTGACAGAATTTACTACTGGTAAATTTCCAATTACCGTTCCTAATATTTATGGTCCTACTCAAGCTAACAATAGATTTTGGAACACTATTGCAAGAAATCAATCCTATATACTGGAAAATACATTATTCTCCGTAGTAATTGAAGTCAGATTATTGATCCTTCCTGGATAGAATTCAAATATTGGATTCATCCATAATAAAATGCAAAAACTTTTTTTAATCTAATATCTCTCAAAGGGCTTTGATGGATTCCTGGAGGTTCTCTAACCCAGATTTAGGACAATACACTCTCTTTTCCTCAGTGTATAATTCATAGTCATGGAAAGGTGAGGTCATGCACTTGTCATTATAGATGTAGTTCTCATTCCGTTCCAGAAATAAATCCAGGCAGATGATGCTTCAATAATTCTGTTGACTGACTCATCTTTTACAAATACTTTCCAAAATGTCACTGAAGAACTTTTTGGTTTGAATAAGCATAACAATATTTCAATACAAACTGCATGGGGTACTTTCTCAGCTGTTGCTCATGATTATACAATTACTTTTGTTTCTAATAAAAAGAAGTACTTAATAATCTAAGTTGATTTTAGACAATTTAAAAAACAAAATCCAAAGACTAGATTGATTGTTGAAGGCTAAATATTCAGTTTAATAAACGTTTAATGGTCAACACATATCCATTTCTAATTAAAAGTTGTGCACGGTATTATGGGAGTCACAAATCTGAGAAACAACAAACTATCCTAAGATTAGAAGGGAAAGAATTAAAGTAGCAGTTCTGATGAATAAAGATGGTTTTCAGGTTGACTAAGATATACACCAGTAATGTGCTACCTTTCATATAAACTCCTGTGCACTTTGGATATTTTACCTAGATGATGAAAAATTCAATTACTTAAATTCATTTAAGCCAAACTCAACGCTTACTAAGGATGTCTCTTTCCTACAAAGTATTAGTTTATTGAAAAAAAGTGAACCTTCCCCCAGTCCTGATGGCTTTACATTTTATTTTAATTCTTGTTTTCGAAGTATTTATTTCCTAAACTTCTGAAGTTCTTACATTTCTTTACCTCCTCTGACACAGCTCAATGGTCTTTCTAAGAAGATATGATCTATCTTATCCCTAAAGAGCCCAATATCTTAAACTATGTAAGACATTTTGACTAATATTCGTAGTGAATATTGATTATAAAATGTTTGCAAAAATATTATCACTACCTTTAAATCTCCTTCTAACTAAATTTATGGGACATGAGCACTCTGGTATCATGATAGATAGGCTATCCTCTGGTATCCTCTGGTAGTTGTAGCTCATTGTTTAATATTTTGAGTATATATATGTACACTTAAATTCTCATTGGCAACCATAGGCTTGGTTGTCGAAAGGCCTTTGATAGGATGGAATCAAAGTTTTATTAGAACACTAAAATTGGATGATTTTGGACCGACAACTATTGGCCTGATATCTTTATTATATAGTTCACACAATGCTTCCTTTTTTGCTCATGGTATTTTTTCAGGTTATATTCCACTTATCTGAGGTGTGAGATAAGGCTAGCCTTCATCCCCATTGTTATCTGTTTTTGGACTGGAGCCATCCCAATCTAGAATTAAGCAAAATCCAGAAATAAATGATTTTGCATTTAGAAAGAATCAGTTAAATGCATCTGTTTATGCTCATGATATTCTTCTTTATATATCCAATTCTGATGTGTATTTACCTGCTTATTCAAGACAGGTTTTATTATTTTGGCCTATCAGGATGATTAAGAGCCTGATTTACAGTTTGGCACAAATGTGACTGGCATCCCATTCATCTTATTGCAAATGCCATAGCATGTAATGCACTTATAATAAGGTGGATGGGAGATCCAGCATGATTGTGACAGAGTAACCTATCCACCAAACTCTAAATCAGGCCCTAAATCCAGCCCAGTCTGAAAGTCCCCCATTACACAAATACTCTACAAAACAGATGATTGAATCTACTCGATTTTCATGGAACCCAAGAAAAATGCGTAGGCATTTGATCTTCAGACTCAGTTAAAGAACGAATTAACATTAATTTAAACAAACTTGTATATAAATCTGAACACTAAATATCTAGATGGAACGCCTTATTTTTATCTTGATACAGCAATGTCAATTAAATTAAAATAGGAATCATTCCTATTGTACACCATATCTCAAATTCCTATAACTATCCCCATTTCCTATTTAAAACTAGACTGATTCATTTTTTAATAAATGTTAATGGAATACGAAAAAAACAAGATTGTCACTATTCTTATTACAGTTGGAGAAACAAGATGGCGAGTGAATTTTCCATATTACTAATGACATCATAATGTTTTTTGACATATTGTTTGTCCGGGTAAGATCATCTAAGAAAAGTAACCATAATTGGCAGGGGACAAGTCCGCCAGTAGAACAATATGGGATATGTAGCAACAAAGATCACAGCCCTCGACCTATGGGCGGCAGACACCATTTACTGTGGAAGTCAACTGACATGCCAATCCACAGTGAAAAGACATATAAACAGTGGTTAATTTGTAAAAAAAAATATAAGTGTGGGGAGGCAGCTTGCACCAGCCCAGTTCTTCAAAACCAACTACTAACCATGAAAGTGGGGAGAGCATGTGGCATAATTGCCTGAGCTGCCGACTTCAGAGCTGGGGAACCAGGTTCGAGTATCAGTGTCGGCTTAACATCCTGTGATTCTGAGCAAATCACTTATGGCCCTATTACGATCTCGGTGTGGGAACCGACTGACCATATGCGGTTCCGAACACCATATTACAATGCGAACTCACATGGTGTGGTGGCAAACTCCCATTTCTCTATGGGAGCTTGAGGTGCAGTCGGAAACCTCACGGTAACTTCCACATGGTGCAGGGATTTTAAGGAGAGCACCTATCAAGGCCTCCAGGCCAACAACCCTAGACAGTGGAGGGAAAGGGGCCCTGCTAGTGGCCCCCAACGTCACTTTCCGACAGTCTTTCCATGTCAGAAAGCGTGACATGGAAAGCCTGTCGGAAACCGGTATCATAATCCTGATGGCGGAATTGCCATCCGTTAGGGATTATGTGCGTCTTCCGACTGGCCAATGGGCTCTTTGAGCCTGTCGGAAACCAGTCGGGTTGACCGGCCAGTTTAAACTGCAACCGCCGTCTTTGTATTGGGGTGGTCAGAGTTTCAACCTTAGATGTCGGTCGGAGGCTTTCCGACCGACATCCAAATGAGGCCCTTAATCTCTCCTGAATGTGAATGTGTCCTTAGTTGGTGCTCATTAAAAGCACCGGTGTTGATGATTAAGTTCTGGTGCTGAGCACCAGAAACCCTAGGCTCAAATTAAGCACTGCATAGACGAAATGTTTTGTGCTGCTGCTGCCCGTGTTGCCTGCTGAGGGGACTCCAAACCCAAAAAGACATCAGATTCCCAGGAGGAAGAAGTCGCCACCTCTCTCAAAAGCACCATAGCTATCCTGCGGCGCAGGACGACGTTTTTCGTGCTGCTGCTGCCCGTGTTGCCTGCTGGGGGGACACCAAACCCCTTAAGCCATCAGTCTCCTAGGAGGGAGGAGCCACCACTGCGCTCAAAAGCACCAAAGTTATCCCGTGGCGAGGGACGCGTGTGGGCGAAGGGTGGGCCCGTCTTGCGCCCGTCATTGACAGGAAGATTCAGGGCAGGGCCACCCCCCTTGGCTTCTGGACTCTGCATTTCAATGCCAGCTGTGACTTTTCGGGACTCGAGACTCGAAGGCTGTTACAATTTTAAAACTGAGAGTTAAAAAATCCACATTTGCTGCCACCCCAATTGCCACTTCCTGCCAGTCCTAAGAATTGTCTTTGGGTTGCCCCTATTTAGCTTCTGTGTTAGCGTCTCTGATTAGGAGCTATAATCACTGCTTTCAAGTTTGTTTAATTGGTATTATAAGACTCACCTTTGGTTTTACACTATACTGTTGTTACTTACTGATAGGCCTGGGCTAAATTTCCGTTCCGCTTGCGGAAATTGCGATAATTTGACATTTTCGCGTTCCGCGGAGAGCGCGAAAATGTCAAAATTTCCGCATTCCGCAGTTTAGCGATAATTTAGTTCTTGCTCGCGCTGTAAAATAATACATTCTCGCGCGCGCGCGAACGCCTTACCTGAATCCCCGCGTTCACCGACAAGTTTTCCCGATCCGTTCGCGTTCTCCACAAGATGTTGGATTGTTGGTAGCCATTTGCGCTGTCTCGCGACAGTTCGGGCCCGCAGTAACGTCATGCGTCGCGCGATCACGTCTTTCTTCTCGCGACCATGCACCGCGAGAAGAGGGAAAACAAGATGGCCGCGCCCGCAAGCAACCGCATGGGTAAGTTGGCGACCCGCGAACACGCAGAAAATACCGCGAACGGGCGGGAAAAAAACTTCCGCATCTTCGCGATATTTCTGCGTGTTTGCGGAGATTTTAAACATTTTCGCGATAATTTGCAAAAGTCGCTTTCGCAAATTCCGCCCACCCCTACTTACTGACCTACCTCTATAGGGAAAAGGAAGTCTAGTGACAAAGATGGGGGTGGGAATACTGAGGGGCCACGCAGGAAAGTCAGCAAAACCAAGTGACTTGTAAACTTAGTTTTAGTAACTGTGTTCTCAATCGTATTGACGACCTTCTGGTAGAATGCCATGACATCTTGGATCCAGCTCCGATCCAGCTGCCCCAGGCATTCTGCAACCTTCTAGTGTACTAGTCCCTCTCCCTAGCCCAAAACCCAATTCAGCCAAACAAATTCCATCCGTATTTACTAAGCGAACTACACGAAGCGCTATGACTAAGGTCCCAGTATCAGATATCTGCACTCAATACAAATCAGTGAAGGTTCCTAGGGAGTAGGAACGTCGTCCTCTTCCACTGAAGGGGCAGATAAAACTTTAATACAAGACGCTACTGAAGTAACCAAGATAGTTGACAGCAATACCATCTTTAATGTCCTATAATTAATCGCTATTCACTACTTCATGACTTGCCTGAAAGTACAACGGGAAGGCAGGAAGAAGTAGGTAGAGTCCCTTCATCTGTAATTCTAGCTGTAGAACACAAGGACCCTGAGAAAGAGCCTCATGAGAGGAGGGGGGAGGGTCCCTTAGCCGAGTATCCGATACTAGGGACGGATACTTGTAGGGTCATCAATGAACTCAGGGATGGAGTCACTCTACTAAAATCGCTCATTGTACTGCTCACTAAACAGGTCAAGATACTTGTGGATACAGATCAATTTAAAGTTGACACTCCCATCTGGTCATCGAGTTTGCGATTGAGACAGGACATTTCACTAGGAACCAGCGTTGTCCCTAAGCCTACAAACACTTTAGTGCCTCTCGTGCCTCTTATGTCCACTCAAAGACAACCAAATATAAAGCTCCCGGACCCAGTGGGCACAAACTTAGTTGATATTGAGCACCTCCACATTTCAAGGTATGAACAAGACTGATGCCCCCCTAAGAGCATTTTCATGATTAATGTACCACAAATTTCACCATCCTATGCTAAATATGAAGACAACAATTCTTTGGTTAACAAATCAATCCATTGGATCCAGAAAATAAGGGGGTGTAGGTCTGTTATCAGGGAAGACATCCTCTTGGCAAGATGACTAACCTATAACTCCTTAACAACTGATTGAATTGAACTACATCTAAGAGTTGAGACCTTAGTACACAACCTTATAGCACTGGAAGCAAGATCGTGCTCACCTTCATCTACCAACATACAGATGAAGTACAACCCCCCTGCCATGCTCCAACTTCAAGCATGTAGAAGGCATGACATCCTGATGTAGGTTGACTCATGTTTGGCCCTAAATGATTGACAGGTGTGGCACGATAATGCAACCCTTATGATCCCATGCTATCTAGCCAAGGTCGTGTCACCAATTATCAAGTCTAATATGGCCGGGGATCCATCAAGCAACTTGCCATCCAAGTCCCAGCTATCAACCATGGGGATGTCAGATTCTGTACAAGCCACTTCCGGCATCCCACCAAGGGTAAGATTAGATCAGGAAGCATGCTCTATTCAACCACAGATGAGCTGTGCAACAGAGGACCTCCATCTAGTCTGTAGTGGCCTAGAGGAATCGTCATCTAAACTCCGCATATTGACATGGAATGTGGTAGGACTAAGATCCAAGGTGGAGCTCCCTCACTGGATTCAGTATATAGAGCAATTTGACATCTGTATCTTACAGGAAACGTGGGTTACTGCACCAGTTTTCCTTCCTGGTTATGTCACGATAAGTTGTCCAGTGGTTACTACTAAACCAAGATGACCGGCAGGGGGGTTGATGACCTGGATTAAGATTAATCTGCAATGTGCCGTTAGGGAGATTAAGACTAATAGCCAGAATATTATTGCGATCAATCTTAAGGGCAGGAACAGTAAGGGTATGGACATCTATAATGTGTATGCCCGTGGAGTCAAGGTGGGTTCCAGTTCACCAACTATACAACCTCTGGAAGATTGCCTCAAGGAAAGAGAGTCCTTATACCCCTTAATAATAGCAGGATACTTCAACATGACCTACAAAACTTTGTGCATAGAACACCTAACAGACAGTGGCAAGGTAGATGAATTGTTCCCCCGCTTGATTTGCAACCAATTAAAAAATGGACGCAAACTGCTTTGCAGCTTCAAGCGTTAACTCTTGAGTATGTGTTAGGGCTGCTAACGGCGACACTTTATCTGATAAGAAGGGGGCTAACACATTCAAGAGAACTGTCAACATGAGCCAAATTGATTACGTGCTAATAGAACTGAGATTGTGGCCCGAAGTGTTGGATATGATAGTTGGAACAACTACAGATAGCGACCACAACCCCCCTGAACTTGCCATGGCTACTATCTGGACCAAAAACACCAGCAGCCATGACGCAAAGCTTTCGACCAAGGAGAAGTGCCCCACGAATAACAGCAGGCGCCTAAAGTGGGAGCGTGTAGCTATTGATGCCAGCAAACTCGAAGCCATAAAACAAGCACTCCTGTATAGTATTAGTAAACTTAATGATATATTATCTCAGTGGGATGAGCTTTTAGTGGTCACGACTACCCATACGTCTTTCTTTACCGAGTTAGCTTCTTACTTCAACCTCCCGAAGTCACATCGTAAGAAGCCATCTGACAACTCCCAACTCTCCTGGTTTAACCCGAAATGTAAGAAACTGTGGCTTGAGTTGGCAGTTGCAATTCAAGCAAACAATATAGAAGAGATATGACTGGCCAGGAAGTATTATAAGCTAGCACAGGCCGAAGCAAAAAAGGAGTGGACTGATAACCGTTGGCTCCAGATTTGCGATGCCTGCCAAAGGAAAGATTCTCAGCAGTTCTGGTTGCTAGTCACGAGGGGTGACGCTGAAAAATCCAAACCACCAACAAACAACATCTTTGAGGCTGCCTGGTTTGAGCATTTTTCAGCAGTTTACACGAGATCGGGATTGATGGATATTGAAGGCTTCCCCCACGGAACGTAATAGTGTCCAGCCTAACTTATTCTCCCCAGCGGAGATAACACAAAGTATCTACTCCATAGTTAAAAACAAAGCCTCTGGCCCTGATTGTGTACCTGGAGAGGTTTTTCTGAATGATATGTTGAATTGGACCAACTATATTCAGATATTAGTGAACGGAATTGCTGATGGGGTCCCGGTGCCTCGGTCATGGAAGGGAGGTGAGGTTGTCCTGGTATTTAAGAAGGGGGACCGTTCGCTACCCTCCAACTATAGGTTTATCAGCTAAATTCATGGTGTACAGAAGGTCTTCTCCCGTGCTCTACTCAACAAAATCACTGACCGGATAGAGGGAAATAACATACTACTCACCTTCCAAGCGGGGTTCAGGAAGAAAGTCAGCACCATTGATCAAGTATTCCGTTTCACTTTGCTGGCTTGGAAGACAGTGTCATTAAAACAGGGCAGTCCTTTATCGATCTAAAGTCAGCTTTTAATCTTATCCCCAGTCCCAAATTATTGCAGGTCCTACGTGATCAGGGGCTCCCACATGACATTGTGGCACTTCTAATTTGATTACATGAGGACAACTATGCAAGGGTGCAATGGGGGGATCAAGGGCAGTTGTCAGACCCAATCAAAGTTGCCAGAGGGGTCCGGCAGGGCTGTGTCCTAGCCCCTACCTTATTTTCGCTTTTTATAAATGGAGCGGTGAAGTCCTAGCAGAGGTCCACGCAGATGTCCCCACAATGGGGAGAATAAAAATTACAATTATTGTTTGCGGATGACACTCTGCTGGTCTCAAAAACCCCAAGTGGCCTCCAGCAGCTACTCGACCGCTTCATGGCCTTTTGTGGGTTGAGAGGGCTGGAGGTAAATACCTCGAAAACAAAACTTATGCTGATAAACCCCCACAAATCGTTCAAGGGTAAATTGCTGCTGGGGGGGGACCCTTCTGGAGAGAGTGGACACCCTTGATTATTTGGGTGTAACCCTTGTAGAGAAAATGTCCTGGAAACATCACATTTCAAAACAAATCCTTCAGCAGAGGAAAACCCCAGGGGCATTGATTAAGGAACATAGGGCTTCGCAATCAAGGCCAATAGCAACATCGCTCCAGATATATGATCAGAAGGTGGTAGGTTCAGCTCTCTATGGGGCTGAAATTTGGGGGTTTACCAATTTAGAGGGCCTTCTCCGTACAGAAAACAAATTCTTGAGGTCACTCTGCTTTCTCACCAAGAGTACCCCGCTCCTTCCCCTAAGGCTTGATATGGGCAAAACCACTATAGTGAACAAAGCAAGACTATGCCCCCTTCTTTTTGGGCTACGTTTAAAAAAAACACCTGAGCTTATCCACTATGTGGCTGCCCTTGAAGAAGTTTTTATCCTAGATCGGTTTAAAACAATTGGGTGGTTTAGCAATATCCAGACACTCCTTCACGCGGTAGGCCTGGGAAAGTTGTGGGCTGAGCCCGATACTAGTTTGCTGCCTAGTAGAGACTGCGTTAAGACCCGTTATTGGAATTGGTGGATCAGAGAAATGCCCCACTAACAACAGGTGGCCGTCTCACATCAACATTTTTAGAGCTCAAGCTACTAAGCATGTATGAACACTATATGGAGGTCATCACCATCACAAATGATAGATAGCTGTACATTCAATTTAGATTTGAATCCTCCCCTAATCGTTCACAGCGACCTGGCAGCGGGGAGCCGCCGATGCATTATGCTGCTGTCCTTGTTGTCCAGGGGTCTGTGAGACGATTAAACACGTTCTTTTTGTATGTCCACTGTACAAAACCCCGAGGCTTAAATGGTTAGCCCATGTATGCAGGCAGATGGGTACCCAATGCCATCAAGTGGCAATACGCATTTTAAAAACAGATTCCAGGCCTCTAATAGCTTGCGCAGTAGCCAACTTTCTTGGGTAAATGTGGTCTATTAGGAGGCTCAGATTGAAGGATGGCTAAACCGCTTTTGCAGTTTTTAACTAGATTTTTATCCTTATTAGCCCATAGTCATAGTCTGTGCCTCATATATTAATAGCATTTGAACTTGTAACTATGCCACTGTGATTATGTACAAGAATTATATGCACAACATTACTTGGGCTCAATGTACTATGGCAGCATTACTGAATTACCTTTCTACATATTGTTGCCTTATTTACCCGAGCCACCCCTTCTTTTTTAATGGAGCCAAGTGATTAATATTGTAAGCTGTGCCTTCGTTGGTCTTTTTAATATGTATGTAACATGGTACCCCTGCACTAAACACACTAGCACTTTTTTTCCACCTCACCAAGAGGTCCAATTTGTGAGAGCATTCTCCCGAATATATTTCTGTGCAGGTTTTATTTTATTTGTGTGAAGATTTCTACCAATGCTTTGTTTGTAAGTCTAGCTGTTTTAATACTTGGAGCCATCCAACTGGAGTACGGACATTGTGCTGATAATGTATTAGTGCTATGATATTAACAATGTATTCTTATATTCTATGCATTTTCACTTTTATGTAATTTTCGTAGGGCCCCAATAAGTGTGAGTCTTTTATCTGGCATACGCCCACCCTACATCTTAATTTTCATCTTTTTTATGAAGATGATATCTTTTAATATGTCAGTTAACTTTTGTCTGTAGAATGAAATAAGGCATTGTATGTGTTGGTGAATCCACTACTTTGTACATTTTGCACTTTGATGTTCGTAATGAACGAATAACGGGGCATATTATCAAGCACGGCGTTAACATTATCGCCGCTTTAGCGGCAGAAAACTGCCGCTAAAGCGGCGATAATGGGCTTGATAATATGCCCTTGAAAATTCCAATAGAAGTCCATGTTGACACCAGAACATGGGCTTCTATGGAAATTCTCAAGGGTATATTATCAAGCCCATTATCGCCGCTTTTAGCGGCAGTTTTCTGCGGCGATAATGTTAATTTAACACCGTGCTTGATAATATGCCCCAACGTTTTTTGACTGACTGATATATGCTCTCACATTCTAAACAGATCTAAATCTCATTTTTCAGAAATAGTGAGGAAAAGTGTTGTGAGGCAAACTGAGAGAGTTTGACAAGCACAAGTATGCCGGAAGCATGGCAGCTTTCTGGGCTACTCAGAAGAAGAAGACAAAGTCTATTTTGGTCGATGTCATCCTCTTTTCATTCATACTTACCCTGCAAATAAACAGAACACTTCTATTTGAAAATAATCCTTTATGTCATTGTATATTGATATTGCAAAATCATTTATGAAATAGTTTTCTTTCATTTTATCTGTCACTTCCAATCTTTAAGGATGCCTATGAATTGTTATATCCCTTTTTTCTGATACTTTACACTGAGCTGATTTGTTCTTACATCCATTTAGCACAATAAACAAAGGTCATTTATATTTTAGAAGGCATGAGAAGAGAAATGTGTTGCTTAGATATGCCATTTGTTTGATTAAACATCTTCCATTTCTATTCTGATATTGAAGACTAATTTATTCTGCCAAAGCCGTTTTAAAAAGATATGAATTCCTTGCTCAAGGTAATATCCGAACTCTATATTGTCTTCTAATTTTACAGATTGTGTCAGAAATGACAAATTCATTCATGCCTTATCCTCTGGTTCTACAGTCTCTTTTGTATAAATGTTCAAACAAGAATAACGGAATTAGACGTAAATCAAAAATGCTATTACTTTCGGAAAAGACCTTAATGTGTTTTGGCCTATAGAACTGTGGACTAAGTGTGGTTTAAATTACGTGCATTCCTGTGTGCAGATAACTCTACACAAATATTGTTATTTATGTGTATTAGATCATTACTGACTCCGGTATCAACAAAAAAGATCACTTAGAATTGAAATAATAATTGTTGGTTATGAAACGCAGAAAATAGTGATTTAAACATGTGCTTTTTACCTCTCTGCATATCTGTAATTTTGGAAAACGATTTTTGAATCGGATTAGTAGCATTTTAAAAGTTAACTTTTCTTTTAAATTCATTACTTTATTTCTAGGAACCTCAGCCGATGAATGGAAGACATATTCCATTATTAGTAAATTTATCGACCTTTTTCTAGGTAACCGAGATAACTACAAATTGGAAAACTGCTTTAAATGTTGCATTCAAGATTTGGTGTTATGGTGCTTCTTATATCTGTAAATTGGCTAGAGCTTGTTTAATGTTTATGTCACTTGCTATAAAAAAAGAAATATTATGACCTCCTGTTAGAGGGCGTGCTAACAATTCATGTTCTGGTTCTGTTTGTAAACAAATTCAGAAACAACAAGCTGATGGATGGCATGCCTGAATTAATGTCAGACACTGGCAATTGCCCGGGCCGCATCCCAATCCATCGTTTATTGCCCACCATGCCACCTCAGTATTGACCCAGACGAATGCAAATCAGTCTTGAAACTGCTCCTCTTGGGAATAGTCCAGCCCGAACTGCCAAGTCAGGTCCTTCCTGAACCGAAATATAAGCAACCTAGGGCCGGATTCGGTGTTAGTTAACTCTAACACCTTCTACCCCCTGCAACAAGCCTTTCGCATTGTAACAACATGCAATGTAATGGCATGCGTTGTAACGCTTCCGTTGTAAAGGCTGTTTCCCAGTATAGCTGGGTTCTAATGGAACAGTGAAACAGTCACTGGTGTAGCTGGGGGGGGGCGACCTGCCCAGGGAGGCACTAGTTTGAGGGCGGCGGCCTTTATATATGGAGGCCCATGGCGGCGGCCTTTAATAATTTATTTGGGGACACTCACTGACACTACTGTCAATCTCTGACAGTAGTGTCAGTGTCCCCAAATAAATTATAAAGCCGGCCGCCGCCACCAGTGCCGCGTGGCCGCCGCCCCTACAGTGAGTGATGTACACAGTACACCCACCACCCCCTACACCCACACGAGCCGGAGCAAATGCACACATGACGTGCAGTTATGTTTGAAGTACACGACGTACCGCGTTTGTTGTGGGTCCCAGGGCCGTCAATCTTGTAGCGCGAAAGCCCTACCAATGACGGCCCTGGTCATAATCTTTGGACAGCCCCCGCGTCGAAAACGCTGCAGTGACGCATCACACGCGCCACAGGGCCGTTTCCCCATTCGTCGTTATGGGCCGGAGCGGCTGCTTCGGCAGAATCGGCATGCACACTTTTCACGGGGGTTCTCTTCCAATAGTAGGAGGAACAGTCTAGCGTCTGGTTTTGCACAGATCAGGACCTGCTGCTGGGGTTGCAGCATTGTCAAACCCGGCCAAATCCAATCCACCCCGCTGCTTGTCGTCATCTTTCACCAGCACCCCGTGTGTCCTGTTTTACACAGTGAGTGAATTCTATGTGCTTGTTCTCGTGAACCTAAAATCTTACATGTCCAAACCTATTGCATTTGTCAGTGCTTATTTTAAAATATGACTGCTTCTCTCTATAACAAGCGATCGCTTTGCAGCCTGATCATTATTAGAAAAAATAGGAATACACCTACCTATATATGATGGGCAGTATGCATTGACCTGTGTGTATACTTGTAGAATGCACTCTGTATCACCTATTGTATACAGTTAATTTAGCTGAGTTCCAACGTTTTATATTGGGAGTGTTTCTTATGTTGCATTATTCATATGTAGTTTGACTAAAATGCTAAATAAAAACATAAATGTTTGCCATAACGCACATGAGTCAGGAAACGTGTGGCTGTGTTTGGGCGGGAGTTGAGCCTCTTCTTCATGCCAGTCTCCTGCAGGGGACCATGCTAGGTCTTACCCGCAGATGCACATTGGGTCCCCACAGAGCATCATGTGTGCCACTGAGCGTTGTGCGCTTTTAACATTGAAGGTGGGAACATGTAAGCACCATCTTTAATCCAGCCAGGAACAGCCACAAGAGACTCAAAGAAAGCCCCTTATACATATAAGAGGGCGAATGTGGCCTAATGGCTGCGGCGGTCGACCTTGGAGATTAAGTGATTAGATCACTTAATCTCCCCGTGCATAACAAAAATTAATGTACCTGCCTGTGACGAAACCGGTGCTGATGTAAAGCGTCTGTGGGGTGTGTAGTGTTTATGGGGTACAGGGGAGGCCTAGGGCACGGGGGACCAGTGCAGGACAAAGGACACAACAGTCAGGGTCACTGTGGTGGGCCGAAGACCACGAGCGGTCTCGCGCCCGTTTATTTATACCTTCGGGCGTGCCCGCCCTCCGGGTGCGTGGGTGCGTGATCAGCGTGCTGGAACGGGCCGGGTGGCTCCGTTACCACATCCCTCCAATCTTTTAGATACAGAGATCATTTATCACGGAACAGTTCTGCTCTTGCGCACACCACGCAAAGTCTCTGAGTCTCTTACTTGGGGCTGGGTTTGGCCGAAGGCCGTACGGCTGGCTCCGGGGAACATCTCCTCGGCCGGTTCCACCAGCCCCTCTGCCACTGGGTGCCTCGGCCTCTTCGGAGGGCCCGTCCTCTCGATCACCCGCGCCGGGCAGTGGGGGTGCGCTCTGCGATGTGTTCGCTTGCCCTCCTGGTGAGCTGCACCCTTCCGGGGCCTCGAGCTCTTCCTCCTGCGGGTCAGTCTCAGGGGAGACGGATGTGATTCGTTTGAACCAAGATGCATTTCGAGTCACCGTCCGCGTTCCTCTCCTGGCGGACACCATGGTGCCCTGCACACCGGTCACTTCCCACACTTCCGGTTCAAACGGGGTGCGATACTTCCAATTCGGGTACCGGTCTTTCAGGATGACCCCATCTCCCACCTTGAGACTCCTCGCCTGGGCTCTCCTCGCCCTACTGGCTTTCTCGTTGGAGGTCCGCCTTCTCCCTTGAGCCGCCTCCTGGTCTAGCGGCCGAGGCTGCCACACGTGACTCGCCGGGATATTGTCTCTGGGGGCCTTCTTGAACAGAAGGTGCGCTGGCGCACACCGAGTCGTACAGTGAGGCGTCCGGCGGTATGCACTTAGGAATTGCGAGAGGCATTGATCCGCGTCTTCCCCTTGCTCGACTCCGATCCTCAGAGCCCGGTTCATCGTGCGCATAAATCGCTCCACCTCGCCATTCGCCTGGGGCCACTGCGGGGTGATCTTCCTGTGCCTGACCCCTCGAGCTGCTAAGTAGTCCTGGAACTCTCGTCCCTGGAATGGTGGCCCATTGTCCGACCGGACTTCCTCAGGTAGACCCATCATGGCAAATATGCGGTCCTGCGCCGCTCGTACCTGGTTTAATGCTGTGGAGGAAACTACTTCCACCATCGGGAACTTGGAGTGTGAATCCACCACCACTAAGGTGTGTCGCCCGTCCGGGAAGGATCCAAAGTCCACACTCAACTTGGACCAGGGTTCCAGACATGGGTCCTCCGTAATCACCGGATGAGGTGCCGGCTCGCCCCCGGTGATGTTGCATGAGTGACAGTTGCGGATGACTTCCTCAACCAATGCATCCATCCGAGGGAACCACACCTTGCTCCGCAGCCTGGCCTTGGTCTTGGAGACGCCTTGATGTCCTTGATGCGCCAACCTAACCACCTCTCCTTGGAGACTCTTCGGAATGACGAGTGTTGCACCTCTCAAGACCACGCCATGCGGCCCCTCGCTGAGTTCACTCTGCGCGTTCCACATTTGCTGCCGATAGACTCTCTCATCTTCAGTGAGGGCCTGCACCCCGTCCAGGAAGTTCCGCCAGTGGTGGGTTGCCAGCGTGCGCTTCACCTTTACGAGGCAATCGTCCAGCTCTGTGGCTTTTCCGATGTCTTCCAGCGTGAGTGCCACCGGGCAAGCTGCTTGCGACACCAATCGGACGAACTCTTCCGTGCCTCGCTCATCTGCCTGATCAGGGCGCACCGGCTCCGGGTGTCGGGACAGGAAGTCCGCCGGGTTGTTGGCCCCGGGTCGGAATACTACCTCAAATCGGTAAGCTTGCAATTGGACTGCCCATCTCTCGATCCTCGGGGGCCCTAGCCGCGCAGTGCCGGCGAAAAGCGGGACAAGGGGCTTGTGGTCGGTGACCACCCGGAAGTCGTGACCATATAGGTAGAGATGAAAATGCTGACAGGCCCACTTGATGGCCAGCGCCTCCCGCTCAATCTGCGCATACCGCATCTCCGTGGCCGTCAAGGCCCTGCTGGCGTATGCGGTCGGGACCCATTCCTTTGCCTCCGTTTCCTGCATCAGGACCGCGCCCAGCCCAACGGGGCTCGCGTCCACCACCACCTCTGTCCTCCGGTGGGGTCTAAAGTAGGCCATGACCTTGTCGTCGATTAGCGCGTCCTTGACCGCTTGGAACGCCAGATCTTCCTTCGCCGCCCAGATCCAGGGCTGACCACTCTTCGTGAGAAGCCGGAGCGGCTCCGACAGGGATGCCAGGTTGGGAATAAAACGTCCACAGTAGGTTGTCATCCCTAGAAAGCTCCTGACCTCGGTGGCTGAGGTGGGCCTCGGGGCAGCTCGGATCGCTTCCACTTTCTTCGGATCCACTCTCAGGCCTTCCCTCGAGAAGATGTAGCCGAAAAACTTGACCGACTACTGGTAGAAGGAGCACTTGGCCTTGTGCAGGGTGAGGCCGCTGTCCGCTAGCCGCTGCAGCGTGTCTCGCAGATGCCGATGGTGCTCTTCCAGAGTCTTTGAGAACACCAAGATGTCGTCACTCAAATTGATGACTCCCTGGAGACCCGAGAGAGTCTCCCTTGTGGCATTTTGGAACACTTCGGCCGCTGACGAAATTCCGAAACTCAACCGCTTGTATCTCCGCAGGCCAACGTGGGTGGAGAAAGTGGTGATGTTGCGGCTGTCTGGGTGGAGTTCGAGCTGATGGTACCCCGCGTTGAGATCCAGTTTCGTGAACCACTGCGCGCCATTGAGGTCGGCCACGATATCGTCCATGGTGGGCGTGAGGTGTCTTTCGCGCTTGACTGCCTTGTTCGGGAGGCGCATATCCACACACAGACGGATGGCGCCTGGCTGCTTGGGTTTGGGCGCCACAACTAGGGGGGATACCCACGGGGTGGGACCTGATACCTTCTCGATTACCCCTAGGTCCTCCAACTTCTTCAACTCCTCCTCCACCCGTGGTCGCAGGAGGAATGGTATTCTCCTGTGACGCAGCGCCATGGGCCGGACCGTCGGGTCCACGTGCAGTTTGAACTGTTTCCCGCGTAGGCACCCTAGACCTCGAAACAGCATTGGGAAGTCCTTCAACATCTCCCTTGCATGCAGGTCATGCACCTGATTCGCGAAGAACACCAGCGCCAGATCTTCGGCGGTGTGGCAGCTCAGCAGGGTGCCCCTCTTGCCTTCCGCCACGTGGAACGTCGTGGCCAGCTTCCTGCCCTCACTGACGACCTCAACGTCGATCACCCCTCACAGGGACAGTGGCTTGTCACTGTCATATGTGAAGATTTGGGCTTTGGAGGGCCTCAGGGGTGGTCGTGGCGACAGCCTCTCATACTGGCAGCTGTCCATGACGTTCACCGACGCCCCCGTGTCGATGAGAGCGCTCACCGGGGACCCGGCCACCGTGATGTCACACATGGGCGGCGGTCTTCTCCTCGTGCCTTCCCGGCCCACGAATGAAACGAAGAATACCTCCTCTTCCTCCACCTCCTCATCGAACTCTGACTTGGAGTTTTCGCGTAGGGCGGCGGATTCCTCCGCCGTCAGTTGGTGCACGCGCGCCGCAGCTCCACGCGGGCCGGAAGCACCGCCGCGCCCCCTTCTGCCGCCTCTGCAGACCTTCGCGAAGTGGTTCGCCCGTCCGCACTTCAGACACGTTTGTCCTATTGCGACGCACCGGCCGCCAGGCGGGTGGCCTAGGCCGCAATTGACACAGGCGCCGCCCTGCGGAGCCCTCGCGGCTCCTCGCAGCTGGTTCGGTCGCTTCTGCAGCACATCCACTCTCTCTTCCTTGACCGCCGGCGGTTTCGGGGCCGTAGCTGACCGGTTGAGGGCAGCCTCCATCTCGTCCGCCCGAGCGTTGGACAGCTCATGAGACCGGCCCAGGATCAGGATGTCATCTAGGGAGATGCCTGGCTGCCGTAGGATAAGGCGCCGCAACGGGACCGACCTGCATCCCTGTATGAGCTGAGCCCGAATCTCTGCTCTCTGGTCCGGTAGCTCGCAGGACAGCGAGAGTTTTCGGAGGCGGGCATAGAAGACGTCGATGCTTTCTGTTTCCTCTTGTCGCGCCCGGCGGAGCTTAAACCACTCAAAGTCTGGATTAGTTTGGGGGTCAAAATGGCGGTTCAGGGCCCTTATGGCGCCCGCATAGTCGTTTGCGTTCCCCCTATCCGGTAGGGTCTCGAAGAGGTCGTACAGTTCTTCACCACGTAGCACATGAGGAGAGACCTCTTGACCGTGTTGTCCGTCTCCCGCACCCCGACAAAGTAATGCTCCAGCCGTCCGATCCATGAGCGCCACCGCACCGCCGCCGTGGAGGGGTCCGACAGTTCGCTGAACGGCGGCAACGGGGCCACCGCACCGTGCCCAGGCGCGGCGGCCGCGGGCTGCGCGGCGGCCGCTGGCTGTGGCGCCTGCGCTGCGCCACCTCCGCTGGTGGCCGGGGTGGTCATGCTCGTCGCTCCTCACTGCTCACCTCCCAGGCCGTGGCTGCCGGTCTGTTGTCCAGGCGAGACCACCGTTACACTCCTTCCCCTTTTCGGGCCGATGCAGGCCACCTGCCTGTCGCTGCGCGCAGGCGAGACCAACTGCTGTGCTCCGTGACGCAGACAAGTTGCTTGGCTGGTGCTGCGCGTGGGCGAGACCACCTGTCCTTTTTTTTTTTCCAGCTTTATTGGCACGCTCTTCCCCTGCAGGCACCTCTGAGGACGCCTCCTGCTTCCCACTCCCTCGGGGCCTTCACCGGCAGAGCAACGACGAGCTCTTCATTCCCCAGACGCCGGCCAGGCTCACGAGGGCCGACTCCTCCCCTCCGATCAGAGCTCACCTTCAGAGCGCCCGGCTCAGGACTCACAGCGCGAGGGCGCGCTCGGCGAGGACCGCTTCGTTCCGCCTCCGCGGAGAGCGCCGGAAACCACCAGGCCAAGACAGCAGGTGCGCCGGAGTGGCGAGGCGCGGGTAGGCTCCGCCCTCATCGCCAATGTAGTGTTTATGGGGTACAGGGGAGGCCTAGGGCACGGGGGACCAGTGCAGGACAAAGGACACAACAGTCAGGGTCACTGTGGTGGGCCGAAGACCACGAGCGGTCTCGCGCCCGTTTATTTATACCTTCGGGCGTGCCCGCCCTCCGGGTGCGTGGGTGCGTGATCAGCGTGCTGGAACGGGCCGGGTGGCTCCGTTACCACAGGGTGGGCACATACGCTGCAGATGTATTACCTGATGGGCACGTAGCCCCTCCGACCTTTGCTTTCACCTTAAGCAGTGAAGTAGAGAAGCGTAGTTAAACTCGGCCAATCCACTGCCGCCCGCTGCTTGTCGTCAGTTTACACCCGACTCCCCACCCCAAACACCCCCCTGCCCCCCAGGTACCGGCCCAAAGCGGGCGGATATCTGAGGTATCGCCCCGGTCTGAAGCGCTGGCTACGTCACTGGAAACAGGGACCCACGTCTGGGCATATCCGGTACTATTTTCCTGTGGTGTAGCAAAAAATACAAAGGCTCTGAAGTAAAGAAGGAGAATCGACCCACTGCCTCGTAAGAAAGTATGAAAAGATACACATTACTGGGGTACAAAAGCCAGTCATTCTCCTGTGTGACTTTGTGTCTGCTGCACTAGTTACATCTACTCATTCCTTTCTCTTGTACTCTTTCCCAACCAATCTCCATGCTTCTCTCATCTATCCTTTCCGCCATCTCTTTCTGATGTTATCTCGTCTATGATCTCCTACCATTCTCTCTCCTCCATGCTCCAATTAATTTACCTGCTATCTCTCTGTCGTTCATGCCTTCCTCGCTCACATTTATGTTTTCCCTTCTTTTTTCTCCTTCTTTCATATTATTCTACCACTCTCCCCTAACACCCTTATTTCTGTTCCCTTTCTCTTGCTTATTCCGTTTGATTCATTCTTATTGCTTTTCTCTTTCACCCTCATCCTTACCTCCTTCTTTCGTTCTGTCACTACCTTCTCTCGAATAATCTTCTTTCACCATCTCCATTTCTTTGAAATCTGTTTCTCCTTGCCCTGAAAACCCCAAATAGTAAGGTTTGCGTGTACAAAATTGTGAGTGTGTGACCTGTAAAACTAACTGCAATTGGTTTAAAGCACACTGGGCCCTCTCCCATCTCTGAGGTCAAATACAGCTGTACCGCGGACAGCTACACTCCTTTTGTCATAACATTGAATTAAATGCCAGTTCCAGGGTGAAGATATACTGTCTCTGCTAGGCAATCCTAAAGTCAGTGAGTATCTCACACAGACAATATTAATGTTTTACTCTGTAGCTTCTGCTTCAGCATGGCAGCAATCAACATCCGTTAGTCATACTTTGCCAGATGGCTGCTGCCTCAGATGCCTACTTTGGTTTATTTTTTAACAACTGCCAAATTGGGTGTGAAATTAAAAAGTAAAAATATTATATTATAAAAGTAAAAACATTGTGATTATAGAGTAAAACAGTGTGGTCATGCACCAGTTAGTAGTTGACTAATCCTTTTCAAAGCACTGACAGTACAGTTTCAGTTTTGAATGAAATTCATACTAGTCACCTGGCTTCAATATTTTTAGTTCAATCTTTACTTTGTTTTGAGGATATCATCATGTAGAAGTGTTTTAATAATGTGAAATGAATGCCTAATTCAGATATGTTTTACATAGCATGACTAGGCAATAGTTGACAAGATAGGGCTGCATCCAACCTGCATTGAGATCTATTCAAAAGGAAATGTACACTTTCCATTAACAAGCCTTTCGGGCATCCTTCTATGTACTTTTCAATAGTATGAAAATAAGCTCTCCCCACAGTATCTGTGTTTAGATATAATACATATGTATTAATTTGCCTCCAGTCCAGACAAGGAAACTGTGCCCGGGAAGTTCTTGTAGGTTGCAATATTCAAGGCCCTTTGCCTAACCTCGAATGAGAGAGCCATTCATACTCTGAGTATAAGCTACATAAACACACTATCAGTTCCTTCATAATATAGTCATATAAACCATATTAATATGCAGCAAAGCAAGTGTTTACTAGATGTAACTTATTTAATGTACTTTGTGTATTTGAATAGTTATTGGGTAATTCACATGTATCTTTGTTAATACACTCCTATGATGTAATTTCACACCATGACGAGTGTGTGACTTTTCTGCCTAAAACTCTATAAAAGATTATTTTGGGGGAAAATGTGTCATGTCTTTTAGCTTACTTCTAAAGGAGTAGACTCCATGCTAGTCTGATATTTATAGCCTTTCTATCAGTGAATACTCTGCACTAGTCTGTCATATGATTTATGATTAGAGCTCTTTGCACATTCTATTGAGGAAGATTCTATGTCAGTCCTCTTGCTGAATAATACTTTGATTCTGGCTGCATGCTTACTTTGAAGATAGTCCTTGTGTTGATCTTCTTTCATTGATTTGGTTTATTATGAATGCTAATTCCCAATGATTTGACTAATGGCTTTTACCCTTTTGTAATGATCTTAAATTTAAATAATCCTTTATGGTTTTGACCTGAATTCTTGTCTAAAGAAGGTTTAATTATTTGGCACTAGGACTTAGTCTTACAGAGACAAGCTAGGTGTGACATAGAGTCAGACAATCCGATCATGCGCAGCAGCTCTCTAAGTATTTAATTAGGGCATTGACAATCACATACATAATTTCAAATTATACATTTTCCTTATGTAGTTATAATGTGCATTTTGCAGAAATGGACATTGGTGTGTGATAACAATATTTCTGCTGGCTGTAAAACAAATGGTGCACACACTCCAAGAGTACTCCTTCAGAGATCTCTTTTACAACTTTAGATTTATGTCTACAATTTAAAATGCACCATATTGGCTGTTATTATTCCAAATTTTCTCACATGTGAATCCTTCAAGAGCCCCCACCCCCCTTCAAGAGTGGGGCTTCGCTTGATCAATGTAATTTGAGATTGTCCTTTAAGCCCGCAACTTTTAAATTTCAGAGGCAGCCTCTGCAGGATTCAATTCCAAACCGTCGCAGGATTTAATGGTCATTTCTTCAGCTTTCAACCAATTCAACACAGCTCACTATCTTCCAGAATGGAATAAACCCAAGGTCTTGCACCAGCTACCCACAAGCTCCAACACTGGATATTGAATTATTCATTGTTGGTTTGAGTACAGTTGATACCATGGCCCATATTTACAAAGGTGTCACGCAATGCAGTGCAGCACCCACAGTTGCTGTGCTGAATTGCGTGACAAGGAGAGAGAAGAAGAGCGCCATATCTACAGAGATAAGGCGCTCTCCTCCCCTCTCCCTAGTGCCGGTGCAGACTTTTGCTGCTGAGCGCCACACACGCATTTTTGCGCCATAGTCCAAGGGTGTATGCACGAGTCTAGCATAGATTTTATACGGGAATGATAGCCTTCCGGTACACAATACTATTACGAGACAAGTTTTAAAACTTTTCCTACAACTTTTGTATGATGTACATGAACTACATCCATGTTACAGCCACTGATTGTCTTCAATTGTATCAGTTTTCTTTATAAAAGAAATGTATTAGCATATTGGAACTATTGTTGTCTTGTCTTTGTACTTGTTTTGTGTCTATTTTTACTGTGCAGAGTGATTTTAGAATGAATGCAGACACAATTGTTGTGTGAATGTGAATCATATATTTATAAAGCCTCCCTTGAATAAAATTACTTTTGTATTAGTTCATTATATGGTGTTGTTGTCCCTTAATGTTTATGCAAAGTGACCTTTTGTTGATGTTATATAATGTTTAAGTTGCCCTTGGTTTTACACTTTGTTGTTCCCTGCCTAGTGGATCTTTCACCCAGTTGCAGGGGGTCCTTGATTCACACTTGATGTACAGTGAAGCACACATGCAAAGTCAGAAAAGAAGGGAATAATTAAATATTTTTCCTTTTAACACCTGTGTTCTGGCAGCACTATTTTTAGCGCAATACCCTTGCTAGTAATGCTAGTAGAAAGGGGTTTGCATCAAAAGGCATAAGTGATTGCATGGGAACGCCCATGGACCACCCATGTTAAGCCCCCTTGATGTAAAGAAAAGCGAAGCAGCTGGTTTGCGATACTTTTCCATACAAACAAATGCAAATACCAATTTCTGTTGGTTTCTAAAACCCTAAAAAGTTTTTACGGTATGTCTGCATTAAAAAAGTAATGCAAACCAGATGCAAAATCTTTGTAAATCTTGGCTCTAGTCTTCCAATTTAAACCTGTGTTGTGTAGCACATCTGTAAGCAATTTGCTGTGCCTTTATTTGATGCTTTTAACTAGGTTACTATCTCTCGTTTATCAAGAATACTTACATTGCAGCTCACTTTATTTGATTTGGGACACATTTTTACCGTTAGCAGCTCTTCATGTCACCGTCAAATGTAATCTTTATTTTGATGCTTGGCCTTCTTTTTGTATTCTGATTGAAATGTCTTTACATTTGACACATGTACAGTGATCACTTACTCTAAATATCAGAATTGCTTCTCGGGTTACGCTACTGAAAGTGAGCCAAGGGTCCCATGTTATGTTATGTTATGTTAACTGAAATTTGTAAAGCGCACTGACACCATGGGTTTCCATGCTATCGATGGTGAGTCAGGGGTGCCAGGGTATGCCAGGGCATCATGTGCACCTTTGAGGGTTGAAGTGTGGGACATAGCCAAACACTGTGGTTCCTTAGGGTAAATTGGTTGAATGATGCTCTTTGATAATATCTTGTATTAGGTTCCCTCACTGCATGTGCTAGTAAAGCATAAATTGTTAGGATGGATATCTCCAGTTCTACCAACGTGCTCGTGTTATTTGGTGCCACAAAGGATGAATGATTTTGGCTCTGATGCTCATACAGAAACTGTGCCATAGAAGGGCTGTTGGATCAAGCAAGGATTCTTCAAACCCAGACAAGCTGAATCTTGCTTTGACTAGCCTGCTGCCAGAGAATGGACCCATGTGGGGCTTAGAGTAGGTCCTACCCTACTCTTTCTGAAATGAATCCTAGGACTGCTGGTAAGTCCCTGTCTACATTTTAGCCAGTGTGGAGTTTGCTGTGGCCAGGTATCTGAAACCAGTGCCCCAGTCCCTATGAACCTGAGAGCGACTAATTACAAAATGCCATGACCCCAACCTCGTTGCCAAAAACACTGTGCACACGAGTTCAGAGCAATGTGGAAAGGGCCCAAAGAGGAGGGCAGTGGGTACTGAATAAATAATGTTAATGCTCCCATTGAATACCAGGAGTAGCAGCAGTAATGGCTGGGGTAGTTAGAGGTACAGAGATCCTCCTGTCCGTGGCAGAAACAATAAGGAACTTGAGATGTGTAAGCTTGTTATCCATCGTATGGCCCATTTTGTGTATTGTGCTACCCATTCATGGCAAATTTCACACGTCACCAAAACGAAGCCACAAACAGCATCGTTTTTATTCTACTCAAGAAGGTGATAATCTTTTGAATTAGGTTTTATCCTGGAAGGGTACATGTTCGTTTCTGTTAACATGTTCGTTTGGTACATGGTACACAGTCTGCTGTCATTTGTGTTCAAGCGATGGTGATGGCTATAATGCCTAACTCGATGGCGCTCTTTTTGATAAGACGAATGTTGTGTACATAACTGAGTCACTCATGCCTGTGTCTGAACTTGGTTACCCACATCTCTCCAACAATTGCTTTGCATAATGAGCACTGTTATGCACATGCGCTCTAACCTTTTCCCAATACTATGTTAACTTACTATGGGGCATATTTACTAGGACAGCGATAAATAAACGCAAAGCGCGCTTAGCGCTTGCTTATTTATCGCCGTCTATCGCTGGAATTTATCACCCTGGTAACGCGTTATTAACAACGCGTTACTCCAGGGCGATAATATTCCAGGGAAATGGGCCAACATCGCTGGAAAACCAGCGATGTTGCACCCAAAACGGAGATAGCCTTGGTGATAGGACCCTGTACTCGTATCACCATAATCCACCTCCCATGTTAGCTATGCCTTAGTCAGGAATTTAACAGACGATAAATTTCTGCGTTAAGGCATAGTTAACAGGATTTAACATATCGCTACCCCTCGTTGATGATATCACGAAGCTGGGGTAGCGATATTTTCCCATGGTGTTTTGTCAGGCATGCTTCCTTTGCATCTCATTAGAGATGCAAAGCGAGGCGTGAACAAAACGGGAGCTGAATCAAGGAAACACGCTAGCGTGTCCTTGCAAATAATGCAATATAATTAAAGACGCTTTTCGCCCAAAATTAACGCTAAAGCGGCGATAATTATATCTTCAGCTCTTGATGATGTGCCCCTTAGGGCCATATTATCAATGAACGGCGATAACATTATCGCCGCTTTAGCGGCGGGAAACTGCCGCTAAAGCGGCGATAATGGGCTTGATAATATGCCCTTGAGAATTCCCATAGAAGCCCAGGTTCTGGTGTGAACCTGGGCTTCTATGGGAATTCACAAGGGCATATTATCAAGCCCGGTTTCCTGCTGTTAAAGCGGCGATAACGTTATCGCAGTTCCTTGATAATATGGCCCGTATTGTACTTATCATCACGCTCAAAAAGTTAAAGTTTCTTATGATATCTCTGAGGTTTTGCCTTTGGTTTACCTTTTTGAGAAGTGAAAAATGGTAATTGCAAAAAGAAACATTTTCTCATAAATGCTTGCACATATCTCTCGCCATTTTTTTTTTTTAGAAGGAGCGTTTCACAAACAGATTATAATATTTACAAATCCGAGCACTTTAATAGGGTTTTCATATTCGTCTGGAGTAGCCTGTACCAAATATGCAAATTGTTTTTGACAAGTAGGGGCATATTATCAAGATAGGCGATAACATTATCTCCACTTTAGCGGCAGAAAACTGCAGCTAAAACGGCGATAATGGGCTTGATAAAATGCATCTATGGAATTCCAATTGAAGCCCATGTTAGATGTGAAGGACATCTAACCTGAGCTTCAATTGGAATTCCATAGAGCATATTATCAAGCCCATTATCGCCGTTTTAGCTGCAGTTTTCTGCCGCTAAAGCGGCGATAATTTTATCGCCTGTCTTGATAATATGCCCCGTATTTTCCACACGCACGGTTGTCTATGCAGCGCCGCCTCATTACATCCCAACAGATCACAACAAAAAACAGAAAGAAGGGCCATCATGTCTGCATGACTTCCCTCTCTGCAAATTGATCTGTGTAAATCATTCTGCCACAAAAATTATTGCAGATGCCTGCCTTCAATTCAAGTCTGTTTAAAAAATAGTGCACATTTTCCAAAATGAGTTTTCCTATTAATGATCAAAACACCCGGCTCGCTGCTCATGGCTGAGCAAGTGCCGGAGGGGTCTCCAGGGAGATGAAAATATGACTGTCTGAGAACATACCAATAACGACAAATGGCATTTTACAAAATGGATGTATGTTTTCGAGCCACATAGTGTTTATTGTCTCATGATAATGCACGGTACAGTGTGTGTGCCGTAGAGCACACAGTGCTGTTTAGGTGGGAGTGTGATTGAAAGTGTGAATGCTCGGCTTAGCAAGATTTACGAAATCACTCGTCAAAACTTCTCTTCAGTGATTGTAAATTCAGTTTGGAGTGAGAAAAAAAATAGTTCTTAATTGGCATCTGTACAGAAAGAATATCAGAAGAACTGAGATTAACATTGAACTCATAAAGCAAGAAATTGTGACACTGATTGGATCCCAGTCTGAACTCTCAATTGAAAAGGAAAGCCCTTTAGCAAATTCCAGTCAAAATGGCGAATAATTCACTACAACCAGTGCAGCAATGATTAACTCTGGAAATGCCTAAGGCTAGTTGATTCATGGCTCAATTATATACGTGTTGGGTATGCCAAACTCAATTTAAAGCACGTGGGCAGAGTAGAATTCTACCCTGAGAACATGCTGCCACTACTGAAACTAGATAGAAGTCGTCTGCTTTTAAACATAAATAACTCTTGGATGAAAGATACCTAAATGCATGTTACACCTGATTATGTTCGTTTGGGATTTAGGAGGGAACCCATTTCCAAAACAAAACAAAAATGATAGACGATGAACATGTTTTCCAATTAAGGATTAGAAAAAATAAAAAAATATATTTACATGAAACCAACAAAAGCACCTAAGAAGTCTGCAACTTTGCATAGTGAAATTGCAGCTCTGCAGTAACTATTTTTTCAAACTGTGAATTGCAAATGTTATTGCATGGCTATTTATAGTTAAACATATTCAATTAGGGGCCACTTAGGGCAGGGTGGGCAGTAGTCTAATCCATCCCTGATTTACAGTTGGTTGGCACCATACAGATTTAGAATTTTCTCTCAAAGTGTTTTAAAACCTCCCAAACCTATTTCCTACTGGAAAAGTCGAAATCCAAATCCCTCCCCCAACACCCCAGGCAACCCCAATATCCAACCACATCCAGTCTAACATACTCCCAGTCATCTCCCAATACCTACAATACTTCATCCGTCCAAGACTGATCTGGCTTCCCTCTGCAACACCTACTGGTGATCATGGGAGGGTCTTCTTTCTATATCCTACTCCTGGATGAGGAAAGTGTTTTGCTGAGCAAGGATAGTATTATTTTATAAGGTAGATTTCAGGTACTTCACGTAGCAAATATTGTCAAGTTTATGCAAACCTTGCATGCCTAAGACAAAACTTCATGCACCAATGACCATTTGATTACCTGGCCTATACACATCATTATATTTTAAAATAGAAACATTTTGCAAAGTTGTCAGATCAGGCTGCCTGGAATAGGTAATTGCTGGGTATAAGGAAGTGGGTTCTATGGCCACGTGCACGGACAGGGGAGTATCGAAAACATGGGAGACATGCATCACTGGCTTCTTCCCCAGAAAGAAACAGCACAAAGCGTCCACCCGGTTTTTGGATCTGGGTTTCATTGTGGCTAAGCGACTGATTACTCGCCGCTGGAAAGCAGCTGAGCCTCCGCCGACAAAAGCCTGGTTCTTCTCCATGCTGAATTGGGCGAAGGCTGAAGCGGTTTCCCTGGGTCGGGAGGACAGGATGGGTTTGTGAAAATTCCGTATCTCTGCTGCATGGAACACTGTGCTGTGTGGGCTACAGGGGCTGTTGCTACCAGACGACCAAACGGATGTCCCCACATCAGAAACGTAGAGCGTTCTCTCCGGGTAGGTCTGTGAACTGCACTTCGAATTACTGCGTGGATGAAGTCCCTCCAACCGCCACACCGGACGGTCATCTCTACTCTACTGATTATCAGGATGTGCATCTATAGGATGGCTGTTGGGACCCCCTTTGGGTTCACCGGGATCTATATTCCCTCCCCTACCTCTCCGCGGCCCTATTTCCATTCCCACCCCTTTCCCCTGTTTGGCGTACTAACTACATTAATGTGAGAGGGAAGCCATAAGTACCACATTTTTGTGATAGACGAGTATTGTTCAGTTACAGTTTTATTGTACCATAATGTGATTGTACTTCATTCTGAAAGGTGGGTGGAGGTTATATGATGGGTGGGAAATGCCATGTGTAAAGCTCAGACATGCAAAATTGACGGATGTAACTATGCTAATGTACAGCTAGTTTGTGATTTGGTCTTGTAATTTATCTACTAGCTTTGTATGGTGTTTTCTACGATGATGTACCACTTTCTATATATATTCACAACGTCAAAATCTTTAATAAACAGATCAACAAAAAAAAAAACTAAGTATGCACACCACTGACACATCACTGCCTGCATCGCATGAGACTATGAAACAATTCATCAGTGCTGTGTTTAAAAAACAAGCAGCACTAAAAAAGTCACTCTCCTCACAGCAGAGCAGGACAAGCATTGGCAGTCCATGTAGAGGAGCAGATCACTGTGAAAGAGGACACCACCAAATTGCAAGTGGTTAGTGTTTTTCTTCCATGTCCACCAAGTTTCAGAAGGGTCATGGAGTTCAGAACAAGCGACTCCTACATATGCTGCTTGCTGTGCTATAATCCAGTTGGTGGGGGCATGCAAGGGAGAGGGTTTTACAGACAGTCAATCACCGCTTTATCTTGACAGCAGATACTTGCTGGCTTGACTGTTTTCCCAATTAGGGTGCATTTATTTTAGTATGAGAATTTCATATGGTGGGTGAGATACCCCAAAATCCACCATACCCCAATATTTTAGTACATCCCAATATCAGCTTGAAAGATCCAGCAACCGCACCCTTGATCTACATATAGAAAGCTGTGTCTTACCATGGGGTCCAAAAAAATAATATCAATAAATCATTCAATAAATCAAGAGTCAGAGTGGTACACCTGAGACTCCAACTACTAGTAGGGCCTCATCTAGATATCTGAATGTCGTCTATAGTGAATGGAGAATCACTGCTATCACTAGAGTGAGGAGGGAGTGGGAGTCAGGGAACCACCTACAGAAACACTTGAGCCCTGACTTCATGGGACTGTGTAAGTGGTCTGTGAATGTTGTATATCCCTTTGTGCTGGTAGTGGTAAATTAAAAACTTATTTTTTCATTTAAAAAAAAGAGTTAAGGAAGTGGGTTCTACTCATGAAAAATACAATTTGTTTCACTGTTGTACCATTGATGTGAGGACATCTGTTAACTGCCACACCTTGATTGCATAATTCTTCCTAATAAGGTGTACCATGTGTTAATTTTCATGGTGCAATTTAGATTTTATATTGTGGTTTTAGTGTAACTCTAGATAGCCACATGGTACGCGGATCAGAGTCATTGCCTAGTCAATACATTGTTGGGGCTGGAGTCGTAATAGGATGCCAATTTTGACATATCTTGATCACTTAACAATTTTATAAGCTGGAATATTTCTATCAGCCAGCACTTTTTTTCCAGCATCATGGTGATTCTAAAGGTACACAAGTAGTCCCCCTGGAGGGCACTAAGAAAATAGACAAAATGTTGCTAAATTTTAGAGATTATGGGAAAAAAGTGCAATACAAGAAGGCATGTATTTTTCCTGAAAATGGCCTCAACAAAAGGTTTGATGTGCTGAGATCACCAGCCTCCCAGCTTTTAGGAACAAGCAGAGTTGTATGAAAAAATATATTTTTTAAACAGTTTTTAATATTTTTCAAAGAGGTTGTCCATTGATTCTTATATATGTATTTTAAACATATGTGCAGTTTGTGGTGAAAACAGGTGTGAACTCCAGGGATGGTCCTGGAAAGCTATACATTGCTGAATAATATAAACAATTAGGAATTTAGCAAGGGGTCATATTTGAACAGTTATTTTCTCAACAAAACAAATTGTTGAAATAAAACAATATTGGAAATAAGTAGAAGAAAATAGTAATTGTTAACAACGGTTTCATCTGTAGGTTTTTGTCAAGTTGCCAATATACAAAAATTATATACTGGTACATCCACCAGATTCTTCTCCTCTTAAGGATATATTGGACTTATAGGTTTTCCAACAATATGCAATACCCAGAGCCAACAACTAAGCTGCAGCTTATAATTATTTCCACTGTGTTTGGACTAAGCAGCAATTCATATTTTAAAATCTAATGACGTAAAAATGAGTAGGAAGGAAATCTATTTATTTTTGAATTGTTGACAAGAGACTTACTTTAGAAGCAGTGTTTATTTGTACACCTCATAATTTAGAGTTTCACATACTATGATGTGATTAAGAGGACAGTAATCCAAATGTGTTCTTCTTTGCATACAGGCCTAAATTTGAGAGCCAAAGAAGCAAGAAAATCCATTTAGTAATAACAATCAAATCTGTTTTTCCAGACATTTCCTGATAAAAATTGAGTCCCATCTGTGTGGCTGGGCCTAGTGGGCACAACACAAAACACCCCATAACATGACACAGACATATCACATTTCGCACAACAAAATCAGTGTTTTTAATGTGGATACCTATGGAATTTGGGCCTGGAGTCTCCCATCACTCATGGAGACCTACCAAATTCAGACATTTTTCAAAACTAAGCATCCAGGGAGTCCAACGAGGTGTGCCTTCCATAAATCCCATGATGTTTTGTTGCCCTAAGGCCTTAGAAACCTCAAACCTTAACAAAAACAAGCATTTTACTCATATTTCTGTGATAGAAAGTTCTGGAAGGAGTGGGGATCTACAAAGGCCTACCAGCCAGGATTAACACATTTTTTCTGATATAGAATGGCACCCCACTTGTGTGGCTGAACCTAGTGGCTGCATCACAATATGGCCCATAACACAGTATGGAGACATCAAAATATCGGAGAGAAAAATGATCCGGTTTGGCACTGTAGGTAGCTGTTGAATTTGAGGCTGGGCCCCACCACCACCCTGGGAAGCCTACCAAACTCAGAACTTTTTTTAAAGTAGACAATCGTTGAGTCCAGAGTGGGGTTCCTTTCATAGATCTCATGAATCTTTACCATACTTCCCTGCCAACCTCAATCTTTCCCTACAAATTACAGATTTTCCTCACATTTCCGTTATGGAAACTTCCAGAGCCACACAATTACTACCACTGACTGTTCCCACACTTGTCCTGATAGAAATGCTACCCCACTTGTGTGGCTAGGTCTTTTGTGCCTATCTTGTTGAAATATCTTGGTTTAGTAAATTTCCTTGAATAGTGGCAGAGCACATGCCTGAATGGTGCAGCCATTCAGCATGGCAAGTAAGAAGAAATTTGGATTTATCGCCATTGTGCCAGTCCATATATCAAAACTATGCCCAAAATAATCCAAGTTTCCTCTTGCTTGCATGGGAAAGGGGCTTCTCTGTGCCCCATGTGAGCAGAAAGACTGTTTGGGGTTTAGAGTGGCCCAACACCCCACATTTTCTTCCTAAATGGAAAATTGGTATCTAGTGGTATTTTTGCATCAACCTATGAGGAGGCAGAAAGACTGTTGAGCCTGTTTTGGGGTGGGGGTATGTCCCAATGACATGATGGAAATCCCATATCCCTTTTTTCCTCACAGTAAAATTCCTAGTGTCTAGTGGGCTTTCTACGCACCAAGGGGCAGACTGAAGGCAATCAACCAATTTGGGCAAACCTCTTATCTACTCTCTGTTGCTCCATCTGGGGCCTGAGTATGTACCAATGGCAGGGTAGGCAACCCCCATCTTTTTGCGCCATTTTTAAACCCTTGTTGTCTAGTTGGCTTTTGCCATCTCCCCTATCAGCCTCTCAAGGGTGGCAAAAAGTCTGTGTTGCCTCTTTTGGGTTAGAGTATGGCCCAATGTCAGGATGGGATACCCCCACCCTTTTTTGCCCAATAGTAAAATCTCTGATGCGTTGTGGGCTATCTTCCCACCAAGGTTCAGATTAGGGTAAATCGACCAATTGGTGAAACCTCGTGTCTGCCCATGGGGCAGAAAGACTTAATTGTCCCTTCTGCTGGGGGTATGATCAATGCCAGGAAGAGCAGCACCCATATTTTGTTTCTTCTTGTGACATTTTGAAATCCCTTGTGTCTTGTGGGTTTCCTGCCACCATTCCCAGGGTGCCTGGTGTTCAGTTGCCTTTCTGCCATCTCGGCGGTCTGATCGGGGGTACTCCTGTTCAGCTTCTGGGTGAACAGAAATACTGTATCACCCCTTTGGACTTGGGCCATGGTCATAGGCCAGTGTGGGCCACTCCACGCCTTTAAAAAGTTTGGCTGGGAATGTCTTTCGTGTCTTGCGGGATTGCTACTCCCTTTTAGGGTGTTGCAGATCGGTGAGGGGTGGGGGCTGAAGCAGAAGTGATGACACTTTGGCCCCTACCTTGCAGAAAAAATGAAGTGTCCAGTGCTTGTGCTGCAGGCTTCTTTCTAAACCTCCCCAATGTCAGATGTTGGCTGATGTCTGCACTGATCTGGTAGTGTGGGCCTTGTTCGTCGGCTGATAGCCGCACTAAAGAGTTTTAAAGAATTTACAAGATTTATATTATATGGCTACAAACTTCAGACCTTCTCAGGGGCACACATAGGGCTGATGCCACATACAACTAATAAAGACAGCTTTCTGATAGTGACACCATAAATGATCTCAATGAGGATTCAGATTGTAACAATTGGCCTCAACATTATCTCTTTGTTAGAGGAATGGAAAAACTGAAAGGCAAAATGGCTTTTGCTTGTGCATCAGAACATATTGCATTGTAGGTGAATACTCACTCCCTTGCTAATCGAGAACTTTCTTGCCCAAGAATTCTTGAACATCTCAAGATGTGTGATAGCTTAAAGTGTAAACCTTGTAGCGAGCTGCTGGAACCAAGTTGTCCACTAAAAAGCCTTGTGTTTATCAGCCATATTAGTAGAGTCTGCTATCTGTAGTGCTTCACGATTATTAGTGAAGAAGACGTGAAGATGTTGTGGTAGAAATTAAACTATTGCTTGGCATTAACTTTAGTGATGCTTAGGAATGCAATGTACAGAATTTAGAGTCTTTTTTAGATTTTAATGGCCTGGAAGCCTTGTTGCAGGGATTCAGCCCAAAAACAGAATGATGCGAAGGATTATGGGACCTTTGTGCATAGGGACAGAGTCCTCTTACCACCTTAGTACCCATGAGCCCAGGACTGGCTAGCTATAGTGTCTCACTTGCTCTCCTACTCACTCACAGAGAAACAAATGATTAGAAACCCCAGAACACAACACTCCCAGATCTCTCAGGAATCGCGGTTGCAAGACACACCCTTTTGCTCGCACTCTTGTACTTGTCCACAGTAAGATCTGACTGAGACAAGAGCAAGTTTAAAATATTTATTTTAACTAGCATGCTCTAATATGCAGTATATGTGCCACAACAACACGCAGAAAAATGCATAATACAAATACGGTCAGCATAGCAGTCAGTCCATAAATCATGAAAGTTGAAGTCATTATGAAAGTGCTATAGAGCCTAACCTCCCTCCCCTTGCATAGAAGCTCTATTATTATATATGAGAAGATCTCTGGGCGTTCTCTGCAGACCCCATACCTTAGCCTATAGGGAGTAGATCTACTTCTTAGATTCCGTCTCGCTCTTCTGCCTCGAAAGGTCCCTCTCCAAGTGTCTGCTACCTATTTGTGTAGTCCAATAAAACCAATGCACATTGTCCAAACAACAGCTGCATCAGTATGTATTGTCTAGGTGCTACGGCCTGGCCAAAACAAAATAACAAGGGGCATTGTTGTTCGGCCTTGCTCACAATGTTCAGACTGAATCCCAGGGACCTGCAGAGAGTGAACACAGCAATGGGTTCTCATGTGAAAATGACAATAGAGACAGTTGCAAAACAATAAAGTTGTGTAGTAACATGCTCAAAGCAGCGGGCAATCAGCAGCATGCTCATGCTAACTTGAAGACAATCAGCAGGTTCCTGCCCCACCAAATATGTGGTACCCATACCTCTTTTGGGGGAGACTTCTAGTTAGAACCGTAGATTGTTCTGCCTTCAGAAATCAATGAACAGTTGCCTATCATTCATGGTCTGCTAGCATCTATGGATCAGAATCCTGCCTTTCTTAGTGCGGGCCATAAGATGCATATTTTTCAGCTTTGGCCAACCATTTAAGAGATTCAGAGGCATATTTACAAGCTGGTGATAAAAAATTATCGCCGCTTTTGTGGCTGTTTTCGTCCAAAAACCGGCGATAATTTTATCGCCTAATTAGCAAGGCCACGCTAACGCGTGAAACCTTGCTTTAGAGTGGGGATTCTTTACGCCCAGCTTTGCATCTCTAATGAGATGCAAAGTGGGCGTTCCTGACCTAACATGACAGGAGAAATGCCGCTAAGCGACATTTCTCCTATCATCAAGCCCCACGCTATGAAGCATAGCGTCAGGAAAAGTAGCGATAACCCCTGTTATCGCTACTTTCCTTACGCCTGCTTCAGGACTGACTTAGCCATGATATCCTATGGAGGGTGGATATCATGGCTAAGTTTGTGAGTCCCTATCAGCAAGCTAACGCCACATTGCGTGAGATTATCGCTGCGATAATCTCACGTTAGGCAGTTAGCGTGAGGATTTTTATCGCTGAGGAGATAAGCGTTGCTAATAGCACGCTATCTCAGCGATAAAAATCCACGTTACCCGGCAATAATTATCCTCACGCTAAGAGCGCTGAGCGATAATTATCGCCGGGTGTTGCTGATATTCCCTATAGTTGGCCTGCGCATGAAAAAAAACAATGGCCTAGATTTCATGAGGTTTATTTATTGACAAGATTCTGCAGTGTCTTTTATGCTGGCAAAATTGCATTGCTCTCTGGTGTATTTCAGCATGGTACCATTGCTCCACAGTGCTATACCACAGTTTGCATTTCAGTAAATATCCTGGCACGATCAGCAGATCCTGATGATGTGGTACGAGGGAAATAACCAGCAAGTACCACACATCGAGGTTAGGCCAATGCATTTTAGTTCTGGTGTCTGCACCACTGCACTAAAATGAATTAGCTATGTATTATTGCTCCAGGACCCTGTATGGGGTGCTAAAAAGGCTGTATAACAAAGTCAGCCAGTGCATTTTAAATTGGCATGCTGGCAGAGCCTGTGCTGTTGCAGCAGGCTGCCTAGTGTAACTTAGTTTTCTCGTTGACAGTGTGAATCGGCTGGGGTCTTGAGCATTCTGCTGTTGTTTTTGTTGTTGTTTTTGTACAGTAAGAGACCGAAGGCCAGGCTTTGGCTTCCTTTCCAGCCCGACCTGCCTCAGTCGCTCTCAGCAGACGACGTGATCAGCAACGTGTGGTGAGAGTAGTGCTGAGTTAATAATCGACTACAGTCGCCTGGATCAGGAGGATGGCACTGCAGCCCCACTGGGTGCATCAGGTGGAATCTTGCCGTCTGTTTCTTTCCGGCAAGACACACAGTCACCAGGGCTGAACTGGGAACCAAAACCAGCCCTGGCACACTGCTCGGGCAGCCTCCCTTGGAGGGATGAGGGGGGTGCAGGCGAGCTGTTTGCTAGGGCTGGTTTGGGCCGATTTTGTTACAGAGGGCACATATTGCAGGCCCCCGGTAACAAAAACGCCCCCCCAGAGACCTAAAACTGGTCCACCCTGGCGGCCCACCAGGGAAACGCCCGGTGCCCGCTACGGCTAGTCCGGCCCTGCCAGTAACCACTTCCCCCCGGCGTAGTTCGCGGAGTTTTGCTACGCGGAACTCCGCGAAGTTACAAAAAAATTACGCCAAGTTCCGCAAGTGGCAGAGTGCAGTGCGAACTGCAGTTTATGCTTGTAATCCTGTTGCTCGGGTAGAAATTCTACCCGAGCGCCAGCTAGCACTCGTGAACTTACCGTTCGTGAGCGGGGAAAAAACTCCGCTGCACATCGCGAAGCAGAGTTTTCTGCACTTTGCGAGCTCCGCGGAGTGCAGAAAACTCCGCAAACTGAGCGAAGTTCACCGCCCAGGGCTACCAAGCAGATGATTTTGCTCATAGGCTAGAGAAGTAATGTCGCCCACAATCCTCATAGTGCTCTGTTCAATGGAGGAGGCCATAATCGTGTTTTACCCTGGCATGGGTGAGTCAGATTTCGAGCCCTCTCCTGACAGCCCCCTCTGTACCGCCCCAGGCAAAATTTCAGCCACCCGGGCTCCGGGGCCATGTGAATGGGTTAACATGAATGCCTACTAGTGAAGATAGTCAGCAACTCTTCACCTGCCCTCTGGTCACGTGTTTGGGGGAATGGCCCAGGAGCACAGTGTGTCTGGTCCCAGCTGCAGCCCCCGAACTGTGAACACTAATATAAATGTTGATCGGCCAGCCCTTCCCCTTTCATGGAGCTGAGGTTGGAAGAAACACAGACAGCAGAGCGTGCCTACCAGCACAACAAAGCACAAGGAGCAAAGAGCCAGGCAGCCATGTGCAGGGCTGGCCTTACCGTGTAGCAGTCTTGTGACACAGAAGTGTGACCAGACAGGAAGTTAAGTCCAAGAGAAGACTTCTTTCCCTGTCAAGCACCAGTCCCAGCCTACGTGAGATAACACAATATAAAGCAACACATTCTAAAGTCTTGTATGTGGTTAGCAGAGTGAGGCACTACAGAGGAAAATGGTGTGAAGCGGAGAACAGGAATGACCATGACGCCCCAAATACCACTACCCCTTCCACAGACCTAGATGTGTTCAATTCGTAGTCTAATATTTTCAGAATTTAAACAGTTTCACTTCTAATTATTAAAATCATCGTAGTTGCTCATTAATCACATTCTGCTTATAAGAATTGGCCAACACCAATAGGCCAGGCTTATTTTAAGCACATGTTTCTTGCTGTGTGATATGTCTTAAAACAGTGACTGAAAACTCACAGAGGAAGACACTCAAATACTAGTCATTGCTTTGATTTACTTGCAAGAAAGTGTCACTGAAAGTGTCAAAGTGGACTGTCTATCATGGCTAGGTTGAAACCATAGACGTAAGCAAAAGGGATCTGAAAACTTTGCAGCTATGAATGACTGCTCTCAAACACTGTCTCTCAGTTGTGAGGTGCACTTCCAAGCAGTTCTACGCATTTAAGTGGGCTGGTCCGAAATGTAAATGAAATACTTATTAACAGGGGTGATCTTCTAGAAAGACAAGATATATTTTATGGTTCATTGGTGGTTTTAACCAAGCCATTCAAGCATTATTGGGAATCATTCAGATTGGCACCCCTGGGTAAACACCCGGTAATTTCTAAAAAAATAAGCATATTCCACCCATATTATGTATCTCAGAATGGAGTATCACATCCAAATACCACACATTTTCCCCTGTACTGAAGTGCACAACCTCAGAATAGGCTGTATGTGCTTACCCAATTCCCATCAGGATTTATCTTGCACAAATCATGCAGGCACATGCCTTGGGATGTGCAATCATCATTTAAGTCCTACTTCACATGTTTTCAAACTGTGGGTTTGTATCCTGAGGTCTGTAGCACCATCTTAAGAGGGATCACTTGCAGAAACAAATTATTCTCCCTCCTTCCTGAGTGTGAACAGGCAACCAAGCACAAACTGCTTGTGAAAAAGAATAAAGAAAGCCTAACCTATTCAATAATGATGGTAGGTTTAACACCATTATTGGAGTTGTTTTATACCTTTTTTCAAAGGCAGTTGCAGTTTTCTTGTAAATGTGGCTCTACTAAGTATTGAGTAGGGGTGGGCGGAACGCGTAGAGTGCAGCTAGGTTACATAAAATCTCTTCGAGATTCCAGCATGTCCGCGTCTCTCGCTGATTCTTACTGCCCGTAGCTTGTGCCACACTGTAAAATAAGCGCAAACAGCACCAAGTGGAGCACCAGAGGGCGCTGCTTCTTTCTGCTGCTTGAGTAGATTTTCTTCTGAAGTGGCAGCCTTCTCAACGTGAATGGTCGCAACCTACTGCAACTGCCCACGTTGAGAATTCTTGCCGGCGAGGCGTTCTAGCACCCAGATATCATACTAATGTTGAAGATTCGAGCGTGAGAAAAACATCCAAGCAAAACCAAAGTAGGCAAAACTCTGCCAGAGGAGCGGAATTAATCACCCACTTCTAGTAGTCAGAGATGTTCTGGAGTAAAATAGGACTGCGGGGTACCGGAGTCCTGGAGAGGAACTGGAGCCCAGCAGGAGACATTGTAGAAAGAGGGAGGCTGAAGTGACTGGACTCTGCAGGAGTCAGCGGAGATGGGGTGAAAATTCAATTGAATAGTGCAAAATAAGAAGTTAGCAAGTAGAAGTAATTGTCCTACCTCACTGGATATTGAGTGGATTTGTTTAATCATAGCCAGCTCAGCCTCTAAGCTGCTTAAAAAGTGCAGTGTGCACGTGCTGTTCAGGCAAGTCCAATCTCCCTGCATACATCCACTTGCAGTCTTCTGAACTTCAGCACTCACAATTTCACTTTAACTCAGCTGTGGATGAGGACTTAATAGAAACATAGCATTTATCTTTCCCAATGATGTGTTTCTGATTCTTTCTCATGTAACCTGTAAGTTGCAAATAAGTTCAGGGTGTGGATGGGTGTTCATGGCTGGGCGTGAGTGAGATCTCGGGAGCGGAGTTGAAGTCAGAGTAGCTTCGTTATAGTGCCTTTCACTGGGTCATATAATGTCTTTTGTTTATAATACTCATGCAATCATTGGCCTCTCTGAAAAGCAACAGGGTGATGATCATATGTGTGCTCAATGTATTTACCATTCATTGAAAGAGAGTGATGGAAATGCACAGGTGTTGCTACTGGCGTGAGTGTGTAGTGAGTGGGGGCAGAAGCCCCCATGCAGCGCAGGGCCCCTGGGAGCCAGTGGAGCCTCTGCAGCAAGGGCAGCATGCTTGTGCAGTGATTGTTGGTTGTGAGTTTTCTGGCAGGAGGACGATTTTTGATTACCATTCTGTGGGAAGTGGTTGTGTGTGAATTATTATTGGTCTTCAACAATGGCTTTTGTGTTTGTTGGTTTTCATTCCATTTAAACCTGATAGATGTAAAATATTGTAGTTTGAGGGGGGTTTTCAGGGTGGGAGAAACTGATCCATACATGTCAAATGGAGGTATTCTGTAGTTGGGGGGACACAATTGGGCCACGGCGGGTAAAACCTGCCAGATGAGGAGAGATGAGCATTATGTCTCAGCGGGAATACGTGTTGTAAGAGTCTGCAGTTCTAGAACAGTGAAAAGGAGGCGGTAGAGAGCTGCAGGAGCAGGGTGGGCTCACTACAGAAATTCAGGAGGTAGGAAGGGAGACTATGTGGACCCGGGTAAGCAATGCAGTAGTCGGCAGTGACAGATGGCTGAAGAAAACTGAGGTGAAAAGCAATAGGAGTGGTCCACTCTTGTTACTCCCATGCCTCAGTACAATTTCCACAACGCAATACAGTCGAATAAGCTTCCATCTATTATTCATGTACATCCAACAACTTTGCTGTGAGGGCTTAGCATTATATAATTTGAAGGCTACAACCCTATCCATATTCGTTCACAAATATAAAATCCAGATTTGCAGGCCATTTGAAAGGAAGGCCTAGTTCTTTAGAAGCATAAAAATCAGCTTTCAACTCTGCATTTCATTGTAAGCTATCAATGAAACCACACACACACATACAGGCTACCTTTTAATGTGTTTCTTCCCATGCTTAGCTTGCCTTCTACCTCTTTTGTGGAGGAGTGCCACCTAATTACAGTTATTAGGTCTATGCAACTCCTTGCAGCTCCCATATCTGTATTGGAAAAGTACCTGATTATTTTTTTTCAAGACGAATCAAAATATATTGTAATCCTCGCTTACTCAATTGAGTTCTACACTTCCATGAAGAATTATTGACAACTGCATCAGACATATTTGTATTGCTTGTTGCAGATCTAATGTTGCACTTCACTGGATTCAGCAGGCGCTCCTAAGAAAGTCATGCGCACGAATCACCAGATGAACTCCCGGAACATTAACGTGTGAACTGTGCAAACATTAAGCACAAGGGCTGCAATTTTAAATTTCTATTTTCCGGGCACTCGGATGGGTACTCACTGAACAATGTTTTTGCTCTGCATATTTTTACCACATTAAGGAAGGTAGGTCAACTGGCAACGGTGTCCTTGACAAAACCTTTGTCTCAAAATGTTCTTTTAAAAATGCGTTAGCAAAGTTGTTTCCAAATTACATTGCTTTTCCTTGTAATGTCTGCAAAGTTGTCTAAAGTTTACTTCCTCTTTGTTGGCAAAATGACACTTTCGGCTAGTCCCTTTAATACCTCATCCCCAGTGGAGGCTTGCTGAGGGAGTGCTGCAGGGTGGTGAGGCAGGGTGGGGGTGTAGGAAGGTGGATATCTGACTATGGTTACCCCCAACTTTTTGCCTAGTGTCTAGCTGGTTTTTCGACTTAGTTGGCCTGAGATCCTGCCATTCAGGGTCTCAGGCTGTCTGCTCTCTCTTTAAAATGGACTCCATGTACCCTAGGTACATAACCAATTGGTAAGGGTCACCTTATTGGACCCTGTACAGTGTACCCTAGGTACCCAGGGCATAGGTGTACCCTAGGCCTCCCAGGGGCTGCAGCATGTATTATGCCACCCCTGGTCTGGCCTTCCAATCAGACACAACTGGCTGATCACTCAGCTGGGGCAAGGTCGTGTAATCACCCCTTGCTTAGATATAGTATGCCTATATCTACCCTTATATATAGACACATGTGTACCTATCAGTCACTCCTATGGCAGGCCTTAACAATCCTGGAGGCAGAGTGCTTGGTAACATGTGAGATGGTGCTCTAGCATGAGCCGAGCCTGTCTGCAGCTTTCGGAACCATGTCCTTATAGCTGTTCTATGATATAGCCTACCATATACTCTTAAAGTGCCTTATAATCTTAAACGGTTATGGTAACTATGGTTTGGCTTTATCAAAACATGTCGTGTAAGGTGTCTAACACTTTGGAATAATACCCCCGTACCATTTCTGGTGATGAGAATATTATTCCTCCCTTCTAGAGGGAGAGACATGTTAAAATCCTACTTTGCTGTTTATCTCTAACCAAAGCCTCAGCATCACAAAATGGATGCTGCTGCCACAGACACAAGTCTGACCTCCTGCTGCTGGGAGTGATCCCAGCCAGGGAGGCCTGGACAATAGGTTTCCTGCTTGGGGAGGTGCTAGCACCTCCCCAGACAGCCTTTAGTGTATTGGGGCAGGGTGGGCTGAAAGGAATGAGACATGCCTGGGGCACACAAGGTGTTCCTTGCATAGTCCAGTTCAAACCGGCGCTGGGGCACTCCAGCCCCAGCTCTGGCGCGAAACTGGACAAAGGGAAGTGGGTGTAACCACCCCCTCCCAGGTCCCACCCATAAGGCGTGACCTAGCAGGTATCCCAGCCCCCCAGATTAGTATAAGAGTGGGAGTTGGGCCTCAAGACTTTAGATTATCCTGAACCTGCAAAACTGAACAGAAACTCTGGACCTTCGACATTCGACGAAAGAAGAAGACTGAAGAATCTCCCTTGTAGCCAAGGAGTGGCTACCCTGTGCAAACAGGCACCATCAAAAGACTACCCTTTGCTTTGCCCACGTTCTACGAGGAACCGACTGCAGAGCCTGACCAGAGCTTTGACTTCCAGACTTCTCCGACCCTGATCCACATCGACAGCAAAGCTGAGATCCGTGGAGGCGACGAGCGACGTGGGACCGGCTACCTGGAAAAAGTGGCTAGTAACTTAAAGCACAGCTTCTGAGGTACCCTCGAAGTTGTGCACCGGGAATTGAGAAGCCCCAACCCTAAGCACCATCTGCACCGAAGATCAGCCCCCTACACTCCACGAGTCCTGCGTGGGGCCCTTCTGCATTTTCCTGCTTGCCGCGTCTGTCCGGTTGCTTGCCCGCTGGCTAGTGGCCTTTGTGACGACGCTCCCTGAAATCTTCTGCGCTGGTTTGGCTCCTCCAGACTGGCTCCTGCTTCTCTGCAAAGAAGAAGCACCCCAGACCTTCCTGGTCTGCACCAGAAGCAAGTCCTTCGTTCTTCGTGGGTTCCGCTTGCCAAGGCTTGGTGAGTCCTAGTCCAACTTCGACGCCGCCGACAGCAAGAGCCTTCGTGGGACAGCTCGCCTCCTGGTCCTGGTCGTCCTCGACGCTTCCTGGTCCTCCTGGCTGCAGCGACAAGCTTCACCTTCACCTGCAATCTTCACGACATCGCCTGGTTCCTTCCTGGTTCCACGTGGTCACTGGCTAGTGACCTTGACTCTGTCCCTTCTGCTTGCAGGTTTCCTCTCTTCTTGATCCCAGCCTTGGGATCCACCGGACACTCTTCACTGACTGCCTGTCAGCATCTTTCTTCAGGCATCCATAGGAGTCGACGGCGAAAACGACGCATCTTCACCCCTATGCACCCGCAGCCTGTGGGCTAGGTAACTTGGGTACTCCGGTGCTCATCAGGATAGTGACTATCCTAGTGTCTAGTTTTCAAGTCTCAACTTCCTAGCTACTCCGGAAGTGTCCTAAATCTACCGTTTTCTAAACTGTACTATTGCTATTGACTTTACGCATTACGCGTGAGTGTTTCCACTCTGCACACGAATCCCGTGGGCCTCCCACTCCCTAACTAACGCTAGTGTAGTGTAGCCCCAGCGATTCCCTAGGCCTAGGCCTATTCTATTTCCGTGACAGTGGTTCTTATACCACTTACTTAGTATATGGTTTGCGTGGCCCCTAGGGCCTAACTGTATTACTTACCTGTGTGACTTAATGTATGCTTAAATAAGACTGTGTTGTACTTACCTCTAATCTCATAAAGAGTGCTGAGGGTTTGACTAGAATAAATACACTTTATTTTATATATATATCTGTTGTGGTGTCCTTTCATTTGGTATTCAAGGGATTATATATGGTATCACAGCTGGCTTCACATGCCATTCAGAGTTTAGCCTAAGACTGCTCTTGTCCATGCTACCACTAGGATAGCTGGTCTATAAGGTTGACTTTACAACCAATCACCATAAGGGTATTTGGACTGATATAAGGTGTACACTAGAACTAGTGACATCATACATCAGGCCAACTTCTCACATTGGTGAGCAGCGCTTGGGATCTGAGCTTGCTGTTGTAATACCATTGTAATCTTGAGATACTAAATTGAAAGATCACACAGATATTGTCTAGGTACATATAACATAGATTATAATACTTAAGTCCTACTGGACTTTGTAGTTGTAGGTTGAAGGGAGTAACACACCCTGACTACAACTACTAGAGAGGTTTAGTAAATACAACTAGTGTAGGTAGGTGCACACACCACACCCTCACTAGATCATGTCTCTGAGAGGAGATCAAGTAGATGCTCTCTCAGGAGGATCAGGTCTGCAAAAGACCCCCTCTAGATATGATACCTTAACATTCCAGGAGATGAGACACTTGTGTACCTCCAGAGGAATAAAACAGGGTGCAAACCCTACCCTCCTTCAGTTAAGACAACTCCTAGAGGAGTATGACATTATTAGGGCATCTCAGGCAGGTACCCTAGGTACAGAGGAGGGTCTACCCACCACAGAGGAGTCAGAGGAGACTTCAGATGAAGAGGTAGACAGCCAGGGCCAAGTAGGAAGACTTAGCCAGGCTAACCTAAGCTTACATGGGAGTTTGCATGGGGTCCCCCCTTACAGACCCCCAAGTAGGCTTACACAGAGAAGCAGGAGGGACAGATCCCCTTCAAGGGAATCCATCCACTCCCATGTCTCTAACATCTCTAATGCTTCCTCTCACAGGGGAATGACTTCCCCTGAGAGAAAGGAGCATGACGCCAGAATGAGGGAAGCTAATCTGAGGATTCAGAGGGAAGAACTTGCCCTTGCCAAAGAGAAGCTTGTTCTGGCTAGAGAGCAAAAATTGTGTGGGTCAGAACCCACTGGTGGCAGCAACATTCCTAGAGATAGGGATAGGTCTTCTGACCATAGAAACCTAAGCAAGATAGTCCCCCCATATCAGAATGGGGATGACATCCACAAGTGGATGACTGCTTTGGAGAGGGCCTGCAAAGTACAGCAGGTACCCCAGAGTCAGTGGGCAGCTATCTTGTGGCTCTCCTTTTCTGACAAAGGTAGAGACAAGCTCCTCACAGTCAGTGATGAGGATGCTAACAATTACAAAGTCCTGAAGAGTGCTCTGATAGATGGGTTTGGCTTAACCACTGAGCAATATAGGTTGTTGTTCAGAGACACCCAGAAGACACAGACACAGGACTGGTCTGATTTTGTGGATTGTGCCACTAAGGCTTTGGAAGGTTGGTTAACTGGCAGCAAGGTGCAGGACTATACAGGATTGTACAACTTGATTATGAGGGAGCAGATCCTTAGTAATTGTCAGAACCAGCTTCTCCATCAACACCTGGTAGACTCAGATTTGACCTCTCCCCAAGAATTGGGAAAGAGGGCAGATAAATGGGTCAGGACCAGGATTAGGCCTAAAAATCAGGGTGGTGACCAAAAGAAAGATACCACCAAGCCTCAAGAGAAGGGTGGGGATAAAACAAAAGAGAAATCTTCCTCAGGGCCCCAAAACTCCACACAGGGTGGTGGGTCCCAAGCTCCCTCCTCTACCACAGTTAAAAAGCCTTACTGCCATGAGTGTAAAACTCCTGGGCATTGGAAAACTGACAGCAGTTGCCCAAGGGCTAAAAACAAAACTGTTCCTCCAACTACTCCTGTCACACCACCTATTACTGTCAGCAGTAATCCCCCAGGTGGTGGGAGTGCCCCCAAAAATTTGGTTGGGTTTTCTTGGGGAACACAGGGGGATCCTGGCTTAGCCAATTCCCCTACAGCAGCTACTCTTGTCTGTGATGGTGGCATGGGGTTTGCCAACTTCACTGCCTGTCCCAACACTTTGGGTAGGTACAGACAGGAGCCCTACACCAATGGTAGAAAAGCTGAGGCCTACAGAGACACTGGAGCTAGCATCACTATGGTGGCCCATAGGCTAGTTCCCTCTGAGCAGCTTTTGCCTGGTTTCTCATACCAGGTAACTAACATTGATGGCGAACAGAACAGTCATCCCATGGCAGAGGTATGTCTCAGCTAGGGAGGGGTCACTGGTCCTAAAAGGGTGGCAGTGTCTCCAACCTTGCCTGTGGACTGCTTACTGGGGAATGACTTAGAACTCTCAGCTTGGGCTGAAGTTGAACAAGACACCCATTCTAAAATGGTAGGCCTTTCACAAAAGGGTAGTGGGGTTGTGCCAGCCACAACCCCTGTCCAAGTAGATTTCCTCCCTGAAAAGGTTGGAAGGGCAGTGGTAGCCACAGCCCAGGCAAAGACAGACTTCCCTGTAGAGACTGGCAGAGCTGTGACAGTCACAGCCCAAACCCAAACTGAGTGCCTCCCTGAAAAGGTTGGCAAGGCTGTAATGGTCTCAGCCCATACTCAGACTGACATAGGTGTAGTGAAGCCTGAAACTATGGATCACTCCACACAAACAGAGAGTAGTGGGGAGGAAGAAAAGTCTCCCTCTCCCCAGACATTAGGAAAAGGTCAGCCTCCTCAGGGATCTGACCTCACCCCTTGTGAAGGAACTGCCCCAGAGGTAGCCAGGCCTGGCCTGGCAGAGCCTCTGATGTCAGTGGCCCCTTCCAAGGTGGGACCCAGTCTGGTGCAGGTAGCCTGCCTCTCTCTACCCTGCCTCAGTCAGCCCAGGGCTGCAGAGGTCAGGGAGGCCAGTGGACCCCAAGAGGGCCCCTGTCCACAAGAACCCCCCCATCAAAAGAATGAGGATTGCCTGGCTAGTAGCCCTAGCCAGGTGATGGGTAAAAACATTCCTGAGGGATCCCCTTTACAGGTAGTTAGGGACCTCCCCCAGAGGGATTCTGTTGGGCACAGGCAAACATGGGACCTTAGGGCCCCAAACCTGACCTGTCCCTCCAGTAAGCCCACAAAAGGGACCCAGCCTCCAGCTTTAGGTAGCCAGAGGCTGACCCTGAGAGCACAGTGCAACTCAGTGAAAGAAAGAAAGGCATCCATGGTGGAGGATGATTGGAGGAAGCTGAGGCCTCACTTTGAGGACACTCACTTCAGTACTCCATCTCAACACCAGCCTTTTACTTTGCAAAGACACCCCAAAGGTAGAGATTCCCTATGGTGGAGACCCTATGATACCTTTAGGATGAGGGATTGCTTAGTGGACCATGAGACAGGGGGTAACCATGCCAGTGCTGGTCCTTCCTTATATGGCCACTTAGGCAATAGAGGCTTACCTTGTCAAAGCCAGCCTTATCTCCTTTCGTTTGGGGGGGGGGTTGTGTAGGAAGGTGGATATCTGACTATGGTTACCCCCAACTTTTTGCCTAGTGTCTAGCTGGTTTTTCGACTTAGTTGGCCTGAGATCCTGCCATTCAGGGTCTCAGGCTGTCTGCTCTCTCTTTAAAATGGACTCCATGTACCCTAGGTACATAACCAATTGGTAAGGATCACCTTATTGGACCCTGTACAGTGTACCCTAGGTACCCAGGGCATAGGTGTACCCTAGGCCTCCCAGGGGCTGCAGCATGCATTATGCCACCCCTGGTCTGGCCTTCCAATCAGACACAACTGGCTGATCACTCAGCTGGGGCAAGGTCGTGTAATCACCCCTTGCTTAGATATAGTATGCCTATATCTACCCTTATATATAGACACATGTGTACCTATCAGTCACTCCTATGGCAGGCCTTAACAATCCTGGAGGCAGAGTGCTTGGTAACATGTGAGATGGTGCTCTAGCATGAGCTGAGCCTGTCTGCAGCTTTCGGAACCATGTCCTTATAGCTGTTCTATGATATAGCCTACCATATACTCTTAAAGTGCCTTATAATCTTAAACGGTTATGGTAACTATGGTTTGGCTTTATCAAAACATGTTGTGTAAGGTGTCTAACACTTTGGAATAATACCCCCATACCATTTCTGGTGATGAGAATATTATTCCTCCCTTCTAGAGGGAGAGACATGTTAAAATCCTACTTTGCTGTTTATCTCTAACCAAAGCCTCAGCATCACAAAATGGATGCTGCTGCCACAGACACAAGTCTGACCTCCTGCTGCTGGGAGTGATCCCAGCCAGGGAGGCCAGTACAATAGGTTTCCTGCTTGGGGAGGTGCTAGCACCTCCCCAGACAGCCTTTAGTGTATTGGGGCAGGGTGGGCTGAAAGGAATGAGACATGCCTGGGGCACACAAGGTGTTCCTTGCATAGTCCAGTTCAAACCGGCGCTGGGGCACTCCAGCCCCAGCTCTGGCGCGAAACTGGACAAAGGGAAGTGGGTGTAACCACCCCCTCCCAGGTCCCACCCATAAGGCGTGACCTAGCAGGTATCCCAGCCCCCCAGATTAGTATAAGAGTGGGAGTTGGGCCTCAAGACTTTAGATTATCCTGAACCTGCAAAACTGAACAGAAACTCTGGACCTTCGACATTCGACGAAAGAAGAAGACTGAAGAATCTCCCTTGTAGCCAAGGAGTGGCTACCCTATGCAAACAGGCACCATCAAGAGACTACCCTTTGCTTTGCCCACGTTCTACGAGGAACCGACTGCAGAGCCTGACCAGAGCCTTGACTTCCAGACTTCTCCGACCCTGATCCACATCGACAGCAAAGCTGAGATCCGTGGAGGCGACGAGCGACGTGGGACCGGCTACCTGGAAAAAGTGGCTAGTAACTTAAAGCGCAGCTTCTGAGGTACCCTCGAAGTTGTGCACCGGGGATTGAGAAGCCCCAACCCCAAGCACCATCTGCACCGAAGATCAGCCCCCCACACTCCACGAGTCCTGCGTGGGGCCCTTCTGCATTTTCCTGCTTGCCGCGTCTGTCCGGTTGCTTGCCCGCTGGCTAGTGGCCTTTGTGACGACACTCCCTGAAATCTTCTGCGCTGGTTTGGCTCCTCCAGACTGGCTCCCGCTTCTCTGCAAAGAAGAAGCACCCCAGACCTTCCTGGTCTGCACCAGAAGCAAGTCCTTCGTTCTTCGTGGGTTCCGCTTGCCAAGGCTTGGTGAGTCCTAGTCCAACTTCGACGCCGCCGACAGCAAGAGCCTTCGTGGGACAGCTCGCCTCCTGGTCCTGGTCGTCCTCGATGCTTCCTGGTCCTCCTGGCTGCAGCGACAAGCTTCACCTTCACCTGCAATCTTCACGACATCGCCTGGTTCCTTCCTGGTTCCACGTGGTCACTGGCTAGTGACCTTGACTCTGTCCCTTCTGCTTGCAGGATTCCTCTCTTCTTGATCCCAGCCTTGGGATCCACCGGACACTCTTCACTGACTGCCTGTCAGCATCTTTCTTCAGGCATCCATAGGAGTCGACGACGAAAACGACGCATCTTCACCCCTATGCACCCGCAGCCTGTGGGCTAGGTAACTTGGGTACTCCGGTGCTCTTCAGGATAGTGACTATCCTAGTGTCTAGTTTTCAAGTCTCAACTTCCTAGCTACTCCGGAAGTGTCCTAAATCTACCGTTTTCTAAACTGTACTATTGCTATTGACTTTTACGCATTACGCGTGAGTGTTTCCACTCTGCACACGAATCCCGTGGGCCTCCCACTCCCTAACTAACGCTAGTGTAGTGTAGCCCCAGCGATTCCCTAGGCCTAGGCCTATTCTATTTCCGTGACAGTGGTTCTTATACCACTTACTTAGTATATGGTTTGCGTGGCCCCTAGGGCCTAACTGTATTACTTACCTGTGTGACTTAATGTATGCTTAAATAAGACTGTGTTGTACTTACCTCTAATCTCATAAAGAGTGCTGAGGGTTTGACTAGAATAAATACACTTTATTTTATATATATATCTGTTGTGGTGTCCTTTCATTTGGTATTCAAGGGATTATATATGGTATCACAGCTGGCTTCACATGCCATTCAGAGTTTAGCCTAAGACTGTTCTTGTCCATGCTACCACTAGGATAGCTGGTCTATAAGGTTGACTTTACAACCAATCACCATAAGGGTATTTGGACTGATATAAGGTGTACACTAGAACTAGTGACATCATACATCAGGCCAACTTCTCACAGGGGGGTAGTGGACTCGGACATACGACGGACAGAACTCAGAGTAAGCCTTACTCTGAGTTCTGTCCGTCGCATGTCTGAGTCCACTACCCCCTCATCCTGCCCCTCCCCCGCTCTGCTCCACAGCCCCGGAGCATTCCCTCAGCAAGCCGCCACTGCTCATCCCTCATGTAAATATTTGTTCCCACCGACTTTTCTTCCTGCCTAAACACAGAGGTCCTCATTTAGGAGGAATTGGCACAGGGCAGCACCGCAAGTCTACCTGCTCCGCTGCCCTACGCCAATGTGAAAGGACAGGACTGCACCGTATTTATGAGATACGGTGCATTCCTGTCTGTTCCCCCTGCACTGGCACACAATTTGCTGCCTAGCGCCAATGTAGGCTCCATTGCACCATGGTGCAAGGGTGCATTCGTTGTAGGCAGGATTTTGTGCAGGAAGGTGCACAAAAACAATCCTGATACAAATATTTCTCCTTGTTACGCCTCCAGGTTTTGGTGCTGCCCCAGGTTTATGTGATTAAGTAAGTCTGGAGCAGCGTCAAAATCCATGGGTGTTGCATGGGAAAACGAACCACAACGCCCATGGAACGCCTCCTTCATGCAGAATAAGGCAAGGCAGGGACTTGCACAGCTCAGTTTAATCTTACTCCATATCTATAAGGCCTTGCAAAGCCATGCAGAGTGGCTTTGTGCCACCTCATTGATATGATCGAGAGGCAGTCCGACGGCGCAAGTCTCTCATAAATAAGCCTGTCAGTGTGCTGACCCTTAGTGATAGATTTTTATATTTATCTGGACCCTCTTCACTTGATTAGAATCATTCAATTAATTTTGCTTACATTCATTTATAAATTGGCGCTTGTGCAATTTTATTGTGGTCCATTAGAAACTAGAAACTAGTAAGCCAATGTATTTGTTTGTTTTCATTATAAAACTATTTTACACAACTTTCTTCATGACTTGACTATAAAAAGCATTTTATTTAATTGTTTGAGGTTACTGTTCCTAGAAGAATGCAACTTAGAGACCAGTGAATGAAGATTCTTCCCAAATCAGCAAGTAAACAAACGAAGTCTGCCAGCTGGAAATGCACCATCTTGAACTCTCAACCTCTTGGGTGATCGATGTGTACCATCAGGTGAATGGCTGAAGCGCTTTCCATCCAGGAAGATGTGAAAATGTTTGCTGGCCTAGACAACCACCAGACTCTCCTTGTTTGGTTGAGAGTAAGCCCTCCCTGGTAGTCATAAGCTCCTTCTGGCATCAGCCATAGCTGTTACTATGGCATTCTTGATGTTTTGAAAACTTTATTCACACTCTGGTGATCGTTTGAACTCTGCTGTTTTTCTCGTCAGATCATGCAGATGTTCACCTGGGGTGGCATAGCCCTCAATGTACCTGTCACAGAAGCTTACCATGCCTAGCAAAGACTGTAGCATGGTGACATCCTTGGGTTGGCTGGTTGGTGAGAGTGCCCATACCATGTCTGGATCAGGAGACATGCCTTCTTCTGAGAAGATATGGTCAAACAATTGAGAGCATTTGGCACAGACTAGATGACTCAGCGAATGGGATCTTGAAATATTTCTGCAACTGATAAAATACAGAAACTGAATCGTTTGTACCTAAAAAGGCCAAAGTTTATGGAACATGTTGTAATATACCTGCAATTGTCCTCTAGTTCAAGTTGATGGCATCCTTTGTTGAGATTGAGCTTTGAGAAGATTTTGGCACCATTTAGATGAGTAATCATATCTGCTATGTGTGGACCAGGGTGATTCTCTTGTTCTTTTGCTTGGTTTGGCAAACGCATGTTAGCACAGATGCAGATGTCACCCTTCTTGTCTTTTTTTGGTTTCACCAACATAGGTGATACCCAGGGAGTAGGACCCCTTGACGGTTCAATGATGTCAGGCTTAAGCAAGTTCTATATCTCACTTTCCGCAGGTGAAATGCGATCTTCCTATATCTTTATGCCACCGGTCGAATTTCTTCATTGATGTGAAGTTGAATTCAACAGTCTTACAATTTTCCTAGACCACACAACAGCATGGGGAACTTCTGGGTGATGGCAGGGCCTGTGTGCATGTGGTAATTGATGGGTAGAAGACTCATGTATGCTGCTGTGGCAAAACGAAGAAGACACACTCCTGCCGCTCTCCCTTGTAAGACTTGTATGATTGTCTTGAAGGTTTTTGTCTTGTGCTGTATTGTGACCACAAAAGATCCTCTGCTGCAGAGTGTCTGAGTCGCTATCCAAGTGTATACTTGGATTTGTTCCGGCTGCAGCTTTAGTTCCAAAAAAGTGTGAAGTTGCATGATATTAAGGGAGGCCCCACTGTCAGTGTTGAACTGCAAGAGGTGTTCATTGACATGCACCTGAATATTGGGACAATTGTGGATGGCTTGCATGGTGTGTGCCCTCTGTACGTTTTCAGTCTTCAGGCCAGATGTGACTGTTTCTAGCCTCCTTACCATCTCTAGACACAAGATGTGCCAGTCCTTCAGCAATGTATATTGTTATTGGTGCCACTCGTCCCTTGTGATGAACGGTTGTATTCATCTTCCCGTTGCAATCAGGAGGCTTCATTCTGGCCCATGTGTATATCCTCTGGTGTGATTCAAGCCATGTCTTGGAGCCCTGTCACACTGATGGACACTCCACTGTCAATTACAAAGTCAACTAGGTGGCCCCCTTTGTGCAGACTGACTAGGGCCCAACTGTGTTCCTGAGCGCTTGCTGACATCTTCAGGAGATAGCCATCTTCTTCAATGTCACTCGAGGATGGCACCAGTGACCCGCTGGAGAATGATGAAGGGGATCTTTACGTGAGGGCAGACTGAACTTTCCTTATGTGGTATTTTATTTTGTCTTGGGAGCATCGCTGCAACCGTTCTGTGACTTTAAGATTGTCAGGCATTTTTGTGCACTCTGGTTTCTCTTTTCTGATCTGAGCCCGGCAGACAGACTGAAAATGATTTTCTTTATCCACCATTTGCAGTTTTGTCAGCGAGCTAGAAATTTCCCTTCATGGGGAAATGATAGGCCGGGATAATAGCATGTTATTTTGGACTTGATGGTTGTGTGTCGCTGTATCTCATGGCTTGTGCAAGGTTTACTGTGTGTAACAAGCACCATCTCCTTCTGTGATGATCCAGCTTCCATGGCAGCAGTCTGTTTTTCTGCTCTCTCATCTGATTGTGCAGCCACGGGCATTTTATTCAGACTGTGTGTTTCTTTGAGCTTGCGTCTCTGAAAAGAGTCAGACAGATATCCTTTGATTATGTTGAGACAGATGACCTCCTCAAAACTGAACTCACTGAATTTTCAGTATTTAAGGAGCATCTGTAATTGTTCTGTGAACTCATCCATTGTTTCTCCAGGTTGTTGACAGGCTTTGAGGAAAAAGTAGCGCTCATTGTCAACATTTGGTGTGGGGTCAAATTTCTTGGTGTGATCCAAATTGGCTGCCTGGTAGGTAGTAGTGTCTGCACTCGAATGTTTCTCAACAACCTCTGTGACGCCTTCACTAGCTAGATGTTTTAGGGGCCTAATTATTTTTGCATCATCCTCCTCTTCCAATGCATCAATGCAATTATTGAAGCTTTCAATCCATGCAGTCCATTTGGCACCAATTTAGTGCTTCACCATTGTGTCAAAAAGTGGTGGCAGCTTCAGAAAGATGACTGCATTGTATGTGGCCTTGCATTCTCGCTACATGACAAAAAGGAGTTGAGATTTGTAGTGGATAGCACAGATACAATGCAGCACGTTATGTATTGTGCCAGGAACCAAACTAGCCTGCCTAACAATATTACGCAGATGTTGCTCCACACTACATGGGGGTTGATACAATGGGCAGCAAATCTTGGAAGTGTTGTGATGGATAGCTTCAAGTACATTTTGGCTATGCAGTGCAGCTGGACAACATGTAGCTGTGATTTATTGTGATGAGGACAGTGAATGCTCTCAAATGGCAGCAGGTATGAAGCTCAGCTTGCAATGTAGGTGGGGATGCCCACGTCTTTGCCGCACCTCATGGGGCAGGGCACAGGCATGTAATGGGCATTGAGTTGGTGAAGAGAGGGTTTTCTTTGTTTTGCTTTCTTGAGGAAAACTCATTGGGTCATGTGACTTAAGAAACACACTTGTAGCACTGTGTGAATGGCAGGGCCCTGCAGCAGGCAGAGGTACCAGCATGTGGGCAGCATGTAAATGGGATAGGCGGGTTTGCCGTGGGGTTCAGGAAGTGTCCACGGCCTTCACTCTCGCTTCTTGCCAGTTGTAGAGTTGGACAAATGGAGGAAAGAAGAACCTGACTCTATGGATGTGGGTACAACTTCTTTTATTTATTACTTATCTCACCTCTCACCCCAGACCCAGTGCTTGATGGTCACAGGCAGCAGAAATACATAACATTCCCTGCCTCTTGATACCCCTCCCCATGAAGTCATTCCTGGGATCCTACCCCTCATGGACTGGGCGTCCTGCCCTGAGGGCCCAAGTGCTAAATGGCCCATGATGCATTATTAATTCCTTGAACACCCCAACTATTGTTAGGTTTGCTGTGCAACTCAAATGCTTACAGTCCTGCAGCATTGAACATCAAATACATGGACTAAAATAGAAAGTTTAAAGGAAAAATACGAAAGGAAAGCAATCTCGTTTGACATTTGGCCCCTGCCACACCAACCTTACCGGTTTCCAATCTCTTCAATTGTTATAATTATTAGTATGAGGTAGGTCACTGCATACATGTGAGGGGATGGCATAAATGGCAGTAACTTTGTCATCCACTGGGAACCGGTTGCAGTTCCTGTAGTTTAAGCCATCCTCTGTGGTTCTAGGATCGATCACTGCCTCCATTGTCTGTGAAGTGGCTATAATGATGGCCGCCTCAGCTATGTTTAAGGAAGAAATAGGGACCAGCGTCACTACAGAAAATATAAAAGGGTTCAAATAGGAGATGAGGCAGGCCTGCAAGACTTTCTCTTACGGTTATTACAGGGTTCCAGAATCGGAATGCATGTGGCAAAGACAGCACAGAGGTTATTCACTCTGATGAATGACAAGAGGGCAGTATGTGTCCTGGAGGAGCAAACATCGGGCTAGACAGTGAAAGCAAGAAATGCAAAACAAGCATTGGCAAAGATGTTAGGTGTGAATTTAATGCTCACTCGGCACTCACCCAGGCACACTGCTTACTGTACACTTACACAGGCACTACATACTACTTATAAAGACCTGTCCCCATGCACTCATAGAAAATCATTACTCACCCTGCACACACCATGGATATATGGATCATTGTCCACTTACACTAGGGCAGCTCTATACTCATACAGACAGACCACCCCTCACCATTTAATCACAGAGGCACATCGCTCACCGTTCATCACACACGCACACTGCTACCTCTATACTTGTATAAGCCCCAAAAGCTCACACAGGCCAAAACTCCCCATGCACTCACACAGGCATTCTGCTTAGTCAACAGTCCTAAAGACACTCCTCTCCCCATCCACTAATACAGACCGACCAGCAGATATTTAGCCTACACTAATATAGACAGTACTCTATTTCACAGATTGAAGTAGGTGTGGTGATTTGTGAACAGCATTCCCAAGTTCTTTAATTGTACCAAAGCAATTCCCATATTTTTGAAAGAATACAACAAAAAATAGCTGTTCCTGCATGGTTAATGTCAACCTTAGTTTTCTCAGGCTGAATGGAAAGGAGGGGGTATCCTGCATCCTGAAGAAAGCCAAGGGACAGACAGTTAAAAAAGAGGAAAACCTTTTCTCCAGGGTGACTGTTCCCTGAAAGAAATGTGCATGTATGCAGTTGATTATCAGCAACATAAATATAGGCTTTAACCCGTTCTATGTTTTGGACAGCCAGGAGCTTTCTGACGCCACAGTGCTCATGTGCGTAGGATGACTCCCGGCCATCCTCGCACATGGCAAAGGAAATCCCTCTGGTGCGGGCACCAGAGGGATCTCCTTTTCAATCAAAGCACCCTTAGGAGCTGGGGTAGAACTTCCCTAGCTCCCGAGGGTGTTCTGATAATTTCTCTGAAATGATGTTTGGGGCGCATGTCGTGCTGACGTCATTTCAGAGAAACCAAAACTGAAACTCAGTTTATGTGCCTCAGTGCTCAGGGGGCTATCTCAGCCCCCTGAGCACTAAGATAGATGGGAGAGGTATCATGGGAAAGGGGAGAATCCCCCCTTTCTAATGATACCCCTCCCTAGTGGATCCCTGCTTGGGAATCACCTCAGGAGGGCGATCCCCAAGCAGGGATCCACTCACTAGGCACCAGGGAGGGGGAGCGGCCCCTTTGGGCAAGGGCTTTTGCTCCCTCCATATTTGTGGGCCAGATCAGTCTTTCTGCCCCCCCCCCTTGGGAGGCAGATGGGCAATAGCTCCCGATCTGCTCTCCTAGGGGGCAGAAAGCACACTAGGCACCAGGATTTTTTTCTGTTTATAGGTGGCTGCCCAAAATGTTCATGCCAATGTTCCAATTCCCCAAACAAAAATTACACAGTCTTTCTGCCCCTCCTGGGAGGCAGATGGGGGCACTATCCTCCGATCTGCACCCCTGGGGTGCAGAAAGCACACTAGGCACCAGGGATATTTTTCTGTTTATAGGTGTAGGGGCTGCCGAAACTGGGCAGGCCAATGCCCCCCAAAAACAATTCCTCAGTATTTCTGCCTCCCCTGGGAGGTAGATGGGGCAACAGCCCACTGGGCACAAGGGCACCAGGGATTTATTTTAAGTATATAGGAGTAGGGACTGCCCAAAATGGACATGCCAATGCCCCCACCCCTCAAAACAAATTCCACAGTCTTTCTGCCCCCCCCCCCGAGGCAGATGGGGCAATTGCCCCAGATCTGCCCCCAAGGGGTAGAGAAAGCACACTAGGCACCAGGAATATGTTTATTGGCATTTCAGGGAGAAGCCCCAGGGCCGCTCCTGTTTTTCTTAGGGACACATTTTGGCTGTTTCAGTCAATCACTAGAAACCAGTGAGAATTTATGTATCTGTGAACTGGAGTTTGGCTGACAGTCTGTGTGTACTGACCTTTGGCTGGCATTTTGCTGGCAGTGTGTGTGAACCTGCACTTGGATAATGGTGTGGGTGGACTCACGCTTGATGGTGGTGTGTGTAGATTGGCACGTGCCTGGTGGTGTGCATGGAGTGGCACTTGGCTGGCAGTGTGCGTGGACTGGTGCTTGGCTGGCTGCGTGCATGGATGGTGTTTGGCTGCAGGGCCGGACTGGTTGTAGCGGGCACCGGGCATTTCCCCAGTGGACCGGAGGGGTGGGCCAGTTTTCTAGCCATGGGTGACGGTTTTGTCACTGGGGGCCAGTTTTGCAGCAATGCTGCATTATCGGCCTCGAGTAACAAAAAGCGGGAGCGGTGCTTTTTACTAGAACCCCTCTTGCAGGGCATGTTGAGCAGCAAACTGACAAGGCTGGTTGAATGTTGCCAGTCCTGCCCTGCTTGGCTGGTGGTGTGTTGGATGGTGTTTGTTTGGTGGAGTGTGTGGGTGGCACTTGGCTGGAGGTGTATGTGGATGGCGTTTAGCTGTCAGTGTGCATGAATGGCGCTTAGCTTATGGTGTCATTGGATGGTGGTGTGCATGTACTGACACTTGGCTGGTGGTCTTGCTTGCATGGATCCCCCAGCGTTTTCTTACCCAGCATCCCCCGCAAACATCAACTTTACTTACAAAGGCATATTTTCTTTGCATTTCTGTGTGGGTAAGTTGTAGGATCACCATGCAGGCACAAATTTCCTACCCCACAGTATTCCCCTTGGACTCCAGAGAAAAATGATCCCTCTCTTATGTGCCCAAAGTAGCATCAGCCTAAAAATGTATAACCAAACTGCTCTTTTGGATCCACTTTGGGCCCCCTTCAACTTTTACACTTTTTTAGCCCTTCCATGTCATCTGCACTTGGCCCATTCACACAAGTAAAGTACCATTTTTAATGGGAGATTGAGGGGAACGCTGAGTGGTAGGAAATTTGTGCCGTGCGGTGATCCCACAACTTTCCCACACAGATATTAGAGGAAAATTTGACTTTAGCTAAATTTGAGGTTTGCAGTGGATTCTGGTAAGGAAAATGTTGGTGGATCAACACAAGCCACACCTCCCTGGACTCCCATGAGTGTCTAGTTTTCAGAAATGTCTGCGTTTTTTAGGTTCCCCTAGATGTCTGCAAGCCCGGGACCAAAAACACAGGTGCCCACCTATCTATCACAAAAACGACCTCGTTTTTCAAGGGGGTCACCTGCATTTTTGGTCCTGGGCTCGGCAGCCATCTAGGGAAACCTACCAAACCCAGACATTTCTGAAAACTAGATAGCTAGGGGAGTCCAAGGAGGTGTAGCTTGCATGGATATTCCAACATTGTTCCACCCAGAATCCCCTGCAAACCTCAAATTTAGCTAATAAAATAACATTTTCCTCACTTTTCTGTGTGGGAAAGTTGTGGGATCAAAGGTCTGCCACACATTTCCTACCACTCAGCATTCCCTTAGGTCTCCAGATAAAAATGGTACCTCACTTGTTTGATCATGCCAAGTACCCGTGACAGGCAAGGGCCCAAAACGTATTGTGGAGACATCAAAATTACCAATTACAAAACAACATTGTTTTGCAGAAGTGGTCACCTGGGTTTTTGGCCCCGGGCTCGACGACCATCTAGGGAAACCTACCAAACCCACACATTTCTGAAAACTAGACTCTCAGGGGAGTCCCGTGATGTGTGGCTTGCATGGATTTCCCAACGTTTTCCTGCCCAAAGTCCCCTGCAAACGTGAGAAAAATTTGAATTTGTCAGCTAAATATGAGGTTTACAGGGGATTCTGGGTAGGAAAACTTTGGGGAACATAGAATTGTAGAACAACTGTTATTACCTATTGACTTTCTATGCATTTCTGCCTTCCAAATGTAGGACAATATGTAAAAAAAGTCACTTTGAAAAATGCCCTCTAACCCACATGCTAGTATGGGTACCCACAATTTCGGAGATGTGCATATAACTACTGCTTTTAAACTCTATATTTCAATCCCATTCAGGAAATATAAAGGTGTCCTTGATACCATTTTTTATTCTTTATATTTTACCAAATGAATTGCTCTATACCAGTTACACAATGAAAACCCAGTGCAAGGTGCAGCTCATTTATTGGCTCTCGGTAGCTTGGGTTCTTGGTGAACTACAATTCCTATATCTCACTGCAACCAGAAGGGGCCAGAGGATGTAACGGTATATTACTTTTCAATATTTTTTTAGCTCAACTGTTAGTTTCTACAGGAAATCCTTGAAGGATCTACACAAATGACCCCTTGCTATATTCAGAATTCTTTCTACTTTCGTGAAATGTATAGCTTTCTGAGATCCATTATTGGTTTCTTCCCCATTTCTATCACTAACAGGAAGTAGGTTGAAAGCACAAAAAATTGTAAAAATTTTGTTATGTCCCAGTTAAATGCCAAAACTGTAGAAAATGTTGGTTTTCAGTCCTGAAAGCTAGGAAGATTGTGATTTCAGCACCACAAGCCCTTTGTTGGTACTATTTACCGGGAAAACAAACACTTTCTTCTGCATCCCTTTTTCCACATTAAAATCCACAGGATGTTTGAAGAAAAGGACTCAAATTTGGCGTGGATACCCTATGTGGACAAAAAGCTACAGGGGCCTAAGCGCAAACTACCCCAAATAGCCAAAAAAGGCCTAGCACGGTGGGCGGAAGACTAGCAGCAAAGGAGTTAAGTGAGAGGCTCATTTGAAGCTTTAGTGTGACAAAGAGGAACTGTTTTTGAGAGTTACTGTAAGGCTGGCACTAGCTCTGGAATACATCCTTTGAATACAACAGTCTGTGTATTAATAAAAATATAACATATGAAAATACTGCAAGTACTGAAATGGCAAATATTTTTGCACATTTTGAGGCAGTCTACCTTTGAATTTGTTCAATTCATAATTAAAACGATATCAGCCTGCCTTATCACAGTATGTATCTTTCTTTTTTTTTTTTTTAATAATGACTTAACAGTCAAAGTGCCTTTTTCTTAAGCAGAAACCTATTAGCACTCTATGGGGCAGATTTACAACTTCTGGCGCATCTCTGCTAATCAGCAGGGATGCGCCAGAAGAGTTGTGATGCATCTTCCCACCCGTGCGCCACCACTGATGCGCCACATTTACAATGTGGCGCACCATGGCGCACGGTTGGGCAGATGCGTGTTGCATCCCCCGGCGGAAAGGCGGCGCATTGCTGGAGTCGCGTCGCAAGCGTGACGCAGCTCCAGCAAGGCTCGGGGTGCCCCTATTCCTAACATGCTTCATCAATCCTTATGCCTGCTTCAAGCAGGCGCAGGGTTTTGACGCAGCATGGCCGTAAAAGTGACTGATTGAAATCTTGTAGATTTCACTCAGCCACTTTTCGGAGACGGTCCTGTGCCGGAACGCCCATTTTTAAATAATCCACATCTAACTGACGCAAAAGCTCTATTGGAAAAGGTTGAAAAGGAGATAACGGAGTTCAAAGACTATACAGTCATTCAAAAAAGCAATAAGTTCGAGTTGGACAAAAATAATTTTTCGTTGGAATCAACTTATCCTTATTTAAATAAAGATTTCTATACTAAAAACGACTCGAGAAACTATCTTCAGAATTATCGAGGCCGGTCGCGAAAGAAATTCATCACCTTCTCAGAATCATCATCGTCCTCGAGTGAGAACACAGACGTCAACACCAGGGCAAATCAAAATCCAAGGCTAAATCAACAAAATCAGGATCCGCAAATATTAAACCAAGAGGCACGTTTTTTAGCCAGAGGCCAACGACAAGGCAGAGGACGGTTACGATACTCCCAACCATGGGAAATGAGGACACGCCGGCAGTACTACAGGAGCTAGTTTCCTCGCCGATATTCAACCTGTCTGATAAAATTCTAACAAAAGCTGAAATGTCAATACTAGAGAAAGGATTAAGCTTTGTTCCATCTAGACCAACAGACTTTGTGAAAATGAAGTTGGAAACACTGGAGTTTTGCCGCAAAATTCGTCTTAAAACGTTCTTTTCGGACTCCAGTGAAGCTGCTACAACAGAGTTAACAGGACTGAGGAGAAAATCCTCTTTTTGTCCATCAGGCCCCAAAGTCCCTAAAGAAATTAGTACCTTTGAAAGAACCGTTCTATCTGGAATAAAGGCAATGGAAGGCAAAAGAGGCTATGTCAAGTACAATTTAGCTAAACAAGAGAAAGATGCTTTGATGGACCTTAAGAATGACAGATCGGTAGTGGTCAAACAGGCGGATAAAGGGGGTGCAATTGTTATTTGGGATGTGAACAAATACAAGAAAGAGGTGCTACGCCAGTTAGAGGATGTTGAATGCTATCGAAAAATCTCCAAGGACCCAAAAAAGGAATTACAAAACCAACTATTCCAAATCATCGAAGAAGGTTACACACAAGGCTTTGTTGGTCCAAAAGAACGAATTTTTTTACAGAATAAGAACCCTAGAACACCCGTCTTTTATGTTCTGCCCAAATTACATAAAAGCGAACTTGACCCCCCAGCCGACCGATAGTGTCGGGTTGCGAGTCACTTATTGAGCCAGTGGCTCAATATATTGACTTCTTCCTGAAACCTTTCAGTGGTGAAATTCCGGCCCACCTTAAAGATACCACGGCCTTCCTAAACAGAATAGCACCCGTTGGTTTTGACAACACAAGACAACTGATGGTCACATTGGATGTAGTATCACTTTACACCCAAATTCCCCAGGATCAAGCATTAGAGACTTTAGAGTGGTTCTTGGGCAAAAGAGAACAGCCGGTCCAAGTACCCATGGAATTTCTTTTGGCACTTGCCAAATTTTCATTGTCCAAGAACTATTTTACATTTGATTCACAGTTCTTCTTCCAAACAAAAGGCGTGGCTATGGGCTGTCCCTTCGCCCCAGAACTAGCGGTGTTATATATGGGTTTATATGAAAATAATTTCATATATAATAACAACCCTTATTTGGCAAACATTTCTAGTTACATGCGTTACATCGATGACATCTTTTTAATCTGGACAGGCACACAGCAATTACTTGATGAGTTTGTAGGATGGCTCAATGGACGGTCTAATGACATCAAGTTCAGTTGTTCGTCATCAAATGAATCAATCACATTTTTGGATGTAAAAGTGGAGGCATCGGATGGACATCTAGAGACCACACTTTTTAGGAAATCGACTGATAGGAATAAGGCGCTACATTACACCAGCAACCATCCTCGAAGTCTGAGACAAAATCTACCGTATGGCCAGTTCCTGCGGATCCGCAGGAACTGTTCAAATAAAGAGGAGTATTTTGCGCATGCGAACAAACTAAAAGATCGTTTATTAGCGAGGGGATACCCCAAAAAGTTACTAAAACATTCTCTCAAGAGAGCATGGTGGACACCAAGGGAAACACTGTTGGAGCAAAAAACAAAGAAAATGGCCAATTGACCAGTCTGTGTCACCACGTTTTGCCCTAACACACATCAACTTCGAAAACTCATCCTCGCTAATTGGCACTTGATCAAGGATCTTCATGAGGAATTTTCCATCCCTCCTCTATTTGCATATAAAAAAGAGAAAAGCATAGCCAACTATATTGTGAGAGCGGCTTTACCGAAACAGCAGCCCCCGACTCTGAGAAGCATGTTAGATCTACCACCAATTGTAGGACACCACAAATGCGGGACCTGCACATGCTGTGATCAAACCATTGAAGGTGATGTCTTCACGCTCAATAACATCCATTGGAAGCACAATGCTTTTACAAATTGTAAAACTAGGAATGTTGTGTATGCAGTAACCTGCCCATGTCCAAAGCTTTACATCGGAAAGACCACCCAGGAGGTGCGGCAGCGCATCACCCAGCACAAGTCGAGGATTCGACGACGAGAGGAAAATGCTCCCCTAGTCAGCCACTGGGTGACAAAAACACACAGTGAGGAAGACTTCAAATGGACAGTACTTTCTAAAATTGAGAGAGACCCCCGAGGAGGTGATTTGGAGGGCCATTCGAGTCAGCGTGAAGCATTGCTCATTATGAAATTCAATACGGCAATTAACGGTCTAAATGAGATAGCGGAGATCTTTAGACCAGTGGTATAAACTTTGTCTTTTACAGCATGATACTCTGATTTCAGGTCCCCCGTTGATGCCACATTACCATTTGCTAGACTAGACCACATCAGTTCAACTTATTCTCCATAAAGCGTGCCTGTTTCGTTTGTTCGTATTAACGTTGATGACATATCATATAGGCACCGATAAATAAGGCTATCAATCAGCTTTCCATCAAAGAACTCCATGTCCCACCATGCGCTGAACCATCGGCACATTAAACTACAATTCCCATGAGCCAACGGGATATCATGACCCGGGAGCATTCAGTTGTTACTCGCCCCAGTCTTCCCAGGAGTATGGCTGACGGACTGATGGAGCCGCGAAGCGCTGGAGGAGCAGAGTAATCTCGGTAAGCGTCTCCTCCTTCTGACAGCCCCACATACTACATAGATATGGCCAGCCGAGCAATACTAATGGCGATTTTTTTACGCCTTTGTGTATTAGATGCCGGCACGGGACTCTAATGTGAGACGAGCACGCAAACTTACATAGGTAAGCGGCTGCCTTCAGGATCCAATGGCATTTTCCCGCAGCCCGTTGAGATCACAAAGAGGTTACCAATTAGTATTTCCTTTCGCTCTTAGGAAGAAAATATAGTTCTCCACCGAGGGAGCCGGCTAAGGAGGCAGCCGTCTCAATTCGGTAAGCCATTATGGTATTCATTACAAGACCAAGAGGTTGGGGGAACCCATTTACACTCCGGCTGATATAAATTTAATATCTATTATAGGATTCGGCTGTCCCATTCAGACAACAGATTTACGGCGAAGGGTGAGCTAAATGAACGCTTACAGTTGTCTCTATGTGTGTCTTTTTAACATTTTTTGACAGAAAGAATGAGGATATAAGTGGGTTCTATTTGTTTTTCACAGCCCCAGGGCAAGCTGGATTGGTCACAGACAGTTAAGGTTCCATATTGACGCACTTGTCTAAGGTGGGTGTGCTCAGCCGCTGATGGCTCTCTAGAGGTCCTGAGTTGTTCTAACTATCTAAAGAGGGTTTGTTGTCTTTTTATTACAGAAATTGGTTGGTCCTGAAGAGAACCTCATAAAGACAGAGGTTCGAAACGCGTCGACCAGATCGGTCCTTTTGGCACCCACTTGAGGTGTTCTTATTAACAACGTCCTTTTGTACTTTTATTGCATAAAAAAAGAAAAAGTATTTTGACTTATCTAAAGTTTGGCAGTCAATATATTGAAAAAGGAAAGGTGTCATTAGGTCCACTTTGTTCAGTGCATGTTGATTGTATGCATGAGTGTATTGGCCATGAATGTTTGAGGAGTGAATGTAGTTTGAAATCTCCATATAGGGGATCAAGATTATTGTGTAATGTTGTGTAATGTATTTGTATTTTTACTATGTTGTTTTTTGGAAAATGTAAATGCGCAATGAATAATTGTTTATGAGAAAAATGAGAAATAAACAATAAATATTTACCTGAGTAAAAAGGAAATTTATAAAGCCCTCCTCTCACGTTTTACTTTTCATGATAGGAGCTATAAAAGGGTGTTTTTAGTGATTCTCAGTCTGGACAGTTTGTTTTGCTTTTTCTGCTAATTGGGCTCAGTTCAGCTGAGCTTTCTTTGAGCCAGGACCCAGTTTTGGTTTGTAGGAACGCCCATTTGTGGCGCAGGGCTTTACAACGTGACGCATCTCCCTAGATGCGTCACATTGTAAATACCCTGCAGCATGGCGCTGGCTTTGCACCGCTGCTGCGTCACAAAAGTTACACAACGGCGGCGCAAACGTGGCGTAGGGGGCTTGTAAATCTGCCCCTATATTTATGTCAGTATTCCTCAGTGCACCAACCTGGATTAACATAATTGACCCGACAGACATCTGAAGTGATTACATTAACCAACTGAGCTTTCTTGCCAGAACAGCACATTTCCAGAGTTAAACTTGCATTTATTTTTCATTTCATTGTATATGCAGTTGCCTGTTCTATAGGCGAAAGGCCATTATATCAGTTACAGATTATTCTGTTCTATTAGCTAGGTGGCTAAACCCACACCTATTGTAGTCAGGATCAAAATTCCCAAACGTTTTTATGCACTTCGATCGTTGCATTCACCCTACACTCACAGTAAACGTCACTCACATACAAGCTGGTGCCATCCCTACAACCCCAGTGGGTACTCCGAAGAAGTACGCTCCAAATAAACAATACTACAAATCAAAGGGGCATATTTTCAACAAACGGCGTTAAAATTATCGCCGCATTGGCGTCAGAAAACTGCCGCTAAAGCGGCGACAATGGGCTTGATAATATGCCGCAGAGAATTCCCATAGAAGCCCATGTTCTGGTGTCAACATGGGCTTCTATGGGAATTCTCTGCGGCATATTATCAAGCCCATTGTCGCCAATTTAGCAGCAGTTTTCTGCCGCTAAAGCGGCGTTAATTTTAACGCATTGCTTGACAATATGCCCCACAGAAAGTAGTCTCTAGCCTCCCATGAGTCCCTGCATCCCAAGGGTGTCCATTCCTTAAGGGCTACAAATTACAAATTCTTTGCAGCGGACCCTTGTACAGTCTATGAGACCCTCCCTAAGCAGTGGTATTGGGACGGCCAGCAGAGCGACAGAGTTGATGCTTCAAGCAGACGCACTGAACTGTGCACCGAAAATGGCTGGTACACCTAAAAAAAGTTAATAAAAACAATTCATGACTACACATTGTACTGTGGGACTCCTACACCCCACACTCTCCAACAATCTGCACCTGTATCCCAGAGCTTGCAGTGCACCAAACTGCCCTGACACTACAGCACTGCATTATGCTCTGCCATGCATGCCAATCCCCCAAAAAAGAATACAAGCAACACACACTCACAGGTACCTTCAGACAGACACAGTGACACACTAATCAACACGTGAAGCACCTTCGACATCCACAAGTGGCGACAGATTTGATTAACCCTTCACTCTTTGTCCTTCATGAACAGCAAATGTTAAGGTCTGACGACTGCTTCAAGTCAAGCCTGACCTAAAAAGGGAATGTTTAATGAAATAGGACCGCGGCAGCAATAAAGGCACTGGAAACTGCTTCACTAATTCAATAAACAGCTTGACAGCCAACCAATCTCGGGTCCAGTCCAAAAGGAATGCATCTCAGTAATGCCAAGCTGCAAACACCAATCTTGTTAAGCGCAGCCAGCCTGAAAACCCTCAGCAGCTGAATGCTTGCCAATGACAAGCCATTAGAATGGACGAAGATATCTAATTCTACGTACCCCTTAAATTCAGAAAATTGCATCAACGCTTTGTAAGGACAAGTGGTCCTACCTCCCAATTTTCCAAAAATCGATATATTTTTCCCACAGTTATATGTTAGACTATCACATGGATAAATATACTCTAAGAAGAATATTGTAATCAAAATACTGTTCACTCGGTGTGAATTTTCTATTATTAACGTCAATGGGGACATATTTGTGCAAACATTATTGATGCCATGATATGTATATTTGACAATATTCTGCCAACGATTATCTGGTACCACGCCATCTCCACACCCAACTAATCCATTTTTCATTATTCTCAACCTGATAACTAATTTAGCCCCTCACCAATTTAGGGGCATATTATCAAGCCAGGCGATAAAATTATCGCCGCTTTAGCGGCAGAAAACTGCCGCTAAAACGGCGATAATGGGCTTGATAATATGCTCTATGGAATTCCAATTGAAGCCCATGTTAGACGTCCTTCACATTTAACATGGGCTTCAATTGGAATTCCATAGAGCATATTATCAAGCCCATTATCGCCATTTTAGCGGCAGTTTTCTGCCGCTAAAGCGGCGAAAATGTTATCGCCTGGCTTGTTAATATGCCCCCAACTTCTTACCGCTTCAGATTAAGCCCATCTTTTGTCCCCAAAAGCTCCATGGGGCATATTATCAAGAACGGCGATAATGGGCTTGATATTATGCCCTTGAGAATTCCAATAGAAGCCCAGGTTCACACCAGAACCTGGGCTTCTATAGGAATTCTGAAGGGCATATTATCAAGCCCATTATCGCTGCTATAGCAGCAGTTTCCTGCCACTAAAGCGACGATAATTTTAACGCAAGTGCCCTAAAAACAAACCATATAACACACAATATAAACAGCAAGATTCCACACACCAAATACAGACCTCTTTCAAATCCCCATCTTCCCTTCTAGTCTTTCGACCATCACCGGCCTCCTAACCTCTGCTCTCATCTACTAGCCTTTCCCCATATTCCTCATTGAAAGTTTGCAAGTCCAGAAACCCTAACCTGGAATGCTCCACAACATTTGGCTGGAATTGTAAACAGGGAAGCACAAATGTCCATCATATTCAAAATGAATTTCATTACATTGTTCCACTTCTGGAACACTCCCATGCCTCCTCTTAGTTGCACCTATTGCCAAAAATCCCTTCCATTGTCTTAATGTTTTTTCTATTTGAAAGAACCAATAATCTCACTATTAAATGGAGCCCCATTACCCTCCTACCTCACAGAGCTCCAGGGGCACCTCTGTATTGACCACATCTGCTCCTGGTGACAGAACCTCTGTCACTGTGACTAAGTCAAGGCTTCCACAGTGTCACTTTCAATGTCATGGGCGCATCTTGCTCTAAAAACAGTGCTATTATACATCACAGCACAAAACCCACTCAATTCTTGTAGCTGGCTTGTATTCTAAAAATAAGATACTATCTAGTTGTCCATGCTCAGACTGACAGAATTCTAACCCACAGCACCATCACCATCGACGTCAAGTGCGGATCACCAGGGTTTGCAGTTGCGACCCCTAGCTTGTCCCTTGTGACTCCTGGCATTGCATTTGTGACCCCTGGACTCAGAGGTGACAACATCTGTGCCAAAAACACTGGGACACCTCCTCCTTATGGACATCGGCCGGGACTTCAATCTCCTTGTTTTTTGTCATTTTTTAAACTTACACTAATATTGAATAACATTATATTATTCACTATTAGTGTAAAACAATTGAGTACAATTAGCTAGAATATAACTCTCCCTGGCATATGAGATAAGTAAAAAATGCTTTTAAATTTATGTTGTGTGTATGCGTGCAGGTGACAGTGTGTTTATGTGAGAGAGAGTGTGTGAATGTGTGATTGTGTGTTGATGTGTAAGCATCTGTACATGAGTGAATAGAAAAGTCCAGTAAGGGTATTTGACAGTTAGGAAGTTAATGGTGCTCTGCAGGTAAACGTGAATGGTGCGAACCCAATAGATGTTATGGTGCAAACAGGGAGGGGAAACCCTTAAAAACCCCTCAAAAATGTGTAGGAAAAACCTACAACCAAACAATTAGGACAATCCTGTGCACACATACAGTTTATCAAATCAATGTTGAAAAGGGTAAGTACAGAAATGAAAAGAGGAGCATTCGCATATGAACAGGTGGTTCTGTTTAATTAGCGTAGCCAGCCGACACGTGTTTCGTCATGGAAAGAGTAGACCACGACTCTTCAGGGCTGTAGCCTTAGCCTGAAAACAGTGGATGCCCACAGTCGGTGATAATTCCAACCCGGCTGGGTAAACAAAGCAATAGATGAAGAAGGTTGGCCCAAAGTTCCAGCACGAATAAGTCTCTGCGCAAATAGTCACTATAGCTGGCGAGTCAACACGTCCTGGCGGCATCCATTCACTTGTACACCGAATGGATGCCGCCAGGACGTGTTGACTCGCCAGCTATAGTGACTATTTGCGCAGAGACTTATTCGTGCTGGAACTTTGGGCCAAACACTTACTTTTCAGAAATAATACACTTCGAATACGGATTGACATTGAAGACTTGATTTTGCGTTACTGGCGGTAGACATCTTTAGAACTACTTTTACTCGAACTAAGAGACGATACAGATTTGTTTTGCTTGATTGACCAACCTTCTTCATCTATTGCTTTGTTTACCCAGCCGGGTTGGAATTATCACCGGCTGTGGGCATCCACTGTTTTCAGGCTAAGACTACAGCCCTGAAGAGTCGTGGTCTACTCTTTCCATGACGAAACACGTGTCGGCTGGCTACGCTAATTAAACAGAACCACCTGTTCATATGCGAATGCTCCTCTTTTCATTTCTGTACTTACCCTTGTCAACATTGATTTGATAAACTGTATGTGTGCACAGGATTGTCCTAATTGTACATGAGTGAATGTATAGGTCAAATGGAGTGTGATGTCACTTCTGCTACCCTTTGCCTTTCTGTGAATTGGCGTTCATGACCATCACTGGCACCAATCGGAAAAATTGTAAAAAGAGAATTCTTCACCTGGCCAATAGAATCCTAATGCTCCTGCACCAGCTGAACTTGAAAAAAATCAGAGAATATGTATACATTTCTTCCACAAAAACCAGATCGTCATTGCATTGAATTTACTTCAGGGAGCCACCTACACCATCATATCTGGCTTCAGCTTCAACTTCAATCTAAGCAAAACCAAAGGGGATGTTGAACATTGCAAGCACTCACCCCCAGTCAACTGATCTGGGTTTAATCCATCATCATTCTTAGCTCACTCCGCCACCCCTGTTCAGACATGGCCATATGCAAATCAGTCTGACCCTGTGCCTTAAGGGAACAGTCCAGCCCGAACTGCCAAGCCATGTCTTACTTGGACCGGAAACAAGCCTCCTGGGACCGGTTTCTGGCTAATCAGCCTTCATCAGCCAGGCTAGCTTGAATCCAGTGGCAAAGTGAGCAAGGGACCGATGTCTGGGCATACCCTGCCAACTTAGGGCAAACAAAGCAAAACCAAAGGGGATGATGGACGGAGTGTTGAACATTGCAAGCACTTACCCCCAGTCAACTCATCTGGGTTTAATCCATCATCATTCTTTTGCTTACTCCACCACCCCAGTTCAGACATGGCCATATGTAAATCAGTCTGACCCTGTGCCTCATGGGAACAGTCCAGCCCAAACTGCCATGCCATGTCTTCCCTGGACCGGAAACAAGCATCTTGGGACAGGTTTCTGGCTAATCAGCCTTCATCAGCCAGGCTAGCTTGAATCCAATGGCAAAGTGAGCAAGGGACCGACGTCTGGGCATACCCTGCCAACTTAGGGAAAATAAAGCAAAACAAAGGGGATGATGGACGAAGTGTTAAACATTGCAAGCACTCACCCCCAGTCAACTCATCTGGGTTTAATCCATCATCTTTCTTTAGCTCACTTCACCACCCCAGTTCAGACATGGCCATATGCAAATCAGTCTGACCCTGTGCCACATGGGAGCAGTCTGTTTTCAAGACTGATTTGAATATGGCTGGGTTGAAATTGGAATGGCTTGGTGAGCAAAAAAACGATGGAATAAGGCCCAGATCTCTGTACTGGGTTGAATGTATGACATTGTTCTGCATTCTGTCCATCAACTTGTTTTTGCATTTGTCACCCCGAGTGGGACGGGTATGCCCAGACGTGGGTTCCGTGCTCTCCATGCCACTGGAACCAAGCTAACCTGGCTGAAGAGGGGTGAAACCCCGAAACCGGTCCTAGGATGCTTGTTTCCAGTCCAGGGAGGACCTGGCTTGGCAGTTCGGGCTGGACTGTTCCCATGAGGCACAGGGTCAAGACTGATTTGCATATGGCTGGGTTCAAACTGAAATGGCATGGTGAGCAAAAAAACGATGGATTTAGGCCCAGATCTCTGTACAGGGGTGAATGTATGACATTGTTCCGCATTCTGTCCATCAACTTGTTTTTGCAATTGTCACCCCGAGTGGGACGGGTATGCCCATACGTGGGTCCCATGCTCTCCATGCCACTGGAATCAAGCTATCCTGGCTGAAGAGGGGTGAAACCCCGATACCGGTCCTAGGATGCTTGTTTCCAGTCCAGGGAGGACCTGCCTTGGAAGTTCGTGCTGGACTGTTCCCATGAGGCACAGGGTCAAGACTGATTTGCATATGGCTGGGTTCAAACTGGAATGGTATTGTGAGCAAAAAAACAATGGATTTAGGCCCATATCTCTGTACTGGTGTGAATGTATGACATTGTTCTGCATTCTGTCCATCAACTTGTTTTTGCATTTGTAAACTTCAATCTAATCATATGGTGAAGCAACGCTGCCCATGATAAGACAAAACCCAGTCATCTGCAGAAGGAATGCCACAATCACCCACAACTGCCTGCATGTTTCTTTTTGCCAATTCATAAGCAGATACGGCTTACTGTGTACTAAGTTTCCTTTTGGACCCACTTTGATTCTTCCTTAGTTTTGCGTATTACACATTTTAGACTACTTTGCTTTGCACAGCCACACATAATACATTTATTTTGTGCCATATAATTATTTTAGAAATACATTGTACATGTTATTTGTTATTGAGTTATTCTTCTCAGGATTCAGTTTGAACATTTTGTACAAGGTCGAACAACATGGTGTACTGTTTTCTTGTGCCCGGTCAGCAACATCTCCTAACATTTTCGATACAAAATGGTTTCAACAGCTGCTGCTTTCCAATACAGTAGATCTTATCATATAAACTGTGACTCACCCCCATGGAAAACAGTGAGGAGAATTCCAACAGAGGAACAGATCTTGAAATGGGCACACCAGCCTTACATAATTTGAGTTTACATTTATGATGCAGGCCACCTTAATACAAAAACCATGTATGGAGTCTGATGCTAATACCAGAGATTACTGCTATATCCCTGTAATCACATAGTGAGAGTATGCCTAAACAGATATATCATTAGCCCTGACAGGGCTATTCATTGTATACAGTTTGCTAGTAATGTTGATTATTCTGTTTATTGTATATGTTTTGTAATCGTAGCACAATTGCTTCATAATAGACTACAATAGTTTCAATAAATATTGTAAACTTTCCTTGTGTCTTTCTTTTGTTTAATATGGACGTGCACGAGTGAGAAACGAAAGGTGATGATCTGTTTCCGCAGGTACCCTGCAGACTAGAAGTTTGCCAAATAACCTGTTACTGTAAAAAGATGATAAGTTCGGGTGACGCACTGTGAGCTAGTCGGATTTGGGCCTACAGGTACTGATGTGGTAGAGAGACTCAGTCTCAACATTATGACATCCTGTTATCCCAAGGCATAGTTCTGTTTCTCAGCAGAATCCCTGCAACATGGTGCTTCCAACAATGATCTGGTACTTTTTCAGCAGGTCTCCTGATTAGTACTGGTGCATGTCAATAATAGCCCTTATATTAGGGCTGGGCAGAGGTCACAAACTTTCACTCTGTGGAATTCTGCAGAATTACCGAAAAACTTCAGAATTTCGTGGAGTTCCGTGAGCGAGCAGAGTAGGCCGACATCAACAAAAACGTATGTAGAGAAGTGCAAGAGCAGTTCCAGGAAGTAAACACGCAAACACACACTACAGGCTAACCTGACATGAGATGCTACAAGCCCTCGAGTGCAGTTTGCAGTTACTGAACCAGAGAAAACACAGAAATTATAATAAAAATAGACACAGGTGCTGCACAACTTGGAGGCCCAGCCGATGTTTGTGCAGCATGGGAGCTTTGCATGCTGGATTCCAGTGTATGCACTCTGCACACTGACTTGCACAACATCCTTTCACTAGCGCAACCAGCATGCATAGTGGCCAGAGCACGGCCTCTCCCACTGCATGCATTGTGGTGCTAGGGCACCTAGCTTGCAATGCAGAGCCAGCGGTGTTTACTTCTTCACTCCATCCACATGCTCCCAGGGCTCGTGAAGTGCTGCACCAAAATGTGAACAAATTGACACGGATGGAGTTAGCAAATTTCTGGACATAGAAGACAGACTAGCGGCTGTAATCATGGACATGGGGAAGTGTAATCCTTATAACAGATGAAGGCATTCCAGCTCAAAAAAACTGGGCATGCCACTGCATTGGTGGTGTTCTGCAAGCACTGACAGGGTGCTTTGTGTGTTGGCAATGTTTGAGATAGTCACAGAATATCATTCACATACAGAATTGTCCCATCCAAGGAAAAGCCTTCCCTCTGAAAGGGTTCTCCATGGAGACCAGTCAGGTCTTTTTACTACAGTCTTGGCATTTCCCAGAATAGGGCTGATCATGGCAGTTGAGCACTCCCCATCTCTCTGTACCGGAGCACACTGCTAAATTGCTGTCACAGAAATGGTTAAATGTGGCAGTCTGAAAGGCAGAGCTCCCTTGACAGCCATCCAAACCTACTAGTCTCTCATACATTCCAGTAGGAATTTTAGAACGAGGAAGATCCTGTGAGGATAGATTAGCGTTCTTATGTAATAAAATAACAGGTTTAAAAAATAAATATAAAGGATAAGCTAATTGAAATGCCTTTGCAGGCCATGAAAAAATACATTAAAGTGGCCATTAAACACAGTGAAAAGTCAAAAAAATGTGACCAATCTAAAGTTGCAGGGACCTCCTGCCAGATTGACTGCTGTTAGTGGAGCCATGAAGCACTAGAAATATAACAATACAAACTAAAAGAGGTAAGAGTACACAAGATGCAAAGATCAAGCTTAACATGGAGGTTACACTAGATGAAGTACACTTGACGAAACAGCTGTTGGGAAAGGCTGATTTTAGCTAACTATAGGACATTATTGATAGGCCAGGTGCCAGGCTCCAAAAACAAAGTAAAATATACCATCGCCTGAGTGTATTAAGTAAGTTAGTTGGCTGCTACTCAGAGCCACATCCCCGCCATGTGTCACATGTGTATGAATCACACAGCAACACTCCTTCATTTACATCTTGCTGAGCTTGTCTGCATTCCCTAAATGCGCTTCCACTACATCCGTCATGTCTGCCACTTAGAAAAGGAAAGAAGTAATGGTGGATGTCAGTAAAACTCTGCCATGCAGTGATTGTAGAGTTTTTGCTCAAGTCCATGCCCCAAGTGGAGCACGGAGTTGCAAAAGTCTAAAAACTCTCCCGGCTTAGCTGAGTTTGCCACCCACTCCTACCTTACACCTACCACCAGAGATGTCCGTTGTGTTGGGGCTAAATCTTCCTCAGTATTTTAGGAAGCACCTCATTTTCTTGTTGGTTGCTCAAGCTTGAACCATTAAAAGGATAACCCCTTTTTGCGTTTGCACTTTGCTTCCATTACTTTTGTAATAATAGCTCAACCACAACCTGCCTTTATTGTTGACAACTGCATACTTGCACTCTATGCATATGTAATTTACATGGCTTTACAAAAGCAGGAGGTTACTCTATCTTCATGTTTGAAGCACATGATGGCTATCATTTAGTATTCTTTTCTTCTTGGATCATTTTTACAGCTGTGAATGCTAATATGAACACATTTCATGAATGCACACATGGTAATCCACCACAAATATATAGAGCATATGTGCTCTTAGAAATTCCATTAACACATTGGGAACATCAAAATTGGTTCGAGGTGCCCTTATATGTGCACTTGCACCAGTACGCACGGGTCCTCCTTGTAATGAAGGGGCCTCAAGGCCAGCATTAGCTGGGTATACACCATTCCCCAAAATAGCGAATGTCAATGCTCAGGAGCTACAACAATTATACACCTGTCTAGTTACACTATATAAATGGTTAACTCAATATGTTTCATGCACCTTGCTGGCTGTACCAGCAAGGCTGGTTTGGCAGGGGAAGCCCAGTTGTCTGTAGTGGCACCCATAAGTCCTGTGATTGTTCATTCAATTATGGGCAAAGTTCCCTCAAATCATGAGGAAATTCCTTTTTGGATTGCCCAAAATATCACTCAAATTGAAGTTGTGTTTCCCCTTACAGTACCACAATGCAAGCACAGAATATTGACTATGTGCTTACGCCCATGAAATGATTCCCGGAATTGGTGACTGTGCCACTTGGTGAACAATTTTTGCTGCAGTCTGTATTGGTCATGGTAGTCCATCTATGCCAGTGTTGCTGGAGGTGTTAAAGCAAAAACAGAACTAACACGGGGACGCTGCTGCCCTGGATTTGGGGATGAAGCAAATTGGAAATTTTACTGTGATGTCCACAATGATTCTGTCTAACATAAAAGGTGAAGCAGCATCTTTGTTATACACCAGTGGATCACAGGGGTTGCACCAGGCAACCAGGAATATGAGCTAGGGGTGGGCGGAATTTGCGTAGTCACGTTATGCAAAGCTCTGCGAAACTGTAAAAAATCTCCGCGAGCACGCAGAAATTCTGCGAACACGCAGACTTGCTTGTTCACGATGCTTTTTTCCTGTTCGCAAATGCTGTTTGCGTGCTCGGGGGGAAATATCTGTGAACACGCACTTTGAGAACGTGAACAAGCAAAAAATTCCGTGAAGCCGCGGAACGCAGAACTTTGTGCAATTCCGTGTTCTCCGCGGAACGCGAAACTACCCAAATTCCGCGAGCGGAATGGAATTTATCGCCCAGGCCTTATATGAGCTACATATAATTATAGCCGAAGTGTATACCTCTGTAGGTTGCAATGATTTGGAAACCAGACCTAAGAAACCCCAACTTGCCAAACCTAATTCCAACAAGGACACTGACAATCAGAACCCTGAGGGTATTAAGAAACAATGGGAAAAACCCAAACCTAAACAAAAAGCTAAACCTGGAGGAGGTTCTCCGCCACCAGAGCCCTCTCAGGGACACTATAATTTGAGTGATCCTACACAAATAAAGGCACCACAAAAGTATTCAATTTCTGATAATCGTCCTTCTTGTTCCTTTAATAACTCATCTGACAAACAATAAGAGAGAGGAGGGCATTCTGATTGCAGACAGGAAGAGTATGTGAAACTAATGAAGGAATCACAACACTTTTCCAACAAGAAGATAAGAGGCGAAACCTCCTCAATTTCGGCCCTAATTTCAGAAAAAGAAAAATGTGTCTGTAACTGTGAAATATGCCACACACACTGAGAACTCTCCTCTTGAACAAGATGTGGGTGGTGATTCTCCTCAACAGCACGGCAGAAGTCACTATAGTGTGCCGTAATCTCCAGGAGTTTCTGGCTGCGACAGCAAATGAAAACTTAGTTACGGTTGAAAGCTCTGACAGGTAAATAGCCCATTCAGACAGATTATGTCATTTGGATATACAAATTGAGGGTGACATACAGTGCACCATTAGGGTATTATGCTAGGAAAATTTGACATTGTCAAATGACATCCTTTTAGCGAAGGTCGATTGGCCCTGCAGTTTGTCCAAACATCTCCACAAGGCGAGGATGTAATAATTCCTAAATTTTCTGCACCTGATCTTAATGAAGTCAAACAAGCTTATACAGTGGAATGGGCTCTTGCACAATCCCCAGCTTTATATCGCAATCATGTTGGCTAGGATAAGGACTCTCCTTATCATAAAATAAACAGAAGGTCCAGCCCACAATTGCACCCACAATACCCCATGAAACGTAATGCTAAAGCATCTGTTAGAGAAATACTCTTCTAATTAGAGTACCCCGGTGTTAATAAACCCTGCGTCTCTCAATTAATAATCCCCTTTTTCCTGTCTCAAAAAAGGATCATTCATATAGCATAGTCTTAGACTATAGACATTTAAACAGTGATACATGCACATTTCAATACAAAATAAACACACATATAGTCCATAAAAAATACAAAACCACCTTGGATATTTTCAATGTTTTTTTTCTGCCAAAATCTAGCACCTGAAAGAAGTGCCTGGACTGCCTTATCTGCGCTTAGTTTTCAGCGTCAGTTTTCCTGACTCCCTATAGGCTATAAGAACAGTCCTGGACTTTTTGCTGCCCAAATAGTGTCACTTCTTCATGCTATCGACCATGATGCATTGTCCTAGGTAGATGATATATACCTGACTGACGATGAATTTAACACACATTTAGCCAGAGTGGATCGCATAATGTTGTGATTTACCGAATCTGGCTACAAGTTCAACTTTAAGAAATCTAATATAGCATTTCTAAGTGTCCTCTTTTTGGGATATGAACTCACCCATGAGGGAAAAAGCCTTACACCACACTTCTTAGAGAGAGTGGGCTCTACTGCAACCTACAAATACTCAGAAGAAACTAATTCATTCAGATTTTTCCAGTTAACATTGGACATCAGAACATAAAGACACACTCAGATCCTTACAATCTGACTTACTTGCAACACATCAATTAGATACATGTGTAAATACCACAAACCTACTTAGCCATGTGATTGTGGGTGCTATTGTCTTTACCTATATCATCTTTAACAAAGGTGACAAAGTGCTGCTTGCATATAAATCACATGTATATTCCAATATGCAAATGCATTTTGCATCCACTGAAAAAATACAGACTGCTGTGCAGATGGCTATTCTTAAAGAGAGGCCCCTTGCACGAGGAAAATGCATCATTGTTGTTACACCCTTTACAGCCTTAGAGGTTGTCACAAAAGCTAGTGTTCCAAATGCAAAAGCCCTCCATCCTAAATGGATCCAATGGGCAACATCCTTGACAGTTATGGATGCAGACGTTGTCTTTGACCTGTCTTTACAGACACAAGTTTCTCCAATGTGAGCATGTATATTCAACGCCCAGCAATATTTTACCTCTTGAACAGTATAAATACATTGGGGCAGATTTACAAGTCCCTTGCGCCACTTTTGCGTCACTTTTAACATGGGAAAAGTGACGCAAAAGTGACGCAAGGGGCTTGTAAATCTGTCCCATTGTGTATACTGATGGTTCAGCCCAACCAGCTATAGTTACCAAGCACCAGTATTCAGTGGTGTGCATCACTGTTTTCTGTATGTTATTGGATGGAAACTTCTAACCACGAAAAAACTCACACAAGTCCTTAGGGGACTGCACTGCACAGCTGGCTGAACTGAAAGCTTTCCTTCTAGAACTAGAACATAAATATCCTGAATTCCCCACACATAGTTTGTGATTTGTACTACTGTGTTGAGTCTTTTAATGACAATTTACATTACTGGCGCCAAAATGGATCCAAAGATTATAAGGGCAACACAATAAAGCAGAAAATGTTTTAGGCGAATGCAGCAGACCTGAAAGATAGGTTGCCATGGACTCACATCATTCATACATAAAATCAACAACGTGTGGGAACACAACTTGAAGAGAATTCTCAGATGAAGTGGCCACATCTGCAGTTGGGATTGTGACAGTTGCTACGGGTTTTCCAGCTAAATACACATATCATTTAAGTGAATAAAAAAGTTCCCTTTGTTGGAATGCCAGGGGTTGGTGATCGTTTGATGCCCAACCAAGACCGCAGACTAGCTTTAGTGATAGCCGCGCATGAAGGTGTTAGTTCTGCACATGCGGGTGTGGCAGCTAGAATGTTGTTGCTACAGTAACATTATTGATGGCATAGCTTATATCAACAGGCCCAAAAATATGTCCTTTGTTGTGATATTTGTTAATAAATTAAAACTTTTATTTTGGCTCGCCCATCATAGACACACCTGTTGATTTCCAACAAACCTTTTGGCTATATTTATCTGGACCACGGTGGCCCTCTTAATTCGGATGGACAGTTTAAATTTATATCTTAGTTGCAGTTGATTCTTGTTCAAGGTTCCTCTGGGTCTGGCCACAATGTTTGGCTGACGCTCATACTGTTATTAAAGATTTGTAAGTCTTTATTGGAACCCATTCATTTCCTGCATTCAGTTTGAAAGTGTATACAGATACTATGGTTTCTCTGAGTGTAGTGGTGCATTACTCTTCTCCATATTAGCCAGAGGGAAATTCTATTGTGGAGAGGATAAACTGTGACTTAAAGAAGTCCTTAACATCTAGAGTATTAGGTACAGGGTGTAGCTGGATCCACCACCTCTATGGACTACAAAGACCTCTTAATAATCTCTCTAAAATATCTCTGGGTGGTCAGACCCTATGCGAGGTCCTTTATGGCATCAAAATGTACGTTCCAGGACTTGACGGTCCAGACATTGTGACAACAGTCACAACCTTTGATGTAAATGAACGTTTTGGTGTCTTACAAGATCTACAAAACATCAGCGTGCAGTTGAAAACGTCTGCCTCTGCAGGAATTATTAAGAAGCTAGAACCTTCCGACTATATTCCACAAGTTGGGGATCTTGCTTGTGAAAAGGTTATGGTGAAAGGGTGTTTGGTCCATCATACCATGTACCGGTGTCAGTCCTTAGTGTTCTAGGTACAATAACTGTAATTTTGCCGTCAATTGCTGGTTTTAAAATGTTTTGTATGCATTGGCCACATCAAGTTACATCATGTGATTGATCCTGAACAGTAGCCCATGAAGAGTCCTTAGTAGTTTCCTAACTCCTCTTGCTACCATACAGCAAATTCCTCTGCAGCTTGTAAGGACCACCAAAGCTGTTTTTCCCCAGCTGGGAGGGGCAGGGAATGAACTTCAGTTAATTCCTAATACTGCTACAAATGTCAGCAACTTGACTGAAGTAAGAACTGTACTTACTACTGGGTCTTCTGCAGCTGATGTCCATTATTCAGATCCACCCTTAGTGAAACCTACTAGTTTTCTTACTGCACCTGTGGCTCCTGCTTTTCAACAAACTGCTTATGGTTATTATGTGGGAACAGATGATTTTTCATCTGATTCTTTTGACAGTTCTGCATTTTAGACACTTTGTCTACACTGGCCTGTGTTTTCTTTTCATGGCTGAATCACACTTATCTAGTCCCTCCTTGGATATATGTTCTGATAACTATTTCCTTGTTTTTTGTATTTCTGTAGATTGGATTCATGACTTTTTTGTTCTTGCTCATCAATTGCCATTGCCTTCCAGAATTCTCTGCCACATAACTGTGCAATGAGGTGTTGACACCTCATTCATTTTTAAATAAGCTAAACAGATACTTGTCCCTTGTGAACATTTCAGCGTTTCCAGTAACTGATGGAATTATTTGAGATAAAGTACCATATGATGTATTCGGTCATACAGAAATACTGCAGATTAATTATGTTTTTAGGGTTTCTATAACTGATGTCATTGTAACTGAGTAACATTCTGATGATTAGGATGTTGAGACTGTAAACTCTATGCTCCAGGAGTTGGAATACTACACTGTTTTTGAATCAGGGGAACTGCACCTAAATTCTGCCAACTATGGTGAAATGTTCTATTACTATCATTATGGACATCATTATTTATATTGCGCTAGTGTTCAATGCACACTTTTTAATTACACACAATGTCAACATCGTCCTACTCCCTCAAAAGTGAGCTCAAAATCATATAGGAATAAATTCATATGATACATTAGAACTGAAATATTTTTATTTTAAACTTGTCCTTGTAACACCCAAAAAATATATGATCACACAAACCAAAGGAATATGTATAGATTTGTTTGTCACACAATTAGCTGTTCAAGGTTATGACTATTGGAAGGATTCCTTCGACATGAAATCAATTTGGGGTACCAGATCCTGGCAGGTTCAGGGTACAGATACCTTATCTTGATCCCTCTTAATTCCAACACAAATGATTGTTCTCAATGATACTATTCAGCTGACTTCGTGTCTAGAACTGGCAAAAATTAAAGGCATGAATTCACAATAAATTCTGTCTATTGCCCGATTTGACAATTGGCAACATTTTAACAAATTACACTGAAGAACAACTCGATAGTATGTTGCAGGATGGGGAAGGGTGGTTATTGTGGCCAGTGGAAACAATTGGTTGATATACTCATTTTTTTTAAATTCCACACCGGGATTTAAGGCCAGGAGACCCGACCATTGTTATTTCCAATCTCAAAAATCAGGGATAGTCACAACCTATTCAGTGGGGAAATTGTGTCAACAATGGTTGGAAAATTCCACACTGTTTGCTGTAAAACAATATCTGTCCCTCCTGTCGGAAGACATGGACCTATCTGATTTCTTGCTGGGTCCTAAGTTTCCACGTTGAAAAATATTTATTATGCCACATATAATGACATTTGGAAATTATCACAAATGGAGGCTGCTACACTTTTAAGACAAATTGATCACAATAATTTGGATACAGTGCTTACTGTTGTTAATAATATTATTAATACATTGTATTCTCGCATTTACAATCTGAATAACATTGTGTTGTCTGTTATTGATATCATGCAAATTCAAAAGTCTTCATTTTACCATGCAAAAAGAACAAGTGATGGACAGAATGCAGAACAATGTCATACATTCACCCCAGTACAGAGACCTGGGCCTAAATCCATTGTTTCTTTGCTCACCATGCCATTCCAGTTTGTACCCAGCCATATGCAAATCAGTCTTGCCCCTGTGCCCAATGGGAACAGTCCAGCCCGGACTGCCAGGCCAGGTCCTCCCTGGACTGGAAACAAGCATCCTAGGACCGGTTTCGGGCTTTCACCCCTTATCAGCCAGGATAGTTTTACTCAAGTGGCATGGAGAGCACGGGACCCACGTCTGGGCATACCCGTCCCACTTGGGGTGGCAAATGCAAAAAGAAAAATTGATGGACAGAATGCAGAACAATGTCATACATTCACCCCAGTACAGAGATCTGGACCTAAATCCATTGTTTTTTTGCTCACCATGCCATTCCAGTTAGGACTCAGCCATATGCAAATCAGTCTTGACCCTGCGCCCAATGGGAACAGTCCAGCCTAACATGCCAGGCCAGGTCCTCCCTGGACTGGAAACAAGCATCCTAGGACGGGTTTCGGGCTTTCAGCCCTCATCAGCCAGGATAGCTTGACTCCAGTGGCATGGAGAGCACGGGACCCACGTCTGGGCATACCCGTCCCACTTGGCGTGGCAAATGCAAAAAGAAAAATTGATGGACAGAATGCAGAACAATGTCATACATTCACCCCAGTACAGAGATCTGGACCTAAATCCATTGTTTTTTTGCTCACCATGCCATTCCAGTTAGGACTCAGCCATATGCAAATCAGTCTTGACCCTGCGCCCAATGGGAATAGTCCAGCCCAACATGCCAGGCCAGGTCCTCCCTGGACTGGAAACAAGCATCCTAGGACGGGTTTCGGGCTTTCAGCCCTCATCAGCCAGGATAGCTTGACTCCAGTGGCATGGAGAGCACGGGACCCACGTCTGGGCATACCTGTCCCACTCGGGTGACAAATGCAAAAAGAGCAATTGATGGACAGAATGCAGAACAATGTCATACATTTACCCCAGTAGAGAGACCTGGGCCTAAATCCATTGTTTCTTTGCTCACCATGCCATTCCAGTTTGTACCCAGCCATATGCAAATCAGTCTTGCCCCTGTGCCCAATGGGAACAGTCCAGCCCGGACTGCCAGGCCAGGTCCTCCCTGGACTGGAAACAAGCATCCTAGGACCGGTTTTGGGCTTTCAGCCCTCATCAGCAAGGATAGCTTGACTCCAGTGGCATGGAGAGCCCGGGACCCACATCTGGATATACCCGTCCCACTTGGGGTGACAAATGCAAAAAGAACAATCGATGGACAGAATGCAGAACAATCTCGTACATTCACCCCAGTACATAGATCTGGGCCTAATTCCATCGTTTTTTTGCTCACCATTACGTTCCAGGTTGGACCCAGCCATATGCAAATCAGTCTGGACCCTGCGCCCAATGGGAGCAGTCCAGCCCGAACTGCCAGTCCAGGTCTTCCCTGGACTGGAAACAAGCATCCTAGGACCGGTTTTGGTCTTTCAGCCCTCATCAGCCAGGATAGCTTAACTCCAGTGGCATGGAGAGCACGGGCCCGGTCAGCAACATCTCCTGATGTTTTACACAACATGGTAGCACAGCAGCTGCTTTTCAACACTGTAGCTCTTATCATTTAAACTGTAACTCGCCCCCATGGAAAGCAGAGAGGAGAATTCCAGCAAAGGGACAGGTCTTTGACGTGGACCACCTTAATACAAATACTAGTGGGGGGCTAATCCCAGGGATCACTGATATATCCCTGTGCTCACATAGTGAGGGTAGGCCTAGACAGAATTATCAATTGCCATGATAGGGGCTATTCATTGTACACATTTTTCTAGACATGTTGATTACTCTTCTTAGATGTATATGTTTTCTAATCTCAACATCACTGCTTAATAGTAGACTACCACTGGATTGAACTTTTGCGATTGTGTTACGTGGATGGCTACTGTAGTTTGAAGTGTTAAACCTACACACTTGTGTGTCATGCGAACAGGGCGGAGCTGTGTCCAAAGTGAGTGGTGTACAGGGTGCAGTGTCTCTGGGCGTATTGTCATTGAGGAATTTTATCAGCCCTTTGTTGAGCCCCCAACGGCCCCCACCTTTTCCCCGGCTGCGGCTTCAGCCGTGAGTCGCACTAGGGGAAGTGTACTTCTGACGAAGACTCAGGGTGGCGAACAGAGCACCACTGAGCCGTCCTCACTGGTCTGGTTCCCACTCCCAGATGCTCCATACCTTCACTGAGGAGCCAGGGCTTCTTGGGCCCCTGACCTTTGGACCTCTCTAGTGTTGAGGATGGATGGGGACACGGGAAGAAGCATCAGAAGAGGACGCTCCAGACACGAACAGGTATGTGGGGGTGGGGCCGGGTCTAGGGCCACTTTTGGGGGAGGGTTGGGTCATTTTCGGGGGAGGATTGGTCATTTTTGGGGGAAGGGTAGTCATTTTCAGGAGGGAGGGGTCAGGTATTTTTGGGAAGGGGCAGGTTTTTAGAGCTCAAGCTGGGGGAGGTATAGTTTTAAGGGCTGGCTTTGGGGTAGTTTTTAAGGAAGGGCACGGTTTTAGGATTCAGGGCAGTGGAAGGGGTTGGGTAGTTTTCGGGACAGTGTGAGGGGGTTGGGGTAGTGTATGTTAAGGGGCAGGGTTTTAGGCCTCATGGCGAGGGGAGAAAGGGGTAGTTATCAGGGCAGGTTTTGGGGCTCAGGGTGGGGCGTTGGCAGGTAGGGATTTGGTAATTTAGGGTTTAGGGCAGGGGGAGCGGGTCAGAGTAGTGGTGAAGTTACCCACACATATCCCCTTTCCATACATGCCTTTACAAAGAAATTGCATGGTATAGGCATGCATGTTAAAGGAATGCGTGGTTAAGAAGCATTTGTGATTCGTGCTGTGTGGTAGAGGCACACGTGGTTTAGCTGGATGCTTCTTTAATAGTGCACCAAACAATGTAACAGAGATTGAAGTGAATCTATCCCGCTCTATGGATTTTCCTCTATTGACATCATTTCAACTTGCAAATAAACATGTAATCATCTCTGAGTGGCTTCAATCATTACAAAGGATACTTGAATCTATACTACTACTGCTGGAAAAAGCAACATTTAATTCTGACAACAGACTAGACTGCAGTACAAAAATCTCGAATTAATCAAAATGGGCTGTACACTACCGGAGGGGCAGATATTGGAGTGGGAGTCCAAACAAGTGAAGTTGTTGATGGCCAAAATGCACAATCCACATGGAATATTCATAAACATTCCATTGCAACTCACACAAGCAAAAAAACACAAAAAGGGAAATAGGGGATGGGGGAGGGACAGTTTACTCCCTATATAAGTTATTTGTAGAATCATCACTTGATCTGGAGGCAAGTACTGAGACAGCTGCTCCTCCCTGTTACCCGATATTTAATTGCCTCAATTCAGCAGGTTCCTCGAAAATACTCTCTTTGACCTCTTCAACAAAATAAGAAACAGAGCCGAAGAAGACCAAAAGAAATAGGGTAAAAGTAAAGAAGACTGTGAGGAAAATGAAAAAAGCAAATCGCAGATTTACTAAGAGGAAGTCCAGAAGAATAAAGTTTCCTCTAACAGATTACCACACTAGCGCTTAGGTTGAAGGAGCAAGTCGTTTCACAACAAAAAAGGCAAATTCACAGGATGCACAAGTACCGAATATGTCCCTCCTCCCATTAAAAGAAATAGTACATGCGCAATTAAACTCACTGTCCCAAATCGTGTAAATTCTGTGCTTCTACTGGATAGCAAGTACACTCCACATGCAGTATTGACAGTAAGCTCTAACGGTGTGTAAACTTTGGCAGGGCCAATATTAAATCTGTATTGAATCCTTGAGATATCAGACTTTCCCAAATGGGAATGATCCTCTAAATAGGCAAAAACATTTAAGGCTATTGCATGACTTGCAGCAACTCCAATCCCTTACTTCTTCTGAAATAAAGTTGGTGTCCTTTCCTAATAATCAAGATTTTTCTACAGTGCATGTAGAATTGTGGTCTAATGGAATCCCATCAATAGTGCTCCAGGAAAGTGAAAGACTTCACATAAATGGCTTTCACTTAGCAGGTATTCATTATAAGGCTCCTGCACTGCTGCCCTAATGCAGGCACCTGTCGGGGGAGTGAAAAATCTGATTTCCCCACCTAGTCATAATGGCATGAGTACAAAAATGGACCAGGGGAAACACTCACATTGCATATTGATGAAGGAGGTAGACGGAAATAGAACCAAAACCTGCGCAAAGTGGATAACACGAATGGATGTCTCTTGGTCCTGGCTCTCGAGAAACTTAAACGAAATTAAATTGAGTAGTGGCTCCAAACTTCCTTTTTAGCAATAATCTGGTGATTATCTTTTGAAACCTGGCTGGATTGTAAATATCTAAGTTGCACGGCCTGATGAGATTCTCCCCAGCAATCATTTGTCTCCAAGAGACCTGGGGGCATATGTATGAAACTCCTATTTTGCGAATCTCAAATTGCGATATTTTGCGATTTGCAGTTTGAGATTCGCAAATCGGGATGTATTTAAAAAATCGCTTATGTTTAGCGATTACTTAAAATTAGCTAAACATTCTCAGAAACATGCTTTGCGATTCCTTAATTGCGAAATTCGCAAATTAAGAAATCGCAAAAGCAGGAATCTGCTATACAGGTGCAGCCTGATGACATCATAACCAGGAAGTGGGAGTGATTTGCTGCACCTGCTTACCTGAGACACACTCAGAGGCTGTTTGGAGAGTGTGAGGTGTCAGCCCAGGAGAGAACAAACCCCAATGGAGTCCTAGAAGCAACATGAGGGCAAGGAGGATGAGAAGAGGAAGAGAAAACACAAATTCTCTGATAATGAGCAGGAGGTCCTCATAGAGGAGATGGTTTGCAGCCATGAGCTCCTCTTTGGCAAAAAGGCACTGAGAGTCCCAGAATCAAGAAAAAGAAAGATCTGGCTGGACACACAGGAGAAAGTTAATGCTGTGGGTGTTACTCATCGCACTGTTGAAGAATTGCGCAAGCGATGGTACGACATGTGGCAAAGGTCTAAGGAGAGGGTGGCAGCCAGACTCAAGGAGGCAAACAAGACCGGGGGAGGACCATCCACATCAGCAGAGCCAACTCCCCACGAGGAGCTTGTGGAGTCCATCCTCCTGCCTGAGACCGTCGGTGGTGTGGCTGACATTGACAGCTCCGACCCTGCATCCAGCAGCCAAGGTAAGATGCATGCAAAATATATCTGCCCTGATCCCCATCCCATGCACACTTCCCCAAATGCGCAAAATATACACAACACATGTCATTCCAGTCCAATTCTTACAGCACACCCAGCAATGCATCATGGAAGTTGTAGTAAGATGTATGACAGTGTGTCCATGACACATAGGAAATCAAATGCAACATGTGGGTCGGTGATAAGGGAATAACACAGTGTCAGAATTTAGGCAACACAAACTGTAGAAACTTTATTGAGTGCAAAATGCGGACAATGACACAAACTCATGTATTCCCCTTTACATCCACAGCACAATCCAGGGCACTTGATGACAGTGCAGAGGGAGATGACAATGCAAATCCTGAGGACCAGCATGATGATGGGGACTCAAGTGAGGATACAGAGCACAATCATGTGCAGGAAGCGCACACATGTTCCCCCTACTGCCTCCATGGAGGATGACATACAGCCCACAGGGAAGGAGAGTGATGGAAGAGAGGAAAGGCAGCGTGTCTCACACATGCGGAGGCAGGAAACACCATGGAGGAGCATGCCAGCACTGGAAAGACGCAGGTCAAGGCCCAGGAGCAGCACTGCTACTGATGAGGACCACACAGTATTTTCAGGTCTTGAACACAGCATGCTGCAGGTACAGCGCCTGCAATATAAATAATTGTGCTCCATCAATAGGCAGCTATGCACTCTCAACCAAAATCAGCGCAACATGGGGGAGGGCATCATGGCCATGGCAGGTGCCATACGTGACCTCTGTGACACCCGGAAGCAAAACCAAGAAGCCAGTGACAGGGCTGCCCGACGTGCCAAAGCACGGCTGCACAACTACACAAAGGCCGTGAACCGCCTCTGCACCACCACCAGCAATCTGACACGTCGCAGCATTACCATGCAGTTGGAAATGTCACACTGCTGTCAGGACATTGCTAGAGGGCTGGAACAGGTCACCAGTGCAGTGGAGGAAATGCAGATGGCCAACTCAGGTGGCACCGCTCTCATGGTCTCTGGGGAGAGTGAGGAGACCTCAAGTAGGAGTAACATCACACCTACATTGCCTGGAGCAAGAAGGCGCAGTGCCAGACAGGAGGCAGTACCTAGGAACCCCACGGAGGGCGCTCAGCCTGGATCACACACAGCACCAATCTGTCACCGATGGAGGTGAACTGTACAGTGACAAATTTGCAGCAATGGGTGATGCAACCCAGCAATGCATATTGAACACTTTCTTGTGAAGTATCTGCACTGTGTGCATAACATGTCCTGTGTACAGCAACAGTGAAATCTTTTGCAGTGTGAATAAACACAGCACACATTTCAATAATTTTTTTGTCTCATGTCATCATTACTCACCTAGAAGTAGTTTTGCGTGATCTCAGTCCGTCTCTGACGTCCGGCAGCTGCCCCGACTCCTGATGCTTGTCTGCCAGGGGGAGCAGGGCAATCGTCATCCGATGTGTCTGTATCGGTCACATCAATTGTGGTGCCCTTCCTCATAGCCATGTTATGGAGCATTGCACAGCTTGCCACGATTTTACAGCAGGTCTCAGGGCTGTATTGCAGTGCACCTCCACTTTTATGCAGGCACCGGAACCAGCTCTTTAGGATTCCAAACGTAAGCTCAATGACGCAACGTGTAGATCTGTGTGCCCTGTTGTATCTCCTCTCACTTGCATTGGCTGGATCCAGGTACGGGGTCAGGATGAAGTCCCGCACTGCATAGGCACTGTCACCTGCAGGGATAGACACAATAGGTAAGTCAATGCCCCCCCCCCCCTCAGGAGATGTAGTGGATGTTTGGATGTGTGCCATGTATTTACCTAGCAGGTATCCCTCGCCAAACTCTCCAGCACTCAAACGTCTGTGTATTCCACTATGTCTAAAGATGAAAGAGTCATGTGTACTGCCAGGGTATTTGGGTACAATGTCATTGATGATATACTGAGCATTGCACACAATCTGTATATTCAGGGAATGGTAGCATTTACGGTTTCTGTACACATATTCAGTTGCTGATGGGGGTGTGATGGCTACATGGGTCCCATCGATGCAGCCAATGACGTGGGGGAAACGTGCAATCTGGTGGAAGTCAAGTTTTGTTTTCTGTAATGCCTGTTGGGTGGTGGGAAAGTATATGTGATGTGATAGCCTCTGTAGCATTGCATCTAGAAAGGCATGGAAAAAAGCGCGACAGGGCACTCTGTGACACCCCGCCAACCTCCGCTATGACCCCTTGAAAACTCCCTGAGGCAAGGAGGTGCAGGGAGCACAGGATCTGCACATGTGTGGGAATTGTTTGTGTCCTGCGTGTAGGGTGTTCCAAATAGGGTTTCACTCCTCAATCAGGTCCAATATGGTCTGTGGGTGCAGCCTGTACTTGTCATGGATGTCCTCTTCAGTCTGCTGGAACAGAGTGATGCGCAGCCTGAAGATACGTTCCTGTCTCATTCTCCTCTGTGCAAGAGCCCGAATACGCAGCCTCCTGGCTATCACAAACAGTGCTGCCATTGTGGAAGGATCTGTTGCATTGTGGGGTGGTTTAAGTACCTTGCACCTGGTTACCACCTGCATGCACTTGGTGTTAATTGCGATTTCTTAATTTGCGAATTACACAATTTCCCAATTTGTGACTTTTTCATACATGTACTTGCGATTTCTTAGTTTGCGATATCCTGTTTGCGAATTTCGCAAAATGAGAATATCGCAATTTAGGAATTCGCAAGGAAATTTGCAGATTTTTGTTTTCGCACATTAAGAAATCGCAATTTTTGCGATTTCCTATTTTGCACTGGGAATGTGTGTCATACATATGAAATTGCGATTTTTTTAATCGCAAACGCTGTTTTTTGCGATTCGCAGCATTTGCGAATAAAAATGTGTTTCATACATATGCCCCCTGGTCAGTAGCTAAATTTGACTGGGACAATTATTTGGTTATTGATGTTCCTGCTTTTGAGTGTTAGGGAAGATCATGCCAAGGGTTGCTTCTCTATCCTCCTTACAGTTGAGATATAACGGGACTTTTTCGAACAACCAACTTCCGTGCAACAACATACAAAGGGCCTCATTTATGAAAAGTGACGCATCACTGCGAGAAATCAGCGATGCGTCACTTTTCATTGCCCCCTCCTTGCGACACCAATGATTCGTTATATTTACAGTATGACGCATCATGTCGAAAGGAGTTACAGATATGTCAGTATTTCTGACGTATCTGTAGGTGCAAAAATGACGCATTGCTATAGTGTGTCACAAAAGTGACACAACTCAAGCAATGAGTCATTACACATAGGCAAGTCCCATGTTAAATGTGCCTGTGTCAGTCTTAGGCCTGCTGTGAGGGAGGCATAAGATATTGACGCTTTTGCGTCCTAGAAGTGGCGCAGTGAACTCTCATAGATTTCACTATGTCACTTGTACGAGGCTTTCTTGAGTAGGAACGCCCCCCCTGCATACATTATACCTGACGCAGGTATAATGTAGCGCAGGGGTTTAAAAAGTGACGCATCTACCTAGATTTTCTAGAAATGTCAATAAACTCATTTGGCACCATTTCATTGCTTTCTCCGTCTCAAGGAGTAAAGACATTCAAGCTCCATACAAAAAAGACGGAAACTTCGCTCCATAAATAGTAAAAACACCATGGATAAGAACACCATATGAATCCCATCCCACAGAAGGAATTAATTAATATTTTTTCTGAACGGTATGTAATTAAAACTACCCCGTCGAGTTGTGATGAGTTCCCTAAGGCAACTCCCGAGCTTAATCAGCACATAACAGCTCCTAAGGATAAACGGATAGAGTTACATATAAGGAAAGTAAGATCTTCTGCAGCGATAGGCCCGACAAGATTCCCATAAAGGTATTACAGGGTGAGCCAGAAAGCTATAGCAGTCTCCTCACTCCACTTTTCCCCCACTGTTATGCAATATGACAGTTTCCAGGTTCATGATATGAAAGTGTAGTGGTCCCCCTCCACAAAAAATGGTTCTGGGTGTGGGGACAAACTCCAACCCTTTGTTTTAGACGATGAGTTTAACCTCAGATAGGGGTATGGTGCTCAAATGTATCCCTCAGGGCTTTCTCGATTCGGCCCTGCTGGGTTTCTGTCCTTGGCCACGCTCCTTGTGACTACCATTGATGGATCCTGAAACTGCACTGTTGGACCTCCTCTTTTTTAAACCTTTTTACTGTTTCTTGGTTGGCCTCTCCGTAAAAAAGAGTGTCTTCCATATTGGAACGGGAACTCCTTTTGGAACTGTGGGTATGGGTGTGTTCAGAAACCCATTGGGAATCCCTGATTTTGTGGGCCCACTGGTGGTGGAGGGGGCAGTACTGGTTATCTTCATAGCTACTATAACTACTGTTGCAACCAGAGCTGAATGGCCAGTTGCATGGAGTGGGTCGGTTTTTATTTTGGAACCTTTTCTTTTGCTGTGGTGTTGTGTTCATCTGCTATGTTTGGGTAGGTGGTCTCACGACTGAACTTATTTATGTCTTTGTTAAATTTATTAATATTGGATTGTGTTATGAATTCCCTGTGCTGGCCCATGTCTTTACTGATTTCAGCCAATCGCTATTTTTAGTCACTAATGAGGACTGTAGTTTTTAACTTGCCTTCACTAATCTGAATCTGGATAAGCATTTCGGCTGATATTGTTTTGACGATAAACAAGCCAGTCTCAGGTGCTTTCAATGCTATGTATGACCATTCTCGGTGAAAGGTAACATCTTCCCAAACATTCAAGGTCCTGCACATTAACAATAATTCCCCCCAACACAGCACCCTTGCACTATGGTGCAACGATGCCTGCATTGGCACTAAGCAGCTTAATTTAGTGCCAGCGCTAGGCCTGGACTAAAATTCTGTTCCGCTCGCGGAAATTGCGATAATTTGACATTTTCGCGTTCCGCGGAGAGCGCCAAAATGTCAAAATTTCCGCAATCCGCATTTTACCGGAAATTTTTGGCTTGCTCGCGCTGTAAAATAATACATTCTCGCGTGCGCGCGATCGCCTTACCTGAATCCCAGAGTTCGCCAACAAGTTTTCCAGATCCGGTCGCGTTCTCCAAGAGATGTTGGATTGTTGGTAGCCATTTGCGCTGTCTCGCGACAGTTCGCGCCCGCAGTAACGTCATTCGTCGCGCGATCACGTCTTTCTTCTCGCGATCATGCACCGCGAGACAAGTGAAAACAAGATGGCCGCGCCCGCGAGCAACCGCATGGGTAAGTTGGCGAGCCGCGCCACGCAGAAAATACCGCGAACGGGCGGGAAAAAAACTTCCGCATCTTCACGATATTTCCACGTGTTTGGGGAGATTTTTAACATTTTCGCGATAATTTGCGAAAGTGAATTTCGCAAATTCCGCCCATCCCTAGCCAGCGCTAGGTGAAACACAGGGGTTCGCTGTATAATTTTTGTACTGATAGAACGTGGCGTTAATTCGTGCTCCTGCAGTTCATTGTACATATGCCGCAGAATGTGTTATTCACAGTAGTTTCACATGTAACAATGGACAGGCATTTGGCCGTACTTAGAGGTCCATAGGTGCAATCATCTCAGTGCTTGAGAGCCGCTACTGAGCACTCATGAACATCTTACTGCAGGGCACATAACATGTGACGCTGGCAGAGTGAAGTTCATATTCAAATTCATCAATAATGAGAGGCGGGGAGGGAAGGAAAAGGACAAAGAAAATTTACATGGCAAACTGACCCAACTGAGGTCTCCCCAGCCCTCTCCCATCCCTGCAGCCCACCAAATACATCTACAATACACCCATTTTAAAACAATACACCCATCAAACCATGTTTGTGATGTGAAGTGAACATGAAAATATTAACTGTCTCACGCGCTTATTATGAAGTGGAACATTGTTCCTCCCCATTTACAGCTTTCACTGCCATTTTGGCATCTGGGTGATCCAACTCTAGATTGTCTCGCTTTGAAAGTCATGTAGTAAGTTTCCAAGTTGGTAGCAATAGGAATCCTATGTTGCCCCAGAGTCTCTTCTTTGTGTAACGCAAAGCTTTCAGCCTGGGCCCACATAAGCAGTGAATCTCTCAAGGCCACCAGCAGGGGAGGTTCAGGTGGCTTCTAGCGTCTCGTGATTAAACGCTTAGCTACCAGCATGACCAAGGCTAGAAAGTGCGAAGTACCCCTCTGTCACTTACGTCTGTGAAAAAAGACCCAAAATACACATTTCCCTTTATTGTGTCACAGTGCACCCTATACAGCTGGACAATTGGGTTGTGATGCCTTGCCTGTAAGTAGTAAGGAGTGGGCAGGCCCATAACATGTGAAGGAGGTCAGCGTCTGTCATGTGACATCTGGGGCAAGTGGCGTCAGTGCAGTGGAAGTATCGATTTATTTTAACGTGGGTGAGAGAAGCCCTCTGGACAATGTAGTACTGAATGAGGTGAAAACGAACATTGTGCGGGACTCGGATCGAAATTTATAGTATGGCAGCCTCTTTATACGTACAAGGATGGGGCAGATTCTCCTCCCAATGCCGCCTCAAAACCAAGAGCGATATCGCTCTGTGTTGGTGCAGAGAAGCTGGAGGATTTTCACAATGTTTTTTAGGAGGAACATTCACTGACACCAGCAAAGGGTCCAGGACATGGGGACACCACTTGGGGATCAGGACTTACTTCAGCGGAGGCCAGAAAGAAGGCTCAGGCAGTCTAGTCAGGACCAGTTGCAGCTGGTCAGCAGAGTAGTTGCAGGGAGACATCTGGATGTTTGTTACTTTCCTGTAGATCACACAAGAGGCCATGCCAACTGATCCTTGGAGTCACTCTGGGTAGCCAGTGCTTAAGGTGAACATGCCCAAACTTCCTTCTTCAGACAGCAGTCCTTCAAGCACCAGGGCAGTCCTTCTGGAAGCAGGGCAGTCCTTCTTCTAAATCTTTCACAGGTCCAAGAGTGTTCAGGGGATTGGTTCTGTTCCAAAGGGGACTGGGCCCTTTTTGATTTCCTTATTACGATTATCTCTACAACACTCCTTTAGTCCTCCGATGGACATTGCCTTGTGCTGATGAGTGATTAAATACAGAGGATCCAATATCTGGCTATCCAATCAGGACCAAGAATTGTACAACCGACTTACAAGCACCTTTGGAACACAGCAGACAATTTGCTCAGTGTATGCCACGCGGAGACCACCGGTAGGTGTAAATTCCGAGATCTTAGGTCACATTGGAACTGATAACAACTTGAACATCTTTGCATAAAGTGCATCACCCAAACATTGACTTTAACCACTTTGCATAACATCATACAGCCATTTTACAACACCGCAATCTAAGCATAAGTATTCACAATGCACAACCCTATTGATAGTCACACTACTTCTTTAAATCATCTTCTTTCCGCTCCACCTATACAAGTACGCGATTTCCTTCAGCTGAACATGAAAATTTGAATTTGGTATAGCCAATTCTTAAACAGGGATCTCAGTGGGGACCCCATATATCCTCACTTCATTGGACAAAAACCATCCGACTTGCTACCAGACTATTGTTCCAGCGGATACTGGGCCATTTTTTATTCTCATTTTCTTAATACTATTATCTTTCCAACACTCTTTAGGTCCTCTAATTGACCTTGGTTTGTGCCCATGATGGGTTAGATACAGAGGATCCAATATCTGGCTATACAGCGAGAAACAGGAATTGGACAGTCTAATTACAAGCTAGTGGTTAAATTCATGCATATGACTCTTGAAATTAGACTATACAAATAAAGAATTATCACTCCTAGTCCAAAGCTTCTGAAGAAATTAAGTCGGACTAAAATCATGCGAAGCAATAATTCTGTTAAGGCAATGCAAAACAATAACATTAGCTGATCTCTCCCTAACCATAAATCAATTTGGAATGCGCAATCAACTCAAGGACACAAGTCATGATAAAGCAGAGTCCTTAGTTTAGTTGAAGGGAAATGTTATCAAAAGTATACAAAATGGCAAATACATCATTAATCAACATTAGGGTTTAAAGAGTGAAGGACAGGCTAATTAGTTTTGCCATAAAGTGACAAGAAGCTTTGGAAAGTTCAGCAAGGACCTGAGCCAGGACAGATCATGGGCAGTGTCCCATCGAGAATAAGTCCAGGAAAGGTGCACACATGCACACAGCTTATGCGTCAGGCCAAAAAGCAAGGATCGAGTAGAGTTTGCAGAATGGTTACAACATAAGGTGCAGGAAAAATCAAAGGCAGTATCTCCGGTTCCGTCAAGTCAATGTAAAATATAATCCTCTAGTTCCAGGGTGACACCTCCTTGGTCACCTCATTGTGTTCGACCACTCAGTCCATTGGTCAGTTCGTATAGGATGATCGTCATACGGCATAAAGGAAGGCACATATTATAGAAAGAGGTGGTTCTGATCACATAAGTTGTCAGATCATCCCTTACACGTATATTTCCAAACAATAAACCTTTAACAACAAGCACATGAGTGAGTTCAAGAGGACAGTTTCCCATAGCAAATGTTCTCTATGGATGAACTTTGTTGCAAATAGTCTTTGTAAGCGAGTGAGAACTCTTCTTGGAAGACAGTTTCGCTTCACATTGTATTTCTGGGAAATCTTCTCACGAGTGTAAGACAAAGCAAAGTAGGAAAGTGCAGGCCTATAATAAAGTAAATTTAAGGACCCTTAGAATATGATAATGTTGGCTAATAAAATATTAACCTATATTATTCAAATAAATATGTTTTCGGTTTTCGTCTGTCGTACAATTATCTTCATGCTTTTACGATGCAGTATCTAAGTTCTCTCACATTTATTTCTCATGTTTCTTCAACATATAGTTGGTGCACGATTATTTGTAGGTTACTCAAAATGTCCCATAATCGGATTATTTGTCAAGTGAAGGTTCTGACAGCTTTTCAGCTGCATCGGTTCTCACGATCCTCTTTTTACACCTGGTGCCAGGCCTTGTATGGGAGAAATCCCTGATCTACACTAAGATTCATTCTGGTCATTTCTTCCTCCTTTCCATGGTCCAGCCTCCAAACTATATGGGGTTAGAAAATGCAGGGCAGGGCTGATATCAGGTTCTTTTGTGTCTGCCGGAGGCAAAGCCCTTTGTAGCGTAAGTGAGGCTGGGTAGAGATCTCCCCAGCCATCTTGCCAGGATGGCCCATCCTGTCCACACATTAGCCCTCTTCGTCTCACTGTCCTGAGGCAATCCACAAACCCCAACAGCAGAGCCATTCACAGTCATGTGATCAAGCACACTGACAGGAAGGCACTGTTGATTGGGACAAGAATATGCCAATTTTCTAACAGTGGAACTTTTAAGAATTGTAATTTAAAATATGACTTTGCCGTAAGAGAGATTTAAAATTACAATTCATTTAAGTGTAAACCGCATATCTCTCTCTGCTCCCAATTCGAAGTTTACACATTAAATGTAATATGATAATCTGGTGTTAGCCAATGGGTACTATGGGGCATATTTACAAGGGTTTTATCTCCGCTTTTTTGGCTAACAAAGCCAAAAAAGGGGAAATAAAACCAGCGCCCTATTTACAAGAGGGTGCTAACATGCATAATCGCATGTTAGCACCCTTTTTCCCAATGCCTCACTTTGCATCTCCAATGAGATGCAAAGTGGGCTTAACTGGGTGTACCCAAATGGACTACCTTGCAAATATCGCTGATGTTTACATCGCGATATTTACAAGGCAGCCCACATGATTTTAGCACACTTTAGATTTTGGTTAAAACTGCAGTTTTTGCAAAAATCTAACGTCTGCTAAAATCCTGATTTATCCATCCCTAACATAGGGGGTGGATTATGCTGATACGACCCTGTGGGTCGTATCAGCAAGGTTATCGCCATTTTGCAGGGAACATCACTAGAAAACCAGCGATGTTCCCTGCAAAAGGACGATAATCTCACTATCTCTGAAATTTTTATCGCCCTGGAGTAACGCGTTGTTAATAACGCGCTACCAGGGTGATTAATACCAGAGATAGCCTGCGATAATATAATTATCACTAAGCACGGCCAGCGATAATTATTGCTGGCCGTTGTTAATATGCCCCCAAAGGTCTTACGGCAGTGAAAAACGAATTTAGGAGTTTTTCCCTGCAAGGACATGCAAAATAAAATTTATATCTACATGCCCTACTTTTAAATGCCATGTACCCTGTCCTACATTTCAAATACAATGCACTCAGCCCTAGAAGCTGTTGGCACCTACCCTATTGGTGGCTTATAAGTAATAAAAAGGAAATTTAGGCCTGGAAAAGCTTTATTTTGCCAGGCTGAAATGGAAGCTTAAAGCTGCACTACAGACTGCAGTGGCAGGCCTGATACAGTGGGTGCCCCAGCCCACTTGCACCATTTAATTTTCAGGCCCTGGGTACCAGTAGTACCATTTACTAGGGGCTACAAGTAAATTAAACATTCCAAATAGGTGTAGCCCATTTTTACCATGTTTTTGGGAGAAAGCATAAGCATTTTAGCACAAGTTAGCAATTGTGAAGTGCACACACAGAGTCCTGATACCAACAAAAACGGGTTTTGCAACAGCCGCAGTTCCAGCAATCTGGTAAATTGCAATATGTGTGGAAACTCCTGTTACTTAATATATCGTATTTTGTGATAGTTTGCCAGGGGTAAAATATCCTATATTTACTCGAACTTGCATATTTTGCTGCCATAAGCAACAAAATCTACATGTTAATCCCCAAAAACCGATCAGTTGGATTTTATTAGGAGCAATAAATATCACACCAATTACCAGTCTGGTCATAATAAAGGCTGTTGTTTTTTTGTTGCCTTGGGAAATATATTCAAACGTTTATGACATAAATGTCACACAGAGTTGAACCTTATATTTAAACAATCTATCTATATTTAACACTATATGTGACCACAAGTTCAATTATTCCGATTTCCTCACTGTTCACCTCTTTCAAGACACCATAGGAATGTAAAAATCACTCCTTCAGTCTATGCAACCTATTAAATGTATAAGTTTATTCATACTGTCACTTAAGTGGTGTGTCCATCTCTGTATCTTCAATCAGCAATCTGGGATGCATTAGAATTTATGAACTCTACAAAGTGACAGCCTTATTCTCACTTACTGAATTAGAGATAAAGATCTCTCCAGAGCTTTCCTATCTGAAAGGTCACTAGCCTGTGGCGATCTCCGTCAGCTGAATAAAACGCTGCATTTCGAAAAAATGAGTTGATTTACGAGTCAGTAAGTGCAGCTGAGCTGTCTGCCGTAAGGCAATGCCTCTTTTTTTAATGCACGTAAATGTGTTATACATTTGCTGCAACGCTTGACAAGTGATATTTCGTTTTCAAAACATGTGCAAGTTTATCCTCTTAAAGGAAAACGATATTTAAGTCCAGAATTGTCATTGTCAGAAATTCAGAATGAATCATCTGCAATGGTAGGTAAGACATATAGGGCCCGATTCACAGAACAAACTTAAGACTAAATCCTAAACTTAGTACCATTCTGGTATTCACAGAATGCACTTAGTACTTCTGGTATTCACAGAATGAACTTACTACTTTTGCTATTCACAGAATGAACTTAGTACTTTTGCAATTCACAGAATGGATTTACGACTCCTAAACTTACGTCCGCACTCGGGCCGGAAATTCCGGCCCGGAGGCGGAGCTTCCGGCCCGGAGGCGGAGCTTCCGGCCCGGAGGCGGGGCTTCCGGCCCGGAGGCGGGGCTTCCGGGCCAGAGGCGGGGCTTCCGGGCCAGAGGCGGAGCTTCCGGCCCGGAGGTGGGGATTCCGGCCGATTTAGCTATGGCTGAAATCTCCACCTCCGGCCCGGAAGCCCCGCCTCCGGCCCGGAAGCTCCGCCTCCGGCCCGGAAGCCCCGCCTCCGGCCCGGAAGCTCCGCCTCCGGGCCGGAAGCTCCGCCTCCGGGCCGGAATTTCCGGCCCGAGTGCGGACGTAAGTTTAGGAGTCGTAAATCCATTCTGTGAATAGCAAAAGTACTAAGTTCATTCTGTGAATAGCAAAAGTAGTAAGTTCATTCTGTGAATACCAGAAGTACTAAGTGCATTCTGTGAATACCAGAATGGTACTAAGTTTAGGATTTAGTCTTAAGTTTGTTCTGTGAATCGGGCCCATATTGTCCACAGTCTAGAAAACAGCTACTTTGGGAAATTCGGCAAGAACCTGTGGCAATAACCTTACCCTCACGATTTTTCATCACTTTATGCATGTAGAGTTACCACTCAGGGCAGGCTTTAGCGCTGGTGGCGCCTGGTGCGACAATCATTTTTGGCGCCCCCACACCCCATCATCGTCTCCTTGGATTCTCTCACTACCACTGGGCAAAAGTGCCCCACATCTCTCCAATCATAAGTTATTGCCAAACACAGCGCCCCCCCTGAGGTCAGCGCCCCCTCCACAGGTCAGCGCCCAGTGGCCTAAGCCGGCTCTGTTAACACTTTTACCCTTGTTCAATGTACTGAATGAAATACTGGAAAGTAAAACCGACCATGAGAACACTGATACAGCACCCACCTGAGGTTTTACTTCCTGATTACTGAGTATGGCCTGTTGGAAAGAGGGTCACGTGCCATCCTAGGCCTTGATTACAAGTATAGGTGCGATTTATCTCACATGATAAATAAATAAATAAATAAATAAATAAATAAATAAATAAATAATGATACCGCACTGTACCCTTTTTGTCAAGTGCGATAAATAACACCTGTTAGGAGTTGTTGGGGAATAACATGCTGAGTTTGTTGTTTAATGCATCAAATCTTCATATTACTGTAAATACCAAACGGTTTTTCCCCTTCAATTTCGTCAAGTTTGACCCACCAATATTTAATGAAGGTTGAGTTATATAATTAGCGGATGCATTCAATACCTACCAACTCGTAATTCCAACCTGTGCATAAGCAGGTGTCTGCGCAAGGGTCGGAATTTGCCGCGCAAATCATAATCAGGCCCTTAGTCTTAGGCATTTAATTTTCCCTCATTTTAGTCTTTAGTCCGCCCTGCGCAAATTGATGGAGGAACATGCGCAGGAAAAAATGTCAGGTGTCACTGCACACCTTCAGGGCCAGACTGGGAACCAAAACCGGCCCTGGCAAAGGTGCTCGGCCGCCCCCCTCTTCTTGGGGAGTTGGGGGTGCCGCCAAACTCTTTGCCAGGGCTGGTTTTCGGCCGATTTTGTTACAGGGCTGATTTTGCAGCAAAAACAGCCCTGTAACAAAAACACCCCCAGGGGCCCAAAACTGTCCCCCACCCGTGCGGCCCACCGGTGGATTGCACGGTGCCCGATACGGCCAGTCCAGCCCTGCACACCTTGTAACACTGGAAACAAATGTGGATGCATACGATACATGGTATTCTGAGAGCCCTCCGAGTTAGGCTACTGGGGCTGTATCATGATGGGCTTGTCTGGCGCAGCCGTAAACTGAACGCATGTTTTATGTGCCGGCAGGGCGTAAAATGAAAATGCATTTTCATTATCATATAGCTCTGAAACAGAGAGAGGTAAACCTAGGGCACTGTTTCCGAACGGCACTATCTGAAATTAATGTACTAATTCAGAGAAGTATATTGTTAAACAAATTCACTTTATGCCCTGGAAGCAGATGAAACAGACGCTTGGCTCATCACTGCACCAGAAAAGCCCATTATGATACAGCCCTTGGTGTTTTGAGGGTGGTAAGAAATCACACTTTTTCCGTTCTGTAATGCAGTATTACTGCATTTATGTAATGAAGAAATACCAAGTCACTCAAAACAGCCGAATGGATAAAAATAGACAACTGTGTCTCAGATGTGTTTATATATATATTCACTGAAAAAACCATAGGTTTCACACACGTTATAGTTAGGAATTAGCATTTAAAAAACCTTGCAAATTCACTGAAAAAACCAGAGGTTTCACACACGTTATAGTTAGGAATTAGCATTTAAAAAACCTTGCAAATTCACTGAAAAAACCAGAGGTTTCACACACGTTATAGTTAGCTGGACATTTTACTCGCAAAAAACCAATGAAATTCCCCCGTTATAGTTAGTTCAGCTAACTATAACTCGCGCGCCCGCAATCCACTGCTGATGACGTCACATATTACATCACTCATGACATGGTCAGTGACATCACTGATGACATCACTGATGACATCTCAAAAACGTACGTACTCCACACGGTATACTTCCGTATACGTGTAGAGTACGCGCGCTGACGTTTACGCATATGTGCGTGCTGCGTATGCGCGTTACGTACGCGCATAGTACGTAAGCGCATGCGCGCATACGCGTTCGCGCATGCGTAATTGTACCGTGCGCGCTGGGAGCTTGCTCGGTGGGATATGTGATAAATAAAACAACACTTCTAATTGGTTTTCATTACTTTCAGTTTCAGATTGTTTCAACACCACACCCAATCCCCTCATGGCAAGTCATGTGATCCAGAAACATCACTTTTCATTGGTTCAAAGTACTTTCAGTTCCAGATTCTTCCAAAATCACACCCACCCCCCTCATTGTTAGTTCTGATTCCCTAGGAGGAGCTAATCTGTGTGTTGAGATACAATGGCAGAGCAGCAGCCTCCTTCTGAGAGTGAGCAGGACACTCTTGAGAGACAGAGGCAGAGGAAGCAGAAAGACTCCTTTATATGGCAGTTTTTCACTTTTCCTGAGGGACAAAAGAAGGTGAATGCACCAAAGGTCACCTGCAAACTTTGTCAGTGCGTCTTGTCACGTGGGAATCCTAACAAGAAGTAGTCTTTTAGTATTCATACTATGTCAAGACACGTTGAGAAAATGCATCCAGTGACTTTTCGTCGAGCTTCTGGAGCAAACCCTCCACCTGCTCAGCCGACGACATCTGCAGCAGCTCAGCCGAGCACATCTTCGGCAGCTCAGGCAAGAACTTCTTCTGCAGTGGTGCCTTCACCTTCTACCACACCTCTGGATATTCGTCCTTGTTTTGGGAGGATGAGTACACCGTGCATGGATTGTGGTACTCTTATTACTATGGGTGAGAGCAGTATTGATCTCATTCAGAGGAAATTTGAAGAGCACCCTTGCACTAGGCCATAGTTTTTTTTTTTTTTTTCTCTTCCTCTGTCCCTACATTAACTCAAGGGCTCTTTTTAGAGCCACCTAAAATCCAAACACAAAAACTTGTTTTTTAGAATCTATTTCTCTTTTTATTTTTTTTAGAGTGCGCGCACCCAGCGCGCTCCCAATGGTTTTTTTTTTTAAAAAAAAAAAAACATTTTTTTTCACCTTTACTAAACCTTCAGGAACTCCTTGAGAAAGAGAGGGGAGTGGCAAAGTAATTAAAAAAGAGATGGTGTACATTTCACAGATGAACGTAAGACAGTTTTCCTATTAAACTTTAAACTCTGCATCAGTATTTATGTATAGGTGCCCCAGAGATGTAAAAGAAATTAAGGGTGAAACAGACAAATCAAGAGTGACAGATACAGACACAGAGAGCAAACAACTGACAAGGAGTAAGGCAGTTAAAAAGACTAAGACATATGGATACAGAAAAAGAAACATGGATGAAAAATTAGTTTTAGAGGTAGTAAAGGTAGGGGAGTAGTATAGAAGGAGTGAGGAAGTTACAAAAGAGTAGTAAAGCAGGAAGAGAGAGTGAGAAGAGAAATGAGAAAAGTAGAGTAAGGACAGGTGAAGAAAAGGAAGCATGAAACGAAACCAGTGACACATACAGATATGTAAACTTACCTGACCATCAAAATAAATAATTTAGAATTAAATGTTTTTATTTAATTGCAAACATAACTGAATAACATCTTCTAAATTTTCTTTCTAGTTCTGAAAAAAAGAAAAAAAGTATTAATATTCAACAATACACTTTATTAAACAGTACATGTTTTTTCATATTTAGCAAAGCAATTTTTTGCCCTTTTTTGCTGTTTTCAGAATGTTTTGATTTTCACTGAAAATAGTGAAATCAATTGTATTCATCATTTAACAGCGGGCAAAAAAAAAAAAATCTGAAAGATTGTTTAAAAAAGCCCCAAATGTATCCTCACTAAAACATACCTTGATAGAAATGTTTAAAATACCTTTTAAGAAGAATAACAATGTCTAAAAAATAACATCTGTAAACCTTGTTGCAAAAGAACATTTTCCAAAATAATATCTGTCAAAGAAGTCCACAATTGTTTGTTTTACCTTTCCTTACGGCCAAATGATAAGTTTAAAATCCCTTTTGAGAGAAATATCCAATTTTAATCCTTTTAAATTTTAATAATGCTTTCTTCCAATGATGATGTTAGTATTTAAAATTTGAGTTTCAGAAAAATTAGGTAACAATTGGGTAAATCATAAGGCAAACGTTGCTTGAAAATCAATTGAGAATCATTACACAGTGTCCATCCTTTTTCACATTTAAGATAAACTGTGTAATAACCAGAAGTTATAGAAGGTCCATCATGAAAAATTATTGCAACTGCAACAAAAGTTTTTCCAGATATTGATAATTGTTGTCCTGTAAACTTCTTTATTAAAGTGTCCAGTTTTGTTCCATCAGCTCTACAACGTTGCATCATTAAAATTACATACTGTCCATATTTCTTTAAAAATAACGTTGATAACATGTCTGATTTACATTGAGAACATTCCATGTTGTGATTAGCATCTTTAACTAATTTACTAAAAGTCACTGTTTTACTCTCTGGTAATGGTAAATATATGAACCTTTCAGAATCAACATTACTACTGCTTGTGTTCATACAATTATCACAAGAATGTTCCCATTTATAAGAGACACCAAATACATTTTCTACTTCTACCCCTTCATCTTCCAGTACCATCAGGATATACATCAAGAATTCCTGTGCATCTTGCTGGACATTTTGTGTAAACTGTGTACGTCCAGAACATACATCTAAAAGATTTCTAACATCAGAAGCACTTTCTATTTTAGTTTTATCATTACTCAGCTTCTCATAGAGGAGACTCAGCAAAGAACAGAATCTTTTTTCTTGATTTAGTATTATCTGCTCTTGCAAACTTTCAAGATAAAATACAACATTCAGCACTACATTTGCGTAGCAGTTGACACCAGAGCTATTTTCAAAATGACAACCAACAACCTCTTCAGCATTGTCCTTTTTCTTTTTGCTTGCAGTCACATCACTATCTTTTTGTTTTCTCTTCTGTACACCCTCATTACAGATATCCTCAAATCTCCTTTTCCGACAAACAACACGTTTTTCAAACACAGGATACTGACCTAAATGAGAAGCATAGCTTCTTCTTAATCTATTATACTCCTTTACACAGTTTGCATCAGCACTTACTTTTGAGTCATCAAAGTCTATCATGAATAAACCAGATAATTTTTTCACGCGTGATAAAGCAACATATGCCATACCTTCTTTAAACACACTAGATCCAATGTTTACAAAAGCACTATCAACAGTTAATCCTTGAGACTTGTGAATAGTTACAGCATATGCTAGAGAAAACGGAAACTGCTTCCTACGCACATATAAGTCTTTCACAAGCAAGAAACGAACTGAACAACGTCTTTAACCTCTTGTATCTGATCAAATTTTATTTTTAAACATTCAATTCCAACTTTTTTCTGGTAATTAATAAAACCCACAACTCTTCCCATAGCTCCATTCACTAAACCTTTCTCTACATCCAAATTCCGTCTTAAAATTACTCTACAGTTCATACACACATAAAGATTCTTTTCCAAACCTGCTGTTTTTTAAATGTTTTTCTCCAGAGAATCCAATTTAGTACCCAATTTGCCTGTCAATATAACAGTTATTCGTTCATGTTCTATTTTATCTACAGCTTCCAGTTTTATAATCTCTTCATTTTCCAATTTCAAAAGTTCTTGATTGAATACAGAACATTCATGTAGTGTTGGCATTAAGCAGATTACAGTATTTTTCTCTGCAATTTTCTTGTATATTTTCTCTGGAACTATTTGTTCTGTTGGAAACAAATTACTCAGCAATCGACTCTGTAATGCTTTTCTGCCATGTTCTGTGAGTAGTCCAATTCTTATATCTTTCAGAATACTTGCATAGTCCTCATCATTGGCTTGCCTCATATTGGTAATGAGTTCCTTATACTCAAAATATGTCCAAATATTTACATTGCCTATACTTCCTAATTACTTTTTTGTGTCTTCATGTGTAAGTGTATGGAATACCGGTTGTCCTTTAACTGGAGTAAGTTGCAAAAGATCTAAAAAAACTATGACATGTTTTCCTCCAAATAGGACGTCAAAGTCTGTCTTCAGAATTTGCTGCATTCTTAAATGCACAAAGGCAAGCATTAAGTTTGATACCATGCTTACCTCATCAATAATGAGTACTTTCATTTTCTTCAATACTCTTGAAACTTCCAAGCATGCTTCTCCTGCTAGTTTGTGGTACTGTATTTTGTTCTCATGCTCTACTGGTAACATTAGCAAACGATGTAAGGTAACTCCTTTGATGTTATACCCTGCTAACCCAGTTGGAGCAGTAACAACATAAGACAAAATGGAATCCATTTTCTTCTGTAGGTAGCTTCTAATTACATTAATTAAGAAACTTTTTCCAGTTCCTGCTTGTCCACTTACATACATTTTCATTGGTTCAAAAGATGTGCATGAGCACTCTTTATTTTCATGTAGTAATCCGTGATCAATTTTTTGTCTGACTTCTTCATAAATTTGTTTTTGTTCTTCATTCAGTTGCTCCTCCAAATATGTTAAGTCTACAAAATCTTCCTGATCTTGATTCATAGCTGTTTCCACTTCGTTCATGGCTATTGCTGCTTCGTTTTCGATGATCGGTTGTCCTAGAGGATCTTGACTGAATGTTCCAGAACTTTGACTGTCTTGAGAACTGTCTCTAGCTACTTCGGCTGCAATTGTTGCTTCTTGTTCAATTTCTTCATTTAACATTTGAACATAAATTGTGAAAGTACTGCATTCAACGTTGTCTTTGTTAGCATTGAAGGAATCTTCATAGCTCTGAAATTCTCCAAGTAGTTCCTCCTCTGTACGCCATGGTTTAAACAGCTGCAAAAGTGCCAAGTAGTAAAATTCCTTTTTATCAGGAGTGTCGCAAGTCAGCTTCCGGTGATTTATCAAACTTCCTTTTGTTTGCTTCACCAAACATCCTTCCTCACCAATGACTTTATATTTTCCATTGTTGATATCTTCTGTGACATTCCGTTTAAAAATAAAGTTCTGCAGCACTTCATAGAGACACATGTTCTCAAGGTGATGACTTCTTTGAGGGTAATATGTGTCCAACATGTTTGTTCTTAAAATGTCTGTACTTTCTGGTTCGAACTCTGCTAAATATTCAATTTCTCGAATAGATTTCAGAACCCGATTTCGCATTCCTGCAAGGCCTAAACTTGCCCAAATTATTCTTCTGGATTTCGAGTACAGACTTGCAGATGATAACCTATCTGAGCATTCGTAGGATCCAATTTCTCGATGCAATAACATCTTTAAACTGAAACTGTATAGCTTCTTACTGACAGTCTTCTCGTGAGAAATCTCTTCCCACATTTATTTCAATTCCGTTTTCTCAGATTTAGTGATGTAAGATGTGACATAGCGAGCAACAGCAATAGAATTGTCAGCCACATACTGTATATCCATGTTAGCATTCCACATGGATAAAATGACTGGGTTGTAGTCATTTATATATTTTGACTCTTCTTTTCTTCTTAGGTTGTAGGTATTCTTAGGCGATTTTCTTGTAATAGTATGTCGCACAGCTGACATAAAACAGTTTACTCTTCCTTTTGAAAGAACAGGTCGTGGAAATCCAAATCGACATTTTGTGTAGAATTTATTTTTACTCTTGTACTTCCGTCAACAGTATTTTCCACACCGATGACTTTGGAATCGTAAAACTTGCTCTTTTAAATTTTTCTCTTCTGTGCTTTTAGGTATAGCACATGTTGCATATCCTTCGATGAAACTTAAAACTGCATCATCAGAATCTGTTCCAAATTTTGGAGCATCCTTGATCCACAACAGCATATGAATATGAGGAGCACCTCTGGCTTGGTACTCTTTTCTCCAAAAGAAATCCACAACTTCTCCAAGAGGTGGATTTTTTTTATTGCAGATGAAGGACATCATAGCCTCAAATCTATGATTGAAATATCTGCAAACATTAACCGGATCCAATGAGCACAATTCTCCTGCTGTCTTGTATTGGATGTTTTCAATATTTGAATTTGCCTCTCGAAGAAAATCCAGAAGATCATCCCAAGCGTACTCAGCACAGCTTAGGGTAAGGAACCATGTAGGAGTTCCTAAATTCCGTAACATACATTTCAATTCTCCATGGCATCGGTACCAATATTCATTCGTCCCACGCTGACAAGCCATCAAATTGATCAATTGAGATTCCAAATGATCATCTCGCTGTTGCACTTTGTTCATAAAATCCTTTGCAGTCACATTACATAGATGTACTCCAGTTTTCAAAATGTGATTTACTGCATAAGATAGTGCTGACAAGTCACTTTCAAATAAAAGATGGAACAAATAAGGAATACTTTGACGAAATCTCGGATCTTCAGCATATAGTCTTGTAGTCCAATACTCAGAAGCAGGAATCTGTACTGGACGTTCATCATATCGTCCTCCTTCTCCTGTAGGAAACAGCTGGGGAAAACAACGAGCTTCCAAGCTCTCTTCCCATACACTCACGGGAGTTCCTTGTGCTTTCTTCATCTGAAACAGATCAATAGCGTTTCCCATAACTTCTTTAGAATGTAGAGGATGTATGCTGAAATGTTCATAAATTTCTTCTTCTTTTGACTTATCCACTTTTTCAAGTTGCCCAGTTGGTATTCCTGTGTCTTCTAGTATTTCTTCTTCATCCATATAAATGGCTTCATACCATTTATTATTTTTTTTCAAATACAAATTTGCTCTTTGTACTTTTCGTACATCCACCAGCTCCTGCCAAATTTTCTTATTCTTTGTAGGTACACCATTAACTAGAATAACTAATGGTTCAGTTTCCAAAGTATCTGCATCAATTGTTTCCATATTTTTTTTCAAATCTAATGGCAAATAGACAACTCTTCCTTTTAAACCTCTCTGTAAATCCAAAGGAGGTAATTTACCAGTTTTTGGCTCCATACGCACTATGGTCTGAAATGCATGGACACATTGAATGAGTATAGACTCATACGTATTTAAATCAGAAAGTTCTGGAGGAATATCAACCAATTCTAAATTATTATGTACAGCTCTAGCTGGCATTCTATTTTCTTCTAACTTGTTATAACAGTATTTACAAATACGCTGATCTTCACCCAAATCAAAACAATTTTCCAGAAATATATATGTTGCAAAATCTTTCCACTTATAATTATCTTCATTTTCACTTTTTTTATACAGATCAACATTCCTTGTTTGATTTTTGTAATGGCTTCTCCGGCAAGATATACAAGTAATATTTGGTCTTTCATTAGAGATGATAGCAAATTTTGTCATTTCATCATCAAAATTTTTACTAACAGTGAGTTCTACATTCTCTTCCACATTTTCATCAATAACTGTATCATTTTCTGCACTTTCTTGTTCTGGACCAAAGTAACAAAACTGAATTTCATCAGTAACCTTCACTACATCTGATACAGATCCACGGAACAGAGCATTATTCAACTCATTTAACTTTAGTGCTGGACTTTTAGCAAAATACAATGTTCTCACAAACTTTCTCATTTCAGTATGATGAACTGCCAGCATCCTAAAATGGTGAAAAAACTTTGACACACTTTCCGAGATAGACAAGCCAGAGAATGTCCTTGCAAACCAGTATTCTCTCTCACTCTGCATGGATCTAGTCTTTGAAGCACCTTAATCTTCTGTTTAACACTCTTTTTACTATATTCTCTTAGAAAGTCATGTAATTTATCAATAGATTCCTGACGCACAGTACAAATACTACTACAATTCCAAGTGTACACTGGGGCTTTAGGACGTCTTCCCATAACCTCATCAGCCATCACTTGTTCCTCATTTCTTGGAACAATTTTCTCCTTTTCCATTACACACCCATCCTTAACTTCATATGCTCTACCATTGGTGTCAACTGCATGCAACAAACTATTACTTTGAAGATAACTCTCTTCATTAAAAAATGGTTCAGTACTTGAACTATGCTTCCATTCTCCTAAGAACACTTTACAAAAGGTTTTTTTTGACTTCTCTTTTCCTTTTGCTTTGTGACTTCATTGCATTGACTAATTTATCTAATCTACGCATCCTGTTCAAAATTAAAATGAATAGTTTTTTTTTTATTTCTAATGCCTTGGTAACAATATTTTCAATTAATTTCTTTTTCTTATAAAATTTTGTTTTTTTCTTATATTTTTTCATATCCTTCAGCAAATTTAACATCACTCTTCTCTGAAACATTTTTTGACGAATGTTTTTAAAATCTATTTTCCGTGTTAAGTCACTCTTCCTAACTTCTGAGTCTATATTAGCATTTTGTTTTTGCTTTCGACTCTGTTGTTGTTTTGTACTTGAAACACTGTTTGAATGTATCTTCCGATCATTTTTTTTTTTTTTTAAGATATTTTTTAAAAAATCTTTAGTTTGCTTACCAGAAGACTTTTTCTGTTTTCCAACACGTGCTTCGCCTTCTATTTTTTTTTTATCAGTCGTCTTCAAATATAGTTGTTGTTTCTTTTCTTTTGTTTTTCTTGACTTTATAGGCATCTTTATATTTTTTCACTGTTGCTCACCAATACCTGCAAAAAACAAAAAAAAATACCTTTATGTAATTTAAATTCATTACATTTTTAAAAAAAAAACTTTTCAAATCCTATCACATGAGCTGATCCTTTGCTACGAGTCAAACTCTTACAAAATAGAAGAAACATGAATTAAATCTCTGACAACAATTCCTGTGTCCACACAGACTCATGGTCTGATTCTAGGCAGAAAGCGATATTTCCTTTGGCAATTTGAAAGCATATTTACTACTGGGGTAGAGCAAGTGATAATTACTGTAACAGACTGACACATGTTCCTTCTAGTTTAGACAGGCAGAAAGGAGCACATGTCCTAACAGCTCCTTGAGACCATGACCATGTGTTACAGGGTGACTGATTAGACTAGAGCAAAGGAAATGAGCCTTGGTGATTTTGAATCTGTTTGCGTTACACACTGCTATCTGAAACAACACACAGAGCTGAATAATACACATGGGAGTGTAGCAGAAGCTGCTGCGTGTGTGCAAAGAGTGTGTTTCTGGAGACTGTGTATTGTCAGCTGCAAGAGACATCTGCATGGAGACTCCCACAACTGCATGAAGAGTACAGACATGTGTGTAAGAGTACATGTGTGGTAAGGGTTAATTGGAATTTTCAACATGTAGGAACCACCTCAGCCATTGCAAGAATTGATGAATAATCTACCATGCTATTTTCAAACGTGTTTGCATTTGCATCACATGTTTGAGATACTGCTTTCTGCTGATTGCTAACCAACACATTGGAAGAAAACAAGCTGAGCCTTTCCTGAATGTGCAAGTTTTTCTGATCAACAGCAACACAAATTAAAACGCTAACAACAATTCCTGTATGCACACAGACTCATGCTCTCATTCTAGGCAGAAAGCAATATTTCCTTTGGCAATTTGAAAGCACATTTACTACAGGGGTAGAGCAAGTGATAATTACTGTAACAGACTGACACATGTTCCTTCTAGTTTAGACAGGCAGAAAGGAGCACATGTCCTAACAGCTCCTTGAGACCATGACCATGTGTTACAGGGTGACTGATTAGACTAGACCAAAGGAAATGAGCCTTGGTGATTTAGAATCTGTTTGCGTTACACACTGCTATCTGAAACAGCACACAGAGCTGACTAATACACATGGGAGTGTAGCAGAAGCTGCTGCGTGTGTGCAAAGAGTGTGTTTCTGGAGACTGTGTATTGTCAGCTGCAACAGACATCTGCATAGAGACTCCCACAACTGCATGAAGAGTACAGACATGTGTGTAAGAGTACATGTGTGGTAAGGGTTAATTGGAGTTTTCAACATGTAGGAACCACCTCAGCCATTGCAAGAATTGATGAATAATCTACCATGCTATTTTCACACGTGTTTGCATTTGCATCACATTTTTGAGATACTGCTTTCTGCTGATTGCTAACCAACACATTTGAAGAAAACAAGCTGAGCCTTTCCTGAATGTGCAAGTTTTACAGAACAACAGCAACACAAATTAAAACGCGAACAACAATTCCTGTATGCACACAGACTCATGCTCTCATTCTAGGCAGAAAGCAATATTTCCTTTGGCAATTTGAAAGCACATTTACTACTGGGGTAGAGCAAGTGATAATTACTGTAACAGACTGACACATGTTCCTTCTAGTTTAGACAGGCAGAAAGGAGCACATGTCCTAACAGCTCCTTGAGACCATGACCATGTGTTACAGGGTGACTGATTAGACTAGAGTGTTACAAAAAAAAAAGCTGCCCCTTTCCTGCGAGTGCAAGGGTAATAGAGCAAGACCAACCGGAATGAAAACTCTCTTTACATTTCCTATGTGCTCACTGTCTCATCGTATGATTCTAGGTAGAAAACAGTATTCCTGAGTGATACCAGTACACATTAACTTATAATGAAGTCATACTCCATAATATATAACATGTTCAAGCCACTTAAATATCTTCCTTTACATAAAATGTTAAACACAACTTTTAAAGTGGTAGGAAAATGTACCATACTATTTTCAAATGTGTTTGCATTTGCCTCTCACTGATCAGTAAATGATTTCTGCTGAATGCTAACCATCACACTTTAACATAACAAACTACCCCTTTTCTGCGAGTGCAAGGTTAACAGAACAAAAGTAACACAAATTAAATCTCTGTAAAAAAATCCTGTGTGCAGACAGACTCATGATGTAATTCTAGTCACAAAACAATATTCCTCACTAATACCACTACACCTTAACTTACAGTGAAGACATACTCCATAATATCTTACTAGTTCTAGACAGTTAAATTTCTCCTAAATCACAAAATGTAAAACACAACTTAAAAACAAGAATGAGAATTCTTTTATTTATATCAAAATACACCACATACTTCCCCTCTCAAACTCATAACTCACCTTTAAAATTAATTAGCTGAGAAAGAAATGTGGGACTCAAACAGCAGATTATCAGAGCCAGAATCTCAGAGCTCTACACCTCTCTCCTCTCTGCAGAACCAGTAAATGGCAATTTTCCCTCTCTTTTTTCCCACATATACATGTTAATGTAAAATCATAGTCCTTCCCACATTTTTTCAAAAGGAATCACACATTTCTATTGGTTGCAACTTTCAACCCCTTTGCAAATCATCCCTTCCCCCAACATGACTTCTGCCTGCTACCATAGCAACAGCTCTTGGAACACTGGTGTGAGCACAGAGGTCAGAAGTTCAGCAGACATTGTTTCAAATCAAAACAGCAAGAGTGGTTGACTTTTCAAACCTAACAGCAAATCCAAAGTAATGTTCAGCGGGAACACATTTTTCTGTACCAATCCAAAACATGCTTTTAAAAATTTAAACATACAGCCTAGTTTTAACTGTAAAATGGTTTAAATCAGCCAATGAGTTATTTTTATCAAAATAAAGTATGTATGCCTCCATTTTCCAACTGTGTTTCTTTTCATATTGCCATTCTACTGAAAGACACCTTCTGAGTGCATCCAGATCTCCTTGAAACATGTTCAGAGTGTGGATTGTAGGTCATAGCTATGTCTTCTGGAGTGAAAAATTTGCAGAAAAAAGAGGTATGGTGAGAGACCTTGCTTTGCCAAATGTTGACATTAAATGGATTGGTCAGAGAGGGTTAAAGTGGCACCAATTAATGCCTTTGGTGAAAACCTTTCTACATCTCCCACAGCCTAACCTTATTATTGTGCACTGTGGTGGAAATGACCTAGGCACTTTAACTGGGGTAGGTCTGGAAATGCTTATTAAGGACACCTTTGTGCAATTGATGTCGCTTTTTCCTCAATCTGCCTTTGAATATTCTAACATATGCCAAAGGCAAAAGTGGAACTGGTCCAACCAATTTTGTCCACAGATTGACAAAGCAAGAAAGCACGTCAATAAGTCTGTTTCTGCTTTCCTCAGAGACTATGGTATGGGTTCTATATACCACAACAACTTGCGTTACAACATGCAAGACATTTATAGAGGAGATGGTGTACATTTCAATGATGAAGGGAACAGAGTCTTCCTCTTGAACTTTAGACTCTGCATCGGTACTTACTTGTAGGTACCGAAAAACACTCAATGAACACAAGGACTCTTTTTAGAGCCACCTAATATCGAAACACTTAAAAGTGATTTTTATTACTTTTTTTAAAAAATGTTTTTTTTCGGGTGCGCGCTGGGTGCGCGCACCTCGTGATGTTTTTTAGGTTTTTTCGGGTACGCGTAGAGTGCGTGCACCTCGCGATGTTTTTAAAAAAATTTAAATCTTTTTTTGCCCTTCGTGGTCCTACTGTGCCCCCCTGACAATGACTAGGGGGTCTACAACTCCCTACCCTGCCCCCTCTTCACGGTTTCCACCTTTCCTTTTTAGTGCAACGGACAAAATGGCGGCCGACACTTCCTGATTTCGACCCATTCGAATGTTTACTGACATCTAACAACCAATCAGAATGACGCTCGCGCACGGCAGGGTGCGCGCACAGGGCTTGCTCAGTGCGCGCACGGTACGCGCGTATAGATATTGATATGCTTTTAAATGCTATTTTCTCAAGAAATACTGAACAGATTTACACCAGACCTGCAAAAGGCACTTCCTTGACCTTATGGCTACCTCTCGGTCAAATTTCAAGTAATTCTGTTCAGCCGTTCGGGCTGTAGCTGTGTCTAAAGGTCCTATGGGAAAATGCATGGGGAAAACACGTTTTGGGACCCCCCTTTTTTCTCGGCCCCCGCTTGACGATTCACCCCGAGACTTTCAGGGTAGGAGCTGAACGGAGCGCCCCATTAGTTTTGAAAATTTCGCGAGGATTCGTCAACCGGCGCCAAAGTTATTCAAAATAGAATTTTCAGATTTCCTATGGAAACATGGTCCTAACTATAACTCTATCTACTGGCGACCGCCAGTAGATAATATATATATATATATATATATATATATATATATATATATATATATATATATATATATATATATCCAACACTCGCCCACAATCCGTATATTTTCTTGGAAAGACGAGGCGAACCCAGATTCTGTGATTTCAAAGATTTATTCCGTGCCCTGCACCGCCGCCATTACGCGTTTCAGCTCCCAAAGAGCCTTGGTCACATGATACACCACATGATTGACGTTACACCATTTAAAGTGACACTGCACGGGAAGGGAACGACAGGCTCTGCCGTGTCAAAATCATAGACATAGACAACATACCAGCTTAATGCTTCCAAATTCCCTTTCCACTGTATAAGTTCAAATTTGTAATAAACAAATCAATATTCTTAGCATTGTAACAATACTAAATGTGCAAAATAATGCTATGTACAAACAGATGCAAGTGTTATGGTCTAAATACCAAACGAACCTCATGGTCAATAAATATATGAATAAATATATAAATATATAAATATATTCATTAAAAACAATCATATATGGTTAAAAAGGGATTAAAAAAACAGGGTTTAAATAACCACTCATATTTTATAAAATCCTAATACATATTGAACTTTGGTTTAAATCCATCTATGTATAACCTTATTGACACATGAATAAAACTTGCTCATATTTGTTGAATAACCACCACAATGGGTAATTGTACATAGTAAGAACTAATAGCACGCTGAGTCAGTAATCTATCCGGTGTCATTTTCAAATGGTGTTAAAAAACCTAATGTGCAAAATTGTGCTATAAATAACAAAAATCATAAAATTGTGTGTGTACAAAAAAAATAAAAATCTTATACTATCATAGGTTTAAAAAGAGAGAATGCGCTAGTGATATAAATGTTCAAAAGACAGCAGGATTGGATATTAGTTAAATCAATATATCATAAGTGAGTAAAAAAGTCCTCACTAGAATTCAATCCATTGGGGATCTTGCTATCTAACTCAATTATATATCTTGTTTCTAGTTTTCTAAGTAGGGAATCATGATTCCCGCCTCTCCTTAGGGGAGGAACTGAGTCGATCAAAAAATATTGTAGTTCACTAGATCTCCTAGAGTGTGTTTCGTCAAAGTGGCGGGCTACTGGGTAACTAGGGTCACCATGATTGATAGCTCGAATGTGCTGCAAAATTCTTTTATGTGCCTGTAGTTTTGTACTGCCCACGTAGCGTAAGCCACATGGACATTCCAGTACATAAATAACAAATTCTGTTTTGCAAGTGAGTTTTTTATCAATTTTGGTCATCCTGTCACTCCATGGAGAAGTATATTCTGTTTTGTTTATTCCATGTTTACATGCTTTACAACTTGCGCACTTTAGGAGACCTTTGCTAGTGGACAACCACGTGGAGTTATCAAACAGCTCAGGACTGCTTTTGACCAGTTGATCCCTCATAGAGCGTGCCTTTCTGAAGGTCAGGTTGGGTGATCGACACAAAGTGTCTCCCAAAACTAAGTCACTTTTGACCAACGCCCAGTTCCTAGAGACAATCCTTCTTATGATATGCTGTTGTCGACTATATGTCAGGATTAATCTAGGTGATTCTGAGGTACCTAGGTCAGTGGTAAGACCACTAGATGATTTCTTAGCTAGTGCCTGGGTCCTACCCCGATCATTGGCTTTAGATATAGCTGTGTCTATCATTTTCGTGGTATATCCCCGAGTCAGAAACCGTTCTCGGCATTCTGATTGCGCCTTAAAGCAGTCTAAGTCAGTAGTACATATTCTTCTGATGCGCAGCATCTCCCCAAAGGGGATACTGTGAATCATGTGTGCAGGATGGTGGCTAGTAGCATGTAGGAGAGAGTTTCCAGCAGTCGCCTTTCTATGGAGTCTAGAGTGTAGGTGGTTATTAAGGATAAACAATTCAACATCAAGGAAACAAATACTGTGACAACTGATTTGACCTGAAAATCTGAGATTCAAACTATTGTTGTTGATGTCGTCAATGAATTGGAGAGCCCCAATCTCCGGGCCCTTCCAAATAATCAGAAGATCGTCGATGTACCTGTACCAACGAACTATGTGGTTACTAATGACCTCTTGAAAGGATGCCATGAGGACCTGTTCCTCCCAAAGTCCCATATGCAAACAGGCATAACTTGGGGAGAAACAGGCCCCCTTCGCCACGCCTCTAATCTGTTGGTAAACAATTTTCTGAAATAAAAAGAAATTGTTCTCTAGGCACATAGAAATGATTGACATCAGCAATTTGTTGTGTTCAGTAAAACAAATAGGGCGTTTGTTCAAGTAAAACTCTACAGCTTTAAGACCGTCTCTATGGTTGATGCTAGTATATAGCGAAGAAACATCAAGAGAGATGAGCAAATAATTATCATGCCAAACAACATTTTCCAATTTGCGCAAGAGATCACCAGTATCTAGGATAAATGAGGGTAACTGTCTCATAAAGTCTTGTAGAAAAAAATCTACATATTTACTTGCATTCTCTAAGATACTGTTGCGGGCTGATATGATTGGCCTCCCAGGTGGTACAAGGGCATTTTTATGAACCTTTGGTATAAAGTACAATACCGGCATGACAGGGTTATCGTTCTTAAGGAAATGGAATTCATCCAATGTTAGTAACCCTTTGCTCTTCCATGCCAGTAGGTTAGAGTAAAACACTTTCCAAAAGGCTTTGACCGTAATCATATCACTCCTTCTGTATATATGTATTACATTCAAGAATAGTGTGCACTTGCAGCAGGCATTTTGTAAATTTTAAACTGTTAGTCCCAGCTGTCTATTAATTAAACTAATGGAGCAAACATCTTTATTTGCCAACTAATTGACATTCGTTTGTAAAAATAAAAATTTGCATGATTAGCACATATGGGCGATCTCAAAATTTCACATAGATGTGCGAAAAGTCTTGTGAATGTAGGGTTATGAAGCATATGTGATTTACATGAAAAGGCACATATGCACACGCACCCATTAGTATGTATGTGATGTATGGATGGAAGAGATATGATGACAATGGTGTGAATCAATGTTTCTTAGCCTATGGTCCGAGGATTCCTGAGGGTCCACGATTTCTACTCAGGAGGTTTGTGACTGTTTTCCAAAATTAAATAATATTAGAATGGATACATTAAAATGAATACATTATATACAAATTAAGAAGCAACATTGCCAATTTGAAAACATTTTCTATATTTGATTGTGAATTACAGAAAATAATTCAATATTTGAGCATTAGTTTGATGTATACTTGTTTTTGTATTTTTGTGTATTGTTTTGAGGGCCCAATCTGAGAAATTGCTTTGCCTTGGGGTCCCTGACTTCCAATAATGACTCACTGGGAGGTCTCCGGATTCCAGTAATGATTCAGTTGAGGTCCACATAGGTCAAAAGTTTAAGAATCGGTGGTGTAAATTTCACATGTGAAATGCAGCTGTGAAAGCAAAGGCTCAAAACAACAATGCAAATCAAAATACATATTCAGAAATGAGTAAATGTAGGCTCAGGATTTGTAATATACAGAATTAGGAAAAAATTCCAATTAACATCTCTGCAAGTTGTAATACACACAAATCAAGTCCAGGCACAATTCAGAAGGCAGTCCCTGCAGCAACAAGGCAAGTTTGAAGGCCCAGCACAAACACAGTAGACCAGTGATTGTCTGCATAGTAGAAAGGAAGACGTGGTGTACAATACAAAGTCTACTAGTCTTATGATGATGGGAAGAAGTTGAAAGAAACACATACCACAAGAATAAATTAATTTAGAAAAAAGAAGCAAATCATCACATTTCTCTTTGGTATACACTAGATTGGACTCTGAAACCATTCTAGCAATGGGCTTCTCTATCATCTCTGGTCCCGCTCGAAGCCATTCTTTTTCTGTAGCTGGGCTGACTACCTCAGCTAAAAACTCAACCCTCCCCTCCCCCACTGACTGTGAGTTCCAATAGCTACGTTTAAATGCAAGCATTACCTTCAAATTCTGATGCATTGCCTAGAAAGAAATTTGTTTAAGAAGCATTCCTTATCTCAACCTTTCCATTATGGTACATAACTCAGGTGGCATAAGGATCCTTTGAAGTCAGAATTCTCTGTGGATAGAGACCTCCAGGCTCAGCACTTCCTTCACCCATAATTACTACTTCTCTTCGGTGCTGACTTCAGCCTGGAAAACGCTTCCATGCAACATAGAAATTAGGATCTCCCTTGTGACCTTCAGGAGGCAGCTACGGGGAATTTATTTTCCATGTGTTCCTGGAAGTACACGAGCCCTCCCTCTCAGTTATCCTTATTACTTGTCATTTCATTAAGTTCTGCCCTTTGCCCAATGTCATCAACGTTATCACCGTGTCTGCTCATGTGTGCTGCTGTTCGACTCATATCTTCCCTTGTTGTGCGTGATCCTTCTGTTGTACGTGAAGTGGAGTCTTCTCAACTGAAGATTCTAACTAACTCAAGACACTCGCCCAAAAATGGATTTACATCTCCCTCTGTTCTCCGAATCCCACAAAGTGTGATTTCATTCTACTCACTGACAGTTTCAAAGAAGATCTCATTCAAGATGCATCTTTTTCAAATGAAATTGAAGTGATTCACTCCAAGCTCACCCTTTCTGTCAAACCCTTAGGCTTCATCAAAGACAGCAAAAATGTATTTAAGCTCCACATTGCCAGTAATAGAGATGTGCAAGGCTTTTTGCAAGACTTGCAAAGCTCTATGGAAAATAATGCAAATTTGTATCCCATGACTTTGCCAGGGGTTTGATGTCTAGCAGTTAGCCAACATATCCACGCAACGCTCGTATTCGTTTTCCACATGTTACTGCATACTTAAAGAGCAGGTGGAGGCAGGTGCAAGAACATAGGGCGAAAGTGACACAGACATACCAAAAGAGACAGAATCAGACCTTTTTTCTTTCAGAACAGCTATGAACCGTGATCCAGACAACACTCAGCACTAGGAAGAAGCCATGGTGGTGCTAAAGATTGGCCTTTGCAAATGATAATGACTTGTTTCTTTATTTTGTTATGGATGATCCTTCACAGGCATGATTGTTGTGTTCCCTAGGTAGCCCCACATTACCATACCTATGGTCAAGGGCCATTTACTGAATGCATATTCCTGGAATGATGTCTGTACTGATGCAAGTTTGCCTTCAATGCAGGAGACATAGTAGTGAACTATGGGAGCAATATTGTATTTCTGGTGGTTCTGTGTGGTGGTTTACACAGGTTTCTCATGCACCTGCGTAACTTGGTTATCTGTGTGTCAGGCCATATAATACTGCAAGTTATTTTAAATAACAGGTTTGTAGATTACTGATCCAGACATGTCCAACCTGTGACCAGGTGCAAGTGGTAATGGGCACTGTTTCCATAGAGGTTGCATGAAGTATAATAAAGCTTGGTCGTGGAGCTTTAATCAAAGGTGTGTGCCTAAACCCATGACAGACATTGCAACTGCTAACCACATTCTGACAAATTTCTGCCTCACATGTTTATTTGCACATCATCACCCATTCTTGCCCACTCTCACTGTCTGCGTGTCAACACTGCGTGCATTACCCAAGCCAGTGGCGTCCTGCCGCATACTTCACTGGATGTATTTTAAAGTTGTGGGAACCAATTATGTGGAGCTCATTATCGTGATCCATGACATATAAGATAAGGGAATCTCTATAGGTGAAATCCCTCAACCTTTTCACGCACTTTGTAGGTAATTGGATACTATAATGCATGGGCATCCCGAAGGTACACTACAGCTCTGGCGCAACAAGAACTTGACTATTTCCCACTACTATGTATGTTGGTGAACAGATTGCTCAAAAGTGAGTGGTTAATTCCTGGTATTGAAAAGTTGCTGCATTATGCATCACATGTGCCTGTGTGTTTATGAACTTTTGTCCCCATCAGAATGAGATTTTCTGCAAGCTTAGATGTTCTGCATTTTTGTGACTGACCACCTCCTTTCATGACAGATATAAAATACGTATCATCTGCACAAATATTAAGGTTGCAAGTCTGAAACTGCAGGTGTGATTTCTATGGCCATTACCTAGAGCTAAGCAAACACAGGGGCATATTATCAATGGCCAGCGATAATTATCGCTGCCCGTGCTCAGCGATAACTTTCTTATCGCAGGCTATCTCGGGAATTTATCACCCTGGTAGTGCGTTATTAACAACGCGTTTCTCCAGGGCGATAAAAATTGCAGAGATAGCGAGGTTAACGCTGTTTTGCAGGGAACATCGCTGGTTTTCCAGTGATGTTCCCTACAAAACTGTGATAACCTTGCTGATGCGGTCCTGTGGTCGTATCAGCATAATCCACCCCCTATGTCAAAATCTAACATTTGCTAGAATCCTGTGGGCTGCCTTGTAAATATCGCGATGTGAACATCAGCGATATTTGCAAAGTAGTCTGTGGTAAATAATTTAATTACCGGTACTTAATTTGATGCGGAAAATTAATAAGAATAGCTCAGTAAAATAAGAGGCAAAATCCGTGGTATTAGAGATTCGGAACGGCTTTATTCCTATACAAAGGAACATAATTCGAATTATGGGCCTTCTATTCCATCACCACGAAAGTTCAGGAAGGAAGGAACATACATTATTGACAGATAATCATTTTTATAGAAGAGGCATTACAGTGAAACAGATGCAGGAGGCGTAACAGTTGATAACAGAGATAAAGACATACATGCGTAACTAAAATGGGTGTAACTAGGCGTAACTAAAGAACGTCATTAGGTATGATGTCACAAATGGGTGGTTCCATGAAAGAATTTCGCAATGTCAGCAAAAATACTTGGCAGAGATGTGCGCGCAGCAGCATGACGTGTGATTTGACGTGCAACTAGGGGGAGAGAGGGACTTGACATTTAGCTCTACATGTGGAGACAGAAGTCTGGGGTTATGTCAACCTAATCCCAAATCATATCTAATATCCTATGTTTAAAGAACTGTGTTATCCAAAAAGAGAGGTCTCTTAGGATAGAATCTTATTCTATACTGACTATACTGACTGTTAGTGCGTGTACAAGCGTCTAAGTGTCTACACTAGATGCGAGGGGGTAGGAATATTCCATGGTAACAGGGCTATGAATTACTTGCATGAGGGCAGCGAGGCCTGGCCCTTTGCGCGGTAGCTGGAGGAATGTTTACCTAAACTACTAGACAGGAATGCATCGGATGAGGGGCGGAGGAGATAATCTTGAAGGTGAAATACAGTTTTCTGGCAGGCTACGGGCTGGATCAGGCACCGTTAGCCGCGCAGGGAGTAAGACAAAGTTGATGGTCACAGATGCAGGCTCAGACTGGAGCTTTCAGAGGCAGAAGGCAGGAAAAGGCTTGGTGGCAGAATCAGGGCCTACTCGCCTGGACTGTAAAATGGGATAAATGAACCATATAAAGCCGGTGGCCTTTCATACTTAGGAATAGAATATCCGGCCCATTCATGGCGGATCTGAAAGAGGACATGTTGACGGTGGACGCACATGTGTTTGCGTCTTCATAACTGGAACTGGAGGGAACATACATGTACTTGTAACTTATACATGAAACCGTTGGGGTCCAAGATAGGGGACATAACCGACCATAAAAATCCATATTTCCACATTCCCTCCTTGTCCCCTACTGGCCCTTAGGAGATATCAATCTTCATCAATCCATCGATCTGTTCATATAACATCATTTGTTCTTCTTTCTTCTTCCGGGATCTCGAACGAAAACTTGGATGTGGGATACACGAGGTGGCACACAGACCACAAATCGCTGGCCCACATTGTAGACATAAGCAACAACTGAATAGGATGAGAAAGCCAATACCTAGGAAGGAGAGCATTCTCCATCCCCAGGCTGACAACACGCCCCAGTACCAACCGGACCAAGTCCAGATGCCTGGACTCTGGTGTATCTGGCTTACAATCTTATGAAGGCGGGTTATGGCTTTATATACTGACGGCGAATTTTCTGGTATGAAAATGCAACAACTTGATCCGATGACCCTACAAGCTCCGCCCCTATCGGCCAGGATGACGTCAAGGACAAGACGATTTTGAAGCACAACAATCCGCATAGCAGACTGTTCTTCTGTTAAATTGCCTAAGGCGGAAATAGTTTCGTTCACTACTGCTTCAAGGGTTCTGGTTAATCTACGTATCAACTTACTATTAGTGACTGTACCTATATAGGGGAAGAAACCTTTATTGAAATCTGTGTATTTTTCCCATGCTGTTTCAGTGTAATCGACGATTGGGAGATCTCTCTGCTGTCTATTGTGTACTAAATGAGTATTTCTATGATAATCAGGAGGAGCTAGGAAAACAGGTGGTAGGAGGAATGCTATGTAACAGGTACCATCCCAATCTAGAGGTAGGCGTATATATGCGGTCTGGCCACATATAAAGTAGGAATGACGAGAAGCTCTAAATGTAGACTTGCCTTGATCATTGAATTTTATCACAGTGGTGCATTTACTATGGCCCATGTGTATAGAGCCATTCTTTCTTATACATAGTTCCCCTTTTACTGGGAATACGGACATGGCGGGCAAGATTGGTGTAGCTTCAGATTCAACGTTCAGGATCATGAGGTTAAGTGTAAAATTACCTAATCCGTATACTTCATTTTCTAGATCAGTTCCTGTTCTTTTGGGAAGTCCCTCCTTGTTAGGGTAGCAGACTTTAAGCAAAACTAAGTTCAGGTTTCCCCATACCCAATTGTCTTGATAAACTGCGGAATTCGAATCTAGGGAATTGATCAAACTAAACCATGCTCCACAGGAGCCATTGTGTGTGAACGGATAGGGAAATAGGGGCAAAACTCCCTTATAGTTCTGATAGGGAGGGAGTCGGCCACATATCCAACAATTTGTAGCATTGCTAGTCTGATGGGAATGATGTAACATACTAATAAAAGTGTTATTGCGCAGCGCAAATCTATAGGACAACTCATGCGGGGGTAATTCACTAAAAGAATGTTCAGCAGTAACATTGTAAACATGTTTAGAAATAGGATAATATATGTGCAACAATATACTTGCAGTGATTATTAAAAGACTTACGAAAAACAAAATTAATAACGTCACTGTGCAATGACTACGCAGTGATTTACAGTACGCATGCTTTTTCAACTGCATCTTTCGGTTTCTTTCTCTATTCAGGTCTAGGGGATACATGTCAGAGACAAATTCGACCGATTCACCTTGGAGAGGACTTAAACAATCAAATTGTCTGACTTATTAGACCGTAATTTTAGTTTGTATAGTTCCTTATCGCTTTGTTCAACCAAAGGAAGCTTTGAGTCAATCGGTGAAGACACGCGAGGTGTAACGTTTACATCAGACGGTAGTCCATGAAATTTCTTGATATGACTTGAATGTAACCATCCTTTGCGACCTTCGATCTTCACGGCTGTCCTCGTGGTGAGTAGTACAAGTTGAGGCGATTTCCACCTAGGATCCAGCTGAGTCTTCCGGTCAAAATTCCGCACTAACACCAGGTCCCCGGGAACTACGTCATGGGGTTTCACCTCGGTGTTGTCGGGAAAGGCTGCAGCTACCTGTGAACGACAAGATTGTAGTGCAGACATCAAGGAAGCCAGGTAATCTGTCAGCATATTACAGTCAACATCAGTTATTTTGCGTGGTATAGGCGTCCCCCACATATTTGGTGGTCTGCCAAAGATCACCTCATAAGGGGATAGCCCTGTTCGAGAGTGCGCTACCATTCTCATGTAAAAGAGTGCAACTGGTAAGGCTATTACCCAATCGACACCTTTCTCTCTACATATTTTGGACAATCTAATTTTCAGAGTTTGATTATGTCGTTCCACGAGACCTGCTGCCTCGGGGTGTCGGACACAGTGAAATCTCCATTGATAGCCTAACAAAAGTGAAACGTGTTTCATTAGTTCGGATGAGAACGGCTGGCCGTTATCTGAGTAGACAACACGTGGTAAACCGTACCGTGGGAAGAATTCTCGAACCAACTGTTTGGCAGTAGTCGGGGCAGTGTAATCTGAGACCGGGTAGGCTTCTGTCCAACGGGAAAGAGCACAAACAACTACAAGAACATATTTGAATCCTCGACATCGTTCCATCTGGATATAATCCATCTGGAGGACTTCAAAAGGGTGATCAGGAGACTGAAATCCACCCTGTTCTACGGGAATGCTTTTACCTGGGTTAAACTGACAACAGATCATACAGGTACGACCTTTTTGTTTAGCTGCTGCTCGTAAATGTTTGTTGAACCAAATGTGTTGAATGCTGTCTAGCATAGCCTTTTCTCCTAGGTGCGCTGGACTATGTATTGTATTAATGATGACTTGGACCATTGAGTCGGGAAGAAACCATACAGATTTCTCCTTCGTCATCCATCCTTGATTTGTTTGGATCCCTCCTAATTCAGTCCATTTCTTTATTTCGTCTGGTGTAGCATGTGTCTGTATGTCAATTACGTCAAGAGCGGGATCCTTAACCGTCATGCAATGTGTTGGTGTCAGAACTATTGTCTTTGTCATGTCAGACATGTGAGTTTGAGCAGTCTGTTTAGCTGTTCTGTCAGCTAGATCATTGCCTTGGGAAATGATATCAGTAACTTTCGTGTGAGCTTTACATTTCATAATTGATATTGCAGTAGGTAGATGTATTGCATCTAATAAGGCATGAATGAGGGGTCCGTGCTGAATGTGGGCACCGTGAGAAGTTAAATAACCTCTCTCTCGCCACAGCACGCTGAAGTCATGTACAACTCCGAATGCATAACGTGAATCAGTGTATATGTTGACTTTCTTATTTGTGGCTTGAATACAGGCTTGTGTCAGAGCGATGAGCTCTGCTGCTTGAGCTGACAAGGTATTTATGCAATATGTTTCAATGACTTCAGTGTCTGTTGTGACTGCATACGCGGCCACTAGCTCTCCTGTACTTGTTCTCATACATGAACCATCTACATACAACGTCAGGTCTGGATCTGACAATGGGACGTCTGTCAAGTCTTGTCTGGGTTTCGTCGTGATAGTAATAACTTCAATACAATCATGTGCTAGTGGATCTGTTCCGTTTACTGGCAAAAGTGTGGCAGGATTCAATGTACTACAACGTCTGATTTCTATGTGTGGCTGAAACAATGTCAATTCGTAACCGGTAAGTCTTGCTATAGTCAAGTGTTGTGTTTGCGTTCGGTTCACAAGAACCTCTACTGCGTGTGGTACTTGTACTGTCAATGGATGTCCTAACACTATAGCATCGCTTTGTCTGATTGCTAAAGCTGTCGCTGCCACTGCCACTGATTTCAGGCACGCAGGCAGAGCCTGAGCTACGGGATCTAATGTACTAGAAAAATAAGCACATGGTTTGTGTGATCCTGCTTGTTCCTGTGTGAGTACTGACAAAGCAGTACCTTTGCGTTCTGTAACAAAGAGCGTGAAATGTTTATTGTAACATGGTGTTGCTAAAACAGGTGCTTGACATAAAGCTTTCTTTAGGCTTTCAAAAGCTTGTGTATGTTCCTGAGTCCAAGGGAGGACAGTCGATGTGGCCGCCTCCTGTGTTGTCAACTGAATGAGTGGTTTTGCTAGAAATGCATACTGAGGGATCCACTGCCTACAATATGAAGTGAGGCCTATAAAAGCCCGTACCTCCTTTTGTGTCTTGGGTATTGGCATGTTAGCAATTAACTGGATGCGATCTGACGTAAGCTGCCTTCCCTCCTTGGACAGCGAGTGCCCAAGGTAAACAACTCGCTGGACACAGAATTGCAGCTTAGAAGGGGACACCTTGTGCCCCTTTTCGGCCAAAAATTGTAAAACCGTCAGTGAGGCTTTTTCACATTCAAGTTCGTTTCTAGCGGTGATCAGCAGATCATCGACATATTGAAGCAGGGCAGTGTTGACTGGCATGTGGATACTGTCAAGTTCTCGTTTCAGTGCTTGGCTATAGATGCTGGGGCTTTCTGTGAATCCTTGAGGTGCGCGTGTGAATTTAAAGCTTCGTCCATTTAAACTAAATCCGAACAAGTATTGGCTTTCCGGATCTATTGGGACGCTGAAAAAGGCATTCTTGAGATCAATTACAGAAAAGAATGTTGCTTCGGAATCAATGGCTGTCAGTAATGAAGAAATGTCTGGGACTACGGGGTATTGTGGTACAATACATTTATTTAATTCGCGCAGATCAATAACCAATCGATATACTGGCGGGGCTTTTGGATCAGTTCGTTTAAGAATCGGAATTATCGGGGAATTACATACATTGGAGTCGGTTTCCACAACCACTCCTTGGGTAATAAGCTCGTCAACGATTTGCAGTAAAGCCACTACAGCATCTGGGGGTAACTTGTATTGTCGCATTCGTGGTAGTACCACTCCTGTCTTTAGTGTGACTCGATATGGTGTAATGTTCATGCAACCAACATCTGTAGGGCCTTGTGCCCATAAATGTGTGGGTAAAGTCTGCAGTCGGTGATCCATGTCTCGGGACACATAGTGCCCTTTGAAATCACGTAAAAACAATCTTACTCCTTCCGGAGAACAAAATATTATAGCTCCTAGAGCTTTCAGTGTTTTTATACCTAACAGGTTTTCTGGACATGATTTAGTAAGCAATAAATCTGTAGTTCGTGTCAAGGGACCAATCGTAAGTGGAAGAGGCTGTGATACTTCGTTAATGATGGGTTTTCCTGAAAAACCAAGGGAAATATTCTGTGAGCCTGAGAGGGGTGCCCCTGGAACTTCACTACGTTTTATGGTTGTTCGGCTTGCCCCTGTATCAAGTAAAAATTTTCTATCTTGGCCTAATAGTTCACTGTGTACATAAGGTCCTTCTTGATCCACAGGGACCTCGATAAGGGGTAAGCCAACTTCCCTCTCTAGGCTGTTTCATGAGTATCGTTGATAATCAGGATAGTCATACTGTGCGGTCTGGTACATCTGTTGTGTCGTTGTTTGTGTGGCAGCAATAGGCTGCGGTGGTGGAGCTGGCATAGACTGTTGCGGAGCTGGCATGGACTGTGCATGCTGCGGGGCTCCTTGTTGGTTCTGATCCTGTCTAAGTGGCCGTGGTCTTTCTTTTGTATTACCTATGGCGATATTATGTTTTAAAACTGGACAATCGTGTACATAATGACCTGGCTGTTTACAATAGTTGCATGTCCCTTTTACAGAACCTGCTGAAACACTGGACGGTGTCATACCCTTTTTATGACCGTCAGCTGGAACTGTCTGGGAAACTAGCATTTTCATTTTCGTGTCTTTCATGCGTCTTTGTTCATGTTCTTGTTCCTCTCTAATTCTATTGTGATGGTACTGTAGCATTTGTAACATTTGTGACGGAGTGTTACCTTGCCAGGTACTCTCGAATTTCAATACTCTATTCTTAACTTGGGGCAAGGAATTTTCAACTAATTTTGTCACAAACAGATGTGGATACGATTTGCTACTTGCTTTTATTCCACTATTTATACCAAAACATTTTTCGAATCGGGCATAGAAATCACTAGTGTCTTCATCTTGCTTTTGTTTACAGGCTGAGATTGCACCCCAGTCTTCCTTTTTCGTAGTTAATAAACGTGGCAGTACCTGTACTAATAAACCTGGTAGTATTTTGGTCTTTTCCCCAAGCCCTAAACCTGGACCTCGAGCTGTTTCTTCGTTTTCTAATGCTGTCCAATCTATCTTTTGGTCTCCCACCTCCCAATCCTTTTCTTTGAGTTTTTCGTAAATGCCCGCAGGCATTAATACCTTTAATATTTTCATAATGTCGGGATAGGTATACTCTCCCATGAGCAACATGTCTTTAATTTCACGGTGGAAACCCGCTGGGTCTTTGTCATGACTGGGTACCACTTTCTTCATTTCTAATAGTTCCATTTTAGATATGGGTGTGTATACAAACACACGTTTAAACTGATTGTCATCACCTTTTATCGGGTGGACTTCGCGTAAGGGATTCTGTCTATCCATATAATACGTCGTTCTTTCCTTGATGGGCAGTGAGACATGTTCTGGGCATACAAAAAGAATGTACTGCTTTCTGGATTCTAGTATTACTCTAATTAACTCAGTACCTGAACCTCTCCATTTATTCGTGAGTAATTCAGTCAATATATCAGGTAAGGGACCAGGATCGGAGTGTTGGCTTTTATATAATATAAGGAGTTGTTGAATCATGTAGATACCAGCTAAACGCTGTTCATCTAGGGTGAGGTTCAAAAACGTGTGCGCTAGTGTATCATCACTATATTTTCCGGGACTGTCAACCCAGTGAACGGCTGACCTGGCTAATTCTTGTTCGTCCATAGAATCTAGTATATGATAACCCCTTCGTTCTCGAAGTAATTTGTCAGCGGCTTGGAACGAATGTTCGGGGGACCTTATATTTATTATAGGGGTTTGGAAATCTCTGTTATTAACTGGACGTATCGGACGTATCGGATCAGTAAAGCATCTAGTATTATTACAAGATCTTCCTCTACCTACATAGGCCATGGTTTCTAACTGTCCTGTGGGCAGTTCCAATTCTTCCTCCTCCTCGTTTTGTTCAAGCTGGTCTACCGCCAATCTTTCTTCGTGTATTCGTTCTACTTCTTTGCGGATCTTTCGGCACATAGCTACTATGCTTAATAATCTATCATGTCTCCCCTCTGATATATTCCGACTCCATGTGGTAAGAATTCGCATTTCTTCCGGATTTACCCCTGGTCGGTCTTGATTTCTGATCACACAATTTATGAGGAAACGTAACAGTTCCCCCTGTATCTCCACTTTCTGGTACTCCATGGCTCTATTAATACTTTCAGAATCTCGCCCTGACTGGACAAAGTGATATATATTTTCTAAATGTGTAGTCATTCCTGGTAGCCTCCCTAAATATATTGCAGCTCGTCGGATACGTAATGATGCCAGCAGCATTTCGTCCTCTTTGCCGGGCACAGGGTCATATCTACAATCTACTAGAAGTTCCTTAAGCGTGTCGGGAGTTACTAGTTTGGGCGTACGTTGGTGGGCTAATTCTTGAAAGGAAAGTTTATTTACTCTGGGTGGCGTGGAAAAAATGTTTGTTGTACCTCCTGTAGCACCGCCTGGGGTGCTGGATGTGAAAGGATTCGTTGAACGTGATATAGCAACCATAGGTGTGGGTACAGCTGTAGAAACAGATGTGCTTGCCGGAACTTGTGTCGGAGTTTGTTGTTGCGGAGGTACAGACGGAGGGTCTTGGCGTTGAACCCCCTCGGCAGGCGGTCTATGTGGTGCAGTATTAGCATACTCGGGAGCTGCGTCGTCTAAATAAGAGGAAAGGAAAACATCTTCTGCGGTTCTGGGATGCCCTTTGGGATGTGCTTTTATCGGAAACAATGGAGGTGGCAAGTCTTTGGGTATCTCCAGAGTAGCCTTAGGTAACCCTTCGGCCAGAAGAGGATACATACCATTCATAAGGGCATTTCTTTGTCTGTCTACTTGTTCTGATTTTGCTCGGGTACCTTCTTCAATTAATAGATTTTCTCGGACTTTATTTGAATTCTCCTTACTTTTCTCTTCCTGTCTGAGTGCTTTTTCTGTACGTCTATATGATTCTTTACGCCATAATTCAATGGCATCTTTCTGTGATTGTCTAGCTTTCTTTTTCCATAATTCTTCCTCTACTTTCATGATGCAATCTGCATCCCAGGTCCCAGCTGCGGGCCACCTCTGACTTTCTGGTAATTCCTTGGTGTAGTCTACCCATAAATCAAGAAATAATATGGCGTCTAGGCCATGTTTATGATACATGAAGTACCCTGGAGTGTCCCTAGGAGGAATGGGAACAGCTTCTTCGAGTACCCCTTTTCTAGTTTTGATCTGTCTTAATTTTGAAAAGAGCGGCATATTGAGAACTGATCTGATACCTAATTTTGAACACGTTTAATACAACAAAACACAATAATGAACAGTCATTCACACCACAATATGCAGAACGTATTTAAAACATCTAACATTTAACATAATAATGAACAACAATGATGGCCATTTAGGGAACTAGTCACTAAGCATAATACTCGGCACTAACTAGGTAATTCTGAATTATATACTAGACATACTAGATATACTGCTAAACAGTACAGATACACTGCTGAAACAGTGCAGACCGGATTTGTGTACCCAAACCCGTCTTGACCGGCACCACCTATGTGCACGTCAGAACGCCTCCCCGGCAATGGTACTCACCGGGTAGCTCGGAACGGAAGGCCTCGGAACTGAACTGAACTGGACTTGGACCGGACTGGACTCGACTCGAACTTCGGAACTTCGGAACCTGGTGGGCCTCTGTATACCTCGGATCTTGCTCTCTCAGCTAGGCTCTGGTCGGGATACTTCGCACTTCTCACCGCCTCGTCTGGGTGTTGATCGCAGCCTTAGTTACCCCCGCTCGGCAGGAGGGAGATACAGGAAATCCTGTGGGTACGCGTTGTTGTCCGTCCAGCTGTGGCAGGAGACCGGGCCTGCAACGCACCTCCGGCGCGTGAGATGAGAAAGTGTCCCTGTTCGGGCGCCATATATGTGGTAAATAATTTAATTACCGGTACTTAATTTGATGCGGAAAATTAATAAGAATAGCTCAGTAAAATAAGAGGCAGAATCCGTGGTATTAGAGATTCGGAACGGCTTTATTCCTATACAAAGGAACATAATTCGAATTATGGGCCTTCTATTCCATCACCACGAAAGTTCAGGAAGGAAGGAACATACATTATTGACAGATAATCATTTTTATAGAAGAGGCATTACAGTGAAACAGATGCAGGAGGCGTAACAGTTGATAACAGAGATAAAGACATACATGCGTAACTAAAATGGGTGTAACTAGGCGTAACTAAAGAACGTCATTAGGTATGATGTCACAAATGGGTGGTTCCATGAAAGAATTTCGCAATGTCAGCAAAAATACTTGGCAGAGATGTGCGCGCAGCAGCATGACGTGTGATTTGACGTGCAACTAGGGGGAGAGAGGGACTTGACATTTAGCTCTACATGTGGAGACAGAAGTCTGGGGTTATGTCAACCTAATCCCAAATCATATCTAATATCCTATGTTTAAAGAACTGTGTTATCCAAAAAGAGAGGTCTCTTAGGATAGAATCTTATTCTATACTGACTATACTGACTGTTAGTGCGTGTACAAGCGTCTAAGTGTCTACACTAGATGCGAGGGGGTAGGAATATTCCATGGTAACAGGGCTATGAATTACTTGCATGAGGGCAGCGAGGCCTGGCCCTTTGCGCGGTAGCTGGAGGAATGTTTACCTAAACTACTAGACAGGAATGCATCGGATGAGGGGCGGAGGAGATAATCTTGAAGGTGAAATACAGTTTTCTGGCAGGCTACGGGCTGGATCAGGCACCGTTAGCCGCGCAGGGAGTAAGACAAAGTTCATGGTCACAGATGCAGGCTCAGACTGGAGCTTTCAGAGGCAGAAGGCAGGAAAAGGCTTGGTGGCAGAATCAGGGCCTACTCGCCTGGACTGTAAAATGGGATAAATGAACCATATAAAGCCGGTGGCCTTTCATACTTAGGAATAGAATATCCGGCCCATTCATGGCGGATCTGAAAGAGGACATGTTGACGGTGGACGCACATGTGTTTGCGTCTTCATAACTGGAACTGGAGGGAACATACATGTACTTGTAACTTATACATGAAACCGTTGGGGTCCAAGATAGGGGACATAACCGACCATAAAAATCCATATTTCCACAAGTCCATCCGGGGTACGCCCAGTGACGCCCACTTTTCATCTCATTGGAGATGCAGAGGGAGGCGCTGGGAAAAAGGGTGCTAACATGCGATTATGCATGTTTGCACACTCTTGTAGATAGGGCAATAGTTTTATCTCCGCTTTTTTGGCGATAAAGCCCTTGTAAATATGCCCCACAAGGAGATAATGGACGGAGCGCTGAAACTTTTCAGACACTCATCGCCAGTCACAGATCTGGGTTGAATCCATTATAGGGACTTCCTCAGGCCCAGAAACAGATAATGTATGTTGTTATCATAGATCCATTAACTTCTCCCATAGGAATGTACATCCATGTGATGTCGTCTTTCAAATTCAAATGTCGCCATCAAAGTCTCCAGATACGTAAACCGAGTACGATGTCCACAATCAAATCCTCATTTTATCTGATACACATGCCCGTGTTTTGGACATGATGCGACGCAGATAAGCGTAGTGGTTTAAAAATCATATGAGGATTTGATTGTGGACATCGTAAGCGTTTTACGTATCTGGAGACTTTGATGGCGACATTTGAATTTGAAAGATGACATCACGCGGATGTACATTCCTATGGGTCAAGTAAATGGATCTATGATAACAACGCACATTATCTCTTTCTGGCCCCGAGGAAGCAGAATTGTTAGTCGAAACGTGTTGGCTGTGCTGAACTGTTGGGCATAAGTAAGAAGACTTTGAATAAAAGAGCCAATACAAGCAAAAAAAAAATCTTGCACCATCTGTTTGCGTTGAATACAGCAATGAGCTGAAGCATGTTTCTTTATTGGAAGTTGCCCCTCTATTTGTTTAAATTTGATTGAAATATGAAAGGCTATCATTGGTAGCTAGTTTTTTGAGGTGGGCAATTATCAGTAGGTAATTGAACCTTGTATTGAAAACATACAACACACATAGTGGTGTGGTATCTAGGACCCCTTGCTGCCAATACTTGTTTAGTCTTCTTGAATCCATCATCATTCTTTAGCTCACCTCGCCACTCCAGTTCAGACCCAGCCATATGCAAATCAGTCTTGACCCTGTACCTCTTGGGAACAATCGAGCCCGAACTGCCAAGCTAGGTCTTTGCTGGACTGTAAACAAGCATCCTGGGACCGGTTTTGGGGTAACACCCCTCATCAGCCCGGCCAGATTGAATCCAGTGGCAAAGTGAGCAAGAGACCCACGTTTGGGCATACCCTGCCAACTCAGGTTGAGCAAAGCAAACACAAGTAGATGATGGACAGAGAATTCCTCCACTAGTGGTGCTGAATGTTGTTTTACTTTTTCTGGAAAGCACTCATCGCTACTGTGCTCAAACCTCAAATTTAGCTGAAAAAATCACATTTTTCACACATTTTTGTGTGGGAAAGTTGTGGCATCACCGGGATGACACAAATTTCTTACCACCCAGCGTTCCCCCGGGTCTCACGATAAAAACGGTGCCTCACTCGTGTGGGAGGCCCAAGTACCCGCGACAGGCAAGGGCCCACAACATAGTGAGGGGACATGAAAATTGCCTACCTCAAAACTACCTGGGTTTTTTTGCCCGGTGCTTGGCGGCCACCTAGAGAAACATACCAAACCCACACATTTCTGAAAACTAGACACCCGGGGGATTCCAGGGAGGTATGGTTTGAGTGGATCCCCCAACGTTTCCTTAACCAGAATGCCCTGCAAACCTCAAATTTAGCTGAAAAAAATCACATTTTTCACACATTTTTGTGTGTGAAAGTTGTGGCATCACCGGGCTGATACAAATTTCCTACCACCCAGCGTTCCCCCAGGTCTCCCGATAAAAACGGTGCCTCACTCGTGTGGGAGGCCCAAGTACCCGCGACAGGCAAGGGCCCAAAACGTATTGAGGCGACATGAAAATTGCCTACCTCAAAACGACCTGGTATTGCAAGGGGGGTCACCTGGGTTTTTGGCCCGGTGCTCGGTGGCCACCTATGGGAACCTACCAACCCCACACATTTCTGAAAACTAGGCACCCAGGGGATTCCAGGGGGGTATGGCTTGCGTGGATCCCCCAACGTCTCCTTACCCAGAATGCCCTGCAAACTTCAAATTTAGCTGAAAAAATCACCTTTTTCACGCATTTTTGTGTGGGAAAGTTGTGGCATCACCGGGCTGACACAAATTTCCTACCACCCAGCGTTCCCCCGGGTCTCCCGATAAAAACGGTGCCTCACTCGTGTGGGAGGACCAAGTACCCGCGACAGGCAAGGGTCCACAACATAGTGAGGCGACATGAAAATTGCCTATCTCAAAGCGACCTGGTTTTGCAAGGGGGGTCACTTGGGTTTTTGGCCCGGTGCTCGGTGGCCACCTATGGGAACCTACCAACCCCACACATTTCTGAAAACTAGGTACCCAGGGGATTCCAGGGGGGTATGGCTTGCGTGGATCCCCCAACGTCTCCTTACCCAGAATGCCCTGCAAACTTCAAATTTAGCTGAAAACATCACCTTTTTCACGCATTTTTGTGTGGGAAAGTTGTGGCATCACCAGGCTGACACAAATTTCCTACCACCCACCGTTCCCCCGGGTCTCCCGATAAAAACCGTGCCTCACTCGTGTGGGAGGCCCAAGTACCCGCGACAGGCAAGGGCCCAAAACGTATTGAGGCGGCATAAAAATTGCCTACCTCAAAACAACCTGGTTTTGCAAGGGTGGTCACCTGGGTTTTTGGCTCGGTGCTCGGCGGCCACCTAGGGGAACCTACCAAACCCACACATTTCTGAAAACTAGACAGCCGGGGGATTCCAGGGATGTATGGCTTGCGTGGATCCCCCAACGTTTCCTTAAAACCCAAGTGATCCCCATTTCAAAACCAGGTCGTTTTGAGATAGGCAATTTTCATGCCGCCTCACTACGTTGTGGGCCATTGCCTGTCGCGGGTACTTGGGCCTCAAACATGAGTGAGGCACAGTTTTTTTCGGGAGACCCGGGGGAACGCTGGGTGGTAGAAAATTGTGTCAGCCCAGTGATGCCACAACTTTCCCACACAAAAATGTGTGAAAAAGGTGAATTTTTCAGCTAAATTTAAGGTTTGCAGGGCATTCTGGGTAAGGAAACGTTGGGGGATCCATGCAAGCCATACCTCCCTGGAATCCCCCGGGTGTCTAGTTTTCATAAATGTGTGGGTTTGGTAGATTCCCCTAGGTGGCCGCCGAACACCGGGCCAAAAACCCAGGTGACCCCCTTGCAAAACCTGGTCATTTTGATGTAGGCTATTTTCATGTTGCCTCAATACGTTTTGGGCCCTTGCCTGTCGCGGGTACTTGGGCCTCCCACACGAGTGAGGCACCATTTTTATTGGGAGACCCGGGGGAACGCTGCGTGGTAGGAAATTTGTGTCAGCCCAGTGATGCCACAACTTTCCCACACAAAAATGTGTGAAAAAAGTGATTTTTTCAGCTAAATTTGAGGTTTGCAGGGCATTCTGGGTAAGGAAACGTTGGGGGATCCATGCAAGCCATACCTCCCTGGAAACCCCCGGGTGTCTAGTTTTCAGAAATGTGAGGGTTTGGTAGGTTTCCCTACGTGGCCGCCAGCACCGGGCAAAAAACCCAAGTGACCCCCCTTGCAAAACCAGTCCGTTTTGAGATAGGCAATTTTCATGTCGCCTCACTACTTTTTGGACCCTTGCCTCTCGCGGGTACTTGGGCCTCCCACACAAGTGAGGCACTGTTTTTATCGGGAGACCCGGGGGAACGCTGGGTGGTAGGAAACTTGTGTCAGCCCGGTGATGCCACAACTTTCCCCCACAAAAATGTGTGAAAAAGGTGATTTTTTCAGCTGAATTTGAAGTTTGCAGGGCATTCTGGGTAAGGAAATGTTGGGGGATCCACGCAAGCCATACCTCCCTGGAATTCCCCAGGTGTCTAGTTTTCAGAAATGTGTGGGTTTGGTAGGTTTCCCTAGGTGGCCGCTGAGCACCGGGCCAAAAACCCAAGTGACCCCCCTTGCAAAACCAGGTTGTTTTGAGATAGGAAAATTTCATGTCGCCTCACTACGTTGTGGGCCCTTGCCTGTCGCGGGAACTTGGGCCTCCCACACGAGTGAGGCACCGTTTTTATCAGGAGACCCGGGGGAACACTGGGTGGTAGGAAATTTGTGTCAGCCCGGTGATGCCACAACTTTCCCACACAAAAATGTGTGAAAAAGGTGAATTTTTCAGCTAAATTTGAGGTTTGCAGGGCATTCTGGGTAAGGAAACGTTGGGGGATCCACGCAAGCCATACCTCCCTGGAATCCCCCGGGTGTCTAGTTTTCAGAAATGTGTGGGTTTAGTAGGTTCCTCTTGGTGGCTGCCGAGCACCGGGCCAAAAACCCAGGTGACCCCCTTGCAAAACCAGGTCGTTTTGATGTAGGTTATTTTCATGTCGCCTCAATACGTTTTGGGCCCTTGCCTGTCGCGGGTACTTGGGCCTCCCACACGAGTGAGGCACCGTTTTTATTAGGAGACCCGGGGGAACGCTGGGTGGTAGGAAATTTGTGTCAGCCCGGTGATGCCACAACTTTCCCACACAAAAATGTTTGAAAAAGGTGATTTTTTCAGCTAAATTTGAGGTTTGCAGGGCATTCTGGGAAAGGAAACGTTGGGGGATCCACGCAAGCCATACCTCCCTGGAATTCCCCAGGTGTCTAGTTTTCAGAAATGTGTGGGTTTGGTAGGTTTCCCTAGGTTGCCGCTGAGCACCGGGCCAAAAACCCAAGTTACCCCCCTTGCAAAACCAGGTTGTTTTGAGATAGGCAAATTTCATGTCGCCTCACTACGTTGTGGGCCCTTGCCTGTCGCGGGAACTTGGGCCTCCCACACGAGTGAGGCACTGTTTTTATCAGGAGACCCGGGGGAACGCTGGGTGGTAGGAAATTTGTGTCAGCCCAGTGATGCCACAACTTTCCCACACAAAAATGTGTGAAAAAGGTGAATTTTTCAGCTAAATTTGAGGTTTGCAGGGCATTCTGGGTAAAGAAACGTTGGGGGATCCATCCAAGCCATACCTCCCTGGAATCCCCCGGGTGTCTAGTTTTCAGAAATGTGTTGGTTTAGTAGGTTCCGCTAGGTGGCCGCCGAGCACCGGGCCAAAAACCCAGGTGACCCCCTTGCAAAACCAGGTCGTTTTGATGTAGGTTATTTTCATGTCGCCTCAATACGTTTTGGGCCCTTGCCTGTCGCGGGTACTTGGGCCTCCCACACGAGTGAGGCACCGTTTTTATTGGGAGACCCGGGGGAACGCTGGGTGGTAGGAAATTTGTGTCAGCCCGGTGATGCCACAACTTTCCCACACAAAAATGTGTGAAAAAGGGGATTTTTTCAGCTAAATTTGAGGTTTGCAGGGCATTCTGGGTAAGGAAACGTTGGGGGATCCACGCAAGCCATACCTCCCTGGAATCCCCCGGGTGTCTAGTTTTCAGAAATGTGAGGGTTTGGTAGGTTTCCCTATGTGACCGCCAGCACCGGGCAAAAAACCCAAGTGACTCCCCTTGCAAAACCAGGTCGTTTTGAGATAGGCAATTTTCATGTCGCCTCACTACGTTTTAGACCCTTGCCTGTCGCGGGTACTTGGGCCTCCCACACGAGTGAGGCACCGTTTTTATCGGGAGACCCGGGAGAACGCTGGGTGGTAGGAAATTTGTGTCAGCCCGGTGATGCCACAACTTTCACCCACAAAAATGTGTGAAAAAGGTGATTTTTTCAGCTAAATTTGAGGTTTGCAGGGCATTCTGGGTAAGGAAACGTTGGGGGATCCACGCAAGCTCTACCTCCCTGGAATTCCCCAGGTGTCTAGTTTTCAGAAATGTGTGGGTTTGGTAGGTTTCCCTAGGTGGCCGCTGAGCACCGGGCCAAAAACCCAAGTGACCCCCCTTGCAAAACCAGGTCGTTTTGAGATAGGCAAATTTCATGTCGCCTCACTACGTTGTGGGCCCTTGCCTGTCGCGGGAACTTGGGCCTCCCACACGAGTGAGGCACCGTTTTTATCAGGAGACCCGGGGAAACGCTGGGTGGTAGGAAATTTGTGTCAGCCCGGTGATGCCACAACTTTCCCCCACGAAAATGTGTGAAAAAGTTGATTTTTTCAGCTAAATGTGAGGTTTGCAGGGCATTCTGGGTAAGGAAACGTTGGGGGATCCACGCAAGCCATACCTTCCTGAAATCCCCCGGGTGTCTAGTTTTCAGAAATGTGTGGGTTTGGTAGTTTCCCCTAGGTGGCCATCGAGCACCGTGCCAAAATCCCAGGTGACCCCCCCTTGCAAAACCAGGTCGTTTTGAGGTAGGCAATTTTCGTGTCGCCTCACTACGTTGTGGGCCCTTGCCTGTCGCGGGTACTTGGGCCTCACACACGAGTGAGGCACTGTTTTTATCAGGAGACCCGGGGGATTGCTGGGTGGTAGGAAATTTGTGTCAGCCCGGTGATGCCACAACTTTCCCACATGAAAATGTGTGAAAAAGTTGATTTTTGTTGCTAAATTTGAGGTTTGCAGGGCATTCTGGGTAAGGAAATGTTGGGGGATCCACGCAAGCCATACCTCCCTGGAATTCCCCGGGTGTCTAGTTTTCAGAAATGTGTGGTTTTGGTAGGTTTCCCAAGGTGGCCGTCGAGCACCGGGCCAGAAACCCAAGTGACCCCCCTTGCAAATCCAGGTCGTTTTGAGATAGGCAAATTTCATGTTGCCTCACTACGTTGTGGGCCCTTGCCTGTCGCGGGTACTTGGGCCTCCCACATGAGTGAGGCACCGTTTTTATCGGGAGACCCGGGGGAACGCTGGGTGGTAGGAAATTTGTGTCAGCCCGGTGATGCCACAACTTTCCCCCACAAAAATGTGTGAAAAAGGTGATTTTTTCAGCTAAATTTGAGGTTTGCAGGGCATTCTGGGCAAGAAAACGTTGGGGGATCCACACAAGCCATACCTCCCTGGAATCCCCCGGGTGTCTAGTTTTCAGAAATGTTTGGTTTTGGTAGGTTTCCCTAGAAGGCCGCCAAGCCCGGGGCCAAAAACTCATGGGACCCCGTTTGCAAAACCAGGTTGTTTTGTGATAGGTAATTTTGATGTCTCCTCAATAGGTGTTGGGCCCTTGCCTGACGCGGGCACTAGGCCTACCCACGCAAGTGAGGTACCATTTTTCTCTGAAAACTTTGGGGGACGCAGGGTGGGTGGAATTTTGTGGACCCACGCAGATTCCAGAACTTTCCACCACAGAAATGTGAGGAAAATGTGTTATTTTGGACACATTTTTAGGTTTGCAATGGATTCTGGGTAACAGAATATGGTGAGAGCCAGTGAAGTCACCCCATCCTGGATTCCCCTCGGTGTCTAGTTTTCAAAAATGTACAGGTTTGCTGGGTTTGCCTACGTGCCAACTGCGCTAGGGCCCAAAATCCACAGGTATGCACATTGCTAAAAAGAAATCTGAGCCCAGTGGGCTTTCTGCCGCCCTGGGGGGAAATCGGGGAAGGGGGTTTCATCCCGATATGAAAGACTGTGGCTATTTTTTGTGCGGGTGGGGGCATTGGTATGACCATTTTGGGCAGCCCCCACCCCCACGCATAAAAAAAGCCTGCGTACTCGATGGCGCCTAGTGGGCTTTCTGCCCCCCCAGGGGGCAGATCAGGGGCCACTGCCACCATCTGCCCTCCCGGGGGGGCAGAAAGACTGGAATTTCTCTGGTGGGTGGGGTGGGGTATTGTCATGCCCATTTTGGGGAGCCCCTACCCCTACACTAATAAAAACAAAAAAATCCATGGTTTCTAGTGGGCATTCTGCGCCTCCCGGGGGGGGCCAGATTGGGGGCTACAGCTCCCATCTGCCTCCTAGGGGGCAGAAAGACTGTCATTTTTGTGGGGGGGAGGGTGGGGCATTGACCCGTTTCGTGCAGCCCACACCCTAAAAACAATTGTGCAAAAAAAATCCCTGGTGGATAGTGGGCTTTCTGCCCCTCTGGGGGGGCAGATTGGGGGCTACTGTCCCATCTGCCCCCCCCCGGGGGGGCAGAAAGTCTGTAATGGTGGTGGGGGTGGGGGCATTGGCGTGCCCGTTTCGGGCAGCCTCCACCCTAAATAAAATCCATCACCCTTAATAAAATTGCACAAAAAAAATCCCTGGCGTCAAGTGGGCTTTGCGCCCCCCAAAGGGGGAGATTAGGGGCCAATGCCCCATCTGCCCCCCAGAGAGGGTAGAAAGGCTGTAATTATGGCGGGTGGGTGGGGGCATTGGCGTGCCCATTTCGGGCAGCCCCCACCCTAAAAAATACTGAAAAGAAATCCCTGGTGTATAGTGGGCTTTCTGCACCCCCAAAGGGGCAGATTAGGGGCCAATGCCCAATCTGCACCCCTGGGGGGGCAGAAAGACTAAAACTAGACCAGAACGGGCAGGCTCATTTTTTTTAATTCCCTGGTGTCTAGTGGGCTTTTTGCCCCCCCCCCCTGGGGGGGGGCAGATTGGGGGCAAAAAGACTAAATTATGCCAAAATGATTTGGGGGAGCAAAGGCCCTTGCCCAAGGGGCCGCTCCCCCCTCCCTGGTGTCTAGTGGGTGGATCCCTGCTTGGGGATCACCCTCCATTGGAAAGGGGAGATTCACGTAGAAAGCGAAACTGAAATGAGCCTCTTGGCTCATTTCAGTTTCAGTGTAATGACGTTGGCGCGACGTGCGCACCGATCGTCACTACACTGAAAGCAGGGGGGGCCTCGGGAGCTGGGGAAGCTCTTCCCCAGCTCCCGTGGCTATTTTCAGCGAAAGGGAATCCCTCTGGTGCCCGCACCAGAGGGATTCCCCAGGGAATGCCTCATGACGAGCTGGACTTGTCATGGGCACAGCGCGACTGTGCTCCATGACGAGTCCAGCTCGTCATGGGCACAGAAGGGGTTAATGAATTTAGTGGTTCACCCTGATAGGGATTATGTATTTTTCTTGAGAAGGGCTCACACCTTTCTCAAGCGACAACCCAATTTCTCACAATGAAGGTGCAACTAGCAGAGACCATCCATCCCGAAGAATTGCCCCAAACCCAAAGAGGACAACCTAGTTACAAGAGTCATGTTAACATGCAGGGCATGAAATATAGACAACCCTTTGTGTTTAACATTTCCAAAGAAAGATACCAATAAAAGTATTGTCTCCTCAAGTCACTTTTAATTACTTAGGTCCTTCTCTATAACAGAAAGAACATCAACAACTGCTACTTCCTGGACACAGTACTAGGAAAAAGAGTCCAGCAAAAAAGAACTGCTCATTCACAGGAGGCCATCGTAGACGTACATTGTCTGGAATGAGCTGCAAAAAAAAGATAATGAAGCATGCCACATTAGTGGGTGAGGGTTTTGCATCCTTTTAATAATGGAACCTATGCAGTCAGTCTATGGAAACAGTGCACATTTCCACTTGGACCTGGACAGGCCTGTCTCATCTTGTTGTTTGTGATGTGTGTTGTTAACAAAGCTGGCGGACAGGTCTCACTCATATTCCTTCTCTTGTCTCTTTTTGTGAATAATGGTTTGCACTGTACACACCACCCAGTACCTTTTTTTATTGAATTTCATTAAATGTAAATCAATACCAACAATAGTTGTGGCAAGAATTCATAAGATGCAAAGTGCAACCAGTTGCCCCATCCCTTTCCGCCTTCACATTCATAGATATACAACCCAACCCACAGAATAAGGCAAACAGCGATGGCATTAGCAGAACAGCATCCCAAGGCTGAGAAGGTATACCCATGGGCATATTCCACAGGCAGTCATCAAAGGCAAAGTGAGCAGTCTCATCAGCATCCAAGCCACCCCCGAACACTGCAGCAACCAGCAGCAGAGAGGGACTCATCCAGTGAAGCTGAGGGAGCGGTGTGCACCAGTATATATTTGCGTAAAGGATACCAAATATCTCAAGGCCAGGAAGTGGGCAGCATACAATATCAATTGTTCATTACAGTAGATTAGAACTGTGAGCCAGTCCTTGAATTTAGGTGCCCGTTCATGCCCCAATGGCTGGCAACTTGTCTGTTCACTAGTAATAGAGGCAGCGCCACATACCTCCTGAAGGCAGCATTGAGGTCTTTGATGTGTCCAAGAAGAGCCATAAGTGAGAGATCTTCATCTATCATGGTGAAAACAGCGGCACATACTTCCTGCCAAAAGGCCCGCACCGGTCCACAGGACAAGCCGGATGGATGAAATCAGCACTTGCCATCTTGCATCTGGTGCATGCATCATCTATCCTAAGTCCAAATCTACACATTCGGGCAGGACTGTAATATGCCCAGTGGAGGAATTTGTAGTGGGTAATGCAAAGTCTTCTACTGGTTGCTATCTGCTCCATCTGTTCACAGCAATACATCCACTGCTCATCCATGAGGGCCTCTCCAAGTCCTATTTTTCACTGGGACCTTGCCTGTCCACGATAGCCCGGGTTTTCTGCTTGTGCAGTACAATACAGTAAGGAAACCAGGTGACGTGTTATAGTGGCTTGGAGCAGGGTATGTAAGGTATTAAAGATGGGAGGTTCAGCAAGCAAGTCTGGTATAGTATCCTTGGTATTTTGTTTTAGGCAAATGTAGTGGAGACCTCTAATGGGAAGGCTGGCTGCTTGCACATAGAATCAGCCTGTGAAATGAAGAGTCAGTCCCAATACAAATCTTTCCAGGATATAAAGCCATGCCATTTGAGCTGAAGCCTGCACAGGAACTAATGGGTGACTCATAGCAAATGATGGTAGGTTAATGGAATCAAAGGGGAGTATAGAACTGTCTTACCTACACTGTGACATAATCTCTGCCAAGCACTCGAGGTAAATGCCACTGTGGACAAGTCAATAGACGGATTGCAAAACCAGGTGCCTAAAAAGGAGGGCGGAGGAATTGATGCCATTTATCCTTGCTCAATGGCCAAATAGGGATGAAATTGAGCGGGATGGTACCAGTGACCAGCATGATGAATCTAAGCACACAGGAAGTAAAGCTCTATGTCCAGGGCTCCAACCCACACACAGAGAAGGGTATGGTGAGGGTATCCTTTTGCTTACAAGATTGTCTTCTTGCCCGTGCTAATCGTATCAGCTCTGCTTTTAGTGCATGAAAAAATTAGCGATTCAGCGGTATGGGGATATTCATGAAGAGATATAATAGCTTAGGCAAAAGTATAATTTTCATTAGGGAGATGTGGCCTGCTAACGACAGTGGCAGATATATCCAGCAAGTGATGCGATCAGTGAGTACAGAAAGAGCCTTGACATTATTAGAATGTATCACTTTCTCCCTGTTCCGGGAGAACACAATCCCCAGAGACTTAAGTCCTGCCAGGCATCACTGTAGCCAAAAGTCCGGGGTGATTAGTATGCTGACCTGAGTGAGGGGAAAGAGTTGAGATTGTTCCTAATTGACCTGAATGCCCGATAACCCCCTGAACTGCACAAACTCCCCAAGGATACTGTTTAGACTGAGATGCCGGTCTCGAAGAAAGAGGATATTATTGTCTGCATAAAGGGAAATCAACAGATGATGACTAGGGTAACTCAGGCATAGGCGCGATAGTGTTGCCTCTGCTTGGCAGTCAGTGGCTCAACCGCCAAGACAAAAACTAAAGGTGATAGCTGGCAGCCCTGTTGTGTACCTCATGTGATTTAAAAGTGGGGAGAGATCACGCCGCTAATGTGCTCCCTGGTAACTGGATAGGAATAGAGGAGTGCAATCCAGAACAGAAAGGTCCGAGGGCATCCCATTCAGCGTAAAATAGGCATCATGAAGTTCCATTTGATGGCGTTCAAAGGCCCTCGTGGGATCTAAAAAGACCGCCACAGCAGGCAAGCCTTGACTGATATCCTGCAGCACTGCGAATAGTGTTCTCAAGTTGTAGGAGGTGGATCAGCCAGGGATAAAACCCGATTGGTCCAGACAGACAAGAAATATCATGCAGAGAGTCAACCAATTATCAAGCAATTTAGCTAAGATTTTAACCTCACAATTGATCAGGGATAGAGGTCTATAACACTCACAGCAATCTGGAGATTTACCTAGTTTAAGTAGCATGATAATCAAGGCTTTGCACATGGAAGGGGGGATCTGCCTCCTTTGCTTCTTGAAAGAGTACTGGTGCCTTCCCAGGTTGCAACTGCTGTATCGGCTCCCTGACCTTGTCTGTAGTGAAATCCTGGTCAAGAAAAGTGCACTGTACATCACTGAGCCATTCCAGTGCCACATCCTTTAAGTATGAGCCCAGCTCGATAGGGTACCCCTGTTGCAAAGTGTAGAGGGACCTATAGAAGAATGAAAAGGTCTAAAGGATGCTGGAGGTATGAACATGCACCTGATCCTGCTCCCCTCAAATTCTCAAGATATCATTAGTAGCCAGGGGACACCTAATCATAGTTGCCACGTTTTTACTGGGCACTCACCCTCCCCATACGCATGCACAGTAGCACACTTACTGTGAAAGAGGCACCATCTATTGGCCACCTCATGAAACTCCAATAGCACTGTCTTTAATTGTTGAGCTAGCAGGGTGTCGGAATCTGTGGCCTCTTGAGTTTGTAATTGCTTAAGTTACCTCTCCAAGTGGACTAAGGGATCTCTTAGGGTGCACAGTACTCCCCCGCTCTCGACGAGTCAGAGCCCTTGGATGGTGATCTTAAAGGCGTCCCAAACCACGCCAGCAAGAGGCATTGTTCCTGCATATCTTGTAAAGAATCGTATAATCAAAAGGGGGACGTCAGAGCTTGTTATTTATCGAGGTCCTGTTCCCGTGCTCCAAGGCATGTCTGTTAATATCAAAAAGGGGGAACAGTTCCTCTCTATGGGCCTGAGTGGAGAGTTGCAATGACTTTCTACACTATTAAAGATGGTATCAAGGGGGATCTGCAAATTCAGATCGTAATGCCCTCACACACCTTTTAGGGTGTCATGCTTCATCATTGGGCGCTCCTCGTCGGACCGGCGCTGCAATGTCCGATGGGCCTGGTGGCATCTTTATCGGAGATCTTTTGATCTGGGAACGCCGTTTGGTGAGTGAGGTGTGTGGGGCTATAGGAGAAACATTGTCTTCTAAAGAGTGCAGGATGTGATTTAAAACAGGCCCCTAGCCTTGTTAGTTCACTTTATTAATGTTCAAGGGTGGGACTTTATTAAAAACAGTGCGGCTACGTGTGATAAATGAGGGTATTTAAGTAGCCTTTTGCTGATTAGGTCAACATGTTTCGTGTCTGGTGCTCTAGAGTAAAGCGACACTTCTTCAGGACCAAATTGACGTGACCGCTGTTTGTCAGTCACGGGAGGAGAGCTCCCTTTCTTAAAGTCAAGATCCTTTGTCTATGGTTCTTGATATGGCATTCCACCTGAATAGATAGGGCCAAGAAAGAAAGGGATATGGATACCATCAGAAACTCGTAGAGGTGGACTGGTCAGCTAAATTACAAGCCAGTATGTCACACAAAAAGGGGCTGAAAGGGCCGCTCTCGTTTCATAACTGTAGGTTTTAGAACAGATAGATAAAAGTATATCTATTAAACTAACGCTAGGTGAGTATTAAAAATATGACATGAAAAAGTTATAACATGAGAAAGTTAACAGCAAAACATGACTAAGGTGACATGACTGAGGTAAAAGATAAAAGATAAAAGATAACTCCACTCACAAGGGGGAGGTACCGTTGTAGGGGGTTGAAGGAACAATTCTTACCTCCTAAAGGTTGGATGGAGAGCCTCATAGGTAAGGGAAGACGACCCGACCACTTGAACGGGTATACTACATGACAGGAAGTAAATGAGACAACAAACTAGAACCAACATGATACTGTAAAAAGAGACATAACAGAATAGAACAAATGTGTATATACTAAAATCCAGTGGGAGTGATATGTCACTTCGTATGCCTCTGAACTGTGTCTACATTTGGGCGTAAGGAGGGAGAAACCGTGGCCCTCATACTCCTGGACCTCTCTGCAGCCTTTGACACGGTCTGCCACCGCACCCTGATACGCCGCCTCAGCAACGCCGGCATCAGAGGCAAGGCCCTGGAATGGATTGTCTCCTTCCTCTCCGGAAGGACTCAGAGAGTCCGCCTGCCCCCCTTCAGATCCACAGCCACGGAGATCATCTGCGGCGTACCCCAAGGATCCTCCCTCGGCCCCACCCTCTTCAACGTCTACATGACCCCCCTGGCGAACATCGCACGCAAACACGGACTCAACCTCATATCCTACGCCGACGACACCCAGCTCATCCTATCCCTCACAAACAACCCCACCTCAGCTAGGACCAGACTACATGACGGAATGAAGGAAGTAGCGAACTGGATGACAGACAGCCGGCTGAAACTGAACACAGATAAGACGGAGGTCCTCATCCTCGGCCCTACTCACACTGCATGGGACGACTCCTGGTGGCCCCCCGCCCTAGGCAGCACTCCCCAACCCACTGACCACGCACGCAACCTCGGCTTCATCCTGGACTCATCCCTCTCCATGACCAGACAGGTCAACTCGGTGACCTCGGCATGCTTCAACACCCTCCGCATGCTCCGCAAGTTCTTCCGCTGCATCCCCACCGACACCAGGAAGACCGTCACCCACGCCCTCGTCACCAGCCGCCTGGACTACGGGAACACTCTGTACGCCGGCATCACCACCAAGCTGCAGAGGAAACTACAACGGATCCAGAACGCTGCCGCACGACTCATCCTGGACATACCCCGCCACCACCACATTTCCGGACACCTGAAGAGACTTCATTGGCTCCCAGTCAACAAGAGGATCACCTTCCGACTCCTCACCCACGCACACAAAGCCCTTCACAACCTCGGACCCAAACTCATCAACAACCGCGTCTCCTTCTACACTCCTCCGCGCACTCTACGCTCTACCGGACAGGCCCTGGCAGCCGTACCCCGCATCCGCAAAGCCACCGCCGGAGGAAGATCCTTCTCCTTCCTAGCAGCGAAAACCTGGAACTCTCTGCCCAGCCACCTTCGCGCCATACCTGACCACCTCTCCTTCAGAAGGCAGCTCAAGACCTGGCTCTTCGAGCACTGACCCCCCCCACCCCCTTCAGCGCCTCGAGACCCTTTATGGGTGAGTAGCGCGCTTTATAAATGCGATTGATTGATTGATTGATTACATTAAATGTTTCCTGGCACTGACCGCGACGAGCACACGACTGTGACTTGTCCGATACTGCGGATTTATTCCTGACCCCCGAAATCCTCTGATGCCCCTGGCTCATCGACTGGGCCGGCTCCACCGTCCCCCGAGTGACGAACAAACCGCACGTCCTCGTTTCTTCTCCCGGAATTCAAAGCCAACCCCGAGTGACTACCAACCGCACGTCCTCGGTTCTCCCCATTCAACAGCGACTGCGCGATGGACTCCTTCCTATAATTGCTCTTCATTCCACCGCCTTCATCAACGTTGCTACACCAGCGCCTTATTCAATACGCTTTTCAGAGCACTCTACAAATAGGCAACCCAGGTCCTGAGGATGATCCTAATTTGAGAGGATCGAAACGCCGTCGACCATTGCCCACCAGCTCGAACTCCCTAGGCGTACTCTGACCCCTGGTTCATTAACATAACTGAAATCACGAACTGTACCATTGAATAAGTTGATGTTTGAACCTTTTAAACTGTAAATACTGTATATTCTTTTGCGCCTTCTGCTGTGGTATCTTTCACGTTGTTACTTGCGCCGTTACTTCACTGTCACGAGCCCTTTGTACACATATCACTAGGGTTGCCTGGCTATTTATACCCTACAGTGCTGTTACAACTGTTCTGTATATTTACTGATCTTCGTATAATATATGACGCCTACGGGCGCATGGATTGAACTATTTGAAGTCTCCTCTCTTTTGTTCGCTAAACTGTAATGTCTTGTACATACAGATTTAAGTAATTACATTGTATCCTGCTGAGATATTGTTGCTTTTATACCCCCGCCCTAGGCAGCACTCCCCAACCCACTGACCACGCACGCAACCTCGGCTTCATCCTGGACTCATCCCTCTCCATGACCAGACAGGTCAACTCGGTGACCTCGGCATGCTTCAACACCCTCCGCATGCTCCGCAAGTTCTTCCGCTGCATCCCCACCGACACCAGGAAGACCGTCACCCACGCCCTCGTCACCAGCCGCCTGGACTACGGGAACACTCTGTACGCCGGCATCACCACCAAGCTGCAGAGGAAACTACAACGGATCCAGAACGCTGCCGCACGACTCATCCTGGACATACCCCGCCACCACCACATTTCCGGACACCTGAAGAGACTTCATTGGCTCCCAGTCAACAAGAGGATCACCTTCCGACTCCTCACCCACGCACACAAAGCCCTTCACAACCTCGGACCCAAACTCATCAACAACCGCGTCTCCTTCTACACTCCTCCGCGCACTCTACGCTCTACCGGACAGGCCCTGGCAGCCGTACCCCGCATCCGCAAAGCCACCGCCGGAGGAAGATCCTTCTCCTTCCTAGCAGCGAAAACCTGGAACTCTCTGCCCAGCCACCTTCGCGCCATACCTGACCACCTCTCCTTCAGAAGGCAGCTCAAGACCTGGCTCTTCGAGCACTGACCCCCCCCCCCCCCTCCAGCGCCTTGAGACCCTTTATGGGTGAGTAGCGCGCTTTATAAATGCGATTGATTAATTGATTGATTACATTAAATGTTCACCTAAGGGACATCTTGGTACATACACGCCCAAAAACTACTAAAGCAGCAGCCCAAGGTACCCTTTGGAGTTCAGCACCAGTTAGGGGTCACTACCCCTGTGGAGATTGCGGAGTATGCAATTTGACAAAGGCAACAAAAGAACTCAATTTAGAAGTAGGTAAAGTTTGGACTCAAAAAAAGCACACGAACTGTAACTCCAGAAATTGTGTTTACATGATTACGTGCCCTTGCAACCTTCGCTACATAGGCATGACTTCACGTCCAGTGAAAACAAGGATCATGGAGCATCGGAGCAATATACGATGTGGGAGAACCACCACAAAAATGAGTACCCACTTTATTTATGTTGACCTAATCAGCAAAAGGCTACTCAAATACCCTCATTTATTACACGTAGCTGCACTGTTTTTAATAAAGTCCCACCCTTGAACATTAATAAAGTGAACTAACAAGGCTAGGGGCCTGTTTTAAATCACATCCTGCACTCTTTAGAAGACAATGTTTCTCCTATAGCCCCACACACCTCACTCACCAAACGGCGTTCCCAGATCAAAAGATCTCCGATAAAGATGCCACCAGGCCCGTCGGACATTGCAGCGCCGGTCCGACGAGGAGCGCCCAATGATGAAGCATGACACCCTAACAGGTGTGTGAGGGCATTACGATCTGAATTTGCAGATCCCCCTTGATACCATCTTTAATAGTGTAGAAAGTCATTGCAACTCTCCACTCAGGCCCATAGAGAGGAACTGTTCCCCCTTTTTGATATTAACATATCTTGTAAAGAATTCAGAGATATAGGGCCCGATTCACAGAACTAACTTAAGACAAAATCCTAAACTTACTACCATTTTGGTATTCACAGAAGGCACTTACTCATTTCGGTATTCACAGAAGTTAGGAGTCCTAACTTTAGGACTCCTAAATGCCTTCTGTGAATACCGAAAGCCTTAAAATTAGGATTTTTCTCAGTTTAGTAGTAGTATAGTTAGGACTCCTAACTTTAGGACTCCTAAATGCCTTCTGTGAATACCAAAAGTCTTAAAATTAGGATTTTTCTCAATTTAGTAGTCCTAAATCTAAATTTAGGACTACTAAATTGAGAAAAATCCTAATTTTAAGACTTTCGGTATTCACAGAAGGCATTTAGGAGTCCTAAAGTTAGGAGTCCTAACTATACTACTACTAAACTGAGAAAAATCCTACTTTTAAGGCTTTCAGTATTCACAGAAGGCATTTAGGAGTCCTAAAGTTAGGAGTCCTAAACTTAGGACTACTAAATTGAGAAAAATCCTAATTTTAAGACTTTCGGTATTCACAGAAGGCATTTAGGAGTCCTAAAGTTAGGAGTCCTAACTATACTACTACTAAACTGAGAAAAATTCTAATTTTAAGACTTTCGGTATTCACAGAAGGCATTTAGGAGTCCTAAAGTTAGGACTCCTAACTTCTGTGAATACCGAAATGAGTAAGTGCCTTCTGTGAATACCAAAATGAGTAAGTGCCTTCTGTGAATACCAAAATGGTAGTAAGTTTAGGATTTTGTCTTAAGTTAGTTCTGTGAATCGGGCCCATCTTGTTCAGCTCTTCTTTGAATTGATGGTCTAATAGCATGTATTAAGAGAGGTGCCTGCTAGCACCCAAGGGTGTCTGCAACTGAATAGATAACTCAAGCAATACAGGGTAATGGTCCGAGCAGGTACATGCCAGATGGGTGACCTCCCGCACCCAAGATCCCACCCATCTGGAGAAAACCAATAGTCCAACTAGGACCACACCCCATGTACCCCAGAATAAAAAGTGTCTTTTCTAGCATGTGTGTGGCATATTCTCCATATGTCTAGCAGTTCATGATCCCTAATGGTATCATGAAGGTGAGGCATTACTGCAGTAGCTGGGTGGCATGTGTGAATGATCCACGTCCGCAGTGATAACACTGTTAAAGTCACCTTCCCAGAGCGGCAGATAGCCCCATGGATACAATTTAGCCAGAGAGCAATCACAAAAGATGGGGTCATCCATATTGGGTCTGTAGCAGTTTACTATGGTTATGTTGTGAGAGAGTAGTTTACCCCATGTTATCATTTAGCGACCGTGGGCATTGCTCAGGGAACCCTGCGTGTTATATGGTACTCTGTTTTGGATCAGTGTGACTGTACCATGTGCATAGGAAACGTATAAGGAAAACACAGTGTGGGGGGCCCATTTCCCAATGAATGATGGGCAATGAGAAGAAGCCAAATGAGTCTTTTGCAGTAGGGTTGTATGTATACCATGCCTATCTAGAGATGACAGAATATGTAAACGTTTACATGGATCTCCTAAACTGTGCATGTTCCATGTGATACATTCACAGAGCGTTTGGGGATTGGTAGCATTATATTGGTCCGCAGTGGTCATAATAAAACGTGAGAGGGGATGTGTATTGAGCTCACAATGGGTAGCGGGTCAGTGACATAGGGTGGAAGCGCTACAGAGCAGCAAAAACTGCACGTGCAGCACAACATTTAACATTGCCAACCCAAACCCATCAGGAAGACACTTACCCCATGCAGCTTAAAACTGAAATTTATGGAATATTTCAGAAATTCGTTCAAGAAAAAGTGAATCAAACAACCATATCTAGGGGTACCTCCAGGGTGCAGCTAGAGAATCAGCAGGGGTCATGCTCGTCAAGTCAAGGGCGTCAGGGGAGATCAAGCGTGGCCTAGCCAAGCGGAGCAAATTTATGGAACAGAGGTTTTAGCAGACCATAGTGGAGTGACAGTGTCCGAACATGTCAGGGGCCCAAAAATGGTCAGCAATCGGCAATGGGATAAGAACAATTATTACCCCAAGTCTGCAGATGTAGAGGAGGAGTACAGTGAAGTGTCGGGGGATCATCGAGTCAGGGTTGCGGATAGGGTGATTATGCAGGAAGTCTGTAACATATTGGGGACTGATAAAGAAATAATCTGTTCCATGCACTGATATTCAAAGTCTGGCAGGGTAGAGCATGGCATACTGAATAGAGGTCAGCCGTAAGTTCTGTTTATCCAGAATAAACTTGTGATGCGCCTCCTGGACCACTGCTGTGAAGTGAGGAAGTTGAGTGACTTCATTGCCATTGAAGTTCAGAGAGCATTTCCCCCTTGCCAGCCGAAGAGCAATGCCACGGTCTTGAAAATTGAGGGGTCTGGCAACAATCAGACCCCCAGTAGAGGTCGAGGTAAGGACCGACAAGGTGCGTTGTGCACGTTCCACAATAAGTAGTCTTGAAAAGGAGTCGGCACCAAAAAGAGTAATTAAAATCTTCTCCACGTAATCCTCCAGTTTGACTGTATAGGTGGATTTAAGCACACCCAAGATGTGAATATTGTTGCGGCTAGATCATGCCTCTAAATCTTTGTTTTAGCTGCTTTGACCTTGAAGATATTCTTGAAATTGAGCAGTGTGTCACTTCAAGAGGAAACCATATCTTCAACCATAGAAATGCACCTTTTGGCCTCCTAGAGCTGTCCATCGTCCTTTTCCAATTTGCGGTGATGGCTCCCATCCTGTTGCACATGGAGTCCTTTATAATTTCAATAGAGGTCAAGCTTTGTTGCATCCCTATCAACAGGGTTATCATGTCAGCTGGGTCCGAAGGTATCTCCAGTGACAAGCCAGCAGTGTCTAGTTTCTCAGCACCAGGCTTGACCACCAGCTGAGACTAGCGGGAGTCAAAAAGGAGGTTGGACTGACAGCCATTGCGATGCAATCCGTTCAGGACCAGGGATTCTGAGAGATAGTGACTATAGGGGTGAAAGCCCAATAGTGGCTGGTGTGCTACATGCAGTAGCCCAAGACACAAAATCCAATAGAATGTATGATCGAGTGTCAGAGATGACCGGCTCCCACCACTTCCCTGCACACAGGGCCTGGTGCGGGGGAACAAGCAGTCCTGTGCCTTTAATAAGTATATGGACCACAGTACAGCTTGAAACGCAAGGCACTAGGTCAGAAGAACTCCCAGCTGGACAGTAATCTTCATGACAGGTCCCCCACCTATATGGGCCTGGGCCGGTCCACCCTCATCTGAATAGGGCCCCTATGCAAATCTGTGGCCCATGAAGATATCAACAGGGCAGTGCTTACACCTACACAGTGCAGCAAGGCGGTGATAAAGGATCTGTGAAGGATGGGACCTGGTCCTACCTTAGTCCCACAAGTTCAGCAAATATGGGAGGCCATGTGCAGACACCGGCCCCAGGTCCGCCAAGCGGTGTCTGGAGGGTAAAGGCCATCCAACGGCTGCACAGGGAGCTAGTGTGTCTTGGCCCAGCAGCAAGGGGGGTCGCAACAACTCCACCTGGTTTAGGAAGGTGAGAAGATGGTGTCTGTGAGTGAGAGGGCCATGTCCGACCTCAACCCCACAAAATCACCAGGGACAGGAGGCACAAGCAGACCCGGGTCTTATGCAATCGCTTTGACTTCATGCTTGTGCCATGAGTGTGTCCGTGCCACAGGTGAGGAGATGGGTCCAGTAGCGCACCCTGGGAAGGCCCACCCTCACTTCGGCCCCAGGAGATGCAGTAAATTAGGCTCAACAATCAACCACCTCTGACAGCAAGGCAGCTTCCCGGAGGCCTCCAATTGGTCACCTCATATAATAGGTAAGCAGGAGAGAGGGTGCAGACTTACACAGTAGGCCACTGGTGGCGGCCGACACCCACCTCTACAATGGGCTGCAACACAAAGTCTGCAGGGTTTGCAGACTCTGGCAGCTCCTTACCTCCTCAGGGGTGTCCCGCACTTCCCTCCTCTTGCTGCAGCATCTGGTGTTGGTAAATCAGTGGGGGGAGCCCCCAAGGGATTGGGAAAAATGCCATTAGGTGTCCCTCAAGCAAGGCAGGCCGTCATGTACAGCGTGGTTGCTAGGCTGTAGCTTGGCGGTCCTCCCAGTTATCATCCAGGAACCTGGCTCGAGACAGCCAAACCAGTCGCTTTTCAGTAGGGTGCCATCAATAAAGCAGGGGCCCTCAGAAGAAGGCTGTAGATCTCTTGATGAAGCAGAATGATGGTGGACAATATCCCCGGACTGCAGAAGCCTCATAATAGTGTGGCCATCATGCACGCCGGCTCTCTTGCGTCTCACATCACCCAGTACCTGATCTTTTCACCTTATGGATAGGGAGGTTTTATTAATGAAAAAAGCCCCCTGTGATCTGAAGTCCATAAGGTCCAGACAATACTAGTGTATTAATCACATATCACTCATACTGTAGGTGTTAAGAATGCTTGGTTTAGAGAAACACATAGCCAGGATTTAAAATATAACAAAATGGTTAGTGCTGTACTAACATGACTTTATTACTCCCCAAAGGAACCATTACTGGTAACCTAACAGTGATAAGTATTGAGGAAAAAAACTATCAAGTTCTTAAATTATGCCTTGCAGTTTGCATGGAGCTCCTTGATCCTGGTCCATAGCTCACTGTGCTATATTTTAAGGCTTGCAACTTATAAACTGCAACTTGTAAAAGGATCTCTGTAAAAAAATCAACAGCCTACTGGGCTGTCAACAGAAATCTATAAACTGGGATCTGCATGTTACATGTTGTGCTTGTCAGGAGCCTCATTAACCTGTTTTGCTACTTTATGATGAGCCAAAACTATGACTAGACAAAGCACAGATATATCCACGAAGTGCATTTACCACCAGAGCTATCTTACCATTATTATTATCCCCTGAAAATTGCTGGGCACATAAAATCTCTGTAGCAGGTTGTTAGACCTGTCAGCCTTAGGGTGGTCTTCCCCCAAACCTTTTGTGTGCTTGCCTCCTCTTTTTCCTGAATCTTTTTGTTGGCCTTAGCACTCTGAGCATTGTATCACTGCTAACCAGTGTTAAAGTGCATGCACTTCTCCACTAAACATGGTTACATTTGGCATATCCACACTTAGGATAATAATGTATCTGTAAGTCCCTATTGGAGTGTGCTACCTGTGCCCAGGGCCTTTACATTAAATGCTATTAGTGAGCCGGCAGTAATGACTGTACCACCCACACAAGTAGTCATTTAAACACGTTTCAGGCCTGCCACTGCAGAGCCTGTGTGTGCAGTTTTACATTTTACTGCGGTTTTGACTAGGCATTTAAAACCCTTTGCCAAGCTTAAACTCCCACTTTATTACACATAAGTTACCCAAAGGTAGCGCACAGGGCAGGGTGATGTGTAAGTAAAAGGTGGGACAAGTACTTTTAGGTTTTGCATGTCCTGGTAGTGAAAAACAGCTAAACTTGTTTTTCACTACTATGAGGCCTACTCCTCTCATAGACTAGCATTGAGAATTCCTTAAAATACCTTTAAGCTGCAATTTCTGATTAGAAAGGAGTAACTGCATGGTAATGACGAATCCTCTTTACTGGTAAAGTTGGATTTGACATTACTATTTTAGAAAGGCCACTTTTAGCTGCTGCTAACTCTGCCCGGCCCAGCGCGGCAACCTGAACAATGGTGTCTAACTTTCTTCAGAATTAAGGGGGCCATTATGATGTTGGGAGGATCGCCACCGCCCGACCGGCGGTGGCGATTTACCCGACATCTTTCCCCGCCCATACGCCATTTACCCCCCGCCCTATTACAAAGGCGGGGGCACAGCGGTGGACGGAAAGACCGTCTGCCGCTTTTCCGCAGGCAGGCAATCATTACGATTGCCTGCCGTGCAGTCCTGGGCCATAACATGGTGGCGTGTCTAGCAGGCACCGCCCGCCATGTTATGATGGTTGCCGATTTTGGTCTTTCCATGGAAAGGCATGCGGTCTTTGGCTTTGGGGGCCTGTTGCGGGACCCCGTGGTGTTTGGGAGGTGGGGGTTGCACTTGCGGGGTACCTATGGTAGCTCCCCTACATTGGCATGCACAAGGTTGCAGGCACCACGCGGTGCCTGTCACATTGTGGATGCCAATGCACAACATGAATATTTGACATTTTGGCAGGTGCTGCACAAAGCACTGCCCACCACAATGTTAAATATGCGGGATGCAACCACCAGGGTGGTGGTCGCATCCTAATGGGCACAGCAGGACCGCCGCACCTCTGGCGGTTGGTCCCGTTTACAGTTACGGTCCGCCCGCCATGGTAATGGACCCCTAAGCTCCGATGTGAACTGAAAACAAAGGGGCCCATTGTCTGTGCGTCACCGTAACAGTAAACAGGACCAACCACCAGAGGTGCGTTGGTCCCGCTGGGCCCATTAGGATGCGACTACCACCCTGGCAGTCGCATCCCGCATATTTAACATTGTGGCGGGCAGTGCTGTAAGGAGCACCCGCCACAATGTTAAATATGCATGTTGTGCATTGGCATGCACAACATGACAGGCAACGCGCGGTGCCTGCCACCTTGTGCATGCCAATGTGGGAGTACCATAGGTACCCCCCAAGTGCTGCCACCGACCCCCCCACACCTCTGGGGGCCTGCAACGGGCCCCGCAGTTTCCACCGCATGCCTTTCCATGGCGGAGTCTCCGCCATTGAAAGCCATCCACCTACAGCCATCATAATATGGATGGCGGAGCCTGCAAGGCACCACCACCATATTGTCTCCCTTTTCTGCCCGGCCGGCAATCCAACCAGTGGAAAAGCGGCGGACGGTCTTCCCATCCGCCGTGGTGCTCCTCGCCATACTAATATGGCGGAGGTGAACCAGGGACATTTGGCGGGCGGATCGTCACCACCGGCGCGGCAGTGGCCACCGCGCCACCGCCCGATATCATAATGGGCCCCAAAGTGACGAAGCGGTTCCTCTCTTGCTTGAACTTAAGGAAGCGGAGGCCATTAGAAGGCCTTTAAAGAAAGAAAAACAGATCGCCTGTGTACACAACATCGTGCACACCGACATTTCACTGAGATTTCCCGCAGGTGCTCTGAAGGCTCACCATTTGTACAGTGTCATCATCATTTTACTGAATTTACAACTTTTGACTCATTCAATGCCAACAATCAGTCTCTCCAGACCCAGTCCTAGTCCTGAGGAGAACCTCCTAACAAGTCGCAGTTCGAAACACGTTGGCTCTAGAGTACGGGTTAACTATCACAGAGTGTGCCTCGAGCGAATCAGTTTGAATTGTTGTTCCCCCTGTCAGCCTATACCTGTTCCAATTGTGTAAGCCTGCTACTCATGACACACGCAGGAAATTAGGCACAAGCCCTATTGCTGAACAAGACAGTGTCCGCATAGTGCTAGTTTGCAAATAAGGACTGGTCATTCGTATTGTTTATGAGTGCTTTTGTACGTTCATTCTTGTTTTGATCGTTTCACACTATGTTTTATCACAAACGTGTTGCTGTATTGTGTCTATGTGTAGTTTCTATGTAAATGTTTTACATTCACAAAGTGCATCCAAAGGATGTGTTGTCCATCTCATGACATGAAATGAATGGTATAATTTTGTTCCTAAAAAACTTACAAGCTTATGTGAAATAAAGCATGGAGACTTTAGAACTTATGTCGAAGGTTCTATTCAACATGGTAGTAATAGCCTACCTGGTCATTCTGTTTGTTTGATAACTTTTAGAAAGAGGGCATTTCTCTGTTCTTAAAGCTCTGTGTGCCTGCAACCTGTCTCCAATACATGTCTGGGGTGGCAGACAGCTTGACTTTGTGCATTCCCCATGGACAGCCACCGACAGAGGAAGGTTATGTGTGTCTGAGTGCCCCTCTGCATCCAGATGGCTCATCCTACGCAGGATGGGAGGGAGGAGCTGACACACCTGAATAGGCAGTGTTCTGGCCCCACACAAAGGGTTGATTACTCCCCTGTAGTGAGCCTGTGGCCAGAACTGGAAATTAAGGAACTCAAGACCCTTCTTTAAATTCACCCCCACTTCAAAGCCACAACTGGATATACGCACTAGGTCTCTGGTCCCACCAAATCAGACACTTCTGGAAGTGTAAAGAACCTCTGTAAGAGGTGTGCTGCTACAAGGTCACTCTGCTGGACTGTTGCTCTGGAAGAACTGATTTTCTGCTGTGCTACCTTACTGCCTGGTGCCCTCTGACCCTGTCGAGGAACAGCTGGCTCTGCCTTGAATCCTGAGTGATCTCCCAAGTCTTTTTGGCTTGCCTCCTGTTTATGATACTCAGCGATATCAAAGTCTCATCACCTGCTCCTGTGCCTGGCCTATTAGAAGTGGACCCAGGTGCTTGCTCCAATCGAACCAACGCATCTCCTATCTGTGTGTAGCAGAACTCTCACATCTACACTGTTGCAGGAGCAGAATCGGGGCATCACACTCGGAACCAGCACATCCCCTTAAAGAACCAATGCATTGGAACCAACGCATTGCCGCCGCTGCAGTGTGGGAAGATTGACGCATCCCCTCGACTGCGTGCAGACATCTGGTGCATCTTCTATGGAACCAACACTTCTGGGCTTGACACATTGTCTTCGGGACCGATGCATCGCTGCCACCGTGTGAATAAAAGCAATGCATTACCTCGACTGCGGGATCAACACCGAGGCATTGTTCAGTTGCACCCCGCTTCTCGCTGTTGCAACCAGGATCATTGTACTGTGTTTACCAGGCCTATGTGGCTCCTGTATCCAGCCCACTCTGCATCGCAGTTGGCCTAAACTCTTGACTTTGCCCTGATCCAGCGTGACAAGATAACCCCATTGGCGCATATTGCTTCTAAGCACTACAGACATTTTTATTCTTTAAAAATACATATCTCGACGTCTACTCATTGGATTTTTGTTGTTTTGGTCTTGTTTTTATAAAAATCATATCTATGTTATAACATGGTGTGGAGTCTTTTTTGTTATGTTTTCATTGTGTTACTGTGTGTTGTGTTGCACAAATAGTTTACAGATTGCCTCCTAAATTAGGACTGCCTGCTCAGTGCCAAGCTACGAGTGGGTGAGCACAGGATAGTTTATGGTGTGTAACTGACTTACCCTGACTAGGATTGTGGTCCCTACTTGGACAGGGTGCATACTTCTGTCAACTAGAGAACCAATTTCCAACACAGGTGCTTTCATCTGTTAAGATACTATAAAATGTAACTAATTAAGCCAGAACATATTTACTTTGACATTTGTCCTTTTTGCCAATTCATTTGTGGCAGATTGTTTTATAGAAATGTATAAGTTGACTGTCAGATTCTGCTTTTCATGACTTGCCCCTCATGAATTCCCTCGGTTTCTTTGCCTTTCTGCTACCACACCTTGACCCCCAATTTATGGGATATCTGAGTAAGCACTTAGCACTAGATGCAAATTTAAAAAAATGGACAAGGTGGGAATACTGCCTTTTTTTCATTTCTAGTACTGAGCACTATAAAGAATTAAAAAATGGACAAGGTTGAAATGTCTCCTTGCCAAAATGAAAATATTTTTGCAAAACATTACAGCCCGTGGAAGGCAGATTGAATCACAGAGAACTGAAAGGGCATGGCTATTTCTGTTGCTGAATATTGGGCGCTTTATTGTTGATGCACACTTGAATCGGGATGTTTGAAAATGTGAAGTACTCAAGGCATATTAGAGTATTGGGCTGGAGGCCAGCAAAGTATCCAGATATTGCAGAGACCAGCGAGGACAGTGAAGTGAAGCTTTGAACAGCACTTCTTGAATCCTAGATAAGGCCTCCAGTACAGCCATGGGGCCTTTTTTAGGGAGAGGCATGGGGCTCCCACTGTAATGTTGGCTCCCACTAATAGTACTGGAGGAGGTGACTGGGTAAGAAACACACAGCTCTTGCGAATCTCATCAACTTCTTTCCACAACTTCCCCTATCTTCCTGTGCCTTCAATCCCTTTAAAGTGCCCCTAGGTTTTTCTTAAAGGGCCTTCTCGTTTGGACACATTATGATTGATGATGATAAGTGCTTGCCCTTTACTGTACTGTACTTGTACTGTACTTATGACATCGTTTGCTGTTTAGTTTCAGTAATCATAAACTTTTCAAATCTGAACCGCATTTTCTGCACGCTTATTTCTCATGGTACATTAGTTTTTAAATTGCACTATTTTATTCAAAAGATTGATCTGCTATGCTTACGTGAGAAGACTAATTACTCTGTAACATTTGTAGTAAATAAAATACACATAAATTCATCTTTCGACTACTTTTTAAATATAAACTTTCATAATTAGTTGGCGTTTCATGACATACCCATAACATACGCTGTACAGTGATTTATCGTTACTAATAAACATTCCTAATGGGCAAATACCTTGCCTAACGATTACATTACAATCACCTCAGCTACATGTTCCACCCTCCAGTTCGACATTATCCACGGCTTCTACGGATGATACCTATTCCTGCACTCCTGGGCTACCCACCCAAGAGTTGAGACTGCGTGCCTTCTTTTATAATGTATCTACCTGTTTTAGTTTTTATCCCATATGTAGCCGGGACCTTAGACTGCGTGCTTTTTTTTTCTTTTATAATGTATCCACCTAGTTTACCCAATTGGTCCCTCCCTTCCTAATGCTCTGTATACCACCCTTAATCCTGTAAAGCGCTCTGATACCCTCACGGGTCCGGTTCGCGCTCTATAAAACTATAAAATAAATAAATCTATATGCGCAAATGTAAAAAATTCTGACAAATCACCATGCTTTGTGAATGCACACAGAACAAAAGGACTTAGCTGTGTTAAAAAATACACCACTGTAGGGCCCCGTGCACCGCCGGAACATCTCTTTTTGGGACGTTCCGCCGAGCAGGAACCTGCTTCATATTTACGAGGCAGCACTTATTTGGCTTAATGCTGCCTCGTAAATATTGTTCCCTCTAACACAGTTTTCTGCGTTAAAGGGGTGTGTAATGGGTGTTTCTAGGGGAGTACCCTGCAGCTTCCATTGCTTTTTGACACTGCCCCAGATTTACGAGAAATAGTAACTCTGAGGCAGCGCCAAAAACGTACGGGAGGCACAACAAGGAGAAATATCTTTATTTCTCCTCGTTTTTCCTTTTTCTATGTATGCTGCATTCTGCAGCAGACAGAAAAAAGAAAAAGCCTCTTGCACTTGTTTTTGTGGACGAAGGTTTCCCTTCCTACACAAAAATATTCATACCAGCAGCGCAGGCACCCTTGCACCATGGTGCAAAAGTGTTTGCGTTGGCACACAACAGCCCAGGGAAAAAGGACAGGAATGTGCCATATCTGATAGATACGGTGCATTCCTGTCCTTTTCTTTTGCCATAGAGCAGCATAGCAGGAATGTCTGACCTATGTCAAAACTTCATATATGAGGCCCCTAGTCCTTATAAATCAGGAAAAAACTTTTCTCACCAAATACACATTCGTAATCTTTATGCTGACGTGGCTGCGTGTATATCAGACAATTTTATTTGACTGTGTGTTTAAATGTGAGTCGCTTTATAGGGGGCGACAAGTCAGACAGATTTTGCATAGGCTCTCCACATTATGCAGTGTTCCAGGACTGGAGCATCCAAGCAGCGATCACAAAATTTAATTTTCATTTTTGGACCATTTTTATAGATAATATCCTGAATCCCCGCAATAACTAGAGATCCATTACTGGAATGTATCAAGGACATTTAAACAAACACATCAATGATCTGTTTCTGGTGAATTAAAAGAACCAGTTTTGAGAAATGAAATGGTATATCCGAGGCATAGAAGGATAATTCCAGGATTTCAGACTTTTGAAGCTCGAATGTGGCAAAGGTTTGCTTCCCAAGATTCAATCTAGATTTATTAATCTGGTGGTCCCATGAAATCGTACACCAGGAAATAAATATGCTTAATGGGGGTTTTATGTTTTACTTTGGATCCTAATTGAACATTGTTGTAATAGACTATGTATGATGTATTGATATTTGTAGCTGAAGTCTTATTTAATTATATGAAAAAACTTTTCTGCAATTTATTTTTGGTACGCCTCATTATAAGTATGTCTTTTGTTTAACTCAAGTTGGCTTTTTATAGTAGCTCAACTCGGAGTATTTATAAGTTGCTCCTTTAGGAGACTGTTTTTTTATGGATCAGGATCAATGATTACTCTACATAAATTGTTGCAAGGTCACTCTTTTCATGGCAATGTCCCTAAGCAAAATACTTAGAAAAATGTGCATGGTTACAAAGTAGCTGATAGACCTTGGCATATGTTTGAAAAAAAAGCCTTGCAACAATCCAAATGCCACTAACATTCCCGTATGAGCCAAATGAAACATTTCAAAGCTTCCTTTCTTGAGCCTTGCTGAACAAGAAGACTCAAAAAGACTTGGATGCATATCAATGGCTTTGAGCTCTGTCAACAATTTGCCCTGATCTACCTCTTTAAATTCTGTGTAGTTAATATTGAGAGGAAGGCAAGATGTCTTAAAAATATATTATTTAATGGTAACAACATCTAAGTGTAAACCCTTGATCAAACAATTTGTCATGGGAAGATGTAAGACCAGTCAGCTATATATTCTGCACAACGTTAACCTGTTGTAAACTTAACCCAGTTAAAATATGAGAGGCTTTTTACTAATGAGATATGTCTGGTCACTTTTTCCTAGGCTAGATCTCAGTACCTTTTCACGTGAGTAGGATGGGTCCCACCTCAGAAAGGTCATTTACCATTCTCCAAACTAGAGGAGCACATATATCAAGACCTACCATGATGAAATAGATAACAATCTTGTTCCAAACTTGAGGTTTGCTTGCATTCTTGGACTAAAACACTTCTGCAACATTATCTTTGAATTGTATCTCTTCAATGGTAGCGGGATGTGTGAAATATCATGCAGTTCAATTTACAGCTATCACAGCATGGGTCAGATAAATCATGCTTGCACTGCTAAGATTTTCCAGAAGGAAACCTTGGGCCAGATGTATGAAGCTTTTTTCAACTCGCAGCCGGCCCGATTCAGGCCATTTGTGACCTCAAAAAATGCTTTTTTAAATGTACAAAGCCCCATTTGCATCTCGGTAAGCTATTACGTTATTGGCAATTGAGTTTGCGAGTCGCTATTAGGAAGGGGTGTGCCAAGGGCGCCCCTTCCTTATAACAAGTTGCAGTGGCATGTATGAATGTTTTGCAACCGGAATGCGGTAACATAACATTCATACTTTACCAAGGAGGTGGTAACCCACTCGCAAATGGGAAGGAGTAACCAAGGGACCACTTCCCCTATGTGAATGTGGGCGCCAACATTTTTTAAGGGCAGGCAGTGGTCCCACAGACCACTGCATACCCTTAAAAATAGAAAATATAGTGTTTCATTTTTATTTTTTCAATGCAGCCTGTTTCCCTTTAAGGAAAAGGGCTGCATTTCAAAATTAAAAACTGCTTTATTTAAAAAGCAGTCACAGACATGGTGGGCTTCTAACCCTAGCAGGCCACCATCCCAGTTAGTGCCAGCCATTACCAATGGGTCGCAAATTGCAACCTGCCTAATGAATATTAATGAGGCAGGTCTCTTGCGACCTACTGGGAATCGCGAACAGTGTAAAACACACTGTTGTACATATCTGTTTACGATTCGTGAAAATTTGCTATTAGGAAATCGCAAATGGAAGTCTATGCACATCTGGCCCCATGTTTGTTTGAGACATAGCTGAATGTTGATTAACCCACTTTCTTTGGGAATCCTATTATTTTGTATTCACTACTAGGACTTTTATTGTTTCCAAACATTAGTGAGAACTTCTTCATTTGTCTATTTTTGATCATTCAATCATGTCACATTTAAGAATCTTGAATTCCCCATTGTGCCTTGACTTTCGGAACCAAAGTTTAAGGCTTGTGTCTTTGCTTTCTAAAGAACCAAAACAGTGAATGTGTTTTTCTGAACAAGGGTGGTCATGGTTGAGGATTTGCACAGAAGCTCAGGTTCATGAATGGATATCAACCGATTGAGAATCTCCCAATAAGAGAATTGTGAGTTATAAAAGATAAAAGATAGAGCATAACATAGGAAGAATATGAAGTTTTTATGATAGCATTTTAGGGTGGAAATGTGAGATGGTGATGTGATTCCGATTGCTCTCTGTTCACGCACTATCTCAAGCATCCTTCACTGTCTTGCAGACATGGGGGGCACATTTATCTAATCCTCATGCATCTCAATGCAGCAAACCACCTTGCTGCGCTGTATGAAAGGGGGAGGAGAGGAATGCCTTGTATTTAACATTGTACTACACATTCCTGCTCTCCACTTGTGCGGGAGTACAATGTCCTACCTTGCATCAACACAGGCACCCTTGCATGGTGCAAGGGTGCCTGCAATGTAGGCAGGATTGTTTGTGTGCAGGAAGAGACACCTTCTAAATGTGATTCTTCAGAGGCATTTACCTCTTTCTAAGTGTGCTGAAGAATACTGCACACTTGGAAAGAGAAAACAAAGAGGACAGAAAAATATATTTCTCCTTGTTGTGCCTTTGTTGGGAGGCGTAGAATTCTGATGCATTCCCGGGTACACCAGTGTTGGCAAATCTCTGAATGTGTCAGAAGAATTGATTGATGTGTGGGAACACCCATGCTCCATGCAAAGCACGCCTCCCTGCCACAGAGTCACAGGAGGCGGCAATTTGGGCTGCTTTGTGTTAATCTAGATTTACCAAGCCACACAGGCCCAAACAAGGTGGCCATGCATGGCTTGGTAAATCTCATTTTAGGTTTTGCATCATCATATGAACTCTTGCGTGTCGCAGGGCGATGCAGACCCTTTGATATATTTGGCCCCTGGTTGTCTAAAATCAAGACTTCCCCAGGAGTGTTATATAAAGATGACACTCTATGACTTTGTCAAGTAGAAAAGTTTATCATCTTCTCACTAAACTACCAAAAGATGAATTTCTAAAGAGTTTTTGTAGAGGTATATATTTTTCTTCTTAGAAATATATTTTGCCAGAATGTATTCCTGCTAAAAGTACATAACCATATCCTCCAATTTCATAAACTTACTACAGTTGGCAAAGATTTAAAAACACTTCCCAAAGTGAACTTCACCAAATACATACTTCTAATATTAGCTTCCTTCATATTTATGGCTTTGTCAGTATGAAAGTTGCACTTTCAAGAATAGGAAGTAGGCCTTTGGGACATTAACAAACTGAAACCACCCACTGATTAGATGCAAGCCAAGCATGTCCTGACTGAAACCTAAGCAGTCATATATTGGCTGGCTACACCTTGTATTTTGTTTTTTATTCATATTATATTGTATGCACAATATTCATCTCATACTGAGCCAAGAGCTGAAAAAGTAAATTTCCATTACTTACCCCAGAATGTTGATTTAAGCTGGTAATCGTATGTGTTTATGTATGCTTAGGCAACTTTGTAAATAAGATTGTTGAAGCACTTCTCATGGTTACGAGGAAGATGTTGTAGATCCTGGATTCTTAGATGGAGAAGGGCTGTTTCCTCCTTCTTTATTTCTTTCTTTCCTTTTTGTCTCCAGTTTTGTGATGCCAGCTTTGGATGTGGTAAGAGCCATTGGAGGTAGTTGATTTGTTAGCTAGATAAGCAGCAGTGCTGTTCATGGTGGTCTTGTAAAGGACACAGCTAGTCTTAAAGAGGACTAGAACATTCAAAGGTAACCAGTAGAGTTCCATGAGGACTGTGGTGATGTGTACAATTTTTTCAGGCCCTTTATGAAGCATGCTCCAGCATGAAAGGGGTCTTTCAGGCACGCCAGTGAGATGTCAGGCAGGAAATGGAGCAGATCATTGTCTTCTTCATGGTGCAAGTATGAAGGCTTGAATGGATGTTCTGAATTTGCTTTCAGGAAGGAATAGTCAGGTTTTTTCAAGAGATACAGTTCCAGGACATCTTGATTGTCTGGTAGATGTGTTTGAGGGTGGTGTTGGTATTGACTATGAATCCAAGTGAATTGGTGTTGGATGATAGTTCAGTATTGAAGCAATCCAGGTTCATACAATTGAGCAGTGTTTGGGTTATTAGCTGATGGTTGTTACTGGCCGATGGGATGAATTCTGCCTTCCTAGGGTTGAGTTTTAGGTAGGCACTAAGCATCCAGGTTTTAATAAAGTGGCAGCAGTGCTGGAGTCAATGAATGTGGAAGGTAAATGAGTTGTTCATATAGAGCAGCATGGCATTGGCATAATAGTACAATTTGATATGGCTATCAGTGATAAGAATTGCCTGTGGCTCCATATAAAGGCTGAAGATGATGGGAGACAGGATGGAGCCCTGAGGTACTCAGTAGGGAAAGGGGAGCTTCTCGGATCTTGACATACCCTACTTAGGTGAGCTGATGTCATCCTGTTAGGAAGGAGGAGATCCAGTGGAAGACATTACTGGCAAATATTTTTAGACATTTCAGGTTGTGAATGAGAGGAAGATGGTTGACTAAGTTGGAGGCATCAGAACAGTTCAAGTGTATCTGGAGGCTGGGAATATCATTTTCCATGATCAGAAGGGTATAGTCTATCACTTGCATGATGTCTGTTTCTGTGATGCAGCCTAGTATTGAGCCTTATTGGTACCCAAGGAGGAGATGATGGATGTTAGTGTATTCCTAGAGTTGATTTAAGGTGCTTTTTTGTTGCTCATGCTGTACCATTAGTCTAGATAGTTCATGAGCCCTTAGTTGGTGAGGTCATTAATACCAGGACTGGGCTCCTTAGAAGTAGAAGCACCTGAGTAGTTTTGAGTGCTTCCGGGAAGATGCCCCGAGTAAATGGGGTGTTGATGATGAAAGTTGATGGCATGATGGTTGGTCAAGTCTCGGGGTAAGCAAAGTCTACAATGCATGTGGGTAGTGCATTATCCTCATAATTGGTGGCAAAGAAAGAGATTAGGTTGAATGATGGCCATTGTATAAAGATGAACAGTTCTTTCAGGGGTGTAGGGGCTGTTGGCCTGGTGCCGTTGATATTCTGTTGGATTTCCTGTACTTTATCACTGTAGAATAGTTTGAGGTACAGAATTATTCAGTGAAGTATTAGATTGATGTTGTCAGAAAGGGGAGACATGTTGTTCGATCATCTTGAAGAACATTCTGATCCTATTGAATGCTTTGTTGGCAAAGTACTTTGCTTTGGTTGGCATGATAAGTTGCCTATGTGTGTTGAGTAGATCAGTTTTAGTAGTGTGATGTCATTAGGGGATTTCCTTTTATTGCATTCCCTTCCTCGTAAATGATACTCTTGTTGTCAGTGAGGCTTTTAGATTACCACTGTGCTGTTGTTGTGGATTTCTACTTTTCTCATTTCCATGCAGCTGATAACGAAAATCAAGTCCAGGAATAGGATGGGCTCAGGTCTGCCATTCAAAACCAGGATCCCCAACTGCTTTAGAACAGGGACTAGATGTTCCCTTCTTTTGTCACAATGTTTTGTTTCCTTAATCTCCTGAAGAGGGATTTCCAATTGGTGGTTATCTGTAATAAGCATGGCATCAGGTTCAGAAGTGAATATTAGATTCATGTTAAAATCCCTTGTAACCAAGTGGGTTTTCAATTATTTCTTGCTTCTTTTTGGTTTCAGGAGGGGAGCGTATATATTAACCAATAACAGTGGCTTATGTGTGTTTTGAAACAAGCCTTTGAATGACACCCATAGTTCAGGGCAGCTGAGGTATACACGGCAAGACCCCTCTTCACACCTCCATACTTCATGGACTTGGTGTCAGAAGTAACAAATTTGAGAAACCCTGGCATCAGGATTGGGAACATTGACCATGTTTCTTGCAGGATAACCACATGGAAATGATTCCAGTAGGCTATTAAATCGGCATCCTGTGATTGTGAGTACAGACCACTAATAATCCATGAAGAGATCCTGAGGGCATTTTGGGTACTAACAGGTGGAGTAGGGAGAGAGAGTTCAGGTCATTGTATTGGCTTAACGTGCAGTGCAGATGGTAACCAGCCCCAGTTGTCTGTTCATGGCGTAGCCCTGTTTTTTTAGGTGATCTTTAATAGGTACTGAAGCTCTGGTTCTGCTGGACAGGTCTTTACCCAGAGCATTTTTAAGTGCAGACTATAATCCCTTTCTGCCACCTTGGAGATTGTTAGTGTGGAGATCCTCAGCCAGGCTTAACACAGTCGGGTAGCCCAGAGCAGTGTATAAGAGGACATCTATGCCCCAATTACTGTAGGCACTTCTTTCCTGAGTAACACACTCGCAATTTCTTGTGAGGTTCATTTAATGAGAGTTGCTTTGTTAAGGTGGTTCACTTGAGTGGAGAGAAATGTGACTGATTCAGTGTCCAACTAAGTTATTTCCACCAGAGTGGGCAGGGCATAAAGTAGCTTCAAAATGTTGCCTATATTAAATGTGTCACAGAGACCCTTTGAATTGCATTTTGGTTGCAGCAGGGTTTTCATATTTTCCAGATTTTACTATAAGTGGTAGCACTGGGGAAAACTTGTCAGTAGGGTTGATGGGCAAAGGTTGCCATTATTACTAATCAAGTGAGCCTGTTGATCCGGTGGGGCTGACTGTACGCTCCTTGGAGAGCTAGTTGAAACTGCCGTAAGCAAGGTGGATGAGTTTAGCTCAGAAGCGAGCGTCATGTTTTTGCCTATTGCAGGGGGGCATTGTGATACCCATCTTTTTAAATACTCTGGTGCCACATATTTATTTATGCCAACACCGTGGGGAAGGGCTAAAGGAACAGATGACAGGGTGGGTGTCAGGATGTAGAGGCAGAACTGTAGGCTTTCAATTTTGGATTGCTGTGGTTCATTTGGCCTCATCTACCCTGAGGGAGTTAGACTGTTGGTACTGATTCCTTGGATGCAAATACTACAGGAAGGGTTGTTATCTATTTGAGAGTGCCTTGATCTAGTGAGTCTAGTCAGCCCTGAGGTTCTTGAGCTGTAAGTGCTTGCACTTTGTGTACAATCTTTAAGAGAAGGGCAGTCATTTGAAGACATTTGTGAGCTAATACCTTGACTATTCGAGGGTACATTTATAGTGCTATCTTCATTGTGAGCAGGGGTGGGTGAAAACTGCAGAATTTGACTCTGTGGAGTTACATAAAAACTCAGCGAGATTCTGTGGAGTTCCGACAATAGGCTCAAATAGGGAAGTAGTGCTGCTCGCGCTGTGATCGGAGTGCATTCCACGCTGAAAGATCAGCACAAACAGCACCACACAACACACCAGAAAGCACAGCTACTCGAGTTGATTTTGCTGCCCCTTGAGTAGATTCTCAACTCGAGTAGCAGCCATCTCACTGAGAATGGTCATAACCACCCATGTTTTAAAAATCTTACTGGATGTCCTCCTAGCACCTGGAAATGAGGCAAGGGGACTTCAGATCTTGCTCGCACTTGCCAACTTACCATTCTGGAACAGTGATTGGCAGAATTTGTCTGAAACTCCACGTTACAAGAGTAACGCAGAGGGAACAAAATTCTGCCAGTTCTGCCAGAGGAATCAAATATTTCACCCATCCCTAGTTGTGAGTGCCCTGAATATCCGATTCCTTGATTACCTTCCCAAAGTGAGCTGTGTGAGAAATTAAAGCATTGGAGTTGCCACAGTTCAAGTTGTTAGAAAGGGAGGTGTCTTGAATGCCCCTTTGAGCAACAACCATAAGCTGTGTGGTATTTTTGGCTTTACTTTGAGCATCATTTAATGCCAAAGTTGAGACGTTAGAGTTTTCGTGAGCTGGTTGATGCCCCCTTTGAGCAACAACAGGGTGCTGTGTGTTCTACTTTGATTTCAATGTATTCCACTTTGTTTTGGATGTCAACTGGCACTGGTTTAGTTGTTTTAGGTTTAAAGATGGGAAAGAACCCCGTACTAAGAGCTTCTTGTGGATTTGTTGTTCCAGCTATTATTCCTTTCTGATGTTTCTGGTGATTGTGCTTAGAGAAAGAAAGGCCCTATGGAGCATCCTCAACTGAAAATGTACGCCCACGCAATCCCAAACCAGGAATGTTTCTGAATAAATAATACCTAGCTTTGCCTTTCATTCCTGGATTTCCATTGTTTTTTCTTTTGCCTTTTTGTTATAGGAAGTTGTGCCGCAGTAACCTTACCTGATTTCTGACATATAGATACTATAGGAGATTCCTGTTTTGAGTCAGGTGCCCGTGTTTTCCTCATCTGGGTGAGACATCTGGTAACTTCACCAAGGTGATGAGTAATTGGCATAATCTTTTCTTTGATCAGCAACTTGACATTCCTCCTGATTAGTGGAGAGTGGGCAATCAGCAGTGTTTAATGAAGATGGGTGGATTTGGGGTTCTGAGGGAGATTTAGCAGGGATTTCTTTGGGTGCTTGACCTAGTTTTGCTGAGTGGAAATTTGAGCTCTGCTTTAATTTCTTTAGTAAAGGTATCCAGAGGTGAGGGTAAGGTGCTAAATTTATCAATAAGCGAACAGGAACTGACTGTCTGCAGGAGCACATGCTCTGATTGCGCACAAATTAAGTTATTTAGCTCTCCCAGTTTTGGTGTCTATACCTGCGGCAAATACAGCCAATGTGTTCAGAAGGTCAACTTGTAGATCCATGTTGTTTAAATGGTCATTTATAGTATCCATCATAGACTGAAAGGATTTTGAAAAGTAAATCACAAGCAGTGGGAATGGGGGTGACAGGATCATTACTTGCGTCCTTTAAAGATAGAGCGTATGCAGGAGGTGAAAGAACGATGTTTGCCATGATTGCTCCACTAAAATGCTGCTCCATCTCATAGTCAGATGCCTGTGACCACTCGAATAAAGGTGATCCAGACACATACGCTGGGGACGTGGTGGGATTGAGCTCAGGGCTACGAATGATATAACAATTTGACTGGGCTGCCCCACTAGTTCAGTGACAGGCGGGGACTTCCTGATATCTGAAACCAATATTTCTAATCCCCCTGGTGGACAACTGCAGAGAATAATTAGATTTTATTCAACAGGAGAGCAGGCTGGGTCTTTTGTAGACTAATTTCTCACATGAACAGTGACCAGTTTGCCTGATGTTGTTGGACATGATTTGTTAGTGAAAGCACAGGCTAACCCTTTTGAGGAGTGTTTCACTGGGCAAGCAGTATCCAAATTGCCAGGTGATGTTAAAGACATAGAAGTTTTTGTGGGAGGCTTTAGAATGGTTGGTAGGTTTGATGTCTCCAATGGTGAATGGCTCACTGTTTTCAACAGATATTCGCACTTTGAACTGAGGTTGAGTTCAGGTGTAAAAGAGGATTTGGTGCTTGTACAAAGAATGTATTTTACGGCTCCTAGGTCCTTAATGAGCAAGAATTTAAAAGCATCTGTTGACACTTTTTTCAAACATCATAACAATGGGAGAAATGAGGCACTGAGTGTCCTGGGACCCTTCACTGGGGTCAGTTGATGTTTTCGTCCTCTCTGTACAGTTAGTTTAGGTGAGGCTCTAGTTTTTCCTGATCTCATGGTTATCTATTAATATCAGAGGTGGTAAAAAGGCCCTCAAGGTGGCCAGGGAATGTACAGTTAGTGGGAACAGTATTGAGGAGGGGGCAGGAATGACGTACCTGTTTATGTATCCGCAAGCCATCCTTTTCACTTAGCCTGAAGGTTGGAGTAACTAGTGTGCACCGTGTGCTACCTGACCTGGGTTGATACTTATCCTCCTTTGAACTCGTCTTATGCAACAATATCGCTACTCAGCAAAATGGCAGGAATTACAAGAGTATAATCTGGCATTGTTTGGCAGCAACATTTTACAGGCACTATTTGTGCGCTCACCCAATAATTGCTTCTGGAGGTGCAGAGTTCCTGCTTGTCCAACACTGACTCACCAGATCCTCTGTGACCTTGAGGTGGCAATCATTGAAGTTTCTGGCAAGGGGGAGGGTCTGCCAGTGGCGGCTAGATCCTGAAGAGATCTAGGGAAGCAGGGCCTGCTGACCTCCGCTGTTGCTTACAGCACATGTGCTTCCTCCCCCACCTCAGAGCCTCAGTGCCGCTCTAGCGGCTCCATGGCTGCGAACTGCTGCACCATGGCACTCCAGGTGTCAGGAGTTACCATGCAAAACACCAGGTGTCAGGAAAGTAATGGAGGAAATCCAACCGATGTGGAAGATGGCAGGGGGCAGGGGGTGGGGGGCCAAACATTGTGGGCAACTTCACTGGAACCTTGTCCAGCCTCTTCCACTCTCCTCAGTCTCAACCCTCCAGACACAGCCTTTGTGCTGCTGCCACGCCTTGACCCGCTTCTTTTGTCTTCCTCCACACTGCCATTCCTCATCCCCACCGGTTCCCTCCTCCCGTGTGCTTGTGAAAATGCCTAGACAAACCAGGACAAGAGCGGGAGCAAGTGGTGAAAGTGTGGCACAATCCCCAGGCGGGAGCAAGAGAGGTGGCAAGCAACAAGCCATAGGAATGAGGACCCACACAGCACATGACCACGGAGTGAGCAGGTAGCATGTGGCAGGGTCTGGCATCAGGCATCAGCATCAGTGTGGGATAATTATAAATAATTTAATAAATCTAATATCTGACATAAATTTAGAACACAAAATCATTTCTTTATCACATTCACATTTACATTTAGAATTGATATTAATTTATTAAGATTCATTTTATTCAAATGAAAACATAAACCCATTCATAGACCTGGGATCTTTAGAGTGGCTTTCCCCCAGACCTTTTGCCTTTTGCCTCCTGTTTTTGCTGATTCTTTTGTTGACCTTAGGTCTCTGAGCACTTTACCACAGCTAATCAGTGCTAAAGTACAATTGCTTCTTCCCTAAACATGTGTGTAATTTGTGTATACCTTATTGCCATATTTAATTTACTTGTACACCCCTTGTAAAGTGGTATACCATATACCCAGGGCCTATCAGTTAAATGCTACAAGTGGGTTGCAGCACTGATTTTGCCACCCACAGAAGTAGCCTTTCTAAACCTGTCCCAGGCCTGCCACTGCAGTGCCTGTGTGTGGAGTTTACTGCCACATCATCTTGGCATTTAAAACTACTTACCAAGCCTTAAACTCCCCTTTTATTACAAATAAGCCACCCCTAAGGTAGGCCCTAGTTAACCTTAAGAGAAGGGTGCTATGTAAGTTAAAGGTAGGATACTAACTGTGATGCTTCACATATCCTGGTACTGACAAAAAGCTACATTTGTTTTTCACTACCATGAGGCCTACCCCTCTCCTAGGTTAGCAATGGGAATTCCCTTATACCTTTTTGAGTGGTAGACCTGTATATATATGTATACATTTGTTGTTGATTGTTTTCAATATTGTTTCGAAAAATTTGTTTTAGATTTTTTTAAATGTCTCATAGAAATGAGGTTCTGGTTGGTTAACCAAAGCCAGGCAGAACCCACCACTTTAGTCAGGGTTAGCCAGATACACAACTGAGATAACCTATACTCACCCTCTGGTAGCTTGGCACAGAGTCAGCAGGCTTATTTTAAGAGGAAACGTGTAAAGTATTTGTGCAACACACATACAGTAACATAAGGAAAACTCCACAATTAGATCCCTCACTGGTTTATAAAAATAGACCATAATTTTATAAATAAATCCAGACCAAAATAACAAAAATCCAATAAGTTGAAGTCGAGATATTAATTTTTAAAAAATAAAAAGAGTTATGGCGCTTAGAAGCAATAAGCGACAATGGGGGTAATCTGGTCACGCTGGGCCAGGGTAAAGTCAACAGTTCACACCGACCACGATGGAGCGCAGGCTGGGGACAAGAGCTACGAAAGTCCAGTGAGCAGAAGACCTTGGTCCTGGTGACAACAGCGAGATGCGGGGTGGAGATGAGCAATGCGTCTATTTTCTTCATGCAGTGACCGCAATACATTGGGTCAATTGAGCGAAGTGTTGGTTCAGAGTGTGGTGGCTCTGAAGATGATGAGCCAGGCTAATCCATGCTGGAGGGGTGATGTTTCGATCTTCTCCACGCAGTGGCGGTGATGCGTGGGTTCCGAAGTGGTGGTTCCAGATGCGCTTATATGCTGAAATTAATAGGGGCTTGATCCATCGCCTTCAGGTGATACAAAATGCGGCAGCGCGATTTGTTCTATCTGCTCCTGCTGCATCTTCGGCCACCTTAGCCAGGAAAAGCCTCCACTGGCTCCCCATCCAATACAGGATTTCTTTTAAACTTCTGACTCTGGTTTTTGGAGCCTTAAGGGCAGATCCTCCTAATGCTCTGGGCTCTCTCTTGACTTGCTACGCTCCTAGCAGGGCTCTTCGTTCTGCAAATATGCACTTGTTAGTAATTCCTCGTTTTAAGAAAGTCAGATGGGGAAGTAGGGCTTTTTCTGTTGTGGCCCCACGGCTGTGGAATGCTCTCCCCTTTGATATCAAGGTTCAACCCTCTATGACCATGTTCAAAAAAGCACTAAAACCTGGTATTTCTCTAAGGCCTACCAGTAAGCAACTGTGACTGAAGATCCTATATTTGGTTAGGCGCCTTGACGCCCATTGGGCTAAGTTGCGCGTTATAAATTAATTTTCATTTCATTTCATTTCATTTCGTCAGTTCTGAGTGCAAAGCGCCGATTCCACTCCGGCAACAGATTAGATGCGCAAGTTTTGCTACACGCAGACTGGAGATGCATCGATTTCTCTGGTGCAAGTATCTGGGTCCATTTGCAGTGGACCAGGCACAGGAGCAGAGGTAGAGACTTTGATAGCCCTGAGTCTCTCAAGCAACAGGAGGTAAACAAACAAGCCCTTGGAGATCACTTTAGGTTCCAAAGCAGAGTCAAGCTCTACCTCAGCAGGGTCAGCGATCAACAGGCAGCAGGGCAGTATATCAGAAAATCAGGTCTTCTTGATCAGCAGTCCAGTAGAGTGTCAGTCTTGATGCAGCACGGCAGTTCTAACAGTGTTCAGTTACAGGTCCAGAAGTGTCTGATTTGGTGGGGTCATAGACCCATTACTTATCCCCTGTTGAGCCTTTGAAGTGAGGGTGACTTCAAAGAAGGCTCTTTGAAGTGCACAGAAGCCGTTTCCCCCCAGCCTTGGCTCAAGACTAGGTATAGGGGGTAATCAGCCCTTTGTGTGGGGACAGGACCATGCCTATTCAGGTGTAAGTGTCAACTCCTCCCTCCCTTTCTGCCCAGGAAGAGCCATCAGAATGCAGATAAATACTCAGACACACCTAACCGTTCTGTGTTTGTGGCTGTATAGAGAGAATGCACAAAGTGAAGCTGTCACCCACCCCAGACATGTATTGAAGACAGGCTGCAGGCACACAGAGCTTTAAGAGAAGACAAATGTCCACTTTCTAAAAGTGGTGTTTCTAAAATAATAATGTTATTTCCAACGTTACCAGTAAAGAAGATTCATCATTACCATTTCAAAGACAAAAAACATGATACAGCTACTCGTTTTAATCAGGAATATCAGCTTAAAGGTTTATTAAGGAAGTCCCAATGTTAACCTATGAAAGGTCTAGGCCTCACAGTAGTGATAAATTAATTTAGCTGTTTGGCACTACCAGGATATGCAAAACTTAGAAGTACATGTCCCACCTTTTACCTACACATCACCCTGCCTTATAGACAACCAATATTCTACCTTAGGGGTGACTTGTGTGTAATAGATGGGGGATTTAAGGCATGGCAAAGGGTGTTAAATGGCAAGTCGAAGTGGCAGTGAAACTGCACAAACAGGCTCTGCAGTGGAACATCTGAGACCAGTTTGAAAGGCTACTTGTATGGGAGGCACAATCAGTGCGGCAGGCCCACTAGTAGCATTTAATTTACAGGCCCTGCTTATATGGTATACCACTTTACAAGTGACTTATCAGTAAATTAAATATGTAAATTGGCCAAACACCAACGTTATCATGTTTAGGGGAAAAGCACATGCACTGTAGCACTGATCAGCAGTGGTAAAGGACTCATAGTCCTAAGGACAACAGATAGATGCAGCGAAAAGAGGAGGTAAGCAGGCAAAGAGCTTGGGGGATGACCACCCTAAGGCTGACATGTCTAACAACTGCATTACTCACAATATAGTTTGGGTGAAAACTCATGTTTCTGACTAAATCTGTGTTGGGAGGTTACCTGTAATGAAGACATAATGTAAAAAATGCAATTGTTTCATAAAATTGGGTCACTGTCCTTGCTCTTGTCTCATTTTTAGAATGTATCTAGCATCATGCATTTCATCCAATAAGGAGTGTTTTAGTCTTTCAAAATGATCATTGAATATATTAGTAGCATGGAAAATGTGGCACCCTGAAATTCCTAGAACAACAGCAATGAAACTACAAAAAACAAATGTTCTACCAGGATTTCAGTTAAAAAATTCAATACAGTAATGGATTTTGCACTGATTGAAAGAACAAACCAAACTTGTGCTCACAACACAAAAATACAATTATAAATACAACTATGGTGCAGATAAATCAATATTGAATTTTAGATCATTCTTGCAAGAGACTGATCCTCATGCTGTATACAAACAGTTGTTCCAAGTGATGGCCCAGTGAAAGCTGAAAATCAGTGAGCCAAAACAAATTAAATGAAAACAGTGCAAAACGCCATAAGAATTTACAATATGTACAGATTGCCAAAACCCCTGGATTTCCCGACTGCAACAAATCCAAACACAATGTTGAGAACATTAGAGTTTGAGTATCCAGCAATGAATTAAATGGATGGACACAAAAGAAGTCGATGTTTCGACCCTGAATTGGACAAATCCTCTGGGGTCTTCACCAGGGCAAACATATGGTAGTCACCTAACTCGACAATTCAAGGGCAAGTTCCAATAAAAGATAATGGGGATGTCACTGTGTACTACAACACCGTCCATGACATTTATCGCCTCTCGTCCACATTCAATCGAAGCTGGCTGGCATCTTCTCAATTGAACACAGATGAGACGCGTTGCATGTCACGGACGCTGTTGCAGTACACAGTGATGTCCCAATATATTAGGAAATAGCTCAGTTGAGAGTATGGATAAAAGATTGGTACACTGCATAACAAGAATGATATTATAATTAGACTTCATAAATGAAATTTGGAACTGGTTATGCTTTGCATAAAATAAGACAAGATATTATGAAAAGTACCTCACATTCCACAATCCACTGAATAAACGGTGCTATGAGATCAGGAAGTATGCAAATAATGGAAACATGAAGGAGACTATATATCTATCAATGGTGATGTCCTTGGTGGGATAAAATGCTTTGGGTGCCAGTAGGTTTGTTACTTTTTATTCTTCTTTTGCAGTAAAATTGAACTGACATATCACCCTTGAGCGGAGTGCTGCTCGTTTGAACTGACATGTTTAATGAAAGTATAACAAAATATATTTCTTTCTATAGTCAGATAAGATGTTTTATTTATACATAGTTAAAAAATCATAAAATTGAATTCCAAATTATGTAAATTATAATTTCTGATCTAAAAGAAATTATTCTATTAGGGCACGATCTACATCTAAAAGGTATAATGCGCAGAAATGTTTTTAGTAGAATACACGTTGCTCAAAATGATCTTTCATTCAAAAGCATATGCTGGTGGATTTCATATAAAGGTTGATTAAGAGTTATTTTCTTCACTGAAATAGCGATGCCATTGCAATTTGTTTTGCAATGCTGCCACAATCCTGAAATATATGTAAATTAAAAACAGATTCATGCTATCTATCATCATTTTATACTTAGACAAAACTTATTATTGTAGGAGAAACTTAGCTCAGGAAAGGTCATTCGTTGAGCAGTGTGTCAACAGCAAAACAATATTATTTTCATTAAAGTGGCAGCTCAGTGGCCTCATGAACCCCCAAATAGACGTAGAAGAGGAATGTGAATTAATTCACTTTTTCAAAATACAGAACAAATAGAATTAAATGTGTGTGATTAAAATTAATGATGGCAGTCTATCGTGAAAGCCAATATGACATAATGCGACTGCAGTTTATTCATTCCAGGAACTGGTAATGCCAGTTAAATCAAAACAGTATGGCTCCTGCCTAAAAGACATGCAGTGCCAAATGACAAGTTTCATCTCAGCTGTAAGTTGTCATGGGTTTCAAAGTTAGCCAAAACAAGAGGTATCTGACAACTGTTATTAAAAAGGAATTGTATCAGGTATTCACAATGTCTGTATATTGATTTATTTAGTTCTGTGAAATATTATACTCAAAAAAAATCACAGTCTTTTGGTAAATATGTATTTTTCAAATTTTTACTTGATTTGACTCATCGCAGTAAATGTTTAAATATAGCTTCAATAAATTTAAACGGGTGTAAATTGCTTCGAATGCTTTGGAGGCAAGTTACAGTAGTGCATTTTATTTGCACTTGAATTGAAGCAATCTCTGAAACAGTGCCAGTAACATCTCATTAGTCTAATTGCATCCACTTTAACTCCGTGCATGAGCTATTTTGCTACTTTTCGAGCCATTATGTGTGTATGCTAACACATTTAGCAATGTTGAAATAATGATCTCAGGTGATTTGAAAGAGAATAATGCACATTTGTTAATGTGTCTCCTATAATGATAATTTATAGTTAGACACAATGATCCATGTTTAATATTAAAATAATGCCTTCTTGGGTAAATCAGTGAGAGATATAAGAGAATTACCTGACATTTCCAGTCAGTGGTAATCTTGCCATGATTTGTCATTCAGAACCCACCACAATGGGGAATACTGAAATACATTTCAAATTTCACTGAATACAATGACAACTCTTTTTCGTAGTAACTTAGGGGTTTATTTATGAGAGGTCTGCACCACCATTGTGTCACTAATTTTGATGCACCCGCGGTGCAGGCAGTAGTCCATATCTACAAGTCGATGCAGGTGGCCAAATGCGTCAGTTCTTGTAGGCCTGCTTCGGAAAATACCTGCTCGAGAACTGGCTGAGTTACAAAGATTAAAATATGCAAGATAGGCATTCCCTAGTAAAATCCAGTGTAAAACCCATGCAGTAATATATATGGTTTTGTCAATGTATGACCCGTTGTTGGCAAGCGTCGCGCAGAGCCTGAAATGCACAAAAATTCCTGCACATCAGCAACACAGGCATATGAAATTACGCTTTGGCTGAGGTACATTAAGATATGTCATACAAAACAGTTTGGCAAGCACAACTATGCCATGGAGGGACTTTTTTGCAGCTGTGTGTTGGGAGGAGACCCCTACCACATAGGCAGCACAGGAGAAGGGAGCACATTTTTTGGCAGCAGACTTCCCTCATTGACCTCAGGAAGAATGAGGTCATCACATACTACCGACTCAGGAGAGAGTCCATAATAGAACTGCTGAACCAGATAGCAACAAGGTTCCAGCCACCAAATGCTATGATTACCATCATCCCTCTGCAGGTCAAGCTAATGGCTGTCCTCTACATGTTGGCATCTGGTTCATTTCAGATCACAACAGGCAGAGTGGCAGGAATATCGCAGCCATATTTTTCTGCCTTCCTACCCTCTGTCCTGGATGCCATCATCCACCTAACACCCCAGTACATCCTCTTCTCCAAGACACAACAAAAGCAGCTGGAGACTAAGCAAGGTTTCTATGCCATTGCTGGATTCCCACATGTGCTAGGTGCCATGGATTGCACACATATACAACTGGTTCCCTGTGCAGCAATATCGCACCTGTACAGGAACCAGAAGCAGACCTACTCTATCAACATCCAGGCCATTGTGGACCATCTGGGAAGCTCACCAATCTGCTTGCAAAGTACGAAGGGAAAGCACATGATGCCTACATCTTCATGCACAGCATAATCACTAAGCGCTTCCGGAATGGGAGACATGGGAATGGCCTACTTGTTGGCAAGCAAATCTGAAGTAAATAAAAGAACTACTAACAGTAACAAATGTATGACAAAATATCCAATCTCTGTGTCTGTCGACGGAGATCGGGCCATATGTATGAAGGGTCTGCCTCATACATGCACAATGCACCATGGGGCATGTGTAATGAAAACCCCTAAGTCAAACATGCTAAGACATGCAAAGCCTCTTTTTGCACCTCTGAATGGCATAACGGTACATTGCTATGTGGCACTGGGCAAAATGCAGTGTGCCATCACTGTTTGCAAGGAATGTGTGCCCTGGCCGTTGTGGGTGTGTCTCTATGCAACTCTGAAGGTTCATGAGTTATGTCATGTATCCCACACCACGTAAACTTCGAAATGTGACAAATCAATTGGTCTCGCCAGTTGTAGTGTAACAAAAAGAAACAACTGACGACATCCAAGTTACTCTCGCTTTCTATGTGTGCTGCATGCTGTGGCACACATACATCAATGATCAGGCCTCTGTGTTCATCATGTGCAGGTAAGTGGCCCCTCCTGCACAAAGACCATCCCACATACAATGCAGGCACCTGAGCACCATGGTTCAACTTTGCCTACGTTTATGCTAGATAGCACATTGTGTGCCAGTATAGGCTGAAAGGTCAGGAAAGTTTGGTATGGCTAAACACTGTGCACTACTGCTCTTTCTCAGTGATGCAATTCAGTGTGGACAGGTGACCTGCTGCACTGCACAGTGCAACTTCACCAAATATCTGGGCCCTGGTGTCATGTGCACTTAGTGGGAACAACACACTGCAATGTGTAGACGATTATGTTCCCTACATTGAAATGCACTTACTCTTCTGTCAATGGCAGTAGCGACAGAACCTCAGTGAGTAGCAATGTGTCATTTCACTCTGTGTGGATGTATGGAACCACATCAACTGCACTGGGTAATAAATCACAAATATAACCAGGTGGCATGACAGACAAGCCAACATGAATACAAAGGCAACACAAGAGATTAGTGTCTCCTCAATGGCATACCTTTTCCTGGTATCAGTCAAAGGTCAACAAGGTAAGTGCTGTGAGAACAAGGATTGTGGAAATGAGCAAATATGTCACACATGCCAGAAAACGTGTTTGCTGACCAAAGTGTCAGGAGCAACACAGGAAAAAATACGGGGAAAGGCCATATGTGGCATGCCATGTCAGGGTAGGCCCTAGACGTGTAAATGTCAACACTGGATAACATTGTGATGCCAATAGCACAAAACACACATATGTCTCAGTAATACTGACAGTTTATGTACACATATACACATAGGTTGACGGCTGCATTGAATGATGTTACCAATGTGATGGCTCACCTGTTCTGTGCCACATATGTCATATATCAGCCATCAACATGCAATAAATTCCAACCTGGACAAGGTACCACAGTGTACTCAGGATAACAATCTCAACATACATTTGCCATAGCAATGAGTAAAAAACAAGGCATAGAGGTACACAATCCCCTGCATGTTAGAGTCATACACATACATGTGAAAAAACTATGTATTGTGTCTACTTTTTGAGTAGATAGCTCCTTGTAACAACATCAGTGTGTCCCACATAAAGATGGCCCACTTTGCAATACATATGTGTCAATCAATGTGCACCATTACAACTTCTCTGGCAAAAGAAACAGTTGAAGCCTGCCAATAAATAGCATAAAAATCCATGTGATATGTTTGAACTGCATCAAATGTATGCACCTAAAAGGCATGTTAAAGTAAGTGAACTATGAAATGGCTGTGCCAATGTCATGTAGTATACCAACATCAGAGGTTTTGCAAGGACATATGTTTGTGTGAGTGTAAAACATGTCACAACCTACCTAGGGAGGAAAGACTAGCCAACTATATGATCAATATCTGTCAATTCACACATGTTGTGAGTGCACAGAACATAGAGTGATCAGGAACATCTCTAAATACCCATCACAGTAGACTACTGGATAAACATAAACTTCAGGATGTAGAAGTGTACAATGTATCAGGCCATGCTTCTCATTTGCTATTGCAGAGAACTGGAAGAGATATGTGTAAACCTATGTCAAACTGTATAGGTAACACATATTGTGAAATACCGTAAGAAATGTGTATGAGTTATTCAGTAAACATAACACACATGGACAGGAATGTAGCTGTACCAGAGAGCAGAAGCAATGACAGTTGTAATTTCTTTTGTACTTTCAGCTGACCAAGGAACCGGTCTCCAGTCATGGGTCATGACCACAATTGCACATCCCCAGACTGAGCCGGAACATCAGTACACCACACATAGGAGAGAATGTTTGTTTTTCTGAAGTCCCAGTTCAGATGCCTGGACATATCGGTGGGGGGGATATCTATACTCAGCAAGATCATTTTATTATATGCCATTTTGCAATACATCTGTGCCTTGACAAATGCCCTAAGGGACGTGGACTATGATGAGCAGGACCCAGTGGAGGATGAGTATGGAGGAGGGATGTCTTACCAGTAGGTGCCTAGTAAAGTGCACTGAGTGTGCCAGGGCTTGTAACTCAAATGCTACTAGTGGGCTTGCAGCACAGATTGTGCCACCCACATGAGTAACCCTGAAAAGAGGTCTCAGGCCTGCCACCGCAATGCCTGTGCGCAGTTTGTTAACTGCCATGTCGACCTCTCCAGTGCACCCACTTGCCAGGCCTTACCCTTCCCATTTCTTACACATAGGACACCCCTATGGTAGGCCCAACGTACCCCCATGGGCAGGGTGCAGTGTATGTGAAAGGTAGGACATGTACTGGTATGTGTAACATGTCCTGATAGTGAAATACTGCCAATTTCGTTTTTCACTATTGAAAGGCTATCTTGCCCATAGGACGGAATGGGGAATGCTGTGTAACAATTTTACAAGCATATCTTCCCGTAGGAGTAAGGTAAGAAATTAGAGTCTGATATCCCTGAACTCAGAATTTAATAGCACATCTTTTAGGAAGGATGGTTTTTAAATTCTGTGATTGAAAGTAGCATTTTTAGAAAGTGACTATTTTCTTGTTCAACCTTTCTGTGTGTCTCTGCCTGTTTGTGGATTGACTGTCTGGCTTGAGAGTGACAGGGTCTGGGGTGGCACCATGAGTCTGGGTGAGTCAGTCCTAGGCTGAATAGGCCGATCTGCATTTGGAGTGGTGGGAGGAGTAGCACCTGGGCCTGAATAGGGCTGTTCCTGCCTTCTACAATGCTGGCTCCACCCCCTGTGGTGTGTCTGATGACCCTGGGTCACACTGACAAAGGAAGAAGTTGTGCACTGGCAGAGTGTACCCAGAACTGGTTTGGACTGGGTCCAGGACCCCTCACACATAGAGAACAAAGACATCTGGGGATCAGATATTAGAGCTGAAACCCCTGAACTTTAGATCATCCTGGAATTCAGGAGGAACCTTTGCAGAGGAGAAGAGCTGGAGAAACTGAAGCGAAGGACTGCCCTTGCTGTGTGTTGTGGGGCTAACCTGCAGTTGCTATTCTGCCAAGGAAAGGAGAAGGACTTTGCTGTATGCTGTGTCCTCTGCTTGAAGATGATCTCCAAAGGGCTGAGGAGAGCTGGCCTCCTGTTTTGAAGTCCCACGAACAAAAGGAGTTCACCCCCAGCTCCCCTGAACTCTGCTGTGTGAGTTCTGACCTACCTAGAGTGCCTGACCCAGTTGTAGGGACTCTGGAGGTTGTTTACTGCTATTTGGGAGCTGGAAGAAGAAGAGGCGTGAAAAGTACTGCAGAACCCGTCATATCGCTCTTCTTGCGGCACGTTTCACTGGCGCATCTTGACGGTACAAGAAGATTTCCATCGCATCGCCGTGCCGCTGCGAAGATACTCACAGTGCCTGTTGCCGCTGCAAGAACTGACACATCGAGGGATCATGGCTGAAGAGGACCGACGCGGTGCCGTGCAACACCGCCGCATCGATCGCTGTTGCATCCCGAAGATCCACACATCCTACTTGGGCCAGACGCTTTCCCGACGCATCACCTGCAAACCAGAACTGGCACGAAGGCTCGATGCATCGCTCTCCCTACAGACCGAACTTGATGCAACCTGTCTGCTGCATGCAGAGGGGCTGTCCCATCGCCTCCTCAGGGTCTCAGGAGTGTCGCATCTCTTTGTTTGCTGACGCTGCAGCTGTTTGGCTTGGGAACTTTTGTCGCATCTACAGGTACTTTGGTGCAAAGTCACACATCCATAGATTTCCATGGTACAAGTTCTTGAACTCTTTTTAAAGTCATATTTTTTGGATTTTTGTCGTTTTGGTCTTGTGTATTTTTGATCAAGATACTTTATTTTTCTAAACTGGTGTGGTGTGCATTTGTGGTGTTTTCACTGTGTTACTGTGAGTGTTAGTACAAATACTTTACACATTGCCTTTGGGATAAGCCTGTCTGCTCGTGCCAAGCTACCAAGGGGGTGAGCAGAGGTTATCTAAAGTGTGTATCCCCCTTACCCTGACTAGAAGCAAGGGCCCCTATTTGGTCAAAGATACCTACCTCAGCCAACTAGAGACCCCCAGTTCTAACAGGAACAACGTCCTGTAAAAATGCAATATGAGCAGATGGCATTGTACAGTGAGTAAGTGGCCAGAGCAGTATGACATTGGATAGGTTATGTGCCAACATCTGAACACCTGAAGGATGCTCAGAAGAGTGTGATTTCACTTGGATCAAAAATGCATGTGCATACACAGAACTCAGTGCAAGAGTTGAGTACCTCTGACCTGGGTGTACCAGTGCATAGTTGAGTAGATTTCAAATATTGTATATATCCATTTGTATGACGTTGTGCTACCTAGAATCTATCTATCCTTTAATGCTCTTCATGATCTCAGCCTCTTGAATGGAATTCAGTGATTTATAAACTGCCATAACAGAAAGGTGAAAAGTAAGTTTAGTGTGTGCCATTACATATTCCCACGTCAGGGAATGCAGTATCCTTGGACCAGGAGGCAAATTCAAAGACCTGCCCGCAGGGTAGATATACTGCTACTAACATTGACAAGAGTAATATGGAGATTGTGTGTGTACGGCAGTCTGCAGATACAGAGATTGTGTGTGCTGCTACAGTGTGTTCAGCTACAGACCTTCTGCCACAGTCCAAAGTGAGTGTAGTACCAAACAATGTGTGATGACTGAGTGTGTGTCTTGCATTTCATGATGTTTGTTGCTGCCTTAAATGTGTGGACCACAGTATAGTTCACACAATGTCCTAAGACTGTAAACAGAGGGTCATATAATGGGTATGGCCGCACAGTGCAGCACAGATAGCCCCCCCCTATGAAACAGCAATGTTTGTGGGAACATAGCAAAAATTGTAAGGTATCTAACATAACACTTTCAATGTTGCCTCGTGACCTGTGCCGGTGCATGATTGGCTACCTAGTCCCAATGCAGGCTCCCTTGCCCCAAGATCCAAGGATGCAACTGTTACATGTAGAAATGGATGTGACTTTGATGGTGTTTCTTACTGATAACCAAAATGTGCTGTGAGCCCTAGTGCTATGTGTGCTGCTGTAAGCAGGACTCAAATCAAATTAAAGTTAAGATAAGATGTTAAGGTCTACCTACATGTATTATCACTCCTGTGAAGGAGGTAATTACTGATACATTTCAGGTTTGTCTGGTGTCATCTGTTAGTAAATGCACATATTACAATCTGATGGGAGTGGCTACCCACATGCAAAGTTCAAGGAACTCCTCTCTGGTACAGAGTAACGCAATGCAGTGATTGGCTATATATAGTGGCCAACCTAATTAATCACACTGGTCTGGGCTACTCAAGCTGGAGGCAAATAGAATTGGTAAACACATTTTCCAAGGTCCATTGTGCATGTGCCACACATATTGTTTCACGCTAAAAGCCCAAACAGCAGATGTGTGTGTACCACCACATTCCATGGTGTAAGTTGCCTAGTTTAGTGTGCAAATTGATGTCTGCCAGACAATCACAGTTGTCATTTTGGCCTAACACCATACCTATCATATCTTTCCAGTTAATCCATAAGCAGGATGCCACATACACTGTAGACTGGCTGAGCATCTAGTTTCTGTGCTTCCATGTGTGTGTACTGATTCCATAACGCATTATGGCAGGAATCCAGACTGATGATATAAATTTAGATATTGTGAATGATAGGGAATGCAATAGTGTATCTTATAGGCATAGCAACACAATATATGTGACCAGAAATATGCCCACTCCGCAGCTACCTAAGTTCATCCAAGCATACTACAAACCTCAAAAGGAACAAAAAGCTTGGTATGTCTCTATTTGTTCTTCACATATATATATTGCCTACTCGATATGTCACCATGAAGAAGGCAAAAACTGACACATAGGCACACTTTGACCAGTGAAAATCAACACATTTAAAGATATTAAGCCTGTCAGGTATGAAAAGAGGAGCAAGGAAAGTGAGCCTAGGTTGTATGCACCTCCATTACACCATTCACTTCAGCTCCATACTTGGCTTTGGCTCTGATTCCATTCATTGCTGAAGCAAAAACACCTCCCCCACGTTTAGAATTAAAGAATGGAGTCCATTGGATGCTTGAATACTAGTTGTTGCAGTTGATGCCTGAGGCACATCCCAAGGTATTGAAAGTGGTATATTCTGCCTATATGTTTGCCTTTAGATAAACAAGTAACTTTCAAGTGTGTTCTTTGACAAAAATATACCTTTTAGGGGAGTCACTATTAAGAAGCTATTTATGCTTCCTAAAACTGCAAGAAAGTGTTAACTAGTCAATGAATCCAATGCTCTCTTGTGTCAATTAACACCACATTATCAACAGAGCAGATGGGTATGTATTTGTTATCCACCCTTGTTGGAAAGTGGCTTATTGGTAGGGGAAAGTATGCACCTACCAGCAGCTAAAATGCCACCAACAAAATACAAGGTCCAGTAAAGGTCTCAGTAAATTAGTCCCTTGCTCAACCCTTGGTAGCTGGCTGCAAGCAGTCAGGTGTAAGTTAGGAGACAGGTATGTAAAGCATTTAAAAATATCAACACACTAAATAACTAAGACGCAACACACAATAAAAATACCACACCAATTTAAAGAAATAGGAAATATGTTTATCTTTAAAATGACAGCAAAACAACAAAAATCTAATGTAGAAAACGAGAAATATTATTTTTTAAAGATGAACTACATTATAGTGCTCATAAACATACAGGGGCAGATTTATGTTAACTGACGCATCCCTGCATATCAGCAGGGATGCGCCAATTATTATGTGCCACAGCTGCGCCACCATGGATGCGCCGCATTTATAATGCGGCGCACCATGGGGCAAAAAACGGCACAGATGCGTGACGCATCTGTGCCGTAAAAGTGGCGCATTGCTGGAGTTGCGTCACAAGCGCAACGCAGCTCCAGCAATGCTCTGGGGGGCCCTATCTGTACAATGCTGCGTCAATCCTTACGCCTGCTTCAAGCAGGCGCAGGGTTTTGACGCAGCATTATTATTATTATTATTTAGAAGTTTATAAAGCGCGCAGCTACCCCCGGCGGGGGTGTCCCGGCGCTGACAACAGGAGAAATGAGAACGTCAGGGAAGGTGGAGACTGAGAAAAGAATGTGATTAAAGGCAAGAGAAGAACCAGGACTTCAATTTCCTACGGAATATGGATTCAGAAGACAAGAATCTGAGTTCCAATGGCAATCGATTCCAGAGCTTGGAGATGGCTACGGCAAAGGCTCTGCCGCCAATACGTGTCAGACGGAATCGGGGGCAGAACATCAGGCGAAGATGGTTGGATCTGAGATTCCGGGGACTCTGGGAGAACCTCAGTCTGTGCCTTAAATATGCAGGGCCTCGACCATTAAGAGCTCTGAAGGCAAGAACAAGGGCTTTGAATTGAATTCGATATCTCACAGGCAACCAATGCAGCTTCGTCAGATAAGGTGAAATAGAATGGCGGTATGGGCCTAAAAGTGACTGAGTGAAATCTTGTAGATTTCACTCAGCCACTTTTAGGAGGCGTTCCTGCGCCGGAACGCCCCCACCTGCCCTGGAACGCCTACATGTGGCGCAGGGCTTTACAACGTGACGCATCTCCCACATGCGTCACGTTGTAAATACCCCGCACCATGGCGCAGGATTTGCGCCGCTGCTGCGTCACAAAAGTGACGCAACGGCGGCGCAAAAGTGGCGCAAGTGCAACATAAATCTGCCCCATAGAGTTCACTTGGGTCATCTGATCGCGCTTGACCCGGACGAAGTCACAGTTTGAGGCTGACCGCGATGTAGTCCTGGTCGGATATACTAAGCGGGAGGCCCTGGTCAAATTTTTACCTTCACACTTTGAAACTTCTCTGGAGAGTTTTCTTCTGACTTTGGGCATGGCACTTCGTCTGGCCGGATTCAGTGTGAGTTTGCCCGCTTGAGTTTCTGCAAGGCCCTGGACAAATCCTGTAAGTATGGAACTTTCAGTGGAACAAACCTGAAATCGAGGCTGTTGCGGTTGAAGGTGGCTGGCTTGACTCTCGGCCCCCATGCGGAGCTGTTTCACAAATGTTCTCAAAACTTCTCCAAACATCTGGAAGTCCTTCCAGAAGGTCTCCTTGTTGGTTCAACATGCCCAAAAGACTAATCCAAAGGTCTGGAATCTCCTGGATGGCCTCTGGGATGTCTGGACTACAATTCCCACAATACACTAGGCCAAATCTTTTAAAAAAAAGTCCACTGGACGCTCTCCGGTATAGGAACTAGTGTGGAGATGATGCGGGTGGGCTCTTTTAACCTCTAGCTTGCAGGGAGTCTACTCCGTAATCCTTCTTGAAGCCAGACAAAGTCCTTAGGGCTGTAGTACAAGATTGTGCAGCAGGTGCAGCCACTCAGCGTCCTTTGGATGCGGATCCAGGTTCCAGCAGGGCATTCCTTCTTCCCCTTGTAGTTTTAGGCAGCAGATCTGTGAAACTATACAGAGCTCACATATTTATACAGTGTTCTGGGGGGCACCACTGTCCAATGAGATGCTGGGTGCCACCCAAAAGCATGGAAACTTCCTCCAAAGTGTAGCATCTTCTTGCCCCACAAAGCACTGAACTTCCAAAATCCAACAAGGATGAATTCTCTTCAGAGGAGTAAGAGTTGGCCAAAGAAGCCCACAGTGTGGCTCATTTCCATTAGCTCTCCTGCTCTTGACCTCTTCAAATTCCTGTCCTAAGTTTGTCATCTGGCTGTGGGTACAAGATGTGGGAGTATGTATGCCTGAACTTCCTGTACTGTGCTCCTCTCTTTGAAGCCAAGGTTTTATTACCCAGCCTCCTGTCTGGTCTTTGCAGCTGTAGAACTCCCACTTTCAGATAACCAATGATTTGGCCAGGCCACGTATCACCTAATCAAAGCAGCATGGCTAAGCCTGTCAGAGCTGATCAATTAGGGGAGACTGCTTCAAGGTTGGATTTTGGATCACAGAAAAGAAAGTCTTATATCTTCATTTCTGTTATTCTTACTAGTGGCAAGTTGTTGAATTCATCCATACCAATCTTTTATGTCCTTGAATGCTCTGGCCAGACCACTTATCACCTAATCAAAGTAGCCTGGCTAAGCCTGTCAGAGCTGATTAATCAGGAAAGACTGCTAGAATGTTGGATCTTGGATCACAGAAAAGAAAGTCTTATAACTTATTTTCTGTACTAGTTACTAGTGGCAAGTTATTGAATTCATCAATGCCAATCTTTTAAGTCCTTGAATGACATTTTACTCCTTTCCTAGCAATTGTTTTACTTAAATAAAATATTGCAATGTTAGCCTATGGAGCTAGGTACCTACAATGAGGAGAAATTAAATGGGCAGATTTCCCCTCACCTGGGCATATAAACCATATTTTATAAGGTGCCTGCTTATGGTTACATGACCCCACACCCCTGGGATACCTTGGGGATGCCTAGGTAGAGTATCACTTATAAAGTGCCCATATCATCAAAGTCCAATTTGCATACCATTTACTTTTGAAGATAGTCTACAAAGCAAGGCTGCCTTCAAAATGACAGCAGGTACTCAGCAGTGCACATATGCAAGTGCAGGAAATCTGATGGACATCTAAACTTCCATGGCCTATTATAAACTGGGGATTTATAGGCAATGTTCCCTCTAATTTTTTTCTTTCATGTGTGGCACTAAAGGTCAAGGCTGTGTGAACTGAAGACAAGCAACAACTTGATATGCAAGTATGTGCAGTGTGCTAGCTACCAAAATCAGTACCTTAGCAAGATTACCATCAGCCCTAATCTAAGCTAGAAAAACAAAGCCCCACTCACCTTCAGGTTAGTATTTAAAGACACCTATTGTAGGGGTGCAGTGGGCTCCTTTGAGCTCCGGTGACACTGAATCTTGTGCCCTAACAATTCTACGTATCATTCCTCTCACTTCACTATCGTTATGAATCTCTTACCTCCTCCTCACACCTTTTCTTACCCCTATTCAATTCCACTCTCTCTCTTGCTTGTCCTTATCTCGTTCCTCTCTTTTGAAAGTTTTTGTCTTGTCCCCTTGCGCCTCCTTTTCTTCGCCACTTTTCTTTCTCCCTTTCTGCTCTCCTCTACTTCTCCCTCATCCTGCCTCTGCTGTTCAATCTACATCCTATCATTATGTCTTCAACAAACTCTGTCTAATCTCTTTGTCCTCTCTCTCTCTCATCTCCCTATCCCCTCTCACTCTACCCTTTCTCTTCAAATCTATATCTTGACTATGCTTCACTCCTCCTCATTTTGTTCATTATCTCGGACCTCTTTGGTTCTCACCTATGTCTACCTATCCCATTTAAAAAAATCAGTTTTATCCAAGTTTTCAATTTGTAACATTCGAAGAACATAACTACAAAATAACCCTGCCCTCGAATGACAGCTCTTACCCAGCAATCACGTGCAAAGCCACTTAACTACTGTACTAATTAATTTAATTCCCTAGGTGATTAATTTGCAGTAGTTGGGATTGGCACCAGTAGTTAGGGTTAGCTTTACAAATAAAACTCTTTTCCACCCTAAAAAACCTTTTTTTAGCAACATTAGGATACTGATAGAGCAGGAAAAAAACATAGAGTTATAACCTATACCATGCAGTTTGCAATCAGCTCTTTGATAACAAATCATAGGTCACTGTGCTATATTACGATTGTTACTTATGAATTGCAAGTACATAAGGATCTCTGTGACAAAAGCAGTACTCCACTGAAAGCTCCAGATAAATACAGTTCTGTTATTTGCATGGTGCAGCACGCATATTAACCTTCTGCAATATGTTATGATAAGCCAAAACTGCCACTAGACAAAGATCCATCTTACACCAGCAGGAACATTAATTACCAGAGTGCTCTTGACATTTTTATTGTGGCCTGAAAGCTGCTGAACACACTGCACAACCCTAAAACCAGCCTTGCTCCATAAGTATCCTGAACTCACATATTGAATGAGCTCTCATATGCGTTAATGAATAAAAAAGAGGCTCAGTGAAAACGTATTTGCCAAGTCTTTAAACAAAATAATCGAGTTCAACATGTTTATTTCACACAGCCCCAGATTGGCCTCCTGAAATGCTCCATTCTTAAATTATAAGAAACAGCATCCCCTTTGTTGCATGTCCTGGGCCTCCTGCAGTGCAGCCTGCCACACCCGAAAGAGGAGTTTTCACACCTGCAGAAAGAGGAGTTTTGCCTCCTGCCACTGTGGATATGGCAAAATGTCCTTTTATTATCCTGGTTGGAAGTGGTCAAGGGGCTCCTAGAGAAAGTCTGAATGCACGAAGAGCAGCCTAAAGGGAACATAGCTTATATGTAGTTTGAACCCTTGGCCCTATTATATACTAGGGAAGTACCCACTTGTGAAAATTTATTTTTAAAAACAGGCTGCAAGGCAGGGCTATCTTAAAAAGGTCAGCAGGCACTTAGCAGTGCACACATGCAAGTGTAGGAAATCTGCTAGGCCTCTAAATCTCAATGCCCTATCATATTATAAGCAGATTGAATTCTCTCTGGCCCTATTGTATACTCGGGACGCACAGGAGTCTGTCATTGCTATTGGTAAGTGTGCGCAATTACATGTATCTTTTTTTATCAGAGCACTGGCTAGAAGAGCCCAGGGAACAGTCAGAGTCAGTTACCACCGATACCAGTGAGCAAAAAATGGGAATAAACAAGGCAAAAGGAATACTTTCTAACAACCCTAGTGAAATTTCCTGCCATATGAAGAAGCTAAGAATATAGAGGCATATTTATGAAGAAATCGCGCAGCACAGTTCAGCAAGTCACCTCGATGCGCTGCATGATATGGAAAGGGTAGGATTGTGCTGTATTTAACATAACATAACATGTAGCATTCCTGTCTTTTTCCTGCACTGGCGAACAATGTGCTGCTTAATGCCAGTGCAGATACCCTTGCATCATGGCGCAAGGGTGCCACCTTTTAAGCAGGATTGTTTTTGTCCAGGAACGGACATCTTCCTGCACAAAAACAATCCTTTGAGGCATTTACCTCTTTCTATGTGTGCTGCAGAATGCAGCACACATAGAAAGAGGAAGTAACAAGGAAAAATAAATATATTTCTCCTTATTACGCCTTATTTGGGGATGGGCAGTGTTGCGGGGATTCTGCACATACACAGAACTATGTGCAGGTTTATGGGACTTTGTGTACAGGGACTGTGCCTTCCTGCCGCCTTAGTTCCCACGAGCGACTTTGGGATTATACAGGTCACGATGTTATTTGTTGCCACAAGCTTTATTTAAGTGAATAACCAATTTTTAAGGACATTTTTTATACTGTATGTTGGATTTTTTTCGTTTGGTCTTGTTTTGGTTTAGATAAAGATTACTTATTTTTCTAAACTGGTGTGGTGTCCATTTGTAGTGTTTTCACTGTATTACTGCATGTGTTCACAAATGCTTTACACACTGCCTCTGAGATAAGCCTGTCTGCTCGTGCCAAGCTACCAAGGGAGTGAGCAGGGGTTATTTTAGGAGTGTATCCCTTACCCTGACTAGAAGCAAGGGCCCCTACTTGGACAAAGGTACCCACCTCTGCCAACTAGAGACCTCCTCTTCTAACACACTATAAGAGTGGGTATTTCAGGATCAGCAAATTAAAGGGTCAACACTAAAGCTGGCAGCTTAGCCAACTGAGCTGTACAATCTCCCAGAGCCTGTGTGTGCACCAAGGTAGATTTAAATTCCCCCTCAACCAGAGTGCCGGCTACCATAGCGCAGGCCGCCGAATAAGCATGTTTTAATCCTACGGCAGATTGTGCAGAACCGTTGGTATAAATGATGCATTTGTACCAATCAAGAGGAAGCAAAGACGATGGAGTGGGATGAACTTGTTCATATTGTAAAAACTCCTTTGTCAAAGATAATAGTGACATCAGCCGATGTCAATGAACTTGCCCATTGAATCCAGCGAGGATGCAAAGCTTTAGAGTTGGGAACACTCACCTTAGTGACTGCTTCTAATGCAGGCACAGGTGAGACCATGAGAATGTGTTCACCCTGAGCAAGAGAGCGCTCTTTAAGAATCACCACCCGTACTGCCATACCAATTATTTCAATGTTGGAAAAACGCATCTCCGCCGATGTGTACAAGGGCGATTTGTATGCAATGGGGACCGCATCTCCCTCATTGAATTTCAAGTAAGTGAAATCTACTGTACCTGGCACAATCCTTATCACCAAATTAGTAGAATTGTCATGAGTTAAAAAGAAGTTGGTCGCAAGCAGATCAGACAGCAAAGATCGAAGAATCGTGGTATGTTCCGGAAGCCAGCTGGAAGACGAAAAAAGAGGGTTGTATCAACGCGAAAAGTGGTTTGATACACTGGACATAATCCGGAATATATGTTCTCCCGAAATAAAAAAAACCCAGCAAAGATTGTAACTTCTTTAGAGTGGACGGAGGCTGCAATTGAGCATATTTCTCCGAAAAGGAGGGGACCAACCACCTACCTTCATTGTTGAGCTTGTAACCCAAGAAAAGTACCGCCAAATAGGTGATGTGCAACTTTGCAAAAATAAATTTGTATCCTACGTTTGCAAAAGACGAAATGATGCAATCTACACACACAAGATGCAGTATTATCTCGTCATCTGCAAGGAAATGTCATTGACGTACGAGAAAGCATTAGGGTCTATGTCGTGTGAAAGAAACCTAACACATGCGGCAAAAGCCCCAGGGCTATTCCTATAACCCATAGGCAAACATGTAAACCGTTTCTGATTGCCGACCGCGGGAAATGCGGTCAAGCCACAGCTATCAGGTACCAGATTGTGACTATAAAATCCATTGGAGATGTCCAGAGTGGTTTGTGACGGTAGGCAAGGATCAGGCTGAACACAAGGGCTAGTAAGACTCGGTTTTATTGCAAAAACCCTTTTCTTGCGGGATGCCAGAGTTAAGGAAACAGAACAAGACTCTGTCTTTCAGTCCTGTTATACTTCACATGCTCTGGTTTCAGTCCTGTTGTCTTCCATAGGCCTCTTCCTTCAAATCCTTTTTCTTAGGACTCTCCGTTCTTCAGGCATCCCCGGGAGTTTGGGAAGAAATAAAAGAAATGGAGGCCATTGTGAGGGCTAAGCTCATATACTAAAGCAAATCAGGGAGGGAGTGAGGGAGCACCGATACCAAACTAAATCCTTGAGGGACAGTGCTAGGAACTGGGTAGTTGTGAGGGGATAACAGGAGGTGACTATCTGTCAGCGCGCACCTTTCTCCCCATCCATCCTGTAACACTCTTCCGTACCTGTTGGAGCCACGCTCATCCAGGAGCGTGGCGGGGCGCTGCACATTGTCATTGGCCTCCTGGCTGCATCGTAGCTTCTTCTTCTCCCCTTGCCGTTACTAACAGCACCGCTTGACCCTCCTTTGGACGCTCGGCTCTGGATACCAGGAACTCTTTGTGTTTTCCAACGGCTTCCCCTCTTCCGGGTCCAGGCTCTCCATTGTTATGGCTTTGCTCAGCTCCCATTGGCTGGCTGACGATGTCGTCACTGTTGTAGGCGGCATCCCCCTTGATGTCTTCCCCGTTAAAGGGACCTGGCCGGTAACATAAAGTGTTCTCGTCATCTCTTGCATTTCCATGTACATTCCAGTCATCCGGCTGGGAAGAGAGGAGATGACTGGGTTCAGGGGGCACAGTCCAACAGTCACCTTTATTATCCTGTCCCACCTCAGGCATGCAAGAATAGTGACACACCCTACCCCTAGGTTTCTCCCGATCAGGGAAAGGGAACCCTCTGGAGAGGAAGTCAGCACTCCCATTATCCACGCCCAGCGGTGAAAGGTTGTAGGGACAGGAACCATCGCAGCACGTGGATATTGTGTCCCTTATTCCTACTCATCCACTGGAGGGGTGCATGATCGGTATATAGGGTGCATCGATTGCCCTCTAGATAGTACCTCAGTTTCTCTATTGCCCATTTCACCGCAAGACATTCGTTCTCGATGGTTGGATATTTTTCTTCTCGAGGGAATAGCCTTCTGCTGATAAAGAGGATAGGATGCTTGATGCCCTCTGGAGAGATCTGTGAAAACACTGCACCCAGGCCATAGTCCGAGGCATCTGTATGTAGAAAGAAGGGCTTGCCAAAATCAGGAGAGGTTAGCATCGGGCTAGTAGTGATCGCTCTTTTTAATTGTGAAAAGGCTCTCAACATCTCTTCCGAAGGAGTCAGGAGTGTCTGTGCCTTTCCATTTTTACACAGAATGTCCGTGAGGGGTGCCGCCACCTCTGAATACTGTGGGATGAATCATCTGTAATAGCCGAGTAACTCCAAAAAGGCTCTCAGCTCTCTTTTAGTTGATGGGAACGAGGTTTCTACTATTGCCTTCACTTTTTCTTTTTGAGGGGCTATTACTCCATGACCCAACACATATCCGAGGTACTTCACTGACTGAAAGCCTACTTGAGATTTGAATTGATATGGAGCCCTGCTTGTGCTAATATGAGGTGGAGGTGAGTTAGATGGTCCTCCCACATGGGGCTAAACACCACAATATCATCCAAGTAGGCCAATGAGTAGGCCTGGTGTTCCCGGAGCACCATGTTCATCAAACGTTGGAAAGTGGCAGGTGCACCGTGAAGACCGAAGGGGAGTACAGTAAACTCATATAGACCATCCGGTGTTACAAAAGCATTTTTCTCCCAATCGGCTTCTTTCAGAGGGACCTGCCAATAGCCTTTCGAAAGGCTAAATGTGGTTATGTACCTTGTCACGCCCATTTTCTCGATCAACTCATCTATCCTAGATATCGGGTAGGAGTCAAATTTTGAGATGGAGTTGATAGCCCTGAAGTCCATACAAAACTGGGTTGATCCGTCTGGCTCGGGGACCATTACTATAGGGGAGGACCACTCGCTCTTGGACAGATGAATGACCCCCATCTTTAACATTGCCTTCACCTCTGTCCGCACAGCCTCTCTACGGGTAGCCGGTGTGCGATACAGTCGTTGTTTGATGATGTGGGCTGGAGGGGTCGTAATGGAGTGCTCTATAAGGGGCGTCTTCCCTGGCTCATCAGAAAAAATGGAAGAAAAGGGACCCAAGACTCTCTCCAAGGATTGCTTCTCCCGGGGTGACAAATCCTCGTTTATAACAAGTTGGGTCAGAGTGCAGGAGGGAGAGCCTGCGGTCGTTGGTAGGACTAGGTGGGCAGAACAAGGCAGGGGCCCTAACCACTTTTTCAGTAAGTTAATGTGGTAGGTTTGAACAAGAGTAGGTCTTAGATGTATTTTGTAACTGGTGTTCCCCACTGTTCCCACTACCTTGTACAGCCCCAACCACTTGGACCGGAATTTACTTGTGGAAGATGGTAGCAGAACCAACACCCAATCGCCCACAGCCTACCGTTGCCACTTCTTTCCTTTATCATAGAATTGTTTTTGTTTGTCCTGCTTTTTCTCCAGCTGAGAATAGACAAGATTTCTCAACTTTCCTATTTTTGATTTAAGGGTCCTGGTGTATTCCCCGGGCCTCTTCTGCCTCCTTTTTTTTCCCAGGCCTCCTTGGTCATTCCCAGGAGCGATCTCGGTTGTCTCCCATACAGCATCTCGAAGCAAGAACAGTCGAGACTGCTCTAGACCTGACTCCTAATCACGTATAGATCTAAAGGGAGAAGTCTGTCCCAATTCGTCCTCTCACTGCCCAACATCTTTTTGAGAATCAGTTTCAAAGTCCCGTTATACCTCTCCACCAGGCCGTCGGTTTGAGGGTGATAAACCGAGGTTTTGATGTGCTTAAGGTTTAGGGTTTTGGACACTTTTTTCATCAACCGAGAGACAAAGGGAGTACCCTGGTCGGTTAAAATCTCTTGGGGGAACCCTACTCTAGAAAACAGCTTGATTAGCTTATCAGCAATATTGTGGGTGGTTGGGGCTGTCAGAGGAAAAGCCTCCGATAGCGGTTTGTATAATCCACCACCACTAGAGCGTACTTGTGTCCCTTTCGGGTCTTTGGAAAGGGACCTATGAGGTCCATACCCACTCTTTCGAAGGGCACCCCTTGTATCAGTAAAGGCTGTAGAGGAACCGGGGGTGGACAATAGGGATTCCTCTTCTGACAGGTCTCGCATTCCTTGCAATGTTTCTTAATGTCTCCATATACCCCCAGCCAGTAGAAATACCGTAATACGTTCTGTGTGACCTTCTCAACCCCTATGAGTCCCGCCGTGAGATGTGAATGAGAAAGGAAGAGTATCTGTTCTCTAAATGTCTTGGGAACAAGTAACTGTGGTTCTTCCCCCTTTGACCCGTTATGATATGACAGACTGTTTTTAGAAATGGGGATAGGTCATGGGAGGCGCAATGTCATTATCCTGGGCGTTTTACCAGGCATGTTGGAGAGTAGGGTCATTGGATTGTGCGGATTTAAAGTTTCTATCTAAGAGCCATGGTTCGGAGGTGATAAGAGCTGGAAGGTGTGTCTCCCCAGGGTTTCCCCCCTAATCCCTCCTGGTCTGCTTGAGCAATATGGAAAGGAACATGTTAAGGAACTCCGGATTGTCCGTCCCGATGATGAGCTTCTCTGGCAGTTCTGTCAATACCCCAACCCGGACTCTACAGGGGGACCCACCCGTGGGCATTATGTCAACAGTGGCAATTGGGTAGTGTTTTACATCTCCATTGTTGGAAACGGCCCTTTTTGCAGGGTTATCCCCAAACTTTTTGCTTCTTCCTCCTTTATTTTTTCTGACCCGTGGTTGTTGGCAATAGGACTCTGGGCACTTTACCACTGCTGATCAGTGCTAAAGTGCATATGCTCTCTGTATAAACTGTTATATTGATTGGTTATCCATGATTGGTATATTTGTTTCACCTGTTAGCCCCTAGTAAAGTGCACTGAGTGTGCCAGGGCTGGTGATTCAAATGCTACTAGTGGGCTGCAGCACTGATTGTGCCACCCACAGGAGTAGCCCTAAAATGATGTCTTAGGCCTGCTTGCAGTGCCTATGTGCAGTCCAGGACTGCCATGTCGACCTGGCCAGTGCACCCACTGACCAGGCCTTATCCTTCCCTTTCTGTACATGTCAGGCATCCCTATGGTGGCCCTAGGTACCCCCCTGGGCTGGGTGCAGTGTATCTGAAAGGTAGGGCATGTACTGAGGTGTGTAACATGCCCTGGTAGTGAATTACAGCCATTTTCGTTTTTCACTGCTGAGAGGCTATCTTGCCATAGGATAGAATGGGGAAGGCTGTTAACATGCCTATCTTCCCATAAGGGCAAGATAGAAAATCCAAGTTTGGTATCTTTGTGTTCAGAATTTAATTATACATCTTTTTAGCAAGATGGTTTTTAAATTCACTGTGTGAGAATAGCACTTTTTAGAAACTAGCTATTCTCCTGTTTAACCTTCCTGTGTGCCTGTGTGCTGGTTGGCTGACTGTTGTCATGTGATGGGCTAGGTGGCTCCAGGAGCCTGGATGAGTCAGCAGCAGGGTGAATAGGGAGATCTGCTGTAGATGGGTGGGAGGAGTAGTCCCTGGGTTTGAATAGGGCTGCCCCTGCCAACACAATGCTGGCTCCACCCCCTGCTGGCCAGGCTGAGGACTCTGCCTCTGCCAGCACAAAGAAGGCTCCACCTCCTGCTGAGCGTCTAACGACCCTGCCCCTCACTCTGAAAGGATCCAGGTGCTCCAGGGCAGAGCACACCCAGGAACCGGTTTGAGCAGGGGAATGCCCCCACTGAAACACAGAGAGACAAAGACTTGGAGGGGTATAAGAAGAGGACCCCAGACACCTAAGACTTTAGATCACTTTGGAACTAAGAAGAAACCTCTGCCAAGGAGAAAGCTGAAAAGAACTGAAGAGGAGAAGACTGCCTGCTTGCTGTTTTGCTTTGCTGCCAAGGAGAGGGGAAGGACTTTGCTGTGTCCCCTTCTTTTGATTCTGATCTCCAAGGGCCTGAGAAGAGCTGGCTCCCTGTTAAGAAGTCCCAGGAACAAAAGAACTTCACCACCAGCTCCCCTGGAACTCTGCTGAAGGAGTTCTGACCTGCCTTGGAGTGCTTGCCCAGTCTTGGGGCCTCAGGAGGTTGTTTTGCTGTGTTTTGGGAGCTGGGAAGCAGAAGCGTGAAAAAGAGTAACTGGTACCCAACGCATCATCCGATTGCGTGTCGCAAGAACGAGAGTGCGAGGAAAATTTCATCGCGGCACCATCGCAACACGCAGGGTCCCCGCATCGCCGAGTGCGTCGAGCATCGTCCCGAAGCGTGAAGATTCCTGACATTGCGAGGGTCGTCGCAGAACCAGTTTGCGAGCTGCACCACTGCCAGTGCGTGAAAGTCTCCAGTCATCGTGTGCGTCGACGCAGAGTCCCGTTCCGTGGCGCATCGAGAGTTGCGGCGCCGGAAGGCAACGCTGCGCCACGCATCGCACCACATCGAAGAGTGTCGCATCGAACCTGTGCGTGAAGCTTCCCCCTAAGAAACCTACGCAACGAAAGCCAAAGTCATCGCATCCTCCCCCTACAGATCGGAGCCGGCGCATCCACCTCTGCTGCGTGAAGCAGGGCTGCTGCAAAGCCTCCCCAGGATCTCAGGAGTATCGCATCGCCTTTGCCATCTTCCTTGTTATAGCTTTTGGGAACCTTATCGCAACTACAGGTACTGTTGGGCACGAGAGTGTCGCATTTTGTGCATTGAGAGTCACATTGTGCAGGACACTGACTTTTACATCCTGGAGTACTTTCTGCAAACTCTTGAACTATCTTTAAAGTAATCTTTTTAATTGTATGTTGGTTTTTCTGTAGTATTTGGTCTTGTGAAGTTTTTAGTAAAGATACATTATTTTTCTAAAACTGGTGTGGAGTAAATCTGTGGTGTTTTCACTGTGTTACTGTGAGTGTTGGTACAAATACTTTACACATTGCCTTTGATAGCCTAGACTGCTCAGGCCAAGCTACCTAGAGGGTGAGCAGGGGTTATCTTAACAGTGTATCCCCCTTTCCCTGACTAGAAGCAAGAGTCCCTACTTGGACAGTGGTACCTACCCTGCCAACTAGAGACCCCCAGATCTAACATTGGTGGTCAGCGGTGAGGATTGAACTTGTATTTGTACTTGACCCACAGTAATTGGTGTACATCACTAGGAGTGCAGACCAATAGACAACCACATACTGTATTTTTTATTCTATTTTTGAGTAACTCTTCAAGAGCATCATGTCTCAGGTGACAACAAGTGAGAGGGCAGAATTGGAGTTTTCTATTGAGGATCTGTATTCGTACAAGGTTGAGGAGCTCAAGCAATTCTGCAAAGACCTTGGTTGCCCTGTGAAAAGCGGATCTAGAAAGGATGTGCTACAAAGATTCTTGAAGGCCTGTTGGGAGGCCCAAGAGGAAGATGATGCAGATGAAGAGAATGGTTTTGTTCCCCCAGATCTGACTGTGATCGGACCAGTCTCAAGGGCTGGCAGCTCCCATTCCAGTAGGAGTCTCACTCCAGAGGAGTTGGAGGAGAATCAAAGGGTTATAGATCATGAGTTCGAAGTCATGAGGCTTGAGTTGAAGCTGATGGAAATAGAAACCCAGAACAAAGTAGAAGAGAGCAAGAAGATGTATGCCTTGGAAGAATTGAAATTGACCTTGGCACATGAATTAAGAATGAGGGAGCTTGATTTGGAGCTCGAGAGGCTTGAGGCCATGAGTGTCTCAACTGAAGAAGAATGGTTAGCTCAAGAAGTGAGCTTTGCTGAGTTGGAGGTGGAGTCCAGCTCAGATGGTGGCAGCAAGATTGTAATATCCAGTGCTGAGGGAGAGTTACAAACACCCAGAGATGTGGCGCCTAGCTTGAGGGATGGGATTGACATACACCAGGGGGTTCAGGTTTATGATGTAGTTCCAGTGGAGTGCAGTGTCCCTGAAGTGGATTGGGGAACTGGCACAGGGGACCATATTCCTAGTGGTGGGAGGGACACTCTACTGACCCTAGATGAAAGGTACAGGGAGAGGGGTTCCCCCATGGTAGAAACCTTGGTGTGTGAGTGTGGAGACCGCCCAGAAGAGTTTGAGTTGTGTGACAGAGACAGTCAGGTACTGTCTTGCCAATCTCAGGAGAGTGGTGTGGGGTACTTGTGTGAGGCACTGGAGGGTGAGGCAAACGGTAGCTTGGTTAACAACTGTGGGGGCTGTGTGATTCATTTGTTGGAGAGCAAATTATAAGTCCCTGTTTTCCAGAGCTAGGCCAACACCCGGTGGAGTGTGAGTTCTCTGGTTCCAGAGAGCTTGCGTTGGAGGCAGACCTTTGGTTGGATGTCAAAAGGTCTGGAGAGGCATTGGGGAGTGATCCCAAAAGGAGTGGCCCGGATATCTTCCAGACCTGTGAGGTGGAAGAGGTTCAGTGTAGCCCAGTTAGGTCCCAGTGTAGTGGGAGGGGTGTAGGGGCTCACGTCCTGTCTCAGTGGAGAAGGGGTGAGTGTGGGACTGTGGGTCCCAAGGTGCCTGAAACCCAGTCTCAGGACCTGGTGGGTTCCTTAATGGAACACCAGGTTGGGGGCCTAGACAGTGCTAGTAGGCCACTTGAGGAGGATCTCCTAGTGTCAGGAGAACCTGGAGCCTCTGTAAACAGAGCTCCAGTGGTTCTGGTGTCTGGCGGTACCGCTCCAGTTGGGAGGGTGCAGAAGTCCAGACTGAGGGGTGAGAGGGGGATGTGTTCCCCAGTGGGAGAACCAGTGGGTCAGGGACCAGTCAGAAGGGCTGAGTCCCCTAGGAGTGACCATGGTGACACCACTTCTGTCCTGGGGGATCTTCGCGCACTGTCAGGTGGACAGGGGCCGGAAGATCTGCGCCAGGCAGACTGTCACGAGACACATGAGTCATGTGTCACCCTCGGAGAGATACTGTGTGAGTCCCCAGAAGTCCTGGCATGCCAGGCAGGTGTGCAACCGCAGGGTTTAGTCCCTGGGTTGGGAGGCCAGGTTCCGGATCTGCCTGACCTGGAGGGAAGGACATCTGTAAGCTGTGTCCTGACCGGTTTGGCTTCCAGGGGTACCCCTCCAGTGGGGAGGGTGCAGCTCTCTGGAAGGGGGTGCAGAGGGAGAGAGTCCTCGCCTCTGACCCCGGTGCAACCTGAGGGTTTAGACCCTAGGTTGGGAGACCAGTTGCTGGAGAGAGGTCCTGAACTGGAGGGAGGGACATCTGTAAGCAGTGTCTCTACCAGTTTGTCTTTGAGGTGTACTACTCCGAGTAGGAGGGTGCAGAATTCTGGAAGGGGGTGCAGAGGGAGGGAGTCCTCGCCTCTGACCCCGGTTCACCTGGAGGGTGTAGACCCTAGGTTGGAGGGCCAGGTCCGGGGTGTCCCCCCTGACCTGGAATCCCAGTTGCAGGATAGAACCCCTGAACTGGTGGGCGAATGGTGCAGGACACCTGCCACAAGTGCCCTGACTATTCTAGAAGGGGGTACCGCTCCAGGTGGGAGGGTACAGAGCCCCAAGGAAGAGGAGGACCGGGTGTGGAACAGTCCACCCCAGCCTCCTGTCCAGCCACCGGATACAGGCCCGGGGCTGGTGGGTCAGTGCCAGGTTGTCAGACCAGACCTGACAGGAAAGGAAGTGGACAAAGGGTGCCCAGCACCTGGGGCTACTGCCCCCCACCTTCTGATGCCACAGGGGTTTGAGGGCCCTGAGAGGCATAAGGCCTGGGTCTCATCCCTGACCACTGCCACTGGTCACTGCGGCTTGCTGTCTGTCTGTTGGGACACACCTGTGAGCAAGTTAAGGCTAGGTGCTGCACAGGTGGTGTCCACAGGTGGAGTGAAGGGTTCCACATGGGTTGGCGTAGTGGACCCTGAGAGTATGGATGGAGAGATCCAACCAGGTTCAGGAAGGCATAGAACAGGAATAGTACCCTGCTGTTTGGGCCAGTTTCCTTGTTCTATCGCCCTAAGCAGGGAATCCCATCGAGGTATTGCTTGGTCTACCCTGGCTTTAGGCTGGAAGGGGGTTGTGTTGGAAACGGCCCTTTTTGCAGGGTTATCCCCAACCCGTGGTTGTTGGCAATAGGACTCTGGGCACTTTACCACTGCTGATCAGTGCTAAAGGGCATATGCTCTCTGTATAAACTGTTATATTGATTGGTTATCCATGATTGGTATATTTGTTTCACCTGTTAGCCCCTAGTAAAGTGCACTGAGTGTGCCAGGGCTGGTGATTCAAATGCTACTAGTGGGCTGCAGTACTGATTGTGCCACCCACAGGAGTAGCCCTAAAATGATGTCTTAGGCCTGCTTGCATGCCTATGTGCAGTCCAGGACTGCCATGTCGACCTGGCCAGTGCACCCACTGACCAGGCCTTATCTTTCCCTTTCTGTACATGTCAGGCATCCCTATGGTGGCCCTAGGTACCCCCCTGGGCTGGGTGCAGTGTATCTGAAAGGTAGGGCATGTACTGAGGTGTGTAACATGCCCTGGTAGTGAATTACAGCCATTTTCATTTTTCACTGCTGAGAGGCTATCTTGCCATAGGATAGAATGGGGAAGGCTGTTTACATGCCTATCTTCCCATAAGGGCAAGATAGAAAATCCAAGTTTGGTATCTTTGTGTTCAGAATTTAATTATACATCTTTTTAGCAAGATGGTTTTTAAATTCACTGTGTGAGAATAGCACTTTTTAGAAAGTAGCTATTCTCCTGTTTAACCTTCCTGTGTGCCTGTGTGCTGGTTGGCTGACTGGTGTCATGTGATGGGCTAGGTGGCTCCAGGAGCCTGGATGAGTCAGCAGCAGGGTGAATAGGGAGATCTGCTTTAGATGGGTGGGAGGAGTAGTCCCTGGGTTTGAATAGGGCTGCCCCCGCCAACACAATGCTGGTTCCACCCCCTGCTGGCCAGGCTGAGGACTCTGCCTCTGCCAGCACAAAGAAGGCTCCACCTCCTGCTGAGCGTCTAACGACCCTGCCCCTCACTCTGAAAGGAACCAGGTGCTCCAGGGCCGAGCACACCCAGGAACCGGTTTGAGCAGGGGAATCCCCCCACTGAAACACAAAGAGACAAAGACTTGGAGGGGTATAAGAAGAGGTCCCCAGACACCTAAGACTTTAGATCACTTTGGAACTAAGAAGAAACCTCTGCCAAGGAGAAAGCTGAAAAGAACTGAAGAGGAGAAGACTGCCTGCTTGCTGTTTTGCTTTGCTGCCAAGGAGAGGGGAAGGACTTTGCTGTGTCCCCTTCTTTTGATTCTGATCTCCAAGGGCCTGAGAAGAGCTGGCTCCCTGTTAAGAAGTCCCAGGAACAAAAGGACTTCACCACCAGCTCCCCTGGAACTCTGCTGAAGGATTTCTGACCTGCCTTGGAGTGCTTGCCCAGTCCTTGGGCCTCAGGAGGTCGTTTTGCTGTGTTTTGGGAGCTGGGAAGCAGAAGCGTGAAAAAGAGTAACTGGTACCCAACGCATCATCCGATTGCGTGTCGCAAGAACGAGAGTGCGAGGAAAATTTCATCGCAGCACCATCGCAACACGCAGGGTCCCCGCATCGCTGAGTGCATCGAGCATCGTCCCGAAGCGTGAAGATTCCTGACATTGCGAGGGTCGTCGCAGAACCAGTTTGCGAGCCGCACCACTGCCAGTGCGTGAAAGTCTCCAGTCATCGTGTGCGTCGACGCAGAGTCCCGTTCCGTGGCGCATCGAGAGTTGCGGCGCCGGAAGGCAACGCTGCGCCACGCATCGCACCACATCGAAGAGTGTCGCATCGAACCTGTGCGTGAAGCTTCCCCCTAAGAAACCTACGCAACGAAAGCCAAAGTCATCGCATCCTCCCCCTACAGATCGGAGCCGGCGCATCCACCTCTGCTGCGTGAAGCAGGGCTGCTGCAAAGCCTCCCCAGGATCTCAGGAGTATCGCATCGCCTTTGCCATCTTCCTTGTTATAGCTTTTGGGAACCTTATCGCAACTACAGGTACTGTTGGGCACGAGAGTGTCGCATTTTGTGCATTGAGAGTCGCATTGTGCAGGACACTGACTTTTACATCCTGGAGTACTTTCTGCAAACTCTTGAACTATCTTTAAAGTAATCTTTTTAATTGTATGTTGGTTTTTCTGTAGTATTTGGTCTTGTGAAGTTTTTAGTAAAGATACATTATTTTTCTAAAACTGGTGTGGAGTAAATCTGTGGTGTTTTCACTGTGTTACTGTGAGTGTTGGTACAAATACTTTACACATTGCCTTTGATAGCCTAGACTGCTCAGGCCAAGCTACCTAGAGGGTGAGCAGGGGTTATCTTAACAGTGTATCCCCCTTTCCCTGACTAGAAGCAAGGGTCCCTACTTGGACAGTGGTACCTACCCTGCCAACTAGAGACCCCCAGATCTAACATCCATGCACACATCTGATGTGTACTAAAGCTTCTGGTTGAATCTGAGACGAGCGTATCAGTATCCCCTGTATAACCGACTGCCGGCACCCAGAGACCAATAGGGCCTTCACCGTCTTCCCATTCACCTCTACACTTACATAGAAGGTAGTTCCCATCTGTGTGGTGTACAAGATGGAAAGTGGTATGTATCTGACTTTCATAGGTTTTCTGTTGTTCTTTTTCAGGGACACATTCGGGTTATATGGCCCCACTCGCCACAATCAAAGCATTGAGGCCTTTTGTATGGCTGGAGGTCCGGTTTTGGTAGACGTGGTTTTGGCACATCTGGTGGTGGTCTAGTGTTCCGTTTCTCAAACTTTCCTTGGGGAAGGCGGGGTGGTTTTTCAGCTTCCCACATTGACGTACAGGGTTGGGCCCGAGAAAATGTTGCAGCCATTTCGATAGCTTGTTCGGTGGTGAAAGGAGAATGCTGTTTCAACCACCTCTGGGTGTTGTAAGGAAGTACTTCCAGGTACTGCACAAGGTATATACGGTCCATTATTTCTTCCTTCGTACTTTCCGCAGGCTTCAGCGATTTATCTGCAGCTGCTTTGAGGCGGGAGAACAGTGTTTTGGGATTCTCTCCTGGGTTACCCTTTTCCTTCTGAAGCGAACTCGGAATGCTTCAGCATCCAGACCTAGATGGTCATGGATTATGGTTTTGATCTCGCCATATGGCGTATTTCCGGTACTATTGCCACTTGATAGGTAGCCTGGGCCTCGCCCGTTAACAAAGGTGCTAGGAAGAAGGGCCATTTCTCTACGGGCCACCTGCAAGCTCTCACTGCTCTCTCAAAATTGAGAAGGAAGGCGTCTGGGTCCTCCCTGGCTACATACTTCTGTAGGGAGACACCCGTTGGTCCTGGGGCAGTAACACCTCGGGTTTCCCTGGTCCGGGCTGCCGACTGCTCAGTAGCCAGTTTTTGTAGCTCTCCTAAGTGGGCAGCCAGACTGCCTTTGAAAATGTCTCTGTCGGCTTGGGCCGCGCTCATTTGCCGTTCTACGGCCTATCCTAGCTTCTCTTGTCCCGCAATTAAGGGTTGTATGACGGCGTCCCTTATGTCTATATCAATGGACAGATTGCCCGCATTCTCCACCACTTGTGAAGGTAGGCAAGGATCAGGCTGAACACAAGGGCTAGTAAGACTCGGTTTTATTGCAAAAACCCTTTACTTACGGAATGCCACTCTGTCTTTCAGTCACAGGCGCAGGTTTCAGTCCTGTTGTCTTCCACAGGTCTCTTCCTTCAAATCCTTTTTCTTAGGACTCCCCGTTCTTCAGGCATTCCCAGGCGCTCGGGAAGAAATAAAAGAAATGGAGGGCATCATGAGGGCTAAGTTCATATACTAAAGCACATCAGAGAGGGAGTGAGGGAACACCAATACCAAACTAAATCCTTGAGGGACAGTGCTAGAAACCGGGTAGTCGTGAGGGGATAACAGGAGGTGACTATCTGTTAGTGTGCACCCTCCTCTCCATCTATCCTGTAAGATGCTCAGGTACCTGTTGGAGCCACGCTCCTCCAGGAGCATGGCGGGGCGCTGCACATTGTCGTTGGCCTCCTGGGTCCGTCGTAGCTTCTTCTTCTCCCCTTGCTGTTACGGGCAGCACCGCTTGACCCTCCTTTGGACGTTCGGCTCTGGATACCAGGAACTCCTCGTGTTTTCCGACGGCTTCCCCTCTTCCTGGTCCAGGCTCACCCTCGTCATGGCTTTGCTCGGCTGCCATTGGCTGGCTGGCGATATCGTCACTGGTGTAGGAGGGGTCCTCCTTGACATCTTTCCAGTTAAAGGGACCTGGCCCATAACATATGATGTTCTTGCCATCTCTTGCATTTCCATGCACATTCCAGTCATCTGGCTGGGAAGAAAGGAGAGGACTGGTTACAGGGGGCACAGTCCACCAGTCACCTTTATTATCCTGTCCCATCTCAGGCATGCAGGACTCGTGACATGGTTTTATACTTTTTATAAACTATATTATTGATTAACGCCGAGCTGTGTGTGTTTTGTACTGCAAATTTACAAACATGCCTTTTAAAATTTCTGCAATCCAAGACTATGCGATATGAGTTGCCCGGTTTCGAAATCAGAAAAAGAAGATTATTCATTGATGAAACACAGGGTTCAATCACACCCTGATATTCCAGTTGGGTCAAAATTTCAGGTACGGACGTTTTTGCCTCACGTTTGATTGGATATTGTGCTTTGGCTGAGGCATAGAACGCAATGGAATTTTCATGTACCATTAAATTCCCTATCCTAACCCACCTGATTACAATACACAGCCGGTACGAGGGCTAATGCCCATTCCGACTCGTAAGCTTCTTTCTCCTCCTCTGAGACATAACTGGAAAAATTGGGGAGTAATACGCCCTCCCCTCATGAAGAAGCCAAAACGAATGGAGGAGGCCAATCTGCCTCCGCCAACAAAATGTCATAAGAGGAGGTAAGGTTGTCCAAAAGACTGCCTTAATTGTCCATTTTTATATCATCTTCAATTTGGAGGACTATCTCATAAGGTCTATCTGGGGGTGCAACTCTTGTATCCGCTGCTTCCTCTGTAATGAAAGTATCAGTTGTTCTCACCTCCAGACAAGGACGGAGTGTCTCCCGCACTATGGCAACTTGCGCTGCACTTTCGAGGAGCGTCACCACCCATCTCCAATCGAGGAGAAGAGTTCGCAGCATCTGCGGCATACTTTGCAGTGCAGCAACTTTTTTTATCAGAAAAGGGGCACGATAAGGAGGTAGTCCCTCTGGTTTGGCTTTTACGTAAAGCTGGTGTGGGGGATCACGTCATTGTTAAGTGGTCTCACCTTGTCTGCGATCCGGTCGCTCCCCTTCACCAAATTGTGGTTCCGATGATTCCTGAAAGGAACGAGGAGAGCAAGGATCAGGAACCTGAAACCTCTCAGGTTTTTTTCATTTTAGAACGGTCACGCAAATCATATCTATGCTCAGAAGTATCAGGCGTTGGTGACCCTACACTTGAACCTTGCTTCTTTCGTTGCTGCCGCGCTGATTCCTATTTCAAGCCTTTTTAGGAAAGGCTGGATCCCCCTCCTTTTCAGGTAGTGGCTTATTCTGTGTTTGAGTAAAAGGTCTAATTCCCAGATTATTGCGCCCCAAGGATTCATATACTTTTGCAATAATTTTTGGTAGTTCACGTTGCTTATCCACGTCAGCTACTGTCTCTAGGCCCTGACTCAATTGCAAGCTAACTGCTTCCCCCTTGACGTTAACAAGAATCATGTCGTTGACAATAGGGAACGCACCTACTAATCTCATCCTGAACACTAGGGCTGACTTCCCCCCATGTTCATCCTGAACTTTCTTAAGAACCGTCAGAAGCGCGGTCATTGAGGGGGTGTCAAAACACAGCAAATAAACCACTGCAAACACCTTCCCCCAAGTGGTGCAATCTGCCAAATTTAGAATGAGACCTTTAGGTAAGCTCATCTTAAGTATCCTGTGCTTATCTGCAGGAGATGTGTGTGGAAAAACAGCCTCGAGTTGCTCCAATTTTTCTGCCAACCAGAAAAGAAAACCGTCCCTATTCTGAGGTCATTTCCCCATCACCGAATTGATCATGATAGGACTAATAACCACACCACCATGCCCTGGTGGCTGAGCGACACCAGCTCGAACAGCCGGTACATTATGAGACAGATATTGAATAACACTTCTTTGTATATGAATCAGGTTTGTGTGTAAAATGCGCAGCTCTGCATTTGAAACACCAAGATGATATGGATGTGGTGTATATCCCTCCAAAATGGGCCACATGGCATCGTCGACTGATAAGGGGCTGAGACGGACCACTGAAACATGGTGAGAAGGGTGCCTTTAAACCATATGGTATGCTCCCAAGCTGTCAACGGAACTTACATTTAACAATACGGACGGTAAATTTGTGGAACTGCATCGCGTTCATATTCATGAAAGAAATTATCGTTTCCATCATCCGCAGGAAACTTAACCTAGGAGTAAAAAACTTTGAAGCGGCATCCACCTCTACAACAAAAATAAAATCAGCTCCCGCATTCGGGACTCCATTCTGGGTCAAATGCACAGTAACCGCAGCATGGTTAGGCGCAGCAATGTTAATAGACATTATAGACACTGTAATGTAAGCTGAGAAAAAGGTAGCGCAATACTAGGTTAAGAACAAAGAAAGCCAAACCTTTTAAAATTAAAGCTTGAAAAACCTATAAAATATCAACTACATGAGGTAAACCCCGTGCACCACGGACGCGTCCGCAACTGGTGAGGGGGTATTGTGGACAAGCACAAGCGCTACTCAGGGCTCTTGCGAATAAGTACCAGACCAAACGTTGATGGCACCATGTTGCAGGAATTCTGCACATACACAGAACTATGCACAGGATTACGGGACTTTGGCATATAGGGACTGTGCCTTCCTACTGCCTTAGGACCAACAAGCTATAATGTCTCATTCGCCCTCCTACTCACTCAGAGAGGAAATGATTAGACACCCCAGAACACAACACTCCTGTATCTCTCAGGAATCACGGTAACAAGACAGACCTTTTCGCTCACATTCTCGTATCTGTCCACAATAAGATCTGACTGAGTCACAAATATAGTTTAAATTGTTTATTTTAACTAATGTGCTCTAACATGCAGTATACGTGCCACAACAAGCAGAAAAATGCATAACACGAATATCATTAGCATTGTATCTAGGCCATACATCATAACGGGAGATGTCATCTTATGTAGACTATGGAGAAAGGACTATATTGCCTAACATCCCTCCCCTTGGCTGGAAGGAGTACCTTTATATAATAGAAGATCTCTGGGCATTGTCAGCAGACCCCTTACCTTAGACCATAGATGGTATTTCTACCTGTAGGTGTGTGTTGCTCTTCTCCCTGGAAAGGTCCCTCTGCAAGTGTGTGTCACTTAAACATGTATCCCCGTAATATCAAAGTACCAACATCCAGCAGCAGCTGCGCTAGTTTGTTTTGTCTATCATGGCTGCAGGGCTCATGCTAACTTACTGATGTTGACAATGTCCCTAAAGGCCACATGACAGCAGCATTTTGATGCAATCCCAGGTCTACCAGTAATGGTAAATCTCAGAATGCACCAAAGTCCATGGGTGGATGCGTGGGAACACCCTCACTCCACCCATGGAACGCCTCCCATGGGGCAGAGTAATGCAGCACAGTGATTTGCGCTACTTTGATTTACTCTAGATTTATCAAGCCACACAGGGCCACACAAGGTCGTCTTGCATGGCTTGATAAACCCAATTTAAGAGTTACGTTAATCCTGCACTCCATTGTATGGCACAAGGGCAAGGCATCTCTTTAATAAATACGCCCTCATAGAATCTTTGTCTTATTATGAATTTGAGTCACTAAACCTTCTCACTAAGGTTGTTTAATGTTTCAGATTTCATTCATGAAGCTGTATGAAATGGACCGACTTCAAATAGTTGTTGAAGTCTGACAATGTTTCTAACTTCATTCCTCTTCGGGTGTAAGAAAATTTTAATGCAAAAGAAATTGCCAGAGAACTTTCTCGCAAACCTAATTTTAGCAAAATGTTTTTTTTTCTTAAGATCTGTTTATTGCACACCTTCTTTTTACAGAAATGTTCACTGCTAATGCATATTGTATTTCCAGTGACTACAAGAAATTAAACTTCTTGATAAAGTGCTGTAGTAGACACTGTGGGCCATATTTACAACTGATTGGGAGAGCGTGGCATTAAGCACAACATGCTAACGCCAAAATCCGCCTTCCGAAAATGTACGGATGTGCCGTATTTACAATGGTACAGCACATCCCTGCATTTTCCCTAGTGCTGGCGCTACAGTAAGCTGCCTAGTGCCAACGAAGACATCCTTGCACCATAGCGCAAGGGTGTCTGCATTAAGGGAATTATTATTTTTTCTTTTTTTTTTCTCATATGACCTCCGTAGCTACAGCTGCCTCTCGAACTGGTCCACCTCTGGCACATATAACTTTGGTGGTTTTTAGTCTCAGCTGGTATTTTCCTCACGGGGAGTGAGCATTAAGGGAATTATTGTTTATGTGCAGAAAGGTGCCCCATCCTGCACATAAACAATCACAATTGGCGATTTGTAACTTCTATGTGTGCTGCATTGTGCAGCACACATAGCAGTTGCAAATCGTAATTTTTGTAAGGATTGTTTATGTGCAGGAAGGGTCACCTTCCTGCACATTAACATTCATTCATGGCAATTTGCTGTTTCTTTGTTTGCTGCACAATGCAGCACACATAGAAACAGCAAAAATTAGTAGAAATAAAGCACTTCTCCTCATTTTTGCATGTTAAGACCAGGTTTGCCCTTGTCTTAATTTTAGCGCTGCCTCCTATTTACACCAACCTTGTAAATAGGGGGAAGCGGCAAAATCAATGGGTGTTGCTGCAGAAAACCCACCGCAACACCCATTACTCACCCCTTTTACGTTAAGTATATTGTAAAGTGGTGCCTTATTTACAAGGCGGCATTAAGCCGCGTTAATTGCCTTAACGCCACCTTGTAAAGAAGGTGAAGCCCCTATCGCTACAGGAACGTCATTAAAAGTGATGTTCTTGTGGCGATAGGAGCTTATAAACATGCCCCTGTGCTCATTTTACACCCCAAATTAATGGATCCATTACTCCTGCACAGGAATAATTTTTGAGTGGTACTAAAACCAACATATCGAGGTTTTCACTTGTTGAGGAAAAGTGTTTGTTTCTAAAACTTGGCAAAATGTATTGTGACATATTATTGTTATTTCATTATTTTTTCTGTAACTATCTTAAGCAAAGTAAAACAGCAAAGTAACATTTCTGTTAAACAATCTTCACCAAAGTAAAAGAAAATAATATTTGCTTTAGAAACTGACAAAAATGTCAGAAAGTCAGCAGTTTGTATATGAAAATCTCAGGCTCCCTTAATGGAAAAATCGAATTCATTTCCTAGGCAAGTGTTAATAGTGTTTCTTTCCATGGCTATTTCGTTATTCCCTAATATGCTAAATGACTCCCTCAGAGATCCTAATGCTGTGAACATTTAGTATAATTGCGCGTTTGCCCAGGCTGCATTTTAACTGCTAAAGTAAAACTGTAAGACTCTAACTCTTCCAAACTGCTGAACCATAAAGTACTCTTAACCATCAATCATTTCGACACTCAATTTGTGCTGTGGCACCATGATGCACTAAGGATTAGCATTTAATGAGAGTCTATATTGAAAATGATCACCATCAGCCTGTCCAATGATGAGCTTGGCAAGGCATCTCGTGTATCATGATTTCCTGTTTTGCTGCTGCTATTCTGTCCCTTAACCCACACAAGGCCACTGGTTGGTAATACAACAAGTGTACCACAGACATGAGAGTTAATGCATGAATGAGTCCATAATATAACCCTGCAAATGCCCCTTGGCGGTTTCCAAAACTTACATGCTAGAAAGTTTGACTTCAATACAATTTTGCAAACAACTTAAAATAGAGGTCCTACAAACATTAGCCTCCTTTCTTTATGTTTTACATCCACTATTACGGATATTTCCAGTCAATTTCTCACTAGTTCAGTTTTTGTACAAACTACCAAATAGTTTCAAGAGGTCAAATGAATACTTTGTTTTTATAAAATGATTGTTTTGAAAGAGGCTGGACATTGCATGGAGGGCATTGCATGGTAAATGACATCTCCTATTACATCCAGGATTGTAATTTTTTATTCATTTAATTTTTTGATGTCAGAGGCTTGTTGGTTTTAGAGTGCTCTGTATCGAAAAGTCATTTAAAGTAGTGAATGTGGCATGTGTAACAGGTGACATTTGTATATTACAATTTGCAATACAGTTTGTAATAAGTACATCTCTTCATTTCAGTTAACATTTTGTTTCCATTTACTAAATTTTCTGCTTGGAGCTTTCCGCATCAAACGAAACAAGTTCAGTGGCACAATGGCCAATAGGTATTTGACTTCACGGGGACATTGGGCAAGATATACATAGATGTTTTGCATACACAAAAAGGTCCGATTCACCGAATCAGTCGGTTTGCGGCCCCAAAAACGGTTTTAGATATGTATCAAACACAAGTTGCAATTCAATAACATGTTACTAATTCAAAATTTGTTGAGACCGAACTCCAGTTGCAAAACTTTAATGCTTGACTGACTGAGGCAGTGGTAAAGAATTCGTAAAGGAAAGGGGTCCCTGAGTGACCCCCCCACCCGCATTTGTGAAAGTTAAAAAATATATTTTTTAAGAGAATGGACCATTGCCAAATTTAGAGTTGTCCACCACCCTTCAGACAACTTCCTACATAACAGGAACTTCTATCAATACAGTTCCTGTCAGTGCAGGAAAGGAAGAGTTTGATGGATGGTACTGGCAACCATTTTTTTTTTTAAAGCAGACTTTATCAAGTTTTCTAGTTGCACAGAATAATGGATCACTGGATGAATTAGTAATACATACAACTCACCATCCAACGAAAGTAAGCAAGCAGTTTCAATAAGCAATCCCTTCAATTTAAATTACCCAGTTTCCGCACTTGTGGATCAGGGTGAAACAGACATCGCAATAACAGTGCAATCCCCAACCCACCACCCCTTACCTATTGTCAACTTATCACAATAGTTATCCATCCATTAGGATCTCTTCTTTCAGTCGCTTTACACCCCTTACAACTCTTGTTTGCTCATAACCGACCGATGGTACTGGCAACCATGATGGCCAATCGTCAAACCTTTCTAAAGTTTTTTGTTTTTCAAAAACAAATTACCAAAATAAGAGTTTGTTTTTGAAAATTAAAAACCTAATGGTCTAAATATATGTATTACAGAGTGGCAGTAGCCACTCTTTAGTTATAGTCAGGATTCATAGAGATAGGAATTCCTCAGACTTTTGTTTGGCAATAACCTTGCCACCATTTTGATAAACCTCCATGAAACTTTGCTGACCTAATACTTTTCTACATTGGCTGACCATGCAAAGCTTTGTGGAGATTCGTTAAGTGGGTGCAAACAAAAAAGGGCATGCCAGAACACATGTTTCCACTAATGCATTTTCCATCACTCTGCAGACGTAGCGACGAAAATGGCTGCACAAATAAACATGAAATTTGGCAGGAATATAGATTATGCTTTAAAGGGTCTTTTCAGTTGTTATGTGATCTGAATTTGTTCAGTTGCTTTTAAGTAATGTAAATATAGGTGAATGCAATGTCGATGTGCACCATATTACATGCACAAATAACAATGCCAATACCAGTGAATACAGTGTCGATGTCCGCTATGATAAATGTATGCACAACAATTAGGATGTCAGTAACTGAGATATCAGTGACCGCCATGTTATATGTACATATAATAACAAGCTTGTATCATTGATGTCGAATTTTCCTGAGGTGACCTCCCCATCAACCCCGAGTCAGAGATGCGTGGTCAGACAAGCCCTGCGACCAAACCAAAGCCTACCAATTGATAGGTCACTGGTGGGGTTACACTCAAAGACAAACACTCCAACAGGGAAAACCCATATTGATCTTATAGACAGCCAGTTACACCACAACAGGTCAGACGAGATATGCCCCCAAAACCCACATTTGTCCAAAGGCGCGCTTCCTTAAATACCACAAAGTCAAATGCCACATGTAGTTAAGAGCACTCAGCCAATCAGAACACAGCATGCACACTACATGCAGTGATCACACTTCTGGGCACATACATACTGGCGCACACTAGGTCCAACAAAGTGGAGTGCCACCTGTGTCCCCCTTATCAAATGGTTGTGTTTACATGCTTCACAAGGATGTGTAATCATTTTATTGTACCTCAAGAACTGTATATAATACATGCCTAAACTTCTGAACACAAACACAGTCTTCAAACATGACTATTGATGCTATCCCGGCCGCTGCATTTAATTAAACCAACTTGTTCCTGTTTTGACAAATGCCTCTTGTCTTTTCATTTTTTCAAGGTAAATTCATATCTGAGCAACAGTAATAAGGGACAAAACTTAGTGATATATGGGGCCTTGGTATGCAGTGGTACCTTTGCGGCATACCGAAAGCATACTGCAATGATAATACACAATATTATTGGTTAATTAAAGCCCATGCGAAATAAAAAGGGAGCCATATTGTTTCATTTTTTTGTAAACATATTTTATTGCATTGTGTATAACATTCATCAAGCAGAGGGATATCTAGACACAAGTACATTATCCTTTCTGTAGAAAGCACACTAAATGACCACAGTAGAACATGGTCCACATATAAGTTTAAACTGACATATGCATATTAGCAATCAGATTGGCCCCCTATATGCCCCCTCTCCATCCCTCAAAGAGGCCAAATAAACACCCCTCAACTCCCACCCACTTTCCCTTACCTCCCTCTCATCATCCACGCTTAGCAAGTAAGGCCACCCTTCCTAATACATCAGGCATCTAAGTAGTAGGGGAACTGCAATATAGCCAAACAATGATGTCAAAGATAGTCCATGCTGGCACAAGGAGAAGAGGAGCCAACCCACTCCCTTAAATATTGAATGATGTGCCATACTAGGGCACAGCATAGACATGAATCAAGACAAGTGCACATTGTTCTGGTCTTGGACGTTCGATTGTTTGAGGTCATCCAGTAATCTGTTCCAAATGAGGACAAATGACTCATACTCTACTCAGCTCATCTTTCCATATCGCTGTGCCATTTCAGTAAAGTGGGCCCTCTGGCATTTTTATAATTAAGGGCCCGATTCCGATCTTGATAGGAAAGCCATCTGTACGGCTCGGATCCGGAAGGCTTTCCGAGCTAAATATTCTCCGGGAGTCCGAAGGAGTGGGTACAATGCATCCGTATGCCTTCGGACTCAGTTTGCTCGGACTCCCACTGAACTTTATGAGAGCCTTTGTACAAATGCGTACACAGGCTCCCATAGCAAAAAGGGGTCGTGGAGAAAAGCATTCACCCTGTGGCGGGAACCCTATGGTGACGCCACACCGTGCATGCTTGTGTCGGGGGCACCCCGGTGACAGATTCGGAGGGCCCATGGTGAAGGGCGCCTGCTACGGCCCCTGAAGTACAATTCAGACAGCCGTTTCATCTTGCTGAGACCAAGTCGATGCGGCTGTCTGAATCATACTTGCTCGGTCGGAATCTGGGTCCATTGCACGTCTACCAAAGAGTCGTACGGACAGGATCAGATTTGGAAATGATTTGGTCGATGTGTATGAGATCTTCGCATCGTACTTGCACGTTCAGACCTATGTACGATTCGGTCGGAAATAAGGGCTACGAATCGGATCCGGGAAAGCCAAATAGGATTCGGAGGCCTTCTGAATGACATCAGAATCGGGCCCTAAGTGTTATCAGCCACCTAGTAACAATGAGAGCTAAGTCTACGAACTTAGTAGTCACTTTGTATTTGCAGGCCTAAGGAACACTCCCAAAAGACACACCAAGGGAAAGCGGTATGTTATGGTCCATGATATCATGCAAACACTCCCCACTCCACTCCCGATGTTGCAGAGGTGTGGGCAGCCCCAGATCATATTTAGTAGCTCCAAACCCACCTTCTCACATCTGGGGCACTTAGCCTGGGTAAAGTGAAAGTATTTGTTAAATTTACCTGTTGTAAGATATGCTCTGTGCAGATAATAGAAATTAATCTGTTTCAAAGAGAGCATTCCGTGAAACCCAAGGGACAGTAGTAAGTATCTTGGTTCAATCACAATCTGTTAAAGGGTCCCCAACTTCCGTCGACCATTTGTCCCTTAGGTCAAGGAGGGGTGTAACAGTGCCTCCCTTTAGAGCCCTAAAAGGTTTGTGATGGCCTTATTTCTTGCCGATATTTGCAGTGATACAACTTGTATGTAGTTTGGGTTCGGCCTGTCCCTAACCCCACAACTAGCACACCATTGCTGATAAGGATCTGAACAGTGAGGACTGTTCCGTAGGTAGCTCATGTGCGAGTTACAGTTCTTCAAATGACTGAAGTTGACCCCCTGAATAGAGGGTGGCAAGTATTTCGATTACACACTACATCCACTACATCCACTCCGATAGTCGCAGGCGCGTATCTAGTGGTAAAAATATAGCCAGCCCCGGGAGAGGAAATGTCAGTGAGTAGGGGGCCATGGTGCCTGGCCATTTTTTATAGACACCCCGCGTGATCTGCAAGTTTCCTAGTGTCGAGGAGTATTTGGGCCAGCCATTGGCCAACCATTGGCAAGACGGGGTTTGTAGACTAGCACCACCAGCGTCCCACTCCCTCTCTGCCACCCATCATGTTACCCACGGCAGCTTTGCCGCTATGTAATAGGATTCAATGTCTGGGGCCGCTATGCCCCCTCTAGGCAAGGGTGTTGGGGTTTCGCAAGAGCCACTCTACAATGATTAAACACAAAAGGTGGGAGAGGCATTGATAACTGGGCAAATATTCGTAGGGTTTAAATCCCACAGCAAGAGGATGACTATGATGACAGAAATCGTAGTTCTTTCACATAGATGGTGTTGTAAATTCTTTTTATTCAATGTTTAAAACACAGCAGTCAATGCATTTCACCCATGCGGGCTTCTTCAGGGCAAGATAAGTGATCCACACTGTTCATAGAGAGATTTCTCCGGGAGTTGTCACAGGTTAGTCCACACTAATTTAGATAAATATTTCTAAAACAAAGCCTGAAAAATATTCAATCTATGAACCTCTGTAGTGGCTGTCCTCTTCAAGGACCAATAAATGTATGGTGTAACGCGATAAATCGCAAGTTTGTTCAAACGTCCCTTCACGAGAAACCTCACACGTCAAGCGTTTTCCAATGACCCCTATTCCAAATTAGATCTATCAGCAACATACGGAGTTCACGAAACCTACTCCTAGGAATAATTATTTGGAGTGTGGCAAAAAAGTACAAAAGTCAAGGCAGAGCAACCATTTTAGCCATCACTACTGTGCCCAGCACAAATAATGGCAACATCTTCCAGAACACAATACTAGAACTGAAGGCTGTTTTCACTTTCCAAATGTTACCCTCCAGAATATCCAACTCAGTTCTGTTGTGTGCAGCAGGAAAATGCAGGTTTTCCCCTATTCCCTCAGAGGCCTGATTTGAGCTCAGGGGCAGTGAGCGGGTGGACTTGCTATCTTGTAAGCTTCCAGGAGTCAGGGCGCTAAAAGCTCAGTGTAAGTAGTGAAGAACTCCACCGAGAGTTCATCGAAACCCAGTACCCTGCCCCTAGCCATTGCAGCATTGGCTGCCCTAATTTCATCAACTGTGATGTCTGCTTCCTACTCCTCCACCACCGCAGGACAGAGGAAGGGAGAAAAACAGGAGGGGTTCTATATAAGAAGCGAGAGGCACAAGTGCATCGCAGTCCTCTTGAAACAGGGTATTTATCGCTGATTGCTTTTAGACCTTGCACACCCACTCATCCAGCATCTCCAAGATCACAGCTCCTCTCCTGGATGGGTTCATCAACCAGGCCAACAGCATCCCCGATTTGTCCCGTTCAACACAGGCACTAGCCATATGATCCCTGTAGTTAAAGCAGTGCAATTTCTCCAGCACTTACGATAGCGATTTTCAAGCTTCTTGGAGTAGCTGCTGTTTGGTGGTATTGGGATGTCTATCACACTCTAGTTGTTAGACCAGGAACTCCTGGACCAGGACTTCCACCAGCAGCATCTTGCATACTCACCCAGCATGATCAATGCATTGGCCCAGTATTACCACCATAGAGGTGTCTTGTTCTGTCTGTACAGATGAAGCTATGCCCTTGTTTTCCCGTATAGTTAAGTATAGCCTTATCCCATCCCCTATGATGTGTTCAAATACCGGGTATTCCAGGGTATTGCTCTTCAAGTGCCAGGACAGTATACTAGATCGAGTCGGCACCCAAGGTAGAGTCAAGAGTTAAGGGTTATGATCTGAAATAATGCTCTAGGTACTCCAGTTGGGATATCAATGTACCCACCAGCAGCATGCTTCGGAAGGCTTCCAGATAAACATGCAAATCATGTAGCGGAGAATAGCACTCCCCACGTCCCTCAACTCCTGAACCTGGGTATTGTCCCAATAAACCAACTTATGTCTTGAGTCGACTATCGTCCCATTATGCACTGGTATTGACTTTTGCCTATAGATGAACTAGAATACTATAGAGTTGCCATCATGGTGCTTTTGAAATATCTGGGCTGAAAGAGGAATTGCATGGTTAAGACCATGCAATATGAAATAGACCTGCCCTTATTGTGGGACAGCGTAGATATAGCAAAATGAGTACCTTGCTTCCTAGTTAAAGAACAACTAAAGGAGCATCTGTGGAGGATGGATTTGAAACATGTTACAGAGGGGAGGCTAACTGACCATTTTTACACATCAAGCTAACCCATGCTTATGAATTATTCTTTAATATCCTCCGAGGTCCCATCCTGATGCAACTTTTATTAAATTGGAGGTATGGGGTTCTGCCATTAAACAGCTTTTGTATAAGATGGGATGTGCAGTTCTGTGGCTCTACTAAGTGTCCTTTGTGTTGGAAACCCCAGAACATTTTGCCTTTTTCTGTCCTGCTTATGATAGACCATGCAAACTATGGATTAAGCTCGTTGTAAACATTTGGGCTTCCATCATCATGAGCCTGTACTAAGCACTTTACGCTCGGACATTAGAGAGGTAATTGTTGTCGGGATTACAACTTTTTGCATGCTGCTTGATTCATCCATATACATAGTGTCAAAGTGATGATGCAATGATGCCTCACAAGCACACTCTACCTTATCTCATCTGTATCCACGCTGAATGTTGTTTTAACCTTGTTTGGGTTTCCCCTTCTCTACTTGTATAATGTATTTTATTGACTGTAGTACTGATGCCCTGCATGAGATTGTTGTTTATTGCTTTTACCTTATTCGTTTTTACTTTTTTTAACTTGCTGTATTGTGTTTTATAGATCATGTGTTCGAAATAAACATTTTGATGATGATGACAAATACAATTAATAATGAAAGCACTATGTGATTGCTTAAACGCAAATTGGGCTATAAACAGAGCCCAACGGTACTAAATACCACTAAGAACCATAGAGAATGTTGGGAAGCAAAAGAGCTCTTTTTTCTTCTTCAAAGACATTTTTCAAAACAGTATAGCCCACATTGAACACAAAACATAAAAAAACAGAAGAGAAGAAGGATGCCGAATGTATGTGTTGTTACTTAATGCCTTTGTGCTTTTAGATGTTATTACTTACTGATAAAAATATTGTACGGTCATTAGAATTACATCTGGTTTTCAAATTATGATTTTAATAACTGTTGTGTAAAGTATGGATTACAGGAAGAACCATAACTGATGATTTCAAGGGTTTTTTTGTTTTAATTTGTAATAAAACTCTGCATCAACTCTGTTTTTCAGTGAATTTGAGAAGTTTTTTTAATTATAGAGTACAAGGTAGGGCAAAGACTGGTATCAATGCACCCATGCCTCCCCTCCCCACCATTCCTTACAGTGCCTGCATCTCCTCATTGGACAAAAAGAAACTATGTTGTTCATGTTCATTTCCTGTGATTTTGCCCTTATAGTTGAAAGCCTGGCCTGGGGAGTAATGAATATTTATCTTTCTGACATTGTTTGTGAAGTGCCTTTAAGCTTACTTTAATTCAAGAATGCGGGCTACTCTACTTTTTTGAAATTGAGTTATGTAGGTCACTGATCATGCCAACATCTCCACCTGCTACTGCTGTTTTATACATACCACCTCTGTTTACAGATTACATAATTTGTAAAATGTTTACCTAAACACAGCTGCTGTTAGGACACAGGCATTTTTAGTATAGCACTCCAATTAAAATAGTGAACTCAGGGGCATATCATCAAGGCCCAACGATAAAATTATCGCCGCTTTAGTGTCCGTTTTCGGGCGAAAAGCGGCGATAATTTTATCGCCCTATCAGCAAAGACACGCTAGCGCGTGTTTCAATGCCTTTGCACCCGTTTGCTCAATGCCCATCTTTGCATCGCTAATGAGATGCAAAGTGGGCATTCCTCCCCAAAAGAACGTGAGAAATGTCGCTAACAGACATTTCTCCTATCAGCAAGCTGCACGCTAACCTGCGTAGCAACATGAAAAGTAGCGATAACCGCGGTTATTGCTACTTTCCTTACGCCTGCTTTCAGTCTGATTTAGTCATTATATCCAATGGAAGGTGGATATAATGGCTAAGTCTGCCCTGCCCTATCATCAAGCTATCGGCAAACGTTGTGTGATTATCGCTGGATTTCCAGAGATAATCGCACATTTGGCAGCTTGCGTTTGGAATTTTATCGCTTTGGCGATAAGCATCGCTGATAGCGCGCTATCTCAGCGATAAAATCCAGCGATAGCCAGCAATAATTATCCTCGCGCTAAGCGCGCTTAGCGATAATTATCGCCGGCCCTTGCTGATATGCCCCTCAAATTTTAATGCAAGACAATGGAGTGGTGTAATATGAAAATACCTTCATTACTGTGACCAGCAGCAGAAAGACAGCAGAAAGGTGAACTATTTTAATGATGTCACTGCATGTCTTTAAGAAGTAGTCGTCTAAAGCAACCTCCTCTTCTATTGCCTACAATTGACGAAATGGTAAAATCATCACACGAATAAGGTAAAGGAGTATTAAGGGCCAGATTTAAAATTCGGTGGACATCAGCGCTTTAAATGGGCCGGGTCTCACCAGTGCTGAGCACCCGCAGTTTTTTTAAGGAGGCCTCGAAACGGGTCTCTATCGGGCTCTGTTTTGTGCCCTGGCACATGCGGTCCGTTTTTTCCTGGACTGCAGTGACAGCAGGCACATCCATGTGCTCGTGCTCACACTGCTCACTTCTCACTTGTGAGAAGTTACGGCATGACGTCATGCCAGGTGGGTGTTGTAAGGGAAGGGAAATCCTTTAAAGAGAGTCATTTTCTCTCTGGATTTCCCTTCTCTTTTTGAAACTCAGGAGCAGCAACATTGTCGTGGTGTCACCAGTGGTTTAAGTGGAAGGTTTTTTCAATATTATGTACAAGCCATATTTGCTGCCTATTTATCTTTTGCAACTAATAACCATTGACAAAGTCAATAGTCCTACTTGTTGTGGGTATGATGTTATTTTTTGTAGCATATATCTGGATGCAATAAAAGAAAAAGAAAAATACAAGTCGGGCGGCACACTTTGCTAAGCACAGATTTTTAGCTTAGGTGTTTAAGCCACGCCCCTAATTACACTGGCCACGCCCCTTTGAGAGACTCCCCAGTTTTTTCATCACACTTAAAGCTCTATTGGACGTCACCCATCACAAACATTATGGATTTGCTAGCCACTTTATTACAATTGTATTATATTCTTTGGCACTTGTAGCAAAGTGGATAGTGCGATTGTCACATTTGTTACAGATTAAACTGTGTGCCAAACTATAAGTCATGTCTTTAGTCATCCATGGACAAGAAACATTCAATCAGGAAGAGGCCAGACGTAAGACGTGATGCAGTCAACTTTTAATTCTGCAATCGCAGGAATGGCATCGAAATAAGACATTCAGGGGTATATGTCTCAAAATCTCTATTTGCGATTCTCAAATAGCGATTTTTTGAGAATCGCTATTTGGGATTCGCAAACGAGATGTAAGTAAAAATTCGCAAATAGTTAGCGATTCTTTGGCATTCCTTAATTGCGATTAGCAAATTGCGAATCGCAATTAAGGAATACCTTCCCATTCATTCCTATGGGCCATGAGGCCCATAAGAATGAATGGGAAAACATTCTCAATTAGCGATTCGCAATTAGAGAATCGCAAATTGAGAATAATTTCAAGGGTGCATGGGTGTCATAAGGACACCCTGATGCACCCCTGAAATGAGCATGTGTGCGCATGTGGCACACATACATGCCCTAAGGGCATGTATGTGCACCACATGGCACTTTGAAAAATGCCAAAAAGTGCATCTTTCAAAGAAATCGCAAATTACCACCAACTTGAAGTTGGTGGTAATTTGCGATTTCTTAAGGAGAAATCGCACAACTTGGGTGCTTGTTACATCGCATTTAAGGAATCGTGATTTGCAATTCCTTAAATGCAATCGCAAAATAGAGAATTTCCGATTCTCTAATTTGCGATGCCCCTTTGGGATGATACATCCCAAAAGGCCTTTCCCCGATTCTGAGAATCGGCCCGTTTGCGAACGGGAAAAGGGCTTAATACATATGCCCCTCAATCTGGCTATTACTGCTTTGAAGGCCCGTAATAAAAGAATTTGCATATTTTACTTGCATGGTTGTCAATAACATCTCTGCACTAAAACTTGGAAAATCACATCATCACGCTCATCAACCAGCTACTGGTGTATGAATGTGAGCTGATAAATATGTGAATGACGTGCACAATAACACATGGGTGAGGCAGGTTGAACTTCAGTTACTCAAAGGAGCTCAAACTCAGTTCTATTACAACAGAGTTTATTCATTCTCCCGCGTAGAAAGTATTGAGCATTTTCAAGAGCTGTTTGACACTCTGTGCTAAGATCCATGCGTCCCTAGCTATTGTTTTTTTTTTCTTATTAGCTCTGCTATAGGTCAAAACTCTTTACTGGCACTCCAAAGGACCAACTACAAGTTATCCAATCCTCTGGAGGAGGTACTTTAGTGTAAAGCATGAAGAACTCCAGTGTTCATTTTCCCTTCACGCCAGGAGGTTCAATCAATCAATCAGAGTCTTATAAAGAACAACTACTCGCCCGTCAGGGTCTCAAGGTGCTGGGAGGGGGCTGGGTCTGTGGATCAGTCAAAGAGCCAGGTCTGAGGTCCTTCCTTAATTGCGGCAGCGATGGTGATTGCCTGAGGTTACAGTGATCCTCGGACATGATGCCAAAGTACAATGACATCCTTTCTCCTTCTTCATTTGATGCTTGTCACTTCGCACCTTTCTGTTTCTCTTGGGCATTCTGAAGCACTTGACCAAACTCAAGCTGACTTGTTTCCCATCTGCAAGCATAGATTCAGTCTTGTCCTTAGTAATGGAGGACTTACACTGAGATTTGGATGCTGAGGTTATCACTCCACAACCTGTCAGCAACTTTTGATACTGTCAGCCATTTCAGCTTACCATCCTGGCTTACATCTGAGACATCAAGGACATGGTGCTCAGCCAACTACCTTTTTCAGTATCCATTGTACCCTTAGCAGCCTCTCATTTTCACCATCAGCTGTTCCTTTTATGCTCATGTGGACAATACTTGATCACCCTCTACAATGAGAGAAATGGGAGCTACAGTCATCATCTTTCAGACCTGCGTGTGGTCCAACCATTAGATTGTTTGATATTCTAATTTTAAGTTGATATTTAGTTTGATTATTTGTTTTGCAACCTTGACTAGAAGCTGCTTCTAAAGACTTTGGGCCATATTCTCAATGAAGTGGGGTGGAAGGGACACCTTCTTGTACATAAACAAACCATGGCATTTTGCTTTTCCCATGTGTGCTGCACAAGGCAACACACATGGAAAAAGCAAAAACCTTAAGATCAGATTTTTCCTGGTCTTAAGTTTGGCGCTACCTCCTATTTACGCTGCCCCTGAGAATAGGAGGTAGCGTCAAACTCAATGGGTGCTGCGGTGGAATACCCACCACAACACCCACTGCACGCCCCTTTCACGCTAAAAACAGCGTGAAAGGGGCCCTATTCACAAAGCAGCGTTAAGCCGCGTATAAACTACTGAACGTGTCTTAATGCTGCCTTATGAATAGGGCTAAGCCCCTATCACCACAACAATGTCACTGAAAGTGACGTTATGGTGGTGATAGGGACTAATTCGATATTCTTGCATTCTTTTTAAGACTATCTTTCCATTCAGGAGTTAATTTGAAAGCATACCCAAAAAGGGTGCTATCATTGGAGTCAAAAACAGATTTTAAAAAATGAAGGGCTTAGCACACAAAAGGATATCTTAGTCAAGTTAGAGGCATATGGAAAAACATTTGGAATTCAGTCGGCGAGGGATTACAAAAATACAGAAAAATGTACTCTCAGCCATTCCTTGACACACGCTGTGCAGAGCATCCGAATAACGACACAGGCAGCTGACATATCAAAAAAACAGTCTGACTTCTCTGAAAAGTTTAAGCTGTGCTCTATAAATTACACTTCTGTGGTTATTTAAAGAACGCCTTCATCCCAGACAGTAGAAGAGGAGGCAGTACTGGGAGCAGGAGTTTGTGTTCCTTTGTGTGATTCAAACACATATTAAACAGCATGCATTTACACATATCCTGCATTATTTTGTATTGCTTATGAGTAAGTGGCTATTTCTTATTCTTACTCGTTCGTATGATTATAATCATGATCAAAATCAGAATTATGATAAGGTTGCTTACAGTTCCACTTCTTTTGTTGTTTTTTTTGTCTTAACTTTTCATCGTATAAACACTTAGGGCCCAGTTCTTAAACTGCACTTTCAGTACATTTCGTAGCACTACAAAATGTACTACAAATTGTACAGATCACAAACGACATGCAGAATTGCACACCTCTGCATTACCTATACTTATGGGTGCAGAGTTCTTGGCCCCGACTGCGGAGTGTCCGCACACCAAGGGGCCTATTAGAATGGCGGACGGAAAATCTCCCTAACCACCATGGTAGCGGGAAAAGACCGCCCGCAAGGACCGCGGCATTACCGCTGGTCCAATTACGATGCTCCGCAGTCGAAATCCGACTGCAGCGGTCGGATTCTGGTGATTAACATTGCGGCTGTTTCTGCTGCCAGCAGCACCGCCGAGGTGTGAAAAGGAGCATGTCATGCATGTCACTGCACTGCGTGGCAGGCACTTCACAGTGCCTGCCACCTGGTACAGGGACATACCCCCCAGTGCACCCACACACCCCCCCAACACATTGGGAGCCTGCAATGGACCCCCGGAGACATTCTCCGCATGCCTTTCCATGACGGTTCCATCGCCGCGGAAAGGCTGGCTACCGCCGGCATCATAATCATGCCGGCGGAGCCTGGCCCTGCACCGGCATCATTGTGGCGGTCCTGTTCCGCCTGCTAGGCATGCGCACGGACTGGTACCGGCGGAAAAGTGGCAGGTGGAGATTCTCACCTCCGCGGTCGTCACCGCCATGCTAATGGGACTGGTGGTTTTCAGGGCTGCGATCGCGGGCGGATGTCCACCGCCGGCCCGGCGGCGGCCATCCGCCCGCCATCCTAATGGACCCCTAAGTATAGATTTTATTAGTAAATGTGGGATGGGCACAGGGGAGTGGCTAAAAGAAGGACAGACTTACTACAAAAGGGCATGGTGTTAGGGAGGAGTAAGGGATTTAGAGAGGGCCAGGCAGGGGTTATGGGATGGACATCACCCACCCACACAAGAGAAAGCCAATTGCAATACTCAGAGGAATGTAACTTACACTTCTGTAGAAAGTCTTCACTTGGAGTTTGTGAATACGGAAAGTAATAATCTTACTGCAAAGTGTAAGACTACTCAAAAGTGTAAGTTATCTTTATGAATCAAAAGAGAGGAAAGCCATCATCTGATGAGCACGGAGGTCAGGTATGTGATAAAGTCATCTAATCATAAACAAGGATCTGGACCAAAGACAACTTTAAGTCTGTGTAATGCATTGGAAAAAATAAGTGTGGCTAACAGACAGCTGATTGTCTGTGCCCAAGTCCTTAAAATGCCCATCAAACCCAATTCAAGCTAACATTTAGGCTTCTACAGACAGCCCATCAAACCACTCGGCTTGTAGAGGTCACTTTTATGGTAACTCCATGGCAAAATGCTCAACATTTTCGCATATCTTGACACAGCAGATTCACTCCCGGTGAAATTGCTCAATGCCAGCCAGCCTGCCGTGCTACAACAGCATGACAGATAAGCCAGCATTTGTTTGAAGACAAACCACTAAATGTGCATAGTGTTTTTAAATATGTAAACCCCCTGGTTCTCTAGCAATTGCCGTGCATGAAGGACCAGGTTAGTAGCAAACAGTATTAGAATTCCCACTCTCAATTTTTTCCGGAGCCAGCATTTCTTTTTTTTTTTTTTTTTTTTTTTTGAAACCGTTTATTGCAGTTTGAAAAAGTTACAGGTATGGGCCTACAACCACTCGGCCGGCCGCTAGAGTGACAAAAGCATATTGCAACATACAGTAAGAGTCTCTTGGCAGTGCAGATTAGCAAAACAGGAGAAATCAATGTTGCAGGCCGCATAGCACCATGCCCACAGTACGGTTCCCTTTTATCAAAACAAAACAACACAAAAAACCACACCCGCAAGGCAACCCGCGATCCAAAGTGACAGCACGTGCTCCATAAGTGGGGGATCCCAACCAGCAGCAGAGCTCTGGAGAGGGGAATGGGAATAGATCAGGGACTGGGGGACCGCGTGCCCACGGCCGAGGGAGGGGGGCCATCTAGGGAGACGGAGCAGGCGAGGCAGCCGGTAGCAGTGGCGGCTCACAAATACCCCCGCGGTAGGCGTTCCAGGGGCCCCAGATTTTCACCCACGCCCCAGGCTTACCCCTCGCCACATACACCACCTTTTCACGGAACATACACCAATCCATATGTTCTTTCCAGGCCAACACCGCAGGGGGCCTCTGGGATCCCCACAATTGAGCAATGTCACGCTTAGCTATCATGTATCCCAGAGTCACCCACCGCGTCTGCGGGACCGAATAGTCATTTGGTTCCCACACATTCAGCAAGCATCTCCTCGCTTCAGGCAACAGCGCGACACGCGTAGCCACACGCAGGACCTCATGCACACCACGCCAGAATCGCTCCACCTTTGGGCACTCCCACAGTATATGCATGAAAGTTGCCAACGCACCACAGCCACGCTTACACATTCCGTCACCAGCAAAGCCCATACGTAGAAGCCTTGGCCCCGTCACGTAAACCCGGTGAAGGATCTTAAGCTGGACGAAACGAAGGCGAGCCGGGATGGCCACCTCTTTTGGCGAGGCCACCGCGGAAATCCAATCCTCGTCGTCCAGCTCTAGCCCGTCGGCAACCCAGGCCTCGCGGAGACTAGTCAGCAGGCACGATCTGTCGTTGATCAGTTTTTTATATATGAGGGAGATCGTGCTGTCTGGGACATGGCCATCCAGCACTCTGTCCTCCAGGGGGGAAGACTCCGGAATGGACGCGACATCCGGGAAGACGGAGCCCAGCGCATGGCGGACTTGTAGGTACCGAAAGTACTCACTGCCCTGCAGCTGAAACTCCGTCTGCAGCGTCGCAAAAGTCTTGAATCCCCCCCTCGTCCAGAGATCTCCCACAGTGCTGATTCCGATCGTGTCCCACTTCTCAAAGCCCTTCGATGTCCACAGGGAGCCCAACCTCTCAGACGCATATAGCGGTGACGCCCGGGTCAAACGGTCCTTCCACCCCATAGCTGCATTAGCCGCGTGCCAGACACGCACCATGACACGCGTCGGTCCCGTCAGACGGGGGTCGGGCGCGGCAGAGTAAAGCGCTCGATTGTAGTCGCCACCGGGCAGGAGCATCTTGTCCATCTCAAACGCCGGGTTCAAGGCGGGCCCGTAAAGGCCATGATTAATTGCAGCCAGTTGGGTGGCCCAGTAATACCGTTTAATGTCCGGGAGGGCGACCCCCCCATCGTACCACGGGAGCGTCAATTTACCCAGAGCAATGCGCGGCCTCCCGTCCCAGAACAGGCGCCGCTGGAGGCCCTCCACCTCACGGAAGTAGCGTGCCGGAACCAAGTCCATAGTATTCTGGAGGGCGTAGAGGAAGCGCGGCAAGGACATCATTTTAAACAAGGCCGCTCGGCCGAGCGGCGAAAGCGGCAGACGCCGCCAGCGCACCACGTCCTCCTTCAAGCGCTGGAGGGGGGGCTGCAAGTTCCGCTCATAGCGGGCCTCCGGGTCAAGAGTGATATATATACCCAGGTACCGAAACCCCTGGGAGGCAATCTGGATCGGACAGTCCCGTGGTAGGACCGGAGCCTCCCCGGAAAGCACATATACACAGGATTTCGCCCAGTTGATGACAAGGCCTGAGTTGCGACCGAATGAGCGCAAAACATCAACCAGGACGATCAGTGATTTACGCGGGGAGGCGAGATACAGGAGGATATCATCAGCATAGAGGGACACACGGTCCTCATGCTCGGGGGTCCAGCGGAGACCACGGATGGAAGGGTGCCACCGCAGCCACTCCGCCAGGGGCTCCAGGGCCAGTACAAACAGGAGAGGTGACAAGGGGCAACCCTGTCGCGTGCCCCGCCCCAGCCCGAATGGGACCGAGACTCGCCCATTCACCACCACCTGCGCCAAGGGGCCCGAGTACAACAATTTGACCCAGCTAATAAAGCCCGGTCCAAATCCAAATTTCGCCAGCATCGCCCAGATGTATGGCCACTCAAGCGTGTCAAACGCCATGGTGGCGTCCAAGGACGCCAAGATGGCCGGCTCCCGCACAAATGGGACACGCGCGAGCACCCCGTGCAAGCGCCGCAGATTGAGCGCCGTGTTGCGGTGTGGTATAAAGCCAGATTGGTCTTGGTGGACCAAATCGCCCACCACGCCAACCAACCGGTTGGCCAACACCTTGGCGAGGATTTTGGGCTCCGCGTTCAAGAGCGAGATCGGCCTATAGGATGCGACCCGTTCACGGGGCTTCCCCTCCTTGTGGATCACCACGATTGTGGCCAGACGCTGGTCCGGCGGGAGGGAACCCTGCGAGTGTGCCGCCAGGAACATCGCGCGCAGGTGGGGCGCCAACACATCCGGGCGTAGCTTGTATAGTTCGATGGGGATACCATTGGGGCCCATGGCCTTGCCGGATGCAACCGAGCGAATAGCCAAGGCAATTTCGTCCGAGGTGGGAGGAGCGTCCAGCGAATCCCTGTCCTCCACCGTAAGGGAGGGCAGTGCGATGTCCCGAAGCAGGGCATGGGAATCTTCCTCCGAGCAGGGGGAAACCGGGGAGTAGACTTCGCGGAAATAATCCGCAAAGCAGGAGACAATGGCTTCCGGCTCGGTGACACACGCACCATCCGCACTCTCAATCAAAGGAACCACGCGACTCGCTCTCTCCCTCTTATCCAACCACGCAATCAATTTGCCAGCCTTATCACCCACATCATACAATCGCCCCTGCTGCTCTCGACTGAGGCCCCTGGCCGCCTCCGTGACGAGGGCCCGATAGGCCGCCTGCTTTAGGTGTAGAACATGCAGCTTGGCATCTGTCACCCCGCTCCCCAGGTCACCCTCCAGTTCTGCAATCTCGGCCTCCACCCGGGTCACCTCCTCCCGCTCGCGGCGCCGGGCATGGGAGATAAAGGAGAGGGCCTCCCCTCTAAGAACTACCTTAAAAGCCTCCCACAGGGAGATGGCCGAAGGGACCGACCCCACATTCTCGTCGAAATAACGCTGTAAGGATTTGATCAAATCGGCACGAATGGTGGGGTCGCGCAAATACCATGCATTGATTGGAGCCACCCTGCCATCCCCCCTCGGGAAGACATCGAAATGTAACAGCAATGGGGAGTGGTCTGAGATACCCCGCGCCAGATGGCGCACCTCCCCCACCCTCCCCGCATGGGCCGCCGGGACAAGGATATAATCAAGCCGCGAGAGGCTACCATGGGCACCCGAGTGGAAGGTGTATTGCCGCTGTGCGGGATGCTTTAGTCGCCAGCAATCCACCAGGCCCAGCGTGTCTAAAAGGCCGGGCAGCCACGCCTGTGCCCGGGGGAGGTCCCTAGGGGGATGGCGATCCATAGACCCAGAAGCTACCGCATTAAAGTCCCCTCCAACCACCAGCAGGCCACTCGGAAGGTCCAGGAGGAGGTGCCCCAGGTCCGCAAATGTGGTGGCTTGTAACCCAGGCGGGACGTACACTGATATCAAAATAAACACTCTACCCTCCATTCTTCCCACCAGGACAGTGTAGCGTCCCCTCTCATCATGGCGCACCTCGTCGATCTCCAACGGGAGGGAGTTCTTGATCATAATACCCACCCCCCGCGAGCCCGAAGTGAAGCCAGAATGGGCCGCCAAACGATAGCCCCGCCGATTCATTGCCTGAAAGGAGTTACCTATAAGGTGTGTCTCCTGCAGGAAGACAACATCTGGTGAAATACGTTTCAAGTACTGCAGGACCACACCACGCTTAATCCTATCCCCCAGGCCGTTAACATTCCATGACAACACAGTCAAATCCCTACCCCCCATCATACGTCGAAACAATCGGTCGTCCCCCACAGAGCATCTTAAAAACAACAATACAGTAGCGGGTTTGCATTGCGGTGCAAACAAACAACACACCCCCCCCACCCCCCCATCCCAACAGAACTCCCCCCTCCCTGCACCCCTGCATGAGCCCAGACAGCCCCCCCAAAGTGCAGTGTGCCTGTCGCCCCATAGCTAAAAACTAACTAGTCCCCCAGAGGAGGAGGGAAGCCCCCAACAGACCCCGCACGACCTCCATAGGAGGGGAACATATGCAATCAATAAATGGGGAAGGAACATCGTCCAGAGCAAGGCCTATTCAGTCACCCCTCAATTCTGATCCGGCGGGCCCTCCTCGCCAGCCGCGCCCCCCCCACCCCCCCGGCCCCGATCTCCAGGCAGAGTGTCCAACCAGTCCCCAGCCGCCTCGGGCCGGTCAAAGAAGTGCGTGCGACCATCCACCTCCACCCTCAGCTTAGCTGGAAAAAGCATTGAGTACTTAAGGTTCAGGTCCCGTAGGCGACGTTTAACACCAAGAAAACTCTGTCTCTGCTTCTGAACCGCCGGAGTAAAGTCTGGGTAGAAATGCACATCCATGTTGTCAAGCTTGACCGGTCCCTGTTGCCTGGAGGTCTGGAGGATAGCATCTCTGTCCCGAAAGTTAAAAATCCGGGCAATGAGAGGCCGCGGCGGGGCACCGGTCTTAGGTCTGCCCCCAGGGACCCGGTGAGCACGCTCCACCGCAAAAAGCTTACTCAGCCCCCGGGGCTGGAGATGGGTAAGGATCAATTCTTCCACAAAAAGATCTGCCGCCTCCGCCTCTCGTCCCTCCGGCACCCCCACAATACGGACATTATTCCTCCGGGCCCGACCCTCGGAATCCTCCAGTCGCCGGTCCATCAGGGCGCCCGCCTGGCCAAGCCGGCGCACCTCCTTTTGGAGGGCCACCACGTCCGTCGTGAGGCTCGTTGCGGTGTGGGCCAGGGAATCGACCCGGTCGTTCGTTTTGGACAAGTCTGCCCTCACAAGGCTCACATCCACCAGGACCGAGTCTATTTTTTGCGCTAGGGTGTCGAAACGCTGGTCCACCGAGGCCTTCATCTCTGCGATGGCGCCCATGACGTCCCGGAGGGTCAGATCCACAGGCTGAGCAGATGCCTCCGTCGGGCCCGCCGGGGATGTGCGCGATGTCTCCGGAGAACCCTTCTGGAGAGTGTAGCGGTCCATACTGTTAGCTTGGTGCGCCGTGCCACGGCGGGTCGTCTTCACCTTCGCCCGGTCGCCATCTTGTTTGGTGGACATGCTTGCTCTCCCACCGTCGTGCCAATCTCCTCGAACAGGCCACTATACCAATTCACGGGCTCCGGGGGGGGGGCGGGGGCGACCACCGAACCACAGGTCAACCCACAGCCGGCGGGTCAGCCGGGCACTTGGACAAGACCACACCACCGCACCCCGCTCCGCAACCCTACCTCGCTTGAGGGCAAGGAGGGCGCAAAAGCGAAAGTGAAAGTGCGGGGTACGCGAGTCGCCCAGCCTTGCCCGCCGCTGTTGTTCACTTTGTCCCCGGATCGCCCCACTACTCCAATCCGGGGGGCCGGCGATGAGAAGGCCGCAACCTTCGATCGGTGCTCCCACCGGTGTCCGGGGTCCGATTCGAGCCCGAAAAACGGGTGGCGCCTCAGCTCGGTTTCCCCGACACAGTCCCCTCAACAAGGACAGGATATCGCCAGGATTAATTCAGGAGGTCGCGGAGGTCCTCGGGAGCCTCGCACCTACGCAGCCATCTTGGTTGCGCGCTAGGCTCCTCCTCCATTTCTTTTTTTTTAAATAAATGTTATATAGCGTGAACAAGATCCCGAAGGATATCAGAGCGCTTTACAAAAGGATGGAAGGAAGGACATAAATGCAATAACGTTTCAACAAACAAATGATGGACGGAATGCTGACAATGCAGACATTCTCCCCCAGTCAAGAGATCTGGGTTAAATCCATCGTTCTTTTGCCCACTACACCACCCCAGTTTAGACATGGCCATATGCAAATCAGTCTTGACCCTGTGCCTCATGGGAACAGTCCAGCCCGAACTGCCAAGCCATGTCTTCCGTGGACCGGAATCAAGCATCCTAGGACCGGTTTCTGGCTATCAGCCGTCATCAGCCAGGATAGCTTGACTCCAGTGGCGTAGTGAGCACGGGTCCCACGTCTGGGAATACCCATCCCACTTAGGGCCAAAAGCGTTTCAACAAACAAATGATGGACGGAATGCTGACAATGCAGACATTCTCCCCCAGTCAAGAGATCTGGGTTAAATCCATCGTTCTTTTGCCCACTACACCACCCCAGTTTAGACATGGCCATATGCAAATCAGTCTTGACCCTGTGCCTCATGGGAACAGTCCAGCCCGAACTGCCAAGCCATGTCTTCCCTGGACCGGAATCAAGCATCCTAGGACCGGTTTCTGGCTATCAGCCGTCATCAGCCAGGATAGCTTGACTCCAGTGGCGTAGTGAGCACGGGTCCCACGTCTGGGAATACCCATCCCACTTAGGGCCAAAAGCGTTTCAACAAACAAATGATGGACGGAATGCTGACAATGCAGACATTCTCCCCCAGTCAAGAGATCTGGGTTAAATCCATCGTTCTTTTGCCCACTACACCACCCCAGTTTAGACATGGCCATATGCAAATCAGTCTTGACCCTGTGCCTCATGGGAACAGTCCAGCCCGAACTGCCAAGCCATGTCTTCCCTGGACCGGAATCAAGCATCCTAGGACCGGTTTCTGGCTATCAGCCGTCATCAGCCAGGATAGCTTGACTCCAGTGGCGTAGTGAGCACGGGTCCCACGTCTGGGAATACCCATCCCACTTAGGGCCAAAAGCGTTTCAACAAACAAATGATGGACGGAATGCTGACAATGCAGACATTCTCCCCCAGTCAAGAGATCTGGGTTAAATCCATCGTTCTTTTGCCCACTACACCACCCCAGTTTAGACATGGCCATATGCAAATCAGTCTTGACCCTGTGCCTCATGGGAACAGTCCAGCCCGAACTGCCAAGCCATGTCTTCCCTGGACCGGAATCAAGCATCCTAGGACCGGTTTCTGGCTATCAGCCGTCATCAGCCAGGATAGCTTGACTCCAGTGGCGTAGTGAGCACGGGTCCCACGTCTGGGAATACCCATCCCACTTAGGGCCAAAAGCGTTTCAACAAACAAATGATGGACGGAATGCTGACAATGCAGACATTCTCCCCCAGTCAAGAGATCTGGGTTAAATCCATCGTTCTTTTGCCCACTACACCACCCCAGTTTAGACATGGCCATATGCAAATCAGTCTTGACCCTGTGCCTCATGGGAACAGTCCAGCCCGAACTGCCAAGCCATGTCTTCCCTGGACCGGAATCAAGCATCCTAGGACCGGTTTCTGGCTATCAGCCGTCATCAGCCAGGATAGCTTGACTCCAGTGGCGTAGTGAGCACGGGTCCCACGTCTGGGAATACCCATCCCACTTAGGGCCAAAAGCGTTTCAACAAACAAATGATGGACGGAATGCTGACAATGCAGACATTCTCCCCCAGTCAAGAGATCTGGGTTAAATCCATCGTTCTTTTGCCCACTACACCACCCCAGTTTAGACATGGCCATATGCAAATCAGTCTTGACCCTGTGCCTCATGGGAACAGTCCAGCCCGAACTGCCAAGCCATGTCTTCCCTGGACCGGAATCAAGCATCCTAGGACCGGTTTCTGGCTATCAGCCGTCATCAGCCAGGATAGCTTGACTCCAGTGGCGTAGTGAGCACGGGTCCCACGTCTGGGAATACCCATCCCACTTAGGGCCAAAAGCGTTTCAACAAACAAATGATGGACGGAATGCTGACAATGCAGACATTCTCCCCCAGTCAAGAGATCTGGGTTGAATCCATCGTTCTTTTGCCCACTACACCACCCCAGTTTAGACATGGCCATATGCAAATCAGTCTTGACCCTGTGCCTCATGGGAACAGTCCAGCGCGAACTGCCAAGCCATGTCTTCCCTGGACCGGAATCAAGCATCCTAGGACCGGTTTCTGGCTATCAGCCGTCATCAGCCAGGATAGCTTGACTCCAGTGGCGTAGTGAGCACGGGTCCCACGTCTGGGAATACCCATCCCACTTAGGGCCAAAAGCGTTTCAACAAACAAATGATGGACGGAATGCTGACAATGCAGACATTCTCCCCCAGTCAAGAGATCTGGGTTAAATCCATCGTTCTTTTGCCCACTACACCACCCCAGTTTAGACATGGCCATATGCAAATCAGTCTTGACCCTGTGCCTCATGGGAACAGTCCAGCCCGAACTGCCAAGCCATGTCTTCCCTGGACCGGAATCAAGCATCCTAGGACCGGTTTCTGGCTATCAGCCGTCATCAGCCAGGATAGCTTGACTCCAGTGGCGTAGTGAGCACGGGTCCCACGTCTGGGAATACCCATCCCACTTAGGGCCAAAAGCGTTTCAACAAACAAATGATGGACGGAATGCTGACAATGCAGACATTCTCCCCCAGTCAAGAGATCTGGGTTAAATCCATCGTTCTTTTGCCCACTACACCACCCCAGTTTAGACATGGCCATATGCAAATCAGTCTTGACCCTGTGCCTCATGGGAACAGTCCAGCCCGAACTGCCAAGCCATGTCTTCCCTGGACCGGAATCAAGCATCCTAGGACCGGTTTCTGGCTATCAGCCGTCATCAGCCAGGATAGCTTGACTCCAGTGGCGTAGTGAGCACGGGTCCCACGTCTGGGAATACCCATCCCACTTAGGGCCAAAAGCGTTTCAACAAACAAATGATGGACGGAATGCTGACAATGCAGACATTCTCCCCCAGTCAAGAGATCTGGGTTAAATCCATCGTTCTTTTGCCCACTACACCACCCCAGTTTAGACATGGCCATATGCAAATCAGTCTTGACCCTGTGCCTCATGGGAACAGTCCAGCCCGAACTGCCAAGCCATGTCTTCCCTGGAACGGAATCAAGCATCCTAGGACCGGTTTCTGGCTATCAGCCGTCATCAGCCAGGATAGCTTGACTCCAGTGGCGTAGTGAGCACGGGTCCCACGTCTGGGAATACCCATCCCACTTTGCATTTGTCACCCCGAGTGGTAAGGGTATGCTCAGACGTGAGTCCCTTGCTCTCCATGCCACTGGAATCAAGCTATCCTGGCTGACGAGGGCTGAAAGCCCGAAACCGGTCCTAGGATGCTTGTTTCCAGTCCAGGGAGGACCTGGCTTGGCAGTTCGGGCTGGACTGTTCCCATGGGGCACAGGGTCAAGACTGATTTGCATATGGCTGGGTTCAAACTGGAATGGCATGGTGAGCAAAAAAACGATGGATTTAGGCCCAGATCTCTGTACTGGGGTGAATGTATGACATTGTTCTGCATTCTGTCCATCAATTGTTGTTTTTGCATTTGTCACCCCGAGTGGTAAGGGTATGCTCAGACGTGAGTCCCTTGCTCTCCATGCCACTGGAATCAAGCTATCCTGGCTGACGAGGGCTGAAAGCCCGAAACCGGTCCTAGGATGCTTGTTTCCAGTCCAGGGAGGACCTGGCTTGGCAGTTCGGGCTGGACTGTTCCCATGGGGCACAGGGTCAAGACTGATTTGCATATGGCTGGGTTCAAACTGGAATGGCATGGTGAGCAAAAAAACGATGGATTTAGGCCCAGATCTCTGTACTGGGGTGAATGTATGACATTGTTCTGCATTCTGTCCATCAATTGTTGTTTTTGCATTTGTCACCCCGAGTGGTAAGGGTATGCTCAGACGTGAGTCCCTTGCTCTCCATGCCACTGGAATCAAGCTATCCTGGCTGACGAGGGCTGAAAGCCCGAAACCGGTCCTAGGATGCTTGTTTCCAGTCCAGGGAGGACCTGGCTTGGCAGTTCGGGCTGGACTGTTCCCATGGGGCACAGGGTCAAGACTGATTTGCATATGGCTGGGTTCAAACTGGAATGGCATGGTGAGCAAAAAAACGATGGATTTAGGCCCAGATCTCTGTACTGGGGTGAATGTATGACATTGTTCTGCATTCTGTCCATCAATTGTTGTTTTTGCATTTGTCACCCCGAGTGGTAAGGGTATGCTCAGACGTGAGTCCCTTGCTCTCCATGCCACTGGAATCAAGCTATCCTGGCTGACGAGGGCTGAAAGCCCGAAACCGGTCCTAGGATGCTTGTTTCCAGTCCAGGGAGGACCTGGCTTGGCAGTTCGGGCTGGACTGTTCCCATGGGGCACAGGGTCAAGACTGATTTGCATATGGCTGGGTTCAAACTGGAATGGCATGGTGAGCAAAAAAACGATGGATTTAGGCCCAGATCTCTGTACTGGGGTGAATGTATGACATTGTTCTGCATTCTGTCCATCAATTGTTGTTTTTGCATTTGTCACCCCGAGTGGTAAGGGTATGCTCAGACGTGAGTCCCTTGCTCTCCATGCCACTGGAATCAAGCTATCCTGGCTGACGAGGGCTGAAAGCCCGAAACCGGTCCTAGGATGCTTGTTTCCAGTCCAGGGAGGACCTGGCTTGGCAGTTCGGGCTGGACTGTTCCCATGGGGCACAGGGTCAAGACTGATTTGCATATGGCTGGGTTCAAACTGGAATGGCATGGTGAGCAAAAAAACGATGGATTTAGGCCCAGATCTCTGTACTGGGGTGAATGTATGACATTGTTCTGCATTCTGTCCATCAATTGTTGTTTTTGCATTTGTCACCCCGAGTGGTAAGGGTATGCTCAGACGTGAGTCCCTTGCTCTCCATGCCACTGGAATCAAGCTATCCTGGCTGACGAGGGCTGAAAGCCCGAAACCGGTCCTAGGATGCTTGTTTCCAGTTCAGGGAGGACCTGGCTTGGCAGTTCGGGCTGGACTGTTCCCATGGGGCACAGGGTCAAGACTGATTTGCATATGGCTGGGTTCAAACTGGAATGGCATGGTGAGCAAAAAAACGATGGATTTAGGCCCAGATCTCTGTACTGGGGTGAATGTATGACATTGTTCTGCATTCTGTCCATCAATTGTTGTTTTTGCATAAATGCAATAACGACATCAAGTAAGAATAAAAAAAAACAGGAATAATCGCCTAATTACAATACATTGAGTCAAGAAGAGTAATACAATAAACAGGTATATAGCGGGCTACGAAGGGGAGAAAACTATGCAGTAAAGAAAAGCAGCATCAAGTGATGGTACAATGGTTGTAGGATCAATGACTTCGAGCAGGTGAACCTCGCCCAATTAAGGTAAGAATTTATTCATTAGGAATCTTTTAGCTTCCAGAAAGCAGTTTGATGGCTTGCCTGCATGGAAGGAATTTCTGATGGCAGAATCAGATGTGGCTTCATAGATGTAAGCAAAGCAGAATCCCCACCTCAAAATAGGGTATCTGAACTCTGAGGCCAGACAGAAATTAGATCACATTTTTTTAGGAATCCCCATTACCACTGTAAATAAGACCCACTTTCCTCAACAGCCAGATCTCAGGAGCAAGGAATAACAAGATGATAGAAAAAACAGTCACAAGACAGACTACATGCACGTGATACCAATGACTAAAACCAAGTCATGAAGCATTTCAAGATACGTAATTCTCCTTCCTTAAAAGATGTAAGCCATCAAAGAGGGACATAACTTAATGGTGCATATGCAGGGAACCGGTGCCACTCAGCCTCTCTTAACAGTGTTCATTGTGCCAATCATTAAGAAAGAGTTATTCATTGTGAGCATTTTGATAGATTTTCGGGACCAGGTGACCTCACTGTGTTTCTATTGAGGAGATATGTAGAAAGCAGAGAAGAGAGCGTATATTAACAAAGGTCATAAGCTATGATCTGGCACATGAGAATATGATGGGAAGATAATGCTTCCTACCAGATGTTATTCATGTCATTGGCCCTTATTTTAAACTGACGAACTCCCCACTCCCATGGCATCACTGCACATGTACATTTCTTCTACATATTGATCTGCTCTGAAATTTTAGCTGGCGAAAAATTTACATCCTGAACGTTTGCTATCATGCTTAAAATAAACTGGATTGTATGTGTTAGACTAATAGAGTTTCCATTTTTTTTTTAAATAGTACATTTGTAGAATTTCTTGTTAAGCCACAGATTCTTATATTGTGCGATAAAATTTAATTTTGAAGACGTTACCGAACTGTCCTAGGGGAGAGGATAAGAATGAGATGGTCTGCAGTTTCCTAGAAATACCCCATTTTGACTGAAGATCAACAGCACAGCCAGACATCTGAGAAGACAGTGCCATGAAGTATTGCGGCCTAGTGTTGCACAGTAAGTAGATACATGGGGTGAGGATGTACATGGATAAATGAAATCAAAGAGACTGCTGAATCCTCTGGGGAGAAGTTCACAATACAAAGTCTGCAACATTCATTCCTGCCCTATAACCCGGCAATGGGATCTCCTGGAAGTAGACGCACCTCAACATGATGGCCATCAAATTGGTGACAAATACTGAAAAATAACGTTGCAATGACATTGCTCTCAACCCTTATTGATAGGGAGGCTCTTACCCTCTTCAGGTTCATCTTTGTTCTTCTACAAAGCGCATATTTTTCAATTGTGCTTAAAACAAATAACCCCTTGCTGATTTTCCTCACCGTCTCAGAAATTAACCACATTGGTTGACTTAAATGTGATCATCATCCATCATATCTCACTATGCCCTCTTTGGAAACAGCAATTTGAGTGACCCACCATGCACATGAAAAGCACATACATCTTGGGTGTCACATATGTTGTCATGGGTTGTCACATATGTGGCTCACTCTTAGCCTAGGGTACAACCTCTTCTGTGCACATAAAGTGAGATTCAGTTATCAATTGTAGAGGCTGAAACTATTTCCAATTGGTACAGGGTCAGGTCTCATGGGGATGGGTCAACTAGAGACTGTGCAAGAAGAATGTATGTGGTTAACAGTCAGATATGTCTCTGATGCCCATTATACTCCAGGTATCCAGCAGTATGATGGATCCCCAGCCATGAAGTACCCTCAGGTAACAGTTTTACCTTGACATCAGGGTATAAGGAGATCCTGTAGATCAGATAAGTTGGAGCTAGATTGTTGAAGCGACTTAAAATCCGGCATTTGAGTCAAAAGAAAAGATATTCAAGTGGCTACCTAACAGAATCTGCCCTTCACTGCGAGCCAATTAAGAATTTTTGTTGCTTGTGAAATGTATTCCTTTTTGCCCAGACAATGGAATTCTGTGCTCTTTGCAGGGGGTTAAGCTGTAAGGCTAGTAATCTTCCACTGAAGCATTTAGAACACTGGGTTGGCACAGCACAGTTGCACCAACCACTAATGGCTTATGGGCTGAAAATAATAAAGACAGCATGACAAACTGATGGAAACAACTAATAACATGTGAGAGAAACTACATTTTAAACCCCAAAAAGAAATCCACCTTCTTGATTTATGTAGAAACATCAAGGTTTTGACAAAACACTTTTGGGACAGATAATGAAATCAGGTTGGCCCAGACATTGGTGTAAAAAATTACATTCTCAATAGTTGAACCACTAATCTGTTGATAGTTGTTATGTATTCAAATAGCAATGTCCTTGAGAGCCTTCTTTAAGTCAGAGACAGACAAAGTGTCTTGCAAAAGTTTATGTTTACTTAAGTATTTTCTGCATAGGATTAGACTGCAAACTGGGAGTTCTTAAGACTATTAAACATGAGAAGAAAAGAGGCATTGCAAAAATCTGGCAACAACGATTATGAGTTCAATACATGACAGAGACTCTCTATGAATGCTGTGAAAAATTGATTTAACCCAGCACTGGATACTGCCCTCCTAATGAGATTTAAGTATGTGGCCCACATATCTGGTTGTGAAGCATATAAGTCAGAGGAGATACAGTCTGGGCAGGGGTCATTATTAGGTACAATTGATTTTAATGCCCCAAAGAAGTCTGCAAGGGAGATTTTGAGGATATCTGCTTGCCTCTGAATATTAGTAGAGATTTCACTGGTCTTGGTGTCTTGATCGCTGGTAACCTGTGGAGTATATAACTCTGAGAAATGGTTAAGCCATTTGCATGGTTCAATGTGGAAAGCTATTGGGCTAGCTGCAGAGCAGTTGCCATGCACCGGAATGGCCCAAAATGCTTTGGAGTTCCCTAACTTTGCTACATGAGTTAAATCTGCCCAGACTTTTGTTTCCTAGGCACTTCAAGCTTGATTTAGCTTGGCCTTGTACATATTTGGAGCCTCTGGAACACAACTTTGATTTCCTGCTTTTATGTAACCTAGGAGATGAGCTTTCGCTGTCCTACAATTAGTGTTATACCATAGATGCTGTTTTGGGCAATTTTTGTTGGCAGCAGTTCTCTATTCAACACAAACAAATTCTCATTTACTTGTGTAATTTGACTAGGGGCTGCACCCTCTCAAGCAATTTGTTAATTTTCTCCACTGCAATGCCTACATCAGTGTAAACCTGTTCCAGAATTTCAGGGTGAGCCTGGGCGTACCCCAATCAAGTTTAAAGCAATTTTATTGTTGGAAATTACTGCATTCCCCAAAACACTGGACTTTGTTACTACCGGAAAAGATTTGGATAGCTCAGTAAGTACCAGTTTCAGGGCATTGTGGTCACTGTCGACCCTTACAACTACAGCCAAATTGCCCATATAAGCCCAAAGATACAGGGAAAGAAATATATAATCACTTCTGCTTAAACTAGTCTCACATTTGTAGGTTATGGCACCCTCTTGGTCTGACAGGGATCTCCTGTTGCAAGCTCTTAGCCCTGTTCCTAATGTGAAACCCAACAGCTGTAGTGCCAAGGTTGAGTATTCTTGAAATGTTCCATAAAACATCCTCCTTATCAGATATAGTCCAGACAGAGCTATCCAATGGTTCTATTGCCACATTGACGTCGCCTGCCACTATTATAAGGGCTTCATGGGACAGGGAACTTATCTGATTATCAAGGATTGTTAAAATAGGAGATACCTTGTTTGTACCCATAGGCCTATTATAAACATTGAAAAGATAGTGGCAAATATTGTCTTTAACCCCTTGTGTGCCCCGCCCTTTCCCCGCCCTGTGCCGGGCGTTGAATTAGCGGGTGGGGTTCATGACGAGATAGTCTCGTCATGGGCACAGCGCAACCGCGGCCCATGACGAGACTATCTCGTCATGGGCACTCAAGGGGTTAATTGGAGACTGAGGAGGGCAGGAGTGGTTCCATTGAGTTTTTCACCCTAAACTAATAACCCCCCAACTAGGGGGTCTCTCTCCTGGATCAAAGTGGGACATACAAAACTGGAATAGCCACATCTGAAGCAAGGTTTGGGGGAGCCATGTTTCCTGAAACACACATAGGTCATGCTTATCCATATAAGGCTCCCAGTCAGTATCTGTACGTTTTTGCTTTAGTCCAACTAAGTTCCATGAAAGGATCTTTCACACTACTTGATCAGTGTTTGGCAGTTCAGATAGAGAAGCCTCCTGATGTGCATTAGAACAGTTGGTCACTGAAACTCCCGGTTGAATTTCAACTGTTGAACTACTTAAGGATATTGGAAATTGTGTTGCAATTAGGATAGATACAAAGTCAGTCAATTTCTTTCAACAGAAACTGCCAGTGCTTTTGCAATGATCAGAGAGGGTCTGCTTCCCAGACCCATACCTGTCGACAGCTCATCATGGCGCCCTGCTAGTCAAGCCGGTAATAAGGTTTTTGAAATGACCCTGATAATACCCAAGCAGTCATCTATATTTTCAACATGATCTGCAAATAAATGCAAGGCCATATTACTGTGGGTTTGAAAGCAATCTTTGGCATGAATTGTATAGTCTGGCGCTGCTTTAAACTGACTTGTTGATCCGAGGGGTGGATAAGAGCAAGCTTCAATTGCCAAATGACCATTGATAATGGCCTGATTAATTATGATCAATTTAATATTGTCATAGAAGCACTGGTTATTTGATAAATGTTTAGCCAAATGCACATCTGAATGTATAACTGAAATTGAGTTGCATTTGTGATGAATCCAATGAGTTACGTTATTGGTCAAGGAGTCTGGTTCATTCTCTCTGGTTGAAGGCTAATCTGGGAACCACTGTCATATAAACGACTGCGTATTTGACAGCGGTATATAAGATCTGCCTTTTGGAAGGAAGTGATGGTACGTTCGGGAAAAGGCCCTGAATTGTAAAGCTGTGCTGGTGCCAAGTCTGAAGGATGGGTAGTGGGCATAAAAGCGAAAACTTTATTGCCCTCCCTTGGTCTTTGGCGCTGTGTGTTGTGCACTTACAGTTTCTATGGCTCTGTTAGTTGATATATGGTCACCTTGACTTTGAAAGGAGTTGGGTGACTGTGGGATTTTTGCAAGAGAAAGAATACCAAGGGATTTTTTTTCCATCCAGTCCATCAGACTTTGAAGGACATCCACATAGCCTGTAATTTATGTGATTGTGATTGCCTATCCCTTTTCCACCTGGAGATGGATCTTGCTTCCTTATTAGCTCCATATTTGATTTTTGGAGACCCTCTATCAAGGAGCTAAGAGATTGCACCACACCGGTCAGGACTTTAAAATCTTCCTTTTAGGAAATAGCCTGTGCTAAGGCCCCTTCCAAATCCATACCCTTATCCTTATCTCTAGCTGGGCCAGACATTTTAGAGTCTTGGTTTTCTTCCCCTTTCAACATAAGTGTGTCATACTGATTTGAACAGGGGAGATTGATTACGGTTAGCAATTCAGTTAGTTCTTGACTTTGGGGGGATTGAGTTGCTATGCTACTACAATGGGTGGGGAGTACAGCATCTTTGGTTGAGGGGGCAGGTCAATATTGGTGGTAACTTGGCTTGTGACGTGATCACTTCCAGAAGAAGCAGTCTTGTTTTTTTCATTGAAATAGTGTGTTACTTTAGGTTTTGCTCCTAATCTCTTATTCTGCTATGATTCATCCCCTAATATGCCCCCCAACTCTTCTAATACAATTCTTATGGCTTCAAATGTACTGTTATAATTTGCAGATGCTTTAGCTATCTTCCCCTTTTGGCTAATATTATTATCCAAATTTTTTCTATTCCCCATGATTACACTTTTGTACAATTAGGCAGAGTTAAGGACGTACATTTTAGATTAATAGGATATAGCCCTGATGCTGTGGATTTGATGCAGATTACAATGCTTGCTAAAGCAGACTCATGCTTCCAGAACAAACCAGAATCGGGGGACCACCCTAGAGCAGCTGTTAATAGACTCCTCGTTGTCGACACTTTTCTGACAGAAAAGATCTCATGTGGTTGTTCTTCATTGTATCACAGTTAGTATCAGCGACCAATAACAGGGCTAATGAGAGAGGCCTGGCCTTGACTCTTTGGGGTGATGACGGGTGAAGACAGGCCCGTCTTGGCCTGGTATTCGCCGGGGCACAAGTCCGGTGTGTCCCGCGCTGCAGTTCTGGTGTTGAGCTTTTAGCAAATCATTTTTAGCCCAGCCCCTCAGGTGCATGGTGGGCTGGGGACTGAGTCTCACCCCAACCGATGTATGGTCAAGCTTTTTAGATGAGGCCGTGGAGCAGGGAATGCCGCTGGTGGAAAGGACATTTTCAAACCCACTTTGGTGGCTTAAAATATTTCCTGTCTAGAAGTGATTATTGTTAACAAAATGTGCTCTTTATCAGACACCCACACCCTTAATTGCAAGGGAAACCTTGAGGTCACAGTCATTTCATGTAACGTTGCAGGTTTGGTGAATACGTTAGGCTCTTCTGACTGGCAAAAGTGCACTTAGGATGCTAAAATTCTGCATATACAGGAAACCTGGTTGGTAGATAGCATTGATGTTGATGGCTTCCTATAATTTATTACTCCAGCACCTCCTTCTATTGCGGGTAAAACAAAGAGGGGGGCCTTCTTGGGTTAGTATCAACTTTACTTATAACAAGAATGGTAAAGACAGCTTTAGTTTCACCTTATTATCAATTTGTGCTGTTATACATCAAAGACAATCCTGACATATTAATTATCCGGTATTGTAAAAACAAATCTGATGTCAGTCATGCGAGGGTAGTAGATACACGTGAAAAAGATATAAGCATGTTTCTCCATGGTAGACTAAGTGAAATATTCAATTAACCTATTACTAACAAGGAGAGTGCAGGCTATAAACAACTAATAAATGGCTGGTTTGATAAACCGTGCTCTAGTGCACGCAAGCAAATAATCAAAACCATCCGCACACATCCTAGGGATAAAATTGATATCCATAATTCTTGACACAGGTAGAATAAAGCTTTACTCACCAAGAAAAGAGAACTACAGGAGGAGGCATAGTCTGATTTGATACAGGCAGCTAAGAATGGGCATATGTCTCTTTTTTTGGAAAACATAAACATACCTCTCCTTAAGGATAATATGGCTTCAGGGACAGATTGCTTAGTGCCTGCACATGACTGGGTGGATCACTTTATATCTATTAGGAACAGTGTCTCTGATTTTGATGATAAGTTGATTTCCTATCCAGTTCCCTTCTCCTTCACCTTTGAGGAGGTTACTGCAGCCTATGAGACAAGCCCCAATGGAAGGGCTCCAGATGCCGACAGTGTCCCTATGGACACATATAAAAATCTACCAACCCTCTGGGCTCCTCTGCCTACTATGGTCTTAAATGCAGCAGGAGTGTAGTGTAGTTCCTATATCCCTGATAGGCTCTGCGCATTGGAATAACATACACTATAGATTTGACATAGGATTAAGGTCAGTATGTCTCTATCGAGTATATTAAACCTAATTACTTGTGTGTGCCAGCTAACTCAGAGGTCACTAGAAACTTCTCGAACATACAAGAAGGGATTAGTCTCTGACAACCACATAAACATGACAACTTTGTTTCCTTTTAGAATTGGAACAGTCTCAGAATTGTGGAAACAATAGATAACAGTTTCACTCAGTCAATCGTGCATGCTTCGTTTCTACAGAGTTGCACAGAAATAGAGAGACGGCGTTTCAATAAAAGGGTTTATTGAACAGTCTTATTTCTCATGCAAGAGATATAAATTACTACAATCGTAAGACAGACTGCAAAGTACAATATGTACAAGTTTAGCAGTAAGATAAAATAATACTGCAAAAGCATGGTTTGTAGCTATGACATATATTAACCAAAATACATACATAAATAATATAAGCTAAAATGTGATACTCATCTGATGCGTCTAAATTGTTCTACCCCAGTGTACCTAACCTAAGTGCAGTACGAGGTTTGAAGAAGATGCCATTTCTAAAGTATAGCTAGCTATATGTTTAGTTTAGCAAAGAGTTGCCAAAAGTTTCTCTAAGTTCTAGTCAGCTCCATACCTTAGAATGAGAGAGGTTGGAATCTCTTTTCTGGACTCGATAGTCTAACCACCCACAAGGGAAGTCAGAGAGCACTGGAGGTGGATTCTCTGCGAGGAGGATGGCAGCGTCAGGTCAGTGCATCAGGCTGGAACTCGATCTCCTTCCGAACTTGCCGTGGCGAACCGCGTAGTCTGGGTTGGATCGAATTCTCCGGGAACAGCAATTTGCCACTGCAAGTGCTGGTATATTATACCTTGAAGGTGTCTAGGAATGGCAGTATTGACATAAAAGTCGGGCAGAGGAACATCATGAATGAACCCCTAAGGAATAGATGTTCATGCATACTTAATGAGTTCTTGGAGAAATCAATATTCAAGCTGAGGGAAATTCCTAAGGGCTTAAGGGTCTGTTTTCCAAGAATTCGTTGTGACGTGGATGGACGGATGTAGGTGGCCATGCCTATATTTGGTTTGTACGGACAATGTCTAAATAAGGGCCAGATTTCTATGTCCAAATAAGGGCAATGTGAATTGTACCTATATAAGGGTATAAATCGGGAAACCTATATACGGAATCTAAATCTGCACACAACACCCACTCCAGTTTCGTATGAACGACATTACTAAATCCTAAACGTTCTAAACATATCTTAAAACAGAGTTGTGCATGGGTTTGCTAAAATAAGCTAAAAACATATCTAAAACATATGTCCTAAAAATACATTACAAAACCATTGCTATGCATAAAGTGTTGTACATATTAAAGGCAATGTTCCATTCTAAGCATAGGATCACATTGAAATGCTAAATGAATGAACCAAAATATATACATGTGATGAAATGGCTCGTAAATACAGAAGAAAAAGGGGCCGAAACCATTTCATATCAGGTTACACAAGTCAAATTGTTATTCATGACAAGGTGGCATACTGTCCCTGGAAGTTTTATCAAAGAATTATGTTCTCTATGAATAGTTCTACTATAAGAAGATCACTGTGCCAAAAAATTAAAAATACAATTTTGGGACGGGGAAACAGAAAAAAAATATATATAATCATAGAAAAAGTTCCAAAGTCAGTATCATGTTTGAAAAAGAATGAAGGCCAAATTCAGAGTCTTCCGGAACACTGTGTGCTTGAATCAAAAGTCAGTGTGTGGGGATGGAGAAAACATAACATTTTCTAATCCTGTAGACAACAAGTCGTCTACCGTTGTGGGTGAGAGTTGGAATACCTTGTGTAGAAGATCAACAGCACATAGATGCGAACTATCGCCTTCAGCATGGAAAGCATCAGCAATGTCCGGATTGAACGTTACCTGCGTGCCTGGTGTTTCCTTTCATACCTCAGCAGTCGCATGTTGCGTCTGTGAGATCTCAATGAATGCCGCCATCAGGATTGGTAGCCACTGGGGCAACACATAGCGTGGGCCGTTATCGGGTCCAGCAAAGTATCGATATCCGTAGGCATGACTGATGGGAGTGTCAGACAAATGTCCAGCATGCATTCTTCACCGCATAGCAGGCAGCGTAGAACAGGTAAGATGCAATGTTGCCAAATTGGTCTGAATGACAGAAACCAAGTGGTGTTTAATTCTTTTAGATGAGGTAAACCCAGAATTTGGACGATGCGCTCACGACACTTCATCTCCAATAGAGTTCTTTCCATGGTGAACTGGGTGTCGCTGGTGATTTGGCTTGCCATATCATAGTAATAGGAGCAAAAATAGTAATTTTGCAACGAGTGCTAAAAGGAGCGGCAGTCCGCCAAACACAGAGTGCACAAAGTTTGGAAAAATTCAGAGGACTGCTTGAAAAGGTGCTAACAGTCCTGCACACACATTCTTAAATACATGTACAATACCGCTCGTATCAGAAATGTTTAAGATACGACCTAACATTTCTGAAAAATGCACAGGGCAGTATGTATACAAAAGGGTATGTATCTCTGCAGAAGTCCTTGCGACTTGGATATCATAGGTTTCTTTGGCAGAGGAAGGCACAGTTTTTTGTAAAAGAATGGCTTTTATTCTGCTTAGAGTATCAACTCGTATAGAAGAGATATTCAGTGAAGGCCATAAAGGCGACTCCCTGACTATGTCTATTTGGGGAAACAAGACCTGCATACAGCAAGTGACCCTGGGTGTAACCGTTACTAGATATGGGATACCTGGCAGCATGCCACAGCAGCTGTGATCATTCAACATAATGTAACTCCCATTTGAAAGTTGACCAAAGATTGGATTAATCACTGCTGCCGGTGAACCGTGCAAGTGGCAGGATAAGTTTGTTGTGGAACCGTCACAGGTCCCGTGTAAGTTAATACCCTGACAAAGGAGAGAACCGCTTAGTGCGTGTTCACAGTTTTCACCGCTAAGAAACACTTCACGTCCCCCACTCCAACATCTGTGTGTGTAAGGTAAATCCCAGGATGTCTTGATGTATTCTTTACCCAACCTTTCATATTTGCCTGCTGGTATATTTCTTAGGCAATACTGAAAATGGAAAGTCGTAACAGGCAGAGTAATCTTACCATGTATGATCCACTCAGTAGCTGGTTTTTCTGCCACTGTGAATGGTAATTTCTCCAGTTTTTCAATGCTCAGCACCGTATCGTCTGCTCCCCTTTGTGCCAGTTTGATCTGTCTATCAGTGAGATGGAATTCCGCAAACAGTGACGTGGAATTGATTAAACGCCAAGGCACATAGCCAGAACGCAGGTTTTGGAGCGTCCAGCCTAATAGCATGATAGAACGTAACTGTGACTGACCATGTTGCAACATGACCAAGTCTTGTTCCATGATGTCTATGACAGAGGATACAATGCTGTCCAAAGAATATATCCTGGACAACAGAGTTGTTAACCCATTGTCTACTACAGAGAGAGATTTCGCTAAATTAATACATTCAATTTCTCGTATTTGTTCTGCAGTCTCTGCTTGGGTGACCTTCCATGCTTCATTATAAGCAGCGTAGATACCGGCACATATGAAACATTTTTGATGCGGTTTTCTTGGTCCTAGCAAGAATTCCCTAAGGTCTGCGCCTTCTTGAAGTAAAGGTAAGTGTTGTTTTACATCCACTAGTGTAGCTTTCTGTAGCCAATCAAGGCAAAGGTTCCCTACACTGAAAGTTGTTACTACCCCCGGATGCTGTCTTTGGACATAACGTGGGTCTGGCCTATGAAAGGTAAAACCTTGTGTTTTGTTAAGGAATCTATCTTGAAAGTTGTTTGTGTCTAAGGGCCAGAGCAACCATTTTTCCCATTCAGGATCTGATCTGTTATTATTCAAAATAGTATGTATGTCGACCTCCCCCTGTGTAGTGCTTTCACTTGTAGGTGCAGGTATAGACGGAGTGTTCATTTCTTTTATCCTTGCTATTCCAAGGCATGATGTTTGTTGGACAGTGTCGTTCAAAAATATAATTTGCTCAGGGATGATACAGGCTCTAAAGAAAGCTTCTATTCCCTGTACTTGCCAATCTTTAGTACCCCAGTCAGTTTTCGTCTCAATGTTGTCTTTCCAAAAGTCGTAACCCTGTATAGACAGTTGGGCAATAAAGGCTGTAGAATAAATCTGTTTGGTATTCGTTAACAATGTTTTCATTCCTGCCTTATTGACATTCTTAAAGTAAAATGTCTCTGCATTCGAGATATTAAACCCTGAAAAATATGGAAATGTCATTGCAAATGTTTTCGAGCTACCCTTTGGTGGCATTCCCATTGGTTATACATAAATACATTTCTAGGTGTTGCAGATTTATGCAAGAAATGATTACCATAGTGGTTATAACAATACAGTTGTTCATAGTCTGATGAACCTTGTAAATATTCATTATTAGTGAATGCAGTTGACATCTCTAGATCAGACATCATATTATTAACAGTCTCGAAGTCCCAATCATCAGAAAAGGTACTGGAGGTAATAAAGTCACTTAATGAAATTTTAAATAAATGTGGAATCTTCAAAAGCTCCGACGGGCCAAAAATTTCATATTCGGTTTGGTCCCAAACTATACCATCAGGTATAGGAATCATTTTGATGTTCACTGCTAACAAGTCTCTTGCTTCACAATGGGATGATTTGTGTGGCTGGAGAAGTAAGTTCACTCTTTTACTTGCTGTGTCCATTTGAATATATCTTCCATTAATCAGCATACCCAGAGTTGTTACCAGAGCTAACCATAGTAGAAAGAAGAATATTCTTAAAACAATCCATAGTTCAATCCATGGTGAAACCAGATACGTTTTTTCCAGTAGATGAAAATAGTCTGTTGCTTGTTCTTTGAAAGTTCTTTGTACTGGCGTTGTTTCAGGCTCGCTGGGATCCTCAGAAAACGTATCAAAGTTCATGAAATAGCCAGAAGCAGTTCTGTCAATGGTTGGAATTGCATCCGTATTTGATGACATTGCTGGAACCAGTTGATCACTTGTTACTTCGTTGTAAACAGGTGTATCTGGATGAACTGTTATTTGGGTCTCAAGAGGTACAAGGTCCATAGCATTGTTGCTTAGTCCTCTATTTCTTACTGTCGACACTTCAAAGGTGATGAGTCTCTCAGTTTGAACCTCTTGGATTGTAGCTAGAGGAGTGGCAGAGTCCACTTGGCCTACTGTTCAGTATCGGCCACATAGTGTGGTTTGATCAGGTCGATGGACACAAATCTTTTCTCCTTTTTACCAGCAAGGGGCGGCAAAAGTACTGTTCTTGATCCGTGGATTGCTAGGACAGGTACTGGTTGTCTGTATGAAGGCCCAAATTCCTTCTTAATCGTGATCTTTTCTCTGACTAGATCCCCAAGCTTTGGGATCCAGACAGGCCTTGCTGGAACGACCTGATTTTTCTCAGTGGTGGTTGGCTTCAGGCCCACGTTGCTTTGTTGCGTTCTCAGTTTATTTAAGTCCTGTAAACCAGCCAAACGATCTTTGATATCAAATTGTTTGTTTTCCACCACTGTGCCTTTCATATCTAAGTCCGGAACCAACATTCTAGTCCCAAACAGGACCTCATATGAAATGACACCCCCTAGAGAACTTCTAGGCAAGTTGTTCATTGCGCGCTGGAACCCATACAAATGTTTGACCCACCCATCACCCGAACCTAATACCCTAGCTGTTATAGACTGCTTTATGTCCCGGTTTTTTCTTTCCACAACAGAATTTCCCTCAGGATGGAGTGGAGAAGAATACCGCAATGCTACGCCCAGACTGGCCATGGCTTCTTTGTAAACCCTAGAGCTAAACGCAGGACCCTGGTCAGAATGTAGTGTGCCTATTGCTTATGTGCCGATAAAGACTCGCAATTCTTTTATAACAGTTTGAGCGTTAGCCGAGCGCTGAGGTCACATCCATAGGAACCTAGACTTAGTGTTTCTGGGATTGCATTCGTCCTTGAGGATGTATGTATATTTTTTGTCTGATGCTAACTAACAATGGTGTCTAAACTGGGCTGGCTACATTGTAGTCAGGTGTCTGGTGGCGTTCTGTACTGCGATCTCTATTGCATGCTATACAGTTATTAATGAAGATGTGAATGAGAGTATTCATCCCTGGCACGAGTACATCTCTTTTAACTCTAAAATTGTCTTTGAGATCCCCTGATGTATCAGACCCTCTCCCAGATGCGCTTTGCAAATCAAAGCTGCTCCACGTTCCCTGTTTGGAATTACTCTATCCCCCACTCCAGGGATTCGAGCAAACGGAACACCATTCACATCAATTATATATGAGTATTTGAGTGGAAACTTTTTAGGTAATGCCGCACCGCTGCCTTTGCTTGATGCATTGACAGCCAGCATTATTTCGCTGTCTATTTTCATTTTTGAACGAGTGATTGCAGCTACGGAAGCCATTTGCACAGCCCCTTTCGCGGCTTCATCAGCCAATGAATTCCCTTCAACGTGAACGCCATCACGTTGGTGACTCAGGGTGTGTATCACGTGAGTGTTCTGTAGTACGTTTTGCAACTGAACTACTTGTTCCCAAAGCAATTTGTGCTTGATTGTGCCACCTTTTGCATCTTTGAAACCATTTTGAATCCAATTCTGTAAATATTCATTGTAAGATTGAACACAGTAAAAAGAATCGCACACTATCAGTGTGGGGAATTCACGATCTGTATTTTCAAGTGCTATCTTAAATGCTTGTAGTTCAGCTCGCTGAGCTGTACAATCTTCTAGAGATTGGGTTTTTGTGACCATTGGTCTGAATTTGCCATCTCGCATGCGACCTTTAACAATAGCACACACTGCACTGTAAGCTTGTTTACTCCCCGTAGCGGGCTGTGCAGATCCGTCAGTATAAATTATAAATTCGTACTGGTCAAGAGGGAGAATTTCAGTAGGCAGAGGACATTCCTGTTCATATTGCAGGAATGCTTGTGTTTTTAAATATGGATCAAAAACGTATTCAACATCAGTTGCAGCAAGAGAATTACCCATTATATCCATCTCGGATGTAAAGCTTTTGCATTTGGAATGCTAGCCTTTGTAACTGCCTCTAGGGCTGGTACAGGAGTCACAACCATAATGCGTTTCCCCTGTGCTAGGGGTTTGAACTGCTGTCAGAATTTTTTCTGTAGAAGTGAATTTCATTTCTGCTTGTGTATACAAGTGGGATTTGTATGCAATTGGTACTTTTTCACCTTCGTTAAAAGTTAAGTAGGTGAATCCGCATTGACCCGGAATAATTTGGATCACTAAGTTGCATATGTGTACGCGTGTTTGCAAGTATTTCGTTGCTAACATGTCTGTTTGGAGTGAACGCAAAATTTCTGTGTGTTTTTGTGTCCAATGTGTGATTTTAAAAACAGGTTTTGATTAATTCGTAGAGAGGTTTAACCCTTTCTGCGTAATTTAAAATGTAAGTTCTTCCAAAATTCAGGAAACCTAGAATCAACTGTAAATTTTTCAGCGTTTTTGGCGGTTGGAGCAGCACACACTGTTCTAAAAAGTTGGCTGACAGGCTTTTGCCTTCACTTGATAGTTCATATCCTAGGAACAGGACGTTGAGGTGGGCAATTCTTGACTTTTTAAAGTTGAATTTGTAACCCTCTGAGGCGAAGCCCAATATTATGGTGCACACCCTGTTCAAGTGCCTATCCAGGTCATCGTCTTTCAGATATATATCATCGACATATGACAATGCCTCGTAATCATAAGTTTGTAGTAACTCTGTTACCCTTGATGAGAATAACCCTGGGCTGTTTTTGAATCCCTGGGGCAGTCGACAAAATTGACGATGTTTCCCCATTATTGAGAAAGCGGTCAAATATCTGCTTTCTGGTGCAATATTTTGACAAAAGAAACCATTTGAAATGTCTAATGTGGTATTATACGCACAATGTTATTCATTAATGCTGTACCATGTACATTTTGCACTGCAAATGTTTTGCAACAAGAATTTAAGTGTCTGTAATCCAAAACTAGATGATATGTATTGTCTGGTTTGGAAACAGGAAACAAAGGATTGCTCATTGATGAGGTGCATGTTTCAATCACCCCCTGATATTCAAGTTGATCTAAAATCTCCCTGACCTGTTTTTTAGCTTCTTGCTTAACTGGGTACTGCCTTTGTGCAGTCGGTTGATTTTTTAACTGGATTTTATGGTGAGGTGAGTCCTCATCCCATCCTACATGAGTTTTATACAGTGCTGGGGCTTGAGCTACTACCCATTTCCTGGCTAATGTATATTTTAAATGAACTGGAACATGGTTGAAGAAGGCAGGCATAATGATGTCCTCGCCATGTGGGCACTCACTGACAAATTCTGGTGGCCAGTCCTGTTCTGCTAGAAGTATATCATAACCCTTTGAAAGATGCTCCCAAAAGAGTGCTTTCACTTTTCTTGGTATGTCTCCCTCCATCCAGAGTGTTATTTCATATAACCTATGTGGAGAACTAACCCTGGTGTCTACAGTCTCAACTTGTATGTCTTCATTCAAGTCCACTGTCTCCAGAAGTCCCTTCAGGTTCTGGCGAGCTATTGTAACTTCTGCTGCACTGTCCAGCATGGTCTGGGCCCATTCTCCGTTCTTGAGTTGGGTTCTCAGTATTTTCAGCATGTCTGATCTTCAGACCAGCTACCTTTTTCTTGGAGAATTGAGGTTTTACTTTATTTTTCTGAACGTGTTGATCGTCTTTGGACTTCACACGTTCTTCCTTGTTTTCTGACCGTCCTCTTCTTTCGGATGTCTTTGACGATATCTGAAAAGTACAAGAGGAAAGTGTATCATTATCTTGATATCTGTCAAGTTTTCTGAAATTATCTCTATTCCTGAGGTGGTACCTCCTTTCAGAGGGCTCCTTCTGTGGAGAAGACCTGCCTTGGGAATGAGAACGCTTCTCTTTGGAATTCTGTTTGCTATTTTCCCACTTCTTTTTAGAAGAGGTAGGAGTGTTTTTAGGAAAGACCTTCTCAGGAATTTCAGACATTTGTGGTTTAACTGGTTTCCCCCCCAAACTGTCTCTGCCTAATTATTCATAGGATTTTTCAATTATTCTGGCTAGTTCTTGTGGTTGTTCTGTTACATCAAATTTCCTTAATTTTTGGTGGATTGCAACTGATGCTGCTTCTCCTTTAATATTAGATAATATTATTGTTGAGACCAGGTCAACATTTTTCAGTAACTTAATACGTAAATTCAGAGCAGGCTCTGCCCCGTATTCGTTTTGAATTTGTTTCAGGACATCAGGTATTGCTGCCATGGACGGAACACCATGTGTTTTTGTGTAGATTGCAGCAAACACTGTGCCCCAAGTGGTGCAGTCTTCCAGAGGTGGTGTGATCCCCATTGGTAAACAGATTGTTAGAATTCTGTGTTTCTCATAAGGGCTAGGATTAGGAAATACTGCTTCGATTTGAGTAATGTTTTGAGCTATCCACAATGGAATTTGTTCTCGTTTTGTGGGCATTTTACCCATGACTGCGTGTGAAGTCTGTGGAGTGATTTTTAATGTATTCCCCTGATGAGGGGCTTGATTTTGAATGGTTACTGGTGGTTGGACTGTGAACGTCCGCATGACATATTGAACCAATTGTCTATAAATTTTGATTAGCTCCTTGAGTTGAGCTAGTAGTTCCACATCTGACATTTCTTCAATGTCAGGATGAGGAGTGTAGCCAGCTAAAATCGGCCATGTTGCACCTGGTCTACCTATGGACCGAGCTTGGTAATGTGATTGTAATGTTTTAGGGCGCCTTTAAACTAGAGCTCATGCTCCTGGTATGTGAGTGGAATTTCAATATCCTCGAAATAATATATTCCTCAGGTGGTTCATCTTCTTTGTAGAAGTTAAACACATGTGTTACTGGATTTGATTCTGGGAATACTATCCATGAATAGAATACCTCTGTCTGGTGAGATTCATGTGCCTCTATCACAAAAACTGCTCTACCACCTCTTGGTGTTAGGCCATGTTTTTTAAGTTTTAGAGTGATGGCTCTCCTTAAATTTGGAGGGATGATTATAGCATCCTCTTTGGTTTCTTGAAAACCTGTACGATTAATAGCTGCTGTGACTTGGTCAGCCGCAGCTCCACCAGTATCGGTGTTTGTGTCATTTTCGGTCATTGTTTAATGAAAGTTTCAGAGCAAGTTTCAAGGGGACAAAGATAAGTTGCACAATATTTTGGAATACTGTATCCTTCAACGTTGAACAAAACCAAACAGCTAATACATAGGACTTTCGTCCTACTCAGCTATGGTGGATATTATCCCTACCCACTCCAGACGTCTTATGGAGTTTTATGAGTAGAGGGTCTCTGAGAAAAGCACGACTGAGTTACTTCAGTATCTAGCATTAAATTAGTGCCTTACCAAACCGTTGGGCGCCATGTAGTGTAGTTCCTATATCCCTGATAGGCTCTGCGCATTCGAATAACATACACTATAGATTTGACATAGGACTAAGTTCAGTATTTCTCTATCGAGTATATTAAACTTAATTACTTGTGTGTGCCATCTAACTCAGAGGTCACTAGAAACTTCTTGAATATACAAGAAGGGATTAGTCTCTGACAACCACATAAACATGGCAACTTTGTTTCCGTTTAGAATCGGCACAGTCTCAGAATCGTGGAAACCATAGATAACAGTTTCACTCAGTCAATCGTGCATGCTTCGTTTCTACAGAGTTGCACAGAAATAGAGAGACGGGCGTTTCATTAAAAGGGTTTATTGAACATTCTGATTTCTCATGCAAGAGATATGAATTGCTACAATCGTAAGACAGACTGAGAAGTTCCATATGTACAAGGTTAGCAGTAAGATAAACTAATACTGCAATAGCAAGGTTTGTAGCTATGACATATATCAATCAAAATACATACATAAATAACATAAGCTAAAATGTGATACTCATCTGATGCTTCTAAATTGTTATACCCCAGTGTACCTAACCTAAGTGCAGTACGAGGTTTGAAGTAGGTGCCATTTCTAAAGTATAGCTAACTATATTTTTAGTTTAGCCAAGAGTTGCCAAAAGTTTCTCTAAGTTCCAGTCAGCTGCATACCTTAGAATGAGAGAGGTTGGAATCTCTTTTCTGGACTTGATAGTCTAACCCCCCGCAAGGGAAGTCAGGGAGCACTGGAGCTGGATTCTCTGTGAGGAGGATGGCAGCGTCAGGTCAGGGCATCAGGCTGGAACTCGATCTCCTTCTGAACTTGCTGTGGCGAACTGCGTAGTCTGGGTTGGATCGAATCCTCCGGGAACCGCAATTTGCCTGGGCAAGTGCTGGTATTTTTATACCTTGAAGGTGTCTAGGAATGCCAGTATTTACGTAAAAGTTGGGCAGAGGAATGTCATGAATGAACCCCTAAGGAATAGATGTTCATGCATACTTAATGAGTTCCTTGAGAAATCAATATTCAAGCTGAGGGAAATTCCTAAGGGCTTAAGAGTCTGGTTTTCCAAGAATTCGTTGTGACGTGGATGGACGGATGTAGGTGGCCATGCCTGTATTTGGTTTGTATGGACAATGTCTAAATAAGGGCCGGATGTCTATGTCCAAATAAGGGCAATGTGAATTGTACCTATCTCAGGGAATAAATCGGGAAACATATATGCAGAATCTAAATCTGCACACAGCAGGAGCTGCTTATTTATCATTATCATTGCCCCTATTTTTAAGAAGGGTAGTAAAAGCTAACTAGAATTATGCCATCCTATACCTCTTCTAGATTCATCAGCAAATTTATTAGTCAGAGTCATTTTGTAAAGATTGGAATTATGGGGAGAAACGAATGCAGGGACATATTTATAATTTTTTCATGCAATGCATTGCAGCAAGGCCCAGGCAGGGTAGGAATGCTCCATATCTCTCAAGATTTCTTTGGCTGCCTGGCACCAACGTAAGCACCCTTGCACCAGGATGGAAGCGTGCCTACCCTGTTGACAGGATTGTTTTTGTGCAGGAAAGGACACCTTCCTGCACCAAAAGTAATCCTCTGAAGCCTAGCTTTCACCACTTTCTCTGTATGCTGTAGAATGCAGCACACATAGGAAGAGATAAAAATGAGGAGAAATAAACATAGTTCTCCTTGTTACTCCTCCCCTGGCATGGTGTAGCATTTTGACGCATTTCCAGGTCTACTACTCATGGTAAACCTGGCAAAGCATCAGAATCCATGGATGGATGTGTGGTAACATCCACGCTCCACCCCTGGAATGCCTCCCTGGGGCAGAGCAACGCAAGGCAGTGACTTGTGCCACCTTGCGTTACTCCAGACTTACCAAGCCATGCAGAGCCATACAAGGCGGCTTTGTGTGGCTTGGTAATTCTCATTCTAGGTTTTGGGTTGCCCTGCTCTCCCTTGTGTGGTGCAAGGCTAAATGCAAAACTGTTGATAATTCTGGGCCTTAATTTTGACCAAGATTCAATATGGATGAAGGAAGGGTGTATTAATTTGTGTTTTATGAACCTGAGTACCACCTTTGATTTAGTAACCCATAAATTATGGCAGTGTATTAATTTCCTAGGTGTACCAAAGGACATCATCTCTTTGCTGGAACATATGTAAAAGGATCCATCTGCCAGGGTGCATTTTGGGCCATCTGGGGAACTAACAAAATCCTTTAAATAAAGGTGAGGAGTCGGAGAGGGTTGCTTTCTGGTGGCCTTAATTTTCTCAGTCTATGCTAATGGTGTAAATGTGAAGCTTCAACACATTGGTTATAGATGCTCTAAGAGTTGATTCAAGACTTGTGCCTTTCCTATTATATGCCTATGACCCAGTATTGCTATCATGGGCTCCAGTTGTCTTGCAGCAATTTATTAACATCTCTACAAATTATATGGAGGAGCAAGATCTGAAGGTAGATTTAAGAGAAAAACATACACAATGAATTATAGGAAGACCAGACTGAACAGTTGCCCTTATTAAATTAGGGGTGGGTGCATTACCAATGTCAAAAACATTTCCTGTTTGAGATTGGAATTCTCCTTACGAGACAACTGGTCTACTCAAAAGAGAGCAAGTTGTTCAAATTTGATGAGAAGTACTGAAACAGTGTTTAGATTTGACATCGAATTAGGCTCTAAACCTATTAAAGAAATGCTGGTACTTTATAGAAGTAAATGCATTTCAGCAGCCTTTGCACTGATCTGGCATGAGGGCCTTTGGTAGTAATATTTGATCACAAAGACAATAAAACAATTTTTAAGACAACTACTTGAAGTCCCACAGTCTATTCCTCAGCCTATTATTCATAAATAGGGGGATTACCCCATGTTGGGGATTCCCTGTATATATATATATATACATATATTATATATATCGCCAGTAGGTAGTCATAGTTAGAACCTAGTTACCATAGTAAAATAGTAAAATTATTTTTCCAATAACTTTGGCGCCGGATGATGAATCTTCGCAAAATTTTCAGAACTGGTGGGGCGCTCCGGCCAGCTCCTATCCTGAGAGTTTCGGGGTGATTAGTCAGGCGGGGGCCGAGAAAAAAGGGAGGTCCCAAAATGCGTTTTCTCCATGTTATTTCCCATAGGAAATTTTGGAACAGGCTACAGCCCGAACTGCTGAACGGAATTACACTAAATTTTGCAAAAAGATAGCCCTTGGCTCAGAAAGAGACCTTTTTTTTAAATGGTGTAAATCCGTTCAGTAGTTCCTGAGAAAATCAAAAACTAGAGTTCAAAAAATCAATTTCCTATAGGAAAGTTTAGACACGATTATAGCAAAAACTGCTGAACGGAATTACACCTAATTTGGCAAAAATTTACTGCTTGGCCCAGAAAGTGAGCTTTTAAAAAATGGTGTAAATCCGTTCAGTAGTTTTTGAGAAATTTAAGAAATAAATATAGTGATCTATGGCCGGATCTGCGCAGCCTCCTGATCACGAGCTTCATGCTAGTTGGCTGTCAACACTCCAAACCAGGAAGTGTTGGCAGCCATCTTGTGCCAAGGTAGAACCGAGGCACAAGAAAACAGAAAAACAAATGTGCAAAACAGGAAAAGGGGGCAGGGTAGAAACCCCCTGACCCCCTAGGCCTGCTCAGGGGGTCCCAGAAGGACTCCCAGGGCCCAAAAAAGATATTTTTTTTTAAATCGCGAGAGGCGCCAAGGATCCGCGGATCTGGACGAAAAATGTAATAAAACGAAGCATGGGCTCCCGCGCCTCATTATTAATTAGCCCCCTGGTGGGCCGAGCACTGCAACCACCACACCCTGGGGCTTTCTATAAATATTTGCAGGGGAGACACAGCCCTCCCCGCAGCCCCGGGGACTGCCACCCCCGGGGCATTTTTTACCAAAAAAAATAGACCTGTGTGTGGGGGTTGAGCCCCCCACATGCCCTGGGGACCCCCACCTCCCCGGGGCACTAAGATTTAAATAAAGGGGTCTGTAATGGACCCCCGGCCCCGGGGACCACCACCTCCCCGGGGCATTGCAATTGTTGGGAGGGGGATGCACGGCCCTCCTGCAGTGTCCCGGGGTGCCCACCCCGGGACACTGCTCTTTGCAATGACAGGGTGGGAACCTCGTGGCTCCCGCCATGTCATTGCAAACTGCTTTGTTTCATTGAAGCGAGAGCAGGGAAACCTGCTCTCACTTCAGTGAAGCAAAGCAGATTGCTTTTCCTCATGGGGAGCTGCATGTTAGCTGCAAGGAGTTGCGTACTTAGCGCGGCGCTCAGCGCGGCCCCTAGTGTACACGCGAGGGGTACGTGACTCCAAGCGCAAAAAGCTATGCCGGCTCCCGAAGGTCAGGGGGAGCTGACAGGACCGTGGGGGCAGTGGGGATCCCCCACGGTCCCCAACATATGAGATAGGCCCCAGGGGATGGGGTCCCCGGGGCAAATAGTAATTAATGGTAGGAGCCTTTTTTTTAATGGAAAAATAAGGAGACGCGTACCTAGCGCGGTGCTCAGCGCGGCCCCTAGTGTGCATGCGAGGGGTACACGACTCCAAGCGTGAAAAGCTATGCCGGCTCCCGCAGGTCACGGGGAGCTGGCGGGACTGTGGGGGCATTGGGGCTCCCCCCACAGTCCCCAACGTATCAGATGGGCCCCGGGGGATGGGGTCCATGGGGCGAATAGTAATTAATGGTAAGAGACGTTTTTCTTTTTACGGAAAAATAAGGAGTCGCGTACCTAGCACAGCACTCAGCGCGGCTCCTAGTGTGCACACGAGGGGTACGCGACTCCAAGCGCGAAAAGCTATGCCAGCTCCCGAAGGTCACGGGGAGCCGGCTCGACCATGGGGGCATTGGGACGCCCCCCACGGTCCACGAAGTATGAGATAGGCCCCGGGGGATGGGGTCCCCAGGGCGAATAGTAATTAATGGTAGGAGATGTTTTTTTGTACGGAAAAATAAGGAGTCGCGTACCTAGCGTGGTGCTCAGCACCACCCCTAGTGTGCACGTGAGGGAGACGCGACTCCAATTCGCGCTGGGTGAGTGACTCCAAGCAAAAATATTAAAAACAATTAATAAAAACTAGGTTATATGTTAGGATATTGGGTGGCTCTAAAAAGAGCCCTTGCGTTTATTGGGAGATTTTTGTAGCTACATGTAAGTGCCAATGCAGAGTCTTAAGTTGTTGAGAAGGACTCTGTTTCCCTTATCTGTGAAATGTACGCCATCAGTCCTGTAGATGCCATCCATATTAAAACGCAGATTATTGTTGTCTATGGACCCCATACTATGGTCTCTTAGATAAGCAGAAACAGCTTTATTGACATTTTTTCTAGATTTCTCAATCTGGGGACAAAATTGATTGTATCTGTTCCATTTCTGTCTTTGGCATATGTTAGAGTACACAAAGGCAGTTTGGGGAAAAAGCAACATAAATTCTGCAAAGGTGTCCTTCATTAGCATTTCCAGAGCTAACCCAGTCAATGTGCCTAGGTCATTGCCACCACAGTGTACAATCATGAGGTCAGGTGGTTGGAGATGCAAAAAGGATTTAACCAATGGCATCAATTGGTGCCACTTTAATCCTCTCTGTCCAATCCATTTAATGTCTACATTTTGCAAAGCTAGGTCTTTGTCAATACCCCTGCTTTCATCATTCCTTTTGCAACAGAAAATATAGCTGTGTCCAATAATCCACACAGAAAGCATCTTGAAGGGAGTTCTGTAGGTAATCAGAAAATGTGTGAAGCTGAGGTAGGCAGGTGGAAGAATAAAATCTATCTAAAATGGTGGAAAGATGCTGTTTTTAAGAAAGTAGAGATTTGATTGGCTGTTTAACAACACTCTACATTCGCATTTGTAAACTTTATTCAACAATAAGTCATAAAAGTATCGCAAACATACATAAAACATAATGCAAGTCATAAAAACAGTTGATAAATATTTAAAATTAATAAAAAACAATTAAACTCACATATTTAGTGTCGAATGAAGTTTTTAAAAAGGGGATGTGCAAAAAGTAGCCATGATTCAATAATTAATAGTTAGAGCGAGCCTCCATCTTAATATTTATTGGATTTCATATACCTAGCAATCTTCCTTGGCTCTTATTAACCATGCCCATTTCAAAAATGTTGCCATAGCCAGTGCAATTGGGAGGCTAGGATCAGAACGTAATATTCGTAATGCCTCATCATGTTTCCGGACCCCAATAAGACGACATATTGGTTTGACCCATTTATTTCTTGGGGCTGCATACAATGGACAAAAAAACAAGAAATGGCTCATCGTCTCTACCTTATCCTTACAATTGCGACATTTATCACCATCTATCCCCGCCCAGCTGGACGTAAAAGCCCTAATAGGGAGGGATCCAATCCTAAATTGAAAGTAAAGCTTCCGATCTAATGGTTTCTCTATTGAGTCCCAGGAGGGTTCCAGTAGTGGGTGGGATTTAAATTCAAGAAAGCGTTCTGTGAGATGGGCAGAAGCATTTGCATAACACTTTTCAGTAAAAATCATCTCCCAATAGATCTTTTTCATTTCTGCCTTAGAGGGAAAAACAGTATTAATAGGATCATCCCACAGTTCCCTCAACCCCATTCTCCCTAAGAGAGAACCAATTGATTTCAGCCACTTAATTTTCTGGAAGCAATCCTTCTCAATTACATCCTTAAGACCCCTAGCGTAATGATAGAGTTCCTCCGTGGTCCACAGCCTACGCCAGTATAATACTGGACGCAACATGGCATGATCGTACACAGACTTCTTGCCAAGGTCATAATACAAGGGGGATAGAGGGGTGCTTTGGGGGACACCAGTAATTTTCCTAAGAAACTCATTTTCTAGGGTAGCCAATTGCTTCAAGTTGGAAAACCCCCACAACTCGGCGCCATAAAGAACTAAACCCAAGACTTTCATCCCATAGATCTCTAAACTGTGTCTAACTGCATATTCCTGCTCATGTCACACTGGAGGTTAACCCCTAAATAGGTAAAGGCATTGACCCGCTCTAGCCGGCAATTGCCCATATATATGCCTCCATTGAACCGTTTGATTTGTTTTGAACAACACGGTTCAGTAAGTACCATAAATTTTGTTTTGGTGCTATTAATTTCAAGCCCTCGCATATCGCAAAAGACCATAAAGCGCTGGTGTGCCTTCTGAAGACCACTTGGAGTTTTAGAAAGTATTAGGGTGTCGTCCGCAAACATAAGGAACGGGATGCACTCACCTGCCAGCACAGGGGCATCAGTTGGAACCAGGGAGAGGTATTTAGCTACTCCATTTATGAAAAGTGAGAACAGGGTAGGCGCCATGACGCATCCCTGTCTCACTCCCCTCTCTACCGGAAAAGCATCTGTGGTCTCCCCCTGCCTACCCCATCTAACTCTTGCATAGGTGTCCTCATGAAGGCGAACAATCAAAGATAACAATTCCCGTGGCATTTCTAAATCCACCAATACCTGCCAAAGCTTCCCACGAGGGACAAGATCGAATGCTGCCTTCAAGTCCACAAAAACAGCATATAATGTACCTTTGCCCAAAACCACTACGCGCCAGTACAAAAGAATAAATCTAAAGACCTGATCAATCGTACTAGTCCTTGAGCGAAACCCAGCTTGCAACGGGCTGAGGATATCCCCCTCATCCATCCAGTCCTGTATCTTACCCAGGACCAGACGACCCATTAGTTTTTGTAAGGAGTCAATCAAGCTAATAGGCCTATAGTTACTCGCTAAAGACTTATCACCTTTTTTGTAGATGGGCACAATTTCTGCTCCTTTCCAGGTATGAGGAACAGCCATCCCCTGGGCAATGGCATTAGCTAAGTAATTAATATATACTCTCCATCTCACTTTATCACTAAGGAATAAGTCCACAGGTATCCGATCCATCCCTGGGGCTCGCCCTGCGATAACAACACTCAATGCCTTATCGACATCCCCTAAGCTAAAAACATTACCTTCATAAAATTTAAGGGCAGGAATCATCCCGCCATAGTTACCTTCTGCATTAGCAAACTGCGGCTTGAAGTATTCAACCCAGGAATTTTGGGGTACATTATTTTGTGGGCTAGCCACAAGTCCACCACCTTCCCATTTGTAAATATCCCAAAAAAGTGCCTGGTTCTTTGTTAAGCATGCGTCTTTCAGATTCAGCCACACTTGATCATCCCACTCTCTTTTTGCCCAACTGGTTGTTGCACTATAATTACAACAGGCTGCTCTAATTGCCTCTAAATTCCTTGTTTTTAAAGCTAAACTCAGACCAGCCCGAGCGTCCCTACAGGACTTATTGTACCACCTCTCAAGCTTTTTGCTCACCATGGCCTTAAAGGCACCAACTTTGGAAAACTTAGCTTTGAGATTGATAAACAATTCATTATGATCCTGCTCAAAACAACAGAACTGTGACCCAGAATATGCTCCATCACACATTTTAACTAATACCTTATCAAGCAGAACATTAATAGAGGTAAGTGTATCAGCTTGCTTACTCACTGTAAACCATTTAAGGTGCCGCTCATCATTTGATAAAATAGTCTGGGGGATAGGTAAATCATCACTAAAGGAAGCTCTACCCCCCAACCCCAGCCTGAATAATACGGCAAGAGGATTATGGTCACTTTCATCACGAATCTTGACTTCCATGTCGACCAGAGTATGCCAGAGCTTCAAATGGACGAGTAGATAGTCAATGTTACTAGACCTTGACCCATTATCATAGGTTTTTGCTCGCTTCTTGTCCGACAAAGTCCGACCATTAGCGGCTCTTAGTTGGTTACCTAAACAAAATCCATTCAAAAACAGCGCCGCCTCAGTCCATTTGACTGATGACCCTGCCTCCAATTCGGGGACACCCCATCTACTGTCCTCATTTTCCAGTATGTTGGTACTTCCCAGACCTAGCGGTTCAAAAGTTGAGTTAAAGTCACCCGCAGTTAATGGTAACACCCCATCTGGCTGATATTCAATCAGGGATTCTAGGGCAGAAAATATTTCTGATTTTTTCCCTCCTGGAACGCCTCGGGCATACACATTAATAATAACAATTTTTGGGTAACCCAACACATCAAGCCTAACAGCCAAAATATCACAATGCCCAGACGAGATGGATTGAATACCACAGCTTAAATGCTGTTTAATCCAAATTATCAATCCTCCCATAGGGCGTCCCCTAGGTCCTTTCACAGCAGGGACATAAAAATTCAGATAACCTGGTTTATAAACTGGTTCAACAGACCAAGTCTCTTGAAATAGACAAATGTCAAAATCGTTGATGAATTCAAACCAACACGGAGAGACAACCTTAGACCCAATTCCAGCGAGATTCCACGATAACATTGAAGTTAATCCATGTGTAATCTGTTTGCCTTCATTAATTACAGTCCTATCCGCAATGGGACACAGGACTAACGACAGATATGCAGCAATGGTAAGTGGTTCCCTACTGGAGGCATTTCGGCCTAAAGTGAGACAAGGGTATATTGTTGGACATTCACCTGTGATTTTAGGTTCTTCAAAAAGTACATCCCTAATAAGGATAGTACTAGAGTCAAGCGTCACATTCTTAACCGTAAATGATGAATTATCTACCCCGTGTAGACAATGGTCTAAGGGGGGATTAATACCTGAACATATAATAGTACTATTATGAACATTTACACCAGGACTTGGCCCTCCCGCAGCTGTAACATTACCAGCAGACATTTGATCCTCGCCTGACATTGGGAATAACTTTGTGCATCTATATAAACTGCTAAAACTAGTGGACTCACCCCCTACCTCCTTTTGCTGTCAGTCACAATGCTCCAATCCGGACAGAGCCGAGAACCGATTAAATAAGCTTAAATACCGTACAACCGGGTGTCTAAAATGATCATTCCATAGGGACAATTTACCACATAAATCTTGCATAGAGGCATAAAAATAGGTCAAGGGAAGTGATTGAATCCGAGATCTGGAATCAATTTGTGACCAGTTACAGATATATTCAATATAACAGGAAAAGGCAAGTATAGCAGTCTAGGATGCTTGAAAGTGGGAAAATCAATAGATTTTATAATACTGCCCTCACACACCCGAGAGTGTCATGCTTCATCATTGGGCCGCATCATACACCAAGGTGCAGACCAACACCTTTGGTGGAGCGCAATTTTTTAGAATGAATGATGAAAGTCGGTGGTGAGGGTAAAGTATAAAGACAGAACAGTCAGAATAAACACAAAATTGTGCTTCTAAGAGAAAAGGACAACAGATAGTCTCTCAAAGTGAAGGGACCAAAAGAAAAGCAGAAAGAAATCTAAAACTGTCTAGGGGTTGACCCTCACACTTTTATTCTTGTCAACCTCTGGCAGGGTTAAAATGAAAGAAATGGGGTATCCAGGGCAGGTAACGACCCTATAATCCCCCTGCTAAAACCAACATGTTTCTGCCAGCTATTTACGTGCCCAGCCGGGTCACTCTGGCATTCATCAGGGTGTTGGTCCCTTTTTATGTGGTCTGTACCCCTTGTCGTGTACTTAATACCTTATTCGCTAGGGACAGTATCCCCGCTTCACTCTTTTGGAATTTCCAAGAGGATGGACATATAAGAGTTTATGAGAAAATGCTCTAAACCCGGGACAGCGGGGGAGGGTGCTCTTGTCGTCACACTTACTCCAAAGAGGCACTCCTTCCTCTTTCCCCTCGTCTGTCCTCCGCCTGCACGGGGTAGATAATTCAATGCCAGAGTGACCCGGCTGGGCACGTAAATAGCTGGCAGAAACATGTTGGTTTTAGCAGGGGGATTATAGGGTCGTTACCTGCCCTGGATACCCCATTTCTTTCATTTTAACCCTGCCAGAGGTTGACAAGAATAAAAGTGTGAGGGTCAACCCCTAGACAGTTTTAGATTTCTTTCTGCTTTTCTTTTGGTCCCTTCACTTTGAGAGACTATCTGTTGTCCTTTTCTCTTAGAAGCACAATTTTGTGTTTATTCTGACTGTTCTGTCTTTATAATTTACCCTCACCACCGACTTTCATCATTCATTCTAAAAAATTGCGCTCCACCAAAGGTGTTGGTCTGCACCTTGGTGTATGATGCGGCCCAATGATGAAGCATGACACTCTCGGGTGCGTGAGGGCAGTATTATAAAATCTATTGATTTTCCCACTTTCAAGCATCCTATACTGCTATACTTGCCTTTTCCTGTTATATTATGTCTCTGTTGTGTGTGATTAAGTGTGTATGAGGGAGTCAGAGACAGTTCTATCCGTCGTCTCTTCTACTTTGTGGGTTAATAACAGATATATTCAACACATCTCCTGTCTCTAAAATTAACAATCACACAATCCCCCTCTACTGTTTTTATACTTCTACCTACCCAATTTACCCTTCTAACGGACAAAATCTCGGCCCTGTTATACACGGGCAACGGCCTGTTTGCATTAAGCCAAAATGAACACTCTACATTCAAAAATAGGGTGCATTTCACTTGGTTTAGAAAGCATGTTTCTTATTGGTTATTAAGAAATGTTGGAAAAGTACATCAGAGAGGATAAGGGCAAGCATTGCAAAGCCAACCACACCTGCTGTTGTCATTTGTAACATTGTGTGGTGAACTTGTGACCTGACAGCTAAATTGAATGTTGCATGACCTGTTTCTATGGAAACTGACCTTAAGGACAAGGGGTGAAGATGTCAGTTGAAAAGTAGTATTCTCTGTGACCAATGGAAAATCGTTTTTCAGTTTGAAAAACACTGGGAAGCAATGCCATTTGTTGTTTATGTCTATATGTATGGAAAAATAGAGGGAAAATTAAATTTGCCAATACTGGTTCACCCTTGCAGAGTGTGTTGATCTACATTCTCTGTGTGAAAAAGAAAGTCCTGAGTGAGTGTGTGAGATTTTTCAATCAACAAATTTATTTAAAGGTGAGTTACATATTTTGGAGCTTAATTTAAAAAAAGATTTGACATTTTTATGAAACTGTTGTTTGAAATATATTATAAAATGCACAGCTGAATATTGGGATTATTTTTATTGTTTTTGAAGTTTGCTTAAAAAGCAGTATATACAGTAATATATTTATTTAAGTGTGTTAGAAGATATAGTTGAATGAAGGCTTTCATTTACTATTAATTGGTTAAATATATACTAAGAAGGTATATTTTCTTAAAAATTCATATAAGGTGTAGTTTATTAGGCATGATTATTTCTTGTGAGTAAAAAGGTATAGTTTAAAAATATTGCATTGTTATAGATAGTGTGGTAAAATGAGGTACAATTGTGCTGTTTGGAAGATGATCATATACGGTGTTAATAATTATGAATCTGTTATTAGTTGGTACAGTTTCTGCAGTTTTAAAAATCCTTATTAAAGGGGCGTGGCTTGGACGCCGACTCGGATGGCCGCTTGACTGCGGAGCTCCGCCGCACCGGGATGAGCCTACTTGCTTTTCGGCGGTTTTTCGGTTCCTTTGCTGACTCTACTGGCAGCCCTCAAGGTCGGAGTATGATGTGTGCCGAGTGAGGCCTGGGGGAACATTTTTTAGGCTGAAAATGCCTCATTTTTATCACATTTTCTAGACGCCTCAGCGCGTCCGCCATTTTGTCTCCTTATTAACGCGCTCACGATGACAACGCGCTTGAACGGAGTATTTCTGCCACGGCTCCTTGTTTGCTCCCTGAGTCTTCCCCGCCTGTTTTGATGATCCTGGGAGGCGCGTTACGGTAATTTTTTGGATATTATGGGCGCATAACGATAGATTTTGCAGCAGGGACTCTTTTAATGTATTGTGGCACTGGTGGAAATTTACTGAGGCAACACAGTGTTTAATCTGCCTACCAGATGAGTCTCACATGGATTTGGATTTATATTTGATATTGCGCAATGCTGTTTCATCTCCATCCTTGAATGACTTATTTTACTTCTGACAAAGACGCCAAAGAGATATGCTATTGGAAGACATGCAAGGTAATTTTTGGCACTAGCTCCTCTGAGGATTTATGTTCTTATTGAAGTGCTGAAAATTTGTATGGATTTAGCTGAAGGCCAGTGAGAACCTCATGGTATTATTCCTATTTTGTACTGTACTGGTAACGCTGCGCAATTGAGACGGAGTGGAAGCTAACAACTACAGCTCCTGTGTTTTGAGTCACTTAGTCAGACGCATGTCTTTGTCACCAGTTCAGTCGTCCAACTGGCTCCTTTTCTCCGTTCCACCAGGACGGATTTTTTAGCGCCGACGCTGTTTTCTGCGCTGCCTCCCTGACTTTTCTGATGGTTCTTGGTTTCTAATGACTCTCTCCTCAGTGGCCATCGGTTGGCAACTCTCTGCAAAAGCTGTGCTGTTCTGCTGTGTTGCACCTCTACAAGTCTGATATTTGGGACCAGTTTTATTCAGAACTAATACACCAGCCTGGATGAACTCTTTCATACTCATATTTGTTTTGTCCCTGCTACGCACTATCCTTTCCTCGATTGTGGCTCCTACATGCTTGACCTGTCTACGGCCAGTGGGGTATCTCATGCTCTAGTCACGTCTGTGCCTGTGCTTGTGCTGTATATCCCCTTCATCTACTATACAGTCTGTCTGCTCAAGTTTCTATGGGCAAGCTACGTAACCCGAAGTTTGTTTTTGTGCCCTCAGAAGGATCTTTTTCAACGCCATCTTCGTCTTCCTCAGCAACTGACTCTTCTTCTACCACAGATCAAATGGCGTCGCCAGTCCCTAATCGCTCCTGCTCATCTCAGCCATCTTCCAGTAAGTCCTCTACTCCTACCACGTCGTCTAAGCGCCTGAAACAAGACTCTCCTCCTTTAGATAAGTCATCACCTTCCATCTCCATGGAACTTCTCTTGGAGGAGATACGTGCTTTACGACCGTTTGTTGAGGAGACCAATAATAAAATGCAGCTTTTTGAACTATAATGGTCAACTATGGAAAGCAGAGTCTCTTCCGTGGAACAACAGACTTCAGAAATCCAAGTTAACTCTCAACGTATCTCCTCACTGGAAAAGTCCGTTCTTGCCCTCCAACAACACACTGAGGATTTGGAAAATAGAAATAGGAGGAATAACCAGCGCATTTATGGCTTGCCTGAGTCTTTGGAAGGTGATGACCGCGTCTCGTTTTTCTCTTCCTTCCTCCTGAAGCTTTTGGACCTGCCTGCTACCACTTCTCTCACTATCCAAAGAGCTCACAGACTTGGTCCTCGTTCATCAACTTCCACTAAGCCTCGAGGTGTCATTATTCTTTTTCTGAAATTCACAGATCTACTTCTAGTTCTCTCTGCGGCTCGATCCAAATGTCAAGTTTCATGGTTGGGCCAGAGGGTTTTTCTCACTCAGGATGTTTCTACGGTTACTGCGGCAAGAAGGAAAGAGTTTTTGAGCCTTCGTGTCCCTCTGCGCTCTCTTGGCGCCAGATATGGCTTATTCCATCAATGTACCTTCAAAGTCACTCATCAAAATCAGACTTGGATTTTTCAAGATCCTGCTGAACTTAAGAATTTTATTCACATTCAGTCTGCCGCCGGCATGGATACTTCTACTTCTGCTAGTGGCTGATTGTCTAACTCTACTTTTTTCTTGCAGGTTTTCTCTGTTAATGGTTTTTCATTGCCCGTGTTTATTAGACTGCTAATTTGCCTTTTGATTAACTTTTCATAGTTCCTATTATGAAGCTTCTCATTATTTGTTGCTACTTTTGCTGGTTTATTTTCTTTTAAATTCTCTCTTATATCCCGTTCTTATTATCACGTCTCATTTGTTTGATGGTTTGTCGTGTCATTATAAGCGTTTCTTGTATTTTTTTTTTTTTATCCAGATGATTGGTGTGTTCCCTTATCCCTGTACATGGTTCGTCCTTTCATCTCTCGTCCTGGTGCGGTCTGGTCTCCTGGTTCCGGGTGGTCATTCTTGTTTCGTCTCTCCATTGCCCCGTTATCCTCTTCATTTCCCCTTCAGGTATGTTATTTTCAGTCGTCCTTTTTGGATTTGTACTGTCTTTTCTTGTATTTTTCTCTTTTTACCTTTCCTCTCTTTTTCCTTTGTATCCGTTCCATTTATTATTTTTCTTTTCTCTCCTTCTTTCTTTGTTTGTCTTATCATCTTCTCTTTTTATTGGCCATGTTTCTAGTGGTTATGTTTCAGTTTTGAACTTTTTATTCTTCTTTTCATCTATTTTCACTCATCCTTCTTGTCTAGCTTCTATTCTTTTTCACTTTTTGTCACTATCTTTCCTTCTATCTGTTGCTGTAGGTATTGTTCCTGTTTATGTTCTCAAGTGTTTAAATTCAGAGTAATTTTGTGGAATGTAAAAGGTTTTAACAACCCCATTAAGCGTCAGAGGATTCTCTCCCATCTCGCTTCATATAGTCCTGACATAGTTCTCTTACAAGAGACTCACCTCTCTGAGGCTGAGTCTCTCAAGTTAAAGCGTGGATGGGTGGGTACGGTTTTATTTTCTCCTTCTACCAATAAGAAGAATGGTGTTGTTATTTTGTGTCAGAGTTAAAATGTAAGGTTTTGCTACAAGAAACAGATTCTGATGGTAAGTGGATATTAGCTAAGTTATCAATCAATTCTATTCCTCTGACTGTGTTTAATGTTTATGGCCCCACACAAGCTGACTTGCTTTTTTGGCCCTCAATTACGAGCAAATGTATTCAACATAAAGATGACCTCTTCATTCTAGGTGGTGACTGTAACCAGATTGTGGATCCCTTTCTTGACCGAAAGTCAACGGTTCGGTTTTTACCTCACAAACCTCACAAACAATTTCCAGATGCCATTTCTTACGCACGTCTCACTGACTCTTGGAGGCTCTCACATCCTGACACTCTCGACTTCTCTTTTTTCTCTCCTCCTCACTCATCTTTCTCTCGTCTCGACTATATTTTTCTTTCTCTCTCCTTATCACAAACCCTGCTTTCTTCTTCTATTGAACCTATACTTGTCTCGAACCATGCGCCTATTGTTACGGATCTTGACCTCCTTCCTCCACATCCCAAGCCCTCTCATTGGCGATTTAACAACTCTCTTCTTGATGACCCTTTCTTCTCCTCTTCTTTTCGTTCCTTTGCCATTGATTTCTTCCTGTTAAACAATACTTCTGATATCTCCCCCCATCTTCTCTGGGACTCTTTTAAGGCTACAGCTCGAGGGTTTGTTATTGATTTTGTCTCCAAGAAGAAGAAACGTTTTCTTCAGAAGCGGAAATCTATTCTTGCCCACATTAAATCTTTAGAGCATAAGTTCTACTCATCCCCTAATAATTCCGTCTCTCCGGATCTTATTCGTGCAAAGATTGAATTCAATAAATCCACTACGGATAATGCTTCGTCGATGCTTCTACGTAGTAGTGCTCGTTACTATGGCGATCGCAACAGGGCAGGGAAGCTTTTAGCTAATTATCTTAAGTCACGCAAGGAACGCTCTTTCATTGACTCTATTTATTCTCCGGACAACACGTTAATGCATAAGGCTCAGGATATTCTTGACCAGTTTCAGTTATTTTATCGTAATCTTTACACACCGGAATCTTCTCCCTCTCCCTCTCTTATCCAAGCTTATTTTGACAACCTTCCTAAACCCTCGTCGTCTCATCTTAGTTTCCCAGACCTGGAAGTTGATCTTTCTTTACATGAGCTTTCTGCAGCTTTGAATACTCTCACCAAAGGTAAAACTCTAGGTCCTGATGGTTTTTCTGTTGAATTCTATTCTCACTTCTCTGATCTTTTACTTCCCAAACTTCTTTCTCTCTTTCAATCGTTTTATCTGTTGGGTAAGGCAGAAGGTACATTTCAAGAAGCTACCATATGTCTTATTCCCAAGGATGGTCGCGACCCCAAATTCTGCAAGAACTATCGTCTGATCTCTTTAGTAAATGTGGACTATAAGTTGTTTGCTAAAGTACTGGCTTTACTCTTAGACCCTCCAATGCCTCATCTCATTGGTAAGGAGCAATGTGGTTTTGTTAAAGGTCGGCTTACCTCTAATAATTCTCGCCTCTTCCTTAATGTTTTAAATAAGGTTTCTTCTCTTTCTATTCCCTTGGCGGCTATTTCTGTTGACGCAGAGAAAGCCTTTGATTGGGTTGATTGGTCTTTCCTATTTGCATCATTGCGTTGGCATGGTTTTGGTCCTCATTTCATCTCTCTCATTTCTTTGTTGTACTCTTCCCCTAAAGCGTCGGTTTTGGTCAATGGTCAACTTTCTTCATATTTTCCTCTTCAGCGAGGCGTTCTTCAAGGTTGCCCCTTATCTCCTTTACTCTTTGTTCTCGCGCTTGAACCCTTTTTGTCTTCTATACGTAACAATACCTCCATTTCAGGTTTTCCTTATGGTAATGATCAGTTGAAACTTTCTGCGTATGCAGATGATATTCTTCTATTCATTTCTGCTCCAGAAACTTCTATTCCCTCTCTGCTATCTGAGTTTGATTCTTTCTCACAGGTCTCGGGGTATAAAATCAACTTGGATAAAACTGAAATACTTCCTCTTACAACATTTTGCACTCCTCATGCCTTTTCCTCTACTGGATTTGCTTGGAATAGCTCCAAAATTAAATATTTAGGAATATGGTTTTCCAACTCTATTTCCTCCTCAATCACCCTAAACATGTCTGCGGTTTTGTCTCGTATTGTACAATTGTTTTGCTCCTGGAACCCCCTCTTCCTCTCTTGGTGGGGTCGATTGGATTCAATTAAGATGATGATAGCGCCCATTTTAATTTACATTTTGTCCATGTTACCTATTCATATCCCTGCGATTTATTTTAAACGCATTGACTCTTGTTTGTCAAAATTTCTTTGGAACAAAAAGAAATCTAGAATCTCTTTAGCACAGCTTCGCAAACCCAAGTCCAATGGTGGTGTCAATTTTCCAGACCTTCATCCCTACCATAAATCATTTTCTCTTCGTCAGGCGTCCAGATGGCTTGCGTCAGTTCCTTCTCCTTTTGCTCCTCTTTGGCTTCACATCGAACAAACGTTGTTGTTACCTTTCACTTTTGGAGAACTCATACGCTTTTCTGCCAAAGCTCCGCATATGTCATTTCCTTTATTTAAACATACCTTTTCTCTATTAAAGCCTATTTTCAATTCTACACCTATTACACGGGAATCTTTTCTAGCCTCAACGGTTTGGTATAACTCACTCATCCTTATAAATAATAGGCCCATATTCTGGAATTCTTGGAGATCTAAGGGCATCATATGGGTACACCAGTTTTTTGATGGAGAATCTCCTTGTTCCTTTCCCCAATTTCAGTTGTCCTATCGCTGTCCTCATTCCTTTTTGCACAAATTTGTTACTCTGATTTCACTTATCCTTGACATTTTTTATTCCCTTCCTTCTTCCCTTCCCTCTGAGTCTCTTATTTATAAATTCTTTTTATCTCCTAATCCAGATCGCCTAAGTCTAAAACGGAGCTCTCTTGGGAGGCGGACTTGGGTTGTGTTTGGTCCGTTGCCCTATGGGATAAACTCTGGTCCAGATCTTTGAAAATTTCTCGTTCTGCTTCCCTTACTCAATCCTTGTTCTACCTGTATCACAGACTATATTTATCTCCACTTTCTCTAGCTCATTTTTCTTCTTCTTCGGAGTCTAATTGTTGGACATGTTCTGCCCCTAATGCTAACCTCTTTCATCTTTTATTCTTTTGTCCTTCTGTTTCTCAATTCTGGAATAATGTTTGGCTATATGTCTCTTGTATTTTCACACTCTCGCCTCAGTACTCAATCTCTACCCTTTTTCTAGGTAGTTTATCTGACTCTTTAGATCTTCCTCTACACTCTCACGGTCTTTTTGACCTTATGCTTGCTCTCGCCTTTCAACACATTTCCTCTAATTGGAAATCCCTCACAAAGCTTTCCATACGTCATTGGTGGAACTCTCTATGTCACTTTCATAGGCTTGATATTGCTTTTGCATCCTCCTGTAATTCTACACATAATAGGGATCTCTTCTGGTTACCTCTTACTTCATATTTAGATCGGATGGTTCGGAAGAATGTATCACGTATCACTTCGGAAAATTTTGAGCCACCTTGAGGATATTGCCTTTTCTTTTATTATATCCACAGTATACAATTTATTTATTGTTATAGTTGTTCCTCTAAGTTGTATTTGATTACTGTTTTACTTACAGCACTTACTCTTCAGACATACTTTTATATTTTCATAATATGTTTTTGGCATTTTCCCTTTTTCCCCCCTTTTATTTCTTTATCCTTCCTTTCCTTCCCTTTTTCCAGTTTTTTCCTTAAAACTGTATAAAATGCTTTTGCTTGTTTCTATATAATATTAGCTTGTTACTGTTATTTTGCTTCTATTCGCTTATTTCTTACGCCTCTGCTGATATCTTTGTAGTGACATTTTCTTGAATAAAGCTGTTAAAAAAAAAAAAATCCTTATTAAAAAAAGTGTTCTTTATTACTGTTCCTCATTAAGTCTGTTAAGAGGTACAGTTTGATAAAGTTGCATATTTGTAGATTTAAAGGACAACATGTAGCTGCAAAGAAAGTCCGTACATATTATTCTTATGTAGTAGTTAGTATGTCATGAGTCAGGTATTTGTTTACATTATATTTATATTTGTATGAATTAATAAGAGGTATCTGATATATTAGAGGACTGCAAAGGTGGTGTAAATGTGATTTTATAAGTTTATGAGAAATAATTTTGTGGTTCTATAATGTGTAATTTCGTAGTTAGTATATAAGTAAATGTGCACAATCTATGCGGTGCCTTAACCCCCTGCACACTACTGATTCACTCCTGCAAAAATCCATACAGTAGCCATGCAGATAAGCAATCACACTGTCATTCCCTGTCCAATCCTCCTATCATCCTGACAGCAACATGTCTGTATCTACTCTCTGTGCTGAAACACAAGCACTTAAAAACTCACTCTTCTATCAACTACCACCACTCTTACTATCTAGTCACTGTGCATACACCTTTAGAATGCTTGAGGCATAAAGACACATAGTGTACAGTGAAATATGCACAATGTACACAGGCCTGTAACCCCCAGCAGACTACTGTTTCATCCTTGCAATAAGCCAGGTAGACTCCTGCAATTATCCTGACAGAAGCATGTCCTTATCTAATCGCTGTGCCAACACACAAGCACTTATAAACTCTCCCTGCTGTCAACTACCACCACTTTAACTATCCTCTCCTTTTCATGCACTTATAGAACGACACAGGCATTAAGACAAGCAGTTGTACAGTGAAATGTGCACAATCTATGCAGGCCTCTAACCCCCAGCAGACTACTGATTCACCCTTGGAATAAGCCAGGTAGTATTCATGCTGTGCCCCAATCAGACTGGCACTCTCTTCCCACTCCTACAATTATCCTGACAGAAGCATGTCCTTATCTAATTTCTGTGCCAACAGATAAGCACTTAAAAAGTCACCCTCCTGTCAACTAACAGCATAGAATGCCTAAGGCATAAAGACACATAGTGCTACAGTGAAATGTGTGCAAAGTATGCAGGCTCCCAACCCCCTGCAGACTTCTGATTCACCCTAGCAATAAGCCAGGTAGTATTTATGTAGTGTCCCAATCAGGCTGTCACTCTTTGTCCACTCCTGCAATCATGCTGACAGAACCATATTCTTATCTAATGTCTGTGCCAGCTTACAAGCCCTTATAAACTCTCCCTGCAGTCAACGACAAGCAGTGTAACTTTTCACTCACTATCCATGTACTTGTAGAGTGACTCAGGCATTAAGACAAGCAGTGCTACAGTCAAATGTGCGCAATCTATGCAGGCCTCTAACCACCAGCAGACTACTGATTCACCCTTGCAATAAGCCAGGTAGTATTCATGCTGTGCCCCAATCAGACTGTCACTCTCTGTTCACTCCTGTAATCATCTTGACACAAGCATGTCCTTATCTAATTTCTGTGTCATAACTCACCCTCCTGTCAACTAACAGCACTCTCACTATTTAGTTACTGTGCATACACCTATAGAATGTGTCAGGCATTAAGACACATAGTGCTACTGTGAAATGTGGCCAATGTATGCAGGCCTGTAACCCCCAGCAGAGTACTGATTCACCCTTGCAATAAGCCAGGTAGTATTTATGTAGTGCCCCAATCAGCCTAAAAGTCTCTGCCCACTCCTGCAATTATCCTGACAGAAGCATGTCCTTATCTAATCGCTGTGCCAACACACAAGCACCTACAAACTCACCCTCCTGTCTACTACCAGCACTCTCACTATCTAGTCCCTCTCCATATACCTATAGAATGCCTCATGCATAAAGACACATAGTGCTACAGTGAAATGTGTGCAATGTATGCAGGCTCCCAACCCCCTGCAGACTTCTGATTCACCCTTGCAATAAGCCAGGTAGTATTTATATAGTGTCCCAATCAGGCTGTCACTCTTTGTCCACTCCTGCAATCATGCTGACAGAACCATATTCTTATCTAATGTCTGTGCCAACTTACAAGCCCTTATAAACTCTCCCTGCAGTCAACGACAAGCAGTGTAACTTTTCACTTACTATCCATGTACTTGTAGAGTGACTCAGGCATTAAGACAAGCAGTGCTACAGTCAAATGTGCGCAATCTATGCAGGCCTCTAACCACCAGCAGACTACTGATTCACCCTTGCAATACGCCAGGTAGTATTCATGCTGTGCCCCAATCAGACTATCACTCTCTGTCCACTCCTGTAGTCATCTTGACACAAGCATGTCCTTATCTAATTTCTATGCCAAAACACAAGCACTTAAAAACTCATCCTCCTGTCAACTACCAGCACTCTCACTATCAAGTCACTGTGCAAGCACCGGTAGAATGCCTTAGGCATTAAGACATAGAGTGCTACAGTGAAATGTGTGCAATGTATGCAGGCCTGTAACCTCCAGCAGACTATTGATTCACCCTTGTAATAAACCAGGTAGTATTCATGCAGTGACCCAATCAGTCTATTAGTCTCTGTCCACTCCTGCAATTATCCTGACAGAAGCATGTAATTATCTAATCTCTGTGCCAACACACGAGCACTTAGAAAGTCTCTCTGCTGTCAACTACCAGCAGTGTAACAATCCAGTCACTATCCATCTATTTGTAGAATGCCCTTGTCATTAAGACAGGCGGTGGTACAGTCAAATGTGCACAATGTATGCAGGTCTCTAACCCCCAGCAGACAACTGATTCACCCTTACAATAAGCCAGGTAGTATTTATTTAGAGCCGCAATCAGACTCTCACTTTGTGTCCACCCCTGCAATCATCTACACAGAATCATGTCCTTAACTAATCACTGTGCAGAAACACAAAGCTTTAAAAATTCACCATTCTCTTTCATTGCAGAACTCAAATGATCCAGTCAGTACCTATGTACTCATATAATAACCCAGAAACTAATACATGTAGTATTACAATCATCTATACAGTATTGATCCACTCCTCCAAACACGTAAATACTAGTTATTCAGTTCTGTAATTACCCAGTTAGTACCTGTGTCTTGCAATAAATGGATAGTGATTTTAAAAGAAAACAATTAAATGATTTTTAGATACAAAGTCTTTGTTTAGTAATACAATAGTATATGTTATTAATTTTGTTTTAATAAAATTATATATATTTTTTTAAACAGATATTGCTCATCTTCAATAAAAAAAACTTACTATGACTAGAATAACACAAAAGAAGAAACAACAAAGAAAGGAATATTATTTGAAGGAAACACAACAGAAAAAATTAGAGGAACTACAACGTGGAAAAAAAGAAAAAGTCTTCCGGTAAGAGAACCAAAGAATTTATTAAAAAACTTTCAAAGGCTGGCAACAGTGTGCACAATGTGAAAGGTAGAAACAATGCCTCAAGAAGAAAGAACAATACCAATAAAAAAGGAGAAATTAATGGGAAATTACGTTTTCAAGAAAAAAATATATGGTAAAAGGAGAAAGAATCAATTTACTGACATAAGGAAAAGAATATTTTATAATAGAGTTGTCTTTAATTTGTTGAAGATGTGAAGAAATATAAAAGAAAATCCGCATTTTATAAAAAGAAAAAACAGATTGAAACTATTGTTGAAAATGCTTTTGAATTAAAAAGGAAATTATTCATTTTAGTATTAAACAGAATTCGATCATTAGATAAGCCAATACGTTTTATGAAGGCCAAAAGTAAAAGGAAGAGAGTAATTAACAGAACTAACTTTTGTGATGTTTTTTTTGGGTGAATGGAAACACAGTTCAAGTTCAGAGCCTTTTTTTAATGAAGAGAGCTATTTTTAAACCTATAGTTTATTGCATGCAGTTGATACCACTGGTCGTGCTTATGAGGTTAAAAACGGTTGTCCAATTGAAAAAGAAAAAATGGTTCCTAGAAATTTAGAAGAAGTGGTAGCTGATGAAGTTCTAGGGAGACCTACTAAAGCCCCATTGTATACTTAGGATTGTAGTAGTATATGCAGTATACGTCAGGAATCTATTGATATTTTTCGGAATTTCTTATGAGAGTATAGTAAAAAAAGTCTTAAACAAAAGATTAAGATGTTGGATGCAAGGACTAGATCCTTGCAGAGTGAGAAAAAATACTGGTTTACAAGGTGATTCTCTGGCTTGTCTTTCTAGAAAAGTATGTCACAGTGTTTTTCATCATTTTAGAATGTCAGCAGTCCATCATTCTCAAATGCGGAAGTTAGTCAGAAGATTGTATTATGCAAAAAGTCCACCAATATTTTTAAATGAATTAAACAGTGCGCTTGTGCATGGGTCAGTATCAGATGTAAAAAAAGTTTGTGATGAAATAGAGTTTCCTTACTTTGGTCCTGAAGAAGAGAGTAGACAAAGTGAGACATTGATAGAAGTAGGCATTGAAGAAAACATGGAAAAGATTAGTACAGATAAATTTGAAGAAGAAATTACAAAGTTTAAGGTAAATTCGCGTGAAAGGCCAAATTATACTTGCATTTGTTGTCGACGAACTCACTATAAGAATCAGACTAGGACAGTTGATCTGTATTTAAAAAGTGAAAAAGAAAATAATGATAAGTGGAAGAAATTTGCAACTTATTTGTTGGTAGAGGATTGCTTTGATTTGGGTACTAATCAACGTCTTTGTAAATATTGTTAGAATAAATTAGAGGATAATAAAATGCCAGGAAGAGCTGTACATAATGATCTGGAGTTGGTACCTATTCCTCAAGAACTGATGGATTTAAACATGTATGAGTGTATTCTAATTCAATCTGTGCACCCGTTTCAGGCTATTGTTTGTATGGAGCCTAAAACAGGTAAATTGCCTCCCACAGATTTACAGAGAGGATTAAAAGGAAGAGTTGTATATTTACCTCTAGATTTACAGAAAAATATTGAAAGATTTGGTGTAGATAAAGAAGAAAGTGAACCCTTAATTATTCTTGTGAATGGTGTTCCTTCTAAGAGTAAGAAAATCTGGCAAAAATTAGTGGATGTCAGGAAAGTGCAAAAGGCAACATTGTGGTGCCGATTACGATCCGGTAAAAAAATTCCCTAGTGCGACTTGTATCCGGTCTTTTTACCGTACGAATCGTACAAGTGCCGTACAAACTGGCAATCACGATTCGCATGGTAAAAAGTCCATACGAACCGCATCGGGAATGATTTCCCACACGTCCTCGGGTCGGAAAATGTGTCCGACACGTCCTCGGACGATTTACCGTACAAATGTGAAAGGTGAAGTCCGACCGAGGAATCACGATCCATCCCGTGCGTCCGATCTTACAACCGTATGGAAAAAACACCGTCCGCACCGAACTCCCATAGCAACCTTGGAGACATGTGCCCGCATACGCGCCCAACACTCCCCCCCGCCCCCGTACGTCCGAGACGTACCCCCATGTATGTACACCCCCACCCGTGTATGTACACCCCAGTACGTTCGAGTCGTACCCCCACCCCTGTATGTGTCGTACCACCGTCGATGTACACCCCAGTACGTTCGAGTCCTACCCCCACCCCTGTATGTGTCGTACCACCGTCTATGTACACCCCAGTACGTTCGAGTCGAACCCCCACCCCTGTACGTGTCCGACCCCCATGTATGTACACCCCAGTATGTTCAAGTCGTACCCCCACCCCTGTACGTGTCGTACAACAGTCTATGTACACCCCAGTACGTTCGAGTCGAACCCCCACCCCTGTACGTGTCGTACCACCGTCAATGTACACCCCAGTACGTTCGAGTCGAACCCCCACCCCTGTACGTGTCGTACCACCGTCAATGTACACCCCAGTACGTTCGAGTCGAACCCCCACCCCTGTACGTGTCGTACCACCGTCAATGTACACCCCAGTACGTTCGAGTCGAACCCCCACCCCTGTATGTGTCGTACCACCGTCTATGTACACCCCAGTACGTTCGAGTCCTACCCCCACCCCTGTACGTGTCGTACCACCGTCTATGTACACCCCAGTACATTCGAGTCGTACCCCCACCCCTGTACGTGTCCCACCCCCGTGTATGTACACCCCCACCTGTGTATGTACACCCCTGTACGTTCAAGTCGAACCCCCACCCCTGTACGTGTCGTACCACCGTCTATGTAGACCCCAGTACGTTCGAGTCGAACCCCCACCCCTGTACGTGTCGTACCACCGTCAATGTACACCCCAGTACGTTCGAGTCGTACCCCCACCCCTGTACGTGTCGTACCACCGTCTATGTACACCCCAGTACGTTCGAGTCCTACCCCCACCCCTGTACGTGTCGTACCACCGTCTATGTACACCCCAGTACGTTCGAGTTGTACCCCCACCCCTGTACGTGTCCCACCCCCGTGTATGTACACCCCCACCCGTGTATGTACACCCCTGTACGTTCGAGTTGTACCCCCACCCCTGTACGTGTCGTACCACCGTCAATGTACACCCCAGTACGTTCCCGTCGCACCCCCAACACAACCTCCTAAGTACGGAGCGCACCCCAGGCCCCAACATCACAACCGCATGTACGAGTCGTACCAAGCCACACACAAGGACAGCACCGTACAACCAAATGGCCCATGTACACACCGTACACACGCTCAAAACGCACGTACACAACCAGGACAAAATAAAACAACACAAGAATACACTATACGAATGGCACAAAGCCACTAAACATGGCCAACAAACACTACAAAAACACCTTCACTGACCTGCAACTGCCAAAAACAAACAGAGGCCCAAAACACCACTACTCCTTATAACACACCCACCCAAAATTCAAACACAGCGACACCCACCAATGGACCAATAAAAAGGGCCCACACACAAACCATGAGCCTTTGCAACAGACTCACTGCTGCCAGACACCACAGAACCATACTACAAGCTTCACCACACCTTACACTTGCACACCTTCACACAATCACCTTCACAAACACCCCCTCATCACATTCACACACACCTGCACAACCACACCCACACACCCACAACCATCCACACCCCCCCCCACCATCCACACCCACACCCCTCACCATGCCCACTAACAAGAATCCAAAGTTCAGTAACCGAGAGTTGGAGGTCCTTGTTGATGAAATCCTCAGAGTCGAGCCACAGCTCTTTGGAACATTGGTCAGACAGACCAGCATTGCAGCAAAAACAGCCATGTGGCAGACTATCGTCGATGCTGTGAATGCTGTTGCGGACACCAGAAGGACCAGGCAGGAATGCCAAGCCAGGTGGTACGATCTGCGGAGGAGGGTCCGAGCCAAGATGCTGGAGGAACACAACCAGGCCAACGCCACTGGAGGAGGGCCCTCCCGCAGACCCGTACACTACCAGCCCTGGGAGGAGAGGGTGATGGCCATACAGCCGGTGGAGGCAGTCGAAGGATTAGGAGGACTCCGAGACCCGGGTGAGTACACAAACAACGCACCTCACATGGGGGGAACGTCATCCACAACCAAACTCACAAACAGGCACGCAACCACCCCAAGCTATCGCATGACTCACCCACACTCCATGAACACGCACATGCCACTGCCGCCACCATGCCCCATGCACCCAGCTGGACAATGTCAAGTCACAGGCCACAGCAGACACCAACACATGACACGGTAACCCGGATGGCGGGAGGGTGGGCCCCAAAAATCACATCGTGCAACTCAGAAGCAGACAACAATGCCCACTGCCCATATGGCCCAGGTCACAGCCAGACAAACAGTGTGTCCCCACACAGGAAAGACTCGCCAGCAAATGGCGGACGCCTTGCATCAACACATGGGGGTGAAGGCACTGTTTTGCACATGACAGCAGCTAATGAACAGCCAACACTGTGAAAGAGTGGCAGCACACACAACCACAGCAGCAGCGCACACACAGACACTACACCCAATGGGTGCCTGGAGATCAGAAACAAACTCACAGCAACAAGCCAAGGGCCATTCAAAGGACTGGAAAAAGTGTGTGTCTAGGAAGCTGGGCTGAGGTGACAGAGGGTGACACACAGAGGGAGGGAGAGGGGGACAGAGAGGGAGGGAGAGGGGGACAGAGAAGGAGGGAGAGGGGGACAGAGAGGGAGGGAGACACAGGGACACGGACAGAGGGAGGAGGCAGACACACGGAGGGAGGAAGAGGGGGACAGAGAGGGAGGGAGAGGGGGACAGAGAGGGAGGGAGACACAGGAACACGGACAGAGGGAGGAGGCAGACACACGGAGGGAGGGAGAGGGGGACAGAGAGGGAGGGAGAGGGGGACAGAGAGGGAGGGAGACACAGGAACACGGACAGAGGGAGGAGGCTGACACACAGAGGGAGGGAGAGGGGGACAGAGAGGGAGGGAGACACAGGGAGAGCAAATCAGCCGTGTGGTGTGTGGGAATGTCTGCTCGTCAGCAGGTAGACTGCGTGCATGTAGCCAAGGGTGGCCAGTGCCAGAACCCCCCCCTTTTCCCCATGGCAAAACACAGGCCCATGTCACAACCTGTTCACGAGCACAACGACAGCTACCTGCATTATATAAGTGTGTGGATCCACTCCATGTGCACATGTACAGTGCTACACGGAAGGCGCCAATGCATGGCTCGCCACACCTGCCCACTCCACTGCTGACTGCAGTCACACTTGACGCAGCAAGTAAGACTGTGCCACACATATTTAAAGGGGCCAAAGTGGTGTCCAAGGGACACACCCATGCACAAGTGCACTGTGAGTGGAATGCAAGACAGATCCTAATTCCAAGAGGAAAAGTGCCAACTTTGAAACTGATGAAACATGGATGTTGCATGGACTAAAATTAACATTGTCTCTCTCACACACAGGTCAACGTCATGGTTCACCCCCCAACACTGGGGGGGAAGACTCACAGGACCCGGATCTGCGGGAGCCCGATCCCACCGGCAGCGACGACTCTCACCACTCTGTGGACAACCCCGACCGACCTGGCACCTCTGGTGTCCAACCACCTGCAGCACCTGCGTCAGGTACAACTGTGCCAACCACCACCCCCACTCCTGCCACATCCCAGGAGACACCCAGGATCCCTGCCCCACCACCACAATGCAGCCAGGCTGGCCAGGAGGGACACGGTGTCCCGGGCACCCAGGAGGAGGCAGGCGACAACGCCAATGCCACCCCTCAGGGGTCCCGGAGACCCGATGTACCCACAAGGGCAGGCCAGGTGCAAGTGGGCAGGGGTGGTGGGAGTGGAGGACGGCGGAGGCGCGAGCCTGACCAGTTGGCTGGGGAACCGGTATTTGCCCATGTCCGTAACATCATGGACACATACCGGCAGCACACCACGGGCATGGCCCAGGTTGTGTCCATCCTCGAGGGGATCAAGACCCAGCAGGCCCAGCAACATGCCTGTCTACTGCAACACCAACGGAGGATGGAGGATAGACAGGCTGAGCAAGTGACGGTGTTCCAGGGGATTCACGATACACTCCGTCGGATGGCCGACAACATGGCCGACCCTCCCTGTGCCAGAAGGCGGAGAACATCACCACCCACAGGGAGGGAGCAGGAGGAGGAGGAGGAAACATCCGATGGAGCATCCCAGACGTCGTCACGGCCTGCTTCTGAGGGTCCCCGCAGGAGGGCAGGTCGTCCACGTAAAAGACCGTGAGGGTCGGCGCAACATCACCATCTCCCAGGACACCTGGCCTGGCACCTGGCCCACTGGAGCAACAGCATCACAGCATCAAGAGACATTCTCTGCCACATGGCCCTGCTGGTCACTGTCTGACCAATGTTGACAAAGACTGTGGCATGGACTCTGAGGATTTCAAATGGCAAGGACACCAACTCCCCTACTGAACTTTGGATTCCAAACTCCCGGAAAGCCCCTCACTTTATCCCCCCCCCCCCCCAAATAAAAATTCACACCATGAAGAGAAGATGCCTGCTGGTTGCATTATTACCTTACATGTGTGTTGTAAAGTCTAAACATGCCTGAGCTCTCTTTTGACTCCAACCATCCACACCCTGGGGCCTGAGTCTGGCACAGGACACATGGGTCACAGGGTATTAGTCAAGACAGACATGGAGCACCATACACACCCGTGATGGGCCCAACCAGCTGAGGGGGTGGCCGCACAACCGTGCTGACAGACACATTGAGTACAGCAACAGTCATGCGCAGAGGTCAGGGATCATGTCCAGGGTCCTGGGGGGCACCCAGGTATGTGTAGACAGGTGGCAGAACCATGTCCTGCAAGCTTGAGTCCGGTGGATGCAGAGAATGGGGGCCTGGCCTATGTTGGATGCATGGGGATGGCACATGTCACAATACCCACACAGTCATGGACATCATGCCCAATACACAGTCTCAGCCCACACACACAGCTTGCATCTAGCTACTCGACACATCGACACATAGCCACTATCAGGGAGAACCATGCCAGACATGCTGGATGCACCGTGGCAACACACCAGTATTGATGGAGAAGAGGCACCTTGGAGGCATAGGGACACCTTTATTAGTCATGTTTTCGGGATTGCAGAGGCAACTTGAAGTACACATGAACACATCTTGTGGAGTAACATGTGGGTCCAACACTGGCACCCGCCTTCTGCAGCACAAATGCGTGTTAGCCATGGAACTGGCACACAATTGTCGGCTAACAGATAAACACCCACAGCTGCTCACGGAGAGCCTGCCACACACCATTGATCCGCTGATGTGGAAGTCCCACACCATGTCAAGCCAATGCTAACCGCATGTGTCCGAGGGCAGTGTTACACACATTGATGCCATCATCACAATCCACTATCCCATCACTGATGACTGTCAACAAGTCTGACCATCTATTCAGGTGTACACAGCTGCATGTCGTGTCCCATGGTGATGCTACATGGCTGCAGAGGAACCAAACATCGACAGGGGCAGTGTGCATACATCATGAACAACTGCCACACCCAATACACCCCTGATGCATCCCTTACCCTATGGAGACTTCCAAACGTGTCCGTGCCTGTAACGCTGAGTCAGCCCACGATGACGTGTCCATGAGGAATAGCAGTGCCACAACAATGCAAGCAGCAGACGGCATGCGCAAGTACCTGGGGAAGAGAGACACACAAGAAGTCAGCCACAAAAAGCACAGCCACTTGCATGTGCATTTACTCGACACATGTATGGATGACAACATGCTAGGTCACAATTATGACTGGGGAAATACAACCATCACTGCCACCATCACTCCAGTGACACACCCACACACACCTCTGACTCACGTGCCATACATGCAGGTGGAGACACACATCACAACACATGCCACACGGGGACCAATGCGTGCACACTCAGACACTGGTACTCACCACTAAGCAAAGAAGTCGCGTATGAGCCGAGTCCGCATGTCCTCTCGCGGCTCCACATCCTCCACATCACTAGCCCCATTGCCAAGCCCTTCGTCCTCCACGGGTGGATGGTCCTCGTCATGTTGATCCAGGATGAGTGGCACAGCTCTCTCAACTGCCATGTTGTGCAGCATGCAGCAGACCATGAAGATTTTGCAGACCTTCGCAGGGGCATATGGGAGCGCGCCGCCGGTCTTGTGGAGGCACCGAAATCGGCTCTTCAGCAGGCCAAACGTCCTCTCTATCACTCGCCTTGTCCAGCCATGGGCGGTGTTGTAGCGGAGCTGGGCCGGCGTGATGGGGTTGCGGAGAGGTGTGAGCAGCCATGGCATGTTGGGATAGCCAGCGTCCCCTACATGGGAAGCACATTGACATCGTTAGAAGTGGTGCAGCGGTCGTGCTGGTAGGCTATGCAAAATACAGGACAGACAGACTGTACCCACCAACAACACATGCTCTTTCGTTGCGCAGCTGCATCATCATTTCAGGCATCCTGCTACGCCTCATGATGTAGGCATCGTGTGCTGATCCTGGAAAACGAGCACAGACATGTGAAATCAACCTGTTGGACTGACACACCACAAGGGCATTGATGGAGTGGTAGTGCTTCCGATTGCGGTACGCCACCTCCCGTGCGTGTGGTGGTACCAAAGCTACATGTGTCCCATCTATGGACCCAATGACATGGGGCATCCCTCCCAGGGCATAGAATCCACGCTTGACCGCAGTCAACTGTTCAGGGGTTGGGAACTTGATGAAGTCATCCAGGTGAATCAACATGGCCTCTAAGAAATCATGCAGCACACGGCAGAACATGCTCTGGGACATGCCACCAACATGAGCTATGGTATATTGAAAGGTACCCGTGGCAAGAAAATGTAGGGCAGCCATTACCTTCAGCTGGGGTGTCAGTGCCGTAGGATACCTGTGCTGCGGTTGCAGGTGTGGTGCCAGTCTCGCCGTCAACTCCAGAATCAACGGTTGGGGGAAGCGGTAGAGCCGGATGCTGTCATTCTCCCGCATGTCAGCCAAGTCCGGAATTGCTCGGGCAAGAGGCGGCGCTCTGCAGTAATTTGGAAGTGACAAGGAAGAGTGAGTGCACTACGACAACAATTCATATGTACTGAGCACATGTTAATCTGTCAATACACATATGCTACATAGGGAGTCAGGTATGTGCTACATGCCCAGGACACGTATGGATGCAAGGTGACACCCCTACCAAGACCCAGCTACACACGGAGATTGAGAACCTCCCCATGCCATGCCATGGGAATAGCTGTGTCCCAGTGCAAGTGAACAGCCAGACGCAAGACAGGAGTGACATACGCCCACACATCAGCAGAAGTAGGATGCCGATTGCAGAGACTGGTAGCGGAACACTAGAGCCACAGGTCACATGACATTACACTAGGACAGCCCACACACCTTGCCATGAAGGTGCACATGTCATGACTCACCACACATTCATTGTGAGGATGCAGACATGTCCTTGTCACGGTACTCCGTGTCCCATGCATACATGTGCACCTCACATCCGCTACCACATGTGGCATGGTGTGCGGAACAGTGTGCAATGTCAATCTACACACAGACACATGTTGGTTGCTGCAACGGCTGCAGCTTTTGAGGGTGCTCCAACATCAACCTGATGGGAAGCCCCCACACATCCATGACATAGTCACATTGTGCACCGTGGGTAGTGACAAGTCAGGTGTGGTAACCCCTGTACCGGGCATCAGGGGACACTTCCGTGTGTTGGTGTCCGTGCCATGCCAGTGACGCTCACCCCAAGTGTGCAGTACGACATGCACACATGTCAAAGGAGTCAAGGGCATGCCTGGCACACATTGCACCATCACACAGTACATCTGTAGACATCTCATCATACATCTGGTGCCTTCTCGACTCAGGAGTAATGTTCCACATCACAGGCCGTCACACCTGTGCCCCACACATGTAGTAATGCACAGACGATGCCTTGATGTCAATTAATGGACAAGTATGTCCATTCATGGACAAGTATGTCCATCCATGGACAAGTATGTCCATCCATGGACAAGTATGTCCGCCCTATCCCTACCTGTGTGCCGCCTGTCACCACTGTAATGTGTGAAAACCGCTGTACTGCTGCGAAGAGGGCCTGTGTACGTTCCCATATCACTATGGGAGTGCTGCCGTATGTGTACCCATCGTGATGGCGAGCGTACAGGCATGTGTACGGCCCGTACCACTACGAGTACGCATACGCAAGAACACCCATAGTGGTAGGGCCGTACGCACGCCTGTACGCTCCCTATCACTATGGGTGGCCTCGCGTATGCGTACTCGTAATGGTACGGGCCGTACACACGCCTGTACGCTCCCTATCACAACGTGTACGCATACGCGAGGCCACCCATAGTGATAGGGAGCGTACAGGCGTGTGTACGGCCCGTACCACTACGAGTACGCATACGCGAGGCCACCCATAGTGATAGTGAACGTAGGCACGCGTGTACGGGCCGTTGCAATGCATTTGGGGTGCCCTAGGGCCCCGGAACACCTGTGTGTGAAGCTCCAAATTACATAGGGGACACATGAGGGACAAGTATTAAGGCCTACATGCATGCTGGTTGTCATGGAGACCAAGTTCAAAATTTGAATTTGTTCTGGAAGGTGCACAGCAGAAGTCAGTTGGAATTAATCTACTTTGTTGCAATGTGTTTGTGCGGCTGACATCATGCAGGAGAATGAAACCGATAGAGAACACACAGACTGCTAGGTTTGAAGGGATTGGAGGAAACATAGGATGACCAATCACTCTGTACTCCTGTGCATGAGATGGCCCAGCAAGGCAGATATAAGGCAGCCAGGTCCCATGAGGGAGCACTTGCCTGCACATCTTTGTATTCCACGACCCAGCTGCTGCTACTGATTCCCTGGAACCATGTCAAGGGCTGTGGAGAGGTCACAGCCATTCACCCTGGATGAGAACATGGCTTTGGTGGATGTGATCCTCCCACGGTACCCCATGCTGTATAGGCGACCAGGTTATCAGGTGAGTTCAGTGTCCACTGGCACAGACTGTGTCCCTTTTTAGTGACTGTGACTTCTGCCATTGTGTCCAGGTGTGACACACATGCTATGTACTGTACGGGGGACCCAGGGGGGGGAATGCCTGATGTCTCCCAGCAGTGCCCTGAGACAGGAGGGGTGGGGGCCTATCACTCCCAGCAGTGCCCTGAGACAGGAGGGGTGTGTGCAGAGTCCTCCCAGCAGTGCCCTGAGACAGGAGGGATGTGTGTAGAGTCCTCCCAGCAGTGCCCTGAGACAGGAGGGGTGTGTGCAGAGTCCTCCCAGCAGTGCCCTGAGACAGGAGGGGTGTGTGCAGAGTCCTCCCAGCAGTGCCCTGAGACAGGAGGGGTGTGTGCAGAGTCCTCCCAGCAGTGCCCTGAGACAGGAGGGGCAGGGGCCTATCACTCCCAGCAGTGCCCTGAGACAGGAGGGGTGGGTGCCTATCACTCCCAGCAGTGCCCTGAGACAGGAGGGGTGTGTGCAGAGTCCTCCCAGCAGTGCCCTGAGACAGGAGGGGTGGGGGCCTATCACTCCCAGCAGTGCCCTGAGACAGGAGGGGTGTGTGCAGAGTCCTCCCAGCAGTGCCCTGAGACAGGAGGGGTGGGGGCCTATCACTCCCAGCAGTGCCCTGAGACAGGAGGGGTGTGTGCAGAGTCCTCCCAGCAGTGAAATGAAATGAAATGAAATGAAAAAGGAATTTGCTAAAGCGCACTGCTGCCAAGCGGCTTCCTGGCGCTGACACCTCGTCCAGACTCACAAGAACAGTCCCAGAGAGCTAGTTAGGGAAAGCTTGGGAAAACAGAAAAGTTTTAAGGGCCTTACGAAAGTGGGTGTAAATAGGAATAGAGTGAAGGAAAAGAGGAAGACTGTTCCAAAACCGGGGGGCCAGGACTGAGAAACGAGTGCCACCAATGCGGGATTTACGGAATCGAGAGACATGGAGAAGAGAAAGTGAGGAGGAGCGGAGAGTGCGACTAGGAACGTGGGGAGCAATGAGAGAGTTGATGAAATAAGGAGCAGAACGGGCATGAGCCTGAAAAGCAAAACAAGCAAGTTTGAAATAGGATATGAAATGCACGGGGAGCCAGTGGAGGCATTTAAGAGCAGGCGTGATGTGGGAGGTTTTGGGAAGACGAAGGATAAGGCGAGCCGCCTGGTTTTGGATGGCCTGCAGGCGGCGGGTTTCGTAGGCAGGAATGCCAACGTACAGGCCATTCCCATAATCCAGGCGGGACGTGATGAGGGCAGTGATAATAGTTTTGAGGGCATCAACAGAAAAGAACCTTGAAATCTTATGAATTAAACGAAGGGAAAGAAAGCAAGAAGACACCACAGAACTTATATGGGCGTGCATAGAAAGATCCTGGCTAACCTTAATACCCAAGGTCCGAACAGAGGAAACCGGTGATGGAGAAGGACCAAAGGAGAGGGGCCAGTGGGAAGGGGACCAAGGGATGGAGGGGCCACCCGTGAGTACAAGCTCCGTTTTATCAGGGTTGAGCTTCAAATGATTGAAGCTCATCCATTGGGAGATAAAGATAAGAGTAGAAGAGAATTTGGGAAGAGAATCAAGAGGGGAAGAGAGATCGAAGACGAGCTGGAGGTCGTCTGCGTAATTGTACACAGAGACCCCCAGCTCCAAAAGTGAGGAGATGAGAGGACGGATATAAAGATTAAAGAGTAGAGGGGAAAGGGAAGAACCTTGGGGAACCCCGCAGGTGACCGGACGCGGGGGAGCGGAAAAGCCGGAGAGCTGTACCGCTTGTGACCTGCCTTGAAGGAAGGACGCCACCCAAGATAGAACGTGGCCCTGGATGCCCGCCGTGCTGACACGATCGAGGAGGATGGCATGGTCGACCGTGTCAAACGCAGCGGACAGATCAAGAAGAACCAGGGCTTGAGGGAGGTTTTTGTCCGCCATCCCCTTGAGTTCATCAAGGACTGCAAGAACCACTCCCTCAGTGGAGTGGCCTGGGCGAAAGCCTGCCTGATGAGAGGCCAAAAGGGAATTCTCCTCAATATAGGCGGACAAGCAGGATGTTACGTAGCTTTCCAAAATCTTCCCAAGGTAGGGAAGCAGTGCCCTGAGACAGGAGGGGTGGGGGCCTATCACTCCCAGCAGTGCCCTGAGACAGGAGGGGTGTGTGCAGAGTCCTCCTGAGGAAATATTAATTTTATGATCAGTTATGTCCCCTATCTTAGACCCCAACGGCTCCATGTGCATGCTACAAGTACATGTATGTTCCCTCCAGTTCCAGTTATGAAGACGCAAATACATGTGCGTCCACCGTCAACATGTCCTCTTTCAAATCCGCCATGAATGAGTCGGATATTCCGTTCCTAAGTATGAAAGGCCACCGACTTTATGTGGTTCACTTTCCACGTTTTACAGTTCAGGCGAGTAGGCCCTGAATTCTGCCATCAAGCCTTTTCCTGCTTTCTGCCTCTGAAAGCTCCAGTCCGAGCCCACATCTGTATCCATGAACTTTGTCCTACTCCCTGCGCGGCTAACGGTGCCTGATCCGGCTTGTTGCCTGCCAAAAACTGTATTTCACCTTCAAGATTATCTGCTCCGCTCCTCATCCGATGCATTCCTGTCTAGTAGCTTAGGTAAACATTCTTCCAGCTACCGAGCAAAGGGCCAGGCCTCACTGTCCTCATGCAAGTAATTCATAGCCCCTGTTACTATGGAGGATTCCTGCCCCCTCGCATCTCATGTAGACACTTAGACGCTTGTACACGCACTAACCGTCAGTATAGAATAGATTCCGTCCGAGAGACCTTTCCTTTTGGATAATACAGTTCTTTAAACATAAGATATTAGATATGATTTGGGATTAGGTTGACATGACCCCCCAGACTTCTGTCTCCACATGTAGAGCTAAATGTCAAGTCCCCTTCACCCTCTAGTTGCACGTCAATCACACGTCATGCGGCTGCACACGCATCTCTGCCAAGTATTTCTGCTGACATTGCAGGATTCTCTTATGGATCCACCCACTTGTGACATCATGTTTAATGACGTTTCTAGTTACGCCTATATGTACGCCATGTTTTAATTACGTATGTGTATTATTATCTGTATTATCAGCTGTTACGCCTCCTGCATCTGTCTTAATGTAATGCTTTTCATATAAATATCTTTACTTGTCAATAATGTATTGCTTTCCCTTCCTGAACCCTCGTGGTGATGGAATTTGATGCCTATGGTTCGAACCATAATTCCTTGTAAGGAATAAAGCCTTTCAGAACCTCTAATACCACGGATTCTGCCTCTTATTTTTACTGAGTTATTCTTACTAGACTTTACCGCATAAAAAATAGTACAGGTAATGAAATATTTACCACATAAATTGGCGCCCGAACAGGGACACTTTCTCATCTCACGCGCCGGAGGTGCGTTGCAGGCCCGGTCTCCTGCCACAGCTGGACGGACAACAACGCGTACCCGCAGGATTTCCTGTATCTCCCTCCGGCCAAGCGGGGGCGACTGAGGCTGCGATCAACACCCAGACGAGGCGGTGAGAAGTGCGAAGTATCCCGACCAGAGCCTAGCTGAGAGAGCAAGATCCGAGGTATACAGAGGCCCACCAGGTTCCGAAGTTCCGAGTCGAGTCGAGTCCGGTCCAGTCCAGTTCAGTTCCGAGGCCTTCCGTTCCGTGCTACCCGGTGAGTACCGTTGCCGGGGAGGCATTTAGACGTGCACATTAGGTTGTGCCGGTCAAGACGGGTTTGGGTACACAAATCCGGTCTGCACTGTTTCAGCAGTGTATCTGTACTGTTTAGCAGTATATCTAGTATGTCTTGCATATAATTCAGTATTATCTAGTGTTAGTATTATGTCAGTAACTAGTTTCCTATTAGTTATCATCGTTCGTTAACTGTTAAATGTTAAATGTTTTAATACGTTCTACATATTGTGGTGTGAATGATTGTTCATTATTGTGTTTATTGTATTAAGTGTGTTCAAGATTAAGTAATAAGGTCTAAAAATGCCGCTCTTTTCAAAATTAAGACAGATCAAAACCAGAAAAGGGGTACTCGAAGAAGCTGTTCCCATTCCACCTAGGGACACTCCAGGGAACTTTATGTATCATAAGCATGGCCTAGATGCCGTATTATTTCTTGATTTATGGGTGGACTACACCAAAGATTTACCAGAAAGTCAGAGGTGGCCCGCAGCTGGGACCTGGGATGCAGATTGCATCATGAGAGTAGAAGAAGAATTATGGAAAAAGAAAGCCAGACAGTCACAGAAAGATGCCATTGAATTATGGCGTAAGGAATCATATAGACGTACAGAAAAGGCGCTCAGACAGGAAGAGAAAAGTAGGGAGAATTCAAATAAAGCCCGAGAAAATATATTAATTGAGGAAGGTACCCGAGTAAAAGCAGAACAAGTAGACAGACAACGAAACACTCTTATGAATGGTATGTATCCTCTTTTGGCCGAAGGGTTACCTCAGGCCACCCCGGAAATACCGAAAGACTTGACACCTCCATTACTCCCGATAAAAGCACATCCCAAAACAGCAAAAGATGTTTTCCTTTCTTCCTATTTAGATGATGTAGCTCCTGAATATGCTAATGTTCCGCCACACACACCGCCTACCGATGGTGCTCAACGCCAAGATCATCCGTCTGTATCCCCGCAACAACAAACTCCTACGCACATTCCCGCAGGTCCATCTGTTTCTACCGCTTTTCCTACATCTACAGTTTCTATCTTACATCCAACAAATCCTTTCGTGCCTAGCACCTCAGACGGTGCGACAGGAGGTACGACAGAAATTTTTGCCACGCCACCCCGAGGAAATAAATTATTCCTTAGAGATTTAGCATACGAACGTACACCCCAACTAGCAACTTCCGACATGTTTAAAGAGCATCTAGTGGATTGTAGATATGATCCTGTGCCCGGTAGACGGGACGGTATGCTGCTGTCATCACTACGTATACGACGAGCTTCAAGGTATTTAGCGACGCTACCAGGAATGGTGGCACATTTAGACAATATATATCACTTTGTCCAATCAGGGCGAGGCCCTGAAAGTATTGACGAAGCCATGGAATACCAGAAAGTGGATGTACAGAGACAACTGTTACGCTTCTTCATAAACTGTGTGATCAGAAACCAAGACAGGCCTGAGGTAGAGCAGAAGGAAATGCAAGTACTTACCAAATGGGGTCAGAATATATCAGAAGGGAAACATGATAGACAGACATGTATAGTAGTTATGTGCCGAAAGATCCGCAAAGAAGTAGAATGAATACATAAAGAAAGATTAGAGACAGACCAACATGAATCAGAGGGAGAGGAGGACGAAGAATCAGAAATGCCCACAGGACACTTAGAGACAATGGCTTATGTAGGTAAAGGAAGATCTTTTAATAATACCAGATGCTTTAATGATCCAATACGTCCGATACGTCCAGAATATAACAGAAATTTTCAAGCCCCTATGTTAAATATAAGGTCTCCTGAACACCTATTCCAAGCTGCTGATAAATTACTCCGAGACCGAAGGGGGTACCATATGCTCGATTCCATGGATGAACAAGAATTAGCCAGGTCAGCAGTACAATGGGCTGACAGTCCCGGCAAATACAGTGATGATGCACTAGCACACACGTTTCTGAACCTTACCCCAGACGAACAGCGTTTAGCTGGTATATACATGATTCAACACCTCCTTATATTATATAAAAGCCAACACTCCGATCCTGGACCCCTACCTGACGTATTGACAGAATTACTCACGAATAAATGGAGAGGTTCGGGTACTGATTTAATTAAAGAAATTCTAGAATTTCGAAACCAGTATATAGTTTTCGTATGCCCGGAACATGTTCCAGTTCCCACTATGGGAAGAAAAATGTATCACATAGATAGACAGAATCCCTTACGCGAAGTGCACCCAATCAGAGGTGAAGATAATACCTTTAAACGCGTGTTTGTGTACACGCCTATAACTAAAATTGAATTATTAGAAATGAAGAAAGTAGTACCCAGCCATGACAAGGATCCAGCAGGTTTCCACCGTGAGATAAAAGACATGTTACTCATGGGAGAGTATACCTACCCCGACATTATGAAAATATTAAAAGTATTAATGCCTGCCGGTATTTACGAGAAACTCAAAGAAAAGGAATGGGAGGTGGGAGACCAAAAGATAGATTGGACAGCATTAGAAAACGAAGAAAAGGCCCGAGCTGCAGGATCAGGGCTTGGGGAAAAGACTACAGCACTACCAGGATTACTAGTGCAGGTACTGCCACGTTTATTAACTATGAAAAAGGAGGACTGGGGTGCAATCTCAGCCTGTAAACAAAAGCAAGATGAAGACACTAGTGATTTCTATTCCCGATTTGAAAAATGTTTTGGTATTAATAGTGGCATAAAAGCAAGTAGCGAGTCATATCCACATCTGTTTGTGACAAAATTAGTTGAAAATTCCCTACCGCAAGTTAAGAATAGAGTATTGAAATTCGAGAGTACCTGGCAAGGTAACACCCCGTCACAGATGTTACAGATGTTACAATATCACCACAATAGAATTAGAGAAGAACAAGAACATGAACAAAGACGTATGAAAGATACGAAAATGAAAATGCTTGTGGCTCAGTCAGTTCCAGCTGATGGTCATAAAAAGGGTGATTCTGCAGGTCCGGCGAAAGGGACATGCAACTATTGTAAACAACAAGGTCATTATATACACGATTGTGCAGTTCTGAAACATAATATCGCCACGGGTAAAACGCAGGAAAGACCACGTCCACCTAGACAGGATCAGAACCAACCACAAATCCCTCAGCATGCACAATCTAGGCCAGCTCCGCAACAGGCAGCTCCACAACAGACCGTAGCCACATCACAGCAGCAGCCTATCGCTGCCACACAAGCAACAACGCAACAGATGTACCAGTATGCACAAACTGATTATCCCGATTATCAGCGATACACATGAAATAGCCTAGAGAGGGAAGTTGGCTTACCCCTTATCGAGGTTCCTGTAGATCAAGAGGGACCTTATGTACATAGTGAACTATTAGGGGAAGACAGAAAGTTTTTACTTGATACAGGGGCAAGCAGAACAACTATACGACGCAGTGAAGTTCCAGGGGCACCCCTCTCAGGCTCACAGAATATTTCCCTTGGATTCTCAGGAAAGCCTATCATTAATGAAGTATCGCAACCCCTTCCACTTACGGTTGGTCCATTGACACGAACTACAGATTTATTGCTTACTAAATCATGTCCAGAAAACTTGTTAGGTATAAAAACATTGAAAGCTCTAGGAGCTATAATATGTTGTTCTCCGGAAGGAGTACGATTATTTTTACGTGACTTCAAAGGTCACTACGTGTCCAGAGACATGGATCACCGGCTGCAGAATTTACCTACACATTTATGGGCACAAGGCCCTACTGATGTTGGTTGCATGAACATTACACCATATCGAGTCACACTAAAAACAGGAGTGGTACTACCACGAATGCGACAATACAAGTTACCACCAGATGCTGTTGTGGCTTTACTGCAAATCATTGACGAGCTCATTGCACAAGGAGTGGTTGTGGAAACCGACTCCAATGTATGTAACTCACCGATAATTCCGATTCTTAAAAGAACGGACCCAAAGGCACCACCAGTATATCGATTAGTTATTGATCTGCGCGAATTAAATAAATGTATTGTACCACAATACCCTGTGGTCCCAGATATCTCTTCATTACTAACAGCTATTGATTCAGAAGCAACGTTCTTTACTGTAATTGATCTCAAGAATGCCTTCTTTAGCGTCCCAATAGATCCGGAAAGTCAATATTTGTTCGGATTCAGTTTAAATGGACGAAGTTTTAAATTCACACGCGCACCTCAAGGATTCACAGAAAGCCCCAGCATCTATAGCCAAGCACTGAAACGAGAACTTGACAGTATCCACATGCCAGTTAACACTGCCCTGCTTCAATATGTCGATGATCTGCTGATCACCGCCCGAAGCGAACGTAAATGTGAAGAAGCGTCACTGACGGTTTTACAGTTTCTAGCCAAAAAGGGGCACAAGGTGTCCCCTTCTAAGCTGCAATTCTGTGTCCAGCAAGTTGTTTACCTTGGGCACTTGCTGTCCAAGGAGGGAAGACAGCTTACACCCGACCGCATCCAGTTAATTGCTAACATGCCACCACCTAAGACACAAAAGGAGGTGCGGGCTTTTATAGGCCTCACTTCATACTGTAGGCAGTGGATCCCTCAATATGCATTTCTAGCAAAACCACTCATTCAGTTGACAACACAGGAGGCAGCCACATCGACTGTCCTCCCTTGGACTCAAGAACATACACATGCTTTTGAAAGCTTAAAGAAAGCTTTATGTCAAGCACCTGTTTTAGCAACACCATGTTACAGTAAGCCTTTTACACTCTTTGTTACAGAACGCGAAGGTACTGCCTTGTCAGTACTCACTCAGGAACAAGCAGGATCACACAAACCATGTGCTTATTTTTCTAGTACATTGGATCCCGTAGCTCAGGCTCTTCCTGCGTGCCTGAAATCAGTGGCAGCAACAGCTTTAGCAATCAGACAAAGCGATGCCATAGTATTAGGACATCAATTGACAGTACAAGTACCACACGCAGTAGAGGTTCTCTTGAACCGCACACAAACACAACACTTGACTATAGCAAGACTCACCGGTTATGAATTAACATTGTTTCAGCCACACATAGAAATCAGACGTTGTAATACATTAAATCCTGCCACACTTTTGCCAGTAAACGGAACAGATCCATTAACACATGATTGTATTGAAGTCATTACTATCACGACGAAACCCAGACAAGATTTGACAGATATCCCCTTATCAGATCCGGACCTAACATTGTATGTAGATGGTTCATGCATGAGAACAAGTACAGGAGAGTTAGTGGCCGCTTACGCAGTCACAACAGACACTGAAGTCATTGAAACAAATTGTATTAACACTCTGTCAGCTCAAGCAGCAGAGCTCATCGCTCTGACACAAGCCTGTATTCAAGCCAAAAATAAGAAAGTCAACATATACACAGATTCACGTTATGCATTCGGAGTCGTCCATGACTTCGGCGTACTGTGGCGAGAGAGAGGTTATTTAACTTCTCACGGTACCCACATCCAACACGGACCCCTCATTCAAGCTCTATTAGACGCGATTCATCTACCTACTGCAATATCGATTATGAAATGCAAAGCCCATACAAAAGTTACCGATATCATTTCCCAGGGTAACGACCTAGCTGACAGAACAGCTAAAGAGACTGCTCAGAACCAGACTCATACAACTGACCCGACAAAAACAATAGTTCCGACACCAACACATTGCATGACAGTTAAGGATCCCGCCCTTGATGTAATTGACATACAGACACATGCTACACCAGAAGAAATAAAGAAATGGACTGAATTAGGAGGGATCCAAACGGATCAAGGATGGATGACGAAGGGAAAATCTATATGGTTTCTTCCCGACTCCATGGTTCAAGTCATCATTAACACAATACATAGTCCAGCGCACCTAGGAGAAAAAGCTATGCTAGACAGCATTCAACACATTTGGTTCAACAAACACTTGCGAGCAGCAGCCAAACAGAAAGTACGTACCTGTATGATATGTTGTCAGTTTAATCCAGGTAAAAGCATTCCCGTAGAGCAGGGTGGATTTCAACCTCCCGATCACCCTTTTGAAGTCCTCCAGATGGATTATATCCAGATGGAACGATGTCGAGGATTCAAATATGTTCTCGTAGTTGTCTGTGCTCTTTCCCGTTGGACAGAAGCCTACCCGGTTTCCGATTACACTGCCCCGACTACTGCCAAACAGCTAGTTCGAGAATTCTTCCCACGGTACGGTTTGCCTCGTATCGTGTACTCAGATAACGGCCAGCCATTCTCATCCGAACTAATGAAACACGTTTCACTTCTGTTAGGTTACCAATGGAAATTCCACTGTGTCCGACATCCCGAGGCAGCAGGTCTCGTGGAACGTCATAATCAAACTCTGAAAATTAGATTGTCCAAAATATGTAGAGAAAAAGGTGTCGATTGGATAGTAGCCTTACCAGTTGCGCTCTTTTACATGAGAATGGTAGCACATTCTCGAACAGGGCTATCCCCGTATGAGGTGATCTTCGGTAGACCACCAAATATGTGGGGGACGCCTATACCTCGTAAAATCACTGATGTTGACTGTAATATGCTGACAGATTACCTGGCTTCCTTGATGTCTGCACTACAATCTTGTCGTTCACAGGTAGCTGCAGCTTTTCTCGATAACACTGAGGTGAAGCCCCATGACGTGGTTCCAGGTGACCTGGTTCTTGTGAGGAATTTCGACCGGAAGACCCAGCTGGAGCCTAGGTGGCAGTCGCCCAAGCTCGTCTTGCTGACAACAAGGACAGCCGTGAAGATTGAGGGACGTAAAGGGTGGTTGCACTCGAGCCATATCAAAAATTTTTATGGACTACCGTCCGATGTGAACACTCAGCCCTGCATTCCCTCACAGACAGACTCAAAGCTCCCCTTGGTTGAAAGGACGGAGAACGAACTCTATAAACTGAAACTAAGGTCTAGCAAGTCAGACAATTTGATTGTTTAAGTCCTCTCCAAGGTGAATCGGTTGAATTTGTCTCTGACATGTATCCTCTAGACCGAAATAGAGAGAGAAATAGACAGATACAGCTTAAAAAACATGCGTACTGTAAATCGCTTCGTAGTCACTGCATAGTGACATTATTAATTTTGTTTTTTCTAAGTCTTCTGATCATCATTTCTAGTATATTGCTACATATGTATTACCCTATTTCTAAGCGTGCTTACAATACTACTGCTGAACATTCTTTTAGCGAATTACCTCCGCATGAGTTGTCTTATAGATTTGCGCTGCGCAACAACACTTTTATTAGTATGTTACATCATTCCCATCAGACCAACAATGCTACCAATTGTTGGATATGTGGCCGACTCCCTCCCTATCAGAACTATAAGGGAGTTTTGCCTCTCTTTCCGTATCCGTTCACACACAATGGCTCCTGTGGAGCATGGTTTAGTTTGATTAATTCCCTGGATTCAAATTCAGTAGTTTATCAAAACAACTGGGTATGGGGAAACCTGAACCTAGTTTTGCTTAAAGCCTGCTACCCTAACAAGGAGGGACTTCCCAAAAGAACAGGAACTGATCTAGAAAATGAAGTATATGGATTAGGTAACTTTACACTTAACCTCATGATTCTGAATGTTGAATCCGAAGCTACACCAATCTTGCCCGCTATGTCAGTATTTCCAGTTAAAGGTGAATTATGTGTAAGAAAGAATGGTTCCATACACATGGGCCATAGTAAATGTACCACTGTGATAAAATTCAGTGATCAAGGCAAGTCTACATTCAGAGCTTCTCGTCATTCCTACTTCATATGTGGCCAGACTGCATATATACGTTTACCTCTAGATTGGGATGGTACCTGTTACATAGCATTCCTTCTGCCACCTGTTTTCCTAGCCCCTCCTGACTATCACAGAAATACCCATTTAGTACACAATAGACAGCAGAGAGATCTCCCGATTGTCGATTACACTGAAACGGCATGGGAGCAATACACAGATTTCAATAAAGGTTTCTTTCCCTATAGAGGTACAGTCACTAATAGTAAACTGATACGTAGATTAACTAGAACCCTTGAAGCAGTAGTGAATGAGACTACTTCCGCCCTAGGCAACTTAACAGAGGAACAGTCTGTGATGCGGATTGTTGTGCTTCAAAATCGTCTTGTCCTTGACGTCATCCTGGCCGATAGGGGCGGAGCTTGTAGGGTCATCGGATCAAGTTGCTGTGTTTTCATACCAGAAAACTCGCCGTCAGTATATAAAGCCATAACTCGCCTTCATAAGATTATAAGCCAGATACACCAGAGTCCAGGCACCTGGACTTGGTCCGGTTGGTTCTGGAGCGTGTTGTCAGCCTGGGGATGGAGGATTCTATCCTTCCTAGGTATTGGCTTTCTCATATTATTCAGTTGCTGCTTATGTCTACAATGTGGGCCAGCGATTTGTGGTCTGTGTGCCACATCGTGTATCCCGCCTTCAAGTTTTCGTTCAAGATCCCGGAAGAAGAAAGAAGAACAAATGATGCTATATGAACAGATTGATGGATTGATGAAGATCGATATCTCCTGAGGGTCCGTAGGGGACAAGGAGGGAATGAGGAAATATGAATTTTATGATCAGTTATGTCCCCTATCTTAGACCCCAACGGCTCCATGTGCATGCTACAAGTACATGTATGTTCCCTCCAGTTCCAGTTATGAAGACGCAAATACATGTGCGTCCACCGTCAACATGTCCTCTTTCAAATCCGCCATGAATGAGTCGGATATTCCGTTCCTAAGTATGAAAGGCCACCGACTTTATGTGGTTCACTTTCCACGTTTTACAGTTCAGGCGAGTAGGCCCTGAATTCTGCCATCAAGCCTTTTCCTGCTTTCTGCCTCTAAAAGCTCCAGTCCGAGCCCACATCTGTATCCATGAACTTTGTCCTACTCCCTGCGCGGCTAACGGTGCCTGATCCGGCTTGTTGCCTGCCAAAAACTGTATTTCACCTTCAAGATTATCTGCTCCGCTCCTCATCCGATGCATTCCTGTCTAGTAGCTTAGGTAAACATTCTTCCAGCTACCGAGCAAAGGGCCAGGCCTCACTGTCCTCATGCAAGTAATTCATAGCCCCTGTTACTATGGAGGATTCCTGCCCCCTCGCATCTCATGTAGACACTTAGACGCTTGTACACGCACTAACCGTCAGTATAGAATAGATTCCGTCCGAGAGACCTTTCCTTTTGGATAATACAGTTCTTTAAACATAAGATATTAGATATGATTTGGGATTAGGTTGACATGACCCCCCAGACTTCTGTCTCCACATGTAGAGCTAAATGTCAAGTCCCCTTCACCCTCTAGTTGCACGTCAATCACACGTCATGCGGCTGCACACGCATCTCTGCCAAGTATTTCTGCTGACATTGCAGGATTCTCTTATGGATCCACCCACTTGTGACATCATGTTTAATGACGTTTCTAGTTACGCCTATATGTACGCCTTTTTTCATTACGTATGTGTATTATTATCTGTATTATCAGCTGTTACGCCTCCTGCATCTGTCTTAATGTAATGCTTTTCATATAAATATCTTTACTTGTCAATAATGTATTGCTTTCCCTTCCTGAACCCTCGTGGTGATGGAATTTGATGCCTATGGTTCGAACCATAATTCCTTGTAAGGAATAAAGCCTTTCAGAACCTCTAATACCACGGATTCTGCCTCTTATTTTTACTGAGTTATTCTTACTAGACTTTACCGCATAAAAAATAGTACAGGTAATGAAATATTTCCCACACTCCCAGCAGTGCCCTGAGACAGGAGGGGTGGGGGCCTATCACTCCCAGCAGTGCCCTGAGACAGGAGGGGTGTGTGCAGAGTCCTCCCAGCAGTGCCCTGAGACAGGAGGGGTGGGGGCCTGGATCATTGATTGTGTAGTTGCCCTCATTCCACCTGTGTCCTTTCAATGGCACGTACTGCTTTTGGCCTTCCCCCACAGGATCATGTCCCTATGACAAAGGTGCAATGCGTTGGATGCATACTATGCCTTGTTGTAAACAGCAAATGTGTTCTAATCTGTGTCCCCGTGACATGTGCAAGGTGTATTGATGTAGTGTCACTTGTTCATCCTCACAGGTAGACGCCTCTGCCAAGGAGCAGATATGGCTGGACGCCGTCAGCGCCGTGAGGAGTGCGGATGGTCGGAGGCGGCACCTGTCCCAGGTGAGGAAACGCTGGCAGGATATCCGGTGCTGGACGCGGAGGATCGCATGGCTCCTGCTGGGGGACTCACCTGAGAGCCACAAGAACCGCGGGCGCCGCCGTCTCTCCCACATCCAGAAACGTGTGCTGGCGGTGGTCTTTCCTGACTTGGACAGGCGTCTACAGGACATGCAGCAGCCGGAAGGGGGTAGGTACATGTGTGTGTTTGTTGTGTTTCACCAGCATTTGTAAGTGCACTGTTCCATGGATACACTTCCAGGGTTTATGGTGCTGTGCAGATCCTGTTACCCACAGTGTTGCAGGCCTCTCCTGCCTCCCTTCCCCACCTTGCAATGTGTTCCCTGGTCTCTGTGTAGTCACTCCATCACAAAGTTATGTGGCCTGACACCTTCTCCAAGTGTACAATGCCTGCAGCATCATGTGTGGGGGTGGTGTGTAACAGGTTTTGTGACCTTGCCTGTGCCCTGTCCAGTTCTGGACTTGTGGGTTCCATGTCAGTTGGCACTAATGCTGATTTCAGACATGGGAGTTAATCTCTTGAGTGCGAGGCCTTCCAGCAGGCATGTCCCATGTGGTGGCCTGTGACATGATGTACATGAGTGTGCGTTACGCATAGTGCAGGGATGTTAGCGTGTGTTGCAGTCATTTCCATTCAGGAGCATGGAGTTGTGTGGCCACTACTGTCCCCAGGGGCATATTTTCCTAGGTATCATGTGTGTAATCCGAGAATGTCGACATTCTCTGTGTCTACAGCATAGGTTGTGCTCTGTGCCATTGTCCCCTGGCACCATGTTTCTTGACGTGAGATGTATTACAAGTGTCCACTGTCCAGCCTGACCTGATTTTCAAAGTACATACTCACGGTGGCCATTGCCTGTGTGTCTTGTAGCAATCATCTGATGATGCCCATTTGTACATGATTCTTTGGACAGGCGCACCTTGGGTATTTGGTGTGCAATCTTGAATTATTGCATCCCATGTGTGTTTCACCCAGACTAAGAGATGTAAGTGCTTCCTGTGTCTCCACAGATTTGTCTCATGTAGGGGGTGGGTGGGTGGGGCGGCCATGGCCTACATGTCAAGACCTGTCATCTCCTTGCTCGGACTGGCCAGTGTGTGATGTTTGTCTGGACATACACTCAAGGTGCAGCGTGCCAGTCAGGGTGGGCATGTTCTCAGTATTACCTATGCTGCATGTGCCTCTAGTTCCTGGATTTGGTCCCTGCCATCCCAATTTCCTGCCACGCTGTGTGGTGCAGATGCAGTGCTGTATTGTCCCCAGGGCCTTGCTCCTCAGTCAGAATAGCATGTCATCTCATTTGCTATTGTGTCATGCTCTCCATAGTTTTTCCATGGCATGGTGGGTCACACAACTGTGTCTTGCAGGGCCTACGTATGTACCTTGTTTTGTAGTTGTAACTCATCCTTTGTTTCAGGCTATGCACTGTAACCTACGTAGATTGTACTCATGTGACATATGTATACAGGTGTATGATTACTTTCTGTCTCTTCACCCTGCCCACAGCATCGTCGGGGGACACGGAGGGAGACATGGACACAGACGGCGCGGAGGGACCGAGCACCAGTGCCAGCGGTGACATCGGGGCTGGCACATCGAGTGGGACTGATGCGGAGGAGAGTGAACCCGGGGACCTGTCGACTGGCAGAACAGAGTATGAAGCTGACGGGTCCGAGGATGATCTCTCCGAGTGGGCGGTGGCTGCACCACCATCTGACAGCAGCCCTACATCTGGCACCGCCCCCTCCATTGGCATCAGCCGCCTCCCACGTGCTCGTGTCCCTTCCCAACGTGCCCAGTCACCACATGTCTCCTTCCTGCCAGGCACCGCACCCCCTGACCCTGTCTCCACTGCTGCCGCCAATGCTGAGTCTGTGGACATCCAGCGGCAGTTGCAGATTGGTCAGACTGCGATCCTTAATGTCCTCCATGGCCACAGCCAGGTCCTCAACAACATGGAGGCATACTTGGAGGGCATTCATTCATCGCAGGCTGACCAACGCAACTTGCTGAGGTCCATAGACTCCACACTGACTGCAGGAGTGGGTCTCCTGCAGCGCTACGTCCCACCCCCTACCCCTGCTCCTTCCACAATTCCCACTCCCATGCCTGTCCCACATACACCTAGATGTAAGCATGCACCCACCACAACAGACACAGGCACCACACCAGCAGGGAAGGTCCGCCGCACACCTCCTGACACGCACACACAGGGTGCAGTAGGCACACCCACTGGGTCGGGGGGCAAACGTGTGACACGCAGCCAGAGTGGGAGTCCGCATTCCACCCAATCCACTCCCTCCAAATCCCCTCCCCTCAGCTCTCCTGGCCACATCTCCCCCAAAGACTCCTTCATGGCCGCTCTGTCCCTGAGCCCCACAGTGACACCACCCCGCAAGCGGTCAAGGAGGTCCCCGGTCAGGGTGCTTGAGTCCCCCCCCCTGTCCACACCCTCCCCCAGTGGCGCTGCGACCCATCCCTCTGACCCCCCCTCCTTGGGGCCTGTGGTTCCTTCGGGTGTAGGGGAGTCCCTGGAGGACCTTGCCGAGGTGTGCAGCGCGCTCCTAGAATCCACATTTGGCCCTGCCCCACCCCCTGTGGTGGAGTCCTCCATCCCTGCACCCACGACGCCTACCCTTCACCCTCCTGTCCCTGCGGTGCCTGTTTCTTCCCCCCCACATGATGCCCTGACCCCTGTGGAAGACAACGGATTGTAACTGTGCAGGCAAGCTAGGGGACACGCATACCACTGTGTCCCCCATCCAGCTGGGACTCCTGGACTGCCCTATGGCCTTTGTTAATATTGGACTTACGTCATACTAGTTTTTTGCTCATGCTGAATAAAGCTATTTATTTTTTGGCCTTGGAACACTCCTGCATTGCTGGCATTGCTGTTGGTGGGGCTGCTACATGGTTGTGGGTGTTGGTCATGTGTTGGGTGTGTGGTAATGTAGTGGTGTGCTGCTCATAGGGGGACCCTGGGATCTGTGTGCCATCACACGGTGTTAGCTACCTTTCTCCATTCATTTAAGCAGTTGCTGCATGTTGCAATTGTCCCAAGGTGTATTCCTTCCTCTGTGTACCCTGACTTCTTCCCTGCAGGGTGTCCCCTGACTTTAGCACAGAGCTGTGTGTCCATTAGCTGGGTGTGTGACGTAGTCCTTCACCTTTGCACATGCATGCTGAGCGATGTCTCCACCTGCATCATTCGTGGCATCCTTGGTAGTCATTGTACTTGTGTATGTGGCCTATTGACATGACTTCATGTGTACATGTTTTCTTTTCTGCACCATGCATGCGTATACTCCCAGCCTCGCACACATGTGGTACATGTACTGCAGGGTCTTTGTGCACCTGACTGACATTTGTGGGCATGGTATCTGTGACTACTCCACCCTTTGCGTTCCATGGGCACTGCTGGGAGTGATGGGCACCCACCCCTCCTGTCTCAGGGCACTGCTGGGAGGACTCTGCACACACCCCTCCTGTGTCTGGGCACTGCTGGGAGGACTCTGCACCCACCCCTCCTGTCTCAGGGCACTGCTGGGAGTGATAGGCACACACCCCTCCTGCGTCTGGGCACTGCTGGGAGGACTCTGCACCCACCCCTCCTGTCTCAGGACACTGCTGGGAGTGATAGGCACCCACCCCTCGTGTCTCAGGGCACTGCTGGGAGTGATAGGCCCCCAACCCTCCTGTCTCAGGGCACTGCTGGGAGGACTCTGCACCCACCCCTCCTGTCTCAGGACACTGCTGGGAGTGATAGGCACCCACCCCTCCTGTCTCAGGGCACTGCTGGGAGTGATAGGCACCCACCCCTCCTGTGTCTGGGCACTGCTGGGAGGACTCTGCACCCACCCCTCCTGTCTCAGGGCACTGCTGGGAGTGATAGGCCCCCAACCCTCCTGTCTCAGGGCACTGCTGGGAGGACTCTGCACCCACCCCTCCTGTCTCAGGGCACTGCTGGGAGTGATAGGCACACACCCCTCCTGCGTCTGGGCACTGCTGGGAGGACTCTGCACCCAACCCTCCTGTCTCAGGACACTGCTGGGAGTGATAGGCACCCATCCCTCCTGTCTCAGGGCACTGCTGGGAGGACTCTGCACACACCCCTCCTGTGTCTGGGCACTGCTGGGAGGACTCTGCACCCACACCTCCTGTCTCAGGGCACTGCTGGGAGTGATAGGCACCCACCCCTCCTGCGTCTGGGCACTGCTGGGAGGACTCTGCACCCACCCCTCCTGTCTCAGGGCACTGCTGGGAGGACTCTGCACACACCCCTCCTGTGTCTGGGCACTGCTGGGAGGACTCTGCACCCACCCCTCCTGTCTCAGGGCACTGCTGGGAGGACTCTGCACACACCCCTCCTGTGTCTGGGCACTGCTGGGAGGACTCTGCACCCACCCCTCCTGTCTCAGGGCACTGCTGGAAGTGATAGGCACACACCCTTCCTGTGTCTGGGCACTGCTGGGAGGACTCTGCACCCACCCCTCCTGTCTCAGGACACTGCTGGGAGTGATAGGCACCCACCCCTCCTGTCTCAGGGCACTGCTGGGAGTGATAGGCCCCCAACCCTCCTGTCTCAGGGCACTGCTGGGAGGACTCTGCACCCACCCCTCCTGTCTCAGGACACTGCTGGGAGTGATAGGCACCCACCCCTCCTGTCTCAGGGCACTGCTGGGAGTGATAGGCACCCACCCTCCTGTCTCAGGGCACTGCTGGGAGTGATAGGCACCCACCCCTCCTGTGTCTGGGCACTGCTGGGAGGACTCTGCACCCACCCCTCCTGTCTCAGGGCACTGCTGGGAGGACTCTGCACACACCCCTCCTGCGTCTGGGCACTGCTGGGAGGACTCTGCACCCACCCCTCCTGTCTCAGGGCACTGCTGGGAGTGATAGGCACCCACCCCTCCTATGTCTGGGCACTGCTGGGAGGACTCTGCACCCACCCCTCCTGTCTCAGGGCACTGCTGGGAGTGATAGGCACCCACCCCTCCTGTCTCAGGACACTGCTGGGAGTGATAGGTACCCACCCCTCCTGTCTCAGGGCACTGCTGGGAGTGATAGGCACCCACCCCTCCTGTGTCTGGGCACTGCTGGGAGGACTCTGCACCCACCCCTCCTGTCTCAGGGCACTGCTGGGAGTGATAGGCCCCCAACCCTCCTGTCTCAGGGCACTGCTGGGAGGACTCTGCACCCACCCCTCCTGTCTCAGGGCACTGCTGGTAGTGATAGGCACACACCCCTCCTGCGTCTGGGCACTGCTGGGAGGACTCTGCACCCACCCCTCCTGTCTCAGGACACTGCTGGGAGTGATAGGCACCCACCCCTCCTGTCTCAGGGCACTGCTGGGAGGACTCTGCACACACCCCTCCTGTGTCTGGGCACTGCTGGGAGGACTCTGCACCCACCCCTCCTGTCTCAGGGCACTGCTGGGAGTGATAGGCACCCACCCCTCCTGCGTCTGGGCACTGCTGGGAGGACTCTGCACCCACCCCTCCTGTCTCAGGGCACTGCTGGGAGGACTCTGCACACACCCCTCCTGTGTCTGGGCACTGCTGGGAGGACTCTGCACCCACCCTTCCTGTCTCAGGGCACTGCTGGGAGGACTCTGCACACACCCCTCCTGTGTCTGGGCACTGCTGGGAGGACTCTGCACCCACCCCTCCTGTCTCAGGGCACTGCTGGGAGTGATAGGCACACACCCCTCCTGTGTCTGGGCACTGCTGGGAGGACTCTGCACCCACCCCTCCTGTCTCAGGACACTGCTGGGAGTGATAGGCACCCACCCCTCCTGTCTCAGGGCACTGCTGGGAGTGATAGGCCCCCAACCCTCCTGTCTCAGGGCACTGCTGGGAGGACTCTGCACCCACCCCTCCTGTCTCAGGACACTGCTGGGAGTGATAGGCACCCACCCCTCCTGTCTCAGGGCACTGCTGGGAGTGATAGGCACCCACCCCTCCTGTCTCAGGGCACTGCTGGGAGGACTCTGCACCCACCCCTCCTGTCTCAGGACACTGCTGGGAGTGATAGGCACCCACCCCTCCTGTCTCAGGGCACTGCTGGGAGTGATAGGCACACACCCCTCCTGCGTCTGGGCACTGCTGGGAGGACTCTGCACCCACCTCTCCAATTTCACAATATGTACGCTCATGACATACATGGATGTGGGTACGCTCCATGCATTCGAGGTGGGGGTACGTGTCGTACTTACACTGTTGGGGTGTGGCTACGCTCCATGCATTCGAGGTGAGGGTACGTTACTTACTTCCACTGTTGGGGTGGGGTTACGCTCCATCCGTACGCGGGTGTGGGTACGGGTCTTACTTACACTGTTGGGGTGGGGGTACGCTCCATACGTACGCGGGTGGGGGTATGGGTCATACTTACACTGTTGGGGTGGGGGTACGCTCCATACGTACGCGGGTGGGGGCACGAGTCGTACTTACATTGTTGGGGTGGGGGTACGCTCCATACGTACGCGGGTGTGGGTACGGGTCATACTTACACTTTTGGGGTGGGGGTACGCTCCATACGTACGCGGGTGTGGGTACGGGTCGTACTTACACTGTTGGGGTGGGGGTACGCTCCATACGTACGCGGGTGGGGGTACGGGTCGTACTTACACTGTTGGGGTGGGGGTACGCTCCATACGTACGTGGGTGGGGGTACGAGTCGTACTTACATTGTTGGGGTGGGGGTACGCTCCATACGTACGCGGGTGTGGGTACGGGTCGTACTTACACTGTTGGGGTGGGGGTAGGCTCCATACGTACGCGGGTGTGGGTACGGGTCGTACTTACACTGTTGGGGTGGGGGTACGCTCCATACGTACGCGGGTGTGGGTACGGGTCATACTTACACTGTTGGGGTGGGGGTAGGCTCCATACGTACGGGGGTGTGGGTACGGGTCGTACTTACACTGTTGGGGTGGGGGTACGCTCCATGCATACGGGGTGGGGGTAGGGTCCGTACATATCCGTCCCCATGCTATGTGATGCTTGTGCGGGCCGTACCCAGGCCTTTGCCACGTGGGTACGAGCCGTCCCGCCATTGTTGGGGTGACGTGGGTGTGGGCATGGTACGACTCGTACCCACGCTCTTCAGGCATGGGTACGGGACGTACCGGTCTGGTTGTGTTGCCGGTTCGCGTCGTGACGGACTTCCGTTGTGGCGGTCGCTGGCTTAGCTGGACACGCCCCCACCCCCTCGTAGTGACCAGGGCATGGGAGTCAGGTATGTCCTGGGCATGTGTGCTGTGTGACTTTGGTGGGGGGTTTGTGGCCTGCCCTGGTCCTGCCACCCCCACCCCACCCCACTTTCCCCCTCCCTTAGTTGTTCTGACCTTCTGCGGCGTCTGCGTCCGAACCTGTAGAGGAGGTCGACTGCTATGAGGGCCGGGATGACACGTAGGTTCGGGTCCATGTCTGTCCGTCGCGTACGGGTCCTCCTTGTTCGCGTCGTCCTGTCTGTCCGTCGCGTACTGGTCCTCCTTGATCGCGTCGTCCTGTCTGTCCGTCGCGTACTGGTACTCCTTGTTCGCGTCGTCCTGTCGCGTAGTGGTCCTCCTTGTTCGCGTCGTCCTGTCTGTCCGTCGCGTACTGGTGGTCCTTGTTCGCGTCGTCCTGATTTCCCAGCAGTTTTTGGCAGCCGGAAAATATTCACCGTGCGGGATGACGTCGGTGCGAATCGTAATTCCTGGTTCGTGAATGGCAGGCTGCGTGCGTCCCGACATCAGGTCGGCGCTTTCCCGGATCGCATTTGTAGGTTTATTTTGTTCGGTCGGGGTTTTTTACGAATCGTACGGAAATGGTGTTCCCGTGCGAATCGTAATTCCATGTTTGTACATTTTGACGACTGGGTACGCGTCGGACGGAGAATATGCTCCGTCCGACGGTTCGTACCCGGTTTTTGCCGGATCGTAATCGGCACCTGTATCTTATAAAGAATAATGAATACTACAAAAATGTGTATGTGGAAGAAGAAGAAATACTTTTAGGGGATGATAGTTAAATGTCAAGTGATCAAATTGAGAAAGTGGACATATCCAAAAGTGAAGAAATGTATGAACATTATAGTGTACATCCTTTACATTCTAAAGAAGTGTTGGGGAATACTATTGAATTATTCCAAATGAAGAAAGCGAAGGGGAATCCTTTGAGTGTTTGGGAAAAGAGTTTGGAAGCTCGTTGTTTTCTAGGGGTGGGCGGAATTTGCATAGTCGCACTACGCAAAGCTCCACGAAATGGTAAAAAATCTCCACGAACATGCAGAAATTCCGCGAACACGCGGAATTGCTTTTTCGCAATGCTTTTTTCCTGTTCGTGATCGCTGTTTGCGTGCTCAGGGGGAAATATCTCGCAAACACGCATTTTGAGAATGCTAACAAGCAAAATATTTTGCGAAGCTGCGCAACACAGAATTGTGGGCAATTCCGCGTTCTCCGCGGAACGCGAAATTACCCAAAGTCCACCAACGGAGCGGAATTTACCGACCAGGCCTATTGTTTTCCCCAGCTGTTCCCAACTGAAAAAGGTGGACGATATGATGAACGAACAATACAGATTCCTGCATCAGAATATCGGACAACAAGATTGTATGCAGAAGATCCTAGATTTCGACAATGTATCCCATATATATTTCATCTTTTGTTTGAGAGTGACTTGTCTGGACTTTCATATGCAGTCAACCATATATTAAAAACAGGAGTACATCTTCGAAATGTTTCTACAAAGGAATTTATGGAAAAAGTACATCAGAGAGATGATTATTTGGAATCTCATCTGATTCATTTGATGGCATGTCAGCGTGGTACTAATGAGTGTCATGGAGAACTTAAATGCATGCTAAGGAATTTAGGAACTCTAACCTGGTTTGTTACACTAAGCTTTGCTGAATATGCATGGGATGATTTACTTCAATTTCTTTGAGAAGCAAATTCAAACATTAAAAACATTGAATACAAGACTCCTGGAGAATTGTGTTCTTTGGACCCTGTAAATGTATGCAGATATTTCAATCATAGGTTTGAAGCTATGATGTCTTTTATCTGCAACAAACAGAATCCTCCTCTTGGAGAAGTTATTCATTTCTTTTGGAGAAAGCAGTATCAAGCTAGAGGTGCTCCTCATATACATATGCTTCTATGGATCAAGGATGCACCCAAATTTGGAACTGATTCGGATGACACTGTTTTATCTTTTATTGAAGATTATGTTACATGTGCTATACCTAAAAGAACAGAAGAAAATACCTTAAGGCAACAAGTGTTACGATTCTAAAGTCATCAATGTGGGAAATACTGTCGACGGAAATACAAGTCAAACAAAAAGTTTTATACCAAATGCCGTTTTGGATTTCCACGTCCAGTAATATCCAAAGGATGAGTAAACAGTTTCATGTCAGCAGTGAGACATACCATCACTAGAAAATATCCCAAAAATACGTACAATTTGAGAAGAAGTGTAGAATCAAAGTATATCAATGATTATAATCCAGTTATTCTCTCAATGTGGAATGCTAATATGAATGCTAATATGGATATCCAGTATGTTGCGGACAATTCCATTGCTGTTGCTCGGTATGTAACATCATACATTACAAAATCAGAAAAGATGGAGTTGAAAAAAATGTGGGAAGAAATTTTCCACGAGAAGAGTCTTAGTAAGAAATTGTACAGTTTTAGTTTGAAGATGTTATCCCATCGAGAGATTGGAGCGTACGAATGCTCGGATGAGTTGTCATCTGCAAGTTTATATTCAAAGTCAAGAGGGATCATTTGGGTGAGTCTAGGTCTGGCTACAACGTGAAATCGAGTACTTAAACCTATACAAGAAATTGAATATTTAGCAGTAAATGAACCGGGAAGTACAGATATTGTCAAAACAAACATGTTGGATACATACTATCCAAATAGAAGTCGTCATCTTGAGAACATATGTCTCTATGAAGTGCTGCAATTTTAAAGTTTTAAGAAAAATACTACAGAAAACATAAATAAAGGAAAATATGCAGTGATTGGTTCAGAAGGATGTTTGGTGAAATATACTAAAGGAAATCTCATTAATCATAGAAAACTGAGCTGTGATACTCCTGATAAAAGAGAATTTTACTATTTAGCACTTTTACAACTCTTCAAACCTTGGCGTACCGAACTGGAATTACTTGGAGATTTTGAGTGCTATGAAGATTCTTTCAATGCATGTAAAGATAGCATTGAATGCACAGTTTTTACAAATTATCTCAAAATGTTGAATGAAGAAATCGATCAAGAAGCTACTATTGCAGCTGAGATTGCAAGAGACAGTACTCAAGATAGTCAAAGTTCTGCTCCACTGAATCAGGATCCTCTAGGAGAACCAATTCTTGAAAATGAAGCAGCCATCGCCATGAGTGAAGTGGAAACAGCAATGCATCAAGCTCAAGAAGATACAATGGACTTGGGAATCTTGGAAGAACAACTAAATATTGAACAAAAAGAAATATACCAGCAAGTGAAACAACAGATCGACCATGGTTTTCTTCATGAAAAGAAAGAATGCACATGCACATCATTTCAACCTATCCGAATGTATGTCAGTGGTCAAGCTGGTACAGAAAAACGTTTCTTAATTAAAGTTTTGACAGGTTATCTACAGGTTATCTACAGAAAACAACGGACTCAGATTTGTCTTGTGTTGTAACTGCTCCAACTGGGTTGGCAGCACACAACATTAAAGGAATTACATTGCATCGCTTACTAATGCTACCTGTAGAGCATGACAATAAATTGGAATATCACAAGTTATCTGGAGAAGCTTGTTATGAAGTTTCAAGAGTGCTAAAGAAAATTAAACTTCTAATTATTGATGAGGTGAGCATGGTCTCAAACTTAATGTTTGCCTTTGTGCATTTAAGAATCCAGCAAATTTTAAAAACAGAATGCGATGTTTTATTTGGAGGAAAACATGTCATAGTTTTTGGTGATCTACTTCAACTTACTCCTGTAAAAGGACAACCAGTATTTAAAACACTTCTGCATGAAGACACCAGAAAGTCTTTGGGAAGCATTGAAAACATTAACATTTGGTCATATTTTGAATACAAAGAACTTTTAAAAAATATGAGACAGGCAAATAATATTTAGATTGAGGAACTATTCTTCAGGATATACGAATTGGAGTGTTGACAGAACATGGCAAACAAGCATTGGAAAGTCGCATACTTAATACCTTGCTTGCAAATGAAAATATAGTTCCTGAAAAAATATACAAGAAAATTGCAGAAAAGAAATCTGTAATCTGCCTAATGCCAACACTGCGAGAGTGTTCTACATTCAATGAAGAACTTTTAAAGCTTGAAAATGAACAAATATTATAAATGGAAGAGATTGATAAAATTGAGCATGAAGGAGTTACTATTATTTTAACAGAAAAATTACAAACAAAATTGGATAATTTGGAAAAATCTATATGTAAAACTGCTGGTTTAGAAAAAATGTATATGTATGTGTAAACTGTCGGGTCATTTTACGGCGTAATTTGAATGTCGATGGAAAAAGGTTTAGTATATGGAGCAATGGGAAAAGTGGTTGAATTTGTCAATTATCAAAAAAGAGATGGGATTGAATCTTTCAAAATCTAATTTGATCAGATTGAACAAGTAAAGCAAATTGGTCGTTGTTCTGCTCGTTTTTTGCTAGTTAAAGATTTGTATGTTCGTAGGAAACAGTTTCCTCTTTCTTTGGCATATGCGGTGACTATTCATAAATCTCAAGGTATAAGTGTAGACAGTGCTTTGGTAAACATTGAGAGTACCGTATTTAAAGAGGGAATGGCATATGTTGCTTTGTCTCGAGTCAGAACTTTATCTGGATTGTATTTGATTGATTTTGATGAGAGAAAGATTAGTGCAGATTCAAATTGTGTAAGAGAGTATAATCGGTTAAGAAGACTATATGCTCCCAATTTAGGTGAATATCCTGTATATGAAAAGCGTGTAGTTGGTCGAAAACGGAGATATGAGAATATCTGTGATGAAGATAAAGAGAAGAAAAAAAATCAAGATAATGTTGAGATTCCAAGCAAAAAGCACAAGGAGACTATTGAAGAGATTGTTGGATATCAATTAGAAAATAGTTCAGGTATCAACTGCTATGCAAATGTAGTGGTAAATGTTGTATTTTCTTTAGAATATCTGCAACAGCAAATTATGGAGCATCGAGAAAAACGGTTTTGTTCTTTGTTGCATTCTATTTTTGAAAAATTGAAAACTGATAAAAGTAAAATCCAAAGTGTTTCTGATATTCGGAATCTTCTGGATACATGTAGTGGTTCTACACAATTTACACAGAATGTGCAACAAGATGCTCAGGAATTTCTAATGTATATGCTTGCAGTATTGGAAGATGAAGGAATACAAATTGAAAATCTATTTGGACTTCGTTATAAATGGCAACATGAATGTGAAAATTGTACATTTACTTCTACCACTAACATAGACACTGAGATATTCATATATTTAACAATACCAGACTGTAAACCAGTGTCCTTTAACAAATTAGTTAAAGCAGCAAATCAAAACATGGAGTGTAGCCAATGCAAATCAGAAATGTTATCAACATTATTTATAGAAAGATTTGGAAAATATATAATTTTAATGATACAACGTTGTACAGCTGATAGAAGATAATTGGAAACTTTAATTAAAAAATTTGTAGCAAGTCAACTATCAATATCAGGAAGAACTTTTGAAGCAGTAGCAATTATTTTCCACGATGGACCTTCTACAACATCTGGACATTACACAGTCTATTTAAAATGCAACAAAGGATGGACATATTGTAATGATGCTCATTTGTTTTTAAATATCGTTTGCCTAAGTAATTACCAAATTCATACCTAATATTTTTAAAGCCAAAGTTCTAAGAACATAAATCGGCCTATTGGGAATATGTTAATATGTATTAATACCAATACTTTGGACACTTTCAGTATGAAGGATTTCAGGAATATCATTTGGCCTACAGGAAAGATATTAATATAAATTAAGCGGTTTTTCAGAGATATTCTGTCAGCATATATTTTAAATGGCATAATTTAGAATATATGGAAATTATAAAGAATTGTTGATTGAATTATTGCTCATCTTCTTTGATATTATATTGACAAAATTCTCTTAGAAAGAAGCATTTTATATATACGAGAGTTGCATTGTATACTATGTTATTGAGGACGTTATTTATATGCAATGTGCAGAGATAGTTGACTATGTTTAAAATATTTTTGACACTGATTTGTTTTTTTTAAACAATCTTATTGATTGTTGGTTTTTTTGCCCGCTGTTATGTGATGAGTAACATTGAAATCACTATTTAATAGTGAAATTCAATATATTTTGAGAACAGCAAAAAAGGCAAACTAAATAATTTATATAATGGTAAAATTATGTTGTGTTGCAAAAATTATAAGATTATATATTATAACTGTATTTTTTTCTTCTCTTTTGCAGATCCTAATTCTAAATATGCACAATGACTAAGTTATTAAGACACAAAGTGCTCCAGTCAAATGTGCGCAATGTATACAAACCCCTAACCCCCAGCACAGTACTGATTCCCACTTGCTATAAGTCAGTAATATTCATTTGGTGCCCCAATCAGACTGTCACTCTCTGTTCACTACTGCAATCATCCTGACAGAAGCATGTCCTTATCGAATCTCTGTGGCAACACACATGCAGTTATATACTCTGCCTGCAGTCAACTACCAATAGTATATGTATCGAGTCACTAAGTATCCAGTCACTATCCATGCACTTGTACAACGACTCAGGCATTAAGAGAAGTAGTGCTACAGTGAAATATGCGCAATGTATGCAGGCCTGTAACCCCCAGCAGACTACTGATTCACCCTTGCAGTAAGTCAGGTAGTATTCATTTGGTGCCCCAATCACTGTCAGTCTCTGTCCACTCCTGCAATCATACTGTCAGAAGGATGTCCTTATCTAATCTCTGTGCCAACACAGAAGCACTTATAAAATCTCCCTGCATTGAACTATCAGCAGTGCAAGTATCCAGCCACTATGCATGCACTTGTAGAATGACTCAGGTATTAAGACACGCAGTGCTACAATTAAATGTGCGCAATCTATGCAGGCCTCTAACCCCCAGCAGAGTACTGATTCACCCTTGCTATAAGCCAGGTAGTATTCATTTGGTGCCCCAATCAGACTGTCAGTCTCTGTCCACTCCTGCAATCATACTGTCAAAAGAATGTCCTTATGTAATCTATGTGCCAACACACAAGCACTTAGAAAGTCTCTCTGCAGTAAAGTTCCAGCAGTGTAAGAATCCAGTCACTATCCATGCACTTGTACAGCGACTCAGGCATTAAGACAAGCAGTGCTACAGTCATATGTGCGCAATCTATGCAGTCCCGTAACCTCCAGCATTCTACTGAATCACTCTTTCAATAAGCCAGGTAGTATTCATGTAGTGCCCCAATCAACCATTCTTTGTCCACTCCTCCAATCATCCTCATACAAGTAAGTTGTTATCTAATTTCTGTGGCAACACACAAGCACTTATAAAGTTTCTCTGCTGTCAACTACCACCACTCTAACTATCCCCTCAGTATTCATGCGCTTGTAGAATGACTCAGGCATTAAGACAAGTGGTGCTACAATCAATCGTACACAATCTATGCAGGCCTCTAACCCCCAGCAGACTACTAATTCACCCTTTGAATAAGCTAGGCAGTATTTATGTAATGCTTCAATAAGACTGTCACTCTCTGTCCACTCCTGCAATCATCCTGACGGAACCATGTCCTCATCTAATCTCTGTCCCAACACAGAAGCACTTATAAAGTCTCCTTGCAGTCAACTACCAGCAGTGTAAGTATACAGTCACTATGCATGCACTAGTAGAATAACTCAGACATTAAGACACGCAGTGCTACAGTCGAATGTGTGCAATGTATGCAGTCCTCTAACCCCCAGCAGAGTACTGATTCACCCTTGCTATAAGCCAGGTACTATTCAAGTAGTGCCCCAATCAGACTGTCAGTCTCTATCCACTCCTACAATCATACTGACAGAAGTATGTCCTTATCTAATGTCTGTGCCAACACACAAGCACTTATAAACTCTCCCTGCAGTCAACTACCAGCAGTGTAAGTATGCAGTCACTATACATGCAGTTCTAGAATGACTCAGGTATTAAGACACGCAGTGCTACAATCAAATGTGCACAATCTATGCAGGCCTCTAACCCCCAGCATAGTACTGATTCACCCTTGCTATAAGCCAGGTAGTATTCATTTGGTGCCCCAATCAGACTGTCAGTCTCTGTCCACTCCTGCAATCATACTGTCAGAAGGATGTCCTTCTCTAATCTCAGTGCCAACACACACGCACTTATAAAGTCTCCCTGCATTGAAGTACCAGCAGTTTAAGTATGCAGTCACTATGCATGCACTTGTAGAATGACTCAGGTATTAAGACACGCAGTGCTACAATCAAATGTGCGCAATCTATGCAGACCTCTAACCCACAGCAGAGTACTGATTCACTGATTTTGTACAGGAAGGTGTTCCTTCCTGCACAAAAACAATCTGCCCACAATGCAGGCATCCTTGCACCATGGTGCAAGGGTGCCTGTGCTAGCACATGGCTACAGTTTGTGTGCCAGTGCAGAGGGAAACACAGAGATGCGACATATTCATGTAAATATGTTGCATGTCTGTGTTTCAGAAGTGCTGCAGCGTAGTGCAGCAAAAGGGCTTGCAGTGCCACACTACAGCACTTCCTCATACATCTGCCTCAATAAATTCATCATACACTACTAAAGCATTCTTTCAGTCAATCATACTGTACACATATATTCAAGCAAGCTTTCAGACATTACCATACAATTATAGTTATTTTTTAAACCAGATAAGGTAGTTCTGAGAAGAACTTTTTTTCTTCTTCTTTTTTGTTTTGTATTTTTTTTGTATTTTTTAAACAATATTGTATTTTTTGGGGTGTTTTTTTAGAAACTTAACAAAAAAAGGAACAAAGTAACGAGAAAACTTTTGGAATTAGATGATATTCCCCCCCAAAAAAAATTAACAATGGTGATTCCTTTGAGCAGCACAAACTGCATCTATGGACTGCTCTCCGTAGCAGATAATTTTTTTGCACTTGCAACAGTGCTGTTCTAAAAAGGCAAATTCTGGACGAATATCCATAGGCGGTTGAGATTTTGTCGCTCCTGATGTACTTTGTCCTGCTTCTGGTGGATTTTTAACAGCACGCCTCATTTCCTCCCGAGCCAGGTTGCTGAATACGCAAGTGCTTGTACATACTGGCAGTCCCGCAAGAGTACTTCTTCAGACTGCCTTTTGATAGTACTCTATCACAAATAATGCAGGTCACCTTGGTAGCATTGACTTTTTTCACCTTCTGGGAAAGTAAAAAACTTCCACACCACTGATTCTGGCCTTTTCTTTGGTGGATCCTCCACCAACAGTTCTTCATCCGAAGATTCTTCCACCTGCTGGTTCTGCTGTGATGCCATTTTCTTTTGAGTTCTAAAAGAAAAACCCCCAAAAATGCAAAACTTGTTCTTGTTAAAGAAGAGATGCTCCTCTGAAAATCCTCTAACAAGAATAAATAAAATGGACGGGGTCCTTCAATACTTACAGTGGGAAATGATATAAACCAATCAAATCTTTTATTTTGAGGTCACATGGGATCGCGCCCCCTACACTTAGGAAGAGCGCACCCGACACGACTTTGCGAAAATATATTTAAAAATAATATAAGTTAATTACAAGTAGAAATATATTATTTTTATGAATACCTTAGATAATCTCTAGCCCTAATATGTGTATTAAACACACATACATATCATTTTAGAACATAAACAATTTCGCAGGAGTCGCGCACCCAGCGTGCTCAACATATGACATCACGCGGGGCCCGCCACCGCACAAGAGTCGCGTACACTAATGTGCATGTGTCGCGAATACGCGGGAGCAGGAGTCGGGTACCAGTCGCATACCAATCGCGCATACCACGTTATATTATACGTATTTGACGTAACTGGAAAACCTGCACCTGTCGCACACCATACGCGGATCCTTCACGACTTTTCCAAAATGGCGGCATTAATACGCGCACCCGCCGTGTTGGGTAACCTAACATCTAAACCTAACAGTTACCGTTTCCTAGCACTAACCATAATCCTCACACTAACAAAAGCCATAACCTTAATCTTAACTCTATTCCTCCATTTGCACATCCTTAAGAACAACCTCAACCATAATTCTAACCATTACAAAAATATAAAACTATCCGTTACACATATCGGTTACCAACTTTAACACACAGCGCAGCTTTAAACTAAATACAAATTCTATATTCTATAATTTAGCTTTTTATCATTTAATTTTCTCCTTCTGTGCATTTTCTGTATTAGTTTGTAAGATTCACGAAAAGTTGACGTGTCTCAACGCAACCTCAAGAGTAACATGCAACAAAAATCCTCTAGCATCTCATGATTTTGGCAATAGTAGCCTCACCCTCCTATCCACCACTCCTGATTATTCTTGTATGAAAGAAACATTAGGAGAAATACTTTTAAATAATTAAGGGCCTGATAAAAATGACATTTGCAAATAGTGGCCATAAATTGCAACCGTCTGTGATTGACTACGACCTCAGAGATAGTAGCCTGCAGGGGACAGCAGACCATCACCCTAATGATGGATTTTCAAAATGGAAACACTTTTTTGAGCATTTTAATTCCTTAAAGGAACCTGGGCAGCTTCAACAATAACAAAAAAGGTTTTCTGTTTTGGAAAACTTCAGTAAGAGCTGGTAGGGGTCCCTTTGACAACTGCCTACTCCCCATGAAGCTGCCATTAATTCCCAAATGTCAGTTACTGATTCGGCTTTGTGAATCAGTTACCAAACCAACCTGAGAGTCTATAACAGATCAATGGTTTGCTACCAGCATTACAGTCACAAATTATTGCTACATAACCTACCAACTCACAATTTGGAAAGAACGCTCTTGACATTCTCTATCCAAATTGCATTTCGGCTTGGGTTTCTAAACTGATTTGGAGATTTGGAAAACATTTGCTGAACTGTAAAATAGGGTAATTGCATCAGAAACAAGCATTTGCAATGCAAACGGTCTCGCCTTTGGGATCTTATATGTATTTAGCTATGCAGCCCATTAGCCTGGGTGCTGAAACACCTACTGTTCTTTTACATGGAGGGAAAGTAAGCACCAAACTGCAGAACACGCCAGGTATGGGAAGACATGGAGAGAAATACTGCATATCAGCGGGAAATGGTATTGTCCAAGGCTCTGTTTTTAATATAAAATCAGGGCCTTTGGTGGTCATATCACTGAAAATACAAGATTTGAAAAAAATATTATTGTCTACGAGTGCTCGTGGAAGACAAGTTTCTATGGTCTGAAATCTATGGAATGCTAAAGTAATTCTGGCATTTTACTGACCTCTGCTGGTCGTTTTCTATCAAGACAGTTAAATAGAGGCAGTTGAACAAGCAGAAAGCAATTCTGGTATTTTACTGACCTCTACTGGTAATTTTCAATCTAGACAGTTAAATAGAGGCAGTTTAACAGGAAAAAAAGTCCCTAAGCAAAAGCGGAAGCAGACAAGTCCTGGGGCTGATCTCCAGAGCCCACAAAGTACATACAACAGATCTTCCAGACAGAGCAAGTGCTGTCTAGGCTCAACCTTTAAAGTGATTTGGTGCTCACAATCCCTGTAATTCAGGGTTTTGATCGATAAATCACTTTGTACTTGAGGTCACAAATCAATCTCTGTCTATCTGGTATGTAGTGGCAATTAAGCACTCTATTGGATGATTAAAGTGACAATCAATGCAGTGGTTGTTCCTCTGCTGGCACAAACATGTTCTGATGACTTGGATTTAATTCTAAGATTCTTATTTTGGGTTTTGCTGATATTATGTCTATGAAACCCTCATAGGGATATCATGTTATATTCCCTCATTTGTCATTTCACTCTTTGGGGCAGATTTACAATTTTTTCACGTAGCGCACTGCAGCAGCCTCAAATGGAGAAAGGAGAGCACCCTATTTACTAAAATAAGGCACTCTACTCCCCTCTCCCATGCACCTGAAATCAGCTGCCGTGTGCCACGGAGACACCTTTGGGCCATGGTGCAAGGGTGTCTCTGTGAGTATAGCATAGGTTTTGTACTGGAAGGTAACCTTCCAGTACAAAATACTATGCAAAGACTTACTTTAACCATTTTCCCACCTTGTATGTGTGCTGTAAAGTGCAGCACACATGCAAAGTTGGAAAAAAGAAAGGAGTAATGAAAGAATTTCTCCTTCCTTGCGCCTACTTGAAAAGGGTGCAGTTTTCTTATGCTAATCCCAATCTACTTTATTTAGTAAATGCGCTCCTTCGCATTACTTTTCTGTTATTTCCAGTGCTAAATAAGTTTAACGCTGGAAAGTAAATTGGGAAAAAAGTTTTTGCAGCAATTTGCGTCACTTTTGTGAAGCAAACACAGTGCAAAATCTTAGTAAATCCCCACTTTGTCTTTTAAGATGTCCCACAACATTTTTATTAATCTCACAACATCTTGTGTGAACTCTTCTCTCCCAAGCATAACCAAAAGCAGAATTTTTGGTCATAAATTTACTTACCACCATATATTCTTAATGTGGGAGATTTTCAGGTTGCATACATTTTTTGCCATTTTTGGATGACAAAATCCTTTCTTCTCCCAAAATGAGTCAGATTAGGAGTCTCTTCTTGGTACTTGAAATTTTATGAAGTCCAGAATATCACTAATAGTATTTTATTTTCATGGTTGGCCTCTCTTTCATTTCAAGTCTAATGAAGGGTAGTACACACCTTTCCTTACGGTGTGGAGACTGGTGGTCTGCCACTCTCAGTAAAAAAGAGTATAGAGTTACCCTGTGAATTTCTCCTACTGTCATCTGTAAATTCTGCAATAAACTGTTGATCTTCAACCACTTACTTCCACAGCCTCTCTTTTTACATCCTTCTCATACAAGTGATACACAACTCTATCAACATTTCAATCAAATCAGCCATTACGAATGCAGCTCATAGAAACGACAATTGCTTGCCTTTAAAGATGTGAGATATCACCGTCACTATTGATTGTGGTACATTTAGTCCTGATAAATGTTCCATTTCATATTTCCTTTACTAAGTTGTAAGTTTCTCGTCTCATAGATTAGGTTTAGGTTCTGCATCCTATTTGGATGTCCTGATTTTTAATGATTTTTGTAAGATTAGCTGCTTAGCACTGGTATTTCAACCAGCAGACCATTTTTCAGATCTTACTGATTGCTGTGGATTCTATTTTTGCTTTGTTTGGGTTTCATGGAGAAAAGGAGGTAACATGCTATAGATCCTCTCTAATGACATACCTGCATAAGCAGTTTCACTTAATTTTCAATGAGATCTTCACACCAGTGGAAATATACTTGCCTAATGATTTAAGGCATGTGGCTGGATCACAAAACAGTAACTTGCTCTATTTCATATCTCTATTTCATGCCATTGGTGTAAGTTAAGGTAGTACTTGCTCCACACAACCTTTGCAACTCAAATATGAAAACAGGATTCTGGAGATGGTAATGTGTGACAAGAACATTTGTGCACATTTGTTGTGTAGCATTTTCTTGCGATGGTGATTGTTAGAAAGTGGTTAAGTAGGGACCTACCGCTAGTAATAAGGCCACAAACACAACAAAAAGGTTCAGTCAAGGTATCGATAAATTATTCCCTTGCTCAACCCTTGGTAGCTGGCAACGAGCAGACAGGTTTAACTTAGGAAACAGGTGTGTAAAGCATTTAAAAATACATTAAATAAGTAAGACACAATACAGAATAAATATCCAGTTACAATTTATATTCGTATTTATATTAACTGTGCAATTAATTAAAATCATTATAGTAAAAGCAACAACCTATTAAAACAATGATAGAACTTCAGTCTGTATTAAAAAAAACAAAATTTTAAAAAGAAAAATTGATAAATGGAATTGACCGCCCTTCCCCAGTTCCACCATGATCAGCCTTTCCCAGAGTTTGTGATCATGGACGTGTGGCCTTATTTATAGTCCAGGATCCCGCAATGTTCTACGACAAATGGGTAGCATTACAAGGCTGTGCTCAATAAAGACCCTCTCAGCTATCTTCCGCTGGATTTACAGTGCTCTGCTCTGAAGTTTTGTTGTGTTCGTTGGCAGCTTTTAAGGCCACCCTGATGTAGTGGATGAATTTCCCCAGTCTTGCTAGAGTCATCGTGCTGGAAGTAGAAAAGCACATGGCTGACGCTTCGCTGCAATATTTTATTCCGTTGGTGATACACATCGGGCGCAGTAGACGCCGGCATTCGTCAATGAGATTGGGGCAACAGCATAGGAGGTGCAGCCACGATTCCCTCCTGTAGGGGCACAGTCTACAGTTTGTGGCTTCCCTCCTTCAGACCCATGCAGGGTTGAAATCCGCAATTCCTTGAGTGATTAAACTCATAGAGAGTATTTGACTTCTAGTTAATGGAGTGAGAGCATCGCTTATGTAAGGCTGTGCTTTGCCCGCCGTATATGAGCTATTCAGCGGATCTAGGTGTGAGATTTCCTTGCAGACCTCGGAATATGAAGCACTGTTTTGTATGCTTTAGTTTGTGCCAAGTTAAGGGAGGTATGCAGTGAGCTGGGGAAGGCCAGGTGGCCATAGCTTATTGCTGGTAAAAGTTTTGCCTTTAAAATGTTCGGTATTGGGCCGGCGGTCGGACTAATCAGGTGGTGGCCTAATTGCTTTAGTAGATGTGTGACCTTGTTAGCCATGATGCTCTCATATTTCTAGTGGGCGTTCACCATGGCCCGTTCCGTCAGTCAAAACCCTAGATAATTGCATGACATCGCCGTCTTAATTTCCAAATTGCCCATTTGCCATTGTGCTTTCTTTTCAGTTGCTAAGTCCCAAAAATAACAACCTTGGTCTTTCCTTGATTAACTGTCAAGTTGTTGATAATATTAAAGCGATTTAGTGCATTTAACGCTCTTTGTAGGCCCACTTTCGTATGGTCCATTATGGCTGTGTCGTCGGCGTATTGGAGCACTGGCAGCCTCATTTTTCCTAGTCTTGGTGCTACTAGGCTGGCTCCTTTTAGGGCATCCCCCAGATCCACCGTGTATAGGTTAAAAAGAATGGGTGCCAGCACACATCTTTGCTTCAGCCTGTTCTCCATGGTTATTTCGGGGAACACTGTGCTGGCGCTGGTTTTTACCTGTACCCAAGTGTCTTCATATAGCGATCTTATTGCCTTCAGTAGATGTGGTGTGATGCCCCATTTTTCTAGCTTCCATCAATGTCTTCTGCGAACAACTTTTTCAAAGGTCGTGCTATAATCCACAAAGCAGCAGAAAAGTGGGGAGTGGTTCTTCAGGGTTGCCTGTGCTGATAAGTATGCCAGTGCCAGTACATTGTCCATGGTCGATGCCTGTGACCTGAAGCCGGTCTGATAAAAAGGTTTGATGCTATTCTCTTCCACCCACGTCTCCAGGTCCTTTAATAGTAGGTGGGCATAGGACTTGGCTTCGAGGTCGAGTAGGGCAATGAGCCTGTAATTTGATGGCTTTGAACGGTCTCCTTTTTTAAAAATAGGGACCAGGATGGAGCCCCTCCAAGAATCGGGGGTTATGCCTGCCTGAAAAGTATAGGTGGATAATGGTGTTAGCATTGCTGCCCAGAAGTCGGGGGCCTTTTTGAAGACCGGTGCTGGAATCCCATTGGGCCCTGGTGCTCCATCGTTCTTCATGTTCTTGAAGGTTTTAATGACCATTTGGGGGTTTATATCCGCCGGAGTTCTGTTACCCACAGACAAGTTGCCTTGGCTAGCAATTGTATCTCCTGGCTTGGTGTTTAGTTGCCAGTCTCGGCCCAACCCACCACTGGCCCCTTCTGTGCTATCTTTGTTTGGGGGGTCGATTGTGTAGAGCTGCTTGACATGGATCAGCCAATTTTTTTCTGCTACTCCATTTTTCCTTGAGACTTTTCTACTACACAGCTGGTTTATGCGTCTCCATAGTTGCGCTGGGTTCTTCTGCTTCAGGGAGCATACTTTGAGCCATTCCCTTTCCATGATGGCATTTTTATGTTCTCATATGTTCTTCCTTGGGGGCATATCAGCAAGACAATTATCGCTGCTTTAGCGGCTGTTTTTGGCCGGAAAGCGGCGATAATTGTATTGCCCTATTAGCAAGGTCGCGATATCGCGTGAACCCTTGCCTCAGCGCCCTTTCCCATAACGCCCAGCTTTGCATCTCTAATGAGATGCAAAGTGGGCGTTCCTCCCCAGAATAACGGGAGAAATGTCGCTAAGCGACATTTCTCCTATTATCAAGCCTCACGCTAAACTGCAGAGCGATAAGAAAAGTAGCGCTCACCTCGGTTATCGCTACTTTCCTTACGCCTGCTTTTCATCTGACTTAGCCATGATATCCTATGGAAGGTGGATATCATGGCTAAGTCTGTCCCTGCCCATCAGCAAGCATTCGCCATACGTTGTGCGATTATTGCTGGATTTCCAGCGATAATCGCACATTTGGCAGTTTGCGCCTTGATTTTTATCGCTGTTGAGATGAGCGTTGCTGATAGCACGCTATCTCAGCGATAATAATCAGCGTTAGCCGGCGATAATTATTCTCCCGCTAAGCGCACTGAGAGATAATTATCTCCGGTTCTTGCTGATATGCCCCTTGGTGCTGCCCTCAATGAAGCAACCGAGAGTCCTTCCGATGGTCCGCCCCTCTTTTCTTTTTTGCAAGGGCCTTATGCAGGAGTCGTTTGCAATCTTGTGTGTCTTTGTTTGGCCCTGTGCTGCCACATCTTGGTTGCCCTTTGGGCCAGGGTGGTTGCGGCTGGGGGTTCACAACCTTAGCTTGTAGATCCTCCACAATATCTTCCCAGTCCTTTATGGGTGAGGGGCGACAAAGACAGACTGCCTTCCTGTTTCTCGTCCATCCACGTTTGGAGCATATTGCCTATTTTGTCCGACCATTTGATCCTCCTCAAAACACTATGGGGCCTATTAGCATGGCAGGTGGATTGCCACCGCCCAACCGGCGGCGGCGATTCGTCCGCCAAAACACCCCGCCAGATGGCCTTTTAGCCCCCGCCGCATTAGCATGGCAGGTGGTACCGCGGAGGACGGAAAGACCGTCTGCCGCTTTTCCGCCAGTAGGCAATCGTCACGATTGCCTACCGGGCGGAAAAGGCCCATAATTTAAGGTACCGCCATCCATATTATGATGTGGCATTTTCAATGCCTTTCCATGGCGGAGACTCCGCCATGGAAAGGCATGTGGAGTTCTCCTTGGGGGCCCGTTGCGGGCTCCCAGGGGGCTGGGGGTGGATAGGCTGCACTTGAGGGGTACCCATGGTACCCCCAACATTGGCATGCACAAGGTGGCAGGCATCGCACGGTGCCTGTTACATTGTGCATGCCAATGCACAATATGCATATATTGCATTGTGGCGGGTGCTGCTTACAGCACCGCCCACCACAATGTAACATATGCGGGATGCCACCGCCACGGTGGTGGTGGCATCCTAATTGCTAGTGCGGGACCGACACACCACTGGCGGCCGGTCCCAGCGCCGCTAGTCCGCCCGCCATCCTAATGGGCCTCCATGTTTTTCATCCCCTATTGACAGACCAATGGTTTGGTGGCAGATAGCTGACGGAACTGTCATCTGAAAGACCACTCTCAATGGTCTGTGATCGCTTTCCGTCCTATCTTCAACTTCAAAGCCATCCAATCTGGCCGTCATCTTCTCGCTGACCATGATGTAATTGATTCTTGAGATGTCTCTGAAGGTGGGGAGTGGGACCCATGAGTTCGAGTGGGCTTTTTTCAATGCGTGGGTTGACGTCAGCGGATGGTTATTGAGGAAGTTGGAAAGGGGTGCTGCCCTGCCTGATCCCGAGGTAGGGGGTTTGGTTGCATCCAAATCCTTTAAGTTAAAATCCCCGGCTACGATGACCTGGTGAAGATTTTATTTACATAAGAGGTCTTCTAATTTCCCCAGCAGTCCCTTAAGCTTCTCTTTCATTGTGATCTGTGCCGGATTGATGTAACAATTAATTTCTAGAAGAGGCATTGGATCTGAGTTAAGGTTCAGGCCTGTGATGTGTAGAGCTTGCAGTCCGGGTGAGTTTAAATTGATGGCTGTAGCTTCGAGGGCACTTTCGTGATAGACCGCCGGCCAGATGGCCAAATAGATTCTTTTTTATAGCTGGAATAAAGTGTTTGTAGTACCCTGTCAGAGAAGTGCAAGACAATGCCCAGGTCTCTTGAAGACAGAGTATGTCGCCAGTTTCCAGAAACTGCTTCAGATTTTCATTTCCACTGCTTTTACTAATCTCTGCTATGTTGCAGGAGATTAAAGTTACCAATTTATAACAATAGGCTCAATTTTTATGAACAAATAGACACCAAAATGACAAACATCCAATGTAGGGAACTGGAAATATGGATTTTTAATGAATAACACTTTGTGGTGCTTAAAAGCCCACAGCGGTGCACAGACAGATTATCGAGTTGCAAATTTCGGCCTACCATAGTATCGAGTTGAAAATATCGTAATGGAAGAATATCGACTGCAAGAATATCGTGGTCCAGAATATCGACATTAAAGTAAGAAATATCAGGTTTTTTTAATATCGAAGTCAGTAATATGGTAAGTAAAAATATTGTTGTTTATAATATCGATTTTTTGTTAGGGTGATGTATTTTAGTATGTATCATAAAAGCATGTGATTTAAATTTTTTGTACAAGTATTGCTTTTTTTCATGTATGTGTGAAAAATTTTTGTTATTTAAATGTTGCGTTTTAGTTACGTAGCGGGTAGTGGGTTTAGAGGGGGCTAGGGTGGGAAGTAATTTAAATATAATAAATTGAATATTAATTATATTTGAAATAAATTTTGCGTTTTAGTTCCATAGCGGGTTGTGAGATTATAGGGGAATAGGGTGGGAAGTAATTTAATTATAATAAGGTAATTAATAATTGTTATTTATTAGTATTGATGAATAATTACTATATTAATTCATTATTAATTGGTTATTAATTTTTGTAATTTAATTAATTGATAATTATGTTAATTGTGTAATATTTTTGGGAGCGGGTTTTGGGTTTATAGCGGAGTAGGGTGTGACGTATTTTGATTATATGAAGGTAATTAATAATTGTTATTTATTAGTATACCATTTTTATTAATTAATTATTAATTGGTTATTAATTATTATTAATTAATTAATTGATAACTATGTTAATTGTTTTATATTTTTGGGGATGGGTTGTGGGTTTATAGGGGAATAGGGTGGGAAGTAATTTACTTATAATTAATTAATTAATATTTTTTATTCATCAATATTTATGTATTTAATATTTTATAATCTTAATTGTGGTAAATAATTTATTATTAATTAGTTATTAATTGGTTATTATTTTTATTAAGTTATTGTTAATTGTGTCATTTTTTTAGCAGGAGGTTGTGGGTTGATATTGGAGTAGGGTGAGAAGTAATTTAATGTTAATACATTTTTAAATATTTTTTTTATAAAATATTTATTTAATGTTGTTTTATAGTGTTAATTCTGTGAATAAATTTATTAATAATTGTTTATAAATTGCTTGTTAATTGTTATTAATTGAGTAATGAATTGGTATATAAGGATGTCAAATGTGTCATGTTTTACGACATTGGTGGTGTCATTCATAGGGGAATATGGTGTGAGGTAAATTATTTTTAATTAATTAATAGTTTGTTAATTAATGCTAATTGATTTGCTGGTGTGAGAATTGTTAATTATTCCCCTCCGCTATCCAACACTTTCCCTACTGTTGCACTTATTCGAGTGGGAATAGTAAACGATTACCCTCTGCTATCCAACACTTTCCCTACTCTTGCACTTGCTTGAGTGGGAGTAGTAATTTGTACCCCTCCGCTATCCAACACTTTCCCTACCTTAGCACTCCCTGGAGTGGGAATAGTAAATTATTTCCCTCCGCTATCCAACACTTTTCTTACTGTTGCATTTGCTGGAGTGGGAATGGTAAATTATTCCCTTCCGCTATCCAACACTTTCCCTACCGTTGCACTTGCTGGAGTGGGAATAGTATTTTTACCCATCCACTATCCAATACTTTGCCTACTGTTGCACTTGCTGGAGTGGGAATAGTAATTCTTATCCCTCCGCTATCCAACACTTTCCCTACTCTTGCACTTGCTGGAGTGGGAATAGTAAATTATTCCCCTCCACTATCTAGCACTTTCCCTACTGTTACACTTGCTGGAGTGGGAATAGTAATTTTTATTCCTCCGCTATCCAACACTTTCCCTACTGTTGCACTATCTGGAGTGGGAATAGTAATTTTTAATTGTACGCTATCCAACACTTTTCCTACTGTTGCACTTGCTGGAGTGGGAATAGTAAATTATTCCCTTCCGCTATCCAGCACTTTCTCTACTGTTACACTTGCTGGAGTGGGAATAGTAATTTTTACCCCTCCGCTATCCAACACTTTCCCTACTGTTACACTCCCTGGAGTTGGAATAGAAAATTATTCCCCTCTGCTATCCAATACTTTCCCTACTGGTGCACTTGCTGGAGTGGGAATGCTAAATTATTCCCTTCCGCTATCCAACACTTTCCCTTCTGTTGCACTTGCTGGAGTGGGAATAGTAATTTTTACCCTTCTGCTATCCAAAACTTTCCCTATTGTTGCACTCCCTGGAGTTGGAATGGTACATTTTTCCCCTCCACTATCCAACAAATGATTCCCTTCTGCTATCCAACACTTTCCCTACTATTGCACTTGCTGGAGTGGGAATAGTAAATTATTCCCTTCTGCTATCCAGCACTTTTTCCACTGTTATACTTGCCGGAGTGGGAATAGTATTTTCATCTCTCCGCTATCCAACACTAGCCTACTGTTACACTCTCTGGACTGGGAATAGTCATTTTTACCCCACCGCTATCCAACACTTTCTCTACTGTTGCACTCTCTGGAATGAGAATAGTCATTTTTACCCATCCGCTATAAAACACTTTCCCTACTGTTGCACTCATTGGAGTGGGAATAGTCATTTTTTCCCCTCCGCTATCCAACACCTTTCCTACTGTTGCACTCTCTGAAGTGGGAATAGTCATTTTTACCCCACCGCTATCCAACACTTTCTCTACTGTTGCACTCTCTGGAGTGGGAATAGTCATTTTTACCCGTCCGCTTTAAAACACTTTCCCTACTGTTGCACTCATTGGACTGGGAATAGTAATTTTTACCCCTATGCTATCCAACACTTTCACTATTGTTGCACTCACTGGAGTGGGAATAGTAATTTTTACCCCTACGCTTTCCAACACTTTCCCTGCTTGTATTGTATTGTATTGCATTGGTGCTTATATAGCGCGGGTATCCTGGCGCTCTGATAACACAAGTATCACTGGTGCTGAGGGATTAGGCAGTGCAAATCAATCAGGCTCTCGGAAAAAGCCATGTTTTAAGGCTCTTTCTGAACTCAATCAAGGAGTCGATCTGTCTGATCCTCTGTGGTAACTCGTTCCACATCCGAGCGCCCACCACGCTAAAAGCCCTCCCGCCCATTCTGGCTCGTTTGAATCTAGGCATTACCAGCAAATTTGCGCTGGAAGAGCGCAGCTGTCTCTGGGGGAGATACCAGGTGAACCTTTCTTGAAGAGGGACCAGGCCCATCCCATGTGTTGCTCTGTTGCAGTAATTGCAGTGGGAATAGTAAATTGTTGCCCTTATGCTATTCAACAATTTTCCTACTGTTGCACTCAATGGAGTGCAAAATGTAGGTTTGAAAATGTGTAAATATTTTAGTATTTTATTATATAATATAATGTTTTTATTCTGATGTTTGATGTTATAGGTGTATATATATTTTGTAATGCCGGGACTAAGTGCAAGCCCTTGCCAGCAGGACTGGGAAGCCACTTGGCTGTTCGAGTGAAGAGTCACTGTATTTCACTCGCCACGGTATGCATCAAAACCCGACATGAACTAGGTGGAAGCAGCGCTATGGGGAGGCTGGCTCAACGCACTACACCAATCAGAGCGGACTATCCTTTACTTTAACCGGCCCCCAAGTGTTACTACATTCACTTGATGGAACGTGGCACTGAGGAAAGCCGACAGGCTGAAACGCGTCTGCCTTGCGTTTCATTCATCTATTTGGAGCGCTTGAATTTGAAATAAAAGCATGTGACAACTCCGAGCATGTGTCGGCCCCGTTTGCTCTTCGGAAAAATCTGGGATTGGAGTGTATATATATACATCTCATCGTGGGATCTGAATGGCTGTCAGTACTTCATCCAAGAAGTGTTGGCAGCCATCTTGGGACCAATATACATGATAGCACCTCATTAAAAAGCATTGTAGTTAATAGAAGGTTTTAAGACTTTAGTTACATTATAAATCATTTGTTGATGGTACCATACTCATTTTAGGAATTGTGGTATGTTCTAAGGTGATTTCACCATGTGAAAAAGCCTTCTGCTGGGATATCATGATTGAGAGAAAAATATTTTCTCATGCTTTTACCACAGAGGTTTGGAAGGTGATCTATAAGCTAAACTGAGAGCTTATTTTCTGTAAATTCACATTATCTTTCTCAGTCATGTGAGAATGAAGTCTGACATTCTCAGTAAAACATGTACATCCAACAAGGGCAGAGACTGTCAGTTGATTCCTTTGTGTTCTACTGCAGCTTTCCAGAGTGTTCCAAAGAACTACTAGAGCGCTAACCGTCCTACTTATGATAAATGTATGGCACACCTGAAGCCATCTTGCTTGGATTAAAGTGGTAACTCTTAAAACATTTAATTTAAAAAGGAACAAAATGAGGTGGTTCATTTTTCCATAAAAAGTATGATTAGTGCTGCATAAAGAAAAATTAGGGCACATTTTGAGTGACTTCTCAAATCCTGGTATGCAGACTGAAACATGCACTTTCAATACCAGCAGCAGTTTTCCCTGGTGAGCAGTAGCTTTACTACAGTGATCTAATGAGCAAAAAGAGTGCTAACATTCTGATTTTATGGCAAATGTGTGACACATTTGAATGCCTTCTTGATGGAATCAAAGTAAAAAACTGAAAGTATTTCCTACTGAGGAGACTGCAGTAAATGAGGAAATTAGGAAACTTCATAACAAATAAGTCTCCCAAGATGGCCACCAGAGACAAAAGAGCCCAAATGTAGCCCAAATATCACCCAGATGTAGCCCAAGTATAGCCCAATGACAGAATGTCCAAGAATGTTCTTAAAAACAACTAGAGCACTTACTGTCTTCATTATGACAAAAGTATGGCACACCTGAAGCCATCTTGATTGGAATAAACTGGTAACACTTAAAACATTTAATTTAAAAAGGAACACAATGAGGGGGTTCATTTTGCCATAGAAATTATGATTAATGCTGAAGAAAGAAAATGAGGGCACATTTTGAGTGACTTCTCAAATCCTCTTCTATTTCATTAAAAAATTCTGACATGCAGACTGAAACATGCACTTTTAATACCAGGAGCAGACTTCCATGGTGAGCAGTAGTTTTACTACAGTGATCTAATGAGCAACTAGAGTGCTAACATTCAGAATTCATGGCAAATGTGTGACATATCTGAATACCTTCATGATGGAATCAAAGTAAAAAACTGAAAGCATTTCCGACTGAGGAGACTGCAGTACATGAGGAAATTAGGAAACTTCATAACAAATAAATCTCCCAAGATGGCCACCGGAGACAAAAGAGCCCAAATGTAGCCCAAAATCACCCAGATATAGCCCAAATATAGCCCAATGACAGAAGTGTGCAAAACACTTATTATTTTGTGTTTTTGCAGTGTTATATAGTGCAGACTTGTCAGGTATTGGAGTGCTTTACATGAGCATTGGTTACATCACACAAGAACAAATTCATTTTGGTTGTAGACATGGGGAGACTAAGTGATTTGACCAGAATCACAGAATGTCGAGCTGAAGCAGAAACTTCAACCTGGTTCCCCAGTTGCAAAGTCTGCAGTTCTGGAAGTAACACCACATCCTCTCCCCTAAGTGCAACATTTAATCAAGTTGTCAACTAGATAAAAAAACATAAAGATAACAAATAATTTAAAAGTGCTTTGTCGCTATTTGAAAACTCAGAAAATATGTCCTTATTTTAGTCTTTTAGAGCACTAACCATAATTTTGATGCCAATAAGACCCTCTCATATATGTAATTTCTAAAGGAATGCTCTAGGTATTACAGTTTTGATTACATCAAGATGATGTCAGGCGCTCCACACTTTTGTAATAAATATAGAATGTTAGCAATCTAGTTGTTCATTAGGATACTGTTGAGAGGCAGAGGCCAGGGGCACGGACTCTGAAAATTGAAGGCAGGTAGGAGGGTGCAAAGGCAACAATTTAACCACACTGAGCAGGCAGGAAGGGCCGTGGAAGCACAACAGACTATGGAGGGCAGTGGAAAGGGGGGCAGGGGCAACAAACCAACAATACAGGACTTGCAAGAGAGGCTGTTGGAGGGAAGATCTATTACGGGTCAAGGAAGCTAGGGGCGGTCCCCAGAGCCCCGGGAGCCACCACAGAACTGAGCAGGAGAGTGAGTCAGGGACAAAAGGGGCACCTTAATTTGAGCCGGGGTGCCTAGGAACGCTTGCTCCAAAAATGAAGAAAACAGACATATGAGACATGGAATTGGAGGCAGAATACAATGGCAGTTTAATGAGAAGATGCAACTTCAAAGAAACCGCAGAATAGAGACCTAAAGTACAAAATACAGAATCCAGATAATCATACAGCTGTCATGATATTCTCTGTATCTCAATTAATGGACTGACAGAGAGAGAGAGAAAACACATCTATAAATGCATCATGAGAAACAAGTTACACCAAGGAAAATGTTACCTAGGGACACTCACATTTACTCTTAGAGCAAGCATTCCTGCAATTACAATACAACATCTTTTAAATGCAAAAGTAAAGAGAACAATGGTTAAACATAACATGACATTTCATATAGGTAAAATAGAATAAGATACTTCAAGCAAAGCCGAGCAAGACATTTTAAGCAAAGGAAGACAAGAGCTCCCAGTTCTTGGGGAAAACCTGCACAGCCTGTTAACCTACATACAGACGGCGAGGTTGTCCGTCGATATCTGTGGGTGCTCCCTTTTTATATCATTTTGTGGGCTCCTTTGCACGCTACATCTACCTACGTATGCTACCCAAAAGCTTCGTCTGCAGATTTTACCAGACATTTCGTCATTTACCCACTTAATGCTGACAATGGACTGGGTGAAAAGGTCAGTCTCTCAGGCCAATCGCTTATCGTAAGTTCCATAGAGCAAGCAGAAAATAATGGGTATTGTACAGGAATTCAATATATTCATGTATAAAATCTCCTCAGTTCTCCTAACTTGACGCTCTGCGGTTGCCACTTCCTTAAAAGCGGGAAACCTGCCCAGGAAGCAAGTACCAGTCCAGGATGCAGCCTACTGTATGTCGACAGCTTCAGGGGGATGTTGAACTTTGATACCGAGCACGGAGCACTCGGGTAGGGTGGGGGCTACTAGTTTGGAGCAGAAGGCCTCGCAGACCTGCCTTCAGACTGCTATACACTAAAATTGCAGAGCTATGGTCAATTTAACAAAGAGGCCTACATATTGAACAGAAGGGCCTACACAGGGGTTTTATGCTGGCTGAGTGGTAAGGATGTCTCAGGATAATTATATAGCAACACAGGACCCGCTGGTCAATTTAATACGGCCTACAAATGCGGCTGGCAGGGCAAGGACAAGGGTCTCATACTTCAGGTGTGGACAGAACGGGCCAGGGGCCCCCTGTGATACAAAATCTACCCTCCTTCAAGGCTGTGGCAATGTAATAGACCATTGTGGGCAGAAGGAAGAGGCAATGGTAGTACAACCATACATGCCAACAGACCCGATTCAGCCAGGAAACGTCCAATGTTTTTAAGCTCAAATGGGCTTTATTTGATCTGTCTCCTGTCTACAATATCCTCTTTTTCAATGTAACTCAAAGGGGAAAATCAATACCCCAGTTTTTTTTCAAAATCTCCCTCTTACCAAGTTCAAAATGTTCGCAAGTATGGTACATTGGATCATGGAAGGAAATGGGATAGGGACATGGACTTGGATAACAGAGGACAGGAGAGACATGGAGAGGTGCACCAAACTGACCCTGCAGGGCAGGCATCAGGGTTTGCAGCAGCACAATACACCACACAGGGCATTCCGGACGGGAGTGCAGCACAACAATCCATAGAAAGCAAGAGGGAGGGGACAGGACCATGCACATGGACAACAGAGAACAGAGGGGCAAGAGGCAATGGTAGCTAGCTGACCATAATGGACAGACAGGAGAGAAGGCTGCAGCATAACAGACCATAAAGGGCAGGAGGGACGGATCAGGGGCATTACAATGGAACAGACAAGCCAGGAGGGAGGGAGTAGGGGTCTGCACATGTAAACAGAGGGCTGGGGGCAAGGGGGCAGGGCAGGAGCAGCAAGATGGCCATGGAGGTCAGGCAGGATGGGCACTAGAAGCAAGACACAACATGAAGAGCAACAGTGAGACTGTGATGGCATACACACAGACCATGGAGGGAAGGTGGGAGGGGGTCAGGGGCAGCTAACTGACCACACAGGGAAGGTGGGAGGGGCCATGGCAGCACAGAAGACCATGCATGGCAAGTGGGAGGGTTAGTGGCAGCACAATGGCTATGATGGGCAAGAAGGAGGGTGCAGGGGCATGCACAAAGGACGATGGAGGATAGAAGGGAGGGTCAGGACCTGTGCACAGACAAGAAAGTTCAGGGGAAGGGGCCTCACAACAGACCACACGGGGCAGGCAGGAGGAGCAGTTGCAGCACAACAGACCAGGGAGGGCAGAAGGGTGTGGCAGTACAATGGACCATGTAGGACAGGAGGAAGAGGATAGAGGCATGGCATGTGGACAGGCAGGGTGGAGGTGGCAGGGACAGGTTACAGTCATCTGACAATGCTAGGCAGGTGGGAGGGGAGTGGCAGCTCAACAGAACACTCAGAGTAGATAGGAGTGGCAGGTCCATGGGACATGGTGGGCAAAAAGGATGGAGCAGGGGCATGCACAAAGACATCGGAGGGCAGGGGGAAGGAGAATAGGGGCAGCAAGCTAAGCACAGAGTTTAAGCAGGAGGTCAATGATGGGGCATAGAATTGGGCAATGGAGGGCAGGAGGAGTGGACTGGTACATCATACTAAATTGAGGGCAGTGGCAGCACATCAGACCATGCATGGCAGGAGGGAGGAGGCTAGTCCATGGATTCACACAACAGAGGATAGGGAGGAGGGGGATGGGGCAGCAAGCTAACTGTTCAGAGAAGGCGGGTATTAGAAACTTTATTGTTTTTAAAACATTTTGTCTGTGCAAACTACTTAAAATATGAACAAGTATGCAGCATAATCTCACTTTTATTCAGGAAGAAGAAGACGTTAGTGACTGTGACTCCGGGCTCACTTGGCAAAAACACCCCCTGACCCTCCACCCCCTATCGCAAAATGTAATGCCCGTGAAAAGGGTAGGTGAACACAGTGTTATATAGAACATAGTCCTGAGAGCACGATTGAAAATGAAAACTAGATATAGTGTATGGTATAAACTATGCACCAAAAAGTGTGATATAAGATGAACCAGGCGTGAAATATAATATGCAATACATTGTGCGCAATGACAGATTCATTGGAGAGCGCGAGATAGCACAGGCACTAGCGTGTGCTATGCGATATGCGCCTTGGAGTGTAATATGCACAGGGCAGTGTTGTGTAACCTAACTAGTCTCTAAAGTTGTAATATAAAATATGTGCTGGGGAGTGTAACGTTGCATATGCACTGTGACAAAGATATGGATCCCAAATTGTAATATGTATGGCATAGCACTGTGCGTTATAACATAGGCATCGAGGAAGGCACGTTAGATGGGGCAATATAACCCGTGCGAAGACAAGTGTGGCATGACATTTTCACGGGGTGGTGTTACAGTGCACATGGGCTAGAGAGTGTCATAGCATATGCACTAGCTAGTGGAATACAATACAGAGGTGTGTGGCACTCGGCAGGCAATGGTGGGTGTAACACAGCATTGGGCTCTGTCAGGAGCGCGCTGTGACTCGCAAGTGATGTTCGTCCCCTTTCCAGAGAGTAAAATAAAAAGTATTACACATCCGGCAGTGGATGTGTGTTTTATTAACTGTGAGGGGGGTTTCTTGCATAGTTTTGGTCGAATTTTTGTCGAATCCCCTTTGAATGGCTTGGTGTGCATGTGTATTAAATGTGCCCGTCAATAGCTACCCATGTTTGTATAAATAAACGACAAGGGTGTCTACCGGGATTAGGCACGGTAGAGCATCAGACATGTCAGAGCTTCACTAGTGGTGTAAATACATTCCACGTGGATTAATTGCATGCATAGTCGCCTTTTAATGAATATCACGCAAATCGTCATGGTGATAGGTACGTACGGTTTGTCCAGCATGTCCTAGGTGTGTCTATAAATATATATTTTTTAAAAATAATAAAAAACAGTGGCCGGCCCTGGGGATTGGGGTCAAAAAAATATAATTAGGAGACAGGCCCTGGGGGATGGGGTCATCAGGGCCAATAAATTAGAATAAGAAGGGGAACCACACAGCCCCCCTTCTTAAAAAATAAAATAAATAAAAGACTGGCATCGTGCCGGAGGCCATGCCCCCTCCATGCAGCACTCTGCAAACGCGCCCCCAACAGGCATCTCCAGTATGCGCCAGGGAGCTGCGCTGCAGACAGGTGTTCTGAGGCCAAGCCCCTTTTTACACCTCTCTGCAACGCAGCTCTGTGGCGCTTACTGGAGGTACCTAGTGGTCTAGTGTGACCCTAGGGACCCTTAGGATTCAAGGGGACTTAATCTCTCAACTTAGAACAGCCACAGGGCGCGTTTACACAGTGGTGAAGGGAGGGGACGGGGCCTGAGGTGACGTGTGCAAACACGCACCATGGCACGTTTTAAATTGGGGATATAATTTCCCTTCAATACTGAGGGCCCCTGGGGGCTAACTAGCCCACCAAGTGCTTCAAGTAAGCGCCACTGAGCTGCATTGCAGAGAGGTGGTCCAGGCCGTGCCACTTTTTACACCTCTCTGCAACGCAGCTCTGTGGCATTTACTGGAGGTACCTAGTGGGCTAGTTGGACCCTAGGGACCCTCAGGACTCAAATGAACTTAATCTCCCAACTAAAAACGGACACAGGGCGTGTTTACACAATGGTGAAAGGAGGGGACGGGGCCTGAGTTAACGTGTGCAAAAACGCCCTGTGGCCTGTTTTAAGAGGTAGTTTTAATCCCCATGCCCTATTATATACTAGGGGCTTATAGAGGAGGTAAGGCTAATCACAGGGGGACCCCAACGCATAATGTTCCCTAGTGTATGTAGGTGTTTTCACTGTATTCTAAGTGTCTTTTAACATAGCACTGGCTCTAGGACTGGTTAGTCAGACTCAGTTACCACCAGTATCCGTCTGAAAAAGTTGAGGGTACAGGATGATTTTGCAACAAGGCTTCTTTCTGCTCTTCTTTTTGTTCTTTCTGCACGTTATCCTTCTTCCTGCACTTATCTTCGTATTTGAGGACTTCTGTTGCTTCTTTCTGCACTTCTTTTGTTTCTTTCTGTGCATTTTTTCTTCTTTCTTCACATGTCCTATCTCTGTAGGCATAGTTAGAAATTAGCATTTAAAAAACCTTTGAAATTAACAGAAAAAACCATAGGTTTCAGGCACGTTATAGTTAGGAATTAGCATTTAAAAAACCTCAGAAATTCACTGAAAAAACCATAGGTTTCAGGGGTGTTATAGTTAGCTGGACTTTTCACTTGTACAAAACCATTGAAATTCCCCCGTTATAGTTAGTTCAGCTAACTATAACTCGCGCGCCCGCAATGCACTGCTGATGACGTCACATATTACATCACTCATGACATGGTCAGTGACATCACTCATGACATCACTGATGACATCTCAAATGACATCACTGATGACATCAGTGAATATATATATATATATATATATATTATCTACTGGCGGTCGCCAGTAGATAGTTATAGTTTGGACCGAGTTCCCATAGGAAATCTGAAAATTCTATTTTCAATAACTTTGGCGCCGGTTGACTTATCTTCGTGAAATTCTCAAAACTAATGGGGCGCTCCGCTCAGCTCCTACCCTGAAAGTCTCGGGGTGATTCGTCAAGCGGGGGCTGAGAAAAAAGGGGGGTCCCAAAACGCGTTTTCCCCATGCATTTTCCCATAGGATCTTTAGTCGAAGGTACAGCCCGAACAGCTGAACAGAATTACTTGAAATTTGGCAAAGAGGTAGTCCTCAGGTCAGGCCTTTTGCTTAAATGGTGTCAATCTGTTCAGTAGTTCCTGAGAAAATCAAAAGTAAAATCACATATATATCTGGGCGGAGCCTAACCACACATCTTATCGTGAGATCTGATTGGCTGTCAGCACTTCATCCAAGAAGTGTTGGCAGCCATCTTGGGACCAATATACATGATAGTGCTGGAGCAGGGTTTTCTATTGAAAATTTATTGAGATTTAAACTCCAGTTTATGTTTATATGTCATAATTAAAATTACTGATAATTAATTATTAATTATTAATTTTGTTGAAGTTTCTGATTAACCAACATTACTAATGAAAGAATTACACGCGGGAATGCATTTATGTTGCTTTATTAATACGTGAACTAAGTTGGTGAGCGAATTAGTTAAATATGTGTGGCTAAAGTGCTGTTTGTAATGTGTTTGCGCTTTAAAGTAACGTGCTTTTAATGCTTCTATATGTTGCGGATGGCTAGATAATTACATACACATAAGGGTATTAGTGGGAATTAACACTGTTTAATCATTACGATGTAGTAACGTTGTTTTGTATTTCTTTTAATTCAGATGGTCCGTTTTGGCCTAATCCAAGATGGCCGAGATTTACAGCCTGCGTTTGAGTAGATGAAATACGACGAGAGGCCTCGCTGAATATGATTGGAATCCACCTGACCTCGGCCTCTGACTGTATTAAAAGTTTCCGTGAGGACAGCAGCTCCAGGCTTGCTGCCAGTTGCCCTTGGAGAAGAATAAAGCCACAATGAACTCTGATAAACTTGCGGTGGCTTCACTATGATTCCGAGGAAGAGCATTCATGGATGTAACATTTTTTAGTTTGAGCTTCCTTCTTCCGTGTTTTTATTTTTGTGATTTTCGAGAGCGGAGGTTTTCTAAATGTTGCAAGTCAACATCCTTTCCTGCTAGCTCTGCTCAATGGCTCAACGGACGTTTAGAGTTTGTTTGTTACTTTCAATTTGTTAGTTTCCCTATAAATATTGTTAGACTAGAGAGGGTCTAAGGCCACTTCTTCCCGAACCTATGCTCGAGAGGATCGACTCTGATTGAGAGGACGGCGACTCGGGAGACTTTACTGAGAGACCTGTCCTGACCCATTTATGACATTTAGCTAGAATAGGTAACTATGAGACTAATGATTTTGCTGTTGATTGACTTTCATTTGAACTAATTTAGATAAATAACCCATTGTTTGAATAACAGTGTCGGGCGGTTATTTCTTTGTCATTTATTGAGTTTCAAATGTATTCGTAATGTTTAAAAATCATGACTCAAGACAGATCTTTAAGGTCGCATTGACCTCGCTTTAGACGCAGATTGTTTAGGATTTCTCTCATATATTCAGTGTGGATAGAGTAATAGAATGAATGTTAGTGTGATGGGCCCTAGCGTATGATGAGTGTATGTGCGTATGACTGTGGAATTACTCTGTCCGTGGAAGTAGGGAGAATTTATATGTTCCGATCTGCAGCACATTTAGTTGATTGTGAGACTCTTTGGAGCATTCCTGGAGGAAACAGTTAATGGATGCATGTTAGAAGGGCAGAGTAGAGGGATGTGCTACTGTGTCAACGAAAGTAATAATTCCGTAGTGGAGCAGAGGTAAGCGCTGTTCTATAGAAAAGCGGGATTCTTGTGAGGAAGACTTTTCTTTACTATTCTATGGTTAGCGAAGCAGACAATGGAGATGTTTTTATGTTGTAACTAATAGATTTTGTAGAATCTGCAACGAAGTCTACTGAGAAGATTTTGTAAAGGAGGGGTAGACGAGTGACAGGAGACAGAGTAGAAGCGACTGCAGCGACTACTGACGTCAGAGACAAACCACGCTGTGATTGGACAGTGGATTAGAACAGTGCTCGCGCTGTGATTGGTGCGTTGGTGTGAGCCGCGCAGGGATTGGAAGGAGTACAGGGTGACGTAGACGCTCCAGGATTGGTGCGTTAGTGTAAGTCGCGCTGTTATTGGACAAAAGATCGTACAGTTGCGGAAGGAAGGGACTAGAGAATAGTGGTAAACGCGAAAATGTATTATCAAACGGAGGAAAAGAAGAAAAAATCCTTGTTCGGTAAAATTAAAAGATGGTTCGACAAGGATAAGGACATAATAACTAGAGAAGGTGAATTGTTACCTCCGACAAGAACTCCTGCATCCTTCATGGTTGCGAAATATGGGTATCATACCTGTATATGGTTAGACAATTGGGCTAAGTACACTAAGGATGATGGTGTTTTAGCGTTCCCGGAACATGGTTCATTTAATCTGGTCGTGTTGAGAAATTTACGGGAAAAGATGATGTGTCTAGAGCCTAGACCAAGGCCAACACAGTTTGAGGCGTTGGTGGAATGGGAAGATGAGGTGCATGAGCGAGAAAAGCAGAGGAGTGGAGGCAATTATAGGTATATATTTGGGAGGAAATATGATCGTGAAACTCATCATGATCGAATGAGGAGATGGCGAGATGCTAGTATGTCAGAGGGATTATATCCTATGAGAACTGTTGAAGAGAAGGAAGGGAGGAAGGGTACGGAAAAGGTGCCTGATGCAGAAGTGAGAAGGTATGGGGCTAATGATTATGAGGATGAGGTCTTGGATGACATGATTTATAAGAGACCACCTCCATATAGACCAGAACCAGAAGAGAGAACGCCGGTTGCTACTCCCATAAGAGATACTTTACGAATTGTTAAAACTGAGATTGTGACACCTGATTTGAAAAGTGGTAGCTCTTTCACGGAAAGGGAGAGAGAGAGAGAGCGAGAGAGAGAGAATCAAATCGGTGATGAGAAAACAAGAGAATTAGCCAGAACCACATCTGAGCTGACTGAGAAAATTAGAGAGCTGACGAAAAATCTAGAAGCTGTTACAGTGCCTGTAACCATAGGTCCGGTTATGCCTATTTTTGATAAGCAAAGAATGGGTGAAAATGGTTTGACAGTTCCCTCTGTAGGAAATGGTTTGGTTGGTTCTTGTTCTTTGGAGGAATCAGGAATGAGGACGGGAGAAAATAATTTGAGACAGTTGAGACATGACACATGTAGTGGAGGATCAGATGTCCAGCCTGGTTCAGGATTGAATACTGGTTGTATGGGAGGAACGATTTTGGAACCACAGAGGATGGCAGAACAAGTGGGTGCAGTGAAAAGGTCTACAGAAATAACAGCTGAGGATTTGAATGATTGGTTGAAAGTTCTTCAAAAGAAGGATAAAGATTCACAGGCAATTGATGTAGCCAGGTTGCGCATAGAATTGGAAGAGCTCATTGCAGGAACAATTCCTACAGAAATGTTGAAAAATCATCATGATGGAGAGTTGTTATTCATGTGCAAGAGTATCACCTGGAGGGCTAAGAGTACACATGACAGGTTAAAAGGAATAGCGAGTGAACTAGGAGTTGACATGGATATAGTGAAAGCTTTGCAGAAGCCTTACAGGGTGGATTTCTCAGATAAGGACATTGAGAATCTAAATGATGTTGGAAGAACAGGGCAGATTAAGGAAATGATTTCCTTATTGCGAAAATGGGGTGATGTGGAAAAGTGGAAGGATAGGTGGTACAAGAAAAGGGAAGATTCAGTGGACAGGACTTATTCAGCTTTCCCTATGAGAGAAAAAGAAAAAACAGTGGATGCTTATCCTATGAGAGAGATTCCTGGAGGAGGATATGTACATGTCCCATGGACTAGACAGGATATTTTGTCATTTACGAATGATTTCCCTCGACTGAGAGAAAAGCCCGTCGAGTGGTATAGGCAGGTAGACAGGTTTGTGAAATTGTCAAAAGTGCTCTGGATTGACCTGAATAGTCTGTATGATATAATTGTTCCAGCAGACTTGTGGGCAGAGTGTAAAATAGTTGTAGATTGGCCTGCTAAGGAGTATCCAAGAGATACGAAAACGGGAGCTCCAGACCCGGAGGTTATGAGGAAGTACGAGCAGGTTATTGTGTTCCTGAAAAATAAGGTACCCCCGAAAGAGACAGATTGGTTTAAGATAGATCGAACACATCAAGAAGCAAAAGTATCAGTTCATGCTTTTTATGAAAGGCTGATACTGGCTTTTAAACAGTTCAGTGGAGATGAACACCTGGGTGATTAGGATTTGAGTCATTTTGTATACAGATTTGTATATGGCTTGAGACCTGAAATCAGTGAAAGGATTCGTGAACACACAGTTGATTGGCAGAGTAAAAAGATTGATGAAATCTTGAGACATGCAAAGTATTTCAGTGATGAGATTGAGGCAAAACAGAGAAAGCTGAAAGAAAAAGCAATGTGGGCACAGGTGAAAGTTGCTGAAAGACAAGAAGCACAGATGGTGGAACAAGCAAATAATCCAGGAAATAGGCCCAGATATGGTGCAGGAAAAGGAAAGGGAAATCTAGAAGAAGCCAAGAAGAAGTTCCCATGTCACAACTGTGGACAATTGGGGCATTGGAGATCCGAGTGTACCAATCCACCATTAGTGAGTAATGAGAATAAATCATTGAATCAACAGGTGCAGAACGAGGGGTGTAATCATCAGCAACAACAGCAGAAGGTTGTCAGACAGCAGAGTCAAGAGCCAAAACCACCCTTGCCACAGAATAGAGGGTCCCAGAAGTATAACCAGGACTCGGGATTCTACAATGATGAGCAGGTAAACAAACCGAGATGTACTAACCCGGTACAGCAGTACTGGTTAAAGAATGAAGGGAGTGAGTCTGAAGGGGACTATTGACGGTGCCGAAGAGAGGAGGAAGAGTGCATACTTGGTGCAACTCTAGAAATAGACCAGGCAGGACCATTTGTAGATGGGAAAATAAATGGGGAGAGTGTTACTTTTTTGGTAGACACAGGAGCGACGAGATCAACTGTCAGGTCAGCAGATATAAGAAATCTTCCTCTCTCGGACGAAGCAATCCAAGTGGTTGGTGTAGCAAATACACAGATTAAGACTCGTCTTACCGAACCAGTAAGGGTAAGAATAGGGAAATTTTCAGACATGCACAGATTTGTAGTCTGTGACACTAGTCCAGTGAACTTGTTAGGTAGGGACTTATTGTGTAAGATGAATTGCACAATTTTCTGTACTCCGGATGGAATAGCTTTTGAGACACCAGATGAGGATGTTCTCTACAGGATGACTCTAGATAATAGAGAGAGTGAGATTGTTGGTACGTATGCTGTGTTTAATTCGGATGATTTGCCTCAAGAGTTGAGACACAGAGTAAAAACAGCAGTTTGGGATTTTACTGGAGAAGATGTGGGATTGATGAATAATGTAGATCCAGTGAAGATTTCAGTGAAAGAAGGAATCGTTTATCCTAATATCCCACAGTACAGATTGACACCAGAGATAATTGAGGGAATAACCCCTATAATTGACAAGATGATTCAACAGGGTGTTTTGAGAGAGTTACTGAGTAGCCCGTGTAATTCACCGATAATGGGGCTCAAGAAACCTAATGGAAAGTTCAGGATTGTACAAGATTTGAGAAAAGTTAACAAAATTGTGGTGGCATGTTGTCCCATTGTGCCAAATCCGTCAGTGATTTTGTATCAGATTCCTCATGATGCTGAATGGTACACAGTAATTGATTTGTGTCATGCTTTCTTTTCAATTCCATTGCATCATGACAGCCAGCCGATTTTTGCATTTCGGTTTGGACAGCGTATTTTGGTATGGTGCCGTATCCCACAGGGGTATACAGAGAGTCCTTCGATATTCAATCAGTTGTTGAAGAAATCATTGGAGAGTTTGATCATGCCTGAAAGCTCAGTACTAGTGCAGTACATCGATGACCTACTTGTGGCATCGAAGACACGTGAAGCTTGTGAAGTAGATACCACAGCTTTACTGAATCATCTGGCAGACGGAGGGTTAAAGGTATCTCCAGCCAAATTGCAATTTTGCAAGAAAGAGGTGCATTATCTTGGACACAATATTGAAAAGGGTCTGAGAAAGGTGACCGATGACAGGATCAAAATTATCAGAGGAATGAGAGCCCCAATGACCCAGAGAGAAGTGAGGATGTTTCTGGGAATGGTGGGTTATTGTCGTCAGTGGATAAGTAATTTCTCCCTGATAGCAAAGCCATTGATTAAATTGACCAAAAGTGAAGTGAAAGACCCATTGGAACTGAATGCAGAACAAATGGCAGCATTTGAAGAGTTGAAGAGCAGAATGTGTGAAGCTCCTGCGTTGGGAATGCCAGACTATGAGAAGGAGTTTGAGTTGTACTGCAGTGAGAGAAATGGATGTGCACTTTCAGTGTTAATTCAGAAACATGGACGACTGAGAAGGCCAATTGCGTACTTCTCATCAACACTTGACCCCGTAGCTGTGGGTTGGCCAGGTTGCCTGAATGCAGTAGCTGCTACATGCAGAAGCTTGGAACAGAGTGAGGGTCTAATAATGGGATATCCTGTACGGGTATTCGTACCTCATGATGTGGCAATTCTTTTGACAAGAAGCAGGACTCAATATATATCACACAGTCGGTTGACTAAATATGAGAAAATCATTCTGGGAGCATCAAATGTGACTCTTGAGAGATGTGTGAATGTGAATCCAGCAACTCTGTTGCCAGATGCAGAAAATGTGAATGTGGGAGATGGTGTTGATCATGATTGTTTGGATGTGCTTGACTACTGCACAAAACCCAGACCAGACATAAGAGATTTGCCATTACCTGAGAGTGATCATGTGTTGTTTGTGGATGGATCATGTCTGAGAACTGATGATGGTGTGCTGAGTGCAGCATATGCAGTGTGCAAGGTTTCAGAAGTTATGGAAGCTTCGCCTTTGAAGGGAGTTAGATCTGCTCAAGTGGCTGAATTGGTGGCATTGACGAAAGCTTGTAAGATTGGGAAGAATCTGAGAGTGACTGTGATGACTGATAGTCAGTATGGATTTGGAGTGGTTCATGATTTTGGCCAACTTTGGCTACAGAGAGGTTTCTTGACGTCGAGTGGAACTCCAATAAAGAATGCTGAAGTGATTGGGAAGTTGCTTGAGGCGATACAGCTGCCTAAAGAACTAGCAGTTGTAAAGTGTGCTGCTCACGGACAAGGAGATGATTTTGTTACTCTTGGTAATCGTTTTGCTAATGACATAGCACAGTATTGTGCAAAGAACAATCATTTGATTAACAAGGGACGAGAAAGGGAAATGTCTTTTTGTTCTGTGATGTTTACTAATGTCCTGGAAACATGGGATGAAGTGAAACAGTTGCAGGATGAAGCAGGAGATGAGGAAATGAGAGATTGGATCAAGGCAGGTTGTGCCCCAAGAGAGACAGATCATGTTTGGATCTATAGAGATGGAAGACCAGTCATGCCTAACTCGATGCTATCAACAATGGCAAGAATGTATCATGGCCAGGGGCATCTGGGGAGGGACGCTATGATTAGGTCCTTTAAACAAACCTGGTACAATGCAAAGTTCAGGCTGATTGCAGAGAGCATCTGTCAAAGATGTTTGATTTGTCAGCAGTTCAATACAGGAAAGAAGACAGTGGTGAGCCTAGGAACAATAGGCAGAGAAGGAGGTCCTTTTACCAGAAAGCAAATAGATTTCATTGAAATGCCCCAAGTGAATAGATTGAGGTATGTTCTAGTGGTAGTCTGTTTGTTCTCGAGATGGGTGGAGGCCTATCCGACTAGGAGAAATGATGGAATAACAGTGGCAAAGTTACTGTTAAGAGAGTTGATTCCTAGGTACGGGTTCCCAGTGACAATTGAGTCAGACAGAGGTGGACACTTCTACAATGAACTCATGGGTTTAATTTGTGAAGCATTGAGCATACAGCAGAAGCTACATTGTGCATACAGACCAGAGGCTTCTGGTGTTGTTGAACAGATGAATGGCACAATCAAAAACAGAATTGGTAAGATGTGTTTAGCCACTGGAATGAAATGGTCTGATGTCTTGCCTCTAGTGCTAATGACTATTAGGTCTACTCCAGATAGAACCACAGGGTTGAGTCCACATGAAATATTGATGGGACGTGCGATGAGACATGCTTTCGTGCCTGTCAACAAGTTGATGACAATAACTGATGACATGATTTTGGATTACTGTAAAGGCCTGGCTGACGCAGTTCATTCTGTGTTTCACCAGGTTGGAGGAGACGCCACCACACTTGAAAAGAAGCAAGCCCATGATCTGAGTCCAGGGGACTGGGTGAGGATAAAGGTGCACAGAAGAAGAAATTGCTTGGTTCCAAGGTGGGGAAGGCCAAGACAAGTTATTCTGACTACGACAACTGCAGTAAAGTGTGCTGGTGTGAAAAACTGGGTTCATGCAAGTCATACTCTGAGAGTTCCGAATCCAAAGGATGGGACTGGTAAAGAGTATTTTGAAGAGTCAGATTCCAGTGATGATGCGGAGACTGAACCAGTGAGAAGAAAAAAGAATCCTGAAAGGGGGGAAGGAGAAAGAGAGTCAGAGTCAGGTGATTCTTTTTTCTTTCCGAGAGAGACTTCAAGAGAAACATTGAGAGCCTCAGAGGAGAGATCAGATTCTGTAAGAGTGTCTGAAGTTCCAACAAGCAGTGGAGAGGAAAGAGGAGAAAAGAACAATTCCACAGAGACTACACCTGAGTCAGATGTAGAGATTGAAGATCCACCTGAGATTACTCTTGAAGAAGTAGGGTCAGAAGAAGATAGAGAGGGACAGATTGCGGAAGACCCCCGAGGAGGTGTAGGGAACATTTCTGATAAGCTAGGTGAAGGGACAAGTAGACAGCAAGAAGATTGCGTGTCGGAGACCCGAGGAGGGACAGAAATAGGGAAATCTCAATCGGTGGAGAAAAAGTCTGTGGAGCAAAAGAGAATTGTTGAGGAACAAGAGGCAAATGAAACAGAATCAGATGAAAGTGAGAATGAGAAATCAGAGGGTCGAGTTCTGAGAAAGAGAACTTGGATCGGAGAAAGAAATAATAAAGAAGTGAGACCAAAAAGGAGTGTAAGAGGAGATCCTTGGCCTAATAAGATAAAGAGACTGAGGTATAGACTGACACGAGCAAGTTCAAGTTCATCAAAAGCTGAACAGGTGAACGAAGTGTCCAGTCAGAATCAAGCAAAGGGTGATAAACAAAAGGTCTCAAAAGAACCAGAGGAGATCAAAAGAATCAGAAAACCTAACCAGAAGTATAGGTCACCGGAATGGACGTATGTGGCACTGTCTGAAGGAGAAGAGGCAGAAAGTCAAGGAAATCCAGAGGGGACCTTACGAGAAGTGGTTAAGGAGGAGAAAACTGTTGGAATCCTGAAAGTTATCTTGACTGACATTGGAGAAGAGTCAGATGCTCAGGATATTGAAGATCTGATACAATTTGATGTTGCTGAAGAAGAAGTGAAAAGTGATGAAAATCCAAATTGAGTGAACTGAAGGAGTCACTTGAAGAAGAGTGAAAAGAAGAAAATCTAAAATTAGCAGTTTGAAATAATCTAGAGTTCTAGAAATTCAGTAGTGGAGTAGTAGAGGCTATGTCAAAAGACACTGCCAGAGTAATAACAAGGTTAACACAGAAAATAATCAAAGTAGATGTACCTTTTTGAAAAGATGGTGTAGAATGTGCTGCTGCTGTACAGGATTATTAATACTACTATGGGGAGTACTTGCTTTATTAGTTACTTTTAGAATTACAATAGATACTTTTGGAATATATACTGAGAATGTGACTAACATAGAGAAGAGTTCACAGAGAGTAGTTCCAACTAGAATTAGTAACATTTACATACATAAAGATAGGTCAATTAATGATTTTTCTAGCAATGTTTTTTCAAAGTTGTTGTATGAATATGTAAAGACAATGGAAGTTAGGGATTGCTACGTTTGTATGCAATTGCCTGCATCCGTTTCAGAAGGAGTTACTTATCATCATTTACCAGCCACGTATGGGATTTCATGTAGTGTGTTAAGTAGTGTTTTTTATTTGTTGGGGAAGATAGATTATGAGATGTCTAACAAAGATAACATTTTTGGGCAATTACCTATGAATAAGAAGCTGAATCCAGCTAAAGAAACTAACATTTTTGGTGAGATTTTTATTGAGACAGAAGAATTAACATTAGATTAAATTTTTAGAAACAATTTAACTTGCAGTTTGAAAGAAGAGGAAAAGGCTTTTCTAGACATGGTAGAGAAAAGGAGAGTGAGTATGCATGAAAAGGCAGGGAAATATAAAGTGAGTGAGACAATATGGGATATTGAGATGGGAAAGGAGTTGAGGAATAGGGCCAGTCCAACTTTGGCTTTAGATGCACCACAGAAGGGTAAATTATGCATTACCAGAAGGAAATCCCAATATGATAGGTATTTTGTTGGGACTAGTGAGTGTCATGATACATACTTTATTGCAACAGGATGGGGATTCAAGGGAGGAGAGGATCCAGTTTTCCCGGGAGTGTATTATATTTGTGGAAATAAGGCTTACTACAGGTTGCCTGACCATTGGTATGGCACGTGTTATGTTGGCCTGGTCTTTCCAAAGGTTTTTCATATAGATAAGATAGAAGATGCGGAACAAATTAATCTACTAACACACTTTAAGAGAGAAACTTGGTCAGAAATTTTAGGTGATATTTTTGGAGCTTTAATTCCAGCAGTGGGAATTTCATTAAATGCATATGGAATTCGGAAACTGTCAACAGTGGTGGATCGTTTATCGACAAGTACCGCTGGAGGGTTTCTTTTGGTAAATACAGAGATGATTGCCGTACGCGCCATGTCTATGCAAAATCGACTTGCCCTTGATATTCTATTGGCCAAAGAGGGTGGAGTCTGTGGAATGCTGAAGGTTCAACATTGTTGCACTTACATTCCTGACGAAAGCAAAGATTTAAAGGTCTATATCAAAAATATTACTGATTTGCATGAAGAATTAGTACCACTGGAAGCTGAAAGTATCTGGACTAAAATGGCTAATAAGCTACTAGCTGTTAAGAGTTTTATTGCTAAGATAGGTAGTACCATTATTGGTAAGATATTATTTCCTTTGACATGTGTAATTGTTGCTTTATTGATACTTAGATTGGGGTGTTTGCGTTGTAAAAACAGGGGAGGGAAAAAGAAAATAATAAGAGAAAATACTGAAAAGAAACAAAAGAGGTCAAAGAGAGACCCACAAGAAATAGAATTAGAAGAATTGAGGGAGAGTGTTTATTTGGAGTCGAAGAGGGATGATGAAAGAGAGTCTGGTGTGTAGTGTCATAAAAAGACATTTCAATTTCTCCTAAGAAATGGGGACTACATTTTTTTTTTGGGTTGGTTTTTGTGGTGATAATATATCACCAAAGGGTGGATTGCTGGAGCAGGGTTTTCTATTGAAAATGTATTGAGATTTAAACTCCAGTTTATGTTTATATGTCATAATTAAAATTACTGATAATTAATTATTAATTATTAATTTTGTTGAAGTTTCTGATTAACCAACATTACTAATGAAAGAATTACACGCGGGAATGCATTTATGTTGCTTTATTAATATGTGAACTAAGTTGGTGAGCGAATTAGTTAAATATGTGTGGCTAAAGTGCTGTTTGTAATGTGTTTGCGCTTTAAAATAACGTGCTTTTAATGCTTCTATATGTTGCAGATGGCTAGATAATTACATACACATAAGGGTATTAGTGGGAATTAACACTGTTTAATCATTACGATGTAGTAACGTTGTTTTGTATTTCTTTTAATTAAGATGGTCCGTTTTGGCCTAATCCAAGATGGCCGATATTTACAGCCTGCGTTTGAGTAGATGAAATACGACGAGAGGCCTCGCTGAATATGGTTGGAATCCACCTGACCTCAGCCTCTGACTGTATTAAAAGTTTCCGTGAGGACAGCAGCTCCAGGCTTGCTGCCAGTTGCCCTTGGAGAAGAATAAAGCCACAATGAACTCTGATAAACTTGCGGTGGCTTCACTATGATTCCGAGGAAGAGCATTCATGGATGTAACATTTTTTAGTTTCAGCTTCCTTCTTCCGTGTTTTTATTTTTGTGATTTTCGAGAGCGGAGGTTTTCTAAATGTTGCAAGTCAACATCCTTTCCTGCTAGCTCTGCTCAATGGCTCAACGGACGTTTAGAGTTTGTTTGTTACTTTCAATTTGTTAGTTTCCCTATAAATATTGTTAGACTAGAGAGGGTCTAAGGCCACTTCTTCCCGAACCTATGCTCGAGAGGATCGACGCTGATTGAGAGGACGGCGACTCGGGAGACTTTACTGAGAGACATGTCCTGACCCATTTATGACATTTAGCTAGAATAGGTAACTATGAGAATAATGATTTTGCTGTTGATTGACTTTCATTTGAACTAATTTAGATAAATAACCCATTGTTTGAATAACAGTGTCGGGTGGTTATTTCTTTGTCATTTATTGAGTTTCAAATGTATTCATAATGTTTAAAAATCATGACTCAAGACAGATCTTTAAGGTCGCATTGACCTCGCTTTAGACGCAGATTGTTTAGGATTTCTCTCATATATTCAGTGTGGATAGAGTAATAGAATGAATGTTAGTGTGATGGGCCCTAGCGTATGATGAGTGTATGTGCGTATGACTGTGGAATTACTCTGTCCGTGGAAGTAGGGAGAATTTATATGTTCCGATCTGCAGCAATAGCACCTCATTAAAAAGCATTGCAGTTAATAGAAGGTTTTAAGACTTTAGTTACATTATAAATCATTTGTTGATGGTACCATACTCATTTTAGGAATTGTGGTGTGTTCTAAGGTGATTTTACCATGTGAAAAAGCCTTCTGCTGTGATATCATGAATCATGCTTGAGAGAAAACTATTTTCTCATGCTTTTCCCACAGAGGTTTGAAAGGTGATCTATAAGCTAAACTGAGAGCATATTTTCTGTAAATTCACATTATCTTTCTCAGTCTTGTGAGAATGAAGTCTGACATTCTCAGTAAACAATGTACATCCAACAAGGGCAGAGACTGTCAGTTTATTCCTTTGTGTTCTACTGCAGCGTCCCAGAGTGTTCTAAAGAACAACTAGAGCGCTAACAGTCCTACTTATGACAAACGTACGGCACACCTGAAGCCATCTTGGTTGGAATAAAGTGGTAACTCTTAAAACATTTAATTTAAAAAGGAACAAAATGAGGGGGTTCATTTTGCCATAGAAAGTATGATTAGTGCTGCAGAAAGAAAAATTAGGGCACATTTTGAGTGACTTCTCAAATCCTCTTCTATTTCATAAAAAAATTCTGACATGCAGACTGAAACATGCACTTTCAATACCAGCAGCAGACTTCCCTGGTGACCAGTAGCTTTACTACAGTGATCTAATGAGCAACTAGAGTGCTAACATTCAGAATTTATGGCAAATGTGTGACACATCTGAATGCCTTCTTGATGGAACCAAAGTAAAAAACTGAAAGTATTTCCTACTGAGGATACTGCAGGAAATTAGGAAACTTCCTAACAAATAAATCTTCCAAGATGGCCACCAGGGACAAAAGAGCCCAAATGTAGCCCAAATATCACCCAGATGTAGCCCAAGTATAGCCCAATGACAGAATGTCCCAGAGTGTTCTAACGAACAACTAGAGAACAACTAGAGCGCTAACAGTCTTACTTATGACAAAAGTATGGTACACCTGAAGCCATCTTGATTGGAATAAAGTGGTAACACGTAAAACATTTAATTTACATAGGAACAAAATGAGGGGGTTCATTTTGCCATAGAAATTAGGATTAGTTCTGCAGAAAGAAAAATTAGGGCACATTTTGACTTCTCAAATCCTCTTCTGTTTCATAAACAAAAATTCTGACATGCAGACTGAAACATGCACTTTGAATACCAGCAGCAGACTTCCCTGGTGAGCAGTAGTTTTACTACAGTGATCTAATGAGCAACTAGAGTGCTAACATTCAGAAATTATGGCAAATGTGTGACACATCTGAATGCCTTCTTGATGGAACCAAAATAAAAAACTGAAAGTATTCCCACTGAGGAGACTGCAGTAAGTGAGGAAATTAGGAAACTTCATAACAAATAAATCTCCCAAGATGGCCACCATAGACAAAAGAGCCCAAATGTAGCCCAAATATCACCCAGATGTAGCCCAAGTATAACTCAATGACAGAATGTCCCAGAGTGTTCTTAAGAACATCTTGAGCGCTTACTGTCTAACTTATGAAAAAAGTATGGCACACCTGAAGCCATCTTGATTGGAATAAACTGGTAACACTTAAAACATTTAATTTAAAAAGGAACACAATGAGGGGGTTCATTTTGCCATAGAAATTATGATTAGTGCTGAAGAAAGAAAAATTAGGGCACATTTTGAGTGACTTCTCAAATCCTCTTCTATTTCATTAAAAAATTCTGATATGCAGACTGAAACATGCACTTTTAATACCAGCAGCAGACTTCCGTGGTGAGCAGTAGCTTTACTACAGTGATCTAATGAGCAACTAGAGTGCTAACATTCAGAATTTATGGCAAATGTGTGACATACCTGAATACCTTCTTGATGGAATCAAAGTAAAAAACTGAAAGCATTTCCTACTGAGGAGACTGCAGTAAATGAGGAAATTAGGAAACTTCATAACAAATAAATCTCCCAAAATGGCCACCAGAGACAAAAGAGCCCAAATGCAGCACAAATATCACCCAGATGTAGCCCACATGTAGCCCAATGACAGAAGTGTGCAAAACACTTATTTTGTGTGTATTTGCAGTTTTATATAGTGCAGACTTGTCAGGTATTGGTGTGCTTTACATGAGCATTGGTTACATCACACAAGATCAAATTCATTTTGGTTGTAGACATGGGAAGATTAAGTGATTTGACCAGAATCACAGAATGTTGAGCTGAAGCAGAAACTCCAACCTGGTTCCCCAGTTGCAAAGTCTGCAGCTCTGGAAGTAACACCACATCCTCTCCCCTAGGTGCAACATTTAATCAAGTGGTCAACAGGATAAAAAAACATAAAGATTAAAAATAATTTAAAAGTTCTTTGTCGCTATTTGAAAACTCAGAAAATATGTCCTCATTTTAGTTTTTTAGAGCACTAACCATAATTTTGATGCAAATAAGACCCTCTCATATATGTAATTTCTAAAGGAAATACTCTAGGTGTTACTGTTTTGATTACATCAAGATGACGTCAGGCGTTCCACACTTTTGTAATAAATATAGAATGTTAGCAATCTAGTGGTTCATTGGGATACTGTTGAGAGGCAGAGGCCAGGGGCACAGACTCTGAAAATTGAAGGCAGATAGGAGAGTGCAGATGCAACAATTTGACCACACTGGGCAGGCAGGAAGGGCAGTGGCAGCACAACAGACTTTGGAGGGCAGTGGAAAGGGGGGCAGGGGCAACAAACCAACAATACAGGACTGGCAAGAGAGGCTGTGGCAATATATTAGACCATTGTGGGCAGAAGGAAGAGGCAGTGGTAGTACAACCATACATGCCAACAGACCTGTTTCAGCCAGGAAACGTCCAATGTTTTTAAGCTCAAATGGGCTTTATTTGATCTGTCTCCTGTCTACAATCTCCTCTTTTTCAATGTAACTCAAAGGGGAAAATCAATACCCCAGTTTTTTTTCAAAATCTCCCTCTTACCAAGTTCAAAATGTTCGCACGTATGGTACATTGGATCATGGTAGGCAGGAGGAATTGGGGTAGGGACATGGACTCGAATAACAGAGGACAGGAGGGACATGGAGAGGTGCACCAAACTGACCCTACAGTCCGGACCCGGCAGCAAGAGGCTGTGTAGGTTTACCACAGGTGCTGAGCAGCAAGGGCGGTGTGCCAATTTGCTCCCACCCCCCTCCCGGGATCCATGAGGCATTTAACGGATTGGCCTCTCTAGTAAACTCGTTCCTCTCCCCTTAATAACTAATATTTTCTGGCGGAGTTTTCATTATAAAGTTTTTGATTTTCACACAAGTAGCCCACGGTAGGGTGAACCTTAGAGTGTTCACACCACCGGGGCTCCGCACCTCCACTCTGGTCCTGAAGAATGCCCGATTAACACTCATAGAGGCAGAAACATGTTGACCGCCGCGGAGTGAACCAGGTCTTTTATTTTTTTGACCCTCACTCCCTTTTATTCTTTTCCAATTAGCAAAATTATTAAAGTTTTATTTTTTGACTCAATTGGAGATTTTAAATTCACTATCCCCACACAAGAACCCCGCTCCGCAGTAACCTGGCGTTGCAGCACACTGGGATGACATTCGGTCGTCCCAGTGGAAGCCCGATGATGAAGCATGTCACCAACCAGGTTGGCGAGTGAGGGCTTTTAATACCAACTGGGTATTGTTTCATAGAGGTCTACTTTCTTTTGCTGAACATACCGGTTTGTATGGAACTTGTGGACCAGTGCTCTTTTGACTAACAGTGCCCTTTGTTTTGATTTACTGTACACTGGCTTTGTTGATTTTGAATAACCTACAGGGCAGGCATCAGGGTTTGCAGCAGCACAATACACCACACAGCGCATGCGGGATGGGAGTGCAGCACAACAATCCATAGAAAGCAATAGGGAGGGGACAGGACCATGCACATGGACAACAGAGAACAGAGGGGAAAGAGGCAATGGTAGCTAGCTGGCCATAATGGACAGACAGGAGAGAAAGCTGCAGCATAGCAGACCATAAAGGGCAGGAGGGACGGATCAGGGGCATTACAATGGAACAGACGAGCCAGGAGGGAGGGAATAGGGGTCTGCACATGGAAACAGCGGGGTGGGGGCAAGGGGGCAGGGCAGGAGCAGCAAGATGACCATGGAGGTCAGGCAGGTTGGGCACTAGAAAAAAGACACACCATGGAGAGCAACAATGAGACTATGATGGCATACACACAGACCATGGAGGGAAGGTGGGAGGGGGTCAGGGGCAGCTAGCTGACCACACAGGGAAGGTGGGATGGGCCATGGCAGCACAGAAGACCATGCATGGCAAGCAGGAGGGTTAGTGGCAGCACAATGGCTATGATGGGGAAGAAGGAAGGTGCAGGGGCATGCACAAAGGACCATGGAGGATAGAAGGAGGGTCAGGACCTGGGCACAGACAAGAGAGTTCAGGGGAAGGGGCCTCACAACAGACCGCGCGGGGTAGGCAAGAGGAGCAGTTGCAGCACAACAGACCAGGGAGGGCAGAAGGGTGTGGCAGTAAAATGGACCATGGAGGACAGGAGGAAGGGGATAGGGGCATGGCATGTGGACAGGCAGGGTGGAGGTGGCAGGGACAGGTTACAGTCATCTGACAATGCTAGGCAGGTGGGAGGGGAGTAGCAGCTCAACAGAACACTCAGAGTAGATAGGAGTGGCAGGTCTTTGGAACATGGTGGGCAAAAAGGATGGAGCAGTGGCATGCACAAAGACATCGGAAGGCAGGGGGAAGGAGAATAGGGGCAGCAAGCTAAGCACAGAGGCTAAGCAGGAGGTCAATGATGGGCCATAGAATTGGGCAATGGAGGGCAGGAGGAGTGGACTGGTACATCATGCTAAATTGAGGGCAGTGGCAGCACATCAGACCATGCATGGCAGGAGGGAGGAGGCTAGTCCATGGATTCAGACAACAGAGGATAGGGAGGAGGTGGATGGGGCAGCAAGCTAACTGTTCAGAGAAGGTGGGTAATAGGAACTTTATTGTTTTTAAAATGTCTGTCTGTACAAACTACTTAAAATATGAACAAGTATGCAGCATAATCTCACTTTTATTCAGGAAGAAGAGGACGTTTGTGACTGTGACTCCGGGCTCACTTGGCAGAAACACCCCCTGACCCTCCACCCCCCATCGCAAAATGTAATGCCCGTGAAAAGGGTAGGTGGACGCAGTGTTATATAGAACATAGTCCTGAGAGCACGATTGAAAATGAAAACTAGATATAGTATACGGTATAAACTATGCACCAAAAAGTGAGATATAAGATGAACCGGGCGTGAAATATAATATGCAATACATTGTGCGCAATGACAGATTCATTGGAGAGCGCGAGATAGCACAGGCACTAGCACGTGCTATGCGATATGCGCCTTGGAGTGTAATATACACAGGGAAGTGTTGTGTAACCTAACTAGTCTCTAAAGTTGTAATATAAAATATGTGCTGGGGAGTGTAACGTTGCATATGCACTGTGACAAAGATATGGATCCCAGATTGTATTATGTATGGCATAGCGCTGTGCGTTATATCATAGGCATCGAGGAAGGCACGTTAGATGGGGCAATATAACCTGTGCGAAGGCAAGTGTGGCATGACATATTCACGGGGTGGTGTTACAGTGCACATGGGCTAGAGAGTGTCATAGCATATGCACTAGCTGGTGGAATACAACGCAGAGGTGTGAGGCACTCGGCGGGCACTGGTGGGTGTAACACAGCATTGGGCTCAGCCAGGAGCACGCTGTGACTCTCAAGTGAGGTTCGTCTCCTTTCCAGAGAGTAAAATAAAAAGTATTACACATCTGGCGGTGGATGTGTGTTTTATTAACCGTGAGGGGGTTTCTTGCATAGTTTGGTCGAATTTTTGTCGAATCCCCTTTGAATGGCTTGGTGTGCGTGTATATTAAATGTGCCCGTCAATAGCTACCCATGTTTGTATAAATAAACAACAAGGGTGTCTACTTGGAGGCGCCGGGATTAGGCACGGTAGGGCGTCAGACACGTCAGAGCTTCACTAGCGGTGTAAATACATTCCATGTGGATTCATTCTATGCATAGTCGCCTTTTAATGAATATCACGCAAATCTTCATGGTGATAGGTAAATACGGTTTGTCCAGCATGTCCTAGGTGTTTCTATAAATATATATATTTTTTAAATAATAAAAAACAAAGGCCGGCCCCGGGGGATAGGGTCCCCGAGGCCATAAGTGGCCTGAGGAGGGGGCCAGCTCCACTCCTAAAGAAAAAAAAAAAAAAAAAAAGGCCATGACCCGGGGTCCCCGGGGCCGATTAAGGCCTTGGGAGGGCCAAATTAATTTTTTTCAACAAAAAAGATTAGGGTGTAGGCCCTGGGGGATGGGGTCCCCAGGGCCAGTAAATTAGAAAAAGAAGGGGGGGCCACACAGCCCTCCTTCTTAAAAAAATAAAATAAATAAAAGACCGGCATCGCGCCGGACTCCATGCTCCCTCCTTGCAGCACTCTGCAAACGCGCCCCCTGGCCAGTTGTGAGTTGGGAAATTAATTCCCCTTCAATACTGAGGGTCCCTGAGGGCCAACTAGCCCAACATGTATCTCCAGTATGCGCCAGGGAGCTGCGTTGCAGACAGGTGTTCTGAGGCCACGCCCCTTTTTACACCTCTATGCAACGTGGCTCTGTGGCGCTTACTGGAGGTACCTAGTGGGCTAGTTTGACCCTAGGGACCCTTAGGATTCAAGGGGACTTAATCTCTCAACTTAGAATGGCCACAGGGTGCGTTTACACAGTGGTGAAGGGAGGGGACGGGGCCTGAGGTGACGTGTGCAAACACGCCCTGTGGCGCGTTTTAAGTTAGGGAAATAAATCCCTTTCAATCCTGAGGGACCCTTGGGGCCAACTAGCCCACCAGGTGCTTCCGGTAAGCGCCACTGCTCTGCGTTGCAGAGAGGTGGTGCAGGCCGTGCCTCTTTTTACACCTGTCTGCAATGGCACTTACTGGACGTACCTAGTGGGTTATTTTGCCCCTAGGGATCCTCAGGATTCAAGGGGACTTAATCTCCCAACTTAAAAAACGGTCACAGGGCGTGTTTACACAGTGGGGAAGGGAGGGGACGGGGCCTGAGGTGACGTGTGCAAACACGCCCTATGGTGAGTTTTAAGTTGGGGAAATAATTCCCCTTCAATCCTGAGGGCCCCTGGAGGGCTAACTAGCCCACCAGGTGCTTCCAGTAAGCGCCACTGAGCTGCGTTGCAGAGAGGTGGTCCAGGCCGTGCCACTTTTTACACCTCTCTGCAACGCAGCTCTGTGGCGCTTACTGGAGGTACCTAGTGGGCTAGATGGACCCTAGGGACCCTCAGGATTCAAGGGGACTTAATCGCCCAACTAAAAACGGCCACAGGGCGTGTTTACACAGTGGTGAAGGGAGGGGACGGGTCCTGAGTTAACGTGTGCAAACAAGCCCTGTGGTGCGTTTTAAGGTGGGGAAATAATTTCCCTTTAATCCTGAGGGACCCTGGGGGCCAACTAGCCCACCAGGTGCTTCCAGTAAGCGCCACTGCGCTGCGTTGCAGAGAGGTGGTCTAGGCCGTGCCCCTTTTTACATCTCTCTGCAACGCAGCTCTGTGGCGCTTACTGGAGGTATCTAGTGGTCTAGTTGGACCCTAGGGACCCTCAGGATTCAAGGGGACTTAATCTCCCAACTTAAAATGGCCACAGGGCGTGTTTATACAGTGGGGAAGTGAGGGGACGGGCCTGATTTGACGTGTGCAAACACGCCTTGTGGCGCAGTTTAAGAGGTAGTTATAATCCCCTGCCCTATTATATACTAGGGGCTTACAGAGGAGGTCATGCTGATCACAGGGGGACCCCAACGCATAGTGTTTCCTAGTGTATGTAGGTGTTTTCACTGTATTCTGACTGTCTTTTAACATAGCACTGGCTCTAGGACTGGTTAGTCAGACTCAGTTACCACCAGTATCCGACTGAAAAAGTTGAGGGTACAGGATGATTTTGCAACAAGGCTTCTTTCTGCTCCTCTGTTTGTTCTTTCTGCACGTTATCCTTCTTCCTGCACTTTTCTTCGTCTTTGAGGACTTCTGTTGCTTCTTTCTGCATTTCTTTTTTTTCTTTCTGTGCGTTTTTTCTTCTTTCTTCACATGTCCTATCTCTGTAGGCATAGTAAGAAATTAGCATTTAAAAAACCTTTGAAATTCACTGAAAAAACCATAGGTTTCAGGCACGTTATAGTTAGGAATTAGCATTTAAAAAACCTTAGAAATTCACTGAAAAAACCATAGGTTTCAGGGGCGTTATAGTTAGCTGGACTTTTCACTCGTACAAAACCATTGAAATTCCCCCGTTATAGTTAGTTCAGCTAACTATAACTCCCGCGCCCGCAATGCACTGCTGATGACGTCACATATTACATCACTCATGACATGGTCAGTGACATCAATCATGACATCACTGATGACATCTCAAATGACATCACTGATGACATCATCCTTGTGATTGAGAGGCAGACCTCCTCTCCCCCTAATATAACCTTTGATACACACATTCAAAAATAGAAACTAAAATGTTCAAAACAATGGACATACCAATATCAGTTACAACAACCTATTCAGTAATTCTAAGATCCACATACACATCCACTCATTCACCAACAGTCCTATACAGTCACTCATACATGTACTCACTCATCATATGTACTCATACACCTATACATCCTGTTACACAACGCCACTCATCCATAGAGTTACTCACACACATAGTCACTCATGCTAATAAAGAATCAAACATTCATTTACTTGCATATACAGTTATACACATACCACCACACTTACTTCTCCAGAAACTTACACATCCTTAGTCTTTTAACCCCTTCGGTGCTCATGACGGAATGGTTCCGTCATGACCCACGGTTGAGCTGTGCTCATGACGGAACCATTCCGTCATGACCACACCCGCGCAAGATTCCGTCAGCACAGCGGCGGAATCTGCGCAGCATCGAAGGGGTTAAACAATCACTTATAGAAACACATACTTATTCATACAGGAACTCTTTCAATCTCTCACTCTCACATATACTCACTTATATACACCAATAGTCACATATACTAGTTTAAAACATATGTAGTTACTCATAAAGACACTATTGAGACAGTCATTCACTCACTAACACACCCATGCACACACTCATCCACCCATACAGTCCTGCACACATGCTGTCTTCAACACATACAAACAGTGAGTCACTCATTCATGCACCTATGCACTACGTAATACCCCCACCGAACCATACAGACACTCATACTGATACTCAAAAAACCAACTAATAAACTATATAAACATTCATGTAGCTACTTACCAACCCATGCAGCTATTCATACAAAAAGTGAGAGACTGATACAGATATTTACATATTTAAACATTACTCACTAAGCCATGTATTCACTAAGATACACTTCATCAGTCAGTTATACAATCAATTTTTCAAAAACAATTCATCCATTTAGACACTTATATACCCATTTATTCTTCCATCGACCTTGAGATATACATATATAAAACATATGTAATTTTCAGAAACACACACATTCACTGGATGATGTCATCAGTGATGTCATCAGTGATGTCATTTGAGATGTCATCAGTGATGTCATGAGTGATGTCACTGACCATGTCATGAGTGATGTAATATGTGACGTCATCAGCAGTGCATTACGGGCGCGCGAGTTATAGTTAGCTGAACTAACTATAACGGGAGAATTTCAATGGTTTTGTACGAGTGAAAAGTCCAGCTAACTATAACGCCCCTGAAACCTATGGTTTTTTCAGTGAATTTCTAAGGTTTTTTAAATGCTAATTCCTAACTATAACGTGCCTGAAACCTATGGTTTTTTCAGTGAATATATATATATATATATATTCAGTGAAAAAACCATAGGTTTCACACATGTTATAGTTAGCTGGACATTTTACTCGTAAAAAACCAATGAAATTCCCCCGTTATAGTTAGTTCAGCTAACTATAACTCGCGCGCCCGCAATGAACTGCTGATGACGTCACATATTACATCACTCATGACATGGTCAGTGACATCACTCATGACATCACTGATGACATCTCAAATGACATCACTGATGACCTCACTGATGACATCATCCAGTGAATGTGTGTTTTTCTGAAAATTAAATATGTTTTATATATGTATATCTCAAGGTTGATGGAAGAATAAATGGGTATATTACTGTCTAAATGGATGATTTCTTTTTGAAAAATTGATTATGTAACTGACTGATTAAGTGTATCATAGTGAATACATGGCTTAGTGAGTAATGTTTAAATATATAAATATCTGTATCATTTTTTCACTTTGTGTATAAGTGGCTGCATGGGTTGGTGAGTAGCTACATGGGTGTCTATATAGGTTATTAGTTGGTTTTTTGAGTATCAGTCTGAGTGTCTGCATGGTTCGGTGGGGGGTATGACGTAGTGCATAGGTGTATGAATGAGTGACTCACTGTTTGTATGTGTTGAACAGAGCATGTGTGCAGGACTGCATGGGTGGATGAGTGTGTGTATGGGTGTGTTAGTGAGTGAATGACTGTCTCAATAGTGTCTTTATGAGTAACTACATATGTTTAAAACTAGTATATGTGACTATTGGTTTATATATGTGAGTATATGTGAGAGTGAGAGATTGAAAGAGTTCCTGTATGAATAAGTATGTATTTCTATAAGTGATTGTTTAAAAGACTAAGTATGTGTAAGTTTCCGTAGAAGTAAGTGTGGTGGTGTGTGTATAACTGTATATGCAAGTAAATGTATGTTTGATTCTTTATTAGCATGAGTGACTATGTGTGTGAGTAGCTCTATGGATGAGTGGCATTGTGTAACAGGATGTATAGGTGTATGAGTACATATGATAAGTGAGTACATGTATGAGTGACTGTATTGGACTGTTGGTGAATGAGTGGATGTGTATGTGGATCTTAGAATTACTGAAGAGGTTGTTGTAACTGTTATTGGTATGTCCATTGTTTTGTAAATTTTAGTCTCTATTTTTGAATGTGTTTATCAAAGGTTTTATTAGGGGAAGAGGAGGTCTGCCACTCTATCACAAGGATGATGTCATCAGTGAGGTCATTTGAGATGTCATCAGTGATGTCATGAGTGATGTCACTGACCATGTCATGAGTGATGTAATATGTGACGTCATCAGCAGTTCATTGCGGGCGCGCGAGTTATAGTTAGCTGAACTAACTATAACGGGGGAATTTCATTGGTTTTTTACGAGTAAAATGTCCAGCTAACTATAACATGTGTGAAACCTATGGTTTTTTCACTGAATTTCTAAGGTTTTTTAAATGCTAATTCCTAACTATAACGTGTGTGAAACCCATGGTTTTTTCAGTGAATTTGCAAGGTTTTTTAAATGCTAATTCCTAACTATAACGTGTGTGAAACCCATGGTTTTTTCAGTGAATTTGCAAGGCTTTTTAAATGCTAATTTTTTTTTTTCTTCTATTTTTTCTAACATATTTTTATTTAAATTTTCTTACCTTTTATAAAGACTATGATTAAATTTTTAAAATTCTTTAATATGTTTTTTTTATATATTTTTTAAAATAAACATGTAAAATTTATTTGCAGTACTTTTTTTCAATTTTTTTTTTATTTTTTTTAGTACGCGTACCGTAAGCTCACGGTAAGCGTACGGTTTACGCAACGTCCGTAATTTTCCTACGCTGCTTGCGTATAGTTACGCAATTTGCGTAGCCGCGCGTACTCCGCGTGGGACGCGTATGCGTGTACGCTACACGCGCACGTTACGCGGAAGTGCCGGGAGTGACTGTTATGCGCATGCGCGCAAGCGCGTGTCTTTTTTACGCGCATGCGCACTTTTGACGTAAGCGTACCGTAAGCGCACCGTAAGCGTACGGTAGGTCATGTGATCATGAAACACAACTTTTGATTGGTTGAAACTACTTTCAGTTCTAGAACTCTCCTACACCACACCCATTCCCCTCATTTCTGCTTGTGATCCCTTGGGAGAAGGAGCTGGTTTGTCTTTGGGATACGATGGCAGAACAGCAGAGCTCTTCTGAGAGTGAGGCTAGCACTAGCAGCACTGTCTTGAGGCAGAGATCGAGGAAACAAAAGCCCTCTTATGTATGGGATTATTTTACTTTTCCTGAAGGCCAGCAAAAGGTAAATGCACCCTTAGTGACTTGTAAGCTGTGTAAGCGTGCACTTTCTAGAGGTAATCCTAACAGGAAGTATTCCTTTGGGAATCACACCATGAAGAGACACCTCCAGGATGTACACAGAAGGACACATGGTCATCTTTTTGGAGGTAACTCTTCAGAAAGACAAGCCAGTACATCCACAGCAGCTCAGCCTGAACCATCATCTGCAGGGCTGACTCCTTCTTCTGCAGGTCAGGTGAGCCCTTCATCTGTGGGGGGAGAATCTCCTTTTGCTGGCCCTCTGGAAATCAACCCTCGATTTCGGAAGGTTGATATTCGATGCACATTTTGTCAAGATCTAATTTGCTATAGGGAGACCAGTGTTTCCCTAGTGAACAACAAAATAGATCAGCACATTTGTCGCTTTGAATAATTTTCCCATGCTTCCTTTCCTCTGTCCCTGCATGAACACAACGGTTCTTTTAAGAGCCAACCTTATCTTTCATCTTTTTTTTACATATGTTTTTAAAAACTTTTTTTTATTTTTTTTACCGTACGCGTACGGTGCGCGTACTTTTTTTATTTTTTTTTTTTAAAAAAACACTATAAATCAATAAACACATTACAAGGTCCTTGAGAGACTACAATTATTATTATTGACTTACCATACTCACTGAAAAAATATTTATTCATTTGTTTTTTTTAAAAATAGTTTTAAAAATGTTTGTAGTTTTCGAAAATTTTCTATATCTATCTGGAAAAAAAGAAAAAAGTATTAATATTTTTAAAACATTTTATAATACAGTACACATATTTACATTTTTTTCCATAAAATATTTTTGCCTTATTTTTGCTGTTTTCAGAATATATTGCATTTCACTATAAATTGTGAAAGCAATTGAAATTCATCATTTTACAGCGGGCAAAAAAAAATAACAATCACAAAGATTGTATTAAAAAAGCCCTGATTCTTTTTTTACTTAAACTTAACATTATAGAAATGCATAATATTCTAAAAAAATATCATCTAATACCAATACTTATTTCTTTAAAATACCGTCTGATATGTTTGTTTCAGAAATATAATCACAATATTATATCTCAAATAACTCCAAAATACATCTGATTTCATTTCCTTTAGACCAAATAGTAATTTTAAAATTCTTTTTTGATTAAATTTCCAATGGTAATCCAATAAAATTCTAAAGTTTTATTTGTACAGATCTCACCGATTCTCTGTAACAATTCCTTTATTGTATTTAAATATATTACTACATTTCTTTTCACAATAGTCACAAAACGAAATTTCTATGCCAATTTGAATGCACACTAACTGCTCTTTTTTTTGGGCAAGTGAAAATCACTTTTACAAACTGTCACATTATGAAACCACTTTTCAGATTTTTTAAAAAGCCCATGTCCAGACTGCTACACTACAGCAAGGGCAACCAGCCTTAGTGATGCTGAATGTATTTGCATTACAGACTGAAACCTGAAAACCCCACTCGCTTGTAAATACTGTGCATGACTATACATGGCAAGCACATGGGTGTGTGCTAAGACTCTGCTTCTTCCCCCAAAAATTTGCTCCCCCTTTCCATCTAATGCAACTGTGAAATCACCAGAGCAAGACGCAATAAATCTCTGCCTATAATTCCTCTCTGCACACAGAGTCATGTTTTCACATTAGTCCCAAAACGAAATTTCTTTGCCAATTTGAAAGCACACTTACTGCTCTTTTTTTTTCGGCGCAAGTGAAAATCACTTTTACAGACTGACACATTATGAAACCACTTTTTTTGATTTATTTAAATGCACATGTCCAAACTGTTTTTTCAGACCACCACCATGTGTATTCTCGGTGACTGCCTACACTCCAGCAAGGGCAACCAGCCTTAGTGATGCTGAATGTATTTGCATTACAGACTGAAACCTGAAAACCCCACTCGCTTGTAAATACTGTGCATGACTATACATGGCAAGCACATGGGTGTGTGCTAAGACTCTACTTCTTCCCCCAAAAATTCGCTCCCCCTTTCCATCTAATGCAACTGTGAAATCACCAGAGCAATACGCAATAAATCTCTGCCTATAATTCCTCTCTGCACACAGAGTCATGTTTTCACATTAGTCCCAAAACTAAATTTCTTTGCCAATTTGAAAGCACACTTACTGCTCTTTTTTTTTTCGGGGCAAGTGAAAATCACTTTTTACAAGTGAAAATCACTTTTACAGACTGACACATTATGAAACCACTTTTTTTGATTTATTTAAATGCACATGTCCAAACTGTTTTTTCAGACCACCACCATGTGTATTCTCGGTGACTGCCTACACTCCAGCAAGGGCAACCAGCCTTAGTGATGCTGAATGTATTTGCATTACAGACTGAAACCTGAAAACCCCACTCGCTTGTAAATACTGTGCATGACTATACATGGCAAGCACATGGGTGTGTGCTAAGACTCTGCTTCTTCCCCCAAAAATTCGCTCCCCCTTTCCATCTAATGCAACTGTGAAATCACCAGAGCAATACGCAATAAATCTTTGCCTATAATTCCTCTCTGCACACAGAGTCATGTTTTCACATTAGTCCCAAAACGAAATTTCTTTGCCAATTTGAAAGCACACTTACTGCTCTTTTTTTTTTCGGGGCAAGTGAAAATCACTTTTACAGACTGACACATTATGAAACCACCATGTGTAACTACAACAAAAACAATTTCCATTTCTATTATTCATTTCTTAAGTTACCACATACATCCCCTCTCAAACTGTAAACTCACCTTTATAATTAGTTAGTTGTGAAAGAAATGTGACACTCAAACAGCAGATTATCAGAGCCAGGATCTCTGTTGTGTTCACCTCTCTCCTCTCAGCAGAACCAGATAATGGCAAACTTTCCCTCTATTTTTCCACACATATACTTGTAAGTTTCAAATCTCAGTGCTTCCCCCTTTTTTTCAAATGTAATCACACATTTCTATTGGTTGAAAACCAACCCTTTTCCAAAAGTACCCTTCCCCCAACTTGACTTCTGCCTAGTACCCTTCCCCCAACTTGACTTCTGCCTGCTACCATAGCAACAGCTCATGGAACACTGCTGTGTTGAGTTAGGTCAGAAGTTCGCCAAACAATGTTTCAATTCCACAGAGCAAGAGTGCTTGACTTTTCAAACCTAACAGCAAATCCATAGTACTGTTCTTTGGTTACACATTTTTTTTTACCAATACAAAACATGCTTCTATTAATTTACACATACAGCCTAGTTTTTATTCTAGAATGGTATGAAACAGCCAATCAGTTCTTTTTGTTTTGAAAAAAATATGTATGCCTCCATTTCCAAACTGTCTTTCTTTTCATATTGCCATTCTACTGAAAGACACCTCCTGAGTGCATCCAGTTCTCCTTTGAAGATGTTCACAGTGTGGATTGTAGGGCACAGCTATGTCTTCTGGAGTGAAAAGTTTGCAGAGAAAACAGGTATGGTGAGAGACCTTGCTTTGCCAAATGTAGACATTAAATGGATTGGTCAGAGAGGGTTAAAGTGGCACCAATTGATGCCATTGGTGAAATCCTTCATTCAAATCCAACACCCTGACCTCATAATAGTGCACTGTGGTGGCAATGACCTAGGCACTTTGACTGGGGTAGGTCTGGAAATGCTTATGAAGGACACCTTTGCACAACTGTTTACACTTTTCCCTAAAACTGCCTTTGTGTTTTCCAACATATGCCAAAGGCAAAAATGGAACTGGTCCAATCATTTCTGTCCACAGATTGACAAAGCAAGAAAGCACGTCAACAAATCTGTTTCTGCTTTCCTCCGTGACTATGGTATGGGTGCCATTTACCACAACAACTTGCGTTATGACATCCAAGACATTTATAGAGGAGATGGTGTGCACTTCAATGATGAACGGAACAGAGTCTTCCTCTTGAACCTTAGACTCTGCATCGGTACTTACTTGTAGGTACCACTAAAAAAATGACTTCATAAACACAACAGCTCTTTTTAGAGCTCCCTAATTTCTAAACTCTTAAATCTGCTTTTCATTTATTTTTTTTTATTTTTTTTACCGTACGCTTACCGTAAGCTTACCGTACGCGTACCCCGTGATTTTTTTTAAAATCAATAAATGTTTTTTTTGTACTTTTCTGTCCTTCTTTGACCCCCTTACAAATGTTAGGGGGTCTGTAACTCTCCTCATTGCCCCCTTTCCTTGTTTCCTTGTTTTCACTCTTTTTTTTCAGAGTGAAATACACAAAATGGCGGCCGCCGCTTCCTGGTTTCGGCCGATTCGAATGTTTACTAAGATCTAAGAGCCAATCAGAATCGCGCTCGCGTACGGTAAGCGTACCGTAAGCGGGCTCAGATATATATATTGATTTAAAGGCTATTTTCTCAGAATCTACTGAACAGATTTACACCAAACCTACAAAAGGCACTTCCTTGACCTAGGGACTACCTCTCTGCCAAATTTTGAGTAATTCTGTTCAGCCGTTCGGGCTGTAGCTCGTTCTAAAGGTCCTATGGAAAAATGCATGGGAAAAACGCGTTTTGGGACCCCCCTTTTATCTCAGCCCCCGCTTGACGGATCCCCCCGAGACTTTCAGGGTAGGAGCGGAGCGTAGCGCCCCACCTATTTTGAGAAATTCGCGAGGATTCGTCGACCGGCGCCAAAGTTATTCAAAATAGAATGTTGAGGTTTTCCTATGGAAACGTGGTCCTAACTATAACTACCTACTGGCGACCGCCAGTAGGTAATATACACATATATATATATATATTATATTTAATTTTTGTATACTTATAATATTTTACAATAAATTAAAGTTATTCATTTATTAATAATTTCACAGTAAATATACATTTATATATTACATTTTATATATGTATGTTCAATTTTGTATAAATTACATTTCTTTATTATATTTTTTAAATGTATATTATATGAAAGTAATTTTGTACAGTTAATTTTATATTATAACCGTTTTAAAATAATTTTTGATATATTAAAAAAATTTATATTTTGGACATTGATATTTTTTACATCTATATTTTTTTCGATATTTTTGTCATTTTCATTTTAAAGATAGGATGACTATCGATATTTTTACATCGATATTTTTATGTTCTATATTTTTGACTTCGATATTATGTCAGTGATTCGCCCACAGCGCCACTTTGGCTGGGTTTTGTGTTGAGACAGCGGCTTGGTTTCGCAGGAGCACATAGTCTTGAGCTCCAGAGCTTTCAGCAGGATGAACCTGAAATCAAGGCCAACACACGGTTGGACATCGGCGGTTCGACTCTCCTCGATGGGTCAGTCACCTTTTCCACAACACAATCCAAGGCTTTGGGAACTCTGAGACGGTCCTTGGGGTGTTGGCACTATGTTTCCCAGAATACACACGGAAAGCTCCTTAAAAGTCCCCTGGACAGCTTCCAGCTAGGATCTTCTTGGTGGAGCTCTTTCAACCTGTTGCTTTCAGGGAGAGTGCAGCAAGTGCAGTCATTCAGAGTGAAAACATTAGGGGTGCAGGTCAGGTTTCAAGCAGGGCCGTCCTTCTTCCACGTGCAGTTTCTGGCAGGTATCTGAGTTGCTGGCCAACATTCCCATAATTATTCACAGTTTCTGGCCATATTTTTGAATCAGAAAGCACTATGCTTCCAAAATCCAAAATGGATAAACTCTCTCCTAGAAGGTTAGATCTGTCTAAGCCAACCCACTGCTGTGACTATGTTTCCCTAACACTCCCCTTCCAGCCCCTTCACTAATCTAGTTACTGGGGCTCCTGTCTGGCTGGGAGTGTATGATGTGGGGGTGAGTCTGTGGTGCCTAAACTGCCATTCCCTCTTTAAAGAACAGGTGGGCTACTCCACCCCCATCCTGCCTTTTGCTCTGGAGCTTGCAGTTCTCCTCCCAAGAGAAATCCTTTGTCTCTAGTCAGGCCACTTCACACCTTATTAAGACCGCTTGTCTCATCCTGGCAGAGGCCGACCAATTAGAGCAGGAGTGCTGGAAGGCAGGATTTTGGCTTACAGAAAACAAAGTTCTACAACTTCTTTTCTGTGACAGTTATAAAAAAATCCAGTGGTGGCAAGTTGTTGGATTTATTCTAACTATCATTTTGATACTTTGAAGTATATTTTATCTCCTTTCTTTCAATAGTTACACTTTAATATAGCATTCCCATATTAACCTATGAATCAATTTGTCCCTCACCATGGCATATAAAACATCTTTCATAATGTCCCTGCTTGTAGTTTGAAGGCACCCTCCCGGTGGGGCACCTAGGGGAGACTTTAGGGCTGAATTATATGTAAACATCAGGTAGCTTTAGACTTTGGAAGTACATTTAATTCTAAAGTCAAATTTGTATATAATTTACTTTTAATGCATTCATATGCCACAGATTGGATGACATTTTGCTGATCAGCGGGTTTAAATTATTCTGGGTGATTGTCTCTACCTTTGAATTTATGTTTACCCCCAGATATGTGGCAATGGCCACTCGCCGAATGTCCTGAAAGAAAATATCATCTGTACATATTATATGTGTCTTCGTTTTGTTCAATAAATATCCTGAATTGCGACCATATATTTCAGCCATACTTATTAATAATTTTATACCCATCTCAGGGTTCGATGTTATTAGGGCAATATCGTCGGCATATGCTACGCCTTTGGTTTCATAGTCGTTGGTGATAGCCTGAGTGATTAACTGATTGTGTAATATCTGCTTGATAAAGGGATCAATATAAAGGGCAAATAAAATGGGGGAACACAGGCACCCCAGCCTTGTTCCTTTGGCCACTGTTATGGTGTCTGATTCTTTTCCCATTAGCTGAAGTCTGGCATAAGTATCTGCACATATTGCCTTGACAGCGGTGATCACGCTGGGACTGAACCCATTGGCTGCAAGGGCTCCCCATAAATACTCCCATGCCATCTGATCAAATTATTTTCAACATCGAGGAGTATCATAGCCATCTGGTCACTGGTTTCTCTGGCAATTTCGAACAGTGCCACTGCTCGTCTTCTATAGTCAGTTGCACCCCTTCCGGGCATGAAACTGTGCTGCCATGGTATGATCAGGCATGCTATGACCCTTCCTAGGTGGATAGCCAAGATTTTTGAGTAAATGTTTGGGTCTGTATTTATTAGGGAGATAGATCGGTAAGAGGTAGGGTTATTCAGGGGCTTATCTTTTTTAGGAAAGATGACAATATTCGTGCCCTTCCAGGACTTGAGCAGGCAGCCGATGTATTGTACCCCTAAGAATAGATCAGATTAGCAGAGGGGCTAATACTGTTTGGGAAATTTTGTAGAACTCTAATGGGATCTTGTCCGGGCTAACTGCTTTCCCTGAGGTGAGCTGCTGTATAGCATTTTGCACCTCTTCTAATGAAAAGTCAGCTTCTAGCTCCTCTCTAGCAGCCAAATCTAACGTCCTTCCTTCTTTATACAGATAGCCCCCCTAGGGAGCGCCTGATAGCCCATGGCCGCCCTCGTTATATAGATCTTGATAGAACTCCTGGAAGGCTTGTATTATATCATCCAGATCTGTGTATGTCTTCCCCTCCTTTTTATTGAGAATATCTGATTTTTAAGTGTCTTTTGTCTTTTCCGCAGAGCTAGAGGTTTCATGGCTGCCTTCCTGTACTCATAGCTCTCAGTCCTGTGAGTCTGGTACTCTGCTGCGATTTTAAGAGTATAATGGGCGTTTATCTTTGCCTTGGTCAACATGATTTATACCTGACTATCATCGGCAGGATTAATGTCCTTAAGATGGTAATGCTACCTAAGGTATTATATTTGTTTAGGTCCCTGCCCGTAGAAATTGAAGGATCTATATTGAAGACTCTGGCTTCTATCTTTAGCAATTTCATCTGGTAGTATGGCAAGATCAGAAGATCCTTGAAATGTCTTACTCTCCCACAAATGCAAGGTGGATGGGCTAACCTGATGTTCTACTGCTGGGCCACATTGCTCCAACAAATGAATATACTTTTTTCAAAAGAGGCTCCAGCAAGCACTCTGAAGGGATCAGGAATCCCCCAACTATTTATGAACTTGCAGTTGGAGAAACGGCAGGGGAACTGCTACTCTGCTAACTAGAACCCAGTTATTTCAAGAAAGTTTGATTCAAAAGTATCATCAAAGCCTGGAAATTTGGGGGAGAATCCAAAAGTTTATGAAGATTGAAAAATATACCAGGTACACACCACTCTGGTGCTCAGCACTTTCCCCCCGATTTTCTATGATATGATGAGGAAACAATGGGAGCAGCTTGGCCTTACAAAAATTGGGGACATCTACTTAATGGAAGAACTGTGCTCCTTTTCTGAACTACAGCGGGATTATGACATACCCGACACGTCTTATTTTAAATACCTTCAGGTAAAGGGTCTCTTCAATAAACTCAGTCTAGCGGTATCTCTGGCCAGGATCCTCTTGCTCGAAGCTCTTGGTAATATGGACTGTAAGATAAATCATCTATATTGTATATTGCTGGATCTACTGCCAGATGATATAGATAAAAACTGAAGTAAAGTGGGCTAGCAAACTGGAGAATGTAGATATTGACCTAGATATGTCATTAGAACTGGTAAAAAAAAACCTTCTCTCAGCTAATCTGAAGGCACAACACTTTAATACCATTTTTAATCTATATTTTACCACAGCCAAATTATTTAATTTGAAAAAAAGGGAGAATGATAAGTGTCCCAGGTGTGGGACTGCCCGGCCGAGGTGGTACATAGGTTTTAATAGTGTAACAAACTATTATCTCTAAAAAGTGACCTGGAGAAGTTTTAGGAAAATATATTGTGTAGGAGGGTCGCTTTGACCCCCCTCCTTAATGTTACTAGGACATAATAACAGCTGTGCGCTGAATTCCTAGACAGACTTGCTTTGTATTTATTTCAGTTACAGTTGCTAGACTGCTTATTGTATCCAGATGGAAAGATTCTGACCCTCAACGTTCCAAACATGGCTGGCCCGATTAATCGCTATTCACAATCTAGAGCGAGCCTTATACTAATGTAAGGGACAACAAGCTAGGAAGCGGGGAAAAACATCTGGCTCCCAATATCAAATTGGCTAAACAGGGGATACATTTTAGTAGTCTGACTGTAATTTTTGCTTTCAGAGGTGCCTACCCACTGACAGAAAGGATGACCACTGCAATTAATTGTAATAATTTATCTGTATATATTGTATATTGTGTATGGTATTTAATTGTACAGTTTCTCTCTGAGCAATAAAAAAATTACTTTTAAAAGAGGATGTGCCCTAATGGCTAGAGTGGTTGACCTCGAAGCTGGGGAACCAGGTTTTAGTCTCGACAGGGACGCTTCACATCCTGTTATTCTGGGCAAATCACGTAATCTCCCCGTGCCTAAAAAAATGAATGTGTCCATCTGTAATGCAACTGATGCTCATGTAATGCACTCTGATACCTTTGGGTCGAGTTTACAGTATTTTAAAACTCCAACCTAAAAAAGAAAGAAATTAAATCTACTGGACCTCTAGACCTAATGCCCTACCATATACTATAGACTTACAGGTAGGTTCTCAGTACCAATTGTAACTATAACTGAATACCATGTACTTTCAATAAGAGCACATGCCCTAGGTCTAGTTCGCAGAGCCCAGGGCACAGTCAGAGTTGGGAAAATAGCACCTAGTAGTCAAATTGGGGGCAAAAAGTAAAGGGATATGGAAAACAGGTTCTGGTTTTTCAGACAACCCCCAGCCAACAGTCCAGGAGACTCAGCCTAACCAGGGGAGAGTTTCCCTGGTCTTGCAGGCAAGAGAAAAAGTAAAGAAACCAATTGCAGGGCCTACTCTGCCTTACATACTCCTGCCAAGGTCAAGTCCTCTGGGATGTTGACCCATGTCTATTGTAACATGACCCATTTTAAACTGAAATATCATCACAGCTGTTTCATTTTCTTCTTCCCTTTTTAGTTTGTGTAGTGAGGTGCCCATCTCCTCTATCCCTAACTTTGCTAGGGCAACACCCACCTTACCCACAGATGTTACCCACCAATTGAGCAACCCCACCATGACCAACAGGGCCAGGGAGCCTAACTCACTTTGGGCATTAGATCTGCCTCGCATGCCAATTGTTGTGCTGCCATGAAGACGAGCACCCAGCAGAGGCTACTAATAGCTATCAGAATACAGAACCACACCCTAAGCTCTCCACTGACAGGTGTCTGAGCTGCTTTAGAGGCAACTGTGGGTCGCTGGAACCTCTTTTGCTGTTCAGAGTAGGGGACTACCACAGCCTGTGGCAGACACCCTTCTTCCACTCTCACTTCTGTCAGGACAGGGGGGACACTCTCCTCGTTGACAGCTGTCTGACTGCTCAGTACTTCCTTGTAGTCAGGTGGAACCTCACCAGTGCCAACTTTGGGTTTACTCCTTAGTGGGACAGAAGCCACTGACTCACTGGAACTCTATGAGTGGCTTACCTATTCTCTTCTTTTTCCCTTACTATTGGGACCCAGACTCCTAACTGTAGGGACTGGCTTCTCAGTAACCTTGGGTTAGGGGGGGGTGCCCTGGGCGACAACCCCACTTGGGATCAGACCAACCTGTGGGAGGCCATTGCGCAGGAGACAATCGAAGGGAGAACAGCACTGACCACCACCTTTACCAGCTGAGGGTGCCCTCCCACTCTAGGGGCACTATCGCTACCGGTTTGATTGTGACCTCACCTGGGGCTACCCTTACTTGTCTAACCTGGCACATACATGTCTGTGGACACCAACCTGTCACTCACTATAGTATGGTTCGCACATGTGTCTCACAGGCCAATGGCAGCGATCCTATTCGCCTGAATGGAGTGGGATCACCAGCTTACCATCTGGACCTGTCTCCCAACAAAATGCTAAAAGGACCTCCTCATCTGAGGAGTCATCCTTTATGGCTACACTTGACATTCCAATGCTAACCTTCATTCTTTGAACAGGCAGGTTCACCCCTGAAGTGGCCTGACTGCTGACAGTCAAAGCTCAACCTGTTGTCCAAGTACCTTTTCAGTCCTGGGTCCCCTTGCCTTGCTTATCAGAGTTGTGTTGAGATTTTCTCTCCTCATTTGTTAGGGCTGTGCGGCACTGAGGGAATCTCTGTGGTGGGCTTACTACCTCCCTCCTTAGGTTTTTGAGGGCATAGCTAGCCCTCCCCTTCTTGGAATATCCCCCCTGGTGCTGATTGAGAACCTGGGTTCTCACCCATTCATCAGCTGTCTCCCCCAGTTCCCTGTGACAAGACAGCTTATAGTCCACAAGATACTGGCGTAACTTCTATTGTACACAATGAGTTAGGATTTGCTCCCTAAGAAAAAAGTAGTACAGCCCTTCATAAGTACTTACCTTTTTACCATTAATCCAGCCCTCTAGCACCTTCACTAAGACATTTACAAAGTCCACCCAGTATTGGGTGCTGACGTTATGGGTGTCCCTGAACTTCACCCTGTACTGCTCTGGGTTCTGACCAAATTTCCTGACTAGACATTTCTATTATGACACCATGATTGGTCTTAGGGGACTAGAACACCCACCTACCTCTGGAGGTCACTAGCCCGGCCAACCCCAGTGACAGGGACACAGGGAGCGCGCCACAATGCCTTGCTTGTCTAACTAGACATATTCTCATGTGGGATTTAGATTTTGCCTCCATCCCCTGTAGGGGCAGTAGCCTATCCCTCCCAGCTACTGGGATCAACTACCATAGACGTTAACCCCAATACTTAGAGTGGACTCCACTCATCCCAAGAGCCCTTGCAAAAGCAGTCAGCCATTTGTCAATGTCATTCCCCGCTACATAATATGGGCAATATTCCCTTGGGCAGCCTGGGGTCAAACCCACCACCCCTAGACATCTCACTATCTTCCTTTTTATTGCTGCCACCATGTCTTCTTGATTCCTCCCTTGCCCACTTCCTCTATAGTTCCGGTTTTTCCTTCTCTAAAGCTATGGATGCTAACTGCGCCTGAAGCTGTCTCTCCTCAAGGGACAGCTCTGGTTCCAGCTTCTCCTCTCTCCACTAGATGGAAGTATGAACCTGGTACTGGAAATTATGGACATGCTGTCATCACCCTCCACCTGAAGGTTGTTGGAGGGACATAACCCCCCTCCTTTTCATCTTCTGGAGCTGTCACCGCTGAGGCCTTAAGGGACCTAAACATCTCTACCTTTCTAATCCGATTAGCAGCTGGCAGCCCCCTAGCCCTACACTGTACCCTAGGCTCAGCTACTGTAAGTTTAGACGGGTTAGCCAGATCCAGTTTCATGGTATCCCTAGTTTTGGGTCAACAAAAACCTTGGCAACACAGTCATAGAACAATTTAGAAAAATCAAAAAATGGATTAAAAACAGTTTTAGTCCAAATTTCAAAAATTCTAAAATCAATTTTTGTTCTAAGCCAATTTAGAGGATTTTAAAATATTCTCACTTAATTACTCTATGGTGTAGTCAAAAACAGGTAGTTATCCTCAGCGCTGAACACCAAATGTTTGAAACTTGTTTATTAGTACTGATAAGTAGAGACTTATCACTAGTAATAAGGCCACAAATACAATAAAAGTTTCAGTCAAGCTCTCAATAAATTATTCCCTTGCTCAATCCTTCATAGCTGTCAACGAGCAGACTGACTTAACTTAGGAGACAGGTGTGTAAAGCATTTACAAACAACAATCCATTAAATAAGGTAAAGTAAGACACAATACACAAAAAATCTAGCACTAATTTATAAAAAAATATGCAATTTTCTATGAGCAATTAGACACCAAAATGACAAAATATCCCATGTAGGGGACTGGAGAAATTAATTTTGAAAGAATAAACACTTCATAGTGCTTAAATGCCCAAATCGCCACATGGTGAAATCTGGTCACACTTGACCGGGACAAAATTAAAGTTTGAGGCCAACTGTAATGGAGTCCTGGTCGGATACACTAAGCGGGAGGCCCTGGTCAACTTTTTACCTTCGGACTTAGTCTTTTCTCTGAGGCTTTTTCTCTGAAGGCCGAGCGAGGCTCCTCATCAGTCTGGGTTTTGAGTCAAAGTGGCGGCTTAATTTAGCGCGTGGCCTCTGAAATCCTGGAAGTCATTAACTCTGGAGAATTCAGCAGGACGAACCTGAAACCCAGGCTGGGTCGCAGTTCGACATTGGTAGCTTGACTCTTGTTGACGGGTCTGTCATCTTATGGAGCCTTTTGACAAAAATTCTACAAACTTATGGATCTCCTTCTAAAAGGTCCTTTTGGGGATCCAAAGTGTTCACAACACAAGTCCAAGGATCTAGAAACTCTTAGATGGCCCTTGGGATGTTGGGACTATGTTTCCTAGAATGCACCAGGCCAGCTTCTTAAACGTCCTCTGGACACCTTCGAGCTGCGATCTTCCAGGTGGAGATGGTGCAGGTAGAGCCCTTTTAACTTGTTTCTTTCAGGTAGTCCATTCCTTCACTTCTTGAATCAAGGCAAAGTCCTTGGGGCTGTAGTTCCAAGTGTGCAACAGGTAAAGTCATTGAGTGCAATTCTTTGGGGTGCAGTCAGGTTTCCAGCAGGACAGTCCTTCTTCTCCTTGTAGTTTCAGGCAGGAATCTGAATTGCTAGGCAACACTTTCACATTTATTCACAGTTTCTGGGCATCAAGCAGAGGGGCACACCTGACCAATGGGATGCAGAGTGTCATCCAGGTGTATGACCACTTCCCTCAATATGTGGCATATTCTTGACCCAGAAAGCACTACTCATCCAAAATCCAAAATTGAGAAATTCTCTCCTGGAGGGTTAGCTCTAGCTAAGTCAACCCACGGGTGTGGGTTCATTTCCCTAACACTCCTCTTCTAGCCCCTTCACTAATATAATTACTGGGGCTCCTGTCTGCCTGTGCTACCCTTAACTGTAATTCCCTCTTTGAAGACCACTTTGGCTACTCCACCTCCATCCTGCCTTTTGCTCTGCAGCTTGTATTTCTCCTCCCTCAGTAAATCCAGTGTCTCTAGTCAGGTCACTTCACACCTCATTAAGACAGCTTGGCTCAGCCTGGCAAAGACTGACTGATCAGAGAAGGGCTGCTGGAAGGCTGGATTTTGTCTTACAGAAAAGAAAGTTCTATAATGTATTTTCTGTGATAGTTATAATAAATCTTATAGTGACAAGTTGTTGGATGTATTCTATTATTTTGATACTTTGAAGTATATTTTTAGTTCCTTTTCGTACACTTTAATAAAGTTTTCCCACGTAAGCTCATGAAGCCATTGTGCTACAATGGGGAAAACAAAATTGGCAGTTTTCCCAAAGCATATAAAACATATTTTATAATGTCCCTGCTTATAGTTACAAGGCACCCTACTCCTGGGGCACCTAGGGGAGAACAAGTTGTGACCTATATGTAAAAATAAGGTTGTTTCAAACTTTGGAAGTACCTTTAATTCCAAAGTCGAATTTTTATAAGATTTACATTTAAAAGCAGCCTGTGGGGCAGGGCTGGGTTTTACCAAGACATCAGGCACCACAGTTGTGCACACTTAAGTACATGAAATCTACTAGGCCTTTAGACCTACAAGCCCTACCATATGCTAGGAACTTACAGGTAGGTTATCAGAAATAATTGTAAGTATTCCTAACTACCATGTACTTTAAATCAGAGCACAGGCCCTGGGCAAAATCAGAGTCAGAAAACCTGCATCTAGTGTTATTGTTTGGGGCAAAACCATGCCTACTATTGTTAGTAGCTAGGGTTTTGTGTAAAACAAATGTATAGCTGGTGGCACAGGAACACCCATGTACCACCTTTGTAATGCTGATCTGAAGCTGAGCAATGCAAAGCAGTGCTTTGAGCTGGTTTGCGTTACTTTTCCTTCCAAACCAAGGCAAATCCCAATTTGTGTTGGTTAGCAAATCCTGGAAAGGATTTTGCACTGGGTCTATGTTATGAAAGTAAAGTAAACCGTTTGTAAATCTGGCCCAGCTTCTAACCCTAGCACGCACTGTGCACACTTTGGGCCTCATTTATATTAGAATGGCACAGGTTGGTGCCGTAAGCAATTTTGCAGTGCTACGTCATTCTAAAAGTGCAGGCATGTGCCATATTTCCAATAATACGGTGCATTAGTGTCCAGACCCCTGAGCCGGCAATAGAAAAGAAGCCTAGGGCCAATGCAGACACTCTTGCGCCATGTTGCAAGAGTGCCTGCACTGTGGGAATGATTGATTTTGTGAAGGAAGGGACACCTTTCTGCACAAAATCAATCAATGGAGGTGATTTCCTCCTTTTATGTGCGCTGCAAACTGCAGCACACATAGAGGAATAAATGAGGATACATAAGGATATCTTTTCTCGTTGCGCCTCCTTAACGCCACCCCTGGGGTGGCGTTAGAATCTGATGCATTCCCAGGTTTACGAATCCTCATAAATATGGGAATGCTTCAGATTCCATGGGTGTTGTGTGGGAACACCCACAGCAAGTCATGGAACGCAACTTTCACATAGTGCTCTGCGTAAAAGGGGCACATATTTATTTACAAGGCCATGAAAGCAACTTAAAGTGGCTTTGCGTGGCCTTGTAAATGTGGTGCGGCACAATGCACCACTGGAGCGCCAAATTAGTGGCACTCTGGCAGTGCAAAAGTGCTGCTAGGGCCTCGAAAATGAGGCCTGTTATGCGCAATGCCTGCCTATGTTTTGCATTGTATTTACAGTAATGTTGACATGTTGTGCTTTTTTCATGGTCGATGAACATGTTCTTTGAACTACAACGTTCATACAGATCTCTCAAATGTGGAATATATTAGCGTGGTAATGTGTTTATTTACACATCGTTGCCAAGATTTAAAATGAAATGTGTTTATTTTAGTATGTCGTTCCTATTCCAAATTAATAACTGCTTTCACAGACAAAAAAGAAAACGAAGATGAAAAACTCTGATTAAAACTCTGAAAGAATTATTGCTTTGATCCTTTTCTCCCAGCCTGCAATAGATACAAACTGAACACCGGAAAATGCTTCCTTGCTGGAGGCTTGCTTAAAGCACTGCCAGGTATTCAAGTCAATTAGCATTCATTGGGAGCAATTGGGTTCCTGGCAGTGGAGTGTGTTAACATGTTCAAAGGCATTAATGAGCAGCAATTGAACTCTTGGAAACTGGATTTTGCAATGCTAAATGTTGCCTCGTTTTATCAACAGATTACCTGCCAATTAGTAAACCCAGCCTGGTTCACTTGGTATATACAGGTGACTTTCTAGAGCATTCACAGAACAGCCATATTGTCATGGGCTTATGAGTCATGAGTGCAGATATTAGGTTGGGTTCAAAATATAAAGGCACTGTGACTTCTGAAACAAGATTTGCATATTTTTAGGAATTATACATCTCAGAAAATTAAAATGACACATGGAAAACTATCCAACTGACTGGTGACAAAGCACTTTGCCTTGCTATGTTATTACTAATGTATTCTCTTTCATGCTTTTTTGTAAGACGACATCTTTTAAAATACAACTACTAATACTACTACTATTAATAATTAATATTACAATACTATAATTGGCTTGTCTTCTATGTAAATTGATGGATGCATACTGCTGTTCTTGTATGTCCAGCTGTGAGAGAACTGTTGCATGTGTGATTTTCTGTTGAGACCATCTGATTAGACCGGATTTCATATTCTAACTTTACTTAAGAACACCCGGCCGATGGTCTTTAATGCCTGCTAAGAAATGTAGAGGGAAAAAAGCAAACTACCAATTATACATTTCCACTCACATCTGGCTAAAGGACTACAGACTCTGTATTCAGGGTTTGTTGATTTATTCCAAAGCCAGAAACAACAGACTACAGACACACCTCAAAATCAAAGCATGAAGATACATAAATACAAATACAGAGCCCAATCTAGGAATCTAATTCATTCGGCACAATAGGCACAGAACGATGAATTCCAAAATCAGAACACAGCTGACTATAGACACTGCGCCCAAATCCCTTTTCATTTGTTTTTCTGAAATAAAGAATAATCTGTCCCTACTCTACTCCTAAAGTGGCATTCCTTCCTAATTTCCCAGAAGAGTTTCCCCTCCTGACACATACTCCCCACAGCACATTCACCCACCCCCCCTTAGTCAGCAGGCCAACTGCGCTGCACTTCACCCCCCCTTGTTTACTACGCTTCCCGCAGAGCTTTCCACCCTCCATCCTATCCCCACACCCTCTCAACAGCTAGCAACCCCCAGTCTTCACCCCTCTACACAGCCATCCGCAGGCATAACACACTCCCTAACCTATCTCCCATCCACACCAGACCCTAGTCTAGAGGATATTATGAGCGTCCTGCACCAAATTCAAGCAGAGCTGCTTGCGTTCAAGATGATTCTGTCTAAACACTCATTGCACCTCACCCCATCAACGACTTATAAATCTCACGAGTGCCCGGACCTCTCCTATACCGCCTCTAATATGCACCCACCCAGCTGGAAAACAGTTCCGTCTCACAACACACTAACACGCCCAAGGCGCAGCACCAACCCGTTTTCGGAGAGCGATCTCCTCTCCCTTCTGCACTCCTATGAAACCTCCCTCCCCAACTCCCTCTCGCCCTCTCAGATGATCATCCCGACTGTCCCCCCCAACCCCTGCAGACTCGCTACACACAACAACAGAGGAGTTTCTGATAACAACCTACGAAGAATCCCTATCACTCAGGACCCATTCCCCTCCCTCATTTCACCCCATTTGAAATGCACGCTGCTAAACTGTAGATCAGCCTCCAGACATGCAGCCGACATAGCTGACCTCATCATCTCTCAGGAGCTGGATATCTTATTTCTAACTGAAACCTGGTTAACAGAATCATCCACCCCTCTCCTTGACATCCTTGTTCCACCTGACTATGACATCATTAGATTAGACAGAACGGACAAAATAGGGGGTGGCATAGCCTGTATACATGGCAGCAGCTTCACCATAAACAGAGCCTTATCGCCGACATTCACATCTTGCGAATACTTGTGTTTGGACATTAGTTGCAATGGCAAACCAGTATGTTCATCCCACATCATCTATCATCCCCCAGGAGACAACCTCCTCTTCATCGAACACCTCATGGACCTGATCGCTTCTAACATGGGTCAGCAGAATACCCAAATATTCCTGGGCGACTTCAATCTCCATTGGAACGACATCAATGACTCAGTGGTCAAGAGTTTCAAAAACTTCTTGGATGATCTTACCCTCATCCAATCCTGCAACAGCCCGACACATAATAAAGGCTCAACCATTGATCTTTTAATCGCCAAATCTGACATCATCCAGGTGGATTCGATCCAACCCTGTGACTGGTCGGACCATCATATTATTGCCTTCTATATCAAGGGAACCACCAAACACATTCCAGCGCAATCCACAAAACCAAAAATCTGGAAAAGAGACCTGAAAAAACTCAATCCAAACTCACTACCCTCTTCCTGCTACAATCTGCTCCAGCCCCCTTCAGTCACCTCTGATGTGCATGCTCTCACCAACCACTATCTTAATGCTATGACTACGATAATTAATGAGGTAGCCCCTCTGCAACTTAAGAGAGCTCCCATTAAAGATTCCAAGCCTTGGTATAACTCACTCCTTAATGAGGACAGACGGGCTCTCAGATCCTTTGAACGCAACTGGAGATCAGTCCCCTCAGCTATCCACCTTAAACTTCTAAGGAAAAAGAGAAATGCTTACTACAAAAAGATTAAACGCACTAAAGCTGATTTCTTCAGCCATCAACTAAACCAAGCAAAAAACCGCCCAAAAAAACTTTTCGAATTAATCAAAAATCAATCCAAGGATGCACCCCAACGACTACAAGACCTAGTTCGCCCTCAACCTAACTGTGAAGAATTCTCTACTTTCTTTAATCTGAAGGCCGACAACATCTCGAAGGATCTCCTCAATAACCAACTACCACACGCTGCTCCTAATACAGAAATCTCCATCTCCTGTCCAACCACGTCTGGCCAACCCCACCCTAAGCCTGGCCCTAAAAACGAGGCAGCATGGTCCTCCTTTGATTTGTACACTGAACACGACTTAGGCATAATCCTAAATTCCCTGAAACCGGCCAATCACCTCATTGACCCCCTCCCTGCCAATGCAGTCAAAGACCTTGCCCCTTGGCTTCTTCCACTTTGGACCAAAATCATTAACAGCTCTCTTCATCAAGGTTGCATCCCGGACTCCCTCAAAGTAGGTCAAGTCTCACCTATTCTAAAGAAACCCACTGCTGACCCTACGGATCTTAACAACTATCGACCTATATCCAATATTCCCACCCTCGCCAAATTGCTGGAAAAATGTGTTCACCGACAACTAACCAATCACATAGATCACTTTGAACTCCTAAATATACACCAATCAGGTTTCAGAGCAGGTCACAGCACTGAATCAGCCATGACACACATTATTGATGATGCGCTTCAAATCCTTGACCAGAACGATGCGTGCCTACTCATCCTGCTAGACCTTTCCTCAGCTTTTGACACGGTAAAACACCAGAAACTAATCGATCTTCTGGAGCACAGAATGGGTATGTCTGGCACAGTGTTAAATTGGTTTACCTCCTTCCTCCATAACCGTACACAAAAATTCAAGGTCAATAACACGCTTTCCAATTCCTCTCCTGTAACACTTGGGGTTCCGCAAGGGTCCGCACTCTCACCGACCTTATTCAACTTGTTCATGGAACCTCTCACTGAAATTCTGCATGCGTCTAACGTACAATTCCATATGTACGCGGATGACACACAACTCTATCTCAAGATCAACTCCCTAGAAGACATTAATTTGCTTAACTCCACTCTCAGGACCACCCAGTCCTGGCTTTCAGATAATCATCTCAAACTGAACACGCTAAAAACAGAATTCCTCCTCATAGCACCACCGGTCAAAGTCCCTTTAATGCACGACCTGATCAAACAGCTTACCGCCTTCAACGTTCAACCAACCATCGTGGATTCAGCAAAATCCTTGGGAATTACCCTCGACAGCAACCTTATGATGCAAAAACACATCAGCAACGCTACAAAAGGAGCTAATTTCCAGATAAATACATTGAGGAAGCTGAAACCCTTCCTGCCCTTCGAGGACTTCAAATTGGCAGTACAAGCTCTAGTTATCCCTCATGTTGAGTATGGAAGTGTCTCCTTATGTGGCCTCCCAAAAGTTGCTACAGCCCCACTACGAGCAACTATCAACGCAGCAGCTAGACTCATCACTGGCTCGAAAAGAAGGGCTCACATTTCCCCTGACCTTAAAGCCCTGAACTGGCTACCATTTGAAGCTAGAATCCATCTCAAAATTGCGTGCATGACTCATAAAGCCCTACATCACAACACCCCCAGCTATCTCGCGCAGAAACTGACTATCTCTGGTGGTCTTAGGTCCTCTAGAAATGCTGGAAAACTTCTACTGAAACCACAAAGGTTCATCAAGAAGAAAACCTATAAACGATCCTTCTCAGGGATGGCGCCCAAAATATGGAACTCTCTTCCCCCTGAAACCAGACTGAATGACTCTTCCGCATCGTTCAAAAAAGAAGTTAAAGCTTTGCTCATGGCAAAACTTACATGAACAATTGCCATCCCTGCCCCGAGTTCTTTAGAGCCCGTTTAAAATGCTCTACTTTTTTAATCCTCCTAAGATTTCGTGCTCCAAATGTGTTTATATGACTGTTACCTGCACACTATTGTTTGTCCCAACTTACTGTTTTGTTGTTATGTAAAGCGCTCTGATATCCGCAAGGATCTTTTTCGCGCTATATAAGACTCTCAAAATAAAATAAATAAATAAAGGTGTCAGCACGTGTCGCCCTCCTAAGAAGTGCACTCAAGTTAAATGGGTCAGGTAGCGTAAAGCTACAGAGCTCGTTCTAAGATGCTCTCCTTTCTCCGTCAAAAGCAGAAGTCCTACAAATCTGTCCCTGTGCCGAATACCAAAAGACAGATTTACACCCCTAATGGGTCACATGGTGAGTTATTCCGTGAACATCTCCTTTGAGTAATTTCCCACAGACTCCAATTAATTTGAAGTCTTGGTCGATGACCTTGGTTCCCAGGTTTCACCAGGCACGGAAGGTGTCCTCCCTTCTCTCTGCTCAAGTTCTTCAAAGACATTCCTCTCCTCCCATGTATCTTCTTAAATCTAAAATAACGAGGGCAAATTCCTGCACCTGCAGTAGGTGGCAAAAGAAAAACTTTCTAAGCACATACATTTTAATTAACTCCCAACTGGAGAGCAAACTAGGAGAAACAAAACTTAAGAAAAACGAAAGTTAGGCCTACAATTAGCTAACCCAAGAAAGTTCTTTAATGTGCACCTGTTACACACGCCTCTATGTGAATCAATTCTAACAGTGAATACATTTGTTTTACCTAATAATCATAATGTACGTGCATATATACATAATTTCTCTAAATACATGCAAAATGCTGATCAGTCCTGTAAATAGCGTCACAATTTCATTCCTCTGATTTTAATATGGTGATATAAACTTCATTTTAATAAGCACAAAGTTCAGCCAAACAATAGAATATATGCGAGTGCAGTTCATACATGAATATAATGCACCCTTACTAATTTAATAGCGTTAAACACTCTATCACGTCTTTATATTCAGGAGCTGCGCACAGCAAGTTTTGGAATAGAAGAATTATGACTAAGCTCTGCTTCAGTAATGTAGCTCAGCCACAACACCCCACCACACATTTAATAACATTATTCTCTAGGCTTTATTCCAAAAATGTATTGCTCACAAATTAATACAAAAAAGGTTTGCCCATTGCCGAATGAGATGGATTCCATCATGTCTGGAACACAGGCATGGAAGTCAGATTCCAGCAATTGAGAGGCCACCCATTGTTTTCATTGGGACTGCAGCTAGCACTTAATTAAAAAAACATTTCTTTCAATAGCAACAATTTCCAGGTGATTAATGAAGGAACTAATGTCCCTTATCTGTAGTCATTAACAAATTGTCTGTTGCGCCAGCTGCCCAAATGACTGCCTCACTTCCTGTCTGCAAAATATATATTGTGACATAAGAATTGTTCCAGGTCATCAGGACACCGTACGTAACAGATTGCTAGTCTTCAGTAAAACGTTCTGTGTGGCTGATGCTTAGATGTGAAAACATGATAGACAGAGATTCTCCAGTCCTCCAGTGTCCAGTGGTGGTTTCCAGTGCTTGGCACCCGCACTTAAGACTCAACACCGGCAATAATGACAGTCCACCCTATTGCGTTGTCTGTCTAATTTGTAGATGAGCACAACAACAGTAGTCTCCACCGTTTTTTTCCAGTTAAGGAGGATTAGGAAAACCTGTAGATTCCTTGCTAGGGAAGCATTGGTGCAGGCTGTCCTTGCCCTAGTTATCTCCCACTTGGATTATGCAAACTCTTTATAGCTTGGGTTACCTACCTATCTAGTCAGGAAACTGCAGTTGGTGCAGAACCAGGCTGCCAGACTGATCTTCCACCAACCAAGATGACAACCCACCACCCCTCTTATGTGACAGCTCCACCTGCTCCCAATACCACAATGTTGCCCCTTTAAAATTGGGTGCCTTATCTTCAAACCTCTACAGGATGTGGGTTCAAAATTTGTCTCCAATCTTATTAAGAGACATGTACCCACACCCGATCTGAGATCTGCCCCCTTGAACTTACTGACCATTCCTCCTTATTAACGGAAAAGGCAAGGTGGCAGAAGGTAAGCAGTATTGGCTCCACACTTCTAGAACACTCTTCCCTATGAAATCAGAGCCTGTACAGACCTATCTGTATTCAGGAAACTCCTTAAGACATGGCTATTTGTCCAGGCTTATGAATAGACCTACCGGGGCCCCACTTCTCCTATACTAGCGCCAAGAAACCAATCGTGTAAGTGCGCTCAAAAATTAATTTTAACATGACATAACAACAACAGTGTTTAATAATTCAACATACAGTACAAATGACAATTAATTCTATTCCACAAAATTCTTATAGCTTTGGGTGGCTTTTTATATAGTCTGAATTAGCACACTCTGAGAGTAGATGTGTTGGTACTGGCACTGGCAGTACTTTCAGGGCCAATGGATGCAGCGGGATGCAGTGACCTCCTAAAACGAGCCCTGGCCTTTACTTTTCTTTCTTTTTTTTACAAATAAAAAACTGCCTAAGCAGCTACCAAATAATCTCTTCAACAAAAAGAAATGGCATGCTTTGGTACGTCCTGCACATTAACTTGTGTCTTCAATTAAAATAGGTCCACATTTCTTCCCTGCTACAGTGTCCCATGATTGTAAACTCACAAGATGCCCTTCAGTCATGCGTGAATTGAGGATCTCATCTAGTCCTATGAAAAAATGGAAAGTTACAAGTTCACAGTGTAGTCACAAGTCACCCAGATAGGAGGGATGACAGTGTTCAGTGGACATGAGGTAGCGGCATACCCATTACACTACTTCCTGTTTGAAGGGCTTACGTGAATTTCTGTTTGACTGACTTAGTTCAATGATATACCTATGCAAAACACTATTCTTGATGAGTGGAGGGAAAAGGCAACAGTAGTAAATCTACTTATAATAGTATGAGAGAAATAATCTTCAGACTTGATCTGAGCTGTGATCGAGCTCTCATAATGTCAAAATAATCTGATTTCTAATAAATAAAGAAACTTTTCCTGAATACCCTGTTTATACTTTATGGAGTGGCACAGGCAAAAGGTCCTCCTCTGAGAAAACTGCAGGTGGTACATGTACAGTAACACTAAAATATTGTAGTGAAGAAATGAATGTTAAATATATTAGAACAATTAAAAAAAATAGAAATTATCAATTAAAATCACATCAATATGAATGGGGTATGGAGGATCAGGAGTTAAAACACTTCAAATATATTCTTTAGAAAACAACGGTAAGTAGAAATGTAATGCAAGTTCAATGTGGTGCAGTTGATAATGTGGTGCAGATGATAGTACCAAGGAGCCCTTTGAGGCGGAGCTGCAATAGAGTTGTATAGAGACAGTTGATTCATTCTGGCCAAAATGTATGTAACTTTGCAGATTGTGGTTGACCAGTGATAAAGCAATATAAGACAAGAGTTTGTAATTCTCCTATTCAAAAGAGCTACTGTCTAGCTTTGCCACTTTGTCAGACATCAAATGTGCATAGAAGAATAGGGTAAGGGTTGCGGTGCAAGAGGGCTTAACAATGTCATATACATTCATTTTGCAGGCCCCCTGAAGTTGCAGGCTTCAATGCAAAAATCTCCAAGCAGAGCAAACCAGGCAATAGTAGCAGCAGTTGGTGTTTCTTTGTTCATATATTTTGTGCCTATTTCCTCTATCGGGGTTTACATTCTGAAATGGTTAAAAGGAACATTAATGACATTGTGGTCAGGCAGTGCTCCACAAGGTTTTGTACTTCATTTTTATTTTTCTGCTGAAGCTTTGAACTTTGAAACAGGAAGCTCAGAGCATGACACACCAGAACATTGTAGTCACTAATGTTGAGTCTTCTTCAGGTGTTGTTGTGTAAACAGAGTCTCTGGCTCAGTTCTACAAGATATGCTTTCCTACCCACAGGTGACATGAGTGAACTTAGTTTAATGCACCAGCACTGGAATGTGAAAGACTGTTCATTGTAGCCACGCAGAATTCACCCTAAACATAGATGAAGTAACTTCCATACTTTTGGGTTACTAACAGTCCCAAAACAAGGATCTAGGGACACCGTGGTGATCAGAAACAAACCGTTTAGTTCTCTTCAATCACACACACAAGATGTACTAAGAAAAAGATACTTTAACAAAAAAGAACATTTATTTCAACAGGTGCACCTTGTTGCACAGCTCATCTAAAATAACCACACAGAATTCGATTAAAACAGCACAGATGCACATTGCAAACAACCAGAATAAAATGAACATTTCTCCCATTGTTAAAACGTCATCTAGAAAAACCTATCACCCTAATACCTACTTTTATGCTCTACGCTATGAGAGCACAGAGTAGAAATCATTTGAATCTAGATCTTCTTAGGGAGAATAAGTGCACAGATACCTGTTTACAGCAAAGAGCTGTAATTTACAGGAGTCAAGGAAGCTATGTTCCCTGCAAAAAGGCACACAGATGTTCAGCATCAGCTCCTCCTGGCCTCAAGCCCGATATCAGTTTTCAGCGGAAAGTGTGATTTAGCAGCAACTCTGACAGGCAGGAAATCTCTGGCAGGATCTTGCAAATAATCTTGGGTGAAGTACCTCTCCTGACAAGTGGTCAGGTGGAAGTCCTTTTATGCTGCATATTATATAAGATGGAATTTACAATCCCACTTTAGGAATGTTGGATATAACCAATGAGCATCAAAATGGCAGTCTAAGACACATTATTTTAAATACATGCAGACTACACTATTTTGGGTATTGTTCTCGGTTGACCTTGGAATTGGGATAACATGGCATGTGTTCAAGACTGATGTTGCATCAGGCGTCTTGCTAATGCCTATATCTAAATAGCTTGACACTTTAACAGATCTTGGAAAAATTAGGACAGATGACATCAGCATCAAAGGCAGATATATTTACGATTTTGCATACATATACAGACAATGGAGCCTCGGACTACCTAAAATGGAACTGGACTTATAATCTTTACTTCATCCCTGGTTTGTTTGTCTGAATTGTGACGTCATATGGGTGGAGAGATAGATGGGGATTTATCTAATTTATAGGGAATTCTATGCTCTCAAGACATTAAAAAATGTATACAATTCAATATTCAAATTTGAGTGAATAATATTAAATATATATATTACTTCCTGGCGGTCGCCAGTAGGTAGTTATAGTTAGGACCTAGTTTCCATAGGAAAAACGTTTATTGATTTGTCAATATCTGTGGCGCCTATTGACAAATCTTCGCGAAATTTTCAAAACTAATGGGGCGAACTGGTCAGCTTATGTCTTAAAAGTTTCGGGGTGATTCATCAAGCGGGGGCCAAGAAAAAAGGGGGGTCCCAAAACACATTTTCCACATGTTTGAAACAGTTTACAGCCCAAACTGCTGAACGGAATTACACCAAATTTTGCAAAAAGATAGGTCTTAGTCTAGAAAGTGTGCTTTTTTTAAAATGCTGTACATCTGTTCAGTAGTTTCTAAGAAATTCAAAAATAAAAAAATATCGATATCTGGGTGGAACCTAACCACATTTCTCATTGTGAGATCTGATTGGCTGTCAGCACTCCAAACCAGGAAGTGCTGGCAGCCATCTTGTGACTCGGTAGCCGAGTCATAGGAAAACAGTGGAAAAAAGATAAAAAACAGGAAAAGGGGACAAGGTAAAAACACCCTGACCCCCTAGGCCTGCTCAAGGGGTCACTGTAAACCATTTTTTTTAAACGTCCAAATTCACATTGGGAGGGCGAATCTGGCCGAGAAAACCAAAAATAAAACAAAGCGTGGGCTCCTTTGCTTTGTTTCGTAAAAGCCCCCAGGCGGCCCGGCCCCGGGGGCAATGCAGTTAATTAGGGGGAGCCGTGGGGGCCCCGCAGCCCCTGGGACCACCACCTACCTGGAGCTTTATTCATTATGTGTGGGGGGCACACAGCTCTGGGAACTGCCACCTTCCTGGGGCTTGTAAAGAATGTGGGGGGCTCTGGCCCTCCCACACTGCCCCGGGTACCGGCCCTTACCCGGGGCATTCATCAATATTAGTGGGGGGCCTCGTGGGCCCCACCAAGCCCCAGGGACCACCACCTCCCTGGGGCTTAAATTAAAATAAACAAATGCGGGTGGCTCCTGCCCCCCACACTTCCCTGGGGACCACCACCTCCCCAGGGCACTAATTATCTAAATATGGGGGTCTGTTGCGGACCCCCGGGCCCCGGGGACCTCCCCCTCCCTGGGGCTTTGAAATGCTGGGAGGGGGGCCGCAAAGTCCCCCTACTGGAGCCCTCGATGGCCCTGGGGACTGCCACCCCCAGGGCTGGCTCCTGCAATGTCCCTGCCATAGCAAACTCCTGCTTTGGTTTGATGAGGACCTCAGGACACAAGCGGACTTCATCCCCCAAACAGCAGTGCACCAGGAGCTGCATTTGCAGAGTGGTGTAAAAAGGGGACGTGGCCTCGGACCACTCTCAGCAATCCAGGTTTGTGGCACTTACTGGAGGTATCTGATGGGCTAGTTGGCCCTCAGGTACCCTCAGGAATGAAGGGGGCTTAATACCCCAACTTAGAATGCACCAGGAGGCGTGTTTGAGAGTGGTGGAGAAAGGGGGCGTGGCCTGTGTCCACCTCTCAGAAATCCCACTGTGTGGGGCTTACTGGAGGCAAGATGTAGGGTAGTTGGCCCCTAAAGGACCCCCAGCAGCAAAGAGGACTTCAATCCCCATCCAAGAGCGCGCCAGGGAGCGCGTTGCAGAGTGGTGGGCAAAGGGGGCATGGCATGCTATGAGAACTTACCAATCCTGCTGTGTGGGACTTACTAGAGGTAATAGGAGGATAGTTGGCCCCTACGGTTGTCCTTGGGGCCAAAAACCCCTCCTATTACCTCCAGTAAGTCCCACACAGTGGTATTGCTAAGAGGTCTTCGGAGGCCAAGCCCCCTTTCCCCAGCACTCTGCAGATGCGCCTTGTGGCACACTATGGGTTGGGGTATGAAGTCCACTTTACTCCTGAGGGTCTTTAGGGGCCAAGAAGCCCTCCTGGTACCTTCTGTAAGTCCTTCGCAGTGGAATTCCTGAGAGTTGGTTGGAGGCCCAGCCCCCTTTTCCACCACTCTGCAAATGCAACTAGTAGTTGAAGAAGCATTTGCAATGTATTAGGTTTCACATTTGCGAGAGTTAGAGCTATTAGTGTTGTAAATGTAAAAGATTTTTACTAATGTTTTTGGGAGTGGAGTGAATGTACGTTGTGTGTAGTGGAACCATGTGGTATGTTGTGCAGTGAAATTATGTGAATAGAAAGTACGTGGTATTTAGTGTATAGGAATCATGTAGAGTGGGATTATGAGTTAAAGTAATTATGTGGTATGGTAGTCTGTGTTGTGGAGTGGTAACCTCATGTTTAGTCTTCCTCGTCTCTATAGAAGTTAAACTATAAACTCAATGAGACAAAAAAAGAAGGAACCACTGAGGAGCACTTTTAGACCTAGTCAGAGGTATGAGCAAGACCACTGGAATTATGCGACTGTTTGGCTGTACTGATTTTCGCATAATTATCCATTTTCCGTATGTGCCGCATAATCTATCATCCGCAGTATAATCTGAAGACTTGAACAAAAAAAATCTTGTTTCTAGCTCAAAGAGCTCAAACATTACCAAAAGTGCAGCGACAAGTGTTACAGCATGGTGGAAGGTCCTTTGAAAAGCTGGAATGGTCAACTATTACTTATTGCTAAATGTGGGTGTTAAAATGGTACTAATGGTGCGCAAATCACTCTTGCTTCTTTCTGCGCTGCTCTTGCCTCTTTCGGTGCTTCTCTTGCCTCTATCTGCACCTCACGCCCCTCTGTCTGTGCCTCTCATGCCTCTTTCTGTACCTCACGTGCCTGTTTCTGCACTTCCCTTGCCTCTTTTGTACCTCTCTTGCTTCTTTCTGCATGTCACTTGCCTCTTTCTGTACCACTCTTACCTCTTTCGGCACCTCACTTGCCTCTTTCTGCACTTCTCTTGCCTCTTTCTGCACTTCTCTTGCCTCTTTCTGGACTTCACTTGCTTCTTTATGCACTTCTCTTGCTTCTTTCTGTGCTTCTATTTCCTCTTTCTTTACTTCTGTTCCTTCTTTCGGTGCTTCTCTTGCCTTTTTGTGCACATCTCTTGCCTGTTTCTGTAATTCTTTTGCCTTTTTCTCTAATTCTCTAGCCTCTTGCTGCACTTCACTTGCTTCTTTCTGCACTTCTCTTGCTTCTTTCTGTGCTTCTCTTGCCTCTTTCTGTACTTCTCCTGCCTCTTTCTGCACTTCTCTTGCCTCTTTCTGCACTTCTCTTGTTTTTTTCTGCACTTCTCTTGCCTCTTTCTGTACTTTTTTTGCCCCTTTCTGCAGTTCTCTTGCCTCTATCTTCACCTCACTCTCTTCTTTCTGCACCTCGCTTGCCTCTTTCTGCACTACTCTTGCCTCTTTCTGCACTTCTCTTCCTTCTTTCTGTGCTTCTTTTGCCTCTTTCTGCACCTCGCTTGCCTCTTTCTGTACTTTTTTTGCCTCTTTCTGCACCTCATGTGCCTCTTTCTGCAGTTCTCTTGCCTCTATCTGCACCTCACTCTCTTCTTTCTGCACCTCGCTTGCCTCTTTCTGCACATTTCTTAGTCTTTCTGCTCTTCTCTTGTTTTTTTCTGCACTTCTCTTGCCTCTTTCTGTACTTTTTTTGCCTCTTTCTGCACCTCATGTGCCTCTTTCTGCAGTTCTCTTGCCTCTATCTGCACCTCACTCTCTTCTTTCTGCACCTCGCTTGCCTCTTTCTGCTCTACTCTTGCCTCTTTCTGCACTTATCTTCCTTCGTTATGTGCTTCTTTTGCCGCTTTCTGCACTTCTCTTGCCTCTTTCTGCACTTCTCTTGCTTCTTTCTGCACTTCTCTTGGCTCTTTCTGTACTTCTCTTGGCTCTTTCTGTACTTCTATTTCTTCTTTCTGCACTTCTCTTTCTTCTTTTTGCACTTCTCTTGCCTCTTTCTGTACTTCTCTTCCATCTTTTTGTGCTTCTATTCCCTCTTTTTGCATATTGCTTTCCTCTTTCTGTACCTCACTTGCCCCTTTCTGCACTTCTTTTGTTTCTTTCTGCACTTCTCGTGCTTCTTTCTGCACTTCACTTGGCTCTTTCTGTACTTCTATTTCCTCTTTTTGCACTTCTCTTGCTTCTTTCTGCAACTCTCTTGCCTCTTTCTGCACCTTACTTGCCTCTTTCTGTACCTCTCTTGCCTCTTTCTGCATCTCACTTGCCTCTTTCTGCACTTCATTTGCCTCTTTCTGCTCTTCTCTTACCTCTTTCTGCACTTCTCTTGCTTCTTTCTGCACATCTCTTGCTTCTTTCTGCACTTCTATTCCCTCTTTTTGCACTTCTCTTCCCTCTTTCTGCACTTCTCTTTCCTCTTTCTGCACTTCTCTTCCTTCTCTCTGTTCTTCTCTTGCTTCTTTCTGCAGATCTCTTACATCTTTCTGCACTTCTATTCCCTCTTTTTGTGCTTCTATTCCTTCTTTCTGCACTTCTAGTGCATCTTTGTGTATCTCCCTTGCCTCTTTTTGTACTTCTCTTGCCTTTCTGAACTTCTCTTGCCTCTCTCTGCACTTCTCTTCCCTCTTTCTGAACGTCACTTGCCTATTTGTGCACCTTACTTGCCTCTTGCTGTACCTCTCTTGCCTCTTTCTTCACCTCACTTGCCTCTTTCTTCACTTCTCTTGCTTCTTTCTGCACCTCTCTTGCCTCTTTCTACACCTCACTAGCCTCTTTCTCTACCTCTCTTGCCTCTTTCTGAAGCTCACTTGCCTCTCCCTGCACTTCTCTTGCCGCTTTCTGTACTTCTCTTGCCTCTTTCTGCACCTCTCTTGCCTCTTTCTGCACCTCACTAGCCTCTTTCTCTACCTCTCTTGCCTCTTTCTGAAGCTCACTTGCCTCTCCCTACACCTGACTCCCCTCTTTCTACACTTCTCTTGCCCCTTTCTGCATTTCTCATGCCTCTTTCTGCACTTCTCTTGCCTCTTTCTGCACTTCACTTGCCTCTTTCTGCACAAGTCTTGCTTTTTTCTGCATATCTCTTGCCTTTTTGTGCGCATCTCTTGCCTGTTTCTGCATTTCTTTTGCCTTATTCTCTCCTTCTCTTGCATGTTTCTGTACTTCTCTTGTCTCTTTCTGCACATTTCTTTCTCTTCGTACACCTCTGTTGCTTCTTTCTGCACTTCTCTTACCTCTTTCTGCACCCTTGTTACTTCATTCTGCACTTTCCATGCTTCTTTCTGCATCCCTGTTGTTTCTTTCCGCACTGGTCTTCCCTCTTTCTCTAACTTTCTTGGCTGTTTTTGCATCTCACTTGCCTCTTTCTGCACTTTTCTTGCTTCTTTCTATACATCTGTTGCTTCTTTCGTCACTTCTCTTGCCTCTTTCTGCAGTTCTCCTGCCTCTTTCTGCATCCCTCTTGCCTTTTTGTGCAGCTCTTTTTCTTTTTTCTGCACTTATCTATCCTCTTTCTGTATCCCTCTTGCCTCTTTTTGCACCTCTGTTGGTTCTTTCTGCACTTCACATGCTTCTTTCTACACCTCTGTTGCTTCTTTAAGCAATTATCTTGCCTCTTTCTGCACTTCTCTTGCTTGTTTCTGCATCTCTGTTGCCCCTTTCTGCACTTCACTTGCTTCTTTCTGCACCTCTCTTGCCTCTTTTGGCTCCTCAGTTGCTTTTTCCTGTATGTCTCCTGCCTCTTTCTGCATCCTTGATGCCTCTTTCAGCACCTCTGTTACTTCTTTATGCACTTCCCTTCCTTCTTTCTGCACTCCTCCTGCCTCTTCCTGTACCTCTCTTGTCTCTTTGTGCAGCCCTCCTACCTTTGGCTACACCCCTCTTGCCTCTTTTTGCACCTCTGTTGGTTCATTCTGCACTGCTCTTGCTTCTTTCTGCAGCTCTCTTGCTTCTTTGGGCACCTCTGTTGCTTCTTTCTGCACTTCTCTTGCCTCTTATTGCACATCTGACTTAGCGGTAGTTTAATGTCCCTGCCCTATTATATACCAGGTCCTTAAGAAGCACTCAGCAACGACTGGATCACTAAACAAGAGGCCGGCTTCCTCATAAGTGAGGTACCCAGGATGCCCAAATTCTACATACTCCCGAAGATTCATAAAAACCGAATGCCCCCACCAGGCAGACCAATCGTGTCTGGAATAGGGTCAGCCTTGGAGCCATTGTCACAATTTAGCGTCTGGTTCCTACGGCCTATTGTTAAGGAATCACTGCCTTACCTCAGGGATACAAAGGATGTCCTTTGTCTCCTCAGAGACCTCACGGTGGATACAACCAATGACTGGTTTATAACCATTGACATAGAAGCTCTTTACACGAGCATACCACAAAGACGTACCTTGGAAGTTGTGGAAAACATCATCCTCAACAGAGAGTGGGACTTTCTAACCCCACAACATTTCGTGATGGAATGTGCGGAACTAGCGCTTACTGAGAATTTCGTCGAATTCGAGAAAGTCATCTATCACCAGATCACTGGTACTTCAATGGGCAGCACCTTTGCCCCTAGTATGGCCTGCCTGTATGTTCAGCAAATCGAGGAGGACTTCATCCATAATCCACACAATCCATTCTTACAACACATCAGGATTTGGAAACATTATATAGACGACGGGCTAATAGTGTGGAATGGAACTGAAGAAGAAGCAACAAGATTTGTCCAGTGGGTCAACACCAAAGACATACACCTTAGATTCACGCAAACAATCAACAAAAACCATGCAGTCTTCCTTGACTTAGACATCACAATGACCAACGAAGGGATAACTACCAAGGTGCACAACAAGCCCACCGATAGGAATAGCCTTCTCTTATATGAGAGCTATCACCCCAAGGCCCTAAGACAAAACCTACCGGTTGGACAATTCCTTCGCGTTAGGAGAAACTGATCGGAAATTGACACCTTCGAAGAACAGGCAGCCCAACTAGAAAAGAAACTCGTCGACCGCCACTACCTCAAAAAAATGGTACGTAGGGCTAAGAAGCGAGCAAGAAACAACCCAAGGGAAGCACTACTAGAGGATGTGGAAAAGGAGAACACCGAAAGAACAGTGTGTGTCACCACATTCACTCCTCTCTCCAACACAGTACAGAAGATTATTAGGAAAAGATGGAATATCCTGAACAGCGCTGGAATACAGTGGGAACCCCCACTGTTTGCATTCAAATGCAACAAAAACCTGCAAGATCAACTAGTACGCGCCAGAATGCCAACTGCAGATGGCACTGAACAACAGATGCTTTGGTACCAACCACGTGTGATGGGACACTTTTCATGTGGTGGATGTACATCTTGCAATCTCACCGATAACATGAAAGAAGTCAACATAGGCACATGAAAACCATGGCAACTACGAACATTCAGCAATTGCAATACTGAGAATGTTGTTTACCTAATAACATGTCCATGCGGTCTCCAACATGTTGGCATGACAACCAGAAAAATCAGGATACGCATTAACGAACACTGTAGCACCATCAGGTGTAAGAGAACAAACACCAAATTGACACGTCACGTTCTGGAAAAACATCACAAGGACACTGACCTTCGATGTACCATCCTTGAAGTGATGAATAAAAGTAAATTTGACCTCTCAAAAGCACTACACGTGAGGGAACAACGGTGGGTCTATCGTCTGCGGTCCTACGAGAAGGGCCTTAACGATGACATCCCGTGGCTCCAATTGGGTAAATGAATACGGAACTAGCGATCCACCCTTCCCACTGCCGCACCTTCAGGCTCCCCCTCTCTCTCTCTCTCTCCCCCCCTATATGTTGCGCTTTATGTGACAGCAAGCACGGCTAGTAACATCACAGTCACCCTCTAGTTCAAACATCAACCCCTTCCCGTGTACGTGGGCCCCCTTTTATGACGCCAACGCGTCACCTTAGCACTATGGCTTGAACTCACTCATTATAAATATGCGCCCCGGGGCACCCTTTCTTCCCCCGCATTACCAATCATTACTTTACACACCTTTTATACTACCGCACCGGCTACTTGAGCCAGGACCCCCTCTGCTACTGGGCAACATCCGCACCACCATGGCACTGAAAGACGCGCCTCCCCGCTTGCTTGACCACGCCCATACCAACAAGAGTGACCGCTACTTGTGCCCGGACCCCCTCTGCATTTGGGCAACACCCGCGTTCCTATGATATTGAAGCACGTGCCTCCTCGCATGTTTTACCGTGCCCACACCAACAAAAGGCGATCACTCCACACTGGTACTCCGTGAGCGAATCAGAACCCTCTCACCGCGGCACTCCCACGTTACCAGGGCAACTTTATACGCGCTCTCTCCCCCAAGCTTTACCTCGCTTACACGTGACATCACCCTCACGGGAGCGTCAAATCCGCATTTACCTTATTTGGGCATTCACCGCCCTCTGAGGAACACCGCGCCTCAGCCATTGCTAAACCAGGCATCCCGCTGCACGCATCCTACCGGCGTCCGCTCGGGACACCGGAAACCACACATCAGGAGCCACTCTTCAGGCTCAATTACTCAGCGCTGCTTCTAATTAAGCCACGAGCGCACTATAAAAACACTGACCCTGCGTCCTCACTCTAACATTCAGGAGGACCGGGAGCAGCAACATAGGACGAACGTGGGAATATTTTCCTGAGACAGTAAGAGTATGAATGCAGTGAATGCTGTAACTGGACCCTTTTGGTCCGTTACTGTGTGAATAAGCCTGTTCTACATACGAGTGTGGAGACCCATCTCTTACACATTGATTGATGAAAACTTTGGTTTACCTTCTCTCCTTCCAGAATGAACAGGAGTTTCCCCTCCCCTCCCCCCATGTGGCAAGTAGTTGTTACAACTAGGGTAAGACTCATGAGAGCTATCACGCTCTCATTACTCTCGATCTGTTTGTGTACACATATAGAGTGGCACAAGTCACGTGAATAGTCACTCACCTTAAGGAACCTACGCATGCGCTGTTTCTTTTTTATTGTGTCTCGCATTAATGTTTTTCTGACCCAGTTCTACAGGTTTATATATATGTTTGTTCACTTTTATATCTCCCTCTAGGCTTGACGTTTGGAAGCCATTTAGGGAGCGGAGTGCGGCCTTTGCCACACACGCACAGTGGTACTTTCTTGCCACCTGTTGGTAAGAACGGAGCCCCCAGTTTAGACTTAGGTCCTGATGAATGCCCTGGACCCACTCGGGCCTACATGGCAGAAACATGTTGACCATTCACCACACGGTTAGGGGACACTAAACACCCCACTCACCGTCCTATGTTTTTAGTATCATATAGTTATTAGCCACATTAAAACTGACTTTCTGGTAACTATAATGATTTTTAACTTCACTTTCCATTTCACGGGCCCACACTCCTTAGTTTATCCCTGTCTTCAGGTGTATACCCGCCCTCTATCAAATGAAGGTTTTAGAGGGCGAGGACTGGCCGATGATGAAGCATGACACCAGGTGGTGTGTGAGACCAGTCCGTTACTTTTTGTGAGATGTCCCCACTCACAATGGTTTTATAACTGTAGTAGGGTCACGCCTCACTAGGAGCAGCTTTCTGTGGTAAACATTTAGCAATGGAGGCCACAAGCTCCTAGAACCCCACTCCTCTTGTTCCCTCCTCCACACACTGTGGAGCCCTCTTGTCATTACATTACATGCAATAACACAATACACAACACACAGGCGGACACAGAGTCCAAATCCACATCAGACACCCTGGTGGGGACAGGGACACATCCAAAAGGGCACCCCTATCATCACCCACCTGCCACCAAGACACTCCTCTGCCTCCTGGACACACAGCTACCACCACAATGCAGCAATGTCCCGGTCAAGTCACCGCAGCAGTGAACACAAGGAAATACATGTGCACAATGCAGAAGGCAGGGCCAGTGCCAGGCATGGGCAGGGCACAAAGACCATAGGGGCACACCCCCTCCCACCACACACTAGCACACCCCATGAAGGCACATGCCATGTTCCCCTCCTGTTCACCGCATGCACAACAACAAGCCAGATGAATACACACCCTGCACCACACAACAAACAACCAGGGAGACAGACACTGCACAAGTGGCTGCACAGGAACACACCGCACAGTATCACAGGGACAGGGAAACACACACACCACCACACCACCACACTCAGGGAAACAAAAATGAGGACAAGCACCAAATGAACACATACAAGGAACAAACATCCAAATGGAGACACAGCCTGCCTAGTCATACATACATACCACAGACAGACACACAGACACATGCACACCCCACATGCCAACAGCAATGGAGCACAACAAATAGGAAAGCCAAAGTGGGCTGCACACAATTGGAAGGCCATGGAGACACACAACAAGCATGTGTACATCACATTCAAGACAAGGAACAGAGAACAATACCCTCAGACCAACAAAGCACACATGCCTGTGAAGTCAGTGAAGTCAAACCACAGACATCACAGTGCAACAACACAGGGAGACAGCAAGGCAAACCATTTATAGGCACAAGGATGAAAGGAAGGCCCTGAAGTTAAACTCTGAACAGCCACACATCTATACAACTATTTCACAGGAGTACCCCAGCAGCACACAACACCAGTGTCAAACACACTGAAGGCTGGCAACACTTGCCAGTCAATACACACACAAACAATCACACACCCTGGGGGTAGCCACAAACATCACACACACACAGGGATGCCACAACAAATGTCAGCACAAAAACAATGCACAAACACATAACCCAACAGAACCACAACAAGACCACACATGCCCTGTGCAGCTAAACTGTGGAAATGCAATGGGAGCACAGACACAACAGGAGGGCACAACCTCATCACTCCGGAACAATGCACAGACAACATACCACAACACACACAAGAAGTGCACCATCACAGAACAACACAGTCACATCAAACAAACAACAGATGCACGGGCAATCACATAGCAAACAGAGCAGGACAGCAAGGGATGCACACCAGGCAATGACAAGGCAACATACACACACAGCACTGCATGCACAACAAGCAGTGTGCGCACAACAAGCAGACCAGCCACACACAGACATCAGTGACTGAACATCAACCCACACAACACCATACAGCACAGCACAAAGACAACAGCACACCCAGGAAGTAAAGCAATAACACAGCCAACACACATACATCCAACACAACCCCAGCAGATGCACACGTCTGGGACACAAAGGTGGAAACAACTTGACCAGAGGACTGGGCAGCACACACAGTTGAACTGCATAGGAGCATCCATGACTGACAAACAGCACCAGAACATCACATACAACCCATTGGGGAAATGCCCTGAGTGACACATTGACCCAGGCCCAAGAACTACACCACAAAGCACAGTGTCACAAATGAAGTGATGGAGAGGCACACACACACATGTAAACCAAGGGACAGCTGACACCAGAGTGAAGTGTACTGCATGTCAGTAGGGGACATGGCAGGAGTGTACCATACACAAAGAGAGGGAGTGCAGACCCACAATGGGTAGGCATCTGAAGCACAGATAGGGGATGGTATGCCAACACACACAAAATGCCACACTGGAGGCAGTAAGGCACCATGTGACAGCACTGCATGAGAAAACACAACCATGATGTCAGTTTGTAACAGCCGGTCTGCACAGTCCCCACAAACAGCAACAAGACACATATACGTGCAACAAAACATAACACTGACTTGCCAGCCACACACTCTGCATACTCGCAAGTGACAAAAACAACAAGTAGAAGTCAGACAGAACTGCAAGGACACACCAACACACTGCACAGTGCACAACATACAACTCACACATGTGCATACAACCACATCCACAGGGCTGAACAATCAAAACAACAGGCTTACAACTCCTGGGTGACACATGTGTGTAGTTGACAATGCAGGGGCATGCACACATCAACACTCCCCACAAACTCACCCCCTCCACACTGCACACTACCTGACCATCCAAGAGCACACATGGAAAGTAAGCCATGGGACTAGGATGACTGGCCATCACAAGATGACCACACACATACACCACTGGGCACACATAAAGGAAGAATACACATACATAATGACCCTGGCCAGCCTGCCTGCAATACTGTGTGCAGAAACCCACTCTGTGCTGGCAGTGCCCCCCAACCTCACATGTGTACAATATAGCCAACATAAACAAATTAAGTAAATGACAACTGCTGCCCATTGAAAATTGACACCATTGCCCCCACAAGTATCTGGGTCAGGAAGAACCGAAGACCCAGGCACCCCTGAATAAAATTAAGTAAGTGAGCCCAAACATTGACTATGTTGAAGTGGCACACAGACCATGTGGCACAGTAAACCATATACACAGAGCAAAATAACTTTATTCAGTAAGGACACTGACAAAATAGACAACAGGAGCAACTGTCTTTATTCACATATTGCACAGATAGGCACCATGAGAAGAGAAGAGCAAGGCACAATATGGAGAGCATGTCCATGAGAAGTTGCACAGGCAAGGACAAAACAGCAGTGAACTACAAGGCCAGTGGCCAGGGCAGAGTATGTCCATGAGAAGTTGCACATGCAAGGGCAAAACAGCAAGTCCAGTGGCCAGGGCTAAGTGCAGAGTATGTCCATGAGAAGCTGCACAGGCAATGGCAAAAGAGCAAATCCAGTGGCCAGGGCTAAGTGCAGAGTATGTCCATGAGAAGCTGCACAGGCAAGGGCAAAACAGCAAGTCCAGTGACCAGAGCTAAGTGCAGAGTATATCCATGAGAAGCTGCACAGGCAAGGGCAAAACAGCAGTGAACAACAAGGCCAGTGGCCAGGGCAGAGTGCAGAGTATGTCCATGAGAAGCTGCACAGGCAAGGGCAAAACAGCAAGTCCAGTGGCCAGGGCTAAGTACAGAGTATGTCCATGAGAAGCTGCACACTCACCACTAAAGCTGCATCAGGTGCAGAGGCTGGCACCCCCTCTGGTGATGTGCTGGACCCAGCAGTACGCTTTGCCAGGCTTCGCCTCTGACCCCCTTCCCCTGTTTACTAGGTGTCACCCCTACATTGCCCTCCTTCCCCTGCTTCACTGGGCTTGGAATGGAAGCCGAGGTGGTGAGTGAATCTGCATTGCAGCCCTTTCTAAGTGTACCCTTGGCATGCACCACCTCCTTGGTGGGCACAGACACTTTATGCTTCTCTTTGTGAGATGCTTTTGGGGCAGGAGAGTCCTTGGATGGGGATGCCTCTGAGCCATGTGTGCCTGAGGTCTGCTGCTTTGCCTTTTGTCCCCTGGTGTCGCCTGACGGACTTTTCTCTCTGCGCTCTGGGGTGGCTTTGGTCTTCTGTGGGGATGGTGTCTGCACCCGGGACCTCTTGCGTTGCTGCTGCTGTGTGCTTTGTGCGCCGTATCGTAACTTTGATGTATGTGGACCGTGGTCACTATCGTCAGGCGTGGCCACTGCCAGGGGGGTGGACAAAGGGACCGGAGCTTGACTGTTAGTATGTGCCTGTTGAAGGGCAGACGTCACTTTTGAGGACAGAGCCTGGACAGTCCGGTGCAGCCCACCCACGTCTGAATGTATGCCCTCCATGAAAGCAACCACATGGGTCAATTTCTTGTCGTGGGTGGTCAATGAAGGAATTGAGGAGAGCTGTTTGGCCTACACACAGCTGGCCAAAAGGTCCACAGACTCAGCACTGATGACAGCAGGGGGGACGGGGCAGGGGCAGCGGTGCCAGGAATAAAGGACACTCTTCCCCTCTTACTGAGGCAGACACGGGCAGCACCAGAGGAAGTGGCTGGGAGGGTGGGCACTGGCCGCTGTGTGGTGGAAGACGATGCCAAGTCCCCGTTCCCTGTGCCTGCCAACATGGATGCATCCCCGCTGGCATCAGATGATGTGGTGCTTTGCATCTCAGGCTGGGATTCCTCCAGCAGACTCCTGTCACCCTCTGAGGCACTGGTCACATCTGTGTCACTGGGCTCCTGTGCAGCTGTTGTGCTAGTTTCACCCCCACTGGTGTCCATCTCCTGTCCCACCGTGATCACAGGAGATGCTGCATGAGAGAGAGAGATATAGGGTCAGGTCAGTGGCAGCAACAGAAAAAACATATGCAAGCAATGAATAACAAAAGATGACCAAATCTACATGTTGCACACCACCCTGTGCAATCACATAATGCCAACTCACTATATAGACTCAAACAGTGCGTGGAAACTGGAAACTCAGGCATGAGTGAACCATGTGATGACCACACAGCACAACACTCTGCTTGTGGCTCTGTTCAAACAGACAAACAACTAGATCTGAGCACACCTAGGGATATGATGGGTGCACACTATTTGTTGCCAATGACAGATCTGGATGGAACAGGAGGGGACAACACAGACACAGACTACAACATGACAGTCCACAATGGCCATTAGCCCATGCCACCCACCATGTTGTACTTTGGGGACGAACGACTGGTGCACATTGTTGTCAGATATCTAGGCCTCCCCAATCTGGGTGCATGCAATGGACGCATTGATGAAGGCACAGTCAGATTGGGCACACTGCCGTTCCCTCCCATGGGATTCCCAAGACTACTCCAATGCAGTAGAAACCTGAAGAGCACAACTCAGAATGCAATGGGAATGCACAGCATCCAAACCACTTTCATAAGTACAGGAATGGCAAATGCATGACACCGGCACCCAGCCCAGGAGCCACTTTCATGCCACTGCATCACACTACCAACATCACATAGGTCAGCACTGGAACATGCTCTGTACACATGCAGCCACTCCCAGTCAAAGTCACCCTCCCCAAATGCTCACCCCTGGCTTGCTGCTGATGCTCCTTCAAACGTGCATCCAGCTCTGGCTGTGTCACTGCCAAGATGTGCTCCATTAGTGGTGTCATGCTGCGCCGTTCCAAATGTCCAGTGCGTGGAAGCAGCCCCAAGGTCATCTCAGCAACGTTCTTTGCCAGCCGGCTGATGTTGTCCCACCTCTTGTGGCAGTGGGTGCGCCATCGGTTTGAGACCCCCAGAGCTCGCACCTTGACTGCAATGGCCCTCCACACGGCCTTACGCTGATGTACCTTGAGCTGTAGGCATGGGAGACAAGAGGGGGAAATGATCAGTGACACAGTGTTATGTACCAACAACTATCAGTATAGCAACAAGATACAAACACATCACAAATCCAGTGATATGTCTATCAGAGACTAGAGTACATCTCACATGGTAAATCTGCATGGGAAAAGCTGATGTAAATGCATGCAGGTGTGAGGGGGAACACAGTTCCTGCACATCTCACACACATGCAGGATGCCAGCACTGAAACACCTATGTAGCCTGCTAACATCTCCAGTCCATTGTTGGGTTGAGCAACACATACATCAAATATCAACCTGTGTTTGGGGGTAGACTCACTATGTCCAAGACTGCGCAGCCCTCAATGTCCCTGCCCTGTGAATAGATGACTGTGTCATGGATGTCACATTGAGGGACATGATCTCACAAATCCAAAATCCTCTTCACAGGGCCGGTCGTGTGCAATCTACAGTGCTGAGATGGCCCATAGCTGGACTGCAATGTGAAAAGACTGATGTAATACTCTGTAAGTGAAGTGATGTGTCCTTGTCTTTGTGGGTGGAGACTGTGCTGGCCAGCTGGGCTCACACTGAGATGGACTACAGGGGCACACACAGCCATTCAGCCAAGCAATCACTGTCCTGACTCCTGCATGAACAACCTTCTGCCTCACTGTATGGCTGACAACACAACACAGGTCACTCATACATACATGTGCAGGCAGGCAAACTTGTGGCATTGGGTGCACACACCTTCCCCCTGGAGATAGAATGTCAGGCAGTGCATGACACAACCCCCACTCCCAGGCACATACTGCATCAGTCCAACTACATGTGTGCCCCCCCTGCCCTACCCCCTACTGTGGAGGACTTACCATGGCATTTGGGGCACCATATAGCCTTGAGTACTGTGTGAGCACCTCGTCCACCAGGACCTCCAGCTCCTCACTCGTGAAGGCACTGGCACGGATCTTCTCTGTCCTTGCCATCACTGTGGACATGAGACAACAGCGGGGGAATTGGGTGGTGAGGGGTCTCAGGCAGCGGTCCCTTGAGGCAGCAGCAGTTGAGGGGTCTCTGGCAGCAGTCCCTGGTGGCAGCAGTAGGTGAGGGGTCTCTGGCAGCAGTCCCTGGAGGCAGCAGCAGGTGAGGGGTCTCTGGCAGCAGTCCCTGGAGGCAGCAGGAGGTGAGGGGGCTCAGGCAGCAGTCCCTGGAGGCAGCAGCAGGTGAAGGGTCTCTGGCAGCAGTCCCTGGAGGCAGCAGCAGGTGAGGGGTGTCTGGCAGCAGTCCCTGGGAGCAGTGGAAATGTGAGGCTCACTCCCACACATATATAGCCCCCTGGGGTCGTTTCAAAGGTGCCTGGCTGCAGCAATTGGTGGTCCAGGTCTGCCTCTTTCAAATGCATCCAATGACTGACTCCGCGGTGGCTGAGCACGCCTACCGCGATCTTCAAAATTGCTTCATGCCACCGCAATCAAGGTTCCCATTGGCTCCAGGGCAAGCTCCATGGCGGTGACACACCACAGGGGCCAGGTGTGCGCTACCTCAATTTTGTCGGCAGAGCATGCCAACCGCCATTTCCCCAGGTCCCCATGCCTATCACTACCGCACTTGTGTGAATCGGGGTGCTGGTGACACACCGCTGGGGCCAGGTGGTAGGTACCGCGATATGAATGGCGGAGCATGCCAACTGCTATTTCCCCATGTCTCCATGACTATCACTACCGCACTTGTGTGAATGGGGGTGCTGGTGACACACCACCGGGACCAGACAGTAGCTACCGCGATATGGATGGCGGAGCATGCAAACCGCCATTTACCCATGTCTCCATTTCTATCACTATCGCACTTGTGTGAATGGGGGTGCTGGTGACACACCGCCGGGACCAGGCGGTAGCTACCACGATTCAGGCGGCGCAGCATGCCAACCGCCATTTCCCCAGGTCCCCATGCCTCTCACTATCGCACTTGTGTGAATGGGGGTGCTGGTGACACATCGCCGGGGCCAGAGAGTAGCTACCGCGATATGGATGGCGGAGCATGCCAACCGCCATTTAACCATGTCTCCATTTCTATCACTACCGCACTTGTGTGAATGGGGGTGCTGGTGACACACCGCCGGGGTCAGGCGGTAGCTACCGCGATATGGGTGCCATACATTGACACAAGGCACCACGATTCAGGCGGCGGAGCATGCCAACTGCCATTTCCCCAGGTCTCCATGCCTATCACCAGCGCACTTGTGTGAATGGGGGTGCTGGTGACACACTGCCGGGGCCAGGCAGTAGCAAACACGATATGGGTGCCATACAATTTCAATGGCCATCTGGCAACCATTAACAGTGCACAGTGCCCACATGGTCAATGGTACATCATTGTGCACACAATGCCAATGTTCCATTTACTCCACTGGTGACTACACATGCCATGTTTGTGTATGTGATTTCGTAGACTGGCCTGTACCCCCTCATATGTCCCTTATGGATTTGATTGTCGGGTAGGCAGGACAGTGTTGTCCTGGACTCTACAATGTGTACACATGTCAATGTGTTAAGGTGCAGTGACAATCACAGCTATGCTCGTCTCAATGAATGATGATCTTTTTTGCATGGCCTCTTATGTCTGCTCATGCACACAATCGTAGTTTCTGTGCCGACTCTGGTCATTGTGTTGTGGATGTGTGCCAGGTTGAAATGACGCATGAAGGTGTGACAGGTACAGCAGCTGGGTATGAGACAGTGGGGTTGATTTGTCACACATATGCTGGATGCTACACTCCCAGGTGTGCCCATTTGAAATGTGGCCATATCCCTACGTGCATTCACATTGACCAAGGTGGTGTTTGAGGTACTTCTTTTGTGTAAGTTGACAGGTGTGCCCTTTGTGTGGCTGAAGGTGTCTCTACATGTAAACTGGTCTGTTACTCAATATTAATGGCAGTCATTGTTGTCATTGTGTTACCCAGAACGTGAGATGCTGTGCCCATCTCATGATGTATTGCATTGACATGTGTCCACTTTCCTCTCAAATAGGAGGAGGCCATATCTGATTTGTCACTTGGCGGTGCTGGAGGACATGGAGGATGTGGCGATCATCTGGAAATGCCGTTTGGATAGAGCCACCCTAAAAACCCTTTCTGATCTGTTGGAGCACCACCTGCAGCCTCGCCGGACATATCCAACAGCTTTCACCCCTACTTATAAGGTGATGGCGGCCCTGCATTTTTTTGCCACTGGATCATTCCAAGAGACAGTGGCCAGCACTGTTGGGATGTCACAACCGATGTTCAGCATGGTGCTGCGTGGTGTACTGTCCGCCATGTTTATATACAAGGACAGATACATCCATTTCCCCAGGGGTGCTGAATTGCCAGCTGTGAAGGGAGACTTCTATCCCCTTGGACACATCCCCAAAGTTGTTGGTGCCATTGATTGCACCCATGTCGGGCTTGTGCCACCACAGGCAAGTGAGCACATTTACAGGAATCGCAAACATTACCACTCCATAAATGTGCAAGTGGTGTGCCTGGCAGATATGATCATCTCCCACGTGTGTGCAAAATTCCCAGGCTCAGCCCATGACTCCTATATCCTGCGGAACAGCATTGTGCCCCAGCTGATGGCTAATCTTCTTTCCAAGCGTCCATGGATTGTGGGTGAGTATGCCTAGTCGCATGGCTTTCTGGGTGTGTGACCTGCTGCCCTCTGCCCCAGCGACATTGCAATGTCTATTTGTGTTTGTCATACGAAGGTGACTCTGCATATCCCAATCGTCCCAGGTTGCTGAGCCCACTGCGGAACCCCAGGACCCCGGCTGACGTCCACTACAAGGAGGCCCATGGGAGGACACGTTGTGTGGTGGAGCATACTTTTGGTCTGCTCAAGTCACGTTTCCGCCACCTGGACAAGACCGGAGGTGCACTGGCATACTCGCCCGGGAAAGTGTTAGATTGTAGTGGCATGCTGCATGCTCCACAACCTAGTCATACCCAAGGAGATTCCCTTGCTCCTGGATGGTGGTGAGGACCCAAGGCCCCAGCCTGCAAACCAACCCCTGTCCAGTGATGAGGACAGTGGAGAGGAGGAAGGTGTTGACCTGCGTGAACAGCTCATCACCCGCCACTTCACTTGAAGGTGGGTGACAATGTACAACATACCCATTGTCTGCTGATATTGCTGTTGTCGTGATGGGGTATGTGAGAATTGTAACAGCGGCGAGTTGGCAATGTTTCTGGGACAGGTCATTTGGGAACATCTACAGGATGTGTATGTTGACACTTGTTGCCCATTGTGACGTGTGCATGTTGGGTTATCTTGATGGTAGGTGTTGTGTGATGTCTGTGATATCACACCCAGAACAGTGAATGTTGTTCTGTTGTGTTTACCTAGGTGCCTTCGACTTCTCTTTGCCTACATACAGCCCATACTCCTGGTACATTGTGATCATGTTGAAGACTGTACACCCTGCAATAAATACAGAGCAGACACGACAACATGAATTGCCATCATGGCTGGCTCCTTGACTGGCGTTTGGCAGGTGCTTTGCCTCCAGATACTCCCAGGGTCTTCTTAGGACAGCCCCTTTGTCATTTGGCAAAGGGGGCCCTGCTGCAGGGCCAGTGGGGTCTGAGGACTCACCCCTCTTGGTGGGCGCAGGGGAGGATGGTGAACTGTTATCCTGCGGCTCACCAGATGGAGGTGCAGGTGTTGTTTGTGGCGCATGCCTGTCTCTCAGTGCCACCACTTGCTGGCCCAAGAGGTCCATAATTTGTCCCATGCGGGTGTCGATGGACCTCATCAGCAGGATCAGCTCATGCAACAGTTCGTCCGACCGGCCCGTTCGTCCCAGTGCCTGTTCGTATGCGCCAAGGACTCTGGTGATGTGTTCCAGGTATTGGGTCCCAGCCTCCTGGTGTCTGTGGGTGACCCTGCCCCTCCCACCTACCCTGCAGCCACGGACCTGTTGCCTTACCGCTGTGGGCACCCGCATCCTCTCCTTGCCCTCCTCTGTCGGTGGTGTGGGGTGGTCATCCTCTGGGACAGGGAGGATGTTGCAGGCAGCACTGGTGGTGGTGGTGGTGACGGTGGTCGCACAGGCCGTAACAGTAGGGGTCTGCAGTGAAGTTGTTATTGCCGCAGATGTGGTGGGGGGACAATGGGGTCCTGGTACCTGTTCTTCCCTGGCACACCAGATGGGCCGGCTTCAAGCTCATCATCCGTAGAATCCTGGGAGTTAACATCCGGAAGTCCATGTAATGGGGGGAGACTGGCTCTGCAGGTTGCTGGTGTTGTCCTCTGCAGTGAGTTCTTGGTCACCTGTGGATCAGATGGGAAATGGTCTTTGTGGTACACCCTGCATGCTTTATGTTAGCTGTGTGTCATTCACTTTTTGTACACTGCACAATTGACTGATCATCACATTGTTTCCTATGTGCACTACTGTGCTTCCTGACATGATGCAGTGGTACATGCATTACTTGCCCATGGTGGGAGGTGTCAATGCACAACATGCAACTCGTGCAGTATTTATGATAACAGGGACCTCTTGCCATCTAGGGACTGGCACAACATGTTTTTCATTGAGGACTCTTTGTAGATTTGTCTGACCTGGCAGGTGTCACATCTGGCCATGGACTGACCATTGTCATCTCCTGCATACCTTTTTCTGTCATGTGCCTATCTTGATTAATACCACCACTCATGCTTTCGTATTTTTCGAATGGTCCCTGTTGCACTTGCCCCATGGTGGTGCACATGTAAATAGGTGCTGTGCATGATTGTGCCCAGACTTTCTTCTACATGTGCATAGGTGTGTCACACTTTGGTAGCTGTGACACTTTCCTTAGCTTACCTCTGTGCACACTGTGTGTGGCAATGGGGTCGGTGTGCATATTTGTGCAATGGGAGGACTGGTGTTGTCATATGGCACCATTTCTTTTGTGACAAATGTGTGGGTGCACGTACTAGCTACTTGCCTGTTACGTTCTCGCATTTGGCTTTGTGATGTGACACATCTGTGTGCGCGTGGTGGAGGCTTACATCCTGCTCAGTGGTGTCATAAGACCGAATTATATGTTTTCGTACCTGCCTCCTACTTTCTTATAAAGAAAATAAGGAACATTTTCCCTTACATTCCTGACAACACCAGGAAAACAGTAGTTTCTTCCCTTATTCAATCTAAGTTAGACTACTGTAATGGCTTATACCTCAACGCCCAGAAGCAGTGTCTGAGAAAACTCCAGATGATTCAGAATTTGGCAGCTCGCCTTCTATCTGACATCCCCAGACACTGCTCAGTCTCCAATGAAATTCGTAATCTTCATTGGCTTCCAGTATCTCGGCGTATTGAATTTAAGACTCTTTGTATCGTATTCAAAGCTCTGCATCACCTAGGTCCATCCTTTCTGCAGGATCTTTTTACATGGTACCAACCAACTAGACATCTTCGGACTTTAGGGGCAAGACTGCTGTTGGTGCCAAGAATTCATACGGCACACTGGGGAGGCCCTGGTTTCTACTATGGTGCATCGAAATTGTGGAACTCTCTTCCCTTTCAACTCAGGAATGCTAGTTCCTTCACGGTTTTTAGAAAGCAACTTAAAACCTGGCTCTTTCAGTATTAGGGGTGAGTTTGCGGCTGGCTTTTTCTAGCGCAAAGACACCTCCGGGTATTTATGCGCTCTTATAAATCTTTTTAACAGAACATAACATAACATTTGGTGTACTGCAATGGCTTCCAACTGCTTCTGGGTGGGGGAGTGCTCCATCCTGCTGAGGTGTGGGCCAGGGTGCATGGTGGGAGTAGTGGTACAGGCCTCCCACCCACAAACACCCTCCTAGGGAAGATGGCTACCCACCTGTAAGTTTGTTTGGTGTACTGCAATGGCTTCCAACTGCTTCTGGGTAGGGTGGAGGGAGGGCTCCATCCTGCTGAGGTGTGGGACAGGGGGCATGGTGGGAGTAGTGGTGCAGACCTCCCACCCACAAACACCCTCCCAGGGAAGATGGCTACCCACCTGTAAGTTTGGTGTACTGCAATGGCTTCCAACTGCTTCTGGATGGGGTGGAGGGAGGGCTCCATCCTGATGAGGTGTGGGACAGGGGGCATGGTGGGGGAGCAGTGCAGGCTTCCCACCCACAAACACCCTTCCTGTGAAGATGGCAACCTACTTGTTAGTTTGATGGGGTAATGTAATGGCTTTCAACTGCTTCTGGGTGGGGTGGAGGGAGGGCTCCATCCTGCTGAGGTACGGGACAGGGTGCATGGTGAGAGTAGTGGTACAGGCCTCCCACCCACAAACACCCTTCCTGTGAAGATGGCTACCTACCTGTTAGTTTAATAAGGGTATTGTAATGGCTGACACTTGCTTCTGGGTGGGGTGGAGGGAGGGCTCCATCCTGCTCAGGTGTGGGACAGGGGGTATGGTGGGAGTAGTGGTACAGGCCTCCCACCCAGAAACACCCTCCCAGGGAAGGGGGCTACCTACCTGTAAGTTAGTTTGATGTACTGCAATGGCTTCCAACTGCTTCTGGGTGGGGTGGAGGGAGGGCTCCATCCTGCTGAGGTGTGGTACAGGGTGCATGGTAGGAGTAGTGGTACAGGCCTCCCACCCTCAAACACCCTCCCAGGGAAGATGGCTACCCACCTGTAAGTTTGTTTGGTGTACTGCAATGGCTTCCAACTGCTTCTGGGTGGGGTGAATGGAGGGCTCCATCCTGCTGAGGGATGGGACAGGGGACATGGTGGGGGTAGTGGTACAGGCCTCCCACCCACAGACACCCTCCCAGGGAAGATGGCTACCCACTTGTAAGTTTGTTTGGTGTACTGCAATGGCTTCCAACTGCTTTTGAGTGGGGTGGAGGGAAGGCTCCATCCTGCTGAGGTGTGGGCCAAGGGCATGGGGGGAGTAGTGGTGCAGGCCTCCCACCCACAAACACCCTCCCAGGGAAGAAGGCTACCCACCTGTAAGTTTGTTTGGTGTACTGCAATTGCTTCCAACTGCTTCTGGGTGGGGTGGAGGGAGGGCTCCATCCTGCTGAGGTATGGGACAGGGTGCATGGTGGTAGCAGTGGTGCAGCCCTCCCACCCTCAAACACCCTCCCAGGGAAGATGGCTACCTACCTGTTAGTTTGATGGGGTAATGTAATGGCTGACACATGCTTCTGGGTGGTGTGGTGGGAGGGGTCCATCTTGCTAGGTTGTGGGATAGGGGGCATGGTGGGAGTAGTGGTACAGGCCTCCCACCCACAAACACCCTCCCTGGGAAGATGGCTACCTACCTGTTAGTTTGATGAGGGTAATGTAATGGCTGGAACTTGCGTCTGGGTGGGTTGGAGGGAAGGCTCCATCCTGCTCAGGTGTGGGACAGGGGGCATGGTGGGAGTAGTGGTACAGGCCTCTCACCCACAGACACCCTCCCAGGGAAGATGGCTTCCCACCTGTAAGTTTGTTTGGTGTAGTGCAATGGCTTCCAACTGCTTTTGGGTGGGGTGGAGGGAGGGCTCCATCCTGTGAGGTGTGTGACAGGGGGCATGGTGGAAGTAGTGGTGCAGGCCTCCCACCCATAGACAGCCTCCCAGGGAATATGGCTACCGACCTGTAAGTTTGATGAGGGTAATGTAATGGCTGACACTTGCTTCTGGGTGCGGTGGAGGGAGGGCTCCATCCTGGTCAGGTGTGGGACAGGTGGCATGGTGGGAGTTGTGGTACAGGCCTCTCACCCACAGGCCCCCTCCCAGGGAAGATGGCTACCCACCTGTAAGTTTTTTTGGTGTATTGCAATTGCTTCCAACTGCTTTTGGGTGGGGTGGAGGGAGGGCTCCATCCTGCTGAGCTGTGTGACAGGGGGCATGGTGGGAGTAGTGGGGCAGGCCTCCCACCCACAAACACCCTCCCAGTGAAGATGGCTACCTACCTGTTAGTTTGATGGGGTAATGCAATGGCTGACACATGCTTCTGGGTGGGGTGGGGGAAGGGGTCCATCTTGCTAGTCTTCAGGACAGGGGGCATGGTGGGAATTGTAGTGCTAGCTGCCTGTACACATGCCCCCATGGTAATGTTGGTAGCTACATTTGGGGTGAACAGGAGTGGGTGGATGTTGGATCTGTTGGACATGTTTTTGTAAGTGTGTGGTGCAGATGGATGGAACTTGTCCTAGGTGGTGTAGCTTTGTAGTTGTGCAAGACAGTATATAGCAGTATGGTGGTAGTCATTTGTTTGTACTTACCAGCCTCCACTCCCCCGACTCTCTGGATGCAGTATGGCAAGCACCTTCTCCTCCCATGGTGTGAATGGTTTTGGTGGGATTGGAGGGCCACCACCAGTCCTCTGAGCCAGCTCGTGGTTCTTGCTTCTCCTCTCCTTGACATCACTCTTCAGATCATGCCACCGCTTCATGATCTCCTTTTTGGATCTTGGGGTGGTCCCTACTGCATTGACCCTTTGGACTATCCTTGCCCACATTTGTGTCCTTGTGGCTAATGGTGTCTGTTGGACCAGGCTACCAAACAGCTGTGGTTCCACTCTGACTATCTCATCTACCATGACTGTCAACTCACTCTCTGTGAATTTGGGCATTTTATGTGTGGCCATGGTGTGTGGTGTGCAAAGTGGTTGTGGGTGCAGGAATGTGAGTGGTGGGTGTGGTTTTGATGTGTATGGTGTGTGATGTGCAGGGGGTTAATAGTGCAGGTGTGGAAGTGGTGGTGGTGCTGTGTGTGGTGTGGCTAGTGATGTGTTCTTTGCCTCTCCTTTAAGCTGGGGTGTGTGTCCCTTCTCTCCTGGAGTATTGCACAGGATTGTGGTCAGGGAAGGGGCTGGTTTTATACTCAGCTATGTGGGTGTGTCCAAATTGGCTATTGCTGTCAGGTGTAGTGTGTATGTTGTCCTGGGAAATGTATTTTTCTTTTTGCCATATGGTTGTGTCATTGGGATGTGTTTTGTGTATTTGGGGGGCGTGGCTAGTTTGCTGTGTGCACTTTTTAGCCTTATTATTGTTTTTTTGCTTTGTCCGCCATATTTTTCATGGATCGTCCGCAGCGGTGGCTGAGCTGCAGCTCTTCCGCTGGCTCTCCCATTCATCCCAGTATGCGACCGCGGCAGTCGGAAACAATGGTACATACCGCGGGACCGTCAGGAATATCCTGATTTCCCGTACGGTGTCTTGCGGCGGCGGGTTTGTGTTTTTCCGCAGCGTATCCGGCCGCCATGGACGGATTTTGGCAATCACCGCCCGCTACGGGTGGTTTTTCTTGGCACCCTTCAGCCGCGGTCATTGTTTTTTGCCGGATCATCCTGATTTGGCCGCCGTTTTTTCCACGATGCCGGCATGCGGTTGTTTTCCGCTTCCATGGCGGTCGGGGTGGTTTTCCGACTGCCATCCTAATGAGCCCCCAAGTGTTCTGCATTCCAAATTGTCGATGATGAAAACAGTGGCCCTGTAGATAAACAAATATCAACGTTGAAAATGCATATCAGGAAAGACAAATACTCAGTTATAGTCATCAAATAACTTCAGTGATGCTACTACTGTGAAAAGTTAAAAACCAATTTCAATTTAAATGAGGTCTAAGACTGTTAGGTTTAGCTGTTTTCCCTAGTTATGTATACATCTCTTCATCCACATTCAATCCTGTTGGTTCTTTGGTATTTAAACGTAAAATGTATCTTCATTCCAACTGCCTCAATGGTTTCTCTCCATCCCCCTGAGGAGATTTCTCTAATTGATCAAATACACTGTAAATTAGAAGTTTTGAATTGCAAACATGGTGTTCCTTAAAATGTCTTGCTATAGGATACGTTTCATCCACATTGTTTATAGCCTGTGTGTGTTATAAGATGCGGTTATGCACCTGTGATATGATTGTGCCAATTTATCTCTTATTACATGCGCATGTTAACATGTATATTGCAAAATCAGATTTGCAATTAAGTGACTTTTTGATTACTATTTGTTCCCCAAATCTGTGTATGTTTCTGTGATGTTGACTCCTTGTACACAAGTTTTACACTTACTGCATTTTCAGCCAGCTGCTTTGGTTGTTGATCTGATTCTTGACCAAAGTGTCCCTAATTGATAGTGACTTCCTGTATGTGATCGATGTTTTTTTATTGATTTCTTGCCCAACAACAGGATCATGTTGGATCAGATGGCAATTTTTTTGTAAGGCTTGTCTCACTGTATTGTGTGACTTATTATATGTCGTAATAAATCTCCACTCCTTTTCCTTTTCAATCCCTAGTTCAGGTATTTTAAAGAGCATATCCGTACTAGTTTTTGCAGACACCTTGAGTTTGGCTTGTCTAAGACCCATTCATGCAGTCTGTTGGTCATCTCATCTTCTATCTGTCTAAACAGAGTATGTTTGCTGCAGTCCTCTCAGCTCTTACTAGCTCCCCATATGGTATGCTCTTCTTAAGAGCAGATCGGTGTGAGCTTGTAGCATGTAGTATAGCATTGCCTGAGGTTTCCTTCCTAAATACTTTTGATGTAATGGTGGAATCTACTACCTCAAGTCTGACATCCAAGTATTCAATAATGTTTTCACTTAAACAACTGGTGAAAAATAGTTTCAGATCATTGCTGTTTATCTGTGTGACAAATTATTTTACTGATTTCTGATCATAATACAAAAAGGTCATCAATGTATCTGAGCCACTTTATGATATTGGACGACCAGTCATGTGATCCAGTATTGCAAAGCACCTGTTCCACCCACCAGCCCATATGTGAATTCACACAACTGGGGTAAAACAGGTGCCCATCGCAGTCCCTTGTAGTTGTTGGAACAATTCATTGTTGAAAAGGAATACATTGTTTTTCAGACACCACTTGATCATACTCAACAACATTTCATTGTGTCGATGGAAATATATCGGTCAGGTTTTTAAAACATTTTATACTCCATTTAGACCCTCAGTGTGCTTGATACTCGTGTAGAGGGAGCTAACGTCTAAGCATACCAGCAAATAGTCATCTTCCCAGTGTATATCAATAATCAGTACTGTTTCTGACATAGGAAGGCAAGCCCAGTACAAATAGTTGTAAGAAATGATCTACAAAGTATGAAACCTTTCTAATAAATTGCCAATAACCAAAATGATCGGTCTACCTGGAGGACATTCCTTAGTTTTGTGAAATTTTGGCAATAGATATAGAATAGGCAGTTTAGGATCTGAAACACATAATGAATTGTATTCAGCAAAACTGAGTAGATTGCCTTCTCACCATCCTTTCGATCTGTGTAAAGGTTCCCCTTAAGATTCTCGTAGTCATTTCTCAAAATTCTACAATAGAATCTCTGATCATTTAATTGAGTGTATGCCTCTTGAAAGTACATTACTTTAGGCCAGGATATATACTTAGCTACAGCAAAAATTAAATTACTAATCTTTCTGTACTAATAATTAGTCAAACTATTTCTAACATATCTCATCTGAGTGGCTGTCTGACTGTCTGTATCAGTGTGTGATTGGATGTCTGAGTGGCTGTATGGGTGTGTAAGTGGGTGTGTGTGAGTAGCTGTAAAGACATGTTAATGGGTATGTGAGTAGCTGTATGGGTGAGTAAGTGGCTATATTGAGAGTGAGTGGGTGGGTGAGTGGCTGTATGGGTGAGTTAATGGCTGTGTGAATGGCTGCATAGGTATGTGAGTGGGTATGTGAGTAGCTGTATGGGTGACTGAGTGGCTGTGTGAACAGCTGTCTGGGTAAGTGAGTGGATGTGTAAGTGGCTGTATAGATAAGCAAGTGGCTTTTTGAGTGGCTTTTTGGTTAACTTAGTGGGCATGTGAGTGCCTGTATTTGAGAGTGAATGTCTTTGTGAGTGGCTGTATGGGTGAGTGAATGGTCATCTGAGTGCTTATGGGGATGAGTGAATTGGTATGTTAATGATTGTATGATTGATTAAGTGGGAGTTTGAGTATCTGTATGGGTGATCGCATGGCTATATAAGTTGTATGGTTGAGTAAGTGGCTGTATGAGTAGCTGTGTGAGTGAGTGATTGTGTGAGTGGCTGTATGGATGGATGTGTGAGCGGGTATGTGAATGTCTGCATGGATGAGTAAGTGGATGCGTTATATAGATATGTGCATAAGTATGTAAATGGTTCTGTGGGTGTGTGAGTGTATGAGGGACCTTATGGGTGTGTGAGAGAGTGTGTGAGTAGTTCTGTGGATGATATATGTGATGTCATTTGAGATGTCATCAGTGATGTCACTGACCATGTCATGAGTGATGTAAAATATGAGATCATAAGCAAAGTATTGTGGGAATGTACGTTATCGCTCACTCAGGTAACTATAACTACTGAATTCTAAGGTTTTACATGAGTGAAATCTGAGCCTAACAGGAGGGATTCTTAACCCCCAAGGGCCCTCAGCCTCCAAGAGGACTTCATCCCCCACAAAGTAGTTTACAGGACGTGAGTTTGCACAGTGGTGAGGAATAGGGCAGGCCTCAGTTGAGCTCTTAGGAATCCCACTGTGTAGGGCTTACTGGAGGTAAGAGGCGGGGTTCCTGGCCCCCAAGTACCCTCATCATCAAAGGGGACTTCATCCCCAACCAGTAGTGTACCAAAAGGCATGTTTACTGAGTGATGGAGAAGGGGGGGCAGGGCCTCCTATGAGTTCTCAACAATCCCCCTGTGTGGGACTTGCTGGAGGTTACAGGAATAGCTTTTGTCCTCCAAGCACTCTCAGCATCTAGGGGGACTTCATCACCTAACCAGTAGTGTGCCAGGAGGTGCATTTGCATAGTGGTGGAGAAAGGGGTTGGGGCCTAATTTGACCCCTCAGCAATTCCAATGTGTGGAACTTACTTTCGGTAACAGGAGGGGTTTTCGGCCCCAAGGACTCTCAGAAGCCAAGGGGACTCATACCCCTAACAGTGTGCACCAGGAGGCACCTTTGCAGAGTGGTTGAGAAAGGGACGGGCCTCCGATGACTTCCCCAGGGGTCTGGCATTTTCTTTTAATTATTTTTCATAGGGATGGGGGCCACGTTTTTCCCTTCCTCGGCCGATTTCAGCCCCAGGGACCCCATCCCCCGGGACCCTGCATTTTAATTTATGTATTTTTAATTGGGAAGGTGGCCTTGTGGCTCCCCTCCCTGGGCTGATTTCGGCCCCAGGGGTCACATCCCTGGGGGCCTGCCAATGTCTAAGGTTTTAGGGTCTCTCTGCATCTTTGTGCAGTTGGACTTGTGTACTCCATGTTATTGATTTCCTTGTTGGCCAGGAGAAAGATGACAATACTACAGTTGATGAGCAGTAGAATGGTCATAAATTCTCAAAGAGACTGGAGAACAAAAAGTGAAAAAACTATGGAATCAGTCCAAGCCCTGCTTTAAATCCAGTCACCAGACCAGATCCACTATTCTTAAAAAGATGCACAATAACTGTTGCTGTTGATGAATTTAATATCGTAGGCACAATATCAGCAAAGTGAGTCAGGTATTTGGTCTGTAACAGCCTCTGAAACTTCAAAGCATTTCTGGTTGTCTGTAGGTTGTACATTTCTGCTGCAGAATTCAAATGAACTTATTTTTGTAACAAAACAGAGACTAGTTTGCTAACTCCATCAAAATGCATGCCCTTCCCATCAATATTAGGCCAAAGGATGTTTTTGATTACATGTTGAGGAGTAACATTAGTTAGCACTAAATAGGAGCAATTGTACAGTAGTTCATGGTCTGTGGGGATGGATGTATTAGAAGTTTCTTATAAAACATAACCTAATCCTGGTATTAAAGCACTACAAATTCCATGCAAAGAAACGGTATCACACAGAAGGGAGTGTCCAAACAGGTTTCTACAGCAGGATTAGTAATAAACACAAGGACATCTTCATTCAAGAACATGTTGGAAAAAGGAAACTTCCACAAATGGAACAGATGTGAATTTTGCATTGTTTCATACCAGCCTAATGATTTGTATTTCTGACAGTCATAAAAATGAAAAGAGAACTAATGCCATGTATTAGCCAGGTGATAGGTGCACGGTCGCTAACTGAAAATGATACTTCTTCCACTTGTTTAAGACTCTATATTAGTCATTGAAGTTTGTCAGGGCATGAATACTATTTGTAAAGCCCAATTTACTTGTATGATAGCTCTTAACTGAGCCTGGCCATGTTGTAGTCGCCCTATATCTCCTTTAAGGAGGTCTATGACAGAGGACAGGATGTGATTTAATGAGTACACTTTCTTAGAAAGCATTTGCATCCCATTGTCAATAACCATAAAAACAGTTTGCAGATTTTCTTGATCTATTTGTCTAATTCTCTCTGCACCTTATTTTTCGGAGCATTTGCTCCATTCATTATAAATGGCATATATAAATCATTTATTTCTATGGAGATTTGGTTACACAAGGAAGTCAGAGAAATTCATGGAATGTGCTACCCAGCTTTGGCACAGTTTGCCTACAATGCAAGTGGTAACTACCACAGGTGTTTGTGTGCTGAATTGTTAATTGGGTGAATTAGCTTTAGGGTCCAGAAACTGATACAAGCAGGTATTGGTATAATAGGGACATAAGGGTAAATCTTCAAACATGAACTGGGTAGAATTAAATGTTCCATTCTGGATCATCTGAGTAGTGTCTTGCAGAGATCTGCAAGTACATCCCCTGGGTAGGCACTCCAATGGGTAATCAAACTAAGTTGATTCATGCAAAAGTGAATCCTTTTAAGATGGTGTTTTTAAATGCTTTTATTCAGCAGATTAGTTCAATTCGATATTGTTTGGCATATCAAATGTTCATTTGTAATCCATACTAGCAGATCTATGAATCTTGATCTCCTATGCATTTCAGGCTGGGACGCCCTTGGTCACGGAGCACTGTTGAGGAAGGGAGGGAGGGATGAGTCAGTGAGGGTATACCGCCTGGATTTACACGTGCTTAATGTGACTAAGTGCAACAATAACTAAAACGGGTGTGTTTGCTAACGTTTTAGTGACTGAGGGGATGTACTTGCAGATCTCTGCAAGACACTACTCAGCTGTTCATTGATGGTGTTAGGACGGATAACACCACCCTGATTGCGCACCCAGACCTTATTGAACGAAAATACCTTTCACCTAGCTTATGCAGTGCACCACCCACGCCTCTTTCTCCATTCTGGATCATTTCATTTATAGCTGAATCAGAAGTGCTAATTTGAGATTTCCAATTATTAAACATAGTCAAATAACCTTTCAGTATAGAAGGTTTATTAAATGTTTCTTAGTACCTAATCACAAACAGGTAGTCTGTTGGATGTTTTTTTCAAGAAAATCCGTTCTTTGGGTATAATGCATGACTTAAATAATGCCTCTTTACCTTGAATCTGCCAAAATGTTCTTCTCAAAATACTTTTCTCCTCAACAGTTTATTACAAATACTCATATGGTCGGATAGCCAGAGTCTGAATGAACTCATTTAAAAAAAAAGTTTGTCGGTGGTAATCAGATTCTGTTGAAGTTGTGTTGGATTTTGTGAAAAAGAAAACAGCTGAGGAATGTGACCTATCGCTCTTTAAGTAAGGAAACGTCTTCAAGAAATTTGTGTGACTCTTAGGAGATGGAGTTTCACAATGCTCCCATTGTGTATAATCATATATTTCCCTAGGATAGCTAGTTTTATATATGTAATAATGTGCATAGTGATGTTCCCAATACATTTCTTTGAAACTGATGGAATCAAAATAAGGATCTTACTTACTCAAAGTAGCACACACCTGTAAATTAGGCTTCATTCATTTACAGAATCTGTATCCATCTGTCGCAATACCAATAATAAGCACATGATAAGCTGTGGTGTTGCCTCCATCCTGTTTGAAGAGGATCATAGATTGCACTGTTCTAAAATCACCTTCTGGAAGAAAGAATTTCATTTTGTTCAGGAGAGCATATTGGTACAAAGCTATCTTGGTTTTCTTTTAACAACAGTTCCATGTCAATAAGCTACAGGCAAAGAAGTAATGTATTTAGTAGGGTAGCTATTTGACATCAAATCATGAATTAGCTCAGGGTACGTTTTGAGTTACTTGAAGTAATCGAGGAGATTTTGAGGTTGACTTGAATATTATTGTTATATTTAGAAACAATCGCAATGGACCGCACTCCGCTAGCCCCTCCTCCGGGTCGCCCCAAGGGAAGCTGGTAGATGAAGTTCTTGGGTGGTTCACCCCAGTGGGTGCAAGTAAGTACTTGTTGAACTGATGATCTCTGATGGAGTTCTTGAGTGGTTCACCCCAGTGGGTGCAAGTAAGTACTTGTTGAACTGATGATCTCTAGACCCGATACATGTCCCGGGTTTTAAAATATCGCCCGAGACATGGCTCGGGTTTCGGGATAACTTCCCTCATCAGTAGAGAAAATAGTTAGGGGTGGAAGAGAGGGCCGCCAAGCAACCGTCAAAGGCCTCAGTGCCCGCACAGGCACGCAGGTGCGTCGTCCAGGAGCTCGTCAGCTCAAAGCTCGAGGGAGCCATTTTTAGAAACAATCGCAATGGACCGCACTCCGCTAGCCCCTCCTCCGGGTCGCCCCAAGGGAAGCTGGTAGATGAAGTTCTTGGGTGGTTCACCCCAGTGGGTGCAAGTAAGTACTTGTTGAACTGATGATCTCTGATGGAGTTCTTGAGTGGTTCACCCCAGTGGGTGCAAGTAAGTACTTGTTGAACTGATGATCTCTAGACCCGATACATGTCCCGGGTTTTAAAATATCGCCCGAGACATGGCTCGGGTTTCGGGATAACTTCCCTCATCAGTAGAGAAAATAGTTAGGGGTGGAAGAGAGGGCCGCCAAGCAACCGTCAAAGGCCTCAGTGCCCGCACAGGCACGCAGGTGCGTCGTCCAGGAGCTCGTCAGCTCAAAGCTCGAGGGAGCCATTTTTAGAAACAATCGCAATGGACCGCACTCCGCTAGCCCCTCCTCCGGGTCGCCCCAAGGGAAGCTGGTAGATGAAGTTCTTGGGTGGTTCACCCCAGTGGGTGCAAGTAAGTACTTGTTGAACTGATGATCTCTGATGGAGTTCTTGAGTGGTTCACCCCAGTGGGTGCAAGTAAGTACTTGTTGAACTGATGATCTCTAGACCCGATACATGTCCCGGGTTTTAAAATATCGCCCGAGACATGGCTCGGGTTTCAGGATAACTTCCCTCATCAGTAGAGAAAATAGTTAGGGGTGGAAGAGAGGGCCGCCAAGCAACCGTCAAAGGCCTCAGTGCCCGCACAGGCACGCAGGTGCGTCGTCCAGGAGCTCGTCAGCTCAAAGCTCGAGGGAGCCATTTTTAGAAACAATCGCAATGGACCGCACTCCGCTAGCCCCTCCTCCGGGTCGCCCCAAGGGAAGCTGGTAGATGAAGTTCTTGGGTGGTTCACCCCAGTGGGTGCAAGTAAGTACTTGTTGAACTGATGATCTCTGATGGAGTTCTTGAGTGGTTCACCCCAGTGGGTGCAAGTAAGTACTTGTTGAACTGATGATCTCTAGACCCGATACATGTCCCGGGTTTTAAAATATCGCCCGAGACATGGCTCGGGTTTCGGGATAACTTCCCTCATCAGTAGAGAAAATAGTTAGGGGTGGAAGAGAGGGCCGCCAAGCAACCGTCAAAGGCCTCAGTGCCCGCACAGGCACGCAGGTGCGTCGTCCAGGAGCTCGTCAGCTCAAAGCTCGAGGGAGCCATTTTTAGAAACAATCGCAATGGACCGCACTCCGCTAGCCCCTCCTCCGGGTCGCCCCAAGGGAAGCTGGTAGATGAAGTTCTTGGGTGGTTCACCCCAGTGGGTGCAAGTAAGTACTTGTTGAACTGATGATCTCTGATGGAGTTCTTGAGTGGTTCACCCCAGTGGGTGCAAGTAAGTACTTGTTGAACTGATGATCTCTAGACCCGATACATGTCCCGGGTTTTAAAATATCGCCCGAGACATGGCTCGGGTTTCGGGATAACTTCCCTCATCAGTAGAGAAAATAGTTAGGGGTGGAAGAGAGGGCCGCCAAGCAACCGTCAAAGGCCTCAGTGCCCGCACAGGCACGCAGGTGCGTCGTCCAGGAGCTCGTCAGCTCAAAGCTCGAGGGAGCCATTTTTAGAAACAATCGCAATGGACCGCACTCCGCTAGCCCCTCCTCCGGGTCGCCCCAAGGGAAGCTGGTAGATGAAGTTCTTGGGTGGTTCACCCCAGTGGGTGCAAGTAAGTACTCGTTGAACTGATGATCTCTGATGGAGTTCTTGAGTGGTTCACCCCAGTGGGTGCAAGTAAGTACTTGTTGAACTGATGATCTCTAGACCCGATACATGTCCCGGGTTTTAAAATATCGCCCGAGACATGGCTCGGGTTTCGGGATAACTTCCCTCATCAGTAGAGAAAATAGTTAGGGGTGGAAGAGAGGGCCGCCAAGCAACCGTCAAAGGCCTCAGTGCCCGCACAGGCACGCAGGTGCGTCGTCCAGGAGCTCGTCAGCTCAAAGCTCGAGGGAGCCATTTTTAGAAACAATCGCAATGGACTGCACTCCGCTAGCCCCTCCTCCGGGTCGCCCCAAGGGAAGCTGGTAGATGAAGTTCTTGGGTGGTTCACCCCAGTGGGTGCAAGTAAGTACTTGTTGAACTGATGATCTCTGATGGAGTTCTTGAGTGGTTCACCCCAGTGGGTGCAAGTAAGTACTTGTTGAACTGATGATCTCTAGACCCGATACATGTCCCGGGTTTTAAAATATCGCCCGAGACATGGCTCGGGTTTCGGGATAACTTCCCTCATCAGTAGAGAAAATAGTTAGGGGTGGAAGAGAGGGCCGCCAAGCAACCGTCAAAGGCCTCAGTGCCCGCACAGGCACGCAGGTGCGTCGTCCAGGAGCTCGTCAGCTCAAAGCTCGAGGGAGCCATTTTTAGAAACAATCGCAATGGACCGCACTCCGCTAGCCCCTCCTCCGGGTCGCCCCAAGGGAAGCTGGTAGATGAAGTTCTTGGGTGGTTCACCCCAGTGGGTGCAAGTAAGTACTTGTTGAACTGATGATCTCTGATGGAGTTCTTGAGTGGTTCACCCCAGTGGGTGCAAGTAAGTACTTGTTGAACTGATGATCTCTAGACCCGATACATGTCCCGGGTTTTAAAATATCGCCCGAGACATGGCTCGGGTTTCGGGATAACTTCCCTCATCAGTAGAGAAAATAGTTAGGGGTGGAAGAGAGGGCCGCCAAGCAACTGTCAAAGGCCTCAACTATTTTAACTATTTTCTCTACTGATGAGGGAAGTTATCCCGAAACCCGAGCCATGTCTCGGGCGATATTTTAAAACCCGGGACATGTATCGGGTCTAGAGATCATCAGTTTAACAAGTACTTACTTGCACCCACTGGGGTGAACCACCCAAGAACTTCATGTACCAGCTTCCCTTGGGGCGACCCGGAGGAGGGGCTAGCGGAGTGCGGTCCATTGCGATTGTTTCTAAAAATGGCTCCCTCGAGCTTTGAGCTGACGAGCTCCTGGACGACGCACCTGCATGCCTGTGCGGGCACTGAGGCCTTTGACGGTTGTTTGGCGGCCCTCTCTTCCACCCCTAACTATTTTCTCTACTGATGAGGGAAGTTATCCCGAAACCCGAGCCATGTCTCGGGCGATATTTTAAAACCCGGGACATGTATCGGGTCTAGAGATCATCAGTTTAACAAGTACTTACTTGCACCCACTGGGGTGAACCACCCAAGAACTTCATGTACCAGCTTCCCTTGGGGCGACCCGGAGGAGGGGCTAGCGGAGTGCGGTCCATTGCGATTGTTTCTAAAAATGGCTCCCTCGAGCTTTGAGCTGACGAGCTCCTGGACGACGCACCTGCATGCCTGTGCGGGCACTGAGGCCTTTGACGGTTGTTTGGCGGCCCTCTCTTCCACCCCTAACTATTTTCTCTACTGATGAGGGAAGTTATCCCGAAACCCGAGCCATGTCTCGGGCGATATTTTAAAACCCGGGACATGTATCGGGTCTAGAGATCATCAGTTTAACAAGTACTTACTTGCACCCACTGGGGTGAACCACCCAAGAACTTCATGTACCAGCTTCCCTTGGGGCGACCCGGAGGAGGGGCTAGCGGAGTGCGGTCCATTGCGATTATTATTGTTATATTTATCTACCTTCCTGTCTGTGAGTTTGGCTATAAGGGATTCCATGTAGAGGTTGAAGTTGATGTTGGAGAAGATGGCAGCTCAGGCTACCTGCAGTAGATAGGAGGTTTCTGGGTTTTTGCAGTTCTATCTATATGAGTTGGTGATGGTTGGCGAAGTATGTTGTGAAGCATTGGAGAACTATGTCAGTGAAGCTTATGCATTTTTCCAGGATGTGCATCAATCCTTCATAGTTGACTTTTTGCTATGAGGAGCACGTTGGTGCCTTCTTGAAGGGTGGTTGCTTCAGTTCGATAGAGTGGAAAAAGCAGGAGTGCTAGTTCTGTTAAAGCTTGTTCATGCCTCTTGTAGCTTGAAAACATTTTTCACTGATTTTTCCATGGAGATTTAATGGGCAATAAGACAGCTGTTGGAGAGATCACCCGGGTGAAAGGTTGATTTTGTCAGTAGAGGGAAGATTTTCCTGCCTTGAGAGTGTCCAGAAATTTTCCTTGACTGTGGAATAAATTGATGTTACACAGAAGAGGTGTTAGGGCATCCCTTCAATGGTATTTAATTATATATGAAAGTAAAATTTACCTATAGGTCATAGCTGAAAATGACACGCTTATATTTGGAGATTTTCACATTAAAATCTATTAGCTTGGGCAAGAAATGTGCTTTTTTATCATAAGAAGATGCTTCTTTTAGGGGGATTTTTAACAATTTTTTTTCATTAATACCAAAATGTGAATATTTTGAGAAAATGCATGTTGCTGTTTGTTAGCAATATTATTGCATTGCTAAAGTATACTTTAATTTGATACTTGAATTATAATCCATCCTGAATTTGGGGTAGGGGTAGTATTGCTTATCTTGGTTCCTTGGTGCAAGATGGCACACACTTCTATGGATTTTATTTCGGGATTTCTATGGAAGCATTTTGTATCTCCATTGTGAATGTTTTTCTGATATTACTACTAATATTTAAGTTCCAAAATGTGGCACAATTGTTTGCCCATCGTGATTGATATTATTTTATGTTTTCTATCAGCTTTTATTTTTGTTTTCTTTGTGAAAGCTGCTAAAATTAAAAATAGTCAAAACTGCCATTCCTCTCTTTAACACATGACCACACTGAGGAGAAAGTGATCTAAGTGTGCATATGCCAAACAAAACGCAGAGTAATTCATGCAAGTGTGACTCTTGTACAGATTTTAGAATTGAGTTCATTTGTAACACTCTAGAAGATCTCTATGATCAGTTGATCATGAAGTGCTGTCAATTGTTACATGTTTTTATAGATATCACAACAATACTGACTTTGAACACACCAGATGTTTTTTTTTCACAAATGATTATTTTTGTGACAAAGATATGATGGCGGCTTTTTCAGTGTGATTAATGAAACTTGCAGTTAGGGTAAACCATCTTAAACATCTTTTCTCTAATTGTTATGTCCATGCCTATAACATTTTGGAGTTGTCTGTTCAATATCCTCTCTAGAAGTAACATCTTTGAGATCTAAAATATAAAAAATATTGGTTACACTACACCAGAGATTGATTGATAATTGCCAAGTTGTATGCATCATAGACTTGTAATCCATGATGAGGTGGGGACAATTTTTTCCCATAGATACAGGATTTTCGATCATATTCTTGCTGCTTGCCATGAATCCCTAGATACATGTACCGTGTCCGTTTTTAGTTAGGTCACATGCTTACCATCTCTGAGTTGGCCCCACTGACCCCTCTCTGATGATGGCTCTAATTTTCCTTGGAATTTGGATCAACCCCCATAGATAAATGATAAATGGTGCTTTATGTGTTTTTACGGGGTTGCTCTGCCTAGTGGATCTCATTGACCCCTCTACTAGTAATGTTTGTAGTTTTATTTGGGTCATGCATTCACCTCTTATAGTTGTAAACCACAGACCCATTTACCGGTGGTGTCTTTGGTTTCTCCAGGATTACCTAGTTATGCCATCGCCATATCTCGAAAACTAGTCTGTTGACATGGTTTATATAAGTAAATTGTATTGCCGCTGCTCTCTCTTTTCCATGACACCTCTCACATAGTTCATTTCTAAAAGCCCGCCATGACATGCTTAGAAGATATCCTTCAAACCTCACACATGATACCAGAAACTTGCAACATATATGGGCTGCAAAGGGATGTCACATGTGGGCTTAAACCACCCTATTATACCTCAAAAACATGGAATTAGGCCTAGTAACTCAGACATGCTTCAGGTTAAAAGTTGGAGAAACTCCATGTCAAAATGCATCTATTAGAAATGTTTAAAACCCTAATTCTAATATAAATTGTCACCTGTAAAGGGTGCATTAAACCTTACAAAGTCTAGATGCATAATATATATAACCAAGCCATGCCCAGAATTTAGGGCCTCATTTACGGGTTTTGGCACAGGGCAGTGCCGTAAGGAAACTTGCTGTGCTGTCCTGCGTCACAAGGAAGAAAAAGCAGGAATGCACAGTATCTATGAGATATGGCGCATTCCTGTCCTTTTCCCCTGCACTGGCGCACAATGGCCTGCCATGCGCCAATTCAGGCACCCTTACTCCATGGTGCAGGAGTATCTGCGTTGTAGAGGAGATTGTTTGTCGTGCAGGAGGGTCAACTTCCTGAACAAAAACGATTACAAGAGGTGTTTTCCTCTTTCTATGTGTGCTGCAGAATGCATTACCACCCTCTTGAAAAGGGAGGTAAATTGCGAGGGTTTTGCAACCGCAACTGCGGTCACAAAACATTGGTACATGGCTTTGCGGTCGCTATAGGACGGGATTGCCCTTTCCTAATAGTGAGTTGCAAAACCTATTTAGCGGTGTCGCAAATAAATTGTGACTCACTAAATAGGCTTTGTACATGGCCATGAAGTTTTTACATGCGCAAACGGGTTGCAAACCCGTTTGCACATGCAAAAACGGGTTGTACATCTGGCCCTATAACACATGTGATTGTACTAATAAAATTTTTACTGCCAACCATTAGGTATAATAAATTCCTGATTTAAAGATACTGTTAAAAATGTTTGCCACCATGAAGCAGACAAGCTACATAGAAAGTTGTTGTAAATAAATAAAGGCAACCTTAAAGAACCATAAGGACCGCAACAAAGATAGCAACAGGTGTTTTCTAGGGCAGTATACAAAACAACATTAAATGGACTGTTCACTGTTTAGAATGAGTGTCACATGGACATACAGGCAGATCAGCATTCCAGATACCTTATTTCAGAAATGTAATAGTCCCTCTTCCTGTTTCAGCTCTGTGTTTGGCTTAGTGTTTGGGCCTCTCTGTGCTCTTGTAAGAATCTCAGCATCAGGATGCGATGCTCCAAGCATGCCTCCTTCCCAGAGTCTGGAGAGACCCAGCCCTGAAGCACTATGCAGCAGGTGGAGGTAGTCCAAATCTTTCCCCGGCCTAGCCCTCGAGAGCCAGGCTCTCACTGTAGTAGGGTCAAGCCTCCCTCTTCCCCACACACGAGTTCAGAAGGGTCCTGGGACCTGCCCCTGCTGTGCAGCCAGTGGATGAGAATTGATAAATCTTCTGGAGGAGGGTTGGCCTGCTTTATTTGTTTCACCCTTTTATTCACATATAGAAGTCTTGGTTTTACTTTTCCCGTGTTCCTGGGCAACTGGAGACTTTTCAAGCTCTAAATATTTTATGAAATGCCTGCAAATTATCTTTTTATTGTCCCTAATAATTTTAACAGTTGAGATGGAATATGGTAATTTCAAACTGCCCTAATACTGTGGCTCCTGCTGCAAAATATGGTGTATAAAAGATAAATATATTTATGGGCATTGTGTAACGGATGTGACATGACATTCTATGTACCTGAAAGCAGAACTTTATACTCTACTTGATTTCACGAGCTGACACCCATTGTTTTATTGGCTTTAAGGGTCTTGTTCTTCATCTTGATTAATGGGTTTGTACTCCCTAGGTAGACACAGTTATTTATCAACTGGAGCTATAAGTTGTTAAGCAGCTCCTTAGGGGGTCTTTGTTCCCTTTCTTCCTTGTTCACTCGCAAGCCAATGGGAACTATCAAAATTCCTTCTTTCCAACCTGCTGATGTGTAAATAAATAAAGGCAACCTTAAGTTGGCTGTATTATAAGGACCACAACAAAGATAGCAACAGGTGTTTACTAGGGCAGTGTACAAAACAACATTAAATGGACTGTTCACTGTTTAGAATGATTGTCACATGGACATACAGGCAGATCAGCATTCCAGATGCCTTATTTCAGAAATGTAATAGTCCCTCTTCCTGTTTCAGCGCTGTGTTTGGCTTAGTGTTTGGGTCTCTGTGCTCTTGTCAGAATCTCAGCACCAGGATGCGATGCTCCAAGCATGCCTCCTTCCCAGAGTCTGGAGAGACCCAGCCCTGAAGCCCTGTACAGCAGGTGGAGGTAGTCCAAGCCTTTCCCCTGCCTAGCCCTAGAGAGCCAGGCTCTCACTGTAGTAGGGTCAAGCCTCCCTCCTCCCCACACATGAGTTCAGAAGGGGCCTGGGACCTGCCCCTGCTGTGCAGCCTGTGGATGAGAATTGATAAATCTTCTGGAGGAGGGTTGGCCTGCTTTATTGGTTTCACCCTCTTATTCCCATATAGAAGTCTTGGTTTTACTTTTCCCTGGTTCCTGGGCAACTGGAGACTTTTCAAGCTCTAAATATTTTATGAAATGCCTGCAAATGATCTAATTATTGTCCTTAATAATTTTAACAGTTGAGATGGAATATGCTAATTTCAAACTGCCTTAATACTGTGGCTCCTGCTACAAAATATGTTGTATAAAAGAAATATATTTACGGGCATTGTGTAACGGATGTGACAGGACATTCTATGTACCTGAAAGCAGAACTTTATACTCTACTTGTTTTATTGGCTTTAAGGGTCTTGTTCTTCATCTTGATTAATGGGTTTGTACTCCCTAGGTAGACACAGTTATTTAGCGACTGGAGCTATAAGTTGTTAAGCAGCTCCTTAGGGAGTCTTTGTTCCCTTGCTTCCTTGTTCACTCGCAAGCCAGTGGGAACTATCAAAATTCCTTCTTTCCAACCTGCTGATGTGTAGGAGATGTGTTAAGGAAGGCCGCCATTTCCATAAGACATTGCTTACATTTCTGAAGTTTGTTCTTTATCTCTGAAACGGATTCTACTCATCACTTCTTGCTGTAGGGGAAGACTTTGATCCTTTAATAAGCTCACTCAGTGATCCGTGACTCCCAAATTACCACTAAGCCATCGTTTTCCGACACTAAACCTAGGTGAGCCAAAAATGACCATCCAGCTCCGATCTAGTCATGAGGTATGTGCCCTTAAACCTTTTATGAATACTACCAATAAAACCTACAACAAATATAAGATTGTTGGATTGTGATGGAAGGCAAAATGCTCGATATGGAACAACATGTATGTCACCTTCAGGATGAAGCTGTAAAATCCCCATGTCGGAACGCGAAATTCAAAAACTTAAAATTCTTACTGAAGATCTTGAAAACCGCAGTAGAAGGAATAATCTTCACCTTTATGGTCTACCTCAGAATATTGAGGAGCCTGACCTTCTTGAAGAAATTTCTACTTGATCTTCTAGACCTTCATTCTTCTTCTCTTCTAAATATTGAGAGAGCACACTGTCTGGGTCATCTCCAACCACAATCTACTAGACCTCAGGACATCATGATGCTCTTTTTAGAATTTACTGATTTGATGCGTGTCTTGAAAGCCGCCAGGGGAAAATGTCATCTTGTATGGTCTGGCCACAACATTATCATCTCTCAAGATATCTCCAATGCAACCAATGCTACACGTAAAGAATTCTCAGCCCTTCGTCCACAACTGAGACATTTGAATATTCGCTATGGCATCTTGCATCCTTGTCTCTGTAAAATTAGCTACGAGGGAGTCAGTCGATCTTTTGAAGATCCGGTCAAATAAAAAATGTTCCTACAAAATATTACGAAGCAACCTATGAATACCAATATGCAATGTTCCTAAACTGTTAGTTATGCATGGCCTCTCCCTCTTTTCTACCTGTCTTTTAATCTAATTCATATGGCATCATTATTTCTCCCTTCTTTAATTTTCAAGGTTGTCGTTCGTGCTTTTGCTGATGACATGCTTTGTGCTAATTTTCCTTCCTTTTTACTGCAGATGTGACTTTATGTCATTGATCTGTCTCTTCATTCTTTTCTTATTCTAATACCTCTTTTTCTTTTCTTCTTATATTTTGTATCGTATTCCACATTCCGTTTTACTTCTTTTCCTTCCTACTCACTCTATATTTGTATGAGTGTTTATTTGTTTCTCTTCTCCATTTTCTTGGCAGTGTCTTCATGTTATCAGATTGTTGATGTATGGCATCTTCCTGTTTCCTTCATTATTTTCTTCACTGTTTTTGAAATTTGTTTTTGCAGTATGTTATCACAGTTCCTGTACCCTTGTCTCTACCCAACAACCGGTATAATGTTGTCTCGTGAAACGTTTGTGGTCTTGGTCATCCCGTCAAATGGCAAAAGGTACTCTCACATTTATCAAAAATGAATTGTCACATCGTTTTTTTACAAGAAACTCACTGTAATGAAGTTGAATCGCTCAAGTTTAATCGTCAATGGGTGGGTCAAGTTGTCTTTTCTCCTGCTTTCAATCGTAAGGGTGGTGTAGCTATCTTAGGTCATAAATCGTTAAATATGCAAGTTTTATCAATCAAATGTGATACGAATGGACAATGGGTATTGCTTAATGCAAATATCTTTAAGAAACAAATCACTTTTTTCAATATTTATGGTGCTGTTAAATCTGACCCTGACTTCTGGCATTATATTAAATTAAAATTATCCTCAATTACTAATCCTAATATTATTGTTGCAGGTGACTTCAATGATTGGTTAGACTAATTTTCTGATAGGAAATCTAAATGCAAATTTAAACCTGATAAATCACATAAAACTTTCCAATCTGCTATTACCTCTCATCCATTCTATGATGTATGGAAAACTTGTAACCTTGATATATATGAATTTAAATTTTTTCTAATGTTCACAATACTATATCTAGAATTGATTTTGTTTTAGTCTCTTAGGGCCTCATGTAGGTAAATATAATTTACCGATTCTTAAATACCGAACTTTACCGAATCGGTAATTATGAATCGGTAAGTTATATGTAGGTAATAATTCGGTAATAATTACCGAATCGGTAACATTCGGTATTCAAGAATCGGAATTTTCCGATTCGGTAAATACCGAGGTGGTATTTACCGAATCGGTAAATTCCGAAGTGGTATTTACCGAATCGGTAAATTCTGAAGTGGTATTTACCGAATCGGTAAATAGCGAATCGGTATTTACCGAATCGGAAAAACGAAAACACATGACTGGATGAAACAGCCAATCCTGTGCAACCACACCCCACCCAACCAGGAAGTGGCCACACCCAGGCAGGTGCACACAATCAACAGACCCTGGAGAGGCTGGGAGTGCAGAGGAGAGGCAGGGAGCCAGTGCCTGATTGTGCAGCTCAAAATCACAATGTCCAGCCAGAGGACACAGAGAGATGGAGGGGAAAGGAGGAGGAAGCAGAAATTCAGCCCCAGGGAACTCCAGGTGCTAGTGGAGGAGGTGGTGAAGCAGCACCAGAAGCTGTTTGGGAGGCCGTCCCTGCAAGTGCCAGAGTCAGAGAAGCGCAATATATGGCTGGGAATCCAGGCGCAGGTCAATGCTGTTGGAGTGACCCCCAGGGACATTGAGGTACTGAAAAAGCGCTGGTACGACCTGAGGATCGTCACAAAGAGGAAGATGGGGGAACTACAGAAGGAGGCCAGCCGGACAGGAGGTGGAATTAACAGGGCACCTGCCCTCACCTAACTGGAGGAGCTGGTGGAGGCCACAATAGAGCACGAGAGCGTCGTGGGGCTTGGGGATGCCGACAGCTCTGCCAGAGCCGCCACCCAACAAGGTAAGACGAATGCACAGCAATGTAGCCCCCCCTACCCCTATTCCACATCCCCCATTGTGAAATGAGTATCCCACTCCAGTCCATGTGTTAGTGCAGACAGGCAATGCATTATGGGAGATGTAGTCAGGGAAACCCCAACCATGAACTGAATAGCACAGAACAACAAGGCATGGTACACACATTAGCCAAAAGCAGGCAGAGGACAATGTGAGAGTGTTACATAAATTTATTGTGATGCTAGCAATGCAGGGCTTCAGGTACACTGAGCTGATGTTGCATTTATGTCCACAGATGTAACATCACGCAGGACTGCACATGCTACAGGAGAGAGGGCAAGACAGGTCAGCTCTGGCCAGCACTTCACTACTCTGCCGGCGCTCTGTGTCTATGCAGGAGGGCCTGACACAATGCAGCAGCGACGTGTCTAGGGGGATGGTGCAGGTCACCAGTGCACTGGAGGTGCTATTGACAAGTCAGGCGGCCACAACTGGTGCAGGGGATGCTGCGGAAAGCATCGACACCAGCAGCAGGAGCAGCATAACACCCCTGGTCCCAGATACACGCAGGAGCAGCAGGCGGCATGGGGCTGGCACTAGTGAGGAGGCTCAATCCGTGCCATCCCACACTGTAGCGCGTGGCCGCAAACATTAATGCAGCACCGTATAGCCAAAGACAATTGGGTGACGTAACCCTGGACTTACTACTTGTAATTACGCAATGTTGCCAGAATGGCATATTCTTGGTGTTGTGGCGTAGTGCCGCATTATTAAACTACGTCATGACATCCAACAACTGGCTGTGTCCCCTTACTTACTCAGAAATAGTTGCATGTGATCTCTGCCCGTCTCTCTCTCCCATCTGTTGCTGTTGGCACTCCAGCAGCGTTGGCCTCTGGCTGACCTGACTCATCCTCATTGTCCTCAAAATCTGTTAGTTCCACCTCTGTACCTCTCTTCGTGGCAAGGTTGTGCAGCATTGCACAAGTGGCAATGATCTTGCAACAGATGATGGGTGTGTACTGGCGTGCGCCTCCGCTCTTGTGGAGGCAGCGGAACCTGCTTTTCAATAGTCCAAACGTGCGCTCCACCACGTTGCGTGTAGATTTGTGTGCCACGTTATATCGTCTCTCACTCTGGGTTGATGGGTGTAGGTAGGGAGTGAGGATGAATGACCGCACGGCATATGCACTGTCGCCTAGGTGAGTAAAAGGGAACCATCAGTCACATGCCTCAATACACTATGATTTGCAAGTATCATGGGGCGTCACTGTTACTTACCTAGCAGGTATCCCTCTCCAAATTCTACGGCAAGCAGTCGTGTGTAGATCCCACTGTTCTGGAAGATGTAGGAGTCGTGGGTGCTCCCAGGAAACTTCGCAACAATATCAGTGATGATGTTCCCTGCATCGCAGATTACCTGCACATTGATGGAGTGGGTGGACTTTCTGTTCCTGTAGATGTGCTCAGTGGCAGCTGGTGGGCAGATTGGGATGTGTGTGCCATCAATACAGCCAATGACATGGGGGAACTGTGCCATGTGATAAAAGTCTGTTTTAGTTTTCTGCAGTTCAGCCTGTGTGTTTGGGAAGCTGATGTAGTGGTGCATTCTCTGCATCCAGGAACTTCCTGAAGAAACGGGATAGGCAACTCTGGGATACACCGCAGCTATCACCCCCTGGTAACTGCCAGATGCAAGTAGATGTAGGCTGCAGAGCACCTGCACATGTGGTGGTATGGCATGCGCCCTTCTTGTTGGCTGGTCCAGGAGTGGGTGCAGGTCCCTTATCAGGTCCATGATGGTTTGTGGGTGTAGCCTGTACCTTTCATGTATCTCTGCGTCAGTGTGTTGAAAGAGTGTGATGCGCTGTCTGTAGATGCGTTCCTCCCATCTCCAAATCCTCAGACCTGCTGCCTGTAGACGTAGGCGCCTTGCAATGACATACAGAGCGGCCATGTTGTCCACGCTGTTGCATTTTGGGATTGCTTATATGCACTGTTGATGCTTACCACCTGCTATCAATCTGTGTTAATTACCGACTCTTAATTACCGAATTTCATGGATTTCTTAATTACCGAATTTACCTACATGTCTTTTTCCATTTTACCACTTCATATTTACCACTTCATATTTACCACTTCATATTTACCACTTCATATTTACCGAATAGGAAAATATGTATTCGGTAAATATGAATCGGTATTTTAGAAATCGGTAAATATGAATCAGTATTTACCGCTTCATATTTACCGAAAATTGGTTTTTGGCCTCCTACATCTCACTTGACTAAATACCGGTCGGTAACGGGATATTTACCGAATTTCGTCCGTTACCGATCGGTATTTAGCTACCTACATATGGCCCTAAGGGCCTCATGTAGGTAGCCAAATACCGGTCGGTAACGGCCGATTTTCGGTAATTATACCGTTACCGACCGGTATTTTGGCTTTTGGTATGTAGGGGGTGAATTTCTGTATTCGGAATTTACCGAATCGGTAAAATTACCGAATCGGTAATTTTACCGATTCGGTAAATTCCGAATACAGAAATCAGATGTAGGGGGACTGTGTGGGTGTTGTTAGGAGTCGGTATTTACCACCAACTAATAGTTGGTGGTAAATAAAGTATGGATGAGTAAAAGCATTTAAAAGCGCTTAGAAGTGTGCACATGTGGCAGACATACATGCCCTTAGGGCATGTATGTGTGCCACATGTGCACACATGGCCGAATCAGGGGTGCAACAGGGTGTCAATGTGACACCCTGCCACCCTTGCATGTTCTCCCCCATTACCGAATCGGTATTTACCGATTCGGTAATGAGGCATACCTTCCCCTCAATGGGAAGGTATGCCTCATTACCGAATCGGTAATTACCGATTCGGTAATTACCGACTCACTCCGATTCGGTAACACTTACCGATTTTTTACCTACATACACTTTACCGATTCTTAAATACCGAATCGGTATGATTCGGTATTTTAGAATCGGTAAAGTGTATGCCACCTACATGAGGCCCTAAATATTTCCTTCCTTCTATTCAATCGTTCAGAAATTGGCTCTAATTTTATTTCTGATCACACCCCTGCTTTCTCCTCTTTTGACTTATCCCTTAATAATACCAAAACATGCTTGTTGGGGATTTAACAATTCCTTGTTATCCGATCAAACTTTTATTTTTGAAGCCACCTCTTTTATTAAAGAATTTTCTCAATTTAATAAGTCCATTGACACTTCTGTTCATAACAATTGAGACACCTTTAAAGCTTCAAGTAGGGCCTTTACTATTGCTTACACTGACAAAAAGAAAAACTATTGAACTCCCAATGCCACTCCACTCAACAACACATTAAGGTGCCAATTACGATCCGGCAAAAACTGGGTACGAACCGTCAGACGGAGGCTTTTTTCCGTCCGACTCGTACCCGGTTGTAAAACTTTACAAACATGCAAGTACGATTCGCACGGAAACACCATTTCCGTACGAGTCGTACAAAACACCGACCGATGAAAAGATACATACAAATGGGATCCAGGGAAAGAGCCGAAGTGACGTCGGGACGCTCTCAGGCCGCGTTTCACGACCCAGGAAGTACGATTCGAACCGACAGCAGTCCGGACGGCAATATTTTTACGGCACCCAAAAAGTGCCGGAAAAGCGAATTACGGCGCGAAACGACCAGAGTAGGTGGCCCGGTAAGCGCCGTACCCCCCCCCAGCCACCGCATGTACGCGCCGTACCCCCCTGCCCCCGCATGTACGCGCCGTACCCCCCCCAGCCCCCGCATGTACACGCCATACCCCCCCAGCCCCCGCATGTACGCGCCGTACTCCCCCAGCCCCCGCATGTACGTGCCGTACCCCCCCCAGCCCCCGCATGTACACGCCGTACCCCCCGTGTATGTACACCCGAGTACGTGTCGAACCCCCCGTGTATGTACACCCGAGTACGTGTCGAACCCCCCGTGTATGTACACCCGAGTACGTGTCGAACCCCCCCGTGTATGTACACCCGTGTACGTGTCGAACCCCCCGTGTATGTACACCCGAGTACGTGTCGAACCCCCCGTGTATGTACACCCGTGTACGTGTCAAACTGTACGTGTCGAACCCCCCCGTGTATGTACACCCGTGTACGTGTCGAACCCCCCCGTGTATGTACACCCGTGTACGTGTCGAACTGTACGTGTCGAACCCCCCCGTGTATGTACACCCGTGTACGTTCGAGTCGTACCCCCACCCGTGTATGTACGGTGCGTACCCCCAGCGCTACGCATTGGGGGTTCGACACGTACTCGGGTGTACATACACGGGGGGTTTGACACGTACAGTTCAACACGTACACGGGTGTACATACACGGAGGGGTTCGACACGTACCCGGGTGTACATACACGGGGGGGTTCGACACGTACTCGGGTGTACATACACGGGGGGTTCGACACGTACAGTTCGACACGTACTCGGGTGTACATACACAGGGGGGTTCGACACGTACAGTTCAACACGTACTCGGGTGTACATACACGGGGGTACGGCACGTACATGCGGGGGCTGGGGGGGGTACGGCGTGTACATGCAGGGGCTGGGGGGGTACGGCGCGTACATGCGGGGGCTGGGGGGGGTACGGCGCGTACATGCGGGGGCTGGGGGGGGTACGGCGCGTACATGCGGGGCTGGGGGGGGGGGGTACGGCGCGTACCGGGCATCTGTTTGGACGTCTCCATGGTTGCTATTGGAGTCCGGTGCGGACGGTCTTTTAACCATACGGTTGTACATTCGGACGCCCGGGACGGATCGTGATTCCCCGGTCGGACTTCGCTTTTCACGTTTGTACGGTAAATCGTCCGAGGACGTGTCGGACACTTTTTCCGACCCGAGGACGTGTGGGGAATTATTCCCAATGCGACTCGTATGGGCTTTTTACCATGCGAATCGTGATTGCCAGTTTGTACGGCACTTGTACGATTCGTATGGTAAAAAGACCGGATACGAGTCGTACGGGAATTTTTTTTATCGGATCGTAATTGGCACCTTAGACTCCTAAACATACTGGGTTTACTTATAAATCCCCCTACCATTTGCGGGATCTTTTCAAAGCCAAATCCTCCTTGAATAAACTGGCTGCTGCTGATGCATGTAACATCCTCCTCAAAATTAAATCTGAATACGATGGGGGTCAAAATAAAGATGGTGAAATGTTGGCTAATTATCTAATAGTTAAATCGGAAATAAAACATATTGGACCTATTTGAAATGACAACACAAACACTATATTACACTTCAATTCTGATATTGTCAACACCTTTCAATCCTATTGTGAATCATTATATACGGAAGATGGTCATCCTTCTGAATGTAATATCCAATCATTTTTAATGGTCTTAATAATCCTCCTCCCAATACCGATCATTCTGGCTACCCTTGAAGAGGTCATTGCTCTTCAGGAGATTTTGGATGCTACTAAATCTTTAAAGAAAGCCAAAGCTCCTGTGGTCTTTCTATCGAACTATTTTCTTCTTTTTCGTCTATTCTTGCTCCTAACTTATTTGAACTCTTTACTTCTTTCTGATAAATATTTGAACCGGAAGGCTCTTTTTTAGATGCTCTTATTGTTATCATTCCTAAACCAGATAAAGATCATAGCCTTTGTAAAAACTGTCATCCAAGCTCATTAATTAATTATGACTGTAACATTGTTTCTAAAATGCTTGACTCTAGATTAGAAGATGTTCTCCCCCTTCTTATTAAATCTGATCAGTCTGGTTTTATAATAGGTAGACTTGTCTCTGACAATGCTAGGATGTTCTCTAATATCCTTACACTGGGAGAAAGCTACCCTTCCCCTCTTGCTGTATTATCTCTTGATGCTGAAAAAGCATTTGAAGGTATACAGTGGCAATTTATGTATAAAACTCTTCATTGGTTTGGTTTTGGCCCTAAATTTATTTTATTTACCAGACTACTAGATTCAAAATCACATGCTTGTGTTTTTGTCAATGGATGTTTTTGCCCTTATTTCAACTTGCATAGAGGCACTAGACCGGGTTGTTCCCTTTCACCTCTACTATTTCTCCTTAGTCTAGAACCTTTTCTTGAACGTATTCATTGTAATTATTCTATATCGGGTTTCCAACATAACTCTCTCGAAACCAAACTCTCTGCTTATGCGAACGATGTTTAGGTTTAAATATCTAATCCCCTGTCCTCCCTACCTCCCTGGTTATAGATTAAACTTCTCTAAAACTAAAATGTTGCTATAAAATTCCTTATGCCATCAGTTTATGTTTTATAATACCAATTGTTTGTGGTGTCCTTCCAAGATTAAATACTTAGGTTTGGTTCTCCTCCACTATCTCACATACTCTCTTTCTCAATTTTACTGCTCTAAACGTATTCTCTACTTGGTCCCCTCTTCACTTATCTTGGTGGGGAAGATTGGACACTATTAAAATGATGATTGTACCTCATGTACTTTTTCTACTCTCTAAGTTACCCTTCAAAATTCCTAATTATTACTTTACCAAAATTAATTCACTTTGTACTAAAGCTCTCTGGAATAATAAAAATGCTTCAATTGCCTCAACTAAACTAATTAGACTTAAAAATGAAGGTGATGCATGCTTCCCTCATTTCTTTTTTAAAGTTCAGAAGTAAGTTTATTGAAGGAAATTTAAAATAACAATACAAAATACAGTAAGATAATAAACAGTCGCATGAGTCAGATTAAAAACAGGTAAGCAGAATAGTTGAATGTATAAATCAAGTTAACATGACTTAAAGAAAAAAGAAGGTAAATTTAATTTGTGTGTAGATAAAAAGATTACATTTCATACAAGGCACACATTAATAAAATTGTAATCAATTAATTAATATATTACTAATGAAAGGAAGGTCATGGAGGTTGAGAAACTTCTTGTTGAATAGGAATTAGGGAAAAAAAACGTCTAGCGCTAGCATCTAGAAACAGTGTAACAGGTAACCATAATTTCAGGTGTTTCGGAGCCATATGTATAGGGTGCACAAAGGCTGTATCTAGTCTGTGATTATGACAAACAGTGTACCACCATGCTTGGTAGGATAGTTTGGTAAAATCTTTCCAGTTTTTGGTCATTTGTTGAAAGGCAACCGCTAACAATAGGTCTATATTCTTTGTGTTAGAATTACAATTGGTCCAAACAGGAGATAGACTTCCCAAAAACACATGAGTAATGGAGAAGGGAAATCTAGAATCAAAGATTAAGTTAATTTGAGACCAAACACTGTTCCAGAAGTTATGAACCAGTGGGCAAGTGAAGAGTAGATGTCATAAATCTGCACAAGGGGAAGAACATGTCCAACAAGTATCCGGAAGATGAGAGTGCCTTTTGTTTAAAGTAACCGGGCATAGTAGAAGTCTATTGTATATAAAAAAGAGTGTTCGTATAGTGTTCGCTGCCCTGGAGGATTTCCTGATTTTGGACCATATTTTGTTCCATAAAGATGTTGACCAGGATACCTCGTTCCTGCTCCCAGGAAAGCTCAACTTTGGTTTTGCCTCTTACATTGTACGAGGTTTGTAAATAATTGTAAATAGTAGAAGCTTTGGGATTGGTGCGAAGAAGAGAGTGAAGCCTATTAACCGACAAGGGTGAGTGAGCGCTAGGGGAAATAAATTAGGCATATGCATTATGAAGGGCTTGTTTCAGAAGGTTAAACTTAGATTGAAATGAGTTAGGGAGGTCAAAAAGTTTGCTAACTTGTGAAAAAGGCATGATCTCATCTTGTATGAAAGGTTGATGAACCCATATTAAATGTTTCTGTCTCCAAGTACTCAAATACAACGGTTTACCGTGTATCAAAATCAACTTATTATGCCATATTGTAGATCCTAAGAAAGAATCCAAATCTGTAGGAAGTGGTGAAGAATTGGATTCTAAGATTTTGCATGTGTATTTGAGTATAGAGGTAGAGAAAGATTAAGGATTGCGAGTGAAGGATAAATATTCTTGAAATAGAAGGGGGAGAGAAAAAAACTCTCAAATTCAACCCATAAGGGACAATCCACCAATGACTTAGAGAGCCATCTCTCTCGAGGATTGGTGGAGTAAAAAAGGTGAGAAAAACAGGAAAGTTAACACCACCTTCCGATTTTGGCCGTGTCAGTTTTGATAGTGACATATGTGATCTTCTATTGTTCCATAAAAATGAGGATAATACAGAATTTATATTCTCAATTTTTTTTATGGGGATGGGTACTGGGATGTTTTAAATTGTGTAAGGTATTATGGGGTTAGCATCATTTTTATGGTAGCTAAACGGCCCCACCAAGATAAATATAAGGGGTGCCATTTAGTAGTCAATGTAGTGATTCCTTTAATACAATTATCCATACATATGGAAAGTGTATCCGGGATACAAGGAGTAACTTGTTAACCTAAATATTTAATGTGATGAGGGCTCCATGCAAAATTTGAAGCAGCAACATAATTTTAAAAAGTACATTTAGTTAAGGGTAATATTTCACATTTGTCCTTATTCAGCTTTTATCCGGAGACAGAAGCAAAGGGTTCATCTTCCTGTAGGAATGCAGGAATAGAGGATTGGGGTTGGGGGGAAACAGCCATCACAACGCAGGCATAACAACGCACTACCATTTCAACGCAACTTTTACAACGCAAGATCTATTTCAATGCATGCTATTACAACGCATGCTATTACAACGCAGATGCTATTACAACGTATGCCAATACAACGTAAGTATGGGTAAGTTTTTAATTTTAAAAATATTTTTTATCCAGCCTTTACCCTACTGATGCACCCACCCTGGAGCAACAATAGTAATTAGTACCCATACACTATCCAGCCCTTACCGTACTGATGCACCTACCCTGTAGTAACAATAGTAATTAGTACCCCTACACTATCCAGCCCTTACCCTACTGATGCACCCCCCTGGAGTAAGAATAGTAATTAGTACCCCAACACTATCCAGCACTTACCATAATGAGGCACCCACACTGGAGTAAGAATAGTAATTAGTACCCCTACACTATCCAGCCTTTACCCTACTGATGCACCCACCCTGGAGTAACAATAGTAATTAGTACCCCTACACTATCCAGCACTTACCCTACTGATGCACACCCCCTGGAGTAAGAATAGTAATTAGTACCCCTACACTATCTATCACTTACCCTACTGATGTACACTACTGGAGTAAGAATAGTAATTAGTACCCCTACACTATCCAGCACTTACCGTACTGATGCAAAAACTATGGAGTAAGAATAGTATTTAGTACCCCTACACTATCCAGCACTTACCCTACTGATGCACACACCCTGGAGTAAGAATAGTAATTAGTACCCTTACACTATCCAACCCTTACCCTACTGATGCACCCCCTGCAGTAACAATAGAAATTAGTACCCCTACACTATCCAGCACTTACCCTACTGATGCACCCTCCTGGACAAAGAATAGTAATTAGTACCCCTACACTATCCAGCCCTAACCCTACTGAAGCACCCCCCTGGAGTAAGAATAGTAATTAGTACCCCAACACTATCCAGCCCTTACCCTACTGATGCACCCCCCCTGGAGTAAGAATAGTAATTAGTACCCCTACACTATCCAGCACTTACCCTACTGATGCACCCCCCTGGAGTAAGAATAGTAATTAGTACCCCTACTCTATCCAACACTTACCCTACTGATGCACCCCCACCTGGAGTAAGAATAGTAATTAGTACCCCTACACTATCCAGCCCTTACCCTACTGATGCACCCACCCTGGAGTAACAATAGTAATTAGTACCCCTACACTATCCAGCCCTTACCCTACTGATGCACCCACCCTGGAGTAAGAATAGTAATTAGTACACCTACACTATCCAGCACTTACCCTACTGATGCACCCCCCCTGGAGTAAGAATAGTAATTAGTACCCCTACACTATCCAGCACTTACCCTACTGATGCACCCCCCCTGGAGTAAGAATAGTAATTAGTACCCCTCCTCTATCCAGCACTTACCCTACTGATGCACCCCCACCTGGAGTAAGAATAGTAATTAGTACCCCTACACTATCCAGCACTTACCCTACTGATGCACCCCCCTGGAGTAAGAACAGTAATTAGTACCCCTACACTATCCAGCACTTACCTTACTGATGCACCCCCCTGGAGTAAGGACAGTAATTAGTACCCCTACACTATCCAGCACTTACCCTATTTATGCACCCCCCTGGAGTAACAATAGTAATCAGTACCCCTACTCTATCCAGCACTTACCCTACTGATGCACCCCCACCTGGAGTAACAATAGTAATTAGTACCCCTACACTATCCAGCAGTTACCCTACTGATGCACCCACCCTGGATTAAAAATAGTAATTAGTACCCCTACACTATCCAGCACTTACCCTACTGATGCACCCCCCTGGAGTAAGAATAGTAATTAGTAGCCCTACACTATCCAGCACTTACCCTACTGATGCACCCACCCCGGAGTAAGAATAGTAATTAGTACCCCTACACTATCCAGCACTTACCCTATTGATGTACACTACTGGAGTTAAATTAGAAATTAATCAAAAACATTATATTAATTTTAATTTAAATTAAAAAAAACAATACATTATAAAATAAATTATAATATTTTAAATAATTATATTAATAGAAACAATGATTTATATTTATTTAAAAAAAATTGCATTAGTTAAAAAAATTCCAAAATGTAATTTAGAGAAATATTCCCACGCTTTGCCATTGAAGTGAATGGGAATAATTGTCCTTCTTTTATTTCACTAGTTCACATTGAGACTGTCGCGTCAATGCAATTCAAGTTCATTTGAAGTGGATCGCGGGAGTGAATTCAAGTAGGAATGAATAGATAAACGGTAAGTAAGTGATTTAAAGGATATTACAATGTTTAAAAAGCAGTAGTTTGTTTAAAATAAATAGTTAAACAATGATTAAATAAATGCGAGACTGCGTTGTTTATTTAATTTATTATTAACATTTTTTTTTAAATAATTGTAATTTTTAAAGCATATTAATGCTTATAAATGCTTATAAAATGTAGAAAATAAATATTACGCATATAATTATTTTAAACAATAATAATAATTATATTATAAACAAAAAATTAAAAGTCAGTTTTTCGTTTTTGTTGCTCCAGATGACGTTTACGCGTAAACGTGAAACTTGAAAGCTTGGGAGATCTGCGCTCAGGTAAGAAACTTTAAAATACATATATACAAGTACATGAGTGTTTATTATTGCAAGGAGATTCGAGGGAGGTTTGTAGATGTAATAAATGTGATTACTTTGTTTTATCGTAACTTGTCACGAAGTATGTTGTTAGAGTATGCCCATGTCGGGTCACGTGTTTACCTTTTGAAATTGTTTGTTTTAAAAAAATAGGATCTAGAAAGGTTTTATAATTCTAAAAACTGTTGAATAGAAAAAATAATAAAATGTTTGGAAATTAACAAAGCGGGCAAAAAAAAAGAACGATTTTCGTCATTTGGATTTTTTTGGATTCCGGTTGGACATTGTGGATTTATTTTGGGTTTACATCTATGCTTTTTTGGATTATTATATTATTGACTTGGACTGCAGATTCAGAAGGATTTCGATTTTGGAAATTTATTTAAGAAAGTTCGATAAAATTGGAATTTTTGGATTATAAACAATCCGGAGCAGGAGAAGATATACCGATGGATTTGCACGTGGAAAATCGACCTTTTTACATTTCCTGGAACTTCTTTGGAATTATTTTTTTTGTTACTACTATTTTTCGAACGTATACGCATTTTTTAAAATGGCTTCGTACGTATGAAAAAGAACTTTGAAGAAGACTGAGGTGCCGATTCCGATCCGGTAAAAACCGGGTACGAATGGTCGTACGGAGCGTTTTTTCCGTCCGACTCGTACCCAGGAAAAACACCTTACAAACTCGCAAGTACGATTCGCACAGAAATACCATATCCGTAAAAAACACCGACCGGCAAAAAAATACATACAAATCTGATTCTGGACGGCGCATACGCGACGTCCGGACGGAGTCAGGCAGCGTTTCTTGGACCAGCAAGTACGATTCGTGCCGACGTCGCTCCGCACGTAGCATTTTTTATGTGAGCCAAAAACTGCCGGGAAATTGAGGACGACGCGAACAAGGAGCACCAGGACACGACGGACAGCCATGGATCCCAACCTACGCGTCATCCCGGCCCTCATAGCCTACCACCTCCTGTTCCGAAACCGACGCAGACGCCGCAGAAGGTCAGAACAACACCCAGGGGCAAAGGGGGGGGTGTGTGTGCAAGGGGCAGGAAACACAACCCACACCCCACAAAAAACAAAGATATCCTGCACAACAATCACCTCCATGGTCTGGTCACTTTGGGGGGCATGTCCACCAATCCCACGTCCCGCCACAGCAGAAGTGGACGTGGACGCGTACCCGTCACCACCGCAATGGTGGTATGGGACGTCCCCACGCCCCTCAGAGCGTGGGTACGGGCCATACTATGCCTACCCTTACGTCACACCAACAATGGCGGTACGGCCCGTACCCACGTCCCAAAGGCATGGATACGGCCCGCACCCCCAAAGTTGGGGTGCCGTAGGGGTACGGGCCGTACCCAGGCCTACAGCGCGTGGGTACGGCTCGTACCATGACAGTGGACAGATACATAGGGGTGTGTGCCTATCACTCCCAGCAGTGCCCAGACAGTTGAGGGGTGGGTGCCTATCACGACCAGCAGTGCCCAGACAAATGAGGGGTGGGTGCCCATCATGACCAGCATTGCCCAGACAAATGAGGGGTGGGTGCCTATCACGACCAGCAGTGCCCAGACAAATGAGGGGTGGGTGCCCATCATGACCAGCAGTGCCCAGACAAATGAGGGGTGGGTGTAGAGGACCCCCAGCAGTGGACAGACATATGGGGGTGGGTGCAGAGGACCCCCAGCAGTAGACAGAGACATGGGGGTGTGTACATCACCCTCCGATGAGCAAAACTCCATGGGTGCATGAAGGCATCCACAATGTGCGACAATGTTGAGAGTGCCATGACAACACATCACTGACAGCAGTGTCCCACTCCCATGAGGATGGATGTCCTTCCCCCACTGCATGACACACCACATGTGGGTGTGATGACAAATTACACATGCATACCCACCCCTGGCGGAGGTAGCACAATACACACACTGAGATCATGCAACAAGACTCTATCCTCATGTTAAACACCACTAAACTAAGAGAGCCTAAGGGAACACACACTGTCAGCCACATTCCACGAATGATAGGAATGTACAGGTGCTGGGGCAGCCAACAAGCCGTTGCCCCCATGGAAGTGAAAGGGTGGAGTACACACAGATACAATGCCCACAATTGTCAGTCAGGTGCCCAAAGACCCTGCAGAACAAGTAACACATGTGTGTGAGGCAGGGAGTACACACATGCATAGTGCGGAAAAGGGAAAATGTCCACATGAAGTCATGTCAATATACTCCATACACAAGTACAGTGTCCAGCAAGCATGCCACAAACGATGCAGATGGAGACATTGCAGAGCATGCATGGCCAAAGTTCAAGGGATGTGTCACACACCGAGGAAATGTTGACACAGCTCAGCACAACAATTGGGAAACACCCTGCAGGGAAGATGTCAGGTGCCACAGAGGAAGGAACACACCTTGGGACAATGTCACCATGCAGTAAGAGCTAACATGACCTAAGAATATATGCAGACACCTTGTGACGGCATGCAGATACCAGGGTCCACCCCATGAGCAGCACACTACAACATTTCCCAGACACCCAACACATTATCACCATCCCAACTCAGGGAGCAGCAGCACCAACAGCAATACCAGAAAAGCAATAGTGTGCAAACGAAAAACAAAAAACCACATTCAGCATTTCGAAGAAAATTAGCTACAGTACACTATTCACCAAGCCCATAGGCCACGCCAGATGCGAAGTCCAGGGGGGGGACACGTTGGGACGCGTCTCCCCTAGCTTGCCTGCACAGTTCACTGTACCATATCATCCACAGAAGGGGGGGCATCATGTGGGGGGGAAGAACTAGGCACCGCAGGGACAGGAGGGGCACGGGTAGGTGTCGTGGGTGCAGGGACGGACGACTCCACCACAGGGGGTGGGGCAGCGCCAAAGGAGGAGGTCAGTATGGCGCTGCACACGCCCGCAAGGTCTTCCAGTGTCTCCCCTGCACCTGAAGGAACCACAGGCCCCAAGGAGGGAGGGGGTCGGAGGGATGGGTTGCAGCGCAACTGGGGGAGGGTGTGGACAGGGGGGGACTCAACTACCCTGCCCGGGGAATCCCTCAAACGCTTGCGGGGTGGTGTCACACTGGGGCTGAGGGAAAGACTGGCCATGAAGGACTCTTTGTCCGACAGTTGGGCAGGAGAGCCAAGGGGAGTGGTTTTGGAGGTAGTGGGTCGTGAGGACTGCAGACTCCTACTGTGACAGTGTGGCTGCTGTTTGCCCCCGACCCAGTGGCTGTGCCTTCTCCCCCCTGTGTGTGCGTGACAGGAGGTGTGCGCTTGGCCTTCCCTGGTGGTGTGCTGCCTGTGTCTGGTGGGGTGCGTGCATGGGGACGTCTGGGTGTGTATGGGACAGGCATGGGAGTGGGAAGTGCGGATGGTGCTGGGGTAGGGGGGGGACGGAGCGCTGCAGGAGACCCACTGCTGCCATCAGTGACGAGTCCATGGACCTCAGCAACATCCGTTGGTCAGACATCGCTGATGACATGCCCTCCATGTACGACACCATCCGTGTCAGCAGTCTGGTGTGGCCATGGAGGACACGCAGCACCGATGTCTGACCAACCTGCAACTGGCGCTGAATGTCCACAGACTCTGCAGCAGGGGAGATAGGGGCAGGGGGTTCGGTGCCTGGCACGAAGGAGACATGTTTGGTGTACCACAAACTCCCCTCTGAACCCAAAACCCCTTATCCGACTAGCTCAGTGTCCCATTCGTTATCCGAGGTTGGGCTTGGCAGTCCCAATGTATAGACAACCCAGAACAAGCGACGTATAATAATCTCAGGAATGGTGGGAATCAGAAATACCTGTTCGTCATTATTCTCAGATCAGTCCACAACAGAATAGACAAAGATACTGTAAAGTTGAAAGAGTTCATTCAATGAACCTCGCGTCCTAAGATGCAGTACTGTGGCTAACATAAGCAGACAAATGGTTAAGTTCAGAAGCATCAGCATTATTACAATATCATAGACAATGAAAGGAGCAATCATAAGAAAATGACAGTGGAAACAGCAACATTCCTGTCGCCAGTAAACTAATAGTAGTATCATTAGACTAATAGAAGGTCTTTAAGCTTGAATGGGGGACCCCCCACCGTACAGATCAGCTCAGTGGAATCACATCACAGGATCAGCTAGTCTCCTCTCCTGCGAAAGTTCTCCATCACAATGAAACTAAAACGTGCTGCACTGCAATATGAAAAGCACTCGTCTATCAGGTATCTGCAGCTGCGTGCATGTAATGGCTAAATAGTGGGATGATCAACCTGCACACAACAACATGCACCGTCTAGTCACCCAGACTGTTTGCGTACACAATGTACAGTACAAGCTCGCTGCTCACTGTGAAGGATGTCAAACAACAGACAGTTCTCATGTGAAGTTAACTCGAGTAGGCATTTTTCAATTAATAACACGCAACTACAGTGTCGCGTGCAAAAGCAGCAAAATTGGCAAGATGGCTTTCTAACAACTAACGCGGTGGTGCTAACTTAGCATTGTACATAGGGAGATAGTAATCATCACTACACCCCCCCTTGTTCTTACCATTAACCACTAGGGGCGCAAATTCCAGAACACAGAGTTCAAGTTTGATAGAACGGAACCAAGGGCATGAACTGGAAGTCCATAGAAGGGAAGCGAAAAAGTCAGAAAAGAAATTTCAATTATGAACGATGTTGCAGGGAAATTAACCATGTAAAAGGGGAAAAAATATAACATCGATGGATGCACCATGAAATGAGCAGGGCTAAAGTCAATCCATCAAGGTATAAGCACAATAAGTTGCAACAGCTTCCAAGAGGAAATCATTTGAACGTTCCGCAAAATTATCTGCCATCCAGTTCAGCAGGGGGAAAGAACACACGTGTTCCTCAACAATCGGGGCATCCAGCACCATTTGTGGACAACAGGTGGGGACATCAAGATGACTTCTGGATAAGAATTCAGTTGCAGCCGTTCCGATGTCCCAATTCCCTAGAACTCCATGTGCTGCAGCACAGGCCATGATCCAGACGCCAGAACAGTCCAACTCATGAGCCACTAAGGGGCTCATCAGTCGATCATAATCCGGGGCAGGAGACACCGAGGTACACAGGCACAAATCCAGAGCCCATTCGAATGGACAATCTAGGCAATGAAAGACAGGTTGCACGCAGGTAAAGAAGGGAAACCGGAAGGACAATCCATAGGTTGCCAGCGGCAGAGTGCCGTAGAATTCAAGCATCTGTTTCCGAAGATGGAGCAGCCGGGGCATGCTGTCTTGTAAAGCAAGTTGTGCAGCCATAGCGTGGTGCGCAGATCAATAATAGCACCCCAGCTACGAGGGCGAGAAGCAAAGGGAGACCTCCGAAGATGCTAGAAAAAATCGAATGATTAAATGCGGGGATCACACCAAACATAGTTTGGAAGGAGGTCACGAGGCCGGAGCCCACAATTTATAAAAAATCAGCCAGGCCACTTGTTGACGAGGCATGAAAGATAGTCTGAATCAGAGTCCCAAAATGTAGTGGGAGATCAGTGTTCAAAAGCGCTTGCACCTCTGTGCGCGTGTTAGCTACGTGAAGGACAAATGTTTCTCGGGATGAAGTCAACACGACTTGTTTTTGAGACAATAGAGCCCTTATTCTGCTCATCTTGTTGAACTCTGCTTTCAAGGTTGGAATGGAAGGCCAGATGGATACATCAAGCCGGCCATGCGGGGGTGGGAAAAGGACGTTATTACAGCAAACCACTCGTAGTGATACAGCCACGATGTGAGGAATTCCCACCAGCATCCCACAGCAAGCTTCATCATTGAATAGCACATAACTACCGTTAGCAAGCAGCGTACAAGACGGTGTCATAACTGGCACACGAATCCCTTTCAGAATACAAGCTAAATTATGAGCGTGTATATTACAAGCACCATGCAATTGAATGTGCCTACACACCAAAGAATGATCCGTAGTGGAAGTGCACCCTTCACCTTTTAAATACACCTCCTTGCCGTCTCTCACGCACCTGTTGTCGCCTAGCACGGACACAATGGACCCGAGCAAGTGGGAGGGCGGTGATGGGAATGGAGGGTGCGGCGAGAGATGGAGTGCTGCTTTCAGCTCTGGGAGCAGTCTCCGTCCCCTCTGGGAGCTCTGCCTCGGACCCGTCAGCATCATAGTCGGTGTTGGGACTGGTCAGGTCCTCCGCCTGACTCCCCTCGGCCTCCGTGCCACTTGCTGCACCAGACTCCCCAGCACTGGTGGCCCCGGTGCTGGATCCCTCCCCCACGTCCGTGCCAGTGTCTCCCTCGGTTTCCCCCGACGATGCTGTGGGCAAGGTGAAGAGACAGGAAATGATCAGACACCTGTATACATATGACACATGAGTCCAAACTACATAGGTCACAGTGCATAGCATGAACATCAACATGAGTAACATCTACAATACTAAAAACATATGTAGGCCCTGCACCACACAGTTGGTTTACCCACAATGCCGCTGGGAAACAATGGGGAGCATGACATAACAGCAAATTACTTGATATCAATTATACAGAGGAGCTAGTCTCTGGGGACAGTCGAGCACTGCATCACTGGCATGGCACAGTCACCTACACCCGCAACTGTCCCCTGATGCCAGGTACACGGATAATGACACCTGACATGTAACTACCGGCGTTGCACGATGTGACTTTGTCATGTGTGTGTCATGTGTTCACATGAGCTTGCTGTAGTTGTTCCATGACATGCATCTGCAGTTGCTGCAACCAACATGTGTCTGCATGTTGATGGGCATGGCACACTATTATGCACACCAGGCCACATGTGGAATCAGACGTAATGGGTGTATGTATGCATCGCACATGGACTTGCGAGACAAGGACATATCTGCGTAGTCTCAATGTATGTGTGATCAGTCTTGACATGTACCCCTTCATGGCAAGGTGTGTGGACTGTCCTATTTCAAGGACATGTGACCTGTGCCTCTAGTGTTCCGCAACCTGTCTGTATGATAATACATCCTTCTTCTGCACATATGTGGATGTCTGTCACTCCTGTAATGCGTCTGCCTGTTCACTTACACTGGCCCACAGCTAGTTTCATGGCATGTCATGTTGACCTTGAGCACCCACGTGTGTAGTTGACTCTTGGTAGGAGTATCACCTGGCTGGCATACGTGTCCTGGATGCATTGCACAGAACAGACTCTGCATGTAGCATATGTGTATTAGCTGTTGAACATGTGCTCAGTTTATTGACATTGGTGTAGTGCTGTACTCAATCTTCGTTATTCCTTCCAAATTTCTGCAGGGCACCGCCTCTCCCCCGACCAATGCCAGATTTGGCTGCCATGAGGGAACGTGACTGTATACGCTGCTACCGCTTCTCCCAACCGTTGATTGACGACTTGACCACAAGGCTGGAACCACACCTCCAACCGCTACACAGGTATCCTACTGCACTGACACCCAAGATGAAGGTGATGGCAGCCCTACATTTCTTTGCCATGGGTACGTTTCAATTGACCATAGCTGATGTAGGTGGCATGTCCCAGACCATGTTCAGCCGTGTCCTGCATGATGTGTTAGAGGCCATGTTGGTACACCTGGATGAATTTATACATTTTCCAACTCGTGAGCAGTTGACAGGTGTCAAGGGTGAGTTCTATGCCCTGGGAGGGATGCCCCATGACATTGGGGCCATTGATGGGACACATGTGGCTTTGGTACCATCACAGGCACAGGAGGTAGCCTTTCGTAACCGCAAACATTACCACTCCATCAATGCCCTTGTGGTATGTCTTGCTAACATGCTGATATCCCAGGTCTGTGCCCGTTTTCCAGGATCAGCACAAGATGCCTACATCATGAGGCGTAGCAGGGTGCCTGAAATGATGCTGCAGCTGTGCAACGAACGTGCATGTCTTGTTGGTGGGTATACTCTGTTAGTCCTGTATTTTGCGGTATCTTAATATCTTACTGCTTCTCCTGACCCACTTCTGTCCATGATGTTTCCATGTAGGGGACTCTGGCTATCCCAACATGCCATGGCTGATGACGCCTCTCCGCAACCCCAGAACAGCCGCAGAACACCGGTACAACGACACCCATGGGCAGACGAGGCGCGTGATTGAGAGGACGTTTGGACTCCTGAAGAGCAGATTCCGGTGCCTCCACAAGACCGGCGGCGCCCTCCCATATGCCCCGGTGAAGGTCTGCAAAATCTTCCTTGTGTGCTGCATGCTGCACAACATGGCAGTGGAGAAGGCCGTGCCACTCATCCTGGATCCCGATGAGCAAGATCATCCACCCGTGGAGGATGAAGGGCTTGGGCACGGGGCAAGTGAGGAGGAGGATGAGGATGAGGACATCCGGAGTCAGCTTATCCGCAACTTCTTCTCATGATGGTGAGTCCCTTTGTCTGAGTGTGCACGCTTAGAGCCTTGTGTGGCATGTGTTGTAATGTGTGTGTCGAGCTGACTGTGTGCTAAGTGACTTGGAGGTGTGTTCTGATGTGTCATTCAAGTGATGGTGTCATTCCACAAATTTATGCGGGAACACAAAATTCATTAATAGCATGGTGACAACATCATTCCTGTAGAGTACATGTACATGTCTGCGGATTACTAGCTCTTCGCTGACTTGTTGTGTGTCTGTCCTCCCCAGGTTCCTGCGGCTGTCGTCTGCTCATGTCATCATTGCCCTCCTACTATTCCTCATGAGTATTGCAACGTGTGCTGGATCAGAGTTACATGCACAGACATGGTGAAAAGTCATTTTGGGTAAGGAGTGCAGCAAGGCATTTTGTGGGTGGTACGTGTTTGTGATATGTGGGGACTGCTCCTGTACATGTTGTGTTACCATCATACATGTCGACTCACCATGGGCCAGATGACGTGTTGGATGGCTCCCATGAATTGATAGTCACCCTTCCTGACAGTCATCTGTCATGGATTGTGGATTCTGATGAAGGCTTCAATGTAGGTATAACGTCCCTCAGGAACATACGGGATGCTAATGGTGGACATGGTGTGGGAAATCCCCATGACAGCCTCAATGGGGAATTGCAGCCTCTCGGTGTGCAGCAAGGGGTGTGAGGCTCAACCCCTTCACTTGTGTGCCAGCTCAGTAGAATTTACCACATCTGTGTGTTGAAGGGGGTGTCCAGTGTAGGTCACACATATTCAGCCAAATGACCTGTGAGTCTGTTCCAATGGATGCATTTCCATTAGTGTGAGGCTGAGTAATAAAGGTGTTCGTCACACTCCAAGGTGCCTCATCTCTGTCAATGCAGGTCTCTTTCCACTTTGCATGCGGCATCTCTGGCATACTTGCTGTAGATAATGCATAGGAGTCCATGTGTAGTTTAGCGACATGCATGCAGTTGCTCATGGATTAGGCTCCCTATTGGGCATGAATTACATGGTTGTGTATGTTTTTTAGCAAGGTCGACCACACAATGGGCCATCAACAGCTGCTGAGGGTGTGTCTCCTGTGCGCAGGTCACCCTTCAGTTTCCTGATCCGGTGTAATGGCTCTTTGGTGATTGTGCATGCATTGTCTCTGGGTGTGCCATGTGACACTGGACACTCCTTACTTTACACACGCGCCTGTTGCAGTTGTCCTTCTGACATCCTAGTCTTTGTGTGCAAAATGGGGCATTTTGCAGGGAGATGGCGCCTGCTGCTGCTGGCCCTGCACAAGCACCCAGTGGCCACACACACAAGATGGTGTGCATCATGTTTGGCTCGCTTACATATGCCATGCTAGTCCACAGCATCTGGACCTCATGCTGCAACGCCCTCTGCATTATGCACATGATCCACAGATAGATCCACTCCAAGTAAAGACAGACCATCCCCCAGGTCCATGACAACATCCGTCTCATACACTGCCCTGCCCTCTACGGAGCAAGTACATCCAAACTCCAAGGAAACAGGTCCACTTCCAGGGGGCATCTGCACACCGCAGCTTCAACACCCTGCACCCCAGCCACCTCACCGTCCACCATAGATAGCTGCAATGGATCACTGTCTGCTGCAGGATGACCTCCACACTCCCCACCCACACTCAGGAGGCAGTCCACAAACCCGACCCCACACCAACCTTGTACGTCTGTGATCCTAGAACCCGGTGGTCCATCTCCGTGCATCCAACCTTGCCCTGGCCACCGTTCTTCACATCCACCATATTCCAGCATACAGGACATTGTTCTCCCACCTGGCCACACATACCTGGGACTCCCTCCCCGGGTACCTCCACATGAGCCACGACCTCTACGCCTTGATGATAATCTGCCAAATAGGTCTGTCCGCACAGTTTAGCAAGCATCCCCTCAGCAGCCAGAGGCCATCACAGGTGAATGTTGTGCTCCATGCCTACATTGAATGATACCTTGTGACCCATGTGTGTCCTGTACCAGACTCTGATCCCAGGGAATGGATGGCTGGAGTTAGTTCAACACTCAGGCATAGTTAGACATTTCCACACGCATATGTCGTTGAATAATGCCAAATGACAGCAAAATATCATGTGCAGAACAATAAGAATTTATTTTTGGTGAAGTGAGTCTTTTGGTAGATGTGCTGAGGTGCTCTACCGGGTGCATAGAATCCAAAGTTCACAGGGGGAGATGGCATCCTTGTCAGTTGGAGTCATCAGAGTCCAGACCACAGTGTTGGTCATCATTGGTCAGACTGTAACCAGCAAGTCCATGTGGCAGAGAATGTCATTGGATGAGGTGCTGCTGTTGCGCCAGAGGGCGAGGTGCCAGGCCAGGTGACCTGGGAGATGGGGATGGTCCGCTGACTCTCACGGTCTTTGTCGTGGACGACCCACCTTCCTCCGGAGACCCTCAGATGCAGGTCTTGACGATGCTGGGGACGCTCCGTCAGATGAATCCTCCTCCTCCTCCCTCCCTGTGTCTGGTGCTGGTCTACGCCTGGTGGTACAGGGAGGGTTTGCCAGGCTTTGGGCGATCTGACGGAGTGATTGGCTCACATCCCTGTGCACCGCCAGGAGCTCAGCCAGTCTTGCCTCCATCTGTCCTTGGTGTTGTTGATGACTGGCATGATGCTCGACCTGTAGGTCCTTAATCTCATCGAGGGTCCCCTGCATCCCAGAAAGTCTGGACACGAGCTGGTCGATGCCTCTGGTGTCACGCCGGTATGAGTCCAGGATGTTGCATATGTGTGACATACCGGGGTCCTGAGCTGGCTGGTCAGGGTCGCGCCTCCACCTGCCTCCACTCCCACCACCCCTGCCCACACGAGCCTGGCCTGCCGTTGTGGGCACATCGGGTCTACGGGACCCCTGAGGGATGGCATTTGCAGGGTTGCCTGCCTCTTCCTGGGTGCCCGGGGAACCTTGTCCTTCCTGGTCAGACTGGCTCTGTTGTTCAGTGCGAGCAGGGCTCGTGGGTGTGTCCTGGGATGTGGCAGGAATGGGGGTGGTGGTTGGCACAGATGAACCTGACGCAGGTGCTGCAGGGGCTTGGGCACCAGAGGGTCCAGGTTGGTCGGGGTCATCCACGGAGTGGTGAGAGTCGTCGCTGCCGGTGGGATCGTCTTCATGCGGAGCCTGGGACTGTGATTCTTCCCCCCCAGTGTTGGGGGGAGATCGACGACGTTGCCCTGTGTATGAGTGAGAGACAATGTTAATGGTGTTTCATGCGACATCTATGTTTCATACCTATTCAAGTTTTCACAGTTCCTCCAGGTAGTTGGATGTGCCTAGCATTCCTCTCAATGTCCACTTGGGGATGGGTATGTTGCGGGGGACAGATTGGGATGTTCTCCTGAGTGTTTGACCTGTAGATTGTTGGCTATGATGCTTATTTGGCTATGGATTGGTCTTGTTTTGTCACATGTCCATTGTGGGAGTGTGTAAATCCGTTGCCTGCCCCGGGGGTGTGTGCTTGTGTTAGGGGGGGGGATTGTGACCGGGCCTGCTGTTGTGTGTAGTGTGAGTTGTCATTGGGTCTCCCAGGTGATGTGTCTGTCCCCTCATGGTGCATGCTGGCATGACAGTGAGTGTGAGTGTGAGTTCCTGTGCTAGAAACCTGTGCTTGTGGAGTTGGTGTTTGAGTGTACAGTGGTCCCAGGAGGGCCTTGTGCTGCATACAGCAGGGCCCAGTGTCAGCTACCTGGTCAGTAGTTTGCCAGTCCCTGTGCATTGTGCATGGGTATGTACCTATGCCATATGGGCTAAGGGCATTGTTGTCTGTGTCTCATTTTCACAATGTGTTGTGTGGGGCCCACCCTCCCAGCCTCCCGGACATCCAGTCTTGTGTTTGTGGTTGTTGTATAAGCCTGGGCGAAGCACTACGCTACGCTCGCGTAGTTTGCGAAGTTCGCGCTACTTTGCACTACGCGAACTGCACGTAGCACAGTGCGAACACGCGTAGCGTAGTGGTGCGTAGTGCTGCGGTCATTTTTTGCTTGCTCGCGGTCCTCAACGTCAAGTTGGCGACCGCGAGCAAGCAAAATGACATCCCGGCGAGACTTTTTCCTTGTTCCCGATCAGCAACATCAAGTTGGCTATCACGAGCATGGAAAATAAACCTCCCGGCGAGATTCCCAACACGAGGAGGTCAGGTTTCTCATTGCGAGGGGTCGCGTATGCTCGCGACCGCTCGCGATGAGAAACTACCAGTTCGCGTTGAGAAAGCTGCCGCTCGAGTAAAAAGCTACTCGAGCAGCAGAAAACTACAGCTCGCACTGTGCAAGATGCCATTTTCAATGATTGCACAGTGCCGGTTGCTTGTCCGCACTGTGCAATCATTGAAAACAACATCTTGCACAGTGCGAACATGTTACTACGCAGTTTGCGAAGTGCTACGCGTAGGTCGTGTAGTGCGAACTTCACTTTGCGTAGCTTCGCGAAGTGCTACTTCGCGAACTACGCCCACCCTTATTGTTGTAGCCTTGGACATGGCCTTGCCTTGATTTGTGAAGGGTGCATGGAGACGTTAGTGGCATGGGCGTGGTTTTTGAGTGTGGTTGTGTGCGGTGAGTGCTTGGGGGTAGGTGCATGCATTTGTTGTAGTTGGGGTGTGGATGCCATTCCCCTCATGTTACGTGAGTTGTTTGTGTACTCACCAGGCTCTGTGACTCCTTCGACTCTGTGTAGTCCCACCGGCGGTAGCATGGCCATCACCTTCTCCTCCCAGGGATGGTAGTGTACGGGTCTGTGGGGCGGCCCACCTCCAGTGATGTTAGTCTGGGCATATTCTTCATTCATTTTCCTCTTGACCGCCCTGCGCAGATCGTACCACCTGGCTTGGCATTCATGCCTGGTCCTTCGGATGGGCGCAACAGCATTCACCTTATCGACAATCCTCTGCCACATGGCAGATTTTTGAGCTATGCTGGTCTGTCTGACCAATGTACCAAACAGCTGTGGCTCGACTCTGATGACTTAGTTGACAAGGAGGTCCAGCTCCGGCGTACTGAACTTTATATTCTTGTCTGTGGGCATGGTGTGGGGTGTGGGTGTGGGTGTGGATGGTTGTGGGTGTGTGGGTGTGAATGTGAGTGTGTGTGTGTGAATGTGAAGAGGGGGATGTTTGTGGAGGAGGTTGTGTGAAGGTGTGTGAGTGAAGGTGTAGCGAAGGTATGAGTAATGTGGGGTTGTTTGTGTGTGGGCTCTGTCAGTAGTGGGTCTGTTGGAAAGGTTCATGGTTTGTGTGTGTGGGCCCTTTTTATTGGTCAATTTTTGGGTGTGGCTGTGTTTGAATTTTGGTGGGTGTGTTATAAGAGGTGGTTGTGTTTGGGGCCTCTGTTGGCCTGTTTGGATGTGGCAGGTCAGTCATTGAGATGTATTTTGTCGTGTAGACGTGTTTTGTGTTGTTGTGCGAGTCGATTTGACCCTCCTTGTGCTGTTTTACAGTGTCCTGGTTCTGTATGAGACTTTTTCGCGTAGGTACGATCCGTACATACGCGATGCCGGGTGAGGGTGCTGGGGTATGGTGTTGGTGTGCGACGCATACATGCGGTGGGGGTACGGTGCATACATGGGGGGCTGGGGGTACAGTGCGTACATGCGGTGGGGGGTACGGTGCGTACATGTTGTGCTGGGGTACGGTGCATACATGCGGTGGGGGGCTGGGGGTACAGTGCGTACATGCGGTGGGGGGTGCGGTGCGTACATGCGGTGCTGGGGTACGGTGCGTACATGCGGTGGGGGGGCAGGGGGTACAGTGTGTACATGCGGTGGGGGGGTGCGGTGCATACATGCGGTGCTGGGGTACGGTGCGTACATGCGGTGAGGGAGCTGGGGGTACAGTGCGTACATGCGGTGGGGGTACGGTGCGTACACGTGCGGCCCTGGGGAACGGCGCGTACATGCGGAGGTACGGCACGTACATGAGGGGGTGCTGCGCATACATGGGGGGGTACGGCGCGTACAGTTGCGGGGCTGGGGTGCAGTGCGGACAGGGTGGTGTACGGTGCTGACATATTTGGGGGTTGGGGGGCTGTAACGGCTCGTACACGGGCATTAGTTTACCCGTGTACATGTGTGCTACTGCGTTGGCTCCGTACGGGCCTTTTTACGTGCGATTGTGAATTCGGACGGACGCTCGGGATCGTACTTGCGCGCTCGGACTTGTGTTTTACGATTTGCACGTGAAACTGTCCGGATCACTTTCGTACACTTTTCCTGACGATATTCGGATGTGAACACTTTCCGACGCACTCTCGTAGACTTTTCCCGACGCTATTTTTCACGGACGAATCGTACTTGCCAGTTTGTACGGTATTTGTACGACTCGTACGTAAAAAAATACAGATACGGGTCGTACGCAAATTATTTTTACCGGATCGGAATCGGCACCTGAATGTTTGGAAGAAAAAGATATTGGCAATTTTTATTTTTTGGGATAAAAAAATTATGGGATCTTTCCAAGTGGATTTGTGTTTGGAAAAAAGACAATCCTGGACAAAAAATTTTGGATTGCAAAGATGAAGACTAGAAAAAAGGAAACATCAAAGGTAAGGTGAACCGGCTTCATAATTTTTACAATGTTTATAAAATTGCAAATTAAAACATGAGATAATTTAGGGTAAAACAGGAAAGTAAAAGTCTAGTGTGTATTAGTAATGTAGTATGTGTGCAACATTCTCCAGGTAGTCTGAAGCCACACACAACGAAAAATGTTGTAAAGTTCCCAATAGTCTTTCAGACATTTCCTTTGATTTTTTGCTAATTCGTGGGTTTAGACTACTGTTAATGCTTGTGACATTCTCATTTCTTGGTAACTTTGTTCCTTCCTCAAAGTTTCCAAAAAATGATAAAAGTTTGGGTGTGATTTGCCAATTGAATGATTGAAGGAGTTGTGCCATCCCTCTATGGCATTGTTTGTCTTTGCTCCTCCTTCTAAGCAGGTCGAGTAGCAGTTCCACCACTCCACATGGAAATGTGGCTTCCTCCTGCGACCAGACCTGCTTAGATGCCCAATCCATGTGTCTTCAAAATAATTTAGTAAGGGTGCCAATTTGTCTTCGTTTGTGGTATAAAAGTCTGATTCTGTAATTGCAGTGTAGTATTCGTCTACACTATCAGGTGTAACAAAGCAAAATGCAGATAGTTTTTTTAGTTCAAATTGCAGTTTGCTATCCGATACGTAATCCACAACTAAGGATGTTTTTTGTATCTTACGCCAAAATGCCTGGGAAAAGTGGAAAAAACATCCTTGAATTTGGGTATCCACGTACGTTTTGGAAATAACATTAATCATTGCAAATTCAAAATCCATTATAATTTTCCTAGGACTTTTTTTGGATGTTTTTGATTTTAACACTGTTAAAAGTTCAGTGTAAGTTGTGGATTGTTTATCAGGTAGCAAAGTGTATACCAAGGGGACTACAGTATTGTTAGCATGAATGGTGTATATTTGGGTGAAAGGATGGGGCGTGCTTTTAAACGTGCCATCCATCATCCAAACTTCACTATTCTCTAACCTAACTAGATTACGGGGTGTGCTAAAGATAAGGATTCTTTTCAGAGGGTTTTTGTTGTCATGCAGTAAAAAAGGTTCGTTAGAAACAGAAAGTGAGAGTTCAGGAGGAATTAGAATGTCAGAGAAGGTTTGTGGTGTAACACTTTGTGGGTTACTTGCCTGCTTTTGGCGTTGTATAATTCGTCTCAGATTGCGTATAATAGGCATACTGCTGGCAGCATGAGTTGGGACATGTTGTGCAACCTCCCTCAAAATGGAACCACAGGAGTCATTGGAGGTGCTTGCAAGTTCCTTCATTTCATTAATTGTTTCTCTCACCTCAATCTCCATTGCAGAGGCAGAGTGGTTGTGGTCTGTGGTTTTTAAGACAGAGTCACCCAGAGTAACCGCTCTGCCTGTGCAATGGGTTGAGTAGTATTGCACACACCTCCAATGACACCTTGGTTCTGTTAGTCGCTCCTTGCAATAAATGTACCCTGCATGCTTTAGGAGGCGGTTTCCCTTCCTTGATGTTATGTAATTTGCTGTCTTATTTGTTGACATTATCTGAAATGAAAAGAAAATATAGGTAAAAAATGTAAGTTTAAATCTAATTTTAGAGATTTTTTTTTTTATTGATTCTTTTTAGAAATCTCTTCTAAAAACATTTATTAAAGATTAACTGCTTTGCTTGTTTCATTTTTAAAATTATAATTCTTCCTGTTTGAAAAAGAAAAAATTATGAATTTGATTCAGTAGAAAATACTTTTTGGATTGCTTCACTTTGCTTCAAGTTGGAATTTTTTGTTCCTAAAATTGATCTTTGCAATGTTGATTATTCTAAGCTGGAAGAGAAAAGGAAATAGCTTTGGTATATATTTATTGATTATTTGGCGTGTTGGTCATTTTGGAAAAAAAGGTGTTATTTATACTTTTTCTATCTTTTTTAAAAGAACTTACCTTTACAAATATTTGTTGTGGTTCTGAAGCTGCTGTTTCTTTTCTTTTGAAGGTCTGGCAAAGCTGGTGTTCTATGGATTTAGTGTGAGCTCTTTACTGACTGTTGATATCTGTTTAAAGTTATGTGATATACCTGTTAAATATTTCTTTAAAATAGATATCCCTTTTTAAAAAAAAATTGCATTTTTTGGGGGAAAACATTTATACAATGTTGTCATTATGCAATTATGTATGGAAATTTTAGAAAACAATATTTCATTAAATACATTCGACTTGTGAGTTTTTCATACAGTTGAAATTAGGTTCAAGAATTTTAGATGAATCTTTTCACTATTCTCCCTCTTCGATACATTATTAACTTTTTTTAGATAGGTAGACATCTATAACATTATGTTTTTCTCCACCATTATCCTGTTATGTACGTTGCACATGGTTATTACATTATTGGTTTACCAAGTGGTACCTCTTCTGTATTCTGCATCTAATATAAGTAAGAAGTATGTTCCTTTTAAAAAAATGATTACTGAGTTATCATTTTTAGAAGACATTTTCTTGCAGAAAAAATATTGATTAGATTTAGTATTTTCTATTTTTAAATGTACCTTTTTTTTATGATATCACTTCCTTCTTCTTCGTATAAAGTGTGGATTTATTCTTTAGATCTCCTAGAGTAATTTAAAAAAAGGTTAGAAACATTTCTATGGTTTTAAAACTGTTTATTTTTTCCTGGTAATAATTTTGGGTTTAAATGAACTCACCTCTAAAAGTTCTATGGTAATTTGAGGAAGGTTATATGGAATTTTGATGTTTCATTTTTCTGAACAATAATTTGGGTTCTGAATTGTTTCTCTGATGCAATAATTATGATTAGAAATGGTTAGGAATTTTAAGAAAAGAATAGATTTTTAAATTAATTGACTTTCAAACCTCGTTTTACATTATTTTCGTTTGTATGCACCAGTTTAAAATTATAATATTTCTTAATCAAACACTATCCACCTATTTTTGCAAAACAAATATCAGACAACTTTTAAAAAAACACCACAATCCTCCTTTACACCCCTATTTTGACTATCTTGTGAATCTTTTAAAATTAATGCTCAGTAATACAAGTCTTGTTTATGACAGTTTTGCTACTTCTTAACATAAGAGCAAATTATTTTTTAAACTCATTTTTATAGCGTCATCTTTTCAGTCACTAATTCATTTAGCAACATTTCCCTTTTATTCCACACATATGTAGATGTTAGAGTTATCTAAACATTTATTTTGAACAGCACATTTCATTTTTTTCATTTAAAAAGAACCACGTTTATTTATTACACATTTTTTGAAAATTTCATTTTCTGCACCACTATATGTCTTATCATCTGAGGATGGCTCATTAAAACATTTCACATTTTTTATTTAGATATTTTTTCAAACACATCGTTCAATGGTTTTGAAATCATTTAAATAATGTATTTTATTAATTGACTTTCTTTCGAGTTTAGTATGCGAAAACCAATATTTTTCTCGGTTCAACAAATTCTCTTGAAAGGTATTCGATAAACTGTAAATTGATGAACATTTATAAAATTCATGTTCTGTGGATTTAAAAATGTGAGTAAGTTATTCATTTTTTTTAATTTAATTTACTTACTTGCTTACTTGCTTGATTGGAGAGGCTGTTATGTGATGTCACAGTGAGATTTTCTTTTGAGAGAGAGTGAGGCAGCCAAAAAAGCGTGTGCTCTCGCTAGTAGTCAGTCACTGTTTGCAAAATGGTGGACGTCTTCTTTTTATACTTTTTTTTAATGTACCACCATTATTTTCGTAAAAATATGTATTGTGTTAATCACTTTTTTCTTGTTTTTTTCACGTGAAACATATATTTTAATTTTCATTTTCATTTATGCCCGTTTATTTGGATTGTGTCTGTTTTAAACTCCATTTTGTGTGCTTGACGCTGTAGTTTATGTCATTGAAACAAGAGATGTGGATCTTTTTTCAAGCGTTTTGTAGTAGCTTTGCCTGCTGTTACGGGGTTAGAAATGGAAGAAGTAGGCCCTTTTGATAAAGACAGCAAAGAGTCCTCCATTTTGGAAATGTTTGATAAAGGACTGTGTAGAACGTGAAACAGGTGGGCCCAACTTTCTCAATCTTCCCGTAGGGGAAGCTGAGAGAGGAAGGAATAGTGCCCAATTATACAATATTGCTATCAAAGAAGGTGATCGCAATGGACCACAATGGAACTGAAAGCTACCGCTTTATAGGAAGGTGCATAATTTTCTCTTAAGCAGAGAGGAGAGAAAACGATAGATGAAAAGAAAAGTTACACAGATGATTCCCTGAGCAATGTCAAAATGTATGTGTCCATATAATGCAAAGAGAAGTCAAAATCCAAAATAGAAGTTTAGTAATGTCCAATAAATAGCCCCAGTCTTTATTTTCAGGTTCCGTAATTCCTCTGGAAGACTTGTTAGCTCACAATTCTGTTTTATAATACAGCCAATTCTGTTTTGAATTTGTACAGCCGTTTTCAGTTTGTACAGCCTACAGCCGATTTTAGTTTGTACAGCCAACACGTGTTTCGTCAATGGTAAATTGCCAAAAGACTTCCTCAGGGCTTGAGCGGTAAATATAATGTACACACTCCTCATATTCATAAGATCAAAAATAGAATATAGTACTTCTATATTGACAATGTCAGTTCCGCGATGCCAATTCATCCAATATCCAGTTCATATCAAGACTGCTTCCCGTCTAATATCATCTCCCATAATGGAACAAATACTTTCAGCGTGTCCTGCCGGTAAAAGGTTTGGCGTGTTGCAAGTTCAAAACAGAATTGGCTGTATTATATGCATAATATTGACGCATACATTTTGACATTGCTCAGGGAATCATCTGTGTAGCTTTAGCAATTGCTTTGCAATTGTATATTTACAGCGTGGGGTGGTGGCTGTTTGTATTTCCCTTTGGTGCAACTTACGTGAATTTAGTTAGTTACTGTAACCAATAGACTGTGTGCAGCAGAGACCTCACTACCCATTAGTGAAAAGAAAAGTTCCTCAGAGGCTTACAAGTGAGACCATCTCACCCGTAAAATATTTCAAGTTGACGTGACTCAATGAAGGTTTTCAGAACACTGAGGCAAAGAAACAGCAATCATTAATGTCTCTGCATCTCTGTGAAGTCGTAAAAATAATATGACTTATCTCGAACTAGAATCTAAAATGGCGGCCACTGTTAGCATTATCCTGAAGGAAGGTTCTGACCTGAAAGGAAACTGTACGACCAGACAGGTAAAATGGGTGTGAAGCTCCCCACAACATCAGGAAAATGATATAGAGTACTCCGCAGTATGTGTTATTATAGAACTCAGGCAGCCCTGAAAAAATAAATATCTGTGATGCAAATCTGCAGTCAAATGGCGACCGTTATCATCGCTGCTGTGAAGCCGAAGTCTTTCAACCAGTTCAAGCTTCAGGAGCCAAGAAAGCCACTGAAAAGAAAACCTACTAGATCAGGGCAACTTCCGTAGTCCAGGACGCCCCATCTGACTCGCATGCATGGCAGTCTGTTGCGGTCTGTCAGCGCTGCTCCGAGATGTCTCACTCGGGTGCCGCTATCTTCTTCAAGCATCAAGCCATGCCCCACACTTCCCTAATTTTAAGTTCTTTAATTCTGACTGCCCTATACCTAGCTGGATCACCTTTGAACATTCTTTATTACATGAATTTTCCTTTCATGATGTTATTTGTATGACCAACTGTACTTTTATTTCTAACAACCCTATTTTAAAATATTCCCAACATTTAAGGCATTCGCTGTTTACCCATTATCACCCTTTTCTTGCCTCCTCTATTTGGTATAATAAATTTATTACGTTTCATCATGTCATTTTTTTAAACACTGGAAAGAAAAGGGTATCCTATATGTTTAGCAATTAATTTCCAAAAAATCTGTTCTCCCTTTTGCTTCCCTACAAGAGCGCTATAGTTTACCCAACTCTTGCTTATCCCAATATTCTAAACTTTCTCTTGTACTTCAGTCTTTTATACTAACCAATAACTTTCCTCCTGATTCTACTCCATTTACTCCCTTAACAACTCTATACAATTTTACTTGTGATTCCAGTCCTAAAGCAGCCTTCATTTATGAGCTTTTATCTGCTCCTACTCCCAGTAGACTTAAATCCTCTATTGAATTGACATGGGAACAAGACCTTCATGTGTTGCTCTCTGTTCAACAATGGGGTACATTATGGCATAACATTTTCACTACCTCGAATGCTGCCAATATTACTCAATCTTTATTTTTTTGTATAATAGAGCTGTTCTTTCACCCACTTTTATTAATAAAATTGACTCTTCAACTTCGCCTTTGTGTTGGTCCTGTCTTTCCTCCAATGGTACGTTACTTCATTTAATATAATTTTGCCCTTATGTTTTTAATTTTTGGAAATCTATTTGGTCTAAATGCTCAATGATAATCCTATGTAATATTCCATTATCAATTCAATCAATCAATTATCAATCCAGAATGTTTTTATTGGAACTAAGGCTGATTATTTTTATGACCATTTTCCAAAACCGATGTTATTTGATCTTTTAATTATGATTGCTTTTAAAGTTATACTTACTTGCTGAAGGATAATTCTAAACTATGTTTGTTCACATGGTGAAATCTTATTTGTGAGGAGCATAGAATATTTACTGTTTCTTCTTCATATCTATCTCAGAATGAAACCTGATTTACTCTGGTTACCTTTTACTACCTTTTTGTCTTTGCACTCATCTCTATCCTAACTTTTTTACCTCTCTCTTTTACGTTTTCTTTCTTTCTTTTCTTTCTTTTCATCTTCTTTTTCTTTTTATTCCTCTCTCTTTCTTCTCTTTCCTTTTTAAATAAAATATAAAATTGATTATTGTTAGACATGTATCTTGCTCACCTCTTTCCATTTCACTATTGATTACATTTTATAGCTTTGTATTTTAATATTATTGTTATATCCATTAATCGATAAACTCTGTATTTTGATACATCGTTCTCATTTCCTTTTTGATTCTAAATAAAAAATATTCAACTAAAAAAATGACTCATTTCAAAACTGGCAAATTCTGCTATTTTGAAAGTCAAACCAAACATCATGGAAGCAGCAAGGACTACCAGTCCCAGGAGATTCTTGACATCTGTCAGGAGGGGCAGGCCAGCAAGACTTCAAATCACCCAACAAGTCAAGGGTGGACTCACCCACACCTGACAAACTCAGGCAAAAGCAGGGCCACCCCCCCTTGTTCCTAAGTAATGTAATCCTGCTGTAAAACCCTAGTCCTACAGACAAAAGGTATTGTTCTGAATTTTTTGGTTGGACTAGCTACAGACATTATGACTTTCCTTCACTTTATAATTTCTTTCTAATGTGATTTTACTTTCAATGACACACAACATACCCCTAATGACATGCAATGGGTAGTCCTTGAGCATGTAAAAAACATGCGATAACCTGACACAGGTCCTACTAGAAAAGGAACAAAGATGGGTTTTTAAACTACGCACAGACATTAGAGGGCTGAACGAAGGTATACCTTGGGGACATTTCCTCAGATGACCCAGGTATACACAATCCTGATATTATCCACTGTGGTGTAATAAACCAGCTACACCGGGTATAAAAGCGTAGGAATCACGCCCAATCCATTAGAAAACATGAAAAAGAGGACACTATAACTAAGAAAGTTAAGAATTTACTAAAAGAATTGCAAAACTACTAGAGATTCTTATACATGTCACTCCTAAATGTATGTGTAAATGTTATACATCATGTTAAATGTATTTGTCATGTATTTTCCCCAAGAAAAACACTCACTACAGTAAAAATATGATCAGAATACTTGGTTATCTAATTAATAACCCTTAATTATGAATTATCGACCTTTATTTGCCAGACACGGGCTACCAAAAACATGCCCAATCCAAGATGGCCGCCATTAACACCCTCCATGGAGGGTTTGATTCCTGATTAATCAAGGGATTTCTGTTTTTTACAAAAATATGAGGTAAATGTTAGGAGTAGTATTTTGGTTATTAAGAAATATTTTTCACACCTATAGTGAGCCTCATAACCAAATAGTTACAATTTGGGAATTACAAATCCCAACAAAATGGCGCGCACATTGTGGCAAAATCAAGTTTTCAAACCATACACGCACTAGTCTTTTAACAACAATGCCAACATGACTTGGCGATTTACAGAATGTAAAAACAGCACCGAGGCAGAGACACGCTAATATGCGGTCGAGCCTGGGACTTACAGGTCACACTGATGGAGGGATGCTGAGAACAGTAAGATTTACCTCGTTTACTCTCTTAACAGGAACCCGATTTGGTGGTTATTTAAAACAGATCCAGCAGAGAGAAAATACTCTAACCCTAATGTGATTGGTGTTTCTTCCATTTTTCTCTCCTCATTTTTAGGGTCCTACAGGCCCCTCCACCCAGACAGACCATGGGGCATAATAGTGCTACCATATAAGTATGTTGATATGTCTATATGTTTGTACAACGTAACATGTTGAGTGTGTCTTTACTGTCACGAAGCTTGTCCAGGAAGATGAGTGTTTTTAAAAGGTGGTGGTTTTTAAAAGGGGGTGTTTTGTAACCAGTTCCGTTTTCTCTAGACTTGAGATTTGTGTGATAACAACATGAAAACAAGCACTACTAACTGTTCCTTTTTAATAACATTAGATCACTTTCTTATTTTATTTTGAAAGGCACTGACAAGATGAGTGTGCCAAAACGCGAATACCAGCACCTGCCCATTGAGGCAAGATGTATTTTTCTAACCTGCATTTCTTTTTCTCTAATACAGATACTACGTGTTCATCAATAACCGTATGTATATAACCAAGTGCGCTCAATAGGCGCACGTTATTAGTCTAATTTTTCACCTTAATTTAGGTTTCTGCACAGAGTGGTACACGTGGGGCTGGATCCCACGTTGTCCTGAAGAAGAGGTTAGGGGATACCTCGAAACATGTTGACAAAATATTAGGCAATATAACCACATAACAGTTATATTTTTCCTGTTATTAACCCCTTTTTATCTTACCAGCTAGGAGTAGGAATAAATTGTTAACTCACTAGTTAGGTATTTTTAACTAACACAAACACCACTCCCCCAACACTGCACAACACATAGTTTCACACAAAAAAGTGCTCCTACGTAAATCTTGCAAGTCGTAGCACGCCCCAAGCAGTAGATGCTTGGGATGGCCCCAATGATGAAGCATGTCTCCTAGGGGCAACCCTGGGTGAGTGAGGGGACACTAGAAAAGCATTTTTCTTTTCTAAATTGTTGAGGCTCACCAATTTGGTGAACCCATTGTCTGTTGATTTAGGCTAGTTTCTCATGGTCCCCTGGTAGAGAGCCAGATAAGAAATCTCAAAGAGTCAAGCACTGCAATGAGTGCTGGTAACATCATGGTGGGGAATATGCGTGATACGCCTATGACGAGTCAATGATGAGTGCCCAAAGGTTACATTACACCGGCTTGGGTTTGGAAAAATCATGGGCAACACATGCAGGGTGATACAGGGGAGGTACTCATATAAAATCAAATCACTAGTGAAAAATTACACTCTAGTCCTTGCTAGTCCATATGCTTCCATAACCACAATACTATTTATACATATAGACACATTCTGAAATTGTATTGTAATGCACATGAAACGCAGGCTCATTTAAAAACAAAGTTATACATTGGATTCAAAGAGCTTGTGATTGCTACTCCATCATTCATTCGGACATCACTTATGTGTATTGCATCTCTATACCAATAGTGGGACTATAACTCAATAACATTCACAGGTGTTAGTCTGGTGCAGGGTTTGATTGCCTTAGAACTAAGACGCCTTTTAGAGGATATTTCAGCTCTCAAATTTAATTGAGACCAACGTACACCATTCAGACTTTGAGTAGACCTAAGGGCTTAAACAAAACTTGCATTCATTATGATAGAGCACCAAAAAACATAGAAAGCTCCATATTAAAATCTGTTGACAGATAGCATGAGCCACCACTGTTAACACCTGTAGCACAGAAACAGACGCTTTAGTAAAGCTGGGTCCCTGGTGACATTGATTAACCTCCAAGACTGTGTGAGTAATGTGCTTAAATACAAAAATTGCATGTGTAGATTTCTTTTTAAATTCATCGACCAAGGACAGCCAGAAGCTCCAAAAGCAAGCCTAATTTTGCTTTCAAAGTCAAAAAACTACTGCCATTAAGGATAATATGACTAGCCTTCCGTGGAATGACTAGCCCTCATTCCACAGAATCTGCTTTCTGGAAACAACAATCTTTTATGAAGAATTCCCGGATCCTAGACAATATGGTTGGCATAGTGGACCCCACTAGATTTAGTTATAGGATCTCTTGGAGGTTTTTGCCCATATAATTTTGTTTAAAGGGGGGAGTCCTTAATAAGTGTTCTATTTTATCAGGGGGTAATAGATTTAAATTGTAATATATTTTATATATTTCCATCTTAACTGCCTCCGGAGGAGACGTTGTGTGATCAATTGGGTAATGTATTTTTTGGCTGATGGGTTTTTATACACCGAGTTGTATATATGATGTTGTGCACTTTTATGGTTCTTTGAACGGAAATAAAGTTATTGAATGGAATGGAAACTTTTCAAAATATTGGCTTGAGATGAACTCTGGTAAATCAAAACTTATGACCTTAAATCCCCATAACTTTCAAAGGAAATATCTCTCTAAAAATACCTTTTTTGAAAGAGTGCATGAGTGCGACTACTTAGAGCACTCATTTGTCAAACTCTAACAATTGGCTACCACAAATATTGAAAAGGCAACTTAACATTAAACATAGATCAGCTGCCGTATTCAGGATGAAGAATATCTCTATATCCCCATTTCTGGAAATGTACAGGGCTAAGGTAGCGAGTGCAACCCTCTATGCGGCTGAGTTATATGGACATTGTAAATCCAAGAGGTTTGATATGGGGGAGAACATACTAGCAAAATCCCTTCTTAACATTCCCAAAGCTCTTCCATGATCTTAATATGGTTAGATCATTGACTTGCACCCATTTCTCCAATTACAAACTTAAAAGCATTAATGGAACCTATTTGGGCCACAGAGGAATTTGGGTCTCATAGAGCGGCTTTACAAGATCTTAGCTGCTTATCAGGAGCGATGAGGTTATTTTGGCTTCTCTGTTGACGAACATGGTTTGAATCTCTGGGGTTTAGAGTCTTTTGGGATAATCTGACAATGCTCCTTTAAAAATGGTTCACAAATAGTTAAAACTAAATATTGGTGGGCCTTGTTGGTTCAGTGGCCACCAATTACATCGGGCAGCCTTACAAACCAGGTTATGGAATTTAAATGTATTAAACCCTTTCAGGATTTTATTGGCTATATTAGACCCACTAGCACAAGAGCACTTTACATCACATTTAGATTGGGCACCTTAGGATTCACTGTTTTCACTTCAAAGTGGTCAAATCAAATCATACGGTCAACTAATTGTCATGTAGGTCATGAACTGAAAGAGAGTGAGAGACATTTAAGGTTTTTTTTTACAGAAAATATAAAATCAAGATCATGGCTCTTGGCCCAGGTCTTAAGGATTAAACAATGTAAAATAGCCTTTAGAATATGCAAATCAGACATGTCCCTTCAGGTAGTTTCTGAGGTTTCAAAATGTTTAAAGTCAGCCTGGCAATTTAGAGGAAGAGTATTAAACAAATTGTCTTCTAGATGTTCCTGTTTATCATCCGTTTTTAACGCGCACTTGAAAACCGAATGCTGTATTATAGCTTCTTTTAAAATCACATTTTGTATTCTGCCACTTACTAATCAGGCCGACGCTGAGTGATAGCGCATCCTGCCCCCCCCTCGTGAAACCGACAGAGCCTTCGGCTTCCCTGCTGCACTTTCAACTTCCGGGCCCACCATCTTGGGTGAGGAACCCGATCACCTTGCTAGGCCCCTCCCACCCCGAGGCCCTAGCCCTACAAAATGGTTTCCCTACCCAGGAGGCGCAGCGGACGGGCGCAGCGGCGGCGCCGGCGGGGCGCCGAAGGCGCGCCAAAGGCAAGCCCGCCTGCGCCCGTCCGCGACCGACCGTGACCAGGGGCCATGACCGCTGGCAAAATTTGTCCCATACAGTACTCCCCAACAAACTACATCTCCTACGTGGACAATCTAATAATCTTTGCCATGCGTCATGGGACCCCACTACAAAACACTTCAACTGTTCACACTGTAAGTTTCAAAGCCACCCTACCACACCCTCCCCCTTGTTCCGCATGGTTCTACTCAACTGCAGATCCCTCCCAAAACATGCCACAGAAATATCCCTGCTGATCTCGGACACAGACCCCGACGCCATTTTCCTCACGGAAACTTGGCTTCAATCTGACTCCGACCCCGAGGTCATTCAAACACTCCCTGCAGAATACCAAATTCTCCGAGCAGATCGCTCTTCTGGAAAAGGCGGCGGCATAGCCATTATTTATAAAAACTGCTACACCTGCCGCTCCTTTCCAACTAATCTATCCAACTGCGAACACCTCACGTTCTCGCTGGACTTCTCCCCTACCTGTACCTTCTCAGGGACTCTCATCTACCGTCCACCCGGCACTCCGACTAATTTTATAAATCAACTTGCCCCAGAGATAGCCAGTGGTATCTGCTCATCACCTAATTACACTCTATTAGGCGATCTAAATGTGCACCTAGATGACCCCCTGGATTCGGCAGCCGCCGAACTACGAAATAATCTACTAGCACTAGATCTCTCCCAACTAGTTCTGCAACCCACCCACGAAAAAGGTCACCTCTTGGATCCTATCTTCAGTAACTGTACCCATTTTACAGTTAATTCACCCATCACCCTCCCATGGACGGACCACTTCATGATCCCATTCTCCTGGGCACCAGCAGAATCTCGCCCCACACCACTCCCTGCCCCAAGCAGAATCCGCAAATGGTCACAACTCAATACCAACCTGTGGACCTCCGCACTGGAAGTCTCTGCCCCGGAAAACAACCCCGATCCGATCATCAGTAACGACAATTTTAATAAATGGATTACCACCTCTTTAGACTCCACTATCCCATTTAAGGACATCTAATCCAAACATAGACCTAAAAATGCCCCTTGGTACTCTCAGGACCTGCGCACTCTTAAGAGAGAATGCCAAAGACTGGAACGGAAATGGCGCCTTGACTATTCTCATACCAACAAAACTGAATATCGGGCGTCTTTAAAACTCTATAAAATCAACATAAAAAAGTCCCAATCCAGTTTCTTCGAAAATAAGATTAACGAAGCAGCATCCAAACCTAAGGAAATTTACCAGATCGCACAAAATCTGCTAAAACTCCCAGACAAGCTTCCAGATCCTCTGACCGCACAAACTCGCTGCAATGAACAGGCCGACTATTTTTACAATAAAATAGCCACGATCTACTCCTCCTTCCCCCCACCCCCTCACCCCCTATCGGCTCAACAGTATATCAGACCCACCCCTCCTAATTCTCTGGAAACCTTCCCTCCTCTGCAATCTACCAATCTAGAATCCATAATACTACAAGTCAAGTCTGGATCCCCTAGTGACCCAGCCCCAGCTCGTTTCCTAAAAACTATTACCCCCACCATCCTCCCCACTATTCTGAACCTAATCAACAACTCTCTCTCAGTAGGGCTTGTTCCCCCAAAGTGGAAACAAGCTATAGTGAAGGCTCTCCTGAAGAAATCCAATCTAGACCCGATAAATCCGGGGAACTACCGCCCGATCGCTTTGCTACCGTGGATGACTAAAATCGCAGAAAAATACGTAAACCAATGCCTGACAGAATTCTTGGAAACTAACAACTCTCTGGACACCTCTCAGACTGGATTCTGCCCCATGCACGGAATGGAAACTGCTTTATTAGCAGTAACAGAAGGAGCTAGAAAAATCGTGGATCAGGGCGGCACTGCGGCCATCATTTTACTGGACCTCCGTGCCGCCTTCGACACTGTAAATCATGACATCTTATGCCACAGAATGTCAGAGCTAGGGATAACCTCCACTGCTGCGACCTGGCTACACTCCTTTCTTTCTAGCCGCTCCTTCCGGGTCTGTGAGGGCAATACCACCTCGCCCAGCAAACCACTTAGTTGTGGGGTTCCTCAGGGCTCGTCCTTGAGCCCCACACTATTTAACATTTACATGCTTCCCCTTGCAGAAATAATACGCACTTTTGGCGTTCAAGTCGTGTCTTACGCCGACGACACGCAATTGGTGGTTACCCAGACTCATCCCTCCTCTTACTCCAGCGATCTCAGAGGCTGCATGGAAGCAGTATGCACCTGGATGAGCCAGTCCTACCTGAAGCTGAACGGCGACAAAACAGAGCTAATGGTGCTGGGTAACTCCCCCCAAAAATCCATCGACTCTCTGTGGCCGCCAGCACTAGGCCCCGCACCCCCAGCCGTGAATTCCATCAAGAGCCTGGGCATCTGGCTGGACAACGCATTAACCTTCGGCCACCAAGCAACCAAACTAGCAGCCACCTGTATAGGTATTATGAGACTCATACGAAAGATCCTACCGCTCCTCCCCTTCAAGGCCAGACAGATCTTGGTCCAGGGTCTAATCCCCTCCCGGCTAGACTTCGGAAATGCCCTTTACCTAGGAGCCCCCGAATCCACCCTAAAAAAACTGCAGGTTATTCAAAACTGCACGGCTCGTACTCTCCTACGCATCCCCAGACGGCAATCAGTGAAATCTGAATTAAGAGCCCTTCACTGGCTGCCAGTAAAGGATAGAGTCAACTTTAAAAGCATGTGCATCACCCACCGTGCTTACTGGAGGAAAGGAGCAACCCTGAATCACATCTTAATCACCCCCTACCACCCCAACAGGCAGCTGAGGTCGACCCTCGCCTTCCAAGTCATCATTCCTAGGTTCAAAAAAGAAAGAAGTGGAGGAAGAATGTTCTCAACAAACGCGGCCAGGCTCTGGAACTCCCTCCCACTCTCTATCCGATCTGAACCTAACATCCTGCTTTTCCGTAGAAAATTAAAAACGTTTTTCTTCAGGAGATAACCTCGACCCGCGCCACCCATTTGTATTCTGTTAAAGCGCTAGGACGCCTGCGGGTAGCTATCACGCTATATAAAAATGTATTCCATTCCATTCCTAATGATCATTGTTTTAAGATGATTTAGTGTAAATATTGTATTTAATCTTGTTTTAATTTTGATGGATCATATGATCTGATGGGACAATAAATAAAATAGTCGGTGAACAATGTTAAATCTGAAGCAAGTAAGGAGAAGCCTTTCACTAGTGGAATTGATAAGAATCAATAAATATGGCTCGATCTCTGTAGTTGTAGAAATTGACTTGTAAGTGTACACAGAAGAGTTGGAAAATAAATCTGACTTCTCTTATTGTTTCAGCCGATACTTTACATGTTTTATCAATGGGTTCCTAAGACCATGCTACTGTGCGAGACAATCTAATATCACAGTGCATTTAAATCTAGCTTCTGGCTTATACCACAAGGAGAGCAGAAGAGCCAGTGGGCGGAACATAATGGAAAGTATGGGGTCCCTCACTCAAGGCAGCAAATAAAGGAAGAGGTACTCTAAGGCAAGGTCAACAGCCTACATAAAACATATTCTCTATTATTTGAATGACCAACAGGTCAATAAGACAGCATAGAGCCATCCCATAGGTTTCTGTGGAAATGCACTTACTTTTATAAATCATTAGCATTTCTTTCAAAGGTTTTCATCCTAATATGTTAGCTAACTAAAAACCATTTTGGTTGGCCTTGCTAATTGCTGAGACTGCATAGTATTTAAATCGTCCGACTTAAAGGTGTAATTAAATGGTATCCATAGTTTCTGACTGGTACTAACCTTTCCTACTTGTGTATTATTCACAATTTGAGAAAATGTCTTTGTGGAAACATATGTTTTTGGCAGGTTTGTTTGTAAATCTAGCTCACCTGTAAAGTGTGGAATCGAGTCCAACAGCCTTTGGAGACCATTTGCCGTTATTGACATCAGATTGGCATTGTCGGCATACAGGAGTACAGGGATTGGTTGAGTACCCAACAGTGGTAGGTCCTGTCTCTTAGATCTTAAAAAACATCACATTTGTTAATGTATAATGTAAAGAGGAATGGGGTAGGCCATACTTCCTCTTCAATTTTAAGAAGCATAGTGCCATACCAAACAAGTGTCATACCTAACAGATGCATTAGTATCTGAGTTTACTTGTCTGAGTTTACTTGTCTCGTCCCTCACAAAAAGGGACAATGGAGATAACAACACCCTTAATGATCAGCATGGATCAAAGTTTAGATCTATTGACTAGGTCAAACTCGTAAGGCAGGTCCATAAAAGCGAAGTGCATTTTTCCTCTTTTGGCACAAGTACATTTAGATTTTATCAAATACAGGTTCAGACACTGCTTGACAGTGTGAATTCTATGACAGAAACCGTATTGGACATCGGAGAGAATTGAATTTTCCACTGCCTAGGGTTCAAGTCTGGACAAACTAGTTCAACTTGCTGTTTGAGTCAACTTGGATTGCCACATTGATTGAGTTAGACGGGGTGGTTTCCTCAAATGTCAAAGGATACCAGCACCGTCACCAACTATTTTTGCCTATGCTTCGATGACACAACCCAGTCCACCACAACATGAAGGAATGCTAAGCGTCTGGAAAGTATAACTGCAGCCCTCTCAAGTTTGAGAGGGTAGTCCAAACCTTATCCCAGAATGACATGTCACTTACTTTTCCACACTATATGAAGCAAGTCACAACCATCCACCCCACATCTCCAACATTTGTTATGAGATAAAGTAGCCACCCAGTTTAATCTATGGGGCTACAAAAACCATTTTTTTAAAACCTTAAAGTAAGTACATTTCAGTTTTGCCTCTCAGCATACTTTCAGGGGTAAATCATTTTGAATACTAGGCCTCAGGCGTATCTTGACGATGTAAAACTGTCTGTTAGAAACCCTTGAAAAAGTCTACAATTGGTTCTGTATGTGGTACTTTGAAATTTGGGACCGCGTGGGAGACAGGGCCCTACCCCTGTCTATCCCGGTATTAGCGAATCGCGAATGGTCAATGCGGTATGTACAAGTGCTTTATATAACGTTTCATTGATAAATGCACTATGTATACGTTATTATACATTGACTTCGTGGGTTCCATCTTAGAGCGGTGGCCATCTTATGGTTGCCCTCACATAGGCTACATATTACGAGCAAATACGGGCCTTTAGAGCTCCCCGTCCTTCGGCCACCTGTGATTAGCATCAGGGTTTGACACACCGTAAAGCCTTTTCATCCCACACGAGCCTCCAGCTAATCTCTTTCACACCTGACTGTTCCTGCTTTATGGCTTGTTTTCCAAACAGGAGATGCTCGTGTTTATTGGGGCCTGTTGATATCTGATGTGGGATCTGAGCCTTGCTGGGTAAATAATTGTGGGCTGGCTTAACTGGAATGTGGGATGGTCATCATGACTCTGCCTTTTCGTTTGTAATAGATACATGTAGATGACCGTATCAGAAAACAAGGAATGTGTGCCTGAAGCATGATATTTTGTATTTAAGGAGAAGCCCGTTTCTGTAACTTTAAGCAGTCTCCTGAGAATATACACGCTGTTGTACTTCTAGGATACCTGTAATTGGTCTGCAGCCAATAAACTGATCTTTGACTTCACCCAGAAGACTCTGTGTTTCTGTAGGTCTGAAACAGGAAGAACCCAAAGTCTTAGGGTGTGTTCCCCTGCACCGCTGGGCTTAAAGTTCCCAGTACTTCAGTTGGCGCCCAACTCGGGACGATTTCAGCGGTACCAGTCCAAGCCAGAGGTTCGTGAGGAGCTTTGTGTGGAAATTCTGGAGGAAGGCCGCCACTTCATCGACCCCTGCATGTCGATGTGGTCCGAAAGTTTTTTCTGCGAGGTTCTCCGCGTCCCGACGGCTACGAAGGACTGCTGCCCTGATTAATCGCCCTGTTTTGGACCCTCGACGATTTTGGTAGAGCGAAACAATCGAGAGAGTCTTCTGGTGACGCCATCAATCATCGATATTCAGTTAAGTATAAGTGGAGCGTCTCCCAGTTTGCTTGGTATCCTTCGGGATTTTTGGTATCCTTCGGGATCGCTTTGATTTGGAGCTTGCAAGTCCCAAAGCCAGAGGACTCGTGTATTCACGAGAATATCGTAATCGATAATCCTTTGAAGTTTGAAACTAGACTAGTGAGCGCAAGATGCCTGGTTCTAGTGTATTTGGAAGATTGTTTTGTTTGGGTTGAGGAAGGGATTTCCAGTTAGAGGATTCATGTCCGGTTCCTCCAATTGGAACTCCAACTTATGAGCTTTATGTAAAACATGGCGTGGGCCCCATTGCATATAATGAAGTATGGATCCGATACACCAGAAAGGACAGTGTTTTAAAATGGCCCCAAAATGGTAGTTTCGATACAGATATCTTAGATAATTTGGAAGTTAAATTGTTTAAAAAGAAAGCCCGGCCGGCGATGTTCGATTCTTTCCGCCTATGGCGAAAGGAAGCCAAACAGAAGGAAATTAAGCTAGCGAAAAGGAATAAGAGAGAAAGAGGTATGTCAGTGATGCAAGCGCCTGTGCAATTTAAAGATAATGAGGAGGAACAAATGAATGAGCAGTTACAGCGGCAGCGCAAACTAGGGATCGATAAATGTTAGCCTGTTTTGTCACCCCTTGTGCAAGATGAGACAAAAGAGAAAGAGAAAGATTCCCTAATGTCCCATTTGCTAAGTTCGCCACCCCCGTATGCGCAAAATGCCACCGCACCTCCACAACTTGTAAATGTGCAGCCTCCAGTAAATATGCCGCAAGCCTTCCCACAACCGCCAGCTCCTCCTCAGCTGGCTCCTAACCCTACAGTGCAGCCCTCTCAAGGGCCGCCAGTTTTGCTACCTGTTGCCCCCGCACTTCCTGCGACTTTGCCTAGCACGCCAGCGGCCTCCCCTGGCGCTCCTTCTTACACTACCCAGGTACCTGTATCTGAATCCGCTTTTCTTCCCTCTGTCTATCCCCCCGTTTTCGCCTCAACTTCTCCTTCAGCACGACAACGACTAGCTAATGTGGTTACTAGTTTAATGTCTCCTCTCTTTGGGTCATCTAGTGCGACTCCTGGTTTACAACGTAAGCAATTGCGTAGTCAGCTGCCTGGTCCTGACGAGAAAGAGGTGTTAGATCATTTGGCGCGTAGGTGGATTGGTTTCCCTTCACTCTACAATGTGGAATCAGTTGTTAACGTTTTCCACCAATGGGATGCCCCAAAACAGAGGTATGTCTTTGACAAAATGTGTGAATTCCTCTGTGAGGAATTGGAGGATCTTGGTTCAAACCCAAACCCACAGGAGTTGTGTCGAGTGCGCTTTGATTTTGGAACAGGTACAATTGTGGGTCCCGATGTAGATAAAGCAGTTGGGATTTTACTGTCCTTCAGAAATGATGATTGCCAGCAATCGTTGTTTGAGCAGGATTTCCCTGTGGGGAAGAAGGTAAAAGCATGCCAATATCCAATGCGTGAGGTTCCTCCAGTTTGGAGACCTGGTGATTTGGCTGCTAACCCACCTGTTCAGCCATATTTTCAGCGTGTTTGGGTACATGTTCCATGGAAGCATTCTGAGGTGTTAGCACTTAAGCAGACATTGCCTGACCCCCCGTAAAAACCCTACAGGATATTATAAGGAGTTATCACAAACTGCAGAATCGTGTGTCATGAATATGGCTGACATAGATATGTTGTTTGGGAATGTGGTTCCACAGCCTTTATGGGGATCCATTCGTAATGTAGATCACGCTGCAGAATTAGGTAACACATGGGCTAATATCATTGCTGCAGATGCTGGCCAAGTTGGTGGCGCGAAGCCTGACCCTTTAGTAGCAGAACTCCCTGGTAGAATTATTACATACATGAAGACTATAATGCCCGCGATGCGCGTAAATTGGGATAAACTATCCGCATGCAAGCAGAAGAAAGATGAGACAGTGTCCGATTTCTTCAGAAGGTTTGAAGAAACGTTTATCGACCACAGTGGTCAGGACATGAGCACTGAAGGTGGCCAACGGTTATTTGTGGATAAATTTGTGCAGAATCTACTTCCCGAGTTGTGTAAGAAATTAAAAGATTCAGAAGGTTCTTGGGCTGTTTCCTCTTCAGCGCAAATACTGGCTACTGCACAGTATTATGAAAATAGAGATAAAGACGAGAAGGATAGAACAGATAAGAAAACGAAAGAACTGAAAACAAAGGTCCTCTTGCAGCAGGCTTATCCGCCACGTGGAGGACAGAATAATTATAGGCAAACACAAGGTATCTATCAGCAACCCCAACAATTTCAGAATAATCAGCAAATGAATGGGTATTATCAACCACGCATCCCTGTAGGTCCCAATCAATGTTCATATTGCAGAGAGGAAGGTCATTTCAAGTATAGTTGTCCTAAATTAATGCAGCGTAACAGTAATGCGTATGGCGCAAGAGGTAGAGGTGGGCAGCAAGCTCCTAGAGGTAGAGGGCGTGGAAATGTTCCCCAGAACGCGCGCCCTCTTCCGCCTCAAAATACGATAAATAGCTTTGATCAGCAGGCCAATGCAACTGGTAATACAGCTCAGTACTACAATAATGGTTATTATGCAGAGGACGATAATGTGGAAGGTAATGATTACTAGGACAGCCGTAGACAGAGAGAGGGAGTTGTTTCAGTGCCAGTGGATCAGAGCGGACCATATGTTAAAGTGACTACAGCGGGTGTAACAGAGCCCTTTCTGCTAGACACTGGTGCTGCAAAGAGTTCAATTATGCATTCAAAACTCCCTGGCGCGCCTTTGTCTGGCGAAATGAATGTTTCAGTAGGTTTTTCTGGCGCCCCAGTTAGGAACCCGATTTCTAGTCCTATGTCACTTTCTGTTGGACCTTGCGAGTTAAAAGCACCCCTCATTCTAACAACAGGTTGTGGTGAAAATTTGCTAGGATTAGATTTGTTAAAAAGATTGCATGCAACGCTGTATTGTTCTCCCTCAGGAGCACAACTTACATTAGGTGAGGAAGTGATTTCCCCTATGTATTTGTCTAAAAATGCAATGCCACCCGAATTGTCATCCCTTCAGGATGTCCTTTGGGCTACTGGTCCCAATGATGTGGGTCTTTTGGAAATACCGCCATACGTGGTCACTTTAAAGGCCAATGTCAGATTGCCACGTATTCCCCAGTACAAGATCTCCAATGAAGGTTAGAAAGCGTTGCTAGCAATTGTCAGTGATTTGATTAAAAAGGGCGTAATTGAAGAGACAAGAGGCAACGTTTGCAAGAGTCCTGTTTTACCTGTCTTAAAACGAACGGACCCTTCACAGCCACCTGTTTACAGATTCGTGATTGATCTCAGAGAGGTTAATAAGATTGTTGTGCCACAGTTTCCAGTTGTCCCTGATATAACTGCCTTGTTAACTATGATTCCAGCCTCCGCTGCATGGTTTTCAGTGATAGATTTGAAGAATGCCTTCTTTAGCATCCCAATTGCAGAGGAGAGCAGAGACATTTTTGGCTTCAGTTTAGGAGGTCGAAGCTTCCGCTTTAAACGCGCTCCCCAGGGCTACTGTGAAAGTCCATCAAAATACAGTCAGGCTTTAAAAGCGCAGCTTGATGCACTTGTTTTACCTAGTGGCGCTATCCTCATTCAGTATGTTGACGATTTGTTAATCGCCGCGGATACTGAAAAGATTTGTAAAGATGCTACATTGTCATTGTTGCGTCATTTGTCTGCCTTTCATCACAAAGTGTCCCTCTCAAAAATGCAATATTGTCGACAAGAAGTGACCTACTTAGGTCATCTCTTATCGAAGGAGGGAAGGAAACTGACCCCAGAAAGAATTCAAGCCATTACACAGTTGAGTGTGCCAAGAACACAGAGAGAAGTGCGTGCTTTCTTGGGCATTACTTCATACTGTAGGCATTGGATACCAAATTTTTCTTTGCTGGCAAAACCTTTGTTAGCATTAACATGTAAAGACACACCGAATCCTATCCCATGGTCTGAAGAGTGTCAGAAAAGTTTTTGGGAATTGCGTAATGCATTATGTTCAGCTCCTGTGTTGGGTACCCCCGACTACAGTAAGCCTTTTACATTGTATGTTCATGAAAAAGATGGTTGCGCATTATCAGTGTTAACACAGCCTTTTGGCGACAGACCGCGTCCATGCGTGTATTTTTCGTCAACCTTGGACCCGGTAGCGAGGGCATTGCCAAGTTGTTTGAGATCTACAGCCGCCGCAGCTATGTCTATTCGACAGTCTGTTGGTCTAGTGATGGATAATACACTGATTGTTATGGTTCCACATGCGGTGGACACATTGTTAAACAGGACCAAGACGCAGCACTTAACTAGTGCGCGATTGTCCGGATATGAATTGACACTGCTAGCAAATCACATACACATAAAGAGATGCAACACGTTGAATCCAGCTACATTATTGCCAATCCCAGCAGACCTAGATGAGATTGAGCAACATTATTGTCTGTTCAGAACAGAAGAAGAGACAAAAGGGAGAATAGATCTTAAAGATACTCCCCTGACCAAGTGTGATGGTACCTTATGGGTGGATGGTTCGTGGTTCAAGCTTCCAAATGGTGATACGACTGCTGCATATGCTATCACGATTTTGCACACGATTGTGGAAACTGCACGTGTGCCACATAATTCGGCCCAAGCAGCAGAATTAATTGCCCTTACAAGAGCATGCGTGTTGTCTGAAGGAATGAAAGTGAACATATATACGGATAGCCAGTACGCCTTTGGCGTGGCTCATAGTTTTGGGCGATTGTGGAGAGAACGTGGGTTCCTGACTTCGCATGGAGCTAAAATTCAGAATGGCAAGTTGGTGAATGATCTCCTTGAGTCGCTGACCCTACCGTTACAAGTTGCGATTATGAAATGCAGTGCGCACAAGAAAATCACTGATGATGTTGGTCGTGGTAATGCGTTTGCTGATGAAATCGCGAAAGAAACAGCAAAAGATGTGAAGACTCGACTGTATGTTGCAGGCCCTGCAAGATGGATTGGTGATGTTGGAATGTGTGAAAACACAATAGAGAGTGTGAAGTCCCTTCAAGCTGAAGCCACAGAGAAAGAGTTGAGCAAGTGGAGAGAAAGTACAGGTAAAGTGGATGAGAATGGTTGTTGGGTTGATTTGTCAGAACACCGGCGATGGTTGTTACCTGATGCATATGTGCTTCCAGTGGTTACTATGGCACATGGAATGGCACATATCAGTATGAAAGGAATCTGTAAGTTGTTGGCTCCAGTATGGCAGAATGCTGGAATTCCCAAGTGTGCAGAGAATGTGGTCAAGAATTGTATGGTATGTTTGAAGTATAACCCTGGTAGGGGAACCCCAACTCCAGCTGGTCATTTTGCACCTCCATCATATCCATTTGAAGTTTTGCAGCTAGATTTTATCCACATGGAAAGGTGCAACAACCTGAAATATGTATTGGTTGTTGTTTGCGCTTTTTCAAAATGGATAGAAGCATATCCCCTAAAAGACAACACTGCTTTATCCACAGCCAAAGCCCTTGTGAAGGAATTCTTTCCTAGGTTTGGAATGCCAAGAATGGTGTGGAGTGATAATGGGAGTGAGTTTGTGGGTCGAGTGATGAAGAATGTGTGTGAGGGATTAGGGATTAAGCAGAAGTTTCACGCTGCAAATCACCCCTAATCAGCTGGATTAGTAGAGTGCTACAATGGCACTCTGAAGCTGAAAGTAGCCAAAATCCAGGCGAGTTCCGGTCTTAAATGGCCTGACGCTCTGCCTCTAGCACTCCTATCCACAAGAATGACTGTGCATTCACGAGTGGGACTCAGTCCATACGAGGTGGTTTTTGGCCGCCCAGCCAATGTATGGGGTGTGCCAAGACCGACGAAATTCAGCGAAATCGAACATTCAGTACTGCTTGATTATTTGTCTGAATTGACGGCTAAATTGCGTGTTTTACACCAACAGGTGCATGATACTCTCCCCCAGGCCTCTGAAGCTCCAGGACACCCTATTGACCCTGGCACGTGGGTGCTCATCAAGAACTTCCAGCGAAAGAGCAATGATGAGCCCCGTTGGATTGGCCCTCACCTCGTACTTCTGTCTACAAGATCAGCTGTTCGAGTAAAGGGGAAGAAGAACTGGATTCACGGCGCCCACATCAAGAGGATCCCTTTGCCTCTACCATATGACCAGTGGGTCCAGGAGGGTATTGCCGACTCTGAAACAGACACTGTACCTCGTTTTGTACCATTTAGTGATGCACGCGTAAGAGGCACAACTTCAGCACAACAGAGTGACGATATTTTGCAAGAAGCTGTGCCACCGTCAATTCGATTGGACACTGCAGAGCCTGAACTCTTGTTTCAAGATCAGACAGTACCTGGCCGTCTCCGCTATAACTTGAGACCAAGGCCTATGGACAAATAAATATTCTTTTCCCTTACCTTTTTGTTTTTGATATCATAGCTCTCCCATCTGCAGGACTTTCTTGATTTTTGTTTTTCGAACCCCCATCCGGGTTCAGCCGCAGGGTCGTGGTGCCAAGACTTTGGGGTACAGGCCGAAGACGTTAGGTCAATGGTTCTGGTTGGTCTAGGGCGTTCCCTGGACTGACAGGCGTACTCCTTAGCAGAAGATACTCACCCGCCGCGAGCGGCACGATTAGAGGATGGAGTTTTTCAAGATGGAGAGACTCACTGAGGAAATGAACTTTAAAGCGAAAATATGTAAAATAATGAAGAGCAAACGTTTTGTATTATTATGTCTGTTTATACTATGTAGTATAATTGTGTTTTCTGTAGGATTTGTATTCTTCTCCTCTCAAGAGCCCATTTCACCCACTGTACAGCCTATACCTCCTCCTACTGTCTCCTCACACTCTTTTCACCCTCTGCCTGAACACGAACAAGCTAGACGATCAGAGTTTGTAAACAACTCATTTATTCAGCTCCTGCACCAACTAGTCATGAATACAACCAATTGCTGGGTGTGTGGTTTAATGCCACATACTATTAATAAGGGTATTCCTTATCTAGTGCTGCCGTTTAGTTACAATGGATCGTCATGGACATTCCAGACCATGTTTCTCTTTGCCCTAGATGCCTACTCCCCGCGACAACCGCGTTCCATCAGACCTAGCACCAATAATAAAGCCTTAATGAAAGGAGTTGCCGATATGAGCAGAGATATCGACGCATACTCATCTATACCCAAGGAGGAATTGAGAGCTTATGTAGGGTGGAACGCGACGGGGTATATTATTAGTCTGGGTGAAAGGCAGCGGAAAATTTCATCCCCAATCTGGGCCGTACCCCACATAGGTCGGTTCTGTTTACAAGGTAATGGTCAGAATCCAAGAGCTCAACTGGGGAGAAGTGACTGCACTGAAACGTACACTTTTCCATCGCAGTTTTCCCCTGCGTTTTTGGCTGCCAAGGGTACATATTTTGTCTGCAGTGACCGAGCATATACATGGTCGCCCCCTGATTTCTCGGGCACATGTTATATTGCAAATCTGCTACCGCCAACATTTACTGCCGCCTCTGACTATCACAAGACCAGAGTTGTGAGAGGCGTGATTAGTAAGGAGGATACTGCCGGTCAGGAAGCAGGAGACTTCTTTTTGGGTTTCCTGCCGTTTTGGGGACCTATGGTTAATAGTAGGAACCTGAGACAACTGACTCGTGTGGTTGAATCCACTGTTAATGTTACGGCTGATGCCCTTGGTAATTTGACAGCTGAGCTCCAAGCGGATCGCCTCATGACTTTGCAGAACCGCATGGTTCTAGACGTTATGCTTGCAGACCGGGGTGGGGTATGTAAGGTTATCCAATCTAGCTGTTGCATTTTCATACCAGATAACGCTCCAACAGTTTATCAAGCCATCTCCAAACTGCATAAAATATCTGAATCCATACACGTGGCTAAAGGAGATTGGTCACTGGTGGGGTGGTTCTGGGAATTGATATCTGCCTGGGGTTGGAAGATTCTGATGGTCATTGGAATGATCTTAGCCATCCTTTTCCTGTTCTGTCTGAGCATACAGTGTGCTCCTGCGATATGTGGCCTCTGTGCTACATTATGTGTAAGGAAACCTGTATCGAAGGACGAGCTAAGTAATAGGATGATGCTACAGCAACATCTCCATGACTTCGTGAACATTGACCTAGACTCGGATTGATGTGAGCATAGTTATTGCCTATGTAAGGGCAAAAGGAGGGTCTGTGGTACTTTGAAATTGGGGACCGCGTGGGAGACAGGGCCCTACCCCTGTCTATCCCGGTATTAGCGAACCGCGAATGGTCAATGCGGTATGTACAAGTGCTTTATATACTGTTTCATTGATAAATGCACTATGTATACGTTATTATACATTGACTTCGTGGGTTCCATCTTAGAGCGGTGGCCATCTTATGGTTGCCCTCACATAGGCTACATATTACGAGCAAATACGGGCCTTTAGAACACATGCGCCTTCCTTTGACTTCTCTGTGACCTGGGCAGCTTGGCTCCGCTGCCCCAGGTCAGTCCGGTCTCACGAGCTCCCCGTCCTTCGGCCACCTGTGATTAGCATCAGGGTTTGACACACCATAAAGCCTTTTCATCCCACACGAGCCTCCAGCTAATCTCTTTCACACCTGACTGTTCCTGCTTTATGGCTTGTTTTCCAAACAGGAGATGCTCGTGTTTATTGGGGCCTGTTGATATCTGATGTGGGATCTGAGCCTTGCTGGGTAAATAATTGTGGGCTGGCTTAACTGGAATGTGGGATGGTCATCATGACTCTGCCTTTTCGTTTGTAATAGATACATGTAGATGACCGTATCATAAAACAAGGAATGTGTGCCTGAAGCATGATATTTTGTATTTAAGGAGAAGCCCGTTTCTGTAACTTTAAGCAGTCTCCTGAGAACATACACGCTGTTGTACTTCTAGGATACCTGTAATTGGTCTGCAGCCAATAAGCTGATCTTTGACTTCACCCAGAAGACTCTGTGTTTCTGTAGGTCTCAAACAGGAAGAACCCGAAGTCTTAGGGTGTGTTCCCCTGCACCGCTGGGCTTAAAATTCCCAGTACTTCATGTAGAGGAAAAAAACTATTACCTAGCACATGTAAAGCACTAGTCTGTAAGCACAAAGTCTAATATATTCCTTTGTAGACTTTGGATGGAACACAAAGGAGCAAAAATGATTGTTAATTCAACCGTAATATTTACTAATTCATGTGGGGCTGCCACAACTTAACACATAAGTAACATATTAATATATTGATTGAGGTGAGCAAGGTGAAATAGATGACAATGTGATGCTAAACGTAATGTGTTACAAAAGATACAAATATATATACAATGATGCAAATCAATAAAGATCTGTCCCTTCACGTTTTTTTTAACATATTTTCAACAACCCCTTTGTGATCCATAACTTACTTTGGGCTGGGAAAATTGATGGACATGAGCTGTAATGACCGTCGACGTTTCGGCCCTGAAGTGCGTGTGAATACGAGTGCATCACAGCGGGTCTACCTCAGGACTAAAAAGAGTGGTGGGCAGCCTATGGGTGGCAAGGAGATTTATATGTGTATTAGATGTCTTTCATGAAATGAAAAATAATTATATGTGAAGGTCGCAAAACTACACAACTCATCAAAACCAAGGAATTGTAATTAATCCAGCACATCCAAAATTGTGTCAATGGTGGATGGCTTGAGTCCAAACAAGCTGTTAAAAAGAATAAAATCACGTAAGCCCTCACCTCATACCAGTTTTGGGAGTTAAAGTATAGGGTGAAGGCGGTAATACACTTACCATGAATCAGGTTTTCCACGGTGGACACCTGTGGAGGTTTTTTCTTTTTTCTTATAACTTGTGAGTAAGAGTGGGGGTAGATGAATTACCCCACCAAACGCCAAGGCAAGAGTCCCCCATTCAGGTTGGAATCTAGAGAGTAAAGAAATTAATAAGCAAACCGTTCTACAGTGTGAGAAAAAAAGACAGACACCATGCTGCTCACTGGATGCGTGACCTACCTTGTCTGAAGTATCAGAGACAAGGACATCTTAATGGGCTACTCTCTGGCTGGGATCTAGAATTTAACGAAATCAGAGAATCATGTTTTCGGTGTTGTTTCACAATTAGAAATGCGGAAAAATTAGGCTTGCGTAAAAGCATGTAAAGCCTACCTTCCATCAAAGAGAGCACAATCAATGTGCAGCCTGCTCAGCATGGAAAGGTCACGAAAGCGTTGAGGCTTGGGTATTTACAAAGCCTAGATTGACAAAACATCACCAGCGTATCAACTATAGTCTGCGTGCACGTTCGGAATCAGCAACTAAGGGACCACTGATGTGCTGCGAGTTGAGGATTGACAAAGTAGCTATGCTAGCAACAATTTTTCAAAAAGTGGCAGTATTTTGGAGGCTGGGCAGCATGTATGTGAAGAGTGATTACACTAACTGACCTGATTTATAAACCTCACATGTGGGCTAAAGAAACAGCCTTTGCTTATAAGTGTGGCAAAGCTGACATAGACATAATACTGTCATCATTCCCCAAATCAGTATTGCCTATCTAAATAAAATCTTTTGACCACTGACAATTGTGGGATTTTTAATGTGAGTTATAGTACAAGCTTGTTCCTAGAAAAGAATGACAATGGTACCAGCACATATCTGTACTAATGTTATTTATAACAGGTTAATACACAGGCATATTCCTTCTGCAATTTTTAAATATCACATAAGTCGATATGAATGTCATTGTGTTATTTACATAGTGATACAATTTATAAAAAATTAGTGAAAGGAGGCCTAACTAAAAGTTAAGACATGATCTTGTTACCGCATCTCCCATGATTTTTTAAACACAATTAAATATGGCCTATGTGGATAAACACGACCTGTTATTGATTGTAAGAAAATATTATGGATTATACAACCATCATTATTTGACAGTAGTTTTAGACCAAAATGGTGAAGACATCCTTATGTACACTGAGTCTAAAAACCGAAAAATAATTTGGGGGATAGATTTGTTAAATTGAAATATCATACTAAACAAGTTGTGAGATGGATGACATAAACATGGTTGAGAACTTCCAATCATTGCACCACCCTGGCCAACGATAGTGTGATAATATACACAATCATTATCTTACAATTAGTCTGTTGGAACATAGCAAGAATACGAGTTAAGTCTGCCTTAGAAGTGGAGTTGGCCTAACTGTCCATATGTCTCCTCTATTTCATTCGACCCCAGTGCCACTGTGTCTAAGGTATGTATCCATTTGCATTCCTTAATATTTAAGGAAGATGCAATGCTACCGCCTCTAGGATGAGAGCAGATCTTTTCCAGTACCCACCATCTCAGGCTCTCAGCTTGATGGTCCAAGTTAGAAAAGTGCTTAAGCATTGGGGCACCTTGTACCTTGCAGCGTATCCTGATGCAATGTTGCAGGATTCTTGTGTTCACCTTCTGGGTGGTTTGGCCTATGTATCATTTATCACAGGGTTATTTTATTGCATAAATGACATTGGAGCTGTTGCAATTGGTATGATGTGGTAATGTATATGTCCGATCTGTGTGTGTACATGTAGTACCTTCCATAGTGAGTTTACATGCCTTACAGTGGCTGCATTTAAAGTGGCCTGAGAGGGGTGGTAAATTCAATTGGGCTCTGATGTCAGGTGTGCGTGGATTTTCCAGGTATGCCCTGACCACAAAGTCCTTCACATTTTTGGCTCTCTTGAAGGCAAATATTGGACCCTCCGTTGTGCCTATCTCCATTGCCACTAGGTTCCAATACTTTTATCTTTCATGACTTCTGGAGTTGAATGTGGTCACACACACCAGTTTCTCTACATGTGTTTCCTTAGGTCTGACTTCTAGGAGGGTGTTCCGTGGGCAATACCATGCTCTTTTCCTGGCTCTGTTAAGTAAACCCTTTGGGTAGCCCCTGTGAACAATTGTGCCTTAATCTTAAGAATTGTCCATAGGGCAGGTTATCTCTTAGGCTCCTAGGGTGATGTGAATTCTATTTTAGCTGGGTGTTCCATTCAGTGGGCTTTCTGAAAAGAGTTGTGAAGATTATGGCATCTTCAGTCTTTAGAATGAGGTCAAGGAAGCAAATCGATTCCCTATCATACGTCATTGTAAACTGGATGTCAGGTGACTTGCTGTTCAGCCAATTCCTGAAATCAATCAAACTTCTTTCAATTCATGTCCAAACCATCAGGACTTCGTCAATATATCTTTTCCATATTTGAAGTTTTCTAAAAAAATAATTGTCATGATTATATAAGTGTTTGTCCTCATGAGCTTCATGAATCGATTTGCTAGACTCGGAGCAAACCTGGCTCCCATAGCAACACCCTTGCATTGGTAATAGAACTGATTCTGAAAGACCAAATAGTTTTTGGTCATGGCGATTTCCCATAGAGTCACTATGAATTCTGTTGGGATCCAATGTGGTGTAGGGCGCCTTTCCGGAACTTTTCATGTTACTTTCAAGGCCTGGTCTTGTGGGATGCTCGTTTAGAGTGAAGTCACATCTAGCGTTACCATAAATTGTGTAGCGGAATCAAATGGTTGGTTTTCCACTATCTGAATGATGTGCATGGTATCTCGCACGTATGATCTTGTTTCGTTGACCCATGGTTGTAAGAGGCTGTCAATGTATTGTAGTGAAGGCAGCGTTTTAGATACATACATTGCTATGTTAGCACAAGCGACTTAGATGTTAGAAACGCCATCTTGCCACTTCTGCTGCTTTTGCACATGACACTGCAGGCACATGTTATTATTTGAAAACTGCTTGCTTGCCTTTTCTTCACATGAGAACTGTCTGTTGTTCACATCCCTAGACGTGCACTGAAACAGTCTGAGCCACCAAGCAATGTATGTTTTTGAGTTCAGGTTGATCGGCCCACGCTCTAGCCATAACACGCACACAGCTGCAAATATCTGAAAGTCGAGAGCCTTTAATATTGCAGTGTGCATGCATTAGACACACATTCTGGAGAAGAACTTTTCCAGGCGCAGAGCAAAGCTGATCCTGTGATGTGATTCACCTAAGCAGATCTTTACGGTATGGGGTTCCCCATTCAAGCCTAGAGACCTTCTATTAGTATAATAATACTAGCTTACTAGCGAAGGGAGGGTGGTTGTATTCCACGGTCAGTTGTAATATGATTTCTCCCTTCATTTTCTATGGGATTGTAACAATGCTGATGGTTTTAATTGTAATCATTTGTCTGCTTATGTTAGCCAAAGTACTGCATCTTAGAACACGTAGTTTATAAAATAAACATTTTAAACTTTACTGTGTCTCTGATTACTCTTGTAGTGGACGGATATGAGAATAATAACAAACAGGTATTTCTGATTCCCGCCATTCCTGAGAGTACTCTAAGTCGCTTGTTCTGGGATGTCTATACATTGGGAGCTCCGAGAGAATACGGATAACGAATGGGACACTGATGCTAGTCGGATTGGGTTTCTGGGTACTGAGGTGAGTTTTTGGTACACCGCAATTCACTGAGGTCCTGGTTTCCTGCGCATAGTTCTGTGCATGAGCAGAATCCCTGCAACATAGCGCACCTAACGTTTGGTCTACTGATTTGAAACGCCTTAGTAGTGCTTATATTAGTCCACAACACCCTCACTCTTGTTTCCGGATAGCGGGAGTGACGGTTTTATCCTACCTGTTTGTGCGATAGGTTCCCTCAAGCTTGATAATTACAAAGGTTTTTATATTTCTGAACCCTTGTGCTACTGTAATATCCATTGTTGTTCTACTCTGTGTCCTTATGGCGGTCGATATTGCAGCGCATAGCCGTACACCTCTGCGGCGTCATTTGACGCAGTTTGGGGTGCCGAATGATGGGATGGCCATTATTTTTGTGGTGAGTGCCGATCCGTCCTACCCCTACACTCCTGGGTGACTATGCCGGCGGTGAATGCAGATGATGATACGTTTCACTCCTATATTCCCACGCGGCTCCCAGCAAACTACAGGCCATATAGGATGCAAGAAATTTCTATTTCAGCTTGGCAGCATCGCATTTGGTTTAATGGCGCCCTTCCCCATGCGGTTACACCAGTTAGAATGGGCCCTTTGTCAATTCCAGGGGCCACTTGGCCGGTGCTGGCTGGCTTTACGCCTCATCCTCGATATTTGAATGTTGCGGTGGATGAGTTGCGTGTCCTCCACCCTGATTACTGTGTATATAGTGCAATACGTCTCTCGCAACGTGCAGGTGGGGGCACCTGCTGTTGCGGGACAGCCAGCTGGCCAGGCCGGGGTTGTTATTAGTCCCGTCATGGTTAATTCGGTTATGCGCAAGCGCCCCCAAAATAAGGACGATTTGCCTTATTGGCTTGCTGAGAAATTTGACCAGCTGGAAGCAGTATTTCCGCACTCTACTCCTGTGGAGAAACACAGGATCCTCACCATTAGTTTGCAGAAAGACTTAGTCCCGGAGGTGTCCGATTGTGACAACTGGGGTCAGGTTTTTGCAGCGGTCTACTCGAAGTGCTTCGGCACCCCATCTATGGCCGTGCTTCCCTCCGTCATCAAACGTGTTCAAGATCCACACGGTCTGGAGGCGGCAGTCGAGTTGGGAATGCGGCTTGTCGGTGTGTTCAACGTAGTTGCCACTCTCGTCCTTGGTAATCTCAAGGGAGATGCGGTACAATTTCAAGTGGCTAATGGCTTAGCCCGCGTCGATGAGCTCGATAAGCCCCGAGAGTTGCCTAAAATTATTGCGGAAGCTTATAGAACTATTGGCCGCAGTGGTTTAGGGATTATGCCAACTATTGTCATTCCAGACTTAATACAGCAAACTAAGGTGAGTTCGTCTGTCAAAGACGATCGTCCAACTTTTACTAAACAAAATTGCCGAACAAAGAAAAGGGGGAAGCAGCAGCAGAAACAGGGGTCTCGTCCTGCGTCTCCTGTACAGGCGACTGGTGAACGCACATACGATTTGCGCGACCGCCCTAGTATTAGGTCACCTGATAGATTTCAGGTTACTGAACAACGTTCTCCTCGTTCTTCACAGGAAACCTCGGTCTCACAGTCTGGTGGCGGAGAACGTGGCAAAGGTCGGGGTGCCCAACAAGGACGTGAAACACCCCGTCAGCCTGACGGTAAAGGCAAGCAGGACGAGTTTGCACGTCAACGTCCCCCCTCTCAGAAGAAGAAAGTTGCTGCACTAACAGCGAGGTATGCCACAGATAGTGAGAACGCAGCTTCGGAACCTGACATGGGCACTAACGCTGCTCGACAGCACAGCGGAGGTTACAGTAGTGCGGCAAGCACTGTGTCCATATCTGGAGGCGACAGCAACTGACATGTTCATTACTGTAGAAACTGCTGACACTAGAGTGGCTCCCCCTGACAGACTATATGACATAGTCCTCTTAATTGAAGGTGACATACAACGTACAATAAGAGGGATTTTTTGGGATAATCTGACCTCTTCATATGATATTCTCTTAGCAGAGGCGGACTGGTCCCCGGCTTTCATTTTGGATGCTCCTAGAGGGGAGGAGGTAATCCTCCCGTCCTTTGCGCACACGGTACCAAAGGAGCACACTGAAAGGTTTGCCAAAGAGTGGGCTCAGGTGCATGCTCCGGCGTTATACTGTACTCAGGTTGGGTGGGATAAATTGTCTCCAAGCCATGAGATTCCTTTACGGTCCATGCCCCAGCCGCAGCCCCAATATCCCATGCGCTGCGAAGCTCGATCTCACGTCGCAGAAATCCTTGAGCAATTGAATTATCAGGGTGTTATTGAATCCTGTGTGTCACCAATGAATAATCCTTTATTCACTTTAACGAAGCCTGATGGGTCGTACTGCCTAGTTTTGGATTACCGGCATTTGAACTCTCATTGTCGGACGTGTACTGTACAGAATACCCACAGTTCTGCCCTCGTTGATAGTCTCGTGCGTAAAATGTTTAAAACCACACTTGACATATCCAATGGCTTTTACAGCCATAACCTGTCCTCTATTAGTAGTCAGTGGACAGCGTTTACTTCTGTCGGCAAACAAAAACAGTTTAAGAGATTAGCCATGGGCTATAAAAACAGCCCTGGCATCTTTCCCGCACGTTTTGTCTCTCTGTTAGAGAGCATTGTCCCTGATGCGTACTCGTGTTGATGATATCTATCTCACGGACGACGAGTTGTGGCCGCATCTGTGTCGCGTTGATCGCATCTTTGTTATGTTTGCAGACTTCGGTTACAAATTTTACTTTGCGAAGTCTCACATTGCAGAGTATACAGTGTTGTTTTTGGGCTACGAGCTCAACAATGAAGGTCGAGGATTAGCTCCTCACTTTCTGGAGAAGTGCGCATGCTTGCGTGCTCCTACAACACTGAAAAAATTGCAGTCTTTGCTGGGCTTTCTGAATTTCGGTCGTACTTACATTCCCGATTATGCCCAGCGTATCAAGCCGCTATATGCCTTGGTACAACCTACTTTTTCCAAATCGAGCTGGCTGCCAGAGCATTCAGCTATTTTGCAATCTTTGCAGGCTGATCTTCTTGCTTTGAAATACTTACTGACACGTGATAACTACACTAATCTGGTAATAAGAATTGTGCCGGGCGCAGTGGGTTTCACGTACTTAACGTTCAATGAGGGCGACACCGTCCCCATTGCCTACAAATCACACCTGTACACTTTGGCTGAACTGCGCTTTTCCGCAGTCGAAAAAGTTTTGACTGCGGTGCAGATGGCGATTCTTAAAGAACAAGCGCTGTCTTAAGGAAAACGCATGTTGGTGATTACACCATATCCTGCTCTAGAGGCAGTGACAAAAGCCAGTGTTCCTAAATCTAAAGCTTTGCATCCGCGTTGGATACAATGGGCCACTTCTTTAATATCACCAGATGTCACCTATATCTTTGATGCCTCATTGCAGACTCAGGAGTACTTGCAGTATGAATTCATTCATCCAGCTTCTCTGTCTTTGCGCCCGCTTGAAGATTACCATTGTGTCATTTACACTGACGGTTCGGCGCAACCGGTGACGGAATCGAAGCATGCCTATTCAGCAGCTTGCGCAATTGTGGCGGGTACTTTCGTGAATGGAGAATTCAAATCTGATGTCGTGCATACGCAGTCATTGGGTGATTGTACCGCACAGTTGGCCGAGCTCCGTGCTCTGGTGCTTGCACTGAAGTTTGCTGATCCTCAGGTTACTACTCTTATAGTGAGTGACATGTTTTACTGTGTTCTGTCTTTCAACGACAATCTATTCTTTTGGTCTCAGAATGAATATCGTGACTCCAAAGGTAGCACAATTAAGCATAAAATGCCTTGGGTTCGAGTGGCAGAACTTAAACAGCATCTGCCTCTCGTGAATGTAATTCACACTCTTGGTCACTAGCGAGTTGGTGTCCACGCTGTCGGCAACAGCTTAGCTGACGAGGCAGCGAAAACAGCAGTGGTGACATATCTAGTAGCAGCAGTTACAAGATCCAAAAGTAAGATCAATGATGGCATCTTGGCAGCTATTGCTGCTAAAAAGAATGGAAGTAATTACCCAATAGGTTTCCCTTCTCGGTACCATTATCACTTAAGTCCTGATAACGTCCCGTATGTGAGAATTAACGACGTTGGTGACAGATTGATTCCCAACGTGGACTGCAGACCGTCCTTGATACCAGCGGCTCACGAGGGTATGGCCTCTGCCCATGCCGGCGTGTCAGCTACTGTTACTCAATTACAACAGCGTTACTGGTGGCGCGGATTGTAGAAACAAACTCGCACTTATGTTCTTGATTGTGACATTTGCCAGCAGATTAAGCCGTCGACTGCTGCACGCCCTCCACAAACTCAGTTGTACATATCTAATAAACCACTTGGGTGTGTTTATTTAGATCACTGCAGTCCTTTCTCCTCTGATACTGCGTACAAGTACATCTTAGTTGCAGTGGATTCGTGCACACGTTTTCTCTGGGTGTGGCCTCAAAGGAGTGCTGATGCTCGTACTGTCATAAGGGATTTGCGTGTCTTTGTGGGAATTTTTGCGTGTGGTACCTTCCATTCTGATCAGGGCCCTGCGTTTGCCTCTAAGGCGTAGAAAGAAGCCATGAAATCTTTGGGGGTCCAAGTCACATTTTCGTCTCCATACCGACCTGAGGGTAATAGTGTAGTGGAGCGAATGAGCCGTGACTTAAAGCAATCCTTGACAGCCAGGGTTTTAGGCACTGGCCGGAACTGGTTAGCCCATCTGTATAACGTTTAACGTGCACTTAATCTCCCTAGAAGGTCTCTGGAAGGGCGGACCCCATACATGATGCTCTTTGGAATAAAAATGTTTGTCCCGGACCTTGATGGTCTAGACATGGCGACTGTAAAGATCTTACCCGTAATAGATTCTGCAGGAGCACCCGGAGCCAACGAAGAAGTCGTAGCTAGTCCCTGCCTTCCGCCAGCACCTAATGCCTCTATCAGAACCTAGAGAGCACAGGTACCAGGGGAAAACAGGGAAACAAAACAAGGTAAAAGGGGAAGAAATCTCGGTGACCACAGTCCACGACTCTTCTAGATGCAATGATATGGTGGTATCTGGTCTATGTAGATGTCTCTGGCGACTGTGTCTAGAAGGGAATGATAGAGTTAGGAGACAGAGGGAAACAAACAATGGGATGAAGTTCACTTGTAACCCAAGGAAAAGACAGTACCTAAGGTCTGTGTTTGGGAGTAGAATGTTTGTGGAGGACCCTCTGGGGGCGAAGCTGTCTAGTCGAATCCCTACAACAGATATACAGGCAGGCAGGGCGAGGCTCTGGCGAAACTGCTCCACTATAGTCCAAAACCACAGCAGCAGGGTTCCAGGCGCACTGTAGGTAGATTGAGTCTTTGTTTGCAGCGTTGGCGGGTGGACTATGTGTAGTCAAGCCTCTGACAACAAAATCCAGAGAGGCACACGGAGTATCTCTTATATCGCTGAAATTGGTACCAGCGTAGATAGTACCAGAAGGGAGTAAGTGGCCACCGGGGAAAGAACGCACCCACAGACACCCGGCCGACCCCCGGGAATGCCGCTCCTGAAAGGCGGGCGGAGCGCTGGGTATGCCAACCCCTCAGCCGGGAAGGGAAAGCACCCCAGACACCCGGCCGACCCCCAGGAGAGCTCCAGAAAGGCGGGCGGAGCGCTGGGTATGCGGGGTAGTACAGGAGGAGGGAAAGGTTAAGGGCGAAATGCCGATGGAACGGCACTCAGTAAACAACAAAAACCCTGATTGTGGAGAAACCACGGCCAGGCAGACAAACAGTCTTCAGGGGCAAAAGCTCAAGGCGGTAACGAGCCAGAAACAAGTCTCGTGCAAACGGACGCCAAGGAAGACGAATAACATCCGGATACTGAAGGAAGTCTCAGGAAACAGGAAGCGGATCCCACGACTACGAGGCAAACACTAGAACGCGAAGCCTCGAGTCCTTGTGCGTTCCGCTTTTCTATCGTCCCGTCCTTAATGGAGCATGCGCATAGACACATTCACTACTCACAGTGTCCTGCGCTCGACAATCCTGACAGTACACTCCCCCCAGAACACCCCCCACTGGTTTGGGCTTGTGGGGATTTCTTCGGTGAAACTGACGGATCAACCTAGGAGCGTGTACCTGACTTGCTGGTTCCCAAGACCTTTCTTCCACCCCATATCCCTTCCAATGAATGAGGTACTGCAAACGACGTCTGCTTCTTCTAGAGTCAACTATGGCTTCGACTTCGTATTCCTCATTCCCTTCAATAGATATGGGCGTTGGTGTGGGGGGAAGACGTGTACCTGGTTCCACTGGTTTCAATAGGGAAACATGAAAAACAGGATGTACCTTTAAACTCACTGGCAGATTTAGTTCCATAGCTACGGGATTGATTACTCTTGTAATGCTATACGGACCCAGGAATCTAGGTTTGAATTTACACGAGCCCTTTATCGGAAGGTGTTTAGAAGATAACCATACTTCATCCCCTGACTTGTATATTGGCTCTGCTTGTCTATGGAGATCTGCCCCTCTCTTATAACTAGCTTTTGCCTGATCCAAGTTGGCTTGAGTGAGTCGGTGGATGGATTGAAGGTCCTGAATAAATACCTCAACTGCAGGAGTGGTGCACTCAGAGGAAGAGAGGGATAGAAAAGCCTTAGGATGAAAACCATAAGAGCAGAAAAAAGGAGTGTACTTGGTGGATGTATGTTGACTGTTATTATACGCAAACTCTGCCATCCATACCATGTCATCCCAATCAGCCGTGGTAGTTAGTGTCTGGGCGCGTATGTATTGTTCAAAACACTGATTGACTCTTTCGGTCTGACCATCGGTCTGTGGATGATGGCTAGACGACACACGTACATCAATTTGTAACAAGGCACATCATTTTCTCCAAAACCGGGAAACAAATTGGGCACCCCTATCTGAAATTACCACTGCGGGAAACCCGTGTAATCTTACTATGTGCTGAAGAAACACAGTTGCGAGAGTGTGAGCTGTAGGGAGACCCTTCAATGGTATAAAGTGTGCAGTCTTAGAAAACAAGTCTACTACTACCAGCAACGTGTTGTGCCCCTTGGAAGACACTGGTAGTTCTACAATAAAATCGAGAGATACGGTGTGCCAGGGACCCGGTGGAGTTGGCAATGGTTGCAGTAGTCCCATAGGTTTTTGATGTGAACTCTTGCTTTGAGCACAGACATGACACGTCTTTACAAATTGTTCAACATCACTTCTTAAAGAGGGCCACCAGAACCATCTCGATACCAGTTCAATCGTCTTCTTAATCCCTGGATGTCCTGCCAAGGGGTGTGTATGACACCAGTCCAAAGCCTGTCTTTGTAAACCTGAAGTTACTAGGACTATACCCCCTTGAACGTAAGCAAGCCCATCCTTCATACTGGGTTCCACTGATTCTATCATTTCTCGGCCTTCTAAAGTGCCTTGTTCTTCCTTAGCCCTTGCTAGAAATTCCTCTTCAGACGTTCCCCCTATGATCTTATGGTGGGGGATAATAAAGGGTGGTTCTATCTGTTCTTCAGGGATCTCATATCCTATCCTGGACAATGCATCCGCCTTGCCATTCTTTCTCCCAGCTCTGTACTGGATGGTAAACTCATACTCGCTGAAGAATTGGGCCCACCTTAACTGTCTCATTGATAAGGCCTTGGCCGACTTTAAGAACTGCAGATTACGGTGATCCGTATAGACAGTGACTGTGTGTCTGGTTCCGAGTAAGTATTGCCTCCATTCCTCGAATGCCTTTTTAATAGCTAGTAATTCTTTTTCTCCTATGGCATAATTAACTTCAGCTGGTGTTAATTTATGTGAGAAATAGGCTACAGGATGTAATTCTCCTGTGGACTGGTCTACTTGGGATAACACCCCACCCACAGCAGTGTTTGATGCGTCTGCTTCTACAATGAAAGGATATTCAGGATCAGGATGTTGGAGTACCGGTGCTTGTGTAAACGCCTTCTTGAGCTCTTGAAATGCTTGCTCGGCGTCTTCTGACCAAACAAAGGGAGTACCCTTCTTCAATAGGTTCGTGATAGGTGTTACCAACCTAGAAAAGCCCTTAATAAAGCGCCTATAGAAGTTGGCAAACCCAATGAAACTCTGTATTTCTTTCACCTTTTGGGGAGCAGGCCATCTCTGAATTGCTTCTACCTTCTGGGGATCCATGGTTATTCCCCAGGGTGAAATGATGAAGCCCAAGAAGGGTACCTGTTGAACGTGGAACGTACATTTCTCCAATTTGCAATATAACTGGTTGTGTTGTAATTGTTCTAACACTTGCCTAACATGGGAGATGTGTTCCTGTACCGAGGTGGAGTAGATTAACAGGTCATCAATATAGGCAATAACGAATTTATCCAGCATATCCCTAAGCACCTCATTGATGAAAAACTGAAATGCAGAAGGAGCGTTGCATAGCCCAAAGGGCATTACTAGATATTCGAACAGCCCATATTTCGTGCAGAATGCCGTCTTCCACTCATCTCCCTCTGCGACCCTGACCAGATGATAAGCTCCACGCAAGTCTAGTTTAGTGAAGATTTGTGCGCCGCGCACACGGTCAAGCAGTGAGGAGATAAGCGGAAGAGGATATCTGTTCTTTATAGTGATCTGATTCAGCGCTCTGTAGTCAATGCAACAGCGCAATCCACCTTCCCGTTTAGGTATGAAAAACAAGGAAGAGGAGACGGGGGACTTAGATGGGCGAATAAACCCAAGCTCCAGCATCTTGTCCAAATACTCTCGCAAGTACAGATTTTCTTTTTCTGTTAGGGAGTACACTCTACTGACAGGTAACTTAGCTCCGGTGTGTAATTCTATCCGACAATCAAAAGGTCTGTGAGGGGGAAGAGCAGACGCTTCTTTAGGGTCAAAAATAGAAAGAAGATCGTGATACACTTCAGGCAACCCCTCTATGTTCCTGGGCTCAGGAGAAACGGGGACCGCACTAGCAGCTAGAATATGGGTTTCGCACAACTCAGGTCTAAACTGTAGAATTCCCTTGTGCCAATCTATGAGAGGGTTATGTAATCTGAGCCACGGTAAGCCTAAAATCACGGGAAATTGGGGTGACTGGATTAAATCGAAGTTCACCTGCTCCGTTTGGTTGATTTCCATCAGAACTGTTACGGCCTCCGTCTTATGTGTAATGGGACCGGATTTCAACCTACTCCCATCAATCGTGGTTACGGTCTCTTCGTAACCTTTGTCATATGTCTGTACTAACTGTTCCTGAGCCCAGGTATTATCCATGAAGTTCCCGGAGGCACCAGAATCAATCATAACGGGAACTCTTTTCCCTCCTTTTGTCCAAGTCAGGTTTGCTGGGACAAAGAAATGACCAGAAGATACCTGAATCTCTGAAGAGGAGACGCTTAAACCAGAATAACCCGGGGTCCTTGTCTCACAGGACTCCAGGTTTTCTAGTTTTCCGACTTCCTCGACTGGATAGGCTTGATAGGGCAAGACCTCAAAAAATGGCCACCCTTCCCACAGTATAAACACAACTTGTTCTCCCGTCGATGACGCCTCTCTTCAGGTGTTAAGGGCCCCCTTAGTATACCTATTTGCATAGGTTCTGCCTCATCTCTGTTAGTGACAGGATCAGGTTTCCTTTCTCTTACAGTTACGACCCGAACTTCTGGTTTGCCCCTTTCTCTCTTGCGTTCTTGTAGCCTATGGTCTATCTTAACGGTTAACTCGATTAATTCATTGCAGGAACCAGGGAGATCCACGATTTGGGATAAGGCGTCCTTAATGTCGTCTCTCAGCCCTCTATAGAATAGGATACTACGCTTCTCCTCTGGCCACCCAGCCTCAACCACTAATCTTTGAAAGGAAGTGATGTATGAAGTTAAATCCGTGTTTCCCTGTTTTAGGGCCAGTAACTCGGTGTCGGCAGACTGAGTGTAGGTATGTTTGTCGAACAATTTCCGAAATTCTTCTTTAAATGTCCCATAGTTTTGTAGTAACATGTCATCTCTTTCAATTAGAGGAATTGCCCAAGTGGCTGCGGACCCCCCCATATATGAAATCATGAATGCCACCTTGGCTTGATCATTAGGAAAACAGTGTGCCTTACAAGAAAAATGTAACTGACACTGACTAACGAAGGCGGCGAACTTTGATGAATCGCCCATGAACCGTTCAGGGGGGGCCAGGGGTACCGAAGGAGGTGTAGTAACCTGGATCACTTGCGTGGGATTCCCTGACCGTCCCTCCCCTTGTTGGTCTCTCTGTATGGCATTCACTCTAGTTGCCAAAGCCTGTGTCTCTAATTGTAAGTTCCCCAACATGTTGGCTACGTCTGCCAACGTTACCTGTCTGTCCATGGTGCTCGGGCAGAATAATCACGTGGGCTTCGCGTTCTGTAAAGATCTTACCCGTAATAGATTCTGCAGGAGCACCCGGAGCCAACGAAGAAGTCGTAGCTAGTCCCTGCCTTCCGCCAGCACCTAATGCCTCTATCAGAACCTAGAGAGCACAGGTACCAGGGGAAAACAGGGAAACAAAACAAGGTAAAAGGGGAAGAAATCTCGGTGACCACAGTCCACGACTCTTCTAGATGCAATGATATGGTGGTATCTGGTCTATGTAGATGTCTCTGGCGACTGTGTCTAGAAGGGAATGATAGAGTTAGGAGACAGAGGGAAACAAACAATGGGATGAAGTTCACTTGTAACCCAAGGAAAAGACAGTACCTAAGGTCTGTGTTTGGGAGTAGAATGTTTGTGGAGGACCCTCTGGGGGCGAAGCTGTCTAGTCGAATCCCTACAACAGATATACAGGCAGGCAGGGCGAGGCTCTGGCGAAACTGCTCCACTATAGTCCAAAACCACAGCAGCAGGGTTCCAGGCGCACTGTAGGTAGATTGAGTCTTTGTTTGCAGCGTTGGCGGGTGGACTATGTGTAGTCAAGCCTCTGACAACAAAATCCAGAGAGGCATACGGAGTATCTCTTATATCGCTGAAATTGGTACCAGCGTAGATAGTACCAGAAGGGAGTAAGTGGCCACCGGGGAAAGAACGCACCCACAGACACCCGGCCGACCCCCGGGAATGCCGCTCCTGAAAGGCGGGCGGAGCGCTGGGTATGCCAACCCCTCAGCCGGGAAGGGAAAGCACCCCAGACACCCGGCCGACCCCCAGGAGAGCTCCAGAAAGGCGGGCGGAGCGCTGGGTATGCGGGGTAGTACAGGAGGAGGGAAAGGTTAAGGGCGAAATGCCGATGGAACGGCACTCAGTAAACAACAAAAACCCTGATTGTGGAGAAACCACGGCCAGGCAGACAAACAGTCTTCAGGGGCAAAAGCTCAAGGCGGTAACGAGCCAGAAACAAGTCTCGTGCAAACGGACGCCAAGGAAGACGAATAACATCCGGATACTGAAGGAAGTCTCAGGAAACAGGAAGCGGATCCCACGACTACGAGGCAAACACTAGAACGCGAAGCCTCGAGTCCTTGCGCGTTCCGCTTTTCTATCGTCCCGTCCTTAATGGAGCATGCGCATAGACACATTCACTACTCACAGTGTCCTGCGCTCGACAATCCTGACAGCGACGTAGATGATCACTGTGCTGTATTACAGAGTCTACAAGAGACCAGAGACAGTCTCGCAAAAGAACACTTGCCCTCCACATCTGATGCTGCGCTTCAGATTCCGGTAGTCGGCTGGCTACCTCGAGTTGGAGACCTGGTCCGTGAGAAGGTCGAGGACAAGAAGGAGTTCGGCCCCTCTTATCGTGCACCGGTTCCAGTGCTTGGCGTGCAGGGCACAAGAACAGTCATTTGACCTCAACTTCCTGGTCGCATGGATAACAGGTACATCTCCATTGATGTTACAGCGAGTGGCCGATTCTTCTTAGTATGACTCCAGCGGTTTCTTGCCCTGCAATGCTGAGAAATTCTGTTTTGGCTCCGGCTTCTACCACCTTGCCTGATGTTGCCATCGAGATGCATACATCGGGTCTGCTGTAAATCCTTGTGGTGCGGACTTGGCTGCCGTGTCATGCTGGTTGGGCGCTGGGACAGGCTTTGCCCTCCTAATTGGTGACCAGGAATACTCACCAGGGAATCCCTCGCTACTTGCTCTGACGGGCGGGCTTTTCCTCCGCCGAACTACACCTCCCAAGAGCCTCAGGGGCAGGACGCCTCATACCAACGCGCCAGGAGGTGCTTAAAGGCGGTCCCTGTGTTGAGCCCCTCGGTCTGCTGTAAATTCTTGTGGTGCGGACTTGGGTGCCGTGTCGTGTTGGTTGGGCGCTGGGACAGGCTTTGCCCCCCTAATTGGTGACCAGGAATACTAACCAGGGAATCCCTCGCTACTCGCTCTGACGGGTGGGCTTTTCCTCCGCCGAACTACACCTCCCAAGAGCCTCAGGGGCAGGACGCCTCATACCAACGCGCCAGGAGGCGCTTAAAGGCAGTCCCTGTGTTGAGCCCCTCGGTCTGCTGTAAATCGTTGTGGTGCGGACTTGGCTGCCGTGTCGTGCTGGTTGGGTGCTGGGACAGGCTTTGCCCCCCTAATTGGTGACCAGGAATACTCACCAGGGAATCCCTCGCTACTCGCTCTGACGGGCGGGCTTTTCCTCCGCCGAACTACACCTCCCAAGAGCCTCAGGGGCAGGACGCCTCATACCAATGCGCCAGGAGGCGCTTAAAGGCGGTCCCTGTCCCTCGCCGCGCGAGGACGCGCGCGGGACGCGCCGGGCTAAGCCTGGGCAAAGGGCGGGCTGTCTGTGGCCGTCCGGGGCCGGAGGAGGACGGGACAGGCCACCCCCCTTTAAAAACCCATGAGGAACTGTTACTGACAGGGCTACACACAGAAAGGTACTGTTGTTACTTGGATGTTACCTGCCTGATTTCAATTAGCGTTGTAATATAGTCACACATCTGTGGGTAATCTAAAGGTGGGACTATTGTCCGATAGTGATTGGACCTCTGTCACATTTGAATCATATTTGCATACTAGAACATTTGATTATTAAAATGATTAACCGGGGGAAAAAACTCAAAACTAAAACCCCAGCTACACGGTCATATACCAAGTTGCAGTCAGCTGAACTCAACCTCTATCCACTCTGACTACTATCGATAAAATGCTGCAACAGACCATTGGTGTTATGGCGAATGCCATTGAGAACACGGAGAGAAGGCTATCGATTACACCATCATTATGTATGCAAAACCAGGGAAGAGACACTTCAACTACTATGACTGATGCCTTGGAGGTTAGCTCCTATATGACTTCGTCATATGTAGATTTGCCCTGCAGTCAGATGCCTGTAGAAATCTCTATAGACCCTCAAGATCGACCAATCAATTTGACCTCCCTCCCTCTTGAGAAAAGGCTAGAAGCACATAAACCTTGCCCTAGGAATAAGAGAGAAAATGTCCCAAATAAATCGGGCAAGACTAACTTGGCAAACCATGATCTGGTGACCCCGACTAGTAACTTAGTCGGCCCAACATCAGGATTACCATGTTGGGTCGCTAATATGGTTGCGGATTTAAAAGCATCCTTGGAACGGACTATTGCTATCCAAGTCAAGCCTCTGGTGTCAAAACTTGACAAACTTATTTCTATTATGAATACTAAGGGGGGAGGGATAACTGAGTCAGTTAAATTACGGAGAAACCCTGCACCCCTTGCTTCTGAAATTCCATTACAAAATGATTCTAGCGACAGAGTAGCTGGAAATAATAGTTCCCCAGTACAGATTATCAACGTAGGAGCCACGTCAAGTATCCAAAAACCCACACTTATCCTACCGCAAGCTTTGCCTAGTACTAGCTTTCAGAAGCAGAGCAGCCAAATAGTAGGAAATTTGGCAAGTGCCACAGATAAAGCTCCAGCAAAGGCAAAAGAAGGCGAAAAGGGGGATAAAATTAGTTTACCACTGAAAAGTAACGCAACATCAAGAGTTACCTCCCAACAGTTGCCAACAATCGATTTACCCCCTGAAGCCCAACCATACGTAGTAGCACTTGTAGGAGTACCACCCCTAAGTGAGGGGAAAAGAGAAAGGGAGGCTGAGCTAAAAAATAAGTGCATTCAGTGGCTTACGGTAAATAGACCCTTGCCAGTGAATGCTTCAGGCGAAATCCTGCTGACCAGAAGAGTGGGTTGGATTGGGAGGGACCCAAAGACCGTAGCAGGTGACGTAATAATCTTGAACTTTAGGGATACTTCTGTTGTAAAGTATATTTGTAATACACCACCCTATAGGCAAAATACGCAAATATGCCCATTGCACCTCTCGTATTTCTACCCTACTCCTAGTTTGGAACCATACCGCCCCAGAGTTATGCATGTCAACAGGGGGTGCCATCTTCCATTACATAACCCTGAAAATGGGGAGACATTCAGGGAAGGTAGGACTACCCATGGCCCCCTATCTCCGTTACAACCGCATTGGAACAGGTTTAGCGTACTGGAAGAGGTGGACTGACTTAGACCAGGAGGAAATTCCATCCCACAAGTCACTAATGAAGCTCCCAGAAGGGTAGGGATAATAGAGGGAAATGTTTGATTACCAACCTCTAGGGTGGACCCAAAAACCGTTTATACACCCGGGTAAAGGACTAACAATAAGGGGAGTATGGCAACTGAGGGCTCTGAAAATTTGGTGGAAGGAAGTTTAAAACTGGTCTCATGGAATATAGCCGGGCTAAAAAATAAGCTACACACTCCGGAGTGGGCTGCATTTATGGCAAGACATGATATCTGCCTGATGCAAGAGACTTGGGCACTGGAAGAGAGTTTTAGCCCGACTTTCGCTACTTTTGACATCTTGGCAGTGTCCACAGGCAGAGGCCGCCCATCGGGAGGGTTATCAATTTGGATAGGCACTCATCTGGGAATCCAGGCAACACAAATTCAAACAAATTCCCTGGATATCCAGTGTGTCTTATTAAAACCCCCAAGTAAACCACCAGTACCAATAATAAATATTTATTTGAGACCAATCAGAAATGGGCAAGAGTCAGATAGAATCAAAGACCTGAGCTTTTTTATCTTGGGGTTAGACCCCTCTACCGCAATAATTCTTGGCGGGGACTTCAACTGCCAATTTGAACCGCTGGGCAGCCTCGAACTGGGTGAACAGGATGAAGTAGATGCGCTATGGCACATCCCGGATCCTAATATTGCCCCAGTCAGAGCATGGACACCTTTGGTTTTACAAGTAAAATCCCTCTCCCTCGCAACATCTTTGCGGGTATGCAATGGGAGATTGAACCCTGACCGCCCAGCAATAGCAACATTTAATCGGGCAAACCAAACATCCATCATTGATTATGTAATGGTGGATGCTAAAAATTGGGATAAGTTGAAGGAATTTAGAATTGTACAAAGACAGGACAGTGATCATAATGCCCTGGTCCTAACTTTTAAGCCAGGGTCTTTTGGGCTAACTAATCCTGAACCTAAATTTGCTATGGCGATGCCCCCCTCATACTGACTAATAATAGAAGGAGGGTTAAATGGCCTCATCTTGTAGACTCACCCTCACAGCTTGCAAAAATGTATCAAATTGTAATCCCCCTTATAGCCCAGATGGGTGATTCGGCTGGACGACAGCAGGCACTAGATATACATAAGCAGTTAGTTGCGGCATTAAGGGATGTGTTCAACCCTGTAGGTAGAATCAAGAGGTGTGTGCTGAAAATGCACCCCTGGTTTGATGATACCTGCAGGAAATTAAAAAAGGAGCTCCTTGCAGCAATTAAATCGAAAGACAAAGTGAATATTAGGGTCACCAGACAGATGTATAAGAAGGCGCTGTCTAGGGGCAACAGAGAATGGGAAGAAGTTATGTGGGAAAAACTGAGGGGTGCCCTCGTGACAAAGGATGCCAAATTATTCTGGACATTGGTAAACTCTGCTGCAAGAGAAAGCGGGGAGTCTTTCTTACCAAATATTGCTCCCTCAGTGTGGGAGGCACATTTCGCTGCACTCTACACTTGTCCTCTGGTCGATATACCTGAATACTCAAATAGGACTACGATAGTACAATCAGATGATCCTCTCTGCATTTCCCCAGCCCTAGACCTCCCGCACGAGTATCGACTGCGGGGGGCCTCGGACTTGGGAAATCAGACAGGTCAGTGGGATACCGGGGTGAGGGCGGTTTCTGGAAGTGTTGAGAGCATTTCAGTTAAGGAAGTAGAATCTGCAATTGCCAGGCAGCTCCCTAATAAAGCACCAGGCCTTGATAAGGTACCGGGTGACCTCTTTCGTTCCCAACCAAAAATCTGGGCACCGTACCTGGCCGTATTGTTTAATGCGGTCCTGTTGGGAGCCAAATTGCCGGATACCTGGGTGGGGGCTGAGATCGTCCCCATTTTTAAAAAGGGTTGCCCCTTAGTGCCCTCAAATTATAGGCCGATCAGTCTCTTGGATACCACCCAGAAACTAATGGGCCGGATCCTTTTGGATAGAATACTTAGGTGGGCAGATGAGAACGAAGTAATGACCACTCTCCAGGCTGGCTTTAGATCTGGGATCTCGACCCTGGACCAACTCTTTAGGCTGCAGGTTCTTTATTGGAAGACTGTAAGCATTGAGGGTGGCAGCCTCTACCTGGTCTTCGTAGACCTGCGGACCGCCTTTGATCTTGTGACCAGGGAAAACTTATGGAGGGTCTTGAAAGAACTAGACCTCCCGCCCTATCTATTGGATGTCCTGAAGCGCTTCCATGAAGGGAATTATGCCCAGGTTAGGTGTGGGAAGAACGGGGAACTATCGGCCCGCTTCCCTGTAACTAGAGGAGTGCGCCAGGGCTGCGCCCTGGCCCCTACGCTCTTTAGTTTGTATATAAATGGCCTGGTGGGCGAACTAGATTGCGTCAGGGATAGTGATGCCCCTCGGTTGGCGTCTGGCCGGGTCCCTGCTCTGATGTTCGCAGACGATACCTTATTGCTGTCTCGAACATCAACAGGCATCCAGCGGGTTCTAGACGGTTTTGTATCATTCTGCGCTTCGCGGGGACTTGAGATCAATCTAGAGAAGACGAAGTTCATGATCTTTGGTCCCCCCAAACGCACCCGCCCTAGCCCTGTGTTAAATGGTACTCTGCTCGAAAGGGTTAGAACTTTTGTATATCTAGGTGTTACCCTGACCGCAGATTTCAGCTGGGGTCCCCAGGTAGCCAAATCTGCCCTGAGGCTTTCACAGGTAGTGGGGGGTATTAGTAAGTTTCAGAGAACAACCCAATTTAAGCCAGTCTCCCCAGGGCTTGAAATTTACGGCACCCAAGCTAGACCTGCTGCAATCTATGGTGCAGAACTCTGGGGGCATACACGCACATCGAGCCTTCTTAGGGTTGAGCAGGCATTCATGAGGAACTTGCTAGGGCTCCCCCAGAGTAGTCCGCTCATACCTCTGAGATTAGATCTAGGTCTAGAGTCTATCTCAGAACTTTTAGCGGCTCGACCCCTTTTGTATTGGAGAAGACTCTGGACAGTACCTGAGCTTGGTGATTATAGAGCTGAGTTCTCTGCAATTTGGGGGCAGCTGAAGAGCAAAAATATACCCTGGCTCTCCCACATTAAAGCTGCTGTATACCAAATAGGTTTGCCCCAACTATGGGAGACCCCAGAGGAGAGTTGCCCAGTGGTGCGGAGAATTGAGTTGCTGGCCTCTTTGAGACAGCACAATTTAAGTTTGTTGCACTGCTCATCAGTAATGGGTAGGTTGTCCACAGAATTTCTGCAGGTAAAACTTGTGCCCAGGAGGGAGGAATTTTTAGATCTAATCCAACCCCCCATGGCAAGAAAATGATACACACAATTAAGGCATGGCTGCCTCCCGATTGAGGCATTGACCTGCAAATGGGCTGGACGAGAAGAGGGAACTTGCCTTGTAACAAAAGTAAAGAAGATATGGTCCATGTTTTATTCTTCTGCCCTGCCTATAGTACAATACGAAGATCTTGGTTGGCACCATTATGTAGAAATCTGGGCCTAAAATAATGTGTCCAAGCCTGCAGGGTTTTAAGATATGATACTTTACCTCCCATTGTGTTTTCTGTCTCTCGTTTTTTACACGGTATGTGGCGTAGAAGGTCTGCTTTGATTAATTGTCCTAAATAGTGATAAATTGTAATGCTTGTCATCTCTTGTTTGATAACTTCCTGTTTAATAATTTCTTAACTAAGGTGTTTAATTATTTATGTATTTTATCTTGTATGTACATATTTTATCTGTGCTTTTATGGTCTTCGACCGAAATAAAGTTACCAAACAAGCATACAGTTACTAATCCTTTGTTGCCACCACTGGCTGGTGGTCCACCTGAAGATATTGAGTATGCTTATCCCGAAGATATATCATTACCTGTTTTACAATCAACCGCAGTTAACCAGTCGCGTTTCTTCTTTGACACTAACTCTATGACTTACAGTGCTCCATCAAAAATTTCTATTTTTGCTGTTTGGTTTAAAAGACATTTTTTAATTCCCCCTTGGACTTACATTTGGCTGGTGCTCATAGGCATTTTTTTGTTTATGTCCATTGGATTCCTGGTGGTATTTTTTCGTCTTGTCAATGGACACTACCTAAAGAAAAGATCTACGATTAGACTAATTTGTGGAACTTTGGTACCCAACTCCTCATCACACATCATGAAGAGGGACCAGACTTTTGTGAATATTACTGCCTGGCCTGTGTTAGATGGGATTGTGTGGGATGCTGTTAAATTTCAAATTCATGGACCCACTGAGGTTATTAATGTTCCGAATGTTCTTCGTGTTTCTATGGGTGTTGTTGTAAAACAAAACATCCGCTCTGATGATCGGGATGTTCAGGCCATAGAGGCACTGTTTTCTGATTTGAAATATTATGCCGCTTTTGATGCTGAAGATTTGCATTTAGACACTGCTAATTATGGGGAACTGTTTTGCTATCAACATTATGGCAATCATTTCCTACATAAGGCCAATACATTTCAAAATGTTGTAAATTATACGCAATGGGAACGTTGTCCGACGCCAATGTAATGCAGCTCCAACACACTGGTGAACAAATTTGCATATTTTACTGATTTCAGCATTTCAAAACCTGCCGCTTTTTATTTTAAAGTGGCAGCGGAGTCTGCCTCAAAGGTTAGGCTGACTCACACTAAATTATTGTATTCCAAATCCTTTATGGATGATTTGGCGGTCAGGGGTTATGATCTGTGGAAAGCTACTATTGATCTTAAATCTGTTTGGGGTTCTAAAACATGGCAGGTACATGGAACAGAAGCTTTGCATCGTGCCTGCCTCATCCCAAACCACATATTATTTTTTAATTCAACTATTTTTCAGACCACCTGCTTTGGATTGGCTACCTCTAAAAAATTGAATTCTCCCTCTATTCCGGATCTAGGTGCTTATCCAAATTGGGATAATCATACAGATCTGTCCCTTGATGCGTTGCAGTCATACATCACTAATACATCCTTCAATATTTCCAAATTAGATCCTGAAGGATGGTTAACGTGGCAGACGAGCTCAGATTCCTGTCAGCATTGTTTTCTGGGTCTGCAACCGGGGTATACGCAGGTTTGCATAGACCCCCGCTTTGAATCTTCCCACTCAGTTACTACCTACTCTGTAAGGAAGTTATGTCAGAACTGGCTGCAACATTCCACCTTGGCATCTGTTACACTTCATTTATCTAAATTAAATGACAAAATATATTTGAATGATTTTGTTAAGGGTCCTGTGGGTGGCAGGTCCAAAAGATGGGTGTATGCTGTCTATAACGAAGTTTGGAAATTATCTCAAATTGAAGCGGCTTCCAGATTGAGAGACATTGATCAAGCCAATTTGGAAAAAGTACTAGCTGTTATCAATAATAGCATTAACACCCTTTCTTCCAGAATTTACACATTAGATAATATTGTTTCATCTGTTGTTGATATAGTGCAGGATGATATGTCTGTTTTATATCATGGTCAAAATCAATTACGTTCTATAATGCAGTTTGCATGGAGTTTGCAAACGTTAAAGGCTGGGAAAGTCCCCTGGGACTATATGAATACTTCATTTTTATTCCTTCCCTTTAATCTAACTGCGAAACAACAATTCATGTTCATGAAAGATGACACATACTCATTACTGCATATTGAAAAGTTAGAACCTTTACCTTTCTCTGTGGCCGAATTGAACTCCGCTGTGTGGCTTATCCACGGGTTAATCACGTTACCATTTCCTTTGTTTAAATTCAGTTTGTGCATGAAACATTATGCCCTAGGCAGATATGAACCGTTGGGTACTGCTTTCCTGCATGAAGTTTGGTCACTCCCATTTACATATAGGTACATATAGGTGCATGCGAGAAGGTAAAAAAGTTTATTTGAAGGGTGAAGAATGCACTTCCACACCTGATCACTTTGTAGTCTGTAGGCATATCCAATTACAAGGCGCGTGCAATGTCCATGCACCTAATTTAGCATGCGTCCTGAAAGGGATTCCAGTACCAGCTATTAGGCAGAAGATAATTAGATCAATTTGATTATTTTGAGTTATCCATAAAGCTGTCAAAGTTTAATAAATTTTTAATATATTTATTCTATTTAAAAAGATTCTTTTACGACATGTTTTTAATATGTACGTTCATGAATTGTGTTCTATGTATAAATGTGCTTTTATGATATTATATGTCGAAATAAAGCTTTGATTGAGATTCCAGTACCAGCTACTACACCGTCTTTCACGTTGCTAGCTAACGGTAGTTATTTGCTTTTAAATAACGAGGCTTGCTGCGGGATGCCAGTGGGAATTCCCTACATTGTGACCGTTTCACAGAGAGTAGTCTGCTGTAAAAATGTCATTTTCCCACCCCCGCATGGGCAGCTGGATGTATCCATCTGGCCTTCCATTCCAACCTTGAAAGCAGAGTTCAACAAGATGAGCAGAATAAGGGCTCTATTGTCTCGAAAAGAAATCGCTCTGACTTTATCCCGTGAAACATTTGTCCTTCACGTAGCAAACACCCGCACAGAGGTGCATGCGCTTTTAAATACTGATCTCCCACTGCATTTCGGTGCCCTGATTCAAAGTATATTTAATGCTTCATCCACAACTGGTTTGGCGCATTTTTTCAAAATTGTGGGCTCCGGCCTCGTGACCTCCTTCCTAACAATTTTTGGGGTGATACCGGCATTCTTTCATTCTATTTTTTCAGCGTCTTTGGCGGGCTCCCGTTGATTCTCGCCCTCACGGCTGGTGTGCTCTTGTTGGTCTGCTTACTGCGCAATGGCTGCACAATTTGTGTCACACGACAGCCTGTCCCGGCTGCTCCATCTTCGTAACCAGATGCTTGAATATTATGGATCATTGCCGCTGGCCACCTTAAGCATAGCCTATGGACTGTCCTTCCGGTTTTCCTACTTTACTTGCGTGCAACCTGTTTTTCATTGCCTAGATTGTCCTTTCGAATGGGCTCTGGATTTGTGCTTGTCAAACTCGGTGTCTCCTGCCCCGGATTATGATCGACTGATGAGTCCCTTAGTGGCTCATGAGCTGGACTGTTCTGGTGTCAGGATTATGGCCTGTGGAGCGGCACATGGAGTCTTAGGGAATTGGGACATCTGTATGGCAGCGTATGACTTCCTGGCAGGAAGTTATCTTGAAGAACACGCCAGTTGTCCTCTGATTGTGCTAGAGGGCCCAGTTGTCGAGGAACATGTATGTTTGTTTACCTTGTTAGAATGGATGGCGGAAACTTTTACAGAACATTCCAATGACTTCCTCTTGGAAGCTGTCGCTACTTACTGTGCTTACACGTTGATGGATTAACTTGGATGTCGTCCAAACTTTCCTTGTACGACTCAACACATATTGTTTTCTTTTTTTCAACATTTCGGCTCGCTGAAGCCTTTGCGAGATGTTAAGATTTTCCATTTCCTTTTTTTCCCCTTGTTTTTTTTACGTTTTTTTTTCTTCGAACTTTCACTCCCCTTTATTTGGATTCCCAATACGTGCACTTGGTTCCGCTCTGTCGAACTTGAACTCTGTGTTCTTTTAATTGTATCCCTATTAGTTTGTGGTCCGATCAAGGGAGGGTGTAGTGTAGGCAGCTTTTTAGATACATACATTGCTATGTTAGCATAAGCACCTTAGACGTTAGAAACGTCATCTTGCTACTTCTGCTGCCTTTGCACACGACACTGCAGGCACATGTTATTATTTGAAAACTGCTTGCTTGCCTTTTCTTCACATGAGAACTGTCTGTTGTTCACATCCCTAGATGTGCACTGCGACCTTGGTCTGAACATTGTGTGCAGAAACAGTCTGAGCCACCAAACAATGTATGTTTTTGAGTTCAGGTTGATCGGCCCATGCTCTAGCCATAACACGCACACAGCTGCAAATATCTGAAAGTTGAGAGCCTTTAATATTGCAGTTTGCATGCATTAGACACACATTCTGGAGAAGAACTTTTCCAGGTGCAGAGCAAAGCTGATCCTGTGATGTGATTCACCTAAGTGGATCTTTACGGTATGGGGTTCCCCATTCAAGCCTAGAGACCTTCTATTAGTATAATAATACTAGCTTACTAGCGAAGGGAGGGTGGTTGTATTCCACGGTCATTTGTAATATGATTTCGCCCTTCATTTTCTATGGTATTGTAACAATGCTGATGGTTTAAATTTTAATCATTCGTCTGCTTATGTTAGCCAAAGTATTGCCTCTTAGGACACGTAGTTTATAAAATAAACATTTTAAACTTTACCGTGTCTCTGATTACTCTTGTTGTGGACTGATATGAGAATAATAATGAACAGGTATTTCTGATTCCCACCATTCCTGAGAGTACTCTAAGTCGCTTGTTCTGGGTTGTCTATACATTGGGAGCTCCGAGAGAATACGGATAATGAATGGGATACTGATGCTAGTCGGATTGGGGTTCTGGGTACTGAGGTGAGTTTTTGGTACACCGCAATTCACTGAGGTCCTGGTTTCCTGCGCATAGTTCTGTGCATGAGCAGAATCCCTGAAACAGTATTTATTTAATGGTTTTAGGACTGAGCCATAACTGGAGATGATGGGTCTTCCTGGTGGATGATCAATGCTCTTATGGACATTTGGTAGGGTGTAGATAGTTGGTATTCATGGGTCTTTTTTGATCAAGAAGTTGTATTCAGGCTCACATAAAAAGCCATCATCCAATCCTCTCTGTGTAAGTTCATTGATGAGTTTCATTATCTCCTGGGTGGGATCCTTGTATATAGGGCAATAGCTCTCCCGGTCTCCAAGCTGTTGATCAATTTCCATGATATAATCACTGCTATTCTGGATAACCACTGATCCCCCTTTTTCCATGGCTTTGATGACAATTGAATGGTTCTTTTCTAGTGATTCCAGTGCCTGCCACTTCTCCTTAGTGATGTTGTAAGTGATGTACTGTGTCTCTTCCACAAGGTCCATAACCTCTTTGATGACAATTTGTTCCCATGCCAAACTTTTTTGACTCATTAGGTAGCCAGCCGGGGTAAATGTGGATGTCGGTTTAAAGGAAGACGCCGCTGTGCGTTGGGGGGTAGGTTCCCTGTTGAAGAAGTAATATTTAAGTCTTATCTTCCTGAAGAATTGTTGCAATTATAATTTTATACCAAAAGAATCTGATGGAGACGTGGGAATGAATGAAAGACCTTTAGATAAAATCTCTTTCTCAGCGGCGGTAAGAGTATAATCAGAGATATTTATAATTGGGTCCGCTGGGTAATGGATTTGAATGATACCCCTAGTCGTCCCATCATCCTCAGTGGTATTAGCGGCAGTCATCCCATCATCTTCAGAGTTAGTGGTGCGCGCCACTTGAATGTCGATTTGATTGGAATCCGGGTTGATGTTTCAGATTTCAGTCAGGTGTAGGTTGTGTGTCCCTTGTCCTATTATGATGGGTTCTTTGTGGCTAGGTTCTACCATCTGTAGGTCTGGAGCCGGGTTTGTATCTCCCCATGGCTCTCTTGTGGGTAGAATCTGTTCCATCTCTGAGTGTTCCTTCCTCTGTTCCACCCTTTTGGCCTGCCCCAATGTTGATCCTCACCTCTGCCCCTGTTGGGTATCCATGGTGTATCCCCTAAAAAAGAGGAAGGGCCTTGAAAGTCCTGATAACTGGGTCCTTGATTGGGAGGGTCACTAGAGGTCGGTCTTTCAGAATCACTCTCTGAACTGTGAGGAGTCTAAGAAAGTAGCAAATCTTCTTGGGCCTTGCCTACTTCTGTTGGTGTAGTAACCCTGCCTATCTTGTTGTAAAATTCCTCAGCCAAATATGCGTAGGTTACTTTTTTATTGTAAGCCCTGATGTTTAGCTTAACAAGTTTTTTGTTAAGTGTGTTTTTGTTAAATTCTGCAATAGACTTGTTTGCACATTCCAAAGCCTCTTTGGCGTTACTCAAAGCCCTGTCTTCAAGAATCTCTTTTATTAAGTCAGCTATTTCCTGTGCCAATTTCTTAACGCATTCTAGTGCTGTCTCAACCCCTAACACCATCCAGTGCCTGGAACCATTGTTGTTGTTGTTACGAGCAACAGGGGCCACCCTAGAACCAGGACCAGGGGCTAAATAATATTGGAATCCAAACAGTGGTTCAAGCACATCATAAAATAGACAAACAATTTGAAATATAAATCAAAGACTGAATACTAAGACTTTGATTAGAAAGTAAGAAAAAAAGAAAAAAGAAAAGAAGGTACTAAACAACTAGTAAAACACCCTAAACCCATGCACAGATAATCACTTTTGATTAGGAAAAAATTATAATAAAAAATCATACATAAAATAGTAATGGCGCTCACAAAGTTACACAAACAATGTTACAAATATTACCAATGACATGTGTAAACAGACAAAACTTGGCTGAGGAGAACTAAAGAAAACGGGTACAAAACAAAACTAAAACACACAACAGAAAAAATGTATCCTCTTCATTTAGAGACACATATTGGCGTCAACGGCGTTTCAAACCGTAATTAATTAAAAGGTCATCTTCAGGACAGAACATCAGACATGAGAGCGTCCACTGGATTACAATAAAACATCTGTATCATCAAAGAGACTTCATCAAATTTTAAAATGTGCCTCAAGCACACGCTCTCCCAAGCAGCAATTGTAAAACTAGAATTTTTCAATAATCAATAGATGGCAAAAAATGATGGTAATCAATACTTGTAATGGAGCCTGTAATTGATAGGGCTACCAAGAGATAGTTGTGATCTAACCACAAGTTCCAGAAGTGCAACAGGGATGCTGGTAAAGGCAAACCCGGTCGGTGTGCTAGTTCAAAATGCTCATTAGTCACTGCCTCGTTCCACCAGCATCCCGGCTCCGATTAATACCCGCACTGAAGTCGGTGTGTTTGTGTTAAATTCTGCACATTCCAAAGCCTCTTTGGCCTTACTCAAAGCCCTGTCTTCAAGAATCTCTTTTATTAATTCATCTATTTCCTGTGCCAATTTCTCAACGTATGCTAGTGCTATCTCAACCCCTAACACCATCCAGTGCCTGGAACCATTGTTGCCAGAAAGCTGAAACCCTCCTTAAATTTGGGGATGCCTATTAATATTGCAGGTTCATTTTTAACTTGAAGACCTTTAGGAATAATATTAGATTGTAAATACTTAAGTCAGGAGATGTCTGTGCAATTGAGAACGTATTAGCTTTTTTTCCAATCTTTCTCTTTTTGAAAGTTTTTCTTTAAGGGTAGAATCCACTGGTGCTACACCTGTCCCCAGGAAGAGGAAATCACATTGATCCTGGATCAATTTATGAATGTTTTCTTCACTATATGACAAAGTTTCTCTTTCTGACATTGCTCAAAATGCAAAATCAATAAATGATAGCAAACACCCTCGCAGGTAAACACCTGCGCTAGTTAACCATTAAAGTCAATGGGGTAACCCAGTGTCCTTCAGAACCTGGGTACTAATTAAAAAGTCTACAATTGGTTCTGTCGGTGAAAAAAACAATTGCTTAACACATGTAATGCATTAGAAACCCTTATCATTTCTTTAGTGGGGTTGAATATATGTAGTCATTTATTAGTCCGTATAGGCCAGACATCACTCCCCTACACCCAAGGTACCCAATTATTGTCTTAATGGAGAGACTGGAATAGTCCAGGGACCCCTGCCAAGCCTGTCTCGAAGACAATGCATTAACTGGGCATGTTTCAATTATTGGTGCTGATCTAAACCAAATTCAATTTAAAGATCTTGAAATGTCCTAAAGGTGTCATTAAAGAAAAGTTGATCTATACATTCAGTTTATGCTACCCTCGAGTTGGTCCAGGATACAGGTGTGACTTCCTATTTTCAGGACACAATTATGCTGTAGGAGCACTCAAGTGTGCAATCAGTGGCTAATTCTTAGAGGGCCTTGGATAGATTTTCAACTAGTAGCACGGTTTTGATCAATGGGTTATATGTCTGTGGTAGGACAGCCTGGAATTTCCAGAGGGCCTGCAGACTTCATTCGCAGAACAGGATACCCCTTTCAATAGTAACGCAAGGAGGGGTTAAGGTGAATCAGAAAAACAACTTTTCGATTGTGACTGATGTTGTACAAGATAATAAAAGCTAATGCAGGCTAAACACAGTACTCCTGCCTCAGTATGTGAATACAATTTCTGGGTTTAAGTCTTGGCTGAATATCAACCCAAATAAATTATTTTACATCTTGATTTATTCAAGATATGAAGAATTTGGAGATTAAAATCAAAAGCATCCCAAAAACATTATTATGCTAAGTACCAGTCTGCTTATATTGGTCTGCACTGCAGTAGTTAACACCTCTCAAAATTGGAGGGGGTCCTGGTTGTAAGTGCTAATAAGTTACCGTGTACCATTTTGTATACTTCTCTGGTAAGGAGAATTCCTAAATATTTCCCACCATTCGTCATCCATTTGAAATTATTTCCCTCACCACAATGCCCTGTGGTAATATGAGACATGGGCATTACCTCATAATACCCCCATGTAACTTTATATCCGGAGAATGGGGAAAAGGTGTCAAGCAAGGGTATTGGGTCTCTTCTGGCTTTTTATCATCAGTGTATAGAAAACATGTAAGGATCCTGAACTGGTGGAAATGCCATTGATCTGTGGAGTGCTTCTAATAGCCAAGCTGGAAGTTCCAAAGCAAGGAGAATCATTAGCGGAGAGAGACAGCATCCCTGCCTAGTCCCTGCATAGTACCATGCATTATTTGAATATTACTGGATAGAAAACCACTGCAATTGATTTGCACTACTGGTGCTTGATATAACCACCTAAGTTTGTTGATGAAGTTTTGGCCTAAACAAAACTTGCTGAGTACTTTAAATAAATAATGCCATTCCACTTAGTCAAAGACTCTCTCAGCATTGACCTACATGGCTAGCCTCCTCTGAGTTCCTGAAGGCCCATAGGACATATGCTAGTGCCCTAGATAGGTCCTGGAGAATTGCCCAGGCACAAACCTACCTGGGACGTTTAAATCAATAATGGTATAACACTGTCTAACCTGGTCGCTAGGATTGTTGTCACTATTTTGATATCAACATGTATTAGGGATATGGATATGTCAGTAAATTACCCTGGGGGGGTTTCGATTCATGGAAATTGCTAGTTGTGCCTCCATCTGCTGTAATTGGAAAGCAATCCCTCTGCCAGATTTCTCTGCTCGTTCAAAGTGTCTTATCTCAAATTCACTAGGGCTCTTTCAGTTGTGGAGGTATAGTACTTACTAAGTAAAAAATTCTAAGCCTTCAATTTACATCTTAGCTAGGGTGTCTTGTAGGCATGACATTCTGTGGTCAATTCAGAAATGTGCATTCATATATCTTCTCTGCTGCTAAGGATTCCATCCTCTTGATAGCAGAGTCCCTCAAAATTAGACCTCTAGGTCGCTTTGCCTGCAGCCCAGAGTCTTCAAAAAACATATAAATATATACTGTATTGACTTTTAAATTGCCTAAATGAAATCATTGACTAATGCTCCTCTCCTGAAGTCACTAATTAAAAGAAGAAACTTGAAAGAAAAATGCAAATGCAAGAATTCTTCTTAACATTCAAAGTTATTTTCTTTTATGACATTTGTTGTGCTTAATTGCACTCTGTTCGCATTGTCACAAAAAGGTCAAAATACTAACCTTTCCAGTTCAATTGTAGTCTTTTTAACATGTCCTGCTTATAACAAATGTATGGTTTCCTTGCACCGTAATTATATTCAAATACGTTATAGCTTAGTTCTTCCAAAAGACACGTAAGAAGAATAAGAAAATGGAAAGAAAGCAAAATAATAGGCTCACCAAGAGTTTTCAGTGGTTTGCTTTTACATCGGGATAGTTGTAATGCTTTTGCTTGCTTTATATTTTTCTCTTGTGCTTCCATTACAGGTTTGGCGGTAGAAGCTCCGAACACAGAAGACAACGAAAGCCGGGATCCAGGAAGCCGCCAGGGGACGCAGCGTCGAAGAGTAGGAATGCAGAGAGAGGATGCGGGAAATCCCAGGAAGCCGGAGTCAGGTAGGAGCTTCCGAACCAACGAGGCTAAGCACCAGTCTCTGAAGGGAGCAGTTTAAATACACCAGCCGCTCGATTCCTACAGGTGTGCACGTTGCAGCGCTTTGTAGCGTTTTAATAAATGCTCATTATCATGTTAGCACGCTCGCGCTTAGTAAACACAGGAGCCGGTGGTTTGGTTTGTACACGCGGCTCCGACCGCTGCCGAGGCCACGCCTCTTTATTAAATACCCACTAGCGTCTGACGTCACGCGTCAGCGCTAGCGCACTCCGGCAGCGCTGTAGGCTAGAACGCCTCATCGCGCGCCGGACATTACACTCCTTCCCAACTTTACCAAAACAGCAAACAATTAACACGGTATGCAAATGAACGATGGATCTGTTACCAGTCTGCCAGTCCTTGCGGGTTACACCAGATAGTCAGCCAGCTGGGAAGATGGTGCTGGATTCCTCCGCAGACCATAGTGGGATTGGCCGCCTCTGTACCGGGTCATCTCCGGGGTCCTGCACCTTGGGGTGTTGTGCTCACCCCGGGGCGAGGAGCAGCTGGGCAGGTTGCCCCCGGGCGTGGCCAGCTGGGACTGGGGGTCACTGTCCCTGGGATCGTAATCGTCCTCCGGAGCTTCCTCCCCCTCCCGGTCTCCGCACAGCTGGCTCGGGCTCCGTCCCTCTGGCTCGAACCCGGGACACGGAGGTGTTTCAGGATGGGCTTTCTTAAAAAAGGATACATCCCGAGTGACAGTTTCAGCTCCTCTCTGGGCGGTCACCGTCGTGCCGGTCCGGCGGGTGACAGTCCATGGTCGTGGTTCAAAAGGAAGTCGGAATTTGCTTCCAGGGTATCGGTCCTTAACATACACTTGATCTTGCATCTGGATCGTTGACTCCTTAGCTCCTCTTCGCCGGCTGGCTTGATCATTCGAGCGAGTCCGATTGGCCAGAGTCCTCTCGTTGCTGGCCTGTGCCGGGACCCAAGTCGGGTGGTGGGGAAGCGTGTCACTCACAATTCGGCCCATGGTGGCCGTTCCTGGCGCTGCCTCCGTAGTGATGTGGGGGGTCATCCTGTATTCAAAACTGTAAATCGCCCTTTCCAAAGGAGATCCATCCGCTATGGCTATGCGTATTGTCTTATTGAGGGTGCGCATAAATCGTTCCACCTCTCCGTTGGCTTGGGGCCAGCGTGGTGTCACCTTGCGGTGACGGATCCCCCAGCTCCTGAGGTACTCTGCAAACTCTTGCCCCTGAAAAGGGGGTCCGTTGTCAGTCTTGACCACCTCAAATATGCCATGAGTGGCGATGGTTTTCTCAAATTTTGCAATTACCTCTGTGGCTGTTTGGCTCCCCACTATTTCGACCTCTGGATACTTGGTAAAATCGTCGATGATGACTAGTGCATGACGTCCATCTGGGAGGTGCCCGAAGTCGGCACTCACACATTCCCATGGCCTCTGGGGGTTTTCTTCTGTCACCACTGGGTGAGGGCGATCCGTCTGTCCGGCCGCTTGGCACCAATTGCAGGTTCTCACCGTTTGCTCTACCATTGCGTCCATGCCAGGGAACCATACCTTGGCTCTGAGCCTGCCCTTGGTCTTTACCATTCCTTGGTGTCCTCTGTGGGCTAGGTCTACCGCCTGCTGGGCGAGGCTGGCCGGCATGACCAGCCTGGGGCCTCGTAGCAGACATCCTTGGCTGTCAATGGACAGTTCCCCCTTTATCCTCAGGATGGACTCCAGTGTCATTTTGGCATGGGGTGTCCTCCTATTTAACGACTCTTGGATGGCCCTCCAGTCCCCTGACTTGACTGCAGCCGCCACTATTTGCAGACATTCGTCTCTTCTTGACGCGTCGATGATTGCGTCTAGACTCATAGGAAGGGGTCGTGATCGTTCAGTCACTAACCGGACATATTCTTCTGTGTCCTACGCCTCGTCCCTTTCTTCCTTGGTGGCTTTTCGCGTGTGCCTAGACAGGTAATCCGCCGGATTTGTGGCTCCCGGCTTGTACTCCACCCGGTAATCGTACCCTTGCAGTTGGAGTATCCATTTCTGGATTCTGGGTGGAGGTTTTGAAGCTGACCCTTGGAAGAGAGGTATGAGTGGCTTGTGGTCAGTCGCCACCGTGAAGTGGTGGCCATACACGTATACATGAAAATGTCTACAGGCCCAATGGATGGCGATGGCCTCTCGCTTGATCTGCGAGTATCGTTGTTCCGTCTCGGTCAAAGACCGGCTGGCGTAGGCGATGGGGGCCCATTCTCCATTGCTCTGAAGTTGCGCCAACACCGCTCCCAGACCATAGGGGCTTGCGTCCACAGCCACATTGGTAGGCTTCGCAGGGTCAAAGTACGATAAGGTGGTGTCTGCCGACAGAGCTGCTTTTGTTGCTTGGAAAGCTTGCTCTTGTTCGGGGCCCCATTGCCATGTGGTCGTAGACTTTGTCAATTCCCTGAGAGGCTTGGTGAGGTTGGAGAGGTCGGGGATAAAGTGTCCACAGAAATTTACCATGCCCAAGAAACTCCTTGCTTCTGAAATGTTTGTTGGGGCTGGGGCTTCTTGAACGTCCTTCACTTTGTCTGGGTCTGGGGCCACTCCTTGATCCGAGAACGTGTACCCAAAACTAATTTTGTTCTGCAAAACTTGGCCTTTCTCCCGGTGCAGAGTCAGGCCTGACTCCTGGATCCTCTTGAGGACTCCCCTCAACCTCTGGTGATGCTCCTCAACGGTTGACGCGTAGATCAGCAGATCATTGCTTACATTCAGCACTCCAGGGAGTCCGCTGAAGACTTCTCTAATGGTATTCTGGAATACCTCGGCGGCACTCGAGATACCAAAGTTCAGGCGCCGATACCGTCTGAGGCCCATGTGCATAGAGAAGGTGGTTATGTACCTCGAGTCTGGATGAAGTGGCAGCTGGTGATAGCCTGATCGGAGGTCCATTTTTGAGAACCAACTGGCCCCATTCAACTCCCCTAAGATGTCATCGATGGTGGGCGTCAGGTGTCGTTCCCTTTTTACGGCGGCGTTGGGGAGGCGCATATCCACGCAGATGCGGACCTGTCCGGGCTGTTTTGGCTTCCTGGCAATGACGATCGGGGACACCCATGGGGTTGGTCCGCTGACCTTCTCTATGATGCCTTGTTTTTCGAGAGCCTCCAGCTCCTCTTTGACCTTTTGCCTCAGATGGAACACAATTCGCCTGTGCCTCAGCGCCACCGGTTGGACAGATGGATCGTGGTGTAAGGACACTTCTTTCCCCTTCAGGCACCCGATTCCTTTGAACACTTCCCCGAACTCCTCCATGATGGTATCCAACTCCTCCTTCAGGACTGCCATGGCAAACGATATCAGTCTCAGCTCTTCGGCCGATTGCCCGCTCAACAGCATGCCACTGCCTTCTTCTGTGACATAGATGGTGGTGTCTATCTTCATCTCCCCGTGTTGCAGTTCCGTCTTGAAGCACCCGATGAGTGGGATGGGCGTCATTTGGCCATATGTGTTGGACCCGGCCGTCTCCCGCCAGTGCCCGGCTACGATACTTCGAGGGTGGGTCTCAGGGTAGTCAGGACCCCCTTCCGGGCTCCTCTGAGGTCACCGTCTAACAATATGCAAATACTCGGATCCTTGCTTCTCGTAGCGGGGGATTAGTGCGTAGTTGGTGATAGACGTTGGCGGCCATCAGCTCAATGGACGCCCCTGTGTCAATGGTCACTTTTACTTCCTGTTGGTGGATCAAGATGCGACATTTTGGAAGTCTGCGCTTCTGCCTTTGTGGCTGGTTGATCGCGAATACGTAGTGGACTGGGTACTCCTCGGTGTCATCATCCATGTCTTCGCTATCCGCCTCTTCCCGCACCGCATGTGCAGCTTCTTTCTTGACTCTGGTGGACCTGCACACCGCTGCGAAGTGGTTCATCCATCCGCATGCACTGCATTTCTTCCCTCTTGCCGGGCACTCTTTTATGCGGTGGGGCTGGCCTCCACAATACCCGCATTCTTTCTTTTTTGTGTCCGGTTGTCTCTTTCCTCCTGCTGGTCTCACCTGGGGCCGTACCACATTCACCTTTTCTTCCACCTGGACTTGTTCTGTCTTTACGGGGCGATGTAGGGCTGCTTCCATGTGCGAGGCCCTCGCCTGTGACAGCTCCTTAGACCGGCCTAATGTGAGGATGTCCGCCAGGGGCTTGCCGTCTTCCTGGAGGTTGGTGACTCGGAGTTTGGATGAGTAACACCCTTGTATGATCTGTCCTCGGATCTCCTCTTGCTCATCTCGGAACCCACACGTGCTGGCAAGCTCCTTCAGTCTGCCATGGAATGCATCTAGAGACTCGTCGGCCTCCTGCTTGGCTTGACGAAAAATAAACCTTTCAAAGTCTCTGTTTGCCATGGGTTCGAAATGGGCATTCAGAGCGTTCAGCAGCGTGATGTATGTCTTTGGCGTTGCCACAACAATGGTCTTGTAGATGCGGTGGATGTCCTTGCCGCCAAGGTGGAGCAGTAAGGCTCTGCGTCTTTCCCTAGATATGCCTGCTCCCTCAAATATATTTGTAGGCGGTCTGTCTAATCCCTCCAGCGCGGGGCAAGGTACGACGGGGCACCATCAACGATGAATGGCCCTAGGGCGGGAATCGATGCCATCTTGGCACGTGCTCAGCGTGCTGCGGAGGCCGTCCGCTTCTCTACCCTCGCCGATCGCAAGTAGTGGGCAATGCCCAATGCGCGTCTGGTTTGGCCCACGTTCCTCCTCACCATCAAGTGGGGTCACGTCACCCAGGGATCCAGCTTCAGGGTCCTAGGGGCCTGGATGCTCCAACAGGGTGCGGGCCTGCTCCGGGGTACAGGACGGGCATCGGCTGGCTAATGGCTGTGCCTACTCTGCCACCAAACAGTCGTGGGGCAATGCTCCCGGGCCACCTGGATGGGCCTCCCACGGCGCGTCCCATGTGCAGCACCAGCCGCCTCCTCAGGGCCTCCTGAGTGAGAACACCTATCTCTGGCCAAAAACATGGGGGGCAGACACTCAGCCCTGTGGGGACACATGCACCGAATGCAGGGTCCAGAAACACTCCCTCGTCGCCAGTGGAGCGTTTTAATAAATGCTCATTATCATGTTAGCGCGCTCGTGCTTAGTAAACACAGGAGCCGGTGGTTTGGTTTGTACACACGGCTCCGACCGCTGCTGAGGCCACACCTCTTTATTAAATACCCACTAGCGTCTGACGTCACGCATCAGCGCTAGCGCACTCCGGCAGCGCTGTAGGCTAGAACGCCTCATCGCGCGCCGGACATAACACGCTTGACAGTTTACAGGTTGCAAGGGTTAGCACTTTACACGTCTCTTCAAGGGTGTGGGTTTGTGCAAGCAGACGCGTGTCTTCATTTGCATGCGCGCACATGTTAAATATAAAAAATAAAGATATTCCTGATAACCTAGTTTGCACATGTTGAAATATATAGAATAAAGCTATTCCGGATAACAAAAATAAAAAAAAGTAGTTCTGCATTAACCATGCGTTAACCAGAATAATTTACCAAGCACTTCAGTGCAGGGGAATTTATAGCACCCTACTTAGGGTAGAAATGTGCAAAGGTTTGATAGTGCCCACTGCCCATAACAATTATTGTAGAACCAACCTGAGTAGGTTTTCCACTTTATATTAATAGGCTACCCCATGGGCACGCAAGCTAAGTTTTAATGTGGGAAAGTGGTTCCTTCCACTTTACAAAATAACGGAGTCAGGTAAGTGCTTCCAAACCAACGAGGCTTGGCACCGAGTCTCCGAAGGAAGCAGTTTAAATACACCAGCCGCTCGATTCCTACAGGTGTGCACGTTGCAGCGATTGACAGTTTACATGTTGCAACGGTTAGCATTTTACACGTGTCTTCAAGGATGCGGGTTTGTGCAAGCAGACGCGTGTCTTCATTTGCATGCGCGCACATGTCAAATATAAAAAATAAAGATATTCCTGATAACTTAGTTTGCACATATTAAATATATAAAATAAAGATATTCCAGATAAACAAGAAAAACAAAAATAAAAAAGTAGTTCTGCATTAACCATGCGCTAACCAGAATAATTTACCAAGCACTTCAGTGCAGGGGAATTTATAGGACCCCCACTTAGGGAAGGAATGCGCAAAGGTTTGGTAGTGCCCATAAAAATTATTAGAGAACCAGCCCGAGTAGGTTTTCCACTGTTGTAAAGGAGGAAGTACTTTACTTTAATAGACTTCCCCATGGGTGCACTGGCTATGTTTTAAAGTGGAAAAGTGGTTCCTTCCACCTTATAAAATAACAGAAGTGTGCCTTCTGGAACCACCTTGCTACAAGTCAGGTCTAACAATTTTGGGAAGGACCCAGTATTTACAATTAGAAGTCAGTGGTTAAGGGGACGGAGACCAGACATGCTAACTTTCAACTGTCAATTGGCAATGCGGGCATTCAATAAAATCACAAAAGCCAATTTAATGACCTCCCTAGAATCTTATTTAAAATTAATTACATTTTAATGATCTCTTTTTCATATGCAGTTCATACTTGAATATTATATTGTTTTTCTTATTTCTGTTAATATCTTTGAATTTGATCTCTAAGTATAATTCACTTCTAAAGTGTTTTGTATCTCTCCTAGACAATTCTTATTGCATCATATGCCCACATTTATCAACAGTTGTATTATTTCCTTCCCTGTTTATGCTCACATTGCAAAAATGTAATTGGCAATATCCATTGTTTCATCAGGGCAATGATGTTAATCTTTCCACATCTATCCAAATCTGTATTTTGAAAGCTGAATTTGCTGTCTAATTGAAACAGTAAGAGTTTGCTTTGATTGATTTTGCTAAATAGCCAATAGTCTCAGCGGAGGAACCCCCGGGACATGGAAATCCTGTGTAGTCAAGTATAGACATCATTAATGATACCTTAGCACACAATGGAAACTCATTTTTACCTTTAACCATTTCATTTAGAGAGTCTAATAGTGAAACATTGACAGTGGTGAACCATTGTTCTTTAGTCAACCCATGCTCGATCGCAGTAAGTCTAAGGAAGCATCAAAAACCTGTTCATCAATTAGCTATAGACTAACATTGACTTTGAGTCCAGTGTTTAATGTGAGTTCATATTTATATTCTCTTTATAAGTAGTCATGGTTCATGATCCTTTATCTGACTTTTAGGTGTTTTGTGTTGTTTTATTCATTGATTCATTGCTTATTTTCTTCTCACTAAAATGATTTCTACATTTCACTCTTTGGTGTCTTGATTTTAATGTTGTTTTGGTGCTGCTAAAATACTTCACTCCAATTTTTTCTGTAAAGCTGTAACTCTCAGCCATATCTATAAGAGGTAAGCACAGGGTCAGTTATCGAAACCTGCTTTACTTAACATGGGTGTACTAACTGTCTGAAAGTTCATATCCTATTCTACCTCCAGTTATCAATCCAAGATGTTGGAAAAACCTATAGCGTTTTATCCCATTTGGGGGCACATACTCCAAAATTTAACAGACACATTTTACAGTTCCCTACCAGGGATTGTTGGGAAGGCTAAATACAAAACACACCACAGGAAAAGTTTGAAATATTTCATCCTTGACCCTTGACATATGTGAAAATTGTGCTGTAAATTATATCTTATTTCAAAATGGTTTTCATATGGTAAACCAAGACATGCTAACTTCCCTTTCTAGGTAACTTACAAATCAATGGGGCATCGAAGGATGTTTGCTTTGTGCAAATTATTGCCTAACATTTAATGTTAGCCTTTAAGAAGAACATAACAAATGACACTTCAAACCCTAGCCTAAAGTTTGTAGATTATGTACCTTAGATAGTTCAGCAATTTGCTCATCGTGCAGAGCCAAGAAATGAAATTGACATACAATTAAAGTAATGGTAAGATACACTGCTTGGGTCTGCTAGTTACAACTAAGGGCTACAAGTTCTATACTACCTTATCTTCCAAATACAGAGAAAACATATGTTTTTTAGTTAAAAGTCCACTTCCTAGATGTCTTGGAGATAATTGCCTCTTACTCAATTCCTGTGACTTTGATGCCATCCCAGTTGATGGAAGACTCCATTATTAAATGAGATCAGTCATGTTACAATTGATTACTGGAGTATAACCCTCAAGAATATTCAAATGAACAAGGAATAGAGTTTGGTTTGCCCACTTGATTCAGCATTGGCACCTAAGATCAGGTATGCGCAAAATGGCACATTAGTTTCAATATGCACATTTAAATGCAGCAGCCATGACCATTAAATGGTTGTGTTCAGGACCTGGCAAAATTTGTGAAACATAACCACATACCACCCTTGTTTTGATTCAAGATGCAGCAGAGATTACAGATTTCATGCTCTAGCAGTGCATCAGATTACCGGTTATAACAGTTGTATTATAGACACCAGTGGCGGAGCAAAATAGATGTGGTTAATTTGTCAGATACATATTTATTAGGCATTTGAGCACAATAAGTAGACAGATCCACTTGAAGTGCAAATCTCCAAAAGTAATTAATTGCATGTAGTGCGCAAGTCAATTTATATATGTGGGCCCATAAACCGAAATGATGAAGCAACATGTATACTAGCAATTGAGGAGAATCAAGAGCAACAAGTTCAATGCTCCACTTATAACATTATAACTGTGGTCCAATGATGAGGAATAACACTGAGGCAGTAATTGATATTGCCCTGGTTGGAAACATAAATATTGTAATGTAATGTAATATGTAATAAGCATTTCTAAAGCGCACTGCTACCTCTACAGAGGTGTCTTGGCGCTAACAGCAGGTTCACACGAGGGACAAGCTGGCAATTCTGCCTGATTGAAGAGCCAGGTTTTTAATGCCCTCCTAATTTCTAGTTCTGATTCCGACAGGCAAGCGTGAACCAGCAGAGACTTCCAGAGTTTTGCTGTTTCTATCGCAAATGACCTGCCACCTTGCTGGGCTTTGCAGAAGCGTGGAACCTGCCGAAGCCACAGGTGGTTGGATCACCAGACCCGATCTTGATGATATAGATGCAAACTCTGCCTAAGGTACATAGGGCCTAAATCTCTGGTTACTCTAAGAGCCAAGGTCAATGATTTGAACTCTATCCTCCTGATTACCGGGAGCCAGTGAAGTTGTCTCAAATGAGGGGAGATGTGGTGATGGAGGGGTACCTGCCTAATCAATTTTGCTGCAGAATTTTGAAATATTTGAGGCTTGCGAGTCAGGTATGTAGGTAGTCCCAGATATAGGCACCAAAGCATGGACTGTAGTTTTCCGGTACTCCTCTGGCAAAAAGCATATGAGTTTCCTAATGGATCTCAGCTTCCAAAAAAACATAGAGGAGATGTCTCGTACCTGCGTGACGAATGATAGGTCCTTATCCAGCCTTATTCTTAGCTTCCTAGCTGAATCTGCCAGAATTGGAGGTGGGTTCAGCTCTGAAGGCAACCACAGGATAGACGGAGGGGGTGATGCATGACTAAAGAACATGTCTTCCGTTTTCTCAGCATTAAATTTCAGGCAGTTCCCATTCATCCATTCCGAGATGTTTTTCAGGCATTCTTTGAAATTGTGAAAAGCCACCACTGAGTGTTCTTTATTGAATAACTCTTTTTATTTGTTTATACGTAAGCACAGCAGCAAAATATTCCGTAAAATCTGTAGTCAGTAGCCGACATTGGTATTAGCAGTCTTATGAGAGTGTCACAGCTGAATGCCAACAAACCACGGGCAGGCAGCAAAGACGGTGGGCCACAGTGGGCTACTTATCCACGAGTTTGCTTTGTTATCTCAGTCCCTTTGAGCCGTGCCTTGTGAAACATAAGGGGAGAGAAAACATAATTTAACTGGGCTTAATAACATGGCAAAGAACCCAAGGGAAATAGAGAGAAGAAAGAAAAGAGGGAAAGATGCAAGAAGAACCCGTTAGAAGACAACTCCCCATTCCACCCCTCCCGTCTCCTCCGCACCCTTTAGTAGTCCTTTATCAAAGCTCCCGCAGGGACTCCTGTTTGCCCTCTATCAGTTTTTTTGGGGCTTAGAGCGTTGGGCAGTGTCAGTGAGTCATAGGATTTGTAAGAGCTTGGGGCAAGTCACTTCTCTGAACTCCTTTCTGAGGATAGAGATAAATGGAGCCCACAGTTCAAGGTATACATCCGCTTTGTTGTCTACCACCAGAGATAGTCGCTCCATTCCCAATTCCGCCCACAGCCGCCTAACGCAAGCGGTGTGGCCCGGGACCTTCTCGGTGCCCCAGTGGGCCAACAGCTCTAGACGTGCGGCGTACAGGGCTAATGCTATCTGTCTCCCTCTCATGGAGCACAGGTGAAAGGTCAGACGGTTAGGGAGACCTAGCAAGATGTAGGCAGGGAAGCGTGGGATATCTGTGTCAAAGGCTTAATTTATGTCTTGGAGTGTTAGATCCCAGTATCTCACTAACTTGGGGCTATGTCAAAGTAGGTGCACTAGTGAGCCAGTCTGTCCACATCCCCACCGGCAGTAGGCTGGACGATCTTTGTTCCAGTGATTGAGTCGGGCCGGAGTTAAGTACCAGTACGTAGCTACCTTGTATTCTGCTTTTGCACCTGGAATGTCGAGTGCTGTATGGTGTGATCTGTAATAGATGTCCTGCCACTCTTTGTTTTTAAGGGGCCTGCCTATTTCTTCCTCCCATCTTATCTGCCCTTTGGTTTTTGCGGGAGAAGTGTCTGTTGAGAGGAAAGCGCATAATTTTGTTATGAGGTGTTTGTCATCTTCTTTAGTAACAAGACACTTTTCGAACTGGGTCAGCTGGCGCGAGACCCCTGGCCTCATCTCTGGAGAGGTTACCCAGTGACATGCTTGATGATACATGTAGTGATCCGAAGCGGGGATTGCGTAGTCTACCTGAAGCTGGTCGAAAGGAATATTTCCTTCTTGGTCATAAAGGGATCCTACCTTTTTTTTTTTTTTTTTGTGAAACCGTTTATTACAAGACTCAAAAATATACAAATATGGGCCTACAACCTTCCGGCCGGCCGCTAGCAATGAAAGGAGCATACGATATACATTTATAAAACACATGGTGCTGCGGCTGAGCATGCACAGGAGGTAACATCGTTGCGAGCCACACTATCCAGACCCCACTATACGGTTCCATTTTAAACTTAAAGAACGACAAATACAAACAAACCCACAAGGCAATCCTCAATCGGTAAGAGCAACACATGCTCCCCTAGAGGGGGGATCCTAGCCATCCATAGGAATCTCAAGAGGGGGGAGAGATCAGAACTAGGGCTGGGTACACCTAATGCCCAGGTACCGGGAGGATGAGTTGGCTAAGGGGACGGGGCCGGCGACGGATCAGGCAATAACGGTGGAGCACAGATTCCCCCGCGGTAGGCGTTCCAGGGGCCCCATACTTTCACCCATGTCACAGGCTTACCTCTCGCCACATACACCACCTTTTCCCGAAACATGCACCAATCCATATGTTCCTTCCAGGCCGAGACAGTCGGGGGCCTCTGGGATCCCCACAGTTGGGCAATATCACGCTTGGCAACCATATACCCCAGAGTCACCCACCACGTCTGCGGCACCGAGTAATCGGTAGGCTCCCACACATTCAACAGGCATCTCCTCGCTTCGGGCAACAGCGCCACATGCGTGACCACTCGCAGCACCTCATGCACACCACGCCAGAACCCCTCCACCTCCGGGCACTCCCACAAGATATGCAGAAAAGTCCCCAGCGCACCACACCCACGCTTACACAAACCGTCCTCAGCATAGCCCATACGCAGGAGCCTTGGCCCCGTCATGTAGACCCTGTGGAGTATCTTGAGCTGGACGAAACGAAGGCGGGCCGGTATGGCCACCTCTTTTGGGGAGGCCACCGCGGAGATCCAGTCCTCGTCGTCCAGCTCCAGCCTATCGGCTACCCAAGCCCCACGAAGGGCAGTCAACAAGTCTGAGCGGTCGTTGATCAGTTTTTTGTAGATCAGTGAGATCGTGCTGTCAGGGACGTGTCCATCCAGCACTCTATCCTCCAGGGGGGAGCACTCCGGGATGGAGGCAACGTCCGGAAAGACGGAGCCCAGCGCATGCCAGACCTGCAGATACCGAAAGTACTCGCTGCCCTGCAACTGAAATTCCGTCTGCAGCATCTCGAACGTTTTAAATCCTCCCCTCGTCCAGAGATCCCCCACTTTGCTAATGCCTATGAAGTCCCACTTCTCAAAGCCCTTCGAGGTCCACAAGGAGCCCAACCGCTCAGACGCGTATAGTGGTGACGCCCGGGTCAAACGGTCCTTCCACCCCATAGCTGCATTGGCCGCGTGCCACACTCGCACCATGACTCGCGTGGGGCCCGTTAGGCGAGCGTCGGGCGCGCTAGAGTAGAGCGCTCGATTATGGTCACCACCTGGAAGTAGCATCCTATCCATTGCAAACGCCGGGTTTAAGGCGGGCCCGTATAGGCCCTGATTAATCGCAGCTAGCTGGGAGGCCCAATAGTACCGCTTAATATCCGGGAGGGCAATCCCCCGTCATACCATGGGAGCGTCAGCTTAGCCAGGGCAATACGTGGCCTCCCGTCCCAGAACAGGCGGCGCTGCAAACTCTCCACTTCGCGGAAGTAGCGCGCTGGGACGAGGTCCATAGTGTTCTGCAACGCGTACAGGAAACGCGGCAGCGACATCATTTTAAACAATGCCGCCCGGCCGAGCGGCGAAAGCGGCAAACGCCGCCAGCGCGCGACATCCTCTTTCAAACGCTGGAGGGGGGGAAGCAAGTTCCGACCATACCGAGCCTCCGGGTCCAGAGTAATGAAGACCCCCAGGTACCTAAATCCCTGCGGGGCGACCTGGATCGGACAGCCCCGCGGGAGGATAGGAGCCTCTCCGGAGAGAACATACACACACGATTTAGCCCAGTTGATGACCAGACCGGAGTTACGACCGAATGAATGCAAAACATCAACCAGTACTATGAGTGATTTACGTGGGGAAGCTAGGTACAAGAGGATGTCATCAGCATATAGGGATACGCGGTCCTCATACTCAGGGGTCCAGCGGAGACCACGGATGGAAGGCTCCCACCGCAGCCACTCCGCCAGGGGCTCCAAGGCAAGTGCAAAGAGGAGCGGCGATAAGGGGCAGCCCTGCCGTGTGCCCCGGCCCAGCTCGAACGGAGCCGATACTCTTCCGTTCACCACCACCTGCGCCAATGGGCCCGAATACAGTAATTTGACCCAACTGATGAACCCTGGGCCAAATCCAAACTTCGCAAGCATCGCCCAGATATATGGCCATTCAAGCGTGTCAAACGCCATGGTGGCGTCCAAAGACGCCAAAATGGCCGGCTCCCGTATGAACGCGGCACGTGCGAGCACACCGTGCAAACGCCGCAGATTAAGGGCTGTGTTGCGATGGGGAATAAAGCCAGACTGGTCCTGATGAACCAAATCGCCCACCACACCGACCAGCCGATTGGCCAGTACCTTGGCGAGAATCTTGGGCTCCGCATTCAGTAGCGAAATGGGCCGATAGGATGCAACCCGGTCCCGAGGTCTCCCCTCCTTATGGATGACCACGATTGTAGCCAGACGCTGGTCCAGCGGGAGGGAGCCCACCGAGTGTGCCGCCAGGAACATAGCCCGGAGGTGGGGTGCCAGCGTATCCGGTCGCAATTTGTACAACTCGATAGGGAGACCATTTGGACCCATGGCCTTGCCGGAAGCGACCGAGCGTATGGCGAGGGCGATCTCGTCGGAGGTGGGAGCGGCGTCCAACGACACCCTGTCATCCCCGGAAAGGGACGGCAGCGCGATATCACTGAGCAGGGCACGGGAATCCTCTTCCGAGCAGGGAGACACCGGGGAATACACCCCACGGAAATAATCCGTGAAACAGGAGACGATTTCTTCTGGCTCAGTTACACACACACCATCCGTTTTCTCAATCAGCGGGACCACACGATTCGCTCTCTCTTTTTTGTCCAACCACGCTATAAGTTTACCAGCCTTATCACCCACATCATACAGTCGCCCCTGTTGCTCTCTACTGAGGCCCCTGGCCGCCTCCGTGACGAGGGCCCTATAGGCCGCTTGCTTGAGTTGGAGGACATGTAATGCGGCATCCGTCACCCCACCTTCTAAATTACCCTCCAACTCGGCTATTTCAGCCTCCATCCGGGTCACCTCCTCCCGCTCGCGCCTCCGGGCGTGGGAAATAAGGGATAGGGCCTCCCCTCGGAGTACTGTCTTGAAGGCCTCCCATAGCGGTACAGCCGAAGGCACGGACCCCACATTCTCATCAAAATATCGCTGAAGGGATTTAATCAATTCAGCGCGAATGGTGGGGTCGCGCAGGTACCAAGGATTGATTGGGACCACCCTACCCTCACCCCTCGGAAAGACATCAAAGTGCAGTAGGAGCGAGGAGTGGTCCGAAATACCCCGTGGCAAATGGCGCACCTCTCCCACCCTCCCAACATAGGCCGCCGGGACAAGGACATAGTCTAGTCGTGAGAGACTACCATGGGCTCCCGAGTGGAAAGTGTACTGCAGCTGCGTGGGGTGTTTTAAACGCCAGCAGTCCACTAACCCAAATGTATCCAAGAGGCCGGGCAGCCACGCCTGTGCCCGGGGGAGGTCCCTAGGGGGGTGACGATCCACAGTCCCAGATACCACCGCATTAAAATCCCCCCCCACAACTAAAAGCCCCCCCGGAAGGCCAAGGAGAAGGCGCCCAAGGTCCGCAAAGGTGGTCGACTGCAGCCCCGGTGGGATGTATACTGAGACTAAGACAACCACTTTGCCCTCCAGTCTTCCCACCAGGACCGTGTAACGTCCCCTGTCATCGTGGAGCACCTCATCAATCTCCAACGGGAGCGAGTTCTTCACCATGATGCCCACACCCCTGGAGCCAGACGTGAAGCCCGAGTGAGCCACTAGGCGATAGCCACGCCGATTCATGGCGCAGAAGGAGTTGCCAATGAGGTGTGTCTCCTGCAGAAAGACTACATCGGGCGAGATTCGCTTCAAAAACTGCAGGACCACACCTCGTTTGATCCTGTCCCCCAGTCCATTCACATTCCAAGACAACAAACTTAATACCCTACCCCCCATCATATACAGAAGCCATCATTCGTCCCCCGGAGAGCACTTTAGAACTAACACAAAAATACGTTTGCCTTGTGATAAAAACGAACAACACCCCATCCCTACCCACCCACCCCAACAGAACTCCCCCCTCCCTGCACCCCTGCATGAGCCCGAACAGCCCCCCCAACGTGCAGTGTGCCTGTCGCCCCATATATAGTTAGACTAACTAGACCCCCTAGAGGAGGAGGGAGAACCCCCAATAGACCCAACACAACCTCCATAGGAGGGGAACTTACAAAAACTGACGCAGAATCGAAAGTGGCATCATTTTCGTCCAGAGTGAGGCCCAATATTAGACCCTCAGTCCCGATTCAGCGTGCCGTCTCCCCCCGCCGCCCCCCCCCGCCCCCCGATCACGATCCCCGGGCAGAGTATCCAGCCAGTCCCCGGCCGCTTCGGGACGATCAAAGAAGTGTGTGCGACCATCCACCTCCACTCGCAGCTTGGCTGGGAAGAGCATGGCGTATTTGAGGTTTAGGTCCCGAAGACGGCGCTTGACGCCTAGGAAGCTCAGTCTCTGCTTCTGGACCGCTGGGGTGAAATCAGGATAAAAATTAACCTCCATATTGTCAAGCTTGACCGGTCCATGCAGTCTGGAGGTTTGCAGGATAGCGTCTCTGTCCCGAAAATTGAAAATCCGGGCGATGAGAGGTCTCGGAGGGGCTCCGACCTTCGGCCTTCCCCCGGGAACCCTGTGGGCCCTCTCCACAGCGAAGAGTTTGCTCAGCCCCCGTGGCTGGAGATGGGTAGCAATCAGGTCCTCCACAAAGAGATCCGCCGCCGCCTCCTCGCGTCCCTCGGGCACCCCGATAATGCGGATGTTGTTCCTCCGTGCCCGACTCTCGGAGTCCTCCAGGCGTCGATCCATAAGCGCACTCGCCTGACTAAGCCGGCGCACCTCTGTTTGCAAGGCCGCCACATCTGTCGTTAGGCCCGATGCGGTGTGGGCCAAAGAATCCACTCGGTCCTTGGTTTTGGAAAGATCGGCCCTCACCAGGCCAACATCCACGAGCACCGAGTCGATCTTCTGCGCCAGTGTATCAAACCGCTGGCCCACCGAGGCCTTCATCTCGGCAATGGCGCCCATGACATCTCGCAGAGTCAGATCTGCGGGCTGGTCTGGGGCATCAGGAGGGCTCTCAGGGGACTTGCGCGGTCCATCGGGAGATCCCTTCTGGAGGGTATAGCGGTCCATACTGTTGGCCTGATGGACGGCGCCACGCCGGGTCGATTTGGTCTTTGCCCGGTCTCCATCTTGTTTCGTGGCCATGGCCACCAGTCTCCCAGTCGCACCAGCCACGTCGTGTAGGGCAGGAAAGCAGGGCCACGAGCTCCGGGGGGGGCCCCCTCAAAGCAGCGGGGTGGATCACAGCCTGCAGGCAGGCAGGGTCTCCCAGCAAGGCCACACCAACACCAAGGGCTCCGCGACCCAACCTCGCAGAGACGACAAGGGGGTGTGAAAGCGAAAGCGAAAGTGCGGGGTACGCGAGTCGCCAGGCCCTGCCTGCCGCTGTTGTTCACTTTGTCACTGGATCACCCCACAGCGCAAATCCGGGGTCCGGCGAGGGGAAGGCCGCAAACCTCAATCGGTGCTCACTCCGGTGTCCGAGGTCCGATTCGGAAACGGGAAACGGGTGCCACCGCAGCTCACGTTCACCAACATAGTCCCCTCATCCAGGGCAGGATAATTTCAGGATAATCGTAGGAGGTTACGGAGGTCCTCGGGAGCCTCGCACCTAAGCGGCCATCTTGGTTGCGCGCTAGGCTCCTCCCCGGATCCTACCCTTTTGAAGCCCTTCTCACGCCACCGCTGAAAAGGCTCAGATTTATACCCTGGCGGAAAGTCTGGATTGTCAATCAGCGGCGTCATCGGGGTGGGAAAGGAGGTAAGTCCATGACGAATCGCTGTTGCATCCCAGACCCTCAGGGTTCTCGCCGTGACAGTAGAGGAGTACAGCCCCCATGCCCTATGTTTACATGGAAGCCAAATCTCCCGCCAGATATTTATTCCTGCTATTGTTTGATCCATGAACGTCCAGTGTTTCTCTGAGAGAGGACGATTCCACTCTAGGATGAAGCGTAGCTGGGATGCTTGGAAATACTACCGGGACCCCTAATCCCCCTCCCGCTTTAGTCTTTGTAATCTGAGAGAAACTGAGCCGCGGTCGCTTGACGCCCTAGATGAAGCAGTTCATGGTGCGTTGAAGATTCCGTAGTGTGTCCGGGGGCGGGGTAAGGGGGATAGTTTAAAAGATGTAGAGTATACGTGACATAATCGTTATCTTGACTGCGTCGATTGGCCGGCCCAAGAGAAACCCGATTGTGTTCAGGTAGCTAGGGTTTTTTTAGTCTGTTCGAGGAGTGGGCCATAGTTAGCTTTCAGAGTTTTGGCAGGTGTTCGCACCAGGAGAATCCCTAGGTATAGTATGTGATGGCTAGCCCAGGAGAATGGGAATTGTCTTGCCAGGTCCTCCTCGTTGGTGGGGGACGTGGAGAGGTTTAGTATTTGTGACTTGTGGAGGTTCATCTTGAATTCCGAGATCTTACTATAGTGGGAGAACTCCCTTACTAGGGCCGTGAGCAAGGCCGCTGGGTTTGTCAGGGACAGAATCACAACATCAGCGTATAGGAGTACTTGCTGCTAAGGGGGAGGGGGCCTCGCTCAGCACCTCCCGGTGCTCAGCCTGCATCAGGAGGCTCTGTCTGGTCTATCAGGAGGTTTCCACGCTTCCGGGGATGGGCCATGTGTTCTACTCCTCTGCACTGATCAAGTGTGCACCGGAGGCCTGCAACGGATCTTGGGACTCTTCCCTTTCGTGTTCTGGGGGCCTTAGAGCCATCACTGGGCCCCGGTCGGTGCTTGACTCGGGGACCGGAGATTAAGTATCATGAGAGGGGAGGGGAAAAGCCCTCCCGTCCCCTCTGGTCTCCTGCCCCTGTGGAGTCTCCTGCGGCACCCCAGGTCTACCCAGCGACTGTGGCAGGCGTTTATAAAGCGCTGCCGGCCACTCACCGCAGCTGCGGTCTCCTCAGGACTCCAGGCAGTTGGCCATCCACTGTCTGGGCATGGAAACGGCCTCTAGGTCCTGTCTGCTGCCGTCTTCCAGAGTCCAGCTGGTCAGTGACTCGAGGGGGGGAGGACCATCTCGCCCCCCGGCTCTATGCTGCAGGTCCGAATCGAGGAAGGCCACACTCTGCAGGCTGCACCCCGCAGCTTCGCTGGGCATTGCTTCTCAAGGCTCTTGCTTGAGGCCTTCGGGTCATCCCTGCCCAAGTCTGCAAGTGCCTCCCACCTTCTCGCGCCAGTATTTTACCCCGGGGGCTGCTGGTAGTGGGTCGGCAGGTGCAAATGATGATCTTTGTCTGGCAGCGGGTTGGAGCGGTCTTGAAACGCGTCCTAGCCTGCTGCCATCTTAGACATGCCCCCACATAGTGTTCTTTAACCCCTTCGCTGCTAGACCTTTTCCCCTCCTGTGCTAAGCCTTTTTTGGGCTATTTGGGGTAGTGCGCGCTTAGGCCCCTGTAACTTTTTGACCACATTAGGTATCCACGCCAAATTTGCGTCCTTTTCTTCCAACATCATGCAGATTCTAAAGGTACCCAGGGTTTGTGGATTCTCTTAGAGGGTCCCCAGAATTTAGTCAAAATACAGCAAAATGTTTTTTTTGTGAAAAATGGGGAAAAGTGGCTGCAAATGAAAGCGTCTGGGTTTTTCTCTGCAAATGATATCAACAAAGGGTTTGTGGGACTGAAATCACCATTTCTCCAGCTTTTAGGGAATGACAGATTTTTGTCAGAAATCCAACTTTTTTTACACAGTTTTGACATTTTTCTGGGACATACCTTATTTTTGCAATTTTTTGAGCTTTCAACCTCCTTCCAGATAATGGTAGAAATGGGTAGAAAAGCAATAATGGATCTTGGAAAGCTATACATTTTTGAAAAGTCGACAAAATTCAGAATTTAGCAAGGGGTCATTTGTGTAGATCCATCAAGGTTTCTTTATACAAACTAACAGTTAAATATAGGAAAAATTTAAAATTAGTTGAAAAAAGCAGCCTTTTGTGGCAACGTTTTCACCTGTAACTTCTTCTAATTATGACATCTCTTAGAAAGCAATGTACCGTTACATCCGCTGGACCTTCCTGGTTGTGGGGATATATAGGACTTGTAGGTTCACCAAGAGCCCAATGAACCCAGAGTAAAACTCTGAGCAGCATTTTGTAATGTTTTTTTTTTTAGTTCCGGGTATATAGCAATAATAGTGTGAAAATGTATACATGGAAAAATTGGTATGAAAGACACCTATGTATTTCTGAAATGGGAACAAATTACAGAGTTTAGAAACAGTGCATATTTGCACATTTTTGAAATTGGGAATACTCATACTTGCATGACAATTATTGGTCATTTTTCAAAATGATATTTTTTTTACACAATGTCTTTCATTTGGAAGGGAGAAATGCATCAAAAAACAATAGGTAATAACAGTTGCTTTACAAAGCTGAACTACTCTAAGTCTCCCGATAAAAATGGTACCTCACTTGTGTGGGTAGGCATAGTGCCCACGACAGGAAGTGGCTCAAAACCTAAGGTGAACACACCACATTTTCACACTGAAAATGTACACATTTTTTGCGAAGAGTCTAGAAGTAGTTTTTGAACCCTAGCTCTGCCGGCACCTAGGGAAACCTAGCAAACCTATACATTTTTGAAAACTAGACACCCAGGGGAATCCAGGATGGGGGGACTTGAGTGCCTCCCACCATGGTCTGTTACCCAGAATCCCTTGCAAACGTAAAAAATTGACAAAAAAACACATTTTCCCCACATTTCTGTGATGGAAAGTTCTGGAATCTGCATGGATCCACAAATTTCCACACACCCCGCGTTCCCCAAAGTCCTACGAGAAAAATGGTACCTCACTTGTGCGGGTCGGCCTAGTGCCCGCGACAGAAAACGGCGCAAAACGCAACGTGGTCACACCTCAATTTTGCAGTGAAAAGTGACCCTTTTTTGGCAAAGTGACTAGCTGTAGTTTTTGAACCCTAGCCCTGCCGGCACCTAGGGAAACCTAGCAAACCTATACGTTTTTGAAAACTAGACACCCAGGGGAATCCAGGATGGGGTGTCTTGAGTGCCTCCCACCATGGTCTGTTACCCAGAATCCCTTGCAAACGTAAAAAATGGACAAAAAAAACAAATTTTCCCCACATTTCTGTGATGGAAAGTTCTGGAATCTGCGTGGATCCACAAATTTCCACCCACCCCGCGTTCCCCAAAGTCCTACGAGAAAAATGGTACCTAAATTGTGCGGGTCGGCCTAGTGCCCACGACAGGAAACGGCGCAAAACGCAACGTGGTCACACCTCAATTTTGCAGTGAAAAATGACCCTTTTTTGGCAAAGTGACTAGCTGTAGTTTTTTAACCCTAGCCCTGCCGGCACCTAGGAAAACCTAGCAAACCTATTCATTTTTGAAAACTAGACACCCAGGGGAATCCAGGATGGGGTGTCTTGAATGCCTCCCACCATGGTCTGTTACCCAGAATCCCTTGCAAACGTAAAAAATTGACAAAAAAAACACATTTCCCCACATTTCTGTGATGGAAAGTTCTGGAATCTGCGTGGATCCACAAATTTCCACCCACCCCGTGTTCCCCAAAGTCCTACGAGAAAAATGGTACTTCACTTGTGCGGGTCGGCCTAGTGCCCGCGACAGGAAACGGCGCAAAACGCAACGTGGTCACACCTCAATTTTGCAGTGAAAAATGACCCTTTTTTGGCAAAGTGACTAGCTGTAGTTTTTGAACCCTAGCTCTGCCGGCATCTAGGGAAACCTAGCAAACCTATACATTTTTGAAAACTAGACACCCAGAGGAATCCAGGAAGGGGTGTCTTGAGTGCCTCCCACCATGGTCTGTTACCCAGAATCCCTTTCAAACGTAAAAAATTGACAAAAAAAAACACATTTTCCCCACATTTCTGTGATGGAAAGTTCTGGAATCTGCGTGGATCCACAAATTTCCACCCACCCCGCGTTCCCCAAAGTCCTACGAGAAAAATGGTACCTCACTTGTGCGTGTCGGCCTAGAGCCCGCGACAGGAAACGGCGCAAAATGCAACGTGGTCACACCTCAATTTTGCCGTGAAAAATAACCCTTTTTTGGCAAAGTGACTAGCTGTAGTTTTTGAACCCTAGCCCTGCCGGCACCTACGGAAACCTAGCAAACCTATACATTTTTGAAAACTAGACACCCAGGGGAATCCAGGATGGGGTGACTTGAGTGTCTCCCACCAAGGTCTGTTACCCAGAATCCCTTGCAAACGTAAGAAATGGACAAAAAAAACTAATTTTCCCCACATTTCTGTGATGGAAAGTTCGGGAATCTGCATGGATCCACAAATTTCCACCCACCCCGCGTTTCCCAAAGTCCTACGAGAAAAATGGTACCTCACTAGTGTGGGTCGGCGTAGTGCCCGCGACAGGAAACGGCGCAAAACACAACATGGTCACACCTCAATTTTGCAGTGAAAAATGACCCTTTTTTGGCAAAGTGACTAGCTGTAGTTTTTGAACCCTAGCCCTGCCGGCACCTAGGAAAACCTAGCAAACCTATACATTTTTGAAAACTAGACACCCAGGGGAATCCAGGCTAGGGTGACTTGAGTGCCTCCCACCATGGTCTGTTACCCAGAATCCCTTGCAAACAAAAGAAATTGACAAAAAAACACATTTTCCCCACATTTCTGTGATGGAAAGTTCTGGAATCTGCGTGGATCCAGAAATTTCCACCCACCCCGCGTTCCCCAAAGTCCTACCAGAAAAATGGTACCTCACTTGTGCCGGTCGGACTAGTGCCCGCGGCAGGAAATGGCTTAAAACGCAACGTGGTCACACCTCAATTTTGCAGTGAAAAATGACCCTTTTTTGGCTAAGTGACTAGCTGTAGTTTTTGAACCCTAGCCCTGCCGGCACCCAGGGAAACCTAGGAAACCTATACATTTTTGAAAACTAGACACCCAGGGGAATCCAGGATGGGGTGACTTGAGTGCCTCCCACTATGGTCTGTTACCCAGAATCCCTTGCAAGCGTAAAAAATTGACAAAAAAAACACATTTTCCCCACATTTCTGTGATGGAAAGTTCTGGAATCTGCGTGGATCCACAAATTTCCACCCACCCCGCGTTCCCCAAAGTCCTACGAGAAAAATGGTACCTCACTTGTGCGGGTCGGCCTAGTGCCCGCGATAGGAAACGGCGCAAAACGCAACGTGGCGGCTTCCAGGGAGGTATGGCTTGCATGGATCCCCCAACGTTTCCTTACCCAGAATCCCCTGCAAACCTCAATTTTACCTGAAAAAATCACTTTTTTTACACATTTTTGTGTGGGAAAGTTGTGGCATCACCGGGCTCACACAAATTTACCACCACCCAGCGTTCCCCCAGCTCTCCCGGTAAAAATGGTGCCTCACTTGTGTGGGAGGCCCAAGTACCCGCGGCAGGCAAGGGCCCAAAACGTAGTGAGGCGTCATCAAAATGAAACCCTGAAACCGGTCCTAGGATGTTTGTTTCCAGTCCAGGGAGGACCTGGCTTGGCAGTTCGGGCTGGACTGTTCCCATGAGGCACAGGGTCAAGACTGATTTGCATATGGCTGGGTTCAAACTGGAATGGCATGGTGAGCAAAAAAACGATGGATTTAGGCTCAGATCTCTGTACTGGGGTGAATGTATGACATTGTTCTGCATTCTGTCCATCAATTGTTGTTTTTGCATTTGTCACCCCGAGTGGGACGGGTATGCTCAGACGTGAGTCCCGTGCTCTCCATGCCACTGGAATGAAGCTATCCTGGCTGAAGAGGGGTGAAACCCTGAAATCGGTCCTAGGATGCTTGTTTCTAGTCCAGGGAGGACCTGGCTTGGCAGTTCGGGCTGGACTGTTCCCATGAGGCACAGGGTCAAGACTGATTTGCATATGGCTGGGTGCAAACTGGAATGGCATGGTGAACAAAAAAACGATGGATTTAGGCCCAGATCTCTGTACTGGGGTGAATGTATGACATTGTTCTGCATTCTGTCCATCAATTGTTGTTTTTGCATTTGTCACCCCGAGTGGGACGGGTATGCTCAGACGTGAGTCCCGTGCTCTCCATGCCACTGGAATCAAGCTATTCTGGCTGAAGAGGGGTGAAACCCCGAAACCGGTCCTAGGATGCTTGTTTCCAGTCCAGGGAGGACCTGGCTTGGCAGTTCGGGCTGGACTGTTCCCATGAGGCACAGGGTCAAGACTGATTTGCATATGGCTGGGTTCAAACTGGAATGGCATGGTGAGCAAAAAAACGATGGATTTAGGCCCAGATCTCTGTACTGGGGTGAATGTATGACATTGTTCTGCATTCTGTCCATCAATTGTTGTTTTTGCATTTGTCACCCCGAGTGGGACGGGTATGCTCAGACGTGAGTCCCGTGCTCTCCATGCCACTGGAATCAAGCTATCCTGGCTGAAGAGGGGTGAAACCCCGAAACCGGTCCTAGGATGCTTGTTTCCAGTCCAGGGAGGACCTGGCTTGGCAGTTCGGGCTGGACTGTTCCCATGAGGCACAGGGTCAAGACTGATTTGCATATGGCTGGGTTCAAACTGGAATGGCATGGTGAGCAAATAAACGATGGATTTAGGCCCAGATCTCTGTACTGGGCTGAATGTATGACATTGTTCTGCATTCTGTCCATCAATTGTTGTTTTTGCATTTGTCACCCCGAGTGGGACGGGTATGCTCAGACGTGAGTCCCGTGCTCTCCATGCCACTGGAATGAAGCTATCCTGGCTGAAGAGGGGTGAAACCCTGAAACCGGTCCTAGGATACTTGTTTCTAGTCCAGGGAGGACCTGGCTTGGCAGTTCGGGCTGGACTGTTCCCATGAGGCACAGGGTCAAGACTGATTTGCATATGGCTGGGTGCAAACTGGAATGGCATGGTGAACAAAAAAACGAAGGATTTACGCCCAGATCTCTGTACTGGGGTGAATGTATGACATTGTTCTGCATTCTGTCCATCAATTGTTGATTTTGCATTTGTCACCCCGAGTGGGACGGGTATGCTCAGACGTGAGTCCCGTGCTCTCCATGCCACTGGAATCAAGCTATTCTGGCTGAAGAGGGGTGAAACCCCGAAACCGGTCCTAGGATGCTTGTTTCCAGTCCAGGGAGGACCTGGCTTGGCAGTTCGGGCTGGACTGGTCCCATGAGGCACAGGGTCAAGACTGATTTGCATATGGCTGGGTTCAAACTGGAATGGCATGGTGAGCAAATAAACGATGGATTTAGGCCCAGATCTCTGTACTGGGCTGAATGTATGACATTGTTCTGCATTCTGTCCATCAATTGTTGTTTTTGCATTTGTCACCCCGAGTGGGACGGGTATGCTCAGACGTGAGTCTCGTGCTCTCCATGCCACTGGAATCAAGCTATCCTGGCTGAAGAGGGGTGAAACCCCGAAACCGGTCCTAGGATGCTTGTTTCCAGTCCAGGGAGGACCTGGCTTGGCAGTTCGGGCTGGACTGTTCCCATGAGGCACAGGGTCAAGACTGATTTGCATATGGCTGGGTTCAAACTGGAATGGCATGGTGAGCAAATAAACGATGGATTTAGGCCCAGATCTCTGTACTGGGCTGAATGTATGACATTGTTCTGCATTCTGTCCATCAATTGTTGTTTTTGCATTTGTCACCCCGAGTGGGACGGGTATGCTCAGACGTGAGTCCCGTGCTCTCCATGCCACTGGAATGAAGCTATCCTGGCTGAAGAGGGGTGAAACCCTGAAACCGGTCCTAGGATACTTGTTTCTAGTCCAGGGAGGACCTGGCTTGGCAGTTCGGGCTGGACTGTTCCCATGAGGCACAGGGTCAAGACTGATTTGCATATGGCTGGGTGCAAACTGGAATGGCATGGTGAACAAAAAAACGAAGGATTTACGCCCAGATCTCTGTACTGGGGTGAATGTATGACATTGTTCTGCATTCTGTCCATCAATTGTTGTTTTTGCATTTGTCACCCCGAGTGGGACGGGTATGCTCAGACGTGAGTCCCGTGCTCTCCATGCCACTGGAATCAAGCTATTCTGGCTGAAGAGGGGTGAAACCCCGAAACCGGTCCTAGGATGCTTGTTTCCAGTCCAGGGAGGACCTGGCTTGGCAGTTCGGGCTGGACTGGTCCCATGAGGCACAGGGTCAAGACTGATTTGCATATGGCTGGGTTCAAACTGGAATGGCATGGTGAGCAAATAAACGATGGATTTAGGCCCAGATCTCTGTACTGGGCTGAATGTATGACATTGTTCTGCATTCTGTCCATCAATTGTTGTTTTTGCATTTGTCACCCCGAGTGGGACGGGTATGCTCAGACGTGAGTCTCGTGCTCTCCATGCCACTGGAATCAAGCTATCCTGGCTGAAGAGGGGTGAAACCCCGAAACCGGTCCTAGGATGCTTGTTTCCAGTCCAGGGAGGACCTGGCTTGGCAGTTCGGGCTGGACTGTTCCCATGAGGCACAGGGTCAAGACTGATTTGCATATGGCTGGGTTCAAACTGGAATGGCATGGTGAGCAAAAAAACGATGGATTTAGGCCCAGATCTCTGTACTGGGGTGAATGTATTACATTGTTCTGCATTCTGTCCATCAATTGTTGTTTTTGCATTTGTCACCCCGAGTGGGACGGGTATGCTCCGACGTGAGTCCCGTGCTCTCCATGCCACTGGAATCAAGCTATCCTGGCTGTAGAGGGGTGAAACCCCGAAACCGGTCCTAGGATGCTTGTTTCCAGTCCAGGGAGGACCTGGCTTGGCAGTTCGGGCTGGACTGTTCCCATGAGGCACAGGGTCAAGACTGATTTGCATATGGCTGGGTTCAAACTGGAATGGCATGGTGAGCAAAAAAACGATGGATTTAGGCCCAGATCTCTGTACTGGGGTGAATGTATGACATTGTTCTGCATTCTGTCCATCAATTGTTGTTTTTGCATTTGTCACCCCGAGTGGGACGGGTATGCTCAGACGTGAGTCCCTTGCTCTCCATGCCACTGGAATCAAGCTATCCTGGCTGAAGAGGGGTGAAACCCCGAAACCGGTCCTAGGATGCTTGTTTCCAGTCCAGGAAGGACCTGGCTTGGCAGTTCGGGCTGGACTGTTCCCATGAGGCACAGGGTCAAGACTGATTTGCATATGGCTGGGTTCAAACTGGAATGGTATGGTGAGCAAAAAAATGATGGATTTAGGCCCAGATCTCTGTACTGGGGTGAATGTATGACATTGTTCTGCATTCTGTCCATCAATTGTTGTTTTTGCATTTGTCACCCCGAGTGGGACGGGTATGCTCAGACGTGAGTCCCGTGCTCTCCATGCCACTGGAATCAAGCTATCCTGGCTGAAGAGGGGTGAAACCCCGAAACCGGTCCTTGGAAGCTTGTTTCCAGTCCAGGGAGGACCTGGCTTGGCAGTTCGGGCTGGACTGTTCCCATGAGGCACAGGGTCAAGACTGATTTGCATATGGCTGGGTTCAAACTGGAATGGCATGGTGAGCAAAAAAACGATGGATTTAGGCCCAGATCTCTGTACTGGGGTGAATGTATGACATTGTTCTGCATTCTGTCCATCAATTGTTGTTTTCGAATTTGTCACCCCGAGTGGGACGGGTATGCTCAGACGTGAGTCCCGTGCTCTCCATGCCACTGGAATCAAGCTATCCTGGCTGAAGAGGGGTGAAACCCCGAAACCGGTCCTAGGATGCTTGTTTCCAGTCCAGGGAGGACCTGGCTTGGCAGTTCGGGCTGGACTGTTCCCATGAGGCACAGGGTCAAGACTGATTTGCATATGGCTGGGTTCAAACTGGAATGGCATGGTGAGCAAAAAAACGATGGATTTAGGCCCAGATCTCTGTACTGGGGTGAATGTATGACATTGTTCTGCATTCTGTCCATCAATTGTTGTTTTTGCATTTGTCACCCCGAGTGGGACGGGTATGCTCAGACGTGAGTCCCGTGCTCTCCATGCCACTGGAATCAAGCTATCCTGGCTGAAGAGGGGTGAAACCCCGAAACCGGTCCTAGGATGCTTGTTTCCAGTCCAGGGAGGACCTGGCTTGGCAGTTCGGGCTGGACTGTTCCCATGAGGCACATGGTCAAGACTGATTTGCAGATGGCTGGGTTCAAACTGGAATGGCATGGTGAGCAAAAAAACGATGGATTTAGGCCCAGATCTCTGTACTGGGGTGAATGTATGACATTGTTCTGCATTCTGTCCATCAATTGTTGTTTTTGCATTTGTCACCCCGAGTGGGACGGGTATGCTCATACGTGAGTCCCGTGCTCTCCATGCCACTGGAATCGAGCTATCCTGGCTGAAGAGGGGTGAAACCCCGAAACCGGTCCTAGGATGCTTGTTTCCAGTCCAGGGAGGACCTGGCTTGGCAGTTCGGGCTGGACTGTTCCCATGAGGCACAGGGTCAAGACTGATTTGCATATGGCTGGGTTCAAACTGGAATGGCATGGTGAGCAAAAAAACGATGGATTTAGGCCCAGATCTCTGTACTGGGGTGAATGTATGACATTGTTCTGCATTCTGTCCATCAATTGTTGTTTTTGCATTTGTCACCCCGAGTGGGACGGGTATGCTCAGACGTGAGTCCCGTGCTCTCCATGCCACTGGAATCAAGCTATCCTGGCTGAAGAGGGGTGAAACCCCGAAACCGTTCCTAGGATGCTTGTTTCCAGTCCAGGGAGGACCTGGCTTGGCAGTTCGGGCTGGACTGTTCCCATGAGGCACAGGGTCAAGACTGATTTGCATATGGCTGGGTTCAAACTGGAATGGCATGGTGAGCAAAAAAATGATGGATTTAGGCCCAGATCTCTGTACTGGGCTGAATGTATGACATTGTTCTACATTCTGTCCATCAATTGTTGTTTTTGCATTTGTCACCCCGAGTGGGACGGGTATGCTCAGACGTGAGTCCCGTGCTCTCCATGCCACTGGAATGAAGCTATCCTGGCTGAAGAGGGGTGAAACCCTGAAACCGGTCCTAGGATACTTGTTTCTAGTCCAGGGAGGACCTGGCTTGGCAGTTCGGGCTGGACTGTTCCCATGAGGCACAGGGTCAAGACTGATTTGCATATGGCTGGGTGCAAACTGGAATGGCATGGTGAACAAAAAAACGATGGATTTACGCCCAGATCTCTGTACTGGGGTGAATGTATGACATTGTTCTGCATTCTGTCCATCAATTGTTGTTTTTGCATTTGTCACCCCGAGTGGGACGGGTATGCTCAGACGTGAGTCCCGTGCTCTCCATGCCACTGGAATCAAGCTATCCTGGCTGAAGAGGGGTGAAACCCCGAAACCGGTCCTAGGATGCTTGTTTCCAGTCCAGGGAGGACCTGGCTTGGCAGTTCGGGCTGGACTGTTCCCATGAGGCACATGGTCAAGACTGATTTGCAGATGGCTGGGTTCAAACTGGAATGGCATGGTGAGCAAAAAAACGATGGATTTAGGCCCAGATCTCTGTACTGGGGTGAATGTATGACATTGTTCTGCATTCTGTCCATCAATTGTTGTTTTTGCATTTGTCACCCCGAGTGGGACGGGTATGCTCATACGTGAGTCCCGTGCTCTCCATGCCACTGGAATCGAGCTATCCTGGCTGAAGAGGGGTGAAACCCCGAAACCGGTCCTAGGATGCTTGTTTCCAGTCCAGGGAGGACCTGGCTTGGCAGTTCGGGCTGGACTGTTCCCATGAGGCACAGGGTCAAGACTGATTTGCATATGGCTGGGTTCAAACTGGAATGGCATGGTGAGCAAAAAAACGATGGATTTAGGCCCAGATCTCTGTACTGGGGTGAATGTATGACATTGTTCTGCATTCTGTCCATCAATTGTTGTTTTTGCATTTGTCACCCCGAGTGGGACGGGTATGCTCAGACGTGAGTCCCGTGCTCTCCATGCCACTGGAATCAAGCTATCCTGGCTGAAGAGGGGTGAAACCCCGAAACCGTTCCTAGGATGCTTGTTTCCAGTCCAGGGAGGACCTGGCTTGGCAGTTCGGGCTGGACTGTTCCCATGAGGCACAGGGTCAAGACTGATTTGCATATGGCTGGGTTCAAACTGGAATGGCATGGTGAGCAAAAAAATGATGGATTTAGGCCCAGATCTCTGTACTGGGCTGAATGTATGACATTGTTCTACATTCTGTCCATCAATTGTTGTTTTTGCATTTGTCACCCCGAGTGGGACGGGTATGCTCAGATGTGAGTCCCGTGCTCTCCATGCCACTGGAATGAAGCTATCCTGGCTGAAGAGGGGTGAAACCCTGAAACCGGTCCTAGGATACTTGTTTCTAGTCCAGGGAGGACCTGGCTTGGCAGTTCGGGCTGGACTGTTCCCATGAGGCACAGGGTCAAGACTGATTTGCATATGGCTGGATGCAAACTGGAATGGCATGGTGAACAAAAAAACGATGGATTTACGCCCAGATCTCTGTACTGGGGTGAATGTATGACATTGTTCTGCATTCTGTCCATCAATTGTTGTTTTTGCATTCATCACCCCGAGTGGGACGGGTATGCTCAGACGTGAGTCCCGTGCTCTCCATGCCACTGGAATCAAGCTATTCTGGCTGAAGAGGGGTGAAACCCCGAAACCGGTCCTAGGATGCTTGTTTCCAGTCCAGGGAGGACCTGGCTTGGCAGTTCGGGCTGGACTGTTCCCATGAGGCACAGGGTCAAGACTGATTTGCATATGGCTGGGTTCAAACTGGAATGGCATGGTGAGCAAAAAAACGATGGATTTAGGCCCAGATCTCTGTACTGGGGTGAATGTATGACATTGTTCTGCATTCTGTCCATCAATTGTTGTTTTTGCATTTGTCACCCCGAGTGGGACGGGTATGCTCAGACGTGAGTCCCGTGCTCTCCATGCCACTGGAATCAAGCTATCCTGGCTGAAGAGGGGTGAAACCCCAAAACCGGTCCTAGGATGCTTGTTTCCAGTCCAGGGAGGACCTGGCTTGGCAGTTCGGGCTGGACTGTTCCCATGAGGCACAGGGTCAAGACTGATTTGCATATGGCTGGGTTCAAACTGGAATGGCATGGTGAGCAAATAAACGATGGATTTAGGCCCAGATCTCTGTACTGGGCTGAATGTATGACATTGTTCTGCATTCTGTCCATCAATTGTTGTTTTTGCATTTGTCACCCCGAGTGGGACGGGTATGCTCAGACGTGAGTCCCGTGCTCTCCATGCCACTGGAATCAAGCTATCCTGGCTGAAGAGGGGTGAAACCCCGAAACCGGTCCTAGGATGCTTGTTTCCAGTCCAGGGAGGACCTGGCTTGGCAGTTCGGGCTGGACTGTTCCCATGAGGCACAGGGTCAAGACTGATTTGCATATGGCTGGGTTCAAACTGGAATGGCATGGTGAGCAAAAAAACGATGGATTTAGGCCCAGATCTCTGTACTGGGGTGAATGTATTACATTGTTCTGCATTCTGTCCATCAATTGTTGTTTTTGCATTTGTCACCCCGAGTGGGACGGGTATGCTCCGATGTGAGTCCCGTGCTCTCCATGCCACTGGAATCAAGCTATCCTGGCTGAAGAGGGGTGAAACCCCGAAACCGGTCCTAGGATGCTTGTTTCCAGTCCAGGGAGGACCTGGCTTGGCAGTTCGGGCTGGACTGTTCCCATGAGGCACAGGGTCAAGACTGATTTGCATATGGCTGGGTTCAAACTGGAATGGCATGGTGAGCAAAAAAACGATGGATTTAGGCCCAGATCTCTGTACTGGGGTGAATGTATGACATTGTTCTGCATTCTGTCCATCAATTGTTGTTTTTGCATTTGTCAACCCGAGTGGGACGGGTATGCTCAGACGTGAGTCCCGTGCTCTCCATGCCACTGGAATCAAGCTATCCTGGCTGAAGAGGGGTGAAACCCCGAAACCGGTCCTAGGATGCTTGTTTCCAGTCCAGGAAGGACCTGGCTTGGCAGTTCGGGCTGGACTGTTCCCATGAGGCACAGGGTCAAGACTGATTTGCATATGGCTGGGTTCAAACTGGAATGGCATGGTGAGCAAAAAAACAATGGATTTAGGCCCAGATCTCTGTACTGGGGTGAATGTATGACATTGTTCTGCATTCTGTCCATCAATTGTTGTTTTTGCAATTCCCACACAAGTGAGGCACCATTTTTTCCGGGAGACCTGGGGGAACGCTGGGTGGTGCAAAATTTGTGTGAGCCCGGTGATGCCACAACTTTCCCCCACCAAAATGTGTGAAAAAAGTGATTTTTTCAGCTAAAATTGAGGTTTGCAGGGGATTCTGGGTAAGGAAACGTTGGGGGATCCACGTAAGCCATTCCTCCCTGGAAGCCGCCGGGTGTCTAGTTTTCAGAAATGTATGGGTTTGGTAGGTTTCCCTAGATGGCCGCCGAGCACCGGGCCAAAAACCCAAGTGACCCCCTTGCAAAACCAGGTGGTTTTGCGATAGGCCATTTTGATGTCGCCTCACTACGTTTTGGGCCCTTGCCTGCCGCGGGTAGTTGGGCCTCCCACTCAAGTGAGGCACCATTTTTACCGGGAGACCTGGGGGAACGCTGGGTGGTGGAAAATTTGTGTAAGCCCAGTGATGCCCCAACTTTCCCACACAAAAATGTGTGAAAAAAGTGATTTTTTCAGCTAAAATTGAGGTTTGCAGGGGATTCTGGGCAAGGAAACGTTGGGGGATCCACACAAGCCATACCTCCCTGGAAGCCGCCGGGTGTCTAGTTTTCAGAAATGTATGTGTTTGTAGGTTTCCCTAGATCGCCGCCGAGCACCGGGCCTAAAACCCAAGTGACCCCCCTTGCAAAACCAGGTGGTTTTGCGATAGGCCATTTTGATGTCGCCTCACTACGTTTTGGGCCCTTGCTTGCCGTGGGTACTTGGGCCTCCCACACAAATGAGGCACCATTTTTACTGGGAGACCTGGGGGAACGCTGGGTGGTGCAAAATTTGTGTGAGCCCGGTGATGCCACAAATTTCCCACACCAAAATGTGTAAAAAAAGTGATTTTTTCAGCTAAAATTGAGGTTTGCAGCGGATTCTGGGTAAGGAAACGTTTGGGGATCCACGCAAGCCATACCTCCCAGGAAGCCGCCGGGTGTCTAGTTTTCAGAAATGTATGGGTTTGGTAGGTTTCCCCAGATGCCCGCCGAGCACCGGGCCAAAAACCCAAGTGACCCCTCTTGCAAAACCAGGTGTTATTGCGATAGGCCATTTTGATGTCGCCTCACTATTTTTTGGGCCCTTGCCTGCCGCGGGTACTTGGGCCTCCCACACAAGTGAGGCACCATTTTTACTGGGAGACCTGGGGGGAACGCTGGGTGGTGGAAAATTTGTGTAAGCCCGGTGATGCCACAACTTTCCCACACAAAAATGTGTGAAAAAAGTGATTTTTTCAGCTAAAATTGAGGTTTGCAGGGGATTCTGGGTAAGCAAACGTTGGGGGATCCACGCAAGCTATACCTCCCTAGAAGCCGTCGGGTGTCTAGTTTTCAGAAATGTATGGGTTTGTAGGTTTCCCTAGATCGCCGCCGAGCACCGGGCCTAAAACCCAAGTGACCCCCCTTGCAAAACCAGGTGGTTTTGCGATAGGCCATTTTGATGTCGCCTCACTACGTTTTGGGCCCTTGCCTGCCGTGGGTACTTGGGCCTCCCACACAAATGAGGCACCATTTTTACTGGGAGACCTGGGGGAACGCTGGGTGGTGCAAAATTTGTGTGAGCCCGGTGATGCCACAAATTTCCCACACCAAAATGTGTAAAAAAAGTGATTTTTTCAGCTAAAATTGAGGTTTGCAGCGTATTCTGGGTAAGGAAACGTTTGGGGATCCACGCAAGCCATACCTCCCAGGAAGCCGCCGGGTGTCTAGTTTTCAGAAATGTATGTGTTTGGTAGGTTTCCCTAGATGCCCGCCGAGCACCGGGCCAAAAACTCAAGTGACCCCCCTTGCAAAACCAGGTGTTTTTGCGATAGGCCATTTTGATGTCACCTCACTATGTTTTGGGCCCTTGCCTGCCGCGGGTACTTGGGCCTCCCACACAAGTGAGGCACCATTTTTACCGGGCGACCTGGGGGAACGCTGGGTGGTGGAAAATTTGTGTAAGCCCGGTGATGCCACAACTTTCCCACACAAAAATGTGTGAAAAAAGTGATTTTTTCAGCTAAAATTGAGGTTTGCAGGGGATTCTGGGTAAGCAAACGTTGGGGGATCCACGCAAGCCATACCTCCCTAGAAGCCGTCGGGTGTCTAGTTTTCAGAAATGTATGGGTTTGGTAGGTTTCCCTAGATGGCCGCCGAGCACCGGGCCAAAAACCCAAGTGACCCCCCTTGCAAAACCAGGTGGTTTTGCGATAGGCCATTTTGATGTCGCCTCACAATGTTTTGGGCCCTTGCCTGCCGCGGGTACTTGGGCCTTCCACACAAGTGAGGCACCATTTTTACCGGGAGACCTGGGGGAATGCTGGGTGGTGGTAAATTTGTGTGAGCCCGGTGATGCCACAACTTTCCCACACCAAAATGTGTGAAAAAAGTGATTTTTTCAGCTAAAATTGAGGTTTGCAGGGGATTCTGGCTAAGGAAACGTTGGGGGATCCACGCAAGCCATACCTCCCTGGAAGCCCCCGGGTGTCTAGTTTTCAGAAATGTATGGGTCTGGTAGGTTTCCCTATGTGCCGGCTGCGCTAGGGCCCGAAATCCACAGGTAGGCATATTGCTAAAAACAACTCTGAGCCCAGTTGGCTTTCTGCCACCCGGGGGGGCATCGGGGGGGAGGGGGTTGCCCCGATATGCCCCCAAGGGGGGCCGAAACACTGTGGCTATTTTTTGGGGGGTGGGGACATTGGTATGCCCATTCTGGGCAGCCCCCACACATAAAAAAGCCAGTGTAATCGTTGGCGTCTAGTGGGCTTTTTGCCCCCCAAGGGGGGCAGATTGAGGACTACTGCCCCATCAGCCCCCCCGGGGGGCAGAAGGTCCACTAGATGCTAGGGATTTTTTTGGGCAAATTTTAATTAGGGTGGAGGCTGTTCAAAACGGGCATGCCAATGCCCCCACCATAATTAAAATTTGCCTAAAGAAATCCCTGGTGTCTAGTGGGCTTTTTGCCCCCCGGAGGGGCAGATAGGGGACTACTGCCCCATCTGTCACCCAGGGGGGCAGGAAGGCTGTAATTTTTTCGGGGAGGGGGTGGGGGCATGGGCATGCCAGTTTTGGGCAACCCCCACCCTAATTCAAATTTTCCCCAAAACACTCCCTGGTGTCTAGTGGGCTTTTGCCCCCCCCCCCCCGGTGGGGCAGATTGGGGGCTAATGCCCCCATCTGCCCCCCAGGGGAGGCAGAAAGTCCACTAGGCGCCAGAGAGTTTTTTGGGTAAATTTTAATTAGGGTGGGGGTTGCCCAAAACGGGCATGCCAATGCCCCCACCCTAATTAAAATTTGCCCCAAAAAATCCCTGGCGTCTAGTGGGCTTTTTGCCCCCCAGGGGGGGCAGATTGGGGGCTACTGCACCATCTGTCCCCCACGGGGGGCAGGAAGGCTGTAACTTTTACAGGGAGGGGGTGGGGGCATGGGCATGTCAGTTTTGGGCAACCCCCTACCTAATTAAAATTTGTCCCAAAATAATCCCTGGCGTCTAGTGGGCTTTTTACCCCCCCAACAGGGCAGATTGGGGCTGATGCCCCAATCTGCCCCCCAGGGGAGGTAGAAAATCCACTAGACGCCAGGGAGTTTTTGGGGCAAATTTTAATTAGGGTGGGGGCTGCCCAAAACGGGCATGCCAATGCCCCCACCCTAATTACATTTTGCCCAAAAAAATCCCTGGCATCTAATGGGCTTTTTGCCACCCGGGGGGCAGATTGGGGGCTACTGCCCCATCTGTCCCCCACGGGGGGCAGAAAGGCTGTAATTTTTGCAGGGAGGGGGTGGGGGCCTGAGCATGTCCGTTTTAGGCAACCCCCACCCTAATTCAAATTTGCCCCAAAATAATCCCTGGCATCTAGTTGGCTTTTTGCCCCACTGGCAGGGCAGATTAGGGGCTGACGCCCCCATCTGCCCCCCAGGGGAGGCAGAAAGTCCACTGGACGCCAGGGAGTTTTTGGGGCAAATTTTAATTAGGGTGGGGGCTGCCCGAAACGGGTATGCCAATGGCCCCACCCTAATTAAAATTTGCCCCAAAAAATCCCTGGCGTCTAGTGGGTGTTTTGCCCCCCGGGGTGGTAGACTGGGGGCTACTGTCCCATCTGCCCCCCAGGGGGGCAGGAAGGCTGTAATTTTGGTAGGGGCATGGGAATGCCCTTTATGGGACCCTCCACCCTAATACAAATTTGCCCCCAAAAAATCCCTGGCATCTAGTGGGCTTTTTGCCCCCCCGGTGGGGCAGATTGGCGGCTAAAGCCCACTTCTGTCCCGGGGGGGGGGGGGGGGGGGTAGAAAGTCCATTAGATGCCAGGGAGGTTTTTGGGCAAATTTTTATTAGGTTGGGGGCTGTTCAAAACGGGCATGCCAATGGCCCCATCCTAATTAAAATTTGCCTACAGAAATCCCTGGTGTCTAGTGGGATTTTTGCCCCCCGGAGGGGCAGATAGGGCACTACTGCCCCATCTGTCACCCGGGGGGGCAGGAAGGCTGTAATTTTTTCGGGGAGGGGGTGGGGGCATGGGCATGCCTGTTTTGGGCAACCCCCACCCTAATTCAAATTTTCCCCAAAACACTCCCTGGCGTCTAGTGGGCTTTTTGCCACCCCCCCGGTGGGGCAGATTGGGGGCTAATGCCCCCATCTGCCCCCCAGGGGAGGCAGAAAGTCCACTAGGTGCCAGAGAGTTATTTGGGTAAATTTTAATTAGGGTGGGGGTTGCCCAAAACGGGCATGCCAATGCCCCCACCCTAATTAAAATTTCCCCCGAAAAATCCCTGGCGTCTAGTGGGCTTTTGCCCCCCAGGGGGGGCAGATTGGGGGCTACTGTCCCATCTGTCCCCCACGGTGGGCAGGAAAGCTGTAACTTTTGCAGGGAGGGGGTGGGGGCATGGGCATGTCAGTTTTGGGCAACCCCCAACCTAATTAAAATTTGTAGCAAAATAATCCCTGGCGCCTAGTGGGCTTTTTACCCCCCCCCCAACAGGGCAGATTGGGGGCTGATAACCCAATCTGCCCCCCAGGGGAGGTAGAAAATCCACTAGACGCCAGGGAGTTTTTGGGGCAAATTTTAATTAGGATGGGGGCTGCCCAAAACGGGCATGCCAATGCCCCCACCCTAATTAAATTTTGCCCAAAAAAATCCCTGGCATCTAATGGGCTTTTTGCCACCCGGGGGGGCAGATTGGGGGCTACTGCCCCATCTGTCGCCCACGGGGGGCAGAAAGGCTGTAATTTTTGCAGGGAGGGGGTGGGGGCCTGAGCATGTCCGTTTGGGCATGTCAGTTTTGGGCAACCCCCTACCTAATTAAAATTTGTCCCAAAATAATCCCTGGCGTCTAGTGGGCTTTTTACCCCCCCAACAGGGCAGATTGGGGCTGATGCCCCAATCTGCCCCCCAGGGGAGGTAGAAAATCCACTAGACGCCAGGGAGTTTTTGGGGCAAATTTTAATTAGGGTGGGGGCTGCCCAAAACGGGCATGCCAATGCCCCCACCCTAATTACATTTTGCCCAAAAAAATCCCTGGCATCTAATGGGCTTTTTGCCACCCGGGGGGCAGATTGGGGGCTACTGCCCCATCTGTCCCCCACGGGGGGCAGAAAGGCTGTAATTTTTGCAGGGAGGGGGTGGGGGCCTGAGCATGTCCGTTTTAGGCAACCCCCACCCTAATTCAAATTTGCCCCAAAATAATCCCTGGCATCTAGTTGGCTTTTTGCCCCACTGGCAGGGCAGATTGGGGGCTGACGCCCCATCTGCCCCCCAGGGGAGGCAGAAAGTCCACTAGACGCCAGGGAGTTTTGGGGGCAAATTTTAATTAGGGTGGGGGCTGCCCGAAACGGGTATGCCAATGCCCCCACCCTAATTAAAATTTACCTCAAAAAATCCCTGGCGTCTAGTGGGTGTTTTGCCCCCTGGGGTGGTAGACTGGGGGCTACTGTCCCATATGCTCCCCAGGGGGGCAGGAAGGCTGTAATTTTGGTAGGGGCATGGGCATGCCCTTTTTGGGACCCTCCACCCTAATACAAATTTCCCCCCAAAAAATCCCTGGCATCTAGTGGGCTTTTTGCCCCCCCGGTGGGGCAGATTGGCGGCTAAAGCCAAAGCACACTTCTGCCCCGGGGGGGGAGGGGGGGGTAGAAAGTCCATTAGATGCCAGGGAGGTTTTTGGGCAAATTTTTATTAGGTTGGGGGCTGTTCAAAACGGGCATGCCAATGCCCCCACTCTAATTAAAATTTGCCTAAAGAACTCCTTGGTGTCTAGTGGGCTTTTTGCCCCCCGGAGGGGCAGATAGGGGACTACTGCCCCATCTGTCACCCGGGGGGGCAGGAAGGCTGTAATTTTTTCGGGGAGGGGGTGGTGGCATGGTCATGCCTGTTTTGGGCAACCCCCACCCTAATTCAAATTTTCCCCAAAACACTCCCTGGCATCTAGTGGGCTTTTTGCCCCCCAGGGGAGGCAGAAAGTCCACTAGGTGCCAGAGAGTTTTTTGGGTAAATTTTAATTAGGGTGGGGGTTGCCCAAAACGGGCATGCCAATGCCCCCACCCTAATTAAAATTTGCCTAAATAATCTCTGGTGTCTACTGGGCTTTTTGCCCCCCGGGGGGGCAGATTTGGGGCTAATGCCCCCATCTGCCCACCAGGGGGGGCAGAAAGGCTGTCATTTTTGCGGAGGGTGGGTGGGGGCATGGGCATGCCCATATTGGGCAGCCCCCACCCCAATTTACAAGAAAGAATAAATCCCTGGCATATAGTGGGCTTTCTGCCCCCCCAGGGGGTGGCAGATTTGGGGCTAATGCCCCCATCTGCCCCCCAGGGGGGTCAGAAAGGCTGTCATTTTTGCGGAGGGTGGGTGGGGGCATGGGCATGCCCATATTGGGCAGCCCCCACCCCAATTTACAACAAAAAATAAATCCCTGGTGTCTAGTGGGCTTTTTGCCCCCCCGGGGGTGCAGATTGGGTGCTACTGCCCCCATCTGCCCCCCAGGGGGGGCAAAAAGACTAAATGGCACTAAAAATATTTTGGGGGAGCAAAAGCCCTTGCCTAAGGGGCCGCTCCCCCCTCCCTGGTGTCTAGTGGGTGGATCCCTGCTTGGGGATCGCCCTCCTGGGGAGATCCCCAAGCAGGGATCCACTGGGGAGGGGTACCATTGGAAAGGGGAGATTCTCCCCTTTCCAATGATACCTCTCCCGTCTTTCTATGTGCCCGGGGGGCTGAGATAGCCCCCTGAGCACATACAAAGTGAAACTGAAATGAGCCTAAAGGCTCATTTCAGTTTCGGTTTCTATGCAATGAAGACAGCGCGACGTGCGCGCTGATCTTCATTGCACAGAAACCAGGGAGGGGGCCTCGGGAGCTGGGGAAGCTCTTCCCCAGCTCCCAAGGTCAAAGGCATTAAATAGAAATCCCTCTGCTGTCTGCAGCAGAGGGATTTCGTGCCCCTGGCCTCATGACGGAATGGTTCCGTCATGAGCACAGGGGCACCGATGCTCATGACGGAACCATTCTGTCATGAGCATCGAAGGGGTTAAAAGAGAACACCAACTGCACATCGTCCGCATAGGAGACTACCTTCACACTCCAGGATTAAATAAGAGGGCCAATGGGGTGAAGCAGATGTTGAAAAGCAGCGGGCTCAATGTCAATCCCTGCAGCACACCAAAGGTTTCTGTGAAGAAAGAAAAGGGCAAAGAAACACCTTTTGGGAATGATTCTCCAGGAAGAATCGTAGCCAGGACAGTGCCACTCCATGCTCTCCTGCCTGACTCAATCTCCTGAACAGAATAGGGTGTGCCACCGTATCAAATGCTGCCGATAGATCTAGCAGCACCAGCATGGCAGAATCGCCTTGGTCCACAAACTCTCGTACTGATTCGGAGACTTCTAAAAGAGTGGTCTCAGTATGTAGCCAGCTCTGACGCCCACTTGCAAATCAAGTAGGAGGCCATTTGTTTCTATAAAGCCTGCCAGTTGCTTCTGAACCACCCTCTCTAATAATTTTCCAAGGTCTGGCAGCAAAGAAAAGTCTGAAGTTGCTGAGCACCCCAGGGTCTGCCCCAGGTTTTTTTAATAAAGGGAGCAGGAACGCATGCTTCTATGCCTCAGGGTAAATGCCTGATTTCAAGGAGGAGTTCCAGATTTGATATAGTATGAGATTTAACCAGTATGCCAGCATACTAAAAAAATGGCCAGGGCAGGGTTCACCAGGGGAGCCCAACTTGTATTTCAGTAGCTCCAGCAATGACTCCTCAGTTGAGAAAGGGAGAAATTCTGACAATGAGATGAAGGAGTCGGAGGTCAGCAGATGAGTAGTGGGCTCCACATCCAGTGCAAAAGCTGAATAGATATTATGGATCTTTTCCTCCAAAGAAGTCCAACAGGCTCAGGCATAGAGCAAGGGAGGGAAGAAATTAGCTATCTAAGGCTGTAGGATTCGTAAAGGATTTTACAATCTTAGAAATGTCTTTGGCGGATCTATCTGCAGTCTTGATGCAGTTAGCAAAGCATTCCCTCATCTTGCTCTGCTTCAGCCTGTGGAATTCGTTCAAGGCTTCTTTATAGAGGCCTTTGTCTGCCAAATTATAAGACTTTCTCCAGGACCATTCAGGTTTCTTGCAGCAACTCCTCTCCATTCTTAGTTCCATAGAAAACCAAGGGGCAGAAGGTTTAAGTCTATTCAAAGTGACTGGCATAAGCGGGGCAACTGTGTCTAAGGCAGTGGTAATCCATGCATTAAAGCAAGATGCGTCGCTGTCCGGATTGCCTGTCAACTGTGGCAAAGTTTCTAAAGGTGCAGGCCCCAGGGCCTCTTTGGTGATTTTCGGCCAATCTCTTCACATTGCCTCATTTGTCCTGGGTACTGGTGGCCTAAACTCTAAACTAAAAGTAAACTGTAACAAAAAGTGGTCTTTCCAAGTCAAGCATAAAGGGGCCCCCACTCTAAGATTCAGGTTATTTGAGAAAATCAGATCTATCACGTGGCCTGCTCTATGGGTAGGTGCAGTCACTAATTGGGTAAGATTAAGGCTTATTTATTTTATTTATTTAGACGGTTTTGTATAGCGCGGACAAGACCCTTGCGGATATCAGAGCGCTTCACATATCTGACATAGGAAAAGGTGTGTACATAAAAATACAGTGTTACAATGCATACAAGGTACATAATACAGGGAAATGCAGATAGCTATAGTTCATGTAAATTTGGACATGAGAATCGATTTCACTTCTTTTTTGAAAAAAACTGTAGATGGATTGAGTCTCGTTTCTGGGGGTAGGGCATTCCATATCCTGGGGGCCATTCCTGAGAAGGTACGATTGTACGTTTTTTTCTTGGAGAAACGTTGCGGTTTCAGTAGCAGCTTGTTAGAGCTCCTGGTAGATCTGTTACCACCTGATAATACCAGTTTTTCGGCTAGGTACCTAGGGGTTTTGTGGTGTAGTGCCTTATGAGTCATACAGGCGATTTTTAACTGGATCCTGGCCTCAAAAGGTAGCCAGTTTAGGGCATGTAGGTCAGGGGAAATGTGGCAGTTTCTTTTAGTGCCTGTAACGAGTCTGGCGGCTGTATTGATTGATGCTCTGAGAGGGGCGGTCGTTGCCTTGGGGAGACCACAGAGAGCGACGCTCCCATAGTCAACTCTGGGAATTACTAGGGATTGAACCGCCTGTTTGAAGTCCATTGCTGGAATGAAGGGTTTCAATTTTCTCAGCGTGTTGATCTGAAAGTTTGCTCCTTTTGTTGCAGTGCTGATGTGCTTCTGCATATTTAGCTTATTATCCAGGGTTATTCCTAGAGATTTAGCGGAATCAATGACGATAGGTTGACCGTCGAGTGCAGTTAGATGCTTCATCCACTCACGGATGGTCGTTGTTTGGTTGGGGGGAGCAATTAGGAGGAATTCTGTTTTTAGTGTGTTTAGCTTTAGATGATTCTTAGCAAGCCATGTCTGTGTCTTTTGGAGCGAAGAGTTCAGGGACTTGATGTCGTCGAGAGATTGGATCTTAATGTAGAGTTGTGTGTCATCTGCGTACATGTGGTATTGGATATTTTCGTGGCTGAGAAGCTCTGTGAGTGGTTCCATAAACAGGTTGAAGAGTGTCGGGGAGAGGGAAGAGCCCTGGGTTTACTCCTAAGGTGACTGGGGTGGGGTTGGATAAAGATTTGTTGGTCTTGAATCTTTGTGTTCTGTTTTGGAGGAAGGAAGTGAACCAGTTTAACACTGTTCCGGATAGCCCCATTCTATGCTTCATGAGGTTGAGTAGATTGTCATGTTTGACAGTGTCGAACGCTGAGGAGAGGTCAAGTAAGATTAGCAAGCATGCTTTGTTTTGATCCAGTATTTGTAATGCGTCATCAATTATGTGGGTCATGGCTGATTCGGTACTGTGCCCTGATTGAAAGCCTGATTGGAATTGGTCGAGCAAGTTGAAGTGGTCTATATGCTTACTAAGCTGCATGTGGACACATTTTTCAAGAAGTTTGGCCAAGGTTGAGATATTGGATATTGGTTGATAGTTGTTTAGGTCTGATGGGTCCGCTGAGACTTTCTTAAGGATGGGGGTTACCTGACCGGCTTTGAGGATGTCAGGGATGGTTCCTTGCAAGAGAGAAGAATTTATGATTCTAGTCCACAGGGGCACTAGCAGTGGCATGAAGGTCTTTGCGTGGGATGCTGGAAGGGGGTCTGTGAAGTGGTTGGAAGGATTCAGAGTGGTGAGCGTGTTTAGGATAGTTTCTTCGCTGTAGAGGTTGAAGGTAGTCCAGGAGGCATTGTTCTTGAGGTCGTGTATAATGGGACCGATACACGGGGTACTTGGGGAGGACCGTGAGGGGATTGAGTGTGTATCGGTAATGGTTGATAGATCATTAAGTAGGTCTGCCTTTAATTTGTCAGTCTTTGTTGTGAAAAAGGAGGCAAGATCCTCACAGTTGGGGATTGAATCTGGATTGGCTTGGGGGGAGTGGGGGCCACCCTTAGACTGATTATTGATTATTTCGAACAATTTTTTGGGGCGATTCTTGGCTTGGTCTAGTTGTACACCTATGAAGTCAGCTTTAGAGCGACGAATCTTTCTGTAGTAGGCATTTCTGGTGCATCTTAGTAGTTGGAGGTGGGCAGTGGATGGGGCTGTTCTCCATTGTCTTTCAATTGCTCTCAGTGCTCTTCTGTCTTCATTTAGTCTGCCATCATACCAGGGGTTTGAATTCTTTTCGGTGACTCTTTTTAATTGTAATGGGGCTAAGGTGTCCAGAACCCTGTTCATACCGTTAAAGTAGTGATTGGTCAGATCCTGTACATCGTTTGATCCAACCGTAGCTGGCATGAGGATGCGACTAGCGGATGCAAGGTCGGCCGGATTGATGTTTTCTAGGCTCCTCTTCCAGATTTTCGTTCTCGTCGGTTGGACAGAGAGTAATTTAACTACTTCCTTGATGTGAAAGGTGATAATGTAGTGATCAGACCAGTCGCATGGGAGAATCGATTCTAGCCGGGTGGAGTCCGCTTTAGAAATTACAAGATCAAGGATTGAGCCTTTTCCGTGGGTGGGGCTGTCACATATTTGGGACAAGTTGAGGTCGGATAGGAAAAGTTTGAAGCTATTGACCACTGGATCGTCTGGATCGTTCCAGTGGAGATTGAAGTCACCCAGGAAGATCTGTGTATTTTGTTGTCCTGCATTTGTCGCTATGATGTCCATCATGTGCTCGATGAAGGTGAGGTTGTTGCCAGGAGGATGGTAGATAGAGTGTAGTGAGCAAAGTGGCTTGTTGTTGCTCGTAATGTGTAGGCAGAGGTATTCACATGATGAGAGTACTGGGGTGTTTGTGCGCCTTACCGCAAGGTTGTTCCTATGGATGCAGGCAATACCACCACCTGTCTTCTCAGGTCTGTCTAGTCTTGTAATGTAGTAGTTCGGGGGGACTAGTATGTCTAAAATGGGTGTGGATGATTCAGTCAGCCAGGTTTCCATTAAGATGATAAGGTCAGGTTCATTGGATATAATGAGGTCGGCTATATCAGTGGCATGACGTGCTGCCGATCTACAGTTTAGAAGGATACATTTTATCTGGGCATTGGTCGGGGTGATGGTCTGGTCATGGAGGGTGGTTACTCTTGTGAGGTTGCTTACAACAATGCCTCTGGGAGTGTGTCTTGTCAGTCTTGAGGCATTGGGGTTGATGGATTGAATTAAGGAACCTATCTGTGTGTTCTCTAAGTGTACCGGTCCCCTTGGTAGAGATGGAGGTTCGTATGAGTGGAGTAGAGAAGAAATGTCACTTGGTGATAAGGTGTTCTTTTCCCTGGTTGGCCTGGATGGTGCATTGGGGTAAGGGACTGTTTTCCATTTGAGGGGTCCCTGAGGTGTCGGGCTAGCGCAATCCTGTTGAGTGGGTTTTGCTTGGGGTTTGGGTGGTTGCCGGATCAGGTCATGAAGGGTTTGTATGTCAACTTTTATTTGTTGTAGGGAAAGTAGGATCTCGTCTAGTCTGGGGTCTGATGTGGGGCTTGTTATCTTGAAGGTTTGGTCTGTGGATAAGTGAGGAGGTGTAATGGTTTGTGTGGTGTCCCAGGGTATGACATGTGTTGGTTCAAAGGGCGGTGATCCCATGGGGAGTGGAGGGGAGGAGAATGGGGTGTCCGAATCTATGTGTTGCATTGTTGAGGGGTGGAAATCACTGGGAAGGGGTATAGTGGGGTGAGGGTGTGATGGTGTATTGGTGTTATCTGAGTTCAGAAGGGCGGGTGTGTGTGGGGAGGCTGTGGATGGGGTGAAAGGGGTGAGAGGTGGGGTGGGTGTAGTGGCGATAATAGTGGAGCTCTGGGGGGAGTCGGTATAGTGCAGATGTCCGTTATTCAGAGGGGTCATAGTGGGACCAGTGGTGGGTATATTTGTATACTGGGATACCAGGGGAGAGTTTCCAGGGGGGGGAATCGGTGGGGGGGCGCTCGTAGGATTGTGAGAGTTGGTTTGGGGTCTTGTAACCTTCGCTTTGATGATTGGGAAGATATTGTCTAATATATTAAGATTATGGTCTGATGCCTGAATGAGTATGATCCCGTTATGGTAAATGGTGAATGTGGCAGTAGCGTTGTAGAATGGAGAGGGAATGATAGATAGTGTGATGCCGTGTGCAGTTTTCCTAGTGGATGCTGTTGAGAATAGGGTAAGAAAGGCTTTCCGCCATTGTGCTCTCCTCTTGGTGTAGAATATAATGTCATTTGTTATGTGTCCTGTGCTATTTGAGAAGTAAGGGTCAGAGACTGGAATTTCTGGGTGTGCTTTTAGGAGATTATGTTTGAATCCTTTGGCCGCCTTTTTGGAGAGGCTAGGAGGGTATTTGATGGAGTAGGTGTGTTGGCCCTTGGGTTCCATAATGTGAGTTTTAGGCTTGCAAGGGGGGGGTGAGAGGGACAAAGACAAGTGCAAGTGGTAGGGGATCTCTTCGGTGAGTAAAAGAGAGATGAAGGTCTCAGTCTTTATAACGACATCGTATTGAGGGAGTGGTGGTCAGGATATTTATTATAATACGGCCTTACGCGCCTTACGGGAATATAGGATCTGAGGACTGACTGGTCATTGATTGTGCTCTGGTGTGTATGACTAAAATATAAAACATTCCAATATGGCCGTTTTCTTGTCTCGCGAGGGAGTGAATAGTCCTATTACTCTTTCCATGCCTCCAGTCTAACTAGGACAATTCCTCAGTACATGCATTCAAACTTCGTCTAGGCCTCTTTCTGTTTTTGTGGGGGGTGGATCTGGCTCGGTCCTTTGAATCTGGTTATGCTCTGATTGTTAGTCCTCTGTCTTTGTCCATGTGGATGGGTTAAATGGGTAGTCCTTCGTTTGTTTTGCTTAACCCAATTGCCATTTTGCGTTTAGCCTGTTCGGGCATATGCTGTGACTTGCGGTGTTTAGTATATGTCACTGCCGCCACTGAGCAGCTGGGAAAAATGCGAGGGCTTAATCCCTATGTATGGTCTCTGAACACCCAGCAAAAGAGACAATCTTTGTTGAGCATGGGGCTGCCCGACTAAACAAATAAATAAATAGGTCCGCTCCCTATTACTGCATCAAGCTGCATGTGCCTATGAACCTGCTCAGAGATTGCTCATCACGATCGTGCTGTGGGGGGGGGAGGGAGCCAGGGGGCGCATGAGCCCATGTATGTCCCTCATTGTTGCAACAGAAGGTTATCGAGCGTGGGCGGTACCTGATGAGAGCCGATCCGGTGCAGCTCCGATGGACTTCTCGCTCAGACCTCCCAGCTCTCCGCCATTCCTCCTCACAACCCGACGAGGTGCCATCCCTCTCTACACCAAGTGCTGGCAGGGCGCTCGTGCGCCTCGGTGCGATGCAGGCGGGGGCAGCGGAAGACCAGCTCTCGGGACTCTCCCGCGGCTGTCTAATGTTTCCAAAAACTGGGTCGCCTGGGCACAGCTTTGGTCATCCGCATGAAGATTAAAAGCTCCTAGAACTGTTAGATTAGCATATTTTAGAGAGTGCTGAGCGATAATATTGCTAAGCTGTGACAAGTAGCTGGATGGGCAGTCTTGAGGCCTATGTAGTGGTAGCCCGGCCAAGGAGGAGGACGGTGAGGTTCTGACGCAAAAGGTCAGGGCCTCAATATTCCCAATAGGACCCAGTCTCTCTGTGGTGATCTCCCAGTTGTCCTTTAGGATAATTGCAAGGCCGGCCCACCCTTTTTCCACCTCGATTAGCACAAACCATCCAAAATCTGGGGGGAATAGCTAGCATCAGGTCAGGGTTAATATGCTAACATTAAGAGATATGCTCATGATGGATAAACATGACTCTATCCGTATACATATATTGAATTCTCAGAAAAGCGCAATATGTAGACTCACCAATCAGATAATGGAAACTATGTAATACCTAAATCAGTTGGCACTGCACTTAAATAATACTTGGAATGATAAGAAGGCTTCACTGTTTATCTGGTGTTTTGGTCTAGGAGCTAAGAATCTAGCCTTTCATGAGCCAATAAATCATGTAATTTCGTATGTCATCAGATTTCAAATTTCGGATGTCTCCTATATATTAGAAGGAATCATATGCATGTTCTACTTTTCACTATTTTGTTTCATTAACTTATTGATGTGACAGTATCAGATTTATTGGCTGAATGTATATGATAATTGTGGAATGGTTGTGTGATCTCACCGCGTAACACACTCACAAACCCAACTTGGGTCCTGTCAGACTTGTTTGGAAAAATCTCAAACCTGGCTAACTGTGGCTTTGGGCAGTCAGGCTTTAACAAAGGAACAAGGGCAAAGTATTTCGAAGTACCACAACAGGTATATACATAAAAAACACAAGACAAACGAAATTCAACACCAATTTATAAAAATAGATCTTCTTATGAATGTTTAGAGACCAAAATGAACAAAATCCTCCTGAGGGTTTTGACTTACAAATTATTAAGAAAATCTTAAATCAGTGCTTTTCTCTCACATCACAAGCAAGCATTGTTAACTACTGGGATTGATGTTTTTTCCCTTGCTAGTGTCTGTCATGGATGACCAAACTGCAGTCCCACGACTCTCCCGGATCCAGCAGACTTGGGTGCAAGTTTTAAGCATTGAGACTGTGGGTGAACCAATCAGACGTACATGTTTTAAGGGTCAGAGCACTGGCATTGAGGTCTGGTTAGCAGGCCACAGTGCACCTCCTGAGTTGAACCAGCTGCATCAGCCTGAAACATTGGGATGATTATGCAAAAAAAGAGGCATTTCCATAGATTGCTCCTCTCCAGATGAAATGTTATGTCAACTAACTTACACCCTTGCAATTCTCAATATCTAAGTGGAAGAACCTGGAAAGGCCATCTGCATTGGCATCGTTAGTCCCAGGTCTGTGTTCCACTGTAAAGCCAATGCAGTGTAGGGAAATGGACCACCTCATAAGTTTGAATTTCTCCCCTCTCATCTGCATGAGCCACCTGAAAGGTCTGTGGTCAGTTTGAACTTTGAAGTGAGTCCCAAACTAGTAGGTTCTAAGCTTCTTGAGGGACTAAACCACAACAAAGGCTTTCCTCTCAATGGCACTCCAACACTGCTCTCTGGGAAGGAGTCGCCTACTAATAAGGGCAACTGGTTGATCATGTCCCTCATTATTAACCTGTGCCAGCACTGCCTTAATCCCATGTTCATAAGCATTTGTCTTTACTGAAATTAGTTGGCTTTAGGACAGGTGCTGAGCTCAAAGCTTCCTTTAGTGTGTCACAGGCCTTTCAGTCCAGTTGCCTTTTCTGATGTGCTTCTTAGAGGACAGTTCTGTCAGGGGTCGTACAATGGTACCATAACCTTTTACAAACCTACTGTAATACCCAGTAGGGCCAATGAAGGCCCTCACTTGGGTTTGGGTCTCAGGAGACTCCTCATGCCAAAACAGTCTGGATCTTAGGATGGAGAGGTTATACATTGCCCCTATGTACTTGGCGGCCCAAATATACTAAGTGGCCTTGCCCTATCTGGCACTAACGTGCCTTGATAGTCAGGCTTGATTGCTGCAGGGCATAAAGCACTGCCCTTAGGTGGACCAGGTGTTTCTCAGAGGTGGAACTGAATACAGAAATATGACCTATATATGCTGCACTGAAATTTCCAATTCTGGAAGAACTCTGCCCACCAAACTTTGGAAGGTGTAATTTTTCAACCCAAAGGACATCACCTCGAACTGAAAGTGGACTTCAGGAGTTGAAAGGACAGACCTCTCCTTGGCTCCTGTGTGAGGGCTATCTGCCAGTAACGTGAAGTCAGGTCAAATGTGCTTAGGTATTTAGCTGCCCCCAAATTGTCAACGAGCTAATTTGCTCTGGGTATCGGGTGAGAATAAGTCTTGGTGACTGCCTATACGCCTTTGAAGTCCACACAGAGCCGTTTGGGGTTGGGCTTGCGCACCAGAATCACTTGGTGGGACCATGGACTTTTAGAAGGCTCAATCACTCTGAGCTCTAGCATCTTGGCAATCTCAGCTTTGATGCTAGCTGTGACCTGATCTGACAACCTATAAATCTTACTTGTGACAGGCAAGCTGTCCCCTGTGTCCACATCATGGCTACACCAAGTTGTCACACTTGAGTCAGGGAAAACAGACCAGAAAACAGTTTGAATAAGCTGTAACAGTCTTTTTTGCTTTTGGTTTCTCAGAGTGGAGGAGAGGAATACTCCATCCACCCTGAGCCATCTTTGACATTTCTTGACAGGAGGTCAGGGAGAGACTCACTTTGCTCTTCTACCTCCCCCTCCCCCAATATGTCACCATGACCATGTTCAGGTCTGCCTGGTCATGGTAGAGTATTAGCCTGGTAACATGGATAAGGTGAGGGTTTCTTGGGGTGCTTAAGTTCACCAGATATGTGAATTCGCTCTTCTTTTCCGGAATTGGAATTGGATAAGGCCCAGTCCACTTGTCCTGGAGGGACCTAGATGTTGCAGGCTCTAAATCTCATTCCTACTGCCCTTGTTGGAAATCTACCAATGGATACTACTGGACAAACCAATGCTTGAAATGCTCCTGGTTGGCCTCCAAAGTCTTATTTCACTTTTTCATGTACGCTGCCATCCCGGAACAAAGGCCTGGTACATAATCGACAATGTTTTGTTTAAGTTCCTTGATGACCCTTTCCCATCCTTCTCTCACTAAACTCAGTGAGCCTCTTTCAGTGTGACAAAAGAGCAGCTCAAAGGAACGATGCCCACTCCTTTTGAAGGTACCTCCCTGTAGGCAAACAGAAGGAATGGTAGGAGAACATCCCATCTCCTTCTGAGCTTTTATGGCAAGCCCATGATCATGCCTTTCATGGTATTAGTAAACCTCTCAACTAGACTATTACCTTGGGGATGGTAGGGTGTAGTGAACTTATATGTGACACCACACTCAACCCACAGTGTTTTCAGATACGCAGACAAGAAGTTAGTATGACGTACTGAGATGACTTCCTTAGGGAAGTTATCTCAGCTTTAGGGCCTTAGGGCCTTAGGGCCTTAGCCACTGCAGGAGCAGCCACTGTCCTGAGTAGAGGTGGGCGGAATTGGAGGAATTCATAAATTCTGCGTTACTCTTGTAACGCAGAATCCCTAATAAATTCAGCCACTCCGCTCTGCCGGTGGAATTATTCAATAGTATTGCATAACTTTCCATCTGCTAACATGGCTGCCCCTCTATTCAACCCTTGAGGAGAGTGCCATGAGCTCCAGTGTCTGGTGTTTCTCTTACAGGGGCCTGTAAAAGTCAGTCAGTTGACCTATGTCTGTTTTGGTGGAGTGCTGCTGCTGAGTGTTTCCAGTCAGGGTGGGACAGAGTACACACATTCTGATCCCAGCCACTCACTCCCCCCACTCACAACACATATGCACTCTTTACCCTTCTCCTCCACCTGCTGCTCCCACTCTCAGAGCCAGGTGAGCACTGAGACAATGCGCTGCTGGCTGCAAACGGTTGTCAGCAGTATCTGTAGTTGAGAGAGGTGTATTCTCTCTCTGCAAACTTGGCTCTTTTGCGTGAACTTTTTAGTACTGATTCTCTCCCTGACTCTGCATCTGCAGACCTGTGCTCGTCCGGCTTTAGGCTGGACTCTGGCAGTCTGAGAACTCACTCATACTCTGGGCATATTAACAGCTGCCTGCATCAGTGCTTAGACTGAAAGAATCCTAACCTGGTCCTCAAAGTTTCACCCGTCAGCTGGCATCAAAAGGAGCACCTCACTTACCCACTTCACAGCCCCCTTCTTGTCACCGAGGAGGGATGTGTCTGTGCCAACTGCACCCCTCCTGCAAGAAAGAAAAGATGAAAAGCAGACCACAAGCCATCAATCACTTCTCCAGCCTTCAAAGTGTCCAGCTGAGAGCTGCATGTGTTTGGGTCATTTAGCCAGAGGGTACCAGAGACAGGGAAATAAAGCTGAGGCATGCTGCTGCCTCTCTTACCTACTGGGCTTTGTGTCCAACCGTATCATTTTAGGTAAGAATTTTAGGTTCTGCTGTAGTCCATCTTTGGAGCTTTACTAAGCGATTTTTATAACGTCTGGAAGTTTGAATAGACACCATATGGTTTAATACTCTGCTGAAGCGTACCAGGCATCCACGGATAGGGTAGAACGCGTGCATGGGACATAATTGCATATTTGATATTTCATATTCAAAAAATAAATGAGATGCTGTCTGCTCAGCTGGTATCATGCCAGACCTTATTGTCAAACATACACCATGCTATTGATTTGCTCAGCTGTGCATGTAGTGGCTTGACACAGCTTCTGCTTTTTGCCTGATGCCTCGAGCTGGAAGTTGATGTTTTTACAATGTGGTTTTACAGTCACTGGGAGTGTGAAGGCAGGCACCTGACTAGCATTCCAAATTAAGGACTTGTAAGCAAAGGGATAAAAATTATCCACTCCTATGATTTCAAATCAGTCTGTACTCTGCAGTCAGCACACGGCCCGCACGTAATCACTTACAAAGTAAAATTAATAGCTACTTGAGCCACAGAGGCGCGGCTCACTGCAGAACTCTGATATGGCATTTGCTCTGGCTCCTAGAAGGAAAGCAGGGGCACCTCAAGATCCCTTCAGCTTTGAAAAAAATCAGGGATTGAACATGACTTGTGCACCACTGTTCACAATCACTGGCGCTAGTGAGGCACTTAAGCATGCATCAAGTTTTGAATGATTTTTGGCTGCTTGCGTCCTATGGCACAGAGGGTTTCCTCATTCCTATCCAATGGCTGCTAGGGGTGGGTGGAACTCCATGGAATACTGCAGCGTCTTTATGTAACTCCACTGAATTCTGCTGAGTAAAACTCTGTGAGTTCCGTCCACCCCTAGTCCTGAGTGAAATTGTTCCTGGGTACTTGGTGGCATGGTCCACTACCGCTAGGATGAACCTGTTCTCAGATGTAGTTTAGGAGTCAAGTGGACCATCTCAGTGGGAGCCCCCATCACAGGTAGTGGTATCAGTGGAGCCAGTGGCTTGACAGGGGACACAGGAGAGTCAGACTTCATCTTTTCAAACATTTGGGGCCAATATAAGTGAGTGACCAATGTTTCCCAGGTCTTGGTCTGCCCAAGATAGCATGCTAAGGGGATACTATGGGCTAGTTTAAGGAGGAATTCTCTGTGCTGCTGGGGCACCACCACATGCCTGGCTGCCCCTGCTTTGGGGTACCTTGCCTTACTGTAGAGAACTACCATCCCCCAGTATACCTTATGGGTACACTGGCATCCTCCTGTTCTTGCCTTTCAGTTAGATGCCTCAGTCCTTCAAAAGTGGAACAAGACTCCTGCCCCTGGCTCAAGTCCTCTCTGGAGAGACCGCAAGATCTCTGAAGCTTTGTAAATTTGGCAAGTCTGTCAAGGGAACATCCTCTTCTCAAACAGCAGACCCTTCCCTCATGGTTGGGCTCCCTCTGAGTCTGAGGTCTCTGAAAAGCTGGCTGACAAGACTTCCTGCCCTCTCTCTTGTGACTATGGACCTGGGCCATTCTCCCAGGCTCCAGAGTCCCTTGAAGTCCCTAAAAGGCTGCACGTGCTCTGGTACCCACACACACCCACTCAGGGAGGCCCAGCATTGCTGCATGAACCCTCCCTTCCATACCTGCCCAGGCAGATGTTTCCGGGTCATTCCCCAGCAGGCATTCCACTGGAATTGAACACATTCTGACAGCCAGGAGACCAATTTATGCACCACCTAAAGTAATCACTTGGTTCCAAGTAATTTTTGCCCACCTCTATAGACCAGCTACCAAATGGTTAGACATTAGAAACATTTGAACATAGTAGAGAGGCAACAAAAAGAGAAAGTGGCTCAGAAAGCAAAAACAAGACAAGTAGGTCCTCTGTGTTTGCCTTCTATTTGTATTATCCATCAGTAAATACAAACAAGTGCATCCAGCACATTTCACCTTATCACAGGCTTGCTCAGGAAAAAATTGCATAAATGAAAGCGTGAGTATTACATTTGGACAACATCATTGGAGAAGACGACCAAGCATCCAGGGTACACTTAGAATAAATGTTTTTTCTTGATTCGTGGCATGAGTATTAGCTGGCCATGGGTAGGGTCATAGTCATATGTGTGAAGTCACAAGTTCAGCCATGCAAGTAATGTTTGACAAAAGGCAATTAAGTGGTCGATATGCAGTAAACTTAGTTTACTGCATAAGAACACTTAATTGCCAAACGTGGTCCTTTTGCCAAACACGGCTCGGATGGCTGAACTCGTGACACCGCACAGAAGCAGCTGGTGCAGTCCATTATTTGGTGCAGCCTCCCTCCAGGGAACAGCAGGGCAGTTCTTTTTTGGTACTCTGTCAAGTGCAAATGTGATCTGAGCGATAAGTGCCACTTTTTATGTTCAGAAATTGCCCTTTGAAAATGTGGTAGTGACTAGCTAATGTGTTACCAGGTCCCCAGCTGCCCGATGACTACTTCCTGCAAATTGTCATCTAGCTATCCTAGAATACAATATTCTGACCACTCCCAAGATGTCAGAACCCTTTCTTGGTGTGTGAAGCTTTGCAGCCCACTCTGGGGGTGTGGCTACCTGAGGGCTATCCACCTACAATAAAACTGGTTTGGCAACTACTTCCCCCTTTCTGTCCCCGATCTCAACATGTCTACCAGAACAATAGAGCTGCCCCTCTCATGTGTATCTACCATTCGCCCTTCAAAGGCAGCTTCCTCTTTGAAGCACGCCTTTTAGGCTCACATCTGTTTGGTTTTCCTGCCGGGAAGAGGTAACACCTCTTCCAATAGCAATTCCTTTTGTTTTCCTTCTGGGGAGCTGTTCACACGTCCCACCAGGAGAGCAGAAAGATGTTTTGTGGTCAACAACCATAAATAGTCACAGGAGAACTTTGGGCAACTTTATAAAGTTGCCATTTACTTAAAAGTTACATTAAATTGACTTTGGCATCAAGTTGGGTTTAATGCAATGATTATTTTGAATCCAGGAAGAATCAACTTTAGTATCCACATTCATAATTTAGTACAACTAAGTTGTCAGGGCATAACCCTGTACTCGTCAATGGAGCTACTAGCCTTTCTACTGTAAAAACGACAATTTGGGGGGTTTACTGTTAGAACATGTAAAACACGTTCTACTTTTTAATATACCACACCCTGCCTTACTGCTCAAAAGGTCTGCCTTAGGGGGTGACTTATATCTATGTGATGGAAGGTCTGAATCTTGACATGTCATGGTGGCATAATAAGTCCAAGAGAACCTGGGTACCCTGGTACCATATACTAGGGTAACAAGTAAGTTAACACATGCCAATTGTGGGGACAAACAAACAGACATACACGTTTTAAGAGTCAGAGTACTGGCAATGAGGTCTAGTTAGGAGGCTTCAGTGCTCCTTCAAAGTCGAAAAACCAGCAGCATCAGTCCAAAACTTTGGAGATGGTCATGCAAAAGAGGCATTTCCATACAGTAATAATACATGTTAAAACTTAACTTCATGTTGCAACTTTGTTCCAAAACGTGCGAATCAGACCTATAGGCTCCAAAAAAGAAGGGATATTGAGGTATACTAGCTATTTTGCATAAGTAACATTTAATGTGTAATTCCCTTGGACCACTGCCTGCTCTTAAAAAACAAACCCTTCTCAAAGGGGAAGAGGTCCCTTGAGGACCCCTTACCATCTGAGAATGAGTTACCACCAAATTTCAGTTGTCGGTAAAGTGCGAATGCTTTGAGACTGCTTTTTGGTTGCAAAACATTAGCACATACCAATGCAAATCGGAATTTGGAAGGGTCGCCCTTAAGCACACCTCTTCCAAATACCAATTCGCAAACCCAAATTGTAGTTTGGTAACAGTTTACTGAATCGCAATTTGAAGTTTGTTAATTTTGCAATGCCTTTTTGCATTCGCAAACAGCCCGATTCTGTGAATCAACCCATTTACGACCTCAAAATGCCTTCGTAAATCTAGACCCATCTGCATTCTTTTTTACATTTCACGTGAAAACTTGTCTTGCATGGACCTGGTGGTTCATATGGAGAAATCCACAGGAGGTTTGTTGACCCCAGCAATAAGCAGGTGTCATATTTTGTTTCCAGAATGCCTTTTTTAACAGCACACAAAATGTGTATTTTATTTACAGAGGATTTGATAGGAACGTTTGCCATGCTCAAATCATCCGACTGACATTGACTGAAGATATAAAAACGCTAATGTGCTTCACATTGTTGTAACCAGAATGTTATGGCATTTTCAGTTTGTTTTCCTTACTCTAGAACTTGTTATTTGTATTTATTATTTTATGACAGTGACAGCCTGTTAATAACTTGGCATAATCATTTTAGTGAGGCCGATGGATGGTTCCCAGGCCTTCTCCTTATCCAGGGTAATATTTTCTAACCTAGCAATGCTCCCCCTTTTGTGTATGACCAGGCATTTATTCATCTGACGTCTGCCAATTTTGGACAATTGACTCCACACTATTTTATAGATATTTATTATCGATGGACTTTAGTCATTTTAAATCCAATGTAAGGTATGATTTAGCCTTTTTAAACTGAGAGCTACTGCATGGCATATTTAGAGGTATGTAGCATTATTCAACAGCTTCTGTTATCCCTTTTTAGGGGTCTTTCCTATTACTTATGTAGAGATGAATATAAAAACCACTATTGGCAATCCATGCCAGACTTGACAATAATAGGGCCCGATTCACAACGGTAAACTAAGCCGTTTGGTCTAAACTTAGACCAAACGTCTATGTTTATGACTTTGTGAATTCACAAAGAGCATTTACGAGTACTATCTTTATGTACGCACTAGGCCGGATCTCCGCCCTGAGTGCGGACATAAAGACAGTAATGGCAAATGCACTTTGTGAATTCCCAAAGTCGTAAACTTAGACGTTTGGTCCAAGTTTATACCAAACATCGAAATTTCCCTTTGTGAATCAGGCCCATAGAGATTTATACTGAGTGGTTTCATTTTTTTATAGGGTACTCACGTCTGAACTGACGGATCAGCCAGGAATCCTATGTTCCCTCAAGAATCAAGGTGCTCTTTAAATTTAATTTGTTTAACTCATTGCAGCATCCTACACTGTAGCTCAGATTTACTAAGCCTTTGGGTTGTTCTTGCTTTGTGCAAGATGACGAAAGTACAACACAAAGTCTTTAGTAAAATTTACAAAGCCACACAAGGGGCAATTTGTGCCACCTTGTGTGGCATTGTAAAGAAATGTTGCACAGTGCAGTGATTTGCGCTAGGTAACATTACATTTGGAACTGGTGGGGCATTCCATGGGTGGAGCATGGGCATTCCTGTGCATCTACCCACGGGTTTTACACAATTCAAGATTCACATAGGTTTGTAAACCTACGATTGCGTCAAATCAGTACACCTCACTAATGAGGATGTAACAAGTAGAGAAGGCTTTTTTTACTCCTCGGTATTTCCGTTCTCTATGTGTGATGCATTGTGCACCACACTTAGAAAGAGGAAAATGCCTCTGTGGATTGTTTTTGAGCAGGCAGGTATCCCTTCCTGCACAAAAACAATTATGCCTGTAATGCAGGCACCCTTGCGCCTAAATTTGCACTGGACATCACATAATGTGCAATCGCAAGGAGAGAACAGAAATGCTCCTTATCTTTGTATATATGGAACATTTCTGCTCAGCTCTTTTATGCAACACAGAGCAGCAAATTCCCTTGCTGCACTGCATTCAGTGAAATAATAAAATTTTTTCCTTTAGCCTGTCTTTCACTGCGCCATAAATATATATATATATATATATATTATCTACTGGCGGTCGCCAGTAGATAGTTATAGTTAGGATCGGGTTTCCATAGGAAATCCGCAACATTCTATTTGGAATAACTTTGGTGCCGATTGACGAATCCTCGCGAAACTTTCAAAATATGTGGGGCGCTCCGCTCCGCTCTTTCCCTGAAAGTCTCGGGGGGATTCGTCAAGCGGAGGCTGAGAAAAAGGAGGGGTCCCAAAACGCGTTTTCCCCATGCATTTTTCCATAGGACCTTTAGTCCAAGCTACAGCCCGAACGGCTGAACAGAATTACTTGAAATTTGGCAGAGAGGTAGTCCTCAGGTCAGGGGTGTGCCTTTTGCAGGTCTGGTGTAAATCTGTTCAGTATTTCCTGAGAAAATAGCATTTAAAAGCATCTATATATCTATAGGCGCGCTCCGTGCGCGTACGGTAAAACGTACCGTACGCGCACGCACGCTGCCGTGCGCGAGCGCGATTCTGATCGGTTGTTAGATCTTAGTAAACATTCGAATCGGTCGAAACCAGGAAGTGTCGGCCGCCATTTTGTCTCTCGCAGTCTGAGGGGGTGAAAAACAAAGGTGGAGAACGTGAAAAGGGGGCAGGGTGGACAGTTCCTGACCCCCTAGCCTTTGTCAGGGGGTCCCAGAAGGAACCCCAAGGGCCAAAATTTCTTTTAATTTTTTTTCGAAAAATCGCGGAGTGCGCTTAGCGTGCGCGTACGGTAGAAACGGAAAAATGCCGCGACCTGCGTAACGTGGGTGAGTGGTGTGCGAAGCGCACCGCGCGCCCACAGCGCGCACGGTGAAAAACCTTAAAAAAATAAATACATAACTTAGCATTTAAAAAACCGTACAAATTCACTGAAAAAACCATAGGTTTCACACACGTTATAGTTAGGAAATAGCATTTAAAAAACTTTGCAAATTCACATTTAAAAAACCATAGGTTTCACACATGTTATAGTTAGCTGGACATTTCACTCGTGAAAAACCATTGAAATTCCCTTGTTATAGTTAGTGCAGGCAACGTCAGATATTACATCACTGATGACATATGTGTCTTTCTGAAAAAAAATATTTGTAATATATGTATAGCTAAAGATTAATGGAAGAAGACATGGGTAAATAGGTGTCTAAATACAGTGATGTAATATCTGACGTCATCAGCAGAGGATTGCGGTCGCGTGAGTTATAGTTGCCTGCACTAACTATAACGGGGGAATTTCAATGGTTTTTCACGAGTGAAATGTCCAGCTAACTATAACGTGTGAAACCTATGGTTTTTTAAGTGAATTTGCAAGGTTTTTTAAATGCTAATTCCTAACTATAACGTGTGTGAAACCTATGGTTTTTTCAGTGAATATATATATATATATGGAGAAGTCCCATTTGGGCGGGGCAAGATATGAAAGTCCACACAGCTGCCGGGACTTTGTGTTGCAGACAGTGAACAAGGGCGGAATGCCCGAAACATGTTTGGCGACGCTGATGGTGGGGCTGAATGTAACGTGTCTGTTGCCCACATTAAATGGAGGCACTGTTATCACCTGTGTGGCATCTCCTTGCATGGCAAATCTTTTCACGATATGAAACTGCGACGTGCCACGCCGTGGAGACGCCCTGCCACGTACTTTGTGGACCTGAGGTGCCTGTCATTGGGGCGCCTGGAGGAGCTGATGATTGCCGAATTATGTGGGGTGCTTCATTCAATGGACACTGTTGCGTTCACTCACCTTGGGACCCACTTGGTATTTATTTTTGAGCACGAAGCCTCGCACAGCACATATTCAGGTAACAGTAGGACTACATACCCCAGAATGCCATTGGGCATGGAGAAGTCCCATTTGGGCGGGGCAAGATATGAAAGTCCACACAGCTGCCGGGACTTTGTGTTGCAGCCAGTGAACAAGGGCGGAATGCCCGAAACATGTTTGGCGACGCTGATGGTGGGGCTGAATGTAACGTGTCTGTTGCCCACATTAAATGGAGGCACTGTTATCACCTGTGTGGCATCTCCTTGCATGGCAAATCTTTTCACGATATGAAACTGCGGCGTGCCACGCCGCGGAGACGCTCTGCCACGTACTTTGTGGACCTGAGGTGCCTGTCATTGGGGCGCCTGGAGGAGCTGATGATTGCCGAATTATGTGGGGTGCTTCATTCAATGGACACTGTTGCGTTCACTCACCTTGGGACCCACTTGGGATTTATTTTTGAGCACGAAGCCTCGCACAGCACCTATTCAGGTAACAGTAGGACTACATACCCCAGAATGCCATTGGGCATGGAGAAGTCCCATTTGGGCGGGGCAAGATATGAAAGTCCACACAGCTGCCGGGACTTTGTGTTGCAGCCAGTGAACAAGGGCGGAATGCCCGAAACATGTTTGGCGACGCTGATGGTGGGGCTGAATGTAACGTGTCTGTTGCCCACATTAAATGGAGGCACTGTTATCACCTGTGTGGCATCTCCTTGCATGGCAAATCTTTTCACGATATATATATATATATATATATATATATATATATATATATATATATATATATATATATATATATATATATATATATATATATATATATATATATATATATATATATATATATATATAGAGAGAGCTTTTCCTTCTGAGGAACCTGGATCCTTGCTCAATTACTTTGATGTAGTGACTGAACTTCCAATATAAATGATCGAACCTCATATTCTTTTTTTTTTCCTTTTTTTTAAGTTTGAAAAGAGTAAAGTTTATTGAAGTAAAAGGGAAAGGGAAAAAGTAAAGGGAATATAATAATGATACATATGTATTATGTTATGGAAACATGAATATACATGAATTAGTGGTTGTTTAACAATAGAAAAAAAGATACATGAGAATATAAAACAAATCTGGTCATTTATCTAAAACGTAACAGCATAATCCTATTAAGTCTAGAAAGACAATACTAAAAATAGAAAAAAGTAAACAGAATGTCAAGGAGGTTTTAAAACTTCTTGCTCCAAAACCTTGCGAGCCTGTGAAATTTTAGCATGACAATCAATAAACATCGTAACGGGAGTCCTTATATTAAAACGTGTTACAGCCAGAGATAATGGATATACATAAACAGTGTCCAATCTATAGTTACAATATACAGCATACCACCAGGCCTGGAAAGAGAGGTCAGACAATTTTTTCCAATGTTTGGTAATCTGTTGAAATGCCACTCCCAAAAGTAAATCCAAAATATGCATGTTTAATGGACATTGAGACCAATCATCAGAAATAGAGCCCAAAAAAACATTGGCAAAGGAGAAGTGGACCTCATGATGGAAGATTAGGGGGATTTTTTTCCAGACACGTTTCTAAAAGTCATGTACAAATGAACAAGTAAAAAGTAAATGTTTTAAATCTGCATCCGTGGAGGAACATGACCAGCAAGTATCAGGTAGTTCAATGTTTATCTTATGTAGAAAGGTGGGGGAAAGAAGTAACGTATTGCAAATAAAGAAAAGCGTCTGCACAGTGTTATCTGCCCTAGATGTTTTCCTAATCTTAAGCCAAATTTTGTTCCATAAATGAATGGCCCAATTGACATCTAAATCCCGTTCCCATTCCAATTCCACTTTGGTTTTATCCCTTAAGGGAGTTAATTTACGTAAATAGGTATACATTTTTGATGCTTTGGGACTTGAAATCAGAAACTCATGAGAGTTGTTAGAAGCAATATCGGACGGGTCTGAGATTAGAGCAGATTGGTTAAGAGCTAGACTCAAAGCACATTGCAGCAAGTGGTATTTATTAGAAAATGAGACAGGAAACTTAAAAATAGATCTAGCTTGGTGAAAATATAGAATTTTGTCATTTTTAATTAGCTGGTGGACCCAGAGAAGGCCCTTCTTTCTCCAGGATTTCCAATAAATAGGTTTGCCTTTAATCATTATACAATTATTGTGCCATATGGAGGATTGTAAAAGTGAATCGATGTTGGTGTAACTATCTAATAAAAATGTATTTAGTAACTTGTGTGTATATTTAACAATAGGAGTAGATAACTTCCGAGGTTTTCGAGTAAATGATAAGTATTCTTGAAAGGAAAATGGTGCCAGATATGAGTGTTCAAGGGTAACCCAAAGAGGAGAGTTTGACGAGGAATCTATGAGCCAATAAGACTATTGACGAAAATTAAAAACTTTATGATAGGTGGGAAAATCTGGAAAAGTAACACCACCCTCTGATTTAGGTCAGATGAGTTTTGTCAGTGACATACGTGCTCTTCTTTTATTCCAAAGAAAGGAAGACAATAAGGAATACATTTTTATGAAAAATGTTTGGGGTATGGTAACTGGAATGTTGGAAATGGTAAAAAGAACAATCTGAGATAACATCATTTTTATTGTATCCAACCTTCCCCACCGGGATAAATATAAGGGATGCCACTTGTCAATTAGGGAAGAAATCTTTAGATAACATTTATTCAAATTAATGGAAATTGAAGAGTTAATTGAAGTAGAGAAATATACACCTAAGCACTGTATATGGTTAGTATTCTAATTGAAATTAGTTATTTTAAAATAATCTTTAAAGGTGAATTTAGTTAAATGTAAAATTTCGCATTTGTCATTATTAAGTTTATAACCAGATACAGAAGAATAAGCTTCCGTCTCAGAAAGAAAAGCGGGTAGAGAAGATTGAAGATTGGAGAGGAATAACAAAATATCATCTGCAAATGCTGCCAGTTTAATATGCATGTTCTCATATTTAAAACCTTGGAATTCTGGATTTTGGTGAAGTCTAGATAGGAAAGGTTCTAAGGCTAGATTAAACAAGAAAGGGGATAAGGGACATCCTTGCCCAACACCTCTACCCTGATTAAAATATGGTTGCTTTAGGATTCAAATATAGAAGAGAAATTAAATAAATATCTTTAGGACCAAACCACCAAAGTGTCAAAAAAGTAAAAGGCCAGTAAACTCTATCAAAAGTATGTTCGCATCTAAAGATATAGCCGCTAAAGATTCGGAAGAGCGAGAAGATTTGGAGAGTATATAAAAAAATAAACGTGTGTTATCTGTGAGAAAACAGCCTTTCACAAAACCAGACTGTTCTTTGCCTAAAAGGTCAGGGAGGAAAGATTCTAGTCGTAAGGCCAGAGACTTTGAGAACATTTTATAATCTATATTCACAATGAAATCGGTCTATAATTTTTACAAAAGCATGAGTCTTTATTTTCCTTGGTTATAAGGCAAATTAGGGCCTCCAAAAAGGAACATGGAGAAGTTCCTGTTTGCAATAAAGAGATTAGAAGTTTATGTAATTTAGGAAGGAGAAGACGGGAAAAATGTGAAAAGAATTCAACAGTGAACCCATCTGGGCCTGGAGCTTTATCTTTCTTAAGAATAAGTAAAGCAGTGCGTAATTCTGTTAATGAAACATCAAGTTCCAATGAATCAAAATCCAAATGAATATCAAGTGGTTTATCAATAGAAGAAAGATATTCCGTAATGGATTCATCTGTAGGTGTAGTTTCGGGTGTGTACAGGGAATTATAAAATGAATGGAATTCTTGCTAAATCTCTGAGTCTTTAAATTTGGGTGTTTGTTGATCATCAAGGATTTATTTAATGTTAATTTTTTGTTTTTTCACTTTAAGATAATTCGCTAATAATTTGCCTGATTTGTTTTGGCCACCATAACATTTTGCACTGGATTCGAGCAAATAAAAAGAAGCGTTTTCAGTAGACTCCTTATTACATTTAAGTTTGGCAGCTATTAACTGTGTTAAACACTCTTTTGGTTTAGTAGTACAGTAGGAATGTTCCAATCTCTTTATCTTGGCAAAAAGATCTGTGGCGATCTTTCGGGCATTATGACGTTTCCTAGAAATGTAATTAATGATAAAGTCACAGGCAGCAGCTTTAAAAGCATCCCATATGACATGAAAAGAGAGGGTTTCTCATTCATTAAAATGGAACTATTCTTTAAAAAAAGAGGTGAATGAGGAGGTAAAAACAGGGTCAAGCAACAATTAATTTTTAAAACGCCAACGCCCGGGAGCAGAAGGCTTGTGAAGTATGTCTAAAGAAATGGATACCGGGACATGATCAGAAATCAAGATGGAGCCAATGTCTGCAGATCTTATGATTTGAGAAATGTCATGAAAAATAAAAATATGATCAATGCGTGATTGTGTTCAATGGACTGTAGAGAAGTATGTATACTCTCTGAGGATAGGATTACACAATCTCCATGCGTCACTGAAATGTCTATGTTGAAAGGAGTGTAGAAATGATTGATGAGCTTTAGAAGAAATAAAAAAAGAAGAGGAGTTACGGTCTATGAAGGGATTGATAATTTGGTTACAATCTCCAGCCAGAATCAGGTTGTCATGAGATAACTGCAACAATTTTTCTGCAAGGTGAGACCAAAAAAAGGCAATCACCCGTAGTAGGTGCATAAACATTAAACAAAGAGAGTGGAACCCTCCCAATCAATAAATCCGTAAATAACCAACGACCCATATCGTCCTTTTCTTGTGATACAAGCTTAACATGGATAGACTTGTGGCATAATGTAACAACACCATTACGTTTACCATCAGCTGGAGAAAATAAAACAGTCCCAACCCAATCTCTTTTTAACTTCAAAGACTTAGATTCAGTAAGATGGGATTCCTGAAGCATCGCTATATCAGCTTTCAATTTAGACAAATGCAATAATACACGTTGCCTTTTAATCAGTGAATGCAAACCTCGGACATTCCAAGTAACAATATTGAATGACATCTAATAACCAATAAGAGAACAAATAAAACTAGACCAGATAAAAAAATAAAAAACTTGATGTATGTTAAACCACAACAATATGTAGATGAAGGAAATGTAACAAGATATGAAGGAGGAAAGAAGGAGATAATCAAAACAAAGAATTAAGAAGAAACAATTGAGATAGAAAGGTAGGATAGAAATAAATAAAGAAAAAGGATAAATATTAAATATAAGATTGATGCAGAAAAGACCACAAGATCGGAAGTGAGTAGATAGAAAAAAGGCAAATAAACAAAAAAGAAATCAGAAGAAGAAAGAGAGAAATTCTATACAGAAGAAGAATGACAGAAGATGAGAGAGGTAGACTAACACAAAATAAAGAAACTACACATACCTATAAAAAATCCAAAAATGAGGGTGGGGGAGGGTGAAACCACATAGAAATACGGTGCATTCGGATCTCACGGAAAGGGACACAAGGGTGACTGAATATAACATAGTACGAGACAACAGGATAAACGTACAGCAGGGATGCCTATAAAATAAAATAAAAATGATTAGGCTACAAGAGTATTAACAAACATTTACAGTATATAAGGGATAACAACAAAGACAGAAAAGATTTAAAAATTGCAATCACAATATAATCGTAAGCAACCTGAAACTAGTAACGACTTGAAAAAAAAAGAAAAGGATTAAAGAATCATGACAAGCATGATATAATCATGACAACTGAAATAAAAATGGCTGGAGGAGTAAGAAAAGAGGTTAGACAGAAAGGATCACAACAGCTAAGATAGTAACAGCATTATAACAGAAGCACATATTCAACCAAATTGAGAAGTTGAGGCGCCAAAGGTGTCCATAGTTCCAACGCATCAGGAATTGAGAAAATCTATGAGTCAAATCGGGTCTTCAAAAGAAGTTGTCTTGTTGCAGTAAGTGACCTTAAAAAGGCAGGGATGGAAGAGGGAAGAGGCCATATCTAGCGCCAAGAGCACGAAGATCCGGTCTCATATTAAGAAAGTCTCTGCGCCTGTCAGCAGTGTTTTTGGTATAGTCCTGTGAAAAGAACAACTTATGGCCTGACCAAGATATGGACGATGACTTTTTAGAAGCTGAAAGTACCTTAAGGAGATCAATATATTCAAGAAAATACAAAATGACACCTCGTGGTCGATTGGAGCCAGGAGCATTAAGATGTTGATGGCCCAGTCTGTGGACACGTTGAATGTTCAAAGTGGTATCTTCGGGTAGACCCAAAACTTTAGGTAGAAAGGTTTTGAAGAAGGTGAGAAGGTCTGCACCCTCAGTGGTTTCTTTTAAACCATATATGCTTAAATTGTTTCATCGGTTTCTATTTTCCATATCTTCAACTTTCTTCTGTAAGGAAGAGACTTGGGACTGAAGAGTGTGGACATTACTTTCAGTTGCGTGGTAAGACGAGATGCTCTGTTCCACTGTAAGTAGACGTTTGTCTAACTGGGACCATTTGTCAGTAAGCAGGGCTTGACTCGGGGTACCACGCGGGTGGACGGCGTCTCCCCACTTATTATACCGGGAGCTCGATAACTGGAGCAAATGGAGCCACACATTCACTCTTTGGCCTCTCTGGGGCAAGATCAGAGCTCATTGAGAATGCTGCTCATGCGCTGGCTTCTCTGATGGCAATCGCATCTAAGGGTTGAGCAAGGGGAGGCAATGAGTCTGATGGTGCAAGCCACCTTTCGTGACATCACTTCTGTCGTCAGCGTCCCCCCACTTCTTTTTTTAGGACTTGTGCCCTGTCAGTAAGGAACTTAAGTTTATTATTTGTCTCTTTCATGAAGGGTTTTAAGGTGCGTATTTCTTCCAATAACAGATCCAGCGAGACCAGAGGTGGTGACTTCGCAGGAGAAGGAGAATCATTTTTGAGTCACTTGGGGTTAACCTTGATGGGTTAACCGAGGTAAGTATCGCTGATGTCGTAAATGGAGACACGCCAACTTTTGGCTGAGAAGCAGAAGTAGACTCCATTGTGGCGAACTTCGTGAAAACTGTGGAATTCTGGATAAATCTGCATGTGGGGGATGGAGTAGAGGAGACAAGCTTTCTGAGCCTTTCCATAAGCTTCTAGTATTAAAAAAAAAAAGCTCACAATAATAAAAAAGTTAAAAAAAAAGCAAGATGCCTAAAAGACAAACTGCTCAATAATTGGGTGGAAACGTTTTCTGCCAGTAGCCTACAATAGTCTGTAAAGATGGAGCGTCAAAAAAGCTGAGGTGCGACACCTCAAAGTTCTGTGGCCAGCAGATGTAGTATCTACTATAGCTTAGTGCAGAGCTTATTCAATAATAGCTGCAGAGTCAATGAAATGTGTAGTCTTTTGCTGCTGGGGAGCGGCGCATGTCAGCAGAAATTTGCCATGTAATTCAATAAATAAAAATAAAAATACAGCCATGCACAAAAAACAGTGGTTTATGAGGCATTAAAGGAGCCCATCGAGGAGAGAGAGAAGAAGAGGCAAAATGAGGCGAGCAGACATCACAACATGTCATGAAGGGCAATTCATTGCTGTAACAGTGGTGCAGGAAACAAGTGCAACGCGTGTCTCCTCAGTGCTGCCAGAGCGGGTGATAGCGGTCGCCTCATAAAATGGCGGCTGCCTCTGAGGCAGAAAGAGAGCTGCGGAGAATACTTTGTTGTGGCATTGCTGACAGGCTACACGCATCACCAGAGGTCATAGGGAAGTTTATGAGGCTGGACCCACATTGCGTGAAGAGGAACGGTCTCCGAATTGCGCCCTCGCACCGAAGCTCACGGTATAGCCGCCATGTTTCGTGGGCGTTAAGCCTCGCCCCTCCTCGAACCTCATATTCTTAATCATGTTTAAATGATATCTACAGCGAAACCTTACTTTGACGAATCCTAACAGGAGGCACAAACTTCCGCGATAGTGGCCTTTTCCGTGGAAAATTGCAAGAACTAATCTAGGAGCAGAGACTTAGTTGAGGTGGGTAATACTATCTTAAATGGCACAATATATCGAATCATAACATATGTGTCCATTATCAGGCATGGATTCAGGATAGGATTATTCAAAAGTAACATATAGTCAGAAGCACATCCGAGGTTTATGCATTACATCTAAAAGTCAACATGTGTCCTATGCAAGAATATACGCTTTCTCTTTAGCCCCCTAATGGACATATAAATTACTAGTTCTGTACATCTGCACCACTGTCTTCCCATCAGATACCAGTGTGGATATTTTTAACCTTTAATCTTAGTCAAACTTCTATAGGGGCAGCATTATGCACTAGCCATCAGACATGTACAAACGAACATTACGTTATGTTTCTGTCTTGTGACTCTGTAGGTGCGATGGAAATACAGACGTGTGCTACCAATTAATCCTTGCGATGTCCTTTTTAGCCTGCCTAATCGAGAACAGGCCAAATATCAACAAAAAAACAGTATTCTAAAGCATTATAGTTAGCATTGTCTATTTGAACAACAAACTTAGAATGCCTATGTATAGAAAATCTTTCAACACCCACTAAAAGTATAGGTGAGCTCTGATTGTTGTTTCTGTTATTAACAGAGCAATAACACCATGATCTCAATGGTACATGAACCATAGAATACTGGCATTGTGGACAGGCACTCTTTGGATGTGCCAAAGATTTATCTTCTCACGTGGAAGCTGTAAGTTGCCTAGAACCTGACTTCTGTTTTAGATCACAGGTTTTTCATCTCCATGGAATTTCAGCCTCACATAGGGATTTTGGCGGTATCCGACACTACTTGAGATTACTCATCTTTTCGGTTCTTTATTTGTTCTCTTTTGTAATTCATGGGACGGGTGTCTTTTCACTTTTTGAAACATAAACTAGCTTAACTTCATGTGCCTATTTGATATTTTATACACTTATATAGGTTGCACTTCTTGTATCTTTTCTTCTGTCGGGAGTAAGAGATCTATATCCATTCACTTCTAAGACAAACTAATAACTTTACTAGATAGTCTAGGTTTGAAAGACGAATGTAGCATTATTCATTAGCATGTTATTTGTTATATAGAGACTGTATTCCTCGGGGCATTTTTCAAATCAGTTTTTCGCTTTGACCTTCTAGATACCCCTGCTCCATGCCTCTACCTATAAGAAAATATATTTGTGGTCCTGAAGAAGGTGGTCCCAAAGAAAGTTTTACCGCCGAAACGTACTTTGATCTAAATGACTGACACCCAACCCACAACACTGTTACAGAGACTTGTTGTACACCTGTCTTCCTGGTGACCTATGCGGTGGATGTTATTTCTTTAGGGGGGTGTGATAAGGAAGTTTGAATGAGAGAGTATGATTGCTGGTATGAGAGGTCAGTGTGAGGGTATGGTCAATTAACAAGGGGTGTGCATATGCCAGAAAATGAAATTGATGATACTGTCTATGCTAATGAATTTTGTACATGTTGACTTTGAACACCAGATGAAATTATTGACACATGTATAGGCAAGAAATGTTGGAAAAAAATGTTTATAATTATTTTTTATGTTTTTTACTCTTTTTGATATAAATGATGAAATAATGATTATGAATAATTTCAATGTATATTTATGAAATAAACCTTTAAAAAAAAAAAACAGTATGAGCCTCAAAAATTGTTAGATTGTTGTGTTGTTATGTGGTCATAACTAATAGCCCCTTAGAACAAAAGCCAATCTTGGCCTCCCAGACCTCAAATTAATTCACAACACAATTTATCAGTGAATTGACTGCACTTCCAAACTAACAAGTGTTTTGGTTTTCATAGCAGTAATAGATCTTGAAATTCAATCATAAGGGGCGATTGTTTCTGTTTCAATAGATTGATATGCCACATTTTATTTAGGAGAAGAAGCAACATGTAATTGGAATGACATAATCAGCATATTATACACAGCCACTGTTAAGCTTATAGGAAATCAAACGTCAAAGGACCTAACATAACACATGATGCAACTAATCTTGATGTATACCCTTATATTAACAGCCAACCGTGCAAAAGTCAATCACCCATCTCCACAAGAAGGTTGATAAATTGTTGTTGTGAGTTTTTATGATTTGCTTCAGGTTAAACCTTTATCTGTGATATTCAAGGTCTGATAGCTTCACTTCCTCCCTTCTGACGATTGATTTGAATAGCCAGCAACAGCTCTGCTTTAAGTTACAGATGCTTTACTTGATTTTTTGTGGTTACAACTATGAGATTGATCATGGCAGGTTTCAGTGAAGTACTGAGACCCAAGTTTTTATGGACTTGCAACAGCATAATTTTGAAATTACAAGAACCTTTATTCACAAACAAGGGAGAATATACCCAAAGGGTATGGTACCATAATTTCGTAAACAAAGTTGTCTAACAGAAATACTGCACCTTAAATATTATTTACAAAGATGTTGGCTCATTGGAATTATTAAAAGAAAATGTATAACAAATGGGACAATATTTTTCAAAACAATATTTATGACAAGATATTCAGTTCAGTTCAAAAACTTTATTCTGCAGCTAAAAAGAACAGCCATAATAAATAAAGAAAAACAACAGAGCGTAAGAACATTTAATCTAATCCTCATAATACAGTCAAGATAAAATCATGCCTTCAGTGGGATACAGAACCAAATGATATCTAGTACATGACGTTTATTCCCCAGTTCATAGCTTGCTAGCTAAAAAAAGCGATATTAGAACATACTTTAAATCATGGATACAATTAAATACATAGCACTTTTCCTCCCATTTATGACTTTCAAAATAAAAAGAGCAACATTAAAACATACTTGATGGTCATTCAGTGCAAGCAGAACCTTAAGAGCTTCTTTATGAGTTCTAATATTATGTGCAATAAACAATGGTTTCAGATAATAGCGCCTAAGCTGGGAGTATAAATTGCAAAACAGCATAAAGTGCAATGAGTTTTGTTTACTAATACCATTGCATGGGCAAGGGGTTACGTATGAGGTGCAGGAACTCATGATAGGGAAAGCGGCCAAGTAGTGCACAATTCCAAGACTTAGCCTGAATGAGACAAAGCAATGTTGAATGTTGGTAACATGAGTTAAATAGTTTGGAGGCCTTCCTCGAGCTCCAGAGACATGTTAAATGCTACTGTCGGCTGCAACGTCTTGATACCCATCCGATGTTCAATTTTATGCTGTAAGAACACATCCTTAATGCTTTCTTGGGTAGGGATAACACTTGAAGGGCATCAGACCTCACTGTTAAAATAAAAAGGGTGCTAAAAGAAGAGTGAATATATGCCAACCAAGGGATACACACAACATTGTCCAGTGCTTGACAGTCTAAAATGCTCGATTTAGTAAAACTGGTTTCTTCTTTAGACCAGATAGACAGCCAAAGTAAAAGTGGCCTTACTGAAATAAAATCCTCCAAATACAAAAAGCCAGCTTCACGGTGAGCAATCAAAGTAGAGACAGTGGCTGGTAAACAGAGTAAGCGTTTCAGGAAATTATTTTCCTCTACTTGCAATGGCTTACAAGTGGCATGGCCCCAAAGGCCTGCCCCATAGGTAGCGGTGGCCACCTCTCTTGCCCTATATATCTCCACAATTTCATTAGTGGGGTGACAGTCCAATTTGGAGGAGAACCTAAAAATCCCATGACAGTTTCTTCTCATTTTTTCCTTGGCATTTAAAATCTGTTGAACCCAGGAATCAATGAACGTGAATAAAACTTCCAGATAACAAAACAAATTACCTATAAATATTATGGTGTTATCAATAAAAAAGAATCTACATTTGATTGATTTGGGCCCGCAAACCATGGTAAACACTTGAGATTTGTTGATCAGCATATTTTTTAGAAACCATGAAGTCCCTGAAAACATTCATCAATCACAGCAGGGATACCTGGGTACTAGATATCAAGACAGTGTCATCAGCATATACTAAAACTGGTATGGGGCACCCGGCGGCACATGGGACATTAGCTTGTACGGACTTCAAGGCGTTATCCACTCCATTATTAAACAGGGAAAACAACAGAGGGGTCAATACGCAACCCTATCTGTTTCCTTGTCCCACTTTAAAAGATTGAGAACATTCTCCCTGTGGGCCATAACGAACTTTTCTTGATGAATTCTTGTACACACGGCCTGAAAATGTATAATGTTTCTAGGGGAACCCAGGGTGAGCAATGTTGGCCACAATTCTTTTTTTATTTTTTTTATTTTACGTGATTTGTATAGCGCGCGATTACCAGAAGAGGTGTCCAGGCACTGTCCACTACTCCAATTAGGCTTACTCCAGAATTATTTGACAAATAGCCAGGTCTTCAATGCTTTCCTGAATTGAAATAGATTTTCCATGGCGCGCATATAAGGAGGCAAACCGTTCCACAGCCTTGCCGCACCATATGAAAAACTGCGGCCACCCCAGTTAACTTTCTTTGTTGGGGGGACCTTGATCAGATTTGCATCAGCTGATCGAAGGTGTCGGGCAGGTATATACCTCCTGAGTCTGTTGATCAGGAAGTCTGAGCCTACTCTGTGTAGAGCCTTAAAGACCAGACATAATGACTTAAACTGGACCCTGCTCTTAATAGGAAGCCAGTGTAGGTCTTGAATGGCCTTAGAGATATGGGCAGATTTAGGGAGGCCTGTTAGGAGTCTGTCCGATGCATTCTGCAGCAGCTGTAGTCTATATAGTAAGCCTTACAATAGCGCATGGTCAGCAAGGTCGAAAGCACTACTTAAATCAGAAAAACAAAGATATGAAAAACCTGATTTGGCCCTAGTGTTCTGCTGCTCATCACTTTAACTGATGAATCTAGTAGAGATATTAGACAATAATATTTAGGATCTGATTGATCGCCCTTCTTATAGATAGCGATAACTATTGTGTTGTAAATTGAAACAGCAATATGATTAAGCATTTACTAAAGACATTAATCCTTTTGTTTTAGATCATGTTTTCTCCGTTATGTTGACCGAAGTTTGGACTCCATTTTGTATTATCATGCTGCCACGTGTTCGCCACGAGGCGAGTCCGACCTCTGTGTTAGTTGCTCTGTAATCTGCCTAGTAACAGTTTATAAATAGCTCTCTTGTCCATCTGGCGCATGCCCAGACTTGACCACATCTGTTATAATTAGCCTTGCTTGACCATGTGTTTCGCGGGCTCAAGGAGTGTGTTGGCTCCGCCCATGTATTGATTCAGTATCGAGAATGACCATAAATGGTAATGTTCTTCGGCCTCATGTTGTATCCACCCACTTATGAGCCCCTCTGTTGTGTATAAAAGGGGACTGTGTACGAATGTTCTTTGTGCTACTCCATGCAATACTGAAGGGTGTTGTGTGGATTGTAGGACCACCCTTAAGGGTTAATAAATGCTGTTTTTGTACTTTGCAGTTTCCGTGCCAACTTCCTTATAGATTCCGTTACAGGAGAGCGAACCCTTGTGCCTTGCGGGCCTAGCTGGGGCCTGTATTTATCAATTGGCGCCCGTCACGTGGGGCTCATCGGCGACTCGGATGCTCGAAGGACTGGTCGCGACGAAGGTGAGGAGTTTGGCCGGGGACGTGATCACTGCCAGCGGCGTCTTAGCCCTGGCATCCCGAGGTTTTTCTTCCTTCCCTTCCGAGCTGACCGTCTGGGTGGCGCCGGTCATCGACTGAGACCTCTTCTGTCGGTCCTGCCGTGAGAGCCGTTTGGGCGATTGTGGAGCTTGGCAGTTGGAACCTGGACTCTTGATTGGTAAGAACCATTGTACGGTACTTGCTCCGAGTTTTTGAAGCCTGGGTTGGCTATTTGAGTTTGATTGATGATGACTAGTCATATTTGGATTTGTCTTTGTGAAAATATATGCGTTGCAACACATATAGGCAGGTAATGTGGAGAGATTTCTCCGGAGCTGTGTAAACTTTGAACGGCGCAACGATTAAGTGCCATTTTTTCTTATAATATTGCATATTTTGCATTATTCCTAGCATGCCTGCTTTTAGCGCACTCCGTAAGTGGTGCTGCTGCTTTGGTAACCGGTTGAACCTCGAGGAATCTGCTCCAGCTCCCCCAGAGGGGACGCCTAATAGGGATATGTATGTGAAGCATGGTCTTTCTTCCATAATGTACAGCACAGTATGGAGGAAATACACGAAGAAAGATCCTGAGTTGCGATGGCCTTCGTATGGATCGTTTGATATACGTAAGATTGAGTATGTGGAACAGTGTATGTGTAAGCGACGTGCTCGTCAGGATATGTTTGAATGTGTGCGATTATGGGTGAAGGAAGTGCGTGAGCGAGAGAAACGTGAGAAAGCGCTGTTTGATAAAGAGCAACGGAAGAATGATCATGTGCGAGCGCAGGAAGCGAAGCGTCGGGAAGACAGAGAGCAGACGGACAGACAAGAGAAAGAGCGTAGGCTACAAGTTTCGGGTCAATATGCTGTTCGCCAGCCACTTTATCCTGTCCTTAATAATCCTGATGATGATTTTTATTTACTAGATCGCTCTCCGCCCCCTTATGTTGGCGCATCCGCTCCGCGGCCGCAAGATTCTGGCCCGGCTTCGGGTAAGGTAGACACACGGTCCATGTTATCGGCCGAGCATATGGCTGAGCTTCGGAAACTTTCCCTCCGTGCACTTAAGGGCAAGATGTCTAAGGAGGAGTTGTTCCATACTTGGGGGTCGTGGCAAGATAGAGAGAGGGTGTATTTTCTGTCTCATTTCGCGGATGAAGTAATTGCTGCTTTCCGAAAATATTCTAGTGTCCTTGAGCCTGACGAAGTGTCTTCGGATGCTGGAGCATTACGTAATGGTGTTTTTTCTCCCCCTAAGGCTCCTGAGGCGGCTCGGCGGCTGTTCGCTTTGCGGGACGAGGTGCTGGCCCTTAGAGAGAAAGCACGCCAACAAACGGAGGAGGAGAAGCAGTCGGATTCGTCTGCAGCAGGGGGCCACCCATCCACCTCCCAGTCAGATAAGGATGACGTAGTGCATGCTAAACCAATGCGAGAGGCGGCGCCTTTGTATGTTCCTCCTAAAGGAGCGGGGACTAGCTCGGACATTACCTCCGCCGATGCTAAGGGATACTTCGTGTATAATTGGGTTTATACTCCGTGGCATAGGGCTGATGTTATGGCATTAAAGAATGCATTGCCTGACCCCCGCAAGAATCCAGCGGCCTTCTATGAAAAAGTCGAGGGGGCCTTGAATTCTTGCGTTATGACTTTAGCAGATATAGACCTGTTCTTTGGCCTTATTCTACCACCGGATATGTGGCGATCTGTCCGAAAGGTAGATGATATAGTTGCCTTTAAGGCCCGGTGGTCTGAGCTTGAGGATGAAGACAGGGAGAGGAAGCCCGCGCAGAAACCGCCGCAGAGTATTTTAGATCTCCCTGCTGCTATTGTGACTAAGTTAAAGACGATTATCCCCCCTAAAAAGATTGACTGGAATATGTTAGCTGCATGTAAACAGAAAGTCGACGAGTCAGTTGCAGATTTCTTTACGCGCTTTGAGGAAACGTTTCATGATTTTAGTGGCCAGTCGCTGACTGACGACACAGGCCGCCACCTTTTCGCGGACAAATATGTGGCTAATCTGCTACCGGCAGTTGCGGCCCGTTTAAAAGCGAGCGAGAGTTCCTGGTCCTCCGCGACGCCGACGGCCCTTCTGACTATCGCCCAGTATTATGAGCGTCAGGAGCACGAGGCGAAGGGCCAGGAAGAGAAGAAATCGAAAGACCTCAAGACTAAGGTGATGTTAGCACAAGTATATGGCCCGCCCCGACGGGGTAATAATAGAGGAAGGGGAGGATCTTATGGTCCCCCTTCGGGCCGATCTGATTTGAATAGGAACCAGTGTGCGTATTGTAAGCAATTGGGCCATTGGGCCAGGGATTGCCCAGTGTTGCGTGCTTCGCGTCAGGGGCATACTCCGGGTGGCCCGAGAGGTAGAGGGGGTTCCTCGAACTTTAGAGGGAATTCTAATGATCATGTTCGTTTCGATACCGCTGGGCAGCACCGAGATAGCTCAAATGTTTTCGATCGCCAGCATCAGTATCATGTATCGGAGATTGATCGATCAGGATATCATGATTCTCAGCATGCATAGGAATGCGTTGGATGGGGGTCTGAATCAGTTGAGGTGCCGGTCGATCAGACGGGTCCTTATGTATCGGCTGAGGTTTTAGGTTCTACTGATCAGTTCCTAGTAGATACAGGGGCGACACGTAGTGCATTGTCTAGGTACTTGGTTCCGGGGGCTCCCCCATCCGGCTCAGTGGTTACATCGGTAGGGTTTGACGGTACACTCTCCCGAAGCCCTCTTTCACAGCCCCTTACATTTAAGGATGATTCTTTTTCTGCGTCCTGTCCGTTTCTGCTTGCTCCGTATACACCGGATAACATTATGGGCCTTGATATGTTAAAGCACTTTAGGGCTACGATCCGCTGCTCCCCTGAGGGTGTGAGGGTGCTCTTAAATGACAACTACCCCCGGTCAGGGCGGATGTGTACGATATCAGAGGATGCGTTGTTGGCTACCCTCCCTCGTGCTTTATGGGCGACTTCGGACACAGATGTGGGACAAATGGTGATTCCTCCGGTCCACATTAGTGTCCAGGAGGGGGCAGTGTTACCACGCCTCCCGCAGTATCGTATTTCCCAGGAGGGCGAGGAGGCTCTCATACAGATTGTGCAAGATTTGATTGCAGTGGGAGTAGTGGAAGAAGTTCCCTATAATATCTGTAACAGTCCGATTCTCCCTATTCTGAAAAAGGACACGGATGCAAAGGTCTATCGGTTCATAATTGATTTGAGGGAGGTAAACAAGATCGTGATACCTCAGTACCCGGTGGTTTCCGATATCACGACGTTGCTTACCTTGGTCCCGCCTACGGCGACCATGTTTTCAGTGATTGATTTGAAGAATGCCTTCTTTTCCATTCCCATTCACCCTGATAGCCGATTTCTTTTTGGGTTCACATTGAACAATAGATCTTATCGTTTTTGTAGAATTCCCCAAGGCTATACAGAAAGCCCTAGTATTTATAGTCAGGCTTTGAAGCGACAGTTGGATTCCTTTGTTTTACTCGAGGGGGTCGCCCTCATTCAATATGTCGATGACATCTTGTTGGCGGCTGACACCCTGGAGTTGTGTGAGAAAAGCACGTTATCCTTACTTTCCTTTTTAGCATCCCACAATCATAAGGTATCTAGGAAGAAATTGCAATTCTGTAGACCAAAGGTGACTTATTTGGGTCACCTTTTGTCTAAGGAGGGACGTGCACTCACACCAGATCGTATCAAAATAATTTTGGGCACACCGAGGCCATCCACGCAGAAGGATGTGCGTGCATTTTTGGGCCTTGTTTCTTTTTGTAGACAGTGGATATTGGGGTTTTCACACATAGCTAAGCCATTACTAGCTCTTTTGACAAAAGACACGCCTATCCCAATCCCTTGGTCAGATGAGTGTGATGCTGCTTTTCAGCAACTGCGACAGGCCCTTTGTTCAGCACCAGTGTTAGGGACCCCTGATTATGCAAAACCCTTTTCGCTGTATGTGCATGAGAAAGATGGATGTGCATTATCAGTTTTAGTGCAGATGCATGGCGATAAGCAACGCCCTTGTGCATACTTTTCGGCTGTGCTTGATCCTGTCGCCCGAGCATTACCAGGGTGTTTTCGCTCGGTAGCGGCGACAGCTGTGTCAATACGCCAAAGTGAAGGAATTGTGTTGTCCCATAAATTGTTGGTGTTAGTTCCCCATGCTGTGGATGCCCTGCTTAATCAAACAAAGACGCAGCATTTGACCAGTGCCCGCTTAACGGGATATGAGTTGACGCTTTTGGCTCCTCATATTACGTTGAAAAGGTGCGTAACGTTAAACCCGGCCACATTGTTGCCATACCCCGAGACCCAGCCTGAGGCACAGAAAGCGCATGATTGTATTCTTGTGACTGAGGAACAAACAAAGGGTCGTATTGATCTCCAGGATACGCCCTTTCTAGATGTAGATGGAGAACTGTGGGTGGATGGATCCTGTCTGAAGCTACCAGATGGTACGACTTCAGCAGCGTATGCAATTACCACGTTACAAACGATAGTGGAGACAGCACGCATACCACAAAAGTCGGCTCAAGCAGCGGAACTAATAGCATTAACACGAGCATGTGAGCTTAGTACAGGATTGTGTGTGAATGTTTACACAGATAGCCGCTATGCCTTCGGAGTAGCGCACGACTTCGGCCTACTCTGGAAGGAGAGAGGGTTTCTAACGACACATGGAGTACAGATAATGCATGGAGAGTTAGTTCACAATCTTTTAACCGCATTGACATACCCAAAGAAAATTGCCATTGTTAAGTGTAGCGCCCATAGGAAAGTGGTTGATAAAGTTGGAGAAGGGAATGCGTTAGCGGATCGAGTAGCACGGGAGACTGCGATGCAGCCCGGTACTACTGCCATGTATGTAGTAAAGTCACAGGTGGAGAGATGGCGTGATGCGAAGGAGGAAGTGCGAGAAATGCAAAGGACCGCTTCTGACAAAGAGCGGGAACAATGGGCTAGCGAAGGAGAACTGGATGACGAGGGTTGCTGGAGAAATAAGCAGATGGATAGATGGAAATTACCCACGGCCTTTGTACAACCTATGGTTCAGATGGCACATGGGCTAGCACATGTTGGAGCTTCCGCAATTGTGAAATTGCTTACCCAAGTCTGGGAGCATCCAGAGATTGCTAGCACAGCAAAGAGGGTGGTGCAGACCTGTATGATCTGTCTGAAGTATAACCCAGGAAAGGGTACTCGAACCCCAGCAGGAGGATTTGCGACGCCCACTGCACCCTTTGAGGTTCTGCAGATGGATTACATCCAGCTTGAGCGCTGTAACAATTTGAAGTATGTTCTAGTAGTGGTCTGCGCTTTCAGCAAGTGGGTTGAAGCGTACCCTACGAAAGACAATACTGCAATGACTACTGCGAAGCTACTGCTAAAAGAGTTTTTCCCTCGATATGGCGTCTGTAGACTTCTGTGGAGTGATAATGGCCCTCACTTTGTAGCGGATGTTATAAAGTACGTCTTGAAGGGTCTAGGCATCACTCAGAAGTTCCACGCCGTGTTCCACCCTCAGTCTGCAGGATTAGTCGAGAAGTATAATGGTATACTGAAGCTTAAGATAGCCAAAATCCAAGCTTCAACGTCTTTGACTTGGCCAGACGCCCTGCCACTGGCGTTATTGTCAATTAGATCAGTGCCACACTCTCGAACCGGCCTTACGCCGTACGAGATTGTTTTTGGACGCCCAATGAATATTTGGGGTCCACCAAGACCTAAGGCTGTGTATGATGTACCTTGTGTAATGATGAGCGATTATCTGGCACAGTTAACGGATAACTTGGTTTCTATTCATCAACAGGTCCGAGAGGCGCTCCCTGATCGGTCTACCGGTGAAGGACATGGTCTCCGGCCTGGGGACCATGTCATGGTGAAAGTCTTCGACAGAACGAACAGTTTGGAGCCCAGATGGGTGGGCCCTGAGCAAGTCCTCCTTGCAACGAGGACGGCTGTGCGAGTCTCGAACAGGAAGAATTGGATCCATTCCTTGCACTGTCGAAAGGTGCCGCCCGGATTGGTGGAGTCTGCCGTGCTGACCGATCAACGAGAAATCCTGGCAGCAGAGACAGGCCGTGCTGCTGAGCCACGAGACACTGAGGAGCTCTTTCCGGACCACGCGACTTCTGGAGGAAGGCGATATCATCTTCGACCGAGGAAGTGAGGTTTCCAGTACCGGGACATACTGTCAGAACGGCCCTTGGGTTAGTGAAACGGAGAGCCGATGAGGCAAGGGGGGGGGATCAGCCCTGCATTAGTGTAGTGACACCCGTCTTGGCCCGCTGGTGAAGAAATCAACCGCTGCCCAAGGGGAAGAGTTCTGACAGACTTTTTAGTTTCAGGAAGATATCAGGGTATTGTTTCTTTTGACATGGAGAAGAAGAAAATCCTTTGTGCGTTGGGTTTCATGCTAACAGTAGCTATTGTTGGGATAACCACATGGTTTGTGGAGGAGGTAACTCCTGCTCGGAAAACACTTGTGTTGACAACTCCGGTGCCTGAGGAGCACTACTTTTATACATTACCGTATCAAGAGTTGAAGCATCGACAATCTTACTTGAACAACACTTTCATCCAGATGCTGCATCATACCCACGTTGCTACGAATGCTACGAACTGTTGGATATGTGGGATGATGCCGGCCCATCAGAAGAAAGGAGGTACGCCATTCATACCACTTCCTTTCTCTCATAATGGCTCTTGTAGAGCATGGTACACTTTGCTTTTTGCCACTCGGAAACCGACAGTGGGACGATTACTTTTCAGACTTAATAGAGAATGCCATCAAGACAAGAATAGGTATCCACAAGCGAATGGGACAATTTGGGAATGGGAAGAGTACCGACCGGACAATGAATCCATTCCCTATATCTTCACGAACACCAGAGATACTGTGGGGAAGGACAAATTCGTGATTCAAGTGGCACAAGCTCAAGCGGACTTGTGTGTCCAGAGTGTGGGTTTCATCCCTGTTGGTGTTAGTGATTGCCTTACTGTTCTAAACATTGATGGGTTGAACAACAGTACCTTCCTAGCGTCCCATAATACCTATTTTGTGTGCGGAAATAAAGGTTATTACCGTTTGCCGGCTGGGTGGTCTGGGGTATGTTATGTATCATTCCTATTACCTCCTGTATTCCTAGCACCCGCATCATATCATAAGGATTTGAAATTGTTGAATAATGTGACTGTAAATAGGTATAAACGTACTTTATCGATTGATGAGGTGGATCAAACTGATACCAGCTTGCAACAGTATATTGATTTTAACTTAGGACTGTTTTTCTTTGTTGGAGCCGCTTTGAATAGTAGGAAGATCCGAAGATTGACAAGAGTGGTAGAAGCTGTGACAAATCAGACTGCTGCTGCTCTTGGGAATCTTACGGAAGAGTTACAAATAACTAGGATTGTTGCATTGCAGAATCGTATGGTATTAGATGTAATGTTAGCTGATCGAGGTGGAGCTTGTAAAATTATTGGAAGTAGCTGCTGTGTGTTCATCCCTGATCATACGCCATCCGTTTATAACGCCATTAACAAGCTGCATAAAATAGCAGCTGAAATCCACACAGAAAACGGCACTTGGTCCTTTTCTGGATGGTTCTGGGCATTGGTTACTGCCTGGGGATGGAAGGTCTTAACTGGTCTCTGTATTATTATAGCAATTCTGTTCTTTCTCTGTATGTGTGTTCAATGTGGACCATTGTTCTGTTCCGTATGCATTTCCTGTTGTATTCCAGATAAGAAAGCTATTGCCGATGTTGCTCATCAGAAGCGTCTAGCCAAAGAGGTTAAAGGAATGATGATAATTGACATATATGATGATTTTTGGAAACCGGATGTCTTCAGTAAATGCTGAAAGGGTCGTCTGTTGTAAATTGAAACAGCAATATGATTAAGCATTTACTAAAGACATTAATCCTTTTGTTTTAGATCATGTTTTCTCCGTTATGTTGACCGAAGTTTGGACTCCATTTTGTATTATCATGCTGCCACGTGTTCGCCACGAGGCGAGTCCGACCTCTGTGTTAGTTGCTCTGTAATCTGCCTAGTAACAGTTTATAAATAGCTCTCTTGTCCATCTGGCGCATGCCCAGACTTGACCACATCTGTTATAATTAGCCTTGCTTGACCATGTGTTTCGCGGGCTCAAGGAGTGTGTTGGCTCCGCCCATGTATTGATTCAGTATCGAGAATGACCATAAATGGTAATGTTCTTCGGCCTCATGTTGTATCCACCCACTTATGAGCCCCTCTGTTGTGTATAAAAGGGGACTGTGTACGAATGTTCTTTGTGCTACTCCATGCAATACTGAAGGGTGTTGTGTGGATTGTAGGACCACCCTTAAGGGTTAATAAATGCTGTTTTTGTACTTTGCAGTTTCCGTGCCAACTTCCTTATAGATTCCGTTACAGGAGAGCGAACCCTTGTGCCTTGCGGGCCTAGCTGGGGCCTGTATTTATCAATTGGAGTAGCCCATGAGGAAGGGATCGTACTGACAACTGCTGCATGGAACGTAATGGGACCCCATAGTTCTATTGCTCCTTTAAAGGCATCCACAGGCACCCCATCAGGTCCCGGGAAACTACCACTGACGCTAACATACAGAGCTTGAGTGACTTCATCCAAGGTAATGTCTAATGGAAGGAGGCCCCAGCTACTTCTCTCCACACACCTCGCCGGACCACCAATCTCGCTGCTCCGTGCAAAAAGCAAGAAACAAAATAATTAAACTCTGACATATCATCATCAATATTACCATCAAGTGATATTTGTGATAAAATCCTGACAGAACACCATCTGTTTCAAAGCATCCAAGGGCGCACATCATTCTGGTAGAGAGCTGAGTAGAGCCATGGTGCAACCATTAGCTTTATGACAGAACTTCAGAGCGTTTCCTCCACCATGTAATGTGTAACATTTGTGTGATTGGCCACTTGACCCACCTCCCTTGACCTGCAAGAACGTAACTTTCAATCATGCATCAGGTGCAGTGGGAGCGGGGACCAGGGTGTGAGTGGGGGGACTCTACGCCCCAATTTTAATAGCTTTTTACTGCCTAATCAGACAGTGATGGAGGTCTGTTTCCTTGTTTGCCTCCAGGCCCAGGGCACTGATGGCACACCACTGTTCGTTTTTGCTATCACAGGTACTGGCTTCCTGCATTCCATAGGAAGTTCTGTAACATAGGTTCAGTCTCGCTGGCTGACATCTGGGTCGTTTGGTATTTTGACGCCCTACCAACTAACCTGACGATCGCCTATGTCTTTACATGACAACAAGAACATATATTACATTTAATCACATGATGAACAAATACAGATACTAAAGTACAAGGTTATTGGGTATTTTTTGTGATTTAAATATTAAAAGGAAGAGGTGTGATGCATGAGTTTGTGACATAATTATTCAAGTCGAGCCTGGGAAATTGTGAAGAAATACGCAACTTAAATATCTATTTCGTACACATAGCTTCACTTTCAAAGCATTTTTTTGGTAAAGAGTTCATTTACTCGCGTTTACATTCAGATATCATTTATGCTAGAGTCTATCATCAATTTTGCCTTCAGCAATTTATGAGAACGAACGATTCTTGGGATTCAGAGAAAGGCACACATGTAGCCTATGATTAATGTTAGTGGAATTTAGCAGATTAAACATGCAGATTAGATTAGACAAGGCCGAAAAGAACCTACAGGGGAATTATGGCCAATGCAGTCTAGAAACGTTTAACCCCTTCAGCACTAGTATCGGAGCTATAAAAAGGTCCAGGATATGTCGACACTTGCTCATCTCTCAGGAATGTCTGTAGCAAAGGCTTTCTCAAGTGATTGGACTAAAAAGAAGTAAAAGAATCTCTCATACTCTGACACTCTGGCCCTAATAATGAGACAGGCAGAGTGGAATGAAAAATCGGGGAGGTCCTCTGTTCCTGTATCCCGTTTTCCTGAAAGTTGGAAAGTGGGAAGTAATTCTGCCTGGGAACAATACAAGTGGCTTTGGCTGAAGGGAGGTGGTAAATGTATGTGTTAAACCACGTAGAATTTGGAATTCTGTCTGGTTTTATGGCTGGTAAATATGGTCCCACGTGGTCATTGCACAGTGTTACCTCATGGTAACATACATTTTGCATGCAGAGTTTGGACCCTGCAGGCCATCCTGGTAGACTCTGGTGACGTCTTGGAGCAGTAGCAAGGCCTTTGCAAGGCTGCAAGCAATTGGCAGCAGGGATAATTGGTACCAACTGGACATTTTAGGTGTAACTTATATGTGCTGAAAGTGAGGGAACAGCATATACAAATGTTTATGAATGCACACACCTTAGTGGCTGTTTTCCATATTAGCATAAGATATCCCTGATTATTATGCAGACACTTCACTGGGATCTCCTACAATTGTGAGACGGGGGATCAGTTAAAGGAGGTGAGTTACACTTGAGTAGTTACACATATGTCACAGACTCACTTCTAATATAGGTTTTAACAGTGCTGCAGACATGTAATTTGATTTTATGTCCTGCTAGTGCCCTCGTCACAAAAAAGAGAGTGCTTGGTGATAAGTTCCAGGGTGGAAGAGATGTGTTTCTTGACACAATTCGAATTCACAAAAGAACATGGCAGGGTATGCAGCTGCCACTCATTCAGTTTCCAGCCACCATTTCTGCCTGGTGCTAGGAAATTAATAATGGTGAACAATGATCTGCTGCCTGCCACTAAAGCGGACCCCTTGTTTTCCACTCCTTATGTAAGCCAAAAGGTGTGAAAACCATAAATACATCTATAACTGTAACATAGTGGCAAACAGTTTAGTTCAGTGTACTGAGTTGCACAAGCCTTTAAGGCTCATTTATGCAGGTTAATACTGCACTCATGACTGATGTGGGTGGTAGTCAGGAGCTGGCTGAAAGAGGATTGCTGTTGCCCCTATGCCCACATCTAAAGTATATGAAAATGGTGGGCACCTGCTCACTGTTGTAATAAGAAAGTATTAAAGCATGCTAAAACACTTTCCCTACTTTGCAGGTCCAGTTTGCGAGTCTGAAGCAGCATCTTAAAGAACCCAGAGCCATATGCACAAAATATTTTTGGAGGTCCCGAACTTGTTTGCGACTACAAAAAAACCATTTTGGAATGTACTAAAGCCAACATGCGATTCTGTAACTTGTTACTGAATCACAATTTGGCTTTGCGAATAGGTATTTGGAAGGGGCGAGTTTTGTGCGTCCTTTCCAAATACCAATTCACAGTTGTATGTAATAATGTTTTGTGACCCAATTCTGGTTGCAAAACATTTATATTTTATCGACACCGAGAAGGAGGTGGTAACCCTTTTGCAAATGATAAGGGCAAAAATCAAGGGAACAGCTTCCCATTTGAGACTGTAAAAAATATAAAAATGAAACTAAAAGTTTAATTTTCTTTTTTTAACTGCATCCCTTTTCCTTTAAGGGAAATGGGCTGCATTAAAAAAAACATTACTTTATTTAAAAGCAATCACAGACATGATGGTCTGATGACTCCAGCAGGCCACCATCACTGAGATGGCGGCGATTCCTAGTGGGTAACAAATTCTGAACTACCAAATTATTATTCATGATGAAGGTTGGTTTGCGACCCCACTAGGAATCACTATTTTTAAGTGTACTCTTCAGGACATTAGGAATTGTGCTTTCCTAATTGCAATTCGAAAAGAACTGCAATTTAGAAATCGTAATCCCTAAATTTTACAGTTCTAAAAATGTCAACCAGTAAAGATTGTGGTCAGAACTGTTCAGCATTATTGAAACTACAAAGGAGGAGTGACGGAAACACGATTTTGAAAAGCTTGCAGGTTTCAATTTTAGTAGTCACAATCATGGCTCAGAATATTGTGTACACAAGAACTATTACATGGTTTTAGTTCTGACATCCTTGGCTTTGTATTTCCCCAGACTTTTTTGCCATCACCCCCATTTTTTGCTGAAATCGTTTTTGTTGGCATTAGTACTCTGTGCACTCTACTCCCTCTATCCAGAGGTACAATGCTTTGTATAATTGGCGTACACAGACACTTGGCCCATTTAAGTTACTTGTAAGTCCCCAGTAAATGGTACTACATGTACCCAGTGACTGTAAGTTAAATTCTACAAGTCGGATTTAGCACTCATAGTACTACAGCCTAAAGCAGCACTGTAGCACACCTCAGCCCTGCCACTGATCTATTTAAAATTTCGCCCATATTCCTTAACCTAAAGTCCCCAGTTGTGATGGAGGGATGTATACGTGGGAAGTCACAATAACAAACTTGAATAAATCAAATATATTTTTTCGACATGTCTGCATTTATAATTAACAGATGTTAGACGGACCGGGAGGGTCGGCCGAGGACAAGGGGAGAGGTCTCCGGGGAGAGCCGTCTCCAGCGATCGTACAGATAAATAACTTCCCCCCCCACAGACAGACACCACACAAGGAGATGAGTTAGCGTTCTTTATAAGCACTTCTTAAGGTACGATGGAAAGGTACAAGGAGGTCTGGACTCAGGGGTCCCCTCGATTCAAGTCTCTCAAGATGGGAAAAGGGGGTAGCGGGATAGTCTGGTTACCAGTCTGGTAGTTGAGGTGGTATGGTGGGTAGCTCACAATCCTCGAGCTTGGTGGTCTAGCTGGTACGGGCCGCGGCAGCGCCAGCAGGTCCCAGTGAAGGTGGTCGATACACGGTCCGCGGCAGCGCCAGCAGGTCCCAGTGAAGATGGTCGATGTACGGTCCGCGGCAGCGCCAGCAGGTCCCGGTGAAGATGGTCGTTACAACGGGCCGCGGCAGCGCCAGCAGGTCCCGACGAGGATGCATGTTGCAGAAGGCCGCGGCAGCGCCAGCAGGCAGGTCGATAGTTCACAAGATAGGGCTACGGCAGCGCCAGTAGTCCGTCAAGGCTGAGTTCTCTCGGTGTCTCTCGACTCGAGGATACAACTGCCTTCCTGCTCCGGAGCTGCGCCAGTTATATGGCAGGTGCCCTTTGATGTCCGGACCCTCGCACTTGGAGGTCGGAGGGTCCGGGATGAAGGTGTCCAGACACCCAGCGGGGGGTGGAGCCGGTGCCTGGGGGAGCTGGAGGCGATCGTCACCTGGCGGGGGAGAGTCCTTGGCGCTTCGTTCTCCCATGGACCTGCCAAGTGGTCCGCTCACCTCCTGGGTGGATGGTGGTGCCGGGATGTCGGGGCCGGCCAGGCCCAGGGTTAGGGTCGGGGGGAGGCCACGCGGCCTCGTGGCGCAGAGCCCAAGATGGCGGCTTGACCCGGCCGAGGAAGCCGGTGGTGGCTTGGGCCCGTGATACATGGAGGTCCGAGGGCAGGAGTTCCGTCGGGAGACGGGGTGCGGGTGATTCTCGTGGGTCGCGCCTGGGGGGCCGGGGCTTGGGCCCTGTCATGCGGGGAGGGAGCAAGCCCTTCGTGTGGCCTGTCCAACATGCGTCCCCCCCAGCTGAAGGCGGGGAGAGTCACCCATCTCCTTGGGGACTCTCCTCGTCGAGGCGGAAGAAACGGGACAGGCCATCTGCGTTGGCGTGGTCCTGGCCCGGTCGGTGCTCCACGGTGAAGTCCATTCCCTGCAGGGAGATGGACCAGCGTAATAGTTTTGGGTTTTCCCCCCGCATCTGCATCAGCCACTGCAGGGGTCTATGGTCGGTTTGTACCCGGAAGTGGGTACCGAAGAGGTAGGGCCGGAGCTTTTTGAGGGCCCACACCACTGCGAAGGCCTCCCTCTCGATGGTGCTCCAGCGCTGTTCTCGGGCCAGGAGACGTCGGCTGATGAAGGCCACCGGCTGGTCATGACCCTCGGGGTTCACTTGGGAAAGAACCGCTCCAATGCCGTGGTCGGAGGTGTCTGTCTGTACTACGAATTCCCGACTGTAATCGGGGGCCTGGAGCACAGGGGCGGTGCACAGGGCGGCCTTCAGCTTTTCGAAGGCCGCTTGACAATCGGGGGTCCAGTTAATCCGCTTCGGTTGGTTCTTGGACGTGAGACCCGTGAGGGGCCCCACAATGCTGCCGTAGTCCCTCACGAACCACCGGTAGTAGCCGGTGAGCCCCAAGAAGGCTCGGACTTCGGTCTGGGTGACGGGGGGCTGCCAGGACTGGATGGCAGCAATCTTAAGTTGCAGCGGGGCCACCAGCCCGCTCCCCACCTGGTGCCCCAGGTAGGTCACGGACCCTTGACCAATTTGGCATTTGCCGGCCTTAATCGTGAGGCCGGCCCGCTGGAGGGCCTGTAGGACCTCCTGGAGGTGGAGGAGGTGGTCGGACCAGTGGCGGCTGTATACAGCGATATCGTCCAGGTAGGCAGCGCTGAACTCTTCGAGCCCCACCAAGACCTGGTTCACAAGACGTTGAAATGTAGCGGGGGCGTTCTTCATGCCAAAGGGCATGACCTTAAAGTGGTAGTGGCCATCGGGGGTAGAGAAGGCGGATCGTTCTTGAGCCCGGGGTGTGAGACCGATCTGCCAGTAGCCCGCTGTTAGGTCGAAGATACTGAGGTAGCGGGCGGCCCCCAGCCGGTCGATCAATTCATCCGCTCTGGGGATAGGATGAGCGTCGGTTCGGGTGACAGCGTTCAAGCCCCGGTAGTCGACGCAGAATCTCAGTTCAGGTGTGGTGCCGGGGGCAGCGGCTTTGGGGACCAATACAACCGGGCTGGCCCAGGGACTGTCCGAGGGCTCGATGACCCCGATCGTGAGCATTTTGGCCACTTCCTCTTGTATGCAGGCCCGTACCCGATCTGGTACGCGGTAGGCCCGGTGTCGGATAGGGGGACTGTCCCCGGTGTCCACGTCGTGCAAGCACCAAGGGGTGACCCCGGGAGTGAGGGAGAACAGTGAAGCGAACCGCAGCAGGAGGTCCCGGCAGCCCTGGCGTTGCTCTGGGGTGAGGGCATCGGAGAGCCGGACCCCGTCCACGGAACCATCGTTCTCCTGAGTCTTCAGGAGATCCGGGAGGGGTTCGGAGTCCTCCTCTGCTCCACTGTCTGTAGCCATCAGGAGGCTGAGTTCTGAGCGCACAAAGTGTGGTTTGAGTCTGTTGGCGTGGAGGACCCGAAGGGGGTTCCGGGGGGTCCCCATGTCGATGAGGTAAGTGACGGGGCTTTTGCGCTCGACCACCTTGAAGGGCCCCGTCCACTTATCTTGCAAGGCACATGGTTCGGTGGGGGACATCACCCACACTTGTTGTCCAGGTTCGAACTCGACGGAGGAGGCATTGTGATCATACCATCTCTTCATGTCTTCCTGGCTGGCCTCGAGGTTCGCCTTGGCCATCTCCCTGAAGCGCCGGGTCTGATTACGTAGGGCCAGGAGGTACTTGAAGACGTCTGGAGGGGTCTTTAGGGGGGCCATCTCCCAACCTTCTTTGACTAGGCTGAGGGGCCCTCGCACAGGGTGCCCATACAGGAGTTCGAAAGGGCTAAAACCGAGGGACTTCTGGGGAACTTCTCGGTAGGCGAAGAGGAGGCACGGGAGTAGTACATCCCACTGGCGACGGAGGGGCTCTTCCAATCCCCCAATCATCCCCTTGAGAGTGCGGTTGAATCGCTCCACTAGTCCGTTCCCTTGGGGGTGATAGGGGGTCGTGAATCGGTAGGTGACCCCGCATTGTTGCCAGAGGGACTTCATGTATTTGGAGATGAAGTTCGTGCCTCGGTCGCTGACGACTTCTCGGGGGAAGCCCACCCGGGAGAAGATCCCCATTAGGGCCCGGCCAACCACCGGAGCTGTTACAGTTCGTAGAGGCACCGCCTCGGGGTAGCGGGTGGCGTGATCCACCAGTACCAGGATGAACCTATGTCCTTGTGCCGTGCGGGGGTCCAGGGGCCCCACAATGTCTATTCCTACCCTCTCGAACGGGGTGGTGACCACCGGGAAGGGTTGTAGAGGGGCCTTCAGCTTACGGCCACTCTTCCCGCTGGCCTGGCACGTGGGGCAGGACCGGCAGTGGTTCAGGACGTCGTTCCGCATCTTCGGCCAGAAAAAGTGGGTCACTAGGCGACTGTAAGTTTTGTCTTGGCCCAGGTGTCCAGCCAGGGGGACATCGTGGGCCAGGTTGAGCAGGAAGTCTCTGAAGCGGAGAGGTACCACCAGTACTCGACCGGCCCCTAGCTCTGCGATTCTCTGTTCGCTGTATAGCAGGTCGTTCTCCCAGTAGACCCAGTGAGTTCCGGTGGAGTCCCCTGCGCTCTGGGCGCTGGCTTGTTGGCGGAGTCCCTCGAGGGAGGGGCAGGTCTTTTGCTCCTTGCGGAACTGTTCTTGGGTGGGCCCCCCTTCTTGACGCCACTGAGCCAGGCCGGGGACGTCCTGGGGTTGCGCGTCCCCTTCGGTCGTTGGCTCCGGGGGGTTGGCCTCGTCGTTGTCTTCTACTGGGGCGACCGGGGGCGGAGGTGCTGGCCATTCTGGTTCTTCTGGTCGGGGAACGGCACGGGCGGCCATGGACCGGGTGGTTACGCAGGCCCAGTCCGGGAGGCCCAGCATCCCCAGGTGCTCTCTTCTCTCGACGGTGGCCCACGGGGAACTCTCAAGGTCATTCCCCAGGAGGCAGTCCACGGGGGCATCATCCCGGACCGTCACTTTCAACAGGCCGGAGACCCCTCCCCATTCGAAGGGGACGCAGGCCATTTGACACAGACTTTCGGAATTGTCGGCTGAGCGGACGGGGCAGAGAATGTTCGGCAGGATCTGCTCGGGTTTCACCAGGTGACAGCGGACGGCCGTCACACTGGCGCCTGTGTCACGTAAGGCCTCGGCCCGATGCCCATTAATGGTCACCCACTGACCGTATTTCCTGGTGTTGGCGGGTAGGGGAGCCCGCGGGACGATGTCTTTTCCCCCTAGGCACGCTAGAACCATGGCGGCCGGTTCCCACTCTTGCTGGGCCGGCTCATACTCTTCCTGTTCCTCTGAGAGTCGTTCTTCCCCCAGGGCGGCGGCAGCTACCTGGCGGGGCTTGGGTGTTTGGTTCTGCGGGCAGCTCGGGTCATTGGCGTAATGGCCGACTCGCTGGCATCGGTGGCACGTGACATTGGCTCGGAACCCGGGACGCATCGGGGGATTTCCCCGGCCGGCCGGGGGCGGGGTGCTGGCCACGGGTGTTGCTGGGAGGGTGTCTCTCCCTCGCCCCAGGCCTCCTCCTCCTCCCCGAGGACGGTGCTGGCCTTGGTTGCTTCGGTTCTGCTCGTGCGGTCCTCTCCGGCCCACTCGGGTGCTCTCCCATCGGTCAGCTTCAGCGGCGAGCTGCCGGGGGTCGGTTAATTTACTGTCGAGGAGGTGCTGCCTGAGCTCGACGAAGCAGTTGTTCGACAGGTGTTCCCATACCATAAGGTTAAAGAGTTGTTCGTAGGTCGTTACATGGCTCCCCTTGATCCAACCCTCGAAGGCTCGGCTAAAATAGTTTACGTACTCCACCCAAGTTGTACCCGGGATCCGGGTGCAATCTCTGAACCTCTGGCGGTACATCTCGGGTGTGAGGCCGTAGCGGGTGAGGAGGGCAGCCTTCATGTGGTCGTAGGACGACATTTGGTGATCTGGGAGCTGCAACAGGGCATCGCGACCTTCGTTGACGAACCTCCCCCATAGTCCAGCTCCCCAATCACTCCGGTCGATCCGGTGGGAGGTCATGGCGATCTCGTAGGCTTTGAACCACTGCTGTATGTCGTCTTCTCGGACATACTCTCGGACAACATCCTTGGGGATGTGGACTTTTTTCTCGGTTGCCCCTGGGGTGTGCGGTCGCTCAGGCACCCCCGATTCTTTATTCTGTTTCCGAAGTTCTATTTCCGCCAGCTTGCGCTCGTGTTCGAGTGTTATTCTTTTTTCCTCAAGCTCTCTCTGTCTCTGTTTTTCTTCTCGCTCCTCTCGGAGCCGCAGATGCTCTAGATTTAGTTTCTGCTCGGCTAACTTTAGTTCACCGTCCATCTTGAGTCGTGCCATTTCCAACTCGTGTAATCTGGTCCTTTCTCTTTCTTGGATCTCCTCCTGCGAGAGGCCCGTTCCCCGCTCCTCAGGAGCCGTGGCGTTCCCCTCTGGTGCGACACTGTTTTGGTCGGAGGATCCGGTGATCCCAGTTTCTGCCCATGACTCAAGGGCGCGCTTCAAATCATCTTTGGTACTCAGGCCGGTGGTAGCAATGCCTAGTTCCATGCAGAATTGTTTAAGTTCGCGGTGGCTATATTCTTCCAACTTATCCATTTGGAACTTTTCATTGGAACCGCTATCTTTGGCTGACATCGTGGTTTTGTCGTGGGGTGAGCTACTCTCTGTACGCTTACGCGTTGATTCGGATCGCGCCGCTGGCCACCAATGTTAGACGGACCGGGAGGGTCGGCCGAGGACAAGGGGAGAGGTCTCTTGGGAGAGCCGTCTCCAGCGATCGTACAGATAAATAACTTCCCCCCCCACAGACAGACACCATACAAGGAGATGAGTTAGCGTTCTTTATAAGCACTTCTTAAGGTACGATGGAAAGGTACAAGGAGGTCTGGACTCAGGGGTCCCCTCGATTCAAGTCTCTCAAGATGGGAAAAGGGGGTAGCGGGATAGTCTGGTTACCAGTCTGGTAGTTGAGGTGGTATGGTGGGTAGCTCACAATCCTCGAGCTTGGTGGTCTAGCTGGTACGGGCCGCGGCAGCGCCAGCAGGTCCCAGTGAAGGTGGTCGATACACGGTCCGCGGCAGCGCCAGCAGGTCCCAGTGAAGATGGTCGATGTACGGTCCGCGGCAGCGCCAGCAGGTCCCGGTGAAGATGGTCGTTACAACGGGCCGCGGCAGCGCCAGCAGGTCCCGACGAGGATGGATGTTGCAGAAGGCCGCGGCAGAGCCAGCAGGCAGGTCGATAGTTCACAAGATAGGGCTACGGCAGCGCCAGTAGTCCGTCAAGGCTGAGTTCTCTCGGTGTCTCTCGACTCCAGGATACAACTGCCTTCCTGCTCCGGAGCTGCTCCAGTTATAGGGCAGGTGCCCTTTGATGTCCGGACCCTCGCACTTGGAGGTCGGAGGGTCCGGGATGAAGGTGTCCAGACACCCAGCGGGGGGTGGAGCCGGTGCCTGGGGGAGCTGGAGGCGATCGTCACCTGGCGGGGGAGAGTCCTTGGCGCTTCGTTCTCCCATGGACCTGCCAAGTGGTCCGCTCACCTCCTGGGTGGATGGTGGTGCCAGGATGTCGGGGCCGGCCAGGCCCAGGGTTAGGGTCGGGGGAGGCCACGCGGCCTCGTGGCGCAGAGCCCAAGATGGCGGCTTGACCCGGCCGAGGAAGCCGGTGGTGGCTTGGGCCCGTGATACATGGAGGTCCGAGGGCAGGAGTTCCGTCGGGAGACGGGGTGCGGGTGATTCTCGTGGGTCGCGCCTGGGGGGCCGGGGCTTGGGCCCTGTCATGCGGGGAGGGAGCAAGCCCTTCGTGTGGCCTGTCCAACAACAGAGAATTACTCGTATACAGTACATGTTTTAATGCAGGTTGGTAACATGAGTTAAATAGTTTATAGGCCTGGTAAACTGGTATCTTGCATCATTTACACTGCCTTGAAAACTTCAAGCGCCCCTTGAAATTTGTACTGACAGGAAAATAAGCTACACATTCAGGCGCCGATCACGATCCGGTAAAAACCGGGTACGAACCGTCGGACGGAGCATATTCTCCGTCCGACGCGTACCCGGTCGTCAAAATTTACAAACAAGGAATTACGATTCGCACGGGAACACCATTTCCGTACGAATCGTAAAAAAGCCCGACCGAACAAAATAAACCTACAAATGCGATCCGGGAAAGCGCCGACGTGACGTCGGGACGCGCGCAGCCTGCCATTCACGAACCAGGAATTACGATTCGCACCGACGTCATCCCGCACGGTGAATATTTTCCGGCTGCCAAAAACTGCCGGGAAATCAGGACGACGCGAACAAGGACCACCAGTACGCGATGGACAGACAGGACGACGCGAACAAGGAGGACCAGTACGCGACAGGATGACGCTATCAAGGAGTACCAGTACGCGACGGACAGACAGGACGGCGCGATCAAGGAGGACCAGTACGCGACGGACAGACAGGACGACGCGAACAAGGAGGACCCGTACGCGACGGACAGACATGGACCCGAACCTACGTGTCATCCCGGCCCTCATAGCAGTAGACCTCCTCTACAGGTTCGGACGCAGACGCCGCAGAAGGTCAGAATAACTAAGGGAGGGGGGAAAGTTGGGTGGGGTGGGGGTGGCAGGACCAGGGCAGGCCACAAAACCCCCACCAAAGTCACACAGCACACATACCCAGGACATACCTAACTCCCATGCCCTGGTCACTACGAGGGGGTGGGGGCGTGTCCAGCTAAGCCAGCGACCGCCACAACGGAAGTCCGTCACCACGCGAACCGGCAACACAACCAGACCGGTACGTCCCGTACCCACGCCTGAAGAGCGTGGGTACGAGACGTACCACGCCCACACCCACGTCACCCCAACAATGGCGGGACGGATCGTACCCACGTGCCAAAGGCCTGGGTACGGCCCGCACAAGCATCACATAGCGTGGGGACGGATATGTATGGACCCTACCCCCACCCGCGTACGTATGGAGCATACCCCCACCCCACCAGTGTAAGTACGACTCGTACCCTCACCCGCGTATGCATGGAGCGTACCCCCACCGTGTATGTTCCAAGCGTACATATCCAGAAATAGGAGGTGTGTGTGCAGAGTCCTCCCAGCAGTGCCCTGAGACAGGAGGGGTGGGTGCTGAGTCCTCCCAGCAGTGCCCTGAGACAGGAGGGGTGGGTGCAGAGTCCTCCCAGCAGTGCCCTGAGACAGGAGGGGTGGGTGCCTAACACTCCCAGCAGTGCCCTGAGACAGGAGGGGTGGGTGCAGAGTCCTCCCAGCAGTGCCCTGAGACAGGAGGGGTGGGTGCCTAACACTCCCAGCAGTGCCCTGAGACAGGAGGGGTGGGTGCAGAGTCCTCCCAGCAGTGCCCAGAAACAGGAGGGGTGGGTGCAGAGTCCTCCCAGCAGTGCCCTGAGACAGGAGGGGTGGGTGCCTAACACTCCCAGCAGTGCCCTGAGACAGGAGGGGTGGGTGCTGAGTCCTCCCAGCAGTGCCCTGAGACAGGAGGGGTGGGTGCTGAGTCCTCCCAGCAGTGCTCTGAGACAGGAGGGGTGGGTGCAGAGTCCTCCCAGCAGTGCCCTGAGACAGGAGGGGTGGGTGCAGAGTCCTCCCAGCAGTGCCCTGAGACAGGAGGGGTGGGTGCCTAACACTCCCAGCAGTGCCCTGAGACAGGAGGGATGGGTGCAGAGTCCTCCCAGCAGTGCCCTGAGACAGGAGGGGTGGGTGCCTAACACTCCCAGCAGTGCCCTAAGACAGGAGGGGTGGGTGCAGAGTCCTCCCAGCAGTGCCCAGAAACAGGAGGGGTGGGGGCAGAGTCCTCCCAGCAGTGCCCTGAGACAGGAGGGGTGGGTGCCTAACACTCCCAGCAGTGCCCTGAGACAGGAGGGGTGGGTGCTGAGTCCTCCCAGCAGTGCCCTGAGACAGGAGGGGTGGGTGCTGAGTCCTCCCAGCAGTGCCCTGAGAAAGGAGGGGTGGGTGCAGAGTCCTCCCAGCAGTGCCCTGAGACAGGAGGGGTGGGTGCAGAGTCCTCCCAGCAGTGCCCTGAGACAGGAGGGGTGGGTGCCTAACACTCCCAGCAGTGCCCTGAGACAGGAGGGGTGGGGGCAGAGTCCTCCCAGCAGTGCCCTGAGACAGGAGGGGTGGGTGCCTAACACTCCCAGCAGTGCCCTGAGACAGGAGGGGTGGGTGCAGAGTCCTCCCAGCAGTGCCCTGAGACAGGAGGGGTGTAACACATGTGTGTGAGGCTGGAAGTACACACATGCATACTGCCTACAAGGGAACATGTCCCCATGAACTCATGTCAACAGACTCCATACACATGTACAGTGATCACCAAGGATGCCACGAATGTTGCAGGTGGAGACATGGCCCTGCATGCATGGCCAAAGTAGAAGGGCTCCGTCACACACACAGCTCATGTAGACACAGCTCTGCGCTAAATATTGGGAACACCCTGCAGGGAAGATATCAGGGTACACAGAGGGAGGAATACACCCTGGGACAATTGCACCATGCAGTAACTGCTTACATGAACAAAGAAAGTTAGCTAACCCCTTGTGATCGCACACAGATCCCAGGGTCCCCCCAATGAGCAGCCCACGACTACATTTCCCACACACCCAACACATAAACACCACCCAAAACCATGTAGCAGCCCCACCAACACCAATACCAGCATAGCAGTAGTGTCAGAATGAAAAAAAAAGTAAACTTTATTCAGCATGATCACAGTGTCCGTGGATCGCAGGCAGTTAAATATTCACAAAGCCCATAGGGCAGTCAATAAGTCTCAGCTGGATGGGGGACACAGTGGGATGCGTGTCCCCTAGCTTGCCTGCACAGTTACATGCCGTCGCCTTCCACAGGGGTGAGGGCATCAGGGGGGGGAAGCACCAGGCACCGCAGGGACATCAGGGCAAAGGGTAGGCGTTGTGGGTGCAGGGATGGAGGACTCCACCACAGGGGGTGGGGCAGGGCCAAAGGCGGAGGCCAGGATGGCACTACACACCTTTGCAAGGTCCTCCAGGGATTCCCCTGCACCCGAAGGATCCACAGGCCCCAAGGAGGGGGGGGGTCAGAGGGATGGGCCGCAGCGCCACTGTGGGAGGGTGTAGACAGGGGGGGGAATCAAGCACCCTGACCGGGGACCTCCTTGACCGCTTGCGGGGTGGTGTCACTGTGGGGCTCAGGGACAGAGCGGCCATGAAGGAGTCTTTGGGGGAGAGGTGGCCAGGAGAGCTGAGGGGAGGGGATTTGGAGGGAGTGGACTGGGTGGAATGCGGACTCCCACTCTGGCTGCGTGTCACACGTTTGCCCCCCGACCCAGTGGGTGTGCCTACCTCACCCTGTGTGTGCGTGTCAGGAGGAGTGCGGTGGACCTTCCCTGCTGGTGTGGTGCCTGTGTCTGTTGATGTGGGTGCATGCCGACGTCTGGGTGTACGTGGGACAGGCATGGGAGTGGGAAGTGTGGATGGGGCAGGGGTAGGTGGTGGGAGGTCGCGCTGCAGGAGACCCACTGCTGCAGTCAGTGTCGAGTCTATCGACCTCAGCAAGCTGCGTTGGTCAGCCTGCGATGAATGAATGCCCTCCAAGTATGCCTCGATGTTGTTGAGGGTCTGGCCGTGGGCATGGAGGACATTAAGGATCGCAGCCTGACCAACCTGCAGCTGCCGCTGGATGTCCACAGACTCGGCATAGGCGGCAGCAGTGGAGACAGGGGCAGGGGGTGCGGTGCCTGGCATGAAGGAGACATGCGGTGACCGGGCACGCTGGGAAGGGACACGAGCAAGTGGGAGGCGGCTGATGGGAACGGAGGGGGCGGTGCGAGGTGTTGTTCCGCTGTCAGCTGCTGGTGCAGCCTCCGCCCACTCGGAGACATCCTCCTCGGACCTGTCAGCTTCGTATTCTGACGTGCCAGTCGACAGGTCCTCGGCCGCACTCTCCTCCGCCTCTGTCCCACTCGATGTGCCAGCCACGATGTCACGGCTGGCACTGGTGCTCGGTCCCTCCGCCTGGTCTGTGTCCATGTCTCCCTCTGTGTCCCCCGACGATGCTGTGGGCAGGGTGGAGAGACAGAAATTAATCAGACACCTGTACACATCTGTCACATGAGTCCAATCTACATAGGTTACATTGCATAGCCTGAAAAGGAAGATCCCTAACATCCACTAAACAAGGTACCGATGTAGGGCATGAAACACACAGTTGGTTGAGCCACCATGCCATTGAAATACCATGGAGAGCATGAGACAATAGCAAATGACAGGAAACGGAGTCTGACATAGCACCCAGGCCCTGGGGACAATCCAGCACTGCATCTGCACCACACAGCGTTGGCGAAAATAGGGATGACCTGGGACCATAGCCATGAACTTGAGACACATGCTGCATAGGTAATGCTGAAAACATGCCCAACATGACTGGGTCACTGCACCTTGAGTGTATGTCCAGACAAACATCACACACTGCCCAGACCCAGCAAGTAGAAATCAGGAATTGATATATGGGCTTTGCCCGCCCCAACCACCCCCTACACGAGGCAAATTGTTGAGACACAGGTGGCACCAACATCTCATAGTCTGGGTGATAAACACAGGGGCAGGCAAAATGCAAGATTGGATGCCAAACACCCAAGGTGCGCCTGTACAAATAATGAGGTACCAGTGCCCATCCTCAGATGAGTATAACAAGACACACAGGCACTGGCAACTGTGAGTATGAAGAAGGACATTCAGGTCAGGCTGCACAGTGGACACCTGTACTAAATTTCACGTCTATATACATGGTGCCAGGGGAAAATGGCACAGAGCACAACCTACGCTGTAGACACTGAGAGTGTCCACGTTTTGGGATGACACATACAACACCGAGGAAAAGGTGCCCCAGGGGACAGTAGTGGCCACACAACTCCATGCTCCTGAATGGTAATGACTGCAACACACGCCACCATCCCTGCACTATGCGTATCGCACACTCATGCACATCATGTCACAGGCCACTACATAGGACATGCGCGCTGTAAGGCATGACACTTGAGAGACTAACTCCCATGTCTGGACTCAGCATCAGTGCCAACTGACATGGAACCCACATGCAGTGAACTGGACAGGGCACAGGCAAGGTCCCAAAACCTGTTACACACCACCCCCACACATGATGCTACAGGCATAGTTCTCGTGGACAAAGCGCCAGCCTACATTACCTTGTGAAGGAGTGACTACACACAGACCAGGGAACACATTGCAAGGAGGGGAAGGGTGGCAGGAGCGCAGCGCTATACTGGGGAAAACTGGATCTGCACAGCACCTTTAAACCCTGGCAGTGAATTCATGCTACTGTGCCCTTACAAATGCCGGTGACACACAACAAACACACATGTACCTACCCCCTTCCGGCTGCTGCATCTCCTGTAAGCGCCTCTCCAAGTCTGGAAAGACCACCGGCAGCACACGCCTGTGGAGGTGGCTCAGACGGCGGCGCCCGCGGTTCTTGTGGCTCACAGGTGAGTCCCCCAGCAGGACCCGTGCGATCCTCCGCGTCCAGCACCGGATATCCTGCCAGCGTTTCCTCACCTGGGACAGGCTCTGCCTCCGACCATCCACACCCCTCACGGCACTGACGGTGGTCAGCCAGATCTGCTCCTTGGCAGTGGCGCCTACCTGTGAGGAAGAACAAGTGACACCACATCAATATACCAGCCACATGTCACAGAGAGACATATGAGGCGGAAGCCGGGAGTTGCACATGTTTACTTGTCATCACGACTGTTGCAAAAAAATCGGCGCTTAGCAGTATTTTTAAATTGAACTTTGTAATTTGTGTTATGGTTTAATTTGGCTTTGTGGCTTTTTAAACTACCTGACCTCTCCCCCAAGCGAGACACTGCCGATCTAGGGCTCAGTCCGGCCTCGATCTAGGAGGCGAGGGGAAGGAACGCGGCGGCCATCTTAGGGAGGGATCTCCCAGGCTGGGTGCAGTTCTAGTTGTCAGGCACTGCAAGGCACTCGGGGCTAGTACTTAAGCATACGGGTATGCCTCCGCGCAGCGGACGCGCAGAGCGGACGCGCCTTCCCCGCGCCAAAGGAGCGCCTAAGGAAAGCCCGTCTGGGCCCGTCCGGGCCAGGTCGGGCCCAGGGACCGAGGATGCTGCCAGTATAGATCGCCTCTGCCCCCTGTTGAGGTATAGTCGGAAAGAGTTACTCAGACTCAGAGGCACGCCCAGCTTGTCGTGTAGTAAACTGCCAACGCATGTAAAGAACTTTGCACCTTGTATTAGATGTAAATATAATTTTACATGTGAAACATCCAAATGCACTGGAGACAGGCCCCGCCGATATCATCTGGCATTATTAAACTGTCGTTCGTTACCAAAACATGCCATCGAGGTCTCCTTGCTCTTAGAGGAACAGGATCTAGATGTGCTATTTTTAACAGAAACTTGGTTGAACGATAGTTCAGACCCAGATCTTGTCCAAGCACTTCCACACAATTACTCTATCCTGAGACACGATCGCCCAGATGGCAGGGGGGGAGGGATTGCCATAATCTATAAATCCGTACTGGGTTGTAGGGTTGAAAAAGCAGCAATAAAAGGTGCGGAAAGCTTATTTTTTGCTATTACCGTTTCCCCAATTTGCACCCTGTCGGGCCTCCTGCTATATAGGCCACCGGGTCCCTATGGTCAATTCTGTGATGACCTTCCCATTTGTGCCACTAATTATGCTAGTACCACCTCTAATTTCACATTACTGGGTGATTTTAACATTCATTCCAATGAGACACATTTGCCAGCCTGCATGAGTCTCAACGCAGGATTAGAAGTGCTCCAGCTGAGGCAATTAGTGACAGGCCCTACTCATAAAGCTGGACATACTCTTGACCATTGCTACACCAATTTGGATAATCTCATCTTTGAGAAATTTACCGATATTCCCTGGACTGACCATAAATTGCTGCTCTTCTCCCTGGTTCCATTGATATTGTCTGAGCCCTCCAATACAACAAGGAGGTCCATACGGGTTTGGTCCAAACTCTCTACCGAGAGGTGGAGGAAGGAACTGAGTGACTCATTACCTGCGCTCTCCCAGGACCCTTTGACAGCCGATACACAATTTAACCAATGGCTAACGTCCTCTTTGGATGTCATCCTCCCCAAAAGTGAACTGTCCCATAGGAAGGGCAGCAATAAAAAACCCTGGTATACATTGGAACTTAAAGCTTTAAAGCGCCATTGTAAGCAACAGGAGAGACACTGGCGCAAAAACTACTCAGAAGAGAGCAAGGACATCTATAAATCGGCCCTGAAGAAATATAAACTGGGAATCAAAACTGCCCAATCAAATTACTATCAGGAAAAAATTGATTCGGCATCTAATGCCCCCAAGGAAATTTTCAAAATTTTCAAATCCTTGGTCACTCCCCCTTTGCCTGTTAACGACCCTGAACTGGCAAGCTCCCGCTGTAATGAATTGGCGCATTATTTCTCCGATAAGGTGGATAATATTTTCTCCTCGTTTAAGCCACTGCCCGAGGAAGAGATCTTCCCCCCCTCAATGGACACCGGTAATACCGGTTTGTGTCATTTTTCCCAATTAGATTATCCTACTGCATGGTCCCTCTTGAATAATCTCAAATCAGGCTCTCCAGCGGACCCCGCCCCGCCTACCGTCCTAAAGTTGGTGTCAGATGTTGTAACTCCAGCTATTCAAGAGGTGATTAATGCCTCACTTACATCAGGCACAGTTCCTTTTTCTTGGAAACAGGCAAAAGTGAAAGCTTTATTGAAGAAGCCAAACCTTAACCCAGAAGACTGGGCTAATTATCGCCCTATCTCCTTACTGCCAACCATTAGTAAGCTGGCGGAGAAGCATGTGAACGCATTGTTGGGATCCTATCTTGAGAGCAGCAATTCCCTCCATATCACCCAAACAGGATTTAGAGCTAAGCAGGGCACCGAAACAGCCCTAATCACTGTTGTAGAGGAGGCTAGAAAGATTGTGGACAATGGAGATAGGGCAGCCATTGTGTTATTAGATCTTAGTGCCGCCTTCGACACCGTGAATCATTCCATCCTGATTCATAGATTGATGGAAGTAGGTGTCGGAGGAGACGCACTAAAGTGGCTGCGCTCTTTTCTGTCCGATAGGACTTTTGCGGTCTTTGAGGATGATGCCTGTTCCCCCCAAATGCGTCTGCAATGCGGTGTCCCCCAGGGTTCTTCCCTCAGCCCTACCCTATTTAACATTTACATGAGGCCATTGGCTGAGGTGGTGTTGCCCTGGGGTGTACAGCTGGTAACGTATGCAGATGACACGCAGCTTATCATCTCCCTGGCTTCTCAGGGTGCCCCATTTGAGAACCTCTCCCTGTGCCTTAATAAAGTCAAGGAATGGATGGAACGATCCTTCTTAAAGTTGAATGGATCAAAAACGGAGGTGATGCTGCTTGGTCATAAACCAGCCAATACGGTAGAGAACTGGTGGCCGTCTAGCCTGGGCCCTCCACCGCTACCGAAAGAACAAATTAAGAGCCTGGGGGTCTGGCTTGATCCTGCCCTGAACTTAGGCGTTCAGGCTCGCAAGGTGGCAGGAACCTGCTATGCCTTGATCAGACTACTTCGGAAGATAATCAAACTCCTTCCGTTTGAGGCCAGGAGAATATTAGTGCAGGCGCTGATTCTCTCACGCTTGGACTATTCGAATGCGCTGTATTTAGGCACCTCACAAGCCACCATAAAAACCCTGCAGACAGTACAGAACTGCGCAGCTCGAATGCTGCTGGATATCCCTCGTCGGACTTCTGCTAAGCCAGCACTGCGTCAACTACATTGGCTGCCTGTCCAGCAAAGAGTACAGTTTAAAGCGCTGACTACGGTCCATAAAGCTATTAATAAAATAGGACCCTCCCTGATTCAATCTATGTTTCATCTATTTCTACCAGGACGGGTCCTAAGGTCTGAAAATAAAAAGCTTATTGCGATTCCTAGAACCAGGAGAGTGCGAATGGGAGGCAGGCGCTTCTCCCTCCAAGCCACCACCCTTTGGAATAAACTTCCTGACTCCATCAGAATGGAAGCTAACCATCTCAGGTTCAGGAAGAGTTTAAAAACCTTCCTGTTTGCCTGATTTTCCTCAAGATCTAGTGAGTTAAGCGCTGGGATGCCTTCGGGTAGCTATGCGCTATATAAGACTGTAATCATTCATTCATTCATTCATGAGAACAAATTAGCTGGTTACAACAAGGCATGTCATGCAGCCAACGCATTGCACCTTTGTCATAGGGACATGATCCTCTGGGGAGGGAAGAAGCAGTACGTGCCATTGTAGGTACACAGGTGGAATGATGACAATGTCACAATCAATGATCAAGGCTCACACTGTGCATCACACCCACCCCTCCTGGCTCAGGGCACTGCTGGGTGGACTCTGCACCCACCCCTCCTGTCTCTGGGCACTGCTGGGAGGACTCTGCACCCACCCCTCCTGTCTCAGGGTACTGCTGAGAGGACTCTGCACCCACACCTCCTGTCTCTGGCCACTGCTGGGAGGACTCTGCACCCACCCCTCCTGTCTCAGGGTACTGCTGGGAGGACTCTGCACCCACACCTCCTGTCTCAGGGCACTGCTGGGAGGACTCTGCACCCACCCCTCCTGTCTCAGGGCACTGCTGGGTGGACTCTGCACCCACCCCTCCTGTCTCAGGGCACTGCTGGGAGGACTCTGCACACACACCTCCTGTGTCTGGCCAGCACCTCAAAGCAGTCACATGCCACAGGCCACTGACGCCACCTCAGCAGAGTACACAGACACAGGACATTCACCTGCCATTGCCAAATGCAGATACAAACCTCACTACACATGTGCCACTAGATCGGGGGGGCTCACAGGTGTGGGGCTGGCACTGCACGTCAGACACACAGCACTGCTCCCTGCTCACATGAGATGTGCAGGGGATATCCAAGCCTCATGCATCTGGGGTGGTCCACTACACATATGCACCCACACAAATGACATTGGACTTACACACACAGATGTCCAGGGGACGAACACATCATGTGGACACTCTCAGCATAGGTACAGTGGACAAACACACATCTGTAGGTACAGTCACCTGTCACACTGGGGTAACCACAGAATCACAGGAGGACTGTAGTAGCTCCATACTCTGGAGGATTGGACAGGCACAATGTGTAATGCCACATGCAGTGAATGTCACAGTAAACACAATGCAAGTGAGGAGAGCAGACATGCACCACAGCATGCTCTGGCTGGGAGACATCAGGCATCCCCCCCTGGGCCCCCCCCTACAGTACATAGCATGTGTGTCACACCAGGACACAATGCCAGAAGTCACAGTCACAACAAAGGGACAGTCTGTGCCAGTGGCCTATGCACTCACCTGATACCCTGGTCGCCCATACAGAAGGGGGTACTGTGGGAGGATCACATCCAGCAATGCCAGGTTCTCCTCCAGGGTGAATGGCTGTGTCCTCTCCACAGCCCTTGACATGGTTCCAGGGAATCAGTAGCAGCAGCTGGGTCGACGAATTCAAAGATGTGCAGGCAAGTTCTCCCTCATGGGACCTGGCTGCCTTATATCTGCCTTTCTGCCCTGTCTCATGCACAGGAGTACAGAGTGATTGGTCACTCACATTTGCATCCTATGTTTCCACCAATCCCTTCAAACCTAGCAGTCTGTGTGTACTCTATCGGTTTCATTCTCCTGCATGATGTCAGCCCCCCAAACACATTGCAACAAAGTAGATTAATTCCAACTGACTTCTGCTGTGCACCTTCCAGAACACATTCAAAATTTGAACTTGGTCTCCATGACAACCAGCATGCATGTAGGCCTTAATACTTGTCCCTCATGTGTCCCCTATGTAATTTGGAGCTTCACACACAGGTACGGTGCGTTCCGGGGCCCTAGGGCACCCCAAATGCATTGCAACGGCCTGTACACGCGTGCCTACGTTCACTATCACTATGGGTGTCCTCGCGTATGCGTACTCGTAGTGGTACGGGCCGTACACACGCCTGTACGCTCCCTATCACTATGGGTGGCCTCGCGTATGCGTACTCCTAGTGGTACGGGCCGTACACATGCCTGTACGCTCCCTATCACTATGGGTGGCCTCGCGTATGCGTACTCCTAGTGGTACGGGCCGTACACACGCCTGTACGCTCCCTATCACTATGGGTGTCCTCGCGTATGCGTACTCGTAGTGGTATGGGCCGTACACACGCCTGTACGCTCCCTATCACTATGGGTGGCATCGCGTATGCGTACTCCTAGTGGTACGGGCCGTACACACGCCTGTACGCTCCCTATCACTATGGGTGGCCTCGCGTATGCGTACACGTTGTGATAGTGAGCGTACAGGCGTGTGTACGGCCCGTACCACTAGGAGTACGCATACGCGACGCCACCCATAGTGATAGGGAGCGTACAGGCGTGTGTACGGCCCGTACCACTACGAGTACGCATACGCGAGGACACCCATAGTGATAGGGAGCGTACAGGCGTGTGTACGGCCCGTACCACTAGGAGTACGCATACGCGACGCCACCCATAGTGATAGGGAGCGTACAGGCGTGTGTACGGCCCGTACCACTAGGAGTACGCATACGCGAGGACACCCATAGTGATAGGGAGCGTACAGGCGTGTGTACGGCCCGTACCACTACGAGTACGCATACGCGAGGACACCCATAGTGACAGGGAGCGTACAGGCGTGTGTACGGCCCGTACCACTAGGAGTACGCATACGCGAGGACACCCATAGTGATAGGGAGCGTACACACGCCTGTACGCTCCCTATCACTATGGGTGTTCTTGCATATGCGTACTCGTAGTGGTACGGGCCGTACACATGCCTGTACGCTCGCCATCACGATGGGTACACATACGGCAGCACTCCCATAGTGAAATGGTAACGTACACAGGCCCTCTTCGCAGCAGTACAGTGGTTTTCACACATCACAGTGGTGACAGGCGGCACACAGGTAGGGATAGGGCGGACATACTTGTCCATGGATGGACATACTTGTCCATGGAAGGACATACTTGTCCATGAATGGACATACTTGTCCATTAAATGACATTGAGGCATCGTCTGTGCATTACTACATGTGTGGGGCACAGGTGTGACGGCCTGTGATGTGGAACATGACTCCTGAGTCGAGAAGGCACCAGATGTATGATGAGATGTCTACAGATGTACTGTGTGATGGTGCAATGTGTGCCAGGCATGCCCTTGACTCATTTGACATGTGTGCATGTCGTACTGCACACTTGGGGTGAGCGTCACTGGCATGGCACGGACACCAACACACGGAAGTGTCCCCTGATGCCCGGTACAGGGGTTACCAGTTACCACACCTGACTTGTCACTACCCACGGTGCACAATGTGACTATGTCATGTATGTGTGGGGGCTTCCCATCAGGTTGATGTTGGAGCACCCTCAAAAGCAGCAGCCGTTGCAGCAACCAACATGTGTCTGTGTGTAGATTGACATTGCACACTGTTCCGCACACCATGCCACATGTGGTATCGGATGTGAGGTGCACATGTATGCATGGGACACGGAGTAGCGTGACAAGGACATGTCTGCATCCTCACAATGAATGTGTGGTGAGTCATGACATGTGCACCTTCATGGCAAGGTGTGTGGGCTGTCCTAGTGTCATGTCATGTGACCTGTGGCTCTAGTGTTCCGCTACCAGTCTCTGCAATCGGCATCCTACTTCTGCTGATGTGTGGGCGTATGTCAGTCCTGTCTTGCGTCTGGCTGTTCACTTGAACTGGGACACAGCTATTCCCATGGCGTGGCATGGGGAGGTTCTCAATCTCCGTGTGTAGCTGGGTCTTGGTAGGAGTGTCACCTTGCATCCATACGTGTCCTGGGCATGTAGCACATACCTGACTCCCTATGTAGCATATGTGTATTGACAGATTAACATGTGCTCAGTACATATGATTTGTTGTCGTAGTGCACTCACTCTTCCTTGTCACTTTCAAATTACTGCAGAGCGCCGCCTCTTGCCCGACCAATTCTGGACTTGGCTGCCATGCAGGAGAATGACAGCATCCGGCTCTACCGCTTCACCCAACCGTTGATTCTGGAGTTGACGGCGAGACTGGCACCACACCTGCAACCGCAGCACAGGTATCCTACGGCACTGACACCCCAGCTGAAGGTAATGGCTGCCCTACATTTTCTTGCCACGGGTACCTTTCAATATACCATAGCTAATGTTGGTGGCATGTCCCAGAGCATGTTCTGCCGTGTGCTGCATGATTTCTTAGAGGCCATGTTGATTCACCTGGATGACTTCATCAAGTTCCCAACCCCTGAACCGATGACTGCGGTCAAGCGTGGATTCTATGCCCTGGGAGGGATGCCCCATGTCATTGGGTCCATAGATGGGACACATGTAGCTTTGGTACCACTAGGCCTGGGCGGTAAATTAGTTCCGCTCGCGGAATTTGCGGAATTTCGGTAATTTCGCGTTCCGCAGAGAAAGCGAAATTGCCCAAAATTCTGCTTTCCGCGACTTCGCGAAATTTTTTCTTGTTCGCGTTCTCAAAATGCGTGTTCGCGAGATATTTCTCCCTGAGCACGCAAACAGCAACTGTGAACAGGAAAAAAGCATCGCGAACAAGCACTTCCGCGTGTTCGCGGAATTTCTGCATGTTCGAGGAGATTTTTTACCGTTTCGCGGAGATTTGCGTAACGCGATTACGCAAATTCCGCCCACCCCTTGGTACCACCACACGCACGGGAGGTGGCGTACCGCAATCGAAAGCACTACCACTCCATTAATGCCCTTGTGGTGTGTCAGGCCAACATGGTGATTTCACATGTCTGTGCTCGTTTTCCAGGATCAGCACACGATGCCTACATCATGAGGCGTAGCAGGATGCCTGAAATGATGATGCAGCTGCGCAACGAACGGGCATGTGTTGTTGGTGGGTACAGTCTGTCTGTCCTGTATTATGCATAACCTACTAGCACGACCGCTTCACCACTTCTAACAATTTCCATGTGCTTCCCATGTAGGGGACGCTGGCTATCCCAACATGCCTTGGCTGCTCACACCTCTCCGCAACCCCATCACGCCGGCCCAGCTCCGCTACAACACCGCCCATGGCCGGACAAGGCGAGTGATCGAGAGGACGTTTGGCCTGCTGAAGAGCCGTTTCAGGTGCCTACACAAGACCGGCAGCGCACTCCCATATGCCCCGGCGAAGGTCTGCAAGATCTTCATGGTCTGCTGCATGCTGCACAACATGGCAGTTGAAAGAGCTGTGCCACTCATCCTGAATCAACATGACGAGGACCATCCACCCGTGGAGGATGAAGGGCTTGGCAATGGGGCTAGTGATGTGGAGGATGTGGAGCCGCAAGAGGACATCCGGACTCGGCTCATACGCGACTTCTTTGCTTAGTGGTGAGTACCAGTGTCTGAGTGTGCACGCATTGGTCCCCGTGTGGCATGTGTTGTGATGTGTGTGTCCACCTGCATGTATGGCACGTGAGTCAGAGGTGTGTGTGGGTGTGTCACTGGAGTGATGGTGGCAGTGATGGTTGTATTTCCCCTGTCATAATTGTGACCTAGCATGTTGTCATCCATACATGTGTCGAGTAAATGCACATGCAAGTGGCTGTGCTTTTTGTGGCTGACTACTTGTGTGTCTATCTTCCCCAGGTACTTGCGCATGCCGTCTGCTGCTTGCATTGTTGCATTGTTGTGGCACTGCTATTCCTCATGGACATGACATCGTGGGCTGACTCAGCGTTACAGGCACGGACACGTTTGGAAGTCTCCATAGGGTAAGGGATGCATCTGGGGTGTATTGGGTGTGGCAGTTGTTCACGATGTATGCACAATGCCCCTGTCGATGTTTGGTTCCTCTGCAGCCATGTAGCATCACCATGGGACACGACATGCAGCTGTGTACACCTGAATAGATGGTCTGCCTGGTTGACAGTCATCAGTGATGGGATAGTGGATTGTGATGATGGCATCAATGTGTGTGACACTGCCCTCGGACACATACGGTTAGCATTGGCTTGACATGGTGTGGGACTTCCACATCAGCGGATCTATGGTGTATGGCAGGCTCTCCGTGAGCAGCTGTGGGTGTTTAGCTGTTAGCCGACGCTTGTGTGCCAGTTCCATGGCGAACACACATTTGTGCTGCAGAAGGGGGGTGCCAGTGTTGGACCCACATGTTACTCCACATGATGTGTTCATGTGTACTTCAAGTTGCCTCTGCAATCCCGAAAACATGACTAATAAAGGTGTCCCTATGCCTCCAAGGTGCCTCTTCTCAGTCAATGCTGGTGTGTTGCCACGGTGCATCCAGCATGTCTGGCATGGTATTCCCTGATTGTGGCTATGTGTCAATGTGTCGAGTAGCAAGATGCAAGCTGTGTGTGTGGGCTGAGACTGTGTATTGGGCATGATGTCCATGACTGTGTGGGTATTGTGACATGTGCCATCCCCATGCATCCAACATTGTCCAGGACCCCATTCTCTGCATCCACCGGACTCAAGCTTGCAGGACATGGTTCTGCCACCTGTCTACACATACCTGGATGCCCCCCAGGACACTGGACTGGATCCCTGACCTCTGCGCATGACTGTTGCTGTACTCAATGTGTCTGTCAGCACGGTTGTTCGGCCACCCCCTCAGCTGGTTGGGCCCATCACGGGTGTCCATGCCACAGTCTTTGTCAACATTGGTCAGCCAGTGACCAGCAGGGCCATGTGGCAGATAATGTCTCTTGATGCTGTGATGCTGTTGCTCCAGTGGGCCAGGTGCCAGGCCAGGTGTCCTGGGAGTTGGTGATGTAGCGCCGACCCTCACGGTCCTTTCCGTGGATGACCCGGCCTCCTGCGGGGACCCTCAGCAGCAGGCCGTGACGACGTCTGGGATGCTCCATCCGATGTTTCCTCCTCCTCCTCCTGATCCCTCCCTGTGGGTGGTGATGGTCTCCGCCTTCTGGCACAGGGAGGGTCGGCCATGTTGTCGGCCATCCGACGGAGTGTATCGTGAATCCCCTGGAACGCCGTCACTTGCTCAGCCTGTCTGGCCTCCATCCTCCGTTGGTGTTGCAGTAGACAGGCATGTTGCTGGGCCTGCTGGGTCTTTATCTCATCGAGGGTCCCCTTGATCTCATTGAGGGTGGACACAACCTGGGCCATGCCCGTGGTGTCCTGCCGGTATGTGTCCATGATGTTGCGGACATGGGCAAATACCGGTTCCCCAGCCAACTGGTCAGGCTCGCGCCTCCGCCGTCCTCCACTCCCACCACCCCTGCCCACTTGCACCTAGCCTGCCCTTGTGGGTACATCGGGTCTCCGGGACCCCTGAGGGGTTGGCATTGGCGTTGTCGCCTGCCTCCTCCTGGGTGCCCGGGACACCGTGTCCCTCCTGGCCAGCCTGGCTGCATTGTGGTGTTGGGGCAGGGATCCTGGGTGTCTCCTGGGATGTGGCAGGAGTGGGGGTGGTGGTTGGCACAGTTGTACCTGACGCAGGTGCTGCAGGTGGTTGGACACCAGAGGGGCCAGGTCGGTCGGGGTCGTCCACAGAGTGGTGAGAGTGGTCGCTGCCGGTGGGATCGGGCTCCCGCAGATCCGGGTCCTGTGAGTCTTCCCCCCCAGTGTTGGGGGGTGAACCACGACGTTGACCTGTGTGTGAGAGAGACAATGTTAATTTTGGTCCATGCAACATCCATGTTTCATCTGTTTCAAAGTTGGCACATTTCCTCTTGGAATTGGGATCTGTCTTGCATTCCACTCACAGTGCACTTGTGCATGGGTGTGTCCCTTGGGCACCACTTTGGCCCCTTTAACTATGTGTGGCACGGTCTTACTTGCTGCGTCAAGTGTGACTGCAGTCAGCAGTGGAGTGGGCAGGTGTGGCGAGCCATGCATTGGCGCCTTCCGTGTAGCACTGTACATGTGCACATGGAGTGGATCCACACACTTATATGATCCAGGTAGCTGTCGTTGTGCTCGTGAACAGGTTGTGACATGGCCCTGTGTCTTGCCATGGTGAAGAGGGGGGGTTCTGGGACTGGCCACCCTTGTCTACATGCACACAGTCTACCTGCTGACGAGCAGACATTCGCACACGCCACACGGCTGATTTGCTCTCCCTGTGTCTCGCTCCCTCTCTGTCCCCCTCTCCCTCCCTCTCTGTCCCCCTCTCCCTCCCTCTCTGTCCCCCTCTCCCTCCCTCTCTGTCCCCCTCTCCCTCCCTCCGTGTGTCAGCCTCCTCCCTCTGTCCGTCTCCCTCCCTCTCTGTCCCCCTCTCCCTCCCTCTGTGTGTCACCCTCTGTCACCTCAGCCCAGCTTCCTGGGCACACACTGTTAGCAGATCTTTGAGTGGCCCTTGGCTTGTTGATGTGAGTTTGTTTCTGATCTCCAGGCACCCATTGGTTGTGATGTGTGTCTGTGCGCTGCTGCTGTGGTGGTGTGTGCTGCCACTCTTTCACAATGTTGGCTGTTCATTAGCTGCTGTCATGTGCAAAACAGTGCCTTCACCCCCATGTGTTGATGCAAGACGTCCTGTTAGAAACGGTAGACGGACCGGGAGGGTCGGCCGGGGTCAGGAGGAGAGGTCTCCGGGGAGAACCGTCACCAGCGATCGTACAGACAAGTAACTTCCCCCCCACAGACAGATACCACACACGGATAAGATTCAGTGTTCTTTATAAGCACTTCTTAAGGTACGGTTGAATGGTACAAGGAGGTCTGGACTCAGGGGTCCCCTCGATTCGAGTCTCGCAAGGTAGGAAAGGGGGTAGCGGGACAGTCTGTTTACCAGTCAGGTAGTTCGGATGAGATGATGAGCTCACAATCCTCGAGCTTGGTGGTTAGGTGGTACGGGCCGCGGCAGCGCCAGCAGGTCCCGGTGATGATGGTCGTTACAACGGGCCGCGGCAGCGCCAGCAGGTCCCAGGAAGACGGTCGATGTACGGTCCACGGCAGCGCCAGCAGGTCCCGGTGAAGATGGTTGTTACAACGGGCCGCGGCAGCGCCAGCAGGTCCCAGGAAGATGGTCGATGTACGGTCCGCGGCAGCGCCAGCAGGTCCCGGTGAAGATGGTTGTTACAACGGGCCGCGGCAGCGCCAGCAGGTCCCAGGAAGATGGTCGATGTACGGTCCGCGGCAGCGCCAGCAGGTCCCGGTGAAGATGGTTGTTACAACGGGCCGCGGCAGCGCCAGCAGGTCCCAGGAAGATGGTCGATGTACGGTCCGCGGCAGCGCCAGCAGGTCCCGGTGAGGATGGAGATTGCAGAAGGCCGCGGCAGCGCCAGCAGGCAGAACAATGGGTCACAAGAGCGGGCTACGGCAGCGCCAGTAGACCGTCAAGGCTGAGTTCACTCGGTGTCTCTCGACTCCAGGATACAACTGCCTTCCTGCTCCGGAGCTGCCCCAGTTATAGGGCTGGTGCCCTTTGATGTCCGGACCCTCGCACTTGGAGGTCGGAGGGTCCGGGATGAAGGTGTCCAGACACCCAGCAGGGGGTGGAGCCAGTGCCTGGGGGAGCTGGGGCGATCGGCACCTGGCGGGGGAGAGCCTTTGACACCTCGTTCTCCCATTGACCTGCCAAGTGGTCCGCTCACCTCCTGGGCGGATGGTGGTGCCGGGATGTCGGGGCCGGCCAGGCCCGGGGTTGGGGTCGGGGTGAGGCCACGCGGCCGCGTGGTGCAGGGCCCAAGATGGAGGCTTGACCCGGCCGGGGAAGCCGGTGGGGCTGGACCCCGTGATGAGTAGTGGTCCGAGGGCAGAAGATCCGTCGGGAGACGGGGTACAGGTGCTTGTCGCGGGGGTATGCCTGGTGGGCCGGAGCTCGGGCCCTGTCGTGCGGGGAGGGAGCAAGCCCTCTGTGTGGCCTGTCCAACATGCGTCCCCCCCAGCTGAAGGCGGGGAGAGTCACCCATCTCCTTGGGGACTCTCTTCGTCGAGGCGGAAAAAGCGGGACAGGCCCTCCGCGTTGGCGTGGTCTTGGCCTGGTCGGTGCTCCACGGTGAAGTCCATTCCCTGCAGGGAAATGGACCAGCGCAAGAGTTTTGGGTTCTCCCCCCGCATCTGCATCAGCCATTGCAGGGGTCGATGGTCGGTTTGTACCCGGAAGTGGGTACCGAAGAGATAGGGTCGGAGCTTTTTGAGGGCCCACACTACTGCAAATGCCTCCCTCTCGATGGTGCTCCAACGCTGTTCTTGGGCCAGGAGACATCGACTGATGAAGGCCACCGGCTGGTCATGACCTTCGGGGTTCAACTGAGAGAGGACGGCCCGATGCCGTGGTCGGAGGCGTCGGTCTACACCACAAATTCCCGACTGTAATCGGGGGCCTGGAGCACAGGGGCGGTGCACAGGGCGGCCTTCAGCTTCTCGAAGGCCGCTTGACAATCAGGAGTCCAGTTAATCCGCTTCGGTTGGTTCTTGGACGTGAGACCCGTGAGGGGCCCCACGATGCTGCCGTAGTCCTTCACGAACCGCCGGTAGTAGCCGGTGAGCCCCAAGAAGGCTCGGACCTCGGTCTGGGTGACGGGGGGCTGCCAGGACTGGATGGCCACAATCTTAAGTTGTAGGGGGGCCACCAGCCCGCTCCCCACTTGGTGCCCAAGGTAGGTCACAGACCCTTGGCCAATTTGGCACTTGCCGGCCTTAATGGTGAGGCCGGCCCGCTGGAGGGCTTGTAGGACCTCTTGGAGGTGACGGAGGTGGTCGGACCAGTGGCGGCTGTATACAGCGATATCGTCCAGGTAGGCAGCGCTGAACTCTTCGAGCCCCGCCAAGACCTGGTTCACAAGGCGTTGAAACGTGGCGGGGGCATTCTTCATGCCAAAGGGCATGACCTTGAATTGATAGTGGCCATCGGGGGTAGAGAAGGCTGACCGTTCCTGAGCCCTGGGTGTGAGGCCGATCTGCCAGTAGCCCGCTGTTAGGTCGAAGATACTAAGGTAGCGGGCGGCCCCCAGCCGGTCGATCAGCTCGTCTGCGCGGGGGATGGGATGAGCGTCGGTCCGGGTGACAGCGTTCAAGCCCCGGTAGTCGACGCAGAATCTCAGTTCAGGTGCGGTGCCGGGGGCAGTGGCTTTGGGAACCAATACAACCGGACTGGCCCAGGGACTGTCCGAGGGCTCGATGACCCCGATCGTGAGCATCTTGGCCACTTCCTCTTGTATGCAGGCCCGTACCCGATCTGGTACGCGGTAGGCCCGGTGTCGGACAGGGGGACTGTCCCCGGTGTCTACGTCGTGCAAACACCAAGGGGTGACCCCGGGGGTGAGGGAGAACAGGGCAGCGAACTGCAGCAGGAGGTTCCGGCAGTCCTGGCGTTGCTCCGAAGTGAGGGTGTCAGAGAGCCGGACCCCGTCCACGGAGCCGTCATTCTCCTGAGTCTTCAGAAGATCCGGGAGGGGTTCGGAGTCTTCCTCTGCCCCACTGTCCGTAGCCATCAGGAGGCTGAGTTCTGAGCGCACAAAGTGTGGTTTGAGTCGGTTGGTGTGGAGGACCCGAAGGGGGTTCCGGGAGGTCCCCATGTCGATGAGGTAAGTGACGGGGCTTTTGCGCTCGACCACTTTGAAGGGCCCCGTCCACTTATCTTGCAAGGCACATGGTTCGGTGGGGGACATCACCCATACCTGCTGACCAGGCTCGAATTCAACGGAGGAGGCATTGTGATCATACCACCTCTTCATGTCCTCCTGGCTGGCCTCGAGGTTCGCCTTGGCCATCTCCCTGAAGCGCCGGGTCTGGTTTCGTAGGGCCAGGATGTATTTGAAGACGTCTGGAGGGGTTGTTAGGGGGGCCATCTCCCAACCTTCCTTGACTAGGCTGAGGGGCCCTCGCACAGGGTAGCGGGTGGCATGGTCCACTAGCACTAAGATGAACCTGTGTCCTTGTGCTGTGCGGGGGTCCAGAGGCCCCACAATGTCTATCCCCACCCTCTCGAACGGGGTGGTGACCACAGGGAAGGGTTGCAGAGGGGCTTTCAGCTTCCGACCACTCTTCCCGCTGGCTTGGCATGTGGGGCAAGATCGGCAGTGGTTCAGGACGTCATTCCTCATTTTTGGCCAGAAAAAGTGGGTCACTAGGCGACTGTACGTTTTGTCCTGGCCCAGGTGTCCAGCCAGGGGGACATCGTGGGCTAAGTTGAGCAGAAAGTCTCTGAAGCGGAGAGGTACCACCAGAACTCGACCGGCCCCCAGCTCGGCGATTCTTTGCTCGCTGTAGAGCAGGTCGTTATCCCAGTAGACCCAGTGAGTTCCGGTGGCGTCCCCTGTGTTTTGGGCGCTGGCTTGTTGGCGGAGTCCCTCGAGGGAGGGACAGGTCTTTTGTTCCTGGCGGAACTGTTCTTGGGTGGGCCCCCCTTCTTGACGCCACTGAGCCAGATCCGGAAGGTCCTGGGGTTGCGCGTCCTCTTCGGTCGTCGGGTCCGGGAAGCCGGCCTCGCCGTTGCCCTCTACTGGGGCGACCGGGGGCGGAGGTGCTGGCCATTCGGGTTCTTCTGATCGGGGGGCGGCACGGGCGGCCATGGACCGGGTGGTTATGCAGGCCCAGTCCGGGAGGCCCAGCATCCCCAGGTGCTCTCTTCTCTCGACGGTGGCCCACGGGGAACTCTCGAGATCATTCCCCAGGAGGCAGTCCACGGGGGCATCGTCCCGGACCGTCACTTTCAGCAGGCCGGAGACCCCTCCCCATTCGAATGGGACGCAGGCCATTTTACACATACTCTCAGAGTTATCTGCTGAGCGGACGGGGCAGAGAATGTTCGGCAGGATCTGTTCGGGCTTCACCAGGTGACAGCGGACGGCCGTCACACTGGCGCCGGTGTCACGCAGGGCCTCGGCCCTCTGTCCATTAATGGTCACCCACTGACCGTATTTCCTGGTGTTGGCAGGTAGGGGAGCCCGCGGGACCATGTCTCTTCCCCCTAAGCACGCCAGGACCATGGCGGCCGGTTCCCACCCTTGCTGGGCCGGCTCATACTCTTCGGGTTCCTCCGATAATCGCTCTTCCCCCAGGGCGGCGGCCGCTACCTGGCGGGGCTTGGGTGTTTGGTTTAGCGGGCAGCTCGGGTCATTGGCGTAGTGGCCTAGTCGCTGGCACCGGTGGCACGTGACGTTGGCTCGGAACCCGGGCCGCAACGGGGGGTTGCCCCGGCCGGCCGGAGGCGGGGTGCTGGCCACGGGTGTTGCTGGCAAGGCGTCTCTCCCTCGACCCTGGCCCCCTCCTCCTCCCCGAGGACGGTGCTGGCCTTGGCTGCTTCTGTTCTGGTCGTGTGGCCCTTTCCGGCCCACTCGGGTGCTTTCCCATCGGTCAGCTTCGGTGGCGAGCTGCCGGGGGTCAGTCAGCTTACTGTCGAGGAGGTGCTGCCTGAGCTCGACGAAACAGTTGTTTGACAGGTGCTCCCATACCATAAGGTTGAAGAGTTGTTCGTAGGTGGTGACCTGACTCCCCTTGATCCAACCCTCGAAGGCACGGCTGAAATAGTTCACGTATTCTACCCAAGTTGTACCTGGGATCCGGGTGCAATCTCTGAACCTCTGGCGGTACATCTCGGGTGTGAGGCCGTAGCGGGTGAGGAGGGCAGCCTTCATGTGGTCGTAGGACGACATTTGGTGATCTGGGAGCTGCAGTAGGGCATCGCGACCCTCGTTGATAAACCTCCCCCAAAGTCCGGCTCCCCAATCACTCCGGTCGATCCGGTGGGAGGTCATGGCGATCTCATAGGCTTTAAACCATTGCTGTATGTCGTCTTCTCGGACATACTCGTGGACAACATCCTTGGGGATATGGACTTTTTTCTCAATTGGCCCCGGGGTGTGTGGTCGCTCAGGCACCCCCAGTTCCTTATTCTGTTTTCGCAGTTCTATCTCCGCTAGTCGGCGCTCGTGCTCGAGCGTTATTTTTTTCTCCTCCAGCTCTCTCTGTCTCTGCTTCTCTTCTCGTTCATCTCGGAGCCGCATGTGCTCGAGGTTGAGTTTCTGTTCAGCTAACTTGAGTTCCCCATCCATCTTGAGTCGTGCCATCTCCAACTCGTGTAATCTGATTCTGTCTCTTTCTCGGATCTCCTCCTGTGAGAGGCCCGTTCCCCGCTTCTCGGGAGCCGTGGCGTTCCCCTCTGGTGTGATGCTGTTTTGGTCTGGTGTGACGCTGCTTTGGTCGGAGGGTCCTGCGACCCCCCAGTTTCTGTCCATGACTCAAGGGCGCGCTTTAGATCATCCTTGGTACTTAGGCCGGTGGTAGCAATGCCAAGTTCTATGCAAAATTGTCTCAGTTCGCGGTGGTTGTATTCTTCTAATTTCTCCATTTGGAATTTCTCAGTGGGGCTGCTATCTTTGGTCGACATCGTGTTTTTGTCGTGGGGTGAGCTACTCTCTGTACGATTACGCGTTGATTCGGATCGCGCCGCTGGCCACCAATGTTAGAAACGGTAGACGGACCGGGAGGGTCGGCCGGGGTCAGGAGGAGAGGTCTCCGGGGAGAACTGTCTCCAGCGATCGTACAGACAAGTAACTTCCCCCCCACAGACAGATACCACACACGGATAAGATTCAGTGTTCTTTATAAGCACTTCTTAAGGTACGGTTGAATGGTACAAGGAGGTCTGGACTCAGAGGTCCCCTCGATTCGAGTCTCGCAAGGTAGGAAAGGGGGTAGCGGGACAGTCTGTTTACCAGTCAGGTAGTTCGGATGAGATGATGAGCTCACAATCCTCGAGCTTGGTGGTTAGGTGGTACGGGCCGCGGCAGCGCCAGCAGGTCCCGGTGATGATGGTCGTTACAACGGGCCGCGGCAGCGCCAGCAGGTCCCAGGAAGACGGTCGATGTACGGTCCGCGGCAGCGCCAGCAGGTCCCGGTGAAGATGGTTGTTACAACGGGCCGCGGCAGCGCCAGCAGGTCCCAGGAAGATGGTCGATGTACGGTCCGCGGCAGCGCCAGCAGGTCCCGGTGAAGATAGTTGTTACAACGGGCCGCGGCAGCGCCAGCAGGTCCCAGGAAGATGGTCGATGTACGGTCCGCGGCAGCGCCAGCAGGTCCCGGTGAAGATGGTTGTTACAACGGGCCGCGGCAGCGCCAGCAGGTCCCAGGAAGATGGTCGATGTACGGTCCGCGGCAGCGCCAGCAGGTCCCGGTGAGGATGGAGATTGCAGAAGGCCGCGGCAGCGCCAGCAGGCAGAACGATGGGTCACAAGAGCGGGCTACGGCAGCGCCAGTAGACCGTCAAGGCTGAGTTCACTCGGTGTCTCTCGACTCCAGGATACAACTGCCTTCCTGCTCCGGAGCTGCCCCAGTTATAGGGCTGGTGCCCTTTGATGTCCGGACCCTCGCACTTGGAGGTCGGAGGGTCCGGGATGAAGGTGTCCAGACACCCAGCAGGGGGTGGAGCCAGTGCCTGGGGGAGCTGGGGGTGATCGGCACCTGGCGGGGGAGAGCCTTTGACACCTCGTTCTCCCATTGACCTGCCAAGTGGTCCGCTCACCTCCTGGGCGGATGGTGGTGCCGGGATGTCGGGGCCGGCCAGGCCCGGGGTTGGGGTCGGGGTGAGGCCACGCGGCCGCGTGGTGCAGGGCCCAAGATGGAGGCTTGACCCGGCCGGGGAAGCCGGTGGGGCTGGACCCCGTGATGAGTAGTGGTCCGAGGGCAGAAGATCCGTCGGGAGACGGGGTACAGGTGCTTGTCGCGGGGGTATGCCTGGTGGGCCGGAGCTCGGGCCCTGTCGTGCGGGGAGGGAGCAAGCCCTCTGTGTGGCCTGTCCAACACGTCCGCCATTTGCTGGCGAGTCTTTCCTGTGTGGGGACACACTGTTTGTCTGGCTGTGACCTGGGCCATATGGGCAGAGGGCATTGTTGTCTGCTTCTGAGTTGCACTATGTGATTTTTGGGGCCCACCCTCCCGCCATCCGGGTTACCGTGTCATGTGTTGGTGTCTTCTGTGGCCTGTGACTTGACATTGTCCAGCTGGGTGCATGGGGCATGGTGGCAGCAGTGGCATGTGCGTGCTCATGGAGTGTGGTTGAGTCATGCGATGGCTTGGGGTGGTTGCGTGCCTGTTAGTGATTTTGGTTGTGGATGCCGTTCCCCCCATGTGAGGTGCGTTGTTTGTGTACTCACCCGGGTCTCGGAGTCCTTCTAATCCTTCAACTGCCTCCACCGGCAGTATGGCCATCACCCTCTCCTCTCAGGGCTGGTAGTGTACGGGTCTGCGGGAGGGCCCTCCTCCGGTGGCGTTGGCCTGGTCGTGTTCCTCCTGCCTCTTGGCTCGGACCCTCCTCCGCAGATCGTACCACCTGTTCTGGCATTCCTGCCTGGTCCTTCTGGTGTCCGCAACAGCATTCACAGCATCGACGATGGTCTGCCACATGGCTGTTTTAGCTGCCATGCTGGTGTTTCTGACCAATGTTCCAAAGAGCTGTGGCTCGACTCTGAGGATTTCATCGACAAGAACCTCCAACTCTCGGTTACTGAACTTTGGATTCTTGGTAGTGGGCATGGTGAGGGGTGTGGGTGTGGATGGTGGGGGGGTGTGGATGGTGGGGGGGGTGTGTGGATGGTTGTGGGTGTGTGGGTGTGGTTGTGCAGGTGTGTGTGTGAATGTGATGAGGGTGTGCTTGTGAAGGTGGTTGTGTGGAGATGTGCAAGTGTAAGGTGTGGTGAAGCTTGTAGTAAGGTGCTGTAAGTTGTCTGTGGTGTCTGGCAGCAGTGAGTCTGTTGCAAAGGCTCATGGTTTGTGTGTGTGGGCCCTTTTTATTGGTCCACTGGTGGGTGTGGCTGTGTTTGAAGTTTGGGTGGGTGTGTAATAAGGAGTGGTGGTGTTTAGGGCCTCTGTTTGTTTTTGGCAGTTGCAGGTCAGTGAATGTGTGTTTTATGAGTGTTTGTTGGCCATGTTTAGTGGCTTTGTGCCATTCGAATAGTGTATTCTTGTGTTGTTTTGTTTTGTCCTGGTTGTGTACGTGCGTTTTGAGCATGTGTACGGTGTGTAGATGGGCCATTTGGTTGTACGGTGCTGTCCTTGTGTGTGGCTTGGCACGACTCGTACATGCGGTTGTGATGTTGGGGCATGGGGTGCGCTCCGTACTTAGGAGGTTGTGGTGGGGCTGTGACTGGAACGTACTGGGGTGTACTTAGACGGTGGTATGACACGTACAAGGGTGGGGGTACGACTCGAACGTACTGGGGTGTGGGTACACGGGGGTACGACACGTACAGGGGTGGGGGTACGACTCGAATGTACTGGGGTGTGGGTACATGGGGGTACGACACGTACAGGGGTGGGGGTACGACTCGAACTTACTGGGGTGTGGGTACACGGGGGTGTGACACGTACAGGGGTGGGGGTACGACCCGAACATACTGGGGTGTGGGTACACGGTGGTACGACACGTACAGGGGTGGGGGTACGACTCGAACGTACTGGGGTGTACTTAGACAGTGTTACGACACGTACTGGGGTGGGGGTACGACTCGAACGTACTGGGGTGTGGGTACACGGTGGTACGACATGTACAGGGGTGGGGGTATGACTCGAACGTACTGGGGTGTGGGTACACGGTGGTACGTCATGTACAGGGGTGGGGGTACGACTCGAATGTACTGGGGTGTGTATACACGGTGGTACGACACGTACAGGGGTGGGGGTACGACTCGAACGTACTGGGGTGTGGGTACACGGGGGTACGACACGTACAGGGGTGGGGGTACGACTCGAACGTACTGGGGTGTGGGTACACGGGGGTACGACACGTACAGGGGTGGGGGTACGACTCGAACGTACTGGGGTGTGGGTACACGGGGGTGTGACACGTACAGGGGTTGGGGTACGACTCGAACGTACTGGGGTGTGGGTACACGGTGGTACGACACGTACAGGGGTGGGGGTACGACTCGAACATACTGGGGTGTACTTAGACGGTGGTACGACACGTACTGGGGTGGGGGTACGACTCGAACGTACTGGGGTGTGGGTACATGGTGGTACGACACGTACAGGGGTGGGGGTACGACTCTAACGTACTGGGGTGTGGGTACACGGTGGTACGACACGTACAGGGGTGGGGGTGCGACTCGAACGTACTGGGGTGTACTTAGACGGTGGTACGACACGTACAGGGGTGGGGGTACGACTCGAACGTACTGGGGTGTGGGTACACGGTGGTATGACACGTACAGGGGTGGGGGTGCGACTCGAACGTACTGGGGTGTACTTAGACGGTGGTACGACACGTACAGGGGTGGGGGTACGACTCGAACGTACTGGGGTGTGGGTACACGGGGGTACGACACGTACAGGGGTGGGGGTACGACTCGAACGTACTGGGGTGTGGGTACACGGGGGTGTGACACGTACAGGGGTGGGGGTACGACTCGAACGTACTGGGGTGTGGGTACACGGTGGTACAACATGTACAGGGGTGGGGGTACGACTCGAACGTACTGGGGTGTGGGTACACGGTGGTATGACACGTACAGGGGTGGGGGTACGACTCGAACGTACTGGGGTGTGGGTACGCGGTGGTACGACACGTACAGGGGTGGGGGTACGACTCGAACGTACTGGGGTGTACATACACGGGTGGGGGTTCGACACGTACACGGGTGTACATACGGGGGGGTGTACATTAACGGGGAGTACGACTCGAACGTAAGGGTGCTGGGGGGAGTGTTTGGCGCGTATGCGGGCACATATCTCCATGGTTGCAATGGGAGTTCGGTGCGGACGGTGTTTTTACCATACGGTTGTGAGTTCGGACGCACGGGTGGGACCGTGATTCCTCGGTCGGACTTGACTTTTCACGTTTGTACGGTAAATCGTCCGAGGACGTGTCGGACACATTTTCCGACCCGAGGACTTGTGGGGAATGATTCCAAATGCGGTTCGTATGGACTTTTTCCCATGCGAATCGTGATTGCCAGTTCGTACGGAACTTGTACGATTCGTACGGTAAAAAGACCGGATACGAGTCGCACGGGGAGTTTTTCTACCGGATCGTAATCGGCACCTCAGTGTAACTTAAAGCCAGGTAGGCTTAGGATGCATTCAGTCAATGTAGTAATTAAATACCACCTTCATGCACTGTTGACCCTTTCACAAGTAGGTAGAAACATACTGTTAGAACTGGGGGTCTGTAGTTGGCAGAGGTAGGTACCTTTGACCAAATAGGGAGCCTTGCCTCTAGTCAGGGTAAGGGGGATACACACTTTAGATAACCCCTGCTCACCCTCTTGGCAACTTGGCACAAGCAGACAGGCTTATCCCAAAGGCAATGTGTGAAGTATTTGTAACAACACTCACAGCAACACAATGAAAACACCACAAATGGACACCACACCAGGTTAGAAAATAAAATATCTTTATCTAAACTAAACAAGACCAAAACGACCAAAATCCAACACACAGAAACTTAGTAGAATGCCTTAAAAAAGGGTGTTGAAAAAATGAACAAACAAAAGAGGTGCAGAGAAGGCGATGTGTCCTTCCTGCACTCCGGTCTCGATGCGACAAGATGGCGCCTTGATGCGTTACGACAATCCGGTGCGATGCGACAAAATGGCATCTTTACTGCGATGCAACAACGTGGAGGCGATGCGTGCATGCCCGACGGTCGTGCGGCGAACTGGTTTTCGGAGCCAAGACAGGCCCTGCGACACGCTTCTCCGGTGATACGACGACACCCTCAGTGATGGCGACACGCTTCTCTGGTGTTGCGGCGGTGCTCAGCGGTGGCTCGCTTTCTCAGCAAAGCGACGGCCCTGCGACACACATCTCTGGCGATGCGACGGCACCCTCTGTGGAGGTGGCACACTTCTCCGGTGATGCGAGGGAGAACAGCGGCAGCGGCGACACGCTTCCTCGATGATGCGACAGCGTCACGCTCCTCTCTCGTTGCGTTGCGCTTCCAGCTCCCAACAGCAAAAAGGCCTCACACACAGTTACAGGACCTCCTGGCAGACTGGAACTCCCAGCACGGAAGTTCAGGGAAGCTGGGGGTGAAGTCTTTTTGTGCCTGGGACTTCAGAAACATGAGGCCAGCTCTTCTCAGGCCCTTGGAGACTTTTCTTCAGATGGACACAGCACACAGCAAAGTCCTTCTTCAAGCAGGGGATACAGCACAAAGCAAAGTCCCTTGGTCCTCCCCGCAGGTCAACCCCAGACACACAGCAAGGCCAGTACTTCTCCTCAGTCTCTTCAGCTGATCTTCTTTGGCAGGGATTCCTCTTGATCACAAAGTAGTCTAACTTTCAGGGGTTTCAGCTCTCATATTTATACCCCAAAGGACTTTGTTCTCTATGTGTGAGGGGTCCTGGACCCAGTCCAAACCAGTTCTGGGGGCACCCTGCCAGTGCACATCTTCTTCCTTTGTGAGTGTGGGCCAGGGCGATCAGACACACCGCAGGAGGTGGAGCCAGCATTGTGGAAGGCAGGCACAGCCCTATTCAGGCCCAGGTGCTACTCCTCCCACCACTCCAAATGCAGATAGGTCTATTCAGCCTAGTGCTGACTCACCCAGACTCCGGGAGCCACCCCAGCCCCTCTCACTCTCAAACCAGACAGTCAATCACAAACAAACAGAGGCACACAGAAAGGTTGAACAAGAAAATAGCCACTTTCTAAAAGTGCTATTTTCAAACACAGTATTTAAAAACCATCTTTACTGAAAGATGTGTTATTAAATTCTGAGTTCAGGGATTCCAGACTCCAATTTTCTATCTTGCTCCTATGGGAACATATGCAGGTAAACATCTTACACAGCATTCCCCAAGATACCCTTTCAATGGTGAAAAACAAAATTGACAGTATTTCACTAAGAAGACATGTTACCCACACTAGTACAAATCCTACCATTCACAAACACTGCACCCTGCCCAGGGGGGTATCTTGGGCCTACCATAGGGGTGTCCAATGTGTAAGAAAAGGGAAGGGTAAGGCCTAGCAAGTGGGTACACTGGCTAGGTCAACATGGCAGTTAACAAACTGCACACAGGCAATGCAGTGGCAGGCCTGAGACCACTTTTCAGGGCTACTTATGTGGGTTGTACAATCAGTGCTGCAAGCCCACTAGTATTATTTGAATCACCAGCCCTGGCACAGTTAGTGCACTTTACTAGGGACCTACTGGTAAAACAAATATGCCAATCATGGATACCCAATAACAATAACAATTTACACAGAGAGCATATGCACTTTGGCACTGATCAGCAGTGATAAAGTGCCCAGAGTCCTATAGCCAACAACCACAGGTCAGGAAAAACAAAGGAGGAAGAAGCAAAACGTTTAGGGATAACCCTGCAAAAAGGGCCATTTCCAACACATACACATATTGATTTTCATGCTGAAAATGTGTTAAACTCCACTGAAAATGCTCGGTACATTTTGAGCGAGATATGCTACAAAATCTGGGAAACATCATAGCTGTGATCATCCAGCAGCCAGTCCAAAATGTTCATTTGTTTCAATGCCGAAAAACAAAGGGAGAAAAATACAGGAGAGAGAAAATAGCTTAGGGGCTTGTGAGATAAAGTTTAGGCTGCAGAAAGATGGGAACATTTTGTTTGGTAATTCATCACAGCCAGTCAACGTTAAACTCATTATATGCTCACGATTTGATGATAACATGACCTAACTAGCTTTCATTACAGTAAATTAGCAAAGTCTGGATAAGCAGCTGTGATTCACATACTGCACCATTTCACTGCGTGCGATACAGGAACCAAATAACTTTCTAAAGGAAGTGTGGTAAACTCAGCACATTTTGCTTCTCTCCAAGGGAAAAACACAAATAATCAACTTACTAGCTGCATCAGAAATCTTTGTGTGCCTTTTTACTATATCAGCAGTACTAATACACAAGAGGATCCCCCAAGGATCACTAATGACTTGGAGTAATCAAGTATGTGTATGAACAACGATCCGCAATTCAAGAGTACAAAATTGATATTAGCAGCCAAATGGCAGTTTCATTGACTATATACTAAAATAAAAGCAAAGTGAGTACCAGTGAAAACATGCTCAGTCCTCTCTTATGCATGATGCACATGTGTGAATAATGTAATCAGTGCGTGTATCATATAATCAGGAACAGCACATCCCCTTTAGTGTAAAATAAGGCCGGCATATTTATGTCCTTTAGGGCGCAGGGCAGCGCTGCAAGCCACCTTGCTGTGCTGCCCTGTGTAACAGGGAAAGGGGAGGAATGTGTCAAATGTATCCAATATGGCGCATTCCAGCCCTTTCCCCTTGTGCTATTGTAGTTTTTGCAGCCTAGCACCAAAGTAGGGACCCTTGCACCATGTTGAAAGGGTGCCTGTGTTGCAGGCAGGATTGTTTTTTAGCAGGAATGGGCAGCTTACTGCACAAAAACAACTCTGAGAGGCGTTTTCCTCTTTCTATGTGTGCTGCAGCATACATAGAAAGAGAGAAAAACAAGGAGAAATAAAGATATTTCTCCTTGTTGTGTCTCTCCTGGGAAGGCATAAGATTTTGGCACATTCCCTGATTTACAAGGCCTTGTAAATCTTGGAATGTTTCAAAATCTATGAGAGTTGCGTGGGAACACCCACTTCAATGGCCATGGAATGCCTACTCAGGGCTGAGTGGCACAACACAGAAATGTGCACTGTATTATGCTACTCTAGATTTATGAGGCCACTCAGAGCCATGCAAAGTAGCTTTGTGTTACTTCATGACTCTGACTTAGAGGCTTGCATCATGCGTGTACCACATTGCAGGAAGCAAATGTGATGCAAGCGTCCAATAAATTTGCCTCTAAATATTTAGGTTGTCTTTTGGAAATGTGGGATCATCATCAGGACTCTTAGGAACAGGGAGCCTGAGAGAGAGATTAAGTGAAGATCAGTGGTACTGGATAGTGCAACAGTAAGCCCAAACCATCAAATGGGAAAGAGCTGAGAGCAACTGTCATGGTGGCCTGCTATGGCGGAGCCCTGCAGGAAAAGTGGCCTTAATAAGGCTGATGGAAGACTGACAGGGTCTGAAGTCAGGGAGGGGGCCATGAAGAGTACTGTGGGACCCTTGAATGGGTAGATATTAATGAGGCAAATGCAGGAAAGAACACATTGGAAGAAAGTGTTTAGGTTTGATACCATCTTTCATCTTGTTTGTCACAAGGCTATATACAAAGTTCATCCACCTCAGCTCATTCCTTGAAAGGTTCAGGCTGATTGGTCTATCACGGTCCAAGAAAAAGAGCGATTCCAAAATATTGATCTACCATGTTAATTTTCACAACACCGTTTTAAAGCAGCTATAGTTAAAAGGGCTGCTCAGAATTACACCAAATGTGGCACACCGACCGCGCAAGGGACTTGTAAATAAGCTCCTGTGGCTAGAAATAACAAATATAGGCAGTAAGTCTATAGCCTAGACCTTTTTGGATCAATTAATACAGAATTTGCAGGTGGATGCATTTGCCCATTGATGTTGCAAGTATGGCGTGCATTACTAAAACCTCACTTACGGCTCCTGGAGATACATTCTTGCAGACAAGCAGTAATGACTGGTCTCAAAGTAGAGCACTCTATGCTGGCAGCAAGATTTGAGAAATACATGCAGTCAGTTAGAAAGCTACTGAGCATCACATCTACTTGAGAATGAGAGCTCAGAGGGGTGGCCCAATTGACTTAGAAACCAAAAGGCTATGCACTTTATTTTTTCTTAACTTCACTAGTGATGAATCGGACCATTCGATCTGATGTCTAGAAGATTAAGTTGACTGTTTTGAGGCATTTTTGATTAATGAATTATCAGTAAGGGATTCGATATTTTTTAACGATGAATTAATCTTAGCCTGTGTTGAAGGAGTGAGATAACTGTTTTACTCCTTTTATACCCTGTTTAACAAATCCTGATTTATATATGCTTAATGCTTGATCTTTTTGCGTGTATGGTTTTATTTAACTAAGACATAAATTAACTTGATTTCTCTTCAATGAACTGTCCTCTCAGCTGAATGGACAGGCTTTATTTGCTCCATTTTCTGTTTTCCGACAGCCTTAGTACATCCATTTTCTGTTTTCCAATAGCCTTGGTACAATGCTATTTTAAATATACTTGCACATGTTTTTAACAGTGTTGACACTTCGGCTGTTTCACGTTAATTCTGCTTTTCATAAATTTTTGACCGTATTGGTCGTAGATTTTAAACTTTTTGTGTAATGTCTTTTACTATGCTATCAGTTCTGCAAAGGTTTTAATTAATTATTGTTATAAATGGGGTTTCTGGTTGGCTAGGTTTTGCACCTAAGTCAGGCAGAACCCACCACTCTAGTCAGAGCCAGGGAGTTACACACCCAAGATAACCCCTGCTCACCCCCTTGGTAGCTTGGCAGATCAGTCAGGCTTATCCCAGAGGCAATGTGTTGAAGCGGTTGCGCAACACACACACTCACACCAGTGACACACTAGGCACACCACAAAAAGAGACTCCACACCAGGGTATATAAAAATATCCTTTGTATTGTTCATAAAACACTTTAGACCAAAATCACACTAATCACTGTGCCACTAGGCACGTGTCATGACATCATATAGATTAGTCGATCACTTTGCCAATAGGGCAATTATCATAACAACACAATTAGCTCACTAAAGTAAATACTTGTAGAGTGAACACATTGTAAATCCACCATCACTGGGAATTAGCCTGCAGCTCCTGCACATAACATTTTAGGGAATAAAAAGTGACCAATTATGCACAGGTACATAACATGTAGTTTAGGTCACACCTAAATCATAATTAGGGCATGAAATACAGTGACAACATCACATCAGGGAATCATATCCTCCCAATATCATCATGACCATATAGGTTACAATATCCCTGTACTCCTGCTCCACTTTGCAAGGTCACTACAACTAAACACATAGGACACCAGTCCTCAGTCATGCCTTTTATGGCCCCAGTGCCCCCCCCCCAGGTGTGTACCAACACAGGGCACACAATACCTATCTCTGTGAAGCAACCTCGCTGGGTCCCCCATCGTGGATAGTTGCACGTGAGCCTGCATGGTGCTGCTACCCAAAAAGCAGTACCTTTATCACAAATGCAGAAAGTTTATTTGGTGGGGGCCTCCGTCGAGGCTCCACCCTGCAATATCCCCACATGGAACAAGTGCCCTATTGTGTGAGCTGAAGTAGCTGCCCGTGATTGTGCGGCGCAGCTGTGCGTGTCCTCGCGGCTTAAGCCACCCACCCTCCACAGACAGAAAGTAGTAGGCAACTGGGGAGGCCTCTTTGGGCCCTCCCATTCTGTTAGAGCTTTCATGCAGCCGCCCGCGAGTATGTGGTGCCACGGGAGTGAATTCTGGTGGCCTGAACCCGGCTGCAGGGCCTCGCTGGTCCTGTTCCCTCGCAGGACTCCCGGCCTCACCTTGCTACTGGCGGCCGCAGACAACTCCTGATGTCTCTCTCCCCAGTACCGGCCGGCTTCCTCCTGCAGCCACTTCCACAATGGAATGTAGTCACGCTGGTTCAGGGGCTGGGCGTGGCTACGAGGTTCGGCATTGTTGGGGCTCTTGGGTTCACGCTGCATGGCCCTCGGCAATCCCCTTCCATCGGTGTGGTTTCTCCTGTGGTTGTGAGCCACGCCTGAACTGACGCTGCTGCAGCTGGAGTCTGTGAGGCTCTGCCTTCACTGGGGTTGCCAGGTGACTCCAATAATTTATTTGTGAATGACCGTGCTCCCACCGAGGGATCCTCTCTGCACACAGTGCTGGTGCAGCGGGTGGGGGCACAGCCCCAAGAAGGCCCCAGCAGCAACACTGCAAGCCCAATGCCCATGAAGGTGTGGTCCCTGTTATGCTAGAGGCACAGGGAGGCCTTTCAGCAGCCAAAGTTGCAGCACTTCACTTTTAGGCTCTGAGAACGACAAGCGAAGCACCCTCCAGCGCTCCATACGTTCTGTTAAAGAAACCACAGGGTGAAAAGCACAGTGCTCACCGCCCTCTGTTTCAAATCACACAGGGCAAGGTAAACAGCCCTGGGAGATCACTGGGGGTACCAACAACAGGGCGCAGGTAGGCCAGCTCAAGGGTGTATGTCACAACAGTGGCAGTCCTTCTCTCCACCCAGCAGGCAGCAGGTCAGCACTCTGAGTAATCAAGTCCAATGGTGGTCTCTCCTGGCAGTCTGTAGAGCCAGAACATCTATTACAGTCCCACGCAGTGTCTCCATTTGTGGGGTCACAGCCCCTGTACTTATAGGTAGAATGTCTTTGTTTTGGGGGGCACTTCAAACACAGTACAGAAGTGCACAACACCCCCATTCACATCCCAGGTCCTGGCCCCAGACACACCACAGAGGGGGCAGAGACAGCATTGTCGAAGGCTGGCACAGCACTATTCAGGTTCAGGTGCAACTCCTCCCACCACTCTAAATGCAGACCAGGCCCATTCAGGTGCAAGGGAAACTCCTCCCGCTACTCTAAATGCAGCCAAGGTCTATACAGCCTAGCGCTGAGTCACCCATGAAAGGCAGGATCCAACTCTTCCCCCTTGTGACTGTCTAGAGTGAATGCACATTCCCTCTCTCCTGTCAGTCAAAACCATACAGCGAATACACAGCCAGGCAGGGCACAAAGACTCATAAGCACACAGAACTGCCCACTTCTAAAAGTGGCATTTCTAAAATAGTAATTACAAATCCGTTTTCAGCAATAAGCAGGAATTACCACTAAAGCACATATCAGGAAATCCCTAATGCAAATCTACCAGAGGGTAGCCTCACAGCTGTAAGAAACCAAATATGCTGTTTGTCACTACTAGGACATACCACACAGTTAAGGTACATTTGACTTACACCACACCCTGCCCATAGGGCTAGCTAGTGCCTACCTTAGGGGTGACTTATATGTAGTAAAAGGGAAGTTTTAGACGTGTCAACCACTTTACATGCCACGTCACTGTGGCAGTAAACTGTGCGTGCAGGCCCTGCAGGGGCAGAGGCCTGTGACAGGTTTGAAAGGCTACTTTGGTGGGTGGTGCAAGCAGCGCTGCAAGCCCACTAGTAGCATTTAATTTGCAGGCCCTGGGTATATGGGATAACACTGTACAAGGGACTTACAGGTATATTAAATATGCAAAACAGGTAAAGACTAATCTTACCAAGTTTACAAGGGAGAGCACATGCACTTTAGCACTGTACAGCAGTGGAAAAGTGCCCAGAGTAATAAAACCAACAACAAAAGATCAGAGAAAATATAGAAGGACGGCAAAAACGTTCTGGGATGACTCTGCAAAAAGGGACAAGTCCAACATTTATGCAATAAATATTCTGACACTGTTTGATAAAAAGCATGACAACATGATCTTCGAAACTACAGACTAAGGTGGCGATTCCGATCCTGGAAAAATTTTCCCCGTACGACTCGTATCCGGTCTTTTTACCGTACGAATCGTACAAGTAGCGTACAAACTGCCAAGTACGATTCGTATGGGAAAAAGTCCATACGAATTGCATTGGGAAAATTTCCCCACACGTCCTCGGGTCGGAAAAAGTGTCCGACACATCCCCGGACGATTTTACGTACAAATGTGAAAAGTGAAGTCCGAGCGCGCAAGTACGATCCGTCCCGTGCGTCCGATGTTACAACCGTATGGAAAATGCACCGTACGGACCGAACTCCCATAGCAACCATGGAGACATGTGCCCGCATACACGCCGAACCCCCCCCCCAGCCCCCGTGAGTACGTGCCGTACCCCCCCCAGCCCCCGTGAGTACGCGCCGAACCCCCCCAGCCCCCGTGAGTATGCGCTGAACCCCCTCCCAGCCCCCGTGAGTACGCGCCGAACCCCCCCATCCCCCGGGGGGGTTCGGCGCGCACTCACGGGGCTGGGGGGGTACGGCGCGTACTCACGGGGGCTGGGGTGGGGGGTACGGCACGTACCGGGCCCCCTAATCTGGTCGTTTCGCGGCGTACTTCGCTTTCCCGGCACTTTTTGGGTACTGTAAAAATATTGCCGTCCGGACTGCTGTGGGTGCGAATCGTACTTCCTGGTTCGTGAAACGCAGGCTGCATGCGTCCCGACGTCACATCGGCGATTTCCCGGATCACATTTGTATGTATATTTTCATCGGTCGGTGTTTTTTACGGTTCGTACGGAAATGGTGTTTCCGTGCGAATCGTACTGGCATGTTTGTAATGTTTTTTTCCCGGGTACGAGTCGGACGGAGAAAACACTCCGACCGACGGTTCGTACCCGGTTTTTCCAGGATCGGAATCGGCACCAAAGTGTCTTGCTGGATGCTTCTAGTAAACTGTATGCCAAACGTTTACTAGAACATTTGAAGGCATGAGTTTCAGAAAAAGACTATATCCCTGTTGAACAGTCTGGATTCAAAACAAATTCATTTTCCTTCTATAAAATTGCATTATTCCATGCAATATTTTATAAATATGTTTTGCTGGGACATCAGACTGTCTATGTGGCCTTTATTGACTTTACACTACATTTGACCATATAGACAGACCTATTCTCTAGTAGACATTGGCAGCTCTAGATATTTCTAGGGACATTTTAACTTTATTTATCAAATTATATACTGAAACCCGGTGTAGGATTCTAAAGGGAGCAGAAAGAGGTCTTTCTCCTCATATTCCAATTTGAGAATGGTCCAAAGCTAGGGGTGGGCAGGACTCCCAGAGTTTCACTCCACTGAGTTACATTAAAACTCTGTGAGAATCCATGAAGTTCTACCAATGGGTGTAGAATATGCCCCCTGCACTGCTTTCACTCTAGTTTTGTGGAGGTAGGTGTGCAGTGCTGAAAAATCAGCACAATGTGCACTCTGCAGTGCCAAGAGCTGGCCAAAGCAGGGCTATCTCCTCACCCCTCCTTTTTTTATTATTGTACTTATCATTTGATTTTCCAGAAAGCTTACTTACTAATTATACAACTCGCCCCATCAAGAGGAAGATCTCACCTGCACATGTTAATGTATGGAGACAATATTAGACCTTTCAATGTAACCCCTAAAGGCTTACAACTTACACTGAATGCAATTCAGCATTATAATGAGTTACATTTCTGAAACCTTGACATTGTTAAAAGTAAAATCATAATTTTTTAAAAAGGACATTGAAATACTGCTATTTAGTAGTATCTAGTTTGAGCAATTCTCAACATATAAATCATGTGTCCTCCAAATCATAGAGCATGGATGAGAGATGGGTATGCTATTCAAGTCTTAGGGCTGAGGACACTGTTTACAGCTGTTAAGGTGCCGATCACGATCCTGTAAAAACCGGGTACGAACCGTCGGATGGAGCATATTCTCCGTCCGACGCGTACCCGGTCGTAACAATATACAAACATGGAAGTACGATTCGCACGGAAATACCATTTCCGTACGAATCGTACAAAACCCCGACCGACGAAAATAAACATACAAATGTGATCCGGGAAAGCGCCGACGTGACGTCGGGACGCACGCAGCCTGCCATTCATGAACCAGGAAGTACGATTCGCACCGACGTCATCCCGCACGGACAATATTTTCCGGCAGCCAAAAACTGCCGGGAAATCAGGACGACGCGAACAAGGAGTACCTGTACGCGACAGACAGACATGGACCCGAATCTACGTGTCATCCCGGCCCTCATAGCAGTCAACCTCCTCTACAGGTTACGACGCAGATGCCGCAGAAGGTCAGAACAACAAAGGGAGGGGGGAAAGGGGGGGGGCAGGAGCAGGGGCAGGCCACAAAACCCCCACCAAAGTCACACAGCACACATGCCCTGGACTTACCTGACCCCCAGGCCCTGGTCACTACGAGGGGGTGGGGGCGTGTCCAGCAAAGCCAGCGTCCGCCACAACGGAAGTGCTTGACGACGCGAACCGGCAACACAACAATACAGGTACGTCCCGTACCCACGCCTTAAGAGCGTGGGTACGAGTCGTACCACACCCACACCTACGTCACCCCAACAATGGCGGGAGTGCTGTACCCATGTGGCAAAGGCCTGGGTACGGCCCGCACAAGCATTCCATAGCCTGGGTACGGATATGTACAGACCGTACCCCCACCCCCTTATGCATGGAGCGTACCCCCCACCCCAACAGTGTAAGTATGACCCGTACCCTCACCCGCGTACGTATGAAGCGTACCCCCACCCCAACAGTGTAAGTACGACCCGTACCCTCACCCACGTATGCATGGAGCGTACCCCCACCCCAACAGTGTAAGTACGACCCGTACCCTCACCCGCATACGTATGGAGCGTACCCCCCACCCCAACAGTGTAAGTACGACCCGTACCCTCACCCGCATATGTATGGAGCGTACCCCCCACCCCAACAGTGTAAGTACGACCCGTACCCTCACCCGCGTATGCATGGAGCGTACCCCCACCCCAACCGTGTATGTACGACCCGTACCCTCACCCGCGTACGTATGGAGCGTTCCCCCCACCCCAACAGTGTAAGTACGACCCGTACCCTCACCCGCGTACGTATGGAGCGTACCCCCCACCCCAACAGTGTAAGTACGACCCGCACCCTCACCCGCGTACGTATGGAGCGTACCCCCACCCCAACCGTGTATGTACGACCCGTACCCTCACCTGCGTATGTATGGAGCGTACCCCCCACCCCAACAGTGTAAGTATGACCCGTACCCTCACCCGCGTACGTATGGAGCGTACCCCCCACCCCAACAGTGTAAGTACGACCCGTACCCTCACCCGCGTATGCATGGAGCGTACCCCCACCCCAACCGTGTATGTACGACCCATACCCTCACCCGCGTACATATGGAGCGTACCCCCCACCCCAACTGTGTAAGTACGACCCGTACCCTCAACCGCATACGTATGGAGCGTACCCCCCACCCCAACAGTGTAAGTACGACCCGTACCCTCACCCACGTATGCATGGAGCGTACCCCAACCGTGTATGTACGACCTGTACCCTCACCCACGTACGTATGGAGCGTACCCCCACCCAAACAGTGTAAGTATGACCCGTACCCTCACCCGCGTACGTATGGAGCGTACCCCCCACCCCAACAGTGTAAGTACGACCCGTACCCTCACCCGCGTATGCATGGAGCGTACCCCCACCCCAACCGTGTATGTACGACCTGTACCCTCACCCGCGTACATATGGAGCATACCCCCCACCCCTACAGTGTAAGTACGACCTGTACCCTCACCCACGTACGTATGGAGCGTACCCCCCGCCCCAACAGTGTAAGTACGACCCGTACCCTCACCCACATATGCATGGAGCGTACCCCCCATGCCAACAGTGTACGTACGACCCATACCCCCACCTCGTATGCATGGAGCGAACCCACACCTGTGTATGTTCTAAGCGTACATATCCTGAAATAGGAGGGTTGGGTGCAGAGTCCTCCCAGCAGTGCCCAGACACAGGAGGGGTGGGTGCAGAGTCCTCTCAGCAGTGCCCAGTCACAGGAGGGGTGGGTGCAGAGTCCTCCCAGCAGTGCCCAGACACAGGAGGGGTGTGTGCAGAGTCCTCCCAGCAGTGCCCAGTCACAAGAGGGGTGGGTGCAGAGGCCTCCCAGCAGTGCCCAGACACAGGAGGGGTGGGTGCAGGGTCCTACCAGCAGTGCCCAGTCACAAGAGGGGTGTGTGCAGAGTCCTCCCTGCAGGGCCCAGACACAGGAGGGGTGGGTGCCTAACACTCCCAGCAGTGCCCAGACACAGGAGGGGTGGGTGCAGAGTCCTCCCAGCAGTGCCCAGTCACAAGAGGGTTGGGTGCAGAGTCCTCCCAGCAGTGCCCAGTCACAAGAGGGGTGTGTTCAGAGTCCTCCCAGCAGTGCCCAGTCACAAGAGGGGTGTGTGCAGAGTCCTCCCAGCAGTGCCCAGACACAGGAGGGATGGGTACCTAACACTCCCAGCAGTGCCCAGACACAGGAGGGGTGGGTGCAGAGTCCTCCCAGCAGTGCCCAGTCACAAGAGGGGTGTGTGCAGAGGCCTCCCAGCAGTGCCCAGACACAGGAGGGGTTGGTGCAGAGTCCTCCCAGCAGTGCCCAGACACAGGAGGGGTGGGTGCCTAACACTCCCAGCAGTGCCCAGACATAGGAGGGGTGGGTGCCTAACACTCACAGCAGTGCCCCTGCAAAGAAAAGGGTGGAGTACCCACAGATCCAATGCCCACAAATGTCAGTCAGGTGCACAGATCCTGCAGTACATGTACCACATGTGTGCGAGGCTGGGAGTATACACATGCATAGCGCCAAAAAGAAAACATGTACACATGAAGTCATGGCAACAGTCTACATACACAAGTACAGTGACCACCAAGGATGCCACGAATGATGCAGGTGGAGACATCGCTCAGCATGCATGGCCCAAGTCTAACGAGTCCGTCACACACCCAGCCAATGTAGACACAGCTCAGCACCACATATTGGAAAGACCCTGCAGGGAAGATGTCAGGTTACACAGAGGAAGGAACACACCTTGGGACGATGACACCATGCAGTAACTGCTTACATGAACAAAGTTATGTAGCCAACAGCTTGTGATGGCACACAGATACCAGGATCCACCCTATGACCAGCACAAGACTACAATTCCCACACACCCAACACATAATCACCACCCAAAATAATGGGGCAGGTCGACCAACAGCAATACCAGACAGACAGTAGTGTACTAAGGAAAAATAAATTGCCTTATTCAGCATCCAAAAATCTGTTTGTCCCTTGAAAGTTCAAAATGTACAATGCCCATAGGGCAATCCAAAGTTCAAATCCAGGTGGGGGACACAGTGGGACGCGTGTCCCCTAGCTTGCCTGCACAGTCAGACTCCTTCGTCTTCCAGAGCGGGGAGGGCATCATGTGGGGAGGAAGGACCAGGCACCGCAGGGACATGAGGGCGAAGGGTAGGCGTCGTGGGTGCAGGGATGGAGGACTCCACCACAGGGGGTGGGGCAGGGCCAAAGGCGGAGGCCAGGATGGCGCTGCACACCTTAGCAAGGTCCTCCAGCGACTCCCCTGCACCCGAAGGAACCACAGGCCCCAAGGAGGGGGGGGGCGGAGGGATGGGTCGCAGCGCCACTGGGGGAGGGTGTGGACAGGGGGGGGACTCAACCACCCTGACCGGGGACTCCCTTGACCGCTTGCGGGCTGGTGTCACTGTGGGGCTCAGGGACAGAGCGGCCATGAAGGAGTCTTTGCCGGATATGCGGCCAGGAGAGCTGAGGGGAGGGGATTTGGAGGGAGTGGATTTGGTGGAATGCGGACTCCCACTCTGGCTGCGTGGCTTACGTTTGCCCCCCGACCCAGTGGGTGTGCCTACTTCACCCTGTGTGTGCATGCCTGGAGGTGTGCGTTTGACCTTCCCTGCTGGTGTGGTGCCTGTGTCTGTCGTGGTGGGTGCATGCTGACGTCTGGGTGTACGTGGGACAGGCATGGGAGTGGGAAGTGTGGATGGGTCAGGGGTAGGGGGTTGGACGTAGCACTGCAGGAGACCCACTGCTGCAGTCAGTGTCGAGTCAATGGACCTCAGCAAGTTGCGTTGGTCAGCCTGCGATGAGAAAATGCCCTCCAAGTATGCCTCCATGTTGTTCAGCACTTGGCTGTGGCCATGGAGGACCTTAAGCATCACAGCCTGACCAACCTGCAACTGCCGCTGGATGTCCACAGACTCGGCATTGGCGGCAGCAGTGGAGACAGGGGCAGGGGGTGCCTGGCAGGAAGGAGACATGTGGTGACTGGGCACGCTGGGAAGGGACACGAGCAAGTGGGAGGCGGCTGATGGCAATGGAGGGGGCGGGGAGAGATGTTGTGCCGCTGTCATCTGCTGGTGCAGCCTCCGCCCACTCGGAGAGATCATCCTCGGACCCGTCAGCTTCATATTCTGTTGTGCCAGTCGACAGGTCCTCGGCCTCACTCTCCTCCGCCTCAGTTCCACTCGATGTGCCAGGCACGATGTCACCGCTGGCACTGGTGCTCGGTCCCTCCGCTCCGTCTGTGCTCATGTCTCCCTCCGTGTCCCCCGACGATGCTGTGGGCAAGGTGAAGAGACAGCAATTAATCATACACCTGTATACATATGTCACATGAGTCCAATCTACATAGGTTACAGTGCATAGCCTGAAAAGAAAGATCAGTAACATCTACAAAACAAGGTACAGATGTAGGGCATGCAACACACAGTTGGTTGACCCACCATGCCACTGAAAAACTATGGAGAGCATGACACAATAGCAAATGACATGAAATGGAGTTTGACAGAGGAGCCAGGCCCTGGGGACAATCCAGCACTGCATCTGCACCACACAGCGTTGCCGAAAATAGGGATGAGCAGGGACCATATCCATGAACTTGAGGCACATGCTGCATAGGTAATACTGAAAACATGCCCACCATGACTGGCTCACTGCACCTTGAGTGTATGTGCAGACAATCATCACACACTGGCCAGACCTAGCAAGGAGATATCAGGTTTTGACATGTAGGCTTTGCCCGCACCAACCACCCCCTACATGAGACAATTTGTTGAGACACAGGAAGCACTTACATCTCTTAGTCTGGGTGAAATACACATGGGCTGGATGAATGCAAGATTGGACACAAAATACCCAAGGTGCGCCTGTCCAAATAATCATGTATAAATGGTCATCATCAGATGATTGTAACAAGACACACAGGCACTGGCCACCGTGAGTATGAACAAGGAAAATCAGGTCAGGCTGTACAGTGGACACTTGTATTACATTTTACGTCAATATACATGGTGCCAGGGGACAATGGCACAGAGCACAACCTATGCTGTAGACACTGAGAGTGTCCACATTTTGTGATGACACATATGACACCTAGGAAAATATGCCCCAGGGGACAGTAGGGGCCACACAACTCCATGGTCCTGAATGGGAATGACTGCAAAACACGCCACCATCCCTGCACTATGCGTATCGCACACTCATGCACATCATGTCACAGGCCACAACATAGGACATGCGTGCTGTAAGGCATGACACTTGAGAGACTAACTCCCATGTCTGGACTCAGCATCAGTGCCAACTGACATGGAACCCACAAGTACTGAACTGGACAGGGCACAGGCAAGGTCCCAAAACCTGTTACACACCACCCCCACACATGATGCTACAGGCATAGTTCACGTGGAGAAAGTGCCAGCCTACATAACCTTGTGAAGGAGTGACTACACACAGACCAGGGAACACATTGCAAGGAGGGGAAGGGAGGCAGGAGAGCACCGCTATACTGTGGGTAACAGGATCTGCACAGCACCTTTAAACCCTGGCAGTGTATCCATGCAACTGTGCACTTACAAATGCTGGTGACACACAACAAACACACATGTACCTACCCCCTTCCTGCTGCTGCTTCTCCTGTAAGCGCCTGTCCAAGTCTGGAAATACCACCGCCAGCACACGCTTGTGGATGTGGGTCAGACGGCGGCGCCCGCGGTTCTTATGGGTCTCAGGTGAGTCCCCCAGCAGGACCCGTGCGATCCTCCGCGTCCAGCACCGGATATCCTGCCAGTGTTTCCTCACCTCGGCCAGGCGCCGCTTGCGACCGTCCGTCCTCCTCACGGCACTGACGGCGTTCATCCAGATCTGCTTCTTGGCAGAGGCGCCTACCTGTGAGGATGAACAAGTGACACTACATCAATACACCTGGCACATGTCACAGAGACACATATTAGAACAAATTTGCTGTTTACAACAAGGCATAGTATGCATCCAACGCATTGCACCTTTGTCATAGGGACATGATCCTCTGGGGAAGGGCAAAAGCAGTACCTGCCAGTGAAAGTACACAGGTGGAATGAGGGCAACGACACAATCAATGATCCAGGCTCACACTGTGCATCACAAGCTACACCAGGATAATATGCAGCATCTCTAAGCAGTCACATGCCACAGGCCACTGACGCTACCTCAGCAGAGTACACAGACACACATAGGCACAGGACATTCACCTGCCATTGCCAAATGCAGCGACAAACCTCACTCTGCACATGTGCCACTAGACGGGGGGGGCTCACAGGTGTGGGGCTGGCTCTGCACGTCAGACACACAGCACTGCTCCCTGCTCACATCACATGGGCAGGGTATATCCATCCCTCATGCAGCCCGGGTGCCACACTCCACATATGCACCAACCCACATGACAGGGGACTTACACACACACCGATGTCCAGGGTACGAACACATCATGTGGACACTCTCAGCACAGGTACACAGAACTAACACACATCTGTGGGTACAGTCACCTGTCACACTGGGCTGACCACATAATCAAAAGAGGACTGTAGAGGCTACATTCCCAGGAGGACAAGACAGGCAGAATGTGGCATGCACCATGCAGTGATTGTCACAGTAAACACAATGCAAGTGAGGACAGCAGACATGCACCACATCATGCTCTGGCTGGGAGACATCAGGCATTCCCCCCCTGGGACCCCCCCTACAGTACATAGCATGTGTGTCACACCTGGACACAATGCCAGAAGTTACAGTCACAAACAAGGGACACAGTCTGTGCTAGTAGACTCTGCACTCACCTGATACCCTGGTCGCCCATACAGCAGGGGGTACTGTGGGAGGATCACATCCAGCAATGCCAGGTTCTCCTCCAGGGTGAAAGGCTGTGCCCTCTCCACAGACCTTGACATGGTTCCAGGGAATCAGTAGCAGCAGCTGGGTCGTAGAATCCAAAGAAGTTCAGGCAAGTGCTCCCTCATGGGACCTGGCTGCCTTACATCTGCCTTGCTGGCCTGTTTCATGCACAGAGTGATTGGTCACTCACATTTGCATCCTATGTTTCCTCCAATCCCTTCAAACCTAGCACAGTCAGTGGGTTCTTATTGTGTTTTTTTCTTGAGCATGATGTCAACTCCAGAACCACATTGCAACAAAGTAGATTCATTCAAACTGACTACTGCTGTGCACCTGCTGAAAAAAATTCAAACTTTAAACTTGGTCTCCATGACAACCAGCATGCATGTAGGCCTTTATACTTGTCCCTCATGTGTCCCCTATGTAATTTGGAGTTTCACACACAGGTACGGTGCGTACCGGGGCCCTAGGGCACCCCAAATGCATAGCAAAGGCCCGTACAGGCGTGTGTACGGTCCGTATCACTATGGGTGTTCTCGCGTATGCGTACCCATAGTGGTACGGACTCTACACACGCCTGTACGCTCACTATCACTATGGGTACGCATACGCGAGCACACCCATAGTGATAGTGAGCGTACAGGCGTGTGTACGGTCCGTATCACTACGGGTGTTCTCGCGTATGCGTACCCATAGTGATACGGACCGTACACACGCCTGTACGCTCACTATCACTATGGGTGTGCTCGCGTATGCGTACCCATAGTGATTGTGAGCGTACAGGCGTGTGTACGGTCCGTATCACTACGGGTGTTCTCGCGTATGCGTACCCATAGTGATACGGACCGTACACACGCCTGTACGCTCACTATCACTATGGGTGTTCTCGCGTATGCGTACCCATAGTGGTACGGACCGTACACATGCCTGTACGCTCACTATCACTATGGGTACGCATACGGCAGCACTCCCATGGTGATAGGGAACGTACACAGGCCCTCTGAGCGAATGTACGGTGCCTTTCACACATCACAGTGGTGACAGGCAGCACACAGGAAGGAATAGAGCTGACATACTTGTCCATGGATGGACATCAAGGCATTGTCTGGGCAGTACTACATGTGTGGGGCACAGGTGTGAAAGGCTGTGATGTGGCACATTACTCCTGAGTCGAGAAGGCACCAGATGTATGATGAGATGTGTACAGATGTTATGTGTGACGGTGCAATGTGTGCCAGGCATGCCCTTAACTCCTTTGACATGTGTGCATGTCGTACTGCACACTTGGGATGAGCGTCACTGGCATGGCACAGTCAACAACACACGCAAGTGTCCCCTGATGCCCGCTACAGGGGTTACCACACCAGACATGTGACTACCCACGGTGCACGATGTGTCTATGTCATGTATGTGTGGTATGTTCCCATTAGCTTGATGTTGGTGTTCCCTCAAGAGCATCAGCTGTTGCAGCAACCAACATGTGTCTGTGTGTAGATGGACACGGCACACTGTTACGCACACCAGGCCACATGTGGTATCGGATGTGAGGTGCGTATGTATGCATGGGACACGGAGTAGCGTAACAAGGACATGTCTGCATCCTCTCAATGAATGTGTGGTGAGTCATTACATGTACACCTTATTGGCAAGGTGTGTGGGCTGTCCTAGTGTAATGTCATGTGACCTGTGACTCTAGTGTTCCGCTACCTGTCTCTGAAATCGACATCCTACTTCTGCTGATGTGTTGATGTATGTCACTCCTGTGTTGCGTCTGGCTGTTCACTTACACTGGGACACAGCTAATCCCATGCCATGGCATGTGGAGGTTCACAATCTCCGTGTGTCGCTGGGTCTTGGTAGGAGTGTCACCTGGCAGCCATACGTGTCCAGGGCATGTGGCACATACCTGACTCCGTATGTAGCATATGTGTATTGACAGATTAACATGTGCTCAGTACAAATAAATTGTTGTTGTAGTGCACTCACTCTTCCTTGTCACTTCCAAATTACTGCAGAGCGCCGCCTCTTCCCCGACCAATTCCGGACTTGGCTGACATGCGGGAGAATGACTGTATCCGCTGCTACCGCTTCCCCCAACCGTTGATTGAGGAGTTGACGGCAAGGCTGGCACCACACCTGCAACCGCTGCACAGGTATCCTACGGCACTGACACCCAAGCTGAAGGTAATGGCAGCCCTACATTTTCTTGCCACGGGTACCTTTCAATATACCATAGCTCATGTTGGTGGCATGTCCCAATGCATGTTCAGCCGTGTGCTGCATGATTTCTTAGAGGCCATGTTGCTTCACCTGGATGAGTTCATCCATTTCCCTACTCCTGAACTGTTGACTGGGGTCAAGCATGGATTCTATGCCCTGGGAGGGATGCCCCATGTCATTGGGTCCATAGATGGGACACATGTGGCTTTGGTACCACCACAGGCACAGGAGGTAGCGTACAGGAATCGCAAGCACTACCACTCCATCAATGCCCTTGTGGTGTGTCTGCCCAACATGGTGATTTCACATGTCTGTGCTCGTTTTCCAGGATCAGCACACGATGCCTACATCATGAGGCGTAGCAGGGTGCCTGAAATGTTGACGCAGCTGCGCAACGAACGAGCATGTGTTGTTGGTGGGTACACTCTGTCTGTCCTGTATTTTGCGTAGACTTCCAGCACGACCGCTTCTCCTGTCCTACTTATGTCCATGTGGTTTCCATGTAGGGGACGCTGGCTATCCCAACATGCCATGGCTGATCACACCTCTCCGCTACCCCATCACGCCGGCCCAGCTCCGCTACAACACCGCCCATGGCCGATCAAGGCGAGTGATAGAGAGGACATTTGGCCTCCTGAAGAGCCGATTCAGATGCCTCCACAAGACCGGCGGCGCCCTCCCATATGCCCCGGCGAAGGTCTGCAAAATCTTCATGGTCTGCTGCATGCTGCACAACATGGCAGTTGAGAAAGCTGTGCCACTCATCCTGGATCAAGATGATCAGGACCATCCACCCATGGAGGACGAAGGGCTTGGCAATGGGGCTAGTGATGTGGAGGATGTGGTTCCGCAAGAGGACAACCGGAGTCGGCTCATACGCGACTTCTTTGCTTAGTGGTGAGTACCAGTGTCTGTGTGTGCACGCATTGGTCCCCGTGTGGCATGTGTTGCGATGTGTATGTCCATCTGCATGTATGCCACGTGAGTCAGAGGTGTGTGTGGATGTGTCACTGGAGTGATGGTGCCAGTGATGAGTGTATTACCCCAGTCATAATTCTGACCTAGCATGTTGTCATTCTTACATGTGTCGAGTACATGCAAATGCAAGTGGCTGTGCTTTTTGTGGCTGACTTCTTGTGTGTCTCTCATCCCCAGGTACTTGCGCATGCCGTCTGCTGGTTGCATTGTTGTGGCACTGCTATTCCTCATGGACACGTCATCGTGTGCTGACTCAGCGTTACACCTACGGACAAGTTTGGAAGTCTCCTTAGGATAAGGGATGCATCAGGGGTGTATTGGGTGTGGCAGTTGTTTACAATGTGTGCACACTGCCCCTGTCAATGTTTGGTTCCTCTGCAGACATGTCGCATCACCATGGGACCTATGACATGTAGCTGGGTACACCTGAATAGATGGTCAGACTTGTTGCCAGTCATCTGTGATGGGATAGTGGATTGTGATGATGGCATCAATGTGTGTAACACTGCCCTCGGACACATACGGTTTGCATTTGCTTGACATGGTGTGGGACTTCCACATCAGAGGATCAATGGTGTATGGCAGCCTCTCCGTGAGCAGCAGGGGGTGTTTAGCTGTTAGCCGACACTTGTGTGCCAGTTCCATGCCTATCACGCATTTGTGCTGCAGAAGGGGGGTTCCAGTGTTGGACCCACATGTTACTCCACATGACCTGTTTATGTGTACTCCGAGTTGCCTCTGCATTCCCGAATACATGAATAATAAAGGTGTCCCTATGCCTCCAAGGTGCCTCTTCTCAGTCAATGCTGGTGTGTTGCCACGGTGCATACGGCATGTCTGGCATGGTTTTCCCTGATAGTGGCTATGTGTCAATGTGTCGAGTAGCAAGATGCAAGCTGTTTGTGTGGGATTAGACCGTGTATTGTGCATGATGTCCATGACTGTGTGGGTATTGTGACATGTGCCATCCCCATGCATCCAACGTTGGGCAGGCCACCATTCTCTGCATCCACCTGACTCAAGCTTGCAGGACATGGTTCTGTCACCTGTCCACACATACCTGGGTGCCCCCCAGGACACTCCACATGATCCCTGACCTCTGCGCATGGCTGTCGCTGTACTCAATATGTCTGTCGGCACGGTTGTGCGGCCACCCCCTCAGCTGGTTGGGCCCATCACGAGTGTGTATGGTGCTCCATGTCTGTGTTGCCTAATACATTGTGACCCATGTGTGTTCTGTGCGAGACTCAGGCCCCAGGGTGTGGATGGTTGAAGTCAAATGAGAACTCAGGCATGGTTAGACTTTACAAGACACATGTAAGGTAATAATGCAAAATGTAGGCATCATCTCTTAATCGTGTAACTTTTTATTTTTGTTGGGGTATGTGGGGGGGGTATGACATGAGGGGCTTTCCGGGTGTGTGGAATCCAAAGTTCACTAGGGGAGTTGGTGTCCTTGCCATTGGAAATCCTCAGAGTCCATGCCACAGTCTTTGTCAACATTGGTCAGACAGTGACCAGCAAGTCCATGTGGCAGAGAATGTCTTTTGCTGCTGTGCTGCTGTTGGTCCAGTGGGCCAGGTGCCAGGCCAGGTGTCCTGGGAGATGGTGCTGTTGCGCTGACCCTCACGGTCTTTTCCGTGGACGACCCGCCCTCCTGCGGGGACCCTCAGAAGCAGGCTGTGACGATGTTTGGGATGCTCCATCGGATGACTCCTCCTCCTCCTGATCCCTCCCTGTGGGTGGTGATGTTCTACGCCTGGTGGCACAGGGAGGGTTGCCCATGTTGTCGGCTATCCGACGGAGTGTACTGTGAATTCCCGTGAACACCGTCACAAGCTCAGCCTGTCTGTCCTCCATCCGCCCTTGGTGTCGCAGTAGACAGGCATGTTGCTCCGCATGTTGCTGGGCCTGCTGGGTCTTGATCTCCTCGAGGATGGACACAACCTGGGCCATGCCCGTGGTGTCCTGCCGGTATGTGTCCAGGATGTTTCTGACATGGGAATATACCGGTTCCGCAGCCAACTGGTCAGGCTCGCACCTCCGCCGTACTCCACTCCCACCACCCCTGCCCACTTGCACCTGGCCTGCCCTTGTGGGCACATCGGGTCTCCGGGACCCTTGAGGGGTGGCATTGGCGTTGTCTCCTGCCTCCTCCTGGGTGCCCGGTACACCGCGTCCCTCCTGGCCAGCCTGGCTGCATTGTGGTGGTGGGGCAGGGATCCTGGGTGTCTCCTGGGATGTGGCAGGAGTGGGGGTGGTGGTTGGCCCAGTTGTACCTGACGCAGGTGCTGCAGGTGGTTGGACACCAGAGGGGCCAGGTTGGTCGGGGTCATCCACAGAGTGGTGAGAGTCGTCGCTGCCGGTGGGTCCGTCATCCCGCAGAGCCGGGTCCTGTGAGTCTTCCCCCCCAGTGTTGGGGGGTGATCCACGACGTTGACCTGTGTGTGAGAGAGACAATGTTAATTTTGTTCCATGCAACATCCATGTTTCATTCGTTTCTAAGTTGGCACATTTCCTCTGGGAATTTGGATATGTCTTGCATTCCACTCACAGTGCACTTGTGCATGGGTATGTCCCTTGGCCACAGCTTTTGCGACTTTACCTATGTGTGGCACAGTCTTACTTGCTGCGTCAATTGTGACTGCAGTCAGCAGTGGAGTGGGCAGGTGTGGCGAGCCATGCATTGGCGCCTTCCGTGTTGCACTGTACGTGGGCACATGGAGTTGTTCCACACACTTATATGATGCAGGTAGCTGTCGTTGTGCTCGTGCACAGGTTGAGACATAGCCCAGTGTTTTGCCATGGAGAAGAGAGGGGGATTCAGGCACTGGCCACCCTTGTCTACATGCACGCAGTCCACCTGCTGACGAGCAGACATTCCCACACACCCCAAGGCTTAATTGGTCTCCCTGTGTGTCCCTTTCTCACTCCCTCTCTGTCCCCCTCTCCCTCCCTCCCTGTGTCAGCCTCCTCCCTCTGTCCGTCTCCCTGTGTCTCCCTCCCTCTCTCTCCCCCTCTCCCTCCCTCTGTGTGTCACCCTCTGTCACCTCAGCCCAGCTTCCTAGGCACACACTTTTTGCAGATCTTTGAATGGCCCTTGGCTTGTTGATGTGAGTTTGTTTCTGATCTCCAGGCACCCATTGGGTGTAGTGTCTGTGTCTGCGCTGCTGCTGTGGTGGTGTGTGCTGCCACTCTTTCACAGTGTTGGCTGTTCATTAGCTGTTGTCATGTGCACAAACGTGCCGTCACCCCCATGTCTTAATGCAAGGCATCCGCCATTTGCTGGCAAGTCTTTCCTGTGTGGGGACACACAGTTTGTCTGGCTGTGACCTAGGCCATATGGGCAGAGGGCATTGTTGTCTGCTTCTGAGTTGCACTATGTGATTTTTGGGGCCCACACTCCCGCCATCCGGCTTACGGTGTCTTGTGTTGGTGTTTTCTGTGGCCTGTGACTTTGCATTGTCCAGCTGGGTGCATGGGGCATGGTGGCGCCAGTGGCATGTGCGTGTTCATGGAGTGTGGTTGAGTCATGCGATAGCTTGGGGTGGTTGCGTGCCTGATTGTGAGTTTGGTTGTGGATGACGTTCCCCCCCATGTGAGGTGAGTTGTTTGTGTACTTACCCGGGTCTCGGAGTCCTTCTAATCCGTCCACTGCCACCACCGGCAGTATGGCCATCACCCTCTCCTCCCAGGGATGGTATTGTACGCGTCTGCGGGGCGGCCCTCCTCCTGTGACGTTGGCCTGGTTGTGGTCGTCGGTCATTTTGGCTCGGACCCTCCTCCGCAGATCGTACCACCTGGCTTGGCATTAATGCCTGGTCCTTCTGGTGGACGCAACAGCATTCACAGCATCGACAATCCTCTGCCATATGGCTGTTTTTTCTGAAATGCTGGTCTGTCTGACCAATGTTCCAAAGAGGTGTGGCTCGACTCTGAGGATTTCATCGATAAGGACGTCCAACTCTCGGCTAGTGAACTTTGGATTCTTGTTAGTGGGCATGGTGAGGGGTGTGGGTGTGGATGGTTGTGGGTGTGTGGGTGTGGTTGTGCAGGTGTGAGTGTGAATGTGATGAGGGGGTGTTTGTGAAGGTGTGTGTGTGAAGGTGTGCAAGTGTAAGGTGTAGTAAAGGTTCAAGTATGGTGCTGTAGGTTGTCTGTGGGGTCTGGCAGCAGTGAGTCTGTTGCAAAGGCTCATGGTTTGTGTCTGTGGGCCCTTTTTATTGGTCCATTGGTGGGTGTGGCTGTGTTTGAACTTTGGGTGGGTGTGTTATAAGGAGTGGTTGGGTTTTGGGCCTCTGTTTGGGATTTTGGCAGTTGCAGGTCAGTGAATGTGTTGTTTTTGTGCTTGTTGGACATGTTTTGTGGCTTTGTGCCATTCGAATGGTGTATTCTTGTGTTGTTTTGCTTTGTCCTGGTTGTGTACGTGCATTTTTAGCGTGTGTACGGTGTGTACTTCGAGAATTTTGTTGTACAGTGCTGTCCTTGTGTCTGGCTTGGTACGACTCGTACATGCACGATGTTGGGTGAAGGTGCTGGTGTTGGGCCCTGGGGTGCGCTCCGTCCTTAGAATGTTGTGGTGGGGGTACGCTCCATACGTACGCGGGTGAGGGTACGGGTCGAACATAGACAGTTGGGGTGGGGGTATGGTCCGTACATACACTGTTGGGGTGGGGGTATGCTGCATGCATACGCGGGTGAGGGTATGGGTCGTACATACACGGTTGGGGTGGGGTTACGCTCCATACATACGCGGGTGAGGGTACGGGTCGTACATACACAGTTGGGGTGGGGGTACGCTCCGTACGTACGCGGGTGAGGGTACGGGTCGTACATACATGGTTGGGTTGGGGGTACGCTCCATACATACGCGGGTGAGGGTACGTGTCGTACATACACGGTTGGGGTGGGGGTACGGTCCGTACATACACTGTTGGGGTGGGGGTACGCTCCATGCATACGCGGGTGAGGGTACGGGTCGTACATACACGGTTGGGGTGGGGGTACGCTCCATACATACGCGGGTGAGGGTACGGGTCGCACATACACGGTTGGGGTGGGGGTACGCTTCACACATACGCGGGTGAGGGTACGGGTTGTACATACACAGTTGGGGTGGGGGTACGCTCCATACATACGCGGGTGAGGGTACGTGTCGTACATACACGGTTGGGGTGGGGGTACGGTCTGTACATACACGGTTGGGGTGGGGGTACACTCCATGCATACGCGGGTGAGGGTACGTGTCGTACATACACGGTTGGGGTGGGGGTATGGTCCGTACATACACGGTTGGGGTGGGGGTACGCTCCATGCATACGCGGGTGAGGGTACGTGTCATACATACACGGTTGGTGTGGGGGTACGCTCCATACGTACGCGGGTGAGGGTACGGGTCGTACATACACGGTTGGGGTGGGGGTACGCTCCATACATACGCGGGTGAGGGTACGTGTCGTACATACACGGTTGGGGTGGGGGTACGGTCCGTACATACACTGTTGGGGTGGGGGTACGCTCCATGCATACGCGGGTGAGGGTACGGGTCGTACATACACGGTTGGGGTGGGGGTACGCTCCATACATACGCGGGTGAGGGTACGGGTCGTACATACACGGTTGGGGTGGGGGTACGCTCCATCCGTACGTGGGTGAGGGTACTGGTCGTACATACACAGTTGGGGTGGGGGTATGCTCCATACATACGCGGGTGAGGGTACGTGTCGTACATACATGGTTGGGGTGGGGGTACGGTCCGTACATACACGGTTGGGGTGGGGGTACGCTCCATGCATACGTGGGTGAGGGTACATGTCGTACATACACGGTTGGGTTGGGGGTACGGTCCGTACTTACACGGTTGGGGTGGGAGTACGCTCCATGCATACGCGGGTGAGGGTACGTGTCATACATACACGGTTGGGGTGGGGGTACGGTCCGTACATACACGGTTGGGGTGGGGGTACGCTCCATGCATACGCGGGTGAGGGTACGTGTCGTACATACACGGTTGGGGTGGGGGTACGCTCCATACATTCATGGGTGGGGGTACGTCTCGTACATACACGGGTGTACATACACGGGTGTACATACACGGGTGTACATTCACGGGTGGGGGTACGTCTCGTACATACACGGGTGTACATACACGGGTGGGGATTCGACTCGTACATTGGAGGGCTGGGGGGAGGGGTGGGCACGTATGCGGGCACATGTCTCCATGGTTGCTATGGGAGTTCGGTGCGGACGGTGTTTTTTCCATACGGTTGTAACATCGGACGCACGGCATTGATCGTACTTGCGCGGTCGGACTTCACTTTTCACATTTGTACAGTAAATCGTCCGGGGACACATTTTCCGACCCGAGGACGTGTGGGGATTCATTCCCGTTGCGATTCGTATGGACTTTTTCCCATGCGAATCGTAGTTGGCAGTTTGTACGTCACTTGTACGATTCGTACGGTAAAAAGACCGGATACGAGTCGTACGGGGAATTTTTTTACAGGATCATAATCGGCACCTAAATGTCTATAAAGCAACACTTTCCACACTCTAATCTATTGCGTTTAGTACCTCCATCATCAATGTTCCTCATGCCTAGTCACAGACGGGGGGATATTACATTTGTTTTGCTTATAGACCTGATTCCAGTGCTTGAGACTCAAATTTGTTGTAATTAGTGCACAGGTAAGAGGATTGGTGTCCACCATAAAAAGGGGTTATCAGATTTTACATTCTGTATCGTGCCCCTTAATAGAATAAGCAAACCTCAAATTGAATTTACTTGTGGTACAGAAATGTACTTCTTTAAAAGAAATAGAAGACTGGAACTTAGTTAATCAAATGTAAAAGAATTCTAAAAGATCTATGTTAAAATGTCCTATCTACTGGATTCAGGCTATCCTGACTGATAAGGGGTGATACCCCGAAACTGATCCTAGGATGGTTGCATCTGTTCCTGGCCTGGCAGTTCAGGCTGGACTGTTCCCATGGGGAGCAGGGTCAAGACTGATTTAAATATGGCTGGGTCCAAACTGGAATGGTGTGGTGATAAAAAAAACAATAGATTTAGGCCTAGCTCTTAGACTGGTGGTGAGTGTTTGACATTGTTCAGCATTCAGTCCATCAATTGTTCTTTTTACATTTGTCATTCCCGAGTGGGACGTGTATCCCCAGATATGGGTCCCATGCATGTTATGCGAATTGATTCATGTTATCTTGATTGATGAGGGGTGACATCCCAAGATCGGTCCTATGATGCTTGTTTCCAGTCCAGGGAGGGCCTGGCCTGGTAGTTCGGGCTGGACTGTTCCCATGGGAAGCAGCGTCAAGACTGATTTCCATATGGCTGGGTCCACACTGGAATGACGTGGTGAGCAAATAATTATAGATTTAGGCCTAGCTCTTGGACTGGGGGTGAGTATTTGGAATTGTTCAGCGTTCCATCCATCAATTGCTATTTTTGCATTTGTCACTTCGTGTGAGGCGGGTATCCCCAGATGTTCTATGATGCTTGTTTCTAGTCCAGGGAGTACCTGGTTTAGTAATTTGGGCTGGACTGTTCCCAGGGGGAGCAGGGTCACAACTGATTTGCATATGGCTGGGTCCAAACTGGAATGGCGTGGTGAGGAAAAGATGGATTTAGGCCTGATCGCTTACTGTATTGAGTGTTTGACATTGTTCAGCATTACGCCCATCAATTGTTCTTTTTGCATTTGTCAACTTGAGTGGGACGAGTATGCCCAGACATGGGTCCTGTGCTCGCCATGCAACTGGATTCAGGTTATCCTGGCTGATGAGCGGTGACATCCCATGGTTGGTCCTAGGATCCTTGTCTCCGGTTTAGGGAGGACCTGGCCTGGCAGTTTCGGTAGGACTGTTCCGATGGGTATCGGTCAAGACTAATTTGCATATGGCTAGGTCCAAACTGAAATGGTGAGGTGAGCAAAAAAACTATGGATTTAGGGCCAAATCTCTGACTAGGGGTGAGTGTATGACATTTTCCCACATTCTGTCCAGCAATTGTTCTTTTTGCATTTTCAATCCCTAGTAGAACGTGTATGCCTAGACGTGGGTCTCGTGCTTGCCATGTCACTGGATTCAGGATATCCTGGCTGATGAGGTTTGACACCCTGAGACCGGTCCTAGGGTGCTTGTTTGCAGTCCAGGGGGACCTGGTCTGGCAGTTCGGACTGGATTGTTCCCATGAGGAGCAAGATCAAGACTGATTTGCAAAAGGCTGGTCCCAAAGTGGAATGGCGTGATGAGAAAAAACACCTTGGATTTAGGCTCAGATCTCTGACTGAGGTGAGCCTTTGACGTTGTTCAGCATTCTGTCCATCAATTTTTGTTTTGCATTAGTCACCACAAGTAGTATGAGTATGCCCAGACGTGGGTCCAGTGTTCGCCATGCAACTGGATTCAGGTTATCCTGGCTGATGAGCGGTGACATCCCATGGTTGGTCCTAGGATCCTTGTCTCCGGTTTAGGGAGGACCTGGCCTGGCAGTTTCGGTAGGACTGTTCCGATGGGTATCGGTCAAGACTAATTTGCATATGGCTAGGTCCAAACTGAAATGGTGAGGTGAGCAAAAAAACTATGGATTTAGGGCCAAATCTCTGACTAGGGGTGAGTGTATGACATTTTCCCACATTCTGTCCAGCAATTGTTCTTTTTGCATTTTCAATCCCTAGTAGAACGTGTATGCCTAGACGTGGGTCTCGTGCTTGCCATGTCACTGGATTCAGGATATCCTGGCTGATGAGGTTTGACACCCTGAGACCGGTCCTAGGGTGCTTGTTTGCAGTCCAGGGGGACCTGGTCTGGCAGTTCGGACTGGATTGTTCCCATGAGGAGCAAGATCAAGACTGATTTGCAAAAGGCTGGTCCCAAAGTGGAATGGCGTGATGAGAAAAAACACCTTGGATTTAGGCTCAGATCTCTGACTGAGGTGAGCCTTTGACGTTGTTCAGCATTCTGTCCATCAATTTTTGTTTTGCATTAGTCACCACAAGTAGTATGAGTATGCCCAGACGTGGGTCCAGTGTTCGCCATGCTGGTGTCTTCAGAATATCCTGGCTGATGAGGGGTGATACCCCAAATAAGGTCATAGAAGGCTTGTTTCCGGTGCAGGGAGGACCTGGCCTTGCAGTTCGGGATGGACTGTTCCCATGGGTAGCAGGGTCAAGGCTGATTTGCGTTATGGCTGAGTCCAAACCAGAGGTTGGGATGAGTATAAAAATGATGGATTTAGGCCCAGATCTCTGACTAGGGGTGAGTGTTTGACATTGTTCAGTATTTCATCCATCAATTGTTCTTTTTGTATCGAGGTGGCTGAGCGTAACCCCAAGTGGGAGCCAGTAGTGGTGGGTTGACACATGAACCTGTTTGCAATTCAAACTACCTCACTGTGCCGGTCTCTCTGTGGGTGCGTTCCCAAGTCTGTGAGGGTTGGCCTATTCAGATAGCCCAGAGTGACCCCAAGTGGGTGTCAGAGGCAGTGGTGGTGTGTGGACACATGAACCTGTGCATGACTCTGACTACTTTACTGTGCCATTCACTCCATGGTTGTGTCCCTGAGTCACTGAAGGGATACCTATTAAGGTTGCTCAATGCTAATCCAAATAGGTGTTTGAGTGAGTGGCGATGTGAGAACAAATGCCTTGTGCAGTCACTTGGCAATATACCATTTTAACTCCTGCAAGTAATTTTGCTCCAGTGAGTGTAACAGTAGGGAAATTGTTGGATGGCAGAGGGGCAAAAATTACTATTCCCACGCCAGTGAATGCAACAGTAGCGAAAGTGTTAGTTACTCTCCGTATCCGTGTTGTGATTACAACACAATTCTAATACTATTTACGGTGTGAATACTAGATTTAGCTATCTTCGGCCCATACACCATAATGCGAGTTCTCACTTGATAAGTACTTAGGTCAAGGTCAACCAGAAAACCAGAAAACAACTCTTACAGTCTCTGTAAACCGGTGCACAGACAGAATATCGAGTTTTAAATGTCGACATACAAAAATATTGAGTTGGAAATATCGTTTTGCAGAAATATCAACAGCAAGAATATTGTGGTCAAGAATGTCGACTTGGAGGTAAGAAATATCGTTTTTGAAAATATCAAAGTGATTAATATTGTTTGCAAAAATATATTTGTTTAAAATATCGATGTTTTAATCAGTTATGTATTTTAGTATGTATTTTAAAAGTATGTGAACTGTTTTTAATAAATGTGTTAAATGTTTAGTGATTAATAATTTCATTTTAATACAATTTTGTTTTTTTTAGTTCTGTAGCAGATCGTGGGTTAATAGGGGAATATGGGGGGAGTAATTTAACCATAATAAATTAATTATTATTGTGTATTTATTAGTATTTATTTAATTTAGACGTTATAGTGTTAAATGTGGGAATTAAATTATAATTAATTAATTATTATTTGGTTGTTTATTATTATTAATTAGATAATTGGCACTTATGTTAATTGCGTCATTTTCTTACATGCAGGTTGTGGGTTTATAGGGGAATAGGGTGAGAAGTCATTTAATTATAATAAATGTATTAATATGTTTTATTTATTAATATTTATATCATTTAGATTGTATAGTGTTACATGTGGGAATTAATGTATTATTAATTATATATTAATTGCTTGTTAATTATTATTACTTGATTAATTGGTAATTATGTTAATTGTGTCTTTCTTTAGGAGCGGGTTGTGGGTTTAAAGGGGAATAGGGTGGGAAGTAATGTAATTATAATAAATGTATTACTATTTTTTATTTCGTAATATTTATTTAATTTATATTTTAGTGTTTCTTGTGGGAATTAATTTATTATTAATTATTAATTACTTGCTTGTTAATTATTATTAATTTATTAATTGCAACAATTATGTTAATTGTGTCCTTTTTTATGAGCGGGTGGTGGGGTTTATAGGGGAATAGGGTGGGAAGTAATTTATTTATAGTTAATTCATAATTATTTGTTAATTAATGCTAACTAATTAATTACAATTTAAATATGGATATTGTGTAATTAATTTTAGATGTGAGTTGTGGGTTTTATAGTGGTAAAGGGTAGGGAGTAAAATCTTTTAAATTAATTAATAAGTTGTTGTTAATTGATAATAATTTATTAATGTAAAATTAGTTATGGAAATTGTGTAATAATTTTTAGGTGTGGGTTGTGGTGTTTATTGGGGCAGAGGGTGGAAAGTAATTTATGTTTAATTAATTAATAATTAGTTGATCATTAATATTAATTCATCAATAAATAAATATTTATGCCGATTGTTTATTTTTATTTTGTGTGTGGGTTTCGGTTTTCTAGGGGTAACGTTTGAAGAGTAAATACAATTTTAATCTGTTTTAATTTGCTTTTAATTCATTATATTTCTTTAAATGATAATTTATTATGTTAATTATGGAGGTAATTTTTTTAAAATGAAATGTGTGTTGTGAATTGTGTGGTGTTATAGGGTAGGAAATAAAAATAATTACATTCATATAATAATTAATGGTTTGATTATAAATAATTTCTATTAAAAATAGTCATTTGTAAATAATTTTTATATTTAAGAAAAAATCTTTCTAGGTATATGTTTTCTTTTTTGTTTTTTAAAATCTTTTGTGTTGTAGTTGATATTTTGTTTGTTTTTAATTTTGAACTGACTCCAATGGGAAAATTGATTTTTACACCTCTGCTATCTAACACTTTCCCTACTGTTGCACTCACTGGAGTGGGAATAGTACGTTTTACCTCTCCGCTATCCAACCCTTTCCCTACTGTTGCACTCACTGGAGTGTGAATAGTAATTTTTACCCCTCTCCTATCCAACACTTTCCCTACTGTTGCACTCACTGGAGTGGGAATAATCATTTTTACCCCTCTCCTATCCAACACTTTCCCTACTTTAGCACTACCTGGAGTGGGTATAGTAACATTTACAAGCATATGCAAAAGCCAAACTCTTATCACTGATCTAAAGAAGGAATTCGCCACAATATGCAAACTATGACCCGTCACGTGACATGCAGCAGGAAAATGGCTACAGGTGACATCAACATTAAACACGCAAATATGACCCTAAGAAAACACATTTCAGAGAGCCAAAACCTACAAACCTCAAAAACCTGCTGACAAATGCAAACCCAAACGTTTGTCAATTGAGCATCGTGAATCCTGTAAAACGGCACTCCTTGTATGGAATGCCCGCTTTTAGAATACCTATGCAAGGCTAATGAAAGGAAGGATAACAAACGAAGCCCGCTGCTACCTCCGTAAACTCACAAAAAAGGAACAAAAGAGTCATTTGTATTCCTTTCCTTGGCCTGGACTCGAGGGTATTGTAAAGCAAAGGGTGTGTTTGTTTTCCATTTACATTCATGCAACTGTTACAACCTAAAGCTTAAATTCATGGAAAAGCAAAAATGGTTGCCTTTTAATGCCGACAATAAAGAATAGTTTGAAGGCAGCATTTGAAAATGCAAATTATTGGTGTCATTTGCTTGGCTAGCTATCTTAACGTATTCTAATTAAATTGATTTTATATACAGATGGGGATAGGATTTAAAAATGTAAGCATTCCCGTGCTCCTGGAATCTAAAGGAATACCGGCTCAGAAATGCAAAGCAGTATTGCTAAGATTTCCTATATCAGGCCTTTATTCACTGTGCATTCAATTAGATGACACTCGTAAAACTAAGGTGCCGATCACGATCCGGTAAAAAATATCCCCGTGCGACTCGTATCCGGTCTTTTTACCGTACGAATCGTACAAGTGCCGTACGAACTGGCAATCACGATTCGCATGGTAAAAAGTCCATACGAACCGCATTGGGAATCATTCCCCACACGTCCTCGGGTCGGAAAATGTGTCCGACACGTCCTCGGACGATTTACCGTACAAACGTGAAAGGTGAAGTCCGACCGAGGAATCACGATCCATCCCGTGCGTCCGAGGTTACAACCGGATGGAAAAATCACCGTCCGCACCGAACTCCCATAGCAACCATGGAGACGAGCCCGCATACGCGCCCCCAGCCCCCGTAGGTACGCGCCGACCCCCCCCAGCCCCTGTAGGTACGTGCCGACCCCCCCCCCAGCCCCCGTAGGTACGCGCCGTCCCCCCCCAGCCCCCGTAGGTACGCGCCGACCCCCCCCCAGCCCCCGTAGGTACGTGCCGTCCCCCCCCCCAGCCCCCGTAGGTACGCGCCGACCCCCCCCCAGCCCCCGTAGGTACGCGCCGTCCCCCCCAGCCCCCGTAGGTACGCGCCGACCCCCCCCAGCCCCCGTAGGTACGCGCCGACCCCCCCCCCAGCCCCCGTAGGTACGCGCTGAACCCCCCTGTATGTACACCCGTGTACGTGTCGAACCCCCCGTGTACATTCGAGTCGAACCCCCCGTGTACGTTCGAGTCGAACCCCCCCGTGTACGTTCGAGTCGAACCCCCCGTGTACGTTCGAGTCGAACCCCCCCGTGTACGTTGGAGTCGAACCCCCACGTGTACGTTCGAGTCGAACCCCCACCCGTATATGTACGGTGCGTACCCCCAGCGCGTAGCGCTGGGGGTACGCATCGTACATACACAGGGGGGTACGCACCGTACATACACGGGGGGTATGCACCGTACATACACGGGGGTACGCACCGTACATACACGGGGGGTACGCACCGTACATACACGGGTGGGGGTACGACTCGAACGTACACGGGGGGTTCGACACGTACACGGGTGTACATACAGGGGGGTTCAGCGCGTACCTACGGGGGCTGGGGGGGGGTTCAGCGTGTACCAACGGGGGCTGGGGGGGGACGGCGCGTACCTACGGGGGCTGGGGGGGTTCGGCGCGTACCTACGGGGGCTGGGGGGGGATGGCGCGTACCTACGGGGGCTGGGGGGGGTTCGGCACGTACGTATGGGGGCGGGGGGGGGTACGGTGCGTACCGGGCCACCTACTCTGGTCGATTCGCGCCGTACTTCGCTTTTGCGGCACTTTTTGGGTGCCGTGAAAATATTGCCGTCCGGACTGCTGTCGGTTCGAATCGTAATTCCTGGGTCGTGAAACGCTGCCTGTAAGCGTCCCGACATCACGTCGCAGCATTCCCGGATCACATTCGTATGTATATTTTCGTCGGTCGGTGTTTTTTACGATTCGTACGGAAATGGTGTTTCCGTGCGAATCGTAATTCCATGTTTGTAAAGTTTTACGACCGGGTACGAGTCGGACAGGGAAAACGCTCCGACCGACGGTTCGTACCCGGTTTTTACCGGATCGTGATCGGCACCTAAATATAAGTGAATTCGCCGTCCCTGCTCAAGGCACACACAGGGCCTCATTTATGAAAAGTGTTGCATTGCTGCAATAAAACAGTGATGAAACACTTTTCACTGCACCCTCCTTGTGACACCAAGGATGTGCCGTATTCACTGTACGGCGCTCCATGTCGCAAGGATTGACAGATGGGTCAGGAATCCTGACATATCTGTCGGCGCACATTTCACACATTGCTGGAGTTGTGTTGTAAGCAAGACACAACTCCAGCAATGCATGGGGGAGGCCTATACCTATTGCACTGCGTCACCCGTATGCCTGCTATGAGGCAGGCGTACGGTTTTCTGGGGTCCTGCAAGTGGTGCAGTGAAATCCTATAGATTTCACTGCGACACTTCTATGAGGTTTTCTTGCAGGGGAACACATACCTTGCATACATTATACCTGATGCAGGTATAATGTGGCGCAGGGGTTTGCTAAGTGAGGCATCTGCCTAGATGCGTCACTTTGTAAATATGGCGTAATATGGTGCATTATTTACGCCCTGCTACATTATGAAAAGTGACACAAATGCAGCACTTAAGTGTCACAAGTGGCTCATAAATAAGCCCTACAAGTTAATAGCAAGCAGCAGTGAACAGGCAAAATGTGGTCACTCAACATCAGTGACACTTCACCTATCGAATGTTTGTCTCGTCTAGAAGATAACTGGCACTACTTTCAAAGGTAGTGATTTGAATGGGCAGATCCATTCCCTAACTCTACGGCTCTGGTTATGAGTGACCTTGAGTTTTCTGATAGCTGTGGAAATGCTTGTTTGTACAAGGGTCAGAGTTCTGATTGTGTGGAATTTACTTCATATAACCCAGATAAGCAATACAATAATTACCCTTTATTATACTTCAACATGTCAAATCTGCTGGAATTTAATGGGTAGAGGGGTGTGGAATATGGTATTTACTGTAATATCAGATTTCGGTGCAGTTAACACCAAAGTCTGCATGTTATTTAACTAAAATTCAGAATAGGTTCAATTTATTATATCTTATAAATTCCAAACCTTGTGGAGTTGGAGTTTATTGGGTGGGATAAATAACAAGTTCTATCCAGAGAAGTTGTACTCAATCCCTAAATATGTTTACTAGTTTACAAGGCATGGGCTTATCTGAATAATTCCAGCAATTTCACGTTAGTCCTTTTAAAAAAAAAAAATTTAAGTTTGTTTTTATCCTCATCTCACCAATAAGCATTAACAGAGAAGGCCGTCATCTTGATCTATACGCCCTGCGGCCACTGTTTGCGCTTAGGTCTAGCCAGACCGGCCCCATTGATGTAGGCTTGGTGTAATCATAGGACAAAGAGGGGGTTACAAGGAGGAGGAGCGGGGGCAGCAGGGGCAACTAACACCGTTTATATCAATCTCAATTTCAGGCCCCAGGACCATAGGGGTTGCCATATGTTCAACTCACTTTCCCTGCCCTTTCCCTGATCTAATCGAGCCATAGCAAATGCCGCCTTATACCAGTCCTCCCCCCTAGGAGGACCCTGATCTTTCCACCTCATACATATCTCGCATCTAGCTAATGACAAAGAGGAACCGATTTAACAAGGTTTTATGTCGCTTTACCTCCATGCAAGGGGACGCAAGGGTGATGCAATACCTAAGTGAGATTTATCAAGCCACGCAAGGCCACCTTGTGTGGACCTGCATAGCTTGATAAATTGAGAGTAACGCAAGCCAGCGCAAATGGCTTCCTTGCTTGCTGACTTGGAGCTGACTACTCCAGGGAGGAGTTCCATGGGTGGAGCATGGGTGTTCCCACCCATGGATTTTGGAACACCCTCAGATTTACTATTGGTGTTAGGAATGGGAATGCATCAAAATGCTGCACCTCTCCAGGTGAGGCGTAATGAGGAGGAATATTTTTATTTCCCCTGTTTTTCCCCTCTTTCTACATGTGCGGCTTCTGCAGCACACAGAGAAAGAAATGCCAGTGAGGATTGTTTTTTGCAAGAAGCTGCACCTTCCTGCACAAAAACAGTCCCGTCTACAATGCAGGCACTCTTGCACCATGGTGCAAGAGTGCCTGCATTGGTGCAAGGCAGCAGTTTGTGCGCCAGAGAAGGCAGAGGGCAGGAATGTGTTGTATATTGTTAAATACGGCACATTGCTGCCCTCTCCCTTCCATGCAGTGCAGCAAGGTGGCTTGTGACGCTGCATTGCTTGAATACTTGTTAAATATGCACCAGAATTACCAATATTAATGAAGTTATGCCTGCTCGCAAAATTAAGAGTAATTTGTAGAAAACAATCCTATTGCAAGTGCACATTTATTGAGTGCGAGCAACTGTTTGTGCTGCTGTGTGAGTCGTGCGCTGGTTTCTTAGCGCAGAATGCATTCTCTTATCTATTGTGGATACATGGGCGCATTTTGTGCTAAGAAATCAGCACCAAATGCTGGGAGTAAGTTGGGGGAAATCCTACCCCAAGCACAAATTTAGCAAGTATGAGCGACTTCTTGCACTGCTATCCCTGTTCTGTGCCAGTTAGTGCTATTTCATAGCGGAAAAGGCATCCTTGCAGCCATTTTGGACAAAATTGGGCATTTTTGCACTAAGAAATGTGTGCTAAATGGAGAATTACTTTTCTCATGTAATTCTTCATAATCTTGTAGAATTTGTGGGTAATTCTGCACGAGTACACTAACTGCACAGAATTACGCGAGTTACACCAACACCGAATCCTAATTATGCTGTTGTCTTAACACCAATTAAAGTCACACTACAACGAAGATATAGCAAAAGGAGGCTACCGAAAACCATTTTCATTTAGTAGTATTAATATTAATATGATGCACATTTATTTGTTATCACAAATGGCTGGTAGACAGCAAAAGCAGTCCCATGACCAGATCTAAAAACGAGCTTGAGTATCCATTTCAAAAGTTACTATATTCATTTAAGGTAAACTCTATTTGCTGGACTGCACCGCGAAAAAAGAAAACAAAAAGCTTCCCTTGTTTTGTTCCAGACCTTTTTTGCTTTCTTCCATGAGAGACTTCTCATTTAAACTGCCACTTTTAATCACTTCAATCAATGTAAATTGTGTTTTGTCAGATCTTGTGTGTTTTACAAACTAATTATTCACTTTGCTGAAGCACACAGGGTTTCAGTATTCCAGTTTAAGATAAATTTACACTTAAATTAAGTGGAATGAAGAAGGAGGGCAAGGGATAAATTGGAAACACAATTTCAATTGGATTTGACCTGCTTGTGTGCTACAGTATGCATGAGATTTTCACTTCTTTGTAATTCCACTTCAAAGACCCTTGGTGAATTTTCTAAAAATGGGTTTTGTTTCCTAAGAGCGAGTTTTCCTGAAAGCAGTCGGTGTACTCAATTACAAATTATATCAATGTTTTTTCTTAATCGTGTTTAGTTTATTAGGAAGTGATATAGGCATATCCTCAACTTGAAAACAACTAAACAAATTCTCACTGGTATTGCTGCATCACAATCAGTCTCGGATGGCAATCATGATATGGAAAACAGGTAAATAATCTGTATTGATATATTAAATTGCATTCAGTCAACACACGTGGGACCAGTGCACAATCTGCAGGGGGCACATTAACCGTGATCCCTCTGTTCGTCGCAAATGCGCGTGTGCAGTTAGCTTCCACACCGGCTTTGATTAACAACATAAACTCACATATAGGACGCAGGCCTGGCAGCAATGGAAGCCTCCTGGAGGAAGGAGAGTGGCCTATTCACACCAGCAGGCCCACAATCATTCAAAAAAGTTATCCAGGCGGATAAATTCCCACGATGGTCCAGAATGTTTAAATGAAAGTAATTCAATGTGTTCTATTTATTTAGACATTACTTTTAAATTGTCTGCACCGATGCTTGTCTTATGATTGGTGCAATGAAGGAACAATGCATGCTGGGACATATTTGTCCTCTTTCTATATTTTACCTCCCCTGCAAGTGGCTTGTGCCATGTAAGCAGTCACACAACTAGTGTGGCCCCGTGGAGCCTGAGTGTTAAGCAGCCTCCGCGAAGGAGAGAGGGACTTGGCCTGCACTTGCCACATTTGTGGTGCACCACCATCCTCAAATCAAACGAGAAATGTTATGTGTACATTTCATTTAGGGACCCGAGGCTTTTATTGTGAGATTGGTAGTGGGTAAATGCTCTTTTCCTAGTGGATTTTTCGTGAATTGGGCTCTGTGTCCCCCATTACGGACATACACATGCATAATAAGTCAGAGAAACGAGGGCAAGAGCAAAAACTACCTCCTTACATGTAAACATATCTCAACAACATGTGACTTCGGAAAAACATATGGAGCCAAATGAGGGAGGTCATGATCCAGTGCTTCAGAATGTGCAAGGAGTCTCTAGTCTGATATTCAAATGCAATGATGATGTGTCCATGTGCCAGACAATGACATCATTACATTAGGGTGCCGATTCCGATCCGTTAAAAAAATTTACCGTCCGACTCGTATCCGTATTTTTTTACGTACGAATCATACAAGTACCGTACAAACTGCGAAGTACGATTCGTACGTGAAAAATACATACAAATTGCGTCGGGAAAATGGTCCGAGAGGGAGCCGTAAATTTTTACGTCCGAATAGCGTCGGGAAAAGTGTCCAACAGGGAGCCGGACATTTTACGTGCAAATCGTAAAACAGAAGTTTGAGCGCGCAAGTACGATCAGTACCGCCCATCCGAATACACAACCGCATGTAAAAGGCCCTGTACGGAGCGAACGCTGTAGCACACATGTACACGGGTAACCTTGTGCCTGGATACGAGTCGTACAGCCACCCTCACCCCGCACATGTCAGCACCGTACCCCCGTATGTCAGCACCGTACCCCCCTCCGCACCGTACCCCAACACCGTAGCACAGCCCCCCACCTGTACGCGCCGCACCCCAGGCCCGTCTCCCAGCCCCGCACCTGTACGCCCCATACCCCAGAACCGTACCCCAGCCCCCCACCTGTACGCGCCGCACCCCAGGCCCGTAGCCCAGCCCCGCACCTGTACGCCCCGAACCCCAGGACCGTACCCCAGCCCCCCACCTGTACGTGCTGCACCCCAGGCCCGTAGCTCTACCCCGTACCTGTACGCACCATACCCTAACACCCCCGTGTAGGTACGCGCCATCCCCCCATAGGTACATGCCGTCCCCCCACCCCCGTAGGTACGCGCCGTCCCCCCACCCCCCGTAGGTTCGCGCCGTACCCCCACCCCCCGTAGGTACATGCTGTACCCCCCGTAGGTACGTGCCGTCCCCCCACCCCCGTAGGTACGCGCCGTCCCCCACCCCCGTAGGTACGTGCCGTACCGAGCCCCCTTTTCCTCGTGCATCGCGGCGTACTTAGCTTTTCCGGCACTTTTTGGCTCCCGTAAAAATATAGCCGTGCGGAGTGCTGTGGGTATGAATTGTACTTGCTGGTCCGTAAAACGCTGCCTGACTCCGTGCGGACGTCGCGTACGCGCTGTCCAGGATCGGAATTGTATATATTTTTTAGCCGCACTGTGTTTTTTACGATTCGTACGGAAATGGTATTTCTGTACGAATCGTACTTGCTGGTTTGTACGGTGGATTTCCCGGGTACGAGTCGTACAGAGAAAACGCTCCGTACGACCATTTGTACCCGGGTTTTACAGGATCGGAATCGGCACCTAGGTGTTGTCCAACCGGGCACGTCCTGAAATTTTATAAGAATTTCCCATGCTCAGTATGAGTTATTTATATTTTAATGATGGAAAATTGGATAACACTATTGGACAATGAGATCCTTTGGGGATACCTTCTTGTTAGAAATTGAGGACCCTATTCACAAAGGAAAATTTACATGCATAGATTTAATCACATGCAAATTTACTTTTACACTTTAGAGTATCTTTACTACTTGTGCAATGTGCAATGGATGTACATATTTTATTAGTTTGATGCCTTGCCAATTAGGCCATGAAAACAACACATCTGATCACAAATCAATAAGAAATACAATTGCCTAAAATGTCTGTAAATATCAATAAAACATGTAGTATTTGTGAACAAATCCATAGCTCCAATAAGGTAGCTGTGAACCAGTGCTCTAATTAACATTTAAAAAAAGAAGACTACACACAAAACACTTCTAGAGGTAGTTGCTAGACCTACCCCATCCCCTGTACCAGTGAACCCTCCCAGATCCCTTGAGATACCGGATATTTGCTATATCAACTAGTTTGACAGATTCAAACAATTGACTTTATAGGAACAAATTGTGCAAAAGACGCAAAGTGTGCAGATCTACTTAACAAATTCACTTTCATGACTTTAAAAGTTGGCAACCAAATTAAGGGCTTACGTGACCACAATCAGCATTACTACTTGTTCCTATTCACCATTTCTGAGTGAAAAGTTACCACAAAGTGTAGACATACATTTTCCCACCCTCTGAAAGAAGTGGGTTGGGCGAATTTTGCTACTAGTCACGTCACATTTTACAAGTAGGCAGAGGTCTCCACCTATGGGGCAAAGATCTCCATATGGTAAAAAAAACTAGAAAAGTAAGAAAGTTTATTACATTTGAAAATAATGTAGTACAATAAAGTAATGATTTGATATATAGTTTAAAAATCAAAATAAGTTAATTTATTTTAACATTATCCCTTGTGGCTTTATTTCAAGCCCTCACTCTATTACTTTATGTGGAAATATGTTGCAGTTCCGGTGATTGGCCAAGTGGGGTGCTGGGCTTACACAAGGTATGAGCTGGAGTACATTCATGAATGTTTTGAGGCTGTTTTAGATACAGTGGTTTTATAAGCTTGCTCTTTTGTGGGTGGGTGTTTGTTTCTTCTTAAACCCCTCCTTAAAACTCCCCCAAATCCTCCTTATTCCTTCCTAAACCCCAACATTTAGTAGTATTTCTAATTTTCCAGCAACTCCCCCTTATGCCTCTCAAATTTACTACAAAAATGAAGGCTTACACATATAGAGATCTCCGCAATAGATTGGGAGATCTCATAGCAAAGGAGAACTGGAGGGCTACGCATGTAGGTTAGGTTAGGCTAATAGCATTTTGTAGTACTTGAGCATTGATAGTGTACACCTACTAAACTAACTGCAGATAACAGTTTATGAATAGGCCCCTTTACATATGTTAAGAAAAACATAGCAGGCATTCAGATGAAGATAACACAGGTGGAATTTTAGTAGTTGCCCGAAAATCGAAAGGGTGGTAGTCCTTCTGACAATTGCTGGTAGATAGTTCTACAATGACAAGACTACTCAAGAGGTGGATTGGTTCAAGGACTGTGGTGTTACCAGGAGAGGAATTCTTATGCTTCTTACAGTTTTTTTAACCCCCTGAAAAAGAGAGTAAATTGGTGAGGTAGGGAAGGCGGTGCATGGGAATCACTCTGCATGCCAGGCATCCTATTTCAGATTTAACCCTAGCTTTTCTTGAAAGCATGGCAGGTCTTGAAGAACATGTGTTAAATGGTCAAATGTTCTAGTGTTTGTTAGGAAACATGCCACACAGTGAAGTAGTGCTTTAATGGGTGTAAGAGGTGATTTGGGTTCCAGGATAGTGTGGCATTTCCACAGTTTAGGTGTGATAGGGTGGTTGTGTGTGCCATAGTTTTTCAGTGGGGTGAAGAGAGGAATAAAAAAAAATATGGGGAAGGAGGTGGAAGTTAGGAGGTCTGGCAGTTCTATTCATGTGTGGTTGCTCCTAGCGTATGTTTGTTTTAGAAAGGAAACACATTATGTTTATAGTAAGGCCCTCACTCACCAACCTAGTTGGTGACATGCTTCATCATCGGGCCCCACCCAAGGCACCGAGTGCACCTCGGGTGTGCTACGACACCTGGATACAGCAGAGCTGGTATTGTGACGTGAGAGTGCAGTGAAAGGAAGTGAGTGAATGTTAAAAACGGCTGTCCTAAGGGTCCGTGGGATAAAAAATTACTATTTTAATGAGTGGGCCCTTGGCAATTAAAAAAACGAGAGTTGGATATTTAGGGAGATCTTAAGGTGACACACGCGCTAAGGTGTGATATGTGGTAGAGGAGAATTTCCTCTAGTGGCGCTTTCTCAGACAATATCCGGAAAGTGCCCCATAAGTTCCATGTGGGGGCCCGACCTGTAGTCACAATTTCATCAAAGTCTAGGACCCTTCTCGGTACCTGCTTCAGCTGCCATAGCGCGTGTGTCACATATATGGTCTTTTAATGACACGTTTTTAGACCACTCACTTTGCACTACACATAGGTCCTGAAGAAAGCCATACTACTAAGAGAGCATTGCTGAAACATGTTGACCGACTAGGATATTGGAGTTACTAGGCTGGACTGTTCCCATGAGGCACAGGGTCAGACTGATTTGCATATGGCCATGTCTGAACTGGGGTGGTGGAGTGAGCTAAAGAATGATGATGGATTAAACCCAGATCAGTTGACTGGGGGTGAGTGCTTGATTTGCTCAAGCGCTCCGTCCATCATCCCCTTTGGTATCGCTTTGTTCGCCCTAAGTTGGCAGGGTATGCCCAGACGTGGGTCCCTTGCTTACTTTACCACTGGATTCAAGATAGCCTGGCTGACGAGGGTTATGAACCCGAAACCGGTCCCAGGATGCTTGTTTCCGGTCCAGGAAAGACATGGCTTGGCAGTTGGGGCTGGACTGTTCCCATGAGGCACAGGGTCAGATTGATTTGCATATGGCCATGTCTGAGCTGGGGTGGTGGAGTGAGCTACAGAATGATGATGGATTAAACCAAGATCAGTTGACTGGGGGTTAGTGTTTGATTTGCTCAAGCTCTCCGTCCATCATCCCCTTTGGTATTGCATACCACTAAGAGAGCATGGCTGAAACATGTTGACCGACTAGGATATTGGAGTTACCTTAAGATCTTTTTAAATATCCAAATCTCGTTTGTATTAACTGCCAAGGGCCCACTCATTAAAATAGTAATTTTTTATCCCAGTGACCAGCGCTTATGTGAGGATAATATTCATTCGGTTTTAGAGGTATTCAGCTCTATGTAGTTGTTGGACATCCAGCGTTGACAAGTGTTGGGAATAGAAAAGGAATATATTATCTTATCATATTTTAGGGACATCAAAATGAATCCAATTTGACAAGTGCAATTTTCATCCACAAATGCTCCCCACTCTCCTAGTAAGAACTTCCCTGCCAGATGATTCGGTCTTGCTTCCATGAACACCCGTTTTTTTCTTCTGTGTAGTGCAAAGATATCCTATAAAATTGTGGTTTTCTCTCAAAGGAGAGAATATATTTATTTGGAATTATTTTAGGTTCTCCTTAAAGACCTCTGTCTGTACTTTATTTCAGCTTTGCCAATTTCCTTCTGCTTTTTGCATAATGCTGCCTAAGACAGTTTCCCTGTTTGAGTTGGTGAACAGATATCCAGACTCTATATATTTTCTGCTATTTAGTCAAACCCTTTCCTCTCCACTGGTATGGCAGGAGCACATATTCTCACTATTTTCTGTTTACCATCTTGTTGTGGGATGCATATCTTTTTCCAGCTGCAAGGATGTCATGAATTCCACAATTGTTTTTGACCCTATGATTTTTGACCATGACTGTGATGTGAGGCTCTCATATTCAGTCTTACTCACTATAATACTCCTTATGAAAAATTATGGACTGCGAAGTACAATGCATGTTTTTCAGAATCAATCAATCAGTTGATTTGCAGAGCTTGTCTGTTAGGGTATCCAGACACTGACAATGTCCAGGTGATCAGTGAAAGAGCCAGGTCTTAAACTACTTTCATAACTCAGGAAGAGATCGGGAGGTCCAGAGAGTTAGGGGTAGTTAATTTCATGTTTTTTCTGCGAGGTCGGAGAAAGAGCGTCCTCCACTCCTGCTGCGTTGAATGCAAGGGGTGTAGGCTAGTGAGAGGGAGGCAGAGTGGAGCTGTGTGGTGGGCTCGTGAAGACGGGTCTGCAGATATGTAGGGACATTAATGCTTGGGTCAGGAGTTTGTACTGTCATTTTTTTCTGTATGCAGAGCCAATGGTTACTACGAGATGGGGGTCATGTAGATTCATCTTGGGAGGTCGAGGACTAATCTGGTCACAAAGTTCTGTATGGTTTGTAGTCGGCGAGGAGGTGGGCTGTGATCCTTGCATAGAGGGTGTTGCTGTGGCCCTGTTCAATGAGGGCCTGGATGATTGTGCATCTTGAGCTCTGGGGTAGCCATTTGAAGATCTTGCAAAGCATTTGTACAATACAGAAGCAGGAGAAAGAGACAGAGTTGGGCTGGGACATTATTGTTAGCTTGCTGCTCAGGATGATGCCTAGGTTGCTAGCGTGGTCAGTTGGGGTTGGAGTAGGCTAAAGTTCAGTTGGCCACCAGGAGGTGTCCCATGGAGAGCTGTTGTTGCCAAAGAACAGTACCTCTATCTTGTCTGTGATGAGCTTCAGACAGTTGCCCTTCATCCAGTTGGTTGTCATGCAGTTGTGGAAGTTGGTCTTGGTGATGGAGGTGTCTTTGGAAAGGTGAGATGATGAGCTGTGTGTCGTCAGCATAAGATATGATGTTGGGTCCGTGGGTTTTGACAGTGCAGTCATGTATTCGTTGAAGCGTGTAGTACTGAGTGAAGATCCTTGAGGTACTCCACAGATGATTTCTTTCAGTTCAGAGGTCATTTGTGGTAGGCTGTCTGTTTGAGCTCTTCCGGTGAGGAACGAGGTGATCCCTTTGAGGGCATCTGCTTGGATGTGGATGTTGTGCAGCCTTGCAATGAGCGTCTGGTGGAAGACCGTGTTGAATACTGCTGAGAGATCTAGGCGAATAATATTAGCTAAATATCAAGTTGAGAGTGGATCACTGGTCCTGAAAGAACCAAAGTTAGCGTCAACAGTTCATGAGTTGATAAGAAACCCTCAATCACGTTTTATCGCAAGATGGTGTTGTAGCGGTATGTTCAGTTATCCGCTGGTGCTTAACAACGTGACAGCATCATCATAGGGTTACTGTGTGCTTCCTCCACCCGGAGGTTCTTACCTCTGGTTTTTCCAGTAGTGATCGTAGAAGTGAGAATATACAGCCGTGTGTGGTGAAAAGAATCCCAGTGAGTGTAGGTTAAAATACTCGTAAAACCAGTCAATAGTTTTAATAGAACTGGGTTCGAGTTGATTAAAAATGATTTACGTGCAGAATCAGACACTTTAGGGTCTGGTGCACTGGGTGAAAATGTTCAAAAGAGTGGTCGACATGTTTCAGCCCTATCTTGTGCCCCTAAGGGTCAGGTGGGCTTTCATCAGGACCTAGTGTTAAAGTGGAGGAATCTAAGTTTCATAGGACTCCTTGAAGAGGGTGGAGTAAATCGTCCAATCAACGTGTTCAATTTGAACCTATTAGGAGGTTGTGGGAAGAAAAAGTATGAGGACTAAGTTTAGTCAAAATACATGCTGTACTATGTTCAAAATTTAGAGCATCAGCCGTTGTTTGCAACTTCAAAATGACAATACTTTAATTAACATATAATGCCAATACAGACTAATATTGACATTAATTAATGGCAAAAAAGGGCCCTCTTTTTATATTCCGAGGAGATTTGCAGGTAGGAAGGAACCAAACCACAACACAAACACAAACACATAAACTTTTAGTCATCTCTGCAGAAACATTTCTCATTTGACTCGAGAACGTGATGCTCAAAGTTGTTATTATGCTGTCATGCACAATTCAGTAATGTCACACAAAACGTGCAGCGCACCCCAAGCTGGAGAAGGAAATGCGAGTCGCCGTGTTCTGTGAAGTTAACAACGCTTAGTCTGAGAATGTAGAGTTACGTTCAGAAGTTGCTATAAGTAGCGAAACGTCATACGCTGTAAAATTAAGCATTGCTTATTTAATGGGCATCAAGTTACGTAAAGAGATATCGTGAGTGTTATGTTACGCTGCCAAAATAATTACGGCGGAGTGCTGGTGGCATCGACAAGTTGTATACATAATTGCCAAAATAATTATTTCTAAAGGAAATGCTTAAGGCTTACAGCTGGCATATATGTTCATTGTCAGAGGTCGTGAGCGCGCGCCGACTCTCGCGAGCAAATTAATTTAAGTCGGTCTCAATAACTGAAAAACGGAAGAATACCTTGTTTACTCTAGTAGAGGATACCTTCAGGGACAGGAGGCTAGACCCCGCTCTTGGGAAAGGGGGAGGAAAGAATAGACAGAGTGTTAAGTAAGTTAAAATACTTTACGTTCCTTCGTTGATTATCTCATGTCTGCCTCGGCCGCTACCTTGCGCTGGGGAGTTTTCGACTTGTTCTGCCGCCGCCTCTCTTTCCCCGGTATGCCAGCTACTGGAGCCGGTTCAGTATTTAAAGAGGCAGGGCTCTCACATGAATAAACGGGGAAAGGGGGGGAGTGACAAAGTTAATTAGCGCTGGATTCTGTTTATTCACGGCATTCTGAGTCATGGATGTTTATGTCAAGTAGATCCTTTTTGAGAAAGTGGCACTTCGCAAGGGGAGAGACAAAGATAGTGTATCACATAATTGTTCGTGGAGGTGTCTCAATAAGGTTACGGTTGTCACAGTACATGTCTAGCCTCTAATTGTAAGGGCGAGAGGCTGTGAGAGGTGGTGATGTTACATTTTTCTAAGTAGATCCAGTCATGTTCATCGTTAGAGTGATAGGAATTACACAGAATCATTTTCAGTTATACAGTGTGGTTCATTCCAATAGGCACGTTATATCCTTTGTCCATGATGAGGGTCATCATTAATTGATCTACTCAAGATGTTTGTTTATTCATGTTTAGCCAAAAGGAATTCACGTGATTGGAAACAGTAGTGTGGTACAGTTTCAGTAGAATGGGTTTAGTTTTTGCTAGTTAATTGATCTACTCAAGATGTTTGTTTATTCATGTTTAGCCAAAAGGAATTCACGTGATTGGAAACTGGAGTGTGGTGCAGTTTCAGTAAAATGGGTGTAGTTTTTGCAATCTGCGCTCATAGGTGCATTCTAGTTGTTATTTGTTTATGCTTAACCAAGGTATATTATCGTTCAGTCCCTGTTCATGAGTGCGAAGCCGGTGGACCCATCTTTGTTCTTTTTCAAACAGAATTCTTTCTGCGTTATGATTTTTGGTGGTAAGTGTTTCCAAAACAACCCACTGGAGCTGATTTATTGTGTGTCCTTTCTCCAGATAGTGACTACTCATTTTAGTAGTGCTCTTTTTACACTTAACATTGCTCCTATGTTCGCAGAGTCGTTGTTTGACTCTGCGGCAGGTCATTCCAATGTAACGTAAATCTCAGGGGCATGTAATCATATAGATCACGTGGGTAGTATTACAGTTAGTGTGTGACCGGATTGTCCATTTTAGATCTGGTAAAAGTTGCAAGGTTTTAGTTACCGAGGTGAGATGGCAGACGGAACATGTGCCACATGGATAGTGGCCGGTTACTGGTACGTTGCTCCAAAGGCTTAAGGTTGTTTCCAAAGTTGGTTTTGGTGGGGGTCTCGTATGTACCAAAATGTCCTTTAAATTCCGAGTCCTCTTGTTTGAGAACCTAGGTTTGGGCCATTTCAAAGCTCCTGATGTTAGGATCCTCCAGTTCTTGTTAATAATTTTCTTCACGTCATTGGACACCGGGCTGTAAGTACTGACACAGGTGACTAAATTTGTCATTAGTTCTTTCACAGTTGTTTCCATAAGGGCCTCTCGCGGTTGGTTTCTAGCCCTCTTTTGACATTTTTTGATGGTTCGTAGGGGGTAATCTCTGCTTTTTAGTTTCTCGCTCAGATCTTTCGCTTGTTCTTTGTAGTCCTGGATGTTGCTACAGTTGCGTCTGAGTCGAAGAAACTGACCGTATGGAAGGTTTTCCCTCATTGCACATGGGTGGAAGCTGTTAAAGGAAAGTAAACTGTTCTTTGCAGTGGCTTTGAAGAAAGTTTTTGTCTGGATGGTATTATTCTCAATATAGATGGTGACATCTAGGAAGTCGAGTTTGTCTGTGCTTGCTGAATAGGTAAAGTTCAGCCATTCGTCTCTGGTGTTCAGCCACTGATGGAATTGGATGAGAGTTGTCATGTCACCTTCCCATATCAACAGGACATCATCAATGTACCTTTTCCAGAAGATGATTTGTTCAAGAAAGGGGTTGGTAGGACTCTGTACGAAATTTGCTTCGAAGTCGCTCACGTATAGTCCGGCCACGCTCGGCGCGAAGGTACTACCCATGGAAGTACCATGGCATTGTCGGTACATGATGTTATTGTACTCAAAGTGGTTCTCGGTCAGCGCTAGCCTGCAACACTCCAGGATGAAGTGTCTTGGTGTTTTGTGATTCCACTGCTGATTGAACAGTAGGGCTTCAAGGGTATCCAGTGTTTTCTCCTGTGGGAGGCTGGTGCACAGACTTTCAACGTCTAGACCTACTAGTAGCATTCTTCCTTCTGTGAATCGTTGGTCTTTTAGGAGGTTAAGGAGGTCTTTGGTGTCCTTAAGATAGGTAGGTGTCTGTTGTACTAGTGGTTTAAGATAGTGATCCGCGAATTGTGACAGTGGTTCGAGGACAGATTCAATTCCAGAGACAATTGGTCTTCCTGGCGGTGGTCTTCGTTCCTTGTGAATCTTGGGAAGTGAGTAGAAATAAGGAATCCTCGGTGTTCGGGCTACCAGAAACTCTGCTTCACTTGTGGAGATCCAACTGTTCATTTCGGCTTCGTCAACCATCTGTGTGATGGTTCTTTGGAGACGTTCTGTAGGGTCTGTTGTGATGATCTCATAGAACTTTCTGTCAGACAGAAGGTCCGTACATTGTTGATCATACCCCTCTTTACTCAGCAGTACAATTCCTCCGCCTTTATCGGCGGGTTTTATTACAAGGTTGCCGTTTTTCCGCAATGTGTCTAAGGCTAGTTGTTCGGCTCTGGATACATTCACAAACGGTCTCTTCGCTTGATTTTGGAGGCTTTCTACTTCTCTCATGATAGCTTGTTCAAATGCCAGAATCTCCACTGGAACCTGTTGGTTCATGGGACAGAATCTAGATTTCCGGCGTAGGGTGGTGTCGCCTCCTGTCACTTGTTCATCCTGTTCTTTGAAGTAAGCTTTTAGCTTAATTTTTCGATAGAACTCAGCCATCTCGCATTGGAGTTTGAAGATGTCAACTGGAGGGGTAGGGACATAACTCAAGCCCTTATTTAAAATGCCTTTCTGTTCTTTTGTAAGGGTGATATCAGTTAAGTTAAAGACGAGGTTGTTGCGCTGGTCCCTGGCTTCGCATTGGTCATGCTCCTTGTGTGTACTTGGCGCTGCTGGTCTTCCCAGGTTACTCCTTTTCTTCTTGCCCTGTTGTTGGTCTGGCCTCTCCCTAAAAAAGGAGGTCTATGTGTGTAGGTTTGACTCATGTTTGGTGGTGGTAGAGTACCCATCTGTGGTGGACCTGGGTAAAAGGGGGCATTCCAGCCTTGAAAGTTCGGATTGAACGGCTGAAAGGAAGCTGGGTGTGGCGGAGCGTTGAAAAAAGGGTTATACCAGTTATGAGACCTTCTCCTATTCTGGCGTCTATATTGTCCTCTATTTCTCCTGGGTGTGTACGTCTCATCACCACTCCAGTCTGATCCATTAGAAGAGGAACCCATGCTTGAGTTACTTGAGTTGTTATCATAGTTCTCTTCTGGGACTTTATAGTCGTCAGCACTGTAAGGGTGCATTCTTTCATTGGAGAACTTCTTTAGATCTTTTCCAAGCTTTTGGATTTTGTTCTGTGTGATATAATCCCTGGTCTCGTTCATTTCTTTATTTATTTCTTCAAGTATTTTTTTATATACTGTTAAGTGCACCATGTTCTTAAGTTTAGTTTCGCTCACCTGGATCTTAATGGTGAGTTCTTCAGTCAACCTGGTAGCTGTTTTTATGATCAAGACAAGGTAATCTCTCGTACACTTCCATGATATCGAAGACCAATCTTTACGGAAGGTCAAGTCATGAAGGAAAATGCGTGGAGCATTATTCACCCAGAGTCCTCTTGGGGCCGCATTGGCGCGGAGGTATTCGGTCATTATGATCCCATGAATAGCAGTGCGTACTTGTTCTTTTTTCAGCTCAGACAGTTCTTCCCAGTCTGTAGTTTGTGCTAAAGTTTGTGTTAAATCTTTATCCTGCAGTAGTGAGGGGAGGGACAAAATTGCATTGATTTCGTCTGAAGAGTAGCTCAGGCCTAAATTCTCGGCCATGGCGATCTCAAAAGAGCCTTTCCGTGGGACTTTCTTGTCCTGGGAGAGAGGGTACGTGTGATTGTAAGTAAATACTTACAAGAAACTCCCACTGCTGCACCCTGCTGAGAATATGTGTAGATCAAGGGGAGGGAGAAAGAAGGAGTTGCGACCCACTCGGCTTCTTTAACAAGTATCTAAATATCAAGTTGAGAGTGGATCACTGGTCCTGAAAGAACCAAAGTTAGCATCAACAGTTCATGAGTTGATAAGAAACCCTCAATCACGTTTTATCGCAAGATGGTGTTGTAGCGGTATGTTCGGTTATCCGCTGGTGCTTAACAACGTGACAGCATCATCATAGGGTTACTGTGTGCTTCCTCCACCCGGAGGTTCTTACCTCTGGTTTTTCCAGTAGTGATCGTAGAAGTGAGAATATACAGCCGTGTGTGGTGAAAAGAATCCCAGTGAGTGTAGGTTAAAATACTCGTAAAACCAGTCAATAGTTTTAATAGAACTGGGTTCGAGTTCATTAAAAATGATTTACGTGCAGAATCAGACACTTTAGGGTCTGGTGCACTGGGTGAAAATGTTCAAAAGAGTGGTCGACATGTTTCAGCCCTATCTTGTGCCCCTAAGGGTCAGGTGGGCTTTCATCAGGACCTAGTGTTAAAGTGGAGGAATCTAAGTTTCATAGGACTCCTTGAAGAGGGTGGAGTAAATCGTCCAACCAACGTGTTCAATTTGAACCTATTAGGAGGTTGTGGGAAGAAAAAGTATGAGGACTAAGTTTAGTCAAAATACATGCTGTACTATGTTCAAAATTTAGAGCATCAGCCGTTGTTTGCAACTTCAAAATGACAATACTTTAATTAACATATAATGCCAATACAGACTAATATTGACATTAATTAATGGCAAAAAAGGGCCCTCTTTTTATATTCCGAGGAGATTTGCAGGTAGGAAGGAACCAAACCACAACACAAACACAAACACATAAACTTTTAGTCATCTCTGCAGAAACATTTCTCATTTGACTCGAGAACGTGATGCTCAAAGTTGTTATTATGCTGTCATGCACAATTCAGTAATGTCACACAAAACGTGCAGCGCACCCCAAGCTGGAGAAGGAAATGCGAGTCGCCGTGTTCTGTGAAGTTAACAACGCTTAGTCTGAGAATGTAGAGTTACGTTCAGAAGTTGCTATAAGTAGCGAAACGTCATACGCTGTAAAATTAAGCATTGCTTATTTAATGGGCATCAAGTTACGTAAAGAGATATCGTGAGTGTTATGTTACGCTGCCAAAATAATTACGGCGGAGTGCTGGTGGCATCGACAAGTTGTATACATAATTGCCAAAATAATTATTTCTAAAGGAAATGCTTAAGACTTACAGCTGGCATATATGTTCATTGTCAGAGGTCGTGAGCGCGCGCCGACTCTCGCGAGCAAATTAATTTAAGTCGGTCTCAATAACTGAAAAACGGAAGAATACCTTGTTTACTCTAGTAGAGGATACCTTCAGGGACAGGAGGCTAGACCCCGCTCTTGGGAAAGGGGGAGGAAAGAATAGACAGAGTGTTAAGTAAGTTAAAATACTTTACGTTCCTTCGTTGATTATCTCGTGTCTGCCTCGGCCGCTACCTTGCGCTGGGGAGTTTTCGACTTGTTCTGCCGCCGCCTCTCTTTCCCCGGTATGCCAGCTACTGGAGCCGGTTCAGTATTTAAAGAGGCAGGGCTCTCACATGAATAAACGGGGAAAGGGGGGGAGTGACAAAGTTAATTAGCGCTGGATTCTGTTTATTCACGGCATTCTGAGTCATGGATGTTTATGTCAAGTAGATCCTTTTTGAGAAAGTGGCACTTCGCAAGGGGAGAGACAAAGATAGTGTATCACATAATTGTTCGTGGAGGTGTCTCAATAAGGTTACGGTTGTCACAGTACATGTCTAGCCTCTAATTGTAAGGGCGAGAGGCTGTGAGAGGTGGTGACGTTACATTTTTCTAAGTAGATCCAGTCATGTTCATCGTTAGAGTGATAGGAATTACACAGAATCATTTTCAGTTATACAGTGTGGTTCATTCCAATAGGCACGTTATATCCTTTGTCCATGATGAGGGTCATCATTAATTGATCTACTCAAGATGTTTGTTTATTCATGTTTAGCCAAAAGGAATTCACGTGATTGGAAACAGTAGTGTGGTACAGTTTCAGTAGAATGGGTTTAGTTTTTGCTAGTTAATTGATCTACTCAAGATGTTTGTTTATTCATGTTTAGCCAAAAGGAATTCACGTGATTGGAAACTGGAGTGTGGTGCAGTTTCAGTAAAATGGGTATAGTTTTTGCAATCTGCGCTCATAGGTGCATTCTAGTTGTTATTTGTTTATGCTTAACCAAGGTATATTATCGTTCAGTCCCTGTTCATGAGTGCGAAGCCGGTGGACCCATCTTTGTTCTTTTTCAAACAGAATTCTTTCTGCGTTATGATTTTTGGTGGTAAGTGTTTCCAAAACAACCCACTGCAGCTGATTTATTGTGTGTCCTTTCTCCAGATAGTGACTACTCATTTTAGTAGTGCTCTTTTTACACTTAACATTGCTCCTATGTTCGCAGAGTTGTTGTTTGACTCTGCGGCAGGTCATTCCAATGTAACGTAAATCACAGGGGCATGTAATCATATAGATCACGTGGGTAGTACTACAGTTAGTGTGTGACCGGATTGTCCATTTTAGATCTGGTAAAAGTTGCAAGGTTTTAGTTACCGAGGTGAGATGGCAGACGGAACATGTGCCACATGGATAGTGGCCGGTTACTGGTACGTTGCTCCAAAGGCTTAAGGTTGTTTCCAAAATTGGTTTTGGTGGGGGTCTCGTATGTACCAAAATGTCCTTTAAATTCCGAGTCCTCTTGTTTGAGAACCTAGGTTTGGGCCATTTCAAAGCTCCTGATGTTAGGATCCTCCAGTTCTTGTTAATAATTTTCTTCACGTCATTGGACACCGGGCTGTAAGTACTGACACAGGTGACTAAATTTGTCATTAGTTCTTTCACAGTTGTTTCCATAAGGGCCTCTCGCGGTTGGTTTCTAGCCCTCTTTTGACATTTTTTGATGGTTCGTAGGGGGTAATCTCTGCTTTTTAGTTTCTCGCTCAGATCTTTCGCTTGTTCTTTGTAGTCCTGGATGTTGCTACAGTTGCGTCTGAGTCGAAGAAACTGACCGTATGGAAGGTTTTCCCTCATTGCACACGGGTGGAAGCTGTTAAAGGAAAGTAAACTGTTCTTTGCAGTGGCTTTGAAGAAAGTTTTTGTCTGGATGGTATTATTCTCAATATAGATGGTGACATCTAGGAAGTCGAGTTTGTCTGTGCTTGCTGAATAGGTAAAGTTCAGCCATTCGTCTCTGGTGTTCAGCCACTGATGGAATTGGATGAGAGTTGTCATGTCACCTTCCCATATCAACAGGACATCATCAATGTACCTTTTCCAGAAGATGATTTGTTCAAGAAAGGGGTTGGTAGGACTCTGTACGAAATTTGCTTCGAAGTCCCTCACGTATAGTCCGGCCACGCTCGGCGCGAAGGTACTACCCATGGAAGTACCATGGCATTGTCGGTACATGATGTTATTGTACTCAAAGTGGTTCTCGGTCAGCGCTAGCCTGCAACACTCCAGGATGAAGTGTCTTGGTGTTTTGTGATTCCACTGCTGATTGAACAGTAGGGCTTCAAGGGTATCCAGTGTTTTCTCCTGTGGGAGGCTGGTGTACAGACTTTCAACGTCTAGACCTACTAGTAGCATTCTTCCTTCTGTGAATCGTTGGTCTTTTAGGAGGTTAAGGAGGTCTTTGGTGTCCTTAAGATAGGTAGGTGTCTGTTGTACTAGTGGTTTAAGATAGTGATCCGCGAATTGTGACAGTGGTTCGAGGACAGATTCAATTCCAGAGACAATTGGTCTTCCTGGCGGTGGTCTTCGTTCCTTGTGAATCCTGGGAAGTGAGTAGAAATAAGGCATCCTCGGTGTTCGGGCTACCAGAAACTCTGCTTCACTTTTGGAGATCCAACTGTTCATTTCGGCTTCGTCAACCATCTGTGTGATGGTTCTTTGGAGACGTTCTGTAGGGTCTGTTGTGATGATCTCATAGAACTTTCTGTCAGACAGAAGGTCCGTACATTGTTGATCATACCCCTCTTTACTCAGCAGTACAATTCCTCCGCCTTTATCGGCGGGTTTTATTACAAGGTTGCCGTTTTTCCGCAATGTGTCTAAGGCTAGTTGTTCGGCTCTGGATACATTCACAAACGGTCTCTTTGCTTGATTTTGGAGGCTTTCTACTTCTCTCATGATAGCTTGTTCAAATGCCAGAATCTCCACTGGAACCTGGTGGTTCATGGAACAGAATCTAGATTTCCGGCGTAGGGTGGTGTCGCCTCCTGTCACTTGTTCATCCTGTTCTTTGAAGTAAGCTTTTAGCTTAATTTTTCGACAGAACTCAGCCATCTCGCATTGGAGTTTGAAGATGTCAACTGGAGGGGTAGGGACATAACTCAAGCCCTTATTTAAAATGCCTTTCTGTTCTTTTGTAAGAGTGATATCAGTTAAGTTAAAGACGAGGTTGTTGCGCTGGTCCCTGGCTTCGCATTGGTCATGCTCCTGGTGTGTACTTGGCGCTGCTGGTCTTCCCAGGTTACTCCTTTTCTTCTTGCCCTGTTGTTGGTCTGGCCTCTCCCTAAAAAAGGAGGTCTATGTGTGTAGGTTTGACTCATGTTCTGTGGTGGTAGAGTACCCATCTGTGGTGGACCTGGGTAAAAGGGGGCATTCCAGCCTTGAAAGTTCGGATTGAACGGCTGAAAGGAAGCTGGGTGTGGCGGAGCATTGAAAAAAGGGTTATACCAGTTATGAGACCTTCTCCTATTCTGGCGTCTATATTGTCCTCTATTTCTCCTGGGTGTGTACGTCTCATCACCACTCCAGTCTGATCCGTTAGAAGAGGAACCCATGCTTGAGTTACTTGAGTTGTTATCATAGTTCTCTTCTGGGACTTTATAGTCGTCAGCACTGTAAGGGTGCATTCTTTCATTGGAGAACTTCTTTAGATCTTTTCCAAGCTTTTGGATTTTGTTCTGTGTGATATAATCCCTGGTCTCGTTCATTTCGTTATTTATTTCTTCAGGGCTTTTTTTTATATACTGTTAAGTGCACCATGTTCTTAAGTTTAGTTTCGCTCACCTGGATCTTAATGGTGAGTTCTTCAGTCAACCTGGTAGCTGTTTTTATGATCAAGACAAGGTAATCTCTCGTACACTTCCATGATATCGAAGACCAATCTTTACGGAAGGTCAAGTCATGAAGGAAAATGCGTGGAGCATTATTCACCCAGAGTCCTCTTGGGGCCGCATTGGCGCGGAGGTATTCGGTCATTATGATCCCATGAGCAGTGCGTACTTGTTCTTTTTTCAGCTCAGACAGTTCTTCCCAGTCTGTAGTTTGTGCTAAAGTTTGTGTTAAATCTTTATCCTGCAGTAGTGAGGGGAGGGACAAAATTGCATTGATTTCGTCTGAAGAGTAGCTCAGGCCTAAATTCTCGGCCAAAATCAAACAAAGAGACCGTTTGTGAATGTATCCAGAGCCGAACAACTAGCCTTAGACACATTGCGGAAAAACGGCAACCTTGTAATAAAACCCGCCGATAAAGGCGGAGGAATTGTACTGCTGAGTAAAGAGGGGTATGATCAACAATGTACGGACCTTCTGTCTGACAGAAAGTTCTATGAGATCATCACAACAGACCCTACAGAACGTCTCCAAAGAACCATCACACAGATGGTTGACGAAGCCGAAATGAACAGTTGGATCTCCAAAAGTGAAGCAGAGTTTCTGGTAGCCCGAACACCGAGGATGCCTTATTTCTACTCACTTCCCAGGATTCACAAGGAACGAAGACCACCGCCAGGAAGACCAATTGTCTCTGGAATTGAATCTGTCCTCGAACCACTGTCACAATTCGCGGATCACTATCTTAAACCACTAGTACAACAGACACCTACCTATCTTAAGGACACCAAAGACCTCCTTAACCTCCTAAAAGACCAACGATTCACAGAAGGAAGAATGCTACTAGTAGGTCTAGACGTTGAAAGTCTTTACACCAGCCTCCCACAGGAGAAAACACTGGATACCCTTGAAGCCCTACTGTTCAATCAGCAGTGGAATCACAAAACACCAAGACACTTCATCCTGGAGTGTTGCAGGCTAGCGCTGACCGAGAACCACTTTGAGTACAATAACATCATGTACCGACAATGCCATGGTACTTCCATGGGTAGTACCTTCGCGCCGAGCGTGGCCGGACTATACGTGAGGGACTTCGAAGCAAATTTCGTACAGAGTCCTACCAACCCCTTTCTTGAACAAATCATCTTCTGGAAAAGGTACATTGATGATGTCCTGTTGATATGGGAAGGTGACATGACAACTCTCATCCAATTCCATCAGTGGCTGAACACCAGAGACGAATGGCTGAACTTTACCTATTCAGCAAGCACAGACAAACTCGACTTCCTAGATGTCACCATCTATATTGAGAATAATACCATCCAGACAAAAACTTTCTTCAAAGCCACTGCAAAGAACAGTTTACTTTCCTTTAACAGCTTCCACCCGTGTGCAATGAGGGAAAACCTTCCATACGGTCAGTTTCTTCGACTCAGACGCAACTGTAGCAACATCCAGGACTACAAAGAACAAGCGAAAGATCTGAGCGAGAAACTAAAAAGCAGAGATTACCCCCTACGAACCATCAAAAAATGTCAAAAGAGGGCTAGAAACCAACCGCGAGAGGCCCTTATGGAAACAACTGTGAAAGAACTAATGACAAATTTAGTCACCTGTGTCAGTACTTACAGCCCGGTGTCCAATGACGTGAAGAAAATTATTAACAAGAACTGGAGGATCCTAACATCAGGAGCTTTGAAATGGCCCAAACCTAGGTTCTCAAACAAGAGGACTCGGAATTTAAAGGACATTTTGGTACATACGAGACCCCCACCAAAACCAATTTTGGAAACAACCTTAAGCCTTTGGAGCAACGTACCAGTAACCGGCCACTATCCATGTGGCACATGTTCCGTCTGCCATCTCACCTCGGTAACTAAAACCTTGCAACTTTTACCAGATCTAAAATGGACAATCCGGTCACACACTAACTGTAGTACTACCCACGTGATCTATATGATTACATGCCCCTGTGATTTACGTTACATTGGAATGACCTGCCGCAGAGTCAAACAACGACTCTGCGAACATAGGAGCAATGTTAAGTGTAAAAAGAGCACTACTAAAATGAGTAGTCACTATCTGGAGAAAGGACACACAATAAATCAGCTGCAGTGGGTTGTTTTGGAAACACTTACCACCAAAAATCATAACGCAGAAAGAATTCTGTTTGAAAAAGAACAAAGATGGGTCCACCGGCTTCGCACTCATGAACAGGGACTGAACGATAATATACCTTGGTTAAGCATAAACAAATAACAACTAGAATGCACCTATGAGCGCAGATTGCAAAAACTACACCCATTTTACTGAAACTGCACCACACTCCAGTTTCCAATCACGTGAATTCCTTTTGGCTAAACATGAATAAACAAACATCTTGAGTAGATCAATTAACTAGCAAAAACTAAACCCATTCTACTGAAACTGTACCACACTACTGTTTCCAATCACGTGAATTCCTTTTGGCTAAACATGAATAAACAAACATCTTGAGTAGATCAATTAATGATGACCCTCATCATGGACAAAGGATATAACGTGCCTATTGGAATGAACCACACTGTATAACTGAAAATGATTCTGTGTAATTCCTATCACTCTAACGATGAACATGACTGGATCTACTTAGAAAAATGTAACGTCACCACCTCTCACAGCCTCTCGCCCTTACAATTAGAGGCTAGACATGTACTGTGACAACCGTAACCTTATTGAGACACCTCCACGAACAATTATGTGATACACTATCTTTGTCTCTCCCCTTGCGAAGTGCCACTTTCTCAAAAAGGATCTACTTGACATAAACATCCATGACTCAGAATGCCGTGAATAAACAGAATCCAGCGCTAATTAACTTTGTCACTCCCCCCCTTTCCCCGTTTATTCATGTGAGAGCCCTGCCTCTTTAAATACTGAACCGGCTCCAGTAGCTGGCATACCGGGGAAAGAGAGGCGGCGGCAGAACAAGTCGAAAACTCCCCAGCGCAAGGTAGCGGCCGAGGCAGACACGAGATAATCAACGAAGGAACGTAAAGTATTTTAACTTACTTAACACTCTGTCTATTCTTTCCTCCCCCTTTCCCAAGAGCGGGGTCTAGCCTCCTGTCCCTGAAGGTATCCTCTACTAGAGTAAACAAGGTATTCTTCCGTTTTTCAGTTATTGAGACCGACTTAAATTAATTTGCTCGCGAGAGTCGGCGCGCGCTCACAACCTCTGACAATGAACATATATGCCAGCTGTAAGTCTTAAGCATTTCCTTTAGAAATAATTATTTTGGCAATTATGTATACAACTTGTCGATGCCACCAGCACTCCGCCGTAATTATTTTGGCAGCGTAACATAACACTCACGATATCTCTTTACGTAACTTGATGCCCATTAAATAAGCAATGCTTAATTTTACAGCGTATGACGTTTCGCTACTTATAGCAACTTCTGAACGTAACTCTACATTCTCAGACTAAGCGTTGTTAACTTCACAGAACACGGCGACTCGCATTTCCTTCTCCAGCTTGGGGTGCGCTGCACGTTTTGTGTGACATTACTGAATTGTGCATGACAGCATAATAACAACTTTGAGCATCACGTTCTCGAGTCAAATGAGAAATGTTTCTGCAGAGATGACTAAAAGTTTATGTGTTTGTGTTTGTGTTGTGGTTTGGTTCCTTCCTACCTGCAAATCTCCTCGGAATATAAAAAGAGGGCCCTTTTTTGCCATTAATTAATGTCAATATTAGTCTGTATTGGCATTATATGTTAATTAAAGTATTGTCATTTTGAAGTTGCAAACAACGGCTGATGCTCTAAATTTTGAACATAGTACAGCATGTATTTTGACTAAACTTAGTCCTCATACTTTTTCTTCCCACAACCTCCTAATAGGTTCAAATTGAACACGTTGGTTGGACGATTTACTCCACCCTCTTCAAGGAGTCCTATGAAACTTAGATTCCTCCACTTTAACACTAGGTCCTGATGAAAGCCCACCTGACCCTTAGGGGCACAAGATAGGGCTGAAACATGTCGACCACTCTTTTGAACATTTTCACCCAGTGCACCAGACCCTAAAGTGTCTGATTCTGCACGTAAATCATTTTTAATCAACTCGAACCCAGTTCTATTAAAACTATTGACTGGTTTTACGAGTATTTTAACCTACACTCACTGGGATTCTTTTCACCACACACGGCTGTATATTCTCACTTCTACGATCACTACTGGAAAAACCAGAGGTAAGAACCTCCGGGTGGAGGAAGCACACAGTAACCCTATGATGATGCTGTCACGTTGTTAAGCACCAGCGGATAACCGAACATACCGCTACAACACCATCTTGCGATAAAACGTGATTGAGGGTTTCTTATCAACTCATGAACTGTTGATGCTAACTTTGGTTCTTTCAGGACCAGTGATCCACTCTCAACTTGATATTTAGATACTTGTTAAAGAAGCGAGTGGGTCGCAACTCCTTCTTTCTCCCTCCCCTTGATCTACGAATAATATTAGCTGTCTGCAGTAAGCTAAGCTAAGTATCTCTGGGTAGATTAGATGCATCAGGGTAAACACACATGCACATAAGTAGACTGAGTGAGAAAGACTACTCTCTAACTTGTTACCTACACCCATATAGCACAGCCGGAAGATGGGATTCAATTTAAATTGTTGTTTAAATCATAGTGATGCAGAGGCCATACAAATAATTTGAATAACAAAAGGGAGTGCACCGTTTTTTGGGGTTAAAGTGCATAACCTACTGTGTTTTTTACATTCTGAAGTTTTTATCTGAAATATTTTGAATTGTAACTTTTAACTGGTACCTGGTGCAAGGGTTAGAGTTGGTTTCATGTACACCTTCCTTTGTGTCTAGAATCCTGATGTAAGATCAGATTTACCTTTACATGATACTTCGATATAGCTCTGTATGAAGCAGGTATTTCTGAGACACCGGCTATTGAAATTCGATTTTGTGCTGTGTGGAGATACCTGTGCTCACTAGCTGCAGATCAAATACCCCATAAATCAAAAGTTTTAATTCCTGAAGGAATTAACTCTTTTGTTGGAGGAATTGTATAGGATTATGAATTTCAAAGATTCTCAGCTAAATTGTTTTCTTACTTTGTCTAGGGTTGTTCCCACCCAGAACAAGAGAATACAGTCTCATCCCTCTAGTGCCCCTCAGCAGGCCACTTTGAAGTGTGAGAGTTAAGCTCAAGGGGTGGGAAAGCAAAACACAACATTTGGGATTGTGAACCTTTCCAACCATTCGGTGCAGGGGTAGGACAGCAAGTGGGATGACCCTGGCCAGTGTAAAATAATGGTAGAAAAGGGTTGGATGGGAATCCCAACAATTGCACATTTCTCCACCTCCCTTTATTTGCTCCTGGGCAGGCAAGATAAGTCAAGAAGGCTTAGAAGAAAGAAGCCAAACCAGCACTGCCAGGTCGAGGTCTCCACCCCTTCTTGTGTTCTATCTCTGGACTCCACTGGGCTCTCTTCAGGACTGGTGACACTAGCTCCCTGATTCTACTTTTGTGCCAGTGGGAAGACAATTAGGTGTGCCCCTTCAGAAGCCCCCATGAACTGATCCCTGAGAGAGTGGGTACTATGAGGGGTTCAGGGATAGGGGATGTTTGGGGTAGAAAGGGTTTTCATGCTTCAGGGAGGATTGTAGTTTAGGTGTGGTGAGGTGTTGTAGGGGGCAGGGATTGATGGTGTTTAGGGGTTGTGAGGATAGTGTTTACAGGTGGTGATGAGTCACCAAATTAAAAGAATTCAAAGTTATTATTTTACAATGTTAAATATATAAATATGAAATAATGTTCCCTGAAGTAAAGCACTGAAGTAAACATTTGGCACACAATGATTTAAAACAAAGTACGCATTCAAAAGCCAATTCCAACCAAAAAGACATTCTATGAATTGGTTTCTACGAAAAGATAATTGCCATTCATTCTGAAAGTTTCAAATAAATAGTTTATGTTGAATGGTTTCTCAGTAATGGCATTCCATTAAATAGTTTCTTCATGAAATCACATACAACCATCAAGATACCTATGTCTGTCTTCTGCTGTCCATTTTTACTCCCTTTCCCTTGTATTTCAAGACAACTGTTCAGTAATTAAATTCCCCTTGCCTTTTGTGCCAGACTCCAGATTTTTGGATAAAGCCTTTTGATCTTACAGGAGAGAATTATCACACTCTGTCAGCAGAGATTGGGAGATAATGACTAGCCTAAAAGGTAGGGGAGTGTGGCATGAAAGGCTTAACCAAAGTCCAGAGTTCCAGCAGAAATAATTAACATGTCTTTATACATTGCATTTATCAAATATGTATAGCGCCCCCTGAATTAGTTTTTGAAACTGGGTTACGAGTTGACTTCGGTGTGAGGCTGAAGCAGCAACCACAATCCTTGTTGAGGTAAGGCACAAGCAAACCCGAAATTAACCTGTGCTCATCTCTCCAGTAGCTTGGTACAAACCATTCAGGCTTAACTTAGAGGCAATGTGTAAAGTATGTGTGCAGCTTTTCAAACAGTAAAACGGTAAAAATGCCACGCAAATAAAATCCCACACCAAGTTAGAAAAATTGAACAAAAAACAAACAGTTGCGAAGAGCCCAAAAGCTTGATTTCAGCACCCTTGAGCCAGGACCTGAGAGGCACCAATTGGGGGTCGGGGACTTGCTGCAGCTGGGTCAAGGGGCTGGTGCTGGATGTTGGGAAGCCTTTTATGTCCCTGACGCTCAGATGAGGAGGCCAGCAGACTACCCCTTTGAGACACCATGGGGTCCTGTTTTCAAGATGTAGTTGCAGGTCCAGTTCTTCTTCCCCAGGCAAGAAGGAAGCAGGTCAGCACAGTAGGGCAGAAGTTTCTTCAGAGCAGCAGTTCAGCAGAGTGGCAGTCCTTTCAGCAATACATCAGTCCTCTTTCCCGGCAGAGTATCCACAGGTCCAGAATTGTACTAGAGAGTTTGTGTCTCAGGACCAGTATTTATACCCAGTTGTGCATTTGAAGTAGGGAGAAGCTTCTAGAGCAGAGGCCATTAAACTGTAGGGCGCGACCCCCTGGGGGGGAGTGGATGGGTTCCCAGGGGGGTGCAAATACCTCTGCAAGCACATGTAAATGAAGATGGTCTGGAAGTGCAGCGATATTTATTTGCTGCATTTCTAGGCTGTCTTCATTTACTCCAAAGCCCTTGAAGTGAGATCAGAGTGCCCTGGGACCGGAGGTCAGTGAGTGTGCTGCTGTGGGCTTGGCTGGGCAGTGTCTGGAGTCTTATCTCCGGCACGCCTGAGTTTTTCACAGGTCTTTAAAGACCATTTGCATATTTACATACCTTTGTAAACTGGTTACTGAGGCCTAGTTTTCTTTCTGGTTCCAGTACCCCCTGGGTCCCCACTCTGCCTATTCCTTACATTTGTATTTTACATTTACTAGTGTGAGAATGCAGTTCATTAAAAGAAATATAAAGTAGAGCCTGCAAAGACCTCATCTTGACACTAAATAGGGTTATAAATAAAAAAGTAGCAGCCAGAGCCGCGACCGCCTTCCTTGCGGAAGGCGGCGCCCACAAGGGGTGCAGGCACGGGCCTTATTTGGGGAGGTGGAGTTGGCTGCACTAATTTTCTTTGTGCAGCGCCACCTCCCCTCAACCCTGGCAGCAGGTGGCAGGCCTGGGTCCGGGTACGGCCTCCGGGAGCATCGGCAGCGGTGGGGGAAGGTGCGCCGGGTAGTGTCACGCTTCTCTGGTGTTCGGCGAACCCAGGCGCAGCTGACGCACCGGTGGTCCGACATCTTGGACCGTGAGCAGGACCTGCTGGACCTGCTGGGAGTGGAGGTCCCGGGGCTTGGTGAGTACCTATTTAATTATTACTACTTTGTGTCTGTTCTTCTGCTCTGTGTTATATATTGCGAATATCTTTTTTTTCTTCCAACCAGCTAGAATGTTGCGGCTTACATTCCAGGTTAATTTCGTTTAAAAGTCTGTGATTTTTTTGACACAGGTGCTCTTCTGCGCTACTACTAATCTTACTTATTTGCAGCTTTGCGTTTGCGCGTGCTTAGCGTGATTCTTTACGAGTTTATTTTAGAGAAATTAAGTTACGTAATGCTACAGTGACTCTAGTCCACTCCTTACTTTGTCCTGTCACTAATAGATAGGGCCGGATTGATACTTCGGTTTAGGTACTTTGTATGAGCTTCTAATTTGTTAGTGGTATGCGTGATGCCCCCTCACTCAGTTACATGACGTGCTGGTAGTACGGCTGTCTTTACTAGAACCTTTTCTAGTTTGTTCAATGAGTGGTGGTAGGCTTAGCAGTTACTTAGCACTAGCAGATCAGCATCAATCAATCAAACCCAAATTTGGTGTATACAAAACATGTAGTCATGTTCATGTGTCCTCCATGATTTGACCATATGCATTGTTGAGGAATACAGTGGAAATGCATACTTAATGTACAATTGGCATGCCTGGAATAGGTGGGCTAGGTTGGGTGGTACGTTGTACTTAGGCTTAGTTGTAACTTGGTATTCTGGAATCAGAATGGAAGACAGGATTACTGTTGATAAATAGTAACTTAAGTAGTCGAACTGCGAATCCCCCGATATTACTTGTTGACCAGATGAGATCGGTCAATTTAGTTATTGCAATTGTTGTTTACATAAGTGTTTTTTGACCGTTGTTGAAAAATATTATATTTGTTTGACACCATCCATCAATGTTTGTCTCTTTCTTATATCTTTCCTGTTCATCAGCACCCAGGGGCAGACCGACAGGGACTTGGCAGTCGGCGGGACACACAGAACACCACCAGGAGGACACCGCTGAGGGCTCCTCTGCTGGCCCCAGTAAGTCTTCTTGTTTTTAGTAATACTTCTTATTCCATAACTTGTACTGCCCCATATTTTTCCCGAACTATTGTTTGTTTCCAAATGCTATTTTTTTACCACCAATTATCCTTCGATCTGTACGGTTTCAAAAATCTTATCCCTGCCTCCGCTATGATGACTCTGAGTACTACTACTACTACATACTATCAGTCTGTCTGTACTGTAGTAGCTAGTCTTGCCCAGTTGGCCAGTGCCACTCTTTGTGAAAGGTTGTAATATAAAACTCATATTCACCAGTAGTCCGAGCCATTGAGTCCAATTCGTTGGGTCATTGTCTTGTACTACTTTTACTCTTATAGATCTTGAGGCTTTGAAAATTCACAGCAACAGCCCTACCAGATTTATTACTATTTTGATATGATACCCTATAGGACATACTACTGTTGTAGGGATCTTGCACATACACAGACATTTGCACCAGAAAATAGGATGTTGGTGATGGTAGGTTGGACCTTCCTTGCACACCTCAATCAGAAATTCCGCACCCACCACAATTCCACTGCTTGACTATAGTACTGTCTTGTCATAACTATTAGGTCTCGGAACCCGCCCCCCAAGATACCCATAAAGTAGACAACCCAGAACATAACACACCCAACCTCTCAGTCGTGGAAGCAATTCACATTCTCACCCTTACTTTAATTTGCTCACTCGTGTAAGTTAGTCCACACCAAATACCACCAAGTCTATGTAAGTTCAAAATGTTTATTTCAATTTGAGAAGGTCTGTACACTGTTTTCTTATAAATGCAGCACCAACCGGAAAATCAATAACATTAAAACAATATACATTGTTACACTTATACAGTTGGGAATTAAATCATGATAACTGAACAGTGGTGGAAGGCAGCATCACCATCCCATAGCAATTTAGTTTATATAAATTTATAAATGAAGATGTGAGTGAAGGGACCCCTCACCTTAGAAGAACCTAGTACTGGTAGTTGTTGCATCATTCAGAAGCTCTGGTTCGTAGAAGGGAATCTCGTGTCTGTAATGCGAAAAATGAAATGGTGTGCGTTAGTATATTGCAACTTGCAAGCATTTCTCAGCCGTGCCAAAAAGTGTAGCATTTATGGATAAGCAATATGGACTAACAGTAACAGTAGTACACCAGTACTTCCTAAAAAAGTAGCTTGTTAATGTTTGTTGACCGCTTGTACGCAGCGCGTAGACTAGACAGTAGCAGTGTGAGGCAGGTCATGTGGGCTCAAAGGTGTCTTAAGCTGCAAGGTAAAGGTAACGTCACATGTGCAAAAATAAAAAACACAAAGGTAAAATGGTAGCATGGCTAGGGCTAATTAAGCAAAGGCTACAATGATCATATATAACTATCAGTGTCTACTCTACTACTACCTGATTTGTACTAGTAATGTATGTTAGTATTAACTCATTTTTCAACCTTGCTACTGATCAATAGGGGGGAGGTGTATATGACGCCTAATAAATGTGTAATGTTTTCTAGGCGCACTACCGACCACCATTGCCGGGGCCAGCGAACAAGGCGACGCGGAGGGCGAGGATGAGGCAGTTGCTGCCGATACCGACGATGGAGCGGTAGGGGGAGTGGCATCACCAGTGGCAGGCGGTGGTAAGTTAGATTCATAATCCTTAACTATTGTTGGACTTGACAGTACACTCACTGCAAGGGTGTACTGCATGTATATGTATACTGTACAGTTGTGACTTAGGGCCCCATTAGGATGGTGGGCGTATTGCTCCCGCCGGGCCGGCTGGAATTCACTGCCGACACGGCAGGGGCAAACCTCCCGCCATCCCTGTAGAAAATATTCAGACCCCCCACATGTCGACCAGGCAGAAAAGGGTTCAATATGCCGGTGGTGTCTCTCTGAACACACCGCCAGCCATATAATCTGCATTTTGGAATGCCTTTGCGTGGCGGCATTGCCGTCTGCCACGGAAAGGCATGCAGACATTGCAGAGCATGCTTGAGTGCCCCCATGGAGGGTACCTACCTATGCTATGGTACCCCCCCGCCTTTCAAAGCAAAACGTGACAGGCTCCGTGCGGGACCCGTCATGTTGTACTTGGAAAAGCAGCACAACATTGTAGCATTGCCTTCAGCAAAGCCAACCAGAATGTAAAAAAAAAACAGGATGCGCCCGCCACTGTGCCGGGCGCATCATCCTAATTAATTGTCCCCACGGGACCCCCACCCTTTTTAGCATGAGGATGGCGGGCGGACAAAGTCCGCCCGCTATCCGATGTCGTAAGTAAGTATGAGTTGTTGGGGACGTTTGAAGAGTGAACTAGAAGACTAGAATTCCCTTTAATTGGCATAGGAGCCGGAGTATTGAGTAACCAATGGCCTCATCTATCTGATTTCAACTCAGCTTTGAAAGTTTTATGGAGAAGAGCACCTGGTGCACTGTTCAACTGAAAAGTGAAAGAAGGGTGGAAGGAAGAAGGACGGGCGACATTTAAAATGTTATGTACTACTGTGCTTTATTGTGCTACTCTACCATGCCACTATGTGTATAAGTAATTACCTTGTCCTACTGTTTTTCTAAGAGTATATTTTACAATTTTCTTGTTTTTTTCTTTTTGATACACAGCTACTCCGAAACAAAATCGGAAGGAGTTGGCCGCCAAGGCACGGCGCCGGAAGCTGGAGGCAATCCAGCGAGAATACCGGCGGCTGGTGGTCTTAGCCGAGGAGGAGGAGGAGACTGCGGCTGCAATTGTTGAAGCCTCCTCCCGTGGCCCGGGCCCCAGCAACCGCCCTCCAGCGGTACGGCGCCACCGTCTGGCGGCTGCCCGCCGCCACCGTGCCATCTCCGGTGCCTCCCCCCACTGTGGCTGCAACTGCCGCACCCTTAGACGCCGCGTCGCCCATTCCGAGGGCGAGATGCGCCAGATGCGTATCCTCCTGGAGTCCCGCCCCACCACTTAGTCCCTGCCATCCTGTTCTGCCCCTTTTTTAATTCTTGTTTGGGTGGGTGGGTGGGAACTTGTTTGGGCGTTACGGACTTCTATGGACATTGGTTGGGGTTAGGGAGGGGGGTGGGTCAGCTTTTGTGGGTTTTGTTTATTTGTTAGGGTAAATTAAATATATTTTTCTATGTTACATGCAATGTTGTTAATGTTTTGTAGGTGGGTTAACTGTTTTACATCACACTGTTTCCTTGCTGATGCATGGCCGCCCATAGCCTGTGTTTGATTTCAATAATTGGCTGACTGTATAAGACACAGATAGATGCGACACACCTCATTCATTGACTGGTCCTTCTGGTACTTTCAGTCTGTCCTCTAGTCTATGCATTCTTTGTACTGGTGTGTGAAAATGAAATCATTGACAACATGTCCATTATTAATTCTGCCTCCCCCAAACTTGTCTCTTACCGGTGCTTGATGTTTATGTCCAACTGTGGCACAGCACTGGCTGCATGGTGAAGATGGTTTCCTTTTTCATACATGCCATGATTGGGGTGGTGGTGGTGGTAGTATAGTAGTAGTAGTAGACACTGGCAGGGTGACAGCATTTCCAAAAAAAGAAAAGGAGACAGTCAATCGCCTTTGAGAGACTGTTAGAGGAGTAGTTGAATGAAGTACATTACAAAACTTACCGAGCAACAATTATATGCTCAAATATTTGACAAAAAAACTGAATGGTGGTTATGAGGATAGCCTACTAGACAGAGTTACAAAGTTATAGTTGTGTCGACTCGAGTCACTTGACTATGCCTACAGTCTAATAGTTAGTGCTGTATATGAGGAATGACAAAAAACAAATCCAATCAATGCCAGCAATTCATGCTGAGGTATATGTGCCTTTGTTAAAAAAAATAACCTCTGAAATATCCTACTCATGGGTGGCCAAGCAGAAGAAGATCATCGCTCTGCCTTGAAATTGAAGTAGTGTTGCTTTCACCACATCCGCCCCAGCAAGTGTGTGATTAAGTATTGGTGTACATTTAATTTAGTTACACCTCGACAATAAGTCACACAGCCCGGGGGAAGAGGGTTAGGGTTTGTTGAATGGATGGGAAGGGGGTTTTTAGGAAAGGTTTGACATAGAAAAACAGTATGCATACATAGACAAACAAACGACAATCATTGAAGACGACCATATCCATATGTTAAGGGAGAAAAAGGCAATGCATGCATGATGATGAGAGACCCGTATTACATACACTTCTAGTTCTTGTTCTGTTGTTCCGGCCTTAATACTTTAACAGATAGCAAATAGAAATTTTAAATATTGGTAGGGAAGAATCGTAAACACAGAGCAAACCTAATGATGATTGATAATAACAACTCCAAGAACACACTGTTGTAAAGATTGTATACAAGATATTAATCAAATTATTTAAAAGAAGATAAAAGTGGATCCTGTTACTGTCTTATCCTGGTCAAAAATGTGGACTGGATGTTTGCTAAGGGTGGGCGTAGTTCGCGAAGTAGCACTTCGCGAAGCTACGCAAAGTGAAGTTCGCACTACGCGAGCTATGCGTAGCACTTCGCGAACTGCGTAGTAACATGTTCGCACTGTGCAAGATGTTGTTTTCAATGGTATTGCACAGTGCGGACAAGCAACCGGCACTGTGCAATCATTGAAAATGGCATCTTGCACAGTGCGAGCTGTAGTTTTCTGCTGCTCGAGTAGATTTTTACTCGAGCGGCAGCTTTCTCAACGCGAACTGGTAGTTTCTCATCGCGAGCGGTCGTGAGCATACGCGACCCCTCGCAATGAGAAACCTGTCCTCCTCGCGTTGGGAATCTCGCCGGGAGCTTTATTTTCCATGCTCGCGATCGCGAACAAGGAAAAAGTCTCGCCGGGATGTCATTTTGCTTGCTCGCGGTCGCCAACTTGACGTTGAGGACCGCGAGCAAGCAAAAAATGACCGCAGCACTACGCAACACTACGCTACGCGTGTTCGCACTGTGCTACGTGCAGTTCGCGTAGTGCGAAGTAGCGCGAACTTCGCAAACTACTCGAGCGTAGCGTAGTGCTTCGCCCAGGCCTAATTTTTGCATCTCGGCATTCCTCTTGCTCCTCTCGTCCATCAATCTTGGGTGTGTCGCCTAGCCACTCGCCACTGCCTGGCTGGAAAAAAAAAGGTGATTGGTTGGTAAGGTAATTAATATGCATTGTAATGTTTTACAAAGTTTCGGGCAAGGCCCGGCCTGTAATTGTAGATTGAAAACCAAAGTGGATATTGAGAAAGAAAGTTAAAACAAATGCACAAGTGATGGTGTAGTGCAACAAGAACACTTTCCGAGGTGGCATCTATGCATCATCTCTACTCTAGTCCGTTTCCAGCATTGACCTTCAACAGTAACAGGAGAGAGCAGGCCCACAGTGCTTAGCATTAGCACATCCTACGTTAACACTTAAAATTCTTTTTTTTTCTCGCAAAGCACATTATCCATTCCAAACATAGCATTTTACAGTTTAAGTTAGTAAAATCAATGCACTGCAGTCATTCCACCGCTACACTCTATTCAACTTCTACACAGACATTTGGGTCTGCTGTGGTTGTTGTTGTTGACGTGTTTACCTTTTGGCTTTTCCGTTTTATGCCACTCATGAAACGTCCTCCTGAGTCCTGACTTAATCATCATCATCTCTGATACTTTTACTGACTGACTGTGAAGATCGGTCTGCAGTATAAGTAAAATTTTTATGACACAACAAGAGTAGAAATATAAATATTACTGACTTGAGTCATTCTTTATTGTGTACAGAAAGATAGATTACTAGTACACTTTGACATCACTTTGTGCACAACAAACTAACAACGCAAACACAAAAAACAATAGCTTAGAGTCAGGTGTCCAATGAATGCCATTAATTGTCATCATTACCTGTTCCTTCTCATCTTAAGTTAACGGGCCGTCTATTTCGCCATCATCATGATGGACGGTGCTGTTGTGTCAATCATACTCATTGCGCAGATTGAGTGAGTCCCCTTCCTGTATTGAATTAAAAGCAATGGGTCACCAAGCTGCAGGAGAAGTACAAATTTCTTATTTGCAAGAAGGGGAAAATTAGTGTGTTCTGTAGAAAGTTGATTAGTGGCAGTGCACAATTACATAAATTCATGCACAACAAACACAACAAAATCTAAATCATTCAGTCTGCGACTCTGCGTCCAATGCATGGCATCAATCATTACCTGTTCCTTCTCATCTTAAGTTAACGGGCCGTCTATTTCGCCATCGGACGGTGCTGTTGTGTCAATCATACTCATTGCGCAGATTGAGTGAGTCCCTTCCTGTATTGAATTAAAAGCAATGTATCACCAAGCTGCAGGAGAAGTACAAATTTCTTATTTGCAAGAAGGGGAAAATTAGTGTGTTCTGTAGAAAGTTGATTAGTGGCAGTGCACAATTACATAAATTCATGCACAACAAACACAACAAAATCTAAATCATTCAGTCTGCGACTCTGCGTCCAATGAATGGCATCAATCATTACCTGTTCCATCTTATTTTCAGTTAATGGCCAGTCTCTCTCGGCTCTGAAAGGAGGATAGCTATAGTAGTCATCTGATTCATGGTCCACTTCTTTTGGAAGGACTAGGAAAGTTTGAATTTGTTGTTACCATCATCCAATCATCATTCATGAGGGAAATGGAATTGAGCAGGAGATTCAGTATGATGGAGCAGAGGAGCTGGATTCGGAGGACTGTACTGTCAAATAGCAGACACCTGAAACTTGTATATTAAATTAGAAGAGTAGAAGACGGTGGTAATGGATTTGTTGTGATTCACAAGTTTATAACCGGAATGACAGACACATAAACAAAGGGGGAAAAAAGGGAGGAAGACAGTAAGTGTGAGCCTAATTGTCAGGGAAGTATAGCTCGTCCTCAAACTCTGGGGGTTCAGCCAGTAGTAGGTAATCATCTGACACAATACTCCGTCACCTGAGCCGCTGTCCTCATCTTCCTCCGTTGATTCATGTATTGTGTAATTCGGTGGTATGAAGTGCTGATTCATTTTGATCATTGTTAACCTCTCCATGTTTTTTGGAGCTAGACTGGTCCTTCTCAGTGTTACAATGGACACATTCGGAAGAGACACTTGCGACAGGGCAAGCCAGATAGCTTATCGCCAGCCGGCTGAGCTGTGGCCATTCAGACCTTTTCCTATACCAATACTGCAATGGGTTTTGATCAACGTACACCTCTGTTGGGTCGTCCAGATAGGCCTGGACCATCCGCTCAATGTTCAGGGTTGCTGCTGGTAAGCTTTTGTGCTGTTTTTTCTGTGCATTAGCACTGTGCTTACAATAGCCCATCTTTACATACCAATACTGTAATGATAATGATTGTACTCGGCCTAATGATCCAGTTATTGTTTCTGTAGTCGATAGTGATGGTGAGTGTTGTGATTGTGAGCCAATCGCACTGCCCTCAGCCGACGAAGTTGCACTTGATTCTGCATGGCCTGCTTCAGTATCAGTACTTGTTGTGGGTTGATCTTGCGGGCTTTTAATTAGCAGCCTTCGTTTTCCAACTTACTGGCTGCTTCAGCTATACAACTTTTGTAGCGGGCAACATCATTGTCGGAAAAAGCAAGGAATGTCTTCAGTAGTCCCAATTTTGCACGTGGATCCAGAATTGTGGCACAAATGTAATGTTCTTGTGACAACCTTTTATTTTGTAACCTTACATTTTCAGTTAAGCGCCGGGATAAGCTCTCCTCCAAGTCATGGGCTTGCCTTCTGTCCTCTACACTTTTGTATGATTCAGACACATTATTCAGCTCATACTCTAGCATTTGCAATAATGGGATAGCTTGGCCCATTGTACAGTCCTCCTTGCTGACTTCACGTGTGAAGACCTCAAAAGGAGAAAGCATCTCAGTCAGGCATTTAATTAGGCTCCATTGCTCCATGTCAAGGTTCATGCCTTTAACAGTAGCACTAGCATCCCCTCTTCTTTTCCAGACATATTCATGGAGTGACATGTGCTGTTCGTACAGATGATCAAGCATGTAATACGTTGAGTTCCAACGTGTTGCCACCTCCTGGATGAGTGCCTTGACTAGCATCCTAAATTCACGTTGGATGATCCTCAGCTGCTTCCGAGCTTTAAAAGAATGGCTGAAATGAGTGCATATTCTTCGGCAGATGGCCAGTAAATTGCTGACTATGGGTTCTTTTTTCAGAAAGTCTTGAACTATAATGTTTATGCAGTGCGCCAAACACGGAACCCTGAAATAGGAACCAAGTTCCATCGCCTTAAGTACATTACTGCCATTGTCCGTGGCAACAAAACCAATACGAAGCCCTCTGGGCCGCAGCCATTCCAAAACCTTGGTGTGAAACTCGTGTAAAATGTTTTCAGTCGTATGAGATTTCTCCATGGCGAACATGGCTACAGTTGCATGTTTCCGAGTACCTTCAAAAATCGCAGCTGTGTCATCAACAACACCTCGTGCAGATAGTTTATCTTTAACCCCCACAAAAGAGATCCAGTGTGCAGTGATGCACATGTAATCTGTGGCTTGGCAACTGCTCCACATGTCTGTTGTCAGGTGGATATTGTGCACAGCACTCTTCTGCAAAGCTTGTCCAACCAATTCCAGCACATCATGATGTAGTGCCGGAACAGCAATTCTTGCGAAATAGGACCGGCTGGGAACTTTCCATTTCGGGCAGATGGCAGACACAAATTCAAGGAAACCCACCCCTTCCACAAATGAAAAAGGAAGAAGGTCCAGCGCTAACATTTTAGCCAGCTTCGCATTGTACAATCGTGCCGTTGGGTGGTTGCGTTGGAACTGCCCCTCCAACCGAAACATGCTCTCAATGGTAGGCTGGCTTACTTTCCTTAGTGGAGCTGTTTTCATTAACCCACTACGGCTCAACAACACAGATTGTCTCATTTAGGTACTCGCCGGTCGCCTTGGTGTCTCACCCAGACTCTGAGTATGGCTCTTACTGCGGTGCCACTCTGATGTTACTGAGGAGGATGTGGGCGTTACCACCACTGCACTACTGGGGACAGTGCTAGAAATGCCTCCCTTTTCTTCACCTGCCACCGCAATAATATCGCTCTCTGATTCATCCTGACCAACTTCAATGGGTTGACTTTTTCTACTTTCTTTTAACTTAAGTAGGTGATCCTCCCACACGATAGTGTGGTGTATTCTGAGATGACTTGCTTGTCCTCCGGTACCATAATTTGTACCAAGCTTAGCACGCCGAACACCTTGCCGACAAATTGAGCATATAGCAACGTTCTCCTCCTTGGCGCTAACAGAAACTAAGTCCCAAACTGGGGAGGAGGACTTTCTGGCACTGCTGGATGTGCCACTTTCAACACCAGATGAACTTAAGGGGGTGTTTGAAAATGTGTGACCCTGTGCACCTACACTGTGACTTTTACTACCACTACCTACTGAGATGGTTGAGCTGGATGTAGGTCCCTGCCGGGCCTTGGAAAATATGGCAGCTGGAGGTAGTGGTGGTGTAACCTGTGTTGGCGAGATCCGTGCTACATCCCGCTCAGTAGCAGCCTTTCTGGATAGGGTGAGAATGTTGGTCTCCAATTCCTTTGGGGCGGGAGTAATGTGCGTGATGACTGGCTCGTCTTCATCAACATCATCACCCCCCTCTTCTACATCTACCTCCATAACTCTAAGTTTTTCTGGGACCTTCCTTTTCAGAAGCATTGTCTTGTGGCGTATATCACTCTCAGACTGAGCTGGTGGGACCCAAGTGTCATCACGATCATCAGAAGCGGGGCTTGAAGAAGAAGATGATGGACTAAGCCTCCTTTTCCTTGCTGGTGGTCTGGAAGACAATAGATCTTCTGAAACAGTGGTTTGACTTTGCTCCACTTTGTCTGCAGGAAGCTCGATTTCCTGAAATGCCCCTATGTCAGGAGCAACAACTACTATGGTGGGCTAGGAAACGGTGGAGGGTGATGCCTTCTTAATTGGTCCACGTCAGTGGATAATCAACATCAAGAACATTGCTCAGAATGAAATTACTTGTGTTGTTTTTATTTCTGGCAGACAAAACAGGTATAAATTGTGAGAGGAAAAGCAACAAGCCGACACGTGTTTCGCCCTAGTGGCCCATTGGCCTTGGGCTTTTTCAAGGCGGTTTTCAGTAAATAACAAGGTCTTCCTGCGGATGAAATAGATGAGTCTCTGCGGTCTCAGGGAAATCGGAGGAATGAGCTGTAACTCACAGTCCAAACACCAAAAAAGGCCACCACCCACATGGACACTCACAAATCACAAACAAGCCGGGGGCCTGGGAAACACCAGGAGCTGACAAAAGGCCTATAAAAGCCAGGTAAAGGATGCATGCTAAAGCACACTGCTCTGCCTTTTTAATGCAACAAAATGTAAATACGAACATTCACAGGCCCCAAAAAGCTCTGCAGGGTGCATGCATTGCACACCAACACACCAGTGACCAGACACATACAAAAAAAGCATGTCTTTAAGACAACCAACATCAGAAAGGCCACCCCCAAAAAGCACACTTCCCCAACTCAATCCAATGCCATCCATGCCCTAAAAGATCACACAGAAAACACTTGTTTAATAAAGCTGTGGCTACCTGCTCTGATCCTAGTGGATGAAAAAGCAGGCCTGTTGGCAGACAAGGCCAGGCAAGCTTGCAGGCCTAGGCTTCAAAATGGCCACCAGCCACATGGCCAGGCCCAACAACATCACAAAGGCCACCCCCAAAAAACACACTTCCCCAACTCAATCCAATGTCATCCATGCCCTAAATGATGTCTAAATTCAACAGATCACACAGAAAACACTTGATTAATAAAGCTGTGGCTACCTGCTCTGATCCTAGTGGATGAAAAAGCAGGCCTGTTGGCAGACAAGGCCAGGCAAGCTTGCAGGCCTAGGCCACCAGCCACATGGCCAGGCCCAACAACATCACAAAGGCCACCCCCAAAAAACACACTTCCCCAACTCAATCCAATGTCATCCATGCCCTAAATGATGTCTAAATTCAACAGATCACACAGAAAACACTTGATTAATAAAGCTGTGGCTACCTGCTCTGATCCTAGTGGATGAAAAAGCAGGCCTGTTGGCAGACAAGGCCAGGCAAGCTTGCAGGCCTAGGCTTCAAAATGGCCACCAGCCACATGGCCAGGCCCAACAACATCACAAAGGCCACCCCCAAAAAACACACTTCCCCAACTCAATCCAATGCCATCCATGCCCTAAATGATGTCTAAATTCAACAGATCACACAGAAAACACTTGATCAATAAAGCTGTGGCTACCTGCTCTGATCCTATTGGATGAAAAAGCAGGCCTGTTGGCAGACAAGGCCAGGCAAGCTTGCAGGCCTAGGCTTCAAAATGGCCACCAGCCACATGGCCAGGCCCAACAACATCACAAAGGCCACCCCCAAAAAACACAGTTCCACAACTCAATCCAATGCCATCCATGCCCTAAATGATGTCTAAATTCAACAGATCACACAGAAAACACTTGATCAATAAAGCTGTGGCTACCTGCTCTGATCCTAGTGGATGAAAAAGCAGGCCTGTTGGCAGACAAGCCCAGGCAAGCTTGCAGGCCTAGGCTTCAAAATGGCCACCAGCCACATGGCCAGGCCCAACAACATCACAAAGGCCACCCCCAAAAAACACACTTCCCCAACTCAATCCAATGCCATCCATGCCCTAAATGATGTCTAAATTCAACAGATCACACAGAAAACACTTGATCAATACAGCTGTGGCTGCCTGCTCTGATCCTAGTGGATGAAAAAGCAGGCCTGTTGGCAGACAAGGCCAGGCAAGCTTGCAGGCCTAGGCTTCAAAATGGCCACCAGCCACATGGCCAGGCCCAACAACATCACAAAGGCCACCCCCAAAAAACACACTTCCCCAACTCAATCCAATGCCATCCATGCCCTAAATGTGCTTGAAAATGAAATACATTCAAAACACAACAAAAGGAACAGTTCCTTCATCATGCACACACCCATGAGCCCATGCCCATGGCTAGCTCGGGCCTACTACTACTACCCACTTAATAAAAAAAAAAAAAGGAATGATGATAATTAATTATTAAAAATAAATTGTAGTTACAACAATTGCAATGCCCACAATCAGACACAACAGCCACTTACTTGTAAAATATCATATTCCAAAAATCCTCAAATCCAATTGCAATGATGCAGCAGACAAAAAGAGTGATCTTTCCAGCTCCAAATCCAAAGGCAGAATGAGCAGGAGATGGACAAAGCATTGGGAGGAGCCTGCTGGACAGGAACAGGAAGTTGGATATTCTGTGTCACTTCCTCCCTCTCTCCACCTTTTAAAAAAAGGACTCCTTGCACAAAAAAGGACAGCCAAATGTCAATGTAAGGAGTTGTTTTCATCCAAAATCAGCATTTGCAGAAGGTTTCATGCTGCTAGAGCTGATATTCCTCTCCAAATTGAAAATTTTACATGTTCGAGTTCTCGAGCTTCACATTACTTCCGCCGGCGTGTCGAAAATGACATGATCGCATTCTCTTTGTCCCTGTTGTGTTGGATATGACGTGTTCAGGGTCTCTTTCTCCTGTTCGCGTTCGATTAGACGTGCCCGCGTCCTCACCCTCTCGCTCGCGATGTAGAATGACGTGTTCGAGATCTCAATCTTCTCATACTCGCGCGGTGCATGATCGCGAGAAGAAAGACGTGATCGCGCGACAAATGACGTGATCGCGCGACAAATGACGGTAATGCGGCCGCGAACTGTCGCGAGACAGCGCAAAATGGCTACCAACAATCCAACATCTCGTGGAGAACGCGACCGGGTCGGGAAAACTTGCCGGCGAACGCGGGGATTCAGGTAAGGCGATTGCGCACACGCAAGAATGTATTTTTTTACAGCGCGAGCAAGGAACAAATTATCGCTAAGCTGCGGAATGCGGAAATTTTTACATTTTCGCGCTTTCCGCGGAACGCGAAAATGCCAAAATATCGCAATTTCCGCGAACGGAACGGAATTTTGGCCCAGGCCTACTAAAAATGCACCTCGCAGTGGAAGGCCCTTACTAAAGGTGGACTGGTCACCTTTCTGTTGCTTATTGCTATGTGTGGATGTTATTGTGGTACTTATGAGGGGCAATAAAAGCCAGGACAGTTTTAACAAGTGTAAAAATGGCATATTAATGCAGTAATGCTATCAAAACATATGCAGCATAATTCGCCTTTGCATGCTTCAGAATTTAGTCAACCCTGCTGCATAATTTGGCCTTCTCTTGCCACATATTTCCAGTGGCCCTGTTTATAATGCTATGAGGTCCCAGCCTGTGGCTGAATGCACTGTGAATATGTAAGTCATCATTTTAAAACAGTACATACTCTAACCTAGGCTGCTGCAAAATGATGCAGTGATTGAGATAAAACAAGTTCTTCCAAAATATGCTTTTTAGTGATAAGTAATCAAACTGTATCTAATGCAGACATTTTTGTAAGTGTCTCCACTATTCCAGATGTCAGCTGATAACACATTTACATTACATCTCAAAAAGAATAAATCTTTGCTACCATGAAGCTTTAAGCAGAGCAACTGGAATTATTCAGCAGAAGAGGACCACATTATGTGGCAGGTTTGACTAAATTATGCAGCAAAAAATGGTAAATTATGAGGCACAATCCGCCACATTTTGTGGTTAGCATTACGTCAATATTTTGTCATTTTAACTCAAGGTAACACTGTCAGGAGAAATATTTCACCTCATTAGTTAGTACCAGTTTATCACCCAAATACAGCAGTACAACTACAAGATTAACAGTCAATGTTTGCAAAGGGCCTTCCACTGCTCTGGAACACTTTGTCATGCGTTAAGTAACTTTTGTTCTGTTTGACCTAGAATCAAGTTTTGTTAGTTAACACCTGCAGATTATGTAACAAATGCAGTAAATTGATAATTATGGAAATTATGGATAATTGTGGAAAACGCAGCTGGTGCAGAAACTCATAATTCCAGTGGCACTGGCTTTAAGTGACTCAATCAATGGCTGGTAAGAAGGCTGGTTTCTTTTCTAACTTTCTGCACTACCACCACCCCCTTCGCTTTCAGGCAGAGGCACCTCAAAGTCAGTATTAACCATTCAGGGGCAGTTTTTTTGTGAAAGCTGAGTCCATGGGGTGGTAGGTAGAAGGACAGCAGAGTTGCATTTAGATGCAGAGCACTAATCCTCTCGATCCCTGGGGCCTAACAGTAATGGTCTAGGAGACAGAGGAAAGAAGCGAGATTCATAAATGTTGTCAAAGAGAAGGCCCAGAATAGGGAGCACTGTATGGGGACTCATTTGTATGTTTACAAATGGCCAGAGACAGCTTCTTCTGAGAGATAACCCAAACAAGGGGACAAAATACTTTTTTTTGTTTTTTAAACGGACATTGATTAGTGAAGCTGGTACTGCTGCCAAGTGTATAAGAGGCCACTGCTGGTTATCATTAAGGAAGCAGATGCAGCAGGACTAGGGCCGAGGGATTTGAGGGGCCCACTGCATCACAGTTATGACTGTACATTTAAAAAAGGGGCATCAGAGCTTATTTTCCTTTCAAACCGAGGTGATGATACGTCATGGTGGGAAAGAGGTAAAAGATGCAGAGGAGATAGCCTGCTACTCAGGACTGCAGTTATCATTAGTGCAGCAGGTGTGGTTGCATTGGGGTCAAAGAGTGTGAGTGGCTCACAAACCCTCAATTATTGGGAGCAGTTTGTTTGGCATAATATCCATTTTTGTTTGATCCACTTGCTGTTGTATAATTCTCATATTTAGTGTGCTTCATAAGCTATAGAAAATGCATTCCTGAAATTATCTCATAAGCCCTGCATGCAGCTATGTCCCTCCCGCTCCCCCAATCCTTGCCATAACGTTTTTGAGGTGGTCCCGACCTTTGTTTAGGGGGGGCTCAGAGTAAAATAGTTTGAAGACCTCTGTTCTAGAGGCATGTCTTTGAAGTGCACGGGTGCCCTATCTTCCTGATCCTGGCTTCAGACTAACTATCAGGGTTATTCAGCCCTTTGTGTGGAGACAGGACACAGACTATTTAAGGATAATGGGGTTGGGCACAGATCCTCACTCCCATCCAGTGGCAGCTGGTGGCATTTTAAAGTCGCGAGGCGTAAAAGTTTGGTATGACTTTTATGTAGTGAGCTACGCGGGCAAGTTTAATGGACAAACATGGGGTCCAGGCTGGATCCTGCTCCAGAGAAAAAAAGATTGGCAAATGGTGCATTTTAAACAAATTAATTTAGTGATAAAGCAAGTCTTATAAAGTAGCGGGAAGGTATAGTTTTGAAATATTAAGCACATAAAAAAACTGCCCTATATTTTACTCCATCAATATGCTCAACAGTTACTGTAATATGCAAATTGTACAAAGCAACAACTTTAGCCTTTTAAAGTGTGTACTTGCCCGGTGTCTTGAACTGCATGCAGCATCAACTTTGCATCAAAATGCTCTACCTAGCTTTTGGGAAGGACCCACAGCTGCTGATTGCAATCAGGAATATAGAAATATGTGAATACTGGTCTTTAAGTGGTATAAAAATGTGTTGAATCTCTAAAAGGGAAAACGTAAATTACATTTGTGTGATTCCCATAGTGTGCTACCCAAGAGGTATTTTTTGTTTCTCTCTAAGATGTAATAGCATCCAGATATATAACACAACAACTGACCTACACCCAAAACCTGTCAGTAAGATTGGCTTTGTCAATGGATGTTAGCTGTTTAACATAAATGAGTAGCAACAAGGATTTGCAAAAAATAATTAACCTTCAAAATGTTTCAGTTTTGATATTTCAATAGTATTGAGGCCGTGGAAAAGTATTGGCCTTCAGTAATGTGTGCTTTATGTTAGATATATATGTCCCTTTTCTCTGCACATCTCATCCATATGCACATCTTCAACCACCTCTCTTCTCCAAATGCAGTTCCTTGCTTCCCTCACTTCACCACTTCCAAACATACACTGCATTCACCCACATTTAAGCTATTATTTACTTTTGCTTTTGCCCTGTAAATATTTTGCCATCCGTGCACCCCTTCACACACATTTTCGCAAAATTGCAATTACAACTTGAACACATGATGACCATTGTTCTGTGTGCTCTGCGGAGAGGCCAACCCACTAACAGGCACTTTGCACAGCTCAAAATATGAATGAAAGAAAATACAGAAAGAAATGCAACACAATTAAATACCTAACTCTCGAGGGAGGCAAAATTAAGAGAAACTTCAAATAAGAGAGTAATTAAATAGCTGTTTTTAACACTCATTGTTCGCAAATCAATCCATGTTTTTGGCATTAATTTTGTTGTGGGCATGTCGCTGGCATGCAAGACTGCGATAATGTGGGCTGGAGGGCTATGGTTGGGACTACTATGATCGCTAATATCTGCATTTCTTCAGTAAAAAAAATAAAAAAACGACATACAATGCTTTTTTTCAGAGTTTTTTTTCATCAAACCATGGGAACATAAAACTGTACCATTAATGCCATGTAATTGTTAAAGTCTGCATTGCTGGAGACTAAGCAGCATAGCCATGCCCCTGCAGGTATGTAGTACTTGCAGTGAGATATGCAGCTGATTTAAAGACACTCTGATGGCAGACCGCATTAGAACTGCAATGCATTTATATCAAATGAGCCAGCATAGCTGCGCTGGCCTTTAAGGCGCACAGCATGTACTTCTCTGCAGGACTCAGAACTCAGGGCCAGTTTTAATGTCATACAGCAGATAACTCTCTACTGTAAGCACAGTTCTCTCGCTTTGCCTTTAGCTCAGATATTTGTATCAACTTCACAAGGGAACAAGATCCCTGACCTGCTTGTCTTTTTGATCCATTTCACGTGGAAAAAAATGCAGCAGCTCCACTTCTAATGGGACCAGCGATGTGCAGCCAGTGCCTGGGGGGTCACAGTGGGGGAGGTTGGAGACGCGAGGGGTCTCAGAACATTATACATAACTGAAAGCATCACAGGCCTACGGTGGATCCTGCCATAGAATACAATAGCATTGATTCATTATGAAAGGCTTTAGAACAGTAAGCCCTGTGTCGTGTGTCACAGTTCAGAAAGTTGATTTAATGCCTGGCTTCCGTCGCCTGCTTCAGAGGGAGGCGGGCTGTCAGTCTGTGACACACAGCCCGGACTTAAATACATTGATTTGTTTAGAGATACAATCTTATCTCTAAGCAAATTGTTCTATTTAATATTTAATATTTGTACATTCTGTACATTGTGTTTGGCTGTTTAGGAGGAATACACAAAGCCTAACTGTAAACTACACCTAGTCAAGTGACCAAGAGACAGGCTGTGGGCACCAAATTGATAAGGCAAGAAAATGCCAACTTTCTGAAAGTGGCATTTTCAAAATTCTAATTTAAAATCTGAATTCACCTTAAGTTAGGATTTTAAATTCCAATTCCAGAGACACGAAACATGAACTGGTTACCTATTAACATTTGGAAATTACACTTATAAAATTTAATAAGGTAACTCCAATGTTATCCTATGGAAGAGGTAGGCCTTGAAGTAGTGAACTACAAATTTAAGAGTGTTGCACTACCAGGACATGTAACACTTAAAATAGCATGTTTTGCTTTTTAAATATATTGCATCCTGCCCTTTAGGCTGTAGGGCCTACTCTAGGGGTGGCGTATGTGTGTCAAAAAGGAAGGTTGAACCTTGCAAGAGGTTTACTTTCTCAGGTTAAAATAGCAGTTTATAACTGCCCACCTAGGCTTCAATGGCAATCCAGCGTCAGGCTTGAAAGTGCTACTTAAATGGGTGGCACAATCAGTGCTGCAGGCCCACAATTAGCATTTAATTTACAGGCCCTGGGCACATGTAGTGCCACTTTACTAGGGATTTACAAGTAAATTAAATATGCCAACTAGCTATAAACCAATCTAACATGTTTAGAGGAGAGAGAGAGTATAAGCTATTCAGCACTGCTTAGTAGTAGTAAAGTGCACAGAATACTAAAGGAAACAAAAAGGAACTCAGCAAAAAGTGAAGGCAAAAGGTTTGGGGTGACCCTGCAGAGAGTGCCAGATCCAACAATTAGGCTTTTGATAAATATCCCAAAAGTGGGTGGATGGATTCTGTTACTGTTCCCTATGCCAAATAAGGAGAAAGGTGACTTGTATTCACAAATAGGTTTTACAAAAGGGGAAACCTAATACAGCAAATCGAATGAAATAACAATTTGAATACAGGGTGTAAGCCAGTCTTGAGTGGTTCCTTTTCGCAAATTACCTGTTTGGCAATGCGTCTCCTCTTGCCTGTGCGGACCCGTGGACCCTGTTGGTTGTTCCTGCTGCCCTGCTCCCTGAAGTGGTCCTGGTCTCCCGCCGCCGCGTTACCAACCATCGCGGCCGCGGTGGGGAGACAGGACTACATGCCCCAGGAGGTCTAGCGGGCACACACCACCTGACCTTCAGTTGCGCGCCAGGAGACGCTTAAATCACCGCCGCCGCTCCGGCAGAGCGGGTTCCTTTTCGCAAATTACCTGTTTGGCAACTCGTCTCCTCTTGCCTGTGAGGACCCGTGGACCCTGTTGGTTGTACCTGCTGCCCTGCTCCCTGAAGTGGTCCTGGTCTCCCGCCGCCGCGTTACCAACTATCGCGGCCGCGGTGGGGAGACAGGACTACATGCCCCATGAGGTCTAGCGGGCACACACCACCTGACCTACAGTTGCGCGCCAGGAGGTGCTTAAATCACCGCCGCCGCTCCGGCAGAGCGGGTTCCTTTTCGCAAATTACCTGTTTGGCAACTCGTCTCCTCTTGCCTGTGAGGACCCGTGGACCCTGTTGGTTGTTCCTGCTGCCCTGCTCCCTGAAGTGGTCCTGGTCTCCCGCCGCCGCGTTACCAACTATCGCGGCCGCGGTGGGGAGACAGGACTACATGCCCCAGGAGGTCTAGCGAGCACCTGACCTACAGTTGCGCGCCAGTAGGCGCTTAAATCACCGCCGCCGCTCCCGCGACACGGGATCGCGCGCGGGTAGTGCCGGGAGAAGCCCGGGACAAGGGCGGGACCGTCTGTGGCCGTCCGGGGCTGACCGCGGCTGGGCTGGGCCACCTCTCTTGAATTTCATTACAGGTATTCTGTTGCTATCCTTACATAAGGGGTACTTTGGATATATTGAACGTACGGCGGTTGTTAAGAATGGGGAAATCCACGCGGATGGCCACTCGTTCAACTGTTAAAATTTAAGCCCCTTCCAAGACCCCTCTCCCAAGTTTGACAGCAATAGATAGGATGCTGCAAAAAACAATCGGGGTAGTCGCCAATGCTATTGAGAGCACCGAGAGGCGGCTATCACTACCCCCTAGCCTATGTTTGCTAACGCAACAGCATCAGGACACTGAGGATCATTCTAACACCGCGCTGAGTATGCCATTATCACAAGAATCTATCCTAATGGCCTCATATTCTGACTTTCCGGTCAAGGACTCGAATTGTGTTATAATCTCGCAAACTACACCGCCTGATAATTTCATGACTCGGGAAAATAGGTTGTCTCTTACCCCAAGATTAGGACTAAGTGAGGGACAATCTAACATAAATAATGTGCCTGATCACAGGGAGGAGTTAATTGTTTGTGAAAACGAAGATATAAACACTGTGGGTTTAACACATGGTGCTATCTCCCTGCAGGGGATACAAGGGAGTAGTCCAAAAGCAAAAGCTGTGCAGAATGTACGCAAGAAAGGGAAACCAAAAGGCAAAAATAAGAAAATTGTACTACCACCCCGCCAAGAGAATGGGGACAAAAGAAAGTCAAATAGTATTGAATCCCCTAACCAAGATGATAAATCCACCTTACAAGAAGGAATTACATTTGAATGATTTGGTAGACTTCATGATAAAAATTGAGCAGGTAATGAAGTCTTTGATATTGCCAGTAGTAGGAAGATGAAAGACCCTTGTTGATAAAATTGAGGGCTTAGAAAAGCAAGGGGCAGGTAATTTAGAAACACTGGAACATCTTAGTACACTAATTAGACCTAAAGTTGTATTTAATACCAATAAAACAGATAATGCTGTTATTAATGTTTCGCATTCATCAGTACCTGCAATTATACGTGGAAGGAGCGAGAAGGATGATGCACCCCTTATCCTATCTACGGGGGCAAATATGTTGAATGAAATGGATTCTGGTGGTAAAAGAATTGAAAAAGAGAAAGGTAAGGGACATGATGAGAAGGAGGGAATGGCAGACCCAAAAGTCTATAATCGAAATAAGGACGTAAACGATTATGACAAGGATAAAAGAATATATATTGACCTCCCTCCACAGTCAATTCCCTATACTGTAGTGTTGACAGGGGTACCAGAGTTGAGCAATGGAAAGGCAGAAAATTATCAGGAACTCAAGAATACGGTAATTCATTGGCTGAATTATAATAGGCCATTGCCTGGACAAACACGTGTAGAAATTCTAAATGTTAGGAGAGTACACTGGATTGGACAGAGGCATAAAGATATTCAAGGAGATTGTATTATCGTGAACTTGAGGGACAGAAGAGCAGTGAGTTTTATTTGTCATTGGGAACCTAACTATAATACTGGCAGAATTCAAACTCTAGACCTAACCTACTTTTATCCATTAATGGATCTAAGGAGAGATAATACCTGGTATCACGGGTAACATAGGTTCAGACATAGAGGTAATGTTAGCCCAAATTTCAAAATCCCTTTAGCAAATAGATTTCAGATCTTGCAGGGGCTAGAAGACATTGACTGACTCAAGGGAGACAATAGACCCACTGATTTGAATATTAGTGAAAGTAGCAAGTTAAAGGACCAAGGGCCTCGGAATACCATCACCGAATTAGAGATAGCTAAGGTGGTCCTTATTAGCGAGAGCCCACAAATCGAGGTACTTTGTGGTGGGGAAGTATCTCTTAATAGTAACAATGATTTAGTGGATGATCAATTTAGTGGGGAGGTTTGGTCCTTTCTGAGTTGGAATATTGCAGGTCTGAGATCCAAATTGGGTAATGAAAATTGGGAAAAACTGGTAGGCAATTTTGATGTTATTAGCCTCCAGGAAACATGGACAACTGAACCCATACACATTAATGGATTTAAAACATATTTCTCTCCAGCAGTAAGCTCAACTCATGGTAGGGCTAAAGGAGGTTTGTGTACTTACGTCTCGAATCTGCTAGTAGGAATTAAAACTGAGTTAGTTTTTAATAATGTGTATTATCACATTATAAGGATCACAGTTAACAAGGGGTTTTCCATAGTTTTGATTAATTTTTATGATAACATCCAAGGAGAAGACCCAACGGATGTCTTCAGACTATTAGGTAGTAATATCACCTCAGCAATTGGGAGGAGGACAGAGGACACCTGCATTATTTGGGTAGGAGATTTTAACTGTCAATTATGCAGGAGTGCAGAGAGTGGGTTATGTGGGATAAAATTAGATAGAGACATTGGCTTTAGTCATTTTGAACACCCTGGACGAGGGGATTATTTAAATGAATTAATATTTGAAAATGAGTTGGACTTTGTAAATAGGTTGATTAGTCCAGAAATCCCCTTTTTACCAACGTTTAATGGCAGAGGGGCAAATACAACTATTGACTATGCCCTAATGACCTCTAGACATAGGGACATGATACGGAATTATAGAATTCTGGATTGACCGCTTAGCGATCATTTTCCTTTAAGCTTCAATATAACCATGAGACTTAAGAAATATCGTGGTAGGGTCAAATCTAAAGTGATAATAGATAACATTACTATGGCCCGTAAAAATGGTTATGCTTTAAAGTGGACAAAAATTTGCCCCGCAGATTTCCAGGAGAAACTAATAAAAAGTATGCTGCCCCAATTTTATGTATGTACAGATGAGAATGCCAATGATTCTGATTTCATTCATAATTTTTTATTGATCATTGCCCAAATAAGGAAGTTATTGTGGGTTGGTACTAGTGGTGGGAATACAAGGCAGAAGAGGTGGTTTGATTCAGAATGCACCAAGGCTTATAGAAGTCTAAAGCACGCTATACATGCAACGGAGAAAGATACTGATTTAATCAGGAATTGTAGGAATGTCTATAAGCAGACCCTTAAAAACAGGAAAAATGCTTTAAAGCTGGAAGCATGGGATGCTTTATGTGACGCCTCGCTAAGTAAAGACTCTGCCTCATTCTGGAAAGTTGTTAATGCCCCTTTTTTAAATTTTAGCCACACGGACCCACTAGATGTGGCAATTACTGAGAGTGAGTGGGCTGAATATTTTGCCAAGCTGTATTCCATTGTACAGGACAACATGGAAAGTACCAACGATAACATCCAAGTGAGAGACTGTACACAGAGTAGTAGCCAACTTGAACTTGAAATAACAATAACAGAGGTGCAGAAATGTATTGATGCATGTCTGGCGGGGAAAGCACCTGGCCCCGATGGAGTCCCTGTTGATTTATTTAAAAACAACAGGGAACTATGGGCTCCAATCCTCACACGTTTGTTTAACGCCACTCTGAAAAAAGGCCTCCTCCCATCGTGGTGTGAATCCCTGATAGTCCCAATTTTTAAAAAGGGTGACCGTGAAAACTGTAAGTGTTACCGCCCAATATCACTCCTGGATTCTACTATTAAAATTCTAGGAAGGGTAATTTTAGATAGGTTACATGTATGGGCTAATGAAGCTAATATTCTAAGTGACCTGCAGTATGGCTTTAGGAAAGGTCTTAGTACTATTGAACAGTGTTTGAATCTGCATATTTTAATTGAAAAATACACCAAAGTTAAAGAGGGACGAATGTTTTTAACTTTTGTGGATCTTACTTCTGCATTCGACTCAGTAACACATTGTAAACTTTGGGTAGTTATGAATAAACTGGGTGTGGATAAACAGATTATTAACTTCCTGAGAGATCTTTATGCAGGAGCATCGGCCAGAGTAAGATATTGGAAAAATGGCGAATGCACTAGATCCTTTGCAATCAAAAGGGGTGTGCGACAGGGCTGTGTCCTGGCGCCGTTCCTTTTTACACTCTTTATTAACAATGTGGAAAAGACATTGATAACTGAGTGTAGGGACGTGCCAATGGTAGAGAAAAGATCAATCCCTATTTTGCTATATGCAGATGACGCGGTCCTGATGGCTAGAACACCGCAGGCCATGCAAAGAGTAGTTACATCCTTTTTTGATTTTATGAATCAGCTTGATCTAAGCATTAATTGTTCTAAGACATTCACCATGCACTGTGGGCCGGGTGCACAGAGGAAGAAAAAAGCAATTTATATTGGAATTACCCCAGTAGAGGACACTTTAACATTTCCCTACCTAGGGGTCTTAATTGAGAGTTCCGGGTTATGGAACAATACAATTAAGACAAGGAAATTGTTGTACTGTAAATCTATCATGGCTTTAAAAAATGTTAGTCGAAAAATAGGGAGGAAACCAATTAAGGAAATGTTGACTGTTTACAAAGCAACTTGTGTAGCTATTGTCACTTATGGGGCAGGCCTATGGGGATATGCAAATGTTAGCACTTTACAAGTGGTTGAAAACAACTTTATGAAATATCTCCTAGGGGTCCCACAGAGTGTTTCAACATATGTTTGCCATGTAGAACTTGGGGAACAATATCTAGAAGATATAATAAAAACTGCACCAGTTCGATTATGGCACAGAATATGGACCGCAGACGAATCTGGTTTAAATCGAATGATCATGGAAAATGCGATGGGTCAAGAGAAGTGTGGGAAAATTAGATGGCTGAATTATATTAATAATTTTCTCACGCTACTAGGGCTGGGGGACTATTACACAGACCCGCCCACTCTTTGTAATATATCTAGGAAATGTTTAAAAGATAGATGTATGACCTATTTGCAAGAGACCAGAGTTAGAATAGAGTTCAAGAAAACTACGGTGGTAGCTCATGAGCAAATTGTAATTTGCAATAGTTTACAGCCATATTTAAAGCTACTAATGAGTGACTACGAAAGGTTTTTATTGATACGCTTTAGATTTAATTTACTATTTAGATCACTCAGCTTTCCAGCTATGAATAATTGGTCAAAAATTCTGAATAAATGTCCCTGTGATGATCTATCAGTGCAATCTGATATGCATATACTTTTCTTTTGTAAATTTTATACCAGACCTAGACAAATGTTTGTTGTTCCTTTGCTAAAAATGATGGAAATTAATCGATATCGCCCTGCTTTTTTAGCTGTACAGAAATTGGATAATATTTTAACAGTCGTATTTATTTCCTCATTCCTTAAAAATGTTTTTAAATTACGGAAAACAATTGAGATCTGAACTTACTCGGTTTTTCCTATGTTCGGTTCCTATAATTGTTATTTTAATATATGTGTAATATTGTGTTTGTACTTTTATGGTTATTTTGTTTTAATAACCGAATAAAGATCAACTTGACTTGAGTGGTTGACACCATACAGTACTCAGGGACTTATCGCATAATCTTTTAATTAAATAGTTCAAAGAAAAAAATACACTGAAAGGAATCTCAAGCTTCAGGGTTAATACAATGTCTTCTTTTTCTCTGCAGGGTCTTTGGAGTTCCTGTCTGCCGGTACCCTCGACAGAAAGAAGAAAACCAGGTAAGAGCCTATTCTTTCAACGTTTTGGAGTATTTGGTGAGTTAGCGTGGTGCTCTCTTTTTATCCTTCCTCTTTTGTTGAGATTAACAGGAGAAAGTGAAAGGGGGGTAGGTGTCCTTAGAAAGAGAACCCAAACTCCCCAAAAGAAGAGCAGCAACCACACACAAAAAAAACGAGAGAGGTCAATGACAGATCCCAACAATCAAAATTCAGGAGAGGAGAAAAAGTGCACGTAGGGACTAGAGGTCATACATGCCTCTTCCTAACTCTTGAGGTACTAATGCCTCACAATGCTTTCCAAATTATATTGCCCCTTTTTTCTTTGCAGCCCGTTGCCCTCCCCCTTACAATTGGCCTGTTCCCTTGGGCCACAACTTAGGAGCCGTGCATGCACCTGGTGAAGCCATGTTGCTTCTGGGACATGGTGAGGATCAGGAGCCAGCCAGCAGGCAGGGGACTTTGCTTCTCTTTCTGGCGCCCCTGCCATCTTTCCCGACTCTGGCTCTCCGTGGAGCCCCCTTCTCCAGTGATTCGAATTCTTCGGGATCCGTCTCGCCAGCCGCTTCCTCCTCTGGCTTCCCGCAACTCCAACCTCCGTATTCTCCTTCTTCTTCTCTTAAAGACGACGTAAACCGCTACCCGCTTCCTTTCTGCTTTCCATGGAGGTCCTTGGCTGCTCCCCTCGGCCTGACTTCCTGTGGTTATGGAGCGGGCCAGGAAAGCGTAGCTGGCTCCAGCCTTAGGATCTCCAGGTGCTTGCCATAGAGATTGGATAATTTCAATGTTTTGCAATACCCCCTTGTAATCATTATACACCCAGGTCTTGATTGACCAAAGCACTATATAGGGGTGCCTTACTTAATGTTGACAATAAGCTTATTCTTATGTCTATCACCATTCAAGGTTGCAATTTTAGACCTGAAGTCAATCTTTTAAAGTCAACCAAATGACTGTAAACTATGACCCATGTGGCATTTAACCTTTATGCATTTCCTGCATTGTATTAATGTGGCCTTATTAAATTGTCATTTATGCCATCCAAAATGAAACATTTTTTTCTGGTATTTTAGAGGTTACAGAAGAATATACACTTATAACTGTTTGATAGTCTCTCAGTGCCTAGAGAAAAAAATGTACCACATCCTGATGAAAACATGAGAGGAAAATGTGAAAAAATAATAGATCATTGTATTAACTAAGTATGGGTGTAGGAAAAGATCACTGCACACTGTAGATTTCAGTTTGTTTTAATCCAAATGTGTATACTATCCATTTTTGATTGCTTTACTACTCTGCGTGCACTTTGATCAGTGCTTGCATGCATAACTCTTTCCTATGAGCTCGGACCTGTGTGGGACAGGTACCACTGGAAAAGGGACTGTCACACGAATGGAGTACTGTTTCTTTTTTGGGAGAAGTGTGGGAGACTGGGTGGTACGAATTTTGTGGCTCCCCACAGATTACGAAACTTTAACTTACAAACGAGAAGGAAATGCATGATCTTATCCAAAGTTTGAAGTTTGCAGGGATTACTGGGTAACAAAAGGTGGGGGAATCCACTCAAGTAACAACTGCCTGGACTCCCCTGGGTGCCTAGTTTTCAGAAATGTATGGGTTTAGTAGATTTCTGTGAAAATCGACCCCAATTCCAGCAGCTACCCACATCGTCAAAATGGATAATATTTCATGACAAAAAACTGATGTCTCAACGTTGTGTTTTAGAACCTTTCCTGTCATAACCAATAGCCCCACTCACACATGTGGGGCACCATTTCTTTACTGGAAGAAGAGTGAGAACACAAGGCGGTAGGAATTTTGTGGATCCATCCATGCAGATTTCAGACCTTCCTCCCACTGAATTTTGATGATTTTAGCCAAAGATTGAAGTTTGAAGACCATTCTGATCAAGAAGGTTTATGGAGAAATGTGTGTCACACCTCCCTGGGGTCTCCTTTGCGTCTAGTCTTCAGACATACCTAGTTTTAGAAGGTTTCTCTGGGTGGCAGATTCCACAGCTACCCACATCACCAAAATAGATAATTTTTCATGATGAAAATCTGATGTTTGGACATTGAGTTTGAAGGCATTTTATGTAGTGGGTGATAGGCCCAACCACATAAGAGGGGTTCTTTTTTTGGGTGAAAGCAATATAGAAACACTGGTTAGTAGAAATGTGGATCCCCGCACTAAAAGCAGTGGGGTTTACACACATCACCCCACACAGGATTCTCCAGAGTGTCTAGTTTGCAGAACTATCTCGATTTAGTAGGATTCCATGGATGGTGGCCAATCAAGGGCCCTACCACAACACCAAAATGGGTTAATTTGCACAGTAAATAATTTACTGTCTCAATGTTGTGTTATGGAGCATTTCGTGATAGGCCCAGGCAAACGAGTATTGCACCATTTGTTCAGGAGAGTTGTGGTTATACAGAATGCTAAAACATTATTTATTGTCAATTGAATTTCTCTCTGTTATTGGCTTCTGAATATAAGCCAGAGTTCAAGAAAGAACACACTTTCAAAAATGCTCTTTGAATCACATATTGGTATGGGTCACCTCAAATTCAGAGCTGTACAACTAATCACAATTCCTAAACTCAGTATCTAGGGCACCCTTTGAAAATGCATATGTTTCTTTCATACACATTTTTCATTCATTAGGGTTTACCTTATGAACTGCTGCATTCTTGGCACACAATGAAAAATCATTTTATCTCTCAGCTTAGTTGTTGTCACTGGGCATCTCATGATTGTGGAGAAACATTATTTATCCCTGCTACCAGAAGAGTCTGACAGATGTAACTCTATATTAAATGTGTTACAAGTCATTAGGGAAAAATATTACAGATTAAAATGTTGTCAGCTGTTTCTAGTTTTTCTTTTTTACATCATTTTTAATTTTAATGATTAGTTTCTTGTGGACAACCATTGCTGAATGCAGAATTATGTCTAGTTTTCATGAATGTATAGCTTTCTGGGCACACCCATGGTTTACCACCACAAACTGTAAATAGGTTTTAACCACGAGAAAATAGGAAAAAATTGACTTACACTTGGAAAAATGCATATACTTTGATAATTGTTTTCACATCTGCTTTTTCCTGAAAACTGAGACGATGGTGATCTTAGCAAAGCAAACCATTTGTTTTTTTGAATTTTTTATAATTCTTTTTATTAACGATAGGAATCACCATCACAAGGCACATCGCAGTACAGTCTCTCTTCTCAGCATAATAGAGTGCTTTTTCCAAGTATAAGTGCACAATATCATAACAGTAGGTAACTAGCATAATGTCCACAGTTATTCATCTTGAGCTGGTACCAATGGCGGGGCACAGATGTTCCCTCTATATTCATTCCAGTCGTTCCAGATGCGGGACCATTTTTTTGGACATCCCCAAGCCACATATACATACTATTCTCGGAACATACACCAATTCATAACCCTCTTCCAGATGGAGACCCTAGATACCTGTGCTGCCCCCATTTCTTAGCAATGTTGCGTTTCGCTATCAGCAATCCCAGTGTAACCCAGGTGACACTGTGTTGTTCAGATCAGTGGGCTCTCACACGTTCAGGAGACATCTTCTGGCCTCCAGGGGGATCACTTGTGTTAACACCTCACCCATTACCTCATGTATCTTCCTCCAATACCTCTGTACAAGCGCACATTCCCATAATATATGGTGGAATGGGCCTTCCCTTCCACATCCCCTTCTACATTTGCCCTCTTCTGCCCCTCCCATCTGCACCAAACAGGGCCCCGTGATGTAGATCCGGTGCAGGATTTTAAGTTGCACCAGCCTCAGCCTTGCTGCAATAGCCATCTCCCGTGGTGATGTTACTGCTATTGCCCAGTCTTCATCATCAAGTATTATGCCATCCCTTTCCCACTTTTCCCGCAGTTTCAGAAGGGGTTCACCAGAGTGATTCACTAACTTTTTGTAGTTGAGTGAAATGGCCTTCGTTGGTAAGTAGCCATCCAGGAGTCTTTCCTCAAGGGGTGAGGAGTCGGGGGGGTCTCTCCCTTCTGGAAGCAAAACCATTTGTTGATGTCATTGTTATAATAAAAAATATTTTTTTGTACTACACTTTTTTCTCATTTTTTTAAAAAAAAACCACTATATTTTGCAAAATGTTGGCTATTGTCTCATTTTTCTCCAGGGAAATCTACAAACGTGGGCATCTTTAGAATCACGAGACGTGGGGTAAAAAGGAGACCAATTTGGCCTGGATACCTTCTGTGGAATAAAGCTATTAAGGCTTAAGAGTGAAGTGCCCCAAACATGAATAAAGGAGGATTAGCACTGCAACAAGAAAAGCCTCAGAAGTTAGAATGTTAAGCTGGAAATTCATGTTACTTTGGCGCTTTTCCTATGATCATAAACATTGATTTATTTCCCTAAAGCATTCATCTATTCTTGCCAGGAATCTTCTGAAATTCTGAAAAGTTGTTGCCAATCAGACAGAATCATTTGCATATAGGAGTATAAGAATCTTTTCCTCCATTGTCTTGGACATCTTCTGGGGGGACTAGTGAGTAGATCTGATTCACTCCTCTATTCTTTTGAAGCATCCTGGTCCTTCTTCTGTGCAAATACACTCTGATTTGAATAGAGGTAAACAAGTCCATCTTCATTATCATGGTACTAGGTGGCAGCTCCATATTCATTGTTTCCAGCTCATGCCACTGTTGATATTTATCTATGGAGTGACGTCCTGCTATAATCAATGTTTTATTGAGACAACATGGCTTAGTAATATGTTACATCGCAAAAATGTGCTCTAATACAGTCCTTTTAAGAAGCCTCCTTGCACACTGTCAAAGATTTTTGTCTTCTATTCATGTTTGTAGCGCTTGAAGTATATATTTGGTGAAGCTCTATGGATCTATATCCATACAGGTATTGGGCAGTAGTACTATGGCTTGTTCTTCTCCCCCATCTTGTAGATTTGGACTACCACGCTGTTATACCATGAGCTCTTTCTATAGCTCCAGCTCTATAGCTCTTCAAAGTTGCAGTGTTTCTTTGGTGATCATTGAAGCTGTAACATGCCAATACGGGGTCATGTTTTGGTAGGAGGAGGAATAGGGCCCGGACTTTCTTCTATATACCTGATACTATATATGCACTTTCACTATCAGGTCAGTACAGCAGAGAGCAGATGTCCAGCAGATTGGCAGTCCTTCAGCAGCACAGCAGTCCTTCGTCCTGGCAGAGTATCCACAGGTCCAAAGGTGTACTGAAGTAGTGAGGTGAGAAGTCCAAATCTTGTACCCAGTGGTGCCTTTAAAGTTGGGGAGCCTTCAAAGAAGACCTTTGAAGTGCACCGAGGTCCTCCTTTCCTCCCTTGGTTTCAGACTCACTACATGGGGTTAAGCAGTCCTTTGTGTGGGAACAGGACACAGCCTATTCAGGTTTAAGTGTGAGGCTGTGCTCAGCTCCTCCCTCCCATCCTGCCTATATTGGCTCATAAGGATCCGGATGGCCCATCGAGTCATACCTAAGCACCCTTTGTGTGTGACTGTCTAGAGGGAATGCACAAAGCCCAGCTGTCACCCACCCCAGACGAGTATTCATAGACAGGCAGCAGGTATCAAATGGCTAAAGTACGAAAACGCCAACCTTCTAAATGTGAAGCAAATAACAAGTAAGTTGCAGAATGCACTCCTTCCCTTCATTGTTAGACCACTTGTTTCAAACAATATTTTAGTTATAGTGCATGTGAACAGTCTGTGAACCGCCCCAAATCACAGCTTTAATGAAGATTCCCTAAAAAGGGGTGCATGAGTATTGCACCTTTTTTGGGATCCTTCTAAATGTGGCATTTTCAGAAAAATCCGACTTCACCATACATTGTGATTTTGAATTGTGATTCCAGAGACACCAAACTTAGGGGTCCTATCTCTTCCCAATTGGAAATTTCACTTGAAAATATAATAAGGTAATCCCAATGTTATCCTATGGGAGAGATAGGTCTTGCAGTAGTGAACAATGAATTTAAGAGTTATTCCTTACTAGGGCATGTAAAAATTAAAGTACATGTCCTACATTTAAATACACTGTACCCTGCCCTTTGGCTGCCCAGGGCCTACCTTAGGGTTGACATACGTATTAAAAAGGAGGGTTTGGGCCTGGCAAGAGGGTTAACTTGTCAGGTCAATATGGCAATTTAAAACTTCACACACTGGCTCTGCAGTGGTAGGCCTGAGTTTAAAAGGCTGCTTTTGTAGGTGGCACAGTCAGTGCTGCAGGGCCACTAGTAGTATTTAATTTACAGGCCCTGGGCCCATGTAGTGCACTCTATTAGAGAGTTATAGGTAAATTAAATATGCCAAATATGTGTATGCTGCAATCAAACCAAGTATAGAGGAGAGTACACAAGCACTTTAGCACTGGCTAGCAGTGATAAAGTGCTCAGACTCCTAAAGCCAACAAAAACGATGTTAGGAAAAGAGGAGGAGGAAGGCAAAATGTTTGGGGTGACTCTTCAGAGAGGGTCATTTTCCAACAGTCAGAGGTGTCAACTAATTACTACCCTTTAGCAGCTTTAGTGGGGGGACGGTGTTTCTGAGAAATAATGCAGGCCCACGCAGCCCCCGCCGTACAGGGGGCCCCAAAGCTCCAGGGGGCCCCCTCAGCACAGTACTCCGGCCGGAGAGCTCCTGGTTGAGGCCAAAGGGGTCCCTCCATGTGCCTTGAAGGGGGGCCCCCTCAAGTTTCGTAACGCCACTGGGGGTGGAGGGAAGAGTAATAAAGAGAATGATAGAAAAAAGATGGATATAGATGAATAGGTGGATGCAGAGATGTATAGATGGAGAGGAGTATGAAGGGATGCGTGAGAGGAGTAGGAGAGAGGATGGAAAGAAAGGAAAATTGATAAAAATTAGGGGGGGGGAGATGATGTAGCCTTACAGCTAAAGCAGTCGAACTTAGAGCTGGGGAACTGGGTTTGAGTCTCGGCAATGACTCTCAGTATCCTGTGATTCTGGGCAAATCACTTAATCTCCCCGTGCCTAAGAAAAATGAATGTGTTCATCTGTAACACAACTGGTGCTCATGTAAAGCTCCCTGATACCTGATATCTTCGGGTTTAGTTTGCGCTATATAAGACTCTAAAAAAAAAAAACGATTGAGTGAAGGAACAATAAATGGATAGAAAATACAAAGATGGATGACAGATAGATAGATGGATGAGTAGTTGATTGGATGGACAGAAAAAAATATAGAAAATATGGAAAAGAGGAAGAAAATCTAGGTGGAGAAAGAAGGATGAAGAGAATGAAGCGCAACAGACTGACAGAAGCATGGAGAGAAGGATTCTCGATTGTATCATCCATTTCCATAACAAAAGCAGTTATGGTATTTATACTAAAATGATCCAAAAACAGTTGAAAATCAGTCAAAAACACACAAACAATAATATATACACATAGTAACATCTAAAAGAAAAAAAAGGCTAAAACATGCATAGTACATAAAGTGTTAAACCACAATCCTTCACATAGCTGGGAGCAGCTTATTTTACCAATAACTATTGTCAGCGTGCAAACCAGTCTCTCCTAATCTTACTCAATGCACACCAATGCCTCAGACCAGGAGCAGTGTGGTCCCAAAGGGGACTTTGGTGCTCCCTGATTGGACCTATCTCTAATTTGGATGTTCTTAATTCAGTAATGGCGTTGTGACATTCATAGTAAGAAGGACAGCACAGGTCAAGCTTTTAAAGTTTATATAAAGAATTATTAAGCAAAATACATGCAAGAAACAATACAGATTGGAACAACAGAGAACTGTAAATTTCAATGCAAAATCCAGCATGGATTAGCCCCCACAGAGTGGGGAATGGAGGTTCCTAGTTACAGGGGAAAAATATGTCCTTTTATAGGACTCCAGAAAAAGAACTTCATATATTACTTAGCATGTACATGGTTCCCAGGATATGCACTAATGAGGAACAAACAAGAAGAGATGTTTTACTACAGAATACATTTGAGGATTCTCTCATAATACTATTAGGTAGAATATAGTCACTCTCACGTTATTCAATCACAGTAATCAACACATTGTATAAATGATCGTCTGGAAAGGTTGGGATGCCCTTGGCGAGAAGCTCATGGGAACACTCACCATCTTCTAGAGAGAAAATTACAACTCTTTATTTAGAATTGAAAAATAACAACAGCAATGATCACATGGTGTGGTGCAGTGTCACTTCAAAATGGAAGACATTTTCTGATAGAGACATTTTCTGCAGCTAGAATGATTCTCTCATAGGAGGTTAAGCAGCTGTTTGTCAAATGCTGTAGCAATACCCAACCTTATTACAAATGTGGCAACGGTCAATCTTCTTAAGGGCACCTATACTAGTTTCGGGCACCTTGCCTCGACCTCACCTTACTTCCAAACATTTCCTCCATACACCGTGGAAATTCCTTGCATGCTAGTCCCACTATGGGGGAAAATTTCAGGCCCTAGTGGGGGTACATTAAATCCCTTCATTCCTTCATTTTGTGCTAACTGGGTCTGAACTATCATGTACTTTTCCTTTAGCCCCTTCTGTTTTGCTTCCAACGCGTCACTTCAATATTTTGCATACTGCTGGATTTCGTCAAGGGGTTTGCTATGCCAACAAATAACAACTTGGACAATCTAATTGCTAATTTCAGATCTTAGTCTTTGCGTAAAAGAGGCTAGAAATCCTCTCACATTATCTCCATAAAGATTGTTTAGTCCACTATGCACCCTAAACACCTGCAGCAACCTCTCAAAATATGCAGACACAGACTCTTTGAGCTATTGAGGGGTTCAGAAAATATTGGGCCAATTTCTTTCTCTTTGGGGAACCTTAGGGCCTGGTTTATGAGAGGTCTGTGTCATGTTTACACAATGCAACGTGGTACATGCATGATGCACACCTCTAATTCGGATATGTGAAGCCATACAAAGCCACTTTGCTTGGCTCTGAGAGGCTTCAAAAATCCGGAGTAACGAAACGCAGCGCAAATCGCTGGATTGGGTTACTCTGCTCTGGGTAGGCATTCTATGGGCGTTGCATGGGTGTTTGCACACAATTCCCTTGGATTTTGATACATCCCCAGATTTGCAAGAACTTGTAAACCTGTGGATACACCAAAACACGCACTTTCGCAGAGGAGGCATAACAAGAAGAAATATCTCTATTTCTCCTCATTTCATCCCCTTTCTATGTGTGCTGCATTCTGCAGCACACTGAGAAAGACACATATGCCTCCTAGGATAGGTTTTGTTCAGGAGGGTTCCCCATCCTGCACAAAAACAAGCCTGTCCTTGCTGGGACATACCATTTCAGTTTCTTTTTTAAATGGTCTGACCCAAGTCCATGCAAAGATTTATAGGCCATACAGAGAGCTTTGAAACTGCATGGTTGTTTGACTGGCAACCAGTGTAATTTCCTAATTGCTCCTCTGGCTGACTCATACTTCGGAGTTTTGCAAAGGAAACGAGCTGCCGTGTTTTGCAATATCTGAAGTCTCTTGATGAGTCCCATTGCAAGCGTGAGGTACATACTGTAGCAGTAATCAACCCTCGTAAGAATGAGTACCATTGTTACTGTTTTAAGTAGTTCGAGGGGCAGAAATGCTTCTATTTGTTTTATTAACCTTAGGGAGCAGAAGGCGGCTGAGGTTATTTTGTTAACTTGGTCCCTAAATTTTAGTTCCTTTTCTACCATGAATCCTAACCATGAATCCTAAGTCTCTAAGTTTGTTTAAGGGCTCGGGTAAAGAGTCCATCTCAGGTGGCCACCAGTCTGGTGTCCAGAAGGAGGGGTTGTTCCCGAAAATGATAACCTCTGCTTTATTAGCATTCAGTTTGAGACAGTTACAGTCCATCCAGTTACTCACCTTACTCATATTTGAACTCAAATCCGTGCCCAAATTAGTTTCAGAGTTAGCCGATGATACCACAATTTGGCTACCATCGATGTAAGAGACCAGGGAGAAGCCGGCTTTTTTGATAATAGAAGCAAGTCTAGTAACATAAAGATTAAACAGAGTTGGGCTCAGTGCTGAGCCCTGGTGGACTCCACAGGGCAAGGAAAAAGATCTGGAGGTAAACTGTCCCATCGTCACATTATTATGTCTGTTTGCCAAGAAAGATAGCAAGAGATCAAAGGCTGTTCCTTCTATCCCTAGCCTAAGAATACGGTCAGCCAAAATCTCATGGCTGACTGTATCAAAAGCTGCAGAAAGATCAAAAAGGATCAATGCAGCTGTCCCACCCCTATGCAGTACTTCTCATATTTCCTCTGTTGCTATCACCAGGGCCGATTCTGTACTGCAATGCTTTCTAAACTAGGGGTGGGCGGAATTTGCGTAATCGCGTTTCGCAAACCTCCGCGAAACGGTAAAAAATCTCCGCGAACATGCAGAAATTCCGCGAACACGCGGAATTGCTTGTTCGCGATGCTTTTTTCCTGTACACAGTTGCTGTTTGCGTGCTCGGGGAGCAATATCTCGCAAACATGCATTTTGAGAACGCGAACAAGAAAAAATTTCGCGAAGTCGCGGAAAGCAGAATTTTGGGCAGAATATGATTTCCCAGCTAGGGGTGGGACAGTAACTTTCGTGATTGAGGCTCACGAATTATATAGAACAGAGGTATTCTATTCATGGGTTACATTCCCACAAACAGATGCACTAACACATACATTCCATTTTTATACTGAAGAAGAACCTCCAGATGAATACAGTCTGTATGAGGACATTGAAATTCTGCTCACCTACCAGGGGCTCATAAACTGGTTTAAAGGAGCCCTTCTCCATACAAGAAATAAATCAAGACTAGGTCTACTTGGAAAAGATGGAGCCACTTGGCCTTTCCTTGCGGTCTACACACCACATCCAGACATTGATACAATGCCAGCAGCAGACTTAAGTACACTTCACAAAGAAATAATAAAACGTTATAGAAATGTAACACAATTTGTGATGAGAACACTCACAATTCAGCCAACAAGAGCTGCACATTCAGGGAAATGCAACTAAAATTACACCACAAACACTAAACTGCCCACTAAATGCGAACAAATACCATTATGAATAGATCAGAAAATTACACAACTAGAGGCAGTCTTTCCACATACAAGCCCTCAAGAAAAACACGGAATGCTTACAATCTGCTTGCCAATGGGGATAGCTCCCCAGATAGAGGATTGTACCACTTGGGGTACAGGTTTTGCTGCAATATACACCAGAACTCATGGTATCCCTTCATTAGCAGTGGTACCTGACGTATTAAGACAAAAAAAAACTGAGTATGGAGCAGAACCTGCTCTGAACTTAGGAATGAAATTGCTAGGCAATTTTGCCCAGGTATCTTCTATAATATTAGCAAGCATAAAAGGGGAGGAAGCAGCAGTGGCAATACGTTAACGCCTAGGGATTTCACTCCTTTGCAACAGGAATGTGAATTACCTAAAATTATCACAAGCACCTATGCTGAATTAGGTAGAGATAGTTTGGGAGCTAGAGCATTAAAACTTCAACTCATGAGTGGTCCTGAGAACGATAACACAAAGCAAGCACCTGATTCTTCCAAGAAGAAATGGCATAATAACAATAAAAAACATAAAAACAGATCTCAGTCCAGGAGTGGGTCTCCTAAATAGGAGCCCTCCGAAAAGAAATATATCCTTAGGAATAGGGATAACATTAAAAAACCTGACAGGTATTAGGATACTGATACACGTTCCTCTCGTTCCTTTCAGGGTTCACCAAGAAACTCTGAGAGATAAGGACAGTCAGAACACAGACAAGAAGAGTGTACACAGTCAAGAGACACGCCACACAATTCAACCTATACTTCTAAAAAAGAAGACAAGCCACAATCAAAACCTCAATTTAAAAAGCGGAAAGTAGCAGGTCTCACATTTAGACATGCCTAGAATTCTGAGGACTCAACTACTGAACGGAGAATGGGCTCTGACGATGCTAGACAGCACAGCAGAGGTAACAATAGCTCGCCAGAACCTGATGGAATTTCTGGTGACAGCGGAGTTGAATGAATACATCATGGTGGAAACACCTGATACAAGGGTAAGTGTCCCACATAGATTACATGAGATAACACTCCAAATGGAGGGGGACAAACCCTGAAAAGTTAATGGTCTCTTTTGGGAGAACTTGACTTTCAGCTATGACATACTTTTAGCTGAACAAGATTGGCCACCAGCAATTGTTATGGATTGCCCAAAGGGAGAAACTGTAATTTTACCATCTTCTTCTGACCACGTTCCAATTTATTTAAAAAAATACATACGCATGGGAGTGGACGATTGCCCTTGCTCCAGCACTTTATCACAACAATTTTGGGTGGGATACTGAGTCACCTCACCACATAATCCCAGTTAAAACTAATCCAGTTCCACAGAGACGATACCCAATAAAACAGGAAGCGAAAAAACAGGTCAGGGAGATCTTAGATCAACTTGAAAACCCAGGTTTAACCCAAATTAAGCACAAAATGCTATGGGAACAGGTAGCTGAGTGGAAAAATGAACTACTAAGAGCTTACATGATACACACGCTGAGTCATCAACGTGATGGCGTTCACGTTGCAGGGAATTAATTGGCTGATGAAGCTGCAAAATGGGCTGTACGTATGGCTTCCGTAGCTGCAATAACTCGTTCAAAAATGAGAATAGACAGAGACATTATGGTTGCTGTCATTGCTACATGCAATAACTCAGCTGTACGGAAAGAAATTTCCACTCAAGTACTCCTACAAGTTAGATGCAAACAACATTCTGTATGCTCAGATTCCTGGAGTGGGGAATAGAGTAATACCAAATATGGATCGCAGATTAGATTTAATTCTAGCTGCACATGAGGGACTAGGTTCTGTACACGCAGGAACTAATGCAACAGTTTAATTACTGAAACAACACTTTCGGTTGCATGGTTTAACAAAACAGATGAAGAATTTTGTCTTAAAATGTGACATCTACCAGCAGATGAAGGGTTCCAACGTAACACATCCAGCGCAGACACCTTTACTAATTTCAGACTGACCACTTGCGTGTGTCTATCTGGAACACTGCGGCCCCCTACATTCGGATGGAGCTTACAAGTCGATTCATGCTCGAGATTCCTATGGGTATGGCCTCTGCGGTTGGCTGACGCTCAAACTGTTATAAAATACTGCGTGTCTTTATGGGGACATACGCAGTTGGCACATTACATTCTGACAGTGGACCCGCATTTAGCTCAATGGCTTACAAGGAAGCCATGGAAAGTTTGGGTGTAGCACTGCGGTACTCCTCTCTGCATCATTCTGAGGGAAATTCAGTTGTGAAGAGGAAAAACCGTGACTTAAAGCAGTCTTTAACAGCTAGGGTATTAGGTTCAGGTGGTAGTTGGGTCAATCACCTATATGAGGTATAGTGTGCCCTCAACAATTTGCCAAGAAGTTCTCCAGGAGGTGTCACTCCCTATGAGGTGCTATTTGGGACGAGAATGTGGGTACCTGATCTTGTTTGTGAAAGCACAGTGGCGGATGTAAAACCTTTTGACATCAATAAACGTTTGACTGTTTTACAGGATCTGAATGCATCCAGAGCACTATAGAGTAATCTACAGGTAAAGCGGACCGCCACTGGGGAAGTCAAATCAGTCTGGATCCCAAAAGTCGGAGATCTGGTCAGAGAAAATTCGAGGACAAGAAAGAATTTGGGCCATCAAACAGAAAGCCTGTACCTGTCCTGGCTGTTGAAGGAACAAGAACAGTACTTCTTCTAAGGATTGGCACGTTCAGGTAATAGAAGCATAATGTCAAGCGTGCCTCATTCTGCAACAAATTACATTTCTGAATGAAACTGTGCAACAGACTTCCTGTCTTGGACTAGCCTAGATCAAAGATCTGAACACACCACGGTTCCCCACACCTTCACACATCAATTTTACTTCAAGTGGAGGGGATACAGTAGATGACATCATCCAGTAAAATACTTCAGACCCCAATTGGAAGGGATGGTTAGTTTTGCCCACAGACACAAATAAATGTCAATCAAGATTCAGGGGTACAACTGAAGGTTTCACTATCCATAGGCCAGACCCACAATATGTAGAGAGAGAACATCCAGGGGTAGTGACATCATACAATGTAGGGAAGTTGCGCCTTGATTGACTAAAAACCTCGACACTGTCCCAGGTGAAAAAGCACTTATCCTTACTCTCAGACGAGGTGGATTCAAGGGACTTTTTATTAGGACCCCGAAAGCCACGTCAGAAACATTTCTTATATGCTGTCCATAATGAAATCTGGAAAATCTCTCAACAAGAAGCTGCAGAGAGACTTGAGAAATATAAAGAATTAACCTAGAAAAAGCGTTAGCTGTAGTTGACAATGGTATGAATACATTAACATCCAGGATTTATTCACTGGGCAACATTGTATCTTCTGCTATTGATATACTAGAACAGGACTTGTCCATTCAACAAAACGGGCAATCACAACTCTGTTATAGTATGTTATTGAGCTGGACAGTGTAATCTTTGCGCACTGGTTATGTGCCTTGGCAATTTATTAACACTACATCTCTCTTTTCAGCATACAGTCTGACTGAAAAACAGATTACAATGGCACAAAGGGGAGCAAGATATACAATGCTGCTTATTGAAAAACTTGACAAGTTACATTTTACTGTAGCAGAGTCATCTTCCACAGAATGGTTAATTCATGGCCATATAACACTACTGGTCACAACTTTCCAATTTCAATGTTGCCTAGAACAACGCCAGGCAGGTAGATATGAAGCAATGGATAGGGAATTCATCAAGGTATCTTGGGAATTGCCATACAGATTTTGATGCCGGAATGGGGACATATAAGTATTTCTTAGCGGTACTAACTGTAAGAGCGCTTTAAGCGGCTCTCTCATATGCCAGGATATTATGCTTCACAGTGCCTGTAATGGTTCAGTTGCAAACTTATCCTGTCACTTGAAAGGGACCCCGGTCGCCATGATTAATCTGGTATTCGAGTTACTTTCAAATGTAAGTTACTTGATGCTGAATGATCAAGGTTGTTGAGGGATGCTTCGGGCATCGCATCTCTTGTCACTGTAAACTCCAAGGTTACTTGCTGTATGCAAGTATTGTTTCCACCGACCCACACAATCAGGGAGGCGCCGTTTTGGCATTCGTTGAATGTTTCCTCTATACGGTTTGATACTCTGAGCTGAATGAGGGGCATGCTTTTACAGCAAACCGTGCCCTTAACCTCCACCCGAGAAACATATGATCATCAGGTTGAAAGGTCTTCGGCCAAGATACAGGCACTGATACAAGCAAATTGCCCTTTCCACTTCATAGAAATAGTACAACGTATTTTTAACATGTCTGATATGACGGGTATTGTCCATCTATTTAAGACCATAGGTTCTGGACTGTTAAGCACCTTTCAGACAATCCTTGAAGTTGTTCCCAACTTTATACACTCTGTATTCGTAAGCATTTTTGGAGGGTTTCTGGTGATCCTGTTTCTAATAGTAGGTATCCTGATTGTCCTTTTTCTGCTACGCAATGGAGATGTAACGCATGCTCTTGGAGCACCGATACCGTGATCGCATGGTAATCCGTCTGGGCATACCTCGACTTCGAGAACTAAGCAAGTCTTGGTTCTTATCATTTAGACCAGTCTGGATTGACTGTATTCTGCTTGTCTTCCGATGCCTGTTCTGTGGACAAGAATCCATGTTGGATCTCTGTCTAACACTTCCAACAACTGTGCCACCGGACGCTGATACTTTACAGGACCCGATTATAGCCCATGTTCTGGAGTGTCCTCAACGTATTCCAATGTTGATTACTGCATTCTTAGACCCACCACAGGATGCTTCAGCTCCTGTTGAGAAGGATGCCAGCTCCACAACAAATACTCAGGCTTCAGATGACACTAGCGCCTCACCAGCAACGGCTGTGGTGAATAAGGAGGAACATCTGTGCTCGATTGAGCTGATCTGCGAGGTGTTGTAGGGTTCGTCATCTGCTGTTGCAGGCAACAGCGATGTTGCGTCTGCCAGCCAGGACACATAAACATTTGGCTCATCATGTGCTGGGAAAATTCCACTTTTTTTCATTTTCATAAACAACCAAATTTGGAGTTTAAACAAGACATTTTAGTCTAAGCTGCATGGCTTTCAGTCACTTTATGTTCAAACTATATCCACTAACATATTCTAGATTTCTATCACCTGCTACACATGTTTTTTTCCATTTCTTAGACTTTTTAAGGACTATTTTTGATAGACTTTTTTTACGTACTATATTTAGCCATACGTTAAGAATTTTTACTATGTCGAGTAGTCGGATGAGTAGTGGATATCATATTCCATATAGGTACCCCATTATAGGCTCAGGTACTAATTGCACCATTCACCGACATTACCCTCATTTTGCACTACATAACTGTTCTTAGGACTGACCTTTTACCTAGTTGAGGTAATGACTAGAGGACCTGGGGTTTTCTCTGAAAGGCCTAAGACTCATTCATTATGCAAGAGGATTCTTGGAATCACAGCTGAACAGCACGCCGAACATCTCCTACATAAAAACGATGTAAAAGGGTCATTCCTTCCATCATCCTAGTTCGACATGACACAGCGAGTTATACCCCAGGTATATATACACCATATCTTGGTAAGGTAGAGAGAGGAGAAAAGGACTTGCATGTCGACACACTGACGCAAGATGCTGTGGCTCCTGCATGCAGATACTCCAGCTCACAGTGGTCTGACACCCCTTGCGGGGTGTACACCTCGAGACCAGAATGGGGTCCCACAGTCTCTCACTTCAGGTAATGGGGTTGACTTTATCCTAGAGGGATTCTTGGCTTTACACCCACATCCATGCTAGGTACATTCAGGTACATCTAGTTAGGGACGCATCATAGGAGTACGCTTTTATTACTGTCATGTATTTTTATACTTGCCTGTCTTTACGGTTTTAGCACTATGGTAGAAATCTACCATTCTTTTACTCTATTAGTGCTTATAATGATCATTTCTGTTACTATCTAATGATTGTTGTTTCAGCACATCTATTTTACACTAGAATGATGCTGGTTCAATAAATACTTATTGGAAAACGTCCCCATCGTTTATTCTGTGTATTTCTCTCAGAGACAAAGTGAACCCGAATGACTTATAGCACTGTTTCCACGATTCTGATGGATCAGGGTTGTCATGTACAATAGTTGCCAAGAACTATTCTCTCCTTGGTAAGAAGGGTGTCTAATGGCACCGTGAGCTAGCTGGTATACAGGCTGACATTCTCAGTGGGGATGGCCAGAATCAGTTTGGACACCAAGCCCGCAGTGTATGTTCTCTAAGCGTGCAGATCCTATATAGGTTTATAGGAACTACACGACACTAGGAGACACTTGGAATGGTCTGACTCAGGAAGGTGCTAGCAACTGTCTCGATAGGGAGTTTTTTTGCAGTACGCAAGAGAAGCGGTGTGCTTGTTGAGGGATGAGCAGGAGGTGAAATGGCAGGTTCTCTGTAGCTCAGGGGTACAAAAGCTTTGGTATGGTTTCTGGTATTTGTCCTAATGTTAGTTGCCACCAGTATTATAGCAATTGGTGTACTTCTGCAGTATATGGGGGTGGTCGTGTCTATGTAGGCATTCTCTTCCACCTCCTCACTTTCTGCTTCTGGCTTGTTTTTGGATTTCCCCTTCTCCCCAGGGTTTTCCTTTACTTTATCCTCACTTTCTCTCAGCTGATAGGCTCCAATAGTCTCAATTACTTCTTCCCTCAATTTATTTCTGTCTCTCATCGTCCTGCGCATTCATCCACGAGTAAGCCCTATTGTAGATTTTTAATGCAACTTCTTCCTTTTCTTTTTGTTTGTCACCTGCTACCAAAGATTTAAAGCATCAAACTGTGTGGGTCTGTGCTGCGGTTTCAACTTGTACATTCTCTATCTTTCTATTATAGGGATATGGAAAGTTCTGCATAGTGGAGAGCTGAATTTTCCATCTTTGGACATGTATTTGTGCCATTGGCTAAGCCAACTGCAAGTGTATAACCCTTTCTTTGCTGTCATCTCCCTTGCTGATATGCCTTTGGGTGGGGATTTCTCTTCCTTATTCACATCTTTCCCATGCTCAGAAACTCACAAAGCACTCTCTGTTCTAATCTCACACGCCCCTTGTGCTGTTGTGCTCACGATCTGTCCACCAATACCATCCTGTCTCCATCAAAGATCACCCTATCACAGTGCAGCTACAGTGTTTGCCAACCAATCCCTGTGTGGCACCTAATGACGCACCACCCAAATTAAAAATACTTATCTTGTTGAAACGAAAATATGGGACTTGTCTCTTTTTAATGAATTCCATGACTATTGACTCCAGGGGAATTTGTCAAAAGGCTGTAGATTTATCAATAAATATTTTGTTATTTTGTTTGATCCTTATCAAAGTGGTTGCTCTATTTGAAGTTTAGCCACCAAAACCTACTTCAATGTCTTTTTTTTTTAAACTTCTGTTTATTAACATGAAGTCGTATACTACAACCAGTCTCATATATCGTACAAAGATCGAAAGGGTGATACAATACTTTCTATACCCAAAACCTGGATCATGCTGTGTCCAGAAGCGGTAGGCATGATTGAGCATTAGATCTTGGAGTGACACATTTGTCCATGTCTCTCTTCCAGTCTCCGAGAGTCAGGAGGGTTCTGCCCCCACAACAGTGCTATTTTACGTTTGGCTACCATCATGCCTAGTGTGACCCAAATTTGCTCAGCTCAGGGCCACCCAGACATTAAGGAGGCATGATTTGGCCGATAAGGACATGGACACTCCACTGGCCTCACTCACACACAACACCACTGCTTCCCAATATGTTTGGACATTTGGGCATCCCCACCAGATATGAAAAAAAGTACCCACTTGCCTAAATTTTCTAAGGCACATTTGATCCAACCTTTTACCCGTTTTTACCAGTGTGGTGCTGGACATGTAGACCCCATGCAATATTTTGAGTTGGACTAGTCGAAAGTGCAGCTGCGCAGCGACCTCCCTTGATTAAGCCAAGGCTTCAGGCCAGTCCTCCTCCTGCAAATCACCCAAATCCGCCTCCTACCACCGTAGGTATGTTAGAGTGTCAGGGGGATTATTATTATTTTTATTTATTTATTCATTAATTTATTTAATTTGATCCTCATTTGCCTCTTAACACTATTCCACTTGCACCTTGACTAGGGTGTCCTGCCCCTTTTGCTGGGACAGAGAAAACAGAACATGGGGGGGGTAAACACTCTGCCACCCTTGAATTTAAACACCCCCTTCTTCAATTTCACACCTTTTCCATAAGCATACCTGCGTAGGCTTAATCATTGGACCCCTGATCCGCTTCTCTATCTTGTTGCTCGCACCACCTGAGCATGGGTAGCCAAAACTCATGCCTTCTATGTCCCGACATATCCAAGCTGGCTATATGCTTAACAGAAAGTATCCAGTCATCATATCTGGGAGGAGCCTGGGCCACCCATTGCTTACATATTTCTCTGCATGCCAGTAATATTGCTAAGGGTGAGCGGAAATTGCGTAAGGGGCACGGAGATGGAACCACTCTCCGCACTCCCCATAGCTCCATTACACGCCGCCCACCTCCCACCCGCAGTATTAACAGTTTACAAAACATTATAAATAACATTTTAAATACCCTTACAAATACTGTGGGCGGGAGGCCAACTCCGTTCCGCCCGAGTGTGTGGAGATTTGCCTTGTTTCTCCACCTACATCGAAGGGGCAAATCTCCGCACATTCCATGGGCAGAACGGAGTTGTCTGCCTACCCCTAAATATTGCATAGAATATCAGCATTGCATGATTCTTGGTGATTTTAAGTTGTGGGTCCAAACATCCAAAAATAACGAGCAAGACACTTACCTTGATACTGATCTTCAGAATGCTAGACAAGGCCTTACTCACATCATTCCAAAATATCTGGATCTCTGGGCAGTACACAAACATATGCACATCGTCTTCTCTCATGCTACCACATTTCGGACAGGCTACTTCACCTCCTTTTCCAAACTTCAAAAGCTTCTGCGGGGTCCAATAGGCCCTGTGGATGGTGAAAAGATGATTTCTCATCAGGTATGCTGGTTTAACTATTTTATACATCATTGACATAGATACTTGCCATTGGTGTTCCAGCGAGGTCTCCGGCAAGCATCTTCCCCACAACTCCATTGCCAAAGTCAAAGCTCCATCCTCCAGTTCGATCATCAACCAGCATAAGATCGCGATTTCATTCTTCGCAACAATCCCTTGTGTGAGTCGGTCTTCGAGCTCATTTTGATCTCCTATTATCGTGCCGGGGGCTTGATATCAACTCTGTATTTGGAGGTACTTGAAGTTAGAGATCTTACGGTCTAACCTTTGTTTAAACATTTCCCAGGTAATCAATTGTCCTTCAAGTATTATATGCTACCCTGTAATACCAGCCTCATGTAATGGAGCAGCCAAGCCATATTTTGTCCATTCTGGAGAACCCGGGAGAATCTCAAATGGGGGCGAAGTATGGAAGTTTTCAGACCTTTTTGATCTTGTACCATGTCTCAGCGAGACCCTCTAAAATTTTTAGCCTGACCTTTTTGAAGTACTTGGGATCCACATATTTGTGTATGAAACCACATTCACCCCCCTCCTCCTGCCTTGACATCAATGCCAGTAGTCTCCCAATCTCTGAGTCTGTGGGTCTATTTAACAACACTTTCTCATTCTTTAGTAAGAATGCCCAAGAATAAAAAAGGAGATCTGGTAGTGCTAAATCTTCTTTCTCCACCCTCCTTCTCAGTTTCTTCCACGCTATCCTTGGGCCTTTGGAGGACCAAATAAAACTGCTAATATGACTTTGCATCTTTATGAACCATTCCTTCTTGAAAGGTAGGGGAATTGCATCAAAGAGAAAAGTAAACTTGGGGAGAACTATCATTTTTACCAAGTTGACTCGTCCGAATAAGGTGAGCGGAACATGAGACCAATTCTTCAATAGGCTGCCAACTTCTTTCTTAACTTTTTCAAAGTTTACTTTGGTTAGTTTTATGATATCTTGGGGGATCTTAACTCACCGGTATCTAATTTCCCCTCTGCTGGCATCATCCTCTACCTCCAAGTTCCAGGTCATGATCTCCGTCTTATCTCTATTGATATCCGTAGCCTGAGATCTTCTCAAAGTCTGCCGTCGGGGTCATGACACGGCTCAAGGTGTTTTGTAAGTGGGTTGTATAAATTAGTATATCATCTGCGTATAAACCTAATTTCTTGCTCCAGCCATTATATTGAAAACGTAAGATATCTGTGTCTCTCCTGGTTTTTCTGGCTAAGAGTTCAATGTAGAGATTGAATAAAAGTGGTGACAAGGGGCAACCTTGCCTCGTGCCCCTAGTGATCCGTACATAGTTTGTCAAAGAGCCCTTAACTAAAGCTCTAGCTTCTGGTGCTGTGTAAAAACCTGCCAGGGCTCTGTAAAAATGTTTCCCAAGGTTTAAAGACTTTCCCACCCCTTGTAAGTAAGCCCAGTTAAACCGGTCAAAGGCCTTAGTGGCGTTTAGTTCCACTACCGCAAGCAGGTGATCATAGGCAGTGGCCAGATCTATAGGACCGATCAGCGTGGAAGTCAGCTCCTTCAGTGATCTCCATCGAATAAAACCTTTTTGATCTTCATGCACAAGCTCAGCCATCAACCAATTGAGTCTATCGGCCATAATTTTTGCAAAGATCTTATAGTCGCAGTTTAAGAGCGATATTGGCCTGTAGGAGTCACAATTTTTAGAGCACTTGCCTGGTTTCCGAATTAGTGTGATGGTGGCATATTTCCATGATATAGGCATTTCAGCTCCTGTACACTTCATGAGGCAGGCCATCCGGTCTAGGGGTTTTCCCTTTCTTGACTTGTCCTATAGCCTGTTCTACTTCCCTCATATTGATCTCCCCATTCAGCAGTCCACTCCTATATGGTGTAAGGGGATCAGCCCAGCCTTGCCCTAACCAGGTCATCGCCTCTTCTTCAGTGGTTTCCAGCTCTTCCTGATAGACTTTGCTAAAATACCTGTGAAAGGCTTGCCGAATCTTTTTATTATCTCCAATTAGGGCCCCCGTCTGTTCACATTTGACCTGTTTAATCCTGTTCCTCACCTACTAATTTTTGGCTTTCCATGCCAGCAACTTGCTGCATCCCTTGCCATATTCAAAATGGGCCAACCGACTAATCTCCCACCTTTTTCTGACCCTATCTTGTAAACCTGCAGCTTAGATGTTACTTCTGTTATTCTCTGTAGCAATCCTTCCCGAACCCCCTCATCTACTCCCGGGTTGATCAGATCCCTTTCTATTGAGCGGTCCTCCTCCTCTAATGTTGAGACTTCTTTGTGATACTGCCACCTTTTTGCCACTGCTAACACACCCAGTCTACCCCTTAAAAAGGCTATATATGCATCGTAGAACATACCGGTTGACACAGTACCCCGGTTGATTTCAAAGAACTCTTTTGTCTCCTTATTTAATGCCTCTATAACTTCCTCCTCTAGCAAAGTTGTACGATCTATGGTCCATCTAGTTTGGCCTGCCCTCTCACATAACTTTAAGCAAAGCATCACAGCAGAGTGATCTGACAGATACACCACCACGTGATCGATTTCTTGTACCCAATTCTTCTTACTGCTATCTATTAGGAAGTATTCAATCCTTGACTGACGTCTATACTTTTTATTTTAAAATGTGTAGCCTTTCTGTGACCCTGCCCTCCGATGCCAGGTGTCACACAGGCCCAACTGCTCCATCATGTGTCTAATAAGCCCTGACATTTTGGGTTTTACCAAGGCCCTGCCGAGTGTGGATCGGTCTAGAGTGTAATCCAGAACAGCATTAAAATCCCCTGACATGATAATCAGGTCCGGAAAGTTAAGTAGTTTGGTGAGTAAATCCTCTCCTTCTGTCCTTTGTCTGAACTCCCCTCTTCCGCAGCCTGAGAGAATACACACATTGCGGACACTCCCTCTGTCCCCCCGCCCCTGATGGTTCCCAATATAGAAAGTGTGGTTGACTAACCCCTTCCACTCTATGTTTCGCTAGCTGTACTAATGTTTTACATGATCAACTGCGCTAGCTCAATCCATTACAATGTTGAGATCCTAAGTACTATCATCACTAACTGTCTTGTTCCTGTATAAATTTCCAATTCTGCTCTTGTAATTGGCTATTACAATTGTGTGCTCCTCATGTCACTGCTCCTTATGTGGGTACCCAAACACCAACCAAACTAATTCCTCTTGATTCAGGAATGGACCACATTGACGCATATTGTAAATTATTATCAATTAACATGTATGATGTATTTGTCCTTCACCCACAGTGACTGTTAATTACTGTTATTTTATTTCCCTAATTTCAACTCTTCAAAATCATGTCAATTTATGGAGCTCCCACCTACGTTGTAATCCTTTTTCCTTTCTGCCTCAGTCTGTCTTCACTAATCCCTTTTACTATCTCAGTGCGCGCTCTAGCGTTACAACCCCACCCCATCACGTGACTGGCCAAACGCTCTTAACGCGTCCTCCTTTGCGTTCACGTAAACACAGCCTGACTTCTGCCGGCATTCTACGATTGATTCCAGACACACTGACAGACCCATAGGCTGCCCTTTGTCCTACTTCCGTTAATTTATGAGTAAGTACTCCACTGCGAGCTTTCTATTTACGGCCGACTGGCAGCCCCATTTGTCCCGCATTGATGTGCACCCTCCCCTTGACCGGTTTCCTGCAGTAGGCATTCCGGAACACTTACCACCACCGCGCTTTTTCTTCAAGTGTCTTTCCGTTCAGCTCAGGACGTCATTAGCGCCCGCCTGCCTCAGGGTTTCCCGCTTTCACGTGCAACCTTCCCCTTGAATGATACCTTGCAGTAGGCATCCCAAACGATTCCCACCACTGCGTTGGTTCCCTTTAATGCCCTTACCATTTCCCGTAAGATTAATTTACTTTGGACTTTCCAATACCATTAAGCGCCATTAGTGCCTGCCAGCTCCATGGCCCCCCCTTCCAGCACACGCACGGCCTTCCTTTCCCGGTTCCCCTCCTTACCAGACACCTGCTATTGTCCCTTATCCTGACAAACACAGGACAGTAACATGGAACTTATCGCCTAATCGGTGAATACTTTACTCCTAATCACTGTCATCCCCCCGATCCATTCTCAACTAGACCGCACGTGAGATGACTGCATGATATATGTATCCATCACATCCAACACACACATGTTTACCTTTCACCTGCCTGCCTGAGCATCAGTTTCTTTTCCAACAGATATCCTTACAATTTGAAGCTCTTTAGTAGCTTACTTCACGAGGACTTTGCGAGGACTGGACTACTGCCTGGATTATTCACTCCTGGCTACAATGAGTGAGTCTAACTCATTACCTCCTAAGTGCATTTCTCACTTCCTTCTTCCTTTTAGGAGCCAAGACACACGGTTTTCTAGCAGCAGTCTTTTTAACCCTTGACTCTATCAGGGCTCCACCTCTACCCCTCTTTCCTTTTTTGGGAAACTACCTGTCCCTCTTGGTCCACCGAGTATACCGAGCCCTCCATATTTATCCTTCTTTCCCCAGCACTGCAACTGAACTAATGTAACCTGGTCCTGATGATGGCCTAAGACTTTTGCAGGCCGAAATGCCGTCGACTCCCACAGTGGAACTTTTGGCGCCCCTACCTATGGATACCCTACACATTTAAAATTGATTCCTCTTGTCATTTGTTGTCGCGGTATCCTGAACATGTAAATCGTGGTTTTATTTCACTTGTTGTTGCGCCCATCATTCTCACTGTTCATACCACGTTATGTGTCACTTCCCCTGTCACCACACTTCACGAGTACTTGTGCACAGTATTTTGTTGGTTACATGCCATTGAATGTAACACAGTGCTACTGACTCATGTGCTTGAACATATGAAGTTAATATGTCCAACATGTTTACTACATGAAATATATTTTGCATTTATTTGATTTGTTTCCCTGGTTTCTTTCCTTTTTGGATTCAATTCTGTCTAAGTAACTGTGTCATTACACATATATATATACTTGCCCCTTGAAACGATACCCTTGAGGCATTGTTTATTTGTTACAGATTATTGCCCTGGTCTCTTTAGGGTTTATGGGCTACCTCCTGTAGTCTGTTATTTTCCAGCCAAGCAAGCAGTTTTCCCGCCCTATCCCCTAGTTCATGTACCAGGTGCAGTGTAGCCTTATTTTTGGTCCTAGCTACTTCTGTTACTACATCTCTGTATTCCTGCTGTTTCAGGCATAGGAGGTGTGGTGTTGCGTGTCTACTTGCTCATCTTCTACTAGTTGGGATTCCAACTCCAGAATATCCTGCTCCAGCGCGTCTATCGTGGCATGCCTATTCCGCCTATATTCCACCATCAATGAGAAAGCTTGACCCCTGATCACCTCTTGTAGGCCTCCCAAAGTATCACTGAAGAGGTGACAGAGTGCTCATTTTCTTTGAAGTAGTGGGTCGTTAGTCTCAAAAGCCCCTCCCTTATGGCTGAAAGTTTGAGGAGCCAAGGGTTTACAGAGATTGTGTCCTTCATCCGTGGGGTGCCCCAGCAGTATCTTGCCCATGTAGGGGAGTGATCTGAGATGCCCCTTGCCAAGTGTCACACATCTCGGAAGTTCGATAGGGAGCGGGCTGATGAGATAAGAAATTCAGACATACTATCGTGGGTCCCAGAGTGAAATGTAAACTGTTGTGTGGAGGAGTTGAGAGCCCTCCAGACATCTACCATTCCCAACGCTGTTAACAAATCAGCCAGGTGTGTCTTTGAAAGGATTTGCTGCCTTGGGAGCAACAGTCCATACTGTCGCAGAGCGCCTTGTGAAAATCCCCCCCGATTAGGAAGTCACAGCCTGGTATTTGGAGCATAAGTGCACCCAGGTCTGGGAAAGTGGTGCTGTGTATGACTGGTGGGGCATAGACAGATATAAAGCTGATGCTCTCTACCTCCCATGTACCTGTAAACTGCATATCTACCCATTTTGTCCACCCAGGTCTTTTCAATCAAAAGGGGTAAACTCTTTCTAAGGAGAATCCTGGCCACTCGTGAGCCGGAGTTGTAGCCCGCGTGGGCCACCATTTTATAGCCCCAGCGATCGAGTGCCTTACATTCATAACCCAGAAGATGGGTCTCTTGCAGTAGGATGACATCTGGGGAGTGTTACTTGAGGTATTGGAGCACCCCTCATTTAATCTTATTCCCCAACCCGGTGCACATTCCAGGATAGAAGGTGGAGCTCTGGGGAACTTGTATCTACTCCAATGGCCATTTATCTCCAATGTGTGTCTCTTCCAACCCCCGCTATCAGATCCCGTTAAGCTGTCTCTCCGGGGCTTTATCAACCCTGCCAACCATGTCGGGACATTCAATGTGATATACGTAAACATAGATTCCTGTAACATGGAGAAAGTATCTAAAGAACCACAAAAGTCGATCAAGCCCCTCCCTCCACCCCTTCAATTTACTCTTACGGTATTAAACAATGATTTGTATAAACTTAACCAAAAAAGAACCCCCACCCTGATTCCCTGTATGACGGACCTGAAACTGCCCACCCCCCCAACTCTGCAGAGTGCCTGTCACCCCAACCCAACATGATCAACTTAGGTGGTTGTAGGCCTTCCTATCTACCCACAACCCTTGCCACAACCCATGCCCGGTTTAACGTGTAGCACCATCAGATTAGGTATCATATCATAGATCCTTGCCCTGACTCAAGTCAATGCCCCAAACATGGCATGCCTAGCCACCACAGGGGGGCTCACTGAGCTTCCGACACAGTCCCTCAGGTTCGATCCATATCCCGCCATCTGGCTATGAAGAACATATCAACCCCAAGTCCTGACACCAAATCGTCTCCTTTCAATGCAGGCATAGGGTTTGTGCGCCATTGCTGAAAGTCTTTGTCAAGCGGATAATCAGTCCTCCTGCCGCTGCTCCGTCTCTCCATCTTGTGTCGGTACATCTCCCACTGTCCGAATTTCAGCCATCTTTGATACTTTGCTCCCTACCCCTCTCCTTGCTCCACGTTTGGGGCCTCTAACTGGCCAACATCCTTTGAGCCACTCCCAGGCCTCCTCTGTGGTGGTAAAGAACCAGGCCTTGCGCTCTGATTCAATGCACAGTCTGGCAGGGAAGATCATTGAGTACTTTACCCTTCTCTCTCTCAGGGCCCTTTTCACATCTAGGAAATTGCACCGTTGTCTCTGGACTTTCAGTGTGAAGTCTGGAAAGAAGGTAATATGTGCATTGTCATACAATACTGGCTGTGCAGTTCAGGCCATTTGGAGCACAGGCTGGGTCCCGAAAGTGAAAAAGCCGGGCCTGGCAATCAGGGGTTGTGGGTGACCCCTGGCACCCTGTGAGCCCTCTCCATGGAGACAAACTTGGAGAGCCCCGGGAGCTGGAGGTATTTGAGGATAAGGTCCTCCACAAACAGGTCCACAGCTGGTTCTTCTGCGCGCTCAGGGATCCCTAAAATTTGAACATTATTTCGACGGGATCAGTCTTTTGAATCTTCCAAATGCACTTCCAAGAACTTGTTAGAGGCCTCCATTTCCCCCACCTGCGCCCTCAGGCACTTTGTGTCTTCCTGCAAATTTGCCGCCAATTTCTCTACTTCCTTGACTCATGTGCCCATATTATGTAGATCTGCTTGCATCAGGGAGACCTCCATTGTGACAGTGTCTATGCATGATGCTGGTGCGGTGTGAACTCCTTATATGGCAGCTATGTAGGAAAAAGGAGTCTCCTCTAGAGATTGCGGGATCTCGGAGGCTTGTGGTCCTGGAAACCCTCAGGGGTCTCGGTACCTCTGGCGAGCGCAAATATGTCTATTTTCGTCTGATGGGACCCCCGTGTGCTCTTTCCACCTGTCATCTAATTGGTTGGGTGAGATGGTGCCTGTGTGGGGCGGAGAGACACAGGGGTACTCACCGCCACCTGTCGGTTGGTGTCACTATGGCCCAACGCAGCCTCTTGTGTTTCTCCCTGTGTGGCACCTCCTTGGTACCAAAGGTCAGTCAGTTGCGGTTCAGTGGTTGTGGGACCTCACCTCAAACCACATGTTCCCCACCACACTAGGCAGCCCTCTACCAGGTCATGTTGACTGCAGTCTCCGAGGGACTATCACTGCAACGTGGGGGGAGGATTCTTAGTCTCTCCATGCACGAGGTGCCACCTGACCATCTCCCACTTTATAAGGGCAAAGTAGTGTCTTTCCTCTCTTCCCTACTATTATGGCCTCGTAAATGATGCTGTCCGGCAGTACAGGTCCTAAGGACTGGGTAAGAACTGTAGTGTATAGAGCGCTGCAGGGACCCAAGCCTCCTCAATAGGGTTCAACTGGTCTTGCAGAGTCTGACTTGCACCCCCCGAGCTGTCCGGGACACCTCCGTGGAACCAGTCAAGCCTCTGGCTCAAGGCCTCCCTGTGGATCTGGGGGCTACGCTGGCCTTCTATGGTCCTGCACTCGGGGCCTCGCTTTAAGTCAGGCGGGTTTCATGGCACCCAGGAGGCCCCGGCCGGACCTCCTGCTGAGCCAGCTACCACACAAGGACTCACGGTATTCCGGGGGACCACTCTTCTCTATGCCGCCGGCTGGGAATTCATTCTCCTCGGTGAGCACCTCCTCATTCTGGTTCAGGTACTGGTCGCACAGCAGGTGGGGTCGTCTTTGTGATGGGCCACTCTCGGCCAGGAGCACTCAGGGCGGCTTCAATCCCAGCGAGGTTTGCAGGTCTGCGGTCCTCCTGTATGGGAAAGGAAATAGAGGCCGTGGCTCCGTCCAAGACTCCAGGACATTCCGTGGGACTTGTCCCCAGGGTGTTGGAGCCGCGTCTCAGCTAACCAACTTTTACCACTACGCTGACGTTGCACAGATCCCCGGATGGCACTCAAATTAGTGCACGGATATTGGGAGATTAAGGCGGTAGGCTACGGAGCCGCTTCACGTCCCCCCACGTCTATGACTTTTAATTTGCTCCCTGCTGTTGGGAAGAAAGAATTGATAGTGCCTTCTTGACTTTTTGACTGTGGGTCTACAGCAGGGTGCTTGTTTTGTAACTTTATGGCACTTGATTAATGGTCTGGGTAATTTGGGGATAGTGTCTGGGGGCTTTTTTGATTGTATTAGTGTTGTGATTTCCCTTATTTTTGTATTTTCAGATGTTTGAGGCTGCCTCTGCTCAATCTACATAGCCACACATAACACATTTATTTTTGCGACATTATTTTGAGAATATGCTATATATGTTTTTTGTTATTCAGGGACTCTGATTGGGATTTCATCTACACATTTTGTACAAGGTTCTTTGCTCATTCAGCAACAGCTCCTAATGTTTAGACATAGCACAGTCGCACAGCTGCATCTCCAGCACAATAGGTTTATCATTTAAAATGTGTTTTGTCCTCTTGGGGGCCAGAGAGGAGAATACCAGCAGACACAACTGTTCTGGAATGACAGCAGTGCTTGGCATGCACCCCTATGTAAACTCAGTTTACACTCATGACGTGGACCCCCTAACTACATTCACCAGGTATAGGATAAAGGCCAATCCCAGAGATCACAAATATATCTGTGTTAGCAATACTAATTATTTTGTTTAGTTGCATCTGCCTAATGATTGCAGCACATTTGCTTCATAATATACGATGAGACAACCCAGAACATAACACACCCAACCTCTGTCATGGAAGCAATTCACATGCACACCCTTACATTAATTTGCTCACTCGTGTAAGTTAGTCCACACCAAATACCACCAAGTCTATGTAAGTTTAAAATGTTTATTTCAATTTGAGAAGGTCTGTAGTACACTGTTTTCTTAGCAGCACCAACCGGCAAATCAATAACATTAAAACAATATACATTGTTACACTTATACAGTTGGGAATTAAATCATGATAACTGAACAGTGGTGGAAGGCAGCACCACCATCCCATAGCAATTTAGTTTATATAAATTTATAAATGAAGATGTGAGTGAAGGGACCCCTCACCTCAGAAGAACCTAGTACTGGTAGTTGGTGCATCGTTCAGAAGCTCTGGTTCGTAGAAGGGAATCTTGCGTCTGTAATGCGAAAAAAGAAATGGTGTGCGTTAGTATATTGCAACTTGCAAGCATTTCTCAGCCGTGCCAAAAAGTGTAGCAACTATGGATAAGCAATATGGACTAACAGTAACAGTAGTACACCAGTTCTTCCTAAAAAAGTGGCTTGTTAATGTTTGTTGACCGCTTGTACGCAGCGCGTAGACTAGACAGTAGCAGTGTGAGGCACGTCATGTGGGCTCAAAGGTGTCTTAAGAAGCTGCAAGGTAAAGGTAACGTCACATGTGCATGGCTAGGGCTAATCAAGCAAAGGCTACAATGATCATATAACTATTAGTGTCTACTCTACTACTACCTGATTTGTACTAGTGATGTATGTTAGTATTAACTCATTTTTCAACCTTGCTAATGATCAATAGGGGGGAGGTGTATATGACGCCTAATAAATGTGTAATGTTTTCTAGGCGCACTACCGACCACCATTGCTGGGGCCAGCGAAGGCGACGCGGAGTGCGAGGATGCGGCAGTTGCAGATAGCAACGGAGCGGTAGGGGGAGTGGCAGCACCAGTGGCAGGCGGTGGTAAGTTAGATTCATAATCCTTAACTGTTGTTGAACTTGACAGCACACTCACTGCAAGGGTGTACTGTATGTATATGTATACTGCGTTACAACAAACAAATAATGGACGGAATGCTGACAATGCATACATTCTCCCCCAGTCAAGAGATCTGGGTTAAATCCATCATTCTTTTGCCCACTACACCACCCCAGTTTAGACATGGCCATATGCAAATCAGTCTTGACCCTGTGCCTCATGGGAACAGTCCAGCCCGAACTGCCAAGCCATGTCTTCCCTGGACCGGAATCAAGCATCCTAGTACCGGTTTCTGGCTATCAGACGTCATCAGCCAGGATAGCTTGACTCCAGTGGCGTAGTGAGCACGGGTCCCACGTCTGGGAATACCCATCCCACTTAGGGCGAAAAGCGTTACAACAAACAAATGATGGACGGAATGCTGACAATGCATACATTCTCCCCCAGTCAAGAGATCTGGGTTAAATCCATCGTTCTTTTGCCCACTACACCACCCCAGTTTAGACATGGCCATATGCAAATCAGTCTTGACCCTGTGCCTCATGGGAACAGTCCAGCCCGAACTGCCAAGCCATGTCTTCCCTTGACCGGAATCAAGCATCCTAGGACCGGTTTCTGGCTATCAGCCGTCATCAGCCAGGATAGCTTGACTCCAGTGGCGTAGTGAGCACGGGTCCCATGTCTGGGAATACCCATCCCACTTAGGGCGAAAAGCGTTACAACAAACAAATGATGGACGGAATGCTGACAATGCATACATTCTCCCCCAGTCAAGAGATCTGGGTTAAATCCATCATTCTTTTGCCCACTACACCACCCCAGTTTAGACATGGCCATATGCAAATCAGTCTTGACCCTGTGCCTCATGGGAACAGTCCAGCCCGAACTGCCAAGCCATGTCTTCCCTGGACCGGAATCAAGCATCCTAGGACCGGTTTCTGGCTATCAGCCGTCATCAGCCAGGATAGCTTGACTCCAGTGGCGTAGTGAGCACGGGTCCCACGTCTGGGAATACCCATCCCACTTAGGGCGAAAAGCGTTACAACAAACAAATGATGGACGGAATGCTGACAATGCATACATTCTCCCCCAGTCAAGAGATCTGGGTTAAATCCATTGTTCTTTTGCCCACTACACCACCCCAGTTTAGACATGGCCATATGCAAATCAGTCTTGACCCTGTGCCTCATGGGAACAGTCCAGCCCGAACTGCCAAGCCATGTCTTCCCTGGACCGGAATCAAGCATCCTAGGACCGGTTTCTGGCTATCAGCCGTCATCAGCCAGGATAGCTTGACTCCAGTGGCGTAGTGAGCACGGGTCCCACGTCTGGGAATACCCATCCCACTTAGGGCGAAAAGCGTTACAACAAACAAATGATAGACGGAATGCTGACAATGCATACATTCTCCCCCAGTCAAGAGATCTGGGTTAAATCCATCGTTCTTTTGCCCACTACACCACCCCAGTTTAGACATGGCCATAGGCAAATCAGTCTTGACCCTGTGCCTCATGGGAACAGTCCAGCCCGAACTGCCAAGCCATGTCTTCCCTGGACCGGAATCAAGCATCCTAGGACCGGTTTCTGGCTATCAGCCGTCATCAGCCAGGATAGCTTGACTCCAGTGGCGTAGTGAGCACGGGTCCCACGTCTGGGAAACCTCCCGCCATCCCTGTAGAAAATATTTAGACATGTCCAGGCGGAAAAGGGTTCAATATGGCGGTGGTGTCTCTCTCACCACACCGCCAGCCATATAATCTGCATTTTGGAATGCCATTGCATGGCGGCATTGCCGTCCGCCACGGAAAGGCATGCACACATTGCAGAGTATGCTTGGGGGCCCCCATGGAGGGTACCTACCTATGCTATGGTACCCCCCCGACTTTCAGAGCAAAACGTGACAGGCTCCGTGCGGGGCCCGTCATGTTGTGCTTGGAAAAGCAGCACAACATTTTAGCATTGCTTTCAGCAAAGCCAACCAGAATTTAAATTTAAAAAAACAGGGTGCGCCCGCCACTGTGCCGGGCGCATCATCCTAATTAATTGTCCCCACGGGACCCCCACCCTTTTTAGCAGTCGGATGGCGGGCGGACAAAGTCTGCCCGCTATCCGATATCGTAAGTAAGTATGAGTTGTTGGGGACGTTTGAAGAGTGAACTAGAAGACTAGAATTCCCTTTAATTGGTATAGGACTAGGAGCCGGAGTATTGAGTAACCAATGGCCTCATCTATCTGATTTCAACTCCGCTTTGAAAGTTTTATGGAGAAGAGCACCTGGTGCACTGTTCAACTAAAAAGTGTAAGACAGGTGGAAGGAAGAAGGACGGGCGACATTTAAAATGTTTTGTACTACTGTGCTTTATTTTATAGTGCTACTCTACCATGCCACTATGTGTATGAATAATTACCTTGTCCTACTGTTTTATTAAGACTATATTTTACAATTGTCTTGTTTTTTTCTTTTTGATACACAGCAACTCCGAAACTCAACCGGAAGGAGTTGGCCGCCAAGGCACGGCGCCGGAAGCTGGAGGCAATCCAGCAGGAAAACCGGCGGCTGGTGGTCCTAGCCGAGGAGGAGGAGGAGCCTGCAGCAGCAATTCAAGCCTCCTCCAGTGCCCCGGGCCCCAGCCACCGCCCTCCAGCGATACGGCGCCACCGTCTGGCGGCTGCCCGCCGCCACCGTGCCATCTCCGGTGCCCCCCCCCCCCACTGTGGCTGCAACTGCCGCGGCCTTAGACGCCGCGTCGCCCATTTAGAGGACGAGATGCGCCAGATGCGTGTCCTCCTCCAGTCCCGCCCCACCAGTTAGTCCCTGTCACTGCCCCTTTTTTAATTCCTGTTCTTGTTCTTTTCTCGTTTGGCGTTAGACTTTTTTCTACTGTGGACAGTGGTTGGGGTTAGGGAGGGGGGTGGGTCAGCTTTTGTGGGTTTAGTTTATTTGTGAGGGTAAATTAAATATATTTTTCTATGTTACATGCAATGTTGTTAATGTTTTGTAGGTGGGGTAACTGTTTTACATCACACTGTTTCCTTGCTGGTGCATGGCCGCCCATAGCCTGTGTTTGATTTCAATAATTTGCTGACTGTATAAGACACAAACAGATAGATGCGACACACCTCACTCATTGACTGGTCCTTCTAGTACTTTCAGTCTGTCCTCTAGTCTATGCATTCTTTGGAGTGGTGTGTGAAAATGAAATCATTGACAACATGTCCATTATTAATTCTGCCTCCCCCAAACTTCTCTCTTACCGGTGCTTGATGTTTATGTCCAACTGTGGCACAGCACTGGCTGCATGGTGAAGATGGTTTCCTTTTTCATACATGCCATGATTGGGGTGGTGGTGGTGGTAGTATAGTAGTAGTAGTAGACACTGGCAGGGTGACAGCATTTCCAAAAAAAGAAAAGGAGACAGTCAATCGCCTTTGAGAGACTGTTAGAGGAGTAGTTGAATGAAGTACATTACAGAACTTACCGAGCAACAATTATATGCTCAAATATTTGACAAAAAAACTGAATGGTGGTTATGAGGATAGCCTACTAGACAGAGTTACAAAGTTATAGTTGTGTCGACTCGAGTCACTTGACTATGCCTACAGTCTAATAGTTAGTGCTGTATATGAGGAATGACAACAAACAAATCCAATCAATGCCGGCAATTCATGCTGAGGTATATGTTCCTTTGTTAAATAAAATAACCTCTGAAATATCCTACTCATGGGTGGGCAAGCAGAAGAAGATCATCTCTCTGCATTGAAATTGAAGTAGTGTTGCTTTCACCACATCCGCCCCAGCAAGTGTGAGATTAAGTATTGGTGTACATTTAATTTAGTTACACCTCGACAATAAGTCACACAGCCCGGGGGAAGAGGGTTAGGGTTAGGGTTTGTTGAATGGATGGGAAGGGGGATTTTGGGAAAGGTTTGACATAGAAAAACAGTATGCATACATAGACAAACAAACGACAATCATTGAAAACTACCATATCCATATGTTAAGGGAGAAAAAGGCAATGCATGCATGATGATGAGACCCGGATTACATACACTTCTATTTCTTGTTCTGTTCCGGCCTTAATACTTTAACAGATAGCAAATAGAAATTTTAAATATTGGTAGTGAAGAATCGTAAACACAGAGCAAACCTAATGATGATTGATAATAACAACTCCAAGAACACACTGTTGTAAAGATTGTATACAAGATATTAATCAAATTATTTAAAAGAAGTTAAAAGTGGATACTGTTACTGTCTTATCCTGGTCAAAAATGTGGACTGGTTTTTTGCATCTCAGCATTCCTCTTGCTCCTCTCGTCCATCAATCTTGGGTGTGTCGCCTCGCCACTCGTCACTGCCCGGCTGGAAAAAAAAGGTGATTGATTGGTAAGGGAATTAATATGCATTGTAATGTTTTACAAAGTTTTGGCCAAGGCCCGGCCTGTAATTTTAGATTGAAAACCAAAGGGGATATTGAGAAAGAAAGTGAAAACAAATGCACAAGTGATGGTGTAGTGCAACAAGAACACTTTCCGAGGTGGCATGTATGCATATGCATCATATCTACTCTAGTCTGTTTCCAGCATTGACCTTCAACAGTAACAGGAGAGATCAGGCCCACAGTGCTTACCATTAGCACATCCTACGTTAACACATTAGAGTCCTTTTTTTTTCTCTCAAAGAGTTGGACAAACGCAAAGCACATTATCCATTCCAAACATAGCATTTTACAGTTTAAATTAGTAAAATCAATGCACTGCAGTCATCCCACCGCTACACTCTATTCAACTTCTACACAGACATTTGGGTCTGCTGTGGTCGTTGTTGACGTGTTTACCTTTAGGCTTTTCCGTTTTATGCCACTCCTGAAACATCCTCCTCCTGACTTCATCATCATCTCTGATACTTTTACTGACTGAAGATCGGCCTGCAGTATAAGTATAATTTTTATGACACAACAAGAGTAGAAATATAAATATTACTGACTTGAGTCATTCTTTATTGTGTACAGAAAGATAGATTACTACTAGTACACTTTGACATCACTTTGTGCACAACAAACAAACAACGCAAACACAAAGACCAATAGCTCAGAGTCAGGTGTCCAATGCATGCCATTAATTGTCATCATTCATTACCTGTTCCTTCTCATCTTAAGTTAACGGGCCGTCTCTTTCGCCATCATCATGATGGATGGTGCCGTTAAGTCACAGTCATTTGCATTGCGCAGATTGAGTGAGTCCCCTTCCTGTATTGAATTAAAAGCAATGTATCACCAAGATGCAGGAGAAGTACACATTTCTTGTTTGCAAGAAGGGGAAAATTAGTGTGTTCTGTAGAAAGTTGATTAGTGGCAGTGCACAATTACATCAATTCATGCGCAACACACACAACAAAACCTACATCATTCAGTCTGCGATTCTGCGGCCAATGCATGGCATCAATCATTACCTGTTGCATCTTATCTTGTTAACGCTGCAGGCCGTCTCTTTCGCCATCATCATGATGGACGGTGCTGTTAAGTCACAGTCATTTGCATTGCGCAGATTGAGTGAGTCCCCTTCATGTATTGAATTAAAAGCAATGTATCACCAAGATGCAAGAGAAGTACACATTTCTTGTTTGCAAGAAGGGGAAAATTAGTGTGTTCTGTAGAAAGTTGATTAGTGGCAGTGCACAATTACATCAATTCATGTGCAACACACACAACAAAACCTACATCATTCAGTCTGCGATTCTGCGGCCAATGCATGGCATCAATCATTACCTGTTGCTTCTTATTTTCAGTTAATGGCCAGTCTCTCTCGGCTCTGAAAGGAGGATAGCTATAGTAGTCATCTGATTCATCGTCCACTTGTTTTGGAAGGACGAGGAAAGTTTGAATTTGTTGTTACCATCATCCAATCATCATTCATGAGGGAAATGGAATTGAGCAGGAGATTCAGTATGATCGAGCGGAGGAGCTGGATTCTGAGGACTGTAGTGTTAAAATGGCAGACACCTGAAACTTGTATCTTAAATTAGAAGAGTAGAAGACGGTGATAATGGATTTGTTGCGATTCACAAGTTTATAACCGGAACGACAGACACATAAACAAAGGGGGAAAAAAGGGAGGAAGACAGTAAGTGCGAGCCTAATTGTCAGGGAAGCATAGCTCGTCCTCAAACTCTGGGGGATCTTCCAGTAGTAGGTAATCATCTGACACAATACTTCCGTCACCTGAGCCGCTGTCCTCATCTTCCTCTGTTGATTCATGCATTGTGTAATTCGGTGGTATGAAGTGCTGATTCATTTTGATCATTGTTAACCTCTCCACGTTTTTTGGAGATAGACTGGTCCTTCTCAAGGTTACAATGGAACCAGCAGCACTGAAAACACGTTCGGAAGAGACACTTGCGACAGGGCAAGCCAGATAGCTTATCGCGAGCCTGCTGAGCTGTGGCCATTCAGACCTTTTCCTATACCAATACTGCACTGGGTTTTGATCAACGTACACCTCTGTCGGGTCGTCCAGATAGGCCTGGACCATCCGCTCAATGTTCAGGGTTGCTCCTGGTAAGCTTTTGTGCTGTTTTTTCTGTGCATCAGCACTGTGCTTACAATAGCCCATCTTTACATACCAATCTGATAATGATTGTACTCGGCCTAATGATCCAGTTATTGTTTCTGTAGTCGATGGTGATGGTGAGTGTTGTGATTGTGAGCCAACCGCACTGCCCTCAGCCGACGAAGTTGCACTTGATTCTGCATGGCCTGCTTCAATATCAGTACTTGTTGTGGGTTGATGTGGCGGGCTTTTAATTAGCAGCCCTTCCTTTTCAAACTTAATGGCTGCTTCAGCTATACAACTTTTGTAGCGGGCAACATCATTGTCGGAAAAAGCAAGGAATGTCTTCACTAGTCCTAATTTTGCACGTGGATCCAGAATTGTGGCACAAATGTAATGTTTTTGTGACAACATTTTATTTTGTATCCTTACATTTTCAGTTAAGCGCCTGGATAAGCTCTCCACCAAGTCATGGGCTTGCCTTCTGTCCTCTACACCTTTGTAGGATTCAGATACATTATTCAGCTCATGCTCTAGCATTTGCAACAATGGGATAGCTTGGCCCGATGTACAGTCCTCCTTGCTGACTTCACGTGTGAAGACCTCAAAAGGAGACAGCATCTCAGTCAGGCATTTAATTAGGGTCCATTGCTCCCTCTGAAGGGTCATGCCTTTAACACTAGCATCACTGCTTCTGTACCAGACATATTCATGGAGTGACCTGTGCTGTTCGTACAGACGATCAAGCATGTAATACGTTGAGTTCCAACGTGTTGCCACCTCCTGGATGAGTGCCTTGACTGGCATCCTAAATTCACGTTGGATGATCCTCAGCTGCTTCCGAGCTTTAAAAGAATGGCTGAAATGAGTGCATATTCTTCGGCAGAAGGCCAGTAAATTGCTGACTATGGGTTCTTTTTTCAGAAAGTCTTGCACTATAATGTTTATGCAGTGTGCCAAACATGGAACCCTGAAATAGGAACCAAGTTCCATGGCCTTAAGTACATTACTGCCATTGTCTGTGGCAACAAAACCAATACCAAGGCCCCTGGGCCGCAGCCATTCCAAAACCTTGGTGCGAAACTCTTCTAAAATGTTTTCAGCCGTATGAGATTTCTCCATGGCGAACATGGCTACAGTTGCATGTTTCCGAGTACCTTCAAAAATCGCAGCTGTGTCAACAACACCTCGTGCAGATAGTTGATCTCTAACCCCCACAAAAGAGATCCAGTGTGCAGTGATGCACATGTAATCTGTGGCTTGGCAACTGCTCCACATGTCTGTTGTCAGGTGGATATTGTGCACAGCACTCTGCTGCAAACCTTGACCAACCAATTCCAGCACATCATGATGTAGTGCCGGAACAGCAATTTGTGCAAAATAGGACCGGCTGGGAACCTTCCATTTAGGGCAGATGGCAGACACAAATTCAAGGAAACCCACCCCTTCCACAAATGAAAAAGGAAGAAGGCCCAGCGCTAACATTTTAGCCAGCTTTGCATTGTACAATCGTGCCGTTGGGTGGTTGCGTTGGAACTGCCCCACCAACCTAAACATGCTCTCAATGGTAGGCTGGCTTACTTTCCTGTGCTGTTTTCATTAACCCACTAAGGCTCAACGACACAGATTGTCTCATTGAGGTAGTCGCCGGTCGCCTTGGTGTCTCAGCCTGACTCTGAGTATGGCTCTTACTGCGGTGCCACTCTGATGTTACTGAGGAGGATGTGGGCGTTACCACTGCAGTACTGGGGACAGGGCTAAAAATGCCTCCCTCTTCTTCACCTTCCACCACAATAATATCGCTCCCTGACCAACTTCAATGGGTTGAGTTTTTCTACTTTCTTTTAACTTAAGTAGGTGAGCCTCCCACACGATATTGTGGTGTATTCTGAGATGACTTGCTTGTCCTCCGGTACCATAGTTTGTACCAAGCTTACCACGCCGAACACCTTGGCGACAAAGTGAGCATATAGCAACGTTCTCCACTCTCAGACCGAGCTGGTGGGACCCAAGTGTCATCACGATCATCAGAAGCGGGGCTTGAAGAAGAAGATGATGGACTAAGCCTCCTTTTCCTTGCTGGTGGTCTGGAAGACAATTGATCTTCTGAAACAGTGGTTTGACTTCGCTCCACTTTGTCTGCAGGAAGCTCGATTTCCTGAAATGCCCCTACGTCAGGAGCAACAACTACTATGGTGGTCTGTTGCGGCGGCTGCTGCTGTTCTGGTTGCGGCGGCTGCTGCTGTTCTGGTTGCGGCGGCTGCTGCTGTTCTGGTTGCGGCGGCTTGACACTGATCTGCTGAGTTTGCGCCTGCGTTGAACTTGATTGTGTACTACTTTGCGGTAATGACATTTCTTGAACATCGCTGCTCGTTAGTAGACTGGCTACCTCTGCGACACTAAAGCCCTTGGGCCTAGGTTGGTGGGGTTGGACTACTGGTGCTGAGGTGCTGCTCCCAGCTTGGTTCCCGGACAACGCTGCTGCAGGCGTAACTTTTTTGGTGCCAAAAAATACATTGGCCGGCACACCAGTCGTGGTTAATGGCACTTCCTTTTTCTGTTCCTTCTTCTCACCGGCAACTTTCTTGGTACTGGACCTGGTACCTTTCTTTGGGGCCATCTTCTTCAGATGTCAGGCAGGAGGCAGATGCACAACAAGTTCTGGTCACACGTGGGCGTGATGCGCAGCAGGACTTCTGTCTGGCTGGCAGTACAACGGGTAGCCAGGTGATGCCGATGACACCTCCTACTCTGTCTTTTGTGCACCTAAAAGCAAAGAAGACAGGAGAAGAACATCAGTGAAATGTTGCATTTGTTGTTGTGGTTCAGTTACTTAGTACTGTACTAGTGCAAACAAAAGATAGTCTAGCCATTTATGACTATTTTTTTTAACTAGAGCTATGTTATACTACTAGTACTGTGTACAGCCACACACTACACTCTCAGGAAGGATAGGAAAGTTAATAATAAACAACAAAATAAAAATCTAATGGAAGTGGGGTGGACCATTGCATTATTTGAGCATCTCAGCATCCATGGAGCTGCTGCTGGCAAAGGGGGTGGATGGACGGAAGCAGTAAGCCAAAGAGCCAATAGGAAAACCATGCAGGCCTATGGCAAACGCAGGACACTAATACTCACAGTCCAAACACCCAAAAAGGCCACCACCCACATGGACACACACAAATCACAAAGAAGCCGGGGGCCTGGGAAACACCAGGAGCTGACAAAAGGCCTGTAAAAGCCAGGTAAAGGATGCCTGCTAAAGCACACTGCTCTGACTTTTTAATGCAACAAAATGTAAATACGAACATTCACAGGCCCCAAAAAGCTCTGCAGGGTGCATGCATTGCACACCAACACACCAGTGGCCAGACACATAAAAAAAGCATGGATTGTCTTTAAGACAACCAACATCAGCAAGGCCACCCCCCAAAAAGCACACTTCCCCAACTCAATCCAATGCCATCCATGCCCTAAATGAAGTCTAAATTCAACAGATCGCATAGAAAACACTTGATCAATAAAGCTGTGGCTACCTGCTCTGATCCTAGTGGATGAAAAAGCAGGCCTGTTGGCAGGCCAGGCAAGCTTGCAGGCCTAGGCCTCAAAATGGCCACCAGCCACATGGCCAGGCCCAACAACATCAGCAAGGCCACCCCCAAAAAGCACACTTCCCCAACTCAATCCAATGCCATCCATGCCCTAAATGATGTCTAAATTCAACAGATCACATAGAAAACACTTGATCAATAAAGCTGTGGCTACCTGCTCTGATCCTAGTGGATGAAAAAGCAGGCCTGTTGGCAGACAAGGCCAGGCAAGCTTGCAGGCCTAGGCCTCAAAATGGCCACCAGCCACATGGCCAGGCCCAACAACATCAGCAAGGCCACCCCCAAAAACACACTTCCCCAACTCAATCCAATGCCATCCATGCCCTAAATGATGTCTAAATTCAACAGATCACATAGAAAACACTTGATCAATAAAGCTGTGGCTACCTGCTCTGATCCTAGTGGATGAAAAAGCAGGCCTGTTGGCAGACACGGCTAGGCAAGCTTGCAGGCCTAGGCCTCAAAATGGCCACCAGCCACATGGCCAGGCCCAAACACATCAGCAAGGCCACCCCCAAAAAGCACACTTCCCCAACTCAATCCAATGCCATCCATGCCATAAATGATTTCTAAATTCAACAGATCACATAGAAAACACTTGATCAATAAAGCTGTGGCTATCTGCTCTGATCCTAGTGGATGAAAAAGCAGGCCTGTTGGCAGACAAGGCCAGGCAAGCTTGCAGGCCTAGGCCTCAAAATGGCCACCAGCCACATGGCCAGGCCCAACAACATCACAAAGGCCACCCCAAAAAACACACTTCCCCAACTCAATCCAATGCCATCCATGCTCTAAATGATGTCTAAATTCAACAGATCACATAGAAAACACTTGATCAATAAAGCTGTGGCTACCTGCTCTGATCCTAGTGGATGAAAAAGCAGGCCTGTTGGCAGACAAGGCCAGGCAAGCTTGCAGGCCTAGGCCTCAAAATGGCCACCAGCCACATGGCCAGGCCCAACAACATCAGCAAGGCCACCCCCAAAAAGCACACTTCCCCAACTCAATCCAATGCCATCCAAGCCCTAAATGAAGTCGAAATTCAACAGAGCACACAGAAAACAGTAGATTAATAAAGCTGTGGCTACCTGCTCTGGTCCTAGTGGATGAAAGCAGGCCTGTTGGCAGACAAGGCCAGGCAAGCTTGCAGGCCTAGGCCTCAAAATGGCCACCAGCCACATGGCCAGGCCCAACAATATCACAAAGGCCACCCCAAAAAATACACTTCCCCAACTCAATCTAATGCCATCCATGCCCTAAATGTGCTTGAAAATGAAATACATTAAAAAAACAAAAGGAACAGTTGCTTCATCATGCAAACACACCCATGAGGCCATGCCCATGGCTAGCTCGGGCCTACTACTACAACCCACAAAATTAAAAAAAAAAAAAGGAATGATGATAATTAATTAATTATCAAAAATAAATTGTAGTTACAACAACTGCAATGCCCATATTCAAACACAACAACCACTTACATGCAAAATATCCTATTCCAAAAATCCTGAAATCCAATTGCAATGGTGCAGCAGACAAAAAGAGTGATCTTTCCAGCTCCAAATCCAAAGGCAGAATGAGCAGGAGATGGACAAAGCACTGGGAGGAGCCTGCTGGACAGGAACAGGAAGTTGGAGATTCTGTGTCACTTCCTCCCTCTCTCCACCTTTTAAAAAAATGACTCCTTGCACAAAAAAGGAAAGCCAAAGGTCAATGTAAGGAGTTCTTTTCATCCAAAATCAGCATTTGCAGATGGTTTCATGCTGCTAGAGCCGATATTCCTCTCCAAATTGAAAATTTTACGTTGTTGAGTTCTCGAGCTTCACTTTACTTCCGCCGGCGTGACGAAAACGACATTATCGCATTCTCTTCTTTGTCCCTGTCGCGTTGGTTATGACGTGTTCGCGGTCTCTTTCTCCTGTTCGCGTTCGATTACACGTGCCTGCGTCCTCATCCTCTGGCTCGCGATGTAGAATGACATGTTCGAGATCTCAATCTTCTCATACTGCCGCGGTGCAAGATCGCGAGAAGAAAGACGTGATCGCGCGACAAATGACGTGATCGCGTGACAAATGACGTTAATGCGGCCGCAAACTCTCGGGAGACAGCGCAAAATGGCTACCAAAATCCAACATCTCGTGGAGAACGCGACCGGGTCAAGAAAACTTGTCGGAGAACGCAGGGATTCAGGTAAGGCGATCGCGCGCGCGCGAGAATGTATTATTTTACAGCACGAGCAAGAAACAAATTATCGCTAAGCTGCGGAATGCGGAAATTTTGACATTTTCGCGCTTTCCGCGGAACGCGAAAATGCCAAAATATCGTAATTTCCGCGAACGGAACGGAATTTTGGCCCAGGCCTAGTTATTTTACAGACTATACATTAGCATTACCACCTATAGGATCCTAACCTTAAATATCAGGGCACTCCACCACTTGGTCGATAGACCAATTAGTTGGACTGGTTGATGGTGACTTAGAACCAGCTAAAACACATTTAAGCCTCAGAATCCTCTAATCTCTTCATTGAAAAACCAGTTAATCAATTATTTGTTTATCTAAATTTTGTTTGCAATTAATATTAGCATTTTGGTCAGTCAAAGTTTAGAATTTTGTTCAATCAGCACAAATCGCATGACATTTATATTTACCTATTCTTGCTATCGGGATTTTTCCTAATTCATTTGGCTCTGCATAACCAAATTTAGCCGTTTAATTGTCCCAATAAGCAGGCCAAAGCTCAAAGTCCGAAAGTTCTTTGCTCAGCACGTTACAGTCCCAAAGATCTCCAAAGGACCAGGTATTGTGCAAGCCTCTGTCATCGCCTGTGGGGTCGATAGGGGTGTGCAGTCATCGAAAACCGCAGAATGCTAGCCCCTCCCTGTTCTACTACCCTTTTTATAATATTCTTAGACTAAGGAAACAGATGATTGGTCAATTTGATGAATTTTGTAAGATCATCCAATTTTCACATCAGTCTGGGTTCTCATGGATTTTGCTGGTTCACTTTCTCTGTCCATGTCATCCTCATGTAATATTGTAAAGTTTTGTTTGTATGTCTCAATTGTTCATTTAGGCCAGATTTTACTGACTGAAGTTTGGCAGTCCTCCATGTTCCTATCCTTGACCAGGAACACTGTGCTGACTTGAGGTTGCCTGGAGGTCTACAGAGCCATCCGAGTCTGCGCAGTAGGCATCGCGCTCACGAGACGGTGGCCACTTCTGAACTCCATTTTGGATGCCATGTTTTGTTAGGCCCAAATGCCAACTTAAGCAAAACAGACACAAAAGAATAATTAATATACAGAAATGAAGAATCTAATGTTAAATCCTCACTAATTCCTTTATATGTTAGTATTTTCCTAGCTTTTAGCGACATTTAAAGCAATAAAACTCACCCTTCGGTCCAAAACGGGAACGCAAATATTACAAAAGTGACATAAATCATGAGATATCCTATTACCACACATACTACTATTAATAGGCGTACAAGTTTTAGTTATTAGAGTTATTCTGCCATGCAAATAGCAATAAGTCCCACGTGTAATTGGTGTTTAATAAAGGTGCAAATTGTTGATTAATATAACACATCAAAAGTTAATTCAAATTATAATATAAGTAGGTTATGTAATTAGTATTTTCATGCAAAATAGAGGAGGTATACAAAATTTTGCTTTACCTGCTCCATCAATCCCCCCTTTGGTGATTTTTAATATCACCACAAACACCCTTAAATTCTGATAAAATTTGCAGTTGAAATGAATACAGTTCTCTTTACATTTTGTTAGATCACATAATTGTTTCCCCTGTCTCTTCCTCTTTTGTTTTCTTATACACATTCTCTTTCCATTCTTCTAATTCTACCTCTTCCATTTAAAATAGAATAGAAGAAGCATTTATAGAGCGCATGGCTACCCTGAGGCCTCCCAGCGCTAGGAAACCAGACGACCAGGCAGATCAGATTATACCATAGGAAAAAGGTGCGTTTTCAGAAGCCGTCGAAAAGGCAGGTATTCTTCCTCCATACGGATGGAGTCTGGGAGGGTGTTCCATGTCTTAGAGGTGACATAAGAGAAACAACAACCTCCACATCTCGTCCTGGCAATTCTTGGTACCATAGCGAGGCGCTTATTTGCAGAGCGCAGATGCCTTCTGGGGTGATATGGAACGACTATCCTTCGAAGGATTAAAGGGCCATTCGCGGCCATGATCTTATGCGTGACACAGAGGGCCTTAAATTTAATCCTTTCCGAGACAGGAAGCCAATGTAGCTGTCTAATTGCACTTCTTGCTGATTCTCTCCGAGGAATTTTCAGGAGGATTCTGGCCGCACAGTTCTGGACCTTTTGTAGTATGCCTATTGTGAACTGGGGGGCTCCTAAATATAACGCATTAGCGTAATCCAAACGTGACAGAATCAGTGCCTGGAGGAGTAGTCTTCTTGCTTGAAACGGGAGAAGGGGCAGAATCTTTCGTGCTGACTTCATAATCCCGAAGCAGCACCCGGCTACCTTCTTAGCCTGAATCTTCATGTCAAGTCTAGTGTCCAGCCAGACTCCTAAGCTCTTGATATGATTTTTGGGAATCGGCGGATCTCCCATACAACCAGGCCATGCCAACGGCATGTCTGGGAGTAAAGGTTTACCAAGCAGCATAAGGTCTGTTTTAATTCCATTAAGCTGGAGACAGGACTTTTTCATCCAAACGGATATTTCCTCAAGGCACCTGGAAAGATTGCTTCCTGGTTGTCCTGCGTCTTTAAGAGAGACAATCAGCTGAGTGTCATCGGCATACGTAACAATTTGTTTTCCAAATGCCTCTACAATTTTGGCTAAAGGACACATGTAAATATTAAAAAGAGTGGGGCTAAGTGATGAGCCCTGAGGTACTCCACTCTTCAAAGGCACAGTCCTGGAGGTAACATTCTCCTCGAAAAGCTGGAATGTCCGACCTTCCAGAAAAGAGGCAATCCAACTCAGTGCGGTACCGTTTATCCCCATCTCGTGACATCTTGCAATAAGAATTTGATGGTTGACGGTATCAAAAGCCGCACTGAGATCAAGGAGAATTATTGCAGCTGATCCTCCTGAGTCCATAATTTTCCTTGCCTCTTCCACTACGGCAATCAGAGCAGTTTCAGTGCCCTGACGAGATCTAAAACCAGTCTGTGTAGAGTGCAGGCAGTCATGTTCCTCTAAATAGGTGGAGAGGATGGAATTAACATACTTCTCTGCTATTTTAGCTGTTCCCGGGAGCAGGGAAATAGGGCGATAATTTGCCATTACCTCAGGATCAGATCCAGGTTTTTTTAACAGGGCCTTCACCATTGCTTCCTTCCAAAGTGGAGGAACCTTGCCTGTTGCCAATGAAGAGTTAATACGAGTTGCCATTACAGGGGCTACTTCTGAAGCAACCTTTTGCAGCACCGTGGGAGGCTCCTGGTCCTTAGGTGAACCTGATTTAAGTTTATTAAGTAAGGTCGTTGCTGTATCTAAATCCAGGGGCGGGAAAGAGACCAAGCTCTGATCTCGACGGATTCTAATATCTTTCGTCAAAGCATCGAGGTCAGCAGTAGCGACTGCCGGAAAGGCTGAGTAAATCACTTGTACCTTATCCTGAAAGTACTCTGCTAGATTATTACAGCGACCTTGTACATCAGTGGGGATCGTTGTGGTGAGAGGAGGGATAGTCAAAGATTTAAAAATTTTTAAAATTTCTCTAGGGGAATTGGGCGCAGATAAAATCTTTTTTTCATAAAACTTGGATTGAGTTTTCGTGATCTCGGCTTTATACCGTTTTATTGCATCACGATATACTTTCTTTTTCTCAGGTGAAAAGTCTTTCCTCCATTGTCTCTCGAATTGCTTACATTTCCGTTTAAGGTCTCTCAGTTCCCTAGTGAACCATGCAACTTTCTTTGGGCCCTTTTTAATGTCCCTGAGACTTAAAGGGGCTAATACGTCCAATGAATTTTTAATCCAGTGATTAAATTGCAGGTTTGCCATTTCAGGGTCAGGGTCGAGAAGGGGGCGTGTTTCTTTGAGAATGGTGGTCCATTCTTCCACGGAAATATTAAACCAATTCCGATTCAAAATTTTGGAATGGTTTTCAGCCTTCCTACTCGTGAATGCTGACCAGGAGAGTGAAATTAGAAAGTGATCCGTCCAGGGGAGCGGCTGAGGGTCGTCTACCTGGATATGGGTATTAGTAAAAATCGGGTCCAACAGGTGACCTTTGACGTGCGTTGGGCCTGTCACTTTCTGGGAGAGAAGTAGCGCCTCTAAGGCATCCGATAATTCCTCCACATGCGTGGCATCGCGGGATTCAAGATGTAAGTTAAAGTCTCCCAGAATAGTGAGATTAGGCAGGGAGCTGACCAAAACCGATATATTATCCACCAAGTCCTCAAGAAAAAATCCTATTGCCCCTGGGGGGCGATATATTAACATGCCTGAGAAGGTGCAAGTGGGTGTGAAATTGATTGAAAAGGAAGAACTTTCGCAATCCCGGAGGAGCCCGTCCGAGATCCTACAGCTAAAAGAGTCCCTATGAATAATAGCGAGCCCTCCACCTCTTGTATGGGGGCGATCTTGCCTTTGCATGATGTAACCTTGGGGAAGTGCCTGGACGACCGCTGAATTAGAACAGTCCGTGAGCCAAGTCTCCGTAAGGAACATTACATCTGGTCTGGTATCTTCTAGGAGCAGTCTCATCTCTAACGAATGTTTTGACAATGAGCGGCAGTTTACTAACTTCATTTTAAAATCAATGTTTACAGGACAGGTCTTTCCTGCCTGAACCTTAGGCTTTAGGGAGAAATTGCATTGAACACAGTGATTCTGGTCAAAGGGGGGGCCCAGACAATGATGATAATTATGCGTGTTCCTTTCTTTCTCTCTCTTCTTAATAGCTTCTCTTTTTATATGTTTTTGTAATTTTCTCCTTTTACTACATAAACATCCTAGTTTCAAGATTAATACTAAAATAATCACACATGTTACCGAAAATAAAACCTTACCAATAAAAGTACTACCTAATTTTAGTAAAAATCCTTAATAGTAGAAATCTTTTTTCCAATCTTTTACCAAATCCCTTCATCCTCCAGTGGAACAATCTCCTCATGCAAATCAGTTATATTCTTTATGTACGTCTTTAAATCTTGACTTTCGTCAGGAATATAAGTACAACAATGTTGAAACTTCAGCATTCCACAGACTCCACCCTCTTTTGCCAAAATTATATCAAGGGCAAGTCGATTTTGCATCACCATGGCTCGCATGGCAACCATTTCGGTATTTGCCACTAAAGATCCTCCAGCAGTGCTTGTTGTCAAGCGATCCACTACTGTTGATAATTTTCTACTTTTATGTGCATTCAGAGATATTCCAACTGCTGGTATCAGCGCTCCAAAAATGTCTCCTACAATTTCTGCCCAAGATTCTCTTCTTCTACGTGTTAGTTGTCTACCTATCTCATGTACACCATCTTTTCCTCTTCCCACATGAAATATCTTTGGGATCAGGCCTAAATAACATGTGCCATACCAATGATCGGGTAATCGATAATAAGCTTTGTTCCCGCAGATAAAATATAATCCAGGAAATACCGGATCATTTCCTCCTTTAAATCCCCATCCACCCATGATTCTATAAGTATCATGGCAATCACTTGCACCTATGAAATAGTTATCACACACAGTTTGATTTCTTCTTATACACAATTTCCCTGTCTGAGGCCAATCTAAAGCCATTGCTGGACTAGCTTCTCCTTTCAAATGTTTTTCTCTTTCAACATCCCAAACTGTCTTTTCTCCTTTTCCCTCAGGTACCTTCTTTTGCATTTTTATTCTCCTCTCTTCTACCATATCTAAGAAAGTTTTCTCTTCTCCTTTCAGACTACAAGTGAGATTATTTTTTTAATACTGACTCTAATGTTAATTCTCTAGTTTCTACGAAAAATTCACCTAACACTTTACCAGGTTTTACTTTATTCAGTTTATGGACTATAGGTACTTGTGAAAATAATGTTATCTACATCTGAAAAATAATATTCTAGTTTCCCTGTTTTGTAAAACAAACCTGCTAATACGCTACATGTTATTCCATATGTCACTGGAAGGTGATGGTACGTGACTCCCTCAGACACTGATGCAGGCAACTGCATGCATACAAAGAAATCTCTCACATCCATTGTTTTTACATATTCATATAATAATTTTGAGAAAACATTGTTAGAAAAATCAGTTATGGACCTATCTTTATGTAAATAATTTCAATCTATTTTAGTCAGATAAATCTTCTGAATCTTTTCTACATCAGTCTTATTCTCACTATGACCTTCTATTGTTTCTACTGTAACTTTAAATGAAATCATTAAAGCCAACACACTCCACAGAAGCATTATTAATCCTGTACAACAACAACACATTTTGCACCATCTTCGAAGGAACACACACGTAGATTTTCTACTTTCTGTGTTTGCCATTTCAGAAAATGATCAGTATCTTTTGACTTAGACTCGTCTACTTCACAACTAGTTTTGTCAAAACCCAAGGCTCTAAGCACCTACTTGATTCTTTTATGTTATGTCTTTTATTCAGTAATTTTCAAGTTTCTTTCCTGGAGCACTTTTGTTTCTTCAATTTGGCATTTGATCATCTTTCACTTTTCTCTCACAATCTTGATTCAGAATTTTCTGAACATCTGTCTCTTCCCCGATGTCGGACAAGATAACTCTCAGGATTTCCGATTCTTCGTCGTCCTCAGCCACTTCTGATATAGTCACCTCTGGATCCCCTTGGCTGTCTGCCTCTTCTTGTACTTCAGGAAGCGCCACATATGACCATTCTGGTGACTTATACTTCTGGTTAGGCTTTCTAATCCGGCTGCTTTCTTCTAATGGTGTCTGTTCAACGTCTTTTGATTTCTCTTGGCTAGACACCTCATTCACTTGTTCAGCTCTGGATGACTTTACTCGTGTCAATCTGTATCTCATTCTCTTTATCTTGTTTGGCCAAACTTCATCCTTTGCTGGCCTTTTCAATCTGTTTCCCTTTTCATTTCTCTCAGTTCCCCATGCTCTTTTCCTCATGACTCGACCTTCTGGTACTTCTTCGTCACTGTCCTCAGATTCAGTTCCAACTTGACTCTTACTTTCAGTAGTCCTTCTTTCCACCACTTCCTTTTTCTTATCTACTTCTGTCCTCCTCGTGGTTCTTCCACACAATCTTCCTGCTGACTAACTGTCCCTTCTTCTACCTGGATGTATGGTTTCCCTACATCTCCTTGGGGGTCTTCCGCAACAATCTTTCCCTCTCTCTCTGTATCTGGTTCCTTACCATCTACTTCTGTTATTTCAGGTGGAATTTTTCTTGCCTTTTCATGCGTAACTTCTTTATCAAGAATTTATTTGACAGTTTCTTCACTGTTTTTGTTTACACTCTTATGTACTTGTACTGGTTCTGTGTCTGATTCTGAACTGATGTCAGAAATTTGCAATTTTCTTCTTAATGGTAGATTCTCTGGTGCTACAACTGAACTTGGTTCTGATTCCCCCCTCTCAGGAGTTCGTCTTACTCTTATTTCTTCTGTATCTGATTCGGAACTTGTATCAGATTTTTCAAAGTATTCTTCCTCTCTGTTATCCACTGGATTTGGAATTCGCAAAGGTATGACTAGCATGAATCCAATTCTTCACTCCTGCACATTTTACAGCTGTCGTCGTGGTCAGGATCACCTGACGTGGTTTACCCTCCCTTGGGACCAAACAATTTCTTCTTCTATGCACTTTGATTCTTACCCAGTCACCTGGGCTCAGATCATGAGCTGGCTTCTTTTCAAGAGTGGTTGCATCCGATCCAACCTAATGAAACACAGAATGAACGGAATCAGCCAATCCCTTGGAATAATCCAACACCAAGTCATCAGAAATAGGCAATAGCTTGTTGACAGGAATGAAAACATGTCTCATTGCTCTCCCCATCACTATCTCATGGAGGACTTAAGCCAGTATTCCTATCCGGAATAGATCTAATAGTCATGAGTACCAGTCACCTAAGCTCAGATCATGAGCTGGCTTCTTTTCAAGAGTGGTTGCATCCGATCCAACCTGATGAAACACAGAATGAACGGAATCAGACAAACCCTTGCAATAATCCAACACCAAGTCATCAGAAATAGGCAATAGCTTGTTGACAGGAATGAAAACATGTCTCATTGCTCTCCCCATCACTATCTCATGAGGACTTAAGCCAGTATTCCTATCCGGAATAGATCTAAGAGTCATGAGTACCAGAGGCAAGACATCAGGCCATTTCAAACCTGTGGCTAAACACATTTTTCCCAATCTGTTTTTAATGGCGCCATTTACTTGTTCCACCACACCAGAAGCCTCTGGGCGATAGGCACAATGTAGTTTTTGTTCTACATTCAATGCTTCACAAATTAATTTCATGATTTCATTATGGAAATGTTTTCCTCTATCTGACTCGATCGTGACTGGAAAACCAAATCTGGGAATGAACTCTCTCAATAGTAGCTTTGCTACTGTAATTCCATCACTCCTTCTAATTGGGTATGCTTGCACCCATCGAGAGAACAGACAAACTATCACTAGAACAGACCTCGACCTGTTGCAAGGGGGCATTTCAATGAAGTCAATCTGCATTCTTGTGAAAGGCCCTCCTTCTCGTCCTATCGTTCCCAGACTTACCACTGTTTTTCTTCCAGGATTGTATTGCTGACATATAAGGCATCTTTGACAAAGGCTTTCAGCTAGAAGTCTGAATTTTGCATTATACCATGTCTGTTTGAAAAGTCTGATCATAGCATGTCTTCCTACATGTGCTTGTCCATGATACATCCGTGCCATGGTAGAAACCATGCTATCAGGCATGACTGGTCTTCCATCCCGATAAACCCACACATGATCTGTCTCTCGTGGTGCACATCCTGCTTTTACCCACTGTCTCCTTTCCTCATCTCCTGCTTCTTCTTGTAACTGCCTCACTTCTTCCCATGTATTCACAGTGTTAGTAAACAGCAAGGGACATGAATTCATTTCTTTTTCCCTACCACGATTAACCGAATTCTGATTTCATGCACAATATATCATTGGCGAACTGATTTCCCGCTGAAATGTAATCAGCAGACTTCGAATGCGCAGCACATTTCACCACTGCTAATTGCTTAGGCAGCTGTATCGCCCCAAGCAATTTTCCAACCACTTCAGCATTTCTTATAGGAGTTCACTCGATGTCAAAAACCCTATTTGGTATCAAATCTGCCCAAAGTCATGCACCACACCAAAGCCATACTGACTATCAGTTATCACAGTCACTCTCAGACTCTTTCCTAACTTGCATGCTCTAGTTAATGCAAAAAGTTCAGCAACCTGGGCTGATTTCACTCCTTTCAGACAAGATGCTTCCAGTACAGCTGCTACCGTACATACTGCATACGCTGCGCTCAAAATTCCCTCATCTGTTCTTAGGCATGATCCATCAACAAAAATCACATAGTCACTTTCTGTCAAAGGTACATCTTTTATATCAGGACGTGGTTTGATACACAAATCAAGCACTTCCAAACAGTCATGATCCACGTCATCTCTGACTTCCACATTCTCAGCATCAGGTAACAGTGTTGAAGGGTTCACATTCAGACATTTTACAAGGCTCACATTCGTTGCACCCAATATGACTTTCTCATATTTAGTTAGATGACTATGCGTCATAAACTGAGTGCGGCTCCTAGTTAAAAGGATCGCTACATCATGAAGCACAAACACTCTCACTCGATATCCCATCACAATTCCTTCGCTCTGTTCCAGACTCTTACAAGTTGCTGCTACAGCTTTCAAACAACCAGGCAATGCCACAGCTACAGGATCTAGTAAAGCTGAAAAATATGCAATTGGTCTTCTCAATTTTCCATGTTTCTGTACTAGTACGGAAAGTGCACATCCATTTCTTTCGCTGCAATAGAGTTCAAATTATTTCTCATAGTCAGGCATGCCAAGAGCTGGGGCTTAACACAAACCGTCTCTCAATTGTTTAAAAGCCTTCAACTCTTCCTTATTTAATTCAATGGGGTCTTTTACATCACTCTTTGTCAATCGTACCAAAGGTTTTGCAATCAATGAAAAATTACTAATCCACTGACGGCAATATCCAACCATTCCAAGAAACATTCTCACCTCTCTCTGAGTCATTGGGGCTCTCATTTCTTTGATTATCCTGAATCTATCTGCAGTTACTTTTCTTAGCCCTTTTTCAATGTTATGGCCTAAATAGTGTACTTCTTTCTGACAGAATTGTAATTTCGATGGGGATACTTTAAGTCCTCCATCCGCCAAATGATTCAACAATGCAACAGTATCCACTACACAAGCTTCTCGAGTTCTCAATGCCACAAGTAGGCCATCGATATATTGGACCAATACCGAACTTTCGGGCATTTTAAAATCTTCTAGGGACTTTTTTTCAGAATCTGATTGAATATCGAGGGACTCTCTGTATACTCCTGTGGGATTCGGCACCATGCGATGGTGCGTTCGCCAAACCGGAACGCAAAAATCTGTTGACTGTCAGGGTGCAAAGGAATGGAAAAGAAAGCATGACACAAATCAATCACTGTGTACCATTCTGCATCATGAGGAATCTGATATAAAATCACAGTTGGATTTGGTACAATGGGACAACATGATACAACAATTTTGTTCACTTTTCTCAGGTCTTGTACTATCCTGAAAGTTCTATCAGGCTTTTTCAGACCCATAATTGGTGAATTACATGGACTGCTCATTATTTCTCTCAAAATACCTTGTTCAATCATTTTGTCTATTATAGGAGTAACTCCTGCAATTATCTCGGGTGTCAATTTGTACTGTGGAATATTTGGGTAACTTACTCCTTCTTTTACAGAAATTTTTACGGGATCTACATTTTTCATTAATCCCACATCTTCTCCTGTGAAATCCCATACCTCAGTTTTCACTGTTTTCTTCAATTCTTGAGGCAATTCCTCAGGGTCAAATACAGCAAATACCTCAGTAACTTCAGGGTCCATAATAGCTATAGTCATCTTGTACAGTACATCCTCATCAGGAGTCTCAAAAGCTATACCATTAGGAGTACAGAAAAGTGTGCAGTTCATTTTGCACAGCAAGTCTCTCCCTAGCAAATTTACAGGGCTTGAATCGCACACGACAAAACGGTGCATTTCAGAAAATTTCCCTATTTTAACCTTAACTGGTGCTGTGAGATACATTTTTAACTGTTTGTTGGATACTCCAACTACTTGGATTGTTTCATCCGATAGAGGAAGATTTTTGATATCAGCTGACCTAACAGTTGAACGAGTAGCACCAGTATCTACTAGGAAAGTAATGTTTTCGTCATTTACCTTTCCATCCACAAAAGGGCCTGTCTGGTCTACTTCTAGAGTTGCGCCAAGTACGCACTCTTCTTCCTCCCCTCGGCACCGTCAATAACTTTCTTCGGACTCACTCTCATCACGTTGTAGCCAATACTGCGAAACAGCACTAGCGCTCGGCAGCTTAGTTACCTGCTCTTCGTTGTAGAATCCTGTCTCATTACTGTATTTCTGAGGATTTACGCTCTGTGGAAAAGGCGGTTTTGGCACCTGACACTGTTGGGCAACAACCTGCTGTTGTCGCTGCGGTTGACAACTCACCTCATTCTGCACCTGTGGATTCAATGATGCATTATCGCCATTAGCACTTGGGGGAAATTTACACTCGGTTCTCCAATGCCCTATTCTTCCACAATTATGACATGGCCACTTCTTTTTGGCTTCTTCTATACTAATCTGTCCTTTCCCTTTTCAAATGTTGGGTTTTGGTTTCATGCTCGTACCATTCAATCAGTAGGGCTTCCTGTCTCTCTGCCAGTTTTACTTGAGCCCACATGGCCTTTTCTTTTAATTTACGCTGCTTGGCTTCAATCTCATCACTACAATATTTTGCATGTCTCAGTACTTCATCTATCTTTTTATTTTGCCAATCCACTGTATGCTGTTTAATAATTTCACTTACTTCAGGACACAACCCATACATAAATCAATATACAAAATGACCCAAATCCTTCTCACTCAAATTTTCATCACCACTGTATTGTTTAAAAGCCAACAACAATCTCTCATAGTAGGCATGTACATATTATTTTACTTCTTGATGAGTTCTATCAATTTTTACTCAATCAGTTTCTTTAGGAGGCACTTTATTTTTCAGGAAGGTAACTACCTGTTCGTATTTTCTCATTACTTCCGGATCAGGAGCACACGTTTTTGGTTCCCTAGGGTATTCTTGAGTAGGCCAACCTATTGTAATTTTACATTCTGCCCATAGGTCTGCTGGCACAATTATGTCAAATAAACTGTTTTAATCAATCCATAGTACTTTAGATAATTTTACAAACCTGTCTACCTGCCTGTACCATTCAACCGGCTTCTTGCGCAAGTGAGGAAAGTCATTGGTGAATGATAAAAAGTCTTGTCTAGTCCAGGGGACATGCACATAGCCTCCGCCTGGAATCTCCCTCATGGGACACTCTGTTACCACATTTTCTTTTTCTCTTACTGGGAAAGCTGCAAACGTTTTGTCTGTGGCATCGTCTCGTTTTCAATACCACCTAATTTTCCATTTGTCTACATCGCCCCATTTTCTCAGTAAAACAATTAAATCTTTAATCTGAGTTATTCTTCCTGCGGTATTCAAATTTTCAATGTCCTTTTCAGAAAAGTCTACTCTGTATGGTTTCTGTAATGACTTTACTTTTTCAAAGTCGATACCCATTTCACTTGCTACTTCTTCCAATCTTTCATGTAAATTTCTTACTCTCCATATTAGACTTTTGCATAGAAACATTAGTTCTTCATCCTGATATGCTTTTAATTTTCCTGTGGGAATAGTTCCTACTATTAATTCTTCTAAAACTATTTTTAATTTTGCCACATCTAATGTTCGAGGTTCGGCATCTTTTTGCTGCAAACTCCTTAAACATTCACTTAATTCATCAGAAGTAGGACCTACATGAATTGTTTCATTTCGTGTTTGTTCTAAACCTGATAGTGACCCTGGTACTGATTCTGTCGTCATTATTGCTTTATTCGCTAGACTCTGATTTACTGTCAAATTTTTAGGAGTACTTAGTCCAGAAGTTCCTACCACCTGTCCCCATGGATTTTCTCTTGAACCTCTTCTTTCCATTTCGGTTTGTTTATTACTGTTATAAGGAATCGTTAGACAATGTTCACTATCCGTTTGCTTATCAAAAATAGTCATTACGGTTCCTATTGTTACAGGAACAGTTACAGCTTCCATGTTTTTAGTCAATTCCCTAATCTTTTCAGTTAACTCTAAAGTAGTTCTGGACAATTCAGCTGAATTTGAATTTGTCATTTTACCAGGTTGTTTATTTTCTGTTTCTCTAAAGGAATTATTTCTTCCTACCTCAGGTGGCATTGACTCAAACTTTTAATTTGTGGTGATTCTTTTACTGGGGCACTTGGTCAATAATGTGGAATTTGGTTGGTATGGGGGTGTATTTTTATAAAACATGTCCTCAAGTACATCATCCTCTGACTCATGCACACCATACTTATAACCTTCTGATCCTGTATTATTTCTCTCCTCTGTACATTTTCTACTACTAGTCTCTTCAGCACTTCTCATAGGGAACATACCATCAGCCATATTTGCACTTCGCCATCTCCTCATTCTGTCATCATGATTCTCCTGTCCACACGGTCTACCAAACATGTATTTGTACCTTCCGCCACTCCGCTGTTGCTCTCTTTCATACATCTCATCTTCCCATTCTGTCAATGCTTCAAACTGAGTAGGTCTAGGTTTTGGTTTTAATCTCATCATTCTTTCTCTTAAATTCCTCAATACCGCTAAATTGAATGAACCATGTTCTGGAAATGCTAAAACTCCATCATCTTTTGTATACTTTGCCCAATTGTCTAGCCAAATACATGTATGATACCCATATTTTGCAACCATGAAGGATGCGGGTGATTTCGGTGGCGGAAGCAACTGTCCCTCTCTAGTCACAATCGGTTTATCATTTTTAAATAGGTTCTTGATCTTTCTGAACCAAGACTTTTTCTCTTTTTCTGATGGATCATAATACATCATTTTCTTTTCTTAATGTCGCTAAGATTTCTCCTACGACTCTTCTGTTGTCTTATCCAATCGTAGCACAACTCACACCAACGCACAGATCCGTAGCGTCTATGTCACTTTGTAATTCTCCAATCCCAGTACAACTCACACTAGCGCACCAATCTGGAGCGTCTTCATCACCCTGTCACTTCTCCACTCCTAGCGCGGCGTACACTAACGCACCAATCTGGAGCATCTACGTCTCTTACTGACTGGCCAATTCCAGCGCGGTCTTTTCTGACGTCAGCTTTTTCTTCTCTACTCCTGCTTCTGCTGACCCCTCCTTTACAAAATTTATCGGCAAACTTTTCTTACGTTCTCTTTTACTCAAAATCTTGTTAGTAACGACATAAAAACACCACCATTGTCTGCTTCGCTATCAAAAGAGATAGTCTTGACCTTTTTCACAAGAATTCCGTCTTTCCCGAGAGAAGCGCTTACCTTTGCCCTACTACGGAATCATTACATTCGCCGATAAAGTAGCACTTCCCTCTACCTTACTCTTCTAGCAAGCATTAACTAACCGTTCCTCTGGAGATAAGACACATGTTGGAGACGCACTGCTCCTGAGAATTAAGACCAGAGTTTCACAATTAAGTCGAATGCTGTTTCATTTACACACATTCATATGGAAAATGTAGTTCATTCACACAGAATCCTGTCTTTCCCGAGAGCAGCGCTTACCTCTGCCCTACTACAGAATTATTTTATTCGTTAATAAAGTAGCACTTCCCTCTACTTTACCCTTCTATCAAGCTTAGGGAACACCTATCACCTTTCCAGTGATAAGCGTAATCAGAGTTCACATGGACTCCTGTTACTTAAAACAACATTTTCACAGGTGGCCTTCGCTACCCATACACCTCTTTCACACAGAAATGTCCCTAACGATAACACACGGCGATGTTACCAAATCGAACCCAGACAATGCATAGTGCAACTCCAATCGTCACACGTTTTCCCCGTGTACCTACAGGGCAACAAACAATTCTCCATGTGACTTCACTTGTCACAAGGCATCCGACTTCCTACATCCCAGAAGTCTTCAAAACAACATAGAACGCGAATTCAACATAGAATGTTAGTACATAAATCAATACTCATGCAAACATCTGCAGTCAATAACCAATGATCAGAAATTGAAAATCAATAAACAATAATCACCAAACTAGCCAAAAATGACCATCATTCTGCTACCAGAAAAACGGATCCAGCGCGAAACCGGGGAAAAATGGCAAAATTTACAACTATTCTCCCTGCGTCGCAGACCCAATGTCACACTAGCTCATTCACACACGCAGTCATTGGTGGGGCCCATAACACCAGCACTCGTACGTCTCTCTCTCTCAGGTCTGCACACAGGAGGAGGGATGCGCCGGACATGTGGGGGTGCACCTTATTACCTATAGGAAAGAAAGGTTATTTTACAGAATATACATTAGCATTACCACCTATAGGATCCTAACATTAAACATCAAGGCACTCCACCACTTGGTCGATGGACCAATTAGTTGGACTGGTTGATGGTGACTTAGAACCAGCTAAAACACATTTAAGTCTCAGAATCCTCTAATCTCTTCATTGAAAAACCACAAACTCGTAATTTCTGTTAATCAATTATTTGTTTATCTAAATTTTGTTTGCAATTAATATTAGCATTTTGGTCAGTCAAAGTTTAGAATTTTGTTCAATCAGCACAAATCGCATGACATTTATATTTACCGATTCTTGCTATCGGGATTTTTACTAATTCATTTGGCTCTGCATAACCGAATTTAGCCGTTTAATTGTCCCAATAAGCAGGCCAAAGCTCAAAGTCCGAAAGTTCTTTGCTCAGCACGTTACAGTCCCAAAGATCTCCAAAGGACCAGGTATCGTGCAAGCATCTGTCATCGCCTGTGGGGTCGATAGGGGTGTGCAGTCATCGAAAACCGCAGAATGCCAGCCCCTCCCTATTCTACTACCCTTCTTATAATGAAATTCGGGATAACATGAAACATTCTTAGACTAAGTAAGCAGATGATTGGTCAATTTGGTGAATTTTGTAAGATTGTCCGATTTTCACATCAGTCTGGGTTCTCATGGATTTTGCTGGTTCACTTCATCTGTCCATGTCATCCTCATGCATCATTGTAAAGTTTTGTTTGTATGTCTCAATTGTTCATTTAGACCAGATTTTACTGACTGAAGTTTGGCAGTCCTCCATGTTCCTACCCTTGACCAGGAACACTGTGCTGACTTGAGGTTGCCTGGAGGTCTACAGAGCCAACCGAGTCTGCGCAGTAGGCATCGCGCTCACGAGACGGTGGCCACTTCTGAACTCCATTTTGGATGCCATGTTTTGGTAGGCCCAAATGCCAACTTAGGCAAAACAGACACAAAAAGAATAATTAATATACAGAAATGAAGAATCTAATGTTGAACCCTCACTAATCGCTTTATATATTAGTATTTTCCTAGCTTTTAGCAACATTTAAAGCAATAAAATTCACCCTTCGGTCCAAAACGGGAACACAAACATCACAAAAGCGACATAAATCATGCGATATCCTATTACCACACATACTACTATTAATAGGCGTACAAGTTTTAGTTATTAGAGTTATTCTGCCATGCAAATAGCAATAAGTCCCACGTGTAATTGGTGTTTACTAAAGGTGCAAATAGTTGATTAATATAACACATCAAAAGTTAATTCAAATTATAATATAAGTAGGTTATGTAATTAGTATTTTCATGCAAAATAGAGGAGGTATACTAAATGTTGCTTTACCTGCTCGATCACCCCTTTTGGGCTACATAAACAGGCAAGCCCGTCTATGCCCGTCTGTGCTCGGATGGCACTCAGCATCAGCCATATTGCCCATTTGCGGACAGACCTTGGACCACTACATTTCTACTCTAGTGAAGCTCTTCTTACTCTATGGCCTACCAGTAAGAACTTTTGTTGCTCTGTGTTTGATCCTTAGACAATGTAATCTGGCTGAACTTGCCCCATATGCTTATTAGGGTTTTTCAACTTGGAAAACTGAGATATCTTTAATCAAAGCGATAGTCCCTCATCATTTGTTGCGATGCACTCTCATTAACGCCAAGTCATTGATTAAAAACAAATTAGATTTTTTTGAATTCCTGCAAACACATAATATTGAGCCTGCATTTATTACTGAGACCTGGGCTGATGACAGCTCCGGCCCTGACTTAATTCTAGCCATCCCGGCAAACTATTCACTGTTTAGTTTGGATAGTATAGGGAAGAGAGGAGGGGATTTAGCGCTAGTTTCTGGCACATTTTCTGGTGTATGCTCCTCTAAAGACCTTGAGGCTTTACATTTTAAATTTACTCTTAACAACTATGTCTCCTTTAATGGTTTATTAGTTTATTGACCTTATTGGCCATTTGCTTGAGAATAAGGTCAACTTTGTCGATTTTACTGTTCTCTGTGATTTTAACTACCACTTGGAGAATTTGGAGGATTGACATTCACCTGGCATGATTGATCATATGAATAGCCTTGGAATACCACAGCTAGTTACCGTTCCATCTCACTCCGCTGGCCATACGCTGGATGTCTTTTTTTTGACAATACCGCATTAGTCTTCTCCGAGACTCTGCTGCTAAGCTGGTCAGATCACGCCGTAGTAATGTTCCATCTGAAATCTGAAGCCAATCTATTTAAGCAACCTACTTCTAGCTTAATAAAAACTTGTGGCACTTGGCATAAAATTGAGGCAAAACAAGTTGATCTCAAACTGATATCCTCTTTCCCTAAGGTCTCTAGAATACTTGACCAGGATATCGCAGAATATAATTCATAGCTTACAGTAGCTGTTGATCAACTGGCCACCGGTAGATCAGCTCTTACAAAGAAGCTAAATCCCTCTCAACCTTGGTTTTTGCAGAACCTCACAGATCTGAAAACTCTTTATAAACAAAAAATCTCTGAATACAAGGCCCAGATTGTTGTTGAGAAATCCACTTATTTTTCACAAAAAATAATTGCTGCTAAGAACTCATATAAAGAACTCTTCCATGATTAAATAGCTCACCAAATTTAGTTATCAGGATGAAACAGAAAGTAGTCAGACCCTATGCGATAACATCAAATTCTCCTTTCAGGAGACAGTATTGGACAATTTCAATACCTTTTATAGCACCTTGTGCCAAGTCCCAGCATCTTCATTGGGGGCAGATGCTCCAGTTTCTGGAAATGCCTTTCCTCAGACCCCCAGGACGTCACCATTCACTTTTAGCTCACCGTCTTTTTCTTCCTTTTCACCTTTAACAGTAGACAAAGTTCAGGATTTCATTCTCACTATCCGGTCCAGCTCTCCTTTGGACCCTAGTCCACCAGAGACCCTGCGGGTAGCTTCTGCCTCTATAACTTGCTATTTAACTGTGATTTTGCATGGAATGTTTTAGGAAGGATACTTTCCCAAAAAATTGAAGGTAGCTTCAATTCTACTTTTGTTAAAAAAACTCACCTCAATACACTGCCAATTATAATCCCATCTCTCCTCTTCCTTTTCCATCTAAGATCATGGAAAAGTCTATTAACAAGGAATTATTATTGGACCATTCTGAATACGGCTTTCATAACCAGCATAGTACTGGGTCTGCTCTGATTTCCGCTTCGGAGGAATTGAAAGCAATTTTGGATAACGGAAATCCTGCAGCACTGATCTTGCTAGATCTTCTGGCTGCTTTCGACACAGTCAATCACAAGGTTCTGATTGACCGTGTTGAGACTTTGGGTATAAGTGGCTCTGTTCTTGCATTGTTGATAGCTTTTCTTTCAGAGAGAGAGCAATTTGTATCAATAGACGGCTTTCTTTCTAGCTCGTTCTCTCTCTCCCTTGTGGGGTCACACAGGGCTCATCCCTCTTCAGCTTATATGTTACTCCTCATGCTACTTTAATAAAAAATTCAGTCTTTCTGACATTAGCTATGCAGATGATACCCAAATTGCTGTTTCCTTATCTAGAAACCAGCAGGAAAAAGCCACACATTTTCTCAGCTGTATGGAGCATGTTAACAATTGGATGCAAAAAACTTGCTTAAAATTAAATTCAGACAAAACAGATGTTCTGTTGCTAAGTAAGGACGTTTCCTTTTGGTCTCCAAATTGGTGGACGTCTGAGTTCGGTAAGGTTCCTCTAACTGCAGCAAATGTAAAAAATGTGGGAGATGTCTTTGAAAACCATCTGACATTTGAAACAGTTATTTCCTCTTCTCTTCTTACTCTAAAAATCTTAAGAAAGATCTTTCCTTTTATCCCTATTAAGTTCAGGAACATAGTTGTAACTGCTCTCATCCTTTCTAAAATTGACTATAGTAATGCCTTGTACATCAACCTACAGAAATATCTTCTGAATAAACTTCAGATCCTGCAGAGTGCTGCAGCTTGGCTGGTGCTTTGAATACCTAGGAAACAGTCTGCCTCGAAGGCGTTGGTCCAACTTCACTGGTTGCCAGTACACAAGCGTATTGATTTCAAGGCTCTGTGCATTGCCTTCAAAGCCTTGCATAATGTGGGACCAGACTACTTAAACATTCATCTGGTATGCTCCTCCTATGCCACATCATTCCTCATTAGTTTTCAATCTTACTGTTTAAATTTAAAACAGGTTGCTGGGGCAAAAGAAGCTTCATTTATGGGACAGCCGAACATTGAAATGCATTACCACTCCATCTTAAAATATGCACCTCTTGTCCTCCTTTAGAGAGAATCTTAAAACTTGGCTTTTAAATCTGTAGATCCAAATTTGGTTATTATTCTTTTCCTCTTCTTCTATCCCTCTGTTGCTGTACTAGCGCCAAGACGCTCAAAGACAATCGAGTGCTTTATAAAATGTATTTTCATTTCATTGTTTTTATTTTCATTTCAATTTAGAAAATTGTTTTGCTTCTTTTTCTTTTACAGCTTCTCAGAATTCTATCCATAGTCTAGTTTGAGCCTCTAGATTTTTATTAATTATGAACTTCTGATAATTGTTCCTTACCTCTCAAAAATGTCAATTGGCATTAGCTGTTAGGCCTAATTACAAGATTAAAAGCTAATTGTTTTTGTTTCTTTCAACTTTCCATATCACACTAGTCTGATGTAATCCATGTCCTCCTTCCCATAGACCGTTTTGACCCTGATCATACATCAGCAACCTTGTCAACTACTCGTTTCTCCAAGTTCCTTTGTATTGACCTTCTATTTGCAGTTGCTAATATTTTAAGGACTAGCTAATCAAGATGGAGTTAGAATCACTGAATGCAACATGGCTGATTACAAGAGCAGCTATTAATAGATCATGGTCGCTTTATGACATTTTGATTACTTGCATATCAATCACTCCTTTCCAGGATTCTATGTTCCTTGGGAGACCATAAATGTAGACGTTTTACAGCAAGAGACATAGGGTAGACATATGCAGTATCCAATCTGTGATTATGACAGACTGCATACCACCATAATTGGAAAGATAATTTGGACAAGTCTTTCCAGTTTCTTATCATCTGCTGAAATGTAACTGCTAATAACAAATCCAGAATTCAAACTTTGGATGAGTGTATGCCCCAATCCATGGATAAACTTCCTAAAAAAATGTTAACAAATAAAAAAGGAACTGTGGTTTTAAAAATTGAGTTAATTTGGTTCCAAATTTGTGTCAAAAAATTAAACACAAAAGGGCACGTGAAAACTGAGGGCCCGATTCACATCTGAAACAAAATACTAACTTTACGACTTTCGGTATTCACAGAAGGCAGTTAGTAGTAATAAAGTTAGGACTTTGTCTCATCTTAAGTTTTGGTCTTAAGTTAAACTTAAGACAAACTTAAGTTTAACTGTGACAAATCCTAGTCGTAAAGTTAGGATTTTGCCTCAGTTCATTTTAAAATTGACTCAAGTTTAATTTAAGATTAACTGAGACAAAATCCTAACTTTAGTACTTTTAAATGCCTTCTGTGAATACCGAAAGTTGTAAAGTTAGGATTTTGTCTCAGATTACTTTTGTGAATCGGGCCATAAATGTTTTAAATCAGCATGTACTAAAGAGCATGACTAAGATGTGTCAGGGAGTTCAGGATGCATTTAATTCAAGGTCATGGGAGATAACAGAAGCCTATTGTATATGAAGAAAAAAGTTTGTGTGGTGTTTGCTGCTCTAGAGGATTTTCTAAGTTTGGAGCATATGTTATTCCAAAGCACAATTGACCATTCCACTCCTAACTCACATTCCCAGGACAATTCTACCTTAGTTTTAACTCTGTTAGTAAAGAAAGAAAGTAGTTGGGGGCAGATAGTGGAGACTTTAGAATTTGTGTGTAAAAGGTTGTGCTATCGATAATCTGAGAGAGAAGGGGGGAGGATTCAAAGTGAGAGTAGGTATTGTGTTCTGCTTGTTGCAAAGCTTAGAATTTGCTTTGAAAAGAAGAAGGAAAGTGAAAGAGGGAACAAGCTTGTGGGAACAAAAGAAGTGCATTCTGATCAAAGAGTTGATATATTCCAATTATTCCCTTATTTCTCCATGACTTCCAATAAATAGGTTTGTTGTTTATTAATATAAGTTTATTGTGCCAAATAGTGGAGTCAAAAAAGGTACCATAATCTTTAGGAGTGAAGTAAAGTATTGAATCAAGCAATTTACTGGAATGTTTGAGAAATGGTGTAGATATTGTTTGTGGTTTGTGCGTGAAAGATAAGTATTTTTGGAACTAGAAAGGGGAAAGAAAGGACTTTTCAAGATCAACCCATAATGGAGATTCCAAAGAGGAGTCTGAGAGAAATTGAGATAGACAAAGCAAGAGTGCCTTAAGATATTTGAAAAAATCTGGAAAACATGCACCTCCTTCCATTTTTGGGTGAGATAATTTTGACAATGATATACAAGATTTTTTGTTATCCCAGAGGAATGAGGTAAGTATAGAGTTAATCTTTTGAAAGGACTTAAGGCGTATATGTAAGGAAATGTTAAAAATAAAAGTATATTAGGAGTTAACATCATTTTAATGGGATCATGTCCACCCACCATGACAGATATAGTGGATGCCATTTCAAGACTAGATGAATGAAGAAGACATTTATCAAAATTGAAAGAAATTGATGTTTTGATGTACGGAACCATAAACCAAGGTAGTTAAAAAGGTTTAGGAAATCACATAAAATTGGAGATTAAAAAAGCCTCTTTAAATGTAAATTTAGTTAAGGGCAGTATTTTGCATTTCTCATTATTTCGTTTATACCCAGACACTAGCATGTATGAATCAACTTCTTCTAAGAAAGCTGGGAGTGAGGATTGAGGTTGAGAGAGGATCATTAAGACGTCATCAGCTTAAGCTGCTAGTTTAGTCTGGTGGTTATTAAACGTGAAACTACAAATATGTTGCTTCTGTCGTGTTTTGGATAAAAATGGTTCCAACGTTAAGTTAAAAAGAAAAGGGGATAGAGGGCAGCCTTGGCAAACACCTCTATTCAAGGTAAATATGAAAAGGTAAGGCCATTTGTGGAAATGGCAGCCTTCGGAGCAGTATAAAGAAGAGAGCTAAGGGATATGATTTTAGGACCAAATCCAAACCATTGGAGAGTGTGAAAAATAAAAGACCAAGATACTCGATCAAATGCCTTTTCAGCATCTAAAGCAATTGCTGCAAGAGCATCTAAGTAGTTTGACGCTTTTGAAAATATATCAAAATATAAACAGGTGTTATCAGAGATATATCCTCCATTAACAAAACCGGATTGTTCTTTGCCATGTAATTTAGGAAGGTGGGAATCAAGTCGAATGGCTAGTGCCTTAGAGAAGATATTATAATCACCATTGACTAATGATATAGGTCTATAATTTTTGCAATATTGAAGATCTTTCCCCTCCTTTAGACAAATTAAGGTATCTAAAAAGGAGCCAGAAGATTTATGTGAGTGTGAAAAAGAAGTTATGAGAGCATGCAATTGTGGGAGGGGTATCTGAGCAAAATTTAGGTAATACTCAACCGTCAATCCATATGGACCTTGGGCTTTATCTTTTTTAAGAGCAATCAATGTATTTTGTAGTTCCATTTGTGACATATCAGACTACAACAGGTCAAAATCAACTAAATCATCAGGTGCCCGATTCACAGAACTAATCTGAGACAAAATCCTAAACTTACAACTTTTTGGTATTCACAGAATGCACTTACTACTTTTGGTTAAACTTACTACTTTTGGTTAAACTTACTACTATTGGTATTCACAGAAGGCATTTAGTAGTAGTAAAGTTAGTTTACTACTACTAAATGCCTTCTGTGAATACCAAAAGTAGTAAGTTTAACCAAAAGTAGTAAGTTTAACCAAAAGTAATAAGTGCATTATGTGAATACCAAAAGTAGTAAGTTTAGGATTTTGTCTCAGATTAGTTCTGTGAATCGGGCCCCAGATTGCTATTGGATAGTAGAAAGATAATGAGAGATGTCAAAGTCAGACGGTATGTCTGCCGGCATATAGAGTGATGTATAAACCTGCACGAATTCCTCTAAAAGTTTTGAATCTTTGTATTTTGGCATCTAGTGTGTGTCAATAATGGACTCAATGTGAAGCTTATTTGTTTGACTTTAAGGTAATTGGCTAGCAACTTCCCTGATTTATTTGACCACTATAAAAGTTTGCACTAGACTTCAAAAAAGTATAAAGAGACAATATCTGTGGATTGCTTGTTAAATTGAATTTAAGTCTTAGTAAGCTCTGAGAGGCAGTCTTTAGATTTAGAAGTGTAAAAAAAGTGTTCCAGTTTCTTTATCTTTGCTAGGATTTCTGCAGCAGAAATGCAGGATTCTTTTAGTTTATTGGAGATATATCTATTAATGAAATCACGGGCCGTAGCTTTGAGCGCATCCCAAATAGTATGAAATGATAAAGTGTCAGTTTAGTTAATAGAATGTTATTCATGAAATAAAGAAACAAAGGAGGAAGTAAAAACACGGTCTAAAAGGAGCAAGTTATTAAAACGCCATTGTTTAGGCAATTTAGGTTGAGAAATATTATCCTATTGAATCGAAACAGGAGAATGATCAGAAATGAGAATAGGACCTATATTAGCAGAGTGTAAATACAGGGAGATTTTGTGTGATATGAAAATATAATCTATTCTAGATTGGATTTGATGTGCTGGAGAAAAATAAGTGTATTCTTTCAAGGAAGGGTTACAAAGCCTCCAGACGTTTGATAGTTTGCACAAAACATTTATATGCCTTGTTAGGGATAAAGGATACTGTGGAACTGCGTTAAATAAAAGGATCCGTAATCTGATTGCACTCTTCAGCAAGAATAAAGTTATCTTCAGGATAGTTTACAAGGCTTTTAGTTAAGTTGGACCAAAAATTAGCATCACCATTAGTAGGGCTGTATATGTTAAACAAAGAGAGCGGAATATTTCTAATCAACAATTTAGTAAATTACCACCCGCCTTCATCATCAGATTCTTGAGAAATAGTTTAGTGTGGAGCGATTTATGACACAAAGTTATAACTCCATTTCTCCTACCATAACCTGGTGAAAACCTTTCTTCAATTTTAATGATTCCGTTTCCGTGAGATACGACTCTTGAATTAAAGCTATGCTGACATCTAATTTAGCTAAATACAATAGAACATGCTGTCTCTTAATAGGGGAACCTAAGCCTCTGACATTTCCAAAAATGATTTTCAGGGACAAAGATCAACCATATGGAAGACGTAGCAGAATAAACCAGATCTAATATGAAGGGTGTATAATATAGACCAAAAGACAACTATTTTGCATATAAAGACGCTAAAAAGCAAGAAACATGGGGTAAGGAGTGAGAGAAGATAAACGGAAGAAAAAAAGTAGCAAGAAAGAGAGTACAAAAGATGCTCTAAAAAAAGATATGGATGAGATTGAAAAAAGAAGAAGAATAGTAAGATGAGTAAGAAGAAAGAGAATAATATACCTACAAAAATTCCAGAAGAGATGGGGGTGAGGCCACATGGAACAGATGACATGTCTGGAGTCCAAGGGAAAGGCAAGGGAGACTGCAGCACATACGACAAGAGGTATAGGAAAGCCACAAAATGAAGGGGTAATACCTGTAAAGAAATAAAAGATTGTTAATACATAAATTGCTAATAATGCAACAATATACTATTAATAGGTACATGTGGATACATGAATATCACAGTAAGGCTTTTGAAAAAGTCCCAAAGAGTAACAGAGCAGGAGTCAATTAAGAAACAGATGGTGTAGAAGTATCCATAGTGTCTATCTTGCAAGCATTAAGAAAGCTTTTCAGTTCCTCGTATGTGGTTATTTTATTATTGTAAGTTACTTTAAACAGACAGGGATAAAAAAGGTTAAAGCAGGCTCCAAGTGAACGAAGATCCGATCTTATAGCGGGAAACTCACTGCACCTGTCAGCTGTGCTCTTTGCATAGTCTTGAGAAAAGTACAATGGATTGCCTGACCATGAAACACGTTTCATGGATCGAACCGCAGACAGAACTTTAAGAAGATTGGTGTATTCCAAAAAATATAAGATAACTCCTTTTGGTCGTCTTGAAGAAGAAATCTTAGGTTGAAGGCCCAATCTATGGGCACGCTGTATATTAAGAAGAGTACCATCAGGTAAGTGTAAGACCTTGGGAGGACTGATTTAAAGAAAGCAATTGCATCAGGGCCTTCTGAATTCTCAGGTACACCATATATGCGAAGGTTGTTTGTCTTATTTCTGTTTTCAAGGTCTTCAACCTGCTTCTGAAGAGACGACACCTGAGATTGAAGGGCATCCATCTTGACAGCATTGATCCAAGTGACGCAATATTTTGTTCAGCAGTGCTAAGTCGTTACTCCATCTGTGACCATCTATCCGTAAGGTGCTGTAACTTAGCATTAATCTTTTCCATAAAAAGGCACAAAACACTATTTCTTCCAAAAGAAGATCCATAGAGACATCCGGAAGTGACTTTGGAGGGGATGGCAGATAGTAATTTGGGTACTTCTCACTACAAAAAGGGGCCTCTGTGTCTACTTCAAAGAAAGGATGCATAGAGCAGGACTGATTGGCTTTTAGCGTTTTTTGCTGTTTGCATTGTGTTTAACGAATAGACATAGATTTAGTATTGCCATTAATAATGAAGAAATATGGTCAGTTCCAGCTAATGATTTTTCAAGAACAGACAAAATAGAACTCAGGATTCTTTGAAGTACCTGCATAGTTTTTGGGATCAGTGTGTCATGATATATTGGTATATGTAATGTAAATGATTTGTCTTTATTTCTCTTTACAATGTGAAGTAAATCAGAGTATTAGAAACCAATGTAAAGTATTTGCAGACTTTGGGGCATATTCAGCAAAAAATCACACAGTGCAGCGCAACAAGCCACCTTGCTGTGCTGCGTGATAGGGAAAGAGCTGGAATGCACAGTATTTAAAATTATATTGCACATTCCTGTACTTACCCCAGAGCTGGGACACAATGTGCTGCCTAGCACCAACACAGGCACCCTTGTACGATGGTGCAAGGGTGTCTGCATTGTAAGTAGGATTTTTGGGGGCAGGACGGGATATCTTCTTGCACAAAAAACATTCTCTGGGGCATTTTCCTCTTTCAATGTGTGCTGCAGGAATAAACAAGGAGAAATAAAGATATTTCTCCTCGTTATGCCTCACCTGGGTAGACGAAGCATTAAGGTGCATTCCCAGGTCTACAAGTATTGGTAAGTCTGGGAATGTGCCAAAATTCATGGGTGGATGCGTGGAAACACCTATTCTCCACCCATGGAATGCCTTCCTGGGGCAGAGTAATGCAATGCAGTCATTTGTACTGCATTGCATTACTCTGGATTTATCAAGCCATGCATGGCCTTGCAAGGTAGCTTGATAAATCTTACTTAGTAGGTGTGTCGCCCTGGCATACCATTGCGTGGGGCAAGGGCGATGCAACTGCATAATTAATATGCCCCTTTGTTTCTTCAGTTTCTCTTTGGACTGACTCAAGAGCTGACCCTTCTCCTGTTTTAGAAATAAGAGGATGGATTTCTGGTTGGTTCAGACATATGTGAACGTATATTCATACACAAACGAGGGGTGAACTAAAGGAGTGGTACCACCAGGATAAAGCATTTAGTAAATTATTGTAGTAATAGTCACTGGATTGACTACAGCTGGCTTTGCATCAGTCAAAGGAATTGTTTACTTTTGTGCCTTCCTTGACTGATTTTGACATCCAAGTTAGAGACAGCTACACCCAGTACTGATAGTTACGGGTCTTGAATCTGGTCAGTTACAACGTAATGTTGCATGGATTCAGTCATAAGAGAAATACTGGCTATCGTATTTAACACTGAGAATGCTTTGTGCTGTTTCTTCCAATTTACTCTGGTCAATAGACCTTTTTAGTAGGCTGTGTGGAAAAGGGGTTAATTTAAATTTATATCTCAATGTGCAGTGTGATCATTAAGACCATACAATAAAAGTCTGAATCAGTAACTTGATGTTCAAAGGTTTATTACAAACACAAAACTGGACTGATATATATCAATCTCAAAAACATTGTATAAAAATACAAGATTACCAAAGGAAGTCCAATGCGCCGCACAGTATGGGTCTTCAACTGCAAAGAGGATATAAGAATTGCTGTGTCTGTAATACAAAAGATAAGGAAAAGGATTTGATGACTAGACGGATGGTTTCAATCCTTATCCTCATATATGGAAAAGATTTGCAATATCTACTAAACCCTACATTAATCTAAATATTGGTAAAAACCTGTTGAATCAAGGAAGAAATAAAGGTGTCAGCATCAGAACCTGTGCCGAAGTTCTATTGATATATGTTCATGTATAGCATGAAGCCACACAATCAGAGATGTCAGGAGAGGTCTGTACCTCTCTAAGTCTAAAGTGAATCTGACTAACCCTAAGGTAGGTTCACTAATTAAAATGCACACAGAACATTTGAGGAACATGACCTCATACACATCATAGTACTTTTCCAGTTCTCAGAAATAAACTTGCACCTTGAACACTACTCCCATATTCCAGTCTTTGCTTTCCAGGCTCCACTTCCAAAGCCTTCTTAGATTCCTCCTTTCGTTTGATAGTACCAACTGGTAACCCTCCCTTTGTTCCTCATTAAAATTATTTGACCTTGCCAGAAGGCTTGGCCGGTACAGGTAAGAGTGGCGGGGCGGGAAGTCAGCATACGATGGGATAGGAAAAATAAAATAAATAAATACAACCTCTTACCTTGTGCTTGGTGATGCGGCGAGTGCAAGGTAAGTGGATTTCTTTCTTTCTTTCTTTTATTTTCCCTATCCCATCATATGTCGACTTCTACCGTTTCTAAAAAGGAAAAATGTTAATATGCACACTCATATATACATCAGAAACGCACAATAAAAGCACTATCTCTACCTTTGGTGCACCATATCTCATTAGTATTATTGCATCACTCGAATACATAACGCCAAATGTAAATATACATGTGGCCTAACCAAAAGTAAAAGGATGGAGCCAAAATTATGCTACTCCAACATGTTTGGCAAAGTTTGAAGGCCAGCTTTAAACAAAACTATCGCTCCCAGCTTATTCGATTAAAAATCAATATTAAGCTTACATTTATTTGTGATCAGTGGCATGTCCCAGACTAAAAAGCATTTTTCTTGGTGCCAGGTATTTTCATTACCTCTAGTTGAGCTTGCTTTAAGACCTTGCGTCTATTATTTGATTTAGAAGAATTAGGTTGAGAATTTCCTTTTTATAAATTCTTGATGACCGATCGGTAATAATACCTTAGAGCATAGCTTATGCACTGTCATGGCCCAGTAAAAGATTATGTAAATACGTATTAATAATCAGGAACACTTAGGTGTCACCTGCATCATTTTAAATAGCTTTGCAGCTGCTTCACAACACAGTGCTAAATTGAGTGCAGCTAAATGTCTAAAAGGCAAGATATCATAAATATGTCTTTCATAGACTTTTCTCTCAAGCACCTCTAACAAATCCCAAAAGGAAACAATATGCACACCACGCACTATAAATAACTTTTTTGAATGTTGTTAAAAACAAATGTCAGAATAGCAAAGAGTCAAAATTACCACGAAAAGAAAGACTACCACAAGAAACGATAACAGGATTAAAAGCGCATTTTGAGAGCATGAAACTTCGGAGAAACATTTTAAACTAGCATCTATAATGCATCACTTTCTCCTATGTAATAAAGAGCTGTTTTCATCAATCATTGTCCAGGAGAAGGGAAGAGCTCCCTGACAGATAGCACGGGAGTTGAGAGGATTTGGGACAGCCGGCGGTCGGAGCTGCTGACTCAAGAGCTGGGGATCCCGGTTTAAGTTGACGCCACGCAACATCCTGTGATTCTATGCAGATCACTTAATCTCTCCTGGTGATAAATTGTTATATAAATATGCTGCAAGAGTAATAGGCAAAACTTTATGAAGATATAGTTCCACCATAGTGGATATTAACAGTATTTCAGCAGCGGGAAACTGATAAGAGAAGCAGGTGAAGAGCAAGGATTGTTAAATGCAGGAAAATATGCTCCAGCCAATAGATATGGAGGAAAGGTAAGTGACACGCACAGGGACCAATGAGAAACCAGGAAAGAGAGGAGTCAGAATGTAAGTCCCTTTTAAGTTTATATTAAAAACAATAGATTTCTAAAACACAGCACAAGCGTTGTGCAGGCGAAACCTAACAAGCAAAGCGCAAGCGCTACGCAGGTGAAACCTAAAAATGGCTGCAGAGATCGTGCCACTAACCACCTCCATTCAAAGCTGCAGAGTCACAAGGGCGTGTAAGCAAAAATAAAATCAATAGAAATAGCGATGGGTCTAACTTAAGTCGTACAGCCTAAGCAACTTCCTCTCGCACAGCTGCCTGTGTCAGCCATTTGCAACATCGGTCCTCAATGACCTGGAGTAAACTGCAGGATGGAGCAAACTGCCTGAAGCAATCCACCAGAAACAGTCAAGAGATCAATAAAGTGCTTTTGCTGTGAAATGTCCTCCAGGGCATGCGAAATCTGCTGCATCTAGATGTTATTACTGCAGGTAGGTGGCAAATATGGAGGTGGGATTCCAGAAACAATGGATGTTTCACTACAGATCTACAGCCAATGAGTAATTCAAACAGTAGATTTTCATGCAAGAGCTATTGTTTAAAGTAACATTTCCGCGCATATATGTGCAGATACTGAGGAAGGAAGGATGCTAGCAGGATAAGTAATGCATTTTATTTGCTGTAAAGGAGTCCCTTAAGAGGAAGTTTATATTTTTATTATAATATATTTAATCATTCCTGATTGGCATATCGCTAATGTTATTGTTAGTCATGATCAACAGAATTACCATATTTGACACATTGTTTAGCAGATTTTATGTTATCGCTATCCTTTAAATTGGGTCCTAAATCCAACATATACTCATATATTGTCATAGACCGAGGCCCAGATTTGATGAGGGTTTGCACTGGGGCTTGTGAGATGCAAAGCATAGCATAGCGGCATAAATCTGTGCATGCTATTTACTATCCAGGGAAAAAGGTGTTTTGCACTTGAGCAGTGCACTTTTAACAGCACAAAAAGACTTTGAGCCTCTTTGTGTCAAGAGGGCACTGACCAGTGCAAACATCCATAGGTTGTGGTGCAAAACCCAATCTTCTAAGATATTCAAATCTGTCTTTGCATTAAGTTCAACAATCACTTGAAGCAGGAACAAGCAAGAGTAAATGTGTTATTTATCACAAACACACACACACATTAAGTGCATGCTAGTGTACACAGCACACTCAATGGATGGGGACCTTCTGAGTTTGTCACACCCTAGGGATTTGTATTGGATGGTTATGCCTCCGGTACAAATCCGATGTCAGACCAAGGCCGATGCTAGGCATGGGCTGTGTGTGCAGCTGCCCAGGCCCTCCCACTCAACCTACCAGCATGGGGCCCAGCACAATGGAAACACCCTATCAGTCCTCGTATACCCCTGCTGATGCAATTGAAAGGAAGGTATCTCTTTACAATTGGGCCCATGGGAGGGGGCACTCTCCCTAGGCTTCTAAGGGATGGTGTGAGAAGGCCTAGGGGAGGTGGACACCTCTCGGGCTGCCCATTCAGGGACACTGCGGGACGTCCATTGTCAGCACTTTAGCGACCACACAGGTTTAAGCCCCCAAGCAATTCTCACACCCTTAGGTCCGTCTGAGCTGTAAGAGGTGATTGTAGGTGGCTGAGAGGAGCTGGGGCCCAGGAGGTGTCTACAAAAAGCAGTTTCCAGAGCCCTGAAATTTGTCACTTATGTAAATTAGAGGGGCCTCGCACCTTCCCTTTCGCCCAGGGCCGGGAAAATCCTAGAATCGGCCCTGTGCCAGAAAGTGCACATTCACCGCTACTCCATAGTGCGAGGCTGTGCATTGCGAAATGCAGTCTTGGTTGTGCGGCAGCAGAGGGGAGGACACCAGAAGAAGGTTAGGGGCATATTATCAACGGCCAGCAATAATTATCGCTGGCCATCCTAGCGATACATTTTGTATCGCAGGCTATCTCTTGAATTTATCGCCCTGGTAGTGCGTTATTAACAACGCGTTTCTCCAGGGCAATAACAATTCCAGAGATAGCGAGGTTATCGCAGTTTTGCAGGGAACATCACTGGTTTTCCAGCGATGTTCAGTGCAAAACGGCGATAACCTGGCTGATATGACCCTGCGGTCGTATCAGCATAATCCACCCCCTATGTCAAGCATAGGCAAGTCAGGATTTTAGCAGACTTTAGATGTTGGCGAAAACGGCTGTTTTCGCCAAAATCTAACGTGTGCTAAAATCCGGTGGCTGCCTTGTAAATATTGCGATGTGAACATCAGCGATATTTGCAAGGTAGTCCAGCTGGGGTACGACCAGTGACGCCCACTTTGCATCTCATTAGACATGCAAAGGGAGGCGCTGGGAAAAAGGGTGCTAACATGCGATTATGCACCCTCTTGTAAATAAGGCAATAGTTTTATCTCCACTTTTTTGGCTTTTTAAGCCAAAAAAGCGGAGATAAGGCCCTTGAAAATATGCCCCTTAATCTTTGTAAATATAGCGCAGCGGTGTGCTTTCACCTTGCCCAGCTAATGTGGATGCTACATAGCGCTGCGTGAAAAATGAGTGAATCTGGCCGCTAATGTCACATTGTTGCGCTTTTGTTTCACCTTAATGAAATTCAATTCAACAATGAACATTGACTTCTAGTCACAATCTGCTCAATGTATTTCCTGTCTGAAGTAAAACGAATTTTGTGGAAAAGAGCACTATTTGCTTCTCGTTCCCTAAATCAACTGTAGAAGCATGAAAAATAGAAATGTGCTGCCCAATGTAGAATAAAATGAAGGCAGGTAGTTGGCTCAATGGGTTTAATTTGTGATGTGAGTTTTACGCCGAATTGCACATTTCTGGCTTCTCACACAAAGTGAATGTTGAGGAACATAATACGTTAAGCCACCATGCCAAGTATTTAGTCTGCATTGAATATTTTGATATCAGCAAAAATGTTCGGGCATTAAATTACTTTGTGGAAAATGGAGTCGCAATTTGCTTTGACACACATGATATGCATGTGTTGTGACATTTTAAATCATGGCTCGTGCAGATAAGAACCACATTGACGTCTACTCCAGGAGGAAATATGTGCTCAAAAATACACACCGCTTGACCGCAGGTTGTCTTCGGTGTTTGTGGCACATAATGAATTCCAATCTCTGCTTAGTGGTATGACTAAATCGTATCTAAATCTTCCGACAAAAAGGGGGAGGGGCGTATACACGCCACGGAGATTTGATTAGCTCTATGTAGACTTGCCCAAACCCCACAGCATGTTTTTTGAGATTATACAAACAATAAACGGATACATTAAATATGAAAATGAATGAATGAACGAATGAAATAAGCTCCTGGATGTAAAGTGGAAATAAAGTTAAAGTAAATAAAGCGATGAAGTAGAAATAAAGTTAAAGTAAATAAAGTGATGAAGTACTGCATTACCAGCCCTAGATCGTGTCAAATACAATTTAGGTGCATTACCCAATTGGCACTCTTAATATAATGCAAGATGGCATATAACATGAAGGCATGGTAACAGCCCTGACAAGTTTACAAATATAAACTGATCACGATTAAACATATATTTGTTTACTACCCTTTAAAAGAATTTGTCAATTTTGACTCAGTTTGCCTTTTAAAGTGCTAAATAAATTCTGACCACAGATAGGATTATTTTCTCTATTCTCGTGTTTTAAGAAGCATGGTCGGATTTGGGGGCATATTATCAAGATCCGGCGTTAAAATTATCGCCGCTTTAGCTTTCTGGTGTGAACATGGGCTTCTATTGGAATTCTCAAGGGCATATTATCAAGCCCATTATCGCCGCATTAGCGGCAGTAAGCGGCGATAATTTTAGCGTCGGATCTTGATAATATGCCCCTAGGTCTCGTTTTGATATCTCCAGAATTTTTCTGGGGCGTACGATAAAAAATATCCTAGATTTAAACAGACATTGAGGGGCATATTATCAAAAACGAGCGATAAATATCGCTAACAGCGCCTAGCGTATTTCTCATTATCGCCGTATATCGCCGGATCACATCGCCATGTTAGCGGTGTATTTGCAACGAGTTGCTAAAAGGCGATGTGAAATCCGGCGATATACGGCGATTGTCATCAACATCGCATGGAAACCAGCGATGTTTGAACAGTGCTTAGGAAAATGTTGTTAATAGGGAGACGTCGATGCAACCTTACAATCCACCTCCTATAATGTACATGGCGAAGTCGAGATTTTAGCAGATGTTAGTATTAGGCAATATCCGCGCTTAGCGCGGATTTTTACATCGCTAAGCTTGTTCAAGGCAGGCTTGTAAATACAACGATGCGCGGTCAGCGATCATTTTCCTGTTGTTCCCTGAAGGTACGCCTACTTTGCATCTCATTATCGATGCAAAGCGAGGCATTACTAAAAAGGCAGCAAACATCCGCTAATGCATGTTTGCGCTGTCTTATTAATAGGGCGATGGCATTATCTCCGCTTTAGCGGCGAAAAGTGCCGCTAAAGGGGAGATAAAGCCCTTGATAATATGCCCCTGAAACTTCTCTGTCATTATAAGAGAGATAGTTGCAATTCATCTTGGTCTTCACCACTTTTTGCATTTGATGTATTTAGTTTTTGCTGCTGGTATTATGACACTGTGCACCGTGTCGCTGCCATTTAGTACCACAATGTACACTCTCTGTCCCCCAAACATGTACTGCAATATTCATTACAGCAATTGGGTTATTTTAACCTCTCAGAAAGACCATTTAAAGTTGGCGATTGAAATGCACCAGTGGCGTGGAAGTTACTTACAATAACGTATATTTGTAAAGCGCACATTCACTCCCAACGGGGTATCTTGGCGCTGAATAATAGATGTTCATTGTTATTCAACTCAATGGTTCTCATTTTATCGACCTCAGAAAGGATGAGAGACTGAGTGGACCCACCAGGATTTGAACCTGTGACCAGGAGGTCGAACACAGGTCCCTGCAGTGGATGCATTAGTCCACTAAGCCACCAGACCCAACATATGGGATTTGCAGTGAGTATTTACACCACCCACTTATATAGGTAAAGTGTATAGCCCTAGAAAACACAATCCAATGTTTCTTGGTTGGTCTGCAGTTGAGACCACCCTAGTGACTCGTGGAAAGGTAAAGTGAATTGCCATTTAGAAAACCTACATTAGTACATTTTATAAACCACCCCGAAGTGTTACCTATAAATCTACCTAGTTTTGTGCTTATATCATATAGTCAGGGGAAACCACGCCAAGGATGCCAAGTCTAACACTTTCCCAGCCCCCACACCAGAATGGCTGGCCTGAAAACACACCAAGTGTCAGGATGCACTAGCCATCCGTGTTTGGAATCCTATGGAAGCAATGCACTTTTCTGTATTTCACCATCTCCACCAGTGACCACACACACATGAATGTGAGGGTCTGTAGTGGAAAGAGAGCCCAGAGGTTGGGATGAGAGAGACAACAGAGGACTTAATACTCTGATTCATCACTTCTGTTGATCTAGGAGGTCTAGAGGATGCCTTAAGTAGCTTGTTATATACAGTTTTATGTTTAACTATCATGATGAATGGATATACCTTAACATACATCAGTGTAATCAACTCTCATTCACTTTGATGAGCAACATGCAATTCCTCAAAACGAAATACAAAGAGAATGGGTACTTCAACTATAAATACAGTAACATTTTTTCTATATGGCTTCAATAACTCCCTCAAGTTTGTTTGCTATGTAGTCTCTTGTGGAAAATGAGCTATTACTTTTACTTGACTTCCGTAGAACTGCAAGCTAACTGACAAAGTTAATATTGTATTGTTCCTTAATCTTGGCAATTCTATAAGCTTTGCAGTTAGAATGTGCATACTAGAACTTTAGGGCTAGATGTAAGACTGTTTGTCGCGGTCGCAAATGTGCCTGTTTAAGACTGCAAAATAGGTCTGCCTAATGTACCAGCCATATTTTGCGAGTCGCTAACCTATTAGCAACTCGCAAAATATGGTTTGCGACTCACTGTTAGGAAGGGGCGTGCTAAGGGCGTCCCTTCCTAATAGCGAGTCTCAAACCTATGTATGATTGCTTTTCGACCGCATTTGCGGTCGCAAAACACTTGCAGTTTACCACCCTTTTCAAAAGGGTGGGCAGCCACTCGCAAATAGGAAGGGGTTCCCAAGGGACCCCTTCCCCTTTGTGAATAGGTTTGCAAATATTTTTTAAGAGCAGGCAGTGGTCCCAGGGACCACTTCCTGCCCTTAAAAACTGAAACTGAAAAGTTTAATTTAAATTTTTTAAATGCAGCCTGTTTTCCTTTAAAGAAAACGGGCTGCATTTAGAAAAAAAAACTGCTTTATTTAAAAATTAGCCTCAGACATGGTGGTCTTCTGACCCCAGCAGGCCACCATCCTTGGGAGTGCAAGCCATTCCCAATGGGGTCGCAAATTGCAACAGCCTCATTAATAATCATGAGGCATGCAATTTGCGACCCCATTGTGAATCGCAAACAGTGTCTGAGACACTGTTGTACATTAACTTTAGCGAGTCACAAATTGCGAGTCACAATTTTGCGCAATTTGCAACTCGCTAAACTTAATGGTCGTACATCTGGCCCTTAATGCCTTAGGATTAGGGATCCCGGTGTTATGGTATTTTTGGGGGGTAATTCAGTATGCAATTATCCATGTTTATTTTTTGCTCTTTCTATTTGTATTTATGTTTTTATTTTGTGTTTTGTGAAAGGATGAACCTAAGACTAGTATACATCCTTATTTATTAAATTGATCATGGTATGCTTCCAATTGGACATCTCATGCGTTTTAGTGCTATAAGAAGCCATATTTAATACACCAAGTATATGAGAAACAATAACATAACATTAACATTTTATTACAATGCATAACTGCAACTGTTTAAAGCTCCAATTAAAAAAAAATTTCCCATTTTTTTACACACTTGCCTGTTAGTCTAAACTGCCACTGCCATAGCAGCCATGAATGACAACATCAACGGTCACTCAAAAGAAAACCTAGTTTCTAGGTTTCCTGTCTGTATTTATCTGTAAATATCTGTAAAAACGAATAACTGGATGCCTAAGTTGTGAGTGACATTCATACATAAACACTTTGGGCCAGAGTTATTAAACTTTCATGCAACACAACCAAAGGCAGCAAGCCACCTTGGTGCGCTGCATGAAAGGGAGAGGGCAGGAATGCTCAATATTTAACATTTGATATGGTGCATTCCTATCCTTTCCTTGTGCTGGGGCACAATATGCAGCCTGGAGCCAATGCAGGGACCCTTGCACAATGGTGCAAAAGTGCTTGTGTTGCAGGCAGGATTGTTTTTGTGCAGAAAGGGACATTTTCCTGCACAAAAACAATTCTTGGAGGCTTTGCGCTCTTTCTATGTATGCTGCAGAATGTAGCCCATTTAGAAAGAGGAAAAAACAAGGAAAAATAAAGATATTTCTCCTCATTACGCCTCCCCTGGGAAGTCATAGTATTCTGACGCATTCACAGGCCTGCCACTCATGATAAATCTGGGAATGTGCCAACAATCATGGGTGGATGCGAGGGAACACCCACCCTCCACCAATGGAACGCCTCCCAGGAGCAGCATAATCAAAGGCAGCAACTTGCCCTGCCTTCTATTACTCCAGAATTACCAAGCACTGCAAGGACTGTGCATTGCGGAATACAGTCTTGGTTGAGCGGCAGCACAGGGAACAACTCCAGAAGTAGTATAATTGTTGTAGCTGTGGCGTGACATAAGCCCCCGCAGTGTGGGAGTGGGGGGCGGATGAGTTTCACAGGGTCCTCTCAGCAAAAGTGCTAGGTGGTGAGCCGGAGAGGGAGGGGCACGTCCCTGTACTTTACAGGGGCACCCCTTAAGTTTCATTATGCCACTGCTTTGTAGATATACTGTGATATGCAGTGTACTTTCCCCCTGTCCAACGGAGTGCAGCTACTTTGGATGCTGCATAGCGCTGCATGAAACATTTGTGAATCTGGCCCCTAATGCCACATTGCTGCCATTTTGTTTCACCTTAATGAGCTTCACTTCATCAGTGAGCATTGACTTGTTGTCACTATCTGCTCAAATGCATTTCCTGTTGGGAGCAAAATGAATTGTGTGCAAAAGAGTACTATTTGCTTCTCGTTCCCTAAATCAACTGTAGAAGCATGAAAAATTGAAATGTGTTGCCCAATGTAGAATAAAATTAAGGCAGGTAGTTGCACAGTGGGTTTCATTTCTGATGTGAGTTTTACACCAAAGTGCACTTTTCTGGCTTCTCACACAAAGTGATTGTTGAGAAACATAATACGTTAAGCCACAATGCCAAGTATTTAGTCTGCATTGAATATTTTGATATCAGGTGGCCTTGCGTTGCTTGGTAAATCTGACTTTAGTGTTGCGTTGACCTTGCGTTACCTTATGGGATGCAGGGGAAATGCAACACTATGATAAACCTGTCCCTTAATCTCAGAATCCTTACTCTTCCATTATAGTCTAACCCAAGTACACTGCAACAGCCCAAAGTCTTAGAAGAATTCATATATATGTTCAATAAATAGTTTAAAGTTGGAAAATGTCATATATATGTTTAATAAATAGTTTAAAGTTGGAAAAGTTCATATATATGTTCAATAAATAGTTCCAAGTTATATGAATCAAGAGGATGGCTTAATGAATTTTAATAAAATTTGGGGAAATTGGTGAGACTGTTATGGCTTAGGGAAGGAGAAGGTGGGTTGTGCAGCTGGGAGAATGAGGTGGGGCCTGTAGCTAAGATGCAGGTGGGGGATGAATTTATATGACTCAAATTATATAGACTCTGAATTCTAATTATGCTTTGCTACCTGAACACCATGAGATTATAATTTATATATATTAATTGTGACCTGCCTAATCTCTGTGGGTATGCGATGTAAACTGGGAAGTTGGTTGAAAATTCGGATTGGTATATGTTACAGTACGTATCAAAAGCTTAAATAAATATATTTAATAAAAAAAATAGTTTTCAGCACCAAAAGAAATCCATAGGAAGAAATAGGCTTTGGAAAGAAAATCCATGTAATGAGGTCCCAACTGCAGCAACACTGTACTATGAATGCCTAGCAAAAATGCCATGAGGTAAGTTTTAACTAGATGTTCAAGATGGACATGGCCTCTCCAGAATGCGTAAATGTTTATGCCATGCCCTTCAATATAGTTCATTTTCAGAACACTGCCACATAGTACATTATCTACATCTGCAGCTACACTCAAGATTGTGCTGACACTTTATGATGAATCCAGCCTTTCTAGGGAAGGAACATATGCCCAGATTTATCAAGCAGTTACATGTTTTTGTGTCACAAACCTGGCCCTTAATAACATTTTATCTCAGAATCCTTACTCTTCCATTATAGGCTAACCCAAGTAAACTGCCACAGCCCAAAGTCTTAGAAGAATTCATATATATGTTCAATAAACAGTTTAAAGTTGCAAAAGTTCATATATATGTTCAATAAATAGTTCCAAGTTATATGAGGCAAGAGGATGGCTTAATGGATTTTGTAAACTTTTGGGAAATTTGTGAGACTGTTATGGCTTAGGGAAGGAGAAGGTGGGTTGTGCAGCTGGGAGAACGAGGTGGGGCCTGTAGCTAAGATGCAGATGGGGAATGAATTTATATGACTCAAATTATATAGACTCTGAATTCTAATTATGTTTTGCTACCTGAACACCATGAGATTATAATTTATATATATTAATTGTGACCTGCCTAATCTCTGTGGGTATGCGATGTAAACTGGGAAGTTGGTTGAAGTTTGGATTGGTTTATGTTACAGTACGTATCAAAAGCTTAAATAAATATATTTAATAAAAAAAATAGTTTTCAGCACCAAAAGAAATCCATAGGAAGAAATAGGCTTTGGAAAGAAAATCCATGTAATGAGGTCCCAACTGCAGCAACACTGTACTATGAATGCCTAGCAAAAATGCCATGAGGTAAGTTTTAACTAGATGTTCAAGATGGACATGGCCTCTCCAGAATGCGTAAATGTTTATGCCATGCCCTTCAATATAGTTCATTTTCAGAACACTGCCACGTAGTGCACTCTCTACATCTGCAGCTACACTCAAGATTGTGCTGACACTTTATGATGAATCCAGCCTTTCTAGGGAAGGAACATATGCCCAGATTTATCAAACAGTTACATGTTTTTGTGTCACACAAATGCAACGCAAGGCAATGCAAGCCCTTAAGTCAGAATTACTATGCCATGCAGAGCAAACTACTCCTGCAAAACCTTTCTATGTTATTTGCTCATGGAGTGTTTCCATTAAATGCTAGTAAATGGATTAACCTACTATGCTGTTTTCCCTATGGAAAACAGCATTCATCAGTGGCCATTTATGTTAAGGGCAAGGACATGAGATCTGTTCCACTTTATTTCTATTAATGAATTTGTGCTTTCTAAACACTGAAGTTATTGCAGCTTTGTGGATTTTCATTAACTTCAGTGGAATAATTGTAATGGAGGGACATTTTTCAATCAATGACATTTTTCATCATGATGCCAACGTGTAAGAAATTGGGCTAAAGTTTGAGAGGGGTAAACCCTTCTCAAGCAGCAGCCATGATTCTTGTCAGGGTGAAATCATGAGCATGCCCCGAATTAACCTTTGCTCAACCCTCTGGTAGCTTGGCACAGAGCAGTCAGGCTTAATTTAGGGGATATGTGTAAAGTGCTTATGCAACCCAAGGCAGACATACACCGATAAAATTGAATATCTGGTCATGTTGTACCGGGACAAAGTCACAATGAACTTGACCGTGATAGAGTGTGTGCCGGATACGGGATCCAGTTAAGCCAACTGAACAAGAGTACCTTAGATCTTGGTTGCGGAGCTTTGCGAGTTTCCGCAATGAGGATGCATTGCGCAGCTGAGGAGATGCAAATTCCTCTTTCGAAGATGCGTTGCGCAGTGTTGATTCCGGGGAGCTGCAAAGCTGTGATGCGAGTTTACGCATCATCATCGAGGAGGTCATCAATGAGGAATGCTTGCGATGCAAAGTCCTACATCAAGGGTCCATCATGCACTGGCCAGTTCCAAAGAGATTGCTGGGCTTTTGATGCAAAATTTTGCATCATCATAGAGGTTGCTGTTGATGAGCGACTTGCGATCAGTAGCGGCTGCTACCGGACTCGGGTGGAGGGGCGGGGAGGGCAGGAGAGTATGTGGGGGAAATTTCAAAGGTAAAATTAAAAAAAACACTTACTTGGCTGTGTCCGGTGTTGCCGGTGACTCCCCTATGATCCTCTTCATCTTTTTTTCTTCTTCCTGTCTGGAGTCTAGCAGCAGGGAGCATCCGGGCTCCCGAACTCCCCTGACCAATCACAATGCTGCAATGCAGCATTGTGATTGGTCTGAGCGCCGTATTTTGTAAACATCAGAGTATACGCTTTAACTTCAAAGGTAATGCCTGAGGCTCCTTGTCCACCATACATAGATTTAAAGTGGTAATACCAGACTTGCTCCTGTATAATACAATCTAAGGGAGAGACAATAGATTCTTGAAAGACAGGTTTATTGACAATGTCCCAAAATGTGGCACTATTTTTGATAACATCAGTAGAGAGTAGATCATTTCATGCCTCTTGTTTGATCTCATTTTTGTGTTTATGAATTGCCAATTTATATGTTTTCCTTATCGCTGCTAAGGCCCACTTATCTTGTGGTTTAGATTTTAAGGCCACTAACAAATTTCGATGAGCAACTGAACAATTGTGAGCAAACCATCTCTCCCCTTTGTTTTGGTGTTCCCTAGCTGGGCATTTGAGATCAGAAGCCACCTGGGTGCAGATTTTAATATATGCCATAAGGACCTCCCTGTCCCTCGATTTGACATCTAAACAGAGGTTCATCTCTCTTCCGACAGTATGCGACAAATTCGCCTGAAAATCCCCCGGTACTATCGAGCACCATTTGAGTCTGCGAGCCTGGTCTATAGGATGAATATCCAGGATGCGAGCCGGTCTATCCGTTTTTTGAGTTTTCTTAAAACCACCCACCAGTGTCAGGCTAATAGGGTTGTGATCGCTATACATTGACCACTTGATGGTATAATCCATAACCCAAAGGGTCAGAGCTGCACTAATAAAGATATAATCAATAATGGTGTGCGCACCTCTGCCTTTAAAAGAGGGGATGTCCTCCCCCTCTTGCCTTATATTAGGATAAAATAAATCTTGATCCGCCAGGATACTATCCAAAAAAACACACTGCGGTGTGTGTTCGAAGTGGGTTTCTGAATAATCGGCAGAACTCAAGCTATCCGAGACATAACAATTGAAGCAACAACGCTGTATATTAAAATCACCTAAAATAATAACCGAATAAGAAGTGGTTTGGTTCTTACTATAAGAATCAAGAAAACAATTCAAACTGACCAAATGTTCATTAATTATAGTTTTATCAAATGAATTATAAAAATGAACAATAAGCAGATTTGGAGCGTTGGGGAAAGTGATCTGTACCACCAATCCAATTTACAGTGGTTACCTGCAACTTTTAGGGAGATCAAGGTCATAAGACCACCCTTTGCCCTGCCTATAGTGGAGGATTTAGCTGACTCCATATAGATTGTATAACCATCCAACCAGAAGTTATTCTCGGTATCCCAGGTTTCTTGTAGTCCTATAATACAAAATTCGCTTAGAAAGTCTTTCCACCTGGCATCATCAGACTTATTTTTACGACCTGCTATATTCCAACTTAAAATTTTGGTGCATTGTCCCGGGTTACTCAGTGTCCCCTGGGTAAATTCACTCCGACATCTCTTACTATTAGCTCCATCCCCATTGTGGCCTTCAGGACAAGGAACTAGTCAATTGTTACTGTCCAGCTGGCTAAGTGGGGCAAATCTGTTTAATGTCGCGAACCTGCACTCTATGGTTCTATTATCTACGGTGGTATTCTTTGCTGAGTGGTCTTGGGTTAGAGCCATGATGTTTATCCTGGGAGACTGAATAGCATTATGCAAGAGATGGGGAGTGGAACCATATGCTCCTATACCAGCCCTATATCTCAGTGACCCCCTACTGTCTCTTGACCTTGTGCCCATGTCAGGTGGATAGAAAAAGTCCAAAGGTAAAGCTGTGATCCCTCCTCTGGCCCTGTCAGAACTCCCGTGAAGGACCCACCCCACCACATCTGACCGATCAAAATTAATCACTATACAGTCACCATCCTTTGTTTTTGGTCCGTTCCCCACCCAACCTACCCGCCTTGCCATTATGATGTGTGTGGATGCACTTAAGCCTCCCTCAGAAGCCCTGCTACACCAAAACATCACTTTTCGAATAAGCTCTTTAGTTGTCTCGATGCTATTACTTTTGAGAGGAGGTACCCCTGCTAAGACCATTACCAAAGGAGAAGCCTCGGGGGCAAATCCAGAATTATTTGTTTGGCAAATACTCCTGAGGTTGATAAATTAGGCCCTGCAGGGGGTAATGTATCGGGCTTCCGTTACATGAAGCTCACAGCTCCTTTAGTAATATTGCCCAATTGGCTACTACAAGAAGCAGATCTAATAGTAGCTCTCAAGGGTGTTGGTGTCAGTGTGGTATCATTGTCGGTGGTTGTAATACAAGGTGTTAGTTGACTTCTGACTTCCTCAACCTGACCTGTTTTATAATCCACAGCATTTAATTTATGGACCTGGCTCCCACTCACACTAAAAACATCAAGTTTGGACTCTATTTTGGTTAACCTGACCATTACACGGTCCAAACCGGATTTGACACACTTAAATAAATCATCTTTTAGCGATTCAACAAGTTTGTCAATGTGTATAAAAACCGGGTCCAAATCTACATTAGCCAAATTGGTAGAAAGCAGTCTCTCCTTGGGTCGTTGGTCAGTGCACTCCTTCCGTATTGGTAGCTTCTTAGTAGCCGGGCCAGTTTTTGAACATTTTTTCCTCCCCTTCTCTACAGAGGCTACAGCCCCGTCACTTAGCAGATCCGTACTTCCCTTATACTCCGGTGCGCTGCTGGGGCCGGATAGGGGAGCAAATTCAGTGTTGTTTGTAGGCACAGCTGTGTTTTGACTTTGGTCAGTATCTAAGTTTATGACATCCTCAATAACAGTTTCAGATAGATTGTCAATCCCCAACCCCAACTGCGCCTCCACGTCTTGAATCTCATTAATTATGGCCCCCACAGCAGTTGTCAAATATGAGATGATGGAGGCACAATTACGTGGGATTTTTGCCTTAGATTTAATAGATACAGCAGAGCAGAGGCCCTTTCGCTTACCCATTCTGATAACCTGGCGGAAGAGGGATAGCCCGGTCCGGTCACAGCCGATCGCTGACGGTCCCGCCCTTGGCCCAGGGTTTGCCCGGCGCGCGTTCCCCCGGAGCGGGAACTGCGAGCAGTTAAATATGCCCCCCTGGGCGCTTAAGGATGATGACAGCTCAGCGCCTCCGGGCGCGGGCAACAAAGGCTCCTGGGGTATGCAGTCCCTGCGCTTGCAGGCTTCCTGGTGGAATCCCTAGGCATTGAGGCTGCCCCCTTCCCCAAAGACAAAACGGGCATGTCTTATTCAATGTTCGGCTAAGAATTCCTACACTGTTATTTCTTTTTGGGGTTTGTAGCCCTGACAAAGTCAATATTCTTGACAAAACACATGTTGGCTACTGTGAAGAATCAGCTTTGTGAACAAGCAAAATATTGGCTTGTGGAGTCCAAGATATAGAATAATAATTGATGTGTGGGGTTCAAAATCTGAAGGAATACATCAATTGAAGAACCTATTATTGTGGTTGCAAACTATACATACGTACTAATCAGTGTGTGCTATTTGGGTTTACATGAATATGTACAGAACCCTGTTTTGGGTTCCTACTTTTGAATGAAGAGTGAACATTCTTCCCTTGTGTGCACCACTTCCACTTTTCTGAATTTTAATATATTGTGTTAATTGCCAGGTGAGCGCTGAGAGAACCCCCGTTTTTCACCATTCCTATAGTTGTAACTCAGTGCGGGGTGGGCATCTCCCTGTGACACCAGATAGATTTGCAATACCAAAGAAAATGGATCATGACAAAAGGGCTGATAAGCTTTTTAAAATGTGAGTATAGGGGCAACAGTGAGAAAGTCAGTAAAGAGTGGAAACTCTCAGAACCAAGAGGGACTTAGAGATAAGATCATCCACCTATAAAAACTTAAGAACAATGAGTGGGATGGGGCTACCCTAAAAAAAATACATTAAACTGCACAGAATCCCTAGGGACTTAGATCCCAGATAACCTAATTATGATGATCTTGATGATGACCTGCTCTGCAGCTGGGAACAGGAAGTTACCTCAGTCCGTATAAAGCTTATGGAGGTACTGATAGAAAATGCAGAACAGAAAGTGACCAAATTACAGTGTGAAATCCAACTGTTGGAAAAGGAGATTTGAAACTACCAGAACCTACTAAGAAGAATTATGATATACTGAATAATATAATCAATAGACATCAAGAAGATGTAAAACGAAGAAAGGTGAGAAAACTAAAAAGGGATGAAGTAGACTATAGGAGTAGGAGGGTGTTTTCCTTCTCTAAGAAATATAATCATATTGTTAGAAGAGATTTTGATAATAAACAAAAGGATGACTCCTCTATCAGTCGAGGTACCTTAGTTAGCATTCCCTCAAGTAGTGATGGTGAACAAGATGCAGGTGAAGGCACCTCAGTTCAGAATGTTGGGGAGAATCCTTTTTTAGGGGAAGTTCTGAGCAGAAAAATGGGAAACCGGGAGCAACCAAAAAGAATGGAAAATACAGGAAAAGTAGAAGTGGTAAGAGAAGGGTTGTAGCAGACAGGAGAATGAAGAGGGATGCACACAAGATCATGGGACAAAAAGAAATGAATGAGAGTCCAATCCAGGATGTATCAATAATAATAATAATGTCAGGTATTCCTCTTACCCATGACATGGAGTCTTTGCTTAAGAAAGGTGTGGGATTTTGCCTGGAGATAAGGGAAGATATTCACAAAATGAAAACAGATTTGTATAAATTCATATGATGCTTAAACCTGAGGAAATATTTTCAATTGGATCCTGGTACTAATAAAGGCATTCAAACGGATACATTGAGATCTGTTTTTAGTGAATTATCTATCCAGGATGTAGATGATAATGTGATGCTGTAATCAATTTCAAACTTAGAGGCAGATCTTATTACTGTATCTAAGGTTCTGGATGATATAAATGTACAAACTGATTAAAGTGTGGACAGTGGCTTAAAGAATAAATCGAAATGGGCACCACAACAGTGGCAGCTCCTCCATAGGGGTGTGGGGGCGTGGCCCCACTGCTTTCTTGCAGTGCGAGAAGCAGAAACATAATATGGTAAAACTACCATTTTATGTTTCTGCTTCTCGCACTGCAAGAAAACAGAAGTGCCTGGAGTGCTTGGTTGTAGGAGGGTGGGTGGGTGGTCTGGCTGGAGGGCAGGGGGGGAGTGGCTTGCCCAATGTTGTGAGCCCTGACTGCTTTGGTCGGCCTGGGGCCGACCAAAGCAGTCATGCGCACTCTCCCTTGCAGCCTACATAGAGAAAAAGGCCTCCGATTAGGCTCCTGGCTGGGATGCTGTGTGCCTTCACCGCACCAATCACAATGCCCCCCTATGAACCTGCGCATCACTTCCTCCCCCCACCTGCTGGTCATGCCGGCCACAACTGCTTTGGGCTAAATTCACAGGATTGAGACAGCAGAGGAGAAAAGGTACGTCAGAACGGTTTAGGTAAGGAGTCCGTGAAACATCTGACTGCTGGTGGCAGATTTATCTGAGTTTACCATAGAGAGCGGTGCAGAGGTTAATAAGCGACTAAGGGGTGAAAGAAAACTGGCTAGGAGGGAGTTTTGAGGTATACGGGGCCAGGGAGGAAGGGAGGACAAGTCTGGTGGTGGTTGAGTGTCGGTGTCTAACTCTGTAGGTGCTCTGGGTGGAGAAGGGTGCAGGCTTGTGGGGGCTTGTGTTGTTCACAGGTGGCCCAGGAGTGGATCTGTTGGAAACGGAGTTCCACAGCTTTAACCGTTCCCGTACTTTTAGGTATCCAGTAACCGTTCCCGCGCGCTTAGTGACAATCATGAGTTTGAAAGAATATATTAGTTCTTCTTGGATTTATTTTCGTTTGAGGCGTGCTATATGTTAAAAGCAGTCCGCCCCTAGGTGAAATAAAGCCCATTGTTCTATTATATTTGATTCGCTGGTACAGCAGAGGTCTCGTAGAGGGTGAAAGATGATAGATGGTGCGTGTTTACGAGACCCACATCTTTCAATGTCCAGGCCCTCACGCTTCTCCTTCGCAGCCCATCTCATGGACTCACGACAGTCTGCCAAATTAAAACCAGTGATGATGAAACACAGGAATGCTGATTCACTGCATTTTGCTATGTAGGAATGAGCAGGCATTTTTCCTAATCTTGTAGTACGTCTCAAAAGCAAGGCAAGGGAAGCAAAATAAAAATTGAAAGTATCCATTCAGTGTTCCATTTGTGCAATGTCTGTTCACTTAATGCAGTGAACACGTCATATTTCTAACCAGGATTTTATAAAGTATGCCATAAATTGAACGAGCCTACGAAAGTACTGTGTGTCCTGAACAGCGATAGCAAAAATAGAAAAGTAACAACATACTGAGTGAAGGCGATAAGCGCGTTAGGCGTGACTGCTTTTTCCAGAGCCCTTACATCAGCTCAGATTGCCGGGTTCAAGCAAACCCTTAGTGATTGCAGTGCAGTATTTTGTGTAGTTTGCACAGGTGCTGTACAGTTTTATGTGTGTTGTGTGATATTAGACATATCTGTGTATCGGTGATTATTTTCCAGGGGTTGTGCAGGGAGATTTGATGTAATTGTCATAGTGAAACTCTGCTGCCATCCTTTCACCATCCCCCTGCTCTTTCCCACATGTTCTGTTTCTCACTGGCCTTGCAGTCTGCTTGCCTCTTTCCTTCGGCTGTTGGCAAAGACATCCTTATACAGTAGCCATTTCACAAGCAAAAACTCCCTGATACCACTGACATTGCGGTCCACCTCTTACTCTTGTGAGACCAGGAGCAGTGTTAATCTCTTTGCGGAGTTTGGTGTTCCTTTCCGGACCCATTTCTTGTTAAAGCAATCTAAGATGACAATTTCAATTTAGTCATTTGGTCCTACAAAAACAGCAGACACAAGCCTTAAACCTTAAAATTTATTTCCAAATGTACTCATACAGAAATCAATTATTATAGTCAAATCAATTCATCGACAAATCAGAGTGCAAAGCTCATTTGAAGTAAATGAATGTATTTATTGAATAGTTAAAGCCATTACAAGTGTATCAGTGTGTTCAAAAGTTAATATGGGCAAATGATAACATCAGCATATGCAAAGATTGTCCTCTATATCTCATAAAATAATTCAGTCGTATTGGTTCATTAACCTTCCTGCTTCCTCAAATTTGCTTGAAAATGCACCATTTATCCACTCTTTTTTCTTTCATCTTCACGGGGGGAGAACCCCCTGAAGCCCCCATAGGTTGTTTGGACTCGCTCACTGCGCTCGCTTTGCACGGTGCAGAACGGCAATAATTTTACGCCTCACCACTTTCAAATGTCACCAGCCACCACTGCACCACAAGTAATGGGTGCTAATAATATTGATATGTTTTTTGGAAAAGACTGTGAGGCTTTGGACAGATTAAATATTAAACAATATGGGACTAGGCCGGGTAGGGAAAGTGACAACTTAAGCCCTGGTGTGAGAATAGCCCTAAGAACCCTCCAATCAAGAGGTTATTCTCAAAGAAGGTGCTAAAGAAGGAACATTGTAGGTGTGAGTATCAGTCTGAAATACTATCGCAACTCAATGATGGAAATTGCTATGAGAAGGTAGTGGGTAACCCTACTTTTGCATTAACCACTAAGGTTAACCAAAATCTAAAGAAATGGCATGAAAATTGTTTGCTCAATAAGGATGAGTACATGTTCTTACAAACAGATCACCCTAGGTAACCCTGCCTGTACACTCTCCCAAAGGTACATAAGAACGTACCTTTCCCTCCAGGGAGACCAATCATTTCTGGCATTGGAGGCCCTGCAGAATGTCTATCTGCATATGTAGAATTATTCTTACAGCCCCTTGCAAAGAACCTGCCCTCTTATGTGCATGAAACATATACTTATCCCTTTAGTGTCATGTAATTCCTACTAATCCATAGGATCTATGCATTGTTTGAACAACATAAACTAAGGGCTTAGTGCCTAGACTGATTCCAGACGACCCTGCAGGATAAGTTGGCTTGTAGACCGCATAGCTCACAGTCCCCCTGTAAGCCCCCCTAACCTACCATGGAGCGAAACATTTCTGGCAACCACTGAACATGACAACCCTGATCCCTCAGGAATCATGGAAACAGTACAGAACCATTCGCTCAGTCACTCATGCTCACTTGTTCTCAGAGAAATCAACATAGAATACACAGTGGAACATTTTCAATAATATCTATTGAACCAACGTTATTCTTGTGTAAAATACTTGTGCTGCAATGATTAGGAGACAGAAGCAAATAAAGGAGATTACAAGCACCAAAACAGTAAACAGTAGATACATTTCGACCATGGTGCTGAAGCAATGAAAATATACAAGCATATATGCAAAATGCCTACGATGCAGGCTCTACTCTAAGTGTACCTATAGTATTTGTATGTGTAGAGCCAAGAATCCCCCCAACCAATGATCCAACCCCATTACCTGATGGGAGAGAGTGAAGGACCCCATCCTGGTCTCGAGTTGGACACCCCTCATAGAATATCAGACAGGTGCGTGGTGATTTCTCAGCAAGCAGGGTCCTTTGGTGTCAGCAGAAGTGCCTCTCCTACCAATCTATCGGGATTCCCTTTATTTATAATAAAAGCAGCCTTTGTGATGTGCGCGCTAGATTAGTGATGTTATGGATATGTGGGTAGCGCTGTTGAATCGTTGATGAAGATAGGACGACTTTTGTACCTAGTGCGTAGAGAAGCCTAGTACATGATGTTCAAGGAATCGTGATAATGTTGTGCGAAGCTGGATGTGAAAAAGAGAAACTAATCCAATATTGTTGTGCATGCATATGAATGCGAAAGGTCACCGATGAAATGTTATTTTCTAGGACAAGAAAGGGAATAAACTGCCTTGCTACATGGGCCAAACTCAGGAATATAACATTAGGAGATGTAAATTGGGAACCAGGAAAGTCCGCACGCCACCCTAGCGGTGCTGGGACCGGCCACCAGTGGTGCAGCAGTCCCGCACCTGCAATTAGGATACCAGCGTGGCGGTGGCATCCTCCATTTCCAGCATTGTGGTAGGCGGTGCTCACAGCACCGCCCGCCACAGTGCTGGGAATGCACTGTGTGCATTGTCATGCACAAGGTGACAGGCACCGTGAGGTGCCTGCCACCATGTCCATGACAATGCAGAGGGGTACCATAGGTACCCCCCATATGCACCACCCATCACCCCCTCAATACCCTTTTTATGGGGTCACTACATAGATGGCTGGCTCATGATCTGGACAGGCAGTGCTGAATGACTCAATGATTTCTGTTCCTCTCTTAACAATAATGAGTACAATCACAGATCAATACAGTATGGAAACAAATACCTTCCTTGATCTTGAACTGCACATTACAAATTACAAAATCCAGAGCAGACTCTTTCATAAACCAACTTCAGCAAATCAGTGTTACACGCATCAAGTGGCCATCCAAAAGTTAGCTCTATCCCCTTTGTGGAGATGACAAGGGCTAAACGCAACTGTAGAGATGATAAGGAATGTGAGAAGGTACTCAATGACATTGAATTGAGGTTCCTACAAAGGGTTACAGCAGCCGGGTAGTCAGTGCTGCTAGGAAGCGGATTGCTAGAACTATCAGAGCATGCATACTAACCAAGACACAACAGGGATAGGAAGGATCTATGAAGGTACAACTGGTTACAGACTTTAGAAAACTCTTGTTCAAGTTTAGAAAGTACCTTCAAAAACATTGGCATCTATTAACAGCGGACAGGCTCCTGACGGGTTACATTTCTGACAGACCTTTATATCAAACTGCACTTCAACTATATCAACATGTAGGTGACAGCAATTAATTTACTGCTTTATTTCACTGTATTGTGGTTCTCTTTAGTTATACACATGTATAATTGACAGCTAGACAGGTTTCTTTCTAAATACGAAATGTAAATATTGTGATATCCTCTATCGTCATCCTTTAATCTTTGCACAAGTTCTTCTTTGAGCACTTGTTTTCTTCACCCTATCTTGGAGCACCTAATGTACAGATTGAATTTGATTTGCTGAACATGATATAAATTTGTCAATTTCAAAACACTAATTTGGAGAATTTGTTTGTTTTGGGTGATTTAGTGTTTACGAAACCTTTCCTACCGCTTGGGCCAATATTACTGTACCTTACCTGAACTAGGTCCGGCAGATTACTGGGTTACCCCATTGTTATGTAATGCTCTGTCAAATCTAATGATGCACAATATCCCATGGCTATTCATGCCATGGAATGCGAAGCACAGACGGAACACAATCTGTGTTCCATCTGTGCTTCGCATTATGAAATTTCCAGTTTACTTTCTGTATTTGACAAACTGAGCTGGTGAGAAATGAAAAGCGAAAAAGGAATAATGTCCAGCAGCTCTCAGTCCTGAGGAGAAACCACAATCATGTCTGGGCTCAAAATGCATCGACATTTAAAAAAAAAACATGGAGAATGTGCACAAATGGTGTTGCTAGATTATACTGAATGACCAACTGTGACATGTTGCACAAGAGAATTTATCCGCATTGCTGTAACAAAACAAAAAAAAGAACATTGTTCACAAGCCTTCTGCATAATATTCATTTGTATATATGTTGAAAAATCTGAAACATGCCATAATTAAAGTGAATGTACCAGGATGGGCATACAATGTTACGAATTGTTTAAATAATATATATGAAAAGAAAAAAAAAAATCTCATGTGATTATGAGCCCTGATGATGTCTGCACTGGATGAAACACGTCGGCTGATATGATTTGACTACTGGCTGGATTGTTTTGAATTTGTACTTTTGATGCTTGATGAATTGAATAAAAATTGGAATTGTTATATCAACCAACAAGACTCCCTCAACCTCTTCTTTGTTTGGAGGAAGAGGATACAGCTCGCACATTTAACATTAATGAATGATAGATAATGTACACGCTCCTTGTTCATACGTTTGATTACTGTTTAATTACTATACGTAAATGCAACCCCCTGCTGTGCATAGCCTTTGGCTGTGTGTGGTGGGGGGTTGGCCGCAAGACCTGGCCAGTGGCCAACCCCTCACATGCAGCCAATACCACACTGCGCACTTCCTTCGGACGTGCGCAGCGGGGTTGGTAGCAAATCTTCTCCATAGTTAGAAGAAGTTACAGGAAGAAATGCAGGCGCGAATGGCAATTTTTTCAATTCAATTTCGATATTAAGTTCAACAGTTACTTTCTATAGAAAAACCTTGAAGGATCTACACAAATGACCCCTTGTTAAATTCAAAATGTTGTCTACTTTTAGGAAATGTATAGCTCTCTGGGATCCATTTTTGGTTTTATACCCATTGCTACCACTAACTTGAAAGAGGTGGAAAACACAAAAAATATGAAAAATGGGCTGCGTTCCAGTAAAATGCAAAAACTGTGTAGACAAATGTGGTTTTTATACAAAAGTCTGCCTGTTCCTGAAAGCTGGGAAAATTGTGATTATAACACCACAAACCCTTTTATTGATACCATTTGCAGGGAAAAAACAGACACTTTCTTCTGCAGCACTATTTTTCCATTTTTCGCCCCCAAATGAAAATGTTGCTGTATTTCGGCTAATTTCTCCATCCCCTCCAGGGGAATCCACAAATCCTGGGTACCTTTAGAATCCTCAGGGTGTTGAAAAAAAGGACGCAATTTTGGTGTCTATACCTTATGTGGACAAAAGGTTATGGGGGCCTAAGCACAAACTATCCCAAATACCCCAAAAAAGGCTTAGTAGAGGCGGGAAAACGGCCTAGCAGTGAAGGGGTTAAGTTTATGAAGCATCTGAATAAGTGTATCAAATTATCTTACTCATTCAGATGTAGCAACCATTAATCTGTTGGCCAGGGATACCCTTGCGTGTCGTGTCATCAGACATTGAATGAAACAGGCAACCTAATATAATGGAATATTATTGCTTCAACCTAGAGAAGTTAACTCGAATTGTGTGTGCTACAACCTTTATTACCAAAAAGTGCACATTGAATGAATCTAGTTAGCATATCTGTACTTCAATGGGAGTTGAAAGAATACAGAGACCTTTGCTTTAAGGAGTAATACTAAAAGCCGGCGGCGCGCAGTGGGCGCGCCGCCGACGTGCCGAAGGCGCGCCAAAGGCAAGCCCGTCTGCGCCCGTCCGTGCCTGACCACGCCCAGCGCCAGAACCCCTGGACCCCACGCTCGCCACGACGCCAGACTCAGATACGACGCCGACTCCCTCCATGCACTCAACGCCGGCCGACAAAACACCTGCTTCCAGGCCGCCCCGAAACGGACCCACGGACCCTTCTCCTGCCGCACCTGCAGCTTCACCTGCGACAGACCCACCAAACCTCGTAGAATTGCGCATGTCGGGCTGGCCATAGCAAGATAGCTGACCAAACCGACATGCGCGCTTCAAATTGAAGTGGTCCCTCCTCATTGTTGCCAATTACCAGCAATGATGCACTGGCCCCTCCCCAAACTCACACTCCATTCGGCAGAAAGTAAAAAGCAAAAAGGTAATAAAATAATGTTATAACCATTTTTTTTTTCATGCTTTCATGCTTTCTGCACAGTGCGAGGGTGATGCTTCTCCGCTCTTATGGAGGAACTGCCACTGGAAATAATTTAGTTCTGTATTGTGACCAGGGCCAGCTATAGCGTTGTGAATCATCAAAAGTAGTGCAGAGATGCCTGCTGCAGAGAATGTGTCCCAAGCAGATCACAAAACTGTATTTTATGTAGCTAGCTCAGTGGTATACTGCTTTCGTTACCCAGAAGAATGAATGAATGAATGAATGAATGAATGAATGAATGAATGAATGAATGAATGAATGATTTATAGAGTGCACTGTCACTCACAAGAGAGCATTGTGGTACTATTATGTATGCTGACTTAGAAACTGTGCCTGATACAATGAGGGAGGGCCAGGGGCCCCAATTAGATTAAGGAGTGAGAAAGAATGTCAGTTTCAAGAAAGAGTCCAGTCTCAGGCTCTTTTTAAAGGTGGATTTTTTTAAAGGTGGCTTCATTGTCTATAAATCGAAGCGGACCTGGAATTTGATTCCAGGCTTTGGGAGTTTTTGGAGATTAGCGTTAGAGGATCGTAGCATCCTTTGAGTCCTACAGCGGGAGAATTGGGTGGTGAGATATTTAAGACCACTGTAATTAAAACCTCTAAATACCAGGAGTTGTTCTTAGATAACACCCTTTTGTGGATTGGTAACTAGTGTAGTCTTATAAGCGCTTCAGATACAGAACTCCGTTTAGTGAGTTTGATCACCCGTCTGACCACCGCATACTGTACCATCTGAAGTTTGTAAAGCAGCTGCTTTGAACTTCCAGCATAGAGGCTATTACTATAATCAGGTCTGGAAGAAATTAATCAAAAGGCAACTGTTTTAGTTGAAGCTAGAGGGAGGTAATCTAATAATTTTAAAGAGATTTATTCATAGAAAAACACGTGCCTGCCATTGCAAGAGCTTGCAGGCTGAAGAGCTTGCAGGCTGGAGGAGAGAGCAGTGTCGAATTTGACTCCCAGATTTTCTGCTACTTCGACTGTTGTGGGAGGGAGGTGGAGTTAGGCCACCATTTCGAAGAACAGATTGTGAACAGGAGAATTTTGGTCTTATCAGTATTACATTTTAGATGATTATTTTCCATCCAGCAGATAATGTTCGTGAGGCAGTTTTTGAAATTTTGCTCGGAACCAAGAGAGTTCTTATTCAGGGATAGGATCAACTGTGTGTCTTCCACGTATGATTGTGGTGATAATTCTAAGGGAGGCTATCAAGGAGATCAGAGGTGCCATATAGACAGTAAACAATGCAGGGCTACGTTACGCAACGAGCCCTGCGGAACACCAGAAGAAACTGATTGTTTGGCTGATGAGAACTGACCCATGCCAATATAATGTTTCCTATCTGTTAGGAAAGATTTGAGCCAAGCTAATGCAATATGGAAGATACCGATCTTGAAAAGGCGCTGGAGCAGAATGGTATGGAAAATGCTATTGAACGCTGCAGCGAGGTCTAATGAGATCAATACAGCAGTGTTAAGTGTCATTTAAAAGTTTCAGAGACTTCCAGTAGGGTGGATTCAGTGGAATGCTTAGGCCTGAAGCCTGATTGTTGGATGTGTAATGATTACGAAGTCTCTAAAAAGGAGATGAGCTAGCCAGTGATGATTTTTTCAAGTATTTTGGATAGCATTGGAAGCACTGAAATGGGCTTAAAATTGGCCAGAATTGAAGCGTCTGCTAGGGCTTTTTTTTGTAAAGGTTTTACCAGTTTCCAGGATTTAGGAACTTCCGCCCTGGAGAGAGAAGTATTTAATATCTGATTAATTACTGGATTTACTATATCGATGACCTGATGTAGGATGGTCAGCCGGCAGGGATCGTGGGGATCCTGAATTGCATGAAAGAATGGCTTGGTGCGACTGAGCAAACGAAATCTTGCAGAAGGAGACTAATGTGGCATTGGCCGGCTTACTCTGAGGATGGCTAGGTTTGGGGCATGGAGTTTGAAAGCCCCATTGTAGGACTTAAATTTTATCTTTGACGAAGGCGGAGATCTGATCGCAAAGGGCCTGTGAGGGGGGATCTCTCTTTATATGTTGTTGGGCTGTATGAAGGAATTTGATATTTGGAAGATCTTTTTGGGGTCAAAGTTAGCCTGCTCAATTTGGCTGGGGAAGTAGGCTTTCTTGGCTTCCCTGATTAGGTTATGATAAGATTTCTGTGTGCACCTAAAGCTGGTCAGGTCCTCAGGATTGTAGGCCTGGCACCATTTGCACTCTAGCCTTTTACAGTGGAGCTTGCCTTTGGCTAGGGTAGGGGAGAACCAGGGTGTAGATGGATGGGGGTGCCGTTTACCCTGGCAGACTAAGGGCATTAATTTGGTAGCCGCTTTGGTGATCCATTGAGTGAAGCAATTGAGATCCTCTGAAACCTTGCATGCGAGGGGAGGCTTAAGGTAGCTGAGTAGTGAGAGTGGATTTTTGAATTTTTGCCCATTTACAAAGGGTAGGAGGGCTTGAGAATTGTATAGACAAGTAACATTAGTCATCAGTCTGAAAGGGACTAAGCAATTATCAGACCATGATTGGATTACTGGTTCCTCAGCAGCCAGCAGGGGATGGTTGCTGCAGATCCCATCTAAGGTGTGGCCTGCTGAGGGGCTAGGTCCAACCAATAGTTTGGGGAGGTCTAGTATGGTAAGGGTCTCTGTGAGGCTGATTGCTAGTATCATCAAGATGATAGTCAAAATCTCCTACTTTTGGGAAGTTTGCATATTGGAACAGTACTGGAGATAAGGCCTTTCCAATAGTCGTCAAGAAGTTAGGATCAGGACTTGGTGGCCGATAGATTAGACAGCCGGCAAAAGACTGAGAGGGGCTAATTTTGAAGCAGAGACCTAGACTTTTGGGTCCCTTCAAGCAGCCAATCTCAAAGGAGCTACATTGAAAAGAGTCATGAAAAATAAGAGGCTAGACAACCTCCACGTCACACAGTCCTGTCACATCTAAGGATTGCATAGCCAGGGCTCAGTGATAAACAGGAAATCCAGATGTAGGTCGGTAATCAGGTCGGATATTTCATGGGTGTGCTACGGGAGTGAGCATGCATTTATCAATCTCCTCACAAGAGATTTGTTAACAGAAGGTGGCTCAGAAGAAGAGCTAAGATCAAACTGACCTTTGCAACATGTACAGGTCACTGTGCCCTCTAAATGGGTGGAGTCAAGTATGTGGCTGCAATGGGATACTTTATTAATGAAGCTTTTCAGGAAAACGGCAGATAGTGGGAAATCTGGCATAAAATGACCATGGGGGCTGGTGCTGACCACGTAACCTTCTGTTACTTGCAGGTCACAAGTTACAATCCTAATATAGCGCCGTAACCTATGAACTGTCATCACAGAGCCTCAGGCAAACTGCATGGTGTAATATAGAATACTGTTTGCTTACCCAGTCTCTCATGCTCATATTGTTGCTTAAAATGTTTGTTTGGGTCGGAATACATTCCTATTAGTAAAGTCAACCCCAACCACTGACATACATTTTGAATCCTGAGTTTGTGTTTCTTCAGAACAAACACTCTTAAGTATATTGACTACTAATATGGATGAAATGTGACTCCTATCCCTTGTAATCCTCATTGCCTTACGTAACATTTCCTAAAGACTGTTTTTGCACACTTCTGATTCATTGTCGCTATCTAATGTGAGTGTGCTGTAAAGTGCTACACTGGTATGAGTAGTGCTATAAAACAAATGAAATGACTGTGAGAGGGGTTACAGACAGATGAGGAGCACTGTTGGAGTGTGGTAGTGAGGGAATCCGTGGAGGACGTGGTCATTAGGGTGCGCCAAAAAATAAAAAGTCAAGCTTGGCGGCACCAGCGCTAAAGCCGGCCCTGATTGCAACAGATGGTTGGTAGGAATGCGTTGTCATGGCAGACAATGGCCCAGCACTGCATGGGAGAATGCATCACAACCTGGCCTATTTAGGGGTCATATATGATCAAGAACGGCGCTAACCTCATCGCCGCTTTAGCGGCAGGAAACTGCCGCTAAAGCGGCGATAAGGGTCTTGATAACATGCCCTCGAGAATTCCAATAGAAGCCCAGGTTCTGGTGTGAAGGCCCACAAACCTGGGCTTCTATTGGAATTCTCTAGGGCATATTATCAAGTCCCTTATCGCCGCTTTAGCGGCAGTTTCCTGCCGCTAAAGCGGCGTTAATGTTATCACCGTTCTTGATAATATGGGGGCATCTCAACAAGCGGCAGCGATAATTATCGCTGGCCTCTCTTAGCGTGAGATTGCATATCGCTGGCTATCGCTGAAAATGATCGCCATGCTTGTGCTGTATCAACAACGCATGGCGCAATGGCGATAATTATTCCAGTGATAGCGGTGTTTTCCATGGAACATCGCTGGTTTTCCAGCAATGTTCCATGGAAAACAGCGATATCCTTGGTGATAGGGCCTGTGGTCTTAGCCATACAATCCACCCCCCATGTTAGGTATGCCTTAGTCAGGAATTTAACTTCTGTTAAATTCCTGCGTTAAGGCATACTTAGCGCGATTTCAAATATCGCTAACCCTCGTTGTTTATATGACAAAGCTGGGTTAGCTATATTTTCCCATGGTGTTTTGTCAGGCACGCCTCTTTTGCATCTCATTAGCGATGCGATGGGAGGCGTGCTGACAAGGGGCGCTAATGCAAGGAAACATGCACTAGCATGTCCATGTTGATAATGCAATAATATTATTGCAGCTTTTCGCCCGAAAACAGGCTCCAAAGCAGCGATAATATTATCGCCACCCCTTGTTGATATGTCCCTTGGCCCTACGTATTTTGCATTCGTGTGAAATACGATGGAAGAATGAAACTCATGCTGGGGTATGCGGACTGCTCCCATGAGGCACAGGGTCAGACTGATTTGCATATGGCCATGTCTGAACTGGGGTGGCAGAGTGGGCAAAAGAATGGTGATGGATCAAACTCAGATCTGTGGACTGGGTGTGAGCATTTGATGTGTTCTGATGCTCCGTCCATCACCACCCCCTTTTGTACCTCTTTGTTCGCCATAAGTTGGCAGGGTATGCTCAGACGTGAGTCCCTTGCTCACTTTGCCACTGGACTCAAGCAAGCCTGGCTGAAGACGGCTGAAATGCCAGAAACCGGTCCTAGGAAGCTTTTTTCCAGTCCAGGGAAGGCATGGCTTGGCAGTTCGGGCTGGACTGTTCCCATGAGGCACAGGGTCAGACTGATTTGCATATGGCCATGTCTGAACTGGGGTGGCAGAGTGGGCAAAAGAATGGTGATGGATCAAACTCAGATCTGTGGACTGGGTGTGAGCATTTGATGTGTTCTGATGTTCCGTCCATCACCACCCCCTTTTGTACCTCTTTGTTCGCCATAAGTTGGCAGGGTATGCTCAGACGTGAGTCCCTTGCTCACTTTGCCACTGGACTCAAGCAAGCCTGGCTGAAGACGGCTGAAATGCCAGAAACCAGTCCTAGGAAGCTTTTTTCCAGTCCAGGGAAGGCATGGCTTGGCAGTTCGGGCTGGACTGTTCCCATGAGGCACAGGGTCAGACTGATTTGCATATGGCCATGTCTGAACTGGGGTGGCAGAGTGGGCAAAAGAATGGTGATGGATCAAACTCAGATCTGTGGACTGGGTGTGAGCATTTGATGTGTTCTGATGCTCCGTCCATCACCACCCCCTTTTGTACCTCTGGGGTATGCGGTACTGCCATTCGTAGGCAGAGCTGCTCTTAAAACTAGGGCGCTACGACCACTCTTTCGGTAATATTTCAATGTTGCTCGTTTGTGGATAAGTATTCATCTCTGTATCTATAACAAAAAAATTGCAAATATTTCCAAAATCTCCCTACTGAATCATGAACAGAATAAGCACTGTGATACACGCTCTATGTTTAAAAAAATAAAATGTAGCAGTAATGGTATAAAAAGACACGTATTAAATTATGGAGCTAATTTGCAACTGTGTGAATAAATTTATCGTTATTAAGATTTTAAGTGGATTTAATAAAATGTTTTACACATAATAAGATTCTAACACATGCACTGCTTGCCCTTCCTCTGCTAACAATACTGTTCCCAAAAAATTGCCTATTTCTCTTGCAAGGGTTTAACAGAACATAATCTTCTATGAAAGTATCAAAAAAACGTTGTATAAATATAAAATTACCAAACTGAACCGATGCATTCCACCCTGTTTTGAAATATTGTCTCCTAAGTAACCACCTACTGTTAAACATCTTGTGACAAAGTAAAAATAAATATGACGTTTCACGAACATAGGCCTGCCTATTCCAGCTTTAGGCGGTTTCAAATTTGCAGAAAATACGTGTTCTTTCCGAAAATGTATTATGGCATACAATCAGTCACACAAATTACACTACAGGACAATTTATTTAATTTCGTGTCGGAATTTTATCCTCCTCAGAAGAGAGGGTCTAGAAAAAGTGCTCTTCTGGTGTTCATAAACGCTTCTTCCGGCTGCTATCCGTAAATACGATCCAGTGCTATGTCATAACTGTCTCCATTATCTTTCAAGGATGCAATAAAAGTCGCCCAGGTGGTGGATATGAAGTTAATTTGACACAGCGAGCAGTGACAACATGTTTCCTTTCCCACCTAGTGTGAGAGTGTCTAGTCTTCAGAATTCAACCCAGAAACTGCTACACACCTCAGTGTGAGGAATGAATTGTCCCTAAACGGTAATAGGTGGCAAAGAAAATTGCAGGACACTTATTTGAACAATTTGTGATTCACACAATTTGATGAGTCGTTTATTTCTCTTTTTCCCCCAGAAGGGACCGCATTTTTAGAAGATAGCATTGTAAATCCATTTTCGTAGCCAGGTAAAATCTATACTCACTGTGGGGACAGCACGGAGTTTATAGACAGTGAAGAAGCATTGGGCGTGCAGAATATTTTTTATTCTTTACATTTATCAATAGAGTATTCTTTAAATTGAAGCTGTGTGAGCTCTTGGGTCTCTTGCATAGTTAAAGTAAGATAAAGGTGAATATCCTCTCCATCACATACTGATTCATTCAGGGACCCATACCTACACGAAAACGCTATATATATATATATATATTTTTTTTTTTAAATTATTTTAAAATTGGTTTTCACAGGCATTCAACTAGAAGGGCCTGAGCTAAACTTTGTGGCCCGAAACTGAAGAAGGATCATTGCATTTAAACTAATGCGCAGTTCCGTAAGAGGCTAGTGTATAGGGATTTAATGAGTGACCTCAGAATTAACAATAAAGTCATGTGAAATAACCAGTATTCCCTTTAGTAAGCTAGCACCTGTAAAGATTCACATGTCAAATATTAAGCCAGCAGCTATCACTGAGAATGGACAAATACGTGATTGAACTAAATGTGTCTTTCTTTATTCTTTATTGTAGTTTTTGTCACACAAAATATGTACTGCCGGACTGGAGAACAATACGCAGCCCTTGCAAAGAAGTAAAAAAAAAAGTACTCTCCCTTTATCTCCTTGCTCTGCCGCTACCTTCCTCTCTCCTCTCCAGTCCCACTCTCTCTTCTTCTCCCCGACTCTCTTGATTTCCACCATCCTACTTCACTCTTTCCCTTTATCTCTCTTGAAGTTCTGCTGTGCAGTGACGTATCTAGACTATGTGGCGCCCGTGGCGGTCCAGGTGTTTGCCGCCCACGAGCACGGCATGTAAGAGAGCAGAGGGGTTGCTGGAGATCCTGGCAGCAGCCTTAGGTAAGAGCGATGGGGTGCTGACGATTCCTGCTGCAGGTGAAGATAGGAGCGGAGGCCCCGCCCCCAAAACTGATGCAGCCACTGCTGCTGTGTTGATGGAAGAGACAGCCACACCTCCATTGACTCCCATCTTTCCAAACCAGCTTCCCATGGCTCCACCCCACTTGGAAAATCAGCAATGCAGGGCTGACTTCAGGATGGTGCGACCAGTGCAGCTGCAGCTGGTGCTGAGCTCATAGGGAGCAATGTTTAGAAATACCATCGGTTAAAAAGTACCTGCTGCAGAGTTTCCTGTGCGTCCAGCAGATTCCAGGCAACAGTAAAAATGTCAAGATAACTCTAGTGATTAATGTTTCTACTGAGAGAGATCAGAGATTTGTCTAGTATCAGTTAAAAAAACAGAAATTGCGTTTTTTTGTCCTCTTTCATCTCAGACATATAGGGTAGGCATCTGACCAATGACACTGCACCTCTATCATGACACCCGACTTTAGGAGCCATGTTTAATATGCAGTAAGGATAGCTATAAGGGTGTAAACATTGATATACACTGTTTGCATTGCCCTACTAGCTCTCCTGTGCTCTGGTCCACTCAACAATGGCATCCAAAATTATTTCTCTTGGATACTCCCATTGCCACATCCATTTTAGATATATAAAAAAAGTGCATCAAGCCACTCTGAATGTAGAGGGAGCCTATCACCCACCCATGTTTGACAAATTTCCCTTCTCGCCAGCACCATTAGGTAGAAATTAAGCTTTTTTGAATCACCATTCAGCTACTCTGGACCATCTACTATTCCAAAGATAATGAAAGAAAGGCATACCTTAACATCTACCCTCACAATGCTTGAAAGGGTCTTACCCACTTCTTCCCAGTACATCTGGATTTCTGGGCATTCCATGAACATATGGATGTCCATAGCCTTCTCTAACCCACATTTGGCTACACCCCCTTTCCCCATCTTCTAGATTCTGTCCAGCAACATTCAGGTTCTGTGGATGGAAAAAAGATGATTTCTTCTTTAAAAAGTAGGTTGAACAATAGAGTATAAAGTGTGCATCGATACTTGCCACATGTCTTGTAACTGTTCATCCCTGTCCAGTGTTTCTAAAAGTTCCCAGTACCAGATTGATACTTCCTTCTTTCCTGGGGGTTTTCCCAACAATTCTTACTCTGCTCCCAAATTTACAGCTGTAAGTACTTGAACCTTGAGAGCTTCCCCCCAACTTCTTGCTTAGTTCATTCCGGGGGAGTAAACTGCCATCTTGGGGTGTGGAGACGAGGGAGAGCATGGCGGCCGGCATAGAAGCAGGTCACTAGAGCATCAGCTCCCGATGGGATGCCTTGTTGACCCAAAGTGAATATATCCCCAAAAACAAGCAGGAAAAGTCAGTCAAGTAACCTAAATGTGCCATCCTACCATGTGTGACGTGTCTGCAGCGATGGAGGCTAACAGTCCAGTTCAGTAGCTCACTGGTTCCAAATCGCTCTGGAGCTTTGCAAGAGCTGCAGCACAGCAGGACGAGTCCACCTCCGGGGGAGGGGGGGGCAGCACCAGCACAAGCGCAGTCCTCACAGTAGAAGAGAGAACAGAGGCAGCAAACCATCGAGAAGGATATCCCACGGCTGAGAAAACCCTCCAAGAAGCAATAAAAGGTATTATGGTGCCTCCAGTAAGGGGAAGGAAATGGAGGGCTGGGGCAGGTCTTTACGTGGGTGAGTTAGTGGGTATGTGAGTGGCAGTATGAGGGAGTGGATTTTTGAGTGACTCTATGGTTGAGTGATTGGTTTTGAGTACTGATATGGGTCTGTGAATGGGTATTTGAGGTGTTGTGTGGTAGTGGGTATATGAGAGGTTCAATGGGGTGCGAGTCATTCTGTTAATGATGTCATCAGTGATGTCATTTAAAATGTCATCAATGCCGTCATAAGTGATGTCACTGACCACGTCATGAGTGATGTAATATGTGAGGTCATAAGCAGTGCATTGCGGGGGCATGCGTTATAGTTAGCTCGGTTAACTATAACTGCTGAATTTCGCTGGTTTTGTACAAGTGAAATCTGAGCCTAACTATAACATCCCTGTAGCCTTTGGTTTTTTTTAATGAATTTCTAAGATATTTTTAATTATAGTTCCTAACTATAACGTCCCTGTAACCTTTTCTCTTTTCCACAATATCTACATCACTGTAACCTGTAACCTTTAGGAGTGAATGTATGAGTGCATGAGTGCCTCAGTGGGTGTGTGAGTGAATGCACAAGTGTCTCACTGGGTGTGTCAGTAGATGTTTGAGTATCTGAGTGGCTCTGTGAGTGGGTGGATGAGTGTCTTAGGGGGTGTCTGAGTGGGTGTATGAGTGGGTCTTTGAGTAGATGTGAGAGTGTTTTTAGTAGGTTTGCGAGTGCTTCCATGAATGTATCAGTCAGTCTGTGAATGACTGGGTGAGTGCCTGAGTGGATCTGTGAGTGGTGTGTGAGTCTGCGAGTGGCTCTGTGAGTGGGCATGTGAGTCTCTAAGTGAGTCTGTGAGTCGTGACCTGAGTCTCAGAGTAGATCTGCTAGAGGGTGATAGAGAGTATGAATGATTCTGTAAGTGGGTGCATGAGTATCTGAAATGGTCTGTGAGTGGGTGTGCAAGTGTCTGAGTTGCTCTGTGAGTGGGTGCATGAGTGCCTGAGTGGGCTCTGCTCTTTGTCTGCTCATTTTTTGCTTTTTATCTGGTCAGTTTTTACCTTTATTTCTCCTTTTTCTGCTCATTGCTGTCCTTTATTTTGCTTATTTCTGCTTGTTTCTGACCTTTATTTTGCCTCTTTCTGCTTGTTTCTGATCTTTATTTTGCATCTTTCTGCTCATTGCTGACCTTTACTCTGACTCCTGAAGCTTGTTTCTGACCTTTATTCTGCCTGTTTCTGCTCATTTCTCACCTTTATTTTGCCTCTTTCTGCTCGTTGCTGACCTTTATTTTGCCTCTTTTTGCTTGTTTCTCACCTATATCTTGCCTCTTTCTGCTCGCTGCTGGCCTTTATTCTGCCTCTCTGCTCCTTCTGACCTTTGTTCTGCCTTTCTGCTCCCATCTGACCTTTATTTTGCCTCTTTCTGCTCTTTCCACCGTAACCACATAGGGAACCGGAAGGCCCCCGCGGTCCCAATCAGCTCCCTGACTTCTGATGGTGCCGGAATTGGTGCTGCACAGAGTGAGCTTTTTAAAAGGCAGCTCCCTCCATGCAGGAACAATTGTTTCATCTCTTTCCCTGCCCCCATGCCTGCGGGCAGGGAAAGAGATTAAATCCTTGCTTCCAGCAGAAGTGAGTCAATCAATCAATCAAAGGTTTATAAAGCGTGCTACTCACCCGCGAGGGTCTCAAGGCGCTGGGGGAGGGTGGGGCGGCGGCTCCGGGTTAGCCGAAGAGCCAGGTCTTGAGGTCCTTCCTGAATGTGTGCAGGGTAGGGGAGCGTCTGATGTTCACAGGGAGCGTGTTCCAGGCATTGGCTGCAATGTCGGAGAAGGCTCTCCCGTGGGTTCTGTTTCTGCAGATGCGGGGGACTTCTGCCAGGGTAAGTCGGCAGAGTGGAGGTTCCTCTTGGGGACGTGGAAGGATACTCTCTCATTGAGATATTTGGGTGCGCTGTTGTGTAGAGATTTGTAGGTTTGGGTCAGAAGTTTGAAGGTGACCCTCTTCTCAATGGGGAGCCAGTGTAGGTCTTGTAAGTGTTGGGTCATGTGCTCTTGGCGTGGTGGGCCCAGGACTAGTCTGGCTGTGGCATTCTCGATGGTCTGGAGCACGTGTAGGAGCATTTTGTTGATTCCGGTGTAGAGGGAGTTGCCGTAGTCCAGTCTGCTGGTGATGAGTGCGTGGGTGGCGGTCCTTCTGCAGTCGGGGGGGTCCACTTGAAGGTCTTACGGAGGATGTGCAGGCAGTTAAAGCTGGCGAAGGCGACGGCAACGGCGTTGAACTGGTGGTTCATGGAGAGGGAGGAGTCCAGGATGATGCCGAGGTTCCGGGCATGGTCCGTGGGTGTGGGTGGGCTCCCAAGGGCGGAGGGCCACTAGGTGTTGTCCCAGGTGGAGGTGCAGGGGCCGAGGATCAGGGCCTCTGTCTTCTCTGAGTTAAGCTTCAGGCAGCTATCATTCATTCAGTCTGCCACGCTCTGCATGCCCTTCTGGAAGCAGAGTCTGGTGTCTTAGGGGTCCTTGGTGAGCGAGAGGATGATCTGAGTGTCGTCGGCGTAGGATACAATGTTGAGTCTGTGGTGTCTGACGATGGTGGCAAGGGGGGCCATGTAGATGTTGACTAACATGGGGCTGAGTGAAGATCCTTGGAGGACTCCGCAGTTGATTTCGGTGGTTTCGTAGAGGAAGGGGGGGAGTCGGATCCTCTCGGTTCTGTCACAGAGAAAGGATTGGATCCATTTGTATTCCTGCGTCGTGTAGTCTGGCTGCGAGGGTGTGATGTGATACTGTGTCGAAGGCTGCGGAGAGGTCAAGAAGGATGAATGCCGCAGTGTGTCCCTGGTCGAGCAGCATGCGGATGTCGTCAGTTGCAACGAGGAGGGCGGTCTTGGTGCTGTGGTTGCTCCGGAATACAGACTGGGAGGCATCTAGGATGGAGTTGTCTTCCACAAAGGCAGTGAGCTGGGTGTTCACTAGTCTCTCGGTGGTTTTGGCTGCAAAGGGGAGGAGAGAGATGGGCCGGTAGTTCTTCAGGTCCGTTGGGTCGGCCGATGGTTTCTTGAAGAGGGGTTTGACCTGAGGTTCCGTGTGAGACGGGACGGCACTTTTTGAGTGGTGACGAATATGGACGAGTGTGGTATCTATGAACCGCAAATGACGAGTACAGTGGGTGTGCGAAGTTTCGCTATGCAGCCTTGTACGGTTCGTCTCATTTTTGTGTTCGTTCATTCGAACCCTCGGGTTCCATTTTAGATACAGCGTCCATTTTGTTTTCTTGCCCTCAAGTAGCCAGCGAACGGGCTTTTGTCCATTTCGTGACCCTGGGACTGTTAAGATAGTATGAAGGACACGTGTTTCTTTGAGGTGACTTTTATGACGAGGGGAATGACACAAGTAAGGCAGATGGCCCCGCTCGAGGCTCATCTTGCCGCTCCGGTCTATTGTTTCAGTCACGCATACATTAGACACGAGGTCTTTGATCCCTCTCTCGAGTTTCCTTTATTGCCTCTAGCATTCTTTTCTAACCTGTTGTGCATCCTCATCCTTTCCTCGCATCCTGTTTTCCGTCCTTCCTCTTAATGTGTTTATTGCGGAGGGGATATGTTTTTACAGTTGGGAACCGGCAAGACTGTTGTAATTATGTTCCGGCCTCCTGAAACATGAACGCGACCTTTTTTGAAGTTTATTGTGGGAACTGAGTTGTAACCTTTGTTCGCCATACTGCGCTATGGCAAAAACGTGTATAAAAGGAGCGACCCACTTCTATGAATTTGAAGCAGTCTCCGAGAACCTACACGCTGTGTACTTCTTGTGACTTCTGTATCCCTGCAGTAAATAAACGCTGATCTCTGACGTCACTGGAAGTGTCCCGTGTCTCTGTGTCTTGTACGCCAGAACAGGTAACCCACGAAGGTTTCAGGTGTTGTCCCCTGGCACCGCTGGGTCTTAAGAAAACCCAGTCCTTCAGTTGGCGCCCAACGTGGGGCGACATCAACGGTACCGGTCCAAAGCCCGACGATCGTGAGGAACTTCGTGTGAAATCTCCGAGGGAAGGTGCACCCCGCTTCATCGATCCAGTTGTCGAAATAAGTGGCCCGACGTCCTTTCCGCGAAGATCCCCGCCTCCTGACGGCTGTGACGGACCGATGCCCTGACTGTCGACCTGTTTGGTGCCTGGCGTAGTCCTTTGTACGGCGAGACGATAGACGGGCCTTCCTGGTGACGCCACTGCTCCCTCTCAGTTAAGTATTTGTGGGTCGCTCCCAGTGTTGCTTTGTTGGTTGCATGGTTCCATTGCATTTGTGGTTCTTAGTTGTTGGTTCTTAGTTGTTGGGTTTATTTGACGATTGCAATTGCCAAAAACCGAGGGTCTTGCATTTTTTTGCGAGGACATCGTAATTCGATAGCCCTTGAAGTTTGTATACTCGGTTAGTGTGCACGATGCCTGGCCGTAGTACTTTGTTTGGGTTTCTCAAATGTTGCAGCATGGATTCCCGGCTGGAGGATTCCTGCCCGATACCTCCGGTTGGAACTCCGCTTTATGAGCTCTATAGTCGCCATGGCGTGGGTCCTATCGTATATAATGAATATTGGGTTCGCTATACTAAAAAGGATGGTGTCCTTAGTTGGCCACCTCATGGCAGTTTTGAGACTGCCATTTTAGATAACTTGGAAGCGAAATTGTTTAAAAAGAAAGCTAGGCCGGCCATGTTTGATTCCTTCCGGTTATGGCGGAAAGAGGCCAAGCAGAAAGAAATCAAACAGAACAAGAAAAATAAACGAGAAGGTGTCATTACGGTGATGCGCAATGCAGAACAGTATCAGTTAGACAGAAACGAGAAGGAGCAAGAAGTTAGTGCTCGGCTTCACCATATGTCGGTGGACAAATGTTACCCGACGCTACCTTCTATGATCGATAAGACAGGAGAAGAATCGGTGGAAGATTCGCTTTTGTCTTATCTGATGAAATCGCCACCTCCTTATGCTCCTGATGTTATGGGTCTTGTTAATCCCCCTCTTCCTCAACCTGCTGTTTTGGCGGCTGCTGGTCAGCCCGCCGTTCCTCCTGTACTCCCGAATCCCCTTGGGCCACAGATCGTACATCCCCTTGGTCCGGTTTCTCTCCCTATTGCACCTTTCCCAGTCCCTCCCCAGTCTGTTGTTCCCGCTACTCCTGCTGTTGCATCTACCTCTACTGTTTCTGCCCCTATGGCTGTTACACCTTCGTCTTCTTCCTCCTCCCCTCCTGTTCGTAGCCGTCTCTTGACTGCTGTTGCTTCTCTTTATTCTCCGTTCTTTGGGCCGATACTTGGCTCGACTCTTTCGGATGTTGCTCAAAGACGTAGTCAGCTTCCTGATGATAGGGAACGTGAATCATTGGTAAAAACGGCGCGCAGATGGATTCGCAACCCTGTTAGATACACCCCACGTGTGGTGTTCGAAACATTTTCTCAGTTCAATGCGCCCACGCAACGATTTGTGTTCGAAGAATTGTGTAAGTCATTAAAAGAGGAGTGGGATGATGATATGGCTGATGATATGCCACCTGAGGTTTCCGAGCTACAGCTCCGGTTTGCCACGGGTGTCATTGTAGGTGATAAAGTCCGCGAGGCTTTAGAACGTTTGTTATCTTTTCGATGTACAGTGCAACCACGCGCACTGTTTAAGGACGCGACCACGGAATGGATGGCACAACCTGGTCAGTATCCAATGCGAGAAGTTCCCCCAGTATGGATGCCAGGCGATGCTGCTGCTGTCCCTCCTGTCCAACCGCACTTCCAGAGAGTGTGGATACACCTCCCTTGGAAGCGGTCGGAAGTTTTGCAAGTGAAACAATCCCTGCCCGATCCTCGTAAGAACCCTGCGGGTTATTATAAGGAGCTGTCCCAATTGGTGGATGCTACAGTTATGAACCTAGCCGATATCGATATGTTGTTCGGTAATGTGGTGCCTCAGCCGGTTTGGGCGAAAATCCGTCATGAAAATCATGTAGCCGAGTTAGGCGGTGACTGGGCTGCCCTTACAGCGGCAGATGCCCGGCAGGTCGGTGGGGCTAAACCTGAACAGGTTATTGCGGCCTTGCCTCAGAGGATTATTACCCTCATGAAGACGCTTATGCCAGCGATGCGCGTCAATTGGGACAAACTATCAGCATGCAGGCAAAAGAAGGATGAAAGTGTGTCCGACTTCTTTACTAGGTTCGAAGAGGCGTTCCTTGATCATAGTGGTCAGGATATGAGTTCTGAGGGTGGTCAACGGTTGTTCGTTGACAAATTTGTATCGAATTTGTTGCCCGACTTGAGCAACAAGTTGAAGAATTCTGAGAGTGCGTGGGCTGTTTCTACCACTGCCCAAATATTGGCTACGGCCCAATATTATGAGAATAGAGAAAAAGAGGAAAGTGAGCGTGCAGAAAAGAAAACTAAGGATCTTAAAACTAAGGTCTTGTTGCAGCAAGCTTATCCTCCGCGTTCGAATTTTAGTGATGCGCAGCAGCCCAACAGATCGCAACCACAGTTTTCTAAGCCACAGCAGCGCAATGCTTCGCCTGCGCCCCGCACTGTGCTGAGATATAATCAGTGCGCATATTGTCGTGGGGAAGGTCATTTTAAGTTCGATTGTCCGGTTTTACGTGATAGGGCTAATGGTGTGTCGGCTCGGGGAGGACGTGGTGGTCCTCAACAGACTTCTCGTGGTAGAGGTCGCGGAGTTACCCAGAACCAGACCGAACGCTTTGCGACGTTTTCGAATTCGCAGAATTGTTTCGATCGACGCGAATCATCGTCTGATCGGTCTGCACAGTATCATGTGGACGATCATTATGCTGAGTGTGATGTTGATGCGGATGGTATCTACTAGGACAGCCGTAGACAAAGGAGGGGAGAAGTATCAGTTCCGGTTGATCAGAAAGGGCCCTATGTTGCAGTAGCCACTTTGGGCGTTGTTGAGCCTTTTCTGTTGGACACTGGTGCAGCGAAAAGTTCCATCATGCATTCTAAACTCCCTGGCGCGCCTTTGTCTGGCTTAACGAATGTCTCCGTTGGATTTTCTGGCGCCCCTGTTAGCAATCCGGTCTCCAGCCCTTTGCCCCTTACAATTGGGTCTCATGAGCTGGAAGCTCCTTTGATTTTGACTACTGGTTGTGGTGAGAATCTTTTGGGCTTAGATCTGTTGAAGAGGCTACATGCGACTCTGTACTGTTCTCCTACGGGTGTGGAGCTTACGTTGGGTAAGAACGTGATTTCCCCTATGTATTTGTCGATCGACAAACTCCCCCCGGAATTGAGGTCTCTTCCAGATTCCTTGTGGGCAACAGGTCCCAATGATGTGGGCCTGTTGGATATACCACCTTATGTTGTCCAACTAAAAGTGGGTGCGCGTTTGCCACGTATACCTCAGTATCGTATCTCCCTTGATGGCGAACGGGCACTGTTAGCGATCATTTACGATCTGATCGGCAAAGATGTTATCGAGGAGACACGAGGTAATGTGTGCAATAGTCCCGTGTTGCCTATTCTGAAACGAACGGATCCCTCCAAGCCTCCCGTGTATCGTTTAGTTATCGATTTGCGAGAGGTAAACAAAGTTGTTGTTCCACAGTTTCCTGTGGTACCAGACATTACAGCTTTACTGACTCTGATTCCAGCCACTGCATCATGGTTCTCGGTCATCGATCTGAAAAATGCGTTCTTCAGTATTCCGATTGCTGTAGAAAGCAGAGATTTGTTTGGTTTCTCATTAGGTGGGCGTAGCTTCAGATTCAAACGCGCTCCACAGGGCTACTGTGAGAGTCCATCAATCTACAGCCAAGCTCTTAAAAGTCAACTTGATGCGTTTGTGTTACCGGCTGGTGCAGCCTTGATTCAGTACGTTGATGATCTGTTAATTGCTGCTGACACTGAACAGCTCTGTAAAGTCGCTACAGTGTCTTTGTTACAGCACCTTTGCGACTTGCATCATAAAGTGTCACCTTCCAAATTACAATATTGTTGTCAAGAAGTAACCTACCTCGGTCACTTATTGTCAAAGGCGGGAAGAAGGTTGACCCCTGAAAGAATTGCAGCAATTGCTCGAATGACTGTGCCGACAACTCAGAGAGATGTGCGTGCCTTTTTAGGGATCACGTCGTACTGCAGACAGTGGATCCCGAATTTTTCACTGTTAGCGAAACCATTGGTAGCTCTCACGTGCAAGGACGTTTCGACTCCTTTGCCTTGGACGGAGGAATGTCAGAAAAGTTTTTCTGAACTACGTGATGCACTGTGTTCGGCTCCTGTGTTAGGTACTCCTGATTACAGTAAGCCTTTCACATTATACGTCCATGAGAGGGATGGTTGTGCGTTGAGTGTCCTAACGCAACAATTTGGTGATAAGCAGCGTCCGTGTGCATATTTTTCCTCGACCTTAGACCCGGTAGCTAGAGCGTTGCCAAGTTGCTTGAGGGCGACGGCGGCAGCTGCGGCGTCTATTCGGCAGTCCGCAGGTTTGGTCATGGACAATATGCTCATAGTAATGGTTCCGCATGCAGTCGATACGCTCTTGAATCGGACAAAGACTCAACATCTAACGAGTGCACGGTTGTCTGGGTATGAGCTTACCCTTTTGGCAAGTCATATTCAGATTAAGCGCTGTAATGTACTGAATCCGGCGACATTGTTGCCGATTAATATAGAAGCAGATAATGTGCTGCCCCATGATTGTTATTTACGAACTGAGGAAGAAACAAAAGGTCGTGTGGACCTGAAAAACACTCCCTTGTCGGATCCCGATGGTACTTTGTATGTGGATGGCTCTTGTTTCAAGTTGCCGAATGGCGATGTGACGACTGCGTATGCTGTGGTGACATTGAGCACGGTTGTGGAAACTGCGAGATTGAACCAGAATTCAGCACAAGCGGCAGAATTAATTGCATTAACGAGAGCGTGTGTCCTGTCGAAAGGAAAGCGTGTGAATGTGTTTACCGACAGTCAGTATGCGTTTGGTGTTGCGCACAACTTTGGAAGATTGTGGAGAGAGAGAGGATTTATGACATCGCATGGTACGAAGATTCAACACGGACAACTAGTGAATGATCTTTTGGATGCACTTACGTTGCCTAAACAAGTGGCGATCGTCAAATGTAGTGCGCACCGGAAAGTGACGGATGATGTTGGTCGTGGTAATGCATTTGCGGATGAGATTGCTAAAGGAACGGCTAAGAATCTTGCGACTCGAATGTATGTTACGAGTTCAGTGAGATGGCCGGAAGAGACTGGTATGTGTGAAAATACTGTCGAGAGTGTGAAAGAAATTCAGAATGGAGCTACTGAAGCTGAAAAGACCAAGTGGAAAGAAAGTGCAGGGAAATTGGATATGCATGGATGTTGGGTTGATCTGACGGAATGTCAGAGATGGATGCTTCCAGATGCATACGTGTTAGCTGTTGTGACGATGGCTCATGGGTTATCACATATCAGTGCGAAAGGAATATGCAAGTTCTTGTCCCCTGTGTGGAGGAATGATGGTATTGCTAAGTGTGCCGAACGAGTGGTTAAGAATTGCATGGTGTGTTTGATGCACAATCCTGGAAAAGGCACCCCCACTCCACCTGGTCATTTCGCTCCTCCTACCTGTCCCTTTGAGGTTATCCAGTTAGACTTCATCCATATGGAGAGATGCAATAACCTGAAGTATGTTTTGGTTGTGGTTTGTGCGTTCTCCAGATGGATCGAGGCCTATCCTCTTAAGGATAATACTGCCATGTCCACAGCGAAAATCTTGCTGAAGGAATACTTCCCTAGGTATGGAATGCCGCGGATTGTGTGGTCGGATAATGGAAGTGAGTTTGTGGGAAGTGTAATGCAGAGTGTGTGTAAGGGCCTTGGAATAAAGCAGAAATTCCACAGTGCCAACCATCCTCAGGCAGCGGGTTTGGTTGAAGGGTACAATGGTACCCTGAAGCTGAAACTCGCTAAGATCCAGGCTTCGACTGGTCTGTCATGGCCTGATGCCTTGCCTCTGGCTCTCCTATCGACCAGAGCAACTGTACACTCTCGAGTAGGGCTCAGCCCATATGAGATTGTGTTCGGTCGCCCTGCAAATATTTGGGGAGTCCCAAGACCTAGGGCTTTTGATAGTCTTGAATATCCAATGTTGATCGATTATTTGTATGATTTGACCACTAAACTACGATTAATTCATCAACAGGTCTTTGAAGCTCTACCGGCGCAGACAGAGGGTCCTGGACATCAGCTCCGGCCAGGTGACTGGGTAGTCACCCGAAATTTCGGTCGGAAGCGTAATTTGGAGCCAAGATTTGTTGGACCCCATTTAGTCTTGTTGACGACGAGGACAGCGGTTCGACTGGAGGGCCGGAAGAATTGGGTCCACGCCAGTCATACAAAGAAGGTACCGATCCCCTTACCAACTGACGGTTGGGTGAGAACTGGGATTCCGGCCGAAGAGACTGAGACTCCCTCGCGTTTCGTGCCGTTCAGCGACGCTCAACTTGTGGAGGATTCGTCATTGCCCTATCCACAAGTGGAGTCATCAGTAGTAGAAAACCCAAGGTCCGACTCGTCATCTGCTTCATTGAACACTGCTGCGCCATCTGAACAATTGTTCGTAGAACAAACTCAACCTGGAAGAAGTCGATACTTTCTTCGTTCAAGGACTTCAAGGACTAATAAAAATTGATAGTATAGTGGTTTTGACGTTACGAATGTTATGAACAATTACATCCTTTCTTTTTAAGTTTTTCGTGTTTTCCACTGCTAAGAGATTTGTAATAAATTTGAACCTCTCCATCCGGGTTACCGTAGGGCCGTGCGAGTACTTCTTTCTGTTTAGCAGGTTTCTGACGCTAGGTTGGTTACTTTTGTCGATTCCTGGGAACTCCTGGGAATTGATAATCGCTGCTCAGAACAAAGTGCGTCAAGAACGTCACGGACGGTTTGTAGAGGATGGCATTCTTTAAGCTGGTGGAAGAAGAAAGGGTGTTGGCACAGAGATCAGAGTTATGGAGGGTCGTGCGAACAAAATGTTTTCTGTTCCAGGTGTTTTTGTTATTCCTAACTGTATCTATGTTATTGGTGGGCGGAGTGTATTTTGGGGTATCGAAATTCTTGCTTTCTGTTTCGCCTACCTCCTCTCCTAACCTAAGTTCCCGCACTACTGTTTCCCCACATTCTTTTCATCCTTTGCCTCAACACGAACAGGTTAGACGTGCGGAATTCAGGAATAATTCTTTTGTCCAACTCCTACATCAGCATCAGTTAGTGGTGAATACTACAAATTGTTGGGTATGTGGTTTAATGCCACACACCATGGATAGGGGTATTCCGTACTTGGTCCTTCCATACAGTTCCCAGGGTTCAGCTCGAGCATTCCAAACCATGTTTCGCAGTGCACTAGACTCTTACCCTAGTCGAGAGCCACGATCTGTCAAGTCCGGTCCTGGTCCGTACCACAAGCCTCTGGCGATAGCCATAGCAGATCTGGATAGAGATATTTTCGATGTATCACTCATTCCAGACGAAGAAGTACAGACTTATAAGGATCTGAGTGAGGCTGAGTATGGTACGTCGGTGGGGGATAGACAGTTGAAGAGCTCGTCCCCTATATGGATTGTACCGCACCTTGGTAATTTCTGTTTGCAAGGTTTGGGTCGAAATCCGAGAGCACAACTTGGGAACAGAGCTTGCACTGAGACGTATGTCCTACCGATGCTCTCTTCCCCTGTTTTTCTGACCGCCAAGGGCACCTATTTTGTGTGTTATGAGCGCGCATATACATGGTTACCCCGCGACTTCTCGGGTACCTGTTATATTGCGAATCTCTTACCTCCGACCTTCACAGTTGCTTCTGATTACCACAAAACCAGAGTCGTGAGAGGCGTAATCAGCAAAGAGGATACTGCTGGTCAAGAAGCAGGAGACTTCTTTAAGGGTTTCCTGCCGTTTTGGGGACCTATGGTTAATAGTAGGAACCTAAGACAGTTGACCCGTGTGGTGGAATCGACCGCTAATATTACTGCAAACGCCCTTGGTAATCTAACAGCGGAACTACAGGCGGATAGACTCATGACGTTGCAGAACCGTATGGTTCTAGACGTTGTTCTTGCAGATCGAGGGGGTGTGTGTAAAATTATCCATTCGAGTTGTTGCATTTTCATCCCTGACAATGCTCCGACTGTGTATCAAGCCATCTCGCAGTTGCATAAGATTTCCGAGTCCATACACGTGGACGAAGGTAATTGGACGCTTCTAGGATGGTTTTGGGGCCTGATGTCAACTTGGGGTTGGAATATTCTGATGATTGTAGGGGCTGTTGTAGCGTTTCTGTTCATGTGTTGTCTTTGTGTTCAGTGTGGTCCTGCCTTATGTGGCCAATGTGCTGCGACGTGTATAAGGCGGCCATCTGTTACCAAGGAGACATTGATGGATAGAATGATGTTTCAGCAGCATCTGAACGATCTGATGAATATCGATATAGATTCTGATCTAGACTAGTGCTTGCCTACATGAGGGCAAAAGGAGCGTCTGGGGTTCCGTGTGAGACGGGACGGCACTTTTTGAGTGGTGACGAATATGGACGAGTGTGGTATCTATGAACCGCAAATGACGAGTACAGTGGGTGTGCGAAGTTTCGCTATGCAGCCTTGTACGGTTCGTCTCATTTTTGTGTTCGTTCATTCGAACCCTCGGGTTCCATTTTAGATACAGCGTCCATTTTGTTTTCTTGCCCTCAAGTAGCCAGCGAACGGGCTTTTGTCCATTTCGTGACCCTGGGACTGTTAAGATAGTATGAAGGACACGTGTTTCTTTGAGGTGACTTTTATGACGAGGGGAATGACACAAGTAAGGCAGATGGCCCCGCTCGAGGCTCATCTTGCCGCTCCGGTCTATTGTTTCAGTCACGCATACATTAGACACGAGGTCTTTGATCCCTCTCTCGAGTTTCCTTTATTGCCTCTAGCATTCTTTTCTAACCTGTTGTGCATCCTCATCCTTTCCTCGCATCCTGTTTTCCGTCCTTCCTCTTAATGTGTTTATTGCGGAGGGGATATGTTTTTACAGTTGGGAACCGGCAAGACTGTTGTAATTATGTTCCGGCCTCCTGAAACATGAACGCGACCTTTTTTGAAGTTTATTGTGGGAACTGAGTTGTAACCTTTGTTCGCCATACTGCGCTATGGCAAAAACGTGTATAAAAGGAGCGACCCACTTCTATGAATTTGAAGCAGTCTCCGAGAACCTACACGCTGTGTACTTCTTGTGACTTCTGTATCCCTGCAGTAAATAAACGCTGATCTCTGACGTCACTGGAAGTGTCCCGTGTCTCTGTGTCTTGTACGCCAGAACAGGTAACCCACGAAGGTTTCAGGTGTTGTCCCCTGGCACCGCTGGGTCTTAAGAAAACCCAGTCCTTCAGACCTCTGCTTTCTTCCAGCCGTCCAGGCAGATGCCTGATCTGAGGGAGGCGTTGATGGTCCACTCTAGTTCGGGTGCGATGACGGTGGTGGCTCTGTGAAAGATGTGTGGTGGGCAGGGGTCTGTAGGGTCTCCGGAGTGGGTCTTCGTCATGGTGGCTGTGATGAGTTTGGTGGTAGCAGGGTCCCAGGATGAGATGATAGGTTTATCTATGGTGGTTGGTAGGGCGGTGGTGTTCATCTTTGGTTCGCTGGAGTTGTCGTAGAAGGACTTGATCTTGAGATGGAAGAAGGAGCTGAGCTTGTCGCAGAGTTTCTGAGAGGGTGTGATGTCCGTGGCTTCGCAGGTGGGTTTGACAGCTCTGACTTTCTGGAACCAGAGTTTTTGCTTTAGCTTGCCGGGAGCTGTTAGCTCCCACCAAGCCAAAGCAAACAACAATGTCCTGGGATGGACATCCTGGGACATAATAGGAGCATGGCCTGGGGGTAGGCAGTCCCCAGGGTCATGTATGGCTCCAGGAGGGGGGCCACGTGACCCCCCTCCTTCTCTTTGTATAGGTCACTCTATGGAGGTGGTGGTCCCCGGGGCTGAGACTGGCCCAGAAGGGGGCTTGGCGGCCCCCCTCCTTATAAAACAAATAACCCTGAGGAGTTGGTGGTCTTCGGAGCGCGGTGGGTCCGCACAGCCCCTTGCAACATATTCACATAATCCCCGGGGTCCAGTGGTCCCCTGGGCCTGGGGGATCCATAAGGCCCTCCCCTTACCATTTTTATAATTAAAGCCCTTGGGAGTTAGTGGCCCCCAGGGCCCGGGGGAATCCGTGTGCCCCCGATCAAAAATGGCATTAGCCCCAGGGAGGTGGTGGTCCCCAGGGCATTATGAAGCCCTTATAGTGGGCCCCATGCACCCCCCTCCATTTAAAAAAAATGAACTCCACATGTGCCTGGTACCTGGCCCACCCAGGAGCTTAAGACTAAACAAGCACGGGAGCTCCTTCATTTTTTTTTGTGCCCGGGATTTGCAGCTCCATCACGTTTGCGTGGCAATTTTCTTTTTTAAAAGTATCTTTTGGCACTGTTGTGGTCATAGAGGGACCCCAGGGCCACCGGTAGGGAGTTCAGGGTATTCCTGCCCTGACCCCTTTTCTATTTTTTAAACATTTTATGTGGGACTCAGCTGAAGCCGAGTCTCAAGATGGCAGTCAACACTTCATAGCTGAAGTGTTGGCAGCCAATCAGATTTCAGCACAGGGACTGTTGGATCTTCAGAGGATCTGTGTCCCTATATATACATTTTTGTTATATATCTCAAAAACTAATGAACTAATTTACACAAAATAACAAAAAGCACTCTTTCTGGACCAAAAACTAGCTTTCTGCCAAATTTGGTATAATTTCATCCAGTGGTTCGGGCTGTAGTTGGGTTCCAAATCCCTATGGGAATTAACATGGAAAAACACTTTTTTTGATGCCCCTTTTTCTCTGCCACTGCTTGACAAGATTCACCAGGGCGCTTTTTTCGAACATTTTGTTAATATGCATAAAACGGCACCAAAGATATAGGCAAGTCAAAAATGTTTTTCCTATGGAAGCATGGTCCTAACTATAACTACCTACTGGCAACCGCCAGTAGGTGTATATATTTATTTGATAGGATTAATTCAAACAGAGACCAATTATGTCCATGTGATTGGTGAAGCAAAACTATTGACTGGGTGGGATGGTGTGTGGGGTGGTTGTTAGACCTGGTACCATTGGCGTGAGTGTCCCTTCCATTTTTTCTGATTGCCTCCTCTGTTTTTGATCTGTTTGCTGGGTTTAGATGCTTTGGGCACTGTGCCACTGCTATTCAGTGCCACAGTGCAAGTGCTCCCTATGTTAAATTGAGGCATTAATTAGTGACTCCATGATTGGGTTATTTGATTTACTTGTTAGACCCTAGTAGAGTGCACCATGTGTGCCCAGGGCTTGTAAATCAAATGCTGCTGGTGGGCTTGCAGCATTGGTTGTGCCACCCTCCGAAGCAGCTTGTAAAATGTGTCTCAGGCCTGCCATTGCAGAGCCTGTGTGCAGTCTCTGACTGCCATGTCGACTTGGCAAGTGCACCCACTTACCAGTCCCTAAACCTTCCCGTACCTTCATATCAGACACTTTAAGGTAGGCCCAAGGGCAGGGTGCATTATAAGTATAAGGTAAGACATGCCCTGGTGTGTGTGGCATGTCCTAATAGTGAATTACAGCCATTTTCGTTTTTCACTATTGCAAGGCTACCTGTTCCCCATAGGCCAGAATGGGCAGTTTGGTTATAACATCTTATAATCCTAACTGACTCAGGGAGCTAGGTAGAAATTCGAGTTTAGTATGCCTGAACTCAGAATTATAAAATACATCTTTTAGTGAAGTTGGTTGTAACATTCTGTATTTGAAAATACCACTTTTAGAAAGTAGGTATTTTCTTGCCTAACTATCCAAGCCTGCCTCTGCTAGGTTGTGTAATCCTTGTCTGGAGTTTGAGTGACAGGGGCTGGGGGATTCCAGGAGACAGGGTGAGTCAGCACAGGGCTGAATAGAGAGATCTGCATGTAGATGGGTGGGAGGAGGTGCCTTCCCTCCACAATGCTGGCTCCACCTCCTGGGGTGCGTCTGATGTCCCTGGCCTACACTGTGAAAGGAAAGAAGGAGTCTTGTCAACAAAGTGCTACAGGACTGACCAGAACTGGTTTGGACTAGGCCCAGACATCTCTGCCTTCAGAGAACAAAGAGAATAGTAGTATAAATATTGGGACCCAGACCCCAAGACTTTAGATCACTTCGGGAACAAGACGAACCTCTGCCAAGGAGAAGAACCAAAGGAAGCTGTAGGAGTTGGACTGACCCCCTGCCACAGTGCGGTGTTGTTGGGTTGGCCTGCAGTGATGTCTTCATTGCCAAGGAGAGGAGAAGGAACTTTTAAAGAACTTTCATCATCTTGCAGAATATTACTCCAAGGGCTTGAACGTGTGCTTGCCTCCTGCTGAAGTCTCAGGGACAAAAGACTTCATCACCAGCTCCACTCTGAATTTCCTTGCTGGGAATGCAGCGTCTGCAGAAGCCTGCCTGTTGCTGGGAGCTAGAAGCGCGACTCAACGAGTCGCATCGCCGGAGAAGCGTGTCTCCGCCGCAGGGGTCGCCGCCGCATCACCAGAGAAGTGTGTCTTCATCAAAGCTGTTGCCCTTCGCATCACAGGAGAAGCGTGTCGCAGGGCTCCAAAGTTACAGAGTCGCCGCACGGCCGCCGGGCGTGCACGCATCGTCTACACATCGTCGCATCAAGGGCGCCATCTTATCGCATCGCACCGGATTGTCGCATCACATCAAGGCGCCATCTTGCTGCATCACAACCGGGCCGCAGTACGAGAATCTACGCATCACCTCCTCTCCGGTAAGGATCAAGAAGCATCCCCTACTCTGCGCAAGCATTGAGGCGCGACGCATCAACTCCAACGCTGCTAGCTTTTCGTTTATTTTGCGTTACGCATCCAGGTACTTTTCTGAGAACTTTGTCGCATTTACCATCAACTTGAACTAAGTTACTTCTAACATCTTTAAATCAATTTTGAGTACAGTATTGTGGATTTTTGTCTTTTTTGGTCTTGTGTTAAGTCTATGTAAAGAATACTTATTTTTAGGTCTCGCCTTGCTATCGCGTAAGCGATTGCAAAGCGAGACTATATGATACGGGTTTCAAAAGTGCTCCCAAAAAGCGGATTGCATGGCTAGCACGCGCACAATCACGCGCATCGTGCCGCCATGCAATCCGCCTTTTGGGAGCACTTCAAAGGGTCCGCTCCCCCGCCCCCAAGCGCGCGCGCGCCACGCTCCGCCGGGCTTGTCTTTTTTTTTTTTAAACTTAAAGCGCGAGGCGCGCGTGCAGCCAATGCTTGTTCTTGCAGAAGAGGACACGTCGTCCTTCCAGGTGAGTGGCGGACTGATGTATTTGTTCACAGTTTTGTAAAGCGCTGCGTAGACTGCAGCTTCATTGCGCTATCGTTGTTTTCTATCCCCCCACCCCTCTGTATTTGTTCACGGTTTTGTAAAGCGCTGCGTGGACTGCAGCCTCATTGCTCTGTCGTTGATTTCTAACCCTCCACCCCTCTTTGCAACAGTTATTCTTAACGTCTTACCTGTGCAGCGTGTAGTTATCACAGTATAAAGCGCACTCATCGACCCTGCAGCTCAACAGTTTGAAGAGGGCGAACAACACGCCCGAGTGAATGTTGGAACTCTCCTCCCCCTCCACTAAAGGTGCAGGGCCTCCCCTTCCCCCGCACTCCCCAGTGCTCAGGCTCAGGTGTGCAGGCAACACTCGCGCAGTGCGCAGGAACCTGCTCTGCAGATGCCGCAAGCCGTGGACTTGTCCGTGGAATGACAGGGCTGTGGGCAACAAGTGGGGGTGGGGGGTTGGACGTGTGTGGGCCCCTGACTGCACAAATGCCTGAGGGCAACGAGACTGGCAAGCGTAACCACCCGAGTCCTGGGCCCCTACCCCTTCAGGCAGTGGCGTAATAAAACTTGAGCCCCCCCCCCCCTTTTTGAAAAGTGCATACAACGGGCCCCCCACGCCCAGACCCTGTCAGGGGCTCTAAGGTTTGCTTGTGCACAGTGCCAGGGGGAGGAGAAGGAGGAGGGGGACTGGAGCACCCCTTCCTCCCCCCCCAGGATTGCAGGGGCTATTGTTACTCGAATACTTCTGGACCCCTTTTTAGCAGAAGGCCACCAAACATACGGGAGATTAAGGAGCCCCTCTCCACATTGTGCAGGAGAGTTGGACATCATTTTGTGTTACGCCATTACCTGAGTCAAGTGGCGTATCAAAGCCCCTAGGGACACTAATTAAAGCCCAGGAATCTGCCCCCTCCCCCCCTTCTCTTGATTGGTAGTAAAAACCGTTATCAATGTTAGCAATTGGGGTCGAATGGGCCCCTCACATCCTTGCGCCTGGCGCCACTGCACCTTCCGCACTATTCACAGATACGACCCGCCGGGAAGAAGGTTTTGTCTTTACTTTGTCCCCATTAATTTCTGCCTCACCCGACCCTCTGTCCCTCTCCTCTTTGCCACTTTATCTTTACCTCACCCAATCGTACCTTTGCCTCGTCCCTTCCTACCTCTCACCACCGCACCGCCCTTCACATTTGACCAAAGTGTATGCTGCTGCCTCGCTTCACTTGTATGTAGATTCACTTCCTTCTACCTCAATCACATATCGCATAAGTGCCTCATACCTCTACCTCATTTTCCCTCTCATCTCTGCCTCATTTTTCTTCCTCTCATCTCAGCCTCAATCTCCCCTGATCTTGCCTCTGCCTCAATCTCCCTCTCACCTCTGGCTCATTCTCCCTCACACCTCTGCCCCATCACTGCTCAGCTGTCCACCTCACTCAGGAAGAATCACAGCCACGTTATTCCCCCCTCACCTCTTCCTCATAATCCCACCCTCTCCCCTGCAACCCCCCCTTGCTTCATGTGTTCCCGACTGCCTCTTCCCTCATCGCTTCCCTCCCATTGCAGCCCTCTCTGGCTCATCCCTGCCTTTCTCTCACCTCTAATTGCATTTCCCTCCCTTTCCAAAATCTCTCTCCGTCGTTTTCATTGGCCTGATGTCCCTTCTTGTTCGTGTTTCCATTTCCACATAACTGCGCCACCCTTATCTCTCCCCTCCATCTCGTGTGTCGATTTATCCCCCCTCTGTCTCCACGGCTCTCGCCTCTGTGGTCTCCTTCCTTGCTTTTCTCTCTCCTGCTTTCTACACCTCTCCCTCCTTTCAGACCCCTCCTATGCTCCTCACTCACCTGGGCCCTCGTCCTCATCACTTCCCAGAGTGGATGGCAGGTCAAAGAAGATACCCCGTTAAAACCACACAGCTGTTTCATTCCCTACAACCAGCCCCTCGCTTTAAAACCAGCATTGGCAATGCAATAGGTCTCACATTTACGCGAGTTTAAGCTATTGGCATTGTAAATGACAATGCCTTTTATTTCAGTTTTGAAAACAAAAATAAAAGGCATTGTTATTTGCAATGTCAATAGCTCAAACTCGCGTAAATGCGAGACCTATTGCATTGCAAATGCTTGTTTATAAAACCTGTGTGGTGTCCATCTGTAGTGTTTTCACTGTATTACTGTATGTGTTCACAAATGCTTAACACACTGCCTCTGAGATAAGCATGTCTGCTCATGCCAGGCTACCAAGGGGGTGAGCAGGGGTTATCCAGTAGTGCAATCCCCTTTCCCTGACTTAGAAGCAAGGGTCCCTATTTGGTCAAAGGTACCTACCTCTGCCAACTAGAGACCCCCAATTCTAACATTGGGTGTCAGCGGTGAGGATTTGGACCTGCATTTGTAACTCGTATACAGTAATTGGTGTACACTACTAGTGAGTGCAGACCAAACACGACCACATATTTTTGTTTGGTAGATTTTATTTTCCTTGGACTGTTGTTTTTTCTGAGAACTGCCAATTCTTACTGCCATGTGTAGACCAGCATCTGTTGCATCTATGGATCTAGATTTTGAGGAAGAGAGGTTGGAAACCTACACTTTGAAACAGCTCAAGCATCTCTGCAAGAAATTGAAAGTTGCTACACCAGGCATTTCCAAAAAGGATGACTACCAAAAGGCGCTGAGGGTCTGGGTAAAAGCAAGAAATGCCCCTGAGTTGGTGGTGGAACCAGCTGGGGATGCAGATGGGCAACTGGATAGGCCAGTGTTTCCAGCCAGGGGAGGGGTACAGTCCCCACTTGGCAGTAGTATCTCTTCCAAAGACCTGTCCCCCAGAGAGCTGAAAGACAGGGAGAGAAATAGGGCACACAAGCTGGAGATGGCTAAGCTTAAAATGGAGGGTCAGAGGGAAATAGAGAATAACAAGTTGTCCTTGGAGAGAGAGAGAATGAGAATGGGGCATGAGAGGATGTTGAGGGAGTTAGAGATCAAGGCAAAGGGCTTAGAGATCGCTCCCTCTGGTGGCAGCGCACCATCTGTGCCTTCAGAAAGCAGAGTTTATATTCCCAAGCATGTCATCAAAGATATCCACAAGCATGAGGATATTGGGCAGAGGTTTGCAGCCTATGAGATAGCAATGTTGGCAAACCGGGTCCCTGAGAAGGATTGGGGAGCTGGGTTTTGGGGGCGCTTTGTGAGCGAGGGCAGGGATACTTTGTTAGAGCTGCCCAGTGAGAATAGGATGTCTTATGCACACATGAAGGAAGCCCTGATGACAAGGTATGGTTTGACCCCAGAACTCTATAGACAGAGATTCAGGAGTTGCGAGAAGCTGGAAGGAACCACTTGGGTAGAATATGTATCTTTCTTTTGCAGAGCTATGGGTGGTTGGGTGAAGGGTAGCAAAGTGGATACTTTTGAAGCACTCTATGATTTGTTTTCATGGGAGCACTTGTCTGCTAACTGTTTTCCAGAGCTACACCAGCACCTTATTGATAGCAAGTTAACTAACCCTAGGAAGCTTGCTGATGAGGCGTACCCCTGGGTCAGTACCAGAGTCCACAAGGGTCATGTGGGAGATTCCGCCAAAGGTGGGCAGGGTCCCCAGCAGAAGAGTGGGGGGGGACAAGGGTAAACAGAGGGAGTTCCAGAAAGGGCCCCAAAGTAATTCCCAAGGGAACCAAGGGAAGGGTTCCCAGCCTCCCCCTGAGAAAAAGTCAGAGCCCCCTACAGGTAAACCTGTTCACAGGGGGCCCGCTACATGCTTTCAGTGTAAGCAAGTGGGACACCATTGGTACGATCCCCAGTGTCCCCAAAAGGGTCAGTATGTGCCACCCCGTGCACCACCCCATCAGATGGCCAGTGTAGCCCTGGGAGGGGAGGAGATGGGTGCCCAAGGTGGGTGGGGTCCCGCAGAAATGTCCCTTGTCTCATTAGGAGACTTTGAGATGATCCCTAAGACTCAGCTGCCTGATAACACTAAAAAATACAGGCAGTGGGTGACTAACAATGGCCATAGAGTGGAGGCTCTGAGAGACACCGGAGCCAGTGTGACAGCTGTCAGGTGTCATTTGGTGTCTGAAGAGCAGGTGGTCCCCAATGCATTCTTCCCAGTTGTTGCCGCCGAACTGGGGGACCTGCCTGAGCTGACCCATTGGCAGCAAGAAGAAGGACGCTCCAGGGAGGAATTTTGTGCAGAACAAAAGAAGTGCCCTTCTCTTGTGGGTTTGCGGCAACAGGCCACAAATCAGGCAGCAGGTGATCAGTCTGGATCACATTGGATCTACTGGGAGAACGACCTCCAGTATACAGAGCCTAAGGTTGCTGAGCCTTGGTCAGCCCGTGTGCTGGTGGTACTCCAGAGCTTCAGAGCCTTCCTACTGGGGTTGGCTCATGACGTACCTTTAGCTGGACATCTGGGGCAGGACAAGACATTTGAAAGGCTTGTTACCCACTTTTATTGGCCCCAGATGCGGAAGAGTAGGACTCATTGTAGGACTGGTCAAACTTGCCAGGCAAGTGGGAAAAGTGGAAGGAAGCAAAAGGCTCCTCTCCAACCTTTCCCTGTAGTCAGTACCCCCTTTGAACGGGTAGGCATTGACATTGTGGGGCCACTGGACCCCAAGACAGCCATGGGCAACAGGTTTATCCTGGTCTTGGTGGACCATGCTACCTGCTGTCCGGAAGCCATTTCGCTCAGGACAGTGACGGCCTCCGTGGTGGGACGTGCACTGATGGGGATTTTCTCCCCTGTGGGGTTCCCCAGAGAGTTGGTGTCAGACCGTGATACCAACTTCATACCTAATTATATGAAGTCCCTGTGGCAGGAGTGCGGTGTGACCTACAAGTTCACCATTCCTTACCACCCCCAAGGTAATGGGCTGGTTGAGAGCTTCAACTGGACCTTTAAAGGCATGATTATGGGTCTTGAGGAACCAATGAGGCGTAAGTGGGACGTCCTCTTGCCATGCCTTCTTTCTGCTTACCGTGAGGTCCAACAAAAGTCCCTAGGGTTCAGTGACTTTGAACTGTTGTATGGACACCCGGTAAGAGGACCTTTGAGTCTGGTCAAGGAAGGCTGGGAGCAAATTCCCAGGAAACCTCCCCAGGATGTATACAGTTACATGCTGGCCTTCAGGAACCAGACTCGGCGATTCAGACAGCTCGCTCATGCGAATATTGAAGCCAGCCAGGAGGAAATGAAGCGGTGGTACGATCAGAATGCCACTCTGATTGAGCTTCAACCTGGACAGAAAGTTTGGGTGACGACCCCTGTAGAGCCTTATGCACTCCAGGACAGGTGGACCGGTCCATTTGAGGTGGTGGAGCGCAAGAGTGATGTCACTTACCTGGTGAACTAGCGGTCTCCAAGGAACCCTTTACGGGTCCCACATGTTAACCACCTGAAGCCCCACTTAGAAAGGTCCGAAGTGTGCATGCTCCTAGCGACAGATGATGGGATGGAGGAGGAGACCGAGCCTCTTCCTGACCTCCTGTCTGCGACAGAGCAAGATGGGTCAGTGGATGGTGTCAGCATCTCTGCCACACTGACCCCTGAACAGCAGCAAGGTTGTCGCCAACTGTTGGGACAATTCTCTGATTTGTTTTCCTTGAGTCCTGGTGTCACTGAGTGGTGCGTCCATGATGTGGACACTAGGGACAGTCCTCCTGTGAAGCACAAGGCTTACAGAGTGACTGACAAGGTCTGGGCTTACATTAAGGAGGAGGTCTCAAAGATGTTTGCCTTAGGGGTGATTGAGTCCTCTAACAGTCCTTGGGCCAGCCCAGTGGTCTTGGTCCCAAAGGCTGTCAAGCCTGGTGCCACACCCGAACTTTAGTTCTGTGTGGACTACCGAGGACTCAATTTAGTCACCAGGACTGACGTGCACCCCATCCCCAGAGCTGATGCGCTCATTGATCGGTTAGGGGCTGCACGGTACCTCAGCATGTTTGATTTGACGTCTGGGTACTAGCAGATCGCCTTAACTGATGGGGCCAAAGAGAGGTCCACATTCTCCACACCAGATGGGCACTACCAATTCTGGGTTATGCCCTATGGGATGTAGAATGCCCCTGCCAACTTTTAGAGGTTGGTCAACGAGGTGTTGGCTGGACTGGAGGATTTCAGTGCCGCCTACCTGGATGACATCGCGGTGTTCAGCACCAGTTGAGAAGAACATGTGCGGCACCCCTGGGAAGTGTTGATGGCACTGCGCAAGGCAGGCCTCACGATCAAGGCGAGTAAGTGCCAGATCAGGCAGGGTTCCGTGGTGTATTTGGGGCACCAGGTAGGGAGCTTGATACCATCCTGGCATGGAAACCCCCAAAGACTCAGACACAGGTGAGAGCCTTTTTCAGACTCACGGGGTACTACAGGAGGTTTGTCAAGGGGTATGGCAACATTGTTGCACCCTTGACTGAGCTGACTTCCAGGAAGCAGCCCAAGAAAGTGAACTGGACTGACACCTGTCAAGACTGCCATGTGCACAGCACCCGTGCTTCAGGCGCCCAACTTCTCAAAGGAATTTATTATTCAAACAGATGCTTCAGAGCATGGCGTGGGGGCTGTTCTATCACAAATTAATGAGGAGGGCCTAAACCAACCTGTAGTCTTCATCAGTAGGAGGTTACTTCCACGGGAACAGAGCTGGAGTGCAATTGAGAGTGAAGCATTTGCTGTGGTCTGGGCACTGAAGAAGTTGATACCATACCTGTTTGGAACTCGCTTCCGGGTTCAGACAGACCACAGGCCCCTCAGATGGTTAATGCAGATGAGGGGTGAGAACCCGAAGTTTTTGAGGTGGTCCATTTCCCTACAGTGGATGGACTTTATGGTGGAATACCGCCATGGTACAGAACACGCCAATGCTGATGGTCTGTCTAGATTTTTCCGCCTTAGTGAAGAGAACTCCCAAGGGGAAGGGTAGTTCTCCCCACATTTCAGCTGGAGGGGACATGTGTTAGACCTGCTACCATTGGTGTGAGTCTCCCTTCCATTTTTTCTGATTGCCTCTTCTGTTTTTGATCTGTTTGCTGATTTTAGATGCTTTGGGCACTGTGCCACTGCTATTCAGTGCCACAGTGCAAGTGCTCCCTATGTTAAATTGATGTATCAATTAGTGACTCCATGATTGGGTTATTTGATTTACCTGTCAGACCTTAGTAGAGTGCCCATGTGTGCCCAGGGCTTGTAAATCAAATGTTGCTGGTGGGCTTGCAGCACTGGTTGTGCCACCCACAGAAGCAGCTTGTAAAATGTGTCTCAGGCCTGGCATTGCAGATTGCAGAGCATGTGTGCAGTCTCTGACTGCCATGTCGACTTGGCAAGTGTACCCACTTACCAGTCTCTAAACTTTCTCTTATCTTCACATCAGACACCCCTAAGGTAGGCCCAAGGGCAGGGTGCATTGTAAGTATAAGGTAGGACATGCCCTGGTGTGTGTGGCATGTCCTAATAGTGAATTACAGCCATTTTAATTTTTCAATATTTCAAGGCTACCTGTTCCCCATAGGTCCAGAATGGGCTGTTTAATTATAACATCTTATAATCCTAACTGACTCAGGGAGCTAGGTAGAAATTCGAGTTTAGTATGCCTGAACTCAGAATGATAAAATACATCTTTTAGTGAAGTTGGTTTTTACATTCTGTGTTTGAAAATACCACTTTTAGAAAATAGGTATTTTCTTGCCTAACTATCCAAGCCTGCCTCTGCTATGTTGTGTATTCCTTGTCTGGAGTTTGAGTGACAAGGGCTGGGGTATTCCAGGAGACAGGGCGAGTCAGCACAAGGCTGAATAGAGAGATCTGCATGTAGATGGGTGGGAGGAGTTGCACCTGGGACCTGAATAGGGCTGTGAGTTCCCTCCACAATGCTGGCTCCACCTCCTGTGGTGCGTCTGATGTCCCTGGCCTACACTGTGAAAGGAAAGAAGGAGTCTTGTCAACAAAGTGCTCCAGGACTGACCAGACCTGATTTGGACTAGGCCCATGCATCTCTTTCTTCAGAGAACAAAGAGAAAAATAGTATAAATATGGGGACCAGACCCCAAGACTTTAGATCACTTCTGGAACAACAAGACAAACCTCTGCCCAGGAGAAGAACCAAAGGAAGCTGTAGGAGCTGGATTGCCCCCCTGCCAGTGTTCTGTGTTGTTGGGTCGGCCTGCAGTGGTGTCTTCATTGCCAAAGGAGAGGAGAAGGAACTTTTAAAGAACTTTCATCATCTTGCAGAATATTACTCCAAGGACTTGAACTTGTGCTTGCCTCCTGCATAGATCCATGATTTTTCCCCCTTTTAAATAGAACTTTGTGATGATGTGTCTTTCTTCCATGGTATGTAGGTCTGGAAATGAGTGGTACACAGGAGGCTGGTGTCTCCTCCCTCCCCTAGGGAACCTATGTAAGGAGTAACACAAAGATGTAGTTTGGTCACAGTACAAAGAGTAACATATGTGAAGAGTAAGGCAGAAGTCATGTGTCTGAACAGCAATGCTTCAAGATACAGTGGGCATTTTACATCATCATTGGCAGATCTTGAACATCCACCCGTCAGCCCCAAGCTGGCCTTCACAGGTCTGTAACAGAACTCTGCACATCATCAAATCAAAGATTTCAAATTGCCATTATAGTGAGGGTAGCATTACATTTATTACCCCCAGCCATGGTGGACAGTGCGCTGCACACATTTTACCTATGTGCACAATAGTGCACGACACAGATGAAGTTTCGTACTAGACCTGACATGGGAATGGCGCATTACAAAAGTTTACATGTGTGCCTTCATTTGTGGTGGAGGTGAGGAACTTAAAAGTCACAGATACAACCGCAGCAAATGCTAAAATACAGTCAATAATACTATCTATACAACTGCAAAAATGGTGGAAGCTTGACGTCGCATATGGGACAAATGCAATGTTCCGCCACCTGCGGTCGTCGACCACACATTGGGCGGTTCACTCCACGGCAGACACACCCATAGGCTAACATTGGGGAGGGAATGTGGCCGCCACGGCACAATGGCTGTGTTAGTCTGCGCTCATGACCGTGTTTGCGGCATACCTGTACACCATGATTTGAAAACAAACTCACTTGCCTATTGACACTGCTGGAATCAACACCTCCTCAACGTCAGCTGCTGTGTGCCACCTTTGGAAGCTACCAAGACAGGCCAAGCAGGTGCGAGGGCCTCAGCCTTCACACCAAACAAGCTGGAGACACTGGTTCGAAAGGTCCTTCCCCTGTATGGCCAGCTCTGTAGCTCACCAGAGGAGCAGGTAAATTGCTACATGACGTTTGAGGAAATATGAAAGCTCATAGTTACCATATCCACAGGCTACTATGTACTTCTGAGTTCCAGAGTGAAATAACAAACACATTTCTTTAGATGTGTTGTCCCTACTAAGGTTAATCATGGTGCTCTGTACTTTGTTGACAAAAAGGCCATAATGATGTGAGAGTAACCCTACATCCTACCCTGTACCATGCACATATATATGCATGCTAAAGGGTAATTTTACCTATCGTGGGTTTCACGTGCACAGCTTGTTCAATCTGAAAATGAAAGAATATGATTGATTGCATGACTTGTGTATGTATAATGTAAGGTGTAGTCGTAGTAGTTGATCTCAGATATGTATCTCGTACCCAATTCTCCCAGCACACATCAATACTCCCAAACCTCTTGGCTAGGAGTGAAGCAATTGTCACAAACACATTCAGAGAGCAACATAACAGGCATGCCCTGTATTGGATGGCAAACATATGTACACTTACCTATGTAAACATTGGGAATGTGATGATGATATGGGAGTCTACAGAGAGCAAATCCCGGCAATGATTTCTCCCACACTGGCCCAGGTTACAGCAGAGGTATATGTTACATAGTACTGCAGCACAGTATCCTCTCCCTGTAGACCTGCTGATCCTTAGATAGTGCTTAAATTAGTATTTCTGAACAATTTGTTGGTCTGATACATCTTACATATGCTACCTATAGTATTGTATCTGACTAGACCCACCGACTCGAGTCTACTTGCCATTTACCTACATTGTGAATGTGTTTCACCGCCTTAGGATAGGCCTCTCACTACCAAAAGTTTATTGTAACTGTTCCATGAGTAGAGCTCGATATGTGCAGGCATATTGCACTATTGACATATGTACTGTGCAGATAGTTGGTGAGTGAAACAGTGAAGTCCATTAGTGAATTACCCGTTGTAATTCTCAATTTTGATATTTTCCACAGGGTCAAGATGGAGGTCATTAGCAAGATCTCAACTTTCACCAAAAAAGCCCAACAAAGTCAAAGTATGTAATGGTGAGATGGGGAAGAGGGGAAAGCAAGGGAACAAGATACACACGCCCAAGATATTTGGGATGGAATAGGAATCTTCAAAATCCCTGAGAAGGCCTGAATAAAAGACAAGAGCTATGTGTAAATACATAAACTGATATTAACAACTCCAGTTATTCTTCTACAAGACAGTGCTTTAAGTTGTGTACATATCTACCTGTGAATTTCCCCTCTTCCGTTAAGGTCTTTAGGTATGTAGAAACAGAGTATGCACTTCTCTTTCTATGTATAAAGAACATGTGTATTAAGTTTTGCGGTAAGGACAAAGGACATAGACTAATAATGGAGGATAAGGTAACCAATGAGCCAACCTTTACAAGGAATCAGCACACTTAGAATAGCCCTTAAAAAATATTAGTCCCAATAGAAAAAAACAAAAAACATATTTCCCAATAGGATTGAGTGAATCAAGCATAGTAAGGAGAACAAACATGTATTTAAAAGAATAGGCAGGGCTTATATAATACAAATAAGCATTCCTTAAGTTGAGGATAGCTTGTAATAATGTTCTTTGTTTTTTTTTGCAGCTAACAGCAGTGCACAAGGAAACAGAATCTTCATGATCGGTGGAGATACCTCAGATAAATATAGTATAAATATAGAAAATAGCGTCATGATGCCACCAGTGATGAAATGCGAGGACTCTTTAAAGGTTTTGTCATTCTTGTTTCTTTTGCAGGATAGCGATTTCCAGAAAAGTTAATGAGGCCAGCGGTGTGGAAGACCCATTAATTGACAAAGGAAAAGCCCAACGCCAACAAACGACTGCCGAAGGGACCTGGAAGTAATCAGGTAAGTCACAGGGCACAGACAGAGGAGTGTATGCATAGACTAGAACTCAAAGCACTCTTCCCTTTACGCCTGCCCTCTTTATTTTGGGATTGCTCCACCCTGAAAGGACATGCAGGCGTATACGGAGCAGTCCCAACAGTGCACTCCCCCTACAAAACCCCAAACCAGTTTAGCTTTAGCAGGATAACGTCTATGGAACACCTGAAGTAGTCTAGGAGCATGAACAAGACCAGCAGGTTCCTATGTACGATCCTCGGACCATATCCCTTCCAATGTTTAAAGTATTGTAATATTCTCTGTACTCTACGATAATCTATTCTAGACTCTACTTCTTGTTCAGGCTCATTGTCAATCAGTATCACAGGGGGTCGAAGGGAAACATGAATACAGGATGGAATTTCAGGGTGGAGGGTAAGTCCAATTTCATGGCCGCTGCATTAACTGCCTTCAAAATTTCGTAAGGACCAGTAACTCGTGGCTTCAATTTACGGGTTCCTTTTACAGCAATGTTACGTGTGGACAACCACACCTTATCTCCCACCATGTATTCTACTACCTCCTGAGCTGCAGGAGTGAGGGTAATATCAGATGGGTGTATCGGATGAGTCCATTCTGTTAATAAATTCAAACTCAGCTGTCCACAAAAAGGCATCCGACTCTTCAGAAGATTGCAACAAATGACATAAAAAATATTGTTAAAGGCATTGGGAATTCTTTCGGTCTGTCCATCAGGTTGTGGATGGTGGCTAGAGAACAGGCAAATATCAATATGTAACAATGTACCCAACCCTCTTCAAAATGTAGACACAAATTGGGGACCACTGTCGGATACAATCACAGAAAGAAGACCATATAATCTCACTATATTTTGTAAAAATATGTCAGACAATTCTTTGGATGTAGTGAGTGCTTGTAATAGAATAAAATGATACATTTTTGTTAACATGTCTACAACTACAAGAAATACTGTAAATCCCTGAGCGGTCTGAGGTAACTCTACTTTGAATTCCAAATAGACGGAATGCTATGGTGCAGGAGGAATGGGCATTGGGATTAATAATCCAGCGGGGACATGATGAGAGCTTTTACTCTGTGCATATATTTGAAATTTCTGAATGAATTGTTTCATGTCTTGGGCCATTGTGGCCACCGAAATGTTCTCTTGAGGAGATCCATAAGTTTTTTTTATGCCCTGGGTGTCCTGACAACTGGTGAGTGTGTGACCATTCTAATGCTTTTTGCTTTGAGTGCAGCATAGGCAAAACCAGATCCCCTTGAATGTATAACAAGTTTTGTATTCAACAGCCCATGTGTTTTTGTTCTAGTTCTTTGATTTCAGTGCAATCTTGTCCTTGAAGTACTTGATAAAATATTCCTCTTCAGACCAAATGGCCCCTAATCTGTGTTCTTGGTCGATAATAGACAGGTGATTGTTTGACATTTCTACCTTTTCATAACCCAATGGGGACAAAGCATCTGCCTTTCTATATTTTGTACCTGCTTGAAACAAGATCACATAGTTGAAATCACTGAAATGGTGAGTCCAACATAGTTGTCTCATGGATAGAGCTTGGGCTGTCTTTAAGAATTGCAAGTTCCTATGAGCAGGGAGGACTGTAACAGAATGGAGAGCACCCCTCAAATATTGGCCCCATTCCTCAAAGGCCTTTTTTAAGGCAAGGAGTTCTCTATGTCCTACAGAGTAGCTCTGTTCAGTAATGGTGAGTTTTTGTGAACAGAAGGCCACAAGATGTAAATAGCCCATCTCCTGGTTTCTTTGTGACAACACCCCTCCAATGGCTTCTTGGGAAGTATCTGCTTCTACTATAAAAGGTTGAGATGAGACAGGGTGCCTCAAAACAGGTGCTGTAATGAAGGGATGTTTTAATTTCATAAAAGCATAATCTGCATCATAAGACCATATAAAGGCAACCCCTTTTTTCAACATTTTAGTTATTGGAGTAGCCAAGGTCGCAAAGTCAGCAATTAACCGTCTATAAAAATTGACAAAGCCCAAAAAACAGTGTACTCCCTTTACAGACTGAGGAGGCTGCCAACTGGTTATAGCATGTATTTTTTGAAGGATCCATACACACCCGTCCGGGAATAGCACAAATCCCAGAAAGGTAACAGTTGATGTGTGGAAGGTCATAGGATGTAAGTAACCCATCAACTAGTTTCTTTCTGACAACACCCCTCCTATGGCTACTTGTGAAGTGTCTGCTTCTACTATAAAAGGTTGAGATGAGACAGGGTGCCTAAAACAGGTGTTGTAATGAAGGGATGTTTTAATTTCATAAGAGCATAATATTCAGTAGAAGACCGTATAAAGGTGACCCCTTTTTCCAACAGTTTAGTTATTGGAGTAGCCAAGGTCGCAAAGTTAGCAATGAACTGTCCATAAAAATTGACAAAGCCCAAAAAAAGGTGTACTCCCTTTACAGACTGAGGGGGCTGGCAACTGGTTATAGCATGTATTTTTGGAGGATCCATACACACGCCGTCCGGGGATAGCACAAATCTCTGGAAGGTAACAGTGTGTGTGTGTAATTCATATTTATACAACTTTATGTATAACTGGTTGTCTCTTAGCCATTCCAAGACAGCTCTTACATGTCTCACATGCTCGGTAGTAGAGGAGGAAAATATCAATATGTCATCAATGTAGGCTATAGCATAAACATCCAACATGTCTCATAAAGCTTCATTATTAAAAAACAGGAAGGCTTGCAGGAGCATTGCAAAGGCCGTAAGGCATCACCAGATACTCATAGAGACTGAATTTTGTGCGGAATGCTGTTTTCCACTCATCTCCCTCTCCTACCCTTATCAGATGATAAGCTTCCCTTTAAAGTCCAGTTTGGTAAATATTTGAGCATCTTTAGCCTGATCAAGCAGGGATTGATTAAGAGGCAAAGGGTACTGTTTTTTTATGGTTGTATTATTGAGGGCTCTGTAGTTGATGCAACACCTGAGACCACCCTCCTGTTTTGGTATAAAAAACAGAGGTGAAGACGCAGGAGAATGAGAAGGTCTTATAAAACCTATCGATATCATCTCATCCAGAAATTCCCTCAGATACAGATTTTCTTTTTCCATCGATGCATAAATATAACAACATGGTATTTGTGCACCCGTAGTCAAATCGATTCGACAAACATAGGGTCAATGTGGTGGGAGAACAGAAGCCTATTTTAATCAAATACTTCTACTAAGTCTGAGTAACAGCTAGGCACTTCAGGAATATCAGATGTAGTGAGTACTTCAATTTCTTTTTCCGGGTACGAGAGCAAAAAGTCAATGTTTCTTACATATTTCAGAATTAAAGGGCATGTCTTGGTTACACCAATTATTGTCTCGGCTGTTATGCCCTAACCATGGCATACCCAAAATGGCCTGGAACTGAGGTGATTGTATGAGGTCGAACTGCACTGACTCTTGATGTGCTCTTGTAATAAGTAGCAACTCAGTAGTAGCATGGGAAATGGAAACAGATTTAATGCTGTTCACTTCAATGGTTTTAACCTCATCTATTATTTTCTTTGGTTCCACAGAAATGTTTATCTGTTTTGACCAACACATATCCATGAAATTCCCTGTGGCACTGGAGTCAACCATAATCTGAACTTTTAATGCCCTCTCCATGATAGTTGAGCTGGTTTAAAAAAATGAGGATGAGAGAACACTACTTTTTAAGCGTTGGGAGACTATTAAACCTAATCTACCCGATGACCTTGTCTCCATAGGCTCAGCAGTTTCTCGACTTGTTATGGCTTTTGGGTTTCACTGGGAAGTCTATTAGGAAGTGGCCTGATTTACCTCAGTAAAGACATAATTTCTTGTCTCTACGATGTTGACGTTCTTCGTCACTGAGAGGACCTCTTATACTCCCTATTTGCATGGGTTCTTCACTAGGTTTTTGGGTGTCTGCTTTTCTTTCTTTGTATATTACTATTTTGTGGTCAATACGTCCTCTCTCTCGTTACCTCTCATGCAACCTGTGCTCTAGTTTGACTACTAAGTCAATAAGAGCATTACATGACACTGGAGGATCCACTACTTGAACTAGTAAATCTTTCAAATGATCACGTAGCCCTTTAAAGAAAAAGGGCACTACGCTTTGCCTCGGGCCACCTCGCTTCTGCTACTAATCTATTGAAACTAAGGATATAAGCCATATGGTCCTTGGACCGTTGCTTCAGGTTCAAAAGTTCCATATCAATAGATTGCCTGATGGTGTATCTGTCAAATAACCTACACAGTTCATCTATGAAGGCTATGTAATTATATAGTAATGGATCGTTGGGTTTCACTAGTGGTATTAACCATGTGGCAGCTGTTCCACCTAAATATGATAGAACAAAAGCTATCTTGGCTTGTTCAGTAGGGACATATGACACTTTGTACATAAAGTGTAGATGACACTGGTTAATAAAGGTGGCAAATTTAGACGGGTATAACATAAATCTTTCAGGAGGAGCTAAAGCGGTAGCAGGCGGAGTGGTTACATGAAATACCGGCTGACTGGTACCAGAAGGGTAAGGATTAGAAAAAAACAGATTCACTGGTGCACCGGTATTGATTCCTGCAGCTGAGGCAGGAATATAACTCTGCTGTAAGACATCTACTCTAAGGGAAAGGGCTTGTGTTTATTTTTGTAAGTTTCCTGTCATGTGGGCCACATCATCCAAGGCTATCTGGCTGTCTTCCATCTCGCTCAGGCGGAAAGTAAACGTGGGCTTTACGTTCTATAATTCTCAGCTTTGATATTTTCAGCAGGGCGAGATGGAGGTCAGCAGCTAGATCCAAACTTCCCCCAATCACCACAAAAGCCCAGCAAAGTCAAAGCATATAATGGAAGACAGTGAAGAGGGAAAAACATGGGAGCAAAAGAAACAGGTCTGAGATATTGAGGGGGAAATAGGAATCTTCTGTATCACTGAGAAGGCCTGCATAAAAGACAAGAAATATGTGTAACTACATAAACTGGTATTAGCAATTCCAGTAGTACTTCTACAAGACAGTGCTTTAAGTTCTGTACATATCGACTTATGAAGTTCCCCTCTTCCGTTAAGGTCTTCAGGTATGTAGAAGCAGAGTATGCACTTTTCTTTCTATGTATAAAAGAACATGTGTATTAAGTTTTGCGGTAAGGACAAAGGACATAGACCAATAATGGAGGATAAGCTAACTAATGAACCAACCTTTAGAAGGAGTCGGCACATTTAGAATAGCCCTAAAAAATATTAGTTCCAATGGAAAAAAACAAAAAACGTATTTCCTAATAGGATGTAGTGAATCATGCGTAGTAAGGAGAATATAAAAAAATAAGCAGGGCTTATATTACACAAATAAGCATTCCTTAACTGCAAGATAGCTTGTAGTAATTTTCTTTAGTTTCTCTTTGCAGCGAACAGCAGAGCACAAGGAAACGGCATCTCCAACAGCCGTGGAGATACCTCAGATGAGTACAGTATAAATATAGAAAATAGTTTCACGATAGCACCAGAGAAGAAATGCGAGGATTCTTTAAAGGTTTTGTCATTCTTCTTTCTTTTGCAGGATAATGAGTTCAAGAAGAGATAGTGAGGCTAGTGGTGTGGAAGAATCAGGAAATCACTGAGGAGAAGCCTGGCGCCAATGACTGATGACGGGACCCAGAAGTAATCAGGTGATTCAAAGGGCACGGATGGAGGAGTGCACATGTAGACTAGAACTCTTCCCTTTGTGCCTGCCTTCTTTATTTTGGGATTGCTCCACCCGCCCGCATATTATGGAGCAGTCCCGACACCAGGTGTGTCACATTAAGCACCCAGGCAGTATGTACAATGGCATGTTGATGTCATCCATGTGACAGTGTCACAAATGGCCAAATGGGTATCCTTTGCTGCCAGGACATCACCCAAATACTCAATCAGACGTAGTACTATTTTACATTGAGTTATCCACATGACCACTAATTTCCAGATTGTGAGCACACAGCGTGACACATGGCAGGCCTTCCATGGTGCCCCATGTTTTTTGGGAAGTATTACATTTAATGGTAACTCTTATGTTTTGAACAGCATGGATGGAGTCACACGTCTAGGGTGTGAAAGTGTCTGTACTGTCATGCACATGTACTTTAGCTGCCATGTGCTCCCAGTGGTGTGTTGTGGTACATCTAGACTACATTCACAGTACATGTTTTATGGCCCTGGGGTAAGTGATGTAAGAAGGCTGGCATAGTCAGTAGAGGACCTGACCTGAGTTAAATGTGGTCATCAGATGACTACAGTATATTGGTATTTTTTTTTTTTTACTGAGTTTTATATAGCGCAAACGTAACCCGACGGTATTGGGTATCAGAGCGCTTTACAAAAGCACCAGTTGCGTTACATGAGGACACATTCATTATTGTTAGGCACGGGGAAATGACGTGATTTGCCCTGAATCACAGGATGTTGTGCGTTGCAGCCGACTTGAACCTGGTTCCCCATCTCCGAGGTCAACCGCCTTAGCCATTAGGCCAACTCCTCTCCCCCATGGTATCATCTCAGTGTGCATGTTCATCATGGAAGTCTATATATTTGGGGTGTTGGCAATGTATTCATGGTCAGGCTAGGCGTCTACAACTGATTGAGCACCCAGACAGATGACCCTAGTCTTGCATGTCCACTCAGTCTCTTCATCTATTGCATCCATACAGATCAACGCACATCAGAAGCAGAAAGTTTTGTGCCTGGGGTTCCATCACCGGTGCAGTGTCCACTGCAGGGAGAGGTGGGAGGACTTGAGATGCTGGACTCGGAAGATCATGGAAGTCCAGCTGGGGAAGTCCCCCCAATGTGGTAGGGGCGCATGCCAGACATTGACTTCCCTAATGGCCCGCATCCTGGCAATGGCCTACCAAGAGCTTGATGGGCAGTTGAGCGTCCAACAGCAGCTAGGATTGGGTGAGTATTGTGCTGCCTAATCTGAATCATGCCTAAACATGTATTCAGCATTTCAGGCAACAGCATCTACATCTACATGGAGGTTGACTGATGACATATCTGTCTTGTACCATCACATATACAAGTGTTTACTACAATATCTGTGGGTCTACATAGTTTGAAGTCTGTGCTCATCACAATTGTATATGTTGCCCAATGTGCCAAGGACGTTTGTGAATGGTGATGTGCAATCCCAGACAGTGGTGTGTGGACATAAATAGGTGGGTCATTCTTACCCAAGTACATTGTTCATTGTAATAACTCGGTTCCAAATGATGAGGCAATGGCATACATGGTCGGATTACTTACAGGACTGTCTCACAATGCGATATTCAATGCTGTTGAGGTGTAAATATACATTTATGGGACATGCACATGTGGAATAGTGGAGGTTCATTAATTTGCCACTGACATAAGGCAGGTAGTGTAATGCAGACATGTTGGGCTCATATATGAGTGTGTACACTAAGTCATACATTGATATGTGTGTTTGATAGGCAGGTCAAGGTGCTATGATGTCCTTTCCCTATTGTCTACAAGTTTAACCTTCTCTTCATGGACAGGAGTGTCTCATTAACTTTACCTGTTGTAATGGCTTCACGGTATTCTATGGGCTATTGGTACTGTTGAGTGAACCAATCAGGAATGGGCATATCCCTTGGCCTAGGTGGTCTAATGTCATATGGTGAATTGGACAACTGTCAACCCTGGTGCATGATTAGTTGGCCTTGAGGAGGGGCTATTTCAATTACTTTTGGATCTTTTTCTATTTTTTCTGTTTTGTTTCAAACAAGGGTGATGCGGCAAGGAATGAGCTAAAAAGACTCGGCCTTGCACTTTCCTCTAGGTTCCTTTTTTTTATTCCCACCCTCACCCAGAACACTAAACTAGTGAAGCCGTTCTTCACACGCTTTTCAACAGGTGTAGGTGATGGTTATCATAGAAGAAGAGAAAGTAGGTCCAAAACACTTACCAACAATATTCTCTTTCTTTTGAGCCTCCTGGTGGAAACCATCCATTGGGCGAACAGCATCCTGCTGAGAAGAAGAGAACAGCCCATCACTATATTAAAGGAGATTTCATACTTTTCCAATTCATAATTTTGTCTGGACATACAACTACTCAATAAACAAGTTAAAATTGAGAACCATATACGGCCTCCTAGCTTCTGTTTCCACCCATCCTTCTGATATGTGCACCTTGGAATTTGGAGTCATGTACAAAGTTTACTGTGGCCATGGCTTTCAGAAACACACATGGTGCAGCGAGTACTATCATGCACGGGGACTTTCTATTCAGACAGAACTCCTTCATGACATCTCTTTCTTCCATGGTTTGAAGGTCTGGGAATGGCAGGCACACTGGAGCCTAGCGTCCTCTCACTGTCCCGGACTATCTATATGGGGGGTGTACACACATTTTGACTAGGTTCACAGTGTCCGAAATAACATCGGTGCGGAGAGAGCCAAGTAAATCAGGTGTATAACAGTACTGGATATGTAAGCATTATATTTACATCCACGTATTTACTGACTGACATCAATGTTTACCATTAAATAGTCATTCTGGACTCCACATGTGTTAATTTCAGCAAGGTACACAATGTACATACTCCAATTCTATCAAATACACCAACCTGTCCTATATATGTCGATATGAACATGTAATTTCCGTCATCACTGGGGTCAAAATCACCATGGTAATCGTGGTGACATCAGCCAGAATGCTGTACAATCTCTTGTGTGAAGTGGTAGCAACCGAGCATTGGTCTACAACCTCTGTCCCAACATACTTGTAGTGATGGTGAAGCTGTAGAAAATTTGTGAAATCCTCTCATTTCAAACACCAAAGTGGCGGATGCTTGATGTCGCTTATTGGACATTCTGAATCGACTACCACTGGCGGAAGTAGACAGTGCAGTAGTCGGTGTCATCCATGGCAAACTCAGCCATTGGCTAACATTGGTGCATATGACGGTTGCAGTTCAATGGCTGCATCCGTGCATACAAAAGACAGCTTATGTGGCATTGTACATTGTGGTGTGCAAAGCTGTTCACTTGCCTACTGACACTGCTGTAATCTACACCTCCTTTACTTCAGCTGCTTTTTGCCATCCCTCGGAGCTGTCTTGGCACATGCTGCAATGGTGGGGGACCCAGACTTCTCTCCAGAGGAGCTGCAGTAGCTCATGGATGAGGTCCTTTCCCTGTATGACCAACTCTATGGCTCACCAGAGGAGCAGGTCTTCACTCTGTTGGACTACATTGTTTCCTGTCACACAGGCTATGATGGGGCTTTGGTGTCCAATGTATCATATGATAGTAATGAAGTACACCTTTGGTGTCCCTACATAGGACATACATGTAATGGGTTGTGAAACACTGTGCTCTCTGTACTTCACATCATCATTGTGATGTTTGTTAAGCCTTAGATCATTGCATGGTAGCATGCACATTTCAATGCATATGTTCAGTTGATGTGCCATATAAAGCTAGGGTTACGAAATCATGGTAAAAGGTGGTACATTTGTACAGGCTTACAGTTTGAGCTGTGTATGAATACTGTTAGAAGCAGGTAATTATGATGTAAGGCATGTGTACAGTCAAAATACTTACGCTGGGCAGAACTGTACTCATCAAACTATGCTTATGGAGCTAGCTACACTGCAATGGCCCCCTCAGAGTACCACAGAATTGTCATGTCACAGATAGCATGGCCCAAAGATGTGCATTTCTGGATTGAAGTGCTGAGAATGTGTTGTCCATGTGGGATGTGTATGCACTGCCCGCAGATGACAAGGGATGATGAAGAACTGTCCCCATTATTGGTCATGGCAGAGGCTGAGAGGCACAGTCACTTTGAGTTGCACTTGTGGGTCACAGGTTTACCAAGTGTGTAGGACTCACCCCTGTGTCATTGCCACATATGGCATGAGGTATGTCCTATGATGCTAGTACCAACCACCCAAACTCTGTCACACATTGTATGGTATCCTTGTGAGTGTGACACATGCAAACCCTTTCATTGTGACCTTAGCATTTGCAGTCAATATTTACTATGGTGGCAGGCTGCATTTATCGTATTCATTTTGTAAATGGGCCTAGCGGTTAATTTATTTATTTGTTTTATAATGCGCATGAAATCACCCCAAAGGGATAGCTCGATGCAACAGGATCAAAAACATCAGCAGAAGCCTAGAAGTTAAAATGCTTCAGTTTTTAATAATTTCCTAAAATTGTGGTGGGCAGTACATTCTCGTAGGTGTTGGGGAAGTTTATTCCAAAGATCAGGGCTAGGAATGTGAATGTGCAGCCTCCAGAGCAGGTTTCTTCATGCGTGGTATGGTAAGTAGAGACTTGTTCATAGATCTTAAAGACCTTATTGGTCGATAGGGAATACATTTTTCCATCAGATAGCTGGGTCGCTTGCGATTAAGTGCTTTGTGCACTAGGCAGCAGATTTTGAAGGTGATACGCTTCTTCACAGGCAGCCAGTGTAGTGCACATAGTTACAGGACCGATGCAGATCTTGCTGGTAGATTGTGAATTAAACGAGCCGCCGTATTCTGAACCACCTGGAGTTTATCTAGGAGAGAGTCGTTGACCGAGGCCAGTAGAGTATTGCCATAGTCCAGGCGACTAATCACCAGCGCCTGAACTAGTGTCTTGCGTACTGCCAGTGGGAGCATTGGAAAAACTCTACGTAGTAGCCTCATAAGATGAAAGCAGGAGTCAGTGGTAGACAACATCTGGTCTTTCGTGGGTAGGTTCTGGTCAAGTTTTATGCCTCGATTTTTCACTTCAGAACTTGGAACAGGTGGTGATCCTAATTCGGGTGGCCACCACTCAGTGGACCACAACAATTGAGCAGCATCAAAGAGCATGATTTCAGTTTTTCCACTATTTAGCTGGAGAAAGTTTGCAGCCATCCAAGCTGATATAGCTTTCATGCCTTTAATAAAATGATCTCTTGTCTCGGACAAATCTTTATCAAACGTTAGCAGAAGTTGAGTATCGTCCGCATTGAAGATAGGTACGAAACCATGGGTTCTTATGATGTTTGCAAGAGGAGTACTATATATGTTAAACAGTGTGGGACTCAGACAAGAGCCCTTGGGCACTCCTTTATTAATTGTCATGGTGCATGACCGAAATGGTCCCAGCTGAATGGTCTGTGTTCAGTCAGACAGAAAGTTTCTGAAACACTTTAGTACCTGACCCTGGATGCCTATCTCTTCAAATCTCTGTGTCAATCTTGGATGAGCCATTGTATCGAAGGCCGCAGACAAGTCTAACAGCACAAGCATAGACAGTTGATTTTTGTCTTGGCTGCATCTAATGTGGTCAATATCAGCTAAGAGTGCAGTTTTGGTGCTGTGCATTGGTCTAAAACCTGACTGGGATGGATCTAGGATCCTGTTAGATTCAAGGTATTCCAGCAGTTGTTTATTGATATTGCTTTCTATTATTGTACTTGACCAGGGAAGAAGATATATAGGGCGATAGTTAGAAACCTCTGTAGCAGGAAGGTTGTTTTTTTTCAGAATCAGAATGACCTGAGCAGCATTCCACTCAGCTGGAGTTTCTCCCATGCTCAGTGAGAGATTCAGTAAGGAGCTAATGGATGAGGCCAGTTGATAGGATAGCGTGGCTGCGCTCTTGGCTGGTATAAAATCCAGAGGAGAGCCAGATTTAAAAGCTTTCAAAGTGAGTTGAGCGGACTCCACATTAAAGGGGGAAAACTTTTCGAAGGTGCAATTATTCTTTCTAAAAACATATGTAGGCATCAAGTTGATGCGGTGTGTCAAGTTTGTAAGATTATTATAGACTAAGTTTAATTAATCCTCGAAATGGTCTGAAATCTGGTCGCAGAGTATTTGCGAAGGGGGAATGTTAGTTGTGCAGGCTGGGGATTAATGAAGGAATTAAGGGTTTTGAAAAGTTCCTTGGAGGAATTACCCACTTTATCAAGTTGCTGAGAACTTACATTTTTCCGTGATAGTGCGCTAAGGATTTTTTATAAGCTTCTTGATAGCTCGAATTGGGAGTTGTACGCCATAGTCTTTCCAATTTTTTGCTTTGGGTTTTCTCTTTGCGTAAATCAGACGAGTACCAAGGAGCATGTGGCATTAGTCTTGGTGAAGAATTAATTTTCATAGGAGCCAGAAAGTCAATGGCTGTATTGAGAGATGTGTGAAGTAATTTGAGAGCTTCCTGCATATCCATTGCGTTCTCTATGTTAGGGGTAATATATTCTTAGAAAGATTATTGTGATGTGCAGCTGTGTGTGCCAATAGGATGTGGAAGTTTATTAATGTGTGATCAGTCCAAGAGGACAAGGAGATTCACAGGACAGAAAAGGGGAATTAGGGAAAATCAGGTCCAGCATACAGCCGGCAATATGAGTCATTTCCATAACGGATTGTGTAAGACCTAGAGAAGCGAGGTCAGTGCGGAGCTGTAGTGCTTCTGAATTAAAGGGATCATCCATATGGACGTTAAAGTATTAGAGGACAGTGACTGGATTGAAATGAGTTCCATAAGTTTATGTCTAAAAGGTCCCAGGCGGCCGGGAGGACGGTAGACAAGAGCCCCATTCTAGCTACTCTGGTGTGAAAAGTCAATTTTAAAAACACATATCTCCGCCAATACCTCGGAGAAAGATTCGATGATGGTGATTTTAGGCGAATTATAAAAGATAATTGCTAATCCTCCACCCGTTTTGCCCAACCTATCCTATCTCAATATATTGTAATTAGAAGGTAAGGCCATGGCAATGGTGGAGTGAGGTTTTAGCCAGGTCTCCTTAAGAAACCCCAAAGCTGGTGAGATGGACTTAATCAAGTACCAGACTTCGATTTCGTGCTTGGACAATGATCTGACATTGCAGAGAAAGCACTGCCGTGTATCAGTGGACCAAGCATCAGGGTTAGCGAGGACAGTGTGAGTATGTTTGGCCTTAGGGTCCAGAGAGTTCATGGTGTGTACAAACATGCACAACTAGGTTAGACTTCAGAAGGTCGGAATAATGTGGTGTCTGCCACAGTAGCTCAGAGCACACTATGTGAAGGATGGCCCTAGTCTACATGGTGTTACTGGACTGTCTTCATCAGTGTAGGACACAACCAGGATTGAGGATAGTCCAGATTGGAGGAGAGCATGTCTATAAGATCTGTATTTCAGAATCAGGTTGAATACAGAGTGCTTGCACATGCAGACGATGTGGATATAAAATTAGTAACTTCCTTTGGGGATATGAAAAAAGCCCAGAAGGGCAGTTAAATACATGATTCTCCCAATATTACATGGTGGGTGGTCATTTCCAAATGTTACCTTCTATTATTGGGCTTCTGCAATACATATGGGGATCATATTGACAGGGGGAGAAAAGGGGGGAGAAAGAGTGAGCGGCCCTACTAAATCGTCAACTATATATGAAATGGAGCTTACAACGGAAGCAATAGGATGCTTTATGAAAATACTGGAGTTAAGTTATTACAAGAAAACAAGTTTTAAGGTATTAAAAACTGCCCATAAAATATTTTCTTAGCTTAAATGTAGACTGATGATTCCTTAAATAAACTTTGATACACCAGTTTCTGCTAGTTCCCTACTACCTACTATTTTCCAAGACTCAGTGATGGAAAGGTGGAAACAGCAGGGTATTGATATAATAGGAGATTTATATAACGATGCTCAGCTTAGCTCATCTACAGAATTACAGGAGAAGAATGAATTACCAAAGAGGGACTTTTTTAAGTTCTTACAGATTAGGGACTTTCCTTTCAAAAAGAAAAATGAATTAAAAGCAATAGAGAAGATTCCGATTATTAAGGCAGCCAGGCAACGATATAGGATAGGGACCATACTGCACAGTGCCTGCCACCTGGTACAGGGTCCTGTAGAGGGGTACCATGGGTACCCCCCAGTGCACCCACACACACCCCCAATGCATTGGGGGCCCGCAATGGGCCCCCGGGGACATTCACCGCATGCCTTTCCATAGCAGCGGAAAGGCTGGCTACCGCCGGCATCAAAATCGTGTCAGTGGTGCTTGGCCCTGATCCGCAACAACTGCAGTGGTCCAGCTCTGCCGCCAGGCAAGCGGGCGGACTGCAACCGGCGGAAAAGTGGCAGGCGGAAAATCACACAGCGGCGGTCACAACAGCGATGCTAATCGGACCAACAGTTTTCCGGGTTTCGATGGCAGGCGGATGGCCGCCACCGGTCCGGTGGATGTACCGCCGGACCAGCGGTGGCCATCCGCCGCCATCCTAATAGTCCCCTAAGTGTCTCCCCCTGACCCATTCTTTCATTGCGTCCCATTTCATCCCTTTTTCCCTATTCCCCTGATTAGTTTACATGAATTGTTTTATCCATTCCTTCATGTGCTCTAAGTTTGAGGTGTTAAGTAGTAGTTTCCTATCATACGTAAATACCCCCCTAGGTTTAACCAACCCTGCTATAGGGATCTCAAGAATCAATGGGTTATGGTCTGATAGTACCTTAGGTAGTTTAGTTATCTTAGCATCTGCAACAATGTCTTTTGAAATAAAAAAATAATCCAGATGCACTAATTTATAGAAATAAGTGAAACCAGAGTCAGGAGCTCTCTTTTTATTCCAGATATCTATTAATCCATGGTCGACCACCAACTTCAGAAGAGCTTTAAACACCTTAGGTTTTCTACCCCCATACTCCAATTCCCAAATATGACTGCGCCCCTAAATGAATGTTTAAATCATTGCATAGAACTAGGGAACAGGACCATAGGGATTGTTCTGTAGATAGTAGATTAAAGGTGTCCGCTTCGTCAATATTAGTTCCATAAATACTGCATAAGGTAAATCGGGCTGATCCTACTTTACATTCCAAAATTATCCATTGCCCTAGCTTATCGACTAATCTTCGCTCAGCAGAGCAATGATTTTTGGCTAGAACCTCCACCCCTCATGATGTAATACCCTGCTGTGTGCAGGCCAATAGATGTAAACCTAGGTTGCTTAGCATCTCGTGCTTTCCCCATGGGATATGAGTTTCCTGAACACAGGCTATGTCTGTCCACATTGCTTTTAAACTTAAAGCTGTTCTGTTCCTTTTACCCCTGTCATTGAGGCCACAATTATTAACTGTACAGATTTGCAATATAATACTCCATTTTTATATATATATTCTGAATTTTCCTAACTAAGCACATCATGTTGCTTTTATTTCCTATACCCTTCTGCAAATTCTTATTCATTGATCTATAGGTATTATGTAATACGTACTCATTTTCCTTTACTGGTTGCTTCCTATTTAGCTTGTTATCAAAGTTGATGTCAATTTAATTGCAGTCTCTCCTGCATCTCTGTTTTTACCACCACCCACCTCCCGTTTCACCCCTTGCACCCACCCCAATCTCCCCCCCAGTACCCGCTCCCTCTCCTCAAACTACTCTCCCACCCCCTTCCCCTGCTATTCCCTGAGGTTGCAGGACCAGTAGGGTCCATTCTTGATTGTGTGCACTCCTCACAGGCTGGGTCCTCATCTCATACCCCTTACTTATATTCATACTTGTATACTGACGTTCACTCTTTTATTTACCTAGTCGTTTCTTTCTATTTGATTCAGTGTTTCAAGAAATTTACTTGCCTTGATTTCTGACAAAAAATAACGAGCCTTAAACTTTACAATCACTTTCAGCTTAGCTGAGTTCAATAAATAGACCTGTGCACCTTTGGACTGAAACTGCAAGATCATTTGGCATAACCCCCATCTCCTCTCAACCGTAACATGACAAAAGTCGGATCTAAACCAAATTAGTGTCCCTTAGCACCCCACTTCCTGTCCAGTTAAGTCAAGTCATAAAGGGCTTCACGTAGTAGGAAGCTTCACCAAGTAGCTAAATATTGCTTTAGGCGTTGAGGCTCCTTAATCCTCTTGGGGTTTCATAAAAGGAAATCGATGTGCCCTCTGAATTTCTGAGTACCAGTCCCAGCTAGAAAAATCAGGTAAGGATTCTTTCATAAGCTCAGTGATACATATCTGTACATCAACCCCTTCTGCTCCTTCCCGGATACCCAGGACTCTTAGGCTATACCTGCGAAGTCTGCTTTCGAATTCCTCGTTTCCACTGTAAATCCATAGATTGAGATGCAATCAGTATGATTTTTTCCTTTTGAGCCAGCAAGTCTTTTTTCATTAATCCAATTCTATATTTGCCTTCCCCGACTCACTCTACAATTTCTGTACATGACTTGACAATTCTGCGAATAACGTTCTGCATTTTCCGGCATTAAGATTGGGTTTTCTGGCTCTCTACCCAAGTCTTGTCGCTGTGAAGCCTTATGTTCTGATAGATTAAGTCCAGAGATAATGACTCAGAGGGCTCATTCACTGCAGCCCCTACTTCTGGTATAGGCTCTTCCAAGCAAGGTGTGCTGGTGTAGTCCCAAAGGAGTTCCTTCGATTTAGCTCCATCTCCACCTTGGGGTGTTCTAATCTGTTTTATTTTCTTGACCATACCTTCAGTTCCTATGCTTGCTTCATCTGATTGTGGTGTTGGTTCTCATCCCAGCTGCTCCTGTCACTTAGTTTACTATCAAGTGAGTGTCTGACTGAGTCTGATTGCTCTTCCCCAGATGAGCCTGAGTGATCTATCAATGAAATAAATCTGTCACCAGAATCTGCCTTGGGCTGCTCCATCACTGTCGCCCCTTATTTATCCTTCTACACTTTCTCAGCGAGGCTGCCATTTTCCTTAATGCACTGAATAGCCTTAAGAGTGTTAGGACCTGTAGGGCTCTAATTCTTCATGGCTGTGTAAGAATTCTGTCTCGTAGCAGCTATATTAGTCCGTGTATCAGCCCTTCTGCCTGATGCACCCCATTCAGCGCTCTCCAACACCCTCAGTCACTATTGCAGACTTATTCCTCATGTCTTGTGCCCTGCTTTCCAGGAGTTCTTCAGAGGTCCTGGGCTGGAGGTTAGCTGTTCCCCCCATGCTCAATGTTGTTTTCTTTAAGATTTTTGCTATTGCTCCTGCAGGCTTTAGATTTACAATTTTCTTTCCTGCGTCCGGGTTTCCAGGAGACTCTCCAGAGTCATCACTTGTTTTCCTCATGTTGCTTTGGCTCCATGCTCCTGCCTCCACTCGTGTAGCACAGCTTTCCACAGTTTTCCCGGATTTGGGCAGCATCTCAGAAAATGTAATAATATGGAATGACCAATTTGAATGTCTACTTTTGTTTATGAAACCTCTAATAAAACAGATTTAAAAAGAAACAACCCCGGACAGGGTACCTGTGTATGTGTAATTTCCTCAGGGAACCCAAGTCCTTTGCCTGGTCCATGGCAGGGCATTGTTTTGCGGAGGAGTCAATGGCAACAGGTAGTTGTTTGACTTACCACCAATTTCATCCACGACGTTCTGGGTTTTGAATGTGGTTGAGGAGGTAGAGCAGTGGCAGTACGTGCACAATGGGCGCCATGTTGCTAGAAAAGGAGTAGAGGTCGCCGTCTCAGATGTGGTGTTTGAACTGTCACGGTCATGCGGGCTGTAAAGCAACTTATCATTGGGTGGGCATTTTGACTGTCTGTCCGAGACTCCCACAGCCTCATAGACCCACACTGCGGCTGCTGCGGTCAGAGTTGGCTGGCGGTGTTAGCGGTTCGGCATCGGTCTTCGCAAACCCAATCCGAACAACTCGTATTGCGGCAGTCAGACAGCCGAGCTCACCACAGTCGGACCTGATAGTGTCTAGAATCATGCTAACGGTGTCCCTAACACTTACCATATCTGCAGTGTAGGAGGATCCCTGAGATTATGGGCTCCCAGACTTAGGTAAAAAGTAAAAAAAAAACATGGGGTGTATAGAAAGAATGGAAAAAGTTGGGGACATAATAGCTTCCCTGATTGTCAAGGACTTACCTCCTTAGATATGCCTACTGTAGCCTTTTCTGTAAGAAGACAACACTATAGGGCCAAGACTCCTAGTTGTTTATTGAATTATTTTGCAATTGTGTAACCGTTGATAGGTGCGGTGATAATTACAAGATCTAATTTCTAATACAATATGTACAATGAACAGGCAACTACAGCATGCAAAGGTAAGTGAGAAAATGTAATAGAGATTTGAAAAGACAATGTCTTAAGCTTCTTTCTAAACCCAGGAAAAGAACTTGGAATATTAAAGTCGGTAGGGAGAGAATGCCATGCCATGAAAATGATGCCAAAGAAAGCATCAGCATTTAAACTGTTTCTATAGCTCTCGGAACATTCGGTAATAAACAGCCTTTGCTTATGAATGGTCATAATCCAATTTGCATTTATCTTTTCTCAGCCAGGTGCTTAGATGTTTGTAAATGGACAGTTATGCTAACCAATCACAGCACCATACTTTGTGGTCTAGCCTTCAACGGTAGCTAATTGAGCTCTCAGGGGACACCATTACTTGGTGACTGAGATTAAAGTAATGAAACAGAATTAAATACTGAACTGCAGGGGAAATCCAGATATGGGTCCCAGGCTCACTGAGCCACTGATTTCAAGTTAGCCTGGATGATGGGGGATGATACCATTAAACTGGTCCCAGGATGCTTGTTTCTGGTCCAGGAAGGATCTGGCTTAACAGTTCGGGCTGGATTGTTCCCATGATGAGGAGGGTTGAGACTGGTTTGCATATGGCTGGGTCTAAACTGGGGTGGAATGATGAGCAAAATAACAATAGATTTAACCTAGATCTCTTGGCTGGTGGTGAATGTTTTATTTGTTCTGCATTCCATCCATCATTTGTGTATATTTTGCTTTTTTGCTCCAAGTGTGTCGGGTATGCCCAGACTTGGGTCCGGGGCTCACTACCCCAATGGAGTCAAGCTAGCCGGGCTGATGACGGGTGATACCCCTAAACCAGTCCCAGGATTCATTTTTTTGGTCCAGGGAGGACCTGGCTTTGCAGTTCGGGCTTGACTGTTCCCATGAGGAGCAGGTGATGTGGGTTGGTTGTGTTCAGCCATGTTAATAACACTATACTTTATCGTTGTAGCCCTCCCATATGATGCTGGACCAGTAGATCATGTGCATTTCCCTTTCTGTAAGATGATATACCTTGATCTTTCTGTCATTCTGTCAGGAAATATGTTAATATTATTAATAATGCCATCTAAATCTAAGCCGCAACTATCACCCAGTTGGTATCTTGTTGCTGTAAAGCTGTTGTGGGGGTAACTGTTAGAAGGAGCTAGTCATTTACAAATATTTAATTTGCCCTTTCTGCCTTGGAAATAGCCAAGTTTTTAAGTTCTTTCCAAAACGTAGTATTCCTATTCTGTAGTGGCAGGCTGTTCAATAGTTGTGCCGCTTTTATTTGGAAAGCTTTGCCTCCCTGTCTTGCTTTTTTTAACTGGGCTACTACTATCAGGTGTGAGTCCGATGACCTACGTTTTCGTGCTGGTTTATAGGGTATGATTTTCTGCTGTAAAGCCTTAGGCTCTGCGTCGTGTAGCGCCCTACGAAGTATGCATAAGGACTTGAATGAGCACCGCAATTTTACCGAGAGCCGGATAAGTTCCTGCAGTGCTTTGGTTTCTCCCTATGTTTAGTGCCAGTTTAGCGACCAGCACCTGGATCCTTTGGGGTCTTTTAAGCAGGTAGTCTGGGCAGCCTAAAAGTAATGTAGTCCAATCTGCTCATTATAGAGGCCTGTACCACCAGTCTCCTGTAAGGTTGTGGTAGCAGTGGAACAATTTTCTTTACGTTTCTTAATAAACCATAGCATACGGATACTGTTGTATTTACCTGTGTTTTCATTGAGAGCCTGTCATCAAAATAGGCACCTAGGTTCTGTACTGAGTGCGTTTGATCTGGCACTAATTTCATTGGCCAAGGCCAAAAATTGGAACATAGTTTTTCATGCGTAATTCCTGGGGAGCAGCATAACAATTCTCTCTTATCTCCATTGAATTTCACTCACTTTGATAGCTTTATTTCGGTCGATGACCATAAAAGCACAGATAAAATATGTACATACACATAAAATACATAAATAATTCAGCACTTAGGATAAAAAGTTATTAAACAGCAGTTATCAAAGAAGCAGTAGCAGACAATTAAATTCCGTTAATATTAAAAATAATTAGCTGGTTAATTTATCAAGGCAGACCTTCTTCTCCACATACCATATAAGAAGCGGGAAACAGAGAACACAAATGGGGGTGAAGTGTCATAGCGTAAAATCCTGCAGGCTTGTGCACAATGCTTTAGTCCCAAATTTCTGCACAATGGCACAAGCCAGGCTCTGCGTATTTCGTTGTAGGCGGTGCAGAAAAATAAAACATGAACAAGGTCTTCTTTGGTTTTATTACAGACAGGGCAAACCACCGCTCCTCTTCCCGTCCACTTGCAAGTCAATTCCCCAATTGGAAGGCAACCATACCTTAGTTGGATATATAATTTCTTTGCTCTGGGAGGCTGAATCAAATCTAGGAACTCCTCCCTGCTAGGAATCAGTTTTATTTGCAGGAATTCCATAGTCAGCCTACCCATAGATGATAGGCGGTATAGTTGGTCCAGATTATACTGTCTAACTAGAGCTAGCAACTCCGTTCTCTTTACCGCCATGCAACCTTCCTCTGGAGTCTCCCATAATTGGGGAAGGCCAATCTGATATAATACGGCCTTAATATGGGATAGCCAAGGTATATTCTTACTCTTCAGCTGATCCCAAATTGCTGAGAACTCGGCTCTATAATCATCGAGCTCTGGTGCTGTCCACAACCTTCTCCAATACAGGAGGGGTCTGCTCGTCAGGAGTTCAAAAATAGGCTCTAGGTCTAGATCTAGTCTCAGAGGTATCAGCGGGGTGCTCTGGGGGAGCCCTATCAAATTTCTAGTAAATGTGTGTTCGACCTTGGAAAGGGCCAATACACGGGTATGGCCCCAGAGCTCTGCGCCGTACATTGCAGCGGGTCTAGCTTGGGCTTTATATATTTCGAGACCGGGGGAGACTGGTTTAAATAACGTTTTCCTTTGAAATTTATTTATACCCCCCGCTATCTGTGCGAGCCTCAGGGCAGATTTAACCACCTGTGGGCCCCAGCCAAAATCTTCAGTCAGGGTAACACACAGGTAGACAAAAGTGCCAACCCTTTCTAGTGCGATGCCATTTAGTACTGGGCAGGGGCGGGTGCGCTTCGGGGGGCCAAAGATCATAAACTTTGTCTTTTCTAAATTGATCTCAAGCCCCCGCGATGCGCAGAATGTTACAAAGCCATCCAATACCCTCTGGATGCCTGTAGAGGTTCGAGACAGCAGTAGAGTGTCATCTGCGAACATCAGGGCAGGCACCCGTCCAGATGACAACCGAGGGACATCGCTATTCTTAACCTTATCTAGCTCACCCACCAGACCGTTGATGTAGAGGCTAAAGAGAGTGGGGGCCAGGGCGCAGCCCTGACGTACTCCTCTAGTAACGGGGAAGCGGTCTGAAAGTTCTCCATTTTTCCCACAGCGTACCTGGGCATAGTTCTCTTTGTGGAAATGCTTCAGAACTTCTAGTAGATAGGGCGGGAGGTTTAGGTCTTCCTGGACCCTCCATAGACTCTCTCTAGGCACGAGGTCAAAAGCAGCCCGTAAGTCTACGAAGACCAGGTAAAGGCTACCACCTCCCAAAATTACGGTCTTCCAGAACAAGACCTGTAATCTAAAAAGCTGATCCAAAGTCGAAATCCCAGCTCTAAACCCTGCCTGGTAGGTACTTAGGGGCATATGCATCAACATTAGCATTTGCGATTCCTTATTAGCGAAAAATAAGGATTCGCTAATAAGGAATAGCAAAAGGCTATGCATGTAGGAATCGCTATTCAAATAGCGATTCCTTAACTTTCCTTAATTGCTACTAGCAAATAGCGAGTAGCAATTAAGGAATGCCGTCCCAATCATTCCTATGGGCCTCCAGGCCCATAGGAATGAATCGGAGATTGCATGAGCAAATAGCGAGTACCAGTAGGTTCTCGCTAATTGCTCATGCAATTTCAAGGGTGCAAGGGTGTCAAAATGACACCCTATAGCACCCCTGAAAATGATATGTGCACATATGTTGCACACACACATGCTCTAAGGGCATGTGTGTGCGCAACATGAAACTTTGAAAAATGCACAAAAGTGCATTTTTCAAAGTTTTTGCAAATTACCATGCAGTTCATCTTCATGGTAATTTGCTCCCCCTATTAGCGAAATCGCTAATTTTTTAACTTTGATGCATTGCATTTAAGGAATCTCACTTTGGGATTCCTTAAATGCAATCGCTATTTAAGGAATCGGTATTTAAGGAATCCCTATTTAAGGAATCGGTATTTAAGGAATCCCTATTTAAGGAATCGGTATTTAAGGAATCCCTATTTAAGGAATCGGTATTTAAGGAATCCCTATTTAAAGAATCGCTATTTAAGGATTCCTTAAATAGCGATTTCTGCTTTTGGGTTGATGCATTGGGATTGGGTATTTTTAACTTAATACCGGGAGCTATTAGCTAATCGGTATTTTACCGACTGGATTTTGGGTTGATGCATGAGGCTGTTAGTATCTTGTTCTCCTCCGCCCACCCATGTATTCTATCTAGTATAATCCAGCCCATAAGTTTCTGTGTGGTATCCAGGAGACTTATAGGCCTGTAATTTGAGGGAACTAAAGGGCAACCTTTTTTATGAATAGGAACAATTTCAGCCCCTGCCCAGGTGTCTGGTAGATTTGCTCCTGCCAAAACTGCATTAAATAATACAGATAAGTAGGGTCCCCAGATTTTAGGTTGGGAACGAAAAAGATCGCCTGGCACTTTATCGAGCCCTGAAGCTTTATTGGGGGGCTGTCTAGCAATTGCGGATTCTACTTCTTTAATTGAGATACTCTCAACACTTTCAGAGGTCATCCGCTTCCCGGTTCTAAGGTGGCCGAGGTGGGTTCCATAGTCTGGAAACTCCTGCGGACAATGCTCATGTGTGGGATCTAGATCCGATGGGGCACAGAGTTGATCTTCTAATTGCATTGTCAGAGCCCTTTTCGGTAACTCCAAGATAACCGAGGGGGAAGAATACAGTGTAGCAAAGTGCGTTTCCCACACTGAGGGAGCAATGTTTGGCAAAAAAGATTCCCCACTACCTCCTATAGTAGAATTCACTAGCGCCCAAAAAAGTTTAGCGTCTTTTGTCACTAAGGCATCCCTCAACGTTTCCCACCTCTCTTCTTCCCATTCCAACCTGCTCCTAGACAGTTCCTTCTTATATGCTTGTCTAGCATCTCGGATATTGGGTTTGTTTTTTAATTTGATTGCTGTAAGAAGGTTCTTTTTTAGTTTTCTACAGCTGCTGTTAAACCAAGGAAAAGCTTTAGGCACATACCTCTTTGCTCTGGCTATTGGATAGAAGACATCCCCCAGTTCCATCACTAGCTGTTTATGTATTTCCACTGCCTGAGTAAACCCTGTTTCGGCAGCCATCTGGGTTATCAGGGGTATCGCTGTTTGATAAATTTTTGCGAGTTGTAAAGGGGACATTGCCAAACGAGGCCATTTCACCCTTCTGCGATTGTTAGATAATACAAGGGGAGGAATTGCCACATTTAGTGTAGTCTCAGGTTTTTTTCAGCCCAAAAGACCCTGGCTTCAAAGTTAAGATCAGAGCGTTATGGTCACTATCCTGCCTTTTTTCAACTTTGAAGTCCTTTAACTTGTTCCAGTTTTTAGCTTCTATCATTACGTAGTCAATGATAGAGACCCTATCTGTCCGGTTGAACGTCCCTTTTGCTGGGCGGTCAGAGTCCATTCTCCCATTGCACGCCCGCAGAGACGTTGCAAGGGAGAAGGATTTTACTTGTAACACCAAAGGTGTCCAAGCTCTGACTGGGGAAACATCAGGATCTGGAATGTGCCATAGCGCATCTACCTCATCCTGCTCACCCTGGTCCACCCCACCCAGTGGTTCGAACTGACAGTTGAAGTCCCCACCAAGGACTATAGAGATACAAGGATCTAGCCCTGAGATAAATGATGTCAACTCATTCAGTGTGGTTGATTCTTTACCATTTCTAATTGGTCTCGAATAGACATTAATTAATGCTACTGGGGGGTTATCTGGCGGTTTTAGTAAAACACATTGGAAATCCAGAGATTTTGTTGGTATTTGTACAGCCTGGGTTCCCAAATGTGTGGCTACCCATATCGACAATCCCCCAGAAGGGCGGCCTTTACCTACTGATGTTGCAAAAATATTGTAGGTAGCAAAAGTCGGACTACTGCTATCCTCCAATGCCCAGGTCTCTTGCATTAGGCAAATATCGAATTTAGCCATAAATGCAGTCCAATCTGGGGTACCCAACTTATTTTTTAGGCCAGCTATATTCCATGAAACCAATTTTATACAACCTTGTGTCAGATCATCAGGACTCTCAGCGGCCGAGCTACTTATATTAATTTCCCTGCTCACACTCATCTGATCAGTTTGTGAGTTGTTTGTAAAATCTACTAGCGGTACTTCTTCCTCTGGAACCCTTATCCGGCTAGAAGCTTTACTAGTGGCTTGCTGATCTAATTTTTCACCTAAACTAAGTCAATCTACCTCTTCCAATACACTGAATCTATTCCAATGTGGTTGTATCGGGAAGAGGGGAGTGCGAATAGGCCAGCCTTCTCTATATGTTCCTCTACTTTCCAAGTTACAGGGTGGGAGGTAATGCCCCCTGTTGAGGGGCCTGGCTCTAGGGCAGTGCGGTTCCAAGCTAGGGGTAGGATAAAAATAAGAGAGATGTAAAGCAGATATTTGGGTGTTTTGTCTGTAAGTGTCACTACTACATATATATTGTACAGCAGTGGCATCCCTGAAATTTAGAATTATTACATCCCCTGCCACAGTCTTTGGATTCCTCCCAATCCAACCCACTCTACTAGCCAGCAAGATTTCTCCTGAAATATCTCCTGGCAGGGGTCTGTTTACTGTGAGCCATTGAATACACTTATTTTTTAGCTCGCCCTCATTTTCTCTTTTACCCTCACTTAAGGGTGGAACACCCACCAGTGCAACGACAAAGGATTGGGCTTTGGGGGGTAAATTTATTGTTGGTAAATGCTGGGCAGTAGTTTCTAGCATCATATTACCTTTCATGGGGATGTTAGTATTATTTCTCAGCACACCTGTTTTTGGTTTAGTCAGAACTTTATCGGGTTTACTTGCCAGATTTTTTGTAGATTGGCTATTCCTTTGCTGAGGACCAGTACTAAGAGTATCTCGGGGTGGAATGGATGTAAGTTTTTGGGTGTCTAGGGTCACTCCCATATTTACAATCTGTGCCGGTTGGCTAGTGGTTCCAGCTACTGGGTTACAGGAAGCTTTATGTTGTTGGGCTTCCGTAACAAGAGGCACAGAAGTTCTTTGGGGGTTAGCTGCCTCGGTTTTCCCCCCGCCTCTGGCATTCAGCATAGAAATCAATTTATCAAGTTTTGATACCAGAGGCTTAAGCTGCGTGAGAATTGTACGTTCCAAGGAAGTTTGTAAGTCCGAGACCATATTAGCAACCCAACACGGTATTCCTGGCGTGGAATCGCGTAGATTTTCAGATGGAGTTACCAGGTCATGATTAGTATGAGTATTTTTATTTGGTTTGGTTGGGGCACTATTATTTTTATTCCTCGGACACGGCTTACATGTATCCACCCTTTTCTTTGCAACAAGGGGAGAAGTCAGTATAATAGATCTGTCGCGAAGATCTTTAGAATTTTCTGTTGGCGCCTGGCTGCAAGGTAGATCTATATAGGATGATGTCATATAGGAACTGGCCTCCAGCGCTTCAGTCATAGTGACTGAAGTGTCTCTTTCCTGACTTGGGATGTACAATGATGGTGTAATGGAAAGCCGCCTCTCAGTGTTCTCAATAGCGTTAGCCACAACCCCAATGGTCTGCTGTAACATCTTGTCAATAGCAGTCAGCGTTGGTAATGGCTGGGGATCTGCAGCTAAAGACTTAGTGTGCGACCGTGTTACAGGGGTTTTGGCTTTAACTTTCCTTCCCCGTTTCATCATTTCCTCGATTTAGCAGATGGAACGAGTAGGATACAATATAGAGATAATTCTAACACTAGTAAACAGTAAATGAGATTATCAATCCAGGCTGTTGGTAGTCTCTACACCGTCAATGGAGGGTCTTGTGCATCAATGAGTAATTAGCTTATCCATATGCCAGCGTCAAATACAGTTCAGCGAAGGGTCAATAGCAAAAACACCGTACTAACCCACAGTCTCAAGCCGAAGGGGATGTGGCCCAGCCCGGCCTCTTCCGGCCCCTGACAGCCACAGACGGTCCCGCCCTTGTCCCGGGCTTCTCCCGGCGCCGCCCGCGCGCATCCCGCGACGCGGATGGAGTCGCGTCCTTTTGTGCGCCTCCGGGCGCGAAGATGATGAGGAGGGGCGCAAGGAGTGCTGGGAGGTGTAGTCTCCCCTGCACACGGCTGCGGAGTGGAACTGCAGCAGCAGGGGAGACACGCAAAGCAACTGGCCAGATTTGTCAGTGGCAGCGGGGCGCAACAGCGCAGGTAATGTTCACGGAGCCCCAGGTAGGTACAACAAAGCTTCGGCAGTGGTTCTGAATTTCAGTATGTTCTGGTCAAGCCATTGTGCCATCTCTTTCAGGCAGTCGTGGATGTTGTTTAGCTGAATACCATCTGATTTACCTAATGAGATAATCATTGGGTGTCATTTGCATAGTTTCTGAACTTTACCCTGAAGGATTTAATCAGGGTTAGCAGCGGCCTTAGATATATACTGAACAAGATAGGGCTCAGGGCAGACCCCTGTGAAACTCTGTGTTCCATCCTTTTGTAGTCGGATGTGAAAGGTGGTAGGTTTATTGCTTGCCATCTGTCTGAGAGGTAGGATGAAAACCAAGTGAGCATCACCTCTTTTATTCCATTTTTTTCAAGACTTGTTAGCAGGATTTCATGATGGACGGTGTCAAAAGCCACCAATAGGTCCAATAGGACCAGGACAGTCATATGGCCACCGCCTAATTGCATCCTCAGTTCATTAGATACTATAATAAGTGCAGATTATGTTCCATGGGCTGGTCTAAAGCCCATCTGTTCTCGTTCAAGTAGGTCATTTTCTAAAAAGCATGCTGAGATATTTCTATAGCATTTTAATAGGGAAGGGGAGTACCGTTATGGGAAGGTAGTTGCTGGGATCTTGAATATCTGCTAGGGGTTGTTTTTGTATAATAATATACTCAAATACATTTTAATTATTTTACTTTTGCATTGCTAATGTGCCTAACATAATACGACAATTAGTTTGCATTTTATACTTACAAATCCGTTGTTGATTGTAATTGAAGTTCTTTTTCCAGTCTTCTAATGTGAATCAGGTGGTTTATTTCCTGTTGAGGGAAAAACATGTATTAGTTATGTTTTCAATGTTTATTTGTGGGTAGTTTGTATGGAATGAGGATGTTCAGTTTTATTTTTTACTTGTAAAAAAAGCTGATATTTCCAAGTGGCTTGTTTTTACTTACATTTATATGTCTTTTTTCAGGTGTTCCATTGTTATATTTTCTTGCTTGGTTTATTGGTTGTAGATTGATTTGTTCTTCATCTGTAGTACCTAACGTTTGGCAGATAAACAAAAACAGAGTGTTTGGCTAGTTATTTGTTTTTTTTAATGTTACTTAAATAAATTATTTCTACATACTTGTGAAGGTAGTTTTTCTTAGTCAGGCAGAGTGCTATTTTCTTGCAGCTTTAACCCTTTTGTTGTGGTAAATGTAGGATTTTTTTGTCCCGTTTATATTGTATGTAATTAATTTCTTTTATCTATTGGTTATTTTACTTTATGGTTATTTTTATTGGTTAATGTTCATTTAGTTTAAATTCCGTTTTTGCTATAACCTTTTATAGAGGATACTTAATAGTGTTTTTGTTTTGATGTGAAATATATATTTTTGTTTTGATGTTATTTTAGATGTATTATTTATGTTCAATTTCCTTTTTAATAACTATTTTTTATAATACATAAATTGCTGAATATTTTTTCATCATTATTTAATGTTTTGAATTATATTTTAATTATTTGTTATGTATGTGCAGTTTATATTATTGTTACAAATGTTTAATAATGTAGTTAGACGATTCATTGATTTAAATAGTATAAAATATATGTATTTTAAAAAAATAGATATATTATTTTCAAATGTTTGGCTTTATTTTGTGTGATGTTAGTGTACTCCATATTGTGCACAGTGCATGGAGGTAAATGCCATGGAAGGGGGGCACTACATGTGCCCCAAGGAACACTTTTCCAGGGGCTGGAAGCCATTGATGTGGCTCGATCCCTTCAGACAACCTTTTTGAAGGAGGCTGTTGGAAAGGGTTATCCTAATCCCGATTGTGGCACCTGCCTCGGCACTGCCACCATTCCTGAACGCTCCTTCCGACTGACACAACGTTGAGATCTATGATCCCGGTGGAGGTGGCGGCTTGGCGTTCACCAGCTGTAGGTCCGACCACAAGTATCATAATACGGCGGTTGGACTGAAGGACTGTCGGCGGTCAGACCACCTACGATGGGCTGTTGGTGGTCCGACTGCTGCCATCGTAATCAGCCCCTTAATATAGGAACAGGTAGACATATTTAAAATACTATTGTATAATGGATACAATAATGTGCAATACTTGTATAGTATGGTGGAAGAGAATGGTCAAATAGGTTGTAGAAAATGTTGGTCACTTCGGTATGCCTGTTCCTGATCGTTGACTACATATACTGCACCATGCATGACATAGCTGCTCTGTTGATACAGGATGAGTGATGTGTGCTTCATGCCAGTACCTGGGTATCAATGCATTTGCACGTATAATATATGTCAATAAAGCATGTTAAAAAGAGAGTAAATAAATCCAAAGGTAGATGATTTCCTATAACATAATGTAAGGATTATTTTAATTTCTATTATAGACTGCTTGCACTTGCGTGCCTGTTCTTTATTTATCACCTTTCCTGTGCAGTCGAAGCGTAGAGGCATTTCTGTTATTTCACAGGACTCTAGTTACTGAACCTGTCCCATCTGATGCTTTCATTTGTTGCATTTTTGGAGGAATCCGTTTTGTAACGGCTGTCTGTGAGGGGAAATGAGTTGATGGCTTCCAACTGTTATCCAGCTAACTGATTGTTTTTGTTTTCCCATCTTTGATGAAAGCACTTGCACACTCCAGTGGGGCAAACCTTACATCCAATTTTGTGAAATTAGTTGAAAGTTCTAAAACCACCTTTCTTTTCATCATGGTGAGTTTGAAAACATCGACTAAAATAAATATTTGTTTACCTATAACCGTAAATGGATTATGTTCATTTGACATACAGATGATCAGCTGGTATGGCTCTGTCAGAATATATACATAATAAATTGAAAGTTCTGAATTTTTTGGCTGATTTGCGTGGCAGGCCCTGTGTATCCTCTGGTGTGAGATTGTGTTGGTAGCCTAGCCGAAAAAGTTTTGTAAGTAATATCGTCATAAACAGGATAGGCTCTTACTATTGTATCAGACCCTGAGAGCCAAAAAAGGGAACACTCTCCCTTCTACTTCTATTTCTCTATTTCTGTCTTCTCGCTCATTGTTTGTCTTTCATCACACTTTATTGATGGATTTTGCAACAACATCTGAGGGTGATGCAATTTTCTACCTCTCTTCTAATTTAAATTGAATTAATATTTATTTGTAAGCATATTGTCTACAGAAATCATCTGACATAAATGTTGCCTCCTAAATTTTGTGTACAAAATGTTGCACCATTGGGGGTAGATCTTCTATTACTGAATTTCTCCGTGTTTACAGACACTCCATCTTTATTCCATCTCTGCTGTGGAAAGGCTGCTGCACTTCAAAGTGTCAGTGGGTCAGGTGCAGATCCCAGTTGAAGTTCAACTTTGGAAACTTTTCCTCCAGAGTGTCAACCTTATCATTTGGAATCTGGATCATAGATGTAAGTTTAGGTCTGAAATTATCCCTGAAAAAAAACATTATGCATTTTTTTGCAAAAGACACTTCACCCTGAGACGTAGTCAGTGGCTCTATATCAACGTCTCTCATGGTGAGTCGGCTAGTTATATGGCTGTAGAAAGTATTTGGTTTTGGGTGGATAGAGATAAAATATACTACAGCGACTTTCTTCTTTTCTAAACGTGTTGGACTAAGAGCAAAAACAGAACATAGGCGTATATTAAAGTTATGCATGAAACACAATGAGACAGAAAAGAGAGCATCAATTTATGTAAATGAGGGCCCTAATTGTGCCTACATGTCACCTATTGATTATACATCTCTGTTGTAAATAATTTAAACTGTAAAATTCTGCGATTCTTAACTGTAAGAAAGTGGATTGTCAGTATGTGGGGGAATTCATCTTCAGCTAGTAATATTACCACAATCACTAATAGGTTTAATCAAGTCTCGATAATCAATCCTTGCTCAACCCTTGGTAGCTTGGCAAACAAGCAGGCAGCTTAACTAAGTAGACAGGTATGTGTAAAGTATTTAACACCACCAAAACCTTAAATAAGTAAAACACACAACACAATAAAAAGGAAACTCCAATTTCTGAATATAGAGAATATTTTTTTAATTTAAAAGGACACCAAAATGACACAAATCCAATGCAGACAACCGAGGATATGATTTTCTTAAGAGAAAAATCAAAAAGTCTGAAAACAGCTCACAGCACCACACATGTTACTTGCAATACTGAGGAAATAACTCACAAACCCCATTAACTCATGGGGAGATACCAGCTGAAGTTGTTTATTCCAGCCCAGGTATCTCCCTGTGGAGTTAAAGCGGAACTCGAAATGAAGTCCTAGGTTGAGTTAGAGGAGAAGGATTAGAATGGCGAGATGAGAGAGGGCATGTACTGAATATTTCACTGAGTTCTCAGGCTAGAGCTGCATTGTCTCAACCTACCAGCACAGAGAACGTGTAATTACAGTCCTGCAATAGCTTCTCCCAATCATATAAAATGTATCAATTAATAGATTATACCAACCACATCGGCTCTGAATATTCATTTGCCTTGGCTTTTCTCCCAGATGATAAGTGAAGTGGTATAAAGATAGAATATCGACGGGAAAATATCGACTAGCATTAATATCGTGGTAAGAATATCGACTGTGAAAAATATCGTTACAGAAAATATCTTTTTAAAAAATATCGTTTCGTGAGAATGACAAAAATATCGTCATTAAAAAATATCGATGAACAGAATATCGTTGAACAAAATGTCGTTTCATAAAATATCGACAGAAAAATATAATTTGTTATAAAATTTTTAAAAAAATATGTATTATGTTTTTAAAAAACTTACAAAACTCCTACTAGTAATAATATGTGTTTAAAAATATTTTCTACAAAAGAATTGTTAAAATTTTAGTAGCGGGTTATTGGTATTATAGGGGATAAGGGTGGGTAGTAATTTAAAATTTGGTTTATAAAATATTTATAAAATATAAACAAATTAGAAAATATTTAAGAAATCCAAATTCTAAATTGAAATTTCGAATTCTTCACGAAATTAAATTTGTACTTAAATTTTTTAATTTCAAATAAAAAATTTAGGAGCGGGTTTTTGGTATTATAGGGGATTAGGGTGGGTAGTAATTTAAAAATGTAGTGTTTAAAAATTGTATAAAATATTAATAAATTAGAAATTTATAATGAGATCAAATTTTAACCTCGAAATTTAAAATTTTACACGAAATTTATATTTTAATATTAATAAAAAATATTACATTAATATTGTTTTTTTTTTTTTTTTTTTAATTTAATTATTTATTTTGATGCCAGTACAATAAAAAGAGGAAGAAATTACATAAGTATTTACCAGATGGCACCCCCCCCCCACCCCACAAAAAAAGCACAAAACTTGCGTATAATTGCTGGAAAAGAAAAACACAGAAAACAGTAAACAAGAAATGAAAAAAAAAAACTAAGAAAAAAAAAAAGAAAAAAAAAAACACATACATTATCATGACTGTACAAGCCAAAGACTCATTTTTTCCCAGAGCTCTATTCCCTTCTTACGTCCCCTTCTTCCTTTCTTTGCATATATGGCGATTTCTAAGTAGTATATGGCAATGAAGCGGGCTAGCCATTGTGAGAACGATGGGGGCTCCGAATCTAGCCAGGAGGAAGCCACACAGAGCCTCCAGACAGCCATAGCAATAAAGATTAAGCCATCCCTTTTCAGGAGGGAGGACTCGGTCTGTGTTCCTAGCAAGATAATAGTAGGATTAAGAGTTAAGGGCTGAGCAGTAACTTCCCTTAAGAATTCCTGTATTCTGTTTAAAGTAATGTGAAGTTTTAAACATGTAGCGAAGATATGAATAGAATTGGCCCCATATTCCGCACATCTTGGACAAAGGGTACCTTGACCGGAGCCCCACTTAGCAATCTTGCTAGGGGTGAGATATAGAAAGAAAATGGTTTTAAAATGTTGCGACTGCAATTTAGCTGATATTAGAATATTCTGTGAGAGAGATAGTGAGTTAAAGAAAGTAGTGTTTGAAGTATCAATTTTGCTGGACCATTTATCGGCTATATTCTGTAGGTCGTCTGGGGACTGTTTATTTATTGTATTATATAGTAGGCCAATTCGTGGCGGGACTGGCTTGCGCATGATGTTCAGAATGTCAATTTCCCTGAAGCCAGAAGCCCCGCCTGCCTTCCTGGACAGAAAATCAGATACACAGTAATATTTAAAAGCATCTTCCTCTTTGAGTTTGAACCTGATCAATAGTTCCGAAAAAGGGACCATCCCCTCACAGGTAACAAGGTCTCCTAATTTCAGTATACCCGCCTTATGCCACTCTGAAAAGTAGTCCCTGCCGAATATGGCAGGTAGGTTAGGGTTGTTTAATGTAGGAGTGTAAAAGTTAAATCTACCGAGCCCAAACATTTTACGGATACTACGAAAGGTTTTAAAAGAATTTAGTAGTGTCTTAAACCTCACCCTTTTGTAGTATCCGTAAGTGGTCTCCCGAAGTAGACAACCCCAAGTCTGTTCTCCCAACAATAGCTGAAAGGGCGTGGGGAGGCCCGTAATCTGAGAAGGTGGGGTCTCTTTTAGCAGTTCTGTACTGTATTGTAGAACCGAGGCCCAGTAATAGAGTGTGATATTAGGAAAGGACCAACCCCCACGCTCCTTTGGTAGGCAGAGCTGCCTTAGTGCCCTCCTGGGTTGGGAGTAGGCCCAGATAAACTGTGTGAAAATTTGTTGGAATTTTAACAAATTAGATTTGCTAAACTCCAGATTTTTTTACACGAAATTTATATTTTAATATTAATAAAAACTATTACATTAATATTGAAGAAGCGTTATTTTGGTATTATAGGGGAATAGGGTCTAAAAAATAATTTAGATAGAAAAATTTATATTGTTTACTAACCTGCACATTTCCTGACTTATGTTGGATTGGAGTTAGAATAGTAAATTATTATAAAATATAAACAAATTTGAAAATAATTAAGAAATTAAAAATTTAATTTTAAATTTCTAAATGTTTACGAATTTAAATTTGTAATTAAATTTAAAAATTTGAAATAAAAATTTTAGGAGCGGGTTTTTGGTATTATAGGGGATTAGGGTGGGTAGTAATTTAAAAATGTAGTCTTTAAAAATTGCATAAAATATTAATAAATTAGAAATGTATCATGAAATCAAAATTTAACATCGAAATTAAAATTTTTACACGAAATTTATTTTTTAATATTAATTAAAAATATTAAATTAATATTGAAGAAGCGTTATTTTGGTATTATAACGGAATAGGGTCTAAAAAATTATTTAGATAGAAAAATGTATTTTGTTTACTAACCTGCACATTTCCTGACTTATGTTGGATTGGAGTTAGAATAGTAATTTATTATAGTTTACTATCCAGCACTTTCCCTGAGTTATGTTATGTTTGTAGTTAGAATAGTAATTTATTATGGTTTACTATCCAGCAGTTGCCATGACTTATGTTGGATTGGAGTTAGAATAGTCATTTATTATGGTTTACTATCCAGCACTCTCCCTGACTTATGTTATGGTTTACTATCCAGCACTTTCCCTGACTTATGTTTTGTTTGGAGTTAGAATAGTAATTTATTATGGTTTACTATCCAGCACTTTCCCTGACTTATGTTGGATTGGAGTTAGAATAGTAATTTATTATGGTTTACTTTCCAGCACTTTCCCTGACTTATGTTGGATTGGAGTTAGAATAGTAATTTATTATGGTTTACTATCCAGCACTTTCCCTGACTTATGTTGGATTGGAGTTAGAATAGTAATTTATTATGGTTTACTATCCAGCACTTTCCCTGACTTATGTTGGATTGGAGTTAGAATAGTAAATTATTATGGTTTACTATCCAGCACTTTCCCTGACTTATGTTATGTTTGGAGTTAGAATAGTAATTTATTATGGTTTACTATCCAGCACTTTCCCTGACTTATGTTATGTTTGGAGTTAGAATAGTAATTTATTATGGTTTACTATCCAGCACTTTCCCTGACTTATGTTGGATTGGAGTTAGAATAGTAATTTATTATGGTTTACTATCCAGAACTTTCCCTGACATATGTTGGATTGGAGTTAGATTAGTAATTTATTATGGTTTACTATACAGCACTTTCCCTGAGTTATGTTATGTTTGGAGTTAGAATAGTAATTTATTATGGTTTACTATCCAGCACTTTCCCTGACTTATGTTGGATTGGAGTTAGAATAGTAATTTATTATGGTTTACTATCCAGAACTTTCTCTGACATATGTTGGATTGGAGTTAGATTAGTAATTTATTATGGTTTACTATCCAGCACTTTCCCTGAGTTATGTTATGTTTGGAGTTAGAATAGTAATTTATTATGGTTTACTATCCAGCACTTTCCCTGACTTATGTTGGATTGGAGTTAGAATAGTAATTTATTATGGTTTACTATCCAGAACTTTCCCTGAGTTTACAATTTATTTTTGATCAAAAGGGTATTTACTCCTCTGGAACGCGTAGACCCTTGGTTTGAGTCGTCACATACGGTAACTACATATTCTGTGGGAAAGTTATGTCAATCCTGGCTGCGACATTCCACCTTAGCATCTGTCAAAGTTCATTTATCGAAGTTACATGAGAAAATAGATTTGAATTCTTTTGTTAAAGGTCCTGTGGGTGGGAGAACCAAAAGGTGGGCGTATGCTATTTACAACGAAGTGTGGAAATTTTCTTCAATTGAGGCGGCTTCAAGATTGAGAGCTATTGACCAAGCAAACATGGAAAAGGTTTTAGCCGTTATAGATAACAGCATTAGCACTCTCTCTTCCAGAATTTATACATTAGATAATATTGTTTCGTCAGTTGTTGATATTGTGCATGATGATATGTCTGTGTTATATAATGGTCAAAACCAGTTGCGTTCTGTTATGCAGTTTGTATGGACTTTGCAGACGTTAAAGGCAGGGAGGGTCCCTTGGGACTATTTGAGCACTACATCGTTATTCATTCCTTGTAACATTACTGATAAGTAGTTATTAATGTCCATGAAAGATGCTAAATATTCATTATTACATATTGAAAAATTAGAACCGTTACCTTTCTCTGTGGCGGAAATCAATTCAGTCACGTGGGTTATATACGGGTTGATAACTCTACCCTTCGCACTTCTTAAGTTTACGTCTTGTATGAAACATTATGCTCTGGGTAGATATGAACAGCTGGGCACCGCTTTCATACATGAGGTTTGGTCCCTCCCCTTTACGTATAGATGTATTAGGGACGGAACTGAGGTTTATCTGAAGGGTGAGGAATGTACCACGACACCAGATAATTTCTTGGTATGTAGGCACATTCAATTACACGGTGCATGCAATGTTCAAGCCCCGATTTTGGCCTGCGTCCTACGAGGTGTCCCAGTGCCTGTGATTACGCCTTCTTTGACGCTGCTTGCAAACAGTAGTTATTTAATTTTGAATAATGAAGCTTGCTGCGGGATGTTAGTGGGAATCCCATATATAGTAACTGTATCGGAGAGGGTTGTCTCCTGCAATAATGTTCTCTTTTCACCCCCGCACGGGTGGCTGGATGTTTCCATCTGGCCTTCGATTCCAACCTTGAAAGGAGAGTTCAACTAGTTGAGCAGAATAAGAGCTGTATTGTTCCAAAAAGAGGTGTCATTGACTTCCTCCCGTGAAACATTTGTCCTTCACGTTGCTAATACGCGCACTGAGGTACAGGCGGTTTTGAATACTGACCTCCCCCTACATTTCGGAGCTTTGATTCTAACTATTTTCAATGCCTCGTCCCCGACCGGCCTGGCTTATTTTTTTAAACTTGTAGGCTCAGGCCTCGTGACCTCTTTCCAAACTATTTTTGGTGTGATTCCGGCATTTTGTCATTCGATTTTCTCGAGCATCTTTGGAGGTGTTCCGCTGCTTTTGGCGCTGGTGGCAGGTGTGCTGCTTTTACTTTTCATACTACGGAATGGCTGCTGTTTCTGTGCCACACGAGAACCTGTCACGTCTGCATCTTCTTCGTGATAGGATGCTTGACTTTTATGGTACTCTGCCGTTGGCGACTTTAAGCCTGGCATATGGATTATCCTTCAGGTATTCCTACTTCACCTGCGTGCAACCTGTATTTCACTGCCTGGATTGTCCCTTTGAATGGCCTCTGGATTTGTGCTTGACCAACACGGTGTCTCCGGTGCCGGATTTCGATCGACTGATGAGGCCCTTAGTGTCTCACGAGTTGGCCTGTTCTGGTGTCCGGATTATGGCTTGTGGTGCGGCGCATGGTATCCTGGGTAATTGAGACATATCAACGGCTGCCTACGACTTCTTGGCTATGAGCTATTTAGAGGAACATTCCGGTTGCCCTTTGATTGTGCTAGAGGCTCCGATGGTTGAAGAACACGTATGTTCCTTTTCTTTAATTAATTGGATGGCTGAGACTTTTAGTGGCCCTGCAAACGATTTTTTGTTGGAAGCAGTTGCCACGTATGCTGCCTATACATTCATGGATTAACTGAACTATCCTCCTTTGCGCCTGTGCTACTGGACAGCAACCTAGTGCAGCATTCATTTTTTTTTCTAATCATTGTGTTACTTATAGTATTTGGATGATAGTAGTTGTTAATATATGAAGTAAATTGTACATTTACTTAGCAAGTTTAAATAATTTTTGTCAGCTATCTAAGTAGATATGGATAAGGTAGTTAATAAATGTTTTTACATGTAAGTTTCTGGTTGTTGTTGATAAGTTCAACATGTTCTTTTTTCACTCTAAAGAAGAACACTTTTTAATTTAGGGAGTTTATCTACTTTATGCTAAGTTCGAATGAAAAAAGCAATGGGATTTTACTTACTTCAAGTGTAGTATGACGTTTTGTAGTTGTAGTGGTAGGTTTGTATTTTCTTATCTCAGCAAGGTAACTGTTTTTCTCCAAGTTTGGCTCAAAAATGGTAAATTACGTTAAGTGTATAATTGTTTTTATATTAGTGAGTTAATTAATGGTAGCTTTTGATTGGTTCAATTAGTGAAATTTCAAAATCATTGGTCGACAACGTTATTTTGAATTAGAAAACCGTTAAATAATTATATGTGTGAATAGTTTTGTAAAGTTAAATAGTTAAAAAAAAGTGTGTAAAATAAAAGAATAGTGCATATCGAGTTGGTAATAAAAAGACGATATTTTTTGTATATTTCTATAAGCAGATAGGTTGCCGATGTTAGTGTAGTCGATATATATGTCTAAGGTCATGTTATTTAAAATAAAGTCGATCATGTAGTAGTCGATATTTATGTTGTCGATATTAGTGTGAACGATATTAGGGTTGTCGATAAAAAAAATTCGATATTTGTGTGAATCCTTGTTTAAGTATAGGATGACGATATTAATGTAAGCGATATTTTAGTGACGATATTTATTTCTGACGATATTTATGTTAACGATATTCCATCATGGAACCAAGTGAAGTCACTGCTATCCGTGCAGTACACTATCTTGTCAATACGTTCTATCTTTCAGCTTGCTTCACCTCTTTAAAAATGGGGGAGAACCAGGGTGCAGAATATTGGGAGACTAAACCACAGATTTGTGAGCAGTCCACATACCAGATTCAAAGACATCCAATGGAGTAGATGGAGGGGAATGTTTTTAAATAGTTTCAAGCTCACAGCTGATGCACATGGAGTCAGTAGAAATAAACTTCCCTTAATTTAAGAGCCACTACTCTGGAGAATATTGATATCTCCCGTGTCGTAATGGGTATGCATTGAGATGGTCCCTGGTAGATCCATCCAATTTGCTGGCAAAATGAATTCGGACAGAGAGAGAGGCCTTTGAATTGTGCCTTGACGAGAACACGGAGGCCCAAAATTTCTTACAAGCATTTGATCTCATAAAAAAGGGAATCGGCGAAGGGCTTTACGCCAACCAGAGTAAAGCCAGGGCATCCCATCCTGGCTGGTTTGACTCGGCATGCTCTAAAATCCACAGATATCTAAAATTAGCCTCGGAGGTACGGGAATGCAGATCTGCATATAAGTTGACCATTAACCAACAGAACAAAGCTTAAAGGAGGAAACCTGGAATTGTCTACTCAAAGCCAGTTTGTCTAATGACAACATTATGTTCTGGCTTATCATTAACTCTCCTTCCTATGACCCTGCGGACTGCCCTAGAGCTCAGATAGCCATTACTGAGGCCGCCTGGCTATCCCACTTTACGGATTTATATTCTGCCACGAATGACGATATGACTCCTCTGCCTACTGCACCCTCCCTAAGTGAGCTTGCTACTATCTCACCCTTAAACAAAAGGAATTATCTGGCCTTCGCTTTGGATGAAGCAGTTGTAGCATTGAAGTCAAGTAAGGGTGGCAAAGCTCCTAGCCCGGATGGGATCCTCATCAACTTGTTGAAGTCCAACATTGATCTTTGGTGTCTCATCATTACCCTGCTCTTTAGTGCCTGCCGGGAAATGGCTTCTTGCAAACCTGGCCTGATTCTCTTACGTCCCCTTATATAAGAAGGGGGACTGTAATAGCACAGGACAATACAGGCCAATTTCCCATTTAGACTCCAGGGTAAAGATAGCTGGGCGCATTCGTTTAGATCGACTGCAGGACTGGGCAGAGACTAATAACATTCTATCGGACCTGCAGTACGGTTTTAGGACCGGATACGAGACCACAGAACAGGCTATTAACCTGGACCTCTTTATTGGTCAATATACGCACATTTAGGAAGGAAATCTGTTTTTAGTCTTTGTGGATTTATCTTCCGCTTTTCACTTTGTGGTCAACGAAAAATGATGGTCCACCATGACTGGTCTGTGAGTTGAAGGCACCATTGTAAACTTCCTTAGAGATCTGTATGCTCTAGGTCACGGCAGAGTATGCTACGGCCTTAATGATAATTGTACCCAGCCGTTTAACATAACAAGAGGGGTATGCCAAGGTTGCGTACTTGCCCCTTTCCTCTTTAATCTCTATCTTAACAGTGTAGGTGACAACTTGGCAAGCAAGGTCGCTGGCTTACTTCAAGTAGGTCATTGTCCTATCCCAGCACTTTTTTACGCCGACGATGCCTTTTTAATGGCTCGCACTCCTCTTGGACTCCAGCATCTAGCCGATGAATTTGTTAACTTTATGCAGACCCATGGCCTGAAAATCAATATCAGTAAAACCTTTGCAATGAAAATTGGGCACATGGCCTCCCATTGTCGTGACATTTACATTGAGGGCGTAAAAATTCAGCACACAACTACTTTCTCTTACCTGGGGATAGTATTTAGTCACACTGGGAAGTGGCAACGGGCAAGAAAATCAAGGCAACTACGATTCATTAAAACCACTAGGGACCTGTTGCAGTTTGCTAGTACTCAAGGAATAAAACATCCGAGGGAAATGATGACCATTTACAAGGCCAAGTGCAGACCCTCTGCCATGTATGGGTCTCAACTATGGGGACCTGGGCAGATTGATAGTCTTCAGTTGGAGGAAAATTCTTTCTGAAGGAACCTTCTTGCAGTTCCGAAAAGTAGTGCAACTTACGTCTGTCACACAGAATTAGGTGCTCCTTACATTACAGACCTTATTAGGATACAGCCAGTGTTATTATAGCATACAATTGGTCATCGGAACACACTACACTTAACCGATCTGTTATAACTGATTGTCTTAGATCTACGTCGGCCCTCAAAATCCCATGGCTCAAATTCGTGCATAACTTTCTGGCAGAAATTAGTCATCGTGTGTACTTCGAACATCTGAAACATTGGTTTCTGTTTCAAGAAAAGTACTCAAAATGAATTGTTTATCATTATTAAATGAAATTAGACTAGCATCTGAATGTTTGAAACCTTCTGTCTTGAGGAATCAGATGATGTTGACTAGCTTTAATATGCATTTTTATTTAGCCAATGTGTATAACGCGTGGCATACGTTTGTGCTGACCCGGTTCCGTTTTGATATCTTTCATCACCTAATCAGTTTCCCATTATTAACTGGTCATCTGTCCTGGGGAATTGTACATGTGATTACATCTTTCCGCAGAGGAATATGCACACTGTTTTGTTCTGTAAACACTTTTCTGTGAGGAGGAAGAAACATGTTAAACCCTTGTAACTGCAGCTGGGCTTTGCACAATGCCGTCCAGCTTTTCTGTACTTGCAAATGCTACCGAACATTTATATATGTGCTCTAATGTCCCGATTTCTGTGGGCCGTCATTGGTCGCAGGAAGCAGCTACAGTTTATAGGCTGTAATTGATACTAAAATTGGTTGTGCATCTGATGACTGTATTTATATTTATATACTGCAGTTTTTAAAGTTTTTTAATCCGTTTTAATTTTCATATTGGTTTTGAAATAATCCCGCTATGGATGTAATTTTGTAGCTTTTATGATTCATGCATGAATCGAATAAAGCTTATTTGATGATGATGATGACTAGTACACAATAAAAAGGAAACTCCAATTTCTGAATATAGAGAATATTTTTTTAATTTAAAAGGACACCAAAATGACACAAATCCAATGCAGACAACCGAGGATATGATTTTCTTAAGAGAAAAATCAAAAAGTCTGAAAACAGCTCACAGCACCACACATGTTACTTGCAATACTGAGGAAATAACTCACAAACCCCATTAACTCATGGGGAGATACCAGCTGAAGTTGTTTATTCCAGCCCAGGTATCTCCCTGTGGAGTTAAAGCGGAACTCGAAATGAAGTCCTAGGTTGAGTTAGAGGAGAAGGATTAGAATGGCGAGATGAGAGAGGGCATGTACTGAATATTTCACTGAGTTCTCAGGCTAGAGCTGCATTATCTCACCTACCAGCACAGAGAACGTGTAATTACAGTCCTGCAATAGCTTCTCCCAATCATATAAAATGTATCAATTAATGGATTATACCAACCACATCGGCTCTGAATATTCATTTGCCTTGGCTTTTCTCCCAGATGATAAGTGAAGTCACTGCTATCCGTGCAGTACACTATCTTGTCAATACGTTCTATCTTTCAGCTTGCTTCACCTCTTTAAAAATGGGGGAGAACCAGGGTGCAGAATACTGGGAGACTAAACCACAGATTTGTGAGCAGTCCACATACCAGATTCAAAGACATCCAATGGAGTAGATGGAGGGGAATGTTTTTAAATAGTTTCAAACTCACAGCTGATGCACATGGAGTCAGTAGAAATAAACTTCCCTTAATTTAAGAGCCACTACTCTGGAGAATATTGATATCTCCCGTGTCGTAATGGGTATGCATTGAGATGGTCCCTGGTAGATCCATCCAATTTGCTGGCAAAATGAATTCGGACAGAGAGAGAGGCCTTTGAATTGTGCCTTGACGAGAACACGGAGGCCCAAAATTTCTTACAAGCATTTGATCTCATAAAAAAGGGAATCGGCGAAGGGCTTTACGCCAACCAGAGTAAAGCCAGGGCATCCCATCCTGGCTGGTTTGACTCGGCATGCTCTAAAATCCACAGATATCTAAAATTAGCCTCGGAGGTACGGGAATGCAGATCTGCATATAAGTTGACCATTAACCAACAGAACAAAGCTTAAAGGAGGAAACCTGGAATTGTCTACTCAAAGCCAGTTTGTCTAATGACAACATTATGTTCTGGCTTATCATTAACTCTCCTTCCTATGACCCTGCGGACTGCCCTAGAGCTCAGATAGCCATTACTGAGGCCGCTTGGCTATCCCACTTTACGGATTTATATTCTGCCACGAATGACGATATGACTCCTCTGCCTACTGCACCCTCCCTAAGTGAGCTTGCTACTATCTCACCCTTAAACAAAAGGAATTATCTGGCCTTCGCTTTGGATGAAGTAGTTGTAGCATTGAAGTCAAATAAGGGTGGCAAAGCTCCTAGCCCGGATGGGATCCTCATCAACTTGTTGAAGTCCAACATTGATCTTTGGTGTCTCATCATTACCCTGCTCTTTAGTGCCTGCCGGGAAATGGCTTCTTGCAAACCTTGCCTGATTCTCTTACGTCCCCTTATATAAGAAGGGGGACTGTAATAGCACAGGACAATATAGGCCAATTTCCCATTTAGACTCCAGGGTAAAGATAGCTGGGCGCATTCGTTTAGATCGACTGCAGGACTGGGCAGAGACTAATAACATTCTATCGGACCTGCAGTACGGTTTTAGGACCGGATACGAGACCAAAGAACAGGCTATTAACCTGGACCTCTTTATTGGTCAATATACGCACATTTAGGAAGGAAATCTGTTTTTAGTCTTTGTGGATTTATCTTCCGCTTTTCACTTTGTGGTCAACGAAAAATGATGGTACACCATGACTGGTCTGTGAGTTGAAGGCACCATTGTAAACTTCCTTAGAGATCTGTATGCTCTAGGTCACGGCAGAGTATGCTACGGCCTTAATGATAATTGTACCCAGCCGTTTAACATAACAAGAGGGGTATGCCAAGGTTGCGTACTTGCCCCTTTCCTCTTTAATCTCTATCTTAACAGTGTAGGTGACAACTTGGCAAGCAAGGTCGCTGGCTTACTTCAAGTAGGTCATTGTCCTATCCCAGCACTTTTTTACGCCGACAATGCCTTTTTAATGGCTTGCACTCCTCTTGGACTCCAGCATCTAGCCGATGAATGTGTTAACTTTATGCAGACCCATGGCCTGAAAATCAATATCAGTAAAACCTCTGCAATGAAAATTGGGCACATGGCCTCCCATTGTCGTGACATTTACATTGAGGGCGTAAAAATTCAGCAGACAACTACTTTCTCTTACCTGGGGATAGTATTTAGTCACACTGGGAAGTGGCAACGGGCAAGAAAATCAAGGCAACTACGATTCATTAAAACCACTAGGGACCTGTTGCAGTTTCCTAGTACTCAAGGAATTAAACATCCGAGGGAAATGATGACCATTTACAAGTCCAAGTGCAGACCCTCTGCCATGTATGGGTCTCAACTATGGGGACCTGGGCAGATTGATAGTCTTCAGTTGGAGGAAAATTCTTTCTGAAGGAACCTTCTTGCAGTTCCGAAAAGTAGTGCAACTTACGTCTGTCACACAGAATTAGGTGCTCCTTACATTACAGACCTTATTAGGATACAGCCAGTGTTATTATGGCATACAATTGGTCATCGGAACACACTACACTTAACCGATCTGTTATAATTGATTGTCTTAGATCTACGTCGGCCCTCAAAATCCCATGGCTCAAATTCGTGCATAACGTTCTGGCAGAAATTAGTCATCTGTGTACTTCGAACATCTGAAACATTGGTTTCTGTTTCAAGAAAAGTACTCAAAATGAATTGTTTATCTTTATTAAATGAAATTAGACTAGCATCTGAATGTTTGAAACCTTCTGTCATGAGGAATCAGATGATGTTGACTAGCTTTAATATGCATTTTTATTTAGCCAATGTGTATAACGCGTGGCATACGTTTGTGCTGACCCGGTTCCGTTTTGATATCTTTCATCACCTAATCAGTTTCCCATTATTAACTGGTCATCTGTCCTGGGGAATTGTACATGTGATTACATCTTTCCGCAGAGGAATATGCACACTGTTTTGTTCTGTAAACACTTTTCTGTGAGGAGGAAGAAACATGTTAAACCCTTGTAACTGCAGCTGGGCTTTGCACAATGCCGTCCAGCTTTTCTGTACTTGCAAATGCTACCGAACATTTATATATGTGCTCTAATGTCCCGATTTCTGTGGGCCGTCATTGGTCGCAGGAAGCAGCTACAGTTTATAGGCTGTAATTGATACTAAAATTGGTTGTGCATCTGATGACTGTATTTATATTTATATACTGCAGTTTTTAAAGTTTTTTAATCCGTTTTAATTTTCATATTGGTTTTGAAATAATCCCGCTACGGATGTAATTTTGTAGCTTTTATGATTCATGCATGAATCGAATGAAGCTTATTTGATGATGATGATGACTAGTACAGTGTGGGCAGGATTACCACACATTCTCAGTCACTCATCTCCCTTACAGCACAGGCAGGAAAAATTCAAGGTTCACGCGCACACAAAAGAGGTTTGGTACAACCAGCAGCAGCGGCAGTACACAAGGCTCACCGGATACCCCCCCCCCCCCACATTGTCTCTCTGGCCAACAGCCAGGGGGTACCGGGAGTAATTTACCATTATCCAGCTTTGATGGAGTCTGCAGAATCTTCAAAGTCATGTGACTAATCCACCCTTCAGGTGCTCTGTGAGCTTTTTTCAGATGTTAGCAATGGTGCAGACCAACAAATCGAATTTCTAAAAGAATAGAGCAGGATGGTCACAATATATATATATATATATTTTGCAAACATGAGTCATAATTAAATTTAGTAGAAAAGTATATTATAATGGCCATGGCAACTAGACAAACACTGTTTATAATGTGTTTAACCTTGCCTCGTGTGTCATCAATCTGTTCTCGTGAAATGCAATTCAAATAGTAATTTAAAGCTCATTTATGCTCATAAATTGAAGTCCACAATGTTCTGAAATGTCTCCAACGCACAAATACAAAGTGTTTTAATTAAAATACAAGATAAAATGTTTGGCTACATCATGCAAATACCCTTTATATGGCTGTGAATTGTAACGTTACTAAATAGCAAAGAAGTGAGCAAAGGAGATAAGTGAAATTCAATTCTACTGAAGCCACTATTTCTAATGTGGCTTCATCTGCCAGAATAAGTGCTCAGTTCAGTTGCTTATCTTCTTAAAGGACTGTTAGTCCACTCTGAATAAACACGTGTTGCCTATAATCCAACTTCCCACCTGTTAGTGTACCCTATTATAATTTTCGATAATCCTTCAAAGGCTGTTAGCTGTAAATAACACTCCTCGCATTTCGAGCCAGAGCTGGACATTTAATTGAAACCTCTTTTCAAGCATTAATTCCTAGGTGGCGTTGTTCAGCATTATCCCAGCCCACAATTGCACTGTCAAAATGGTGGCCTAAGGGTTTTGGCAATGGACCCCAAAGTGCTCACAACATTTCTCAGTCTTCAAGGCAGTGTTACAAAAACAATTTTAGTTAAAAAGTACCGACGTGTTAAATATATAAATTAAACCCTTTACAGCCATGTATCGGTTACATAGTCTTAAAATATGTCCAGTGTGAGAGACCTAATAGTTTTAGTCAAAGAAGGAACAACATCAAATAACATTAAAAGAATCAAATGTTTTGCGATTTTTTAAGGGACAAATAGAGTACGGTTTCTAACAGTGGCCAAATTACCAGCTGAGACAAATTAAACTAAACAATACATAGGTAAACAGTGCTTGCAAATTTGTATTATGCCATGAAAGGGAAAGACTATATACTAGTAGTCTGCTGCCATGGTCTACACTGCACTATAGCAAAAGATATGAGGAGACACAACAGGTAAAAAAACACAAACTTTTAGAAAGAAAATAAATGGTTAGCGCACCCTCTGAGTCAGAAGACTGGCTCTGTGAACGGCACCTGTTTAAAAACTCTGAGGGATATTTACCGAAAATGTCGAAGCGTGGTGCTCCACCAACTTTGGCAACGCCGTGCTCTGACATTTTTTAAATCCACGGATGTGCCATGTGTTTCTACTTGCACAAAAAAATGGCCTCGCACCAGCGCAGGATCATGCCGCCATGTTGCAAGGGTGCCTGCATTGCACGGGCTTTTGTTTATGTATCACCATTCTAAGTCCCGGCATTCCATGGCATTCGTTTTTAGCGCTGTCTCAGCCTTGTAAACCTGGGACAGCGTCAAAAAGCAATGGGTGTTGCGGTGGAACGCACATAGCAACCCCCATTGCACGCTCCTTTGCTGCAGAGGACTTCGGCAGAAAGGGGCATATTTCCAAGGTGGTGTTAAGCCACGTTAAGTGGCTTAGTGCCACCTTGCAAATATGGGAAATGATGCTACACCACCAGCATAAAAAAAGTGACGATCCGGTGGCAACAAGGGCTTGTAAATATGCCCCTCTGGCTTCTATGTTTTTCTGTGTCTGCCTTTTGCTACATAGGCTTTCTGTGCATGTTATGCAACCGTAGGCTCGTGCATAGCTTTACCAGGCATCTCTACAATCACAGGAGGCTGCTGTGCATGATTAGTGCTACTTCACTTTAGAAGCAACTGTACAACGTAGCATGCAAAATACTTAAGATACTGATGAGCAGACAGATGTTTTACAAGTTCTCATTGTTATAGTAAAGTGGAACTGCTATCTGTTAGGCATTTTCTCTGGGGCTCTCAGTCACCAATTCCACGTCCTTGACTCTTCAGACACATCTGAATGACCAGTGCAAGCGTAACTCAACAAAGATGGTGAAAGGTGAGTTTAGGTAGAGTACAACACAGTTTTCACAGTTGCAATAAAGCTGTCGATATCCATCTAGTCTTGTGAGTACACAACACATTCAAAATATCTCAACAATTTATGCATGTATATACAGTATAAATGGCAAGTCAAATGATTGGAATACAACACTACACAATATTCAAAGTGCAGTTAATGTACCAGTCTATGCGCTTATGTACTATTTGCAATCCGTAGTTAATCATGAAGACTAGCCCAATCCTGCCACAAAAGCACAATACCACAATAATCTAGTTATTAATCTTTTGAAGAGGTTAATCAATGTTTGCACCCAATATATTGATAATGATCACTGGCTGAATTCAATTGATACAGTACATAGTAGGGGATTCCCACATCTCCCACCAAAAAGGAGGTAATTTGTTAGGAGCAAGTAATGTTTACTCGTCACAACTTTAGTGTCCTCAAACACCAACAATATCACAAGAACAAAGCAAACGTTATGTTAAGTGTCAGGCAGTGTACCCGGTGACCTTTAAGTGAACAGTGGCTCAGAGTTCGAAAACTATTTCTCCAGGAAGGTAAACCTACATCCTGCAATTAGGACTGCTTTACTCTACTTGTTCATGAAAAATGTGAATATATCTCACACCCTAAAAGCTCTTGATAAAGTGTTCACCACTCAGAAGGAACCAACTTTGATGATGATGGTGGCAGATGCCTCTCTCACCCACAGAAAGACGTATAAACCATCGGGCACCCAGGGTTTTACTCAGACCACACATGCCTCTCTTGAGCCAGCTAAGTGGCAAGCTGCTGGGTGCTGGACCATTGCAACAACATGGTAAAAATTAAGAGCAAAAAACATAAAAGAGTGTGCTCACCCAGCAGAGTCACCTTCACTATATTTTGAATATAGCACGTTACAATTCGTGCTTTTACAATGCGGTAGTTTACAATGCATGCTTTTACAATGCGGTAGTTTACAACGCGGTCGTTACAATGACCGCGTTGTTACCACGTGTGTCAATACATCGCAAGTCATTTCAATGACTTGCTCTAGGGGGCGCGCTGGACTTAGAAATAGTATTAATTACTATTCCTACTCCAGTTTGCGCAACAGCAGGGAATGTGTTGGACTTAAAATCCAACACATTCCCTGTTGTTGCACGCCCCCTAAAGCAAGTCGCTGAAACGACATGCGTTATAATGACACGCGTGGTAACAACGCGGTCGTTGTAACGACCACGTTGTAAAGTACCGCGTTCTGTCAGTTGCATGGTAGACGTTGTTTCCCCTACATTTCTTGATCTATTTTCCTTCATTTTAGGCTAAGAGTTATAGAGATCTCCATGGTGCTAATAGTGACTTAGTAGACTCCTAGGCCTCACTAAGGATTTTCACACACACATGCTCAACAGCAATAGCGGAGGAGACCACAAGACCTGCAGTCCTTCAGGCTTCTTTCTAGGTAAGGGGAAACAGAAAGCACTCATCTCCAGGTTCTGGAATGACCAACAGCAGCAGAACCCAACAAGGTCCTTGTCCATAATGTTCTACAAATAGAATGAATCCCTGCCTTATATGTTTAAGTTCAGGCAGTTAGGTAATGACCCACTATAAAGCAGTGTCAGAGCCAACATCAGATTCAAAGGTCCAAGTAATCAGAAACAGCTTCATTTCGCCCCCACAGACAGACGTCAAGGAAGGTAATCTCCCCAGAATGCATCACAGTGGCTGCTGCATACATGCAGATGGCCAAGACAACCTTCTAAGGGACTGCTGTAGTGGGAGCGTTGTTGTATTACTATAAATAGCCTGAAAAAACAGAGAAAAACAGAGGGGAAGATGTCTTGGATTTGTCTGTTTTCTGCAGGCAGCATCCAACCTCCATCTTGCAAAAAATTCACAAAAGTAAAGGTCTGCACATTGCTGCAGGTAACGTTAATGACAGGTGCATTAATAATGTTCATGAAGCACCCAATGTGCACATGCTCCGAGAATGAGGCAATTTAGTTTTCCAAATTCTATGGACCCGATTCAGAGAGGTAAACTGAGATGAAAGTTTAATTTTACAACTTTCGGTATTCACAAAGGGCATTTACGAGTAGTAAAGCACTTAAGTTTTGTCTCAGTTAGACTTAAGTTAAACACAGCCAAAAGTTTGAATTTGCTACTTCTAAATGCTGTTTGTGAATACCAAAAGTGGAAACCGATTGAGGTCCTCTTTTCTCAGTGTGCACTAAGAGGGTGACTGAGTGGAGCACCAGTTTGCATTTTGAATGGTCTCTTCTGATCACAGACCAGTTGCTAAATAAAGTAGCTTCAGTGGGAAATGAATATAGTGGGGATCACAAAGCTGCACAGGTTCTCAGGGACTGTCATTCTTACATTGACTATTCCCTAGGATGCTAGATAATATTCTAAATAGAAGTGTACAATGATACCAGAGGCCTAGCACTGCTGCCAATCAACATTCTTATGCAGCTGCACTTCAATGGATTATGGGCATTTTCAGCCATAGGTAAAAGTGAAGTAATTGATATAAAATTTTAGGGGAGTGGCCAAGCATTTAATTACTGTACAATAATCAAAGACAGGACCGAAGAAGGGGAGAACACAGCACAAGTTGCAGAATATTTAATAGGATAGCAGTAGAAATGGCAGGTGCAATCCAACAAGTATGAGTTCAGTTGCACAGCAAAGGGTGAGTGGAAGAATTGCTTTAACCTAGGGCAGTACCCATAGAAGCATATTTTTGAAATAGTTGGTCACACTTGCCCCACGTAATGGGACGCAAGAGCAGCGCAAATCTTAAATTTGATTTATCAAGCCACGCAAGGCCACCTTGCATGGCTTGAAAAAGCCAAAGTTACTCTGCCCCAGGAACGCGTTCCATGGGTGTAGCGTTGGTGTATTTAGGGTTTTCTTGCGTAAATAAATACTTTTTTTTAAAACATAATTTTTTTTAAAGATTATTACCAATCATTTGCGTTACTGTAACATCCCTAATAAAATTGGAAGCTCCATCTATCTACCGACGCAGGTCAAGACTCGAACCTGGTCCATTGCAAAGAAATTGTTGAATTGTTAAACCAAAGTCCTTTCTCTGTCCCTCTCTACCTGAACGTCTGAGCGAGGCTACCCCAGTGCCTCCAGAATGGCAGAAGTCCAATTCAGCTTCATTTTCTTCTCAAGCTCACCAGTCAGCTCTACTGGGTAAGTAGGGTCTCCTGCATGTTGCATGCGCAAATGGGTATTAGACCCATATGTTCACGCTAAAAACCATGGGCCCATGCACAAACAGTATTTTGCGAGTCGCAAAAAATGTGCGACTCACAAAATATTGTTTTGCGACTCAGTATTTGGAAGGGGTGTTCCCTACCAAATAGCGACTCCATAGCCATGTACGAATGTTTTGCATCACAATTGCTATCGCGAAACGCTCACAAATTACCACCTACTTCAAGTAGGTGATAATGGATTCGCAAATTCGAAGGTATCCCCTGGGGACCCCTTCTCCTTTTCATATGCATTCAAAATTATTTTTAAGGGCAGGCAGTGGTCCCAGGGACCACTGCCTGCCCTTAAAAAATGAAACAAAAACGTTTAATTTTTTTCTTTTTTAAATGCATCCCATTTTATCTTTAAGGAAAACGGCTTCATTGAAAGAAAAAAAAAGCTGCTTTATTTAAAAGCAGTCCCAGGCATGGTGGTCTGCTGAAACCACCAGGCCACCATCGCTGGGTGGGCCAGCCATTCCAAATGGGGTCACAAAATGTAAGTGGCTCATTAATATTCATGAGCCTCGCATTTTGCGACCCCATTTGGAATCGTAAACAGTGACCAAGACAATGGGGTACATGCCAAATATCGAGTCGCAAATTGCGAGTCACAGAAGCGATGCAATTTGCAAGTCTCTATTTGGCAGGCCGTACATCTGGCCTGTAATCCTTTTTCAGAATGCAAAAAAGATATTTCTCCGCATTACACCTTTCTGTTGTATCTGCAACAGTTTTGCGCAATCCCAGGTTTACCGTCTTTAGTAAATTTGGGGTTGCAGCAGATTCCATGGGTGGATGCAGAGGATAGGCCATGCTTCACACATGGAATGCCTACCACAACAACATGTAGCGCAATGCAGTGCAACGCAGAGCAAGCTGCTGCAGCGAGTCATTTTGCTTTACAAAGTCATGCAAAGTGGCACAAATTGCCCCTTGCATGGGTTTGTAAATCTAATTTCAGCACTTGTGTCGCCTTGCAACGGCTTGCGTCATGCAAGGACAATGCAGGCCCTTAGTAAATCTGGCCTTTATCTATGTTCTACTTGCACTGTTTTGGTACAACTTTCCTGTGGCAATATGTCCATAAGAGACAGTTAAAATTTTGACATGTTTTAGGGGTGAAACACATGCACGGGACGTCTGTAGCGAGGTGCAAGTGCTGTGGGGTCCAAATACGCCAGCAATCTAGAGCCATAAATGCAAACACACATCAGGAATATGCAGCAAGCATTGGAAAAGCCAATATGTCTCAACTATGATCATTGCAGCTGCTGTGCAGCATGTTTTATTAAAACAGGCCATGTTGCAGCCACCGCATCATTCTGTAGATGTGTGCATGCATTCAACACACAAGTGTAAACATACAAAAGGACACTGGCTTTTTTTACTTTCTGAAATGGATCAGTAATTACAAAAACGTAGCACAAAAGTACTTTTTAAAAATGCTGTACGAAAGCACTTTTTACAATGAAACCTGAAGAGTTGGTTATGGAGGGGGAAGTATCGCAACAGGTGGAGGGTGAAGCACCAGGGGAGACAGAACATTGGCGCAAACGGAGAAACACAAGCGAAAGAGAGGAACAATGAGCGTGGTGTGAAGCATGTGGGCGAGAAAGAGAAGCACATGAGTCAGACACAGCAACATGGGAGGGAGGAAAAAGCACACCAGGGAGGCAGATGAAAAGCATACGCATTCATGGAGTGCTTAAACAAAAAGAAAAAAGTAGTTCTCTAAAAGTGAACAGAGGAAAGCACAGAAGCCAGCCAATCAAAGAGATGGTAAAGAGGCAATGCTCCATGAGAGGGACAAACACACAATGGACAGGCTGGAACAAAGAAAGTCATCCAAACGAAAACAAGCAAATAAGAGAGACAGTAAAGCCAGCCAATGGTTAGTAATGGGTGGGCTGCAAGACTCTGTATGCTCCTGGTAAGCTCACAATATGTCTCTAGCAACCAGACATCTTGCAGTGTCTGGTATCCTTGACCTAAAAAGGAGTCTGACACAAAACAGTCTTGCAAATATATAGGTGTTCTTATTTGTCACCCAATGTAATTTATTTCTCACCACAACAAATCCAAATAAAGGACTATGGTTGTTGGGTAGCAAGTTTTGTTTTTGTTTTCAGGATGGAGCAATGTTTATCCTTATGGAAAGATTTGGTGTTTGTTTTAATAGAGCGAGTTTGATTTAAATTTCCAAAAATGAAACTGAAACAAGAAAATCCTAAGTATAGTGTTTAAAGTGATACAAACCATATGTACCACCCCTTTTACATATGTGGAAAACATATAAAAAGACCATTGTGTACACAATGTTTTCCTTTTGAAGGAACAGATGCACATCTTTTATATATGCCTGAGATGTGGACTGGGACAGAGGAGCACCCCAGAGGTGGCTAGTAGACCACATTGGCCAAGTTAGAGCTAGCTGTTGCTGGGAGATCGTAGAATTAGGTGGAACATTAGAGGACAGGTGTAAGAAATTGGGTGACTGGTTGAGGGGGTTAAACCCTATTCCAGAAGCAACCATAATTCTTGTCAGGGTAAAGTCAAAAGCAAACTCCAAATTAACATGTGCTCAAATCTCTGGTAGCTTGTCACAGAGCAGTCAGGCTTAACTTAGAGGCAATCTGTAAAGTATTTGTTCAACACTTTAACTTTAATAAATGAATCAAGACCAAAACAACAAAAATCTCACCAGTAGAAATGCAGATATGCAATTTTAAAGATGTAAGTTAAAATAGACAAAAAAATGCACAAAGCGCCAACTGTGGATATCTGGTCATGCTGTACTTGGGCAAAGTCACAAGTTTAGGCTGACGGAGATGGAGTACATGTACGCTGCAGGGACCCAGTTAGGCCCGCTAAACAAGAAGAGTACCTCAAATCCTGGTTGCGGAGCATTGCTTGGTGCAGCGTCGAGGATGAGTCACGCAGCCCATGTGATGCTTTGGTTCTGAGGAGCAGCAAGGCTGTGATGAAAGGTCCAGTGTCATCGTCGAGAATCCGGTCGACAAGGGCGTGGGATGCGAAGTCAGGCATCCAGGATGCATCATGCAGCCGAGGTAATGAATTGATTCTGGGGAGCTTCCAGGCCGTGCTGCAGAGCCCTTGCACCGAGAAAATCCAAGTAGTAGAGGCAATGTGTCAGTTCTGCTCGAGGCTGCACAACTGAGCCGAGGAGATATGATGGTTCTGCTGGATCCACAGACGGGCTGGCAGGGCACCTTCATGACCACTTTCAAGCATTCAGAACTGGGGTGGCACCACTTAGCAGAGTAGAACTCACAGTTGCAGAGTCCTGGTGCTGGTTATAAGAGACTAGCCCTTGGAGTAACTCTGGTGATCCTGGGTACCAGTGTCAGATCCAGTCCTTCTCACTCAGTCAAGAGGGCAGCAGGCAGTATGTCAACACAGCAGGCAGCAGTCCAGCAGATTAGCAGTCCTTTCAGCATCACAGTTGTCCTTCTTCCTGGCAGAGGCTTCCACAGGATCGGGAAGTGTGCTGAAGAGTTGGTGTCTGAGGTCCAATATTAACTCCCTTTTGTCTCCTTTGAAGTGAAAGAAGCTTCCAGAGCTTTCCTTTTTTAAGGGCACTGGTTTCCTGCCTCTCCTGCCTAGCTCCAGACTAACTATAGAGGGTATGCAATCCTTTGTGTAGAGGCAGTGCACAACATATTCAGTTGTAAGTAGGGCAGTGCCAACTTCTGCCCTCCCATCCTGCCAATGGTGGCCCAGCCAAGCACACTGAATTTATCTATTGTGTGTGGCTGTCTAGGAAGGATGCTAAAACCCTAACTGCCAACTACACCCTATCATGTGACCCAGAGACAAGCTGCAGGTCCTTTGGGCCACATGTATCATGCATTTTACTGGTTGCAAAAGGCCCGATTCGCATAATCGTACCGTTTGCAATAGGTAAAATACATTTTGGTAGGTATGAGTCCACTTTACGAATCAGTAACATCTTACCAAATGTTAATTTGCAATTGTGAAAACATACCGATTTGGGATGAGGAAGAGGAGTGTTTAGGGTGTCCTTCCCTTATACCGAATCGCAGTAGTATGTAAAAGTATTTTGCGACCAAAATGTGGTTGCAAAACATTCACATTTGGGAATGGCAGCAAAAATGTTTTTTATCAGCTGGCAGTGATTCTACAAACCACTGCCTGCTCCTAAAAAATTAAAAGAAAACTTTTCAATTTTCTTTTTTAAAACACAACCTGTTTTCCCCGTGATTTTAGAGATTCCTGATGGGTTGCAAATTGCGACCTACCTCATTAATATTCACGGGGTAGGTCAATTTGTGCACCCACTAGAAATCGCTAAATGAAACTCATGATACATTGGAAAGAGCAATTATCGAATTGCGATTCACAGAAAATTGCAATTACGTAATCCCTATTATCATAAATTACATTTTCAAAATTGTAACCAAAAAAGAAATTTCACCATAAAAGAGGACTTTTCATGGGTTTGCCCATTGATCTCGTTAAAAGCTAACCAGACTTTTGGGCCCCCTTATTGTTGAATGTTTTTAATAATTTAACAAATTCCACTATTCCCAATACATGGTCCACCAGCATTATTGTGCCGATTTTCAAAAAGGGTGACCGCTCAAATCCAAGCTGTTACAGGCCGATCTCCCTGATCGATAATACGTTGAAAATTTTGGGGAGGGTCCTGTATAATAAGATTAGGTCGTGGGCCGAGGAAGATCAGATCTTACATCCTTGTCAGTTGAGGTTTAGAAGCAACATTGGCACTGTTGAGCAGTGCCTTAACCTCAACCTGATTATTGGTAAATATAACGTAGCCAAAAAAAACACCTAAATACCTAGCTTTTACCTCGGCCTTCGACTTTGTCAACAGGTCACGGCTCGGGACTATCCTTTTAAATTACGACCTGGACAAGTCCCTTGTACATTTTTTAGCCTATTTACATAAAGACCTAAACACTCGGGTGCGCATCAGTAGGGGTGGCGAGGTATCCAAAGATATTTAGGTCAGTAGAGGGGTCAGGCAGGGTTGTGTCCTGGCCCCTCTCCTATTCATTCTTTATATTAATGATCTGAATAACTCATTTGTAACACTCACCCATGATGTTCCCCGTATTGATGGCAACAAACTTCCCTCCCTATTATATGCCGACGATGCGGTGCTAATGGGCCGTACCCCAAAAGCCCTCCGCATCTTGGTGCGGGGCTTTGTTGATTTCATGGCTACTTTGGATTTATGTACGAATTTAAAAAAATCTTTTTTAATGGCGTGTGGGTCAAAGAAGTATTTTAACACATCAATTGTTTTAGATTCATGCAGTTTACAGAGCACTCGCACTTCCCCTACCTAGGGCTGGTATTCGCCTCCAATGGACTGTGGGATCATCTTGTGGCTCACTGCAGGAGAAAGTTCGCCAACTCTACTAATATAATACTTGGTTTGCCAAAACCTAGGAACACGGAGGTTGTATCTGCCACCGTTAAGATTTTTAAACTTCAATGTCTCCAACTGCCACTTATGGTGCAGAAGTCTGGGGCTTCACTAACTGTGGTAGTATCCAGGGAGAAGAGAACAGATTTTGTCGCAAAATCCTGGGTGTTCCTATTTCCTCTTCACAGTATGCTTGACACAGGGTACTCAATCTGCCACACATTGAAGATTATATCAAGGCTCGCCCCGCATTATTTTGGCTCAGAGTCTGGAAGAATCCAGACGCACAACTCACTAGGGAGATTATATCAGACTGTTTAAAGTGTCAGGGGGATGGAAATACCTTGGCTGGCTGCTGTCCACAAAAGTTTAACTAGCGTGAACCATGAGTATTTAGTTTTAAACCCCTCAGACCTTGGTATGATAAGTAAGAAAACCCTCCAAATGGCCTTATATGCATTATACAGAAATGTTAGACACGATAAAGAGATTCGGAATACGTCTGTTGCTAGATACATGCGTATTGAGAACATTTCCTATGCTCCATCTAGCTATCTTCTAAAGCTTATTGGTCGTTCGGAAAGGGGTCTATTGTTTCGGTTGAGGATTGATACAATGAAATTCATGCTCTGTTTTCCTGCGGGGTACAACCCTAACCTCGATTATTTGCCATGTCCCTGTAACAGTGGAGATAAACAGTCTATGCTGCATTTGGTATTCTTTTGTAGTTACTATTTAATTCACATCAAAAGGTTTTTGATACCATATTTTAAGGTTATACCTGTGATTGACTACAAGGCAGCATATGGGAAGGTTATCGCTTTGGAAGATGATGAGCTAATCTTTCGGGTTGGTTCTTTTTTTAAAGCGGCAGTGCACACCCGTATCTCAATGTGTCCGTCCTGAAGTATGCCTATTTTATCCTGTTTTTAAACATAATTTCTTAACCTTGGTAAACATGTATTTTGATGAATTTTCCCTTTTTGTATCAGCATTCTTTTTATGTGCACTGTATTACTGGAGGATCTGTTTTAAATGGAACTTCCCTATGTCCCCTCTGCTGATGGATAAATTTTAATGCACACGTTGTCGTCTGTCTGTACTTTTTTGGATATATTCTTGCATCTGAATAAAGATATATTTTATTATTATATATATTACAATTCTAAAGACATCAAACATGACCTATTTACCTGTCCCTTGTTCCTATTTGGAAGCTACAGCTTATTAAGTGTAATAAGGTAACTCCAATGTTCTTCCATGGAAGATGCAGCCCTTGCAGTAGTGAAATAAACATTTGAAAATCTTTTCACTATCAGGATATGTAAAACCTAAAACTAAATGCCCTACTTTTTAAATACATTGCACACTGCCCTGAGGGAAGTTTAGGGCCTACCATAGGGTGATTTATCTGTATTAAAAAATCAAAGGTTCAGGCCTGGCTAAAGCTTTATTTTGCCGGATTAAAATGGCAGTTTAAAATTGCGTCTACAAGCTGCAGTGGCAGACTTGCTATGTTTAAAGGGCTACGTAAGTGGGTAGTACAATAAGCGCTGCAGGGCCACTAGTAGCATTTAATGTATCCGGCCCTGTTTACATGTACTACCACTTTACTATGGACTTATATCTAAATTAGATATGCCAATTGGGGATAAGCTAATGTTACCACATTTTAAGGAGTGAGCATCTGAAATTTAGCACTGCTTAGCAGTGGTATTGTGAACGGAGTCCTAAGGCCAGCAAAAACAAGATCAGCAAAAATGGAGGACAAAGGTAAAAGGTTTGGGGGAAGACTACCCGAAGACTGATAAATATAATAACATATCACTTTGTGGCAAGGGGATAAAGCGAGAAGAAGGAATTACAGTGTGAAGAAAATACTAAATTGGATTGAACAGCATAGAAATAGCTGTGGATGGACAAGAGACGTGCCCGATGGCTAGTGCATACCCAGAGAAATCCAAGAAAAACTGTAAAAATAACCATAGCCTGCAAATGAATTACAAATTGAGTCTAAATAAATAAATCGCCTGCATCAAGTTTGTTGACCTGAGGTGTAGCAAATTACAAAAAACACAATTACAAAATAAGTTTGTCCATTATGCCGTGAGTAGGCTGCATTTGTAAACCTTCCTCCCACACACATACTTACTCAAGTGATGAAGCTGTGCCTCAAAATCTAAAAGAACCCATAAAAGCATTTTAAATTGCACTTCAAATGTTTCTATTGATTTAAGATCCCGTAGTGGCTGCTTTAAATTTTCATCATCTCAGTCTTGTCATAAATTTTGGATTGGCAGTTTTTTGCTCAAAGGTTGGCAAGGAGAAAATATATGTGTGCAGGAAAGAATACTTTTCAATGAATGCATAAGTAAATAGAAACAGTGTAGGAGGTAGGATATAAAAACATCATAAGTAGAAAATGGTAGGCTTCAATTTGAAGTTCAACGCAAACTCTTTTGAAATCACCAGATAGAAGCAAAGCTACAAAAAAGAAAAGGAGCCAAACCTCTCTTGTAAAAGTGAGTGATGTTTAATGTGGGAACAAAGTAATCATGCTTGACTTCATGTTTTGATTTTCATTTGTTTGTAATTAATCCATACCAAGGAAAAATAATTATTTAATTGCACCATCAGCTAAGAAAGTTAGAAGTGACCGTTCTACAGAGAAGTGTGAAAGTACGAGCTTTCAGGTCGTCCTTCTATTGCGGCAGAGAAGCTTATCTCAAATGTACTGTAAAATATTGTAATACCTCAATATAATGTCAAGAATATTGTTAAAACAAAAATATCATGCAACAGAATCTTGTTATCAACAATCAGTTTTTTAGGTATTTAATATTGTTTTAAATGTTTTCATTTTTAAAATATTGATTACTTAAATATTGTTCTAAATAATATTGTTTTACATTATTTTCATAAGTTACATTTTAAAATTAGTTTGACTTGTTAATATTGCAAGTATAATTGTTAATATTTGCCTAATTAATGTTTGAGATTTAAAAATGTTTATTAAGTTCAACTAGCAAGTTATAAACTGTTAGTGTGTCATTAAGATTATAGGGGAAATACCGTGAGAAGTAGATTCAATTAAAATACTTTTTGTTTTATTATTAATGATTTTTTAAAGTAAAATTAATTTGTAATATTTAGGTACGTTGTTATTGTTTAATAGTTATCATATTTATGTACATTTACTTTTTTTTATTCCTTATGTATATTAATTTTTTTTAATTTCTGGGTTTTGTTTTTAGGAGCAGTTTGTTGGGTTTGTAGGTGATTCATGTGGGAAGTTAATTCAAAATAAATATTCATATATGAATTTTAACTGAGTTTTAATTGGTAATTTATTATGCAATCAGTTACTAATTATGTAAATTGATATTTTAATAATTTTGTAATTATTTAATTGTTTATATTATATTTACATTTTGCATTTTTTTTAAAGGAATCTGTATTTCAGTAGCGGCGTGTGTGTTTTTTATGGGTATGGCATAGGAAGTAAAAAAAAATAAAATGTTTGCTTTATTGTATGTTCAAAATATTTATGTGATTTATTTTTTATTATATATGATTTTAACATAGGCAATATTATGGTCCTAATATTGATTCTTTGAATGTTTCAATATTTTGCTGGTAAGTGGTTTTAATAATATTTTATTTGAAATACATTTTCAATAAACTGTATTGAAGAGTTTAAAGGTCACTGGCAAAACTCATAATTGTCCAAACATATCTCAGTTTTCTGTAAAATGCAATTGCAACGCTCAGCATGGTACTTTGGAAAACTGCCAAATAGTCACTGTTTTTATTTCTAATCACACACATATATTTCAGCTTCCTGCTCTGAACTTTCCACGTTCATGCTATCTGTCATGTTTATTTAACCCCTTCGACGCGCATGACGGAACGGTTCCGTCATGCACGCCGGTTGGGCTGTGCTTATGACGGAACCGTTCCGTCATGGCCCCGCCCGCGCTCAGATCCTTCAGCGTGGCGCGGAAATCCGCGCCGCGCTGAAGGGGTTAATATAAGAAACACTGTGTAACCAGATAAATACATAATCAGTGCCATTTCTGTTGATAGCTTTTTAATGATCATCTCTGCCAACTGCTATAAATATGTATGTATGTATGAGTGGGTGTATGAAAGGTTACATTAGGGTATGAGGAGGTGCATCAGATTATTTTTTGGATGATGTCATCAGTGATGTCATTTGAGATGTTATCAGTGATGTCATCAGTGATGTCACTGACCATGTCATGAATGATGTAATATGTGATGTCATTAGCAGTGCATTGCAGGGGCGCGAGTTATAGTTAGCTGAACTAACTATAACGGCCTAATTTCTCTGGTTTTGTACGAGTGAAATGTCCAACTAACTATAACGTCCCTGAAACCTATGGTGTTTTCAGTGAATATATATATATATTTTATTTCTCAGCCCCTGCTTGACGAATCACCCCGAGACTTTCAGGATAGGAGCGGACCGGAGTGGGCCACGAGTTTTGAACATTTCACGAAGATTCGTCAACCGGCGCCAAAGTTATTCCAAATAGAATGTTGCGGATTTCCTATGGATGATAGGTCCTAACTAGAACTACCTACTGGTGACCGCCAGTAGGTAATATATATATATATATATATATATATATATATATATATATATATATATATATATATACATATATATATATATATATATATATATTACCTACTGGCGGTCGCCAGTAGGTAGTTATAGTTAGGACCACGTTTCCATAGGAAATCCTCAACATTCTAATTTGAATAACTTTGGCGCCAGTCGACGAATCCTCGCAAATTTTTCAAAATAGGTGGGGCGCTATGCTCCGCTCCTACCCTGAAAGTCTCGGGGGGATTCGTCAAGCGGGGGCTGAGATAAAAGGGGGGTCCCAAAACGCGTTTTTCCCATGCATTTTTCCATAGGATCAGAGGTGTGATAAACTAGAATATTTTAAACAAAAATAATAAAAGAAAAAATCATCCACACTCTCTCTCTCCACCCCGTGTGCAAATGGTGCCCGAAGGGCACCATTTGTGCATGGCTTATAAAAATTACGAAAAATTAAAATATTACCTTTCAAAACGAAGTGCATCATATGTCCTCCATGTGCGCACGGTGCGCGAAGCGCATCGTGCGTACATGGCCCATCTAGCGTACTATAACATGTGTGAAACCTATGGTTTTTTCAGTGAATTTGCAAGGTTTTTTAAATGCTAATTCCTAACTATAACGTGTGTGAAACCTATGGTTTTTTCAGTGAATATATATATATATATACTTATATATATATATGCATATATATACACATGTTAATATATATATTGAAAATCGATCTATGTATCTATCTATCTCTCTAAATGATACATTTATTTTGCATATTTTCTTTGAAGTTTCATATACAAATATTTTGAATTTGGAATTAATCATCAGAGTCTCAAACCTACCCATCTTGGAGGACATGTGGTAACTACAGAATGAGGAGAACGATGATACCACAATGGTCACTGGTCAATCTTTAGAACTGCCAAACCTTACATTACTTGAAGGAGACCATACTCCCTTTTGTCCACGCTCCAGATGTGTCCCACATTGGACTAGAGATAAAGTGGATAGTTTTTCGTACAATGTCATAAAAGATCTAAGACAACTGTATTTGGAAGGAGGAAAGCATAAAAAGGTAGGAAATGTACAGGAGTATAAAATATTTCATACAATAAAAAAAATTAAGAAGGACTGCAACACAAATATAAAGCCCTCAGGCAAGGGAGTGAATGTAGTACTTTGGCTGAAGGAACTATATGAAAATGAAGCCTTGCTCCAATTGAACGACACAGAATTCTACAAACGGATCACAATGATGGAGTACGAAGAAGTACAAGATAAATTCACTGAAAGACTGCACTACTGGGATGAAGAAGAAATCTTAACATGGGACGAATATAAATTTTTAAAGCAAAAACTTCTGGTCATCCATGTTTTTATATGATCCAAAAGGTTCATAAGAACTTGAATAATTCACCAGGGAGACTGATAATATCAGTCCAACTGAGGTGCCGATTACGATCCAGTAAAAACCGCGTACGAACCGTCGGTCGGAGCGAATTCCCCGTCCGACTCGTACCCGGTCGTAAAACTTTACAAACATGGAATTACGATTCGCACGGAAACACCATTTCCGTACGAATCGTAAAAAACACCGACCGACGAAAATATACATACGAATGTGATCCGGGAATGCTGCGACGTGATGTCGGGACGCTTTCAGGCAGCGTTTCACGAACCAGGAATTACGATTCGAACCGACAGCAGTCCGGACGGCAATATTTTCACGGCACCCAAAAAGTGCCGCAAAAGCGAAGTACAGCGCGAATCGACCAGAGTAGGTGGCCCGGTACGCACCGTACCCCCCCCAGCCCCCGTAGGTACGTGCCGACCCCCCCCCAGCCCCCGTAGATACGCGCCGACCCCCCCCAGCCCCCGTAGATACGCGCCGACCCCCCCCCAGCCCCCGTAGATACGCGCCGACCCCCCCAGCCCCCGTAGATATGCGCTGACCCCCCCCCAGTCCCCGTAGATACGCGCCGACCCCCCCCAGCCCCCGTAGGTACGCGCCGACCCCCCCTGTGTACGTTCGAGTCGAACCCCCCAGTGTACGTTCGAGTCGAACCCCCCCGTGTACGTTCGAGTCGAAACCCCACCCGTGTACGTTCGAGTCGAACCCCCCCGTGTACGTTCGAGTCGAACCCCCACCCGTGTACGTTCGAGTCGAACCCCCCCGTGTACGTTCGAGTCGTACCCCCACCCGTGTACGTTCGAGTCGAACCCCCCGTGTACGTTCGAGTCGTACCCCCACCCATGTATGTACGGTGCGTACCCCCGTGTACGTTCATACACGGGTGGGGGTACGACTCGAACGTACACGGGGGGTTCGACTCGAACGTACACGGGGGGTTCGACTCGAACGTACATGGGTGGGGGTACGACTCGAACGTACACGGGGGGGTTCGACTCGAACGTACACGGGTGGGGGTATGACTCGAACGTACACGGGTGGGGGTACGACTCGAACGTACACGGGGGGGTTCGACTCGAACGTACATGGGGGGGTTCAACTCGAACGTACACGGGTGGGGGTATGACTCGAACGTACACGGGGGGGTTCGACTCGAACGTACACGGGGGGGTTCGACTCGAACGTACACGGGTGGGGGTACGACTCGAACGTACACGGGGGGGTTCGACTCGAACGTACACGGGTGGGGGTACGACTCGAACGTACACGGGTGGGGGTACGACTCGAACGTACACGGGGGGGTTCGACTCGAACGTACACGGGGGGGTTCGACTCGAACGTACACGGGTGGGGGTACGACTCGAACGTACACGGGGGAGTTCGACTCGAACGTACACGGGTGGGGGTACGACTCGAACGTACACGGGGGGTTCGACTCGAACGTACACGGGGGGTTCGACTCGAACGTACACAGGGGGGGTCGGCGTGTACCTACGGGGGCTGGGGGGGGTCGGCGTGTATCTACGGGGGCTGGGGGGGGGTCGGCGCGTACCTACGGGGGCTGGGGGGGGTCGGCGCTTATCTACAGGGGCTTGGGGGGGGTCGGCGCGTACCTACGGGGGCTGGGGGGGGGTCGGCGCGTATCTACGGGGGCTGGGGGGGGTCGGCGCGTACCTACGGGGGCTGGGGGGTGTCGGCGCGTACCTACGGGGGCTGGGGGGGGGTCGGCGCGTACCTACGGGGGCTGGGGGGGGGGGTCGGCGCGTACCTACGGGGGCTGGGGGGGGTACGGCACGTACCGGGCACCTGTTTGGACGTCTCCATGGTTGTTATGGGAGTTCGGTGCGGACGGTCTTTTCACCATACGGTTGTACATTCGGACGCCCGGGATGGATCGTGATTCTCCGGTCGGACTTCACCTTTCACGTTTGTACGGTGAATCGTACGAGGACGTGTCGGACACATTTTCCGACCCGAGGACGTGTGGGGAAATATTCCCAGTGCGGTTCGTATGGACTTTTTACCATGCGAATCGTGATTGCCAGTTCGTACGGCACTTGTACGATTCGTACGGTAAAAATACCCGATACGAGTCGTACGGGGACATTTTTTACCGGATCGTGATCGGCACCAAAGTCTTTTTGAAAATGTATCAAAGTATATTGCTTTTTACTTGAATCTACTGGTAACAACACTTCTGTCATATCTGAGGGCTGATTTTTTTGAGGAAAATATATGACATCAAGTGGGAGGAGGATATGGTACTTGTGACATTGGACATATCTACCCTGTACACAAGTATCAGGCACAAAGATGGACTAAAAGCCACAGAACACTTCCTGAGGATGAAACCCATGAGATTTGCTAACCATAATCTTATGATCCTCGAAATGATGGAATGGTGACTGACCAGAAATAGCTTGTTTGGAAAGGAAAAGTTCCAACAAGAACAAGGAACAGCAATGGGCCCCATGTTATGCTAATTTACAACTTGGCTGGTGGGAGGAGCAGGTGCTTGGATGCCAAATACATAGAAGATTCTAAATTGGTCTAGATTTATTGATGATGTCTTCATGCTGTGGTAGGGCACCGAGACAGAGGTGGATCAATTCATCAGTGAATTAAATAATAGAGACTTGAATCTGAATTTTGTTGGACATAGGAGTAAGCAATCAATAGAGTTTTTAGACATTAGAGTATGTGTGGAATGGGAAAAAATGGAGAGTACAGTATTTAGAAAACCAACTGCTGGAAATACGATTTTACATACAGGGAGCTCTCACCCTGAACCCCTTATAAGGGCTATCCCCTTTGGGGAATTTTCCAGAGCCAGAAAAGAATGTAGTGCCCTTCATGAGTATGATAAAGTAGAGAAAGAGATGAAACAGCACTTTATCGAAATGGATTACTCGATGAGTACTTTGGAAACAGCATAAAAAAAGCTAGGAATCTAAACAGAGAAGAGTGCCGTTCCAACCATCAAAAACAACATTGAGCAATAAGAACAGAGGTCAGAGCAGCACACATAGATTCATAATAAAATTTAATGTAAATCATAAGAAGTTGAGACAGGTTTTAAACAAGCACTGGCACTTTATTGTAGAAGATCCAATACTGGGACAGGAAGTGAAGAAGAGATCTTAAATCACGTATAGAAAATCAAAGTCTCTGAGAGACTATTTAGTTAAAAGTGAATATGTGGGGGCAACTCCTCAATAAACATGGCTCAGGCAGAGGGAAGGCTTTCAAAAATGTTCCAAGTGTAAGGCTTGCCAACATGGGGAAAACTTGTCATTTTTTAAAACAACCTTCAACAAAACAGTAAAGATAAGAGGAGTTTTATCATGTAAATCAAGTTTTGTGGTGTACATCTTGGGGTGCCCATGTAAGAAAATGTATGTGGAGAGCACCACACTCCCAGTCCACAGAAGAATATTACAGCATAGGAGAGCCATCATTAAAAAGGATAGGAGCTATCCAATAGCCAGGCACATTGAAAAGGAACACCAGAGTGGCCCCTCAGCTATAACATACAATCAATCAATCAATCAATCAGTCAAGGAATTTGTAAAACGCACTACTTACCCGTGAGGGTCTCAAGGCGCTGAAGGGAGGGGGGAACCGCTACTGCCCGAAGAGCCAGGTATTGAGATGTCTTCTGAAGATGAGCAGGTCCTGGGTCAGCCGTAGGTGGGTAGGGAGGGTGTTCCAGGTCTTGGCGGCGAGGTAGGAGAATGATCTGCCGCCGGTGGTCTTTCATTGGATGCAGGGGACGGCCGCGAGGGCGAGGTTTGCTGAGCGGAGCTGGCGGGTGGGGGTGTAGAAGTTGAGTCTGTCATTCAGGTAGGCTGGTCCGGTGTTGTGGAGTGCTTTGTGTGCGTGGGTGAGGAGTTTGAAGGTGATCCTCTTGTCGCCAGGGAGCCAGTGCAGGTCTTTCAGGTGGGGGGTGATGTGGCTGCGTCGGGGTACGTCGAGGATCAGACGTGCGGAGGCATTTTGGATGCGTTGTAGTCGATGCAGGTGTTTGGCTGGGATTCCTGCGTAGAGTGTGTTGCCGTAGTCCAGCTTGCTGCTGACGAAGGCCTGTGTAACAGTTCTCCATGTTTCAGACGGGATCCACTTGTAGATCCTGCGGAGCATGCGGAGGCTGTTGTAGCAGGAGGAGGAGATGGCATTGATCTGCTTCGACATGGAGAGGGAGGAGTCGAGGACGAATCCGAGGTTGTGTGCGTGCGTGGTCGTTAGGGGTGGGTGCCGTTCCCAGCGATGTAGGCCACCACGAGTCGTTCCAGGCCGAGGGGGTGGATCCGAGGATGAGGACCTCCGTCTTGTCCGAGTTCAGTTTCAGACGGCTGCTCTGCATCCATTCGGCAACGGCCTTCATTCCCTTGTGGAGGTTCGTTTTGGCGATGTGCGGTTCTTTGGTGAGGGAGAGGATGAGCTGGGTGTCGTCGGCGTAGGAGATGATGTTGAGGTTGTGCTGACAGGCTACTTGTGCGAGGGAGCCCATGTAGATGTTGAACAGCGTCGGGCTGAGTGATGATCCATGAGGTACGCCACAGATGATGTCGGTGGCTTCGGATAGGAAGTATGGGAGTCGGACTCTCTGGGTTCTGCCGGAGAGGAAGGATGTGGTCCAGCTGAAGGCTTTCTCATGGATCCCGGCTTCTTGAAGGCGTGTTTTTAGGGTGCGATGGCAGACCGTGTTGAAGGCAGCCGAAAGTTCCAAGAGGATGAGGGTTGAAGTTTCGCCGTTGTCGAGTTGTCGCCTGATGTCATCTGTGGTGGCGATGAGGGCTGTTTCAGTGCTGTGGTTTTGTCTGAACCCGGACTGGGTCTTCGAGGTGGCAGGTTAGTTGCGCATTGACGATTTTCTCGATGACCTTCGTTGGGAACGGGAGAAGGGAGATGGGTTGGAAGTTCTTGAGGTCCTTGGGGTCCGCCTTGGGCTTCTTGAGGAGGGCGTTGATTTCGGCGTGCTTCCAGCTGTCCGGGAATGTGGCTGTCTCGAAGGAGGCATTGATGACCTTCCATAGTTGGGGTGCGATGGTTGTGTCGGCTTTGTTGAACACGTGGTGAGGGCAAGGGTCTGATGGTGATCCAGAGTGGATGGAGTTCATGACCTTGCGTGTTTCTTCATTGTTGACGTTGGTCCAGGAGGTCAGGTGGTTGGTCCAGGTGGTGTTCGTGGGGGAGGAGTCTGGCACGGTCGGGTTGATTGGGATGTTGAAGCTGTTGTGGATGTCTGCTATCTTCTGGTGGAAGAAGGTTGCCAGAGCGTTGCACAGTTCTTGTGAAGTCGGGACGTCGTTGGCGTTGGGGTTGGAGAGTTCCTTCACGATGCTGAAGAGCTCTTTGCTGTCGTGTGCGTTGTTGTCCAGTCTGTTTTTGAAGGAGGATCTTTTGGCCGTTCTGATGAGGTGGTGGTGTCTACGAGTGGCGTCCTTGTGGGCTGCGTGGCTGTCAGGTGTGCGATCATGGAGCCATTTCTTCTCCAGTTTCCAGCAGGCGCGTTTGGAGGTCTGTAGCTCGTCGGTGAACCAGGTGGCTTTCTTGCTGGCGTGGTTGATGGGGGGTTTCCTGAGTGGTGTGAGGGTGTGGGCGCAGTCTTCAATCCACTGTCTGAGGTTGCGGGCTGCTGTGTGGGTTGGTGGAGGCCGCAGGTGGGTTCTGGGCGAGGGTGGAGGTCAGTTGGTCTTTGGTGACTTTGCTCCAGCAGCGACGTGGGAGTTGTTGGGTGCGGTGGTGCGTGGTTGGCTTCTTGAAGGTGAAGTGGCTGCAGCGGTGGTCGGTCCAGTGGAGTTCGGTGGTGTGGTCGAAGGCGACATGGGTGCCTGTGGAGAAGATGGGGTCCAGCGTGTGGCCGGCAGCGTGGGTGGGTGTGGTGACGAGCTGTCTGAGGCCGAGGTTTGCCAGGTTGTCGATCAGGGTGGTAGAGGTGGCATCGTTGTTGTTCTCGAGGTGAAAGTTCAGGTCCCCGAGGAGGATTTAGTCCATGGAGGTGAGTGCGTGGGTGCTGGTGAGGTCAGCGATGGAGTCGCTGAACGGCGCCCTGGGTCTGTAGATGAGCATTCCTCTGAGGGTGGTGTTGGGGTCTGTGTGGATTTGGAGGTGCAGGTGTTCGGCGGTCTTGAGGGTGTCCTCTGCGTGGGTGGAGACCTTGAGGGTGGACTTGTGAAACGATGGCTATTCCTCCTCGGTGCGGTCTCTGCGGGTGATCTTGTAGCCATCAGGGATGGCTATAGCGATGTCGGGCGCCGAAGAGTCGTTCTACCAGGTCTCGGTCAGGAAGGCCACGTCGGGGGCGGTGGTGTCAAGCAGGTCCCAGAGCTCAACGGCATGTCTGCGTGCGGAGCGGGTGTTGAGGAGTATGCAGCGGAGGTGGTTGGGTCTGGTCTTTGGAGGTTTGCTGGCTCTGTCACAGGTGAAGCTGCAGCTGTGGCAGGAGAAATGTCCATGGGTGCGCTTCGGGGTGGCCTGGAAGCGGCTGTGGTTTCCGCCGGTATTGAGTGCGTGGAGGGCAGCGGCGTCGTAGCGGTGTCTTTCGTAGTGGCGTTCGTGGGGTCCAGAGGTTCTGGCGCTGGGCGCGGCCCAGACGCAGACGGGCGCAGACAGGCTCGCCTCTGGTGCGGCGCATTATGAGGGGGGACGAGGGAGGGAGGAGCAGCTGGGTGGGGGGAGCGGGATGAATCGGGACACAGGGGGGGGCGGGGCCGCAGGGAAGGCTGAGGCAGGAAACGCGGGGCGGCGGGAGTGGGTGTGGAGGAACAAGCGGACGGGGCACAGAGGGGAGCAACAAACAGGCTAACAGAGCAAAGGGGGCGCAAGGGGCAACAGAGGGGGTACAGTTATCAACAGTAACAACAAAAAGGAATAAAGACGAGAACAAGTGGAAAAACGAAAAAAACGCACAGAGCAAAATCAGACACACAGTCAGGGGCAGACAAGGATACTTACAAGCCCACCACTGGGCCACCAGGGATGAGGCGCAGGCGGGAGCCTGTGGGTGGAGGAGGGCCTCGAACTCACGGCAGTAGCGGGGCAATGGACACGACACTAGCAGGGTGAGCTAGCGCGCTGGGGGAGCGGCCTGACCTGAAATCAGGGTCTAGGCATACAGCTGCCTAGCACAAGTTCCTAAAAAAAGGAGAGTAGGAGAGAGGGAACAGAAACTGAGTAAGTTGGAGACTTATTACATCCTAGAATTAGATACTAAGGAACCCAATGGTTTAAATCTGGATGAAGAGTTATTTACATGCCTGTACTGAACAAATGTTTAATGAAATCTCGTAATGTATATTCATCAGGAAGAGCAACATAAAAAATATTAGAAGAATGTTTTGTTTTTAGAACAATCAAAGGACCACAAGAGAGATAATGAGCACTAGCACTTTAAATACAAGAAAATTTATAGAGCACATTAGAAGATGGTATTTTTTTAAAATAATTTATTTAAAAGAAGTAAGAGAGAATATACGTATCTCTATCTTTCAAGGAGTATTAAGTCCAGTTAATAATGTGCGTTTTTAAGAACAGCCATTCATTTTATAAAAATATTAGTACTGCACTTTAAAAGAACAATTGAGCACTAGCACTTTATAAGAATTGAGCACTAACACTTTAAAAATGAATGATAAGAAATGAATTCTTGACTTGTAGTTACGTAGTTGATGATGAACAGTGGTTATAAAATCAAATGTGGCAGCTATAAAATAAATTATACACTTTATAAAAAGACATACAACAAAAAATTGTGTAGAAAAAAACTGGTGAAACGAAATGTAAAGGAGTTGTAATATGTATGGAACTTTCCATCTACAACCTAGATTGAATAGATACATTGTGAATGCCACTACATGTTCTAAGTCATCTGACAATGCTAGGCAGGTGGGAGGGGAGTGGCAGCTCAACAGAACACTTAGAGTAGATAGGAGTGGCAGGTCCATGGAACATGGTGGAGAAAAAGGATGGAGCAGGGGCATGCACAAAGACATCGGAGAGCAGGGGGAAGGAGAATAGGGGCAGCAAGCTAAGCACAGAGGCTAAGCAGGAGGTCAATGATGGGCCATAGAATTGGGCAATGGAGGGCAGGATGAGTGGACTAATACATCATGCTAAATGGAGGGCAGTGGCAGCACATCAGACCATGCATGGCAGGAGGGAGGAGGCTAGTCCATGGATTCAGACAACAGAGGATAGGGAGGAGGTGGATGGGGCAGCAAGCTAACTGTTCAGAGAAGGTGGGTATTAGGAACTTTATTGTTTTTAAAATGTGTGTCTGTGTGAACTACTTAAAATATGAACAAGTATGCAGCATAATTTCACTTTTATTCAGGAAGAAGAGGACGTTTGTGACTTTGACTCCGGGCTCACTTGGCAGAAACACCCCCTGACCCTCCACCCCCCATCGCAAAATGTAATGCCTGTGAAAAGGGTAGGTGGACGCAGTGTTATATAGAACATAGTCCTGAGAGCACGATTGAAAATGAAAACTAGATATAGTATATGGTATAAACTATGCACCAAAAAGTGTGATATAAGATGAACTGGGGTGTGAAATATAATATGCAATACATTGTGTGCAATTACAGATTAATTGGAGAGCGCGAGATAGCACAGGCACTAGCGCGTGCTATGCGATATGCGCCTTGGAGTGTAATATGCACAGGGCAGTGTTGTGTAACCTAACTAGTCTCTAAAGTTGTAATATAAAATATGTGCTGGGGACAAAGATATGTATCCCAGATTGTAATATGTATGGCATAGCGCTGTGCATTATAACATAGGCATCGAGGAAGGCACGTTAGATGGGGCAATATAACCCGTGTGAAGGCAAGTGTGGCATGACATATTCACGGGGTGGTGTTACAGTGCACATGGGCTAGAGAGTGTCATAGCATATGCACTAGCTGGTGGAATACAACACAGAGGTGTGTGGCACTCGGTGGGCACTGGTGGGTGTAACACAGCATTGGGCTCAGCCAGGAGCACGCTGTGACTCTCAAGTGAGGTTCGTCTCCTTTCCAGAGAGTAAAATAAAAAGTATTACACATCCGGCGGTGGATGTGTGTTTTATTAACCGTGAGGGGGGTTTCTTGCATTGTTTGGTCGAATTTTTGTCGAATCCCCTTTGAATGGCTTGGTGTGCGTGTGTATTAATGGGCCCGTCAATAGCTACCCATGTTTGTATACATAAACAACAAGGGTGTCTACGTGGAGAGTACCCACTGGCGGGGGTGCCGGAATTAGGCATGGTAGGACGTCAGACACGTCAGAGCTTCACTAGCGGTGTAAATACATTCTACGTGGATTCATTGTATGCATTGTCGCCTTTTAATGAATATCACGCAAATCGTCATGTTGATAGGTACATACGGTTTGTCCAGCATGTCCTAGGTGTTTCTATAAATATATTATTTTTTAAAATAATGAAAACAAAGGCCGGCCCCGGGGGATGGGGTCCCTGGGGCCATAAGTGGCCTGAGGAGGGAGGCAACGCAGCCCCCCTCCTAAAGAATTTTAAAAACAAAAGACCATGACCCGGGCGTTGGGGTCCCCGGGGCTGATTAAGGCATTGGGAGGGGGGCCACGCGGTCCCCTTCCAAATACATTTTTTTCAACAAAAAAAATTAGGGTGTAGTCCCTGGGGGATGGGGTCCCCAGGGCCAATAAATTAGAAAAAGAAGGGGGGCCACACAGCCCTCCTTCTTAAAAAAATAAAATAAATAAAAGACCAACATCGCGCCGGAGGCCACGCCCCCTCCTTGCAGCACTCTGCAAACGCGCCCCCTGGCCAGTTGTAAGTTGGAGAATTAATTCCCCTTCAATACTGAGGGTCCCTGAGGGCCAACTAGCCCAACAGGTATCTCCAGTATGCGCCAGGGAGCTGCGTTGCAGACAGGTGTTCTGAGGCCACGCCCCTTTTTACACCTCTGTGCAACGCAGCTCTGTGGCGCTTACTGGAGGTACCTAGTGGGCTAGTTTGACCCTAGGGAACCTTAGGATTCAAGGGTTCTTAATCTCTCAACTTAGAACGGCCACAGGGCGCGTTTACACAGTGGTGAAGGGAGGGGACGGGGTCTGAGGTGACGTGTGCAAACACGCCCTGTGGCGTGTTTTAAGTTGGGGAAATAATTCCCTTTCAATCCTGAGGGACCCTGAGGGCCAACTAGCCCACCAGGTGCTTCTAATAAGCACCATTTTGCTGCGTTGCAGGGAGGTGGTCCAGGCCGTACCCCTTTTTACACCTCTCTGCAACAGCGCTTACTGTAGGTACCGAGTTGGCTACTTTGACTCTAGGGACCTTCAGGATTCAAGGGGACTTAGTCTCCCAACTTAAAACAGACAAAGGGCGTGTTTACACAGTGGGGAAGGGCGGGGACGGGGTCTGAGGTGACGTGTGAAAACGCCCTGTGGCACTTTTTAAGTTGGGGAAATAATTTCCCTTCAATCCTGAGAGCCCCAGGGGGCCAACTAGCCCACCAGGTGCTTCCAGTAAGCGCCACTGCGCTGTGTTTCTGAGAGCTGGCCCAGGCCGTGCCCCTTTTTATACCTCTCTGCAACGCAGCTCTGTGGTGCTTACTGGAGGTACCTAGTTGGCTACTTGGAACCTAGGGACACTCAGGATTCAAGGGGACTTAATCTCCTAAATTGAAACAGACACAGGGCGTGTTTACACAGTGGTGAAGGGAGAGGATGGTGTAGGAAAGTGGCTCTATATATACTGGACCTAAGTAAAATCAGCCGAACTACGAATTCTGATTTTATCACCTGTTATCAGGAGAGACCTCAGTGCTGCATCTTTGAGCTCAGTACTGATCCTGAAAAGTAATTCTAACCGTACTTACCAGTAACTTGAATTTCCTTCCATAGGATATCATTGCCTGCTTTTTGCTGAAAAAGTTTCTGTTGATTTTTGAAACTTACAAATATTCCTCTACAATCAGCCGAACTACGAATTCCGATTTACTCATCTGTTATCAGGAGAGACCTCAGTGCTGCATCTCTGAGCCCAGTACTGATACTGAAAAGTAATTCTAACCGTACTTACCAGTAAATTGAATTTCCTTCCATAGGCTAACATTGACTGGTTTCACTTGGAAATTCTTCTAAGTGTGGAGTTTTGGAACTTTAAAATATTCCTCTAAAATCAGCCATACTACGAATTCCGATTTACTCACCTGTTATCAGGAGAGACCTCAGTGCTGCATCTTTGAGCCCAGTACTGATCCTGAAAAGTAATTCTAACCGTACTTACCATTAACTTGAATTTCCTTCCATAGGATATCATTGCCTGCTTTTTGCTGAAAAAGTTTCCAAGTGTCGATTTTTGAAACTTACAAATATTCCTCTAAAATCAGCCGAACTACGAATTCCGATTTTACTCACCTATTATCAGGCGAGACCTCAGTGCTGCATCTTTGAACCCAGTACTGATCCTGAAAAGTAATTCAAACCGTACTTACCAGTAAATTGAATTTCCTTCCATAGGCTAACATTGACTGGTTTCACTTGGAAATTCTTCTAAGTGTGGAGTTTTGGAACTTTAAAATATTCCTCTAAAATCAGCCGTACTACGAATTCCGATTTACTCACCTGTTATCAGGAGAGACCTCAGTGCTGCATCTTTGAGCCCAGTACTGATCCCGAAAAGTAATTCTAACCATACTTACCATTAACTTGAATTTCCTTCCATAGGATATCATTGCCTGCTTTTTGCTGAAAAAGTTTCTAAGTGTCGATTTTTGAAACTTACAAATATTCCTCTAAAATCAGCCGAACTACGAATTCTGATTCTACTCACCTGTTATCAGGAAAGACCTCAGTGCTGCATCTTTGAACCCAGTACTGATCCTGAAAAGTAATTCAAACCGTACTTACCAGTAATTTGAATTTCCTTCCATAGGCTAACATTGACTGGTTTTACTTGGAAATTCTTCTAAGTGTGGAGTTTTGAAATGTACAAATATTCCTATCAGCCGAACTATGAATTCCGATTTACTCACCTGTTATCAGGAGAGACCTCAGTGCTGCATCTTTCAGCCCAGTACTGATCCTGAAAAGTAATTCTAACACTTTAAATTCACCCAGGCACTCTCCTTGCAGTACTCTAATCATTCAGTCAGTATCCAAGTATTCATGCAGCGAGCCAGGCACTAGCACATGGACTGCCTCAACTGCCTATCCACTATGTATGCAGTCCTCTAACCACCTACACACTTGTCTTTTACACCTTCAATTCCCCAGTCAGTATCCATATACTTCCAGCAAACAACCTGTCACTCCCCTTTCACTCCTCTAGTGACCCATTCAGCACCATGTACTAATCCATTCACTGCGCCAAAACCCAACCACTTATAAATTCACCCAGGCACTCTCCTTGTAGTACTCTAATCATTCAGTCAGTACCCAAGTACTCATGCACTGAGGCAGGCCTTAGCACATGGACTGCTTCAAACCCCTATCCACTATTCATGCACTCCCCTAACTAACCAACACACTTATAGTTCTGCACTTATACATTCAACAACAAAAAACAATATTTCAGTTTCATTATTTTAAAAAACATTTTTATTTCCATTTATATTAAAAATATATAATGTAATTTAAAAAATAAAATAAACAGTTAAAAAAAGGTAGAAAATCAGTATAAAAAAAAACCATATAACTATTATTACATTTAAAAATTATCATTTAAAAAACCTTAGAAATTCACTGAAAAAACCATAGGTTTCAGACATGTTATAGTTAGGAATTAGCATTTAAAAAAACCTTAGAAATTCACTGAAAAAACCATACGTTTCAGGGCTGTTATAGTTAGCTGGACATTTCACTCGTACAAAACCATTGAAATTCCTCCGTTGTAGTTAGTTCTGTTAACTATAACTCGCGCGCCCGCAATCCACTGCTGATGATGTCACATATTACATCATTTATGACATGGTCAGTGACATCACTGATGACATCACTGGTGACATCTCAAATGACATCACTAATGACATCACTGATGACATCATCCACGTGACAATCAGATACACCTCATCATACAGTAGTATAACCTTTCAACACTCACTATAAAATACAGAGTACCATATTTGAATCCATTGACACACCAATAAAAGTTTCTAAAAACCCACTGAGTGATTCCTAGATCTACACACACATCTAATCACTTACCTATAGATTCACTCATACATGCTGTCAATGATCAATAGAACACTATCAAATATACTTATACACCTATATCGATATTGCACACCAGCACACATCCTATTCACTTATGCAGTCATCCTACTCACTTATGCAAACAATGGATCATACTTACATTTACTCAGCTACACACTTATACAAACACCACTTCATTTATTCATATAGATAGTAACTTATACTTAGTATGTTATAAGATCACTATCACAAGTATACAGTTATACATATAGTCACTCATACAATCACTCAGTCTTATGTATACTTATTTATATACAACAACTGTCACATACACTGCCTTTTATTTTTCTAGTTTGTTGGACATGTACCATTGAGAGATATATTTGCTCATCACTACACCCATAAAGATATTCACTCACCCAAACAACTATTATAACATGTAGTCTGAACCTCATATACCTACTGAATCAACTATCACACATCTTTGGGCAGTCACCCCCCCCCCCCCACTGAACCACACACACATTCATTCTCCCATACAAATACTCAGTTAACTAATCAATAACTAATATAGACTTTCACATAGCTAGTAACAAACTGGTGCAGCAGTTTACACAACAACTGACAAAGTGATGCAGATATTCACAGTTTAGTCATTATCCAATATATTTAGTGAGACACTATAAATTAGTCAAGTAAACAGTCAATCACACTGCTACTAAATCCTCCATCCAGATATTTATATTTATATATCCACTCATTCTTCAATGCAGATTGCTATATATATAATACATATTTAAATATCGAACCAAACCACATTCACTGGATGATGTCAGCAGCTGAAGTGAGTGGCAAATTTGGATAACCCTTCCTTACACTCCTCTAAAGAAAGCCAAATTTGGTAGGGATTTTGGGCTGGTCTGCGGATCCATTGTGGCACTCAGTCCGGCCCCTCCTTGTTACCTTGCAGTGGATGCATGGATCCAAGAGGCAAACGGGAACCTGTATTTAAAATTGTTCCTAAAGACTACCACTTACAAACACTTCCTATTAATTTATGAATTTAGTACCAAACACTCTCTATTCACTGTTTCTTCTATTAACACACTCTTCTCACATATACATTGTAGGCTTTCTTGATCCCTCCCCTCCATGCTCCTGTAGCTCTGTTACTATGGTGACCAATATTGTAACATTTTCTGCTAGCAGTAGGTCACTAGCTCACAACAGTCTCTACAGAATCATGCTAACTCCTAAACCCAAAGCATTCTGGGCTAGACAGTGTGATAGAAAGAGTGGAATTGATAGGGACCTAAATGTGCCTAATGTGGATATTACCTGGGTTAGCCAGAGAGGGTTAAAGTGGCAGCAACTGCTTCTATTGGTTGAAGGCATTATGGATTACCAACATTCAGAACTCATGATTGTGCACTGTTGTGGCAATGACTTGGGAACACTGACTGGGGTAGGACTGGAAATCCTAACGAATTATACCTTTGGACAATTTCTGAAACTTTTCTCTAACATATATAATACAAGAAATGGGGTGGGAGGGTCCAAGGGAAATAGTTTAGAGACCTACAAGGAAAAATTCCCCTATAAAGTACAATTGCAACACAAACAAATCCTCGGGTCTATACTAGCGCACAAGGGTGGCTGTGAAGTGACGTCCTGGTGGCTCATGCAATCTCCAATTGGGAGAGATACCTTTCAGGACAAATACCCTCACCCACCATAGGTGGCATGCTTCATCATATGGGTATCTCCTCTTAGTGGGAAGACCTAGTCCCACTAAGGGCTATTGCTTCTTCACTGAGAGGAAGGAGCACAGGGATGTTTTAAGATGTTTCTACACTATCAGGGATACTAAATCCCACAGATGAGTACTGGTGTAGTGAGGACACAGCGCAAAACAAAATGTAACAAGTGTGGTAGTGAGGTTAAAACTGCGTAGTAGGAACAAAACACATTTTAATAACTTGCTCCCACTGACAGGATTAAAAAGCAGTGCAAAAAGCAGTATGGATTTAAACTGCTTACTTATAAAGACGGTCCACATGTTTCAGCCTGGTCGATCTACAAAAAGTATCTAGGCTTTCGTCAGGACCTAAAAGGTATTGCTGCGGCCAAAGAAACAGAAATGTGTGTAATGATATAAAACCAGTAATTCTATCCTTTCTTTGTTCGGATTATACTGGATGTACCCAAAATTCTTGGCAAGCGGCCACACCTCAACCTGGCAGCAGCTCAGGGAAAGGGGGCCTGCTCTGTCCATCTGTACCCTGTCGCGGTACTGTGAGAAGAAGAAATGGAATAGATAGACAAAGCCAAGAAGCATATTAATAAAACAGTTTCAGCATTCCTCAAAGACTATAGAATGGGCTCAATCAACAACAATAACTTACACTTTGACATGGATGGAATGCATAAAAGAGATGGAGTTCACTTCATGGATGAAGGCAAAAGGGTGTTTCTGAACAACTTGAAACTCTGTATCCACTTTTATATGTAGACATCATATGCGCACAATAAACAAAACAGCTCTTCATAGAGCCACCCTCTTTACCAAAAACACGTTAATTTTAATTGTAAATCCTTTAAAAAAACAATATTGAATCCGCTGATCCATTGCAGATCAGCAAACTCAAAGCACACATTAAATTCAAAAGAGCACATTTAATATTTCTAGTACAGGGTTCTGAATGGGTCTCACTGTGGGTATAAGAGCGTCTACATGGGTATAATTTTAGGTGTGTAAGTGTCTCTATTCACATCTGAGTGGGTGTGAGTGCCTGTATTTGTATGTGAGTAGGTGTGAGAGTGACTATATGGGTATGTGAGAGGGTGTGAGAGTATTTGTATGGGTATGTGAGTGGGTATGGGAGTGTCTATATAGGTGTGTGAATGGGTATGAGCCACTGTATGAATAGGTTTGTGAAATCAATCAATCAATCAATCAATCAGGACATTTGTAGAGCGCGCTACTCACCCGTGAGGGTCTCAAGGCACTGGGGGGGAGCTGTTACTGCTCGAAGAGCCAGGTCTTGAGGTGCTTCCTGAAGGAGAGGTGGTCCTGGGTCAGTCGAAGGGTGGTGGGGAGGGAGTTCTACGTCTTAGTTGCCAGGTAGGAGAAAGATCTTCCTCCGGTGGTGGATCTGTGAATCCGTGGGACGGTGGCGAGGGCGAGGCTGGCGGAGCGGAGCTGGCGGGTAGGGGCGTAGAACGTGAGGCAGGTATTGAGGTATTCAGGGCCCGCATCGTGGAGAGCCTTGTGTGCGTGGGTGAGAAGTCTGAAGATGATCCTCTTGCTGACGGGGAGCCAGTGCAGGTCTCGCAGGTGAGCAGAAATGTGGCTGTGTCGGGGAAGGTCCAGGATGAGTCAAGCGGCTGCGTTCTGAATGCGCTGGAGTCTTTGCTGTTGTTTGGCGGTGGTCCCAGCGTAGAGGGCGTTCCCGTAGTCCAGTCGGCTGGTGACAAGGGCCTGGGTGACTGTCTTCCTGGTTCCAGTGGGGATCCACCGGAAGATCTTTCGGAGCATGCAGAGGGTGTTGAAGCAGGAAGATGTGACGGCGTTGACTTGCTTGGTCATCGTGAGGGAGGAATCAAGGATGAAACCCAGGTTGCGTGCGTGGTCCGTGTGTTTGGGAGCGGTGCCCAGAGCAGGGGGCCACCAGGAGCCGTCCCAGGCGGAGGGGGATGGTCCGAGGATCAGGACTTCCGTTTTGTCTGAGTTGAGTTTCAGACGGCTGAGCTTCATCCATTCCGCGACGTCTTTCATACCTTCCTAGAAGCTAGCTCTGGCGGTGGCGGGGTCGTTGGTGAGGGAGAGGATTAGTTGGGTGTTGTCGGCGTAGGAGATGATGTTGAGGTTGTGTTTGCGTGCGATGGCTGCGAGGGGGCTCATGTAGACGTTGAAGAGGGTGGGGCTGAGCGAGGAGCCTTGGGGTACGCCGCAGATGATCTCGGTGGCTGCAGCGCGGAAGGGCGGGATACGGACTCTCTGAGTTCTGTCGGAGAGGAAGGAGGTGATCCAATCCAGGGCCTTCCCTTGGATCCCTGCGTGGTGGAGGCGGGTGGTCAGGGTGCGATGGCAGACCGTGTCAAATGCGGCCGACAGGTCGAGGAGGATGAGGGCGGCAGTTTCACCATTGTCAAGCAGGGTCCTGATGTCATCGGTGGCTGCGATGAGGGCGGTCTCGGTGCTGTGGTTCGCTGGGAATCTGGACTGCGATGGGTCGAGGGAGCCATTCATCTCAAGGAAGGTGGTCAGCTGTTTGTTGACGGTTTTCTCAATGACTTTAGCGGGGAAGGGGAGGAGCGAGATGGGGCGGAAGTTCTTGAGGTCTGTGGGGTCTGCGGTGGGTTTCTTCAGGAGGGCGCTGATCTCTGCATGTTTCCAGCTCTCTGGGAATGTGGCGGACGTGAAGGAGTTGTTGATGATGTCCCGGAGATGGGGTGCGATGATGGAGTCGGCTTTGTTGAAGATGTGGTGTGGGCAGGGGTCGGCTGGGGAGCCGGAGTGGATGGAGTTCATCATGAGGGTGGTGTCGTCCGTGCTGTATGTCGGTGATCTTGCGGTGGAAGAACGTGGCGAGTGAGTCGTAGAGTTCTTGCGATGGTGTGATGTCGTTGTTGCTGGCGCTGGGGTTGGAGAGCTCTCTGACGATGCTGAAGAGTTATTTGCTGTTGAGGGTGTTGTTGTCCAGTCGGTCTCTGAATGATGTTCTTTTGGTGGTGCGGATCAGCTGGTGGTGTTTCCGGGTGGCGTTCTTGAGGGCTGTCATGTATTCTGTTGACTGGGCGTGGCGCCAGGCTTTCTCGAGGGTACCACAGGATTTCTTGCAGTCTTTGAGATCGTCGGTGAACCATGAGGCTTTCTTGCTGACGGGATTGCTCAGGGGGTTATTCAGTGGTGCAAGGGTGTCAGCGCAGTTGGTGATCCACTGTGTGAGGTTGCGGGCTGCTTCGTTGGGGTCCGTGGTGTTGGAGGGTTGGTTTTGGCTCAGGGAGGTGGTGAGCTGGTCGGTGGTGATCTTGCTCCAGCATCTACGGGGGGCTTGCTGCGGGCGGAGGCGAGTCGTGGTTTTCCTGAAGTTGAAATGGATGCAGCTGTGGTCGGTCCAGTGCAGTCTGGTGTCTTGGCTGAAGGAGATGTGGTTGCTTGAGGTGAGGATGGGGTCAAGCGTGTGGCCGGCATAGTGGGTGGGGGTGTTGACCAGTTGCTTGAGTCCGAGGTTGGCGAGGTTGTCTAGCAGGGTGGTGGTGTTGTTGTCCTTGTTGTTCTCCAGGTGGAAGTTGAGGTCTCCTAGGAGGATGTAGTCGGAGGAGGCGAGGGCGAGCGGGCTGATGAAGTCTGCGATGGCTTCGCTGAATTGTGTGCGTGGTCCCGGGGGTCTGTAGATGAGGGTTCCTCTGAGGGTGGTCCTGGGGTCGGTGTGTATCTGGAAGTGGAGGAGCTTGGCGGTGGTGAGGGTGTCGTCGGTGTTGGTCGTGACGCGGATGGTGTTTCTGTAGACGATGGCGATGCCACCTCCGGCTTGGTTGACGCGGTCCCTCCGGGTGATCTTGTAGCCGTCCAGGATGGCAATGGCTATGTCGGGGGATGAGGAGGCGTTCATCCAGGTTTCCGTGAGGAAGGGGACGTCTGGTGCTGTTGTGTCGAGGAGGTCCCAGAGTTCCTGTGGACGGAGCGGGTGTTGAGCAGGATGCACCTGAGGTGGTTGTTGTTGGTGCCTGTTCTGGAGGGCTCGGTGCAGGTCCGACGGCAGGTGAACTTGCAGGCGTGACAGGTGAAGGATCCATGGGTGCGTTTCGGGGTGGCTTGGTAGCAGGCTGGCTGTCGGTCGGTGTTGAGTGCGTGAAGGGCGGCGGCGTCGTATCTCCGTCGGGTGGGTTGGCTCTGGCGGGGGCCGGGGGGCCTGTCACTAGGCACGGTCCAGGCGCGGACGGGCGCAGACGGGCTTGCCTTTGGCGCGCCTTCGGCGCCCCAGCAGCATGCCCGCTGCGCGCGTCCACTGCGCTTCCGCGCGGCGCCCTCCATAAGAGGCGAAGTGGGAGGGAGGAGCAGCTGGGAGGCGGGAGCAGGTTGGCCTATGGGTGAGGGCACAGAAAAGAAAAGGGGCGGGGGGCGGGGTCGCGGGGAGCGGCGGCGGGAAGCGGGAGGTGGGCAGGAAAAATGAGCGGAGAGAGGTGGGAGAAAAATAAGCAGAACAACCAAGAAGCGCTAAAAAACCAGGTGCCAGGGGCACACCAGCGGCAACAGCAGAAGGGAAGACACTGGCACCAGGAGGAGCCGTGCGGCGTGGGGAGTGACCCGAGGTCTGAGAGTGTCTGTATGGGGGTAGGAGTGAGTGTGAGAGGGTCTGCATAGGTGTAAATGTGGGTGTGAGAGTCTCTGTATAGGTTTGTGAATGGATGTGACAGTGTCTCTATGGGTTTGTGAATGGGTACGACAGTGTCTGTATGGGTGTAAGTGTGAGAGGGTATGTATTTGTATGTGAGTTGGTGTGAAAGTGAATGTATGGGTGTAAGTGTGGCTGTGAGAGTCTCTGTATAGGTTTGTGAATAGGTGCAACAGTGTCTGTAGGGAAAGTGAATGGGTGTGACAGTGTCTGAATGGGTGTGTAAGTGGGTGTAAGAGTGTCTCTGTGTGTGTGACCGGGTGTGAGAGTATCTGTATGTGAATGTGTGCGAGAGTGTCTGTATGTGTATGTGAATGGGTGTGCCAGTGTCTGAATATGCGTAAGAGTGGGTGTGAGTGCTCATATAAATATTTGAGTGGGTGAGACAGTGTTTGTAAGGTTTTAATTATGTATGTAACCCTGTTTCTATACGTGTAAGAACAAGTGTAAAAGTATATATATATTTATACATATATTTATTTATTTAATAAAAAAAAAATTATTTGCATAAAATCCAAGATCCCTCACTGAGCTACATGTGGGGCCGCGCTGCACCCCACGAGGGGTTCTCTGAACTCGCATGTAGCATAAATTATTTTAGGGGCATTTACAATCCTAGTACACATGCTTTACCCTCTCTTTTAACACACACAATGGGTCAGGAAAGCTTTCACTTGGCCCCTTCAATTAGTATTCAAGCAATATTTCAGCCCCGAGGACCTTTTCCCCGAGATATAAAATGGCGGCTGCAATCTTGCTCTCAGGTTGCGGCCAGCCTATCAGATCCCTGCTGGGAAACATGGAACCATGGATATATATATATATATATATTCCTATGAACTTCGTAGACTTTCGCACGCGTTTGCAAACAACGAAGCACAGACCACCAGGTAATCCAGCAACTGCTTTATTCTTTTCTCCCCTCGACCTCTACAGCCATGACGCGTTTCAGCCCGGAAGGGCCTTGATCACATGACACGCTCTATCAGGTGGTTGGCTTTTTTATACCATTTTTTCTTTCTTGTTTTTTTTCTATTTTTTTTCAACCTTACTTTCACCAATGCTTTACCAGGTGTTTTAAAGTGCAAGTGCCTGAATAAATATATAAATAACAAACAATGACTGCAGGAAAAACATTTTGTGTCTAAACAAATGTTAAAACACATTAATAAATAATTAAAATGTTTGCAATTTGGGCAAATTGAATAAAAATAGCAACATACTCAATGATGACATTTTGGTCAAATACCATCGTTATAAGTTGTAATCGCGATGTTCTATGCATAAATGCGATAAACATGACTCAGCATCGACTGGTAGTTAATGAAGTAAGATAGGAGTTTCAATACTGCCTTGAGAAAACTTCAAAACACCTGTTCAAACAGTTCTGTCTGTAAGTTTGTGAATTACAATTGTTCAAATGCAAGATGTTACTTTTTAATTAACTGCAAGGGTTTCCTGTCATTGGTGTTTGAATAAAGTGCGTGTGCCAATTCCTCAGTAAAATCACTGAGTCAAAAATATTCTAAAAGTGATGTTGATAAAAATGTATAAAAGACCTATAAAATCCCACCCTAAGTGTAAAATAATACATTAATAAAAATTAGTGGTTTGGCGGCGGACATGTCTGATGGCTTTATAGCGTATAGTAACTGTTTATATTGGTGCAATACTTATGGTATTCAATAGACAAGTGTCAATAATTTAACATCACAAAAATAAATAGCCATTATAAACATGTATAAAGCTCTTCAGTTGCATTGAGGCCTCCGGGATGTTTAGTATCTAAATTCAAAATGTATTTTGTTTCCATGAGTCTTAATGCTTTTTGTCTGTCACCCCCTCTCTCGTTGTATGGAATTGAATCAATTAGAAAGTAGGTGAGGCCAGATGGAAATGCATTGTGTACCTCATTGAAATGTCTGGCTACTGGATAACCCGGGTCTCTGTTCTTGATGGCTCTTATATGTTGCAGTATTCGCTTATGGGCTTGTAGAATGGTACTGCCTATATATTTGAGACCACAAGGACATTCCAATACATATATCACATGGTCTGATTTGCAATTTAGAGCTTTGGTGATTGATTTTTCATCATCATTGAAAGGGGATGTGTAAGATGTCTGGTTAGAGCCATGTTTACATGCTTTACACACTTTGCATTTGAAAAAAACCTTTCTTTGGGCTAGCCAAGTACTTTTACTATTGCTAGAAGGATCATTTTGGACTAAAATGTCCTTCATAGATGAAGCCCTGCTGTATGTGATAGCTGTTTTTTTCGCCAAAGTCTGACCTATAATAGGGTCACTTAAAACCAGAGGCCAGTTTTTTGTGATCAATTTTTTTATTTCTTTTTCATGCTAAATTGGATAATAAATCTGAACGTGTCATCTTTTTCAATTGTCCTGTGCTTAGTGTCTGATTCGAGCAAACTTTCTCTGGACTTGCTTCTACTTTTGAGGATGGCTGTATCTAGACATCTAGTAGTGTAGCCCCTTTCCTGGAATCTTTTTTTGCTATTATCTTGTTCCTTGATGAGGTCTGTGTCATTGCTGCAGATTCGTCTCAATCTAAGCATCTCACCATAGGGAATACTGTTGATGAGATGTCCAGGATGAGAGCTGCCTGCATGTAAGGTGGTGTTCCCTGCCATCTGCTTTCTGTGCAATCTGGTCTCCATTCTGCCCTCTTGTATGTAAACTTCTACATCTAGAAAGTTTACACTTGTATCGCTGATGGATGCCGTGAATTCAAGGTTTAGCAAATTTTTGTTTAACTGGCTAAGGAACTCCTCTGCTTCTGTCTTTGACCCCTCCCAGATTATAAATAGGTCATCTATGTATCTCCACCAAACTTTGATGTTTTTGGTTACATACATCGTATACTGATTGGGTAGGACCAGCTCTTCCCACCAACCCATGTGGAGACAGGCATAGCTGGGGGAAAAGCTGGCCCCCATTGCTACACCTCGCAATTGTTGGTAAAGGATGTTTTGGAACAAGAAATCGTTTTTTAAACAAAATTCTGCCATATTGACAATCATGGTGTTGTGTTGGCTATATTGAGGTCCTCTTTTTGCCAAATAAAATTAAATACCTTTCAATCCATCTCTGTGATTAATTGACGTGTACAGAGATGTCACATCTAGTGTTATCAATAAATTGTTGTCCTGCCATGAATGTTTCAAAAGTTTAACCAAAAAGTCACTGGTATCTTTGATGTATGATGATAGGCCCTGAACATGTTCTTGCAAAAAATAGTCTACATATTTTGAAGTGTTTTCCAATAGACTATTGCGCGCTGAAATGATAGCCCTGCCAGGTGGTTGTAGAGCGTTCTTATGAATTTTGGGAATGAAATATAAAATTGGGACTACTGGGTGGTCATTTTTTTAAAATTTAAATTCGCCCGCCGTCAGGAGACCCATGTTTTTCCATCCTCTCAGATTTAACATATATTCATTAGTTACATTCTGTAAGGTTGGATAGTCACTCCGTTGATAACACTTGTTGTCTTTAAGTTGTTTCATGGCTTCAGCAATGTAGTCACTTTTCTTCCAAAGAACAACATTTCCACCTTTGTCTGCATTCCTTATGACAATGTCAGAGTTCATTTTCAATTTAGTCATTAAAGCGTAGAATTGGATTTCTTGTTTGTTAGATTTTAATTTTTTGTTTTTTTTAATTTTGTGATTTAAGTCTTTCAAACCATTGGGGACATTATCATGAAAATTGTCTATTGCATCCTTAATCGTTAATGGATGGAAGATAGAGCGTGGTTTCTGTCGTCTCCTTCCTGGTTTGTTGGCATGGTAGGACTAGAAATCGAAATTGCATTTTCATCTAAAAGTTCTTCATCTCAGTTAGGAAGCCAGTGTCAGATTGGGTTAGGGAATTGGAGGTTGTTCCTGTTGCGATATCAGATGGTTGAGTATCCTTTGTGTTGTAACTGTCCTTGCTTTCCTGCAGTTGTGCTTGGTGAAAATGTTTTTTTAATTTCAACTTTCTGATGCTTTTGTATATATCGAGTCGCGTGGTGGCATAGTTGAAAGAACTAACCGGGCAGAAACAGAGACCCAATGAGAGAAGTTGTTGTTCAGCTTTGTTTAATATAGTATCTGTAAGATTGACCACTGAGGGGGAGGTTTCGCTGCTGGTTTTGTCTAGCGTCGCCAGATTTTCTTTTGTTGCCTCATTTGTCTTGTCGTGCTGTTGGTGTTTGATTTTGCTTGCCCGCCTTCTTTCGCGGCGTGTGATTGTGCTTCTTGTGTTTTGTTGTATTGTGGTCTTGGGCGCAGGGTTTGCCTGCGCTCTTCCACTAAAAAATCCACTTAATCAGCCAACGAGAGAGATGCTGGCATCTGCCGCAGCAATTGATTGCTTGATTCAATCTCCGTCTCGCTTTCTGGAGCTGAACTGAGTTCAGAGTTTGAAGATATTCCCTCCACACTGGGTTCCGTAGTTGGAATTCTTTTATCACTTTGCCCACCCTTGAATTTTGAGACTTTTAACGAATCATATTTTTTGGCGAAAGTGAAGATTCTACCGCTCTCGTAATCGGTGCGGTCTCTGTGAAATTTGTAAGCTTTCCGTTCCCCAATAGTATCTTCCTCTCTTTTAAGGCGCTTTTTCATTTCGTCTTCTAGTTTGGTAATATCCTCAATTGTGCCCATGCCTTGTATTACTATATTCAACTTGTCTATTTGTTCCAATAACTTGCCTCTGACTTTTTCCGCATATTTGACTAATATAAGCATAAGTCGGCGTGAAGAATCAAGGTTGGCCTCAGCCCACTCTCTCATCATGTCTCTATCTGGGTCCTCGTAGCTTGGTGCCAGTAAAATCCTCAAGCCCCGGGGTGCCCTGCCGACATCAACATACCGTTGAAGAGATTTGGCCTCCCACCACTTTTGTTTGTTCGTTTTTCATTAGTTTTTCTAATATTTTGAATTTGTCCTTTAAACTGATATTGCGAGGCCCCACAAGTGTATTATGGGATATTGAGTCCACTGTTGGTCGTTTAGCATCATCAAACATATCGGCCGCCGCCGCCTCCCGTTCTCTGAGCGTGTCAGCTGTCATGGTCGTTGTTTGGGAAAGCATACAGAGCAAGCCAGTTACCTGCCAATTGCGGGTAGATTGAAATAGATCCTCTTATGCAACAACGGCAGATTATCCCCACACCTGAAGTTCACTGTATTGACATGCAGCACTTTGATCTGTTACGCTATGTTTTTTTAAATACTTTTTTATCACCATTTTTTTAACTTTTCAATTAATTCTTTTAAAAATTGAAACATATTATTTGTTTTTATTGTTTTTTTAAAATTGTAATTTTTAAAAAATATATTTTTTGATATTTTTAAAAATATTTTTAAACTATATTTTCAAAACTTTATTTTTATCCATTTTTTTCTGGGAGTCGCGCACCCTATGCGCACCGTTCTCGATCCCTGCGCGAAAGCATCTGCGTACAGTATGCGTTGGGTACTTGTTTGGTGCGCGATTGCAATGCGACCGGTATGCGACTCTAAGCCTATACGTGACACGTACGATGCACGTTACGCGATGCTTGCACGCTTCTGCGATACTTCATGTGCATGTATGACGCGGTGGGTGCGTGAATCCCACAAAATATTTTACATTTAAAAAAAATATATATATGTTTTTCATGTCAATATTAATTGAAGACAAACTCTAAACTACTCATAAAAGTAATATATTTTTACTTGTAATCCAATATTCCTTTTAAATTCAATTTCACGGATGCGCGCTGGGTGCGTGCTGCCTATGCGCACGGTGCGTGGATCCCATGTGACCTGAAAAAAAGAGATTTGATTGGTTCTACACTTCCTGTTCTAACTATTGAAAGACCCCACCCATTTCAATCATTCTTCTTAGACCTCCTTTGGAGGAGCATCTCTCTGCTGAGAAGAACTTTTTTTGGCTAAGTTTACACTTAGTTCAAACTTTTTTGCAAAACAATGGCTTCAGGGCAGGAGGCATCTCCAGCATCTCAACATTCTTCTGGAGATGAATTTCTAGTTGAAGCACCACGCCTGGAAAGATATTCATTTACATTTACATTTACATTTACATTTACATTTCATCTATCGTCTGGAAATGTTTTACTTTTCCAGAGGGGCAATCCAAGACCAATGCCACCAAAGTGACATGCAAGATATGTCAAAGAGTGCTCCCCCGTGGCGATCCAGCAAAGAAGTACTCATGTGTTACAGCCAGCATGAAAAAACATCTGAAAACCATGCATCCAGTAAACCTGGCACGTGAAGAGTGCCGAAGAATGAGAGTTCTTCCTGGACCTTCACAAACATCACAGCCAAATACTTCTCGCGTGCATCCATCGGACCAACACCTGGACATCCGTCCTCAGTTTGCCACACTGAAAGTCCTCTGCTTGAAGTGTAATGCAGTGCTATGCTACGGAGAGCAATCTATTGACTTAATTTGCAGGATGCAAGAAAGCCATCATTGTTGGTTTTTATTTGTTTTTTTTCCCCTGAAGTTCATTGTTTTGTTCCTCCAGTTCAGTTTTTTCCTTTAGTTTCCAGAAACCCCCCCCCCCAAAAATAATACAAAAGAAAAAAGAAGAAAAAAAAAGTTATTGTAAAAACTAACTTTTCTGGTTTAAAAAAAGAGCTATATTTGTATGTTAGTGTGTGAAAGTTTAGATGAATGTATGTGTAGTGCATAATTTACTGAACAAATGCATTAGTAGAGTATGGTGAATGTATAAGTGCAGAACTATGAGGAAGTGCTGCATCATCATACAGTAACCTCTTTAACTGCAGTGTGCTGTAGTACTTCCAAAGCACAGGGATGCAACATTATGTGCATAAATATGTTGCAAATCTATGCTTCTCTCTGCACGGCTGCTTAACCTGCAGCCATGTGGTGACACAGGCACCCTTGCACCATGGTGCAAGGATATCTGTGTCATGTGCTGTTTGTTTTTGTGCAGGAAGACACACCTTCCTGCACAAAAACAATCAGAAAACGCATTTTTCTCCTTCAATGTATGCTGAACATTTTAGCATGCATTGAAGATTTAAAAATGAGGAGAAATGAAAACAATTCTCCTTGTTGTGCTTTCATACACCAATTGGAGAATGGTGCAGCATTCACACACATATCGAGATTTATGATTTCTGATAAATCTGGAGATGTGTCTTGTTCTATGAGTATTCAGTGCAATCATGCACAACAACACTTATAGAACACCCTTTCAACGCAAAGTGATGTGTATGATGAAGTTGTATTTACATGGAGTAGAAAAAGGACACAGAGTGCCTTTTCCTCTTTTTGTAAATATGAAAGAGTGTCTTGCGCAATAACTATGTTACAAAAAGTGACATATTTCTGTTTTTAAAATTGCTTGCGAATGATAGAAGGTAAGCACAGAGTTTTGTCTGCAAAGACGCTCAAAGAAGAATGATTGAAATGATTGCGGTCCTTCAATAGGTACAATGGGAAATATTATGAACCACTCAAATCTTTTTTTTTGGAGGTCACATGATATCCGATAACAGAGAGATTTCAAATCTACATAGGTATAAACAGAGTGTTTTTTAAAACGTGTTCAAACTCTGTAGGTTTTTGCAGATCTGCCCATTCTGCATATTAATACTTAGTTAAACTTACCTTCACAGTAATAGAAATTTAAAATGGTATACATTTTTTTCAGATTTTTTTTGCAATGTAAATTGATGTAAATTGCTTATTTTAAAATTAGGATCTGTGAAAGAAAAGAAAAAATAGTTACAACAGGTAATAATACATTTTTTACAACACAGCATAATTTCAACAAAGTAATTTGTTTGCCTTTTTTGCTGGTCTCAGAATATATTGAATTTCACTACAAATAGTGATTTCAATCGTACTCATCACTTAACAGCGGGCAAAAAAAAAACAATCAAAAAGATTGTTTAAAAAAACCCAACATGCTATTCTCAGTAAAATACCAGAAAATACAAACCACACATATATGAAATGCCTATGGCTAACAACATTTTATAACTTTAACTCATAAAAACTGTAAATCTTGTCGCTTTAAAATATTCACCGAGTCAATGAGCACAAAAAAGTCCATAATTCAAACATATACCTTTCCTTGAGGCCAAATGGTATTTTTGCACTCCTTTTATGTAAATTGTCCAATGGTAGTCCTATTAAATTATAATAATAAATTCCTCAGAGAGTGAATTATCTTCCTAAAACTTTGACTTTAAAAATATTAGGTAGGAATTTGGTAATTCCCTAGGCAAACATTGTTTGAAAACCAACTGGGAATCATTACAAAGTGTCCAGCCTTTGTCACATTTTGGATAGGCAGTGTAATGTCCAGATGTGGTGGAAGGACCATCATGGAAAATTATTGCAATTGCTACAAAAGTCCTTCCTGATATTGATAGTTGTGATGCTAGAAATTGCTTTATTAAAGTATCCAATTTTCTTCCATCAGCTGTACAACGTTGCATCATTAAAATTATGTATTATTCATATTTTGTTAAAAAATAATGTGGATAACATTTCTGATTTACATTGGCTACACTCCATGTTTTGATTTGGACCTTTAACTAATTTATTGAAAGACACTGATTTACAGTCTGGTAATGTTAAATACACAAATCTTTCAGTGTCTACATTAGTGGTACATGTATACAGGCAATTTTCACAATGATGTTCCCATTTGTAAGAAAGGCCAAAAATATTTTCTATTTCTACACCTTCATTTTCAAAAATGGTAAGCATATACATTAAAAAATCCTGAGCATCTTGTTGGATATTTTGTGTAAATTGTGTAGAACCAGAACACACATCCAAAAGATTACGAACATCTGAAACAGATTGTATTTTACTTGTATCTGTTGTCAATTTTTCATAAACAGAATGCAACAGAGAACAATATCTTTTTTGCCGATTCTGCATAATCTGTTCTTGCAAACCTTCAAGATAAAAAACAACATTGATCACTACATTAGCATAGCAGTTGACACCTGAACTATTTTCAAACTGATAACCAACAATCTCTTCAACAGTGTCCGATTTCTTTTTACTTGCAATCACAACATTATTCTCGACACCTTCAGAACAGATATTCTCAAACCTTCTTTTTCGACCAACCACCCACTTTTCAAATACAGGATATTGATCTAAATTTGGAGCATACACCCTTCTTAACCTATTATACTCTTTTACACAGTTTGCATCTGCAGTAACCTTTGTCTCATCAAAATCAATCAAAAACAAACCAGATAATGTTCTGACTCACGACAAAGCAACATATGCTATACCCTCTTTAAATTTAAATACGGTAGATCCAATGTTCACCAATGCATTGTCTACACTTAATCCTTGAGATTTATGAATAGTCACTGCATATGCCAGAGAAAATGGAAATTGTTTCCTACGGACATATAGATCTTTAATAAGCAAAAAACGAACTGAACAACAACCAATTTCTTTAACTTCTTCAATCTGGTCAAATTTAATTTTTAAAAATTCAATTCCTTCTTTTTTCTGATAATTAACAAAATCCACCACTTTACCCATTGCTCCATTAACTAAACCTTTTTCTACATCCAAATTACGCCTTAAAATTACCCGACAGTTTACACATGCATATAGTGTCTTTTCTAAACGAGCTGTTTTAGATATTGTTTTTTTCTAAAGAATCCAGTTTTGTTTTCAACTTTCCCGTCAAAATAATAGTGATTCCTTCATGCTCTATTTTATCGATGGCTTCCATTTTTATAATTTCTTCATTTTCCAGTTTCAATAGTTCTTTGTTGAATATGGAACACTTGCGCAGTGTTGGCATTAAGCAGATCACTGATTTATTTTCTTCAATTTTCATGTACACTTTTGCAGGAACTACATTTTCATTTAGAAACACATTGCAAAGTAATCGACTCTCCAAAGCTTGTTTGCCATGTTCTGTAAGAATTCCAATTCTTATATCTTGAAGAATACTCCCATATTCAGCATCATTTGCCTGTCGCATATTTGTTGTCAGTTCTTTGTATTCAAAATAAGTCCAAATATTCACATTACCAACACTACCAAGAGACTTTCGGGTATCTTCATGTGCAAGTGTTTTAAATACCGGTTGTCCTTTTACTGGAGTCAGTTGCAGTAGATCTCCAAAAACTATGACGTGTTTTCCTCCAAATAACACGTCATACTCTGTTTTAAGAATTTGCTGCAAGCATCAAGTTTGAGACCATGTTCACCTCATCAATAATGAGAAGTTTCATTTTCTTCAGGACTCTTGAAACTTCACAAAAAGCTTCTCCAGATAGCTTGTGGTATTCCAATTTGTTCTCATGCTCTACTGGTAGCATTAGTAAACGATGTAAAGTAATTCCTTTAATGTTATGTGCTGCCAAGCCAGTTGGAGCAGTGACAACACAAGACAAATGCGACTCAGTTGTTTTCTGCAGATAACTTGTAATTACTTTAATTAAGAAACTTTTTCCTGTTCCAGCATGACCACTCACATACATTCGGATAGTTTGAAATGATGTACATGTGTGGAGAGGTGTGGTGCAGCGGCCAGGGCAGCTGACTTCGGAGCACAGGGTTCACGGTTTGATCCCCGGCTCTGGCGGCAGCTCAGCTCAGCAGCGTGTGACTCTGGGCAATAGCTCACTTAATTTCCACTACTGCCCCCAGCGCCTTGAGACACGTAAGAGTGAGTAGCTGCGCTATATAAAAACGGACTTACACCCTTTCTTTTCATGAAGTAATCCATGGTCAATGTACTCTTTCACTTGTTGATATATTTGTTTCTGTTCAACATTTAGTTGTTCTTCCAAGTTTCCTAACTGTATTACATCTTCTTGAGCTGGTGTCAGGGTCAAGATGACGTATCCTGAAGTGCTTGCAGAGGAACAGAGATGCTGGTTCCCAACACCCACTACGCGGCAGCCAGAGTTCCAGTAATATTCACCTGGACTCTGTAACTACCCCGCAGGGGGAAGGGGGAAGTGGATAAAATAATAAACAAAGAAGAGACTGGTCCTGAAACTCCGGTTCTTCACTATTCTCCTCAGCTTCTTCTTATTGCTGTTGCCAGCTCTTGTAAATGAGAACCTTGAAACAAAACACGACACAATAACTTTCTATTCCCTTCGACTTCTAACACTCTCTATGTGTTAACACCTACCCTGGGTTTCAAGCACTGTGCCCCTCTTCTGTATGTCAGTCTTGTTGTGTGGTGTTTCTTTTTCAATTCTTTTCTGTGGGTCTGGACTCTCCCTTCCGACTCTCCTTCCTATAAAACAACTTTCTATTAATTCTTTCTCTTGCCCTTTTACCCTTTCTAAATTGTTTTCTTAACTTGAAAATAATTATTTTTTGGCTTACTTCTAGAGTGGAATAATTCTTGCTTGTCCTCTTCTTCTGTGTATTCGTCTAGCAGAGTTATACTCTCACACTATACTGTTTTAGTCCTAAACTTGTCTTTCCCTTACTTTTCCTAATTTCTAGTTATCTTGTACTAGAGAACGGTGGTGAGTATATTTATTGTATTGTTTTTCTTCAACTCTAATTAACTGCACATTAATCTTTCTTCTCAGGGTGAATTTCTGATAACTAGAGTTATCAGGTACGTTTTCTGTGCAATCTTTTCTGTCATATACTTTTCCCATTCATCTCTCATGCCTCTCAAATGTACTTAGCTTCGGTCTTCTTTTTTCTGTCACAGGATGGCGCCAAAAGACCTCCGACTATCTGCTCGGGAAACACGGAGATGTATTGGAAGTCTTCTCGAAGGTAGGAGAGAATTTCGTCGTCTTTTCTGTCTCTGTAAATCTTTCTGAAAATCTCTTCAGTTATTTTCTCGAAATGTGAAGGGTTTCTGACTTGGAAAACTATTCTATAGCCCTGGCGCTAACTAACTAACTCTAATTCTATTCTCTCAACTCTTTCCTCAGGAACTCTAATGTCAAGCTGCTACTCTCTGAATCTCCTCAGTGAAGTGCGTCGTCCTCTAGGAGCGCGCGCCTCTCCTAACCTCGGAACACCTGTGGGGAGAAAGACTAGACTGCCGCTATGCTTCCAGCGCGGCCGCCATCTTGGAATTCCTCTTTCTTTGTAGTTCAGTCCATGAATTGTTCTTTGCCCTTCTGTTCAGTCCTGGGCAGCAGAAAGACCCCAACGTTGCCCCCATTACCGCCTCTTCGTCCTCTGGAGGCCTGACAGCTGGATACATTGCTGTTTCCACCTCATTCATGGCAGTCGCTGCTTCATTTTCAACAATTGGTTGTCCAAGTGGATCTTGACTCAGTGCAGAAGAACTTTGACTGTCTTGAGAACTGTCTCTAGCAAACTCATCTGCAATTGTAGCTTCTTGATCAATTTCATCATTCAACATTTTCACATAATTTGCAAAAGCACTGCATTGTATGCTATCTTTACAAGCATTCAATTAATCCTCATAGCTCTGAAAATCTCCAAGTAATTCCAATTCTGAACGCCACAGTTTGAACATTTGCAAAAGGGCTAAATAGTAAAATTCCCTTTTGTCAGCAGTGTCGCAACTCAGTTTCCTGTGATTAATTAAATTTCCTTTCCTTTGTTTCAGCAGACATCCTTCGGAACCAATCACTGCATATTTTCCATCATTGATGTTCTCTGTAGTATTCCGTTTAAAAGTGTATTTTTGCAGCACTTCATAGAGACACATATTCTCAAAATGATGACTCCTATTTGGGTAATATGTGTCCAACATATTAGTTTTCAAAATATCTGTACTTTCTGGTTCTTTTTCTGCTAAATATTAAATTTCTTGAACAGATTTCAGTAACCGATTTCGCATTCCTGCAAGACGTAGACTCACCCAAATGATTCTTCTACTTTTGGGATATAGACTTGCAGATGATAACCGATCTGAACATTCATATGCTCCAATTTCACGATGCGATAACATCTTCAAACTGAAACTGTATAATTTCTTACTTAGAGTCTTCTAGTGAGAAATCTCTTTCCACATTTCTTTCAATTCAGTCTTTTCTGATTTAGTAATGTAGGACGTTACATATCGAGCAACAGCAATGGAATTGTCCGCAACATACTGTATTCATGTTAGCGTTCCACATGGATGAAATAACTGGATTGTAGTCATTTATGTATTTCGATTCTTCGCTTCTTCTTAATGTTGTAGGTATTTTTCGGAGACTTTCTTGTGATGGTTTGTCGCATAGCTGACATAAAACTGTTCACTCTTCCTTTGAATAATACAGGACGTGGAAATCCAAAACGACATTTGGTATAGAACTTATCCTTTGACTTGTACTTTCGTCGACAGTATTTTCCACACCTATGGCTTTGGAATCGTAAGACTTGTTGTTTTAAGTTTTTATCTTCTCTGCTATTGGGTACAGCACATGTGGCATAATCTTCAATGAAAGACAAAACAGTTTCATCTGAATCTGTTCCAAATTTGGGGGCGTCCTTGATCCATACCAACATATGTATATGAGGAGCACCTCTTGCTTGATACTCCTTTCTCCAAAAGAAATCCCCAACTTCTCCAAGAGGAGGATTCTTTTTTTTGCAGATGAAAGACATCATAGCTTCAAATCTATGATTGAAATATCTGCATACATTAACAGGATCCAAGGAGCACAATTCTCCCGGTGTATTGTATTCAATATTTTTTATATTGGAATTTGCCTCTCGAAGAAATTCAAGTAAATCGTCCCAAGCATACTCAGCACAGCTTAGTGTAACAAACCATGTAGGAGTTCCCAAGTTCCGTAGCATACATTTCAGTTCTCCATGACGACGGTGCCAATATTCATTAGTCCCACCCTGACATGCCATCAGATTAATCAAATGAGATTCTAAATGATCATCTCTCTGATGCACTTATCCATAAAATCCTTTGCAGTTACATTTTGCAGATGCATTCCAGTTTTTAAATGTGATTTACTGCATATGAAAGTCCTGACAAGTCACTTTCAAACAGAAGATGAAACATATAAGGGATACATTGTCGAAATCTTGGATCTTCTGCATATAATCTTGTTGTCCGATATTCAGATGCAGGAATCTGCACAGGACGTTCATCATATCGTCCACCTTTTCCTATTGGAAACAACTGCGGGAAACAACGAGCTTCCAAGCTCTCTTCCCATACACTCATGGGACTTCCTGTTGCTTTTTTCATTTGAAACAACTCAATCGTATTCCGCATCACCTCTTTGGAATGAAGTGAATGTACATTGTAATGTTCATAGATTTCTTCACATCTGGACATGTCCACTTTTTCTATTTGTCCACTTAATGTTTCAGTATCTTCTGCTAAATCTATTTCTTATTCTCCTAAAAACACATTTCTATAGCACTCATGATTTTTTAACAGATACAATGATGCCTTTTGCACTTTTCTAACATCCACTAACTAGAATGACTAGTGGCTCATTTTCTGCATGGTCTACACCAATAGTTTCAATATTTTTCCTTAAATCTAACAGTAAATACACAACTCTTCCTTTCAATCCTCTTTGCAACTCTGATGGAGGTAATTTACCTGTTTTAGGCTCCACACGAACAATAGCCTGAAACGAGTGAACACATTGAATGAGAATAGACTCATACGTATTTAAATCTATCAGCTCTGGAGGAATAGCAGCCAACTGTAGATTATTATGAACAGCTCTAGGTGGCATTTTATTCTCATCTAATTTGTTATAACAATATTTGCAAATACGCTGCTCAGATCCCAAATCAAAACAATCCTCTACCAACAAATAAATTCCATCCACTTATCATTATCTTCTATTTCACTTTTTTTTTTTTTAACAACACTTTTTATTAATCAAGAAGGCAAGGGCTGCAGGCCCCTGACAAACCAGGGGAACTGCCACATAGTAAATAGCAACATCTCTTGACATTTTGTCATATAGAGGAACAATGGAGAGCTATTCATACATCATCTATGAAGAAACCTCCCCCCCTCCCTTCCCAATGCCCAACCCCCTCCCCCCGACCGCACCACCGCCAGACACCACCAGAACCATCTCTATACAAGTAGTACTCAGTACCATGCTTGGCATTCAAGTAGGCCCCAAATCTCCATCCGTAGGGACCGGTGCAAGGAAAATGCCCCTATAATCAGCCCACCGCTTCCAGATCTTGAAGTGTTTCCGAGGACACCCACGCGCCCTAAAGATCGGTAACTCCAGACCCATATTGAAATCCAGACCTCGTTTCCAAACATTGAGAGAGGGAGCCACCGGGGCTTTCCACGCCCGAGCTAGATCCCGCTTGGCTGTCGTTAGACCCAGAAGCAGCAAGTGGCGCTTATAAATATTACCCCCAATATCAGCCATAACATGGAGCAACGCCAATCGGGGGTCTACAGGGAGATCCCAGCCCAACACTTCTGATAAGCACCCTAACACTCTCCCCCAAAACCGATACACTGCAGGGCAGTGCCAGACCGTGTGCACCAAAGACCCCACCTCTCGCCCAGGCGGTCCGGGGAGGCAATAAGACCCGGCCGCCACAGCCGCTGTCGCGTGTAATAGGTCCTGTGCAAATACCAAAATTGGACGAGACGCAGGCGGATCCCTATACAAGCCTCACGGGGGAGGCCAGCGCCTCCCTCCAATCCGTCTCGTCCAATGGCCCGACATCCGTCTCCCACCGTTCACGCAGACCCTGCAGGGACGGGGCACTATGAATCACCAAGGACCGATATATTTTAGAAACTTTCTTCTCCTGGAGATCCCCCATAAACACCTGAGCCTCAAGGGGACTGAATTCAGGGATGAATCGAAGACCCTCCAGTCTAGGGGCGAGGGCGTGGCACAGTTGGAGGTATTTAAAGAACTGCGTCCGTGGCATTTGATACTCATGCTGTAAGACCTCAAAGGATTTCATCACACAGCCCTGAACCACCGATCCCAACGTAGAGATACCAATTCTGTCATAGTCCCTAAAACCAGAGAGTGTCGCCAACAGGGGGAGCAGCCTGTTCTGCCACAACGGGGTCTCCCGGGTAAGCCTACCCCACCAGCCAATATGACGTAGAGCCCGGCTCCACACCCGAAACACCACTTGAGTGACTGGTGGCAGTGCCTCCCACAACGCAGTCACGTAGAGTAGGGTATGTACTGTATGTGGGTCCATGAGGCACCTCTCCACTGCATACACCGGGTCCCCCCTATCTTCATACCACCATTCGGTGAGGACCAATAAATGGGAGGCGTAATAATAGGATAAGATATCGGAGGTAGCCAGTCCCCCATCGCACACGGACAAAAAACAAACCTTCAGCAATACCCTGGCCAAACCCCCTTCCCACAGAAAGTGACTCAGCACCGCATTGACCTTCCGAAACCAACTGAGAGGAATCTCATAGGGGTGGTTTTGGAGCTGGTAGAGAAGTCGAGGCAGCGCCACCATCTTAAAGATGGCAGAGCGGCCACAAATGGTGAGAGGCATACGCGCCCAGAGCTTAACATCACGACATGCTTTCTCCCATACCGGCACCACATTGCGCTCCCAGGCGATCGTCAGTACGTCGGAAAGAAAGACCCCCAGATATTGCAGCCCTCCAGCCGCAATCCGCAGAGATGCCGTCCACTCACCCTGTATGTCTCGACCGCCCAGCACCCACAGGGTGGATTTCCTCGGGTTAATGTATAGCCCGGACGTCTCCCCAAAGACCTGCATCATGCGGAGCAGCCGCGGTCCGGTTCTACCGAGATCCGACAGGAAGAACAACACATCGTCGGCATATAGAGCAATGCGATCCGAGATTCCATGTTCCCACTCAAACCCCGTGTATTGCGCATCCATACGGACCCAAGCGGCCAGCGGCTCCATGGCTAGGGTAAATAGGTATGGCGACAGGGGGCAACCCTGTCGCGTCCCCCGGTTCACCGGGAATCGTGCCGAGGTCGCCCCTGCCACCCGAACCAAGGCTGTAAGATCGGTATACAAAAGTGTTAAATAGGATAAGAAGCGCGGCCCCAGATTTAACCGTTGCAGCAAGGCAAAGAGATAGCGCCAACTAAGAGAGTCAAAAGCTCTATCTATGTCGGCCTAAAGGAGAGCCGCCTGAGCCTCACGCCGCTGGACCGCAGCTATCGCCACATGTGCACGCCGGATGTTGTGACGCGTTGCCCTATGTGGCATAAACCCGGCTTGGTCCGGGTGGACCAGGGTAGGAATATAAGGCAGGAGCCGGTTGGCCAGAATCTTCGCCTCCACATTCAGAAGTGAAATCGGCCGATAAGAGGCATGTTATTCAGAAGGACGGCCCGGCTTGTGGAATACGACAATGTCTGCGTGGCACCACCGCATGATAATGGGGCCCCAGTTGCATAAAGTATTTCCTGAAGAACTCACTCAGGAACCCATTCAGGCCCGGGGCCTTCCCGACGGACAAGCTCCCCAGCGCCGTCCCCAACTCATCCACCGTGAGTGGGCGGTCCAAGTCTGCACGCGCCTCATCTGAAAGGGCTCTAGAGGGAAGATCATCAAGGAACCGATCCACAAGCCCCCCGGGTATGGTCTCCCGCCGTTTGTACAACTCCACATAGTATGCTGCGAAGCTGTCCGCTAAGGCGCCAGGGTCAGTCAGCACACGGCCCTCTCTATCTGTGATCCCCGGGAGGGTCTGTGCATGATACTGCCCCTGACACAGCCTGTAAAGCATGGTCCCCGATTTGTCTCCCCACTGACAAACCCGACTTCTCGTAGCTAACCACGCCTGCCTCGCCTCGTCCAGCAGGAGCGAGGCATATGTTTGCTGCGCATATTGCAACTGACACCGCGTGGCCCCACCTGACTCCCCCTGGCTGCTGCTCTCAAGCTCCCTAATCTCTCCCTCCGCCCGAACCAATCCCGCGTCACACGCTTGGCGGGCCGCCGCACTATATGAGATGTCAACTCCCCGCAGCGTAGGTTTCCAAGCTTCCCATAAGATATCAACTCCCGACACCGAGGCCACGTTCCGGGCCCAGTAAAGATCCAAAGCCTCCGTCATGCGGGCGCAGTAGTCTTCCTGCCGAAGATGCCAGCCCCAAAGGCGCCAGTGAAATTGCCCACTGACCCCCCCTAGCCGCAGACGAAGTGATACAGGGGAATGATCCGCTCCACCCCCCGTGTCACCGCGGCCCCCGAGAGGAAAATGTAGTCCAACCGAGAGAACGACCCATGAACGGCAGAAAGATAAGTATATGCCCGTGTATTCCAATTAAGCCGCCGCCATGCATCCACCCAAATGAGGCCGTCGGCAAGCGCCTGTAGCTTGGTTGGTCGATCATCGCCTCGCATACCACTCCCCGAACAGCGATCCCGCGACACCACCATAACGTCATTCCAATCGCCGCCCACTATACCTTCCGCCAACGGCATCTCTGCCCACACACTCATGATCTTTTCGGCCAGGGTCCATGAAAAGGGGGGTGGGGCATACACGCTTCCGAAGATCACTACTTCCGCCCCAATCTTTCCTTGCACAAAAACATACCGCCCTTGCGTATCCGCCCACAAGCGAGTGTGTGAATATCGGACCCGTTTATGAATGAGAATGGCTACCCCTCGGGAACCCCTAGTGAACCCAGAGTGAAAGACCTGCAGGTACCCGTATCTTTGAAGGCAGGGAGCCTTAGTACCCAGGAGATGCGTTTCTTGCAAAAACAGTACATCCGCCGACGCCCGTTTGGCATACTGCAGAACCGCCCCCATTTAATCTTATCAAGCAGGCCGCAAACGTTCCACCTCAGAACTCAGAGCACCGCCGGTCTCCCATCCACCCTAGTAATTGTATCAGCCATGATCAGTCAATGGACTCCACTGAGCCTCCTCCAAAAGCAACTTAATTCCACCCTCCTCTGGCAGCTCCCACAGGCGTGCGCGGTCCAACAAACCCCATAACCCCAACAACAACATTGCCAACCCCTCCCAACCCCCCACCCCATACCTCAAAACCACTGAAGTATCTGTCGCGGTGGATAGCATCGCAAGACCCCAACCATGGATCCCCGACCCCCCACCAATGGATCCCCAACTCAACCCCACCAACAAGTCGCAGGTGACTACCCCGCCCGCAAAATGCTACAGCGGCACCTGCCCGTTACGTACTTTCCCGACCCAGGCCCCCCCCCTTCCCCACACACACAGCATCAAGTAAGACACATGGTGCACAGTATGATAAAGTCCCCCGCCAATGCGGCAGCAGCAATCAAGGAGTGGAAGGTGGACGCCCAGCAGCTCTCCCAGCTCCAGGCTGCACTCCACCAGATTTAGAGCGGCGGCACGACCTGGACCGCCGGCCCCGTCCACCCCTCTGCCGACCTCCAGGCCTAGCTGTCCCATCGTGCGAGGAGGTGGATCCACCGCCAGGGGGAGTGTGACAACGAAGTTGTACAGTTTCATCTGTCCATTTAAACACCTCCTCGGGCGTATCAAAGAACAAGGTCTGGGATTTGTACACCACCCGCAACCGAGCTGGGTACAACAAGGCGTAGGAGAGCTGGAGTTCCCGCAGCCGAGCCTTAGCCGCCAGGAAGGATTGGCGCTGCTTCTGTACCAACCGCGTATAGTCCAGAAAAATAAGAATGCAAGAATTTTTGAAGTGGAGTGGTTCCTTTGCCCTGGCCTGCCTGAGGATAACATCTCGGTCATGGTAATTAAGGACCCTGGCGATCACCGGTCGCGGTCGGGCTCCCACTGGCGGTTTTTGGACCAGCGCCCTATGCGCCCGTTCCACCATGAAACAGCTGGAAAGAGTGTCGGGGGGAGCCAGGATACCAGCCACTCCGTCAAGAAACGCTCCATGTTAGTACCTTCACATCCTTCCGGCAATCCGACGAAGCGCAGGTTATTGCGGCGAACCCTCCCTTCCGCATCTTCAACTCGCCCACTAAGTTCTTATGGGAAGATTCCAGGGCCGCCATCTGTTTCTTTAGGGTCGTCACGTCGTCCTCCACCCCCGAGACCCTGGTCTCCGCCTCTGTGATGCGAGCCACTGCGTTCCGCAAGTCCTGTCGCAGCAGTGTCACGTCGGAGCCCACCGCACCAATCTTCGCGTCCAGCATGTCCCTGGACTGGGTAATGGCCACCAGCAGGGCCGCGTTGTCCGGGGACGCCGAGGCCGCACCCTGGCCGGGCCCGTGAACTTGTCAATAGGCCCCTGTTTGGCTGGCACCCCGCCGGCTCTATCCCTGGTCATGTTGCGGCCGTCCTTCACCACTCGCCCCTGGGCACACCACCGGGGGGCTCCCGCCACAGAGACCGGGTCAAGCCCAAGAGTTTGCTGCCCCCACTCCAGGCGCACCAAGAGACGTCTGCCAGGCCCCGAGCCACTGTCAAGAAAGGAGGCCCCCAATGAGGCGAAGAGGGGTCAATACACACTGCAGTCCCAGGAGAGGGGCCCACCTCCCGCAGCGCGCTGCCGGCTACCCCGCCATCTCACGCTACCAGCAGAACCTTCCACGACAGCCGCGGCCCGAAATGGCCGCCGAGCACCCGGGCTCTCACTCCAAACACTCCAGTAAGGTGTCCAACGGAAGGGGAGGAAAGACAAGACCAGTCCAGCGTCCCCGTTATGGTCCCTGCCCAACTAGTCCATCCGTGGCCCGGCCCCACCAGCCGTGATACTCAGCGCCATCACCATGGACCCCCACCTCCGCACCACCACGCGGCCGCCGAACCCCAGCCCGCCGACAGCAACAGGCACAGAGAGATGGATGCGCCTCGCGGGGGGGGGAAAGGAAAGACGTCCACCGCCGATGGCCACTCACCGCTACTCCTGCGGCACCGCACCCCCGCCGGGGTACCCGCTGGGCCACCACTCGCGCTGTCTTCCAGGGCCACTCCCGGGGAGCTCCGATCTCCGGTCTCCTTGCACTCCGCCACCAGGGTCCACCCAGGCCAGCGCTCACCACCCCCGTCCGCCGGAGAACCACAGCTCCGGCCCTCTGCGTCCGCCGCTCCGTCCGACGGGGACGATCCCCTCCGCTGCTGCACCAACTCGAGGCCGCGGCTTCGGAGGCTCGACAGGCCCAGGCCCCGCTCTCACTCGCGGCGCCATCCCACGGGCCCGAGAAATGCCAGGATGCCACCGGAGACAGACGCCAATGCCCTCGCACACCCACCGCAACAGGGAAGAGTCCTGGGTCGGCAACAGGATCAATGTGAGGATATTTAACAGTGGGCTGGACGGAACCAAGCTAAGGCGCGTCCGCCATGCTAGCCTGCCAAGCCACGCCCTCCTTCTATTTCACTTTTTAAATACAGATTGACACCCCTAGTCTGATTTTCATAGTGACTTCGCCGACAATAAATACAAGAAACATTTGGTCTTTCACCTGAAATTACCTTAAACTTTGTGATTTCATCCTCAAATTTTTTTGTAATTATGGGTTCTACATTGTCTTCAACATTTTGTTCTACTAATGTGTCAGTTCCTGCACTCTCTTGCTGAGGACCAAAGTAACAAAACTCAATATCATCACAAACTTTCTTCACATCTGATACTGACCAACGCAAAAGAGCACTGTTCAACTCATTTAACTTTAGTGCTGGACATTTTGCATAATACAATCTTCTCACTAACTTCCGCATTTGAGTATGATGTACTGCCAGCATCCTGAAATGGTGAAAAACACTTTGACAAACTTTCCTAGAAAGACAAGCCAGAGAATGATCTTGCAAACCAATATTTTTTCTCACTCTGCAAGGGTCTAGTCCTTGCAACACTTTAATCTTTTGTTTAACACTTTTTTTACTATATGCTCATAAAAAACTACATAATCTATCAATAGATTCCTGTCGTACACTACAAATACTACTGCAATCCCAAGTGTACACAGGGTGTTTAGGACGTCTCCCTAGAACTTCATCAGCTATCACTTCTTCTGCATTTCTTTCAACCATTTTCTCTTTCTCAATTGGACAACCATCTCTAACCTCATAACCTCTACCACTGGTGTCAACTGCATACAATAATTTTTTGCTCTGTAAATAACTCTCTTCATTAAAGAAAGGCTCTGAACTGGAACTGTGTTTCCATTCTCCCAAAAAAACATCAACATTTTGTTTTCTATTAATTACTCTTTTCCTCCCACTTTTGGCCTTCATTAAATGGATTGGTTTATCTAGTGATCGAATTCTGTTTAATACTAAAATTAATAGTTTCCTTTTTACTTCAAAAGCCTTTTCAACAATGTTTTCAATATGCTTCTTCTTTTTATAAAATAGAGCTCTCTTTTTATATTTCTTCACATCTTTCAGCAAATTATTATACTGATTTTGACTTCTTTTACCATACTTTGTCTCCTTTGACTGACCATTTGCTTTTTTGCTTTTCCTCTTATTTTTCTAGTTGAAGCATTCTCAGTGGTTTCAGTATTCTGTACATTCTGTTTGGTCCTACAAACATTTTTAATAAATTGCTTTGTGATCTTACCAGAAGATTTTTTCTTTTTAGCCACATTATCTTGTACATTCAATACTTGTGGTTGATGTTTCTTCAAGTAATTCTCCTGTCTCTGTTCTTTTCTTTTTCTTTTTTTTTCTGGCATGATTTCTCTATTTTAACGTTGAAAAACAGTATCTGTAAAAAAGAATCACAAATAAATGTATATTAATAACTTTCACATTTATACTATTCTATTACTGTAGAAACACATTTTATATAAAAACTGACTAAGAAACTATAGCCCTGAAGCACAAGTGTGATGATGGTTATAACACAACATGCATAGTGCATGCTACTTTGAAGCAGTTCATGCCCTAAAGCCTGCCTCACTAAAACACTACATGCTAACTTACTGAATGATTACAGTACTATAAGGAGACACACTGGGTAAGTGACAGGGTGTTTGCTAGAAGTGTATGAATACTGACATGGATATTGATGGTGTGAAAGATAAGTGTGTAGGTGATTAGAGACCTACATGCATAGTGGATACGTGTTTGAATCCATCCATATGTTAAGGCCTGTCTCAGTCCAATAGTACTTGGATACTGACTGAATGTTTTCAGTATTGCAAGGAGAGTGCCAGGATGAATTTATAAGTATTTGTATTTTGGTGCAGTAAATACATTAGTACATGGTGCTGAATAAGTCACTGGAGAAGTATGCGGAGAGTGACAGAGTGTTTGCGGGAACTGTATGAACACTGTCTGGGATATTGAAGGTGTGAAAGACAAGTATGTAGGTGGCTAGAGACCTACATGCATAGTGGATAGACATTTGAAACAGTCCTTAGAGTAACACTTTGATCACTGCAAAACTACCTGAGTACTGACTGAATCATTAGAGTACTACAAAAAGAGTGACTGGGTGAATCTTTTTAAGATTTTGGATTCTAGTGCAGTGAATAGATTAGTACTTACTGCCAAATGAGTCAGTGGAGGTGTGCAATTCAAGTGACAGAGTGTTTATTGGAGTTTATAGATACTGACAGAGAAATTGAAGGTCTGAAAGGCAATTGTGTTGGTAGTTAGAGGCTTCCATGCATAGTGGAAACACGTTTCAATCAATCCATGTGCTAAGGCCTGCCTCACTCCATTAGTACTTAGGTACTGACTGAATGATTAGACTATTGCAAGAAGCGTACCTGGGTGAATGTATAAGTGTTTCAGTTTTTGCGCAGTGAATGCATTACTACATGGTGCTGAATAAGTCACTGGAACAGTGCAAGGGGAGTGACAGGATGTTTGCTGGAAGTACATGGATACTGACTGGGGAATTGAAGCTGTTAAAGACAAGTGTATAGTATGTTAAAAGACTGCATGCATACTGCATAGACATTTGAAGCAGTCTATGTGGTAATGCATGGTTCACTACATGAGTACCTGGAAACTGACTGAATCATTAGACTACTGCTAAGAGAGTGCCTGGGTAAAACTTTAAAGTTTTTCAGTTTTGGAGCAGTGAAGAGATTAGTACATGGTACTGGATTAATCAATGGATGAGTGCAAGGTGAGTGACAGGATGTTTATTGAAGTATATAGATACTGACTAGTTAATTAAAGAAGTGAAAGACATGTGTGTAGGTGACTAGAGGCCTGTATGCATACTGAATAGGGGTTTGAAGCAGTCCATGTTGTAAGGCCTGGTTCGCTGCATGAGTACTTGGATACTGACTGAATGATTAGAGTACTGCAAAGAGAGTGCCTGAGTGAATGTATAAGTGTTTGGGTTTTGGCGCATTGAATGGATTAGTACATGGTGCTGAATGGTTCACTAGAGGAGTACATGTGGAGTGACAGGGTGTTTGCTGGAAGTGTATGGATAGTGACTGTGGAATTAAAGGTGTGAAAGAGAACTGTGTAGATGATTAGAGGACTGCATGCATAATGGATAAGCATTTAAATAAATGCATGTACTAAGGCCTGCCTCACTCCGTTACTACTTGAATATTAACTGAATGTTTACAGTATTGCAAGGACAGTTCCTGGGTGAATACATAAGGAATGACTGCCTTCTAATTCTACCAAAACTTGCGAACAGGAAAGTTTTTAAACAGTTATGCGTATGCAAAGATATGAAGTACCCAAATGCTTCTCTCACAGTGGTTCCCAAATGCACACAGACTCACAGTGTGATTCTAGACAAGCAACACTATTCCTAGGAGTTTACCAAAACTCATTCACTACTGTGGAAGGGGTAAGGGGACTGCACACAATCAACATATTTCAGTACTGCACTTTACTGTCAATGCCTGACTCATTTTATCAATGCATAATCAATGACTGGCTTCTAATGCTACTAAAACTTGACAACATGACAGGTTTTAAAATAGTTATCTGTCAGCAAATACATGATGTTACCAAATGCTTCTCTCACAGTGGTTCCCAAAATGCACACAGACTCACAGTGGGATTCTAGACAGGCAACACTATCCCTAGGAGTTTACCAAAACGCATTCACTACTGTGGAAGGGGGAAGGGGGCTGCACACAATATACATATTTCAGTACTGCACTTTAGTGTCAAAGCCTGACTCATTTTATCAATGAATAAGAAAAGACTGGCTTCTAATGCTACTAAACCTTGACAACATGACAGGTTTAAAAACAATTATCTGCAAGGAAATACATAATGTTCCCAAAAGCTTCTCTCACAATGCTTACCCAAATACACACAGACTCACAGTGTCATTGTAGACAGCCAACTATCCCTTGTACAAAATACATTTACTACTCTACAAGATCTAAGGTGACTGCACACATTGCAGAAAATCTACTACTACAGATTAGTACCAACATGTTTCTCTCAAAATGATTCCTAAATGCACACAGACTCACTGTGTGATTCTAGACAAACAACACTATCCCTTGCACAATACCAAAACACATTTCTTAATCTACGAATACTACATTTTAGTGTAGAAACATGACTCATTTTGCAAATTTATAAACAATGGCTGATTTCTAATTGTACCAAAATATAAAAACAGCACAGTTATCTGTCTGCAAACACATGAAAAACACAAATGCTTATCACAGAATGGTTTCTACATGCACACACACTGTCAATATGATTGTAGACAAAAAAAAGTACTCCCTGCACTTTAGCAGGAGAAATACATTAGTCTGATTAAAATAAAAATAGACCACATACATCCCCTCACAATTAAATAACTCACATTTCAAGTTGTTTTGTAGATTAAGAAGCATATCAGTCACACACCAGATTTTCATATACAGAATCTCTGCACTGTGCACCTGTCAGCAAAACCAAAGAATGGCAAAGTTTCCCTCTCATTTTCCACACATATACATGTAAACATCAAATTACATTCCTTCCCACATAAATTCAAAAGCTAACACACATTTCTATTGGTTAAACATTTCAACCCTTTCCAGATGACAAAAATTTGAACCCTACCCCCATCTGCCTTCTGCCTGTTACCATAGAAACAGGTCATGGAACACTGAACTGAGCACACAGGTCACAAGTTCAGCACACAATGTTGCTAATCAAAACAGCAAGTGTGCTTGACTTTTCAACATATCAGCTTTTCATAAATAATGTTCCTTTCAATCAGTTTTTGTTAACCAATAAGAATCATGCATTTAAAAAACAGAAACAAGCACCCTACCTTTCAGTGTAGAAGGTTGTCAAACAACCAATGATCTCTTGTCTTTTTTCAAAACTGCATCTTAGCCACCATTTAAAAAAAATCTTACTTTTAAAACTGCCATTTCATTTACAGAGACCATCTGAGTGCATCCAGACCTCCCTTCAAGATGCTTAGAGTGTGGATTGTGGGACACAGCTATATTTTCTGGAGCCAAAGGTATGCAGAAAACAAAGGCATTCATAAAGACCTAGCTTTGCCAAATGTATACATTAAATGGATTGGACAGAGAGGGTTAAAGTGGCACCAATTGATGCCATTGGTAAAATCCTTTATGCATATCCAACACCCTGACCTCACAATAGTGCACTCTGGTGGCAATGACCTAGGAACTTTGACTGGGTTAGGTCTGGAAATGCTTATGAAGGACACCTTTGCAGAATTGATTTCACTTTTTCCCAAAACTGCCTTTGTGTATTCTAACATATGCCAAAGGCAGAAATGGAACTGGTCCAATCATTTTTGTCCACAAATTGAGAAAGCTAGGAAACATGTGAATAAATCTGTTTCTGCTTTTCTCCGAGACTATAGAATGGGGTCCATTTACAATAACAATCTGCGCTTTCATATGCAAGAGATGTATAGGAGAGATGGAGTACACTTTACTGATGAAGGAAACAGAGTTTTCCTCAACAACTTTAGACTCTGTATAGGTACTTACTTATGAGTACCAAAAACTCTCAATGAACACAACGGCTCTTTTTAGAGCCACTCAAGAACAAAACACTTAAGCTTGATGTTTATCTCTCAAAAATGTCAGTTTTTTTTCCTTGGATCCGTGCACCCAACGCGCTAGGAACTGCGCACCCAACGCGGGAGAAACCGTGCACCCAATGCGTTACCGTAAAAAAAAGATAGCCCCTATCACTAATTTTTATTATCCCCGGGAACCCCATTCCCCGGGGCTTATAAAAAAACATTGGCGGCCGTGGGGGGAGCCCCAACGCCCCCACAGTCCCAGCCGGCTCCCCCACGTCCTTTGGGAGCCGGCATTGCTTTTCCACACAGGGAGCTGCTGACATTCAGCTCCCCGTGTGGAAAAGCAATATCGTCCCTGCTCTCTCTTTCAAAATCCTAGCGAAGTTTGCTATGGGAGGGCAGGAGACTCCCGCCCTCTCATAGCACACAACAGTGTCCTGGGTGGCGGTCCCCAGGGCCCTCGAGGGCTCCAGGAGGGGGGCCACGCAGCCCCCCTCCCCCATTAATTTATAAACATTTTGCCCCCGGGATTTGGCCCACCCGGGAGCTAATTATTGACGAAGCGCGGAAACCCGCTCTTCTGGGGGTTTTTTTTGGCCGGATCCGCGCACCTAAGCAATACTAGAGGGTCAGAGTATTTCTACCCTGCCCCCTTTACATCTTTTACACACTTATTTCCCTTACTTAATCAGCCTCACTTCTACCGAGGCACAAAATGGCTGCCAACAGTTCCTGGTTTCGAATGTAGACAGACACTTGACAGCCAATTAGCATTCAGCGTGTGATCGGGAGGGTGCACGCTTGGTTTGCAGAGGGTGCACTTAGGGTGCGCATAGGGTGCGCGGATCCTCCGAGGCCATAGATATATCTATCTTTTTTACTCTAATTTTCTCAGGAACTACTGAACGGATTTACACCATTTATACAAAAGGCACGAGTCTGAACTGAGGACTAATTTGATGTAATTCCGTTGAGCAGTTCGGGCTGTTGCTGCGTCAACAGGTCCTATGGGAAATTGCATGGGGAAAACGCGTTTTGGGACCCCCCTTTTCTCTCAGCCCCTGCTTGACGAATCACCACGAAACTTTCAGGATAGGAGCGGACCGGAGCTGGCCAAACGTTTGGAAAATTTTGCGAAGATTCGTCAACCAGCGCCAGACTTATTGGGAATAGAATGTTGCGGATTTCCTATGAAAAATAGGTCCTAACTATAACTACCTACTGGCGACTGCCAGTAGGTTATATATATATATATATATATATATATATATATATATATATATATATAACCTACTGGCGGTATATATATAATGAAACCCTTTCAGGCACAAAGTGACACATAAATTATGCAAAAATGTAGCCGAGAACTCTGGGTAATTCTCAAGTTTAGTTGGAAAGCAGCTCCAATATAGAGCACTCTCAACACCAGAGACACTCTAAGGGCCTCATTTATGAAAAGTGACACTTCACTGCATGAAAACAGCAATGCGTCACTTTTCATTGCACCCTCCTTGCAAGTGACAGATGCTTCAGTATTTCTGACGTATCTGTTGGTGCAAAAGTGACGCATTGCTGGGGTGTGTCATAAAAGTGACGCAACTCCAGCAAAGTGTCCTTTCACATGGGGCAAGCCCCATGTGAAAGGGCCTGCATCAGTCTTACGCCTGCTGTGAGGCAGGCGTAAGATATCGATGCGTTTTCATCCTAGAAGTGGCGCAGTGAAATCTCGCAGATTTCACTGTGTCACTTCTACGAGGCTTACTTGCGTAGGAACGCCCACCCTGTATACATTATACCCGGCGCAGGTATAATATGGCGCAGGGTTTTACAAAGTGACGCATCTACCTCGATGCATCACTTTGTAAATATGACGCAACATGGTGCATCTTTTACGCTGCTTGTGCGTCACAAAAAGTGATGCACCGGCAGCGCAAAAGTGATGCAAGGGCTCATAAATAAGCCCCTACATTTTCTCACCTCAACTGTCTGCTTTTCTCTCAAAGTCTTTAAGCGTTGGGTTTGAACAGTGCCATCCAAGCCAAGATTGAAAGGGACAAAGGGGCATATGTAAAAAGAAGTGGCAGAGTGTGGCATTAGCCGTCATGACTTAACGCCTCACTCCGCCACTTCTGAAACGCAAGGCTGCACCATATTTACAAGGATATGGTGCAGCCTTGTGTTTCCCCCTGCACTGGTGTTACACCTAGCAGTATAACGCCAATGCAGGCACAATTGCAATATAGTGCAATGGTGTCTGCGTGCAGGGGAGGACTGTTTATGTGTAGGAAGGTGTCCCTCACTGCACATAAACAATCCTGAAGTGCCATTGTGTCACTTCTATGTGTGCTGCTTAATGAAGCATACATGGAATTTACAAAATGGCATTTTTGTTTAAGGATTGTTTATGTGCAGGAAGCGTCACCTTCCTACACATAAATAATCCAAGGTGTTTTATTTTTCCATGTGTGCTGCACATGGCAGCACACATGGAAAAAGCAAAAACGAGGAGAAATAAAGCCTTTCTCCTCATTTCGCCAAGTTAAGACCAGGTTTTCCCTTGTCTTACTTTTGGTGCTGCCTCCTATTTACACTGGCCTTGTAAATTGGGGGCAGCATCAAAATCAATGCATGTTGCGGTGGAACGCCCACCTCAGCACCCACTGCCCACCTCTTCCACGCTAAGCATAAAGAGAAAGTGGGGCTTATTTACGAGGCAGCGTTAAACCACGTTGAATGGCTTAAGGCTGCCTTGTAAATGAGGCGAAGTCCCTAGCACCACAGAAACGTCACAAAAAGTGACGTTCCCGTGGCGATAGGGACTTGAACATATGCCCCAAAGTCTTTTGCCAGTTCCACAGCAAAGGCATTAAACATTGGATTAGCACAGTTCAATCCATGATGACCTGCAAAATGGTCAAAGCCTTTTACCATTCCAGGAACAGTATTACAGATTTGGATTGGTTAAATACCATCAAAGCCAGCCTGAAATGAATAAAAGCCACCCCTGACACGTGCTTCGCTCTCATTAGACCTCTTCAGAGAGGTATAGCTTTTTCCAAACAAAAGGGAGCTCCCATTATCAAAAGGAAAACCAGCTAATTCCGCACACCCTTATTAAAAGTACAACAGGTCCAAAAACACCACTTAAAAAAGGACCAGTATTCCTGATAAGTAGATGAACAATTCACAAAAGTCCTTGGAGGATTCAAAATATTCCAAAAGTTCCACCGGATAGGATGAAATAATCGTCAACGCTTCTGAAAGATGTTCTTTTTATTGGTTTTGAAACCCATATTCAGTATCCAAAGCAGCCATCAAATATCCAAAGCAGCCAACAAGTGTTTCGTCCGTGTTTAATAAGCTCAATGACTTTCTCAAGGCTGTGGACACAAAGATGTATACATAAACAATATAATAAAACTTAGAAAAAACAGTATTCCATACTAGCAAACACATTTCAAATGTTATGTGCAAATAAAACGAAAAATCTCACCAGTAGCAAAGAATCACCCGAAAGAAGATGAAAGTGCTCAAATACAGCACCCCATAGACAAAGTATGTCCACCAAAATAGTCCTACAACCAGTGCAGATAACGAAAGAGAGAGAAATTCAAAAGAAAGAACAAGAATATAGTGAACCAATAGTAGTGTGTTATAAGATATATAGTAGTGGATTCATCATAAAGACCTGCTATATAAATCCTATAAAAAAATATATGTTACCTAGTATTACACCCAAAATCCTATATGTGATATCCCAACTACACAAGCGATATGAGTATAAATCACATACTCATAAAAAGTAAGATACACAAAGAAAAACGAGGGTATGTAGCAGAAACCCACCTAATTATTGGTTTGTTGATTCCAAACTTCAGTACATGATATCGGAAATACGATATCAGGTCAATAACACCTCTCTAGGATATATAAACAAAATTCACGTAAGCTCTGATGGAAAGATTGTAGTACAATAAACTATGTAGATGAATTGTTGGACATTAGTCAATAATCTCATACAGAGGCGTATTGTAAAATATAATTATGTAAGAAAATATTTCAGCAATAAAACCATATTTATCACTCAATATAGGGATTACTTGTAACATTCCTATATACATAAAAACCATGATCGGCTAATATAAAAGGGCATAACCCATTATAAATGAGAGTCCACAATGCATACTCCATAATATGAATCAACGTAACATCCCTGATAGCAGAAAAAATGAAAGAATAATACCTAAAAGAAGGTCTCAAGGTGCACAAAAGATGGAAAACACAAACATAACCTCCCCAGTATAGGGATTATTTCAGGACGAGAACTCTCTTATATATCTAAAATTCAGTATATAAAACTCGATAGGTGTAGTACTCACACCTATTCTAGACAGATTAAATTGTTAAGAGGAACCAAATTACAAGGTTATAGCGTAGTCAAAATCCGTAAGTCAGTTGATATACCAACTTAGAATATATCCAAATAATACATATAAAATATCAGTGTAATGAGCACTCACCATAAATCATTTGTGTAACAATGTTATTTGTAAACTTGACTGTTATCCAATCCTTTGGTATATATTCACACTGGAATAAGGTGTGAATAAACAATGAAGAACCTAAACGTCAAACAAAAAGGGGGTCTGAATATTATCCTAGTATTTAAAAAAGAGCGACCAAATTTATAGCCGCATGTATATATATATAGTGTAGCATATTACATTCAAACGACATATGTATCTAGTGCCACTAAGTAGTCTCATGACTGGCAATGTGCCCCTGAAACGACAAGTCCTGAATCCAAACTGTGTTTAAATCACAAAGCAAATACACAACTCCGTATCAGTTCCCACACCTCCTTACCGTATAATCAATTTCACGTATTCCACCACGCGCCTCATAACGCTATTATGGAGTCCCGAGTGCAACACGCGTCCGCCATCTTAAAAATAAACTAAACGATACCGCGAGAACTGAACGTCACGAGAGGGAGCACCCAGTATAAATCAATACAAAACCCTTTCAGGCATAGAGTGATACATAAATTATGCAAAAAAATAAGCAGAGAACTTTGGGTAGTTCTCAAGTTTAGGTGGCTTGCTAATCCTATGCTTAAAGACTTTGATATAAAAGCAGACATTTGAGGTGAGCGAATTTAGAGTCCTGCTGGTGTGGAGAGTTCTCTATATGGGAGCTACTTTCCACTTTACCCAGAGTTCTCTGCTTCTTTTTTTGCATAATTTATGCGCCAATCTATGCCTGAAAGAGTTTTGTTTTGACTATATATATATTCACTGAAAAAACACACGTTTCAGGGACGTTATAGTTAGAAATTACCATTTAAAAAACCCTAGAAATTCACTGAAAAAAACACAGGTTTCATGGACGTTATAGTTAAATGGACATTTCACTTGTACAAAACCAGTGCAATTTGGCCGTTATAGTTAGTTCAGCTAACTCTTAGTTATTTTTAGCTCCCTCGTCCTCAGGCACTCTCCGTTATTTTTCCCTGTGTTCCTCCCATCCTAATTTTTCTTGACATTATTCATTCCTTCTCTTCCATTCTTGCCCCTGTCCACTTTGGAGGCCCCTTTCTTTCCTCCTGTGTCCTCTCGGCCAGTTATCATTCATTCCCTTATCAGTCCCTTCTTCCTCTCTTCCACGCATCCTTTATCTCCTCTTTAATCCACTCGCATTCTTCTTTTCCTTTACTCTCCTTTTTACTCCCTCTTCTTTGTCCGTTCCTATCATTCTTCATCCTTGCGGACTATCTTTCTCTGTCGCCTCCTCTCTCTCCCTCCAGTTTAACCCCACACCTCGTCGAAGCCTCCCACAGTGGCCCATTGGCTCGACTTGGTCCTGCTAATCACCCTGCTGCAGGCTGCGGCCTTGGCTGCCCCTCAGACTCTCTGTGTAGCCATTGTCATATGCTCGGGCTGATGAAGTGCATGCTGCAGGGGGTGGGAGGGTAGGGAGAGGGGGATCTCAATTGCAACCGTTATAACAAAACCAGAGTGTGGAGCGAGCTGACAGTCAGTGGGAGGAATAGCTCCCTTCTGGTAGCCTCATCTCTACTCAGCTTAAGCACCAACTTCTCCGCTTTTCTTCCTCTTCCTTCCCATCCTCTTCTTCTGGGGCTCATCTTTAGGTCTTCCTTAACCCATCCCATCCCCGGACAAAATATTCGGTACGTCCCCTGCAGTCCTACGTCCTTACACCTGTCCTCTGCATACTCTGCTAGTATAGACCCTGCCTTCACTCAGTCTCAGGAGCACCAGCGGTGCCGGTGGCTCAGCCCCACATACACAGGGTCCTTTAAACTAACAAGAGATGATCGGGGACTGATATGACCTACAGCCCACTCTTTCTCCCCTGATTGCCCTCTGTGAGGGGGGCCTTATCCTGTGATGAGCCAGACATCCACACCGCAGCAGGCAGCACATGGAGTGAAGTGCAAAGAAAATAAGTTGGCACAAGGTTTCCGAGCATTCACTCAATAAAAAGGCGAAGTTCAACTTGTAATTTTATTTGGAAAGCAAAGGAAACACAACTGGCGATTACAGATGGACGGAGGATGCAAGGGAGCGGTGAGTTTGTGAAGGGCACTTTGATAAAACTTAACTCTCCCAAAATTGCCCTCAGACTAGGCTGTGCAGATTCACAGAGGGTCTCCCTTTAACTCGTTGGAGAGAAGGACTGTAAGCCAAGTCATGCCTCTGCCAGGCAAGAACTCCAACAGCGACCAGAAGCTGCCTTACTCGTACATCTCTCTGACTGCCATGACCAGCCAGCACTCAGTGGAGAAGTTGCTGCCCCTGAGTGACATCTACAAGTTCATCATGGAGCGCTTCCCCTACTACCGGGAGCACACGCAGCGCTGGCAGAACTCACTGCGGCACAACCTCTCCTTCAATGACCGCTTCATTTTAAAGAAAAGTTTGGGGGGGATTCCCGACCCCAGGTTGAATTTCGCCGATATTTTTTTTTTTAATGCTGGTTTTGGACTTTTGGACCTGGGGGTTCTTGTGGCCCCCCCTGAGCAGGCATAGGGGGTCAGGGTGTTTCTACCCTGACCCCTTTTCTTGTTTTTTAACCTTGTTTTACTCTTTTCTTGTGACTCAGTTCTACCGAGTCACAAGATGGCTGCCAATACTTCCTGGTTTGGAGTGTTGGCAGCCAATCACAGTGAAGCTCGTGGTTGGGAGGGGTCACAAATCCACCGCGTCCCTAGATATTGAAACATCTATTTTTGAATATCTCAGCAACTACTGAACAAATTTTACACCATTTAAAAATAAGGACGCTTTCTGAACCAAGCACTACCTTTTTGCCAAATTTGGTGTAATTCCGATCGCAGTTCGGATTGTAGCCTTGGCTAAAGTTTCCAATGGGAAATTGATTTTCCAACCTCTATTTTTTTTTATATCTCAGGAACTGATGAACAGATTTACACTATTTAACAAAAAAAACCTCTTTCTGAACCAAGGGCTACCTTTTTGCCAAATTTGGTGTAATTCCGTTTAGCAGTTCGGGCTGTAGCCGTGTCTAAAGCTTCCTATTTAAAATACCATGGAGAAAACATGTTTTGGGACCCCCCTTTTTGCTCGTACCCCGCTTGGCAAATCCCCCTGAAACTCTGAAGACAGGAGCTGACCTGAGCTGGCCACTAATTTTGAAAATTTTACGAAGATTCATCAACCGGAGCCAAAGTTATTGGGAAAAGAAAAAACGCTTTTCCTATGGAAAATAGGTCCTAACTATAACTACCTACTGGCGCCAGCCAGTAGGTAATATATATATATATATATATATAGATATTATCTACTGGCGGTCGCCAGTAGATAGTTATAGTTAGGACCTATTTTCCATAGGAAATCCGCAACATTCTATTTGGAATAACGTTCCTCGCAAAATTTTCCAAACTTTTGACCAGCTCCGCTCCGCTCCTACCCTGAAAGTTTTGCGGTGATCCGTCAAGCAGAGCCGAGGAAAAAGGGGGGTCCCAAAACGCGTTTTCCCCATGCAATTTCCCATAGGATCTGTTGTCGCAGCTACAGCCCAAACCGCTGAACAGAATGACACCAAATTTGGCAAAGAGGTAGTCCTCAGTTCGGACTTGTGCCTTTTGCATATATGGTGTGAATCTGTTCAGTAGTTCCTGAGAAAATGAGGGTAAAAAAGTTAGTGATATCTATGGCCGCGGAGGATCCGCGGACTGTACCCGCACCGTAAGCGCACCCTCCCCGAACCGAGTGCGCAACTTCCCGATCGCGCGCTGAATGCTAATTGGCTGTCGAGTGTCTCTCTACATTCGAAACCAGGAACTGTTGGCGGCCATTTTCTGCCTCGGTAGAAGCGAGGCTGAAGATGCAAGGGGAATAAGTGTGTAAAACATATAAAGGGGGCAGAGTGGAAATACTCTGACCCTCTAGATGTGCTTAGGGGGTCCCAGAAGGACCCCCTGGGGCCCCCATTTAAAAAAATAAAAAAACACGTAGAAATGCGTGCACGGTGCGCGCATCCTATTGCGTTGGATGCACGGATTCTCTCACGGTGGGTGCGCGGATCCACGGCAACGTTTTTTGAAAAACGACAAGAAATCATTGGTTGTATGACAACTTTCTACACTGAAAGGAAGGGTGTATATTTCTGTTTTTTAAAGGTATGATTGTTATTGGTTAAGAAAAACAGATTGTAAGGAACATTATATATGATAAGCTGATATGTTGAAAAGTCAAGCACACTTCCTGTCTTATGTAGGAACATTGTGTGCTGAACTTGTGACCTGTGAGCCCAGTGCAGTGTTCCATGACCTGTTTCTATGGTAACAGGCAGAAGGCAGATTGGGGGAAGGGTTGAAATGTATTTCAGTTGGAAAGGGTTGAAATGTTTAACCAATAGAAATGTGTGTTTGCTTTTGAGTTTATGTGTGAAGGATTGTGATTTGATGTTTACATGTATATGTGTGGAAAATGAAAGGGAAACTTTTTCATTCTTTGCTTTTGGTGAGAGGTGCACAGTGCAGAGATTCTGTAAAAGAAAATATGGTGAGTGATTGATATACTTCTTAATCTACAAAAGAACTTGAAAGATGAGTTATTTAATTGTGAGGGGATGTATGTAGACTTGTTTTATTTTAATCAGACTAATGTATTTTTCCTACTAAAGTGTAGGGAGTACTTTTTTTCTCTACAATGTGTGTGCATGTTGAAACCATTCTGTGATAAGCATTTGTGTTTTTCATGTGTTTGTAAACAGATAACTGTGCAGTTTTTATATTTTGGTAGAATTAGAAACCAGTCATTGTTTATGAATTTGTGAAATGAGTTATGTTAAGTCTCTCTATGCAGGATCTTCTGACCTAGATGTTCTGCATTTTTATCCACTTGCACTGGGAGTTGACGAGGTTGAGACCTTGGCCTTTACACACGAGGATATTATCATTGCCCTGGGAAAAATGATGTGGGGCAAAGCCCCAGGTTTAGACAAACTTCCAGGTGACATGTTTAAGGACCAGCCCCTGATTTGGGCACCGTATCTGTGCGCTCTATTTAATAACATCTTGCGAGGTGCTGAAGTTCCCGGGTCGTGGCTGGGAGCAGAGATTATACCTATCTACAAAAAGGGGTCGCCTCTGCTCCCAGCAAATTACAGACCTATCAGTCTCATTGATGTCCCCCAAAAAATATTTGTGCGACTTATTTTAGATCACCTGCAAGAGTGGATCAATGAGAATAATATTTTGTCACCCTACCAGGCTGGCTTTAGGAGTAAAACATCCACCACGGATCAGCTATTCCGCCTAACTATGCTATACTGGAAGACCGTCACTATTGAGGGTGGCAGCCTCTATATGGTGTTCGTTGATCTCCGTTCAGCATTTGACACTGTGCCTAGGGGGAAATTGTGGGCTGTTCTCCGGGACATGGGAGTACATGGGAGTACCTAATGCTTTGTTGAACATATTAGTGAGATTGCACACTCAGAATTTTGCGCAAGTCAGGTGTGCGAGGGGAGGAGTTTTGTCCGCAAGGTTCCCGGTAGACAAGGGAGTTAGGCAAGGGTGTGTCCTTGCCCCCACTTTGTTCTGCCTGTACGTGAATGGGTTGATCTCTCGCCTGGATGCAGTCTTAAACAACGATGCACCCAGGCTGGCAGGTAAGAAAATAGCGGCAATAATGTTTGCCGACGATACTCTCTTATTAGCTAAGTCACCCATGGGGATACAGCGTACATTGGTTGGGTTCCACGAATTCTGTATTGATCATGGTCTACAAATCAATGTAGACAAAACTAAATTCATGATTTTTAATCCCCCACGACGCACCAGACCCCCTCCTATACTGGACACAGTTCCGCTTGAGAGAGTGCAGACCTTTCAATACCTAGGTGTCACGTTGAGCGAAAACCTTTCCTGGGTGCCCCATCTCCTAAAATCCCAGCTTAAACTGACTCAAACAGCGGGTGGAATAATGAAAATGAACAATGCCTCAACATATAGGCCCATAAGCCCAGGTTTAGAAATTTATAAAACCAGGGCTAGATCAGCGGCCCTGTATGGGGGTGAACTATGGGGGTATGTTGTGAGTCCCGAATTAACTAAAGCGGAGAACAGATTCTTGAGGCAGCTGCTAATGCTCCCGCAGAGTACCCCCCTTATTCCTCTTCGGCTTGACCTGGGCCTACTCCCAATCCAGGAGGAATTGTCTCTTAAACCCCTTAGATTCTGGAGGAAATTATGGCTAACTCCTGAACTCACACAATATAGAACCGAACTGCAGGAAGTATTAAACCTGAGCAAAGCTGCGCACATCCCCTGGCTCTCCTATGTCAAACAGGAACTAATGTTAATGGGTCTTGCGGATTTGTGGTACCAGCCAGCGATTGCCTGTAGTGTGATCTCAGGAAAACACTTTACCCAGTCATATAGAGCTAGATGCACTAGTGTTTGGCTGCATAACTCACACATTGGTCCTATGGTAAATTCATTTTTAGAGTACAAATCTGTATACTCCTTTGAGGATTATTTAAATGTAATCTACCCTGTGCTGGCCAGAAAGTTATACATCCAATGGAGGTTCGGCTGCCTCCCCCTTGCATGTTTCACAAACAAGTGGTCTAGCTCCGGGGTTTCCAAATGCCCTGGCTGTGGCTCGGATCTAGAGAATGAATGCCACATTCTTTTCTTCTGTCCCATGTATAGCAGAGCTCGGAAGCACTGGATTATACCTGTTTGTAGGAACCTGGGCTTTCGTAAATATGCAGATGCACTTAGAGTCTTTAAATCTAATACAGCAGCCCACATTGTGTTTGCACTTTCCAAGTATCTCCATGCATTCTGGATAAAAAGGAGTTTTTTAATTCGAAACAGTGCTTAGACTAATCTGGGGTGTTAGCTGAAAAAATGTTGTCTTTTATTAACTGATGATGTTTTTATTCTGTATTTTATTGTATTGTGTTTTTATTGTTACTTTTATGGCCGAAACAGGTCGAAATAAAGTATTATTGAATTGAATTGAATTGTTATGTTATGTTATGTTTCCATACTAAAATGTAGTACTACTTCTAGATGAAGAAATGTGTTTTGGTATAGTGCAAGGGATAGTGTTGTTTGTCTAGAATCACACAGTGAGTCTGTGTGCATTTGAGAACCACTGTGAGAGAAGCATTTGGTAAGATTGTGTATTTGCTGACAGATAACTGTTTTAACTTGTCATGTTGTGAAGTTTTAGTAGCATTAGAAGACAGTTATGGCTTATGATTTGATTAAATGAGTCAGGCTTTGACAGAAAAGTGCAGTCCTGAAATATGTAGATTGTGTGCAGTTCCCTTACCAGTTGCACTGTAGTGAATGAGTTTTGGTAAACTCCTAGGGATAGTGGTGCATGTCTAGAATCACAGTGTGAGTTAGTGTGTATTTGGGATCAGTGTGAGAGAAGCATTTGGTGATATCATGTATTTGCTTACTGATAACTTTTTTTAAACATGTCATGTTGTGAAGTTTTAGTAGCATTAGAATCCAGTCTTTGCTTATGCGTTGATTAAAGGAGTCATGCTTTGATAATGATGTGCTGTACTTAAATATGTAGATTGTGTTCAGTACCATTAACTCTTCCAGACTAGTGAATGAGTTTTGGTAAACTCCCTAGGATAGTGTTGATTGTCTAAAATCACAATGTGAGTCTGTGTGCATTTGGGTAAGGATTGTGAGAGAAGCATTTGGTAACATTGTGTATTTGCTGACAGATAACTGTTTTAAAACCAGTCAGGTTGTCAAGTTTTAGTAGCATTAGAAGACAGTTATGGCTTATGCTTTCATTAAATGAGTCAGGCATTGACAGTAAATTGCAGTCGTGAAATATGTAGATTGTGTGCAGTTCCCTTACCACTTGCACTGTAGTGAATGAGTTTTGGTAAACTCATAGGGATAGTGGTGCTTGTCTAGAATCACACTATGAGTTAGTGTGTATTTGGGATCAGTGTGAGAGAATCATTTGGTAACATCATGTATTTGCTGACAGATAACTGTTTTAAAATCTGTCATGTTGTGAAGTTTTAGTAGCATTAGAATCCAGTCTTTGCTTTTATGTTGATTAAATGAGTCATGCTTTGACACTGATGTGCTGTACTTAAATGTGTAGATTGTGTGCAGTCCTCTAACCCCTTCCACAGTAGTGAATGAGTTTTGGTAAAGTCCTAGGATAGTGTTGCTTGTCTAAAATCACACTGTGAGTCTGTGTGCATTTAGGTAAGGATTGTGAGAGAAGCATTTGGTAACATCGTGTATTTGCTGACATATACCTGTTTTAAAACCGGTCATGTTGTGAAGTTTTAGTTGCATTAGAAGCCAGTCTTTGCTTATGCTTTGATTATATGAGTCAGGCTTTGACATAAAAGTGCAGTCCTGAAATATGAAGATTGTGTGCAGTTCGCTTACCACTTCCACAGTAGTGAATGATTTTTGGTTAACTCCTAGGTATAGTGGTTGTTGTCTAGAATCACACTGTGAGTCTGTGTGCATTTGAGAACCACTGTGAGAGAAGCATTTGGTAACATCGTGTGTTTGCTGACAGATAACTAATTTAAAACCTCTCATGTTGTCAAGTTTTAGTAGCATTAGAAGCTAGTCTTTGCTTATGCATTGATAAAATGAGTCAGGGTTTGACACTAAGGTGCAGTACCATGTACGATTCTGTTCGCTGTGGCAGAACTGAAAATGTAAACGTTTTACCTAAGCACTGTCCTAGAAGTAGTCTGATTATTTAGTCAGTTTCTAAGTACCAAATAGACTGCTTCAAATGTTTATGCAGTGTGCCTGTAGTGTTCTAACATACTATACACTTGTCTTTTACACCTTCAATTCCATAGTCAGTATCCATACACTTCAAGGAAACATCCTGTCACTTCCTTTGCAGTCCTCTAGAGACCCATTCAACAGTATGTACTAATCCATTCACTGTGCCAAAACCCAAACACTTATAAATTCACCAAGACACTCTCTTTCCAGTACTCTAATGATTCAGTCACTGCCTAATTATTCATGCACTGAGCCAGGTCTTAGCACATGGACTTCTTCAAACCCCTATCCACTATGCATGCAGTCCTCTAAGCACCTACACACTTGTCTTTCACGCCTTCAATTCCCCAGTCAGTATCTGTTCACTTCCAGCAAACACCCTGTCACTCCCTTTGAACTCCTCTAGTGACCCATTCAGCATCATGTACTAATCCATTCACTGCGCCAAACCCTAATAAATTCACCCAGGCACTCTCCTTGCAGTACTCTAATCATTCAGTCAGTACCCAAGTACTCATCCAGTGACCCAGGCCTTAGTATATGGACTGCTTCAAACCCTTATCCACTATGCATGCAGTCCTCTAACCACCTACACAATTGTCGTTCTCACCTTCAATTCCCTAGTCAGTATCCATACACTTCCAGGAAATACCCTGTCACTCCCTTTGCAGTCCTCTAGTGACCCATTCAGCACTGTGTACTAATCCAATCACGTTGCTAAAACCCAAACACTTATAAATTCACCAAGATACTATATTTGCAGTACTCTAATCATTCAGTCAGTGCCTAAGTGTTCATACACTGAGCCAGGCCTTAGCACATGGACTGCTTCAAACCCCTATACACTATGCATGCAGTCTTCTAACCACCTAGACACTTGTCTTTCACACTTTCAATTTCCTAGTCAGTATCCATACAGTCCAGCACTTGTGACTGCCTTTGCACTCCTCTAGTGACCCATTCAGTACCAAGTACTAATCCATTCCCTGTGCGAAAAGCCTAGCACTTATAAATTCACCTAGGCACTCTCCTTGCTGTACTCTAATCATTCAGTCAGTACCCAAGTAGTCATGCAGTGAGCCAGGCCTTAGCACATGGACTGCTTTAAATGCCTATGCAATATGGATGCAGTCCTCTAATCACCTACACAGTTGTGTTTCACACCTTCAATTCCCTAGTTAGTATTCATACTCTTCTAGCAAACACCCTGGCACTCACCCAGTGTGTCTCCTTATAGTACTGTAATCATTTAGTCAGTTAGCATGTAGTCTTTTAGTGAGGTAGGCTTTAGGGCATGAACTGCTTCAAAGTAGTATGCACTATGCATGTAGTGTTTTAACAATCGTCACACTTGTGGTTCAGGGCTATAGTTTCTTAGTCAGTTTTTATATAAAATGTGTTTGTACAGTAATGGAATAGTATAAATTTGAAAGTTATTAACCCCTTCGGTGCTCATGACGGAATGGTTCCGTCATGACCCACGGTTGAGCTGTGCTCATGACGGAACCATTCCGTCATGACCCCGCCCGCGCAAGATTCCGCCAGCACAGCGGCGGAATCTGCGCAGCATCGAAGGGGTTAATATAAATTTATTTGTGATTCTTTTTTACAGATACAGAACAGGAGTGTTTCTCATCTGTTTGCACTCTTTTCGTGCAAGATTGTTAGGATGAAGGGTCCTTAGGTGGGGGGCGTGGCTTGGCACCCCATGTAGATGGCGGCGCTCGGGTGAAGCACTCTGGCGGTCGGCGGTAGAATCACGTTTCTGGACCGGGCTGACTCGCAATGGCAGCAGATTTGGGCAGATGAAGACCTGGGGATGATGTTGCTACCAACCAAACCTTCGTTTTTCGCCAGCAAGTATATGTTTTAATCCCTTTTGTGGTCGCGTCCTTTCGCGGCCACCATTTTGTTTTTCGCCGCGAATCGCGGATCTGCGAATTCTTTAGCAGAACTCTAGCCAACTGCCTCTCATGCCTCCAGTTTGCTCACAAATTTTTTTTGACAAGGTCTCAACCTTTTATCCTGAGGATTGTGACTGTAGAGTATTGCTGGGGGTCTCCTAGGAATCTGTGGAAACTAAGCATGGTGGCCATTTTAGGATTCTGAGGAAACCCTCGTGGAGCTCTTTCATCGGTGCCTCGACGTCGTTGACTGGTAAACATTGTACTGTTATCTGTGCACGGATGTTTTCTTGGGTTTTGTTTTCAATGCGTCTTGCAAGCCCCTGTATTTGAGCCACTTGCGCACCTCCTCTTTGCTGCCTCAGGGCTCTTTGTTGGGTAATTGTGTCACACTCCCATTGAAATTTTTTACTTTTGGGAAGAGTGTTTGTGGCAGCTATTGGTGCCTTCGCACTGTGCCTCACAGGTCTCACTTGACAAGCACCCATCGTGCCCTGGAGGTGGGAATTTTAGGTCAGCATTTTATGGGAAGAACAACAGGGAAGCGTATTTCTCCACCCAAGAAGCATATTTTTATAAAAAACTCGAAGCTTTTTACGGAACTTTCTAAGCTTGACATCCCGTTAGTGACTACGCCCCAGCGCTCAAACGCAACTATGGACTCTTCCTCTGGAGCCACTGGCAAATCTCACACTAAACGTCTTAAAAAAGACCCTCCCTCGCCGCCCAAGTCGACCTCACCTGTATCAATGGAATTACTACTCGAGGAGATTAGGGCCCTCAGACCTTTTATGGAAGAGACTAATAACAAGCTGCAAATTTTAACAGATAACTGGTCCCGACTGGATGTAAGGATCTCTACTGTTGAGCAGTCTGTCCCCTCTCTACAAGAGTCCTGCTCAGTTTTTTCTCATCTACATTCTCAGGTCTCTGTGTTGCAGAAACAGGTTGAGGATCTTAAAAATCGCAACAGACAGAACAACCTGCGCATCTACGGCCTGGGAGAGGGACTTGAAGGGTCAGACCCGATCGCCTTCTTTAAATCATTTCTGCCCAAAGTGCTTCACCTATCAGAAGGGACGCAGCTCAACATTCAACGGGCTCACAGATTGGGCCGGGTTCCATCCCACGCTAATCCCTCGCAGAAACCAAGGGGCGTCATCTTATACTTCTTGGAATATACTGATCTGAGGAAGGTGGTCTCAGCAGTCAAAGCTTCTGCGAGGATTACTTGGTCAGGCTCATCTTTGTTTTTCGTACAAGACTACGCTAAAGCCACAGCCAACAGGCATAAAGCATTCCTCAATATGAGAGCCGATCTTCGCTCCTTAGGAGCCAGGTTTGGGCTTTTTCATCCGTGCCTCTTCAAAGTTACATATAATAACAGAACAACGACATATGAAGATCCAATTCATTTACAAAGCTTTATAAATTCCTGCAAAGCAGTTGCTATGGATTCCTCTGGACCTTCTTCATCATCGACCACTTGAATGGTTTCCTTTTTCCTTTTTCTTTTTTTCTTACACAGGTTCTTCAGACTTTGCTAGCCTTCTCTTCACATTTAAAGTTTGTAGATATGTCTCCCTGATAGAATTTGATTACCTTGATGTCGTTTTTATGAAGTTGCATTCTCATGCTTGGTTCTCTATCGTTATTGTTGTTTTTTTTGTTCTTGCCTGATTCATTGTATGTTGGATTTATGTGTTTTATTGTTGGCTCTACAGGATTATCTCTTATGTTGTCTCCACAGATGTTCATCGTTGTACTGTGATTTCTCCCCGACTTTCCGCTCAGCCAACCCCAGACACATTGCCTACTCCTTGTGGCTCCGCCCCGCATATTCCTGATTCTTCCTTTGTAGGTATGTTTTCTTTTCGTCTTCCCTTAGCTATTTTCTCTTTTGTGTTTTTTGTTTTTTGCTCTTCTTTGATTGCTTATAGTTTTGCGTCAGCAGATGTTCCCCGTCTATTCATTTCATCCTATCTATTCTTTCTGACCGTTCTCTCTGTCATAACTATTTCTTCACTTCCCTATTACCTATTCATTTGGCTTACCCTTCTTCATGTCGTGATCTCTGATTATCCTTTCCTGCTCTGGCTATTTGATTCATCTTCTCATTTTATCTACGTCACTGGACAAACTGCTTCTACCTCTTTCTTATCCTATATAGCTCTTGTATTGCAACAGACTTTTGCTTTATGGTTGCATTATGTTCTATTTTTGAATACCCATGCCTTTGAAATTGGTTACATGGAACGTTAAGGGTTTAAATTCTCCCATCAAAAGGCAAAGAATCTTGACCCACCTAGCCAATCTAGATGCGGATATTGTTTTTTTGCAGGAAACTCACCTCTCTGATGTTGAATCACTAAAGTTGAAAAGGGGTTTGGTGGGGGAAGTTTTCTCTTTCCCAGGTGATGGTAAACGGAATGAGGTGATGATTCTTTGCCGTAAGTCCCTCCCGTTTTTATTACTGGCTCAAGATTCAGATGTTAATGGAAGATGGTTGAATGTTAAATTGTCCTTGAAGGGAGTTCCTGTTTCTCTTTTTAACGTTTATGCCCCAAAATGTGGCAAACCCTCTTTTTGGTCCACGCTGGCTAAACAAATTACTCTCTGCATGGAGGACAATTTCATTTTAGCTGGAGACTGTAACCAGACCTTTGACCCGTTTATAGACAGGAATTACAGAGCTTCCTATATTCCTAACAAGCCTCAGAAATCATTTGTACGAGCTATATCTCAGCACAAGCTTTTGGACGCTTGGCGTCTCTGTAATCCGACCACCAGAGAGTACACTTTTTATTCCCCATCGCATCAAACTCAATCAAGAATTGATAACGTTTTTGTTTCTCACTCCATCTCACAAACCCTTACACATGCAGAAATTTGTCCTGTTTTATTGTCAGATCATGCCCCTGTTTCAATTGGTCTAGAGATTCTGCCTAAGGTTACAGGTCCCAAAAGGTGGCGTTTCAATAATGCCCTCCTCTTGGACCCAACATTTACTGCCTCTTTTACCACCTTCTTTGATGAGTTTTTTTGTGCTGAATCAAACCCATTCCATGCCCCTCTCAACTATATGGGACGCTTTTAAAGCTTCAGTGAGGGATTTTATTATTGGCTTTGTTGCTAAGAGGCGGAAAATCTCCCGCAAATTCACCAAAGATCATTTACAGGACATTAAAAAACTGGAGCACTCTTTTTACACCTCGTATTCAAAACAGTCTCTCACAGCTCTCATTAATGCTAAATTGCAATTTAACAAGAAATCAACGGAGGACGCCTCATTATATTTGTTAAAATCCAGTGCCAAATTTTATGGGGGTAAAAACAAAGCAGGGAAAATATTGGCTAATTATTTAAAAGTTAAACACAACAAACTTAATATTGAATCTATTTACGATGATTGCTCAGACTTAAAATTCAAAGATGCCGATATTTTGAACGAATTTTCTCTATTTTACAAATCTCTCTACGCCTCGGAGTCTCAACCCTCTGATCATTCTTTATCTCACCTTTTCTCGAATCTCCAAAGACCCCCTCACACTTTGCCAGATCTGGCCCCTCTGGAGTTGGACCTAAACAGCAAGAACTATCAAATTCTCTTCAGCAACTTAAGAAAGACAAGGCGCCAGGGCCTGATGGTTTTACAGTAGAATTTTATCAGCACTTTTCCAAACTCATATTGCCCAAGCTACATTCTCTAATAACTCTCTTTAATACATTAGGTAATTCCTCAGGGTCTTTCTCAGAAGCACACATCTGTCTCATACCCAAGGAAGGTAAGGATCACAGGTATTGCAAAAATTACAGACCCATTTCCCTGGTAAATATTGATTATACATTTTTTTACAAAGCCTTAGCCATACGTCTAGACTCTTACTTGCCTGACTTATTAGGTAAGGAACAATCTGGATTTGTCAAGGGTAGATTTATAACTGATAACACAAGACTCCTTTTTAATGTTCAGTCTAAATCTTCACACTTAAAACATTCCCTCGCGGCAATTGCACTTGATGCTGAGAAACCATTTGACAGGGTTGAGTGGATCTATCTGTTCTATACTCTTAGATGGTTTGGTTGTTGTCCCAAATTTATATCCTTGATTTCTCTTCTTTATTCCATTCCACGTGCGGCTATTTGCGCTAATGGCTTGATTTCCTCTTTTTTTGACTTAGGTAGAGGAGTGCGTCAGGGTTGCCCTCTTTCTCCTTTCCTTTTTAACTTAGCCTTGGAGCCATTTCTTTCTAAGCTACGTCAAAATCCAAACTTATACGGCTTTCAAACAGCAAACGCTCACAATAAATTAGCTGCCTACGCTGATGACATCTTACTTTTTATGTCCAATCCTAGTGACTCCATTCCTGCCTTTCTGGCAGAGGTACAAGCTTACTCTAATATTTCTGGTTATAAGTTAAACAATGATAAATGTGAGATTCTCCCCCTGACCAAGTACACTTTTAAGGCGGACTTCAGTGCCTCAAATTTCACATGGAGCCCCTCCCATATTAAATACCTAGGCTTGCACGTTACCTCCTCAATATCAGACACGGTGGCGTTATGCATGACTAGATGTATACAGAATATTGCTGACCTAGCGGCCAAATGGCACCCCCTCTCATGGTGGGGTCACTTGGACACTATAAAGATGATGTTGTCACCCATTGTACTGTACACCATCTCTAACATTCCAGTACCCATCCCTGCTAAATTTTTTAAAAAGATCAATTCCACCCTCTCCTCATTTTTGTGGACTTCAAAGAGGTCTCGAATGTCTCTAGCTAAATTAGTGCGTCCTAAAACAGAAGGTGGAGTTAACTTTTCCGATTTTCAGGTCTATCAAAAAGCTTTTCTCCTACGTCAGGTCTCACTTTGGTTGCTCGACCCTTCGGAGGAATGCCCCTTATGGATCACAATTGAACGTCTTTTCTTATCTCCTTTTTACTTCTCTGAATATCTTTCCTTCTCACGTAAACCGCAGGCGGTGTCCACTCCTATAATTAAATTGACTTCTAAACTTCTGGCTTCTACACTTTCTCTGCCCCCTAACACTATTGACTATTTCCTGAGTTCAACAATTTGGCACAACAAAGATTTGGTTATTCGTAATAAACCAATTTATTGGAAGACTTGGCGATGGAAAGGTTTAATATGGATACACCAGCTATTCTCACATTCAAGTTTTTTATGCTTTCATTCACTCAGACAACTATTCAATTTACCTGCCTCATTCATACATAAATATAATTTACTCAAGTTGGCTGTGATGGATAAGTTTGTTCAATTATCCGCTACATCCAATGCCCCTACTCTCCAGACCCCCTCTTCACAGCTTTCTACCCTGCTTAAAACTAAACCCACAGCCTCCATTATATACAAGTATTTACAAGGAAAAGATATCGTCAGGCAGAAATCTAAAATGGAAGAAGCATGGGAACGAGATTTTCAACTCTCGTGGCCAGTATCTCTATGGAATAATATATGGATTAAATTGCGCAAATCCTCCAGAGCAGCTAACATAATACAAACGTTCTTTGTGTATAATCGACTTTTTTTCACTCCGAGTGCTTTGAGCAACTGATTTGCGACTACTTCAGATGTTTGCTGGTCATGCTCCTCCCCTAATGCTGACTTATTGCATATGGTTTTTTTGTGCCCACTTGTAGACAGTTTTTGGAAACAAGTCTGGTCCCAAATTAATCTAATTTTAGATACTAAATTTTCATTTTCCATCACCCATGTTTTCTTAGGGAGTCTTTCACCTTGCTGGAAGAATGTTACAGTTAATGTTAAAATTATCTATTTGTTATTAGCGGCTGCCTTTCAGCAAATCACTGTTAATTGGAAGGATTTCACAAAAATTACTTATAAGTCATGGTGGTATGCTGTTTGCCATAATCATAGGTTAGACACTTCCTTTGTATATCCTATACAGATGGCAGCGAAGCGTTTGGACCTGTGGTCCCCTGTTACACTTTACCTTGATGTATGTGACAAACGATGTTCCCAGCTAAAACCGTCTCAGCAAGAAGTTCTGAAACCCCCTTGAACCCCTTGTGCGTTCCCAGATTATTTATAACTTTAATACTTATATTATTTACTTTTTATGTATTAACTGTTTATTTTTTATTCACAAGTCCGATTTCATTTTGTGTAGTGCAACCTACTGTATTGTTTCGACATGAATTTATTGTTATGACTTCTGTATTGATACCTTTACTTCTATTAATAACATTTTCTTTCTGAACTTAAAAAAAGGGTCCTTAGGTGTTTCATCATACTTGCTGTGCCGCACGAGTATTTTTTGTTAGGATCCCCTCGTAACAGAACTCTTTGGCAAATCTTGCGAATGAAGAAGGTGGCATTGGTCTTTGTTTGCCCCTTGGAAAAAGTTAAAAATTTCTTCACCACTGAAGAAAAACGTTGTGGGCGTGGTGCCTTCTGCAAAAAAATTTCCTCAGATTCAGTAAATATTTTAAAGCGGCAACATTTACTGTTTTTGTAAGTTAAACTTATAAAATTTTGTTAGCTGTATGCATTTTATATATCTGTGATTTGTTTCTTGTGGTATTTTGTTGAGAATACCATGTTGTTTTTTTTTAACAATCTTTCTGATTTTCCAGGTCTGTCGTCGACATCCGTGGTTCCCACAGGAGTGTTCCGCCTTGTTGTTTTGTATTATTGTTGTTACATATTGTTTATTAGTTTATTGTTTATATTTATGTTAATAAAAAAATAAAGTTTGAAAATAGTTTATCGTTTATATATTTATTATTATAAAAAATAAAGTTTGAAAAAAAAATTAATAATGTTTTTGGTTGTTCTCTTAACTGCTGTGTAACTCTTTCTTGTTCTTATTACTGTTATTTGATGGAGTCCACGATGGTGTTAAATTTTGGGGCACTTATCGCTGGAATACTGGTGATATCTGCAGTTTGCACCAACTTCTGAATAGTGTGTTAGATTTATCTCAACTTTACTTCTGATAAAGTGCTGATAATGAAATGGAGAGTAGCCGTACCCGTGCAAAAAGACACGAGGTGCACCTATTGCACTGAGGTATTGGCTGCACTTACAGTGTACACATAAAATCTATTAAGAAATCTCATTGTATTTATATTGATTGGGAATAGTGCGTCAGGTGTTGGATCTTGACTAGATACACTGCTCAGTTCGTATATTGTTGTGCACACGAAAAAAGTCACATCACAACTTTCACACCAATTGCAATGCGAAACAAATTCCGGCGATAAGACACGTTAGCACCGGGGATTTTACACCTGCTTTCTGCTGGTGTTAAGCAGGACAACTACCTGCACCATGAAAGGAAACACAGCCAAGAGCCACACCAGAACACCCACAGGTGCCATAGAGTCAATGAGCATGATACAGGGATACCCATGAGGGCCAGAAGACTCATCTCAACAACTCCAGGACCGCCAATGCCCCCCAAACCCACATCTTAGTAAGTGTGTCCCTGTGGTCATTGTCTTAGCATGATAGGCACGAGCCCTGCAACATCACAGTGTGCTGTCACCTTAGCGTTGGCAGTGAGCCTGGATGTGTAGCTACGTACGCATCCTCCTGCATGCACAACTGGCGTGTGCTTGTCTGTCGTTCACAGGTCAGTGCAGGGGTGTGCCTATCCGGCAAGGGGAATGGGGTGTCTCGGACATGACCGTGTACAGGAAGTGCGGTAAGTGTATCTCTGTGTTCTGGTGTGGCCTGTTACAAGAGCCGCAGCAGTCGATGTTGTAAAGTGGCATGCACCACCTCCAAACGGCACTGTGATGTTGTAGTTGGAATGTAGCAGGACATGCGCAAATAGGCATTACAATGGCGTGCCGTACGAGTGCATGAGATACAACAGCTCACCGTACAAAAGTGTGGGGGCTCGTGGGAGGGAGGAGCAGCTGTTTGGCAACATAACACACAGTGAACTCGACCATGTGCCACATGCTGGGCATCTCATCCATGATGACCACGGTCGCAGACATCCCAGAACACCAACGACTGGCCTTTGTACACATCCTGTATGAATGCAGCGTGGTTTTCACTTCTATGCTCGTTCAGTGGTGTGATGTTGGCAGGTTGTGTGACTTGTGCTCCTTGTTGGTGTGTTTCATTTTGGCCATTGTTAGTCTATATGTGTGTTGTACTTAATTGTGCATGTGTGCTATTCTGCCCATCTCCCCCCCTCCCCCCACTCCCTGCTTCTTCCTCTTCCTAGTGCTGTTGTGTCTATAATGTTGTTGCTGCACACTTAAATACATGTAAAGAATAAATTAGAATAGTTCCTTGATTCTTTTAGGTTTCAAAACTTCTCTATTGGTTTCTTTTTAATTTTCCATATGAACCGTTTTTTTTAATCTTCAACAACACAAAGAAGTCAGAAGTGCAACGTATTCTATCAACACACTTTCTAGAACATTCTACAATACGTGCAGGTTAAAAGTTCACACATTTTTTAAAACTTTACAATATTTTTTTGTAACATTTTCTTGAACATTTAATGACATGTGCAGGTTAAAAGTTGACGATTGTTTTAAGTTCGAACAGTGCCTTCCAAATGCAAGTAGCAGGTGTGGTTGAGCTGAGCAAATTTTATCCTATGATATGTACTCCACGTTGAAACTGCTTTTTCTTAACCAATCACAAAGATGCTCTTCCACAAAACTAATGTGCACCCTACTTTTAAAAAAGAATGCTTTTCATGATATCTTCAGAGATAAGTTATAGATAGGAATTAGCATTTAAAAAACCTTTGAAATTCACTGAAAAAACCATAGGTTTCATGCACGTTATAGTTAGGAATTGGCATTTAAAAAACCTTTGAAATTCACTGAAAAAAACCAAAGGTTTCAGGGGTGTTATAGTTAGGAATTGGCATTTAAAAAACCTTAGAAATTCACTGAAAAAAACATAGGTTTCAGGGGTGTTATAGTTAGCTGGACATTTCCCTCGTACAAAACCCTAGAAATTCCCGTTACAGTTAGATCAGCTAACTATAACTCGCGCCCCCGCAATGCACTGCTGATGACGTCACATATTACATCACTCATGACAAGGTCAGTGACATCACTGATGACATCACTGATGACATCTCAAATGACATCACTGATGACATCACTGATGACATCATCCATTGTTCATATCATCTCCTATGTTGAAAGTTTGGGGTGATTCGTCAAGGTGTGCTGAGAAAAACGTGTTTTCTCCATGTTAATTTCCATAAGAAACTTTAGACAAGGCTACAGGTCAAACGGGTGAACGGAATTACCCCAAATTTGACAGAGAGAAGGGTCTTGGTCTAGAAAGCACGCTTTTGTTTATTTGGTGTAAATCCATTCAGTAGTTTTTGAGAAATATTCAAATTTACAGATATCGATATTTGGGAAGTCTGCCACCTGATTGGCTGAGGCGTTACGAGCACGAGCTTGCTGCTTATTAGTTGGGAGCACTGCGAGCGGTTGCAACTAGGAAGTGTTGGCCGCCATTTTGTGATTCTGTCGACGCGAGTAAGTGGAAAAAATGGTGAAAAAAGTAGGAAAGAGGTGGGTAGGAGCACTGTAACCTCTGTGGGGTGTTTAGGGTGTGCTATAGAGGGGGTGCGAAGCGAACTACTCATACCTACCAGTCTGAAAGTGCTGGGTACGGAAATTAAGTGAGGTATTGCATAGAGTCTGATGCTGCTAAGGTGAGCTGCTGTGGGACTCGGGAATTAAAGCGTGAGCCCAAACTGTGTGTCTTATGTTGTGAAGTCAGGTGCCCTCTCCATTGCACCACACTTGTGGAAGTAGTGTCAGCATCTGTTTATACCTACTAGGACAAACTACTGACCCGTACTGAGCTGTCACTAGAGTCGGTGATCAAACTGAGAGCTCTGTGCTCCAAAGTCAGATGGTGTGGCTGCTGCGCCACAGCTGTGTGGAGAATAAAGTTTGGCGAGGGTGCGGGAGTTGCCATTGCCTGGACCTAAAATAGCGGGCCTAAGTTGTCAGTTATAAGGTGGCTCTAAAAAGAGCCCTTGTGTTTATTAGTTGGAGCTACATCTAACTGCGGATGCACAGCTTCAGGTTATTCAGAAAAACTCGATTTCCCTGCTCTGTGAAGTGTACTCCATCACTTCTGTAGATATCAGCCATATCAAAACGTATGTTGTTGTTGTAGATCGACCCCATTCTATGATCTCTGAGGTATGCAGACACAGCTTTCTTGACATTCTTCCTAGATTTTTCAATCTGAGGATAAAATTGGTTTGACCATTTCCACTTCTGTCTTTGGCATATATTGGAATATACAAAGACAGTTTGAGGCAAAAGCAAGATCAATTGTCGAAAGGTGTCCTTCATTAGCATTTCTAAACATACCCCAGTCAATGTGCCTAGGTCGTTTCCACCACAATGCACAATCATGAGGTAAGGGTGTTGGAGATGTAAACAGGTTTTAACCAAAGGCAACAATTGGTGCCACTTCAATCCTCTCTGTGCAAACCATTTAATGTCCACATTTTGTAAACCTAGGTCTAAGTCAATACGTCTCTGTTCTGCATACCTCTTGCACCAGAAAACATGGCTATGTCCTACGATCCACACTAGCATTTTGAAGGTATGGCTGGAAGGTATGGAAAGATGTCTGTAGCTCATGCAGTTCCTTCGTAGAGTAAGAGATATGTTTAAAGATGGGGAAAAATCTTTTTTTTCCCACAGAAAACGATAATTGATTGGAAGATAAGAAGCATTGGGTACTAACAACTAGGGTGCATATTAGTTGCATGAAAAAGCATGTTTGTCATTGGTTAATAAAGAGCAGTCTAAACGTGGAGTCCATACGATAGGATGAAATGTGCTCAGCTCAACCAGACGTGCTACTTGCATTTGTAAGGTACATTTGGAACTTAAAACAATAGTGAACTTTTAACCCGCAGGTGCTGTTAAATGTTCGAGAATATGCTGAAAAAAAACGTTACGTTTAAAAAAATCATGAACTTTTAACCTGTAGGAGTCGTAGAATGTTCTAGAAAGTGTGGTGATAAAATAGGTTGAACTTCTGACCTGTATGTGGCGCGGAATATTAAGTAGCTTTTCAGATGGAAAATTCAAAAATAACCAATGGAGATAAGTTTTGGAATGTCGATGAAGGAATGAAGTATTCTCATTTGCTCTTTACATGTATTTATATGTGGAGCGACAGAGAAATTGTGCCATTACTGGTTCCATTCTTGATGAAAGGGGTGCATTACATGTAGTGTGTGACAAAGAAAGAATTGCATGCGTGTGTGACATTTAAAATCTGCATACCAACTACAAAGGTGAGGTAGAAATGAACAAGGTGTGTTATGTGTTCTGTAGTAGTGATTAAGTATTTGAGGTGATATTTTTAAGTTTAAAAGTAATTTTTATTTCAAAATAATATACTGTTATTAAAGTGTGGTGGTCCATATTGGTTATAAAATATGCATAAAGTTTGACCTGTTGTTAAATAATTACTTTATAGATGTATGTTTAGGAATTTTTCACAAAGAAGAAATGTAGTTTATCATCTTTAAAGGACTGTATGGTTTTGAAAATGAGGTAAAGCGTTAATTTAGGTTTGTTAATGTATTCAGGCGAGATAAACAAAATGCCCCACGTTTGCAAATGTTTACTTTTTGTTGAAGTAGTGGGGAAGGGGAGGGGGGTAGGAGATGTATGTGTTAATAAGTTAAAAGCGATAAAACCAAACCCAGAAATGTTATGTGGACAGGATGTGGTCTCATTTTTGACAGTGAAAGGTAGATTTGAATTTAAGTCTAGGTAGGATGTTGTACTGTGAGGCCGTCTACAGTGTTTGGAGATTACATGGAGATGAGATGGAGATAGTAAAAGTGATACGTTCCTTTTATATGTACGCATAGTTTGAATCATTTGATCATTGGTTGAGATATAATATGAACATGGTTTCTGGTTTGCATTTGGGTATAGTTAATAGTTTTAGTAGTTTGTGACTAGTGAATAATAAAAGGGTAGATATACTAAAATACATGGTAGTAAACGTATTAATCATTGTCTGTTCTTATGAAATAGAAGTGGTTGGGGAGTGTTTCTTTAGAAGAGATATTTTATAAATGTGTGAGAGATAAAAAAGAAATGTATATTTTCTGTATGACTTTCTTGACATTAGTAAACTACATGTGATTATAAGTGATAATAATTGTCAGGCTGTTTCCCTGTGCTGAATATACGTAGGTGTTTAAGTGGTCCGGGTTTTACCGGTGCTCAGCTTCACTATCCCTTTTGTCAATTTTTTCATTCCATTTAATGTCCTTAATATACATACAGTAAAGGGACGATATATCAAAAGTTTGGGAATTAGAACTCTGTTTACTCTCCCCATCCCATGCTATACACTCTACAGAGTGTTTAAACAACTTTATTAACATACAGATGTCTAGCTAGTAAAGGTGGTGTAGTGCCACTGGGCCCATTTATAAACCGTGCTATGGGATGGTTTATGTTTTACCCGCCAATTTGCATGTTTGAATACTTTTTGCTGATAAGTGTTCCAGAAGACACCTGTTAAAATTAAGCCTGTGTATGGGTATAGTGGCGCTACTAGGAATGGTGGGGGTTTCTGTTTGATTTCGTACGGTTAAACAAGGGCAGGGGTGGGGGTGGGGGAGGTGGGTATGTTGGTGATTAAAACACAGACTTTAGTAACGTGCAGATGTCTAGCTACTAAAGGTGATGTAGTACCACTGGGACCATTTATAAAGCGCCCTATGGTATTTTACATGTTTTACCCGCAAATGTGCATGTTTTAATACGTTTTGCTGATGAGTGTTTCGGCAGACATCTGTTGAAATTAAGCCTCTGTATGGCTATAGTGGCGCTTCCAGGTTTGCTGGGGCTCTTTGTTTTATTGCGTAAAGTTAAGCAAGGGCGGGTGTGGAGGTAGTGTAGTGGTACTGGGACTATTTATAAACCACCTTATGTTATGGTGTATGTTTTACTTGCAAAATTGCAGGTTTCAATACCTTTTGCTGATGAGCGTTCCGGAAGACACCCGTTGAAATTAAGTCTATGTATGGCTATAGTGGCGCTAACGGTAGTGCCGGGGCTTGTTGTTTGATTTCGTAGGGTTAAGCAAGGGCAGAGGTAGGGGTGGGAGAGGTGGATATGTTGCTGATTATAACACGGACATTTGTAACGTGCACATGTGTAGCTAGCAAAGGTGATGTAGTGCCACTGGGTCCATTTATAAAGTGCTCTATTGCATGGTATATGTTTTATCCGGAAATTTGCATGTTTTAATACCTTTTGTTGCTGAGCGTTCCGGCAGTCACTTGTTGAAATTAAGTCCCTGTATTGCTATAGTGGCTCTACCAGGTTTGCTTGGTTTCTTTCTTTGATTTCGTAAGGTTAAGCAAGAATGGGGATGAGGGTGGTGTAGTGGCACTGGGCCCATTTATGAACTGCTTTATGGTATGGTATATGTTTTACTCGCAAATTTGCATGTTTTAATACCTTTTGGTGATGAGTGTTCCAGCAGACAGCTACGCAAATCACACAAAATGTCTGTGGATAACAAATCTTCGTGCTGATAGACACTCTTGCACTGTGGTAGAAGGCTGCCAGCGTTGATGGCAAATATGAAAGTTGGTGCCATTGTACATTTAAATGGAAGCTTGGACCATTTCTTTGGTACTATTGTTCAGTCAGGGCTTTAAGTGGGAAAAAACTGGGTGTGCTCTAAAAGGGGCGAGGCAAGCCTGTTAAAGGGGTGTGGGCTATCCAAGTAGGGGCGTGGTCTACATCAAGATAACTAGCATTCTGTGCTTAAGAAAATCCCCTCCAAATATCCTATATTCGGAAAACACGCTCTTTAAAGGATTTCCCTTCCTCCTACAACATGGCTCACCTAGTATGATGTCTCCACTTCTCAATAGTGAGCAAAATGAGCGTGCGCACATCGATGTGCATGCTCTCACTGCAGCCCAATAAAAAAACAAAAAGAAAACCGACTACCGTTGCAAGGGCCAAAAATAGAGCCCGATAGAGACCCGTTTCGAGGCCTTCTGAAAATATCATTCGGTGCTCAGAGCCGGCCCACTCAAAGCCCTGTATCCATCCATCCTAAGCACTGCACCATCCAACCATCTTTCAATTCATTCATACATTCCTACCTACATACATCTGTCCCTGCACTTATCCTAAGCATCTATCATTCCACTCGCCTATGGTAAGCACTGTGCCATCCATCCGGTCATAGGCCCATATATCCATACATACATCTGTCCCAGAACCAATCCTATGCATCTATCAGCCCACCCGTCTATCTTAAGTACTGATCCATGCATCCATTCATCCTTCCATCCATTCATACATCCATACATCCATACATCTAGCTATCCATTCATCCATCTGGCCATCCATCCACTCACACTTTATTCAACTATCCGTCCTTATTTCCGTGCACCCTCCGCCCCCGATCCTAAATACCGCGTATTATAGTCATCCACCCAGCCTCTTAAGGGGCCGAAAAGGCTGGCGATAATCATTGACAGGTAGATGTTTCTGATAAAGAACAAGAAAGCTTTGAGTTGCTCTTTGTGGACCATAGTTCACCACCCTTCTCTGGTGGTGTTTTAAACAAAGGTTGAGCCAGCGAAAGAAATGTAAAGCAACTTTTCAGTGTAAGATGTTAATTTAGAAACATAACGGGGCATATTATCAAGAACGGTGTTAAAATTATTGCTGCTTTAGCGGCAGGAAACTGCCACTAAAGCGGCGATAATGGGCTTGATAATATGCCATTGTGAATTCCCATAGCAGCCCAGGTTCTGGTGTGAAGCTGGGCTTCTATGGGAATTCACAAGGGCATATTATCAGCTCATTTTCGCCGCTTTAGCAGCAGTTTCCTGCCGCTAAAGCGGCGATAATTTTAACGCCGTTCTTGATAATATGCCCCTAAGTGAGCCAGGCAAAGTGTGTGTTTTCATAGCACTACAAGAAACTGTGAAAGGTGTGAGCAGGGTTGTGCTGGAGTTGGCTGCGTGTGGTTGTCTCCAAAGGCGCAACCAGAGTGAAATTTCAGGGGAGGCTAATTCTTTCAGCAATAGGCAGAGTGGGGATGTAGGGGCTCTAAAAAGGGGTGAAAAAGAACAGAGCATCATTTACAAGCAAATGGTCTTTTGAAGACCTGTGAAGTACTCGGGTGCGGCACTGTGTGGGCGATTGGGAAGCTGTCTCAGGGAGTCCGAGGCAATGGGCGTTGCGCGCCTCGTGGTCTCTCTGCTAATCACGCCACGATGATGTTGCTCCTGCGCTGCAAAAAGAGAAGGGAAATCATGAGAGAAAATGGCTCTCTTTAAAGGATTTCTTTTCTCCTACAACGCGAGTCACTTGGCATGATGTCTCCACTTCTCAGTAGTGAGCAATGTGCATGCTCTCACTGTCTCACTACAGTCCAATAATAAAAAAAAAACAATGGACTACCTTTGCGAGGCCCAAAAATAGAGGCCCATAGAGATCCGTTTCGAGGCCCCCAAAAATAAACTGCCGGTGCAGACACACCTCACTTAAAGCTTTGGGTGCGGTGTTATGTTTGCGAAGTTGTAGATAAAATTGTTAGGCTAATAATGGTAATTTTTCTGTGTGCCGTTTGGTTGATAATATCATCCTAAGTACATAGATTACAATTTTTAAAAATACTGTCTATAAAGTTGTCTGTGGTGGGTTGCAGAGGGAGTGCTGTGGGGTGGTGGGGTGTGGTGGAGAGGTAAAAAGCATGAGGTAGTGCAGTTACATTTAAATTGTAAAGGTGTATGTAAATAATTAAATAAATACTTGCTGTATGTTCTATGGCACTACTCGTCATCCTACTGCTCCCCTGCCCTGCTCCATCACGTTGCAGCACTGCCTCTGGAAGACGTCAGTAGAACTTATGTAATGGTATGTTATTATTTTAATATATTGAACTGATGTAAAAAATAATTTAATCTATTTTTGTTTTTCAGAAAATGATTTCATTTGGATTAAAATTTGAAAATGCCTAGAAGAACTGAAATAAAAGACAAGAGAAAAAAATGTATATTTGAAGAAAAGGAAAGATTTTCAATTAGAAAAAAATGAGAGTACTACACAAACAGTTCCTTCTGGTAAAAACACTAGACAATTTCTGAAAAAAGATTACGAACATTTAATGAAAATAACATCACACAAGGGAAAAAGAAGAATTTTCCAAGTAAGGAGAAGGAGACTTCAATTTCCAATACCAGGAAAAGAAAACATGATAAAGAAACAGTATCTGTTACCTGGAGACAAAAACAATTTCAAGAAATTCGTCAGAGACTTTTTCGAATTAGAGTGATTCAGAATTCAATGAAAACATGCTGCAAATATAAAAAGAAAGTGCTGCAATTCAAACAGAAGCAGCGTATTGAAAGTATAGTGGATACTGCTTTCACTTTAAAACAGAAGTTATTCATTGTGATTTTGAAGAGGATCAAAGTGTTAGATAAAAAATTCAAAGTGTTGAAAGAGAAAAGTAGAAGAAAACGACTCGTGAACAGAACCAACTTTTGCAAAATCTTTAGTGGACATTGGAAACATACTTCTACTAGTGAGCCTACTTCCAGGAAAATAGTTTACCATTTGCAGTTGATACAGGAGGTCGTTGCTACAAAGATCAGGATGGTTGTCCCCTTCCAAAAGAGGAATTGGTTGGTAAAAGTGCAGAAGAGTTAATAGCTGAAGAAGTGCAAGGGAAACGTACACAAGCTCCTTTGTATAAGCGGGGTTGTAGCAGTATTTGTAGTATTCGACAGGAATCTATTGATATAATGCAAAATTTGCTACGAGAATATACACAGAAAAGTATTAAACAGAAGATTAAGTTGTTGCAAGGACTAGATGCATGTAATGTAAAAAAAAACTGAGAAGCATGGGCATTCTCTGGCTTGTCTTTCAAGAAAAGTGTGTAAAAGTGTTTTTCATCACTTGAGGAAGTTAGCAGTACACCATTCAGAAATGCGAAAGTTTGTAAAGAAACTGTACTATGTAAAAAGACCTGCATTATGTTTAAGTGAACTGAACTGAATACAGGTCTTTTACATCGTTCTTTATCAGATGTTCAAAAAAATTGTGATGATATTGAAATGCGATATTTTGGTTCAGAAGAGCAGCCCATAGAAAGTGAAAGTTTGACGATTACAGATGTTGAAGGAGATGTGAAAGAGATTAGCACTGATCAGATTGAAGAAGAAATTGGAAAGCTTAATTTAGTGTGCTCTGAAATACCAAACTATGTTTGTGTTTGTTGTCGACGTACTCATTATAAAAGTCAAACTAGGAATGTTGATTTGTATTTGAAAAGTGAAAAGGAGAACAATAGAAAATGGGAAGAATTTGCAACTTACTTGTTGGTGGAAGGTCGATTTGAGTTAGGTAGTGATCAACGTATATGTAAATATTGTTACAACAAATTAGAAGAGAACAAAAATGCCTGCTAGAGCAGTACATAATAACTTAGAATTAGTAGCTATTCCGGAGGAACTGGCAGAATTGAATACATATGAGTCGATTCTAATTCAATCTGTTCATCCTTTTCAAACTATAATTCGGATGGAGCCTAAAAAAACAGGTAAACTGCCACCAACAGACTTGCACAGAGGGCTGAAAGGAAGAGTGGTGTACTTACCTTTGGATTTTAAGAAAAATATTGAAACTATTGCTGGAGAGAAAGAGGAAAATGAGGCAGTAAATGGTGTACCAACAAAGAGTCCGAAAATATGGCAAGAATTTGTGGATGTTAATAAAGTTGAAAAGGCTACCTTATATCTTATAGAGAACAATATTTATTACAAAACTGTAAATGGGGATGAAGAGGTGATAAGTTTAGAAGATGAATGTGAAATTTCAAGTGGTCAAATAGAGAAAGTGGACAAGTCAAGGACTGAAGAGATGTATGAACATTACACAATATGTCCTTTGCATTCAAAAGAAGTAATAGGAAGCAGCATTGAGTTATTTCAAATGAAAAAAGCACAGGGAACTCCAATGAGTGTATGGGAGAAAAGCTTGGAAGCTCGTTGTTTTCCACAGCTGTTTCCTACTGGAGAAGGTGGACGATATGATGACCGACCTGTACGGATTCCAGCTTCAGAATATCGGTCAACAAGATTATATTCTGAAGATCCTAGATTTCGACAGTGCATTCCATACATATTTCACCTTTTGTTTGAAAGTGATCTATCTTCTCTGTCGTATGCAGTGAACCACATACTTAAAACTGGAGTTCTAAAAGAATTTGCAAAAGAATTTGTGGAGAAAGTTCAAGAAACAGATGAAAATTTAAGGCACAGTTAATCAATTTGATGGCATGTCAACGTGGAACAAATGAGTATTGGTATCATCGTCATGGAGAACTCAAGTGTATGTTACGGAACATAGGTACACCAACATGGTTTGTCACACTTAGCTGTGCAGAGTATGCATGGGAAGATTTGCTTGAGTTTCTAAGAGAAGTGAATTCCAAAATAAAAAATGTTGAACTAAAGACTCCTGGTGAACTGTGTTCATTGGATCCTGTAAATGTGTGCAGATATTTTAATCATAGGTTTCAAGCTATGATGTATTTTATCTGCAATAGAAAGAATCCACCTTTTGGAGAAGTTACCGATTTCTTTTGGAGAAAGGAGTACCAAACAAGAGGTGCACCTCATATACATATGCTACTATGGGTCAAGGATGCACATAAATTTGGAACTGATTCTGATGAAACAGTATTGTCTTTCATCAAACAGTATGTGACATGTGAGATTCCGAGAGAAGAAGGAGATAGAAGATTGAGACAGCAAGTTTTACGTTTCCAAAGTCACCGTTGTGGAAAGTACCGCAGAAGAAAATACAAGTCTAAAGGAAAATTTAACACCAAATGTCGGTTTGGTTTTCCACATCCAGTCATTTGTAAAGGAAGAGTAAATTCTTTTTTTTCTTCTGTAAGGCACATAATAACTCGGAAATCTCCAAAGAATACCTACAACTTAAAAAGAACAGAAGTTTCAAAGTATATCAATGACTACAATCCAGTCATTTTAAAAATGTGGAATGTGAACATGGACATCCAGAATGCTGCAGATAACTCAATTGCTGTTGCACGTTATGTTACATCGTACATAACAAAATCAGAAAAAATAGAGATGAAACAAATGTGGGAAGAAATTGCACAAGAGAAAAGCCATAGCAAAAAATTGTACAGCTTTACTTTGAAAATGCTTTCCCACCGAGAAATTGGATCCTATGAATGTTCAGACCGCTTATGCTCTTCAAGTTTATATTCAAAGTCACAAGGAATCATTTGGGTAAGTTTAGGTCTTGCCTGCTCACGGAATAGAGAGTTGAAATCATTAGAAGAAATAAATACTTTTTTTTTTTATTGACATTTTTGCAAATACAAACCATTTCAACAACAAAAAAAAAAACAGTTTGCTGTCACAGTAAATCACATATATGTGTTGGTTACATTCCATGCATTAATCCCAGAAACAGTTGTTTTTGGTCATTTGGCGTGAACATCTTCGGACCGGCACAACCCAGATTACATACATCCATAATTACACATCAGCAGTCAGCCTGCAGAATAGCACATCCACAAGTCCCATAGTCAAATCTCCCTTCGTCACCACTTACGGACCAGCATTCTGTCTCACATCTGTAGCTTCGTGCCGTCCCTGAGCCCATGACAGAAATGGTTCCCAGATATTGCGGGGTCGAGAAGCAGGGGGGGCAAGCTCCCAAAACACAGTTAGTTGCGCATGTCCATAGGTGACATCCCCTATCCAACCCTTGTGGGTGGGGACCCTCCTCCCTCCCCAATGTCGCACTATTTGCCGTTTAGCATATAATAAAAGCAAAGCATGCAGTTTCCGCAACTTGGGTGGGGTATTTTTGACATATCCTAATAATCCAAGAGCCGGGGAGGGGGTCTCCTCCCCTCCAACAATTTGACTCACCGTACCGAACACTGTGGCCCAATACCCCGCTATCCCTGGACTGTCCCACGCTATATGCAAGAATGAAGCAGGAGAGAACCCGTATCTCTAACAGCTGTCATCTTCTTTGAGCCCCATACGATGCACACCTACATGTGTTCGGTATACTCTATGCAAAAATTTAAAGTGAATCAGCCTAAGTTTATAATTGGGGGAGAGTTCTCTTAGTTGTCCACAGCAAAACTCCCACTGCTCTTCAGTTACCGGGACGGAAGGTTCTTCATTTCAATATTGGAATGATTTAGGCTGGACCAGGGGAGCAGATGTCTGCATATGCGTGTACAACCTCGTAACTAGCTTGCGAGGGGAAGGGGATTTTAACAAATTTTCCAATGCCAGCAAGGTCGGAGGGGCAGTGGGGAAGTTCCCACAGAGGGCCCGGCAGGCCGTGCGTAGTTTATGATATAAAAACAGCTCAGTGAAGGGTACTGTCCCATCCCCATCCGCAGTCGGAGGTGGTCTGAACTTGTTTTTTGGAAACAAATCTGCAAATGTGTGAAGATGCATATTTTGTATTGATGCCTTGCTGATTCCGTCCTCCACACATGGCAGCATTGGATTACGGGCTACCGGGATCGAGGGAGCATACAACAGAGGGATTCCAGCCCGCTTGTGCAGCTCCTCCCATGCCCAACACAGCGTTCCGGCGGAGTCAATGTCTCCATGTGGGTGCTTCGACGCTTTATAAAGGGCTACTTTGAGAGGGAGCGGTGCTACCGCGTCCAGCTCCACCGCCACGTGGGGCTGGAAGGGCGTTGGGTGCACCCAAAACTGCAGAAATTGGGCCTGAGCACAGAGTGCATACAGATGCATGTCCGGCGCTCCCAATCCTCCCTGCCTGAGCGAGAGTGTCAACATATCCCAGGATACTCTGGCCTGCCGACCCGCCCATGCCAGGGTTATAAGCTGTGACTTAAGGATCTTGAAAAAGTGCTGCATGAGTGGAATCAGGATGTTGGCGAATAGATACAAAAACTTGGGCAGGATTACCATTTTTGCTAGCGCTATCCTGCCAGTCAGAGACAGCGGCAGCTGCGACCACAACTTAACTTTTTCTTCCAGCCACGTTACAGCCCGCCCGTAGTTCAGATTCCACACCTCCTGCGTATCCCGACTGATCCAAATGCCCAAATACTTGACCTCCCCCGCTTCCCATTTTAAAGGATATTCAGACCGCACCTGGGGCGTCCTGTCCGTTAGGGGAAATATCACTGATTTTGCCCAATTGACAACTATGCCAGCCAAGCCACCAAACCGAATTAACTCCCTTGAGACCGGGTCTAAATTCTCCTCAGGATTGACGAGATAGAGGGTGACATCGTCTGCATATAAGGAGATGTGCAGGCTTCTGGTACTAAACCCTATACCTCGCTCCGTATGGTGCTTCCGAATACGAGCAGCAAGTGGCTCCATTGCAATTGCGAACAGGAGTGGAGATAAAGGGCAGCCCTGCCTCGTGCCACGAGAGATGGGAAAGGGATCAGACAGCATCCCGTTCACCCTGATGCGGGCTCTGGGCATAGTATACAGTAAAGGTATGCTTCTAATTAAGAGCGGACTAAACCCCATCCGTCCCAGTATGGCAAAGAGATACGGCCATTCCAAGGTATCAAATACGTTGGTGGCATCCAAGAACACCACCGCGGCGCGGACCTCTGGGTGCAGGTAATGCAAAACGGAGAAAATTGTCCGTAAATTATGGGATGTGGACCTCCCCAGGATGAACCCAGACCGATCCGGGGGCGCAATCATAGGGAAGAGCGTCTGCAGCTGGTTCGCAAGTAGTTTAGCTAGAATTTTAACGTCTACATTGATCATCGACAGCGGTCTATATGAGTCAACTTCAGATTCGGACTTACCGGGCTTCAACAAGGTAATAATCACAGCTTCCCTCATGGAGTCGGGCAATATCCCCCCTCCAAAGCCTCCTCATAAACCGCTCGCAACCGAGGCGCCAGCTCCTGAGTGTATGTTTTATAAAAGGCTGTGGTCAGACCGTCGGGGCCAGGGGCCTTATCAGGCGGCAGACTTTTAATAACCTGAGCAACATCTTCAACAGTGAAGGGGAGATCCATATATTCCCTGTGTGTGTTGTTGAACCAGACTAACGCAATCGAGTCCAAGAACAACTGTAGCCCCTCGGGGCATGCCTCTTGGGTAGCAGTATAGAGCTTGGCGTAAAATGTGGAGAAAGCATTTAGGATTTCTGTCTGGCCTCTAACAACAGTGTCTGGTGCAGTGTATATTTCATGGATAAATGCCGTGTGTCTCGGTGGTCTAATCATACCCGCTAGCGTACGTCCTGGCCTGTCCCCCTCTCCATAGCACCTCGCCTCTGCATATTTCCCAAGAAACTTCAGCTCTCTTTGTGCCTCCTCGGAGAAATCCAGTAACTTGGTCTTCAAAAGGCCAAGCACGGTAGGGTCGTTGGTGGAGTAAAATCTACCCTCAAGTTCTTTAATTTGAGCCTCTATTGAGGTAATCGAGCTCCTGATTGCCTTTAATACTCCCGCCTGCCGGGCAATACACTGACCCCTTATCACAACCTTGAAAGCCTCCCATAGTGAGGCCTCAGTGGCCACCGACCCTGAGTTCAAAGTGAAGTATTCAGTAATATCCCTCCGTATCTCTTCCTTAAAGGCCTCATCAAGCAGAGCATACGGCAGTAGACGCCAGGTGAAGGCCCGCGGCGGAGAGTTAGGAATGGTTAACCTCAGCAAGCATGGAGCATGATCTGATAATGAAGGTGGCAGATGCGCCACATCAACAGTCCAGGTGGCTATGTCTCTAGACCCCAGCCAGGAGTCCAGGCGGGACCATGCGCTGTGGTGATCGGAAATGCAGGTACCCTCCCTGGTCCGGGGGTGTCGAGCATGCCACACGTCCACCAGGTCTCCATCAGTAATGATAGCACGCAAGGCGGCACTAGCGGACGGGTGCAGTGTACGGGAGGCACCGTGTCTATCTAGGTAATCATCTAGGATAGCATTAAAGTCACCCCCCCACAGCACATTTGGCCCATAAACAGTCACAATGACCAGGGAGACACCACACAATGCCCCCCATAAAATAACATACCGACCGTTGGGATCAGCCTGCACTAGCCCCTCCCTCCAATCCAATCCCCGCTTGACCAGGACAGCCACCCCTGCACAAAATTTGAATGCACAGATGAATAGACCCCACCCCACCGACTATGACGAAGCCTCTGCGAAGGTGTAACAGCAAGATGTGTCTCCTGCAACACACACACGTCATCATTGTGTCTGGACAGATAAGCATGCACCAATCTGGCCTTTCTGCCATCATTCAGTCCCCGGATGTTCCAAGTAACACAATTTAACACATTAGTGGCGCTGTGTACACTGTGCAACGACTGAATCTAGACATGCAAGAGTCCCGCCATGACCTCCCACCATGTACTGCACATGTTAGCCAACCATTGAAATGCATACTGGCATAAAACAAAGATCCCCGCTTAGCCCCCCCTCCCACCACCCACTCCAACCCCCCAATTAGGTTGCAGGATATCCCCCCCACATTAAAAAACACAAAAAATATCAAACCAAACATTGTAACCAAAATCGGGATTCTTCCCACAGGGGCGCGGTAGTGCCGGCAAACATCCTCGTTTACACAAGGTGGCCGGGAGTACTGTGGACTGTGCGAAATGCCCACCCGCTCAACCATACTATCAATACCAAAATTTGCTGGGCGGAAAAAGAGATAAAGCAAGGTATAAAAGCCAAATAGGAGACCAGCAGGTCGCATACCAATATTCAACTACACATTGCTCTAGATGTCGCTGTTCAGTGTGTACAAATTACCAAGCAGCTCAACAATACGATACCCATATCAGTCATTGTCACTTAGGTTGCTGTCCGCAGTCGTCTCCGCCCTGCGGTTCCCCTTCGCAGTCTTGCCTCCAACATGCTTCGCAAATTTCAATGCGGATTTCGAGTCGGTGAAAAAATGAGCGGTTCCATCATACGATACTTTCAACTTGGCCGGATAGAGCAGTGAGTAGGGAATCTGTGCCTGTAACAGGAGACGCTTGGCTGGGAGGAATTCCCGTCTTGCCGTCTGCACCGCCGGGATGAAGTCAGGATAGAAGGAAATGGTGTCACCCTTGTGCTTGATTTGACCTTTCTTTCTAGCCAGCCGAAGGATACAATCCCTGTCCTGATAATTCAATAATTTAGCTATGATAGGTCTGGGTGGTGCGCCAACCGGGGGCTTCGGCCCCAGCGAGCGATGAGCTCTTTCCACCACGAACACAGATGACAGTCCAGGGTCGAATAGCTCATGGAGCAGATCTGTGACGAAGGACTCCATTTTGGACATCGCTTGTTGCATCTCGATCTGGCTTCTAAATCCTCATTCTTGGCTCTAATGACTCCCAGAAGCTTGTCCATGTGTAGTAGCTGCTCTATTGTCTCCACCTGAAACTCGTGGAATTCGGCGTGGCGGTTCTCAAGTGCATCCAGGCGTGTTTCGTGTGCTGTAACCTGGGTTTTGACTGAATCTAGCTGCGATGTCAATGTGTCCAGCTTTGTATCGATGTTACGAAGGCTGGAACGCATTTCCAGCATAAGTGTTCGCAAATCCTCGCCCTGGTCCTCCGCCTGTGAAGCAAGGTGATTACTAGGCAGTGCCTCCTCCTCTGCCTCAGCATGGCGCAGAGAGCGCTTGTTCTCGAATGTCAGTTTTGGCTGCTTCGCATCTGGCTTGCCCATGACGATAGTGGCGTGGATCGCCCTGCAGCGGGGGAGCAGCCAGAGACCCACCGTCTCAGTCCTCTCGCGAGGTGCACCTTCTGATCACGCTCGGCTCCTTCAGTGCAGCGTAGCTCCCCCCTTCTACACCACAGCACCCACAAGCAGTCCGTGCGTTTCATGCAGCAGTGCCAAGGGGACAACGCGCTCCCGCCGCAGCAGATTATCTTTCCAGGTTGCAAACGCTGCGCGAGGCCAGGATGCGCCGGAGCGATGACAATGCAGCCGCGCTTCGACCTCTGCGGAGGACCACCCTGTCCGCAGCCACCAACGCCCAAGATCCACCGAAGGGTAAAGCTCCAGGGGGCTCCACTATGACAATGACGGTGTCAGCGGATGAAAGCGCTTAGCCATTCATCAGCCACAGGTACGAGAGCACACCGCCACCAAGAGCAACTGGCCCAGGACATCGGAGAAACAAACGCGCTCAAACCTATATGGCTACCAGGAACTGACCAAAACCGCAGGGCCCCAGCCAGTGCAGGCCACGGTATGCCCACGATGTCTCCTCAGACCATCCAAATGCAGCGCCCACAGCAGCAACAGCGCGCCACACTGCTCGTGGGGGGGTCCACACGTCTGCTCCGATGGTTAAACAACGCGCGCACCACAGGGGGTGAATCACGCATGGCAGTCTCCAAAAGCCCTCCAGCCTACAGCAGCACTTCCAAATCTCATCTCCCATATGCTACCAGCAAACCGCAGGGCAAAGCAATCCTTATGTCGCCGGTGGCGTGCACGGGCCGAGCCCGCCTCAGGGCATACACCGGCAATCTCCACTGCGCCACGCTCCTCACCTCCCGAGTGAATGGGGCTCACAGGCTCAAAATGGGTACTCACATAGCCCCCCCACTTAGGGACGGTCGCGGGTCCGGGCGTAGGCACCACGGGACTACGTGTGTCCAAGTTCGGGCACTGCAAGGCGCCCAGCCGTCTTCTGCAGCACTGCGCGGCCCACAGGCCTCCGTGAGCCACGGCCTCGATTCCGCAATCCCCGTCCCGCAGCCCAGCCCCGACTCGGGCAGCTCGCGGCGCCTGGGCTTCGGCATCCGCATCGCGGCTCCGGATCTAAGTAAGGCGTCGGAACTTTCACAGCAGGGTCCTCCAGCACTCCGGAGCAGGGCGGTGAGTTCAGGGCAGCAGAGCACGTCCAGCTTGCAGGATATTTCCAGGATGAGGTCACGGCCGGCGGAGCACACTTAGCAAGCGGCCATTCCGCTGTGCAGCAGGCCACGCCCCCCGAAGAAATTAATACTTAGCAGCAAATGAACCAGACAGTACAGATATTCTTAAAACTAATATGTTGGACACATACTTTCCGAAAAGGAGGCGACATCTGGAACAGTTATGTCTGTATGAAGTACTTCAACATTACAGCTTCAAAAGAAATATTAAACAGAATTTAAAAGAAGGAAAATATGCAGTAGTTGGATGTCATGGTTGTTTAGTAAAACATGCAAAGGGTAATCTTATAAACCACAAGAAACTCAGTTGTGAAACTCCAGATAAGCAAGACTTTTCTCCAACTCTTTAAACCATGGCGTAGCGAAAGTGAATTACTTGGATACTTTGACTGCTGCGAAGAATCTTTTAATGCATCTAAAGATAGCATTGCATGTACAATTTTCCCTACATATATAAACATGTTGAATGATGAAGTTGAACAGGTAAAGATTATTACAGCTGAAATAGCTAATGAAAGTTCTCAAGATAGTCAAAGTAGTGGTCAATGTAGTCAAGATCCTCTTGGACAACCAATACTGGAAAATGAAGCAGCGATTGCTATGCATGACGTCGAAATTGCAATGCAACAAGCACACAAGGAGAATATTACATTGGAAGAGTTAGAAGAACAACTAATTGTTGAACAGAAAGAAATATATGTACAAGTGAGAGAACACATAGAACATGGTTTGTTGCATGAAAAAAAAAATGTGTGTGTTCATCTTTTAAACCTCTTCTGATGTACATCAGTGGTCAAGCTGGGACAGGTAAAAGTTTTTTAATTAAAGTTTTGACCAGTTATCTTCAAAAAACTACTGGTTCACATTTATGTTCTGTGGTAACAGCTCCAACATGATTAGCTGCACCCAATGTTAAAGGAGTTACTTTGCATAGATTACTGTTGTTACCAGTTGAGCATGATAATACATTTCAATATCAGAAGTTGTCTGGAGAAGCTTCTCATGAAGTGTCATGAGTGCTGAAGAAAATGAAACTATTAATTATTGATGAGGTGAGCATGGTCTCAAACTTAATGCTTGCTTTTGTACACTTAAGATTGCAACAGGTATTAAAAACAGATTACGACGTTCTCTTTGGAGGAAAACATTTAATTGTATTTGGAGATCTGCTACAACTAACCCCTGTAAAAGGAGAACCAGTGTTTAAAACTCTTCTACATGAAGACACAAAGAAATCTCTGGGAAGTATTGGAAATGTGAATCTGTGGTTACATTTTGAATATAAAGAACTCACTCAGAATATGCGACAAGCAAGAGATGAAGATTATGCAAATATTGTAAACGATGTAAGAATTGGTGTTCTAAGCAAACATGCTAAAGAAGCTTTTCAAAGTCATCTACTAAAGAACTTGTTTATAAATGAAAACACACCAGCAGAAGTAATATACAAGAAAATGAAAGAAAAAAAGTCTGTAGTTTGCTTAATGCCTACAGTGGAAGAGTGTTATACATTAAATAGAGAGCTTCTGAAATTAGAAAATAAAGGAAATAGTTTGCATTGAAGCTAGTGATAAAATCAAGCATCAAGGAAAAACAATTCTTCTTTCAGAAAAACTACAGACTAAATTGGATTCTCTGGAAAAGTCTGTATCAAAAACTGCTGGCTTAGAATTGTTTTTTAGATGTATGTTTAAACTGTCTGGTAATTTTGAGGCGTAATCTGAATGTAGAAGAAGGTTTAGTGAATGGAGCAATGGGAAAAGTTGTTGATTTTGTGAAATATCAAAATAGAAATGGAATTGAATTCTTGAAAGTTAAATTTGATCAGATTACAGAGGTAAGACAGATTGCGCGTTGTGCTGTATGTTTTTTGCTTGTAAAAGACTTGCATGTTTGTAGAAAACAGTTTCCCTTCTGTTTAGCATATGCAATACCATTTCATAAATCTCAAGGTTTAAGTGTAGATAATGCTTTGGTAAATGTAGGAAGAACTGTGTTTAAAGAGGGAATGGTATATGTTGCATTATCTCGAGTTAGAACATTGTCTGGTTTGTATTTAATTGATTTTGATGAGAACAAGGTTAGTGCTGATGTTAATTGTGTAAGAGAATATAATCATTTAAGAAGGCTTCATGCTCCAAGTTTAGGGGAATATCCTATTTATGAGAAACGTGTTGTGTGTTCAAAACACAAACATGTTGAAGAATCAACTATGGTTGGAAAGCAGAAAATCAAGAGAAAACAAAAAAAGATGTAAAGAAACAGAAAATACAAACAAGTGATGATGTTGTCGGATACCAATTAGAAAATGCTTCTGGTGTCAACTGCTATGGTAATGTTATTCTAAACGTTATATTTTAGCTTGAAGATGTTTATGGTGAAATTATGGAAAGTCAGGAAAAATTATTATGTTCGGCACTTTATACTTTATTTCAAGAATTGAGAACTGATTCTGCTTCTGGTGTTCGCCAGCTGTTGGACACATGTACTGGATTTTTAACGTTCAGTGCTAATATACAACAAGAGGCACAAGAATTTCTGATGGTTATGCTTGGAGTACTAGAAGATGAAGGAATTCAGATTGAGAGTTTATTTGGACTCAGTTACAAATAAGAACATAAATGTGAACAGTGTTCATTAACTTCAAGCACTATAGTTTACAGAGAATGATTTCTATATTTGACAATACCTGACTGCAAATCTGTACCATTTTCCAAATTAGTAAAAGAAGCTGATCATGAGATGATCTGTTCTCGTTGTAAATCAACAATGCTATCTACATTATGCCTACAAAGATATGGAAAATATTTGATTATAATGTGCAACTCTGTAGACCAAATGGAAGAAAAGTGGAAACCAAAATTAAAAATGTTGTTGCTAGTCAAGTATCTATTTCTGGAAGAACTTTTGCAACAGTTGCTATTATTTTCCATTCTGGAAGTACTACCACAAGTGGACATTATACAGTTTATTTAAAGTGTAATAATGGTTGGAGTCACTGCAACGATACACACTTGGAAATGAAACCGAGATAGCCTTATGAATTACCCAACTCATACTTGATATTTCTGAAGCAAAGATTTTAGATACATCATTCGGCCTAGTGGGAAGGTGTAAAGACACTTTAAGGAATTCATACTGGATGATTTGAAAGCGAAATTTTTGATACATTATTTGGCGTATTGCAAAATGTGAACAGAAACTACAAAGTAAAGGTAAGATTTGAAGATTGGAAATAGTATTGGATGTGTTATTTGTGTTGATTTTGTCTTATGTTTGCGAGAATTAGGGATTTGTTTTTTTAGCAATCTAGTTGATTGTTTTTCCCCCCTGCTGTTTATGATGAATCTACACTGACATCACTGTGAAGAGTGAAGTTAAGTAGAAGCTGATGACAGCAAAAAAGGGAGAAAAATTGTTTTCTGAATGTGAAATTATTTTTTATTATTTAAAAACTCACTGTAATTTGTGAAATATATTACATTACATAGCACTTTTGCAGTTTATTTTATGTAGTTGAAAAGTTAGAAAAAACAGTACTAATGACAAATAGGACAATGGTAGTTCGATATTTAAAAAACCTTTGAAATTCACTGAAAAAACCATAGGTTTTGCAGACGTTATGGTTAGGAATTAGCATTTCAAAAACTTTAGAAATTCACTGCAAAAACCATAGGTTTCAGGGATGTTATAGTTAGGAATTAGCATTTAAAAAACCTTAGAAATTCACAGAAAAAACCATAGGTTTCAGAGACGTTATAGTTAGTTGGACATTTGACTATATAACCAGAGAAATTCACCCATTATAGTTAGTTGAGCTAACAATAATTTGTGCGCCCGCAATGCACTGGTGATGACGTCACATATTACATCACTCATGACATGGTCAGTGACATCACTCATGACATCACTGATGACATCTCAAATGACATCACTGATGACATCATCCACGTGATAGTCTGACACACCTCCTCACACTCTAATATAACCTTTGATATATGTACTCTAAAATACAGACTACCATTTTCAAAACCATAGACACACCAATACCAGATACTAGATACCCATCCACTGATTGCTATCTATATATTGTAAGCTAGACATATACTCATAGAGTCACTCATACATGCTGTCACTCATCATTACATCAGTACAATATCCACTCATACACCTATATATACATTCACAAAAAGCTACTGATCCATACAGTTACTCACACATCTACTCAGTTATGCCAAAAATCAATCACACCCATGTACTCACCTATGCAGATATATAGACACCACCTGACTTATTTATACACACACCACCTTCCTTATTTATATAGATACTAACACATACTTACTCTCTTATACATTCACTAATACAAGTACACATTCATATATGTAGACACTCTTGCAATCACTCTCTCTCACATATAGACAAAAATACACCCCAACACTCACATATACTGTCTAAAAACATATATAGTTGATCACATATATACAATTGAGACATCAATTCACTAATCAACACACCTATACACAGTCAGCTACCCATACAGCCCTTCCGAGATACACTTTTGAAAGTATACAACCAGTGAATCAGCTATTCAGACATGTATGCACAGAGTCAGACACCCCCTCCCCGCCCACATAGACATTCAGACATCCATACAGATACTCATTCAATCAATCAATAACCCACATAGACACTGATGTAGCTACTCACCAACCCATGCACCTGCTTACACAACAACTGAGAAACTAATATAGACATTCACACAGTTTAGTCACTAACCCATGAATTCAGTAACATACGTTCAAACAGTGACTTATACAGTCAGTCATGCATCTACTAAATAATCCATTCAGGAACTTCTACATCCACTCATTCTTCAATACACCTTGGCATAGATATATATGAAAAATATTTAAACTTTACAGAAACCCACATTCACTGGATGATGTAATCAGTGATGTCATTTGAGATGTCATCAGTGATGTCACTGACCATGTCATGAGTGATGTAATATGTGACAAATGCAAAAAGAACTATTGATGGACAGAATGCAGAACAATGTCATACATTCACCCCAGTACAGAGATCTGGGCATAAATCCATCGTTTTTTTGCTCACCATACCATTCCAGTTTGGACCCAGCCGTATACAAATCAGTCTTTTCCAATGGGAACAGTCCAGCCCGAACTGCCAGGCGAGGTCCTCCCTGGACTGGAAACAAGCATCCTAGGACCGGTTTTGGGGTTTCACCCCTCTTCAGCCAGGATAGCTTGATTCCCGTGGTATGGAGAGCACGGGACTCACGTCTGAGCATACCCGTCCCACTCGGGGTGACATATGCAAAAAGAACTATTGATGGAGAGAATGCAGAACAATGTCATACATTCACCCCAATACAGAGATCTGGGCCTAAATCCATCTTTTTTTGCTCACCATGCCATTCCACTTTGGACCCAGCCATATGCAAATCCGTCTTAACCCTGTGCCCAATGGGAACAGTCCAGCCTGAACTGCCAGGCCAGGTCCTCCCTGGACTGGAAACAAGCATCCTAGGACCGGTTTCAGGGTTTCACCCCTCTTCAGCCAGAATAGCTTGATTCCAGTGGCATGGAGAGGACGCGACTCACATCTGAGCATACCCGTCCCACTTGGGGTGACAAATGCAAAAAGAACTATTGATGGACAGAATGCAGAACAATGTCATACATTCACCCCAGTACAGAGATCTGGGCCTAAATCCATCGTTTTTTTACTCACCATGCCATTCCAGTTTGGACCCAGCCATATGCAAATCAGTCTTGACCCTGTGCCCAATGGGAACAGTCCAATCCGAACTGCCAGGCCAGGTCCTCCCAGGACTGGATACAAGCATCCTAGGAACCGGTTTCGGGGTTTCACCCCTCTTCAGCCAAGATAGCTTGATTCCAGTGGCATGGAGAGCACGGGACTCACGCCTGAGCATACCCGTCCCACTCGGGGTGACAAATGCAAAAAGAACTATTGATGGACAGAATGCAGAACAATGTCATACATTCACCCCAGTACAGCGATGTAGGCCTAAATCCATCGTTTTTTTGCTCACCATGCCATTCCAGTTTGGACCCAGCCATATGCAAATCAGTCTTGACCCTGTGACAAATGGGAACAGTCCAGCCCAAACTGCCAGGCCAGATCCTCCCTGGACTGGAAACAAGCATCCTAGGACCGGTTTCGGGGTTTCACCCCTCTTCAGCCAGGATAGCTTGATTCCAGTGGCATGGAGAGCACGGGACTCACGTCTGAGCATTCCCGTCCCACTCGCGGTGACAAATGCAAAAAGAACTATTGATGGACAGAATGCAGAACAATGTCATACATTCAACCCAGTACAGAGATCTGGGCCTAAATCCATCGTTTTTTTGCTCACCATGTCATTCCACTTTGGACCCAGCCATATGCATATCAGTCTTGACCCTGTGCCCAATGGGAACAGTCCAGCCTGAACTGCCAGGCCAGGTCCTCCCAGGACTGGAAACAAGCATTTTCATTTTGCGATTCTCTAATTGCGAATCGCAAATTGAGAATGTCTTCCCATTCATTCCTATGGGCCTCCTAGCCCAAAGGAATGAATGGGAAGGTATTCCTTAATTGCGATTCACAATTTGCTAATCGCAATTAAGGAATGCCAAGGAATTGCAAAATATTTGCTAAGTTTTTATTACATCCCGTTTTGTGATTCTCAAATAGCAATCCCTATTTGAGAATAGCAATAAAGGTATTTGGGGGCATATTATCAAGCCAGGCGATAAAATTATCGCCGCTTTAGCGGCAGAAAACTGCCGCTAAAACGGCGATAATGGGCTTGATAATATGCTCTATGGAATTCCAATTGAAGCCCATGTTAGATGTGAAGGACATCTAACATTGGCTTTAATTGGAATTCCATAGAGCATATTATGAAGCCCATTATCACCGTTTTAGCAGCGGTTTTCTGCCGCTAAAGCGGCGATAATTTTATCGCCTGTCTTGATAATATGCCCCTCAATACCTATGCCCCTTTATTCACTACAAAGGAGTAAAAGAATCACTTGCTGTAGAGGTAATAGGAGACCAATGAGTAGATGGTATTTTGTTTTGTTTTCGGAAATAAAACACATTTCTAAAAGGTATTATGAACATTTGAAATAAATATTGAAATATGTTTGAAATATGTCTTTTTGAATACAATATGTTCAAAACTGATATATGTCTGTATGCAATATTTCAGTAATGCAAATCAAGTCAAACGACTAATAGGAAAGCTAGCTGGTTTATAGACGGCCTGCTGCCTTGTTTTTTACTTCTTTACACGACCATGAGGAAAAACAGTGGTGTATTACTATAGAAGGATACATGGATAGAAGAAGGTGTACTGAGTGGGAATCAAGAGTTTAATTTAATTTAGGGAGATTTATGAAGAATCAGATGGTGTTGGACCGAATGTTTGACAGTACTCACTGGAAATGAGGAATTTATATAACAGACATCAGTGATCTGCATTTCTGCACTTTATCTTGTAAAGTGATCCTGGTACATTTTATTTATTGAGTCAGTTGCTTTAGCTTGCAAAGTGGAAAGTGACGTGGTTGAGGATTTACAAGCAAAGCAAACTTTGCCATAACAATACTTTCTATTTTTAGGATATTAATTTATACTACATATGTGTTTTACCCGACTTCCGAAATAAGGTTGGTCACTACAAGTTCAATGAAGGGTCTGCAAATACTTGAGGTGGCATAGGCCTCACCTCTGCCTGCCCAGAACAAGACCACCCAATCATTAAAGAAATTACACTTTAATAACATATATTTCCTCGCTACATAGACACGATCTACCCATCTCTCAAGATTGGCATTGATCAACCCTCCTGTTCACAAAACCCACCTAGATACAGATGACCTCACCATCTACTGCCTCATTCCTCCTCTCTTCCTTGCTTGATACAGTCCTGGAAAGATCAGAAAGAATGGTAAGCGCGCTACTCACCTGTAAGGGTCTCAAGGCAGGAGGGGGTGGGCAGCTCCGTTCAGTTGAAGAGCCAGGTCTTGATCTTCCTGACTATGTTCATCTGATGTTGAGCGGGAACTCGTTCCAGGTCTTGGCTGAGATGTAGGAGAAGGTTCTTCCACCTTTTCTGGTTCTGCGGATGCGCAGGATTTTGGCAAGGGCGAAGTCGGCAGATTGGATGTTTCTCTTGGGTACGCGGAGGGAGATTCTCTTGTTGAGGTATTGGGGTCTGGTGTTGTGGATGCATTTGTAGGCGTGGGTGAGTATCTTGAAAGTGAATCTCTTCTCAACGGGGAGCCAGTGGAGGTTTCATATGTGTTGGGTGGTGTGCTTGTGTCGAGGAATGTCTAAGAGGAGTCTGGCTGTGGTGTTCTGTATGGTCTGGAGCTTGTGGATCAGAGACTTTTTGATCCCGGCGTAGAGGGCGTCTCCATAGTCCAGTCTGCTGGTGATGAGCGTGTGGGTGACGGCCTTCCTTGATTCGTGGGAGATCCACTTGAAGGTCTTTTGGAGGATTCGGAGGATGTTGAAGCAGCTGGAGGTGATGGCGTTGACCTGTCGGGTCATGGAGAGGGAGGAATTGAGTACGATGCCTAGGTTTTGGGTGTGGTTTGTAGGGGGGCTGCCAAGGGTGTTGTCCCAAGCTGAGGACGAGGTTCTGAGGATGAGGACTTCTGTCTTCTCCGAATTGAGCTTCAAGCAGTTTCTGCTCATCCAGGATGTAACGTCCTTCATTCCTTACTGGAAGTTGAGTCTGGTGGTGATTGGGTCCTTGGTGAGGGAGAGGATGAGCTGGGTGTCGTTGGCATAGGATACTATGCTGAGTCCGTGCTGTCTGACGATGGCACCGAGGGAGGCCATGTAGATGTTGAAGAGCGTGGGGCTGAGCGATGGTCCTTGGGGCACTCCGCAGTTGATTTCTGTGGGTTCGGAGAGGAAGGGTAGTAGTCTGATCCTTTTGGTTCTGCCGGTGAGGAACGAGCAGATCCAGTTGAGGTCGGCTCCTTGTATGTCGGCGTTGTGGAGTCTGGTGCTGAGTGTCCTTAGACCACACAAACCATTTGCCACTCAGCAAGAAGCACCAGCAGCACACCTACGTCAGCTTCTCTTTTCACAATGTCTGTAGGAAGGCAACCCAATCTCAAGAAAATGAGTTAACTGCTATGTTGAATAAGATAGTTAGGGTTGAGTCACAGTTGTCTGAAGGCATAGTTCAGACATATCCATGAGCTTGAGAAGGCTGTCTCCAAATATGAGACATAATAGTGGATAGGGTGATTTCTGTCTCCAACAGCAGTCACTGACAGGGTGCAACTCTCACACTGGCTTAGTGTAGATGTTTTAGAGTGTACAGAATCTTGCAGACAGACATCTAGCATGATGTTCATTATACCTCAGATAGCCTAGGCAGTTCCTTGATTATCTGGATGATTTTATCAATTTTAAAATTTTAATTTCTTTAAGTCTTGCAGAAAAACCAAGCACCATACCAAAAGGTGAAGAAGATTTGGGAAGACTTGAAAATATGCCAATTCCATATACCCTGTGTGATTCAACCAGTTCTTAAATGGATGTGCAAATGTGATTTGTGGAGGGACTGGATTTTATCCTCTATCTCTTTTATTGATAGTAATTTGCTGACTTAAGGATGTACTTGCTGTAAGCACCTATAGTGAGAAAACTAGAGTAGTTAGGCGAAACGTCATCCTTGGGAAGGTAATTGGTATCCAGAGTTAGATCTTTCTAAGGAACATTTGAGGATATGAATGTCATTGATATTTGAGATTTTTACTCAACTGGATGTTACCCTCATGCTGATCAATGGAAAACCCTGAACCATCAAACCAATGGTCCAGTTGCTTTGCACAAAAATTAAAGATGACAGGATCTAATATGTATCCTTCAGATGAAGAGATATGGAAGGATAATCTTCCTAAAGGTAGTTCCTAAACTAACCTATGCTGCTACACACCCTTTAAAAACAGTACAGGGTCGTGGCCAAGATGGCGGTGGGGTGAGACATACCAATCGTTACTCTGCCACCCAGATTACCAATTGCTGTTCCTAGCTGAGTACGGGGGCACACTGCTATATCCAGAAATGACCCAGATGGTGCCATGACTGTTGGGCTTCCCAGTGAGGGGCTTGTCTCAGTCCTGGAGGTGCTCTGACTGTGTTGTGGCAGCCCGAAAGACCGACCCCCAAACCAGACAAGATGGGAGCTGCCCACACCAGAGGAACGCCGATAGCTTTATACTGCCTCTCTCCACGATGCCAACTGCCCGGTGTTGTGCAGGCATAGCAGAGTCCCCTGAGCCTTGCGGGGGGTTCATGCCACTGCCAGGAGGATTCCTGCTGACACATGATGGCCCGTAGTAGCAGCCTGGGAGTGACAAGATGGCTGCCACTATCATTTAAGAATGACTGCCTTTACTGCTCAACACCCCACTGCAGTGATGGCCAGCTTGTCATAAAGCGGTTAGAAGGGGCAGCGTGGAGGTGACTGGGGTCCAGACCAGTTTTGGGCCACCCATGATGGCCCATGGATGGAATGGCTTCCATGGGGCTCCAGACCAGAAGCTGCTGTCTGAGCACTGCCCAAGGAAGGCTAGCCCATTGCAGTGCTTCCTGGTAGGCCCTGGCATGTCCCTTGGAGCAGCACCCACAGCAGCGGGCCAGATCTGCTGCAGTCACCCTGGGGCCCAGAGTAGAGTTTCAGGGTCTGACATTTGGAGAGGCCTTTGAATAGGGCGCAGTTGGGGTCCGGCACTGTGCCCCAATCCCTCTGCACAGAAAGGCCTGCTTGCTGATCTGCCAATGGGGCAAAACGCCTCTCTTAACACAGGAATTGCACCAACTGCCATCGGAGTCCTGTTCCCCCCTCCCCTGCTCTATCCAACTTGGTATAGAAGGCTCAGTGAGTACGGAGCTTGGTGGGTGGTGCAGCATGACAAGGGCTACATTCACCTAGAGTGGACTCAGCGGGTCCTTGATGGTCTACCATGCATCCAGCCACCTCAAGACTTTGATAGATGTTAATACTTACATTGGATTGTCTATTGGAAGCAAAGACAGACCCCAGGAAGTGCTTCTGGAGCTCCGGGGGGCCAGCATGGGGGTACTCCAAGTGGGGCCATGCTACTGTGAGGCCATAGACTCATGGTCCAGATCCACCTCAACTTCACTGTGGTGACAGCAAAAGGCAAACTTGTACCCTCAGTGCAAGACATGCTTACACACTCTACCCCAGCTGCTGTCTAGGATCGAACACCGAGTTCACAATGGCTCCAATAGATGGACACAGAGGGGATGCCAACCAAGGGTAGGTGCCGGTGACCCGGGCCTTTTTGGCCTCCTTGTTTGACTCCTTTAAGGCTTACTTTGAGGACGTCAAGAGGGAGCTCTCTCAGAAACTGCAAGATGTGAGAAAGGATTTGTGCTCTGTGGGCGAGTGGGTATCCGGTCTTGAGGACAATGAAATGACCAGAAGCGAGGAGGCAGAGATGCTGAGGCAAGAAGATATCCGTCTGCATGAACAACAGGCTGAACTCTGGGCCCATGAGTAGGACCTAGAGAATCGATCCCACCGCAATACCGTTTACCTACGGGGGCCCCAGTGAGCGCCAAGGACTGCGTCATACAGAGATATGTCCTAGAGCTGTTCCACTCTATCTTGGGCCATGCTGATGACACCACTCAACAGCTTGACAGGGTGCACCTGGTCGGTCCCCCGGAGGCCTTACGCCAAGCCCCCGGGTGTACATGACTTCTAGACCAAAGAAAGATATCATGAAAAAAGTCAGAGCCCTTCATCCTATCCATGTCTGCAGATATCAAATAGAGATCTTCCAGGACATTTCTGTTCTCCCCCTCCAGCACCACGGTGACTTTAAACAAGCCACTTAATTCCTATCCTCCAAAGATGTTTCCTACAGATGGGTTCACCCCTTCTGGCTGGTCTTTCACTGGGAGGGCTAACTGTTCCAACCCAAGATGCTTGAGAAGGCTTGCTGCATCTTGGGTCTACCCAGGGACTCTCCTGCCTGGTCGAAGTCTGGGTCCCCTCGGGGCTCCCCTCATGCCTCAGATGTTCCCCTGGTTTGGCTTTGCTTTCCCAGAGACTTGGATTCTGCACTGTGGGGTGGAGACTTGGCTTATATTCTATCCCAGCCCCCTGGAGGATAAATGTACCTGCCTCAATGTTCGAGGCCTTAATAACCCGACCAAGCTGTATGCTGTGCTGTCTCTCTGGAACGGTCTGGCAGTAACATCTGCCTCCTTCAGCAGACACATCTCCTCCCCAAGGATGAACATAGGATGACATCCTGCTAGTTCCTTAGCCAGTTCTGGTCCTCGTGTCTGTAAAAAAGAGTGGGGTGGCGATACTTCTCTCCAGAGCTTTCCAGGGAGAGGTCCTGACCAAAAGTAGCTGAGATCAAAGGGCAGTTGCTTGCCTACTGGATACAATTCGGTCATCTCCACATCATGCTCGCTTCCCTGTATGCACACAATGCACAGCAGGGTAAATTAATTGTGGGTGCCCTCGCCTCAGTGTTGCACTCCCCTGACACAGCTACCCATGCCTGAATCTAGACATGAATACAGACTTGGACCGATCCGGTCAACGTTTCTTCCGGTATGGCGCCTTTTCGACTCAGTGGTTGCAATAACTGGGCAACTGTGGCTTAGGGTACATGTGGCGACTCTTCCACCCTACTATCCCAGATTACATGTTTTACATTGAAGCCCATAAAACATATGCCTGCATCGAGTAATATCTAGACGCTACCGCGATACAAGCTTTTGGCCAGGTTGTGCACATCCCATGTATTTGTCCGATCATACCCTCTCAATGGTTATACAGGTGGACAAGAGCTCCATTCTACCTTCTCATTGGAGGCTTCGAGATAGCGTCCTTCAGTTTGAAAACCATGGTAACCTCTCTGCAAGAGGTGATCACTGACTTCCTACAGAACTACAACACGGAGGAGATATTGGAACCCTCTCTTGGGGAGGCTCTGAAGCTGGCATTCAGAGGGGAACTGATAGCTATTTCGGCAGCTGATAACTACCACAGGGAGGAAAAATGACTTGCTTCGAAGAAAAAGGTCTTAGAATAGGGAGCCATGCACAAACACACAAAGGCCCCCAGGGTGTGGAGTGAGTTATTAAAGGTGAGCCTGCGCCTCAAGTGCCTGCATCTCAACAGGGCAGAATAAGGCTTGTCATGTCTATGGGATCAATTTTACCTAGGGAGCATTCACTGTGGCCCGATGATGGCCCACTGTCTTAGGGCTAAAACACGCAGGGATACCGTCAAAATGATACATAACAATCAAGGTACTGAGATTTGTTGAGATACGCAAATTGCAGCTGTCTTTCAGGACCTTTACAGGCCACTATTCAAAGTCCCTGACTGTCCTGTCGATGGTATTTCACCTTACCTAGAAGCAAACCCGGTGTCTCCTCTTACACACATGATTCCAATGACTTGGAGAAGCCCATCCAGATCGAGGAGGGTACAGGGATCATCACTGACATCATGCTAGAGGCATCCATTTCAGTCATCCATAAACTTGGAAAATACAGAATTCTATGTGGGTCCTACAGACCTATCTCCCTTCTTAACCTCAATGCCAAGTTGTTTACCAGCATCCTCGCCTACCACCTTAACTCTCTTATGCCTGGTCCATCCCAACCCGGCCGGTTTACTCTCCAATCATCAATGTGATGATAACACCAATCAATCAATCAATCAATCAATCAATCAGGTGTTTGTTAAGTGTGACTTCTCACCCGTAAGGGTCTGAAGGCGCTGGGGGTGGGGGGGTGGTCGCAGGTTCCAGTCCATCAAGGAGGGGGTCTGTCGAAGAGCCAGGTGTTGAGGTGTCTTGCAAAGATGGGGAGCGATGTTGTCTGTCTGAGATTGAGCGGAAGGTCGTTCCAGGCTCTGGCTGGGCGGAAGGAGAAGGAGCAGCCTCTCAATCTGGTCTTTCTGGTGCGTGGGACCATGGCGTAGGAGAGCTGGGCTGATCGTAGGGTCCTTTGGGGTGAGAGGAATTTGAGTCGGCTGTTCAGGTATGCTGGTCCGGTGTCATGGAGGGCCTTGTGAGCGTGGGTTAGCATCTTGAAGGTGACTCTAGCTTCGATGAGGAGCCAGTGGAGTGTGCGCAGGTGCTGTGAGATGTGGCTGTGTCCTGGCAGGTTGAGGACCAGTCTTGTGGCGGTGTTTTGGATGTTCTGTAGCTTACGGGTGAGGGTTTTGTTTATTCCGGCATAGAGTGCGTTGCCATAGTCGAGCCTGCTGGTGATCAGGGCATGTGTGATGGTCTTTCTGTGTTCGAGGGGGATCCATTTGAAGGTCTTACTTAGGAGGTGGAGTTTGTGGAAGCAGGAGGACAAGACGGAGTTGATCTGGTGGTCCATTTTGAGCTTTAAGTCCAGGATGATTCCCAGGTTGCGTGCGTGGTCCGTGGGGGTGGGCAGAGGATGAGTTGGGTGTCATCTGCATATGACACAATGTTTAGTCCATAGGTGGTCTCGCTGGTGGGTTGGGCGAACTCCTTGATGATGTTGAAGAGTTCCTTGCTGTTGTGTGCATGAGTGGAGATTCTGTCTTCAATCGCTTTTTTCCTCATTTTTCTGATGAGTTGGCTGGTGGGCGTTGGAGGCATCTCTGAAGTTTTTGGGGGCTTCTGTGGATTTGGTGTTCCTCCAAACACCAAGCACATTCTCCACCTCATGGATAAGATCCACAAGTCCCAGAAATAGGCTCTCCTCCTCTTACTTAACGCCCAAAAAATGTTTGAGAGAGTATATTGGTGCTATCTCATTGCGACCCTGAAACAATTTGGCTTCGGATAAAGATTTCCACCATGGGTCCAGAGAGTCTATAGCTCGGGTGTTGGTGACAGTTAACGGTGTGTCGTCCCAACAATTTCCCATCCAGAGGGGCATAAGCCAGGGGTGTCCACTCTCCCCTCTGACATTTGCCTTTTACATTAAGCCTCCAGCCCAACGAGTGAGAACGGACACCACCATAGTGGGAATCCCTTTTGGAGGCAACTGCCAAATTATTAGCCTCTACACTGATGAAGTTATTATTGCCCTGATTGACGTGATGTCGTCCCTCCCTGCTCAGGTGTCAGAGCTTCATTCCTTCAGGAAAGTCTCCGGGTTCAAGGTTAACATACAAAAGTCCCAAATACTAGACCTATCTCTTTCTCCCACACATGACACCTATCTTCGCTCTGTGTTCCCTTTTGAATGGGCGAGGGAGCCCACGCCTTACCTCAGTATCAAATTGGCCTGAACGGGTTCAGAGACTGTGGCACTTAACTACACTGCCCTCACCTCGCATGTCCTATCACACTTAGCTAACTGGTGTTGGTTGCAACTGTCCTGGCTAGGAAGGATAGCAGCTGTCAGAATGACAGTTCTCCCACGGATCTTATCCCTGTCACTGACACCGCCGAAGTACACCCTTCGGACCCTGCTGTTGGGGATCAATACCTTTATCTGGGACAAGAAGAAGCCACTGCTCCATCGCAGTTGCTCTATCACTTGACCCTGGAGGGGCGGGGTTTAGCTGTCCCCATGGTAACATGATACTTCCGAGCCACTCAAATGTGCTTCCTTGTTGAGTGGAGTTGGCCCACCTTCGAGAAACACTGGTGTTTTATGGACTAGGCTGTGGGGGGATCCCATATCTGGAAGTAGCCGTGGCTACCTTGCAGACATAGAGCCCAGGGTCTCTTTTTATCCGCGGTGACCGGTTCCACCTTTAGGGTTTGGGATACCATGGGGCTCCGGTCTGGACTGACCTACTTTCCCTCTCTTTTGACTCCCATACTAGCTAATCCTGATGTTTTACCAGTCATATACCAGGAGGACTTTCAGTGATAGCTGGAGGAAGGCTGCAAGTGCATAAGTTGTACATTCAACACTCAGGAGATAATCCCATTTGACCAAACTGAAGATGAATTATGACTTGGTAGAGGCAGACCATATCCAGTACTTACAAATTTGGCATTGAGTAAAGCAGCCATCCATCAAACCGTATGCAAAGCATCCCTTATGGTCTTTGAGAAATGGGTTTTCCCTTAGAGGGGTGACAGACATCTTGTAAGAGAGATCTATGCATTCCTGGGCAGATCAAGACAGTGGGAAAGCAGTGGGAGGCAGAAATGGGCAGGGCACTTACCTCCAAAGAATGCAAAGACATCTTCTCCTGGGCCCACCATCCTGCACACCACATGGCGAGCACAGAGACGGCATGTAAAGTAGTTACCTAGCAGTACCTTACTCCTGAACGCATCCAGGAGTGGTGTCCAGATGTTTAAAGGAATGCTGGAGAGGCTGTGGCATGACAGACACCTTAGGACACCTGCTCTGCCTAAGAGGGCCGCTGAGTAGGAGCTCTGTGCTGGAGCTCTCGGGTAAGGGATTACCAACCGGTAAAGATCCCTTGGTCTACCCGGCCATCCACCGCCAAAAATCTACAAGGATAAATCTATAAGGAATAACCTACAAGGAACCAAAAAAGACATTGTATCGAACTTCTACTCACCCTGGACTGCTTTGACAAAGGCTAATACCTGAAGGATGATCCGCAGCGACCGAACGCTCCTCCATCCCGGCGATCTCACCTGCCCTCCTCGATGCCCCTCACCAGGATTGGGCACATGGAGTTGATCGGAAACCGGCACCTTTATTCTCCATCACCCTGAGGTGGGACTGGATCACCATAGGACACGGCTCTCTCGAGTTCCCTGGTTTGGGCGTACCCCTGCTCTTAGCCCTGCTGTGCTTTACTTTTTGCTCCCGCTGCTCGCATGAAGGTGGCCTGCTGGCGTGGATCACCGTAGGACACGGTGTGGGCGTGCCCCTACTCTTTACCCTACTCTGCTTCTTCTTCCGCTGCCCGCATGAAGGGGCCTGCCGGCGCGGACCCCCATTGGATCTCCGAGACCCCGGCTTGGGGTGCCCCATCAGTCCTCCAAGGCCCTAGTTTGGTGTGCCGCTTCTCGTGGCCTTGCCTGCCAAGCTGCTCCCCTCATGTAGGGGCCTCAGACGCTGACTGCAAACAGAGTCCGGTCTCGAGCCTTTGCCTCCTATCGACTCCCCCAGCTGCTACATGACACCCGCCTGACTCAGATGCCATGACTGATGTTGGAGCATCCGCTGCACGTAGGAGACAGCTTACACGGACCTCCCCCTGAGCTCCGGGTCAGACTCCGATCCTCCACACTGCTCTGACCTCCGCTACGAGACCCAGGCTCCGGGGCAGGGTCCGGATCCTCCTCCCTGCTCTAACCTCCTTCCATAAGTCCCAGGCTGCTTCTTAGACCCAGGCTGCTTCTCTTCGAGTATCCGCATGGCTTTCAAATTGACAGAGCTCTAAGACATGATCTCCACCCTACCCCCCGTGTAGGCCCCAACCATGTCGATTCTGTGTCCCCACCACCCAGACATCTATCTCGTCCTCTCTAGTGGTTTGGGCCTAAGGGAGGGGGTTATCAAAGAGAGTCCGTATCCAAAGAGAATCGCCTCTTTTTGACCGTTGACTCACCTCTCCCTCCTGTGGTGACACCAACGATTAGTTGGCCGCCTCGCTTGCTTCCGGAAAACAAGATGGCAACATTCCACCATTTATCGCCTCCCAAAATGGCCTAAGAGATGTCTCCCTTATGAGAACAGGGCGAGTGTTTCTTTTCCTCCCTACCGCCCGAGCCTCACTTCGAAGCAATTCTCCAAGCAGGAATCCTAATCTGACCCCCCAAGGTGGCTTCCTTTATATTTTTATGTGACGATCTCACACAACTCATTGGCGTAGGACACGTATCCATGGGTGACCAAAGTGAGTGGTTTCCCCCCCACCGCCCGAGCTGTCCTCGAAGCAATATTAACATACTTCCCACTCAGTCTTTACCGAAGGCCTCTCCCGCCTCCACCGCGCACTGCGCCCCCAATCTACCTGCGGCCTGCAACTACAGCCCTTGAAGGATCAATCCATGATGCAGGCGCTCCAATCCTGCCAACCCCAGATTTGTCCCTCCTTACCCGTGGCTGAATCCTTGATCTAGCCCCTCTACTAAACCTTGTATTTGGCATGCGTCTTCCCAAAGCCCTGATCTGGTCTCACTACGAACTTTTGTACCCGGACTGTGTCTTCACAAAGTTTGCTTTGCTGATGTACATACGCTATAATTCTCTTATTAGTGTCTATTATTTATGTTGATGTGCTATTACTTTAACTAATGTTTCCTTTTTTGAATTTTTATACTGAGTGCTGATGTTCCATCACTATTATCATCGTTACTCTATCACTATTATTATCTTTATCTTGCTGTATTTTTAATGTGACTAATTTGGCGTGTTATAACTATAATTATGCTATCTCTATAATTATTGTTTCTTTTGTGAAATTTTACATTGAATTCTGATGTTATATCATTACTATTACCGTTACTCTGTCACTATCATTATTCTGCAGTGTTTTACTGTGACTAATTTGGTGATGTCCCAGTAGTAAGCTTTGCTGCTGCACCCTTTCTGACATTTGGTCCACCCTTTGGTTTCCCCTCCCCTGCACCACCTACTCCCCTTGCCCTCAGGTGATTCTCCCCCTGGCCTCCCATCTCAACCGCCTCCCACTTCTCACCTCTTTATGTCCCACCCTCTCTTCCTCCCAATTCCCCCTCCGACGGCCCATCATGTCCCCCCCATCTCCCGTCCCCACTCCCCCAGACCCCGCCCTCTCAAGACATGGTCCCAATTACTGGAACATCATATACCCATCCAATCTGTCCAAAAATTCCCAAAAGAACTTTAAGCATAAACTACTGACTCACCACCCCAAAACTCTCATAGTTGATTCCTACCATAGCCTCACCTCGCCTATAAAAACTAACCTCATTTTCTATTCCAAACGCCCCTCAAAATGGAAAAGCATCTTCCTGGGCCATTTCTCAATCACTAAATCCAGCAACATCCCACATGGTTTCAAACTAACTACCTCCCCATCCCCAGCTTTTAGTGGAGAAATTGAAATCTTCATTTTCAAAACCGGCAACATTCTCATTCAAGCATCCGAACACCACCTCAACACGTTCGACCACCACTACAGTTCCCTGACAGACCTTCTATCCAAATCTGCCCCCAAACCCTCTCAATCCCAACCGTCTGACACCCCCATGACATCCCCCATCCCCTCAGCCTGGAGCCCACACCCCCAAGGCACCCTAAATGCCCATTCTACCACCCAAATCCCCACCTTATCTAATGACCGACATCCCCAAACCCACCTCACTGCCGATTACCTCTACACATCTCCCGGATCCCTCCAACGTGAACGTCCACCGCCCCCCTGCGCCTGCATCACCCATTATAAACTATACTCTTCCCACATATGCAGAGGTATTTAAGTTCCGGCCCCTTCACCCACTCCCTCCGACCGCTTTCCCCACTACACCCATATCTAATTACACTCCTCCTCCAAATAATGATCTTACCTCCCCCTTCACCCCTCTCTCCATCATAACTCCTCCCCCGGCCTCGCGACCTACCTGCATGAGTGACTCGTACACCCCCACATCCAACCTCCCCAGCTCCCCTCTGACTCCTCCATGCTGCATCCCCCCCTCCACCCATCAGGCTCTCGTCTCTGGCCAACATTGAACCCCCATGCTCCCCCCTTCCTTGCCGCCCGAGTTAATACTCAACCTTATCGCTCTGACACTTTCCAACATTGAAGTTAATCTCTCTACCGTTCAGTCGGAACTTGTTAGACTCAAAGAAGATTTCAGCGCCCTTAACAAAAAGGCCCTCCTCAATCATAATCGCTCTGCCTACCCTTGCCTCACTTACCCCTCCCGACCTAACCTCTGGAAAACTATTCCCCTCCTCAACAGATCTTTTAGGCCGCACCGCGCTAGGAACGTCCTCTTCTCCTCTGTCATTATGGACTTATGCAACTCCTACCCTCCCAAACCCCTGATCCCCGATCATGCCCTCCCTTATTCCAGCATCCCAGTGATTTTGGGAATGAGCAGAATCCCCTCTTCTCCCAACTCGCCCAGAACCCCAGCCCAACTTATCACCATTCACTCGTGCCTGACCACCAAAGCCAACCCTAAACCCCTCTCCTGCATGCTCGTTAGCTGCCGCTCAGCCGTACGACACACAACTGAAATATCTCCTCAGTGAATCCATCGGCATCGCCTTCCTTACAGAAACCTGGCTTAATGACCACTCAACGGCCATCCTTGACCTACTCACCCCTCCTGGCTACTCTATCATTAGTAAAGACAGACCAGACAGTATCGTAGGTGGCCTAGCTATTATTTACAAAAATGAACTAAAACTCTCCTGTGTTAAAAACTCCGACCACTTAACCTTTGAATATCTTGGCACTGAACTCACTATACAGTGTTCTCCTCCAATTTGCCTACATAACATCTACCACCCTCTGGGTGATCCACTTCCCTTCACTGAGGAACTATCCGACCTTCTTTCTCAATCCTCTCTCTCCAACTCGAAAAACCTCTTCCTTGGAGACTTTAACATCCACTGGAACAATGCTGTTGACCCCAAAGTCACCCATCTCATCAATCTTCTAGAGATCAATGGCCTTGTTCAATTTTGTCACTCGCCAACTCACACCAAATGTGCCACTCTCGATGCCATCATATCCAATAATGACCTGGCCTCCATCTCCAGCATCCTCCACATTGACTGGTCTGACCATCACCTCATCCTGATCAAGATCTAATCCGCTCCCCTCCCACCCCCTATTGAAAATCACATACCCATGAAATGGACCAAGAACCTCAATCAAATACCTCCTGACGAACTCGAGTCTAAGCTACAAGCTCAACTTCTTCTCACCTCTCTCTCCAAAGATGCAAATGAGCTCACCGAACTTTTTAACAAGACCACCAGTGAGGTCGTAGACCTCCTAGCCCCTCCCAAACTAAAAAAGCAAAGATCCATCTCATCTAAAACTTGGTTTAACTCTGACCTCAACGATGAAAGGTGATCACTTAGACTGACTGAAAGATCTTGGAGACAACACCCCTCCCCCTCCCACCTTGTCTGCCTCTGGGCCGCTAGATCATCTTATAAAAAACACATCCTCAAGGAAAAGGCCTTTTTTTTTTCGAACACAACTCGATCGTGCCAAAAACAGACACAGAGAACTATTTCACATTGTTCGCAACCAAACATCCACAGCCCCCCCTTAAACTTACTGCCTCAACAAATAGATGTGAGGAAATTGCCAACTTCTTCTCGGATAAAATCGCCAAAATCAATCACTCCTCCCATCTAACTGAGATCCCACTCAATTCCCCTTTTGTCGCTGACACAACACTAAATGATCCTCCCGTCCCGACTTTGCCTTCGTACCCTCCCACTCTCGCTCTCACTACTACCCCTCCAGAATCTAGCCCCCCCTGTAACTGAAAAACAATGCATCTTGTACTAACTTCCACCCAGTGACTGAGCTTGAAGACTTTAACATCATCGCCAAACTTAAACTGTCCTCACACACCAAAGTCCCTATCCCCTCTAGTCTTATCCAGAATCTCAACCACATTATTGCCCCTTACTGGACCAACATCATCAACACATCCTTCTCCACAGGCTGTGTCCCGGACTCACTTCAACTCGGTCAAATCACGCCTATCCCTAAAAATCCCACCGCAGACCATAATGACCTGAACAACCTCCGCCCTATCTCTAACGTACCACTCCTTTCCAAAGCCCTGGAAAAATGTGCTTTGCTTCATCTAGATAAACACACTAACAACTTCAACCTTCTAGACCCCTTGCAATCTGGCTTCAGAAAAGGCTGGATGGATTTAACCCAGATCTCTTGACTGGGGGATAATGTCTGCATTGTCAGCATTCCGTCCATCATTTGTTTGTTGTAACGCTTCAGAAAAGGCTGCAGCACTGAAACCGCCTTGCTAAATATAATCAATGACATCCACTCTTCCCTTGACAACGGTGAATCCTGCCTACTCATTCTCCTGGAACTCTCGGCTGCCTTTGATACAGTCAACCACAATTCCCTACTCAATTCGCTCAAGTCCCGCTTTGACCTTAACGACCTGGTCCTTAAATGGTTCACCTCATTTCTCCAACACAGAACAAACAAATCAAAATGAACGACTGTCTATCTAACCCCACTACAGTTTCCCTAGGCATCCCCCAAGGCTCTATTCTCTCGCCCTCTCTCTTTAACCTCTTTATGGAACCTCTTACCCTCATTCTGAAACAAGCTGGAATCAACTACCACCTCTATGCTGACGACATCCAACTTTACTATAAGATTAGGTCCCACTCTGATGTACTTCATCTTAACCATACCTTAAAGAAGATCCAACACTGGTTCCACTCCAACCATCTCAAACGTGACCCTAGGAAAACCGAAATCATCCTCTTCTCCCCTAAAACAACAGACTCCCCATCCAAACCTGGATCTCTAACCATAATGCACTCAGCTGCTCGCTCTCTTTGTCCAATTCAGTGAAATCACTTGGTATTACCGTTGACAAAAATCTAACCCTTAACGACCACATAAAAAACTCTGCTAAAGGAGCTCTCTTCACTCTCCGTCACCTGAAGAACATCAGACCCTTCATCCCACCTGAAGACTTCAAATGGGTCGTCCAATCCCTGGTACTCTCTAAAATAGACTATGAGAACTCTATCCTCACAGGAACTCCCAAAGTCCACCTAGCCCCACTCAGATCTGTGTGCCACCTAGCAGCCAGGCTTATCACTGACTATAAAAGTTTTGACCACATCTCCCCCGCCCTGAAGACCCTCAACTGGCTTCCCGTTGAAGGTAGATCCTCCTACAAGACAGCATGCATTGCACATAAAGCCCTACACCAGAATGCCCCGCTGTACATCACAAATAAACTTTAAAAAGCGGACGGCTCAAGAACGATGAGGAGCACTAATACTTTCCTCCTCGTCCTCCCTTTATTAAAAAAGAAAACCCCTCAATCTCGCTCCTTCTCTGGAAACGCACAGATCGTCTGGAATACCCTCCCAAAGGAATTGCGTTGCAACCCCTCCTACTTTGCCTTAAAAAAAGACCTTAAACTGCACCTTCTCTGCAAATACTGGGGCCCTTAATCAGACTTCTGACCTCCACAGTCCTTATCCTCCTCTACTTCACTCCCTCTTCTCTCTTCTCTCCTCCCCTCTTCTCTCCTTCTCCTTGTACTCTCCTCTTCCTACTACAACTTCCCTTTCCTCCTTCTTCTTAAAATCCCGCCCGGCTGTCCAAACCCCCTCTCCCCCAACCTGGGTTCCCCTACCAATCCTTTTTCTAACTCCTGCCTCACCCACAGCCAAGCCCAGAATCCTTTTCCCCCCCTGCCACTATATATGTCAATGTATCTGCTTTTGCTGTCTCTGTTTATTAGACCTCAATTGGAGTTTGTTTTTACTTATTATTATACTGTGCTCTTGAACAATTCCTTCAATCTTGCCTTTGCCCATGTAAAGCACTCTGATATCCCCGGGTCTAGCCAGCGCTATATAAGCCCTTTCAAATAAAATAAATAAATAAAGAAACACTCTGGCTTTGCCCAAAGCTGGTCTGCTCCGGGAGTGAATCCTAGATGACATAAATGGAGCCTTCAATACATCTATCCCGAGGTTCCCGTGACATATCCTCCGTGCTCATCGAGGAGAGGCAGATTGTCCTGGCCTTAGAGGCAGCTCAAGAGGTCATACTCTGCATGGGGCTCCGACAGGATCCCTGACTACACAACTTGGTTACATAAACTATGGTACATTTTTGGGCTATCCTTAGCCGTGGAATCGTAACATGACCCTTACCCTGAACTGTCACTGAATTCAATGAATTGACTTGCCCGACTTATCATAAGCTGCTGCGCTTGCTCCCCACGGGGCAGGCACCTGCTAGAACAGCCCCAGCTTGAGGGCCGAGTGACTGCGCATGCTTACTCAGGTGTGTCTCACGAGCCGCAATAACGTAGATGTAGTTCATCGATGCCACCCTGTTGGGAGAAGAAATGGGGGTGGGAGGAAGTTATGTGGGATGTTTTATGCATTATAATTTTTGATTATGACTTGATGACACTGCCGGACTCTGAGTTGTAGGCGGACAGCTGTGTATGTCTACTGATTTGCTTCTGCTCAATACAATAAACAGTACTGATCCACAAAAACAGTACAATTCTACAGCGTGTAGCACAGTAGAATAGTTCTTCTATTTTGCTAATAGTGGGCGGAGGAGGACAGTTGTTAGCTTTACTAGCTCTCTTCGTTCTAAGATTTTTATTAAAGCATGGCACCTCTGTGTGTGGCCTTCCTCGCACACTCAAGCCATTAAGAATCAGTATCACTGGGCAGAGCTTTAAACTATCTTGTGGGAGGTCCACAATGGTATTTTCAGCTGGGAGGTGTCATGAGTCCATCTTGAGGTCATGAGTTCAAATCCTGGCGAGGCAGGCTGAGCACTCGATCCTTTGATGGGGTAAACGGAGTACCATAACAAGGGGCATGAGTAATATCTGTTAATTACGGTACATATAAATGGAAGAAGGCTTACATTTAGTGGTATTCACTGAAAAAACCATAGGTTTCAGGCATGTTATAGTTAGAAATTAGCATTTAAAAAACCTTAGAAATTCACTGAAAAAACCATAGGTTTCAGGGGCGTTATAGTTAGTTGGACATTTCACTCGTACAAAACCATAGAAATTCCCGCGTTATAGTTAATTCAGCTAACTATAACTCACGCCCCCGCAATACACTGCTGATTATGTCACATTTTACATCACTCATGACATGGTCAGTGACATCCCTCATGACATAACTGATGACATCACTGATGACATCACTGATGACATCATCCAGTGAATGTGTGTTTTTTTGAAATTTAAATATGTTTTAAATATGTATATGTCGAGGTCGATGGAAGAATAAGTGGGTATATCAGTGTGTAAATGGATGATTTTGTTGGTGTGAAACTGATTGTATAACTGACTGATTAAGTGTATCTTAGTGAATAAATGGGTTAGTGAGTAATCTTTAAATGTGTAAATATCTGTATCAGTCTCTCACTTTGTGTATAAGTGGCAGCATGGGTTGGTGAGTAGCTTCATGAGTGTCTATATGGGTTATTAGTTGGTTTTTTGAGTATCTGTATGAGTGTCTGAGTGTCTGGGTGGTCCGTTTGGGGTATTACTTTGTGCATAGATGCATGAATGAGTGAGTCACTGTTTGTATGTGTTGAAGACAGCATGTGTGCTGGACTGTATGGATGGATGAGTGTGTGTATGGGTGTGTTGGTGAGTGAATGACTGTCTCGGTAGTGTCTTTATGAGTAACTGAATATGATTAGTATATGTGAGTATTGGTGTATGTAAGTGAGTATATGGGAGAGTGAGAGATTGGGGAGCTGCTTTGCAGAGAGGTGTTCAGAGGCCACGCCCCTTTTTACACCTCTCTGCAAAGCAACTCTGTGGCGCTTACTGGAGGTACCTGGTGGGCTTGTTGGACCCCAGAGTCCCTCAGGATTCAAGGGGACTTAATCCCCCAACTTAAAATGTGCCACAGGGCGTGTTTGCACACGTCACCTCAGGCCCAACCCCCTCCCTTCACCACTGTGCAAACGTGCACCGTGGCGCATTTAAAGTTGGGGCATAAAGTCCCCTTGAATCCTGAGGGTCCCTGGGGTCCAACTAGCCCACCAGGTACCTCCAGTAAGCGCCACAGAGCTGCATTGCAGAGAGGTGTAAAAAGGGGTGTGGCCTGGACAACCACTCTGCAACGCAGCCCTGTGGCACTTACTGGAGGTGCCTGGTGGGCTAGTTGGCCCCCAGGGACCCCCAGTATTGAAGAAGAATGAATTCCCCAACTTACAACGTGCCACAGGGTACGTTTGCAGAGTGTTGCCGGAGGGAGCGGGGCCTCCGGCACCATCGCGTGTACATTTCTTTTTTAAGAAGGGGGCTGTGTGGCCCCCCTTCCTTCTCTATTTTATAGGCCCTAGGGACTCCATTCACCCAGGCCTGACCACTATTTTTTTTATTTTTTTAAAAATGAAAGGGGGCCGTGTGGCCCCCCTCCTGAGGCCATATTTGGCCCTGAGGCCCTCATCTCCTGGGGCATGGCCAGGGTTTTTAAAAAATATGTATATATTTGGAGGGGGACTGCATGGCCCCTCTCCTCAGGTCATTTATGGCCCCGGGGACCCCATCCCCAGCGCCGGCCTTTCGTGTTTTAAAAAAAAAAAGGTTTTATTTTACTATGGGAAAGGGGGCCACGTGGCCCCCCTCCCTGGCCACTTCTGACCCCAGGTACCCCATACCCTGGGCCTGGCCTCTCGCTGGGGACCGTGGGGGTATCCCCAATTCCCCCACGGTCCCTGCCGGCTACCCGCGTCCTGTGGGAGCCGGCATTGCTTTTCCGCACGGTGAGCTGCTGACATGCAGCTCCCCGTGTGGAAAAGCAATGTTGTTTGGATTTTGGAAGAGAGAGCAGGTTTCCTGCTCTCTCTTCCAAAATCCTAACCACTGTTTGCTATGACAGGGCGGGAGCCGCGAGGCTCCCGCCCTGCCATAGCAAACAGCAGTGTCCTGAGTGTGGGCACCCCAGGACACTGCAGGAGCCGGCCCTAGAGGGTGGCAGTCCCAGGGCCATCACTGGCTTTGTCAATGTTGGGAGGGGGGCCGTGCGGCCCCCCTCCCAACATTGACAAAGCCCCGGGGGGTGGTGGTCCCCAGGGATCGGGGGTCCATTACGGACCCCCACATTTAAATATTAGTGCCCTGGGGAGGAGGTGGTCCCTGGGGTGTGAGGGGGGAGAGCCCTCCGACACAGGTGTTTTAATAAAAAAAAGCCCCAGGGGTGGCGGTCCCCAGGGCAGAGGGGGGCCGTGTGCCCCTGCTAATTAATTAATAAAAGCCCCGGGGTGGCGGTCCCCGGGGCTTGGGGGGGCCTTGGCTAAAAAACAAGCCCACGGGGGTGGCAGTCCCCGGGGCTGCGGGGGGCCATGTGCCCGTCGCAAATATTTTTGAAAAACCCCGGGGGTGGCGGTCCCCAGTGCAGTGTGGGGGCATTGGCCCCCCCACACATTTTTTAACTGCCCCCGACACCTGGCCCACCCGGGAGCTTCAATTAAATGAAACGTGGGAACCCACGCTTCGTTTTTTTAAATTTTCTCTGCCGGATTCGCGCACTCAGCACAAATTCGGCTGATGTAAAAAAATGCTTTATTGGGCCCTGGGGGTCCTTGTGGGACCCCCTGAGCAGGCCTAGGGGGTCAGGGTGTTTCTACCCAGCCCCTTTTCATGTTTTGCGTGTTTCTTTTTCTCTTTTCTTGTGCCTCGGTTCTACCGAGGCATAAGATGGCTGCCAACACTCCCTGGTTTGAAGTGTTGACAGCCAATTAGAATGCAGCTCGTGTTCGGGAGGGTGCGCGGATCCACCGTGCCTCTATATATATCAAAACTTTTATTTTTTGATTTTCTCAGCAACTACTGAACGGATTTACACCATTTAAAACAAAGGTCTCTTTCTGTCCCAAGGGCTACCTTTTTGCCAAATTTGGTGGAATTCCGTTCAGCAGTTTGGGCTGTAGTCGTGTCTAAAGTTTCCTATGGGAAATAACATGGAGAAAACATGTTTTGGGACCCCCCTTTTTTCTTGGCTCCCGCTTGCCAAATCACCCTGAAACTTTTAAGATAGGAGCTGACCGGAGCGTCCCACGAGTTTTGAAAATTTTGCGAAGATTTGTCAACCGGCGCCAAAGTTATTGGGAAAACAAAAAACGCTTTTCCTATGGAAAATAGGTCCTAACTATAACTATCGACTGATGACCGCCAGTAGATAATATATATATAAATTAGAAGACAACTTAGGTTCTTATAGGACTACCTTGAAAGAACAGTTACTCTTATGCTTTCATATTATTTGCAGTATTTGCACATGTTTTCATTTTATAAGCCTATGCAGGAACATCATGTTGCCATCCAAGTTAAATATGTAGCACATGATGTATATTTGCACAATGGTAAAATTTTCTATAATGACATTGCAAGCATCAAATGTGATTTATGCATAAGGGATTTGCACACATCTTATTCTATTTATATGAATATTTATATGCTTTTAGAACAAATTCAATATTTATGTATATATTTATTTATTTGTTGATTAGTTCTAAATAGATACTGCATGAAGAGAATATCGCATCAGTTGCATTTAAGCAGCAATGATTTTTGATTTGTGACGAACTGGCAATGATTTATAAAGCTATGTTGTTTTCACTGTTTGGAAAACAGACTCATGACAGCCTGAGCAACAGCCAATAGAAGTATTTTTTCTATGTTGTATATCACATGGTGTTGGCACTTGAATACTGATTTGCATTTAAAAACGATGACTTACGTGTTTCAAAATGACTATTTAAGAAACATAGCAGCACTTCCCTTTGGGGCCTGCATTCCATTGCTGTTTATGAAAACCAAAAAGCTGAAAGACAAGTATAAACTATTGTACATATTTTCCAGGTCCAAAGTTCGAAATTTCCCATCTTCTGTGACCTTTTGGCTTGAATTTTCAAATGTTTGGCTCCCAGTATGTCTCGAGTAATTCACTCAGACCTTTTCCTGGTAGTATCAGTTACTGAGGCTAGGACCAAATTAGACCCTGTCCCCAGCCAAAGCTAGCCTGAAAGTGATAAAGACAAGTAATTACTTAACAAAAGCAATTAATGACCACTCTCTATTTTCGACAGCAAGTTTGCAAGAAAGGGGCACTGGGACCTAAAGTGAAAATTTGATGACTTATTGCTATCCCTCATAACGTTCTTAAGCAATGGGATTACAATTTCTTGGATCGACATCTTCAACAATATGAGACTGAAAAGCTTAATTAATGATTAGAAGAACCACTCCGAGAGATTTAACAATCACTGTAGAAAGGTATCATTATAAGATGCTGTGGCTTTACAACTTGCAAAAAGCATATAAAACTTAGGCTCTCTGTGGAGTTTGAATTTGCTAAAGTAAACTTGACTCATCTGGGATGTCCTTAATGCATCCCTTTTGTGCTCTGAAGAAGGTTGGCCCAGTTATTACAGATATTATGCTCCTTATTGAAAATATATCCATTCCATTATAGAGTTCCAAACTCTCCCCGCTTCCCGCCACAACCGCTAACCCCGTCCCTTTTGCCTTCTGTACCCTCCCCGCTCCCGCCTCCCAGCTGCTCCGCCCCCCCGCGCACTTGGCCATATATGGCGACCGTGCGACGCAGGTGAGTGTGACCTAGCTCTAGGACACCCCCGCGCCGCACGGCCACCAGCTGCTGCGTGCGTCTTCCCCGCCTTCTGCCTCGCTGCCTCGCTAGCAGAGCCTCCGCCGCATGACCACGCCCCCTGCCTTCTAGCGGCGTGGTCCGTGACCGCCTGACCTGCCCCCTTCGTATTTGCTGTTCTTTATTGTGTTTTGTTGCCTGTCTCCCTGTAACTTGTTTTTTGCCTTCTGTATTGCTTGCTTCGTTTGGCCCCTTCGTCCTCCCTCCCCGCTTCCCGCCACAGCCGCTAACCCCGCCCCTTTTGCCTTCTGTACCCTCCCCGCTCCCGCCTCCCAGCTGCTCCGCCCCCCCGCGCACTTCGCCATATATGGCGACCGTGCGAACGCGCAGCGGTCACGCGCAGCGGGCGCGCCGATTGTGCGCCGAAGGCGCGCCAAAGGTAAGCCCGTCTGCGCCCGTCCGTGCCTGGACCGCGCCCAGTGCCAGGACCCCTGGCACACGAAGACCCCGGCCAACCCGCCTGACATACACCGCCGCCACCCTCATCGCACTCAACACCGGCCGAACCCCGGGATGCCACCAAGCCACCCCGAGACGCACCCACGGACCCTTCAGCTGCCACGCCTGCAAGTTCACCTGCATCCGGACCTGCCCGGCACCAGCACCTGCCAAGCCGAACACCAGCAGCAAACAACTCAAGTGCATCCTGCTCAACACCTGCTCCGTCCACAGACACGCCACCGAACTCTGGAACCTCCTAGACGCCACAGCCCCTGACGTTGCCTTCATCACGGAGACCTGGATGAACGCCTCTTCAGTGCCCGACATCGCCATCGCCATCCCAGAGGGCTACAAGATCACCCGGAGGGACCGCACCGCCAACCAGATGGGAGGAGGCATCGCCATCATCCACAGGAACACCATCCGAATCACGACTAGCACCGACAACACCCTAACCACCGCTGAACACCTGCACTTCCAGATCCACACCGACCCGAAGACCACCCTCAGAGGCACCCTGATCTACCGACCCCCGGGACCACGCACTCAATTCAGCGAGGACATCGCCGACTTCGTCAGCCCGCATGCCCTCCCCTCCGCCGACTACATCCTCCTGGGGGACCTCAACTTCCACCTGGAGAACAACAACGACCGCAACACCAGCACCCTGCTCGACAACCTCGCCAACCTTGGACTGAAGCAACTGGTGAGCACCCCCACCCACCTCGCCGGACACACACTCGACGCCGTCTTCTCATCCAGCAAAGACATCGCCTTCAGCCACGCCACAGAACTCCACTGGACAGACCACAGCTGCGTACACTTCACCTTCAAAAGAACGACGATCCACCACCACCAGCAACAGGTTGCCCGTAGAAGCTGGAACAAGATCACTGCCGACCAGCTCGCCACTTCCCTGAGCCAGCACCCTCCTGCCAGCTCAGCGAACCCCAGCCAGGCCGCCGACAACCTCACGAAGTGGATCAGCAACTGCGTGGACGAACTCGCCCCGCTGAGGACCCCGCCCAGCAGACCCGGCAGCAAGAAAGCCCCATGGTTCACCGACGAACTCAAGAGCTCCAAGAAGAACTGCCGAGCCCTCGAGAAAGTCTGGAGAAAGGAACCTACACCGGACAACAAGACCACCCTCAAACTCGCCACCCGGAAGCACCACCAACTGATCCGCGCCGCCAAGAAAACTGCATTCAAGGACCGGCTGGACAACAACGCTCACAACTGCAAGGAACTCTTCAACATCGTGAAAGAGCTCTCCAACCCCAATGCCGGAAACAACGACATCACCCCTTCGCAAGACCTCTGCAACTCCCTCGCCTCCTACTTCCACAACAAGATCGCGGACATACACAACAGCTTCAGCACCCAACCGACACACGCCACGACCACAGCCAAGCCGCCCACCGCCGCCCTCCGAGCCTGGACTCCGATCAGCACCGAAGACACCGTCCGCATGATGAACTCCGTCCACTCCGGATCTCCGACCGACCCCTGCCCTCACCACGTCTTCAACAAGGCCGACGCTGTCATCGCACCCCACCTGCGGGACATCATCAACACCTCCTTCGACACCGCCACCTTCCCCGAGAGCTGGAAGCACGCCGAACTCAGCGCTCTTCTCAAGAAACCTACAGCAGACCCCACCGAACTCAAGAATTACCGCCCAATCTCGCTCCTCCCGTTTCCTGCCAAAGTCATCGAGAAGACCGTCAACAAACAGCTGGCCGCCTTCCTCGAGACGAACGGATCCCTCGACCCCTCGCAGTCCGGCTTCCGAGCCAACCACAGCACCGAGACCGCCCTCATCGCCGCCACCGACGACATCCGAGCCCTGATGGACAACGGAGAAACAGCGGCCCTCATCCTCCTAGACCTCTCCGCGGCCTTCGACACTGTCTGCCACCGCACCCTAGTGCAACGCCTCAGCAACGTCGGAATCCAGGAGAAGGCACTGGAATGGATCGTCTCCTTCCTCGACGGAAGAACACAGAGAGTCCGCCTACCACCGTACAAGTCAGAAGCCACCAAAGTCATCTGCGGCGTCCCTCAAGGATCCTCGCTGAGCCCTACCCTCTTCAACGTCTACATGAGCCCCCTCGCGGCCATCGCACGCCAACACAACCTCAACATAATCTCCTACGCCGACGACACCCAGCTGATCCTCTCCCTGACCAACGACCCCACCGCCGCCAGAGCCAACCTGCACGAAGGGATGAAGGAGGTAGCCGAGTGGATGACGACCAGCCGCCTGAAACTGAACTCAGACAAGACGGAGGTCCTCATCCTGGGCTCCACGCCCACCGCCTGGGACGACTCCTGGTGGCCCCCCGCCCTGGGCACCGCACCCAAACCGACTAACCACGCACGCAACCTGGGCTTCATCCTGGACTCCTCCCTCTCCATGACCAAGCAAGTCAACGCCGTCTCCTCAGCGTGCTTCAACATCCTGCGCATGCTACGGAAGATCTTCTGGTGGATCCCCACGGAGACCAGGAAGACCGTCACCCAGGCCCTCGTCACCAGCCGACTGGACTACGGCAACGCCCTCTACGCCGGAACCACCGCCAAGCTCCAGAAGAGACTTCAGCGGATCCAGAACGCCTCAGCCAGACTCATCCTCGACATCCCACGTAACTGCCACATCTCCGGACACCTGAGAGACCTGCATTGGCTCCCCGTCAACAAAAGAATCACCTTCCGTCTCCTCACCCACGCACACAAAGCCCTACACGATCAAGGCCCGAGCTACCTCAACAACCGAATCAACTTCTACGCTCCCAAACACCACCTCCGATCAACCAGCCACGCCCTCGCCGCCGTCCCACGCATCCGTAGAGCGACAACAGGAGGAAGGTCCTTCTCCTACCTGGCCGCCAAGACCTGGAACTCCCTCCCGACCACCTCTCCTTCAGGAAGAAGCTCAAGACCTGGCTGTTCGAGCAGTAACGGCACCCCCCCCCCCAAGCGCCTTGAGACCCTACGGGTATGTAGTGCGCTCTATAAATGTCTTTGATTGATTGATTGATTGAAACATCGAGAGATGTTAGCCTCTCATTTAGAGTGTGGCCAGTGGGCAAGGAGTCCACCCTCCATACCTAAAGATCCTTTACGTATGGGAGGATTTTCCCAGTTTTCAAACTCCTTAATGTTGTCTGGTATTCCTTTCAATTTTTCAAAGACAAATCCCCAAAATTGAAGTTTATTTTTAAGAATTGAAAAAAAACAGTGGTCATCATGTGATAAACCTTTTCTCTCAAGACGAGAGGTACCTTGCTTGTTTTTTCTGCCTGGGCCAAACATGCTGCCTTGTGCCAGAAATAAACACTGTCAAAATCCCCATTTGACATCATGGAGATTGCGTTTCTTTGTTTGATTGCAAAGTTACCTGAGGCTGTGCGATGGGAAACATAGCAATGACGTACCTATAAATGAGACAAGAGAACCAGGAAGTGGGCAAATGGGGCATCTGCCACATTTTGTCGGAAGACCTGTCCGTATCTTATTGTTGTTTCATCAAAATGTAGTAGTTAGCTCTCTGTTAGTTTTTAATCATCACATTAGCCTTTGACAGTTTATAATCCAAGAGCAAACCATTTTGGTTTACCCTTTTGTGTGGACCAATAGAACAAATAATTATAGCATTTACCTAAATATCATTCTCAGACCATGAACACAGCACTATTGGTAATGCATCACAATTGAATGCATGCATCCTATACATTCTTCAATGATGTCTTGGCCAACCATTGCTTCATGTGTCATGAAAGCATTTTCTGTTTCTTTTTTGGCAGCAGTAGTGTCTTTAATTGAAGTACAGAAAGTGGAAGACATTGAAATATTTAGTACATTTACTCTACTGTCCAACTCTCTACTAGGGTCCGGTTCTGGGGTGCCACATAAACAGTCTGTGAACCACGCACAAACTCAAAGGTGTACAGTTTTGTGTATTAGCAGGGTGAAAAACCCTCTTTTTGGATTGATAATTATATTTCCATTTCCAAAAGGAGCATTAACTTAATTAAGTAGGGCTGTCCTACTTACGAATGAGGCAATCCACTTCCACAGTTGGGGGAGATGCTCATGTGTATCGTCTTTATTATAGCCACGGTCTGGCTAACAATATTTGACAATGATCCAAGTGGATCCAAGAGTTTGAGGGAGGCATGAGAGCCCCATGAAGTTGGCTGAGCCTGGGTAATGCCAGTATGGTAAGAGAACATCTTTGCCATGAGATGCTCTGACATACATTTTGTGTCATAAATATAACTGAAAAAAAGATCAGCTTATTGGCATTTAAATAGAAAACCTACACCCAAATGGAAAATACATTTGTGACTGGTAATTAGGACACCATAATTATGTCAGACAGCATTTCTGTATACAGGATTCTGGCACACAATGGTTACACAAACAGCTGTGATTCCTTAATGAATTAGGAAGAGTAGAGGCACACACTGACCTCTGGCTAGTGAGCCTGCTGCTCCCTAGATATGATCTGTAGGAGGCTCCTACAGGAGTACAGCTTGTGTGTGATTCTGTGGAGAACCAGACAGTTACGCGTAGTGTGTGGCATTGGCATCATACAGTGGTGTGCATCAACATGGGCAAAATAGAGCTGCGTACCATATTTGCTATTATTGCAACTGATGCACTAATTTTTGTGTATCTGTTTCATCTTGCTATAGCTGCGTACTATTTCAACCTTCATCCCACCCAGATTCCCATATCACGTTTCTACACGTGTGATATGATGCATGATTCCATAGGATTACACACACCTATTGCAGAGGTTTCCAAAAAACTGTTTAAATTTTTAAGAAAGGCCAACAACTATATTATGTGCGGAAGATCAGGATATGTGTGTGATAATCCGCTGCACACCTCATGTGTCCATTGACCATCTGCTGTTATCACTGCTGAATTTAAGAGGTGAGAAAAAAGGGGCTAACCCCCATGCACCTCTTCACATCAGCAAATAAGGTTTAATCACAGGACTAGATGAAATCAGGATTTCACTGTCTCCATATTGTGTAGGAAGTCCACAGCTCTTCCATCTTCCTGCTCTTCTTATGGTCCAGATTCAATTAAAAAACTCTGTCCACCATGTTCACCAAACTATTTGAAGCAGGCGGTGTGGGCCTCAACCAATTTACACAAACCTCCTTCCATGCCAACAAGATCAAGTAGAAAAGCTGACATTTCTGTCAATAAGATATGCACAGATCGGACTGGAAGTTCAATTCAAACAAAATCAAGATATGCACAGATCAGACTGGAAGTTCAATTCAAACAAAATCAAGAGGGGGATCACTATGATTTGGCCTCCAATAATTCCGGAAATCACTCTACACACTCCATCCCAAAAGCTGCTCAACTTGGGAAAAGACACAAACGTATGAATATCATTCACCTTTTCCTCTCCACACCGATTACAGCAATGGGGAGCACCTACAGCAACTTGTGCTTGTTTCTTCGGGATGAGATGTATTCTGTGCCATTTAAAAAGATTTTTTTCCCAAAGCAGGCAGGTTTGACTGTGCAGTATAGGAGGTGAGGCGTACAGAATTCTGCCCCAAATATCAGAATGTTCCTCTGCCGGCTGATATCAACCCAAAGCGTGAACAGGGATCATACATCTCTCATTATCAGCCTTGGCTTTGAATCTTGTAACCTGTCCTCTAGATCCCATTTCTCACTACTGACTGATCTATGCCCAGACCCCCAAGAGCCAATTGCAAATAATTGTACCACGACAATGTGCTCTTAGTATCTGCCCTTAACGCCTCCTATGAGATTACCTCAGAAACTTCCTGCAGCTGCCCCTATCAATGGACGCAGCTTTAATCAATGGGAGACTCAACTCATCCAACAAGATTGAGGGCGTACACGGGTAAATTAAAACAGGGGCAAACTCCAAATAATAATCTATTCCAAGGATTTTGGTAACATGATACCAAACTTCCAAAAAAAGCCTGCAGCGCTTTCAGGCAGACCTCCTTGAAGTACTTCTGATTCCTGATCTTATACAAGAAGCCATCTGCCCAATCAAATTCAACAGCCCGGCATACATTCCACCCCTGCCAGAGTCATCTGGGCTCAACAGAAGCATTCTGCAGTTCCTAATTTGGAAAGAGAAATAATAGAGGGGTTTGGATAACGGTAAGTAGCATTGCCAGATGTCTTTATCTATTACTTTGATATCTATGGAAGCAATTACATTGATTTTTCCATATGTTGATTATGAGTCATATTGCTTGAGAACAAAAGCCATTTGAAATAATGAAAATGTACTCGCTGGAATTCATATTAAAGGAAGATGTGTTAACTTCAGTAGCAGCTGCTACTGAACTGGCCTGGTGAGACGGGGGAGGAATAAAAAAATGAATAAAAGTACTTAACTGTATACCGCCGGCTGCTGCGTCTCCTCTTCTCCACAGCAGGAAGCATGCAGTCTCCTAGAATCCGCTAGCCACTCATGATGCTTGATTGGTCTGAGCACCCTGGTTTGGCTCTCAGAGAGAGACTGGGAGGCTGCGTATCTTCTCCACCCAGGCTGCACAATACAGTCTGTGGAGAACATGCAAAGTATGCATGACAGTTTGGTTGGCCCAAGATGCGGGCCGAACCGTCATGCACACTTAAGGTGCAGCCGCCACTCCTCCTCCCTCGACATCACAGGAGCCCGTCCCCGTCCTAACCTAAGCTCAATATAAAAAATAAAATGATAATATAGTTCCGTTATTATAATTTATTTTTTTGTATTGAGCTTGCAGTTGAAGCAGTGGGGCGACGCTCCTCCGCCTTCGCGGAGGAACCGCTGCTGGTTAACTTATTTCAAACTCTTTCCCCAAGCTCACTTTATATTGGTGTTGTTTTTTCTGCTCAAGCTTCGTTTGATAGAGACTCTGCACGCTCTGATTAATTTATTTTCCATGCCACTCGTTTAATGCTACACCAGAGCACATGTAATCTCAAGTGCTGAATTAAAAAGCCTCAGCCTCAATGACCAACAATTATATTATGCTTTTGTTACATTGTTTATCTGGAACACGTTTTCCATGGCTAATTAACTTGTTTTTGTTTTTCACACCTCACACGCAAATTCAAAAACAATCCCCCTATCAATGTGTTTTATTTTCCGAAAGGGAACTGTTAGGTGAAACAGTTTGCAGTTTTCATACTATTTCGTAGTCTGATTGCATTATTTCTCTTTTAAATGTATTTGTATTATTTAACTATTTGCTATTTCTTTTCATTGGTCACTCCCCGAATAGGGCAGATGATAAGGAAGGTGAACAGCATTAGATATTAAATACCAAGAAAAAAGATTCAGTAGCTCTGACATTTTATGGTCTGCGTCATTATGATAGCTGACCACAATTCCAGGGGTAGCATTGTTGAAAGTGGGCTCCGGTCCGAAATACCTGAAATGATCATCATAATGCCAAGGCCAGAGTTTTTCCAGGCGTGGCCATAAATATACCAGGTATGACGATAATAACATTGTGTGGTATGCAGTTCATGAGTGTGGGGGAGAGTTCAGGTCCTGAACTCTCCCCCACTCTTAGAAACCGCATACAATTTTGTGATATATATGACTGTTTAAAAAGCTCCTGGTTCCTCTTGTTTAAAGAGATAATAACACTGTGCCAGGGGTACCATATTCATGTGTGGTATCGCTATTTATGATGTTTGTAGAGACGCCACTTGCCCTAGGATAACTGATCATCAGATCAGAAAGAGACACTACAATGCAAAAGGACAGCACACATGTTTGTTTTACAATAGCTAAATAACCCATGATTGTGCCCTGTAAGTGCCCACGGGGTGTGTCCTTACATTATACAAGTGGAACGTACTAAAAATTAAATACATGTAGTTCCCTCTTGTGAATATCAATCCCCCAATACTTGAATCAGGCATCTCTCTTTTTCATGTTTCCCCCTACTCTAGTCCCCTCTTCAACCTTGTTACTTCCATCTTCTCACATTTACTGCTTCTTATTTACTGCTCGTTTTTAACAAACATAGCTTACTTTCTTGAGTACACGTGTTTCTTTATCCGTCAGCACTTGCGGTTCTCGCGTTTATATCCTCTTTTATTAGTGGTTCTTAATTCTCCAGTGCTGTGTTCACTTGTTTTACTTCCTTATCTTTGAGTTTAATCTTTGTATATTGGTTTTCTGCTAGCTTTTCTGAAATTGATATTTTTCCTTTTGTTTTACCTTGTTCAAACAATTCTATTGATAGAATAAATACACCATTGCCTTGAAGGTGGTCCTTGCTGTTGCACCATTTCCTTTCCAGTTGTTTGCACTTGCGTTTCATGGACTGAAGTACTGAGGCCTCACTGCTGAAGACTGAAACATTCTCTGCTTTGGTAGGTGTGCATCGGAGGATACTGCTGCATCACCCGAAGAGAGAACTATGGGGCATATTATCAAGGACGGCGTTAAAAATTATCGCCAGTTTAGCGGCAGAAAACTGCCTCTACAGCGGCGATAATGGGCTTGATAATATGCCCTTGAGAATTCCAATAGAAGCCCATGTTCTGGTGTCAACATGGGCTTCTATTGGAATTCTCCAGGGCATATTATCAAGCCCATTATCGCCGCTTTAGCGGCAGTTTTCTGCCGCTAAACCGGCGATAATGTTAACGCCGTCCTTGATAATATGCCCATACAAGGCCAGAGTGCATGCTTCACTTCCCCCAACTAGCCCTTTAATTGTTCAGTAGCTCGGTGCGTGCCATAATTCTGTTCATCTTATTCCCTTCCCCTGAGATTTCTAATCAACCAAATACATTTTAGCACCAATTTCCACTACCTCAAATAGGCTAAGATTGGATGGGATTGCTGTTGCATAGCCTACACTGGTCCTTACTACTGACGCTCCTTTTGCATATCCCTGTTCTGGTTTCAATCCAGGCAGATGTTCCTTATTCTAAATGTTGCATTATCCCCTTTTCTGCTATCCTGTCTCTCCCTTGCCTTTTATATATTTTATAAATAAAAAATTATAAGCAATAGTCCAAACTTTCTAATTTAAAAAATTCTTCGCCCTCTTGCTGTCTCCCTCTCTCCCGCTTTTTCTCTCCCTCTTCTCACTCTTTAATTCCACGTATCTCTCTCACTCCCACTCTCTCACCCCTTTTGTTTCCCCCCTCTCTTTTGTTTGGCCTATGTCTCACTCACTTTTGTTTACATTAAACTAAGTTAAAGACAGACCAAACTCAAATATATCAGTTATCCTATAATCTTTAGTGTGCTCATAGTCCCAAGGCAATTTAAAAAATAAAGCAATTGAAACCAATATGCATGGCTATGATGTAAGCCACCTCCAGCCACAGGTCGAAATGTATAAATCTTTTATTACCCACCCACTCTCTCTTGAGTAAGCCTCATATTATGATTATGGTATCGATTTATATATTGTCAGAGAGGGAGAGCTACTGCAACTGCAAAAGTGTTGCCTCTCTGCCAACATAATGTTCTGCCCGGTGAATCTAGATAAGGTCGGTTCATAGTTTGATGACAGTGGAGCCTAATCTGCCTCCACCATGGCCAAACCTATTTCACAGCCAGACAAAGGGAGGGCCATCAGAAAATTGGCTATATGTCCACCCATCCAATTTAAATGGGGGACATAAAGCAGTTTTACTGTCCGTCGCCCCTAGGCAAACCGTGGCGGTAAGGGGAGTAAAAAACAAAAAAACGCCCCCTCTCAATGGGAGATGAGTCCACCTGTCGGATTTACTTTTTGAAAAAAAAAACATAGCTTAAATGGAAGAATCTGTCAAGTTTGACAATGTCATCTGTCAAAGTTACAATGTAGTGACAGAAAGCGCTACAGTTCCTGCCAATGCAATAAATGTCAGCAGGGCTGATGTACATTTCTAAATCTGGTGGGCAGTATCTCCGTCAGGGAGAGGGAGTACATTTCTCCATCGCCCTGGTGGAAAAATGGGCCATTCACCTTGCTATAAATCAAGCCCTAGGTTTGAATGAATCAATCATTTGGTCTAGTGACCAAATTGCATATTTCAGAACCCAAAGACTTGGCTTCAATTACCAGGTTTAGCAGTCAACCGCAATTTGTGTGATTCTGTGCAAATCTCACCAGCTTGCTGGGCCGCACATTGTGATATGAAGTTCACAAAACTGTTCTAATATGTGTTTCTGGAATGTAATAAAGTAAAAAAATAAGGTCCCAATTCACATATATTTTTTTAATTTGAAATGAATTTACAAGTTCAAGAGTCTAGAGACTTTTGCTATACACAGAAGGAGAATTGGAACTCAAAATGATTACTACATACAGAACTTCAGTCATGGATAATACTCTTTTCATCTACAAGACAAGTTTAGTGGGGAGACTGGCAAATGACTCTGATAAATTCAATGTATCCTGTCAGAGTTGCCTCCCTCCTCTCTATTCCTGAATGCAGGAGGCATATGTGAAGTAGTAACATTTGGATATATCCCAAATTCGGTGCCCATATTTGCCACCCATGCATGTCGCTCCAAGGTTCAGCAGTGCTTTTAGGCTTAGTCATACTCAGAGAAGACATCTGCCTCTCCTCCTTGCAGGTCCACTGTGCTCCTCCTTGCAGGTCCACTGTGCTGCTCTTTATGATTGTCTTCTCCCTTGATTAGCCACTGTAAGCAAGTTGTTATGTGTCTGATTTAGATTTAAATCCACTTCAAAAGTGCAGGCTGGTTTTTTTGTGCTCATCTTCCAAAAGGAAACTCTTTGGCTTGGAAGAAAGGATACTGAAACAAGAGCTCTGACCAGCAGCATAGCCACTGCAGCACATCTTCATCAATAAGAAAAGAGGATTGTCCAGCTTCTGCACAACGGCAACAGCACCGTTTTGGGTGCACATTGTCTAGGCCTGATATACACACTCAGTTGACATAACAGAATGCCTGACCTTCTAAAGGAAACATGATTGAGTATACATTTTGGAAAATGTGTTTGCATGCATGTGAACATACCCTTATCATTGTATCTTGTACTAATTAGAGTTCCACATGTTTGAGTGGAACTTTGAAATTGAGGGCCTTATTTACAAGAACTGACGCATTAGCGTCACTTTTCAGAGAAAAGAATTGGTACACTTTACAGAAGGCAGCCATGGAGTGGGAAGGAAAGCAGCAGCCAGGACAACAACCCCAACCACCCCAGCACCAGTCAGGATGTCCAGACAGACTCCCAGGGGAAGAGGAAGAGGAAGTGCAATTTTAATGAGTAGGTGAATGACATCTTGATCACTGAGGTGACAGAGCACCAACACCAGCTCTATGTCACTTCAAAATTGCCATTGGCCATGAAAAAGGTCATTTGGCAGTCCATGGAGAACAAGATCAACAGCATGGGACAAACAAAGAGGTCAGTCACCAATTGTAAAAAACGCTGGCATGACTACAAGTGCAGGTTGAAGGAGAAACTGGCCAACAACCAGAAGGCAGCCATGCAGACCGGAGGAGGAGGCCAAGTGCCCCAGGACGATCTGGATGCCTTGGAAGAGCGGGTGGCATCTATCATCCCAGAGGAGTTGGTGATAGGAGTTCCGGTACAGGACAGTGCTGGCCACTAGGAGCAACAAGACTTACAGGGTAAGTCACAACAAGGGGCAATGTGGATAACAAAGTCGTGCTGTGCAGTTCAGCTAGCTATTTCCCAGTGTTCCACTGCGCTGTATGAAGGACAAAGGGCAGGAATCTGTGTCATGTACCATTAAGGATCACATACATGTAATTCACACTATGCAGTTACATGTTGCAAAGCTCAGTTCACCTCTGTAATGTTTCTCCCTTCCAGTTCACCTCCGTAATGTTTCTCACTTTCATGTGTGAAGTGTAGCACCAGTGCAGATTCACCTTTGTATACTGGAATTTATAGTGGAATGTACATCACGAGTCACCAGAACTACAAGTCCCAGAATACAAAGCAAAAAATATGGACTGGAGCAACACATCATGCATGGACACATGAACGCTGCCCAACCTGACTGTGACAATGCAGGCCACCTTGCACCATGAGGTCTCTGTGTCTAACTTGGGCCCATGCACTCACAATTGTAAAGCAATTGAATGGGCTTGTCAGAGGAGAAACTGCTCGCCTGAGAAGGGAGTCAGGTGTGGGGCATGTGAAGTATCAACACATAGGAACATGTCAAGAGCCACGGGTATAGTAACTTGCCTGAAACTACATAACACACAGCTGTCCAAACGTGTGGGATGAGAGCACACATGTGTCAGCTGCCATGGTAGAGACCAGCCAAACTCCTGTAGTAAATAAGACTGGGTGTGGGTGTGAATGCAAGTGATGCACACCAGAGGACCATGTGTGTTGAAACAAAAGTTGGCAGGTCCCTGGTAATGCAGTGCATTGTTGGTGCTAGCTGAGCATGTTGAACTGCTATAGCAAGGAGGTGAGAAGGGATATGGAGGCTGCAAGGTAGCCTGACCAAGACACATGCCCTGCTGTATCTGACAGAGTCAAACTTGTGTCACAGCTGGGAGAGGATGACAGAGAAGAGCCCATTGGGGTACTACATCATACATGTGAAGTTGCCCTGGGTGAAGATGTAGCACATGGCAGGAGGGAGTCTGAAGGTTGATTGCCTCACCTTGCCACATATGTCAAAGGTGGAGGATGTGAAACAAGGATTTGTCAAGGTATAGGATGAAGTAGTTTTCCACCACAAAGGGAAGGAGTCAGAGATAGTAAGGGGCTGAAGTGGATGGCCCAAGTTGGGTGGCAACCTGGGTAGGTACATTTCACCAATTTCAGCATCACTACCATAAGGGGTACAGCTTGTACCATGCCAGCCATGTCAGTCCATTGGGTATGGTGACGCATATTGTTGGTGTTATAAGCACATGGGAGTCAATGTATGATCTGGGTTCCCTCAGTGTGTGGCAGTGAGTTGAGTCCCTGGCCCAAAATGAAGATTGCCAGAAGAGGTATTTACATGTACAAGTGAGGAGAACTGAGTCAAACGATGTGTGGTACTCTGCAGATAAGCTACTCTGGCAATGATGAGATAAGGTGAGCCTCAGTGCTAGAATTCTACCTAGTTTGACTGGGCCCATCCCATCAGAGTTGGTACACAGAGCCCACTGTCCACAAATATGGAGCCAACTCTGTGTGTTAAATGAAAACACATGAATATGTACAAATAGGAAATTAATAGTAAGTACAAGCCCTCACATATTCCTGCAGTGTAACAAGGTTGGAAGCTGTTCAGGGGTGGGCAGGATATGTGTGAAAAACGGACCCCTTGGGCCACAAGAATACACAATGTGCATGAAAGACAGCACAACATGGAAGAATGCTGTGGTGTGAGTCAGACTGCAGCATCAAAAATAAGTCATGACCAAACCCGCATCACCTTTACAGAAGCTGTGGCCTGAGTACTGGCCACAGGTGTCATATGGCCGAGGGGGTAATTGTAGACATCACTAAGTTAGCATGAGTGCTGCTGCCATGATGCTGCTTTTGTGCATGTTACTACATTACTTTATTTTGCAAGACGTTGTGCCTTTCACATGAGAACCATCTAATTTGTGCATTCTCGGTCTGTTCCTGGAGTTTAGTCTGAACACGGTGAGCAAGGTCGACAAACAGTGACCCTTGGTATTCTGTTCTGGTCATTCCCTAGCAACTAGACAAAACATGCTAACACAGCTGCGGCTGCTGGGAAACTCATGCTTTGATATTATGGGGATGCATGTTGGTTTAACACATGCTTGGAGAGGGACCTTTCCAGGGAGAAGAGCCATGCGGTTCCTATGATGTAAATATACCATATAGGCACTCAAGTATGGGGTCTGCTGACTAAGCCCAGAGATCTTCTATTATATATTAATACTTCTTCTTACCAAGGGGAGGGTGGTTAGGCCTTATAGTCCTTTATCCACTGTCTTTATAAGATGGCATCTCTCTTTATAATATATGGACTTGCTACAATGCTAACAGTCTTAGGTTTATGTATTTGCTGGTGGTAGTGGCTCGTATACTGCGTTATAGAGCACAATAGTTAAAATAAACATTTTAAACTATATCCGTATCTCTGTCAATTCTTACTGTGTATAAGTACGAGTGAGTGAGCTAAAAGGTACGTCTTGTTACCGCGATTCCTGAGAGAGTCGGGACTGTTATGTTCTGGGGTGTCTACTCATTTGTATCTTCTGATTGTTTAGGAGAGCGAGTGAGACACTATAGCTAGTCAGGTCTGGGATTGTGGGTACTGAGGCGGTAGGAAGGCTTAGCCCCTATACACTGAGGTCCCGTATTCCTGTGCATAGTTCTGTGTATGCGCAGAATCCCTGCAACACAGGGAAAGCAGGCACTCTGGGGACTAGGTGCAATGTGCACAGTAGTGATGTCAATGCATCAAAACACAATGAGTATAGGCATCATGAAAAAGAAAGCAAATCACTGAGGCAGATGTGGACCTTACCTCATATCACATGTGCAGGAGCGGTAGGCCTAGTGAGCTGTGAAACTCTGTTGCAATATGTGTCATGACACGACAAGCCAGCCTTGTTACCCAGTGGTTGGGTGAACAAAGCAAAGATACTGGCATCTGAAAGGCATCTACAGTGCAACTTAGCCTAAATATCTATGTGTAACAGATGTCTTATGCATCAATCTTGACCTGAAAGTGAATTATTAGAAAGTCTGAATGTCAACCAGATTACTCATATCAATATCTAATATAGATCACCATTAACATATATCTATTAATTGCAGAGGATGTACCAACACCTCCTGACCAGCTGCCTGTCCTTGATGAGGATCATGCTGAGGATGACCTCCATTCAAACAGCATCTCCGGTCACAGGGATGGCCAACAGAGTTGGGGGATTTGTAGAGGATCCATCTATCACCGAACAAAACCATGTGCCAGCCCACACCCAAGGACTCCCAAGTCAAATTCCAATATCGTTTGGTAGGAGTCCCTAGGTGCCTCAGACCCAATAAGGGCACCTCAGCAGCTATAAGAGTCACCTACTCTCCGCGGCTTGGATCAGTCTATGACTGACATCACTGGAGTCATGAGTAGGGGTGGGCGGAATTTGCGGAATTAACCTTCGCAAATTATCGCGAAAATGTTTAAAATTATCGCAAACAAGCAGAAATATCGCGAAGATGCGGAAGTTTTTTTCCGGCATGTTCGCGAGATTTTCTGCATGGTTGCGGGTCGCCAACTTACCCATGTGGTTGCTTGCGGGCGCGGCCATCTTGTTTTGAGTTGTTCTCGCGGTGCATGATCGCGAGAAGAAAGACGTGATCGCGCGACGCATGACGTCACTGCGGGCGCGAACTGTCGCGAGACAGCGCAAATGGCTAAAAACAATACAACATCTCATGGAGAACGCGACCGGATCAAGAAAACTTGTCGGCGAACGCAGGGATTCAGGTAAGGCGATCACGCGCGCGCGAGAATGTAATATTTTACAGCGCGAGCAAGAAACAAATTATCGCCAAGCTGCGGAAACCGGAATTTTTGACATTTTCGCGCTCTCCGCGGAACGCGAAAATGTCAAATTATCGCAATTTCCGCAAACGGAACGAAATTTTTGCCCAGGCCTAGTCATGAGGCAGGGGCACAAACAACTGCCCTGCTGAAGTGGCACCACTGAGGGTGTCAATCAGCTGGGGGTGATCAGCAACATCCTGGAGTCCATGGAACAGAAGCAGGACTCCTACATAGCAACAAGGAGTTCATTACACTGCAATGCTGTTGCTGTGCTAACAAACTAGCAGGCCTTTCTTAGTGCTGTGCTACCTTACTTGTTGGGTCAGAGAAATGCTCCTGTGGACAGGTGATCCACATCTTCAGTCCCTGATGTGTGTATGCCTCCATCGCCTCCAGCACCAAAGACACCCCCCTCACAGGTGGCACCACACACATCAGAGGATGAAGATGCAGACTTTACCTCTTTACACCAAAAAACTTTCTGGTAGCATTTCTCAATGCTACATGGCCATTTTCTCTTTTGACCTGTGCTGATGATCATGCCTATGTACATCTCAAATGGTACTGTCCTCTATTTGCTTTCCCACCTGTTGATCTCACTCATTTGTGGACTGTGGATGTGGCCTATCTTCCCTAATGGCAATTTGGTCCCTCTCCTCATTGGACCACTCCTCTCCTCCACATGTCCCATGACATGTATCCACCATGGACTCTCTCTGGACATCCAATGGCTCACAAACTATGATGGGGTTATTGCTGCTAGAACTGCCACTTGCTCATTGTTTCTTGGTTCGCATGCCAATAAAATCACTTACCGTAAACAGTGTGTTCTTTGTCTGTTTATGATTCGACTAAGTAGGCCATGGTGTATGTACTGACTTGTCTGTTTATGATTAGACTAAGTAGACTAAGGTGGATGAACTGACCCTAAAGACACTACCTACTATCTAAAGGTAATTGTGTTTCATAGACCCTTGGGAAAATCTGCACTGTTCAAAGGAAATAGTTATGTGATCCCTATGTGCATCTAAACTAGCACATAGTTACCCAAGGCCACATGCATGAAGTGCTACAATAAGCAAACATTCAATAGTAAGACTGAATGAAGTTTCTGCCCAGGTGGTGGATACTTCCATGCATACCAGCCAGAAAACAACAGTAATGTGACAACAAAATGGTGCAGGGGAGAGTGTGTAAGTGGCTGGCATCAGTGTGTGACCGAACACATCCTTGATTATTTAAAATGGTATGATTTAATCATCCATGCAAAATATGTAGCAGCACTGACACACACAGTGCAACAGTAAGTGAATGCCTGTTTTGGGTAGTGTGTCCATTCACAGCAAGAGTGCCACTCACAGTGCAAAATCACGTTTGAAGACCTCTTAAGTGACTCCTTTGAAAAATTGACATGAAAAACTCCTTAGATTCTATACCTAGTTACACATGTATATAAACACTTCCAGGATGTGCTTAACCCAACCTAAGCAGACATGACAACTGCTGCCCAGTTAATAAGTAAGAAGTTGTTGAAGTGCAAAAGTCAATTTATTTAAGACACAAAGAAATTGTTACAATCTAAAAGTAACTGAAACTACAATAACTCATCCTATTTAAACTAAGCCTAAAATAACCTATGCTAAATTACCTACAAAATCCTCTTAAAACTAACTTAACCTACCTCACATTAACCTATTCTACTCTACACATAATCCACAACAGGCATGTCAAACATCAACCCCCTACCCTCCCTAATACACATTTGCACATGAGGCAAACATAAACTACACCTATATACAAGCTAACTAAACATTAAAACCTAAGTAAAATATATATATATTGTTGTATTTTTTGTAAAACAAAAATAATATTTTATACATATGCTAAACATTATCCCCACCCACTTAATAACCTACCCACCCATATCCCCACCTCACAACAGATAAATATTAAAACCTATGAAATCACAAAACTTACTTACCTATCCCTATGCTGAAATCTATCCTAACCGAAGCTTAAATACTAATCACCAAAACCCACAAATACAAACTGGGGAGGGTCCGAAAGTTGGAGGGAGGCCTACAGTTGTTTAGTGATCCTCTGCACTGACCTCTGAAACATGCAAACCATTAGTGTGACTGTGTCCCCCTGCAATTTAATGCCAGCCAGCCTCAACTTAATATCAGCATTGTCTTTCAGGAACTGTTTTCATATTTTGATTGTTGCCCTGGGGTAATGGGGACAGCCTGTGGTTGCACTGGCAGCTGTGATGAGGAGGGTGCCAGGACTGCCCCTGGATCACCACCATGAGACTCCACCACTTCCTGCCTGGTGCTTGCCCTGTCCAGCACCCAATCCATCAAGACCCCCATTGCCTTTCATTCCTTAGTGCTTCCTTCCCATGTGCCTGTAGGCCATGGCAATGTGCCTGAGGTGACAGTGCCTCTCCAAGCGTATTTGGTAGACCTGCTCCTGTTCAGGGACCATGTTGTCTGTTGGAGCGGAAGAACATATTTATCAGACCAAGCTGAAGTTGTCATCCATTGCATGCTTGACTTATTATTAGCAGCACAAGTGGCATGTCTAGCCAAAAAAAGTCATAAATGGAACGAATCATGACCAACTGTCATAAGAAGCATGTATTCATCCTAAAGTTACAATTCAAAAGTGTTGTGTAGTTCCCACTAATAAGTAGGAACTGTGCGCTTGCGAACTACATAAACCTAGGATGGTGCCAGACTGATTTCATGCACCCCCACAGGATATGTTGTCCATTGGACCAGCTAACTCACAGTGTCACAATTAGTCCCTAAAGTTTAGGCAGAGAGCAAACAGTTCTGCAAACTTCTCAACATGACAACTCTGGTCCCTCATGGTGACACACCTAGGACTTTCAGCTCAGTCACTCATACTTTCTTTCACTCAGGGAAATATACAAAGAATACATGAAGGAGCCTTTTTCAATATTTATTGATCCGTAGTGATTCTTGTATAGAAAATATGTGCTGCCATAAAGAATAGACAGACGCAGACAAACGTTATGAGTGTCAAAACAGTGACTAAAACAAAGAATTTCATCATCTTGTTGAAACAACTTATATCTGCATGCACATAAAGTGTTTATAAACATCTAGCACACTCCTACAATGCAAATCCTAACCTACGTGTCTAGGGTGTGTATGTATGGTATGCCAAGAAAGCCCCCTTCTTGATGATCTAACTCCTCTACCTGATGGGTAAGAGTGTAGGACCGCATCTTTTGTGACAGCAAGGTCAGTGTCACTAACCCAAGTGCCACAAATGCAAATATGTGTCAAACAGTCGACGTGACAAAGGCAACTGTTGAATTTGGGGGTCTCTAGTTGGCATAGGTAGGTACCTGTGACAAATAGGGACCCATACGTCTAGTCAGGGTAAAGGGGTACACTCCTAAAATAACCCCTGCTCACCCCCTTGGTAGATTGGCACGAGCAGACAGGCTTATCTCAGAGGCAGTGTGTAAAGCATTTGTGAACGCATACAGTAATCAAGTGACAACACTACCGATGGACACCACACAAGTTTTATATAAAAAATAGGTATTATTTATATAGATTTATCACAAGACCATAAACATCAAAAATCCATAATACTGTTACTTTAAAATGATAGAATTTAGCTTAGTTCTCTTAAGATGGTAAATGTGACACTCGGAGTTCAATGTACCTTAATATGTGACACGCAGGGCAAAAAAAGTGTTGCAAGGACGGTGATGCGTTGAAGATCCGGTGCAAATAAACAAAGATGGCCCTTTCTTCTTGATGCGACACGCTTCCCGGTGATGTGGCGGCATCTGCTGAGATGTCGATCCTCTTCTCCGGCGATGCGAGATGCTTCCTCACGATGCGAGCTGCAACAGGCCCTGCGACTCGCTTCCCAGTGATGCGGTGGCATCTGCGGCAATGTCGATCCTCTCCCCTGGCGATGCGAGTTGCTTCCACAACGATGCGAGCTGTGACAGGCCCTACGACACTTTTCCCGGTGATGCGTCGGCGTCTGCGACGACGTCAATCCTCTTCTCCAGTGATGAGCTGCGACAATGCCCTGCGACATGCTTCCCAGAGATGCGGCGGCGTCTGCGGCGACGTCGATCCTCTTCTCCGGCGATGAGCCACGACAGGCCCTTCGACACACTTCCCAGTGATGCGGCGGCGTCTGCGGTGACGTCGATCTTCTCTCTTGGCAATGAGAGGTGCTTCGGTGGACCTGCGTTGACTCAACGATTCTTCTGCGACCCGCTTCCCGGAGATGCGGCAGCGTCTGCGGCGATTTCGATCCTGTTCTTCGGTGATACGAGGCACTTCCTGTTGTGAAGCGGCAGCGGCAGTTCGGCAACACGCTTCTGGTTCTTGAGTCGCGCTTCCACCTCCTTGCGAAACGCAAGTCCTCAAAAAGTCCAGCACAACTGCAGGCACTTTAAAAGAACTATTGGGGAGCTGGTGGGTGAAGTCTGTTATCCCTGAGACTTCAGCAGGAGTCAAGCTCTTTTGCAAGCCCTTGGAGATCCTTCACAAGTTGAATGAAAATGCACACAAAGTCCTTTCTCCTTTCTTTGGCAGTCAGGCAACCACTGCAGGCCAATCCCCCAAGAAGCACTTCAGCTTAGGGATAGTCTCTCCTCAGTTTCTTCTGGTTCCGCTCCTCAGCAAAGGTTTCTTCTTGTTTCCTAAAGTGATCTAAAGTTCTTGGGTTTGGGTCCCAATATTTATACCAAGTTTCTCTTTGTTCTCTGAAGGCAGAGAGGCCTTTGCCTAGTCCAAACCAATTCTGGTCAGTCCTGGAGCACTTTGTTTACATGACTCCTTCTTTCCTTTCAGAGTGCAGGGCAGAGACATCAGACGCACCACAGGAGGTGGAGCCAGCATTGTGGAGGGAAGGCACAGCCCTATTCAGGTCCCAGGTGCAACTCCTCCCACTCATCTAGATGCAGATCTCTCTATTCAGCCCTGTGCTGACTCACCCTGTCTCCTGAAATCCCCCAACCCCTGTCACTCAAACTCCAGACAAGGAATACACAGCCTAGCAGAGGCAGGTTTGGATGGTTAGACAAGAAAATACCTACTTTCTAAAAGTGGTATTTTCAAACACAGGATGTTAAAACCAACTTCACTAGAAGATGTATTTTATCATTCTGAGTTCAGACATACTAAATTTGAATTTCTACCAAGTTCCCTTAGTCAGTTAGGATTATAAGATGTAATAATCAAACTGCCTATTCTGGCCTATGGAGAACAGGTTGCCTTGCAATAGTGAAACATGAAAATGGCTGTAATTCACTATTAGAACATGCTACACACACTAGGGCATGTCCTACCTTATACTTACAATATACCCTGCCCTTGGGCCTACCATAGGGGTGCCTGATATGAAGAAAAGGGAAGGTTTAGGGACTGGCAAGTAGGTGCACTTGCCCAGTCAGCATGACAGTGCCAGACTGCACGCAGGCTCTGCAATGGCAGGCCTTAAACACACTTTTACGTGCTGCTTCTGTGGGTGGCACAACCAGTGCTGTAAGCCCACCAGCAGTATTTGGATTACCAGCCCTGGGCACTCCTGGTGCACTGTACTAGGGTCTGACAGGTAAACCAAGCCAACCAATCATGGAATCACTAATTCATACATCAATTTACAATAGGGAGCACTTGCACTGTGGCACTGGACAGCAGTGGCACAGTGCCCAAAGCATTTAACACCAGCAAAAACACATGAGGCAACAGCAAAAATGGAAGGGAGACCCACGCCAAGGTGCCAGGTCTAACAGCAACTTTAAGAAAAAAGCATGTACATGTAAATTTGCACTATTTTCTGACAGGCCTAACTCAGGCACATGACAAAAGTACTCAGGTCTTGGCCTTGTAGGGACATGACATGGCATTGTCTGGCCTAATAAATGTATCCCCATGTGAACAGTAAGATTGGTAAGGAACAATGATGTTGTGTACACATGGAGTGGTACACTTGGTCCATCTAGATACTCCCTGGGGATGGTCTTGCAGCAAGGAAGAGGGTATAATCTATGCATGTACTGTACTTCAGCAATGCTTAACTGTTATAGCAAATGCACAAGGCCACACACATTGCAGTAAAGAATCACTCTGTGGCAGGTATTTGAAACATAGACAGAGTGCGGATAGCTACCTCCAAATCAACATACATGTTGGATACTTCTCCAATATTGACTCATTGACTTACCTGGAACCCTTCTACATGGATCATGTCATGAAATTCAAGCAATAGCATGTGGTCCTTTACATATCCAAGTGTCTGTCTATACATTTCATTACAGATTGCACATCAACTCATAATTTATCCATGTGATAAGTGTGTGGATCCATGCTCTAAATCTCATATGTATGAGTATATTGTGCTGTATCTTGCTGGCAATAGCCCAAAAAGGTCCAATAGAGAAAATTGCTGGGGGAGACAGTATGGGTAACGGTGGACTGTAAAATGGCCTGCATGCAGAAAAGACAGTGCATACATGCCTGGGGTACTTAACACATTGGCCTTATCCCTCACAAACAAATACACAGGGATGAACACCTCTATTACAGGGTATTGGGTATATGAGGCCATGAGTCAGGCATGTAACTGCATTGACATGAGTGGACTGGTGACATATGGTGCATTGACATGTGTGGACTGGTGATATGTGCTACATCAGCTCATACCTATTCTGTCTGCACTGAGGTAGAAATCATCACAGCCTGTTCAAACCTTCCATACAAACTTGTCCATGCATTGCTATGTGGATGCCTACACTAGCAATATGCATCTGACAGGCAGAATTAAGTTTATCCATTCAATTCTATGTTCACATAGAATTTTGTGAGTGCATCCTTTATACCATTATGGCATTTTGCCAATTGCTCCTCTGTCACCCCATACCACACATCACTGATATTCAGTACTCTGAGGGATGTGCAGGTACCAACAATGTGGGTAGACAGTTGCCAAATATTATGATAAATGTGGGCTAAGGGGTGAACTCAAGTAAGTCATTGGACTTACGTACTCACATCAACAGATGGGGATATGTAACTTGCCCACTTGTTTTGCGGTTATGAACGATACATTTTAACTGTGCTACCTCACAAATACATTTGCATAATCTATACTAGGAAGGAATCATGTTTTAGTATGTTGAATCTGCTCTCATGGTCAGCCAAGTCCATTGAAGTCCAAACTTTGACTAGAAGCTGAACTACAGGAACATGAATGGATCCCAAAACATTTTGCTGTTTGAGTGGCATGAATGTCTAACATGCCTGCAATCATTTTGACTGTCCCAATTTGAGAAGGGGAGAGGAACGTATTCTGCAGGTGTGGGTATGGTATGATTTGAACACACAATAGGAGGACAATTACGTTAGAAAAGATGTTTACTGTGCACATGCCAGCATTAAATGTGCTGTTGACAGTTGGTAGTATTGTCTTGGATATCTATTGCACCCTAACCACACCTGTGTCCTGCTCAAATTTTGATTTGGGCAAACATACTGTGTCAGGAAAATTACAGCCTCTCCCATGCAACATTTCTGTTACATATTTCGGGTAACATGTTGTCACTTTCTTTTCATAGTGTGGGTGAGAGACATTTGAACTTATGACCATCTGTTGGTTTTGGGACAGGTGATGGTACATGTGCCATAATCATCCACACCAAAGCTGGCACAACACCAGCACAGCAGATTCAGAGCCATCCATCATGTGGGCCTGCATACATTGGAAATTAATTGCTCATGCAACTTCGTCCTACTTCGGTTGTGAGTCTACATGTAAGGTAACGCTTGTTTCCACTGGTTGATGACCCATTTCACATCGCACTGCAACCAATATACAAGAACAAACACAATTCTTACAGAGCACAGAAACATTCCGGTGACACTCACAGGTAGCACTCGGGTTTCTGAAGCTGTCCACCTCGCCACAGGTGTATTGGTCATGTCCACCTACAAAACAAAATCATTGTACATTGCTCTGTGAATGTTGAACATGTACACTGTGTACTCATGAAGCACAGTACATTGACTTCACAAATACCTGGTTCTGTATATAAGTTGAACATGTAGCATAATTAAAAGTTGGTATTCCCTAATGATGGACATGTTGCAGTACTTTCAGATAAAACGAGGCACATCATGTATCAGACGCACAGAGTGCAGACAAGTTGCAAGACCAGCCTCGCTTGCTACATGGTGCAAGGGTGACTGACTTTGATGGCTATGTGAATAGTCTAATTAGACTGACCACAATCTGCATAGTATGATTGTTGCTGGGACCTTCTCAAGTCAATACGTGTTCTGAACAATGCTACGCACATCAGACAGTAGCAATACTTATATTTCTTCTCCACTTAACTCAATGTGGCTAGTGCACTGTAAATGGACAATGATCATTAAAGCACTGTACATTTTTCATAATATACACGTATTTGTAACAATTTCAGGGTGAAAGTAAACACCCTGTATACCTGTGGCCTGATGATTTGAGTGCGCTTCCCTGCAACATACATGGCAGGTGGCCCCCACAGTTTGGACACAGTAATGACCTAGCAGGCCGGGTAGCAATACTCCCTGTACAGTGCCGAATGTGTCCCATAGCACCTATGGGCATCTCCTACTCAGCATGGGTTGTTTTGGCTATTGTAATGCCACTGTGAACAGGCCCACATGACTTGATCTGTTTATTTAACTGAGTTAGCCATATCATTCCATACAAACCCAAATACATATCTGGCCCTTCCTGTTGAAAAACAATTTAAAGATATTTGCAAAAGTCACACAAGTACAAGCTCATGGCATATAGGGACTTAACGATAGGCCTACCAACTTCAATCCCCAGGTGATCTAAGAGATCTGCTTCCCGGCTGGCCACATCTGCCTATCGGTGCTTATGTTGGTGGACATGACTCATGTGGAACTGCACTTTCTCCCCACTCTCCTTCTTCTCTTGTGTGGGGAACCCTTGGCTCAACCTACCTCCACTGCCAATCATGTTTGGAAACTAGTGCAGCAACAGCAGGCCACCAAACTCCTCCTCCAGCATATTCCTGACTCTACCCAACATCTCCCTACTCAAACTACCCACTCTAAACACAAACACTGCAAAAAAATAACCCTTACCCCTACCCATAAGACTGCAAACCCCTAAATGGACAAAGACCCGACAATATAGTGCACAGAACAATACAAAATGCAATGACAGTACACAGAAAACACTTTCCCTACGCAACAAGGATAGCAGACACACTAACAAGACAAACAAAAACTCTACAATTAGAAAGAGCACACTCCAAACACCTCCAACAGCCAGCACAGAAAAATAAGACTGTAAGTGAAAGTGAAAAGAATCTTCACAGTTCCTGGTTTACAGAATAGCTGAGCTGTTGCATAAGTTTCTGGGTGGATGTGCCACGTTTTCTACAAAAGCGTCAATCTTCCTACTAAAGCGTCACATTTCCTACTAAAGCATCACGTTTTCCAATAAAGCGTCACATTCCCTATTAAAATGTCTCCTTTCCTACTAAAGCATCGCATTTCCTGCTAAAGCGTCACGTTTCCTACTAAAGCATCACATTTCCTACCAAAGCGGTTTCCTACCAAAGCGTCATTTTTCCTACTAAAGCATCACGTATCCTACTAAAGTGTCACATTTCCTACTAAAGCATCATGTTTCCTATTAAAGCATCACATCTCCTACTGAAGAGTAATTTTTGTCTGACGCCTCGCTAGAGAAATGGGCAATGAGTAAGTTACACACAACACATGACAATGCACAATGCAAGGTTTTTGATGCCTAGGCATTGATTTGTGGCTTCTGACAATGCCTCAGGTGCAATCCCTCACGCAATTGGCCAATACGTGAGTTTTCATTGATGCAAGTAGCCCTTTGTTAACAGTGTGCATATGTGTAACTCCTGGCGTTCATAGTACAGACACTAAGACAGGCAATATATTGTTGTGAAATACAAAGACATATTGTCGAATGTGCATATGTTGACATAAACAATATGTATTACAGTTTGTATTATGCTTGCCTTGATGTAGGTATCTACGTACTAGGCATTTTTTGTTCACGGATATTGCACTCCTATGCAAATAATATCCACATTGTCATATAAGACTATATACTTGAGGAGTGCATTATCTGTCTGCATTACTGACAAAGGATGTGTTACGGATGCAATACACTCTCGGGGAATTACATAAACTGGCTACTTCAGCCTGCCTACAGTGTATGTGGCACCCAGCTCACAGATTGACTGTATAGATGTGAAAGGTATGTTGCTAGGCCAATAGGTCAGCTGCTCATATGTGCATGACATTATATGGCAGACTATGATACCCAATGATAACCATATGATATAGGGGTACACACACATCTCCTGTTTGGGCTTATGAGTCTGTTATCATATATGTGTGACAAATTCATGTTACTCCTGCAGAAAAGCGCCAGCCAAAGCTGTTAGCCAATATCTTGGTATACATGAGTCATGCTTGAGTAGAACTAACAAGTGTGATGATCTCCAAATAGGAATACGTTTAACATTTCTATGAATCACATTATTCTGCAGCAGAGAGGGATTACGTGAACTTAGAATGTGGGTAGGCATGCACACTAGATGGTTAAATGTGCATTTATTGACATGTTACACCCCTCTGACCTTGGATGCGTCAGTGCATGCTACGTTGCCAGGAGTGACATCACACATAGTTATACCTTGACATGTATTTGGCAATTAGATTTACTTTGTGTCCTGAACAATTTAGAACACATAGATGGAGCTGTAGGAGTCACAGCATTGTTTGTTTCAGAGTAACACAGAGGTACGTGGTCACATCCATTCCTTCATGTAACAGCTGCATCCTTGCCTAGCGGGTCAAGTGTGGCTGCATTGTGGCCAATCCAGCACCGACATAGGTTACGACTCTACATTTATATGTGCTAGTTGAGATGTCAAACCAATATTGCTATTTGCCTGCAAAAATTTGTGTAGCATATGCAGACTATCTGGGTTGCACTCTGTGCCCATGCACATCACATTGGCCTCTATTCACAATCATAGGGCAATAAGGTCACTATACTAGCCTTCACGAATGTAAAGCAGTGGAAAATGTAATATCTTACAACACACACACTCAGTCATTGCACACTTTTTACATTTACACTCTATTTGGATTATGGCAAGATGTCTGACAGTCTGTACACAGTTTCATCACACATACTCACGACGTGCACACTATTCCACATTGCTACCTTTGTTTTGTGTAAGTCTTGCACACCCACATGCATTTGGCACATGTTGTGAATATTCACACATGTTTTGGACCTCATGGTGGTGTCCTATGGTGAGAATTACACCTAGCTACAGACCTTTGTGATGGGCCAAATACAATTAGGCAAGATGTGAGTGTATTGATGTTTACAGTTAAATGAAAGTGCTTATACAAAGGATGTGTTCATTCAGCTATTTACATTCTTTCAATAATCTTTCAAAACAAAAATTTGATTAATGGCCATCAAACAGATTAAGGTCTCACTGAAAAGTTCTGCACAATGGTGTTCCTTCACCAAGTACCTGTAATTGTGCCTACATTTTCCCCTTGCTTTTCATCCTCATTTTCATCTGCTGCTTCGTATGGCACTGGTCCCATGAGACACTTGTCAGCACACAGATGTTGTGCAAAATACAACAAACCAGGGCACTTTTGCAAACCATAGGGAGGGAGTTAGAAATAGCCCCGTGGACATGTCCAAACAGCGGAAGTAAGACTTCAGTACCCCGAATGTCCACTCCACAATACCCCTGGTCTTGCCCAGTGTGTTGTTGTAGGTGTGCTATGCCTCTGTCTGGGGACATGCAAACAGGGTCATGACCAATGATTTCAGACCATATATTTTGTCAGCTGACTCTTACACATTTATACCACTATTGTATGCAGTTGGTTATATTTAGATTAACACAATTAATTTCACATCTCTATTCCTATTCTCTGTGTTCGATTGAACCATGTGCATGGCCTGCTAGTTTTGACACTGACAACATGGGCCAAACGCATCTGGGCTGTGGCTTAGTATGATAGGTGTTCTGTAGGACCATTGCCCCTGTAAGTGAGAGTATGTTGATCACACATGGGGGTTTGTTGTCATCCATAGGTAGGCTGTACCAGTACAAACCTGTTTCACATGCACACATAAATGTGTCTCTGTGGAACCACTGATGTCATTACTGTACTACCTACTGATAACAGAGCCTTTGAATTGCTAGCTTCCTTTCGGAAATGTAATGTGGTGAGTACATGTGGTTCATGTTACATTTGTACACATAGACCACAGCCATGGCACCCCTTCCTTGCACACAGTGTTGCAATAATGCATTTGTCCAAGCATTGTATTGCTCAGGTTCTTCCCACTACTGATAGACACACGCAGTTGCTTAGCTTGTCTTGACACGTGTGACTTGCAGGTTTGCTTTGCACATGTGACCTGATAATTGGTGCAAGTATGAGGTCCACCAACCCTTTTGCAATGTTTCAGGCAGAACACACACATGTATAGTAGGTCATTGATTATTTACTGTTATTATGTCTGTCATAGATTTCAGATGTACTTAACAACCAGTAGCCTATTCCCATATCTCACATTCTGGACGTGCTCATTGATGATGGAGTGCCTGAAGATGTATGCGTCATGCACACACCTGGAGTACTTTGTCAACACTTTGGTGAACATGCCCCAATGTTCCACGATGGTCTGGATATTTATTGAGTACACATGCTTCCAGTTCCTGTAGAGAAGGGATGTAGCTCCAGGGGGGACCAGTTTCACATGTTTGCAGTCCATGACACACAGCACATGTGGGAAATCAGTGATGGCATAGAAGCCTTGCTTGATCTCCAGCTGCAGTTGTTGTGTTTTAGGGAAGAGGAGGTACTGTGGTGCTAGGCGGATGATGGCTTCCAGGGCAGAGGGTAAGAAAGCTGAGAAAGATGGCTTGGAGATTCATGTCACTCCGGATATTGTAATCTGGAATGACCCAGATGTCAACATGTGAAGGACAGCCATGAGCTTGACCTTCAGATGGATGTTGGTGGACCTGGGAGTTGGTGGCTGGAGCCTTGGTGCTATCTGGTGTAGCAGTTGGATGATGGACTCCCTCCTGAGCCAGTAGTAGGCGATGACCTAATCCTCCCTGAGATCAATGAGGAAAGTCTGCTGCTGATAAATGCGCTCCCTTCTCCTGCACTGTCTTTGTAGTGGTGACGGGGGAATGGGTGGTTGGGGTGGTGGTGTTCATCCCATTGAGACTCCCAGCTGCAAAATCAGCACCTACATTGCATAGTTGTGCTTGCCACACTGTTCTATCTGCCTTCTCTTTCTATGCCAAAGCCATTGTGTCATTTCCTACAACTGGGTTACTGTGACGCAGGAAATATGATGCATTTGGGCCTCTGCGTGACACTTGCTGGTGATGCGTCACTTTTCAATAAACCCGTACATATCAATGTGACTGTGTTATGCTGGAAATTACAATGGGATGCCTACCTTGCATATATTAATACTTACTCGAAACAGTCTGTTCAAGCGCAGGTACATTTTGATGCAGGGTTCCAAAAAGTGAATACTCAAGCATTGAAAAATAACTGTTGTTCCTGAAACCTGAAGGAGAAGGACATACATGGTGCAGCATACTGAGCTCTTATTAAAGCTGAGATCTATAGTCCCGGCTGCTCCATGATAGGCTATGAAAGCGTTCGATCTCTAAGCACTGCCGGGGTTGGAGATCTGTTTCTGATACACTGTGCAACCAAAGTTGCCAATATTAAGAGCGGAGCTCTCCATCACTTCTGGCATTCCCCAAGAGAGTGTTGAAAGCAGTGTGACCCTTGCCCCATGGTGTGAGAGAGGTAAGAATCAAAAAATCCTACAGGGCAAAGAGTAAGACACAGACTGCCCAATGCCCTCTTCCTCCTTCCATCGTTATGGTGTCTCAAAAGTGCAGCTCCTACTGCTGTATGTCCCATTGTGTATGGAATGCATTAACCCATGTCTTGCATCATGTCTGAATACCTTCTTTATGCATTTCCAGCACCTCTAAAACAACTTGTTAATCTCTACTGAAGGAGGACAATAATCCTGAAGTTCAAAGATAAAGAGCACTAGCTGCGCCAACAATTGTGAAAACTAAAGTCTTTTACTGAAGTAAAGGTTACCATGCACCACATTTATTATAATGCATCTAAGTGAACTTAGTGCTGGGGTGTGAGGCAGTGTGCTTCCTTCCTCCTTTGTTTGATAAGGCTCTATTGAGTTGATGAGCTGATGAGCTCTGGTTGTTGCACCTGCGCTCAGTGAGTGGTATAGAGTGGTATAGAGTCCTGAGATGACTATGAGATGACTATGAGCAGCATTTCTAGAACCTCTAAAACAACGTGTTACTCTCTACTGTAGAAGGACAACAATCCTGAAACATGTGCTAGAGTTAAACAACACTGGCTGTGCCAACAATGGCGAAAACAAAAGACTTTTACTAACATGAGTGTTGTCATTCACTGCATTTATCATTATACATCTGGGCAAACTGATTTTTACATTCCAGCGGCCCACTGGGCTTACCTATATCTACGAGGCCACGTACTCCACCCTATGTGGCTTTTCATGGCCAAGTTCCCACATAACACCCATGGCATTTAACACATTCCCAGATTTACAACATGCTGTACATCTGGGAATATGTCAAAAAGCCTACACCTTCCTAGAGGTGGCACAAGGGTTGTTGTTATGAAGTCAGGTATGTGTTGTCCTAAAAAAATAACCTGATTTCAATGCTGACACATGGTGCAAGGGTGCCTGCATTGGCGCCTGGCAGCCATTTGTTCACAAGCGCTGTGAAAGAGGACAGGAATGCGCAATATTTCATAGATATGGCATATTCCTGCTCTTTTCTTTTGATGTAGGGCAGCGCAGCAGGAAGGCTTGTGGTGCTGCACTATGCCAAATTATTGTAAATGGGGGCCTAAGTCCTGCGATTTGAGGCAGTGTGCTCCCTTCCTTCTTTGTTTATGCTGCAAATGACTACATGTTCACCCCGTCACTGTTTAGTTGAAGGACATCAAAACTCTATTAATGGCTACAGTGGTACACTTACTCTTAGGGTTTCAGGGCCTTAACACTCTCCATCCTCTTGATGCAGCCAAGCTGTATAACACTGCAAATTATGCCAATGCCCACACAGGAACGGGAACTTTCCACATCCTCCTTATCCCAAATGCATTACTGAATACGTACCAAACTGAGGTTTGGAGGACAAGTTGAGCTCTTGCAGTAACGTAAACGTCACACTGTTACATTTATCGGGGGCAAGGTTACGGCCTGCTAGATTAAACGTCATGAGGAGTTAGATTTTCAGCTTGGTCGCATAAGCTAATAAGCAAGACCAGAGCTCCTTAAAAGTTTTTGTTCTGAGCCCTTATAATTAAAATGTTTTTAATTCAAGCCCAAGTTCCAAAACGTTATGGGAAGACAAGTTACTGCAGTGGGAGGAGCTTTTGAGACATTTGGGACTGAGAGAGATGCACGTCAGATGCATGTCGTATGCTGAACGCCTAAAGTGAATGCCAGGCACTGAGAAAGGACAAGGACGTGTTGGAGCATCGAAGCAGCAGACCAGATTGAACCGTAGTCAGCAAAGCCATCGTTTTGTTTTGTCCCTAATTGGACTGGGCGAGGTGAGATGAGGCGTGCTCCTGCAAGGTCTGACAAGGACTTGCCAATGATTTGAGATCTGACAGGAAGAGAGGTAAGGCGTGGGGGCCGAGCGCTTTGGTAGTAGCTACTGCTCGCAGAGTGTGAGCCTTGACTCCCATGGAGGCAGCCCAACTAGGTCTGGATGCGGCTTGTGGGTGGCCAGGTGTGCTCCCGCTCGGCCTCCACCTTAGTTCAGACATACCTACAGCCACAGCCCATGTCTGTCTTTTGCTGCTGCTCAGGCTTGTTATTCTACTGCTATAGCTATAGTCATTGCCATAGCCTAATATCCAGTTAACCTGAAAAAAGACGCACACAAGCGGTAATATAAGATTCCATGCATTTGTTTTGATGTCACACACCAAGATCGAGCAGAGTGGCTGGGCGGATGAGCCCGAGAGTAACAGTTTCAAGCCGAGCGGTGCAAACAAGTGTAAAATGCAGCCCCCGAGACTCTGAGCTCCTGGTTTAAGGCTCAATTTTCAGCCCAGCCTGGCCCAGTCCGGACTGACTGTATCTCAACCACGTTGTTGGTGGTTGGTGGCCTGTGAGCTGTCTGGGAGCCTATTGAGGTCCACTATGGTCCAAGGCAGTGGGGCAGAGAGGTGGAGCCCAACAGCTCTGGAGTGTAAAGGGTGATAAATGGCCTTGTCCGTGGTCTTCACCTCGACCTTTGAGACCATCCTGCCTCTTTCCTGTATATTGGCACAAGCGCTGTGGTCATAGTCAGGTGCAGGGAGTGTGCCCTGTGACCCCAGCGGAAGCGGCCCAGTTAGTACTGGGTGCGGCTTGTGGGGGGGGTGTGTCAGTGGCCCCGCTCGTGCCCACCACTTGAAGTCCCGGAGTCTGGAAGTCCTGTACTGTTCTGTTCCTCGAGGGCACTTAATGTCAGGCGTTCATCTTCCATGCATCTTCCCTGGGTTAATCAGCGGATGCATTTAAAGTGTTTTCCGTAAGCCCCAGTAAAACTTGCATGTTAAGAGGTGGTAGAGAGTTGTGAGTTGACCTTTTACTGCTTCAGGTTTCCTGAGCTCTTGAATTATTCTGCTATTACTTTCTATTGACCATTAGTCATATGATACATCAGAAGTTTGAGCCGGAGTATACATTTTTCTTGGATTGAGATTAAGAACAGACTGCATAGACGGAAGATGCCCTGTAGGTGCTTGCGATCGGTTGCTTAATCACACCCTCAGGGTCAGAGCCTGCCTCAGGAATGGTTGGAAACACATTTAATCATTCTAGATTCCCTAAATTACTAAACACCTTTAGGCAGAAGAAGCCCCAAGTCAATTTGTCCTACTTGCAATCCCATCCCATGGTGCTATTTATGTTCACTAAGGGTTTGAGGAGTAAAAAACTAATGATGAAGAGGGGGCACCTCCTGGTGCAGTTAATGCGGATGAGTTGGGCACAGATATAGTCATATCACAAATCATAGTTCCGCACCAGTGTCAGGGGAGACATCCTTTACAATGCAGGCATTACAACGCAATGCCTTTACAACGCAACCAGTACAACGCAGGTACACTTACATCGCATGATTTTACAACACATGTCATTACAACGCATATACAAGTACAACGCATGCTTTTACAACGCATTGGTAGGTATTGTATGGTAAGAGTTTGTATTATTTTTTGCTAATGTATGTTTAATAATATAAGTAATATTCATTTATAAATACAAAATAATTTGATTAACGTTTTTAATAGTTAGGTATTAATATTGTTATAAAATAGTTAATATTTATCTTAATAATTATAATAATTATTTATGAAATAGGTATGCTTTTGGGTAAATTAATACTCAGGTATGAATATTAATACTACTTGCCAATTATTATGTAAAAAGTTATAGGGCATATTATTTTGATTTTAAGAGAAAAAAATAAATATTCAGGTATTAATTTTGTCATTACATAGTTAATATTGATGATACTAATTGTTTTATGGATTAGGTAACATTTTTAGAAAATTAATACTCGGGTATTAATATTCATAGTAAGCTGTTATTTATTAGGTACAAATTCATAGAAAATATTATTTTGATTTTTACAAAATATTTCATATTTAATATTATTATTTTATATTTATTATGTAATGGAAATTGATTGTTACTGAGTAATTTAATTTTTAGGTAAATATTTAATTTTTGATAATGTATGAGGTAATTATGCTATTTTAAAATGTTATACTCAGGTCATAAAATTAATATTGACATAGTAAGATTATTCCAAATAGAAATAATTAGTAATGAAAAAAAGTATTGTGATGTTTAAATATCATGATGGATAAGATTTTAATGGGGAAACATTATAATTATAATCTAATGTAAGGTAGATGTAAATTAATAATTATTAATGTTTAAAACATATTAAATATATACATTTAAATGTGTAAATTACCCAAAAATTATTTGCCATTTTTATATTTTTGGGAACATAAATCAACATGTATAAACAAATACAAGACATGTTACGTATTTATAACACATTTTTATTATTTAAATTTACATTTTTTAATTATTGAAGTTAAATTAAAAAATATTATAGAAAAATAGAGTATTTTATATTTTATTATGTACAGTAACATTTTATAATACATTTTTGAAAACATTTCTCACGCTTTTCCATTGTTTTCAATGAGAGAAAATGTCCTTTTATTATCTCTAACAAAAGAAATGATGCGTCAAAGTAATTTTTATCATTACGGAGATCATCACTGGAGAGACCAGAAGCAAGGGAGATCTGCGTTAAGGTAAGACAAATTATATTATTAAAATACAAAGGGGTCTATTATGATCATCCCCCGCCCGCCTTCCATTTCCCCCGCCATATTATGATGGTGGGGGGTACTGCGGCGGACGAGAAGAACGTCTGCCGCTTTTCCGCCCGGTCGACGAGTCGACCGGGCGGAAAATGGTTGAATATGGTGCCCATCCATATTACCATGAGAGCGGGAAGCAGCCTTTCTGTGGCGGTGTTGCTGCCATGGAAAGGCATGCGGATTTCGCAGTAGGGGGCCTGTTGTGGTCCCCCAGGATGTTGGGGGTGTGGGGGTCACATGGGGGGTACCTATGGTACCCCCCTGCATTATTACAGACAAAGTGGCAGGCACCGCGTGGTGCCTGTGACCTTGTGCATGCCAATGCACGATGTGCATTCACAGCATTGTGGCGGGCGGTGCTGTGAGCACCGCCCACCACAATGCTGGAAATAGAGGATGCCACCACCACAGTGGCGGTGGCATCCTAATTGTCGGTGCGGGACCACAGCACCACTGGTGGCCAGTCCCAGCACCGCTAGGGTGGCGGGCGGATGAAAGTCCGCCCTCCATCTTAATAGGCCCCATAGTGTAGTAGTAATGTATATTGTAAGGAGAGACAAGGGAGGTAGATAGATGTAGCAAATGTGTTTTAGGTACTTTTGATGTGTGTTTACCAACTAATTTCCGCCATTATATTTTGCAGTAGTAGGCCCACGTCAGGTCTCTTTTTTTAACAAACTATTTCAGTTTTATGAAGTGGTTAATGATATATATATTGAACACTTTATGAAACAAAGTGTTTTGGAAGGTGTGCTTTTTAGGTCTCGGCTCGAAGGCTGCGCTTGCGCAGTCTCGCTCCGAGATTTAATGTTAGGAGTGGGGCTTTAACCCGCCCCTTTTTTTTACCTCTTCTCCATTGGCTGGCCTCTGAAATACTGGTCAGCCATTGGAGAAGAGCATTGTCTCTCCAAACAAGCCCCGTCTTTTTCTGATTCGGGGGCGTGTTTTTTCGATTCTTTCTCTCCTCTGGAATGTAAACATTCCAGCCAATGGCAAGAGGAGAGAAAGAAAAACACGCCCCCGAATCCGAAAACGCCGCTGCTTGGACATTTTCCATTGGACAAATAAAGCAGCTTTTGGCTTTAAAACAGAGAGTTTCCAATATACCCTTCCATTCAGTGGTGCAAAAATTCCCACCACTTTTACCGAATGTGTTCTTAATACAAACCCCCGCATTCATTATTATAACACCGTAGCTGGCACATAATGTCATAAGCAAAGTTTGATGATTAGATTACGTTGGGTTAATTCGTGTTCTGGATGCTCAATTTGTTTCCACATCGTTTGGTAAGTTGGACTTCTTTTAGTCATTTTTCTACATCACGTGTGGCTACGACTATAGTGAAACCTGACGGTGCACATAGCAACCGAGGATCTGTACCACATAGGTCCCGCCTTTAGAGTGCTCGCCCTAGCAGCCTTCAAATGAGGCAGCACGCGCGCCTTCGGGCGGTATTTGGTGTTTTTGAAAAGAGCTAGAGTGGCGAAGCTACAGCTGCTGAGCCCCACGGTGTCGCCCATCTGAAAGTAAGTTGGTTCATACTTGGGTGGGGGTAGACCCTTTTGCAACGTAACAACACTTTTGAAGATTTACTCTATTTAGACAGCCATGCTTACCCCTCTGGTTTCAGGTAGTCCTGGTAGTGGGTGCTATCTTGGATGTCAACCCTTCCGCTTTAGTGGATTTGTTGATTGACATTGGTGGATTTCATACATGCCAACATTTCATAAGTGGGAGATTTAAAAAAAAAATCGGGAGAATGGGGCCTTGAATCGGGTTACTGACATTTAGGGGCTTTGGAAGCATTCTGCTGCAAGACTGGACATTTGAAACGCACGTTGTTTTCTTACCTTTCTGAAGCATGGAGCACAATGGCAGGCAGAGAGAGGGAATCGGGCGGGTTGGCATGTCTGCTGTGAGGACACCAGCAAGAGATTTGGAGGGGCTACATATGGGTTTGGAAGCAGGAGAAGTGACAAAACTGTTTTAAAGCAAAGGCACCGAAAAGAATAAGTCACTGTTTGCTGTAATATGCGTAACTTCCGTCCCCGAGCATCCCTGGTTTAGAGCAACAGAGTTCCTAGGTCCCTGTGTTTGTTTTACATAACCAGCTCTTCTACTTCTGTTGTAATCGAAGAGGTTCAAGGGCAAAGGGCTACCCGTGAAAACAGCAGTTAGGCGGCTAGAGGAATGTTATCATTTTTATTCTGGTTTTATTTGTCTTGGGTGTTCGTTTTAAGGAGGCAGTCTTACCTATCCTGCCCCCACCAGGAATATAGCAGTGCTTAATTTGTATAAGAATAGGTGCCGGGGCTCACATTTACTTCAGAAGCCTGCCGCTTCTGAATGCCTGGGTTGTTTCTCTGTGCTGGTCCATGTATACTTGCCGTGCACCAGTTATTTATGCATTATGTATGCGGCCTCAGATGATAATATAACCCGGAACAACACTTTTAATGTTTATGTGTTTGGAAAAATGAAACGCGACTCAGACTTGCTAGAAGTCGAGCCTTTGACATACAGACTGCATACAAATTAAAGCAGCAAAGCCTTAACTCTCTGAGCTATGCCGCACTTTCGATTGAACGCTCTATATTACTCATTCCAGTAGTGTAGTAAGGGTGACATGAGCCGAATCCAATCATGGAAAGTAGTCCTCCACGTCCCATTTAGAAAGTAAAGTGCTGACATAATATACCAACGAGTTAAAGCTTTTAATTTATTTTCAGTTCGGGACCACCACCAACTGGAGAAAAAGCAGTAGTCCCGGCCCTGTAAAAAAAAGTGCAGGGGCTAAGCACCCGAAAGCACCGGCTCAAATTAAGCTGTTTACTATAGTACTTTAACCTCTGTCTCTCGAGTATGCTTGTTTTAGAGTGGTACATTTCTATTGTCCCTGAGCTTGTTTGGCATTAATAACACCCCTAGCACTGCAGTCTTCAAAGAACGTTGTAAGTGCAAATCATTTAGCAACCTTATTTACCCAATAGTATTAGTGGTAGACAAGACACAGATGTACTTTTCGCCAGGGAGATATTTTTATGTAATCTACCAAATTCTCCTGCCTATAGTTAGACAGACCAACCATTCCGACGACAAAGTGCTTATTTTTATCATCAGTCCTGTACCATACCTAGCACTTTATCCTCTTAGATCACAGAACTTTATATACTATTGAAGCAGTTTCAATATCTAGGGCTCACTTGCATGGGTCTTTGTTATCCTGTAGATGCTGCTAAATGTAATTAAATGTTTCTTTTTAGCCTTAGAAACCTCAGGCCAGAACTGTGGGATTGGTTAAAAATCTTTTGCTGGCCATTGTTTTATGACAATTATGTTTCTGTAAATAGTCACTTGCACTTTATAGTGAGATCTATATTGAGGTTCATTTGTTTTTAGTATTCTTTAATGAAGAAATATTCAGATTACAAAGCCTGCTGTGCCAATGTTATACAGTCGCGGAAAACCACATAATGTAAATAGGTCAGTGGGCTACTGCGTGTGTGTGTGTGGGTTGCTCTGTGAGTGGCTCTGTGGGTGGCTCTGTGTGTGTGGGTGGCTTTGTGTGTGGCTCTGTGTGTGTGGGTGGCTTTGTGTGTGGCTCTGTGTGGGTGCAAATGCAATAGGTCTCGCATTTGAGAGTGATTAAGCTATTGACATTGTAAATAACAATGCCGTTTCTTTAAATGTTTGAAAAAAAACACAAACAAAAATAATGTCATGAGCAATGCCAATAGCTCTAACTTTAACAATGCCGAGACCATTGCATTGTAAATGCTTGTTTAGTTTAGCAACACGCTTTTAAAAAAAATATATACTTTTATCGTAATCGCAGTTAGATGTATTTATCATGTTATTTAAAGTTATAGTTTTTGGATGTGCTCATCATTATATTTTAACAGTGTTTTTGGGCCAAATGTCTTGAATCCTTGGAATTTGTTGCGTTTTTTAGAGATAACAAAAAAAATATTTTCTGGATTTTTTTCTTGTGTCACTTCATTTTGAATTTCTACAGATATCGACACAGCATTGTCTTTCGATCAGAATTGGATTGGAATGTTGGAATTTGTTGTGTTTTCTTAACAATATATTTTTTTTTCAGGATTTTTGTTATTGGGTGCGTTTTTTGTGATATGCACTGTTTTTAGTGTGCATATTAATATCTTTTTTTTCGGTCTATGGATTTTTCAAATGGATTCTTTGTTATTTACTATGGATTTTACAAAAAATAAAGGACTCTTGGTGAAGTAATGGATGGAGTGTAATTTAAAAATGTTTGGACATAATCAATTGAATTGGTAGTAGTTCTTTTAGAGCAAAACAGACAAGTAAAATTATTGTGTGTGTTAGAAATGCAGGATGTGTGCAAGATTATCAAGGTAGTCTGAAGCCACTGTCAACGTAAATTGTTGAATTACGCCCAATATCTTTCAGACATTTCCTTAGTTCTGGTAAAAATACGTGGGTTCAGACTACCTGTTGATGATTGCGACATTCTCATTTCTTGGAAACTTTGCTCCTGCTTCAAAATTTCCAAGAAATGATAGAAATTAGGATGAGGTTTGCCAATTGATTTGTTGAAGGAGTTGTGCCATCCCTCTATGACATTGTTTGTTTTTGCTCCTCTCTCTAAGCAGGTCGAGTAACAGTTCCACCACTCCACACGGAAACGTGGTCTCCTCCTGTGACCCGACCTGTGTATATGGCCAATCCATGTGTCACTCCACACAGAAACGTGGTCTCCTCCTGTGACCCGACCTGTGTATATGGCCAATCCATGTGTCTTCAAAATAATTTAGTATAGGTGCCAATTTTTCTTCATTTGTTGTAAAATATTCTGATTCTGTAATTGAAGTGTAGTGCTCGTCTACACTGTCAGGAGGAACAAAGCACAGGTCAGTTAGTTTTTTCAGTTCAAACTGTAGTTTGCTATCTGATATATAATCCTCAATTAAGGATGTTTTTTTAAGTTTTCGCCAATATGCCTGACAAAAGGAAAAGAAACATCCTTGAATTTGGTTATCTGGGTATGCTTTGGTTATTGTATTAATTATAGTTAATTCAAAGTCAATTATTACTTTTCTCTGAATTTTGTTGGATGTTTTAGATTTTATCACTGACAATAATTCAGTATGTGTTGAGGATAGTTTATCAAGGAGTATACTGTAAATTAAGGGAACTACTGTAATGTTAATGTATGCATGAATAGTGTATATTTGGGTGAATGGATGGGGTGTGCTTTTAAATGTTCCATCCATCATAATATCACAGTTTTCTAACCGTACTAGATTATGGGGTGGCTAAAGATTGGTATTCTCTTTTGAGGGTTGTGGCTGTCATGCAAAAGGAAAGGTTCATTAGAAACAGTAACAGAGAGTTCAGGTGGAATTATTATGTCAGAGTAGGTTTGGGGTGTTTTTCTTTGTGGGTTACTTGTCTGTTTTTGACAGTGAATAATTCTTCTCAAATTAGGTATTGTGGGCATACTGCTTGCAACATGTGGGGTAATGTGTTGGAATACCACCCTTAAAACTGCACCACAGGGTTAATTGAAGGTGGATGCAATATCTGTGATCTCATTAATCCTTTCTCTAACTTCAATCTCCATTGCAGAGTGGTTATGGTCCGTGGTTCTTAAAACAGTGTCACCAAGAGTAACCGCTCTGCCTGTGCAATGGGTTGAGTAATATTGCACACATCTCCAATGACACCTGGGTTCAGATAGTCTCTCCTTACAACAAACATACCCACTATGGTTCAGCAGTCTGTTCCTTCCTTTTGCTTCTTTTGATGGGGTAGCCATTTTTAGTTCTGAAAAGACAAGAACGAAATTTTTAATTTTTTTTATTTAACATTTTGGGGCCGATTCCGATCCGGTCGGAAAGCACTCCGACTGAGTTGGATCTGGAGTGTTATCCGACCGAGCCGGACCCCTACAGTCCAACCGAGCGAGTACGATGCGCACGTATGCTGTCGGACTCGGTTCGGTTGGACACCCATAGAAGTCAATAGGAGCCAGTTGTACGATGCGTATATGCGCTCCCATTGACTGAATGGGTGTGTCTCGAACAAGTGTGCCCCCTACAGTGGGTACGCGTTGGTGCCATCCGCACCATACATGCCTGTGTGGGGGAGACTCATGTGTCTCCCCCTGTATGCGAGTCGTACGGCTGCGGGTGTCGGGGGGTCTGACGCGAACCCCCGAAGTCCGACTCCGGGAGCTTTTGCGAGCCGGACACTCCGGCTCGCACAGGCTGTCCGACGCGTGCATGGCTCGGTCGTGAATCGCATCCATTGCACACCACGGTTAGCTTTCGACCGAGACGTACGGAGCGGTTCGGACCCGGAAACGACTCGGTCGGTGAATTTCATGTAGCTCGCATCGTACTGGCTCGCTCGTACAGCAGTATGAGTCGGGCGGAAAACACGCGTACGGCTCGTAGTTTTTCCGGTCGGATCGCGTTCGGTGCCCTTCCGACCGGATCGGAATCGGCCCCTAAGTGGTGCACACCTGTTTAGAGGGAAAATTATAATATGTTTTATATAATAATTTTCATAGTTTACAATGTATGCATTTTCAAATTCTGTTTAATGCTTTAACTTTGTTGTATTTCTATCTTTGTTTGTTTTTTACCTAAACAATGATGCTTTATTCGGAGAAAAAAAAGTTAATTTGTTACATTGAAAAATAATTCAGTTTTTCGTACCTTTGAATTAGATGTTGTTAGATTCTTTTGCATTGGGAAATGTATTGTTTTTTTGTGTGTTTCTGAAAAGAAAAATATTTTTGAGTTGTATTCCATATACATAGTTTATGGTGAAGTTTCCTAGGGAAAGAAACATAGTTAATTTTTTGGATTGGCTTTTCTTTCAGAAATCTTACCTTTATAATATTGTTTAGGTTCTTTCTTACTTTGCTTTATGAGTTTGAGTTGTATTGTGGTCTGAAAAAGTTGAAAGAAAATTATTCTTAGTACATTGAAAATACATTACATTATTTTTCTGAAATATAATAGTATATTTTTGGTTCAGGAACAACACGTTAATATGTTATAATTGTACAAAACGTTTTCATTGTAATTTGAAGAGATACAGTTGTGTTTATTTGCCTACATTTCTTTAGTCAAGTTTAAACAATCTATTTACCTGTTATATGTCTTTTTCTGTGGGATAAAACATGTTTTTTTCTTTATAATAATAGAAGTAACATTTTAATGTCATAATTTATTGATGTGAAAATTTCCTTGTTATGTTTTTCTTTTTTCTTATTGTTGAAAGGTTTGAAAGCTGAAAAAATAAAAATGTGAACATTGTTTATAATTTATAATGATGATGTTTTTTAATTAGTTTTTTTGTGTTTGTATGCTTTGTCATTTATTTACTTGTTTATTGTTGCTTCTATTTAAGTAAATTACCTTGCAATATGCTTTTCACGACGTTAAGTGGATATATATATATATATATATTTCTGTCCAAATATTGTTCATCTTTGGCTGTTGGATGTAGTAGTAATCTGTTGATATATAAAAAAGTAAAATAAATATTTTTAGTATGTGATACTATTTATCAGGTAGTTACAAATAAAACAGCATGTTTTACTGAGATAAGTTTATGTTTTAGTAGGATTAGGAATTTAGTTTCAATGAAAATACTGCATTTTTACAGTGTTAGACATCATTTATATTAAGACTAGTAGTTTTATCTTATTTCTATGTAGAACCTTTTTCCAGGTGTGCATCTTTTGGGGTAGGAATAGTAATTTGAACATACCACTATCCTGCACCTTTCCTGAAGCAAGCACCTTTTGGAGTTGGAATAGTAATTTAAACCTAAACACTATCCAGCATTTTCTCTGAGGCAAGGATCCTTTGGAGTAGGAATAGTAATTTTAACATACTACTATCCTGCACCTTTCCTGAAGCAAGCACCTTTTGGAGTTGGAATAGTAATTTCAACCCCATCACTATCCAGTATTTTCTATGAGGCAAGCATCCTTTGGAGTAGGAATTAGTAATTTTAACATACCAGTATCCTGCACCTTTCCTGAAGCAAGTACTTTTTGGAGTTGGAATAGTAATTTAAACCCCATCACTATCCAGTATTTTCTATGAGGCAAGCATCCTTTGGAGTAGGAATTAGTCATTTTAACATACCAGTATCCTGCACCTTTCCTGAAGCAAGCACCTTTTGGAGTTGGAATAGTAATTTCAACCTAAACACTATCCAGCATTTTCTCTGAGGCAAGAACTCTTTGGAGTAGGAATAGTAATTTTAACATACCACTATCCTGCACCTTTCCTGAAGCAAACCCCTTCTGGAGTTAGAATAGTAATTTAAACCTAAACACTATCCAGCATTTTCTCTGAGGCAAGCATCCTTTTGAGTAGGAATAGTAATTTTAACATACTACTGTCCTGCACCTTTCCTGAAGCAAGTACTTTTTGGAGTTGGAATAGTAATTTAAACCCCATCACTATCAAGCATTTTCTATGAGGTAAGCACCTTTTGGAGTAGGAATAGTAATTTTAACATACTACTATCCTGCACCTTTCCTGAAGCAAGCAGCTTTTGGAGTTGGACCAGTAATTTAAACCCCATCACTATCAAGCATTTTCTATGAGGTAAGCACCTTTTGGAGTAGGAATAGTAATTTTAACATACCACTATACTGCACCTTTCCTGAAAGAATCACCTTTTGGAGTTAGAATAGTATTTAAACACCAACACTATCCAGCATTTTCTCTGAGGCAAGCTCACTTTGGAGTAGTAACAGTAATTTTAACATACTAATATCTTGCACCTTTACTGGAAAAAGAACCTTTTGGAGTTGGGATAGTAATTTAAATTCTCTCTCTGAGGATTATATTTTGGAGTATGTAAACTAGAACTGGGCAGAATTTGCGTAGTTGCGCTACGCAAAGCTCCGCGAAACGGTAAAAAATCTCCATGAGCACGCAGTTCCGCGAACACGCGGAATTGCCTGTTCCGCCCGTTCGCGATGCTTTTTTCCTGTTTTCGAATGCTATTTGCATGCTTGGGGGAAATATTTCACAAACACGCATTTTGAAAGCGCGAAGAAGCACGAAATTACCCAAATTCTGCAAATTCCGCAAGCGAACCGGAATTTACCGCCCAGTCTTTCATTAGTTTAAAAAAGTACTCTAGCATAAATTTTTTCACTCGAGTATTTTTTTTATATATTTCGATAATTTTATTAAATATCGTGTTGCAAAATAGTATTCATTGAAGCAATATTTTTAATAAATTCATATATTTTTTATAATTAATTAGTAATACATGCTAGCATTAATGTTAGTACTTGGGTATTAATTTTAATACTCGGGTATTAGTTTCCGATAACTACGTTTTAATACACTTACCCACCCAAAACCCCTATTTTCCCTGCATCCCGCTACAGAGGATTATTATACAAATAAAAAAAAAAGCATTGTATAAGTGTGCATTGTGGTAGTATGCGTTGTAATGGATCATTCAATGTATTATAGTACATTTGCGTTGCAATGGAATGCGTTGTAAAAACTTGCGATGTATTGTCATTTGCGTTGTAATCACACAGAACTTGGTGGAACCCTTGAACAATGCCCTTCAAACATATTGGTTGAAGATATGGAAATGGACATGGAAGATGCTAGGTCATTTATTAAATAAATGACGCCAGTACTTGTGGTTATACTGACATTAATGAGCCTGGTGGTTATAACTGGCACCCTAAATGTTGCAGAGTAAAAATTAGGACTGTCTTCACTTAGAGAGTCATCTCAAAGGCCCCTGAATGAACATCGTAGGGTCGATTGAAGCTTTGACCCTGGGTATTTAGAGGAGTTTAGGAGAAAAATCAAGTAATGGAGGCCAATCTAAAATTACCGACTGCTCAAGAATTGGCTTTAAGACTGTCAGAGGATTGTCCTGCTAGTTGCCCACGAATGCCAGCTTTGTACAGTAGTACTCCTTTAAGTATTTTTCTTTCTCGTTCATCTGGACTTTCGAAACGTGAGGCGACCCTAAGTAAAGGGGCACATCACATATTGCAGCTAATGAATAAGTGTGTAAATGGGAACAAGGCTGTAAGTGAGAATAGTGGAGGGAGGGATAATTTTGATATATTAAATGCTTTAGAGAGGATTCTACTGTCAATTTTAACTTTGTTGGAAAAATGTACTGTTAATTCTGATCATGTGTTGGATGTATTGTCCCCGATTTTAGTGGGTGTGCAGTGCCTCACGTCTGCCGGTACCCATTTAGGAAAGGCGGAAACAGGTATCGTTTTGAAAACTCATGTAACCCAAACTAACACAGTGATAAGGGAAATGGGAGTCAAAGTGGGAACTTTTGATGACCTGGGAGATCTTTAAACCAGGCTGTTTGGAGATATTGCAGCATTAAATAACATGCGTTGTACTGCCCCCAAAAATCAGTAGTCTGTGGATCAGTACCCGCTTGCCATTGCAAGGGAAAACATAAAGGTATCAGCACTTAAGAATTCCTCATCCATCTATCTAGTTTTCAAAAAAGGGATCTCCCGTACATCTGGTAACCCAGCCTCAACAATGCCTGGGGAGAGTGCCTCTCAATCTGATTGTAATGGGTTAAAAGCACAGATGGGAAAGAAGAAAAAGTACCGGTGTGTCACAAAACGTAAACCAAAACAATTGAGTGTTTTTGAGGTCCCTGAGTGAAGAACTTGATAGTACAATTTAGCCCCAAATGGAAAGACTTGGATGATATGGAGAGTATGGCAGTAAAAATAAATAATATCCCGTTAAAAGTAGGGCAGATGGTGGACAGTTCTCCCTCAAACCTTTTCCGTACAGATACTCTCCATGTACGGATAGACCCTAATCAAGGAAGATTACATAAATGGGGGGCAGATTTTTCCTCTTTTTCCTCTTCATCCTCACCTTGTGCAAAGATCGGCATTGGGGGCAGAACAAAAGTATAGTGATATGATATTAGTAGGGCGTGAGTCAGGACAAATATCCAGTACCCTGATCTTTGCTTTCCTGTTTGATAGAGAACTGGGCCCACTTAATAGACGTTCCCTTTTGCAGTTACTATCTGAAATCAAGGACCTGATACTGATAACAAGTAGAGATATTGAGCTGGTTTTATTGGACCATCGAAATGGACTCCCTAATTCCAAAGTCACTTTTAGCTCTGGGATAACTGCAATGTTAGTCCTGGCGAATGTTGATAATTTTAGGAAAAATTGTATTGATGTATTGTCGTATGAGGAGCCAGTAGTTGCTCAGACTGAATCTCATAGAAAAGATCACCAGGGCTTATGCAGAGGGACATCCAATATAAGGGGGTTTGTAAACCTAAATGATATTACAATATTGGTTAGTAGTAACACAGGGAAAAGAGTAATTTATATTGCGGGACATGAGGGCCAAAGAGCTATCAAATCCAGTGGGAAAGTTGAATTGGCCCAGTGGAGTTGGGTAGCAGGCTCACTGAATGCCCCAAAAGAAAATCTAAAACTCCCTCTGCTGCAGAGGTAGCTGATTGGAAACGATCTTGTCCTGGAATGTGGCAGGTATAGGACACCTAGGTTTTAAGCTAAGTTTCTTAATGAGATATGATCCAAAGATAATCTGCCTTTAGGAAACATGCAGTCATGTAGATTTTAGTTTTGGGAATTCTTTTGTATTTTGTTGTGCAGCAAAACATTCAGCAAAAGGCCCTGCAAGTAGGGGACTAGCTATTGTACTTAGCAGTAGTATAAACTGGAATTTTTATTCACTAGTCAAATCTTTGTATGTGTTTAAAACTGACCTTAGGTAATGTAACATGAGGTCAGCACTCATTTCTTTTATTGGTAAACGTATGGATTCTTCCTGGTAGGGAGTCCGATTTTCTTGTTGATTGCATTACTTCTTTTGTGCATATAATTAGTACCTCTGAAGATTGCACATTGATAATTGTGGTGGGTGTTTTTAATGCTAAAATCTCAAATTGTTCTTCTCTGGACTTCAGCAACAGAGAGTTGGAAGATGTATGGACCATCCTTGAAATAACGTTGCCAGTCCATACTAGATCGGATAGGCGATGGCTGAGTCTTTTGGATTGTTTGAGCACTAATGACTTAGTGATATTGAATGGTAGAATTGCAGAGGTCTCCCTCACCTCCCTTACTTTTCATGCTGCCCGGGGCAGTCACTAATTGAATATATGGTGGTATCATATCAATTCTTTGGAGCATGTACTCAGATTAAGGTACTGAGGACGGATCTGAGCAACCACAGTATTTTATCAGTGGATGTTGATTTGGAACTTACGATGCTTGACCTTTGGAATCTGAGAAATTAAACTATTATTTACAATAGAATAAATGGGCGTACCTTTTGGTCTAATAACATCTGACATGCTTAGGGAGATATGTTAAAAATGCGAGCTCCGGTCCCAGTCAGGAAAATTCCTTTAGCTTGCTTGAGAAGAATTTGGCTCTATTTACTTCTTGTGGAAGTAAAAAGCAAGCCAATGGCATTAACCTCTTGGTGGTTACTTTGTGGAAGGTAAAAAAAAGCTAAATTGGGAACTGAATGCCTTAGTAAGGGGCCAATTTAGGCAGATCATCATTGATTAGGCAAAGCGAAATTAATAGATTAAAGAGGGTAAGAACACGATTGTAGGATTCCAAACGTTGGGGGTGGATGATTCCAAATGGATTAAATTGAGAGAAATTGCACAATCCGGTGATAGTAGAATTAAGGCAGTTGCCATCGTAATATCTGATGCAGAATGGACCCGATATACTTCACAGTTATATGCATTAAATACTAGGAACAGGTTTAAGTTGGAGTCAATTCCTGAGTCTTCCCCGGTTAATGACTATGGCCCCCCTTCCTGCAAGGAAATAGAGAGTTTCATTAGTAGTGCAAGGTACTCTGGTGCATGGGCCCGGACGATCTTCCGATTGCCATCATTAAACAAGATAGCTTGGCATGGGCTCATTTCTTTCACCCAGTGTTTTCTTACTGCTACACTTATGGGATTATTCTGTTCTCTTAGCATAGTGGTTGCATGATTTAAAAGGGCCCTAAGACCTCTCCTGCCAGATTCAGGCAGATTTCCTTACTGGACGCAACTGGAAAACTGTTTGCCAAGAGCATACTACTTCACCTCCAGGACTAGGCTTTTTGTAATGACCATGTACTCGTAGAGCAAGCGGGGTTCTTTAAGCATAGTGGCACTTTGGATAACATCACAGTCTTACAAACCTTGATTGAAACATATCCAATAGGTAAGAGAATGGCCTTGTATGCCACCTTTATTAACTTCTCCATGGCCATGGGAATTCCGGTGCATTTGTTAAGATTGATCATTGCCTTCCATTCCTCTACTTGGACACAGATGCTGATGGGAGGCAACCAGGGCCTGTTGAGTAAAGTGAAACTCATGATGAGCTGAAGCAAGGGTACGTATTAGCCCTTCTCCTCTTCTCCGTGTACATCAATGATTTACCAAGTCGGGTAGGGCATTGTAAAGGAGACTCATCGTAATTGGGTCTCATGGAACTGTGTTGTCTACTTTATAGGGATGACAATATCCTATTAGATTTAACTCTGATTTTACGTTGGCGACTTAACGAGCTAGGTCTGATGATCATTAAAAAAAAAATATCTTAAAAAGTAGAAACAATGTTTTTTAGGTTTCGTTGATGTAGGGTTAGGATAAATATCTTCTGGTTTTTAAGGAAAGATAAACTTGATGTAGTGAAGCAGTACCGATTTCTGCGAAGAATTTTCTTGAGCAAGTGCTCTAGCAGTGATCATATTGGCCAGTGCAGAAGTAAGGCTATATCCCAGGCCTGTTGTGGGCAAAGATATTTTATACATGTTTTATCTGTCCATAAAATGAAAATCTTGACAGTATTGAGTTGTGCATGTTAATCGGTGGATGCACAGCAGTGGGACATTTTTGAGAAGGTATACCGTGCTTAGTTCTGGTACGTTAAACACGGTCCCTGCTGGGTAGCATATTGTGTGCATTATAAGCTGAAACTTAGAGTACTTGAATTGCATAAATGAAGTTGTGGAGACATTTTTGCTTTTCCTTAATACTATTTTTAATTTTGTATTGCACAGTGAAATGTATAATTGATATGCCCCCGAATGTATTCTATTCTGTTATTAAGAACAGTATGATATGATATATTGGAAATCTTCCTTTCTTTTGTATATTTTATGGGGAACTCCTTGGAGTTTTCAATCATAATAAATAAATTGAATTGAGTAAGGCAATTTACCTCAGCTATCTAAATTTCCTGCACCGACAACGTACTATACCTACGTCACTTCTGAATGTGACCCTGTTCATGCTAATGAAATAAAACAAGCCTGACATTGAAAGGTGTCATAATGAACCCCACATTTTACTCAGTTGAGACTGAGCTAAGACCCTTATTACTGGAACATTTTTGTCATTGGTTCTCTATGTGCCAACTTTATGTAACGTTTTATCTCAAACGAGGCTCCAAAGGTAAACTTTGGCTGTTTAGCCACATAACTCCCTTTGAACTAAGGCCTATGTAAAGAGGTACTTGACAGTTGGAGTAGCATATGGTTCCTCTGGTTCCAGAGAGAAGAACCAGAGGGCCTTATTTATGTGTTTTTGCCATAGGGCAGCACAGCAGGCCTTCCTGCTGCGCTGCTCTAAGGCAAAAGGAAAGGGCAGGAATGCACCACATCTATGAGATACGGCGCATTCCTGTCCTTTTCCCATGTGACGGTGCACAATAGGCTGTTATGTGCCAATGCAGGCCCCTTTGCATCATGGTGCAAGAGTACCAGCGTTGAAGGGATGATTGTTTTTGTGCAGGAAGGGAAACCTTCCTGCACAAAAACAATCACAAGAGTATTTTTCCTCTTTCTATGTGTAGAAAAAGGAAAATCAAGGAGAAATAAAGATATTTCTCCTTGTTGTGCCTCCCTTATGTTTTTGGTGCTGCCTCAGATTTATGATTTCTCGTAAATCTGGTGATGTCAAAATGCCATGGATGTTGCTGGGAACACCCCCAAAAACACCCATTGCATTCCCCTTTAATGCAGAAAACTGCGTTAAAGGAGACAATATTTACGAGGCAGCATTAAGCCCAAAAAGTGTCTTAGTGCTACCTCGTAAATATGGAGCAGGCTTCTGTGCCACGGAACGTCATAAAAAGTGACGTTCCGACGACGCAAGGGCCCTCATAAATGAGGCCCAATGTTTTCTAGAAGGAATTGCCAGTCTCCTCTTAGTTCCATTGGCACTGGTCAACGTCTGTCATAGCACTAATGACAAACACATGCTTCAATTGACTACCTCACAGTACCTCTTTTGTGGTTTGCAGAAGAAACAACAGCCAGGGGTTAAATATGCCTCCATCTTTTTCCATGATGCGCTCTGCAACAGGGACATTAACTAAGGACACTATATTATAAGTTTAAAACTACATTAATATGTTAAATCAGGTTTTTTGGGAGAGGTTATAGAAACTCACAAAGTGGGGGCATATTATCAAGAAACGGCGTTAAAATAATCGCCGCTTTAGCGGCAGAAAACTGCCGCTAAAGCAGCGATAATGGGCTTGATAATATGCCGCAGAGAATTCCCATAGAAGCCCATGTTCTGGTGTCAACATGGGCTTCTATTGGAATTCTCTGCGGCATATTATCAAGCCTATTATCGCCGCTTTAGCGGCAGTTTTCTGCCGCTAAAGCGGCGATAATGTTAACGCCGTGCTTGATAATATGCCCCTTAGTAAGTTAGGACTTTCTCAGAAATAAGGCAGCTTGAAAATAGCAGAATTGTTCATAAAAAGTGTATGTATTTAAACATTGTTTACAAGCAGGTATTTCTGTGTGAAAGTGAATTTCCCAGCTTCATTTTTAAAGCTCCTGTGCATCATTGACATCCTTTTAACATAGCACCAGAACACCTGCAATCTCAAGAGCTAAATTAAAAAGGCTCATTTCCAATGACCAACAATTATATTATCCTTCTGTGACATACTTGTTTATCTGGAACCAGTCCCCTTGGTTTAATTAACGTGTTCCTGTATTTGGCAGCTTCTTGATGAGTTTGAAAATAATCTTGGTAAAAAAGGTTTTTATGTTTATTAGCAAGAATTCTGGTTTAAAGAAATGTGTTCTTTAGTTTTTTTAACCCCTTTTCTGTTTATAATGGATTTCAAGCTTCCTCTGTGTTTTATATACATCTCATAATTCAGGGCTATAAATAGCTATATAAATACAAAGGGAATTTGAGTTCAAAAGTAGCATTGTCCCTGATGGGAGATGATGTGCTACCATAAATACATAAGCTTTAAATGAAACAGAGACATACATCTTCTATAATGGGACTGGAGTCCCTCAGCTTGATAACATAAAGTGAGAAAAGAGGCCCGGATCACAGTACATTTTTGGCAGGCGCTGTAAAATGTCCTTGGAGAGCAAGGTGGTGCTCAATGCAAGCATAATTTACCACTATTTTATGGAAAAGAAATCTGCAGTGGTGATAAATTGCGACAAGAGTATGGATACATTTTAAAGCAGACTACAGTTGAATTATAGCAATACACCAACAGTGTGTTTTACTAACACGCCAAAATAAGCAATAAAGGAACACATCAATGAACCACTGACCCAAAACAAATATACAACCCAACAACACATCACAGATTAGCAACAAAATGCAATAAAACAACAGCACAAAATAACAAAACAATGACAAGAAAAAACACAATCCAAGAACACACATAAATATACCAGGGCATAGAATATTATCAACACAACAATGCAACAGACAAATACAGCAATACAATACAATGGAAATCACAGTGTTGTGTTATGTGGTCTTTGTTCTGGTATTGTGGTATGGCTTTATTGTGTTTTAGCTGTGGTTTTATTTATTTTTGTCGTTTGTGACACATTGTGCTTTTGTGATGCTGCAGCAAAAAGTAAGTACAGCGTACAGTAAAAAATACAAGTAAAAAATACAGGGGATAGAGTAAAAAGACCGGGGAAAACACAGCATGGATAGCAGGTTTAACATGTGTCCCCTCCAGCTGAAAGTAGGGAGAACTACCCAACCTCCTAGGAGTTCTCATCACTAAGGCCGTAGAATCTGGACAGACCATCAGCATTGGCTTGTTCTGTACCAGGGTGGTGTTCCCCCATAAAGTCCATTCCCTGTAAGGAGAAAGACCACCTCAACAGTTTTAGGTTCTCACTCCTCATCTGCATCAACGATCTGAGGGGCTTGTGGTCTGTCTGAACCCGGAAGTGAGCCTCAAACAAGTAGGGTCTTACTTCTTCAGCACCCAGACGACAGCAAAAGCTTACCTTTCAATTGCGCCCCACCTCTGTTTCTGTGGAAGTAACCTCTTGTTAATGAAGGCTGCAGGTTGGTCTAGGCCCCCGTCATTTAGCTGTTCTGCAACTGACCCCACACCATGATCTGAAGTATCTGGCTGCGCAACAAATTCCTTGGAGAAATTGTGTGCCTTGAGCATGGCCGCTGCATACATGGCTGCTTTCAGGGCATCAAAAGTGGTCTGACAAGTCTCAGTCGAGGTCACTTTCCTGGGCTGCTGCCTGGAAGTTAGCTCAGTCACAGGGGCAACAATGGTGCCAAAGCCCTTGACAAATCTCCTGTAATAACCGGACCTAAAAAGACTCTCACATTTGTCTGCCCATTCAGGCAAACCTGCCATCTCCAAGTGTGACCGGCGGTCCACCTCACCCTAAGGGTAATCCTCCAAGTCAATACACAGCAGACTACCAACAGGCATGGATTGACTCACATCTACCCTCAAGTAACCTGCGCCACTACGTACCGGCACTTAGAGTTGTCCACTGCAACTACTTGGTGAAACACATCAGGGACCACCTGCTCTTCAGACACCAAGTGACACCTAACAGTAGTCACGCTGGCTCCTGTGTCTTACAGAGCCTCCACCCTCTGTCTGTTCTTCCTAGTGTTCTTAGGCACAAGGGTTCTCTAGACCATCTCACTGGATCCCACCCTTCTCCTGGAATCAACTCCTCCCCAAGCTCTACACTGTCCAACCCCCATGGCTGCCCACCAACAGGCAGCAGTGCCCACTTGGTATCCCCCTTATGTGACCCACCTGACCCCATGGCTAACACTTGCGGGGACCTATCTCTGTAGGCTTTCCTGTAGAGAGCCAAGGTTTCCTGGGAACTAGATTGAGGCCCTTTAGAGAACTCCCACTGTTTGCCCTTTTTCCTCCCCAACTCTCAAGTGTTACCATGCAATCAAGTTATACAACCCCTGATACTGTGTTACCTGGCTGCCTTCACCCAACCATTCAGTGCTCTACAAAAATGATCAACACACTCAAGCCAAGTTTGGGAATCAAATTTCCTGAAGTAACTAAACATGTTCTTGTACTGCTCTGGAGTGAGAACATTCCTAGTGATCAGGGCATCCTTCATGGCAGGGTTGGTTAGACTCTCTGTTGGCCTTAGTACTGTCAAAGTGTCCCTCCCCTCTACCTCAAAGTGCTTCAAGAGCCCTGCCCCCTAGTGTATGTCAGGGATCTGATGCCTGTGGAGAGCTGACTCATACCCCAAAAACCAACCGTGTAAGTCATCCTCCCTTCTGTAATCTTTTACTAAATCTTTGGGAATGTATACCCTCCTCTCAGATTGCACATGACGTATGCTGCCACAATTTGTGCTGGACTCTGCCTGCTTGACCTTGATGTCCAGCTCTTTGATACTTAACTCATGGGCCAAAAGCAACTTCCTTTATCCAGAGCAAGGGTCTGATCCTCCGTTTGTTGCTTTTGCTCCATTTTCAGCTTTTTGATTTCCATCTCCCATTTGAGCTTCTCAATCTCCTGCTCATGCTCTCTGGCCTCTCTCCTGTCCTCCAAATCCTCCGGAGACAGACTCCTGGATGACACACTGCTGCCACCCCCTGGAGGACGCATCCCCTGAGCTCCAAAATCCCCTTGCTGGCTCTGTTTCTCCAGATCCACATCCTCTTTCCCTGACTCCCCAGCTGCTCTTGCTGCCCACAAGGCCTTCAGCGCCTTCTGTAGTTCCTCTTTCCTAGCGGAACTTGACCCGGGCAATTAAGATCCTTGCAGAACGGCTTACGTTGAGGCATTTTGTAGGATTTCAACTTATCAATCTCAAAAACTATCTCTGCAACTTCACTTGCTGGCTCACAAGCTCAGTCATGATTTTTAGATAACTTCAAGGGTTTCCACAAAAACAGAAAAAATAAAAAAGCTGTATGTCTGCCTGCACGATGCAATAGTGTACACTAATCACTATATGTCAAGTACAAACAAGTTCTTTCCTCACCGCTGACCACTAATGTAAGAAACGGGGGTCTCTAGTTGGCAGTGGTTTGCACCCTGTCCAAGTAGGGGCCCTTCCTTCTAGTCAGGGTAAGGGAGTTACACACCCAAGATAACCCCTGCTCTCCCCTTTGGCAGCTTGGCACGAGAAATCAGGCCTATCTCAGAGGCAATGTGTAAAGAATTTGTACATAACACACACAGCAACACAGTGATAGCACTACAAATGGACACCACCATAATAAACAATCTTTATCTAAACCAAACAAGACAAAAAAGACAAAGATCCAACATACACAACTCAAAATATCACTTTGAAAAGGTTTAAGCAATTCTGTCCATGGAACTCTATACATGCATTGATTTTAGCACAAAGTACCTTTGATGCGTCAAAATCTAAGATGAAAAACAACTGCAAAGGAAAAAAGCGTTAGAAAACACAGCAATGCATCAGTTCTTGAGTCCCAGGGGAATGGAGGTGTAAATTCCGCTGCACACAGAAGACGTATTGCATTGATTCCTTACTGCAAGGAGATGCAATGCATTGATTTCCATAGGCACATCCTTTTGGCGGGGTGATGTGTTGGAATCTTGGCCCACAGGTGAGATGCATGAGAAAATCAAGGTCCTGCGGGTTGATGAAGTGGCGAAACAGGTGTTGCACTGATTTCTACAGCTGCAGACAGGTGATGAGTTGATTCCTTCAGCTGCACAGCAGGGCTTGCATCAAAGTCAGACAGGGGTCTCGGACATCGGAGACACGGTGCTTTGAACTAGGGCTGCTGCTGTTCTTCAGGCCATTAACAGCTGCTGCTTTGATTTTGTATCTGCTCAGTGGCGATGTGTTGGTTCTTTTAACCTCACGGCAAACCTGCGGTGGGAAAAATGGCTCTAGAAGGGTGATGCATGGATTTTTAAGTCTTGAAGCAGCAGAATCACCACAAAGGGCCTAGAACTGGAATTGGTACCCCTTGGCAGGCCAGAACTCCCAGTAGTGGAGTTCAGAGATGCTGCAGAGGAAGTCTCTGATGGCCCTGAGACTTTCAACAGGAGGCAAGCATGCACAAGCCCTTGGAGAAACCTTGGAAAAGCAGGATACAAGAGAGCAAAGTCCATTTCTTTCACTACCCACAGACAGAAGCAGCAACTGCAGGCCAACTCAGAAAAGCAACAAACAGCACAGAGGCAGCACTACTCTTGACAGCTCATCTTTTTGGCAAGGTCCTCAGTCCAGATGTGTTCTAAAAATATAGGGTTACAGGTCCAATACTTATACCCCTTTTGACCTTTGAATTAGGCATACTTCAAAGGAAAGTCTTTGTTCTCCCAAAAATCCTCCCTTGCCCTGCCTTGGCTAGACTCTACAGTGGGGTGGAGACAGCATTGAGAGAGGCCAGGCACAGCCATATTTAGGTGTCCCACCACTTTAGCTCAGGAAGGGCCACCAGCCTGGTGATGGGCCATCGGGATATGAGGGCAGACCTCGGCTCCCTTTGAGTGACTGTCTAGAGTGAGTGCACAAACAACCCAACTGTCACTCTACGCTACATGTTGATTCCACAGGACGGCAGAGGCACAGGATGGTAAAGTAAGAAAAATGCCCACTAGCTACAAGAAGAATTTTCACGCCCCCAATTTAAAAACCAACTCCACTAAAATGTGTGTTTTCAAATTCTGAGCTCAGAGAGTGAAAACTTTAAATCCAAATCTCTTTCTTATTGAAAGCTACACTTGTAAGATGTTACATGGCGGCTCCAATTGTAACCTATCGGAGAGACAGTCCTTACAAAAATGAAAATCTAAATTGGCAGTATTTCACTATCAGGACATGTAAAACACATCTTCACATAAACCGTACCCTGCCGATGGGGTTAACTGGGACTACCTTAGGGGAGCTCTACATGTAAGAAAAGGGAAGGTTTGGGCCTGGAAAGTAGGGGCACTTGCCGGTTAAACATGGCAGTTTAAAACTGCACTCACAGACACTGCAATTGTAGATCTGAGACATGCTTACAGGGTTACTCATGTGGGTCGCACAACCAGTGCTGGAGGCCCACTAGTAGTATTTGATTTACAGTGCACTTTACCAGGGACTTAACAATAATTCAAATATGCCAATCATGGATAACCAATCATAATCACCATTTCCACAGTAAGCACTTGAACATTAGCACTTATCAGCAGTGATAAAGTGTGCAGAGTACCCAAACCAGCAGAAACAATGTCCAACTTACAGTCAAAAATACATGAGGTAGAGGCATAAAGACAGGGGAAACCGCACCAAGGATGCCAGGTCTAACATGTATCAACGGAAGAGCCATCACAAGAGCATATTTTTGCAGTTATCAGAGTAGCGAAAGATAGCCATTCTTAACTTTGTCAATAGATGTCTTGTATATTTCAATACCAATAGGAGGCATTAAGTGCTCCTCATTCAGGAAAGTTTAATGAACTGTTCACCAGTCCCAAACTGGTTTGCCCCTGTTATTATGGGCTTTTGTTACCTAAGACAGATATACACATGTTTTGTTTCTTTTACAAATTGTGATTCATTATTGCATGGAGTCTAAATGATGATTCCTAATAAGAGATTTCCAAATAAGGAATCACTATTATTATGTACAAAGGATTCATAATTTGCAACTAGTCACAAAATTGTAATATTGCACATGTAATTTAACACCAAGTTGAAGCTGGTGGCAACCATGTGGAAAATATAGAAATGTTCCCAGATTGTGACAGGAATGCTTTTCTTTAAAAAAAAAAGAAAGCAAAATACCCACAGTGCCTCAAAGGTTTACATTTGATTAACCCATTCCTTTCCTAAAAAATATTACAGTTTAGGCCGCAGAAGTAAGGGGACAATGGACAGACATCATGGCAATTGCAAAAAAAATATTTAGCAGCCACAAACAATGAAATTCACTGTTTGTGACAGCTCATACGATTTAAAAATGCACAAACCCTGTTTACCAAATCACATAAATATTTGCAATTTGGTTAATGAATGAAATACTATAAATAGTGCTAAATCTGAAAAAAGAAGAGCCATTAAAGAGCATTCCCTTCCTACCTATGAATTAACACCTTAAAAATCAATGGTTTGGCAAACCATTTATTAGTTACATCTCAAAAGAGAAGGTGATAACTCATTCACAAAGTCCCAATGTTATCAATTCACCAAAAGCCACTGAATGGAATTACATTAAACTTGAAACTCAAACTTTACCAGTTGTGGGCTTTTCCCAGGCTTAGTATAAATCAGACTTTTGTTTTTTATGGGAGTAATTAGTGGTCCAAAAATTGTTGTGTAGGCTTTGAAGTGATAACCAGGGTAAACCTTTTGTAAAACTTGGCCATTAACTTGTGAATCTTTCGAGGATCCAAATCCTTAAATTCTCTGATAGAAAATAAACAAATTCTACTGGAAGAGACATTTTACATGGATCCAATACAAGATTTGTTGATCCTCATAGGGTTTCAGCACCTGGAGGCAGAACGGGAAATAGTTTGTTGCTTTAACCATTACAGGTTTCGGGTACCAAAACCTGCATCCTGAGGAAAAGTGATTGAGGAGTGTAAGTTGATTTGGGGAGCATGCTTGAGACCCAGGGAATATGTGAGGAGGTGTCCCATGGGTAGAGACACTGGCCTAAAAAGAAAGAAAAAAAAGATTTCTTGCAAGAGTCAATGATTACAATTCTGCATATCTTAAAATATGCAGATGAATCCTCATTTTTTGAAAAATTCAATATCTATTATATATTTTTTATTATCTATAATATTTTTTTGTTGCAAATCCTAAAAAAAGAACAAAAATATCTCAGTGGGATTATGCATGGCAGATCCATGTATAATGCACGTTGTTGTGCTCTGGCAGGCTCAGGTCCTCCATATAGGCAAAGTCCTGTATCTAGAGACCACAGTGAAAGACAAGGGCTATTGCATGCCTTGCTCACAGAGCCTACTATGCAATTTGGAAAACCATGAGCAGCTTAGTCAGAAGATGGTGTGGTTCTCCGCTCAGGTTGCCACAGCCAGCAATATAAAGTACAATAATATTTCCTAGTCAAGGAATCCACTTTAACAAAATTGAGGACAGGATCAAATAAACTGTGTACGCATTGAAATCACAAGGGGCCAGCACAGACCCTTGTCTACATTTATTTTTCAAAAGAAGACTCCTTCCTTTAATTTGATACCCAAACATTACTGTAACATTTATATAATTAAGAAGATTTGTTAACACATTCAGTAGCTGATGTTCTCTCCCTATGTCAGCCAGTATAGACATATTTTTATGAGAAACAGAGTCAAAAACTCAAGTCAGGCCAATGAGTGCCACGGAAAAGATATATTTCATCATTAAAACATACCTAATAACTACAAACTATCCATTTAATTAATAATAGGCAGTTATTAATCCAACTAAAACCCAACTGCGTATCTACCTTCAGTCAAATGTCCTCCATCTTTGTCCTAAATCTTGTAAGAAGCTGTCTGAACACATTTGCAATTGAATCTAATATAGAAATTGTCTTTTAATGAGTCAGAGTTTATGGCATGACACAGAGGCTGTATAACACACAAAATGGATAAGGGGGGTCCAAGGGAACAGATTTAAAGACCTGCGAGAAGTTTCATTCCCCTAATACGTAATATGCAACACACAAACATAAACTCTCGGGTCTGAGCAACTTTAGAACTAGAGCATGAAAGGAGAGATACTATAGTCAAGCTGTGTCTAAAATGACAGTGAACAAATCAGAAAGGAAAGGAATCCCTTTAAGGATGAATGCCCTCACTCACCCGAAGGTGACATGCTTCATCATTTAGGCTTTCTCCTCTCAGTGGGAAAACCTAGTCCCACTGAGGGCTACAACCACCGCACTGAGAAGTGGGAGCTCAGGGATGTTTTTGTTTAAGATTTTAGGATACTCAAATCCCAAAGATGAGCACTAATGTGAGAAGAGGGCGCAGCGCAAAGAAATTCAAAAGTGTGTGAAGTGTGAGCTAAAACTGGCTAGCGCTATTGAAAAAATGATTTTTATTGACTCATTAGCCCTGCCAGAGATAAAAAACAGTGCAAAGCAGTTACTATTGAAAACTGCTAGATGACAAGGGTCAACATGTTTCAGCCAATGACCATCTCAAAAGTATGTGTGGCTTTCATCAGGACCAAAAAACAAAGCTGCTGCTAGAAAGTGTTACACACGTGCAAATAAAGTTTGAAAAAAAGACCAAACCAGTTAATGCTTTAGCGGATACAATCTCGCTGGAACTTGTCTGAAAATAAGAAGACACATATAGAAAAAGTAAATCTCCAAAACTCATTAGTTAACAGTCAAGTCTGAAACACTGGTATATGTGGCTCAAACATAGTACTTATGTCCAAACTGTTAGAAAGCTCTAGTAAAAAGACTCACCCAATCTGTGGGACAAGTGAGCCCACCTCAACCTGGTTGCAACTCAGGGAAGGGAGCCCCGCTCTGTGAAAATAAGCAAGTGTAACCTAATCAGTATAGTTTACTTGCTCAATAGTGCCATAAAAATATCAGTAATGTCCAACAGACTAAAACGGACTCAAAACGACATAGAGTGTTATAACGATGTCACTCCCCTTATATCCTGGAAGTGTATGTACATAAACCACTTGTTAAGATTTTACAAAAGTGGTCAAGGACGAGGGAAGTCAAGTGTCTGAAAATTACGAACTCATGTTCAAGCCAAGAATCTATACACCGAAAGACTACACCATGACCAAACACAGCAACAATTATCAATAACTTAAACCGAATCATCAAGCAGAAACTCACTAAAATGCATATCAACACACTCACCTCTCCGTCGGTACTCCGTCGATGTACAGAGATTGCAACCGGAGGAACCGACGGGATGGGAAAAGTGAGAATAAATACCCAAACACTGATGGCTCCGAATGGAGAAATAAGGACCCCATAGGTGTCTATCCTGACTGCCTGCATTCGTGAAGGGACATAAGGACCCCATAGGTGTCTATCCTGACTGCCTGCATTCGTGAAGGGACATAAGGACCCCATAGTCGTCTTGCTGTAATGCCTGTCTCTGGCAGGACGCTAGTGACTTAATAAAGCAGTGTACGGCAAAGCGCGCATGCGCACTAGGATGCATTTATATCATGGAGTTTTGTTAGCGAAGCCCGACCAGAGACAGCAATGATTGTTTATCTGTAGCCTAGCAACGAGAACATATAGTTTTTTCAGAAGACGATACAAACCGGAACACAAGCTTTATTAGTCAATGGGCACAACCAAATTGCTGAATGTTTAAGCAAATCGATTTGTGCATAATTAATGAAGGCCCAGTATTAACAAAATACAAAACCCATTTGACACAAAAATGTGTAAAAAACGCTGAGAAGGCATGTGTCGTATTTCACCACAAGTACAGGATTCAGTAAATAATAGTGCCAAAGTTGACTCTACAAGTAAACAAACAATCGCTCCACAGTATAATCTCAGGAAGGATCTAGATATACCCAGTTGTTTTACGTATTTACTGTGGGAATGTTATAATATCAAATTATTTGTTGGAATTGCTAAAGGTAATTCTCATAGATGGTATAAGGTCATAGAGACAACCAAGGAATATCCTCGTTCAAACCTATGTTGTCACTTTTTAAGCGGAACACCCACCGCTGTTCTCTTCTGAAGAGAAATTTTGAAATATCTGTGATATGCTGGGGAATGAGAGGCTGCTCCAAAATGGTCCACGACAAATCATCTGCCTGATGATTAAAATCCAGGAAGTGGTTTGTCATTTTAGTAGCCCTCCTCTTGCACCGAATGGTGCTCTTGTGTTCAAGGATTCTGGTTTTGACCTTGCGTGTAGTCATGCCCACATACTGCATGGAACAGGGGCACGTGATGAGATAAATTACATTGTCGCTATTACAATTAGTGTGTTTTTGTAACAGCCAAGGTCTACCAGTGCCAATATCCACTTGTGTCATGTGTAAAGTCTGTGGACAAGCCGCACATGAACCGCATGGGTAATGTCCTTTCACCGGTGGTAAACCCCATAATGGCTGTTGTTCACTTGTATTGTGCAAGATTCTCGGTCTGGTGTGTACAATGTGGTCTTTAATGTTGGCACTCCTTTTAAAAGCAAAAAGTGGAGGTTCTGAGGCCTCAGTACCAATGTTCAGGATTTTCCAGTGTTTGAGGATACTGCTCTTGATTTTGTTAGAGTAAGTATTGTAAGTGTTCACACAGGTGAGTCTATCAGAAGGTTCTTTGGGGCTGGGCAAATCAATCAGAGCTGCCCGATTGTTGTTTGCTGCTCTTTTTCGAGACATATGTATCACTTTCTTGGGGTAATTACGCTCCTTCAGTTGAGTGCTGAGATGTTTCACATGCTCATTGTATTTGGCAATGGATGAACAGTTCCTCCTTATTCTTAAAAACTGTCCAAAAGGAAGATTCTCCCTGAGGGATTTGGGATGGAAACTCTCAAAAGATAATAACGAATTACGGGCTGTAGGTTTGCGATATAACTCAGTACCCAACCCTCCGTTCTCTGGGAAAATTAGAATATCTAAAAATGGTAAACTTGTATTCGAAAGTTCAACTGTGAATCTCAGGAAGTTGTTCTGTGTGTTCATCCATGTATGGAAAGCCATGATGCTGTCGGATGATCCCTTCCATACTACAAATACATCATCGATGTATCGTTTCCAGATGCTTATATGGCTCCTGAAGGGATTGTCTTCTCTGAATATTATAGACTGCTCGAACATATGCATATACAAATTCGCTAGATTGGGCGCGAAAATGCTGCCCATAGATGTTCCCGATATTTGTAAGAACAAGTCTTTCTCAAATCTGAAGAAATTTTCCTTCATGGCCATTCGTGCACACATCATAATGAAGTGTACAGGGGTGATGCTATCACTAGATTTTGATTGTAGCAGCATCTCGACTGTTGAAAGCGTTTCATCTTGTGGTATGGAGGTGTATAACGCCTCCACATCAAATGAAACCAGGAAATCTTGTTCAGGATCAAAGGGAATGTCATCCAGGAGGCGCAATAGATGTTTTGTGTCTTGAAGATATGTAGGCATCTCTAGGACCAATGGTTGCAAAAAGAAATCAACGAAAGTTGATAGAGGTTCCAACAAGGAACCTATCCCAGAGATGATTGGTCTCCCTGGAGGTGGTGATTGTCCTTTTTGTACTTTTGGAAGTACATAAAAATAGGGTATAACAGGATGTGATACCACTAAAAAAGCAGCCTCATGATCAGTGATCCATCCATTGTCTTTGGCTTCATCAACCATCCCTTTAATCTCGCAGGAAAGGCGTTGTGTTGGATCCAATTTAAGCGGTCTATAGGCATCTCTGTTGTTGAGTTGTCGCATACATTCTGCTTTGTATGTGACACTATCCAAAATCACGATAGCACCCCCCTTGTCCGCAGCTTTAATCACGATGGTATCATCTTTAGCCAGCTCTTTTAGTGCTTTTTCTTCTGATTTAGGAAGATTGTGATAATGTCTTGTGTTGTGTTGAAACAACTCTTCGACATCTTTAAGGACCGCTTTTTCAAAAGTGGCGACCTGCACAGGTATCAAATGCGATGGAGGATTAAAAGTTGAACGTGGTCTAAGACCAGTATTGGTATTTTCTGTAGATGAATCAGTGGTATCTTTTGTAGAAAAAAAGGACCGTAAGCGTATTTTGCGGAAGAAACAGGCCAACTCTTGTCTAATCAAGAAAGGGTCACCAGTATTCGTGGGGACAAACCCCAAACCTTTCTTTAGCACAGACATTTCAGTAGAATTAAGCTGTCGCCTGCTTAAATTCATAATCAGGTCGTTTCCCTGCTGGTCCCTGGTTGTACCGGAGGCTGGACATTGCTGCGGAGTGTCCTGGAAGTTACTGGTGCATCCCAATGGACTGATGCCCGTTGATTTCTTCTGCGGCCTCTTGACCTTCTTGGGCCAAACCCTAAAAAAGGCTGCGGAGGAATCATACTGTTGAAAGGCTGGAATGGGTACATCGGTGATTGAAATGGTGGTTGTGGTGGATACCCAAAAGGGCCTGGCGGCCACCATTGTTGTTGTCCTTGGCCATATTGACCACCTCTTTGCCCTCTATTTCTTTTGTTGGTGTGGCATCGTTATAACACTCTATGTCGTTTTGAGTCCGTTTTAGTCTGTTGGACATTACTGATATTCTTCACTTTTTATGGCACTATTGAGCAAGTAAACTATACTGATTAGGTTACACTTGCTTATTTTCACAGAGCGGGGCTCCCTTCCCTGAGTTGCAACCAGGTTGAGGTGGGCTCACTTGTCCCACAGATTGGGTGAGTCTTTTTACTAGAGCTTTCTAACAGTTTGGACATAAGTACTATGTTTGAGCCACATATACCAGTGTTTCAGACTTGACTGTTAACTAATGAGTTTTGGAGATTTACTTTTTCTATATGTGTCTTCTTATTTCCAGACAAGTTCCAGCGAGATTGTATCCGCTAAAGCATTAACTGGTTTGGTCTTTTTTTCAAACTTTATTTGCACGTGTGTAACACTTTCTAGCAGCAGCTTTGTTTTTTGGTCCTGATGAAAGCCACACATACTTTTGAGATGGTCATTGGCTGAAACATGTTGACCCTTGTCATCTAGCAGTTTTCAATAGTAACTGCTTTGCACTGTTTTTTATCTCTGGCAGGGCTAATGAGTCAATAAAAATCATTTTTTCAATAGCACTAGCCAGTTTTAGCTCACACTTCACACACTTTTGAATTTCTTTGCGCTGCGCCCTCTTCTCACATTAGTGCTCATCTTTGGGATTTGAGTATCCTAAAATCTTAAACAAAAACATCCCTGAGCTCCCACTTCTCAGTGCGGTGGTTGTAGCCCTCAGTGGGACTAGGTTTTCCCACTGAGAGGAGAAAGCCTAAATGATGAAGCATGTCACCTTCGGGTGAGTGAGGGCATTCATCCTTAAAGGGATTCCTTTCCTTTCTGATTTGTTCACTGTCATTTTAGACACAGCTTGACTATAGTATCTCTCCTTTCATGCTCTAGTTCTAAAGTTGCTCAGACCCGAGAGTTTATGTTTGTGTGTTGCATATGACACAGAGGCTAACATTATGCAAATCTCCTTTACCGTCAGCTCACAGCAGCAACAATTGAAGAATCCAGGACTTCAATAACATTCCAACAAATTATACAAACATCCAGCACATAGTCTTCTCCATTCTTTGTTGCTTCTGCTCACAGATAAGTACAGCCCCTATTAAATACTTAGTTGTTTGTGTTACACACTTATTTACCTGTACCTGTACCACCCTACCCTACCCTCACAACCAATACTGCTATTGTATTCTTGTGTTTCCCAAATGCCTAACCCTTAACTTCTTCGAAATCGCTTAGATTATAACAAAAATGCCAGGGAGGGTTGGTGGTCCCTTTCTCTATTTAACAGCCTTTTTGCTTATAGCGTCAATCTGGAAATCCTCCCACTTCCGCACCGAGCCTATGTGGCCTCTCTTTCGGCTTCTTAAGGCCAGAAGCAATGCCTCTACAGCTCGTCAGTCCCTTCGCCGAGACTGCTCTTGCACTTCAATCAGCTCTCCTATGAAAAGAAACCGAGAGCACACTTGTTGCTATAGCAACTGGACTTTAATGGAAAACAACCCTCAAGCCGGATTCAACACCGGAGACCAACTCGGGGAAGCTACCCCCGAGACATACAAGCGTGCCTTGGATGCCTCAGCAATAAATGTATTTTCTTGTGGACTCACCTGTCAGACGCAAGGCCCCAACAGCGGCTGATCCACTGATCCCCTCACACCCATGCCACTCACAGCCATCACACAGTATCAATAAATAAAAACAAAACAAAGAAAGGTGGGAACAGGGAGATCCCTTGAGCAGGCAATAGAAAAAGGATGTTATGGGAAAAGCCCTAAGAAGTAGACCAGGCACACTGTAGCCATCTTAACAGATTGGGATACAACTCTAAAAGCATTCCAGTAGCCATTTTGATTTTTTGGGAAACTAACTGAACTCTGACAGCTGCTTCTTTGTACAGAGACCGACAACCTTGCTATTTACTTACCTCCCAGGATGAGCCTTAACCCCTCAGTAAGTACAATGGAGGATACGATGGAAGGGCTCATAAACAAAGCCTTAGATAAAGTATTGGGGTCATTAGACCACACAATCAATAAAAAGTTGGAGTCTCTCTCAAAAAAAGGTTGGCCAGTTGCTGGCGCAATACACACTGAAGGGGAAGATTAGGGCGACCAAGGCCCAGAGAAAAAGAGCTGCAGGGAATAACATGACTAAAGGGGTTAAAAAATCTAAACCCTCCAATCAGATGACATCACACATTGGTGGTGACTCGGACGGTGCCTAGAGCACTACAGACGTGCAAGAAAAAGTCCACGTTTATATCCTCATCAACAGTGATGATGACTTGGGGGATGAAATCAACCTCTCTTATTCCTCCGTCTTGGATACAGATATTGGGGAGATTAAACAAAGAAATATGGAAACCAATAATGAGGCACCAAAGGCCTCTGGGTCAAAAATGGGCATTGTCGACCCATTTGGGGAAAGTATGTTCGACTCACTCCTCATTAAATACCCCCTATCTCTCGAGTGGGCCCCTTCTCAGCATATTGCGGAGTACCTCTCCTTCTGGATCCGCAAGGAAATACAGAAAGAGGTCACGTCTCACCTAAGATCCGAATTCCCACTGCCCTCCCTACCAGATAAAATTGCTTCAATCCCAGACTTAGACCCAAAGGTGGCAGCGTTTATCGCTAAAGGAGAAAAAGACACTAGGAAAGGTCTTAATGAAGGCCTAAAGTCCCGCCAAGACTGCCTCCTTGATATCATCAGCTCACTTACAAAGATGTTTGAAATGGCCAAAGGGGCTCATCTAGATGATGCCCACATTTACCCAAATGAATTGCGCCAGTGGCGCAAAGAGCCATTTACCTCCCATTAAATGCCAACACCACACTCTGCAATGAGAGAATAAAAAGCATCCTACTCAAAATAGACCCAAAGCTGATTGAATTGACCACGAAAGAAGGAGGAGCAGTATCCCAAGGCCTACTCTTTGGAGACAACTTCATCAGAAATATGACCAAATACGTAGGAGTATTCAGCTCAATCCAGAAGTCTGAGAAGGACAGCAAAAAAGTATTTCAGGATAGGGTTTTTGTCAAGGCAGGGAGAATAAGAAGTCGGCTCCTCAGCCGGGGCCAAAGCTATTCAAGACCCTACATGGGAAGTGGCCAAGGATTAATGCACCCAAGCTTCGCTTCCCACTCCACCCTCTACCCCTAGCAATACAGTGTTTGCGGTAGAGAATTCAGAGGCAAGCGGATACAAAGAGGCATTTTGACAGGTAAAACCTTTCACATATCCCTATACAGGTGGGAGGGAGACTGGCCCAATTCTCTGGGAATCAGAATTTGGTAACTCAGGACCCTTGGGTCCTAGAGACACTCCAGAGATACAAAATGAAACTTATTGGTACACCCCTACAAAGGAAAATTCCCCAGGAAATGGTATTCTCACAGGAAGATACTGTCCTAGTATCACAAGAAGTAGAAGATTTACTGACCAAAGGGACAATTTGAAAGTGCACAGAGTCAGGGTTCACCAGCAATATCTTTCTGGTTGAAAAGAAGGACAAAGGGTTAAGCCCAGTGATAAACCTGAAAGAGTTGAACTAATTAGGTTGCCACTATTTCAAAATGGAAGGGGACACCTCTTAAGAGATGTACTAAGGAATGAGGATTGGCTAATCCGACTAGACCTTAAAGACGCATTAATGACTATTCCAATTTGGCCACCACATCAAAAATGTCTCCTATTTACCTGGGGATGGCAAACTTTGGCAGTTCCGCAGCCTCCCCTTCGAACTTTCCTCAGCTCCTTGGTGCTTCAGCAAGGTTCTTCGTCCCATAGCAGGATGGCTCAGAGCAAGAAGAGTAAGACTAATACTGTACTTAGATAATATCCTAATAATGGCCCAGTCCTGGGAAGCCTATTAAAACACTTGGGTTTTGTTATAAACAAGAAAAAGTCATGCAGGGTTCCAAGCCAGGAAATGCATTTCCTGGGCTTGTCATAAACACAATATGACAGAATAAACATTTCCTGTAAAAACAGTTAAGGAAACTTCACAAAGAATTGAGGAAAATATTATGATAAAGGAATTCCATTTGAGAGTCCTAGCAAGGATCCTAGGTCTCCTATCCTCAACGATCCAAGCTATCTTCTCAGGCCACTTATACGACTGAGCTCTCCAAAGACTCAAATCCAAAGCACTGATAACAAGTCAATCTTATTCACAAGTGCAATCTCTGGACCCGGATTAAAGGAAAGAACTACTCTGATAGTTAAAGAATGCAGGAGAATATAACAGCAGAGCCATTTTTTGAGGAAAAACCAAAGATAGTGATAGAATCAGACACAAGTTTAGAAGGATGGGGTGCAAAATGTGGCAACTCATCAACAGGGGTTCGTTGGACAGAACAAAAGAAGGAATTGACGATCAACTACTTGTAATTACTGACAGGTACATTTGCAATCCGCTGCATCACCTTGGGCTTAATGAAGTGCTCTGTGATGTAGCTCATGGACAACGTATCTGCAGTCAGATATGTCAACAAAATGGTGGGCCCTCACTTCAAAGGCCTTGCAGACTTAGCCAAGACTTTCTGGGGTTACTGCTGAACAAGGGCATTTCAGTAGTAGCAGAACATGTCCCAGGCTTGAGCAGTGGGGTTGCTGAATGGTTCTTCAGAAAATTCAGAGACTCCAGCATTTGAAGGTAGGACAGGGGAATCTTACTCAGTATCCAATCGATATGGTAGCCCTTCGGAGTAGATCTTTTTGCAGACAGAATGAACACTCAACTGTTTACATTTTTCAGCTGGAGGGCGGACCCTCAGGCCTTGTAGGTGCATGCCTTCCTTCAGAATAGGAGAGGACTAAGCCCTTATGCTTACCCTCCATTTTTTCATGCTACCAAGACTACTATTGCACGTTCGCAGGAACAAGGAAATCACAGTAGTGATAACACCCCTATGGAGGTCTTGGGCATGGTTCCCAACCCTACTAGAAATGAGTATAGACTTATGGATCTTAATACCAACCTTCAGGGAAATAATTCCAGGCCCAGTAGGAGAATCACATCCTCTTGTAGAGCAGGGTCTTCTGAAACTGAGGGCCTAGATGATTTCAGGAGACAGTGGTAGATCCCAGGCCTTGCGGCAGATGCTTTCAAACTCACATTGGAGTCATGGGCACCTGGAACAAGGAAAGCGTAAAAACTTGCTTAGGTGAAATGGGTTTGTTGGTGTCTTCGATGGAATTACAATTCTGTTTCAAATGATTTAGTACACGTAGTTAACTACTTATCTGAATTATTCAAATCAGGACTCTCTTATAGAACAGTTAATGTTTACAGATCATCTATTGCAGCAGGTCACTGTCTTGTAGACTGAGTCTTTCTAGGTCAAAACTTACTATCAATCAATTTATTTATTATGTTTTGGCTCTCAAAAGAGGGCCACATAGAAGTTTACAATGATAAAAAGCAGAAGACAAGTACATATCAAGATTATGACATTTGAGAAACATATTTAAGTACAAAAATAACATACAATGACAGATCTACAGCAGGAAGCAATGTCAAACATCTCCAGAGGCATGTTAATAAATAGCTAAAAAACCTTTAAAAAAGTTAAAAATATAGAAACAGAACATTTCATTAGGAGGCCAATAAAGTGCTTGGAGAAAGCCGTTCAAAGTGGAAATGCCCAGACGGATACAAATAGGTTTTAACCATCTGAGACGCAATATACGGAGCGCAGGGCAGGTCAATAAAACATGCATACAATCCTGGGTACTCAGTTTACATAAATTGCACATAGGAGAAGAACCGTACCATTTGGATAAAAGTAGATTTAAAGGTACTAGGTCGTAACGTAAAAGAAACCAGAATCTACGAATACCATGCGGCAAGTTCCATGTGACATAGGGTTGGGCCAACTTCATCACATAAGAATTAAGGAGAAGGTCTACATCCCTTTTTTCACAGATTAACTTCTTATCAGACTGAAAACATAGTTCCCACGAGGCCTGTTTTAATACGAGTTTTAACTGTAAGGGAGAATACAAAAACAAGGTGTTTTCATCTAATTTTAGAAGGGTTACGGCTTTTCTAAAATTCCTTACAAGTTGTGAAAACTCTTTGAAATTACCCAGTAATTCACTTCTGAGGAGAGCTCTCATCGTCCCTAGTTCAGCTCTAGCCAGGCAGGCCACCCATTTTACTAGGGCACATAGTCCCTGTACCCAACTGCTCCTGAGACCGAAATCGAGCCTACAAGCGGCCAAAGAGCACGCAGTATTCAGAGAAGATAGGGATCTTAAGAGTCTCCCCTCAATCTTATGGCAAAAGTCCCAATATTTCACCTCTATAAGTTCTATACCATACAGTATCGTTGCGGGGATTTTAGACCTGTACACCTCCAGTAAACACGAAAAGTGCCTTTTCCCCGTAGCCTGATAGAGGGAGTTTAAACCTTTGCCATGGGCGAGGGCTTTGCGTGAACTATGCTCAATATGGGGCCTCTCACTCAAGTTAGCCGTGATAATTTTCCCCAGGAAGGTATAGGAGTTAACAACCTCCAGTTTTTGGCCGCCGATATACCATCCAAAATTTACAGATCGGCACTTCTTCTTACCGGCTATGCACATAACTTTACTTTTAGATATATTAATCTTCATGCAATGGGCAGCAGCAAAAACATGAAGGGCATGTAGCCGATTTGTAAGTCCTTTAGGAGTCAAGTCTAGAATAATGACGTCATCGGCATACATCAAGCAGGATATTGGGGTCCCCCCCATCACCGGAGCAATACCCTCACTGGCAGACAAGGCGGCGGGTAGGTCTACAGTATATAAGGAGAACAAAAGGGGAGCCAATAAACAGCCTTGTTTAAGGCCATTCAAGGACGAAATTTGATGGGAGAGCCCCCTTTCGCCCCCTTGCAAGACACTACACCAAGTCTCTGTATGGAGAGTCCGAACAAGCTCCAATAGATAAGCTGGAACACCAAGAGCTGCCAATTTTCTCCACAGCGTTCTACGATCTACTTTATCGAACGCTGTGGAGAAATCAATAAAAGCCGTATACACCACCCCCCCTCTCACCTGCACGTATTTATCAGTAACCACATGGAGAGCGGTGAGGTTATCTAAAGTACCATGCCCCCTACGGAAGCCAGTTTGTTCAAGAGGCAAGATATTATTCTCCTCGACCCAGTCGGAGAGGAAATTTAAAAGACATTTCGCAAAGACCTTTCCGATAGAGTCGAGGAGGGCTATCAAACGATAATTGCTGGGGCTATCCCTGGTTCCCTTCTTAAAAATAGGGACCAAGATACTTCTCCTCCAGGAGGCAGGTACCGTTTTAGACAAGAAACAGGCTTTAAACAATGGATACAGGATTTTACTCCACCTTAAAGGATCCTGCTTCAGGAGTGTCATAGGGAGTTCGTCAGGACCCATTGCCCCAGAGGCACGCATATTTTTTATAGCCATCTCAATTGCTTCCTCTGTGGGATAATTAATGAGTCCTTCGGGCGTTGCATCTAGGACAATATCTTCACCTGTAATACCATTCCCTGCATAGAGGTCCCGAATATAAGAGATCCATACCTCTTCAGCTATGGGGATGGGGCAAGGGCTTATTCTAGTACCACATCCCTTCCCAATTATTGCCCAAAATTCTCTAATCCTACCATGAACAACTGATTCCCTCAAGTTGATCCAAACTGTATCTTCCTTCTCCTTTTTTATTTTCGCCTTTAGTCTGCATCTCTTTCTTTTTAGTCTAGAAATTTCTTTTTCTCGTTCCATAACTCTATCTAGATATTGCTCACGGACTAGTTTATTTATTTCCTTGTTCAGGATGCGTAGTATACTAGGCACCACTACCCCTTTTCTAGGGCGGGAAGTCTTTTTTACATGTAAAATAATGTTTCGCATGAGTTTTTCAAAATTAACTATTTCTAGACCACGCCACTCATTTAATTCTATTAAAGTTTCACATAATATATCCTGGACCCCATTAATGGCAGAAGGATTCCAAAAACACCTTCCCGTGGAAGCGTGGAAAGCAGCGTCACTGCCGTTAAGGGACCATGGCGCAGTGGGCATGGAATTTAAAGAAATAGTTATGAGCATTACACTATGGTCGCTCAGAGATGTAGGAATAATCTTAAAATCCTGAATACACGGAAACAAGCCATAATCCGAGATTGCATAATCCAAGATAGAAGACCCAAAAGGAGACTTATGTGTAAATTTGGCATGCACATCGGACGGGAATCTCCCATTTAATATAAGTCCCTCAACGGCCGCTAGTTCTTTTAGCAGAATCTTCCCTCTTTTGTTAGTCACTAACTTATCTGGGAAGAGGGGTAGGGGAACAAAATGCGCCTCTTCTTTAGATTTATTTCTAAAAAGTTTCAGACTAGCATTGGAAATTTTGCAGTTCAGATCTCCAACGAGAATGATATCCGGAGGGGATGGAACATTTTTAATTTGATCAATATATCGAAATACCTGCTTCAATATGAGATTAAAACGCTATTCTGGAGGAATATACACATTAAGAATAACAATAAGTGACTTTTTAAAATTACTAAACAGATTTGCTATTGTTATAGCGTGGAAAAATTTACTTGGGTCGGTGTAATGGGAAAATCTCCACAGCAATTTATTTGATAATAGACAAGCAATTCCCCCCCTAGCGTGACCTTTCTTGGAAGGGGCAGCTGGTACTTCCAAAACATAGAAATCCTTCGAAACGTCCAGCATATTAATACACCAGGTTTCCTGTATACAAATCACATTTGCTCCTAAAGAGAATAAAAGGTCAAATTTCTCTGGGCTACTATGAATCCCTGCCGCATTCCAAGAAATAATTTTCAATGGGGTGTTAAAGATGGTGAAACAATTTGGGGTTATCTGTGGTCTTAGTAGATAAGGCACTGTGCAGCCAATTCCACCGATTATTATCCTCTATGAAGGAGGAATTCTGAGGCAGAGGGAGTGGCTTTACCTGAGAGACCGAACGTTTCCCCTTAGAGACCCAAATCTTCAGGTCTCTAAGAGGGGAGGCTACCCCATTTTGTTTATCGCCCTTTAGTGCCATCCCAAGGGAAGGGTTGGTATTACCAAGGTTAAAAATAGGGAGAACATCAATACCTGTGCGTTGAAAATTCTCAGCTTGCTGTAATATCAAATTTACAATGATAGGTGAATAAAATGTAACCCTTATACTCAAAACCCTGTCTCCACCGGACAAAGAGACTAGCTCAATGTCCCTAGATTGAATAGGGTGAAGACTTTCAATCTGGCTAAAACGCTTAAGTAGCCATGCTCTGTTTAGGGGTATATCTGCATCGAATAAAGGAAAAAAGTCTAACACGAGAGTGTCCACATGAGCCTTTGAGTTTTTTGGATGGCGCGCAGGAAGAGAGCGGTCTCCAATCTCTGGGGCAGGAGAGAAAGAAGAGGCCAAAGGGTTAAGGGGCCCAAGTTGATATAGGATTGGGGCTCTTGTCGCAGTCGATGGAGAGGAACTCGGAAGAGGGCCCTCCATTTGCGGCAAAACTTCCAAAGACATTGGTGGGCAAAATTCACTTTCCACCTTTAAAGACGTAGAAGTTGGATCCAAGTCTATTTCTTCGTTCTCCGATGCAACTAGAGAGTTTTGGAAGATTATCCGTCGTTGTCTTTTCTTCCTGTATTTTCGGATTGGTTTCCTTTTATTCCCTTTATTATTTCTATGTTTACCGTTTTTTACCTTTACCTCTTGTTTATCTTCAGAAAGTTCTTTTTTATTTTCAGACATGAAGATTGGGAATAAATCTTGAACCACTTTAGAACCGGAAATAGATTTGTTTTCTTCCTCAATCTCTAGAACAGAGTTCTTAACACAATTGGGCACTGCGGTTAAAGGCTGAACTGTAGTATGAATTTCATGAACTATTGCTGCAGCCTTTATGCCAGTATCCACTATGGGCGCATTTATTTTCCCCTTTGGAGAACTGGGTTCAGCCTTGGAGGGGGAAACACTCCTCGTATCTGGTGATTTTTGTAACAATGTCTTCAGTATTTGGGTAACTGAATCCAGGATACAATCCGAGCTGCCTACAAATTTCCCCAGGAGAAATAGAATGGAGGCTAATAATTGTTCCAAAGCAATCATGGATTCTGATATCGGTTTATCACTAGCTTCAGCTGGACGACAAATACCAGAAAAATTGAGACCCGAGCTCCTGGAAACATTTAACAGATCAGACATGTCCTGTCCGTTTAACGAAGGGGTACTACTATATAACATTAGCCCAGAGGGAGTAGCACCCCCAAAAGGCTTAATAGGATCCAGAGTCTCCAAATTAGCTGTATTTACATAGCGGCCGCAAAGTTCAAGATCAATGGATAACGGTGAGGGATCCCCACCTAACCTGTCATTCAGCTTGAGGCATAGGTGGTTGATTCTCTAGTTTTCCTTCAGATACAAGAACTCCGAGATTACTCTCCCCCTCCCCTTCAGGATGTACAGGGCAGGCATTCACCGCTGCTGCTGTTTGCGGTGGCGCGGTCAGCAAGGATGAGGACAAAGAGTTTGTAACAGCTTGAGTAAGATCCTCCTGAACTGCGGAGCGGAGAGCTTCCTTTACAGCAGAATTAGACTTCTTATCCATAGGAATGTCCCATAGCTCAAAGAGTTGGCATTGACCCTTCAACGGGGGATTATTCACAGATTTATTTCTTGTGCGGATGGTATCTATTTTAGCACCAGGTTTTCCTCCCACTAACCTTCCTGAACGGAGTTTTTTAGACATCTTCTGCAGACTTTTCCCACAAATCGATGTTATACAAGTAATTTACCTCCAGAAGAAAAAGTCACAAGATAGTACAAGGTTCTGTCCCGCGACGTGGATGTCAGACTGGATTTATGGCGCCTCCGGGCGCGTAATGCGACGTGCGCGCCGCTAAGCCCCCTGGGAGTAGTAGTCCTCCCCTCGGCTGCCGGTCCGATGGTAGTGCGGCAGCGGGAGGACTACGGGGCTTTAGGAGCAAGTGGCAAGCAGGTAGGGCTTACAGGCAGCAAACAGCGGGTCCTCGGGGTCCGCAAACAGTCACACCCGCTCCACCCTCGGGGTCCGCAAACAGTCACCAGTCCCCAGGGTACCACTGAACTCGAATGACACTCGAAATTCTGCCAACTACCCTGATGGGAGGGCCGAGACTGTAGAGGACCACCAGACGAAGATTAGGTACAGGGCTGCCCAGGATGGAGAGGATGTACAAAGTTCCGTCGTAATCTGCAAGTCCAAGCCTGAAATATATAGAGGGAGCAAGAGGCGGGGCCCAATGAAATGCAGCAACACTGAAGATGCAGGCCACTACGATGATCAATGAGGCAGGAATGGCGGGCAGCCGAAATGTAAAGCGAACAGTCCAAAAGACAATCAGGATAGAGTTTCACCACTTAGTCTCCAAAGAGGAGGGAGGTTGCCTACGAGTGAGGACAAGAGAGAGGCATACCAGGAGCACACGCAGTCACAAAAGTCCCCACGTTCAGAGAGGAGTTCAGGAATCCAATAACCAACAAAAAACAAACGAGCTTCCAAAGTTCGAAACTTGCCAAAGAAAGATAAGTGCAGGGGCTTACTAACTTACTAACTAAAATAATCATGCGAAGTATGCGGGTACTAAACCCACATACTGTCAAATATGCTGCTTTATGGGATGTAAGAGATGTTCTTCAGGTCTTAGTAAGTTGGGGTGAGAATTCTGGGTTATCCCTAAAATGCATCTCCCCAAAACTCACCGTCTTGCTCTGCCTTTTATCCTTTAGATGAACCTCAAAGGTGAAGGCCTTAGACATTACCAGCAGGGCCTACCAACCCGAAGGGGTTTGCTTTTATTTAAAAAGACGAACAAAGACAATGTCAACCTCTGTTTCCATGCAAAGCGATGTGAGAACAACACAAAGGCTTAAGTAATATTTATAAAGCCACACATGGCCAAATTTGCTCAGCCTTGCATGGCTTTGTAAAGATATGTTATGCAAGGGAGCTGCCTGTGCTGTGTTACATTAAATTTCAACTTGAGAGGCTTTCCATAGGTAAAGCATGGGCATTGCCATGCATCCACCCATGGCTTTTGGTGCATTCCCACATTTGCAAAGACTTGTAAATCTGGGAATGGGTCAAGATGCTAGGCCGTGAAGTGCAACACGGAGAAATGTTCCTCCTGCCCCCTTGCTATACAACTGACTTGGGAAGCACAGCAACATACATTTTAATTATGTTTTAGGCACATAAACACAAATACACACATTTGTGGATTATATACACATAACTCTCGCCATGTAGTGCTAATTACCTCATGGTATCACTCATGACATTCTATGGCATCATTGATAACATCACAGTAACATTTGAAATGACATGATTCATGACGACACTATGCATGGGGGCACTAGCTACAGTTGCTTTACGGAACAAGTTACAATTATTTGAGATAATATACCTAGTAAATTTCAGTTGTTTTGTTAGTTTAAAGCAATATGTTTTAACTGACATTTTCACCTAACCATAACGTCTCTTTAACCTTTGATTTTTTCAGAGAATATATTTATATATATATAATTCACTGAAAAAAGAAAGGTTAAAGGGACGTTATAGTTAGATAAAAATGGCAGTTGAAACATACCAATTTAAAATATAAAACATCAAAATTCACCAGTTAATCATTTCAAGTAATTACGGCCCAGACGTACAAAGGTCTTTTGCTCTTCTTAACAGGCCGAATCGCTATTTTGTCTTGTTACGAAATACAAAACAGCCCTTTTCTAAGTACAAAGGCCTTTAGAGAATTTTAGGGATTTCCTATTTGCGATTTCTTGGCACATGTACAAAACATTTTCTAAATGCAAAATGAGCATTTGGGAAATGCAATTACAATCGACTCAAATCGATGGTAACCAAGTGCAATCAACAAAAAGTCTCCAAAGATGCTTTTTATAAAGTCCATTAGAGTGCACACATGCACCTAGGGAATATGTGTGCTCTACATGTGTACCACTATTTTGGGATGCATTACGGGGGCCTTATGCACATAGACATCCTTGGTTTAGCATTTCCAAAATAACGATTTTCTAATGGGAAATCGCTATTTTGGAAATGCAAAACCGGTCATTTGGTAATAGCGATTAGGAAATCGTTAATTTAATGCACATCATTTTGCATTTCCTAAATATCGATTCCTATGGAGTCACTATTTAGGAAATGCTAAATTGGATTTTCATACATCTGGCCCTATACCTCCACCCTCACTATGCACTCATTATGATTCCACACATTACTCTTTGCATCACTCATGACATGTTCTATGACATTATTGATAACATTACTGATGACATCTGAAATGGCATCTCTGTATACAGTGAGGGTGCGAGTTATCGTTACAGTTTTTTTTAGTTAAACATGTTATGTCTAAACTGACATTTTCACCTTAAACTTAGTTTTTTTCAGTGAATTTCAGTTTTTTTAATCCAAAGTAACATATCATTATAATACCTTCGTACAGAACTATAACATAACTATGACATCACTTTAACTTTAGTGTTTTTCAGTGAATTTGTAGTTTGTTTAATGAAGGTAATCTTTTGTTACCATACTTGACTGTGCCAACCCCCTGTCATCCACGACCTTCCACTACACGAGGCATGAGGTTGGCCACAGGACATGGCTTTCTTCCAGGCCCTGCACACAACTCTCCATAGGCAACCAACACCAGTGCCTTGAATTTGTGTTGGCCACCCCAAAAGACCAGTTATTATCTAGATAGCAAGTCTGGTAGAGGATCCAGAGTGAAGGGCCTTGTAAGTGATACAGGCTAGCGTATAGGTATATAGGTGGAGTGGTGTGGCTCACTGGTTAGAGGCAGCAGACCCGGAAGCAGAGGACGGCCCGGGACCAGGGTTCAATTCCCGACGCGGCAGGGTCTTGGGCCAGCGGACTTGATAATTCTCGCCTCGGTGCCTACTCTAACCAGGGATCACACTCGGCAACTCTGGGTATTAGCTTGCCTCATCTCCACAACGGCCCCCCACATTCGCCAGGGATGCCTGGTTTCACCTTGGAGATACCCATGAGGGACCATCTCACAGGGATAGCCAGGATGGGTTCCCCAGCGGTCTACAGCGCCACGATGCCTCGGCAGCAGTGCGCTTTAAAAAAAACACATACATACATACATATATCATGCCTCAGTTGGAAGCCAGTTCAGACTTATTAGAACTGGTGGTAATATTTTAATATTTTCCTGTGCCAGTAGCTAAGCTAGACACTGCATGTAATACTGCTGTGGCTAGTGCTGCAAGTATTCCCCTATTTGCCTCAAAACCACCACATTTTGGACCATGCTTTGACACAGGTTAGATCAGGACTTATCAGGTTTGTGACAAAATGAAATGAATTCTTGTAGGGGGTTGAGTTTCAGGAGGCATGTGGTTATCCAATTAAATAATATAGGCGAGAGGACAAAGCCCTAAGCAATCCAATATGCCACTGAGGGTTTAGAAGGAGAATAATTACCTACATGATAAAAGTGGGTTCTACCCAAAACAAAGAATTGAATCCATATCATGGCAGAGTCCTGTGTTGTGATCGCCTAGCCCAAATGATAAAGAAAAATAGATCAAATCTGCTAAATGTTCTGGATAAATCTAAAAGTTAAAGAAGTAGGCCCCCCATATACCTTAAAAAAAACAGCCTTTCTCACATCCATCACCACTGCTTGGGAGCTCCTTTTAAAAGCAATAGGCTAATGTTTATGAAATTTGCAACACGCACAGCTACTCAAAGAGTGTCCCGGCGCCAACCTGGTGAGGGAAAGTTGGAAAGGACCACTAGATAAAAAGAAATGTCTTTAGTCTCTTCCTGAAAATTTTGGGGTCCTGAATGCTGCGGAAGTCCAAGAGAAGCAGGTTCCAGGCTGAAGCCACCCTAAAAGCAAGAGAGCTCCCTCCAACTCTCTTAAGGCAAAATCACGGGATGTGGGCAAGAAGCTGCATCGCTGAGCACAGCTGTCTGGAAAGAACATAAAACCTGAAGCCCTTTCTCAGGTAGGCAGGACTGTGTCCGTATACTGCTGATTGTGCCAGACAAGGAATTTACACTTAAGACTTTCTTTCACAGGTAGCCAGTGTAGATCGCACAAGTGTGGCCTCACGCTGGTCTTTATAGGGATATTAAGAAGAATACTGGCAGCGGCACTATTGACTACCTGCAGTCTGTTCAAGAGATCAACCCGGCAGGCCCACATACATGGCATTAGCATAGTCAATGTGTGATGATATTGTAGTGACCTGGGACAGGGCACTAGGACCCTGCAGTGGACCATAGGGACCCCCAGGGTAACTGGACACCATATCCGGTCAAGGGTGTGGGGAGGGGACAGTAGAGGGGACAAGGGAGCGTGGGCAGACGTGGTCACAAGCAGCTCTGTGAAGAAATACAATACTGAAAGGATATAACCCCTACCTGTGTCCTGTATCCTTGTGGGATTGTGGGGACACGACAACTGGCGATCGAAGGTGGGATTCACCAAGAAAAACAAAAGGAAGCCGAATCGTCGTCCTCCCTGACTTGAAGCAGGCGTGACGAACCAGGAGCCCACCCTGGTCCGCCATACGACTGGAGGACAATTGCGGCGATCATCGCACCGATCCCCGATCCGAAAGCAAGAAGCCCACCCTGGTCTGAGGAAGCAGTCAAGCGTACAGCGACACGGGAGCCCACCCAGGCCGCAGAAAAATGAAGCGGTAAGAGCACTGAGGCAAACATAATCAATTAAATAATTTAGGCGCCCGCCCGTGAAGCGAAGAGTGAGAAGCGCCAGCACCGGAGCGTGCACAAACACAACTAAATTTAAAAAAAAGCGTGCGTGATTCAAAGGAAATCTCGCGAGAGCAGCGGCCATCTTTAAGGCATGCAAAACAGGCCAATAGGAACAAAGAGCAGCGCAGCGGCCATTTTGAAAGGTCAGGCATACTGGGAGAAGACAGAAACATCGTGAGAATACGGCGGCCATTTTGAAGTCAGGCATACGGGCCAATAGGAACAAAGAGCAGCACGGCGGCCATTTTGAAGTCAGGCAGCCATTGAAATCAATAGGAAAACTGAAAAAAGGCATAAAAGAAGAGAAAAACTGCAAAACAAAGCAGGATAGAGTGGAAACAAACAGGAAAATAAAGAACTACCAAAAAATAAATAAATAATTAAATAGAAATAAATAAATAAAAGGACAGGGGAGAAGGACCAGAGAAGGAAAATGAGCGACAATGAGGAGAAGACGAGCACACAAGCCATATTCCACAGGCCTCTACCGTTCAGCCTATCGGAGCCACAAGCAGACATCCGGTGGGAAAGATGGATCAGGAAATTTGAGCGCTACATGAGCGCCACGGATGTCCCGGATAACAAGCAACTGCACCTGCTTCTGAATCTTGCAGGTGATGAAATAGAGGATTTATTGTTAACATTCCCTGCCGATCAAACGGCGGATTACAAGGGAGTGATAAAGTGTCTCACTCAGAAATTTGACCCCCAACGAAATGTTGATTTCGAGAGATACACATTCAACGCTGCATGCCAACAAGGATAAGAGAGTCTAGATGACTTTGCAACGAGGCTAAGAAAATTGGTCAGTTACTGCGAATTTGACAAATTGTACAATGAACAAGCAATAAGACTGCGCATCATCGAAGGTTGTCAATCAGTGGAGTTCAGAGCACGCATTCTGAAGGAACCAACGACATTGGAAAAGATACTGACGATGGCTCGCACGGAAGCAAGGGCCACAGAGCACGCCAAGCAGATGGAGCTAGGAAAAGAGAAGAGAGGAGCGGTAGCACATCGCGTCACTGGGAACTTCAAAAAGAAGGAATTCCAGGCGCAGACTGTACCAAAGAAGGGCGAACAAACATGCTACCGGTGCGGCCTCGAATTCCCACATGTCGGTGCCTGCCCAGCTATGGGTCAAAAGTGCAGGATGTGCAACAGGGAAAACATTTTTTCAAGCACGTGCATGACTAGACAATTCAGAAGTGAAAGAGGCAGAACAATGAGACCAAGGATGACCAGTAACAGGTACGCACGACACATGGAAACAGCAAATCGCAGCTCCTCCAATGAAGCAGAAGAAACGGCAGCTCCTGTGTCGGAAGCAAGACTATATCTCATGTCAGATGCACCAAGAGAAGGGAAAGAAACAGAACACATTCATCTTGTGGAAAAACATCAAATAAAGAAGACAGCCACAGTGGACATCGGCGTAGGGAGCCACCAAGCTAAGTTTGTACTTGATAGTGGAGCAACATGCAACATCATGTGCATGTCAGAATACCAGAAAATGAGAGTGAAACCACAACTGTCACCGTCAACAGTGGATGTGTTCACTTGGGGTTCCAAACGGCCAGTCGAAAACATGGGAAAATTCACGGAGATTTTAATGTACAAAGACAGATTCTACAAAGAGGAAATACATGTGCTCAAAGGAGACATCCCAGCACCATGCCTGCTCATCAATGTGACGGCACAGGTGATGGGGCTACTAGCAATGACATACCACATGTCAGAAACGAAAAACATCCTACAAGAATACCCTGCCATACTGAAAGGTCTCGGTAAGCTGAAAGGGAAGCAAATAACGTTGCACATCAATGAAGCGAATAGCCGGTAGCTCAGCATCATAGAAGGGTACCAATACATCTCCAGCCACAAGTTGAAGATGAAATAACAAGCTTACTGGCACAAGACATAATTGAACCAGCGGATGGACCAACGCCGTGGGTGTCTCCGATCGTGGCAGTTCCCAAGAAAAGCACCTCAAAGATCCGCATCTGCATGGATATGAGGATCCCAAATACAGCAATCGCAAGGGAACGTCACCCGGGGCCACACCTGAATGACATGATAAGCTGCCTCACTGGAGCGTGCCGGTTCTCGGAGCTGGACTTGTGCAAAGGATACCATCAGCTAGAACTAGATCACCAGTCCAGATACATCACAACATTCTCCACACATCTGGGTCTGTTCAGATATAAAAGGCTAAGCTTCGGAATCTCGTCGGCAGCGGAAATATTCCAGGAAACAATACGGCACGTGATAAGGCCAGTGCGGAACAGCCTCAATTACAGTGATGACATTTTGGTATTTGGAAAAACAGACAAAGAGCATGATGCAGCATTGCGTCAAGTGTGCACACAACTGGAGCAAGCAGGCCTAACATTAAATGGAGAGAAATGTGAGCTGGGGAGAGGGAAACTAGTGTTCTTTGGGCACATTTTCTCCAAACAAGGGATGAGGCTAGATCCCAGCAAAGTTGAAACACTGAAGAACGCAACTCCTCCGACGGATGTTGCGGAAGTAAGATCAGTCCTGGGCCTCGCTAGCTACTGAGCGCGGTACATACAGGATTTTGCCACAGTGAGCACACCACTAAGAGAACTGACTAAACAAGGGCAGAAGTTCATCTGGTCCCAGGAATGTCACAAGGCATTCAAAGAAATAAGACAAGCAGTGATGACGGTGGAACATCTGGCCTACTTTGACCCGCTACTAAGCACTGAACTGACTGTCGATGCCAGCCCAGTAGGACTAGGAGCAATTCTAGCGCAGCATTTGCCAGGGAGAGACTCCCAGAGGAAAATTGTTGCGTATGCAAGCAAAAGCTTAACAGACGTTGAAAAAGCATACTCGCAACCAGAGAAGGAGAGTTTACTAGTGGTATGGGCATGTGAACACTACCACATGTTCATTTACGGAAAATCATTCACAATAATAACTGATCATCAGGCACTAGTGACGATTTACGGCAGCCCATCAGCTAAAATGGCACCCCTGATTGAACGCTGGGGCATAAGACTGGTGGATTATGATTTCACGATTGTGCACAAGCCAGGGAAAGAACACAATCCGGCAGACTACATGTCGAGACACCCATTGCCCCAGGTCCATGAGACGACATCAATGGCAGAAGAATACCTCAACTTCATACTGAAACAAAACACCCCAGCACCAATAACACTGCTAGAGCTAGCAAAGGAGAGCAAGGGCGATGCCACGCTGCAAACAGCAATGGACATAACGAGAAAGCAGAGATGGAATCACGTCAACAACAAGTGCACCTGGGGAACAGGAGTATGCAAAGAAGAAGTGCTGGCTCTCAAGAAGATCCATGAGGAACTGTCTGACACAGACACAGGGATAATGATGAGAGGGACGAGAATCGTGATACCAAGCTTACCATGATTGCCACGGACCGACACAATGTGACGAGTTCATGAGAAGTAGGTGTCAATGATGTAGTTCCTATGGGCCATTCCTGCCGCAGCTGCAGTGGGATGTGGCCGACCTGCCCCATCACCATTATCATTGTTCAATACCTCTGGTACTGTGATCCATGGGGCCCTGGTGCGAACACAGATGTTGTGCAACACACAACATGCAACGATCATCTTGCACACTACGTCCGGACTGTACAGGAGCTTCCCACCTGTGCCATCCAGGCACCTGAAACGTGACTTCAAAATGACAAATGTGCGTTCAACGATGCCCCTGGTGCGTATGTGGGCTGCATTGTACTGCCTCTGGGCGGGTGTGTTCGGGTCTCGGAGGGGTGTCATCATCCAAGAGCAGAGTGCTATCCTTGATCACCTGTGACAGTGCAGGGAGAAAAGAGTCAATACTTGGTTCGGCAGGATGTGGTGGCAATCCCACCAACTCAGTGACACCTGTGCTGGCTGTGTGTGGGGTGAGTGTATGCCAGCCCTCAGGGAGTAGCCCCAGATGACCATGGAGTGGCGTAGTCATGTCTGGTAGGTGGTCGTGCAGTCTGACATGTTGAATTTGGCTTGGGACGTGTGCATCCCCACTGATGTGCTTTGTGCGTTCTTGGCTGTGGGATGTGTGGTGTGTTGATTTGGTACTTACCAACAAGCAGTCCAGTTCCATATGTGCCATCCTGGAAGCGCTGGTTGATGATGAACTGTCGGAAGATGAAGGAATCGTGCACACTGCCTGGGTAGTTTGCGACGACATTGGTGAAGAGTCCTCAGTGGTCCACTATTACCTGCACATTGATGGAATGCGTGTGCTTTCTGTTGTGGTAGGGGTGTGCAGTATCCGCAGGGGGCACAAGTGGAACATGTGTGCAGTCAAATGCCCCCAACATGGCCGGGAATCCGGCTATGGCGTAGAAGCCTTGCTTTATCTCCAGCTGTTCCTGCGCAGTGTTGGGGAAGTGAAGGTACTGAGGTATGAAGCTGAGGATGGCATCCAGGACAGATGTGATGAACTTTGATAGACTCCTCTGACTCTGGCAGTTTTTGGTTGGAAGGTACCAGAGGCCAACAGGTGCAGCACAGCCAGCAGCGTCGTCTGTGGTGGGATGTTGGTCCTCCGCTGTGTTGGGACCGTCAGCCTGTGGGCGATGTGTGTCATGATGCGGAGAATGGTTGTCCTTTTGAGCCTGTAGTGGGCAATGACTTCCGCGGGTCTGTGAGTGGTGCGTTTTCGGTAGGTCCGCTGTCTTACTCTACGCTGCCTCTGTGGTGGTCTGTGGTGGTCTGGGGGGTGTAGGTCCGGGTCCTGTGGGTGGTGGCGGTCCAGGGGGTGGTGGCGGTAGATGTTGTGGTCCTGTTGGGGCTCCAAGCTGCATGATGAGTAGCTCCATGGCATCGTTTGTTCTTCGGGTATGGCTGTGTGCGGGGCTCCGTTGCCTACTGCAGGTAGGTGTCTGTCTTTTCACCTGCTTGAGGCAAGTGTTAAATACATGCGGCCACCGTGGCTTATCGCCAGTTTTTGGTTCGCTTCGCAGTTCTAGCAGTTCATTGTAAAAGTGGTGTTGTTGTTTTTTCGTGTGTTTTTGCACGGGTACACCTACTCTGCATCTCATTAGAGTTAGTTGGTGGTGTCCGCCGTGGTGTTAGATTTTGGGGCAGTTATCGCGGGCATACTGGCAATGTCTGTGGTTTGTACCTGCATGTGAATGGCGTGTTAAATTTGTCTCCACTTTTGTTGCGTTAAGGTGGAGATAAATCGAAGATAAGTCCTTGTGAATATGCCCCTAAATGTTTTTACACAATATTTATTTAGGAATGTTAAATACTTCAAAGTATTCAGTCAGATACTATCTTGCCAATCTCAGGAGAGTGGTGTAGAGTACGTTTGCGAGGCACTGGATGGTGAGGTGAAGGATAGTTTGGTTAACACCTGTGGGGGCTGTGTGATCCAATTGTGGGAGAGAATATTGTAAGCTCCTGTTTTCCAGAGCTCTGCCAACACCTGTTGGAGTGTGAGTTCTCTGACCCCAAGGAGCTCACCATGGAGGCAGACCTTTTTGTGGATTCCAGATGGTCTGAAGAGGCATTGGGGAGTGACCCTAAGAGGAGTGGCTCAGGTATCTTCCAGCACAGAGTGGTGGGAGAGGCCCAGAGTAGACCAGCTAGGTCCTGGTGTAGTGGGAGGGTTGTAGGGCCACACGTCTGGTCTCCAAGGAGAAGGATCGAGACTGGGATGTGTCCCGAAGGGCCCCAACCTCATCCTCAGGACCTGGATGGTTCCTTAAGGGAACACCAGGTAGGGAGCCTAGGCTGTCCTAGTAGTCCTAATGTCAGGTGAACTGGGAGTGTCTGTAACCAGACCTCCATCCGTTCTCTGTTCTGGCAGTACCACCCCTAAGTGGAGATGCAGAAGTCCAGATTGAGGGGTAAGAGGGGGAGAGAGTCCCCAGTGGAAGAACCAATGGGTCAGGGGCCAGCCAGGAGGACTGAGCCCCATAGGAGTGACCATGGCGACACCACTTTAGTCCTGGGAGATCTTCGTGCACTGTCAGATGGATAGGGGTCGGGAGATCTGGGCCAGGAAGACTGTCACACAACACATGAGTTATGTGTTACCCTCGGGGGGCCATGTAAGTCCTGGTGCGCAAGGCAGATTCTTACACAACTCTAGAGGAGTGTGTTTCCCTTGGGGGGGTTGGTGTACTCACCCAGAAGACCTGGGTTGCCAGGCACATGTCCATCCTAAGGATACAGACTCTGGGTTGGAGGGCCAGGTTCGGGGTGTCATCCCTGACCTGAAGGAAGGGGCAACTGCTAACAGTGCCCTTACCAGTTTGTCTTCTGGGGGAACGTCTCCAGGTGGGAGGGTGCAGGACCTCAGTAAGGGGGGCAGGAGAGCGCAGCCTCGCCCCTGACCTCTGGCCAGTCTAAAGATACAGACCCTAGGCTGGGATCCCAGTTGCAGGACAGAACCCCTGAACTGGTGGGCGAATTGTGCAGGACACCTGCCACAGGTGCCCTGACAATTCGGGAAGGGGGTACTGCTCCAGGGTGGAGGGTACAGAGCCCCGAGGATGAGGAGGACTGGGTGTGGGAAAGCCCACCCCAGTCTCCTGTCCAGCCGGTGGGTACAGGCCTGGGGCTGGTGGGTCAGTGTCAGGATGTCCTACCTCACCTGACAGGAGGGAGAGTGGACAATGGGTGCCAGGCACCTGGAGCTTCTGCCCCCACTCTCTGAATCCACGGAGGTTTGAGAGCCCTGAGAGACATAAGGCCTGGGTCTCATCACTGACAACTGTCAGTGGCCACTGTGGCTTGCTGTCCTGGTGGACAGAGTTGCCCCTGAGCGGGGGACATAAGTCACACCCTGGGGGTGGACTGGGCCACACCACTGTATTGGCCATTTGGGTACTGTCTGACTGTTGGGACACACCTGGGAGCAAGCTAAGGTTAGGTGCTGCACAGGTGGTGTCCACAGGTGAGGAGAAGGGTTCCCCATGGGTTAGCTTAGTGGGCCCTGAGAGTATGGACAGAGGGATCCAAATGGGTTCAGATTGGCGTAGAACTGGAGTATGCCCCTGCAGTTGCGGGCCAGGGTCCATGTTCTAGCGCCCAAAGCAGGGAAGTCCATCAAGGTAGTGATTGGTCTACCCTGCGTTTTGGCTGAAAGGGGGTGGTGTTGGACTTGGCCCTTTTTGCAGGGTCATCCCTGAACTTTTTGTCTTCCTCCTGTATTTTTTCTGACCTGTTGTTGGTGGTTTTATGACTCTGGGCACTTTACTACTGCTGATCAGTGCTAAAGAAAGTGCATATGCTCTCTATTATAAATTGATGAAATGGATTAGTGACTCAATGATTGGCTTATTTGATTTACTTGTCGGACCCTAGTACAGTGCACCATGTGTGCCCAGAGCCTGTAAATCAAATGCTGCTGGTGGGTGTGCAGCACTGGTTGTGCCACCCACAAACGCAGCTTGTAAAATGTGGCTCAGGCCCGCCATTGCAGAGCCTGTGTGCAGCCTGGGACTGCCATGTCGACTTGGCAAGTGCACTCACTTGCCAGTCCCTAAAACTTCCCTTTTCTACATGTTAGTCACCCCTAAGGTAGGCCCAAGGTACCCCAATGGGCAGGGTGCATTGTATGTAAAAGGTAAGACATGCCCTGATGTGTGTGGTATGTCCTTATAGTGAATGACAGTCAATTTTGGTTTTCACTATTGCAAGGCTACCTGCTCCCTTAGGCCAGAATGGGCAGTTTGATTACAACATCTTATAATCCTAACTGACCCAGGGAACAAGGTAGAAATTCGAATTTAGTATGCCTGAACTCAGAATGATAAAATACACCTTTTATTAAACTTGGTTTTAACATTCTGTGTTTGAAAATACCACGTTTAGAAAGTAGGTATTTTCTTACCTAACCATCCAGCCTGCCTCTGCTAGGTTGTGTATTACATGTCTGGTTTGTGAGTGTCAGGGGCTGGGGTGGCTCCAGGAGACGGGGTGAGTCAGCACTAGGCTGAATAGACCTATATGCATTGGGAGTGGTGGGAGGAGTAGACCCAGACCCCAGAACTTTAGATCACTTCTGGAAAACCAAGAGGAACCTTTCCCAAGGAGACGAAACCAGAGAAGCTGAAGGAGGATTACTGCCGCCGTGCTGTTTGCTGTCTGGGGTTGGTCTGCAGTAGTTGTTTGCTGCCAAGAAAACGAGAAGAAGGACTTTGCTGTTTTGCTTTGTCACCTGCTTGAAGAAAAAGATCTCCAAGGGCTTGAAACTGAGCTTGCCTCCTGTTCTGAAGTCTCAGGAACACAAAGACTTCACCCCTTCTGTTTGCCTGCATCTAAAACTTGCTGTTTTTTCTGCAACAGAAAGAAATTGCAACATCGACGCCGGCGAGCTACACCGTAATCTACACCGAAGCCGTGAGCGCTGCTCCAACTCGCAACGTAGACCTGATGCTGGCCGCCGTGCCACATCGACGCCGGTGGGCGACGCTGTAACTTGCCCGAAGTCGTGAGCATTGCTCCAACTTGCGACGTGGTCTCCGATGCCTGCTGCTGGGCCGCATCGACTCCGAAGCCGACATCATCGCGGAGCCGATCCTCGACGTGGATGACCAAGAATCTATCGACATTGTGATCGTAAGGAACCGTGGTTTTGGCGCCAATGTGAGGTGACCTTCCCGATGCAGTAAGGAACCGTCGTCTCACCTCCCCTGCGCTGCAGTAAGTAACAGAGTCTACAGCTCCCCTGGGGTCGTAAGGAACCAATGCCGCACAGCGCCAACGAAGCCACGCCTCCCCAACGCCATGAGCTGTCTTTGTTTTTCATCGCTTTTCCAAGGTACTGTTCTCTGTGGGTCTGTTTGACTCCGACGCCGCGCACCTCACGGTCGGCGTCGTACTGTGGGATTTCTTTTGTCACGACATCGTAATAACTCCAGGTGGAGTTATTTGTTGCTAAAGACTGCATTTAAGGAAATAACCTATCTTTAAGCATATCTTGAGTACTGTATTGTGAATTTTTGTTGTTTGGTCTTCTTGTGTTAAGTCTAGTGAAAGATTACTTATTTTTCTAAACTGGTGTGGTGTCCATTTGTAGTGTTTTCACTGTATTACTGTATGTGTTCACAAATGCTTTACACACTGCCTCTGAGATAAGCCTGTCTGCTCGAGCCAATTTACCAAGGGGGTGAGCAGGGGTTGTTCTGGAGTGTATCCCCCTTTCCCTGACTAGAAGCAAGGGTACCTATTTGGACAAAGGTGTATACCATTGCCAACTAGAGACCCCCAAATCTAACAGTGATGCTCCCAGCATTATCGCTATTCACACAGGCCAATATTATCTCTCTCTCCTTAATGCCCTCATTCACAGCAGCAACAAGGATAGAATATTAACATTTAGAACACTTTAAACATTTTGGAACATGCATTAATTACAGAACACTTGAAGCCATCTTCCTTCTTTTGTTGCTGTTCATGCACAGATAAGTACTATGCCTGAGGGTTGATGATTTATATATGGACCAGAACATTTAGAATGCAATTATGAGCTGTTTACGAGACAAAATGCAACTGAAGTTATATAAAATAAGGAATAATTCATTTATCAAGCAGTAATTATTTTAATTTGCATTATTTTAAATATGGTAGAGATCATTTGTTAGATCATGTATAATAAGGAGCTTAAGCAATTTGCTTGTTGTGAACATTTAAACTTGGTTAGTCTGTTTTCATTCCATGCTTGCTCTCCGCTCCAGTTTTACATCTAATAAGAAACTGAGATGTTCTTAGAGCACACGCAAAAGTGCTGATATCATCATGGCCACAACACAGTAGGATTACATATTTTTTGTTTATGTTATTTGGCATAGCCTTTACAATATGGCCCCTTATAGTGTCCCTTATAGTGCAAGCATATTATTTACAAAGATGGATGCTTAATAAGAGCATGTGAATCGAGCTGACACATTTTGCACCATGTTAGTTTAGTTTGACAGTTGGCTTAGTGATAGAAATGATTATTTTGTAAATATGAGATACAATCAGTGGCCAAATGGTATAAATAAACTGGATCTGTCCATTGATTGGAAGGGGTCTTCACACCAGAGCAATTGCCAAAGGTAACACCAGATTGCTGAGCACCTTGCTCTCAGTTGGAGAGTTGATTCCAGAAGCCATGGTGAAGACTCTCACCTAGCGTGCATACCCTGCTTTTGGCCAGAGCTATGATAAGGAATAGCAGCCACTAGCAATTCAAATGTATGCTGTGCAATCTATCCTATGAGACCTACAAGGCAGGTTTTGTTATTTAATGCTGTAACTGAGGTTCAGCATCGCATTTAGGAATAGCATTAAGGTGTTAAGATATCAGGAACTTGCTGACAATGTTAGAAACATTTATTTTGTTTTTGCTGACTATTATATGCCTAACTGCTTTTATTTTCACCTACTATATTGTTACTGTACACATATTATGTACTAGAGTAAGGGTTTTAAAATAGGCATTTTAGACTTTTACATTTAGACTTTGTGTCTCTGTTTCTTAGAGCTATCCTTAAGTGCAACAATCATACAACAAAGATTGTTTGGATTGCCACTGTGTCCCTGAACTTATTTAGACGTACTGATAGTAACTTGAAAACACTGCCTGGAGGAAAAACTCAGCAGGTTAGTGTCAGGACTGCGGTCCAATTGGCTTTCAATTAATTTTCTGATGCATTGAACTATTCCCTGAGATGGTTCGAAATACAACCCCTGCAGCATATTAAGATTGTGTATAATAAGTAGATTTAGTAGATTTAGCAATTTTAAAAACTTTTGATTAAATTAGCACAAGATATTTTGCATCGGATGACCAGTGTGATAGTAATTGGAGAGATTCCTAGTCTGTAATGTTATCATGCACTTACCTAGTGTTGATGTTTGAAAACTGTTGCTTGGGGCAGCTGGCACACTGTTCTCATGACAGTGGAGTTGAAATTGACAGCTTAGGAGCACACAAGACATCTTTAACTAGATGTACATGCATGTACACATTAAAGGTCTTTAGTGCATTTGACCTTGATGGGCCTCCAGACATACATGTTTTTACGTATGTACGGTGGCCAACTTGGAAATTTAGGATGATTACATCAACCATAGGCAAGTTGAGATGGCCATATTTTGGGATACTCTGAGAGGAATATTCATTTTATTGCTATCACAGGTTTGGGAGATGGTTCGGTTGTAATTTGGCAGCATAGGGTTTTGGGTGTATGGAAATTTAGTTAAAAGGAGAAGAATAATTAATTTGATAAATAGCCTGGGGAGGTAAATAATATTTTGATATTTCATGGAATGACAGAAATATAAGAGGAACAGAGGATGGGATGATAGGACATAGGCTCTGTGGATAAAGCATTCACTAGCCTAGCTGACCAATTGGGTAGGCGAGTAGATGAGTATTTTGAGAAATTACTGTCAATAAAAGAGAAGGTTGGTGATTTAATGGCAGATAAGGAATAATTTTGGTCAGTGAGTGGGCCAAAGGGTCAGATGAATGCAAGGGCATCTGAATGAAATACAATTTCACACAAATGGAACATTTATATAAAAGTCAGTCTAGGGGACTGGAATAAGAGCGAACATATCGCTCCTAAGGATAATAATTTAGCATCAGCTCAGAAAGAGTCATCAGAGAAGGCTATAAAGCCCAAAACAAGTGGATATAAAGCACTAGTTTTTGGTGAAAGCTCAAACAACAGAGATGCGGAGATGAGATGTTAATCATAGTTAGATGATTCAGTGAAAGATGTTGAGAAACCTAAAAAGCATAGGTTAAACAAAGATTGTATTGTCCAAGATGAGAAAGAGTTATTTGATCCATTTTGGGATTATATCTCTTACTGTTAACATTGTTAGTGAAGCCTCTCCTATTACTACAGTGGGCTCCAGTTTTACATTTGGCCTAGTATATCGAGAACTAGGTTTATAGAGAAATGCCAAAAGAGGTGAATATCTCTTTAAGTTCAGTATTTCCTAGACCAACTTTAACCAACAAAGTGGCTTATACACTGGAGTTAGATCCCACGATATTGGTGTTTTTTTATCGAAACTGGTCAGTGTCTGAAAAACAGTTTAGGTAAAGGGCTGAAAGAATGCAAGATTAGGCTCCTCAATTTAGTAGGAACTTTGACTAAAATGTTTGTTTATGTTCAAGGATGCATACTAGAATAACACAGGCATCAGGGTGAAGAAAAGTGACCAACGGGTGCAGAGAGAAATATTTTCACTGAGAAATACTAATCTTACATTGTGTATTGAAAGAAGAAAAGTAATTCTAAAGAAAATAGGTTTTTAAACTAGCAGACTGACCTATTGAAGAGGAACAAGTATCCACAAAGGGTTTCCTGTTTGGACAGAAGTTTGTTAAGGATATGTCAAGAATCAATATGTGGGTACCTTCAATTTAGATATCAAGAGGGTTTTAGAAGGGCTGATTCCTTGTTCAAGGGCAAGGTATCACCCACACTTTCTCTACACAAGGATATATACCATTTGGAGGTACAAACCATAGGGTTTCTTCCCTCATCATCAAAGAAACAGATCTAGAAATTCCAGAGGAGACGTGATCAAGAGGAGTATCAGGTAGGAGTATCAGGTATGTTCCGGAAGAGGCCATTCATTTATCCCTATAAAACTTGGTGACAGACTTGCCCTGTTTATAAAGAGGTAGAAGGAAATAACAAAGGATCCTTGGGCTTTGGAGAGGGTACAGGGTTAGCAAATAGATTTAATGGGTCCACCATTTAGGTAGAAGAACCGCCTATAAGTTTCTCAAATCGGTAATGCAAAGTGGTGCTTCAGGAAGTCAAGCTGTTGCAAGAGAAATGAGCAATAGAATTGGCAATAGATGATTGAAAGTTTTTTTTTAGCAATATATTGTTGTAAAGCATAGCAGGGCCATCTGAGTCTCCATTTTAGTTTCACGTTTTAGCTTCACATCTCTTTCTAATGATGACTATTACATGTTTTACACTTGCACGATAATGTACTGAGAACCTATTATACATAAAGTTAATTTCTTAGTAAATATTAGTATCATGTTGTGCGTGCAGTTTGTACAAGGATAGGCACATAGAACTTGATGGCCTTGTATTTGGTATTCCGTTTGGAGACACCTTTAAGGCTCCAGATAAACCATCGCATCAGCTCCGGACTTATGACATAGTGCGAATGGAACAGTGCTTTTATTATATAAACAGCCTCTGTTATGCATTCAGGAAAGGAGAACTTCTGCTGGGATTGTCCTGGAAAGCCTTGCACTGTGACTGAGATTCAGCCCTGCTGACTCTAACCTCTTTCCTGCAAAGGATGATGGTCTGCTCCACATCAGATTAGCTTCCTGGAACATCATACCCAGGTATGGGTGTTGGGCAGTCTCAATGGACCTGTTAGAGGGTACTCCCTCTATGGTCTTGATAGTATAGGTAGTATTAGATATGATTATAGTCACATATAATGCTATAATGGTTGAACTGTTTATCTTTTTCAGCATTCTTATAATGCTGGTTACAATTTTTTATATCTTCTGCCTAATAATTGCAGCTCACCCTTTCTATCGAAGAATACAACCATTACAATAAACATTTAAAAATCCATATTTGTATCTTTCTTGTGTTTGCCTTGGGCATGCAAAAGTAACAGTGAAAGGGTGGATCTGTTTACACAATTTCTTTGGGGAATAAAGAGGGGTCGTATTCGAGATTGAAGATACCATCTGGCACCCTGGTAAGGTTTAAGGGTTCAGATGGGGCACTGTGAGTTAGCTAGGCATTAGGCCAACATTTCCTGATGATATGTGAGACCGAGTCCCCAATGCTGTAGTTGATCTTGTCCAGATACACAGTCCTACTTAATTCAAAGGAACCGTATAACAATATTCTTAGTACAGAAAAAGGACAAGGGTATGAGACCAGTGATAAATCGTTGAGATTTGAACAATGGTTGACACAGCTAAATTTAAAGGATCCTAATTTAACAGTGCCCGTTTGCCAAGAACATCGGAATAACTAAGGTTTCATTGAGAAGTAAAGATTAGGAGATTCAAATGTCTTTCATTTGGGCTAACATCATTTCTGCTGTGTTTCAAAAAGGTGCTGAGAGCAGTGATGGTATATTTGAGAACATGCAGTGTAATCAAAATTGTGCACCTAGATGATGCTTTGATTCTGGCTCTGACCTGGCAGTTATAAATAAGGAACTTGTGGTTCGAATCATGGAGGATTTGGGCTTTATCATGAACAGGCTTAAGTTGAGTTTACTTCCAAGTCAAGAAACAACATTTTTAGATTTCCTGTTAGAAACTTGGATTATGCATTGAAGTTGCTTATGAGCAAGACCACTAGCAGAATTAGCAAGGCAGTGTTGTCATTTTTGCCTGGGCAAAGAATATTAGGATTCAGACGCAGAATATGCCAGGGTTAAGCAATTTTGTCGCCGATTGGAATTCAAGAAATCTATGGGATTCAAGCAACTGGATGTTGAACAGGGAGATATTCAAGAGGCTGGAAATGAAATGAGGGTATTCTTAAAATAGATCTGTTTGTCCAGAAGGTGAATGCAGAGATTCCAGTGTTCTGCAGTTGCTGACCGGACCCAGAGGAAAAAGCAGTATATGCTTTTCTACAGAGGTGGAAGTCCATTTTAAGTAATTACACCATTTCCAATTTTTTCCGATGGATTTAATGAAGGTGAGATGAGAGAAAGTGAACATGTTAATGGTAACACCATTTGGGTAGACAGAACCATGGTTTCTAGATGTGATGGAGTTCTTAGTGGATGGCCTAGTACTACTGCCATGTTGTCCATAGCTGTTGCAGAATGCAGCAGGAGAAAGTCACACATTAGTTATGTTGCCAGTTACAATTTATGGCATGGATGTTTTCAGGGGAGTCTGGATTATCTTCAGAGGCTTCAGAGCTCATAAAGTGTTTTGGGCTCCAGGAACATTAAAGGCATATAGGTTGGTGTGAAGAAGATAGGCTTGTTGGTGTTCTGAAATAGATATTGATCCCATTTTAGAGCCTATTGTAAAGATAGTAAATTTCTCAATAGAAAATTAGGTGCATTATTTAGTACCGTTTATTTACACAAATAAACTATTTCCGCAGGGCAATTTTTTTGGTGGATGGGTTTCCTGATACATAGAATGTGTTGGTAAAAAGATTGATTAAGTGTATGCATTTAGACACTTCACCTGTGGCTAGTTATCAGTCAGCATGGAATGTGAATAAAGTTCTATGAGAGCTGCAAAGGTGTGGAGAGAATGAAAATGTAGGTTTGTGGTGTTCGTCATTACAATTAGCAATACTACTTTGTTTAGTTTTTTTTTATAGAACAGTATCATACAGTCAGTCTTTAGATGTCCCCCACAAGGAGTTCTCAACCTGAGTGAGTTTGTTTTCATATTAGGAAATGGACTGAGACAATGTCTAGGACTATTTTGAATCCAAAACTAGATGATCATGAGAATCTGAGTGTTTTTGAATGCCTGAGTCAATATGAGTCAATATGAGTCTAGATCTGAGATCTGGTGCAAAAGGGGGAATTACGGTTGATGTATTTTTAAAATCTTCGTCGTCTAGTATCTACAGCAACTTAGGCAGGGAGGATCAATGAGGTAATGAAGAAATCTGAAGTAGATTTGGGGCACATTCAGCATGGGGTTCTATGCCAGGAGAGTCAGTAATTTGAAATCCTAAAATCAGATGATTCAGTAGGTTATTCTACATTTATAATATTTTATTTTAAACCAATTGAGAGTGCTGTGGAAATGGTATGGCAAAGATTCAAACATGTATAACAATGCCTTCTGCTATAAAATGCATATTTTTGACAACCCTGGTGGGGAGATAATCATGTAGAATAATATTTTCCCTCTCTTCATATATTCCATCCTATGATTGAATATGTGTTTTAATGCAGGTCAGTTTTACAGAAGAGATTGTAGGATGTGAGGACGACAGTTGGTAGACAGTAGATAGTAATACAATACAGAAATGGAAACCTTTACTCACAGCAAGAAAAGAAGGAAGAAGGCTGTGGGCTCTCTGCATTTATGTATGTTTCAGAATGTCTATAGTGTTGTAAATGATAATACTCTATGCTTGTTGTTGCTGTTGAGGAGGGCAGAAAAGGAGAGTTGCATTAGAGTAGACTTTGTGTTTTTAATAAAATCATGATTTTCTTCCCACTAGGGATGTGCAAAATCAGTTTTGTTTTCAAACGATCATGTGAAACAAGATTGTTTTCTCCAAATCAAAAGTTCTGCACGCAGTTATAAACAACAAAATATTAAGGATAACAGAACCAAAAAGTAATGGTTTAGGGACTTATATCATCAAAAATAGCTGGATCAATCACTTTAAAGGCATTTACTCCTCTGATAACAACCGTAATGTGTACCTCGACACAGTCCACCCCCCTTTCCCTTAGACATCGGGTTTAACCTTGAAAAGGTAGCTGCTGTTAATTCCAATAGTCCATCCAGAAAAGCACCTAGACCAGACTGCACTGTGGGCATCCATTATTACTAGCACCCTGAATGTTGCAGCATAATGTAGGATTCCTGCATCTTGGAAGCAGGAAGTTATTGTTGTGATATTTTAAAAAAACAATAATTAGCACCACTGATGCTATCCACCTATTTAATTGTTGGATTCAGTGGTTAAAGTGGTCAGCAGTATAATCTTGCACAAGATATAGGCTTGGGTCCAACAGTTTGGTGTCCTCAGTAAGGTGCAATATGGCTAAGGAGAGGGTTTGGGATTTCACAAATAGTGCCTAAACCTCAGTCTATTTATCGTTAAATATACCACTGACAAAAACGGCTACCTCTACCTTGCCTTCATGGATTTGAGAAGTACTTTTGACCATGTGGCCTGCTCTAAATTTTGGCTCACCCTTACCCAGATGGACAAGGCACAAACATATGTGGATTTTCTACGAGCATTACATTGTGGGGTTCCAGCAATGGTCAGGTACAGGGGGAGTGTACAATGACCTTTGGCTTGTCCCATAATGTTTACCAGTGATGTGTTTTGGCACTGATCCTGTTTCTCCTATATAATAATGACTTAAATGAATTCTTTATTGGTAAAGACAAAGATCTACCAATTGTAAACTCCATTTGGGTGCCAGCTGTACTTTACGCAGATGATGCGTTTTTGCTTTCTCAAACACCTCATGGATTGTAGGTTATAGTTGAGAATTTTGTAACTTGGACCTAGACATGAACCCCCAGAGAAGTAAAGTTAGTCCTATTTCTTTTTTTGAATAACAATATCCCGGCACTCCAAAATTTACAGTTGCAATTTGTTTTGGTTATTGACCACAAGAGCATAGAACAGAATATTGTCAATGAGACTGCCTACAGAACAGATTAGGTCCTCACAGTGATATGTAGAAAAAATGGATAGTTTAATTGTGAATTTTTACAAAAATATGAAGGAGTCGCAATCATAAGAACACTTCAGAAGTAACTAGTACAATGGGTAACAGTCAATATTTCATAAGAAGAGACCATGCGGTCTCCAAATCTTAGTCCAGAAGGATAACAGCCGACACGTGTTTCGTCACGTATAGTGACTTCCTCAGGGCTTTTATTATGAGTTAGTGAGGATAATATGAGTAACAGTCGTTTGTTTAAACTTGTTCCCAAAGATATTTCCAAAACTCCAAACAAGAATAAAGGAGATTCCTTATAGTTGTTTATAGGTATTATCTGTTTCCTAAAGAATGGTTCTGGTGTGTGTACACCTTGTCTTGAAGATTATAGAGTCTCCATCAGTTGTAACTAAGGTAGAAGAATTATAGACCAAACTGTGATGTGCTATGGTCAGAGTACTTAGTTATGTTGTCTTTTCAAATAAGTGGACGTTGTCACATTCCTCTTTTGATTATATAGTAATTGGTTACTTCATATGGTAATTGACTCCGCCATGCTAAGTGGGGTCAGACAACTGGCTATGGTGAGCCCGCGCAATCTGTTCAATGCGACCGAAAAGACATCTCCCGTGTCTATTTCACAACGAAAGACCCTTATATTCTGTTCTATGCTCTTGTGGTCAATAACCAAAACAAATTGCAACTGTAAATTTTGGAGTGCCGGGATATTGTTATTCAAATATTGCTTAGCACGGGGAGTGTTTCCATGACCCATGCATTTTTAGCACCCAGGTAGTAGGGTACTTTTTTATCCCGAGTGGCACCACTAATTGAATTTGCTATGTGATCTAAATTTTTTGTTCTGACAAATACTACTGCATACCCAACTCGATAATAATAATCTTTTTTGATGTGCGCTCTCATATGCATTACTACCTCCGATCTTTCCTTAGTCCTATTTCTATAAAGGGCAATAACATTACTAGGGTTAAAGAATACTCCTATCTTAGGGTGACTTTGATTACTGCAACTGTTTTTTTGCCTTGTCTCTCCAACTGCTGCCTCTGCTTTAATCCTGATATTGGGTCACTGTTTGATGTATCATCCACGGGAGGTAGCAAACCAAAACAGTCCCTTCTGGAGATATATAAGCTGTAATGTTAGCCTGTGTTAACATATGGGGTTGGAGAATGTGCTCAGCTTCAGAGGGAGGAGAACCATTTTTGTGGATACCTTTTAGGTTTAGGTCTAGGTAGCCCTCATTATTTTTTGCACAAAAAGTTGGGCCTGGCCTGGCCTACATTACTAATTTTGTGGGGCTTGCCCAATTCCTCCTTTATCTCTCAATATGGAACAATCAGAAAGCAACATTTAAACAATGTAGTTACAGCTGATTGTCTGGCATGCGATTTTGGTCTTAGGATCAAGTAGCTGAACTATATAAAGAAAACAGTGAAAGCTCTAGGAATACTGGATATATTTCCTCACCTCTTGCCTTTTCAAGAGGGGTGGCCAGAAAGGTTAAGGAACGCTATCTGAGGTAGAAGTTGCTGGTAGGGAAGAAAGGGAGATTATGAAGCCAAACCTGAGCGAGCTGGTCTCGATTAAATCCATTATAGGCAATGAGCCATATCTTTCTTACGTAAATAATGTGTAGGAAAGGGTACCTCTAACTAAACTTCAAATGGTGACTATCAGATGTTTTCCTGCAGACCAATTTGATTTTAAGTCTATCTTACTCTGTCCATGCAATGAATCTTACCCCCAAATCATGGTTCATATTCTATTTTTTTGTAAATGTTACTAATTGATTAGACTTCATATTTAGTACTGATTCTTAAAACGTGTGGATTTATCAACAAAAGCCTGCACTTTATATTCTCTATATGTTGTCTGATTATTCCATATGTTATTCTGTGGGAGCTTTTTACAAAAATGTCTTATGTTTCCTCCTTTCTAGGTTCAAATAATTATTAGCTTTTGTTACAAATGGGGTCTCTAGTTGGCAGTGGTATGCACCACGTAAGGACCCACACTCTTTTCAGGGTAAGTGTAGTACAGACTAGGTTTACCTGAACTCACCCTCTAGCAGCTTGGCTCAGAGCAGTCAGACTAAACTAAACAGACAATGTGTAAAGTATTTGTGCACACACAGTAACACAGTGAAATCACCACAAAAGTACTCCACACTAGTTTAGAAAAATAGCCACTATTTATCTGAGTAAAACAAGAACAAAACAACAAAACTCCCACATACAAAGGTCAAGATATTAATTTTATAATATTAAATGCAGTTATAGAACTTAGAAACACAATAGCACCATTGGGGGCTATCATGACATGGTTGACGGTGTTGAATCCACAAGTGCGACCAACGATGATGGAGCATGGGCTGGTTACAGAGTTGTACAGACCTCGGTTAGAGTACCTTGGAAACGTTGACAAACAAAGACGTTGCGAGGTGCCAGGGAGGTGAGGTATCACTGAGGCAAAGTGGCATCGATTCCTTACTGCTTTGCAGGTCATTGGAACCTCGGTGCTTGGTATGGTGCATTGCACAGTGGAGGAGAGCTGTCACTGAAGCAAGTGAGGCGTCAGTTCCTGGAGGTGGTGCAGATTCATTGAACCGCTGACACCCGGGGACATTGCAGGACACAGGGGAGGTGATGTGGCATTGGCGGTGAGGCATCAGTTCCGCTGGTGGTGCAGGGTCAATGATGTGTCGAGGGTCAAGCCACAAGGTGTTGAATTTGCAGTGTCGATGTCACATCAAGGGGCACAGGTGCTGCAGCGGAGTCGAGCGTCACAAACTTCTGAACTTCGGTGACATGGTGCTCAAGACTCATGCTGTGGTGGCTCTTCAGAGGCACTGCTGTGGCAGCGGGCCTGCATTGCAAGTTGTAGTTGTTATGCTGAGTGCTAAGCACTGCAAACTCTCTTCCAAGGGACCACAAACTCGATGTGGCATCACTTGGTAGAGTAAGGCTCACAGCAGAGGAGCCCAAGTACTGCATGTGAAGGCTTTGATGACCCTGAGACTTCCAACAGGAGGCCAGCTCAACACAGCCCTTGTAGAACGTTTGGATGCAGGATGCAGAGAGCAACGTCCAGTCCTCTCACCCCAGGCAAGAAGCAGCAGACAGCCGGCTAACACAGCAAAGCAAGGAGCAAAGTGAGATTCCCTCCTGGCAGTACAACAGCTCTTCTTCCTGGCAGATTGTTCTCAGGCCAGAAGTGTTTTGAGTATACGGTGTCATTGGTCCAGTACTGATACCCATTTTAGCATTTGATGTAAGGAGACTTCAAAGAAAGGTTCCTGGCCCTGGCTCTAGACACACTACAGGGGAGAATGCAGCTCTTTGTGTTGGGACAGCACAGCCTTATTCAGAGGCAAGTGTCAATTCCTTCAACCACTCTAGCTCAGGAAGACCCATCAGCCTGGTGATGGGCCATCAGGATATGCAGGGCACATCTCAGCTTCCTTTCTGTGTGACTGTCTAGAGAGAATTCACAAAGCTCAACTTTCATCCAACCCAGACGGGTATTCTAGGGGCAGGCAGAGGCACAGAAAGGTTAAAGTATGAAAATGGCACCTTTCTAAAAGTGTCATTTTCAGAAGTGCAGTTTAAACACAAACGTCACTAAAATATGTTTTTCTAGATTGCCAGTCCAGAGATACCAAAGTCCAATTTTCTATTGGCTCCCAATTGAAAGATACAGTTTTAAAGTGGTACAAGGCATCTCCAATGTTAACCTATAAGAGAGATAGACTTATTTAGCAGTTGTTCAGTACCAGGACATGTAAAACGTAAACACACATGTCCCAACTTTTAATTACACTGCACCCTGCTCATGGGGCTGCCTAGGGCCTACCTTAGTGGTCCCTTATATGTAATAAAAGGGAAGGTTTGGGCCTGGCAATTAGGTGAACCTGCCAGGTCAACATGGCAGTTGAAAACTGCACACACAGGCTCTAAGGTGGCAGCCTGAGACATGTTTGAAGGGCTACTCATGTGGGTGGCATACTCAGAGCTGCAGGCCCACTACTAGCTTTTGATTTACAAGCCCTGGGCACATTTAGTGCACTGTACTAGGAACTTATCAGTAAATCAAATATGTCAATGATGGAGAAAACAAATGACATTACATTTTAGACACAAAACACATACACGTTAGCACTGGTCAGCAGTGGTAAAGTGGCCAGAGTCCTAAAACCAGCAAAAATAAAGTTCAGCACACAGTCAAAAACAGGAGGTCAGAAGCAAAAAGACAGGGGAAAGCACGCCAAAAGGTTCTAGGTCTAGCAACTTTCTTAGAGGTACTTTTTAATTTGCATATGTTTTTGATTTTCTGTTGTCTTTTAAATATTTTCTTATCTTGTGCATATGAGGAAGCCTGTTGAATTACAAAGTATATATATATAATACTTTATTGTTTGATTACTTAAAACCATTACACTTATTTGTTTCAAATTAAAAACTCATAAGATTCTTATATACAAAGAACAAAGCTTTAAAAGACTCAGGTTAATACTGGGACTATCTAAAAATAGGGGCATGTCATTAAAATACCCTAACATTAATTAATTACCCGTGGCAATCAAAGTCTGGGGTGTCGGGTCTCCCCCTCTTTTTTTTTTTTAAATTTATTTATTTTATATATACAAATCACCAGAAATTATATTTTCATAAAACCATCTGAAGACCTGTAAACTATTAATATTAAGCAAAAAGGCAATGTTCCAATCAAACGTTATGAGCAGTCAAGGATTCATTGGTTGAGCCTTGAGGGGGGTTGCAACGCTGCTGGATTGAGGAAGATTTGCGGCACTGATATCTCCCAACATTTTTGACGCTTTGTTAACAAATTTGGTGATCCAAAAGTTTAGCTTCGTATTGTGTGGGTTCAGGGCGGCGATTATGGCTTGGCGACATGATCGTACTCCGAGCCTATTTCATACTTCCCGCAATAAAGACCGTCTGTCAGTAATAGTAATAATAATCCACATTTGTAAAGCGCAAACAATCACCCGTAAGGGTCTCTAGGCGCTGGGGGCCGTCAGGAAGATTAAGCAAGTTATTGCCCAATGTCACATGGTGCTGGGTTAATCTGCCGCCGGCGATCGAACCGTGATCCCCAGATTCCGGAGTCAGTCGCCCTGGCCGCGGCGCCACACCTCTTCAGTGAGCATAGCGGGGCATACACAAACTATGTGCTCCATAGCTTCAGAGGGATAACCACACTTCCTGCATTTAATACTAGTGCCGGAGCGGCGCCATTCGGGTAGGTTCTTTAAGAAAGTCCATTCTCCCATCCTGGGGGCGATAAACTTTAGTTTCCAATAAAGTGCAAACGTGCTTGTTAAATAAGATGATTCAACCCCCGTTTTAAAATCAAAAATTACTGCCCAGGCATGTTTCCTTCTTGACAGTGTTGCAAAGTGAACGATCTCTTGAAATGGTTGAGATTCAATTACGTTCTTAAGTAATTGTCTTGGGTTTTAATGGATTTCATATTATGTTAACTATTTTATGATTATATGCTTATAAACCAAAAAATATTACATTGTATTGAACACTTTTAAACAAACTACAACTTTTGCATAAAGCCCTTGTTTTGCAGTTGGTATGATGACAATTTCTCTAAATGAGCTAACATTTGGACCCAGAACAGATAGGTTTGTCCCTGCATAACTTGCTTTCAAATAAGATAAGGCTGACATTCTGGATATATATCATGTAATACAACAACATGTGATCACTATTGATTAATGAACAGGAACGCGAAGTATCAAAAAATTCTTTATTTCAATTCCAGATGTTTTTTTAATTTGGTTCAAGCGCGTTTTTGTTACAAATGTGTACACATAGAGAGGTAAGAACCCAAATCTATCCCTTTGCGACTTATGCATATTCTGATTCCACAGAGAGGTAATACATGTTTTATTATAATGTAGGATTCTGCCATCATCTTGTTGTCCTGATGAAGACCCTTCAATTAATTTACGATCTGGGGTCAATGCGCTGACATATTACATTTACTGCCTGGACATTGTGTAATTTCAAAGGATTTACCATCATTTTGGTCAGTGGTTGCAAATGAACTGTTTGTGCAGCCAATAACTTGTTTCTTCTTTGCTATTGTTCAGCTATGCACTTCTAAACTTTTCCCACTGTTCACTTGCGCTGTACAGTCACAGGGAGCACCTACTTGTTTGATTTTGATTCAAGTTCATTGAAGAATATCTATACCAGATTATCCTATTTTAAAATGATTATTCATATATGTTTTTCTTTTTTGAGGGGTGTGGCACAGCGAGGTTTCTCCCTAAGTAACTAAACCATTTTCCTAAATAAATCCAAGTGAACTACTGTTATTAATTGCTGCAACCCAGCCAAGCTTCCCAGGAATACCGGACTGGCCCTTGTTTCTCTCTTTTCCGACATTATGAAGCAGCATATTATTGAAAGATCACATGTAGGGGCAATAGATGAGGTGTTGCAGGTTAAAGAAGTCTAGAACATTTATCAACAAATAAAAACTAAAGCACACCACTTGAAAAACGTTTGTAATATTGTCCAGCTGGGCGTGTCTTTTGCAGGCTCTGATGAAACTACACTTTTCATTCGACCCCATATTTTAAGTATAGACATATAAAAGGAGACCGCATAAAGAATTAAAAGAAATGAACATCTAAAACGGCTCCCTTCAACGTAATAAAGCAATGAGTGAATTGAAGACATTATGTAGATGGGAAAAGAGGAAGTGTTCTAGCTACCATCAATTCCAGAAAAATAAAAAAAATGGCGTGAGAGAAAGACAGCTCATGCTCTCAGCTGTATGCTGGTGCACCTCTATGATTGACTGGCCGCTCGCAGTAGCTCTACCAAGTGTGCTCTGGGGAGGAATTCCGTGTTATTTTGACATTTCCCTAATTGAAGGAACTCTGGTGGAGTCTTCAAGCCCGTGTGCTCCATTCCTGGCTTTGCTGTGCTGTTCTGATTAGCGGGAGCGGGACTGCGAGGCCCAGAGGTGCTTGCGCCAGGACATCACACGCACCTGGTGCCTCTTCCCGCCCCCTTCCTCCTCCTATTTAGTCCAGCACCCTTGCGCGTACGTGGGACGCGCGCGGACTGCAGCGCGGGCGAAGCCCGGGACAAGAGCGGGACAGTCTTAGACAGTCCTAGACTGGCCGGGACTGGACTGGGCCCGCCACTCTGCCCGCACAATTATCAAAGCTAGTCGGCTGAAGTAAGACTATACCACCTATTTTATCAAAGTAGTTTTCATGTGATTGTAGTTAGCGCGCACTTATCCTGTTGTTATTTGTTTGTGTCGTATAGCAGTGTTTACTACCAACAGAAAACATGCCTAAGAAAATCGTCTCTGGAGCTTTAGATACGTTTAACACCATAGATAACTATCTGGTTCAGGTGGTAAATAAAATAAACAGTGACAGAAGGCAATCGCTAGGTTTGAGTCAATTCCCTGACCTTCACTTAGCAAGCCCCTCCACTAGTGCGCAAATGACCGACACATTATCGCAAGACCCCAGCACGAATATCCCTGACACTTACCCCCTTGACGTCGGAAATCATGATCAAAGCATAGAACTGTTGGTTGACCTAGAGACAAACGCAGAGTCTGACCCCGAGTCTCAGGCGGAACTCATAGCAGAGGAATCCTCACCCTCTGTGCCTGTGACTAGGGCGGTGAGAACCTGCAGAAAAAGTCAGCCTAGACGCGGGGGACCACGGTCAGGGAGGAAAAGGGCCGCTTCCCCACCAAAGTCTAAGGAAAAAAAACAAGAGCATGAGGGAGATAACCTTAGACAAATTATAGATGATGATCTATTTAACAGGATAGCGGATATGATAGATCTAAAGATAAAGACTATCATTAAGCTACTGATTGGAAAAATCGATAAGCTTACCGCAGAGGTGAAAAGGTCGGGAGGGCTGCAACGTAAGCTAGTAGAAGAAACAGAGAATGTAGTAACCATTGTCACTAAACCAGTAGACACTGTGTTGGGAAATAAGGGGGGTGATATAGTAGCAGATGAAGGCTTATCAGAGACCATTCCGCCTGGTCAGGCACCACCAGCTGTACCTAGTCAGGAATCCGCAAGAGAGTCCCCTATACCCCCATCTACCGCACCAACACCGCCATCCCTAGGGGATAACCCCACACAATTTATAGTGGAAGCCTCACCATTGGTACTGGTACTAGCGAATGTACCCATCTTACCCCCTGGCCAGACAGAATCTATTTCATCCCTGACAAGCAAGGCGTTACACTGGCTGTCAAGCAACATGCAGATGGCACATTATGGGAAAGAGCAGTTGGCAGGGGAAATTGTAATGGCGAGGAGGATGACATGGATTGGGAACAGGGAAAAAAAGTTCAAGGGGGACTGTGTAGTGTTAAATTTCTCAAACGCAGACGTGCTCCCAAATGTCCTGTCAAATATATTTCCCCCCCAACGAAGAAGTGGAACCATAATCCCTCTCACCCTAAAATTTTTCTATAGTGAGCAGCAAAACGCGATCCATCCAAATATTCCAAGACCAGGGTGGGTCACAAGAAGTAACAGATGGGGTGGGGGTTTTGGACCCATACATAATGACCATGGTATTGGCCCAGCAAATAGATTCGCTGCAGGGCCAGGTGATCATCAGAATGTGTTATTTTCTAAGACCCCTAGATCAAACTGGAATATAATGAATAGGTGGGGGGCAGGTGTCCCGGTAAATGACCGAAATGACCCCGGGATCTGTGGAAATGGGTTTGGTGCTTGGCCGGTTGATGAGCAGTTTTGGATGCGTCCCAATACCCCATTACCAAGGTGGAATGTAGCAACAAATGGATGGGGATTGGAGGCCCCACCTTATGATTGGGGGTTTGGTACAGTGAATAGGTATGGGGTTTTGGCAAACTTAAATGATTGCGATTGACGTATGGGGGGTCCAAATACGTTAAAAAATGGATCAAGGGTCCCATGCATAATAAGCCACACCAAAGATAGGGGCAGAGGTCTTATAGATGGTATAAACATGTTTGAGACAATTAATCTGGAAGGCCGCAAAGCGCAAGTTGCTCCAGAAAGAGAAACTGCTCCTGACCAAATAGTGGGTGTGATCGTTGGTAGCTCCCTTAAGGAGAACGAGAATGTTATTGTTAATGATAATGATATGTCGCATGATCAGTTAAATGCAGTAGAGAGAGTGGGCAATTTATCGGCTAACGGAAGCCCCCACCTACGAGCAGAAGATGGGGTCCCCTTGACCGATTTTGTGGCGAAGAGAACTGTAGAAACATGCAAGATACTATGTTGGAATGTAGCGGGACTTAATTCCAAACGTAATGATAAGGAGTGGTCAAGCTTTGTCGTAAGACATAACATTATTGCCCTCCAGGAAACCTGGGATACAACTGCTAACTTTTGGTGGGATGGGTTCACTAGCTTCGCCAAGGCAGCTATTCCTAGCCGCAGCGGCAGAGCTAAGGGAGGCCTGTTATTGTTATTCTCTCTAGAATTGAAGGGCTCCTTAAAACAGATTAGCACTGACTCGCACAACATACTTATCGTAGAAAGAGAGATTAACCCCACTAGGAGGTCCTTATACATCAATTTTTATAACTCAGGGAATAGGGACAACAGCGGTAGCAATATCGCCACTTTAGACGCTATATTAAAGTCAGGCAGCCAGATTACTCAGCTTGACACAGAGTATATCCTATTAGGCGATTTTAACATTCACCCCTGCACGTTAGCATGCAGTTTAAGTAACAAGGAATGGGGTGATGGTCCCGAGGGACCTCACTTTGAACATACCACAGAGGGAGAGGAGCTAGAGGACTTCCTGGCAAATTTCAACTTGTACGAACCAGAGGGGGGCCCAAGAATAGCTACCTTCACTGGCACCAATCCCGGAACCATAATTGATTATATTTTCACCACACAAGGTATTCTAAACCAGGTGCTTTCCTACTGCACTGTGTTATCTCACCACAGTGATCATAACCATGTCTTACTTGAAGTGGCTTGGGGAGATTACATGGGGCCAAATCCGGGGAAAGTGAGGTCGGACCATACCTTGCATACCTCTGATCAGGGTAGGAGAGTTAAGTGGGCTAAGGTGGTCCCAGAAAACTTCTATGCTGAGGTTTTCCCGAAAATTAAGGAACAGGTTGAGGTTTGCCAGAACCCTCGTGCCCCGGGTTGTGAAACTATAGGGGCCTTTGAGTCGATCTGTGGGCAGGTGTCACATGATCTCCTGGCTAAATCAAAGAAAGGAGAACCGAATAAGAAGCGCTGGTTCGACACCGCATGTTCAAAAGCACACAGGTCTCTGATGGTAGCTTTGAAAAAAATACCTAGGGTAAGGGGCGAGATTGTTAGATTGAGGAAAACCTATAAGTCAGCTATAAAAATTAGACAAGAAAGCATCAAACGGGAAGCCTGGGAAAATCTTCTATCCGTGGCTGTCCTGAAGGACAGTCGGAAATTTTGGGAAATATTTAAACAACCATTCTTTTCCGACCAAAATAATGAGGCCATGGACTGTGTCATCCCAGATGACAAGTGGTTGAATCATTTTAAAAATGTGTATGGGGATAATGATCAGGCAACCCAGGATGTGTCGTTGGCCACTTTAGACGCCACTCCTATTCATTTCTATAGTATAGAAGTGGAGAAAGCTATCTTGGCCACAACCAAGCATAAGGCCCCGGGCCCCGACGGGGTGCCAGCCGATTTTTTCATACATGCCCCAAAGTTGTGGGCAGAGGTATTGGCCAATGTCTTTACCGCCGTTAATAGCAACCCTACACCATCTTCCTGGGACATTTCCACCATCGTCCCCATCTTTAAAAAGGGCCAACGGGACGATCCTGGGTGTTATAGGCCCATATCCCTCTTGGACTCGTCGGTGAAGATCTTAGGCAGAGTCCCTTTGTCCAGGCTGAGGGATAATGTCGAGAGTTGGGGAGGGTTGTCAGAGATCCAGTATGGGTTTAGAGAGAGAAAAGGCACAATCGAACAATGCTCCAACTTACACCTGCTCATATCAAAGTATACGGTGGCCAAGGAGGGGTCCTTGTTTCTAGCATTCATGGACCTCTCCTCGGCCTTCGATTTGGTGAACAGGGCTAAGTTATGGATGACCTTGCTGAAAATGGGGATCGACGAGGCATTGGTAAGATTTATGGCTTCCCTACACCAGGAGCTTTTCTCGGCCGTACGAGTCACAAATGAGGGTAGGTGCACGTCCCTTTTCAAATCCCTGAGGGGGGTAAGGCAGGGCTGCATATTGGCCCCTCTGCTCTTCACAATTTATATTAACGGTCTGGGTGCACATTTGGAGGAGAAGGAAGTCGACGTTCCGCGTGCGGGAGCAGTTAAGATCCCAGCGCTCCTGTACGCGGACGACGCCGTGTTAATTGCGCGCACGGGTGTCGGCCTTCAACGCCTCTTAAATGCCTTTGGCACATTCATGGAACAGCTGGATTTAAAAATAAATGCTAGTAAATCGCATACCATGGTGGTGGGCCGAGAAAGTAGTAAGAGGAGAACAATAACCTTTACGTGTAGAGGGGATATGGTTTCTAGAGTTTACACTTTTCCCTACTTGGGGGTACTTTTTGACCAGAGAGGAACTTGGGGTCCTCAAGTGAGGGCGAAGAGGTTGGCGGGTATTAGATCATCGTCTGCCCTCATGGGCTTTGCGGGCAGGTTAGGTGCCAGGCCCATGGAAGCGTTGTTAAAAATTTACAAGAGTAAACCTGTCGCCGTTGCGTTATATGGTTCACCAATTTGGGGCTATGTAAACGTGGAACCAATCCAGAGAGCAGAGAACAGATTCATACGGACACTCCTCTCTGTGCCGCAGTCAACACCAACTTACTCAATACACTTGGAGGTGGGCCTAGATTTCCTTACTGATGGGTTGAATATGGCTCCCCTGATCTTTTGGTTAAAGACGTGGCTTAATGAAGACCTCCCACTGAACCATAAGATCATGTCCGACGTCTTGTCCCTAGACCATTGTAAAAAGATCCCCTGGCTGGCCTATCTGTTGAAGGTATTCTCAGATTTGGGACGACCAGAGCTCTTTACTTCCCCCCAAGATATCAAGGTCCAAGACATCGATCTTGTCAAAAAGCATTTTATGGGGAGGGCAAGAGCACTTCGTGAAGAAAGGGAATTAGTGAAACCATCAGTAAGGGGCCATTACTTACTTGTTAATTCATTTTCTTTAGCACCGTATCTTGGTTTCGTTACAATTTCATTCCATAGGTTTCTTTTAACCAAGTTCAGGTTTAATTTGTTACATTTTTATTTAGGCACTTTTAAAACATGGGAAAACCCGGAAATAGCCTCACCCTGCAGTTGCGATCATTTCTCACCCCAAGACACCATGCATTTTGTTATGTTTTGTGGGTTTTATTTAGAGCCAAGGAAAAAATATCTGGTATCAGCTTTGAAGGAGGCGGGCTTCACACAAGTGAGACCGGCTCTGCTCTTCTTGCAATCATTGCCCAACATACATATTACCTTTTGTATAGCCAATTTCTTGGTGGCTGCAGTAAGGATGAAAAAACATACCCATTAGATCCATCGTTATTCCTTTTTAACTTTTGTATGCCTAGATTTGTTTTAATGTAAATTATTTTATTGTCATATTTTAACACACATGAAATATCCCTAACTCTTTGTATGAAATGTTTTTAATCTCTTTGTATGACTTTAATTGAGTCGAATAAAGATATTTTGACTGACTGGCAATGGAGTGCTGAGGCTATAAGTGGTTGTTTAAATCGGCTGCTGGAAGGAAGCGACATATGTAGGCGAGCAGTGGAGGTAAAACCAGTGTTGACAGTGCAATTCCAGAGACAGACACTTTTGTACTAATCACCACTGCAAGTGTTATTGTAAACCTGCACAATACTGCTGTGGCTGAATGAAAATGTAAAAAACAATCCTACAAGGAATGGTTAATGGTTGATGACCAACTAAAAGAAGCTTCTTTGTTAAATGTGCGTACATGTTTAATGAACAGGCAAACAAATGGACGAGGGTGGAATAGATTTTTCCCTCCACATGCATTTTAAAGTAATATTAGACTGGCAGAGTCTATTAGTTCACGTGCCCCCAACACATTGAAAGTTACACTTTTATAATGATTTATTTACACATTTGCAAACTTCCATATTGAGTCGCCAGCAGACATTTTGCATGCCTATGGCATACTAAAGTGATTGAGTTCTCTCACTTCTGAGATACCAGCCTCGTCTTCGTGCCTAGCCACTGCAAAGTGAAATAGCTCTGTGTCTGAGCTCTACATGGATGTATATTTTCTCACGGTCCTATTTTGTTTGTTAAACAGAAGCTCCTGTTGCTTCTCCTATTTGAAGTTTCCTTTTCTGTCACCTGTGTCTGCTTCAACTGTCTACGCCAAGAATGATTCTAAATGTTGGGGACATTTGTGTAGTTAAATTAGATGCTCAATAGCTTGGTGCTGTGAAGCTCGATCTCTCTAAGTCGGATAGCTTTTTAATTTGAGCTTTTTGGCGGAATGAACATGTTTTAGACTTCAAGGGAGCTCGAAGCAATGAATTCCCACTACATGAATGGAAGGGAGAGCATTTCAAGGCAACTGATTGCTAAAGAAGGTTTCCAGTCTCAACACTCAAGGATGACAAGAAAACAAAGAAAAAGGTGTGTCAACCTTGCATGCCTTGCATGAAAGAACCAAATCATAGCTCTCCTCGCACTGAAACTTGTATGTCTTTGACAGTGACAGTCAGCCTAAACGTGATCAACCCATTACAGCACCCACACTCAGAATAAGTCGTTGACTTTTACTTCTGTGATCTATTTACACAAAATAAGGACCATTTTGATAAACTCACCAATGTTTCTTCACTAGGGATATATTAAACCACTGTGATTCAGCACTGCTTATTAATATCAGATATCAGACCAGGGATGCTCAACTAACCACCACAAGGATATGCCACACTCTTCTTGATACTCCCTGGTGGGAGCCAGCAGATAATCTCGAACATCGGATTCGTTGTGCAGGGACTATTTTTTACTCCGAACAGATTAAGCACTCTAGGGGAGGAGGTGAACTACGAAAATTATCACACAGTGCTATAAACGTATTCAGTACATAGTAACACCTTGACTGGTGAAACACATCAAATAATCTCAACGCCAAACATGCCCGATACAATGGTAAATGCTATTATGAAAGAAATTAAGGTGAAAATAACTTTGAATACACCCTTTGGTCTTTTCACATGTTTAGATATGAAAAGCAGAATTTATTCATATCTAGACGTGGCCCTGTGGGTGACTGAGCTAATATATAAAAATAGTTGTTTCTACATGGCACAAACACTTTTCATGTTATCATATTTCACTCCAGTGCTTTTAACATGCAGCTCAGCCACAGCACAATGCTTCTCCTTGAACCCATATATGTCTGTCATATATATATGGGGTAGTATAAATCAACACTGCAGCCCACCGATGACATGGTGCGATTTCTGTAGCAACTAATTATGGCTTTACTATAATGTTAAATGCACCAATTCGCTGAAACTAATGTTAAAGTAAGTTTTAGGAACAGAGAGCACACACTGTTGCACTGAATGCCAGTGTCACAATACACAGAGTCATGAATGATTCCAGCAAAAATAAAGTCCTAAAAAGGCAAAGGAGCCTGCGGGTGACCATTGATAAAAGACCAATTTACTTCACTCCCCATCAAAGAAAAAGGAACGCAAATCAGACACAAAATAGATGGTTAACAAAAGGAGCAGAACTATGTACTGTTCCTGCACGCTTGAGTCAGTAGGATGTGCTCCGGTGAATGTCCGGAAGCCTGCCAACTGTACAAAAATGGTAAACTATGAATAAAATGTAGCCAGGGTCAGCAGCAAAAACCTTTTTAGAACAAAACCATAAATAGGTTGTCCAGAATGTGTGGAAATGTGGATTTTCCTGATCAGTTATGTCCCCTATCTTGGACCCCAACGGTTTTATATGCATGTTACAAGTACATGTATGTTCCCTCCAGTTCCAGTTTCTAAGACGCAAACATATGTGTGTCTACTGTCAACATGTTCTCTGTCAGATCCGCCATCAATGGGCTGGATATTCGATTCCTTAGTATGAAAGGCCACCGACTTTATATGGCTAAGTTACTCCATTTTTACAGTTCAGGCGAGTAGGCCCGATTCTGTCCTCAAAGCCTTTCCCTGCTCTCTGTCTCTGACAGCTTCAGCTTGAGCTCGCATCTGTATCCATGAACTTTGTCCTACTCCCTGTGCAGCTAACGGTGCCTGCCTCGGCCAGTTTTCGCCTGTCTGCCAAGAAGTTGTATTTCACCTTCGAATTATCTATTTTGCTCTTCAGCCGATGCATTCCTGTCCAGTGATTTAGGTAAACATTTCCTTTAGCTCACAAGCAAAGGACTCAGCCTTTCCGTCCTCCTGCAAGTGATTCATAGCCCTGTTGCCATGGAAAGTTTTCTGCCCCTCGCATCTCATATAGACACTTAGACGCTTGTACACGCACACAGTCAGTATAGAATAGATTCTGTCCGAGAGTCCTTCCTTGTGGATAACATAGTTCTTTAAACATAGGATGTTAGATATGATTTGGGATTAGGATGACTTGACCCCAGACTTCTCGTCTCCACATGTAGAGCTAAATGTCAAGTCCCCTTCACCCCCTAGTTGCACGTCAATTACACGTCATGCTGCCGCGCGCGCATCTATGCCAAGTATTATCTTATAGATCCACCTATGTCTGATAATTCTAACCAATCATGTTTCTTTTATTCCTTATTACGCCTAGTTTCGATTATGTCACTGTCACGTCATTTTTCTTATCAAATGTTACGCCTTCTACATTCGTTTCATTGTAATGTACTTATTATAAAAATACATGTCTGTTAATAAATTATTGTACTTCACTTCCTGAACCTTCGTGGTGACGGAACCTGAGGGCCGCGACTCGAGTCGGCCATTTTGAATGGAATAAAGCCCATTAGAAACCTCTTATACCACGGATTCTGCCTCTTGTTATTTTGAGCTATTTTACTTTAATTTAAGATTCCGCATGAAATTCAGTCCGGTAATATTTATTTTATTTACCACATAATGGCGCCCGAACAGGGACACTTTCTCATCTCACGCGCCGGCGGTGCGTTGCAGGCCCGGTCTCCTGCCACAGCTGGACGGACCATAAACGCGTACCAGCAGGATTTCCTGTAAGCTCCCTCCGGTCAAGCGGGGGCGACTGAGGCTGCGATCAACCCAGACGAGGCGGTGAGAAGTGCGAAGTATCCCGACCAGAGCCTAGCTGAGAGAGCAAGATCCGAGGTATACAGAGGCCCACCAGGTTTTCCGAAATTCCGACGTCCAGAGGGTCCGATGTCCGCAGTTATCGAGTCCTGTCCATTCTCTGAGGCCTTCCGTTTCAAGGAGCTACTCGGTGAGTACCATCGCCGGGGAGGCGTGTTGACGCGCACATAGGTTGTGCCGGTCAAGACGGATTTGGGTACACAAATCCGGTCTGCACTGTTTAGCAGTGTATATGTACTGTTTAGCAGTATATCAAGTATTCCGAAGTATTCAGTTATTGTCAAGAATTCAGCGTGGTGATTAGTTAGGCAGACTGTCATCATTGTCGATCATTGTTATAAAGTTTAATGTTTAATGTTTAAAGTATTCAGAAAATGTCTTGCATATTGTGGTATGAATGACTGTTCATTGTTCACTGTTCATTATTGTGTTTCTCGTATTAAGTAAGTTCAAGAGTAAGTATCAGATCAGTTGTCAATATGCCGCTCTTCTCGAAGTTAAGACAGATTACTACTAGAAAAGGGGTGCTTGAAGAAGCAGTTCCTATTCCTCCTAGAGACACTCCAGGACATTTCATGTACCATAAACATGGCTTAGATGCCATATTGTTTCTTGATCTATGGGTAGATTATACCAAAGGATTACCGGAAAGTCAAAGATGGCCCATAGCGGGAACCTGGGATGCAGAGTGCATCATGAAAGTGGAGGAAGAGTTATGGAAAAGAAAGGTCAGACAGTCACAGAAAGACGCCGTTGAGTTATGGCGTAAAGAATCTCATAGACGAACAGAAAAAGCACGTAGACAAGAAGAGAGGAGTAAAGAAAGTTCAAATAAAGTTCAAGAAAATCTATTAATTGAGGAAGGTATCCGAGTGAAATCAGAACAAGTAAATAGACAAAGAAATGCTCTTATGAATGGTATGTATCCCCTTCTAGCCGAAGGACTACCTAAGGCTGTTACGGAGGTGCCAAAAGACTTGCCACCCCCGTTATTTCCAATTAAGGTACATCCAAAGGGGCATCCCAGAACCGCAGAAGATGTTTTCCTTTCCTCATATCTAGACGATGCAGCCCCCGAGTATGCTAACGCCACACCACATAGACCGTCTGGCGGAGGGGTTCAACGTCAGGATCAGGTATCTGTCCCCGTGCAACAGCAAGTCCCGATACAAGCATCGGCAAGCACATCTGTTTCCGCATCTGTCTCCGCAGTCGACTCTACAGGGGTATCGACACCCATAGTTGCTGTATCACGTTCGACGAACCCTTTCACACCCGACGCCCCAGATGGGGCCACGGGAGGTGCTAGCAGTACTTTCACGCCACCTAGAATAAATAAACTTGTTTTTCAAGAGTCAGCACATTCACGTACACCTAAGTTCGTAAATGAACGTACGCTTAAGGAACTCCTTGTAAATTGTAGATATGACCCCGTGGTTGGTAAAGAGGACGAAATGGTCCTGGCATCATTACGTATCAGACGAGCCGCAGAGTATTTAGCAAGGTTACCAGGGATGGCTACGCATCTAGATAACATATACCATTTTGTTCAAACAGGACGAGATCCAGGATGTATTAACAGAGCTATGGAATTCCAGAAAGTAGAGATACAAGGGGAACTGTTACGTTTCCTCATAAACTGTGTGATCAGAAATCAAGATCGTCCGGGGGTAGACCGGAATGCAATGCTTATTCTTACAAGATGGAGTCAGAATATATCAGAAGGGAGACACGATAAGCAAAATTGTATAATAGCCATGTGCCGAAAAATACGTAAAGAAATAGAGCGTATTCATGAAGAGAGATTGGGAACAGACGAGTTTGAGCAAGATGAAGTGTCCGAATCAGGGGACTCTGCAAGACAGTCAGAGACCATAGCCTATGTAGGCAGAGGAAGATCTTGTGAAAATACTAGATGTTTTTCTGATCCAATACACTCTGTATGTCCAAATAATAGCAGAACGTATCCGACGCCTGTAATAAATCTGAAGTCTCCTGAACATTCGTTTCAAGCCGCAGATAAAATACTACGAGAACGAAGAGGTTACCACCTCCTCGATTCCATGGATGAGCAAGAATTAGTCAGATCAGCCGTTCATTGGATTGTTAGTCCTGAAAAATACGGTGATGAGACCGTAGCACACACGTTTCTCAACCTCAGTACAGATGAACAACGTTTAGCTGGAATCTATATGATTCAGCAACTCCTCATATTATATAAGAGCCAACATGCTGATCCTGGTCCTTTACCTGATATATTAACGGAACTACTCACGTATAGATGGAGAGGTTCTAGTAACAAGCTAATTAAAGAGATATTAGTGTCACGTAAACAGTATGTCCTTTTTGTAAATCCAGATTCTCTCTCCCTGCCCCCCAGAGAAAGAGCACCGTACTACATGGATAGACAAAATCCTCTACGAGAAGTGCACCCAATAAAAGGCGAAGACAATGAGTTTCACCGTGTATTTGTTTACACACCCATATCAAAAATGGAATTATTAGAAATGAAGAAAGTAGTACCTAGTCATGACAAAGACCCAGCGGGTTTCCACCGAGAAATTAAAGACATGTTACTGATGGGAGAGTACACCTTTCCTGATATTATGACAATATTAAAGGTGCTTTTGCCTGCTGGCATATATGAAAAACTGAAAGAAAAAGAGTGGGAAGTGGGAGACCAAAAGATAGACTGGACAGCATTAGCAGAGGAAGAAAGGGGCCGAGCCGCAGGTTCAGGGCTCGGGGATAAAGTTAAACTGTTACCAGGTTTACTAGTACAGGTACTGCCACGTTTATTAACTACAAAAAAGGAAGATTGGGGTGCAATCACAGCCTGTAAACAAAAGCAAGATGAAGACACAAGTGATTATTATGCTCGATTTGAAAAATGTTTTGGTATAAATAGTGGTATAAAAGCAAGTAGTGACTCATATCCACATCTATTTGTGACAAAATTAGTGGAAAATGCATTGCCTCCAGTGAAGAATAGAATATTGAAATTCGAGAGTACCTGGCAAAGTAACACTCCGTCGCAAATGCTACAAATGTTACAGTATCATCACAATAGAATTAGGGATGAACAAGAACACGAGCATAGACGCATGAAGGATACAAAAATGAAAATGCTAGTTTCTCAGACAGTACCAGCAGATGGTCACAAAAAGGGTGTGACACATTCTGGTGATTCTGCAGTTCCTGTAAAAGGAACCTGCAATTACTGTAAACAACTAGGCCATTATGTACATGATTGTCAAGTCCTGAAACGAAATATAGCTACAGGTATTGCAAAAGAGAGACCACGATTAGTTAGACAAGATCAGAATGAAAAAGGAGCTATGCAGCATGGACAGTCCGTGCCAGTTCAGCAACAGTCTATGCCAGCCTCACAGCAACCCATACAGTTTGTGCCAGCTGCACCACCGTTGCCTGCTACTGCCACACAAACCACAACACAACAAATGTATCAGACTGCACAGTATGAATACCCTGAGTATCAGCGTTACGCATGAACCAGCCTAGAGAGGGAAGTTGACTTACCGCTTATCGAGATTCCGGTAGATCAAGAAGGACCTTATGTACATAGTGAATTATTAGGTCAAGATAGAAAATTCTTACTCGATACAGGGGCAAGTCGAACAACCATAAAACGTAGTGAAGTTCCAGGGGCACCCCTCTCAGGCTCTCAAAATGTTTCCCTTGGTTTTTCAGGAAAACCTATTGTTAATGAAGTATCACAGCCTCTACCACTTACGATAGGACCTTTGACACGAACTACAGACTTATTGCTTACCAAATCATGTCCGGAAAATTTGTTAGGCATAAAGACATTGAAAGCCCTAGGGGCTATTATTTGTTGTTCCCCGGAAGGAGTAAGGTTGTTTTTGCGTGATTTTAAAGGTCACTATGTGTCTAGAGACATGGATCCCCGACTACAGATTTTACCAGTACATCTATGGGCACAAGGCCCTACGGATGTTGGCTGCATGAACATTACACCCTATCGAGTTACATTGAAAGCAGGAGTGGTATTACCACGAATGCGACAATACAAGTTACCGCATGATGCTGTAGTGGCTTTGTTGAAAATCATTGATGAGCTAATTGCCCAGGGAGTAGTTGTAGAAACAGACTCCAATGTATGTAATTCACCGATAATTCCGATTCTTAAACGAACTGATCCTACTGCTCCCCCAGTGTACCGATTGGTTATTGATTTGCGTGAACTAAACAAGTGTATTGTACCACAATTCCCTGTGGTCCCTGATATATCATCATTGTTGACAGCAATTGATTCCGAAGCAACATTCTTTACTGTAATTGATCTCAAGAATGCCTTTTTCAGCGTCCCAATAGATCCGGAAAGCCAATACTTGTTCGGATTCAGTTTAAATGGGCGCAGCTTTAAATTCTCACGCGCTCCCCAAGGATTTACAGAAAGCCCCAGCATCTATAGCCAAGCACTGAAACGAGAACTTGACAGTATACACATGCCCGTTAACACCGCATTACTTCAATATGTCGATGATCTGCTGATCACCGCGAGAAGCGAGCCAGAATGTGAAAAAGCTTCTCTGACAGTTTTACATTTCCTAGCCGACAAGGGGCACAAGGTGTCCCCTTCTAAGCTGCAATTCTGTGTTCAGCGAGTTATTTATCTTGGTCACTCGCTGTCCAAGGAGGGAAGGCAGCTTACACCTGATCGCATTCAGTTAATTGCTAACATGTCAATACCCCAGACACAAAAGGAGGTGCGGGCTTTCATAGGCCTCACTTCATATTGTAGGCAGTGGATCCCTCAGTACGCATTTCTAGCAAAACCACTCATTCAGTTAACCACACAGGAGGCAGCCACATCGACTGTTCTCCCTTGGACTCAGGAACATACACAAGCTTTTGAAAGCCTAAAGGAAGCTCTATGTCAAGCACCTGTTTTAGCAACACCATGTTATAGCAAACCTTTTACACTCTTTGTTACAGAACGCGAAGGTACTGCCTTGTCAGTACTCACTCAGGATCAAGCAGGATCACGCAAGCCATGTGCTTATTTTTCCAGTACATTAGATCCCGTAGCTCAGGCTTTGCCTGCATGCCTGAAATCAGTGGCAGCGACAGCTTTAGCAATCAGACAAAGCGATGCCATAGTATTAGGACACCCATTGACAGTTCAAGTACCACATGCAGTAGAGGTTCTTGTGAACCGAACACAAACGCAACACTTGACCATAGCAAGACTTACCGGTTATGAACTGACATTGTTTCAACCACACATAGAGATCCGACGGTGTAATACATTGAATCCTGCTACACTATTACCTGTAATTGGAACAGACCCACTAGCTCATGATTGTGTTGAAATCATTGAAATAAAGACGAAACCTAGACAAGACTTGACAGACGTTCCATTGTTAGATCCAGACCTGACGTTGTATGTAGACGGATCATGCATGAGAACAAGTAAAGGAGATTTAGTGGCCGCGTACGCAGTCACCACAGACACTGAAGTTATTGAAACAAACTGTATAGATACTCTGTCAGCCCAAGCAGCAGAACTTATTGCTCTAACACAAGCCTGTATTCAAGCCACGGACAAGAAAGTCAACATATATACTGATTCACGTTATGCATTTGGAGTCGTACATGACTTCGGAGTGCTTTGGCGGGAGAGGGGTTATTTAACTTCTCATGGAACACACATTCAGCACGGGTCCCTCATTCATGCTCTGTTAGACGCGATTCATTTACCGACTGCAATATCGATTATGAAATGCAAAGCACACACGAAGGTTACTGATACCATTTCCCAAGGCAATGATTTAGCTGACAGAACAGCTAAACAGACTGCTCAGAATCGCACATTAGACATGACAAAGCCAATAGTTCAGACCCCAACACAGTGTATGACAATTAAGGATCCCACACTTGACGTAATTGACATACAGACACATGCCACAGCAGAAGAAATAAAGAAATGGACTGAACTAGGAGGGATCCAGACAGATCAAGGATGGATGACGAAGGAGAAATCTGTATGGTTCCTCCCCGATTCCATGGTTCAAGCCATTATAGCTACAGTTCACAGTCCAGCACATTTAGGAGAGAAGGCTATGCTAGACAGCATTCAGCACATTTGGTTCAACAAACATTTACGAGCAGCAGCTAAACAAAAAGTTCGTACCTGTATGATATGTTGTCAGTTTAATCCAGGAAAGAGTGTTCCCGTAGAGCAGGGTGGATTTCAGCCTCCTGACCATCCTTTTGAAGTCCTCCAGATGGATTATATTCAGATGAAACGTTGTCGAGGATTCAAATATGTCCTTGTAGTTGTCTGCGCTCTCTCCCGTTGGACAGAGGCGTATCCCGTATCAGATTACACTGCCCCGACTACTGCCAAGCAGCTAGTTCGAGAATTCTTCCCACGGTACGGTTTACCACGTGTTGTATATTCAGATAACGGTCAGCCTTTCTCATCCGAATTAATGAAACATGTCTCACTCTTGTTGGGATATCAGTGGAAATTCCACTGTGTCCGACACCCCGAGGCAGCAGGTCTCGTAGAAAGACATAACCAGACACTGAAAATCAGACTGTCCAAAATATGTAGAGAGAAAGGTGTCGACTGGATAGTAGCATTACCAGTTGCACTCTTTTACATGAGAATGGTAGCACACTCTAGAACAGGGCTATCCCCGTATGAGGTGATCTTTGGTAGACCGCCGAATATGTGGGGGACGCCTATACCACGTAAAATAACTGATGTTGACTGTAATATGCTGACAGATTACCTGGCTTCCTTGATGTCTGCACTACAATCTTCTCGTTCACAGGTAGCTGCAGCCTTTCCCGACAACACTGAGGCGAAACCCCATGACGTGGTCCCCGGGGACTTTGTCCTGGTTCGGAATTTTGATAGGAAAAGCCAATTGGATCCTAGGTGGAAGTTGCCTAAGCAGGTCCTGCTGACGACCAGAACAGCTGTGAAGATCGAAGGACGGAAAGGATGGGTGCATTCCACCCATATAAAAAAATTTCATGGACTACCTTCAGATATAGACACTGTGCCCTGCACTCCCTCACAGACTGATTCAAAACTTCCTTTTGTTGAACTGAATGACTCTCAGTGCTATAAACAGAAACTCAGGTCCAGATCTAAACTGTCGGACGATTTGATTGTTTAAGTCCTCTCCAAGGTGAAGCGGTTGAATCTGTCCCGACATGTACCCTTTAGGTCTGAATCATGTAGAGTCCAGAATCATAATGAAACGACATGCTTATTGTAAATTACTGCGTAACCACTGTATTGTGACATTATTAATTTTGTTTTTATTGAGTATTTTAGTAATTATTACGAGTATGATTTTGCACATATATCATCCTGTTTCTAAACGTGTTTTCAATATAACTGATAAACATTCTTTTAGTGACCTACCGCCACATGAATTATCCTATAGACTTGCGCTGCGCAATAACACATTCATTAGTATGTTACATCATTCCCATCAGACTAGTAATGCGACCAATTGTTGGGTGTGTGGCCGACTCCCTCCCTATCAGAATAACAAAGGAGTTCTGCCTTTCTTTCCACATCCGTTTACACGCAATGGCTCCTGTGGAGCATGGTTTAGTTTATTAAATTCCATAGACCCAGACACAGCAGTTTATCAACAACATTGGATATGGGGAAATCTGAATCTAGTTTTATTCAAAGTCTGTCACCCTAATAAGGAGGGTCACCCCAGTAGAACAGGAACTGATTTAGAAAATGAAGTGTATAGATTAGGTAATTTTACGCCTAATCTTATGATTTTGAATGTCAAATCCGAAGTTGAACTAATTCTGCCCACTATGTCAGTATTTCCAGTTAAGGGTGAATTATGTGTTAGAAAAGTTGGTTCCAAACACATGGGCCATAGCCAATGCGTTACTACAGTAGAATATAGTGATCAAGGCAAATCTTCATTTAGAGCTTTTCGCCATTCCTACTTCATATGTGGTCAGACTGCATATATGCGTCTGCCTCTAGATTGGGATGGTACCTGTTACATAGCATTCCTTTTGCCACCTGTTTTCCTAGCTCCCCCTGATTATTATCGAAATGTTCATTTAGTACACAATAGAGAGAAAAGAGATCTCCCAGTTGTCGATTATACTGAGACAGCATGGGACAAGTATGTAGATTTCAATAAAGGTATCTTTCCCTATATAGGTACTATATCAAATAGTAAGCTGATACGCAGACTCACCAAGACTCTTGAAGCTGTAGTAAACGAGACTATAGCCGCCCTAGGCAATCTGACAGAGGAACAATCAGTGATGAGAATTGTTGTTCTCCAGAATCGTCTTGTCCTTGACGTCATCCTGGCCGATAGGGGCGGAGCTTGTAGGGTCATCGGATCCAGCTGCTGTATATTCATACCAGAAAATTCGCCATCTGTATATAAAGCTATAACACGCCTTCATAAGATTGTAAGCCAGATACACGAGAATCCAGGCACTTGGACGTGGTCCGGGTGGTTTTGGAGTGTGATATCAGCCTGGGGATGGAGAGTTCTATCGTTCCTAGGTATTGGCCTTCTTATGCTCTTCAGTTGTTGTCTATGCCTGCAATGTGGACCAGCGATTTGTGGTCTGTGTGCCACATCGTGTATTCCACATCAAGGTTTTCGCTCAAGATCCCGGAAGAAGAAAGAAGAAGAAATGATGCTCCATGAGCAAATCAATGGAATGATGAAGATTGATGTCTCGTGAAGGGCAAGAAGGGGACAAGGAGGGAATGTGGAAATGTGGATTTTCCTGATCAGTTATGTCCCCTATCTTGGACCCCAACGGTTTTATATGCATGTTACAAGTACATGTATGTTCCCTCCAGTTCCAGTTTCTAAGACGCAAACATATGTGTGTCTACTGTCAACATGTTCTCTGTCAGATCCGCCATCAATGGGCTGGATATTCGATTCCTTAGTATGAAAGGCCACCGACTTTATATGGCTAAGTTACTCCATTTTTACAGTTCAGGCGAGTAGGCCCGATTCTGTCCTCAAAGCCTTTCCCTGCTCTCTGTCTCTGACAGCTTCAGCTTGAGCTCGCATCTGTATCCATGAACTTTGTCCTACTCCCTGTGCAGCTAACGGTGCCTGCCTCGGCCAGTTTTCGCCTGTCTGCCAAGAAGTTGTATTTCACCTTCGAATTATCTATTTTGCTCTTCAGCCGATGCATTCCTGTCCAGTGATTTAGGTAAACATTTCCTTTAGCTCACAAGCAAAGGACTCAGCCTTTCCGTCCTCCTGCAAGTGATTCATAGCCCTGTTGCCATGGAAAGTTTTCTGCCCCTCGCATCTCATATAGACACTTAGACGCTTGTACACGCACACAGTCAGTATAGAATAGATTCTGTCCGAGAGTCCTTCCTTGTGGATAACATAGTTCTTTAAACATAGGATGTTAGATATGATTTGGGATTAGGATGACTTGACCCCAGACTTCTCGTCTCCACATGTAGAGCTAAATGTCAAGTCCCCTTCACCCCCTAGTTGCACGTCAATTACACGTCATGCTGCCGCGCGCGCATCTATGCCAAGTATTATCTTATAGATCCACCTATGTCTGATAATTCTAACCAATCATGTTTCTTTTATTCCTTATTACGCCTAGTTTCGATTATGTCACTGTCACGTCATTTTTCTTATCAAATGTTACGCCTTCTACATTCGTTTCATTGTAATGTACTTATTATAAAAATACATGTCTGTTAATAAATTATTGTACTTCACTTCCTGAACCTTCGTGGTGACGGAACCTGAGGGCCGCGACTCGAGTCGGCCATTTTGAATGGAATAAAGCCCATTAGAAACCTCTTATACCACGGATTCTGCCTCTTGTTATTTTGAGCTATTTTACTTTAATTTAAGATTCCGCATGAAATTCAGTCCGGTAATATTTATTTTATTTACCACAAATGCACAGCAATGAAATGTTTAGTGAACTATGCTTGGTGTGCACACACTGATTGCACCAAATACTACACTGTTTTGTTTTTTAAATGTCTTCCTCAATCTAATTTACACAAAGACATGCCAACATATCTGGGAAAAAGCATGTAAATATAGCCTATGATTTTGAAAATCGCAGGATTGCCAGAACATCAGGCAGATCGCAATGGAGGACTGGCCAACTACAGGAAGCCAGTTAGGCCCGCGGAACAACATAGTACCCTAACTCCTGATTTGTGGAGCATTTTGGGGGACGTGTTGAAGATGTGCTGCGCACCATACCTATGCGCTGGTTCTGAGATGCGGTGAGGTTTCGATGCAAGGTCCTGAGTCGATGGTGAGGATCCTGTCAATGAGGGCTTACGATGCAAAGTCCAGTGTCAAGGATGTGTTGCACAGTCAGGACAATGCATTGGTTCCAAGTATCTATGAGGCTGCAATGCAGAGTGTGGCATAGTGATCGAGGCTGCCGTCGACCAGGGATGAGAGAGCCTGCACTGAGGATGTTTTGCACCACGGTGGTTCCGATGAGGCTATGGGTTACCATGTGGGTCTTTGCAACAGAGCTTACCCATGCAGCAGCAGCGATGCATCGGTTCTGCTCAGGGATGTGCCACATAGCAGAGGAGATGTGCGCATTTGACTGGATCCACAGAGGCTGTCAGAGAACCTTAGGCCCACTTTAAGGATCCAGGACTGGGATGGCACCACTTGACCGGATAGACTCATAATCCAGGTGCTAGGCTCAAGGTTGTTAAAGCCTTCTGTCACTGAGGCTCAAGTCAGGGGGCCAGCCAACCAGTGGCGTAACGAAAGTTTAAGGGGCCCCCCTGCAATGTACACAGAGGGGCCCCCATCCGGATTTAATACGGATCGCTCAGGCTTTATAATGGGCTGAGGGGGCCCTGGCAGCTCGGGCCCCCCCTAGCACCGAGGGGGATGCGGGGGCCTGTGTTACGTCCCTGCAGCCAACTAGTCCTTGGAGTCATTCTTGGGTGCTGGGTTCAACAGATGCAGGTCCAGTCCTTCCTATTCAGGAAAAATAGTTGCAGGAAACATCAGCACAGCAGGGCAGAAGTCCTTCAGAGAAGCACTCCAGCAGAGTGACAGTCCTTTCAGCAGAACAGCAGTCCTTCTTCCTGCCATAGTATTCATAGGTCCAGACGTGTATTGAAGAGGTGGTGTCTGAGGTCTAATATTTATACCTGGTGCCCTTCCTCTGGACGGTGGGAGAAGCCTCTAGAGGTTTCCCTTTGAAGTACCCAGACATCCTGCCTTCCAGTTCCTGGCTCTTTACTAACTATAGTTGTTTTTTTTTGCATGCCACGCCATTCCAGTTTAGACTCAGCTATATGCAAATCAGCCATGCCCCTGCTCCCCATGGGAACAGTCCAGCCCGCTCTGCCAGGCCAGGTCTTCCCTGGACCAGAAACAAGCATCCTGGGACCGGTTTCGGGATTTTACTCCTCATCAGCCAGGCTAGTTTGAATCTGGTGGCATAGCGATTAAGGGAACTACATCTGAGCATACCCTTCCCACTCAGGGCAGCAAATGCAAAAAGAACAGAAGATGGACGAAATGCTGAACCAATCAAACATTCACCCCCAGTCAAAGATCTGGGTTAAATCAAATGTTTGATTTACTCAGCATTCCATCCATCATGTGTTGCTGTAGCAACTTTCTAAGCATGGCATTTTCATAATTTTAATTTATAATTCAATTTTACCATAAGAGAGGATTTTTCATTACAATTACAAAGACACCAAACATGAACTGATTACCTGTTCCCATTTGGAAATTACAGCTTATTAAACATAATAATGTTACTCCAATGCTGCCTGAACGAGGAGGTTGGCCTTGCAGTAGTGAGAAATTTTTTTTCACTACCAGGACATGTACAACTTGAAATGGCATGTCCAACTTTTAAAATACATTGCACCCATATAGGACCTACCCTAGAGATGATTTATATGTATTAAAAGGGAAGATTTTGACATGGCAAAAGGTTTATGTTGCCTGATTGAAATGGCAGTTTAAAACTGCACACACAGGCTACAACGGCAGGCCTGAGGCATGTTTAAAGGGCTACTTAAGTGGGTGGCACAATAAGTGATCCTGACCCACTAGTAGCATTTGATTTCCAGGCCCTGAGTACATGTAGTTACACTTTACTAGGGACTTAATTATACATTTAAAATGCCAATTGTAGTTTTAAGGAGTAAGCACATGCACTTTACAATTGGTTGGCAGTGGTAAAGTCTGCAGAGTCCTAGGGCCAGCAAAAATGAGTTCAGCAAAAATGGAGGAGGAAGGAAAAGTGTTTAGGGGACGGTCACCCTAAGGCCGACAGGTCTAACAGAAAACAACAGTGCGATAGTGGTGTTGGACTTGGCCCTTTCAACAGGGTCAACTCAGATGTTTGTTTTCGTTTGATGACCCATTTTTGTTGACATTAGGACTCAGTTAGCCTTATCCCTGCAAACTAGTAGTAAAATGTTAGTGCTCTCTCCGTTAAACATTGTAAAATGTACCTCTCCTAATTGGCATATTCATTTACTTGTAAATCCCCGGTAAATAGTATTACACTTACCCAGGGCTTGTAAATTAAATGTTGCAAATGGGGGCTGGGGGGGGTGCTGCAACACTAATTGTGCCATCCCTAAAAGTAAAACTGTAAAACATGTCTCAGGTCTGCCACTGCAGTCTGTAGTGCAGTTGTAAATTGCCACTTAAACTTGACAAAGCAAACCTTTTGCCAGGCCTAAATCTTATTTTTCAATACTTTTATGTCACCCCTAGGAAGGTACTAAAGGCTAATAGGGCAGGGTGCATGGTTTTTAAAAGGTAGGACATGTGTGTTTAATTGTACATGTCCTAGCAGTAAAAATCTCCTACACTTGCTTTTCATTGTCTATCATATAACACTTAATAATTGAAAACTTCAGTTTGGGAACAGATAGGGATATGCCTCTTCCACTTTAAAATCCTCTTAAATGGTAAACTCGAATTTTAAGTTACTATTCTGAAAATGCCACTCTCAGAAAGTTGCCATTTTTCTGCCTTAATGAAATGTGTCTTTCTGCCAGTGTCCAGGTTAACATGATTGTCATAGTTCTCCTGTGGTGTGATGTGTATTCCTTCCAGACATGGAGACAAAAGGGCTTTGGGCTTGGGGCTAGGTGTTCCTCTCCTGAGCAAGATATCCATGGGGGTTGTACTCAGCCCTTACTGAGCTTCGAAGAGTAACCTCACTTAATAATTGAAAACTTCAGTTTGGGAACAGATCGGGATATTCCTCCTCCACTTTAAAATCCTCTTAAAAGGTAAAGTCGAATTTTAAGTTACTATTCTGAAAATGCCACTCTCAGAAAGTTGGCCTTTTTTCTGCCTTAATGAAATATGTCTTTCTGCCAGTGTCCAGGTTAACATGATTGTCATAGTTCTCCTGTGGTGTGATGTGTATTCCTTCCAGACATGGAGACAAAAGGGCTTTGGGCTTGGGGCTAGGTGTTCCTCTCCTGAGCAAGATATCCATGGGGGTTGTACTCAGCCCTTACTGAGCTTCGAAGAGTAACCTCACTTAATAATTGAAAACTTCAGTTTGGGAACAGATAGGGTTATGCCTCTTCCACTTTAAAATCCTCTTAAAAGGTAAAGTCGAATTTTAAGTTACTATTCTGAAAATGCCACTCTCAGAAAGTTGGCATTTTTCTGCCTTAATGAAATATGTCTTTCTGCCAGTGTCCAGGTTAACATGATTGTCATAGTTCTCCTGTGGTGTGATGTGTATTCCTTCCAGACTTGGGGACAAAAGGGCTTTGGGCTTGGGGCTAGGAGTTCCTCTCCTGAGCAAGATGTCCATGGGGGTTGTACTCAGCCCTCACTGAGCTTCGAGGAGTAGCCTCAGGGCTGTGTCTACTCCCTGTCTGACTTCTAGAGGCTGTCTGCCGTCCCACTGACAAGTGCAATCTAGGCATGCCTGCCTTTGTCCCCCAGACAGACTGTACTCAAACCCAGGAAAAAAAGATCAGACAAGAGGGCATACCAAACCTACAGGCTAGTATTGGGTATAGGAATAGTACACTCAGAACCTCTCATCAGACCTGTAGACGAATCAATAGAAAACTGTCCTGCTATCTGAAAAAGGAATAATGTACATTGTTTGGGTGCTGCATAAATTCTTTACACATTGCCTTTAGGTTAAACTTGACTGCTTTTGTGCCAAGCTATCAAAGCATTAAACTCAGGTTTACTTTGTGATTTTTGTGGTGTACCCTGACAAGGATTGTGTTTATTACTTGAGTGGGGCTCTCACCCCCTCAGCTAAAAACCCAATTTCTTACAGGTAGGCTCTTTCTTGGAGGTGGGAAATTATCATAAATTGAGTAGATGTAGAATAAACAGACAGAGCCCCCCTATAACTTGCATCTAGATAATGTACTGCAGTGTTCTTGCAGATTCTGGTTGCCCACGACCGGGGGGAGCCGCAAACAACCGCCCCCAGCATTTACAGTGGTGCAGACGTCGCCATCATTGTCACTTTCGCGCTCCAGGAGACGCAATAATTCCAGCGAGGGCTCCAGCAGCACGGGAGCCCGTTCTTGCAGATTCTGGATGCCTGCGACCGGGGGGAGCCGCAAACCACCTCCCCCAGCATCCACAGCGGCCCAGACACCGCCAACATCGTCACTTCCGTGCGCCAGATCGCACATTAATTCCGTCCAGGGCTCCTGCAGTGCGGGAGCCCATTCTTTCAGATTCTGGTTGCCCACTAGGTGCATTTATTCCAGCCAGGGCTCCCGCAGCCCTAGACTTTCATGGCCGTGCCTGGACTGCGCCCGGGCAAAGCCCGGGTCAAGGGCCGGCCCGTCTATGCCTGTCAGCGACAGGAAGAGGCAGGGCCACCCCTCTTGGTTTCATCCTCCTGTGATCATGTCAACTGGTAAGCCTCCTGAATTAATGATCTTGTATTGGCTCATTGTTTGGAACTGGTAATTATCCATACACCTCGATGAAACCATTGCAGCCATATGGTAATAACTGCCTTTGATTATACTGGACATAAAAGGGGAAAAAGACTCAGAGTGGGACTACCAGATTGTTTGGCTCTACGCTTTTCTCTTTTTATTCTTTTCCTAATACACAAACATTTGGGACTTCTAAGTACAATCTCGAACAGAAGTGGGGTCTGACTGCATCATCTCACCCCTACATGATCACCACAGATTGGGTCGCCTATAACTGGATTACTATATAATCCCTAAGAAGACTTGGAGTGCTGCATAATTATATACTCGCTGGTCAATAAATACTAGGTTTCCCTCCTCCTTGTTGTATTTTGTAGCTTGACTATTTTTTAACCATCTGCAAATATTCATAGAGTTGATTGTATACGTTACATTTGAAAAGTAGACCTCTGTGGTGGTGTTCTTAGTGGGACAGTTGGGGCTTCGGCTGAATCAGGTTGCATAATGGGGAAGCGCAAATGCCTGCCAAAACCAAAAGCTACCAGTTTACCTACACTGCCACCAACTTCGATTGACAAGTTGTTACGGAGGGCTATAGGGGTGGTTAACACAGAAATTTAGCTCACGGAGCGGCGTCTGTCACTTACCCCTAACCTATGTATTTCAGTGTCTGACTTATCCAATCCGCAAAACGCCACTCAAGTCCCTCTAGATGAACTACCTCCACCATCACCCCTAGAAGCTCCACCTAAAAAGGTAGAACGTAGAGGCAGGAATACCACTACTATCCCAAAAATTGGGAAGCACAAACAAACGTTTGAGGCGAGACCCAAAAGAAAGAAACTGTTTGAGGATCCATAACCAGTATAGAGGAGGGGGAGAAGCATGATCAAAACACAAGTGGCTCACCGCTCACTATAGTAGACATGAATCATCCTACGTGGGCACTGAATCTGCTAACACACCTGAAAAATCAACTAAGAGCTATTGTAAGAGAAGAACTGTCCCCCTTACTTAATCGCTTAGATAAATTGGTAACATTGGGGGAAAGTAGACAAACAAATTCTAACACAAACTCCACTCATGCAACAGCAAGGGGGACTGACTCAGGTTCTCAGGTGGACACTCTTAACCTAATATCTCTGGATGGGTTGAGTGCACAGATCAAGGCTGGTCTCACCACAACTCAAGAGATAAGGCATCTGAATGTCAATAATCACCTGGCATGCAAGACTACTAAGTGTGAGACTGGTGGCAAAAATGTAACACCCTTTACAAGGGACATGGATAAAAACAGCCCCTTCTACATGGGTCTAGTGGGGCTTCAAGTGGGCGGGCGAGGGAAGAACGCACTTTTGTTAAGCCCCTGCTTGTTCCCCGTATGTAATTATACTGGCAGGAATCCCCAAAATTAGAACAAACCAGAGGGAAATACAACTTGTCCTCAGGAACAAATGCCTGTTCTGGCTAGCAAGGCACAGGCAGTTTGATTATGGCAGGGCAGGGGACATTTTAATGGTCCATAGAGTAGGCTGGGTGGGAAATTGACGAAAATCAGAGCAAGGGGATTGTGTAATTTCAAAAAACCCAAATCTGTGAGTAATCTACTCAATCAGACTACATGCCACCAGGACCCATTAACAGGAATTAGGCTTTACCCATTGGACTTTTTTTTATATCCAACACCAAATGCCAGTTAGGGGTCATACCACCTCCATTACTCCAAGACGGCAAGTAAGCCCTCTAAATGAGGGCAGATGGGATGCCCCCCCAGGCCCTTACAATTTCACATAGCAGTAAATAATAGATATGGAATTCTGGAAGAGATAGATTGACAAGAGGTGACCCCGGTTCCAGATGGGAAACCTGGAAGGCAGTGACTAGATATTTAACTGGATGAGTGCAGTGGAAATTATCCCACTCAGACATTAAGTTATGGGCCAGGGGCAACAAGCAAGGATCAGAAACTAGATATATCCCAGACTACTGGATCAGAAGGTGCTGGGGCACAAATGATAGGAGCACCTGATGTTCCACTACTCGCCCCCTTGATTAAGGCTTCCAGACAAGATGTGTGTGCAAGGCTACCAGATAGCCACCACACCATTCAATTGAGGGACACCCAAATTTCTAGTACTAGTACGCTCGAGGTCCTCGATGGGAAAAGAGTGCAAGGTAACACACTGAGGGTCCTATCCTGGAATCTTGCTGGGCTTAAAAGTAAACTTTCTTGCCCAGACTGGAGGCTTTTCGTGGACAAACAGGATTTATGCATGTTTCAGGAAACCTGGGGCAGGGAAGACCCCCAGACGGTAGGCTTTGCTACATTCAATATCCCAGCCAGCTCAGGGGTGAGGGGTAGACCATCTGGGGGTCTAACCATCTGGGTAGGCTCACACTTGGGCTGTAGAGCTGAACAGCTGTCCACCCCTACGAGTGACATCCAATGTTTTGTACTCACTTTCCCTACAAAGATCAAAATTGCTTTTGTCAATGTCTACTCCCGACCTGTTGCCATTAGCCAAGAATCTGCCACCATAGACCAACTGGGTCTTTTTATTTCCACTATTGACCCATCCATATGGTTGATCCAAGGGGGTGATTTTAACTGCCAATTTGAACCCCTTATTTACCTAAGTAACACCAGCCCCATTGAAGTAGATCTTCAATGGCTAATCCCAGATCAGCAAATTCAACCTATCAAAGTATGGTCCCCGCTGGAACTCCAGATCAACTCAACCAAACTAGCTCATTCACTAAGAGCGTGCAATGGCCGGGACAAAATCAGATACTCTGGGGCAGCTAACATTTAACAGAGTAGGCCAAGCGTCCCTGCTGGATTTCATTCTAGTGGAAACCAGACTATGGCAAAGCTGTGACAGTAAATGTCAAACCCCTAACAACATCCACTGAGTCTCCTCAGGAGGTAGCCATAGGGATTACTATGTCCGATGTGTTAAATGCTATCATCAAGCTTCCTTGTAATAAAACACTGAGCCTAGATAAATTACCTGGGGACCTTTTTCGGGAGGAACCGAAAATCTGGGGACCATATCTCTGGGCCCTATTCAATGCCATTATGAACGACATGGATCCCCCTGATACTTGGCTTGGGGCAGAAATAGTCCCAGTCCTTAAAAAAGGCTGCCCCCTTTTGCCTACCAACTATAGGCCCATTAGCTTAATTGATGTTACCCAGAAACTCTTTGCATGGGTACTTCTTGATCGCCTCCAGCCATGGATGGAAGAAGAAGAGATCCTGAGTCTCTATCATCCGGCTTCAGAAAAAACACCTCTACCGTCGACTAGATATTTAGACTCCAACTTCTTTTCTGGAAAACGGTGACAATAGAGGGTGGCAGTCTCTATCTAATATTTGTAGATCTGAAGTTGGCCTTCGATCTTGTACCAAGGGACAAACTCTGGGATGTACTTAGAGATCTTGGGATTCCCCCCTATCTCCTTAACATTCTAATAAGGCTCCATGCAGAAAACATTGCCCAAGTGAGGTATGGAAAATACGGCAAATTAACCCCCCGGTTTCCTGTCAATAAAGGGGTGCTACAGGGTTGCGTTCTTGCACCCACCTTATTTTGTTTATTAATCAATGCGCTTATCGACCAACTTAGAAAGGTCAAGGATAATTATGCCCCTAGGCTAGCTTCTGGTAAGGTCCCAGCGATGATGTTCGCTGATGACACCCTTTTACTTTCAAAGTCGCCTATGGGAATTCAGCATATCCTTGATAGCTTTGATGCCTTTTGTAAAACCCGGGGGCTGGAGATTAATACACTGAAGACCAAGTATATGGTCTTCAATCCTGTCAAAAAGTCTCCGTCCAACCCATCTTTGAATGGCACCTTGCTTGAAAGAGTGTCGGCTTTCGACTACTTGGGCATCACCTTGACAGAACCCCTGGAATGGGTGCTGCAGATGACCAAAGCAATCCTTAAGCTAGCCCAGACAGTGGGTGGGCTCGGGAAACTATATAGAACTTCCACATTTAAACCAGCTGGGCCAATATTCGAAATCTACAAAACTCAAGTGAGGGGTGCTGCATTGTATGGGGCTGAATTGTGGGGGCACTGCTCTACTGCCAGTTTGAGCAAGGTAGAGAACAACTTTATGAGGCAGTTGCTAGGTCTTCCCCCCAGTATTCCCCTCACCGCTCTACGCTTGGAATTGGGTAATACGGCCATTAGTGAAGAGATCGTTCCTAAGGTTACAGGTCTAACCTGTAACCTTCTGGCGGAGGTTATGGGTGACCACGGAATTGGCCACCTATTGATCTGAACTTAAAGAGCTCCTGAGTATCTCGGGCATCAGAGAAATACCCTGGCTCATGCATATAAAAGGACCTTTGTAACAAACTGGTTCAAGTAGATCTATGGAGATCTCCCGCGGAATCATGCCCTTTAACTTAACGGTTGGAATTGGTAAGATCCTTCAGAACATATATACTTACAGTCATCCAGGAAAGCTTGTCTTGCAGCCGTTTGACAGTCAAATTTCTTCAAATCAAAGACGAGTATGGTATGGAACCCTTCCTGGATGACATCCAACCAACTCTGGCAAGGAAACTGTATGTGCAGTTTAGATTAAGGACTCTACCGCTCCATGCCTTCACAAATAAATGGTCCAATACCCATTCTGGTGGATGCCCTGCCTGTAATTGCAAGGAAGAGACAGAGCTACATGCCCTTTTCTTCTGTCCCGCTTATACACCACTTCGGCAGAGCTGGCTTATCCAACTATGTAGGAGCTTAGGCTTTGTACATTGTGCTGTGGCATTTAGAGTCCTAAAGTATATCACTCATGCCCCTATTGTTTTAGCCGTATCTCGTTTTTTAAACTCAATGTGGCACGTACGGTGGACCTTTTTAAATTAGTAATCACGGTTGTAATATTTCATTCTCATTTCCATTCTTTTTATTCTGATCTTACTTCTTCAATTGTATGACTATCTATTATTCATGACTTTATTGTGTATAATTCTTGTGTTTTCAAGATAATGTACTTTTATGCTCCTTGTGACCGAAATAAAGTTATTGAATGAATGAAAGAATTATATTCCATAAGGTGTGCAATATCAAGGCAAATTTGAAAGTGAACATAACTGAATGCTGAAGGAACCATGAAACAAAGTCTGCATTTGTCCTCTAAAATATATCTGTGGCCATCCACATATTACACTCTGACTCAAGCTACCTCCACACCTTTACATGCTCCCAGAAATCCCCATGACTTTGGCCTCACCACTCTTTTTCTATCTTTAAAGATGCTATGGCCACCACTGAAAGACCTCAGTGATTATGTCAGGCATGGGGAATGCATCTACTGAGATGAGGGGCAATAAGAGTCCCATTTTGCTTACGACTTTGTGGGCATAAGGCCAAGAGTACCATGTTACAACCCTTGCTTAGGTGGTGGCCATCATATTTCTGTCCTAATGGGCTTACTGAGTGTTTCATTTTACATCATATACCAGCCGTCTTAGGATGTGCTCTTCTTGCAACAAACAAAAAGAAAGTCTTAAGCTTCATTATCAAAATGACACCATAGTATGCACTCACATTTTCTGCGACCACTCACATTTTCTGTGAACGTTTGAGGACCACCAATTACAAGAGATAAGTACTTTATCTGTGTTTCACTCTTCATTGTCCGACAAGTGGCTCATCAGCTGTGATGTGGGGTATAGAACCCTTTGCCTAACCACCAGTCAAAAATGTCAAATTATGCAATACTCCTGTAGAGGGATACAAGATGTGAAAGACACTTCAATCAAGCATTGGCTGATGACCTAAACAAGGCAATGGCTGAAGGGAGCTAATATTCTATGTCAAAATCAGGAATGGGTAGAAGCAGCTACATAGACATCCTTTTTTTGCCACTTGTGAAGTTCTGTTTCTTCATTTCACTGTTTTCAAGGTGATATTAACAGTAATGCCCATAATTATTTTACCTCTCTGTTATCTAGGTGAAATTTGGAATGCGCTCCTCAGCATCTGTCACTTGTCCACTGCCTGCGAGTCTAATATGGCCAGCATCACATTATCACCTTTGCCACCAAATCAGCATGAATTAGACAAGGAACTCCCCAGCATTCTGAAGCCCCTTTGTGCAAATTATCAAGAAGCCAAGTTAAATCGGAGGTCTTTAAAGTGACAATTCTTTTGCATCTTGGTGCACGTCATTTAATTGACTTTACAGATCCTGAACCATACCCTCTATCTTTACTTGTGTATGTTTTACTTTCATATGCACATTTCTCACCACAGTTCAGTCTTTATTGTTTTAGCCATCATATCTCTATGTAGAGTATAACTTGAGCATAGGATGTGCAATACTTCTTTAGAGTAGCTCTCGGATACCTTGCTCTATGTATGAGCTATTCAGCATAGTTTAAGGAATTCCTCCAGTTTTCTCCATTCTATCATGGAAGCATACTGATGAAAACAACGAAGACGGAGGAGGAGAAGGAGCTCACACATAGGGAGCTATTCTCCAAGGATCCCACGTTGAGTCATCCCTAGCACCTTATTAAGCTTTCATGGCATCTATTAGCATTTAAAGGTTCCAGGCCATTCTTCACTGACCAGCGAGCCTTTTCTGGTCTCACAATACATCTTCTCATAGCCCTAGGAACCATGGTGGAATTGCCACAATTCATATTATGTTGCCGCTCACAAGTTGTAAAATGTCCCCTCCTCCCTATTTCAGCTTCAGAACCTCTCAAGCACCCAGTACTTCTTCGACCTCTTCCGGAGTCCACTACAGGATTTGGTCCTTAAAGGAATTTTCACCTTGCATAGCATGCACTACTGGGCGTCAGTCACAAGGTAGAAGGGAGGAAGGCAATACCAATATCCTACTGGTGTGGGTCTCCAAACCTGAGGTTGTGTAGTGTAGGAAAGTGGGGTGTTATGTAGTGAGATTGGTTAAGCTTCACTATGCAATACCTTCATGTCAACCCAAAATAGGTCCTTTGGATTTACACTAATAAATCTGTAGCTCAATCCTGGTAGTGTGGCATAGAGCAGTCAAGCTTTACTAGTGGAACATGTGTTAAGTATTTCAGAGTTTATTGATCCTGCCAAAGATTTTGATTTCCCAGACCCTACGCGCACTGCTAAATGAATATATCGATAATGTAATAGACTTTTAAATAAATCTCAACCAACAATGACTTATGAATTGTATTACGTATTTTTCAATTCATGTGAAAAAAACGTTGGTCTCCTATAAACTAATACAGAGTCCACTCCTAACGTAACTAATAAAAAGCAAAGGTTTGTAAATGATGAAAATTAACATTATTCGCTGTATCAACATAACACTATGAAAAATCCAATATCATAAACAAACAAATCCGTTAGACCAATGCATTTTGGGATGCACACCCTTCTTTAGGGGGTGGAAAATTTCAGTGTTTTTATAAAATCACCATGCTCCAGTGTCGATGACCTCCTCAATCCTGGCTTGAAAAGTCTATAATCTGTACTTCTCGCTGTACCTAGCGCTACTCCAAGCCATTATTGAAATACTGCCGCTCTATCCTCTAGCAATATAGGTAGAGCGTGTCAAAACGCGGATTTCAGAGTACCATCATAGGCCATAAGAAATTGCCAAGAATCTGACACAAATTTATAAAAATAAAGCAGATTATTATATCAGTTTGGACACCAAAACAAAGACAATCAGATGAGTATAACTAGAGTTATGGATTTTAAAAGGAAAAAATAAATCAGTGCATTTCACTCTTGCAAAACGTTAACATTGCAATCAATGGGCAAAAGCACTAGTGACACTCAGGTCGAGTTCAGTGGAAACCACTAGGGAGGTAAGGTGATGCGGGTCCCAGAACCAGCCTCCAACAGTCAGTTGAATTTTACCTGGATCAAAGGGCTCGGGTGCAGAATGGTGCAGGCTGTCCTTGGTGATAAACGCGGGAGCTGCAGTTGCTATTTTTGCTGTTTGAAAGACTCTGGTGAAGAAAGGGGTGCAAAACCTTGATAACAGGGCCCCTAGGTTGTCCAGTAGAAGATGTTGTGGAGTTTCTTGATATAGAGCATTGAGTAAAGGAAGGGGTTGCCAGGCTGGCCACCAACAAGCATTGGTATTAGCAAACACAGCTTTAGTTACTTCAGCCTCGTGGCATCCAGGGGGTAATGGTAGCCTCCTGAAACTTGCTGGAGATTAGGACTACATTTCCCACAATGCACTAGACCATTTACTTTTGGGCGATCCCTTGGCAGACCTGATGGCCAGTGATTCTTTGATTCCGGGAGTGCGATTTGCCTGCGGTCTGCAGGGGACTAGTACCTCTAGCCCAAGGGAGATCTGGAGTTGGCTTTTGGCATGCAGAGAGCTTCCGATTTCCTTTGGAACTAGTCTCTGGCTGAAGATGAGTCTTGGCCATGCAGTTGCAGAGTCGTTGTTACAGGTGCAGAGCATTGCACTTTTGCTTTGTGCAGACCTGAAGTTGCATTCACAGGTTTCTTCTTTGTCCTTGGTCACAATTCAAGCATATCAGAGGTTCTGGTGTGCCAGGGGAGCCCATTAAGTCCTAGATTTAGGGGCATTAGGGACGTTGGTGCTGGTAACCAATGGACTACCTGCACCAGTGGCTAATCTGCCTCTGAAGTGACCACTTCCTATGGAGGGTGGCTCCTTTTCTACCCAGAAGCCTCTTTTTTGCCACTTTTAAAAATGGCAGAACCCTTCTTTGTCTGGACAGACCAGGTAGCCAACCTTAGGGGTGTGGCTAGTCTACGGGGGCCTACACTTTCTGACTACCTAATATTTTCACCTGCCCAGGTTGAAAATGTGCATGGGGCAAGGGGGTTTGCTCTTTCCTCCTCCGTGAGGATGCCGGTTGCATATCAGAGGCAGTGAATGCTTTGAAGCTCACCGCCTTGATGTGCCAGTTCACTAGCTATCCTGTCAGGAAGCGAGGTGCCTCCTGAGTGAGTTCACACCTCTAGGCAGGAGTCGGATTTCTGTCTTGGCTGCAGCAGCTGCAGGCTGTCAACCAGTGCACAGGAAAGGTTGGGCAGCCAGGTAGACAACCTTTAAGGTATTCACCTGGGTTAATGTCACTTTAAATTTGACTTTAGAAAAAGGTCAGGTTTGCTGAGACAAGATGTTTGATACCAAACATGACACTTTTAAGTGGAATCATAATGGGACTTGCAACCTGGGAGAGCTCGGGTGCTAGCCCAGTAACATGGCTCCCCCTGAACACTTATAGTCGCCCCTAATGGAAGGAGATTACTTTATGAACTTATAAGCTTGCACTTTATATGCCCACACCATTAATATAATGCACCCAGCCTCCTGGGCTCGAGGGTGCTACCTTAGGGGTGACTGACATTTATTAAAAATAGTGTTGTGACATTGCCACTTATAGTGAGGGCCTACTCAAGTTTGAGCAATTTGGACAGCTCCTTCAGTCTGCAATGGCAGGCCTGCTGTCATCTGTTTACTTGGATCACTCAGAGTGGCACAATCAGTGCTGCAAGGGCCTTGGTGACCCCTTTCGCTCCCTTGCCCTAGGTACCACTGGTACCAATTACATGTGACTTATGATAGGGTAAAATGACTTGCCAATTGGGGTCTCCAATTCCCAGCCATCATATTGGAAGGAGAGAGGACTGGCACTGGGGCCTGGTGAGCAAGCTCCTGTGAATTTCAGAGCAAAAACCATCAGTATGGGAGAAAAAGGTGTGGGGGTGACTTTACAAAAATTGTGCTTCCCTACACCTCCCTGCCTACACCTCCCAGGAGCCGTATCTAGCATTTCTGTAACCAGTTTATTTTAGGGTATCGTGAAAAAAATGTGTTCAGCATGACAACTCTATACAGACATCGACAAGTAGCTGACAACCAAGAATGAGATTTAATTTTAAGGTTTAAATCTTAAAATCGTTATGTAGGATAGATTTATCCCATTTGTCTGTGTATAGGGATTTACTTTTCAGAAGTGAATGACATTTTTTTTACCTGTATTTTAGAGTTGAAAGTATACCAATCATTTTGTTTAGCAAATAGAAAGCATTAGTAACAGGTGTGTAAAGTGGTGTTGTGTTTTTGGCAGCGATTATATTTTCTGAGAAGAAATAGCTATTGTTTCAGCTTCACATTTTGTGTATTCATAACTATTATGTCTAAGTAGGATGTAATGACAGCTGTCACAGAAAAATCCGAGTGCAAGGCATGCATGAATATAAAACTATTTTTTGCATGCCATTTTTTATCTATCTTATGACAGGTTGTATTTAACATCTTCCCAAGGAGCATTTACTTATTTCCTATTTTGTCGTGTGTAGAAATTGTTAGCTTGATCACTAACGGATGAAGAAGTTACCTGCACGAAGCTACAGTGCGCCACCCTTTGTTGCTGTTGTTCACGTATTTACTAACATAAGTTGTCCTTTTCTATTTGTGTGCATTTTTGATATAGACAGGCGCCTTTTCTCCTCGTGACGATGTAAATCAATTAGGCTGACAGGGCTGCACCTCGCCTCCTGACAAGAATGCAGTGACAGGTGCGGCTGAGCAACTCGCGCGGTGTAACCTCGAGCAACGGCTCCTTCATGCAAAAATCCCGCTCTTTCTCTCCCTCTCTCGCGCGCGCGCTCGCTATATCTCTCTCTCTGACTGTCAATATTCCTTTCAGCGCGGCTCACTAATGCGGAATGTCATCTCATTATTTCTGGCATTTAGTGCTAGCGGAAGTAACATCTGCACCTGAGATATTATTCATGAAAATCTGCAATAGAAATATATGATCATTTGAATACCAATGGGAGGCTCCTTTATTTTCGCAATCTGTTTGGAAGGCATTCAGGAGGTTCACAATATGAAAACAAGAGCATTTCTTTCTGAAACATTTATACACAAGTACCCCGAACTCGTTTGTGCTTCTGGTGAAATGCGGTATTGTATAGTATTTGCAATAGCACCTTACAATTCTCTGTCAGTGTCAGGGAATGATGTTCGCCATTTGAGGCACCAGACACAAACTTTTCTCCTTTTGTGTATGAGATCAAAGGCATCCTGTATTGTAAATTGTTGTGGTTGCAATTCCAGTGAGCTAGGCTTTAACTGCAAAACACCTCTCAATAATGGTACTATCCCTCTTTTATGAGACAAAAAATTCTTTCTGCGGCGTAAATGTGTTTTGAACCTTTTCTGAATCCCAAACAGGAGGGGACGTGAAAGAGGCGCTGCTTTATTCTTTGAGAAGCACAAAGCAATGTATCAATGATTAGTGACCACAGTCGCAGTCTCAAACGATTAGAGCTCTCAAATGGGTGGGGTAACTGATTTGCATAGGGTGAGCTATCACAGTCAGACAGCCCATCCTTTCAGAACCATGTGCAATGTCCCCAGGAGGAGAATGCAGAGGTCCATGCCTGCTCCACCGTCTTGTTCTCAAACTGTAAAAAACCCTTTCAGAGGGCTATGGAGTAAGCAGGGGTTACTGGGCTCTTCAGTGGAGATTGTAGCCTTTCACTCCTGCTGTGCCTGGGCACAATCTAGTATGTATCCCGTGTAACTGGGCCAAGAACTACCTTTTTCAGCAATTAACTCTCGGTGATACAGTTCTTAATTTGTAAAATATTAAGTGCAGGTCTCTTCCCAGGAGGCCACTGCAGCTTTCACCACCTATCGCCCTTGCCATCGCTGCCAAAACAACCACGAACCATCTCTCTTGCATGTAAATGCGACAATGCCGATCATTCCAGGTCCCCAAAGCTAAAGGAATGGCTGGGGAGGCAGGTATTAGCAATTTTAATGTATACTGTATTCCTAGGCTACCGTTGTTCTGCTCATCTCTAAATTAGATGAGCAGCTCCACCATGTGGTGGGCTGTTCTGAGTATGGTGTTGACAATTAGGTGCTGGTGCCGAGCACTGGAAACCAATTAAGGGCTGGTGCTTAGCACCGGTTCAAATTAAGCACTGCGGTGGTGGCATAGATCGAGGAGTCCAATGCTGTTTAAGGGGAGATAGGTGTAAGATATACACAGGCACAGGTCTCAAAGCACAACCAGTAATGGTAATAAGCTGATTGTTCAGTCAAATACTTTGGAGCATACAAAAGTGGCGGAGCGCGGGTTAGCTCCAATATCGCTAATGCCGTGCTCCGTCACCTTAGAAATGCAGGTGTTCGCCGTATTATTGTAAATACTGTGCGCCCCTGTGTTTCTCCCTGCGCTGGTGCTAAATTCAGCTGCCTAGCGCCAACACAGGCACCCTCGCATGATAGTGCAAGGGTGCCTGCGTTGAGGGAAAGGTGTCCCTTGCTGCACATAAACAATCCAGAATGGCGATTTGAAACTCCTGTGGGCTGCATTGTGCAACACACATAGAAGTTGCAAATCATCATTTTTTAAATAATTGTTTATGTGCAGGAAGGGACACCTTCCTGCACATAAACAATCATTCATGGCGTTTTGCTTTTGTATGTGTGCTGCCGAATTAACATTTCTCCTCGTTTCGCGATTTTAAGACCAAGTTTTACGTGGTCTTAATTTTGGTTCTGCCCCATATTTACGCCACCGTTGCAAATATGGGGCAGCGTCAAAATCAATGGTTGTTGCAGTGGGGCGTCCACCACAACACCCATTGCCCACTCCGTTCATGCTAAGTAGCATGAAAGGGGGCCTTATTTACAAAGCAGCGTTAAGCCACCATAACCCTTTCCGTGGGTCGGACGACCGGGAGCCATCCGACGTCATGGTGGACATGTGCGTCGGACTGCTCTCGGCTGTCCTAGCACCCATCCACAGGGAAAGCGCTGGAGCTCCTCCCGTGAGCCGCCCCTTAAGGTGCCCCCACCGGGGAAGGCAGGGGAAGCCATCCCGCTGCCTTCCCCCACCCCCTCCCACATCATTAGAGGATTCCCAACGCGCTGGAAGCCATTCGCTTCCAGCGCATTGGCAAGAGAGGAGGTAAGTTTCTCCTCGTGGGAGGAGGGTATGTAAATAAAAGAGGCATTGGGGGAAAGGAAAGGGATTTACTGTTTGCGGGTAGCGGCCCCTTAGGCAAGGGTCGCTCCCCTTTGGAGAGCAATAATTTGACCGTTTCTGCCCCCCTGGGGGCAGATCGGCTCATTTTTTTTGTATGGCCACTAGGCCACCAGGGAATTATTTGTGGGGAGTGGCCACTTGGGCAAGGGTCGCTCCTCTTTGGGGAAATCTTTTTGGCTGTATCTGCCCCCCAGAGGGGCAGAACTCGCCTTTTAAAAAAAAAGTCGGCCCTCTAGACCACCAAGGATTAATTTGTGGGGAGTGCCCCCTTGGGCAAGGGTCGCACTCCTTTGGGGAGCATACATTTGGCCATTTCTGCCCTCTGAGGGGCAGATCGGCTGATTTTCTTTTTTGTATGCCTGCCACTAGGCCACCAGGGATTTTATTTTTTGATGTTGGGTAGTGGCCCCTTGGACAAGGGTCGCTCCCCTTTATGGGAGGATGATTGTGGCCATTTCTGCCCTCTTTGGGTGGCAGATTAGCAGTATTTTTGTTAGGCCCATCTGCTCCCAAGGGGGGCAGAAGCCACTAGACACCAGGTTTAAAAAAAAAAAATTGTGTTGGGGAGTGGCCTCAGGGGCAAGGGTTGCTCCCCTTTTACGGGGGTGAATATTTTGTTTATACTCTTAGGCCCACCAATCCCTATTTTGGCTGGTGGATTGTGTGTGGACTGTTGTATTATTTGCATATGTGATTGTAATGTTTTTTTTCTCCTTTTTATTCTAGTGTACAGCTTTTGATTCTTGTTTGAGGTTTCGGCAGTGGTTGTTCTGCAGTTTTGCGTAGTTGCATTTATTTGGTAAGAAAAACATTTTTGTTGTGTGTACTCCAAATGAGTATTATTGTCATGCATGAATTCTTTTTTTGTAAGTGGTGTCTTAATAACTGCATTTTTAGTTAGTGTTTTGTGCATGAAATTCTTTGTGATGTGTTTTGTGTTGTCTTATGTGTAATTTTCTTTTCTTTTTCTTTTTTAGTGGGATACTGTTGGTCCTTATTGTGTCTGTGCAGAGTAGGTGGTGGTGAGTCTAGCTGCTTCTGGCAAGTGAGTGGTATAATGTTGAGGTATATAGGTCTTTGTGATAAAGCCACATTTTGGTTAATACTTATTTTACAAAGGGTTTATTGTTGTTGACTTGTTTGACAAGTTACCTTTATTAGTAAGCATTATTGCTTGCTGTAGAATTACTGCTCAGCAGGTGGTTGGTATGCTTTTTGAATCTTCCTCTGAGCAGGATTATGAGACTGACAGTGCGTCTGAGGGAGAGTAGGGAGTGCAAAATTCTGGCAGTGAGTTTTCTGTCCACAAGGATTCATCTGGTGAAGAAGCTACTCTCAGTGCGGATGAAGCTACTCTCAGTGCGGATGAAGTGCCTGTTTTAGAGGAGGACACTGATGTGCCGATGGTGCAGCAAGAGACATCGGTATAGCAGCCTGAGGCTGCAAGGCTTCCTACTGGAAGTGCTGGACTCTGGTTTAATCCAAACATGGTGCATCCGGTGTTGCCTGCCTTTAGTGTGGATGCAGGGTGTAGAGTGAATTGTGATTTTTTTTGCCTATACAGTTTTTTCAGTTGTTTATGGATGATGTATTTTTGGCTGAAATTGTTGAGCAGGCTAATTTGTATGCTGAACAGTTTTTGAGGGATAACAGTGCCAGACTTAGACCCCACTCTAGAGCTACCTGGTGGACTCCCACAAATCTGGATGAGATGAAGAAGTTTTTGGGTTTGACTTTTTTGATGGACCTGATAAGGAAGCCGTCCCTGGCTTCATATTGGTCTACCAGCCCCTTGATGGCAACAGCCATATTTCCTGCAAATATGAGTCGTGATCGGTATTTACTTTTGCCTCGGATGCTGCATTTTGTTGATAATGCTTTAGCGTTGCCACAAGATCACCCTGACTGTGACCATCTATTTAAGATTCAGCCTGTTCTTGATCACTTTGTAGATAGATTTTCAGAGATCTATAATCCAGGGAAAGAAATATATGTTGATAAGTCTTTGGTTTTGTTCAAGGGCTGTTTGGTTTTTAGGCAGTACATTCCTAGCAAGAGGGCACGTTATGGAATTGAGATGTATATGTTGTCTGAGAGTAGGACAGGATATGTCTATAATTTCCAGGTGTACACTGGTAGGGATTCCACTAATGACCCCCCTGGTTGTCTGTCAACTGTTGGAGTTTCAGAGAAAATTGTATGGGATCTTGCTAGAGGACTGTTTAACAGAGGTCACCATTTGTACCTTGATCACATCTACACTGCTGTGCAATTGTTTAAGGAATTGTTCAAAGTAGACACTTTTGCTTGTGGCACAATCCACTCTAACTGAAAAGGTTACCCAAAAGAGCTTGTTTGCAAAAAGCTTCAGAAGGGACAGTGTACTGCCTAGCGTAGGGAGGAACTGCTAGCTGTGAAATTTGTGGACAGGAGGGATGTGTACATGCTGACTACCATCCATGATGAGAGTACTTCACCTGTGAATGTTTGGGGTCAGGCTGCTGAAGTGCGCAAACCTGTGTGCATTATAGACTACAATAAGCACATAGGTGGTGTAAGTAAATTAGAACAGAGGTTGGAACCTTACACTTCTGTTCGTAAGGCTTACATTTGGTATAAGAAGTTGGCCATCCATCTCTTCATTTTAGCAACTTTTAATGCTTTTGTTGTGTTCAAGAAGTGTTCTCCTGCATAACAAAGATGACTTTTGTTTAGTTTCAGGAGTCTGTGATAGGCACCCTTGTTGTAGTGGAACAGGCAAATGGTCTAGAGTTGGAGTGGTGGAGGATGTGGCTAGATTGGAAGATCGCCCCTTTCCTGATTTAATGCCTCCAACGCCCCAAAAAACAATCCCTATAAGAGATGTAGAGTCTGCTTGCGAAGAGGTATGCAGGAGTAGAGTCGTATGCACTGTGCTGATTGTTCTTCTAATCCTTGGCTGTGTGTGTCCACATGTTTGAGATTGTATAACACTCAAAATAGTTTTTGGGAGCAACCGTGAGTCTAATAGTGTAATGCCTGGTCTGTATGGTTTTATATAGTTGTTGTTCAGTTTCACGTTTGGCATTAGAATGGTGTCTTTAGTTACTGCTTTTTTTTTGTTATAGTTTTGTATCTAGTTGCAATTGGTTTGTGTTTTCTTTCTTGTTAAATTTTTTTTATGACGGTGTGCATGGACTAGCGCTTGGCTGGCGGTGTGCGTGGACTGGCGCTTGGCTGGCGGTGTACGTGGACTGACGTTTGGCTGGCAGTGTGCGTGGGTTGGTGCTTGGCTGGCAGTGTGTGTGGGCTGGTGCTTGGCTGGCAATGAGCATGGGCTGGCGCTTGGCTGGCGGTATGTGTGGGCTGGCAGTGTGGGTTGGCTGGTGCTTGGTTGGAGGTGTGCATGGGCTGGCGCTTGGCTGGCAGTGTGCGTGGACTGGCGCTTGGCTGGCGGTGTGTGCGTAGTGACTTGCTGCTGGTCACTACACACGCTGCTTGCCAAACTCCAGTCCACACAATCCGTTAGCTGGTGTGCTTGCTGTGTCAGGAATGTGGGCGTGTGAAAGTGATGGGCCCTTGAATGGCGCTGTCTGCTGGTGTGAGTGTTGTAATGCGATGGGCCCACGGCTGGCGGTGTGAATGGTTGTATGTGTCATACGTATGAAAGGTGTATGAATGGCCTGTAAAGAGGTTGGTGCCTTGTAATGGCTTTACAGCTCACGAGCTGTGAGTCAATTGTTCAGTTTATCGTCCATTCAATTATTAACAGTGAATTTCATTTTTGTGAAATCTCTTGTTAATATAATTGTATATACTGAACCATCACTCACCCTCGTGCCAAATCCAACCGGTATGTATGTGTGCTTGGGGAATAGGTGGTTGTGCAGAAATATTTGTCTTTTCTGTCTTTCTCAAGCAGGGTGTACTTTGTCCCCTTTTGTGAATGTTGTAATGTGTTTGTTTCGTGCCTGGTGGTGTGAATGGTTTTGTGTGTATCACGTATGAAAGGTGTGTGAATGGCCTGTAAAGTGGATGGGGCCTTGACGCGGCTTTACAGCTCATGAGCTGTGAGTCACTGGTTCCGTTTTTTGTCCTTTCAATTATTGACAGTGCATTTCATTTTTGTGAAATCTCTAGTCAATACATTTTTTTTATACTGAACCATCACTCTCCCTCATGCCAAATCCAACCAGTATGTGTGTGTGCTTGTTGAATAGATGGCTGTGCAGTAATATTTGTCTTTTTTGTCTCTCTGCCAAGGTGTCCGTTCCATCTAAGAAAAACCTATCAACTGTAGATAGTTATCTAACCCACAATGTCCTGCAAACCTCAAAATGTGACTGTCATATTTTCCTTGCATTATTGTTCCAAACTATTCGCGCTTCAGAAAGAAACAACACATTTCCTACCACCCAGCATATCTCCATGTATCCCAATAGAAATGGTACCTCACTTGTGTGGGTGGGCCAGGCACCCGCGGCAGGGAAGGGCCCAAAATATATTGTGGAGACATCAAAATTACCTATTTTGAAAGGACCTGGTTTTGCAAGGAGGGGTCTCCTGAGTTTTTGGCCCGAGCTCGGCAGCCATCTTGGTAAACCTACCAAACCCACACATTTTTGAAAACTTCAAACCCTGAAGAGTCCAATGAGGTATGGTGTGCATAGATAACCCAAATTTTCCTACCCAGAATCCCTTGCAAACCTCAAATTTAGCTGAAAACAAAATATTAATCACTCCCGTGGGTGAGTCACGTACCCGAGACAGGCAAGGGCCCAAAACCTATTGATACGGGAAGGTCAATGTGCCAACAAGGGATTTATTTTAAAGTGATCAGTTAATTATTTAGGAGATTTGAATCAATAGGTATGTTGAAATAAATTAACATCAATCTGAAATCAATTCCATAAATTCAACATCATAAATATCTAATGATGACAACGCACACGGGGATTTCTTTTTGTGATTTAATCACAGTGATTTTTATAGTTTTATCCAAGTAAAAAGGAGTACAAAGAGGATATAAATTGGAGCAATATATCGTGAAAACAGGAAACGGAATTAAGTCCTCATTTCATCTACATATACACATCAATTCCTAAACGGTTTGAACAGAGATGAAACTCTATCTGAGCATACAATCTACTGTACATAACATGTAAAATGGAATTGGATGGTAAAGTCGACGTTTCGGTCTTGGGTGTTGTCAATCCGTCAGACCATCTTCAGGACAGTAATTGCTTTTATAAGGACTCTTTGCCGTCGTTAGTCTTCGAAGTACAACATGTGATCCGTTTGATTCAAGGGCAGTATGATTACGAACTGCAATGTCAAGTGCTTTCAAAGAATAATCGTAGTTGCAGTTCAACACAGTTGTAGGTATTCTGGCGTCAGTCTTCAGAACACAGATGGGGGTCCGCTAGCATCAAGGCAGCCTGATGCTAGCGGACCCCCATCTGTGTTCTGAAGACTGACGCCAGAATACCTACAACTGTGTTGAACTGCAACTACGATTATTCTTTGAAAGCACTTGACATTGCAGTTCGTAATCATACTGCCCTTGAATCAAACGGATCACATGTTGTACTTCGAAGACTAACGACGGCAAAGAGTCCTTATAAAAGCAATTACTGTCCTGAAGATGGTCTGACGGATTGACAACACCCAAGACCGAAACGTCGACTTTACCATCCAATTCCATTTTACATGTTATGTACAGTAGATTGTATGCTCAGATAGAGTTTCATCTCTGTTCAAACCGTTTAGGAATTGATGTGTATATGTAGATGAAATGAGGACTTAATTCCGTTTCCTGTTTTCACGATATATTGCTCCAATTTATATCCTCTTTGTACTCCTTTTTACTTGGATAAAACTATAAAAATCACTGTGATTAAATCACAAAAAGAAATCCCCGTGTGCGTTGTCATCATTAGATATTTATGATGTTGAATTTATGGAATTGATTTCAGATTGATGTTAATTTATTTCAACATACCTATTGATTCAAATCTCCTAAATAATTAACTGATCACTTTAAAATAAATCCCTTGTTGGCACATTGACCTTCCCGTATCTATATGCCCAAGCCCTCAAGGGTATATTGGGTCTGACCCCTATTCATTATTATTCAAAACCTATTGAGGCAACATCAAAATTACTTGGTTTTGCAAGGGGGTCCCAAGGGGGGTCCCATGAGTTTTTGGCCCTAAGTTCGGGGGCCATCTAGGGAAACCTACCAAACCCACACATTTCTGAAAACTATACACCCAGGGGAGTCCAGCAAGATATGGCTTGTGTGGGTCCCCCAACATTTCCCTATCCAGAATCCCCTGCAAACTTCAAATTTTGTTGAATAAAAATCACATTTTGCACACATTTCTGCGTGGGAAAGTTGTAGGATCACTTGGCAGACACAAATTTCCTACCACCCAGCATTACCCCAGGTCTCACAATAAGATGATACCTCACTTGTGTGGGTAGGCACAGTGGCTGCAACAGGAAATGGCCCAAATCGTACTGTGGAGACTTCAAAATTACCTACAACAAAACTACCTGGTTTTGGGGGGTTGGGGGCACCTTTATTTTTGACCCCGGGCTCGCCACCATCTAGGGAAACCTACTAAACCCACACATCTCTGAAAACCAGACACCCTGGGGAGTCCAATGAGGTATAGCTTGCATGGATCCCCTGAAATTTCCCCACCCAGAATCCCCTGCAAACCTCAAATTTAGCTGAAGTCATCCTTTCAATAACACAAATCGTGCTTCCATTGCTGTAGAATGTAAAGTAGTACGATCTCGCCATAATACATTTTTCATCTCATCTCCCCACTCCAACCCATTTTGCAGCAACAAATGTACATTTTTACTCAAAACTCTGTTGAACCTTTCCACTCGTCCATTCTTGCGGGGTGTCCAACAGCCGTTTTAACTTGCTTTACCCCACACTGTGCTAAGTACATCTAAAATTAATCTGACAAAAACTGAGGCCCATTATTCGTCACTACCTCTTCAGGATAACCTTCCTTTCTCCATACGTCCTCACAAAAATCTCTTATTTCTTGTGACAACATCACTCACAACACTTGTTTCTGGCCATTTCGAATGGTCTACGGCAAACTTTTTCCCACAACCTTCCAACTTGAACAGTCCACTGATGTCTATTGCAACCTTTTGTCAGAGTTTGCAGGGGAATCAAATAGGAACAACTGGTGTCTCTTTTAAAAAATGTGTTTTATCATTGAATGCATAACTCTCGCAATTTCTCACATATCTTTCAACATCCTGGTCTACTCCCAGCCACCGAAAATTCTACCCTACCTTCCTTTTATTTCCTGACATTTCTCCATGACCTTCATGCAGAGCCCTCAACACTCTTTCTGTCAACTCCAATGGCACCACAAGTCTGTCACTCCTTCTTATGACCCCCTCCTGGTACGATGACTCTGACCATACTTCTTTATAATTCACCAAATCCTTCATGTCTACTTCTAACTTAGACCTTTCCTTGGGTAAGCTTCTCACAAGAATCTGCATCTCTGTATCACTTGCCATTACTTACTTCCATTCCCTTTCATAAACAGATTTGACCTAAGTATCCATAATGTTAGCTACCATCCACTCTTCCTTCTCTTTCTTATTGTCTTTCTGTACCGGTAATCTTGAAAAACAATCGACATTCACATTTGAAATTCCAGGAACATACTTTACTACAAATGTCCACTCCTATAACCTATACATCCCTTTTGCAATCCTTGAGGGAGCTCAGCTCGCCCCCTTCATTGTAAAAACATTTACCAAAAGTTTATAGTAGGTCTGCAACTCAAAATTGTCCCCCACACAAAATTCCTAAAGGTACTGGACTCCCCACCAACAGGCTAATGCTTCCTTTCCAATCTTAGAATAAATTAATTACGCCCCCTTTAATGTTCTTGTTGAAAATGCTACAACACTTTCTTTTTCATTTCTCCCTTGCATAAGTACTGCGCCCCATCCAAGCATGGTAGCGTCCGTGGACACAATGGTATAGTCATGCAGGTCAAAGAGTTTTAACTCAAAACCATTTACAATGCTTTTCTTAATTTTATCAAATGTTAACTGAAACACACTTGTCCATTCATACCTTAGTCCCTTTCTGATGAACACTCGTAACGGTTGTGCAATACCTACAAAACCTCTGACAAACTTTGCATAATTTTCTGGCAGGCCTAAAAATGACCTCAATTGCTCCTTATCCATTGGGCATGGCGCCTTCTCAATCACTTCTATCAGCTTGTCCTTAGGTTTGATCTCCTCATACAATGTGGTGTGGCCTATATACTCTACAGAATGACACTCACATTTACACTTGTTTTCTTCAACTGTAAATCCAGCTTTTTCTAATATTTCACACATCTTTCTCAAAAAACTCCTCATGCATCACCTTGTCCTCTGCCCACAGTAAGATGTCATCCTGAAAGAACTGCACATTTTCTACCTCCCTCAGTAATTTTGTATAACTCTCTGAATCATTGCTGAAGCAGGGAAATCCCAAATGGCATACATACACATTGAAATGCTCCTTCTGGCATTATAAATGAGGTAAGATTATGGATGCAACAATATCTGGTGGTATGCACTATATAAGTCAAGTGTTGAATACATTTTCCCCCCCTTTAACTCCGACCAACAACTCATTGATGTTAGGTATAGGATGACGGTCCACCCATAAATTCTCATTTAGATCTCTTGAGTGCACACACATAATTTTGCTTCCATTGAGTTGATGGGCAATCCAAACTGGATTTAACCAATCCGATGTCTCAATGTGTTCAATCGCTCTCAATTCCAACAATCTCATTAACTCTGCTTTTAATGCATCTTTCAATACCACAAGTACACTTCTTACTTTGTGAGCTTCAGCCACATCTCCCTCCTTCAGCACAATTCTTTGTGAAAACTTTCTTAAACATCCCAGTTTATTACCCAAACATTTTCAGAAATTCACCCTGCTACATTTCAGCATCTCCTTGGGCCAACGATAACACTTGTTCCACTATGTTAGGATTTATTACAATATTCAAAGCTCTTTGTTCTCTCCAACCTAATAGACATCACTCCTTTTCAATCACATATATACAGCATATGAATTCTCTTTGTTTAAATCACAACTTTGTTTCAAAACATCCAATAACAGGCAACTTATTCTGCCATACCCAACTAACACCAGTTTAGTTGTAGATAGTTCTTCCTTTCTCAAGCCTTCCCAAGTTTCTTGATTAATGAGTGAATAAGGAGAACATGAATCCGCCCACATTTGTACCAAAACTTCATTGACTGTCACAATACATTTAGGAGGACTATATTGCTTATTATCCAAGATATTCACTTTGTCCCCATATGTTTCCTTCATTGTGAACCCTTGATAATGATTTTTTTAATATCATCCAGAATTAGCACTTCAACATCATCATCAGATGAACATTCATCCCCCACACCAATGTTTCTTTGTACAAAATTCACACTACTTTTACCCTGAGATATCCTTTGATTAGATGCTCTTGAAAAATCCCCAATACTGTTACATTCAAAGCCAGACAATTACTCGATGATGCCACATGTCATATGATTTTGCACCTCTAACACACCCTTTTCCTCCTTCACTGTTTTTTCCAGCTTTAACCTCCCCTTTCCTGTACTTATCCTCTTTGTTTACAACTTGTACCATTGCCTCAACACCACCTTTTTTCTCTAACTCTTTCACATAGCGCAATGTATCTTCTATACATTCAGTAACCGCAATGGCTTTTTCTAGAGATGGGTCTTATCAACTTAACAATTTTTCTTGTACCCTCATATCTCTTGCACAGTTGATTAACTGATCACATAATATCTCCTCTTGAAGATCATGAAAATTACATGTGACAGCTAATGTACGTAATGCACTTACATATTGATCTATTGACTCACTTGAGGTTTGCACCTGTGAAAACAATTTAGGGCGCTTCACCACCACACTGACTTTCTTCCCAAAGTGCACTTCCGGCGCTTTTATTACAATAATGTATACATCACCCTCTTCATCCAACTCCTCATTATTTTCCTTGTCAACACTCCCACATGGCAAAGTCTTCAATACCTTCCTCCCCTCTATGCCCAAGCTATGTTGTAACAAAGCCAACTTCCTCTTGGCAACAAAAATGGTTCCCCCAAATGCTTCTAAATAGGTCTCAAACTCTTCTTGCCAATCTTCCCATGGCAAACTTGGATCCCAAGGGGCATTTAGAGAGACAGGCAGACCTGCAATAGTCTGCATGATTTGACACACCTACAACACACAATAGGTTTTCCCCTAATTTACGCAACAAATTAAAACAATGAACGTAGTCAACCCTGTCCCAGGTCAGGGACACATAGCAAACTAATATAAAAAAATGTAGCCACCATTGTCAAAAACTTTGCCAAAGAAATGGTAGAAAAAAATGGTTTTCCAATTATACGTTAGCAGTCTATTTTTCCACCAAGGAGGCTTCCTCAAATCAAATCCTATTACTTCTGATTGGCTCCACAGGTCACTTGACATGGAATGCTTCCTCCCAGCCTCACAGTGATTATTCCTCCCAGCCGCTTCCCAAAAAACTGTAAAATCCAATACAGTTACCCTTATATGTTACCTTACATCCTTTTACCAGTACTCAAAGCCAGCACTTCAATGTGGCCAAACTGCAGGTCTTAACGTGCTTCATGCAGAACTGGACACATCTCCAAAATACAGCCTGATGCACTCCACACTGCACCTGTGGACTTACCTCTCCCAAACTGCACACATCCCAGCGATGCATCCTGGAGCGCTCCACTCCACAATGCAGCCTGTTGCGCTTCCTTCAAGACACGTATTCATTACGAAACTGCGTGCACACAGTTCTACTGCCAGAGAGGTCATTGTCTGTCATGCTACCACTAAACACTTTGCTCGTGCCTGAAGCTTGTGCCGGAAGATCATGCACTTGCCTCGTGTTCCTCCCTCAAAGCAGTCAAAATTAAATTCCTTTGCTCACTCTCAGAACATCACTACGCTCCTACTACTTGTTGCCAATATCGCAATTCACTCACCCCTGACATAACCTCCTGGTCCATGATACTTCTCCACAACATTTGGCCGTTGCCACACTTCTTCAGCAATCACCCACAAATATTTTACTCAGTGTTGGTCCTCATACGGGTACTTTTAATCTTTTTCAGATAAGACCATGCTTGCAAAATTCCTTCTTTACCTTTTTAATTTTCTCCAAGAACAAGTTTGCAACCAACTTTGGAAGAACCGGATCAGTAACTGCCAGTGTTGGCTTACCATAGTGACATCATTCTACATACTATATTCCATTGACATCATGTCGGTAAACTACAGTAAACAACCTACCCTAAGCATTTAACATACTCATTTGACTACTAACATACAGCAAACAACGAGCATTGAAACAGCGCACTAAATATTTACTCCACTTTCTTAAGGTAGGCACGCTAGTGTCATCCTGGACTGAATCCCTGAGGCCCTCTTTTCTGTGTAGTGGGAGTGGTTATTACCCATTCTCAAATGGTGGTGACTCCCAGATGTGGCTCACGTTAGTCCTCATGCAACAGAGTTTAAGTTTGGCCTTAAGAGTCAAAAGTAGCTGGTCTAGGATCTACATTTTTGCAATCCTTCAGCTGACCTGATGGCCTAGAACAGTTTTACTTGACCCTATGGTAGCTGCCAAGCACAGGAGTAGAGGGATGCTTCTTTGTGGGATCCACGGTCTCAATGGTGAGGGCCCACAAGCTCTTGCTGTCTTTCCTTGATGATGCGCCAGGCCTCCTCAATCTTCAGATGGCCTGCATGGGTATCAGACATATTCTCTTGGCTCCTCCAACAATCGGTAATTGTACTTCACAGCATCCTTCACAAAAGGATCCTGGGCAATGGTACTGAGATTGGGGTAGCCCCTTTCTGGCACACGATGGTAACCGACTTCGGCTCGCTTGCAGACAATGGCCTTATCTTCATAGTGACCTGCGTACTGGTCACACATGACACCTGAACAATTACCAACACCACAACACTGCTCAATCTGGTTCCAGACTGAACCACAGCACAGACACTGTGCTCATCAATGCACTGTACATCTGCATGACTCTGGATGGGCCTGTCCCCATCATTTGACATGGTCTCCTACCCCATCCTCATCCAATGCCTACATGGCATTGGAATGCAAGGACACACATTTTGAGGGATCTGATCCTAACTGACTGGAAGGACCCAGTCAGATAGTCTGGCACAATACACATCGGACAGCAACAAACTCATCACAGAGTTCCACAAGGATTCTCCCTGAGCCCGACCCTCTTCAATGTGCACATGATCCCTCTACCGAGCATTTTCCTCTCTGACATCAATGACTTCTCTTGCACCAATGACACACAGCTCATTCTCCCCTCATGGACAAGACGCCCATTACACAGATCAAGTTCAAGTAAAATTTCCCACTGGATGAAGACCAACTGTCTGAAGTTGAACACCGACAAGACAGAAATTGTGATATTTGAGAAAAGCACTTCACCGTTGACCTACAACTTCTGGCCAACAGAGCTAGGACCGACACCCATCCCCAAAACCCATGGTAAGAATCTCTGGCTCATCATTGACACCAAACTTGACATGACTGACCAAGTCAACACTGTCATCGTCTTCTGCTTCCATATTCTGAAGATGCTGAGGAAGATTTTCAAATGGCTCCCAATCTTCACCCAGAAATCTATCATGCATTCCCTTGTCATAAGCAAGCTGGACTACGGGAATGCCCTTTATGCTGGAATCAACAGAAAACTCATTCGAAGGCTGCAGATCATTCAAAACTCAACAGACAGAATCAGTCTCAACCTCCCATGCCACACTCACAGCACACCGCCCCTAAAAGAGCTCCACTGACTACTCATACATAAAGGACAGAACTTACACTCCTCACCCATACTTTCATGGCACTACATAACGCTGACCCAGCATACCTCAACAATTGCATCTGCTTTCACAAACCTTCCATACACCTCCTCTCATCCAAACTTCTATTTCCACACATCCCATGCATCCGAAAAGCCAGATTTGGCTGTCAAACCTTTCCGACTTTGCTCCTAAAGTGTGAAAGGCTTGCAGTTGCACATAAGAGCCACCGCTTCCTCACTTCTTGAATTACGCAAGAAACTGGAGACCTGGCTTTTTGAGTAATCCCACTAGGCCCTAATGGCTATACTCACTCCTGCTCAGGGCCAACATATCCTCCTGGGTGATTACGCTCTATAGAAAGCTGCATAACATAACATTCAGTGTCTGATCCTTTGCTATTCCTGTTGTGGGTGTTAACTTTTTAAAATAAATGCCCTCTCCTCTGTTCTGTACTTTGCCAATGGAACAGTCTGCCACAGCAGGAGTGGCCTCACTTTTGATAAATCCATTACACAGGCTAAGGGAGTAACGGGGATCAAACTTGACTTTAAACCTTCACTGAAATATCCTTTGTAAAGGTTGAAAGACCTCTGTTTTCCCCTCTTTCATCATTCCTGGTCTAAGAGTAAGAATCTTATCCGGCCTCCCATTTCCCCGACATTGAGCTCAGGCTATCTTCCTGGAATCATAAAGAACTTTGATGAATACTGAGGATGCATTGCTCAGCTCCCCGCACTTCAGTGTGTGTTCTCCCACCATAGCCCTACCTACCGGCTACCATAATGTGCATGACGTCAACCTGCAGGGGGCTTTTCTGTCCCAACAGTCGTTTTTGAGGTTTAGTTTTGTCAACAGTGTTGCTTTCTTTAACATTATGGTTCAAGGTTGTCTTGTTAAATGCATGCTTTTGGCAGCTGAACTGTTTGTAAATTGCAACAAAAATTCCTCACGCATGCTTTGCTGGCAGCACGCCTTTATGTTGAAGGCTTTGTTTCATAGATCCATCTTCCTTTCAATCCAGCTGACGGTTGCTCCATGGTCATGTGCCTGCTCTAAGGTCCGGTTAATTACAAAGGTTATCAACTTTTAATGATTATAATAAAACATGCTTGTCCTACTTTTTAATTACACAGCACATTGCCCTATTGGCTACCTAGTCCCTGCCTGAGGGGTGACATATGTGCAATAAAAGGGGTGTTTAAGGCTTGGCAAGTGGTTTTAAATGGCAAGTCGACATGGCAGTGTAACACTGCGTTCAGGCTGCAATGGCAATCATGGGACAAGTCTTTGAGTGCTATGTAGATGGGTGGTACAATATGTGCTGCAGGCCCACTGGTAGCATTTAATATACAGGTCCTGGGTATATGATATGTCATTCTCCGAGGGACTTACAAGTAAATTAAATCTGGCACTAGGGTATATGCCAATCAAACCATGTTTAGGGGAGTGAGCAGAAGCACTTTAGCACTGATTAGCAGTGGTAACGTGCACAGAGTCCGAAGGCCAACAGTAATGAATTCAGCAAAATTGGAGGCAAAATGTTTGGGGATAGACCACCCTGAGGCTGACAAGTCTAACAATTGGATGGTTGATAGAATCAGTATTTGGATGATTTATATGACAATGTTTCATTTTGGGCTAATGTTGATACCACTAACGGTGCCAAGCAATTTAAATTTGATGATAAGCAGCCAATGGTAATCTTGGATGCCGAAGGAAATCCCATGTTTGATTTATGTTTGTTACAGGACACAAACTCTGCTGTGGGGGGGTTCCTCCACCTTTTGTGGATGAATATATAAAATCAAGGAGCAGGAATCCTATTGACAAGAACACTAGGTCTAAAATCAGGGCTAAATTCCCTAGCCCAAATATTATAGATAAAACAGCTCTGATCCCTGTGCTGAACACACAAATTGCCACCTTTTTAACCAGACAGAATAAGGATTTCAGAAGGGGTGTTGTTAGGACCTGGGTACCATGTCAGGACAAGATGTTTGGGCACCCTAGGTGCACTAACAAGAGTGTTTTGTTTGGCTGAGCTGGTGAAGAGTACAAATGAACGCCTTGATTTTTGGGGGGAATTGAGAATACAAGACTGTAATATGAAATGTGTAAAGTTCTTTTACTAGGGATTTACCCAATATTTGGTGATCTATATGGTTCTAGTGTTGGACTGAACAGTCAGCAATTTCTATTTGGCGATGATTCCATTATGGAGATGAGGGTGTTTGGTTGGCTCTCTCTCAGTGCCTGCAGACACAGGGATTGCTTCACTGGTTGATTAACCTACTACAGACCCCACTTCACCTGCCAACAGTACAGATGCTGCCGGCCGATGTCCTTCCAGCAAAGGATGAGTGGGGACGCCTTGGGGTTGACAGAGGACAAGCAGGAGTAGGCAGAGTTCAGTGTAAGATAAGAATTCTGTCTTCCCTCCTTGTGAAAGTAGGGGGCAGGTTAGCCCTTTTTTGCTCAAGAATGAGATTTGATTTCAAATGGCCCTTGGGTTCTCCAAATTGTCTGGGGGTTTCACATAGATTGTTGTGCAACCCAAGTATAAACCTGGCTTCCCAGTCCAATCCAGTATCCTCAGTAGGTGATAGATTTGATTTCACTGCAAGTGCAAAATTTACGCCTGAAGGGGTAATAGAGCCTTGGCTACTACATCCCAGGGGACTTATGACCAATATATTTTTGGTTCAGAAGAAAAACATGAATTTTCAGACAGTGACAAAGCTAGAAGAACTGCACCAGTTTGTTATATATCACCATTTCAAAACGGGGACAATAATCAGTCTCAGGGATATTCTCTTTCCGTGGTCCTGATGATGCATCCGGTTTAAAAGATTCTCATCTAATAGTGGCAATCTTTCACAGTCACATGAAATACTTGCAGTTCCTCTGACAATGGCAAATATATAGTTTTCAAGTTCCTAATATTTGGTTTATCCTTTGCTCCTGAGTGTTTCACCAAGTTGTTAAAAACCATTGGCAGCAGCTCCCAGGTCCCGGGGACTGAGGATAGTAGTATACTCGGACAACATGATATTTCTAGACTATGAAAAAAGGACTTTAATAACGCACGTAGAAGCAGCTGAATAATTCATTTAAATGCTGGTATTTATCATAAATGTGGAAAAGTCTGATTCCTTTGAAAAGCTTGGCATTTCTTGGGTCTGTAGTGGACTCACATAAATAAATGCTTTTACTTCCAGCCTCAAAATCAAACTCGATCCAAAAAAAGTTGAGGATGATGTTGGTCTAGCAGTGGATTTCTCCACCATCTAGCGAGACTAATAGGCCTTCTTTCCTCTTTCATTAAAGGGATCTTTCCAGGATCCCTTTATTACAGGTCTCTCCAGCGAGTGAAGGTAAGGCACTTAGAAAGGGGATTGGGTTACACAGAAATGTATTTTTAGATTTAGGGTCAAAGGAGGAAATAAATTGGTGAAATTTGTTTGTTTCCATCAGGTACTCTCGCTGGCAGCAGAGTATCTTATGGGACCATGCAACATGATGACAGACTGGTACTTGAGAAGCTTGTATGTGATGGAGCAGGTAAAGCAAAATTTTGTATACCTCCTCTATTTTGCATGAAAATACTAATTATATAACCTACTTATATTATAATTTGACTAACGGTATGCTGTGTTATATTAATCAACTATTTGCGTTTTTTATTAGACACCAATTACACATGGGACTTATTGCATTTGCATGGCAGAATAACTCTAATAACTAAATTATGTACGCATATTAATAGTAGTACGTGTGGTAATAGGATATCGCATGATTTATGTTGCTTTTGTGATATTTGCGTTCCTCTTTTGGACCGTAAGGGTGCGTTTTATTGCTTTAAATGTCGCTAAAAGCTAGGAAAATACTAAAACATAAAGGGATTAGTGAGGGTTTAACATTAGAATCTTCATTTCTTTGAATTAATTACTCTTTTGTGTTTGTTTCGCTTCAGTTGGCATTTGGGCCTACCAAAATATGGCGTCCGAAATGGAGTTCAGAAGTGGCCACCGTCTCGTGAGCGCGATGCCTACTGCGCAGACTCGGATGGCTCCGTGGACCTCCAGGCGACCTCAAGGCACAGTGTTCCTGGTCAAGGATAGGAACATGGAGAACTGCCAAAGTTCAGTCAGTAAAATCTGGTCTAAATGAACAATTGGGACATACAAGCAAAACTTTTACATTGTTGCATAAGGGCAACATGGACAGAGGAAGTGAACCAGCAAAATCTATGAGAACCTCAAGTAATGTAAAAATTGGACGTTTCCAATTAGCCAATCATCTGCCTTCTTAGCCTAAGAATGTTTCATGTTATCCTGAATTTTATTATAAAAAGGGTAGTAGAATAGGGAGGGGTATATATGAATATTGAGATTGAGAGGCATCCTGCGGTTCTCGATGACTGCACACCCCTATCGACCCCACAGACGATGACAGATGCTTGCACGATTTCTGGTCCTTTGGAGATCTTTGGGACTGTAATGTGCTGAGCAAAGAACTTTCGGACTTTGAGCTTTGGCCTGCTTTATTTGTACAATTTAACGGCTAAATTCAGTTATGCAGAGCCAAATGAATTAGGGAAAAATCCAGATAGCAAGAATAGGTAAATATAAATGTCATGCGATTTGTGCTGATTGAACAAAATTCTAAACTTTGATTGACCAAAATGCTAATATTAATTGCAAACAATATTTAGATAAACAAATATTTGATTAACAGAAATTACGAGTTTGTGGTTTTTCAATGAAGAGAGTAGAGGATTCTGAGTCTTAAATGTGTTTTAGCTGGTTTTAAATCACCATCAACCAGTCCAACTAATTTGTCCATCGACCAAGTGGTGGAGTGCCTTGATGTTTAAGGTTAGGATTCTATATGTGGTGATGCTGATGTATATTCTGTAAAATAACTTTTCTTCCCTATAGGTAATAAGGTACTCCCCACATGTCCAGTGCTTGATTCTATCATCCCTCCTGTGTGCAGACTCGTGAGTGGAGACGTGCAAGTGTTGGTGTTATGGGCCCCACCAATGAATGTGTGTGAGAATGAGCTAGTGTGACGTCGGGTCTGCGACGCAGGAAGGATAGTTGTAAATTTGCCCTCTTTTTCCACGTCTCGTGCTGGATCAGTTTTTCTGGTAGCAGAACGATGGTTTTATTGCATTGGTTTGGTGATTATTGCTTATTGATTTTGATTACTGATTATTGCTTGTTAATTGCAGATGATTGGATGAGTATTGATTTATGTACTAACATTCTATGTGGAGTCGCGTTGCGTTCTATGTTGTTTTGAAGACTTCTGGGATGTAGGAAGTCGGATGGCCTGTGGCAAGTGAAGTCACATGGTGAATTGTTTTTTGCCCTGTAGGTACACGGGGAAAACGTGTGACGATTGGAGTCGCACAACGCATTGTCTGGGTTCGATTTGGTAACATCGTCGTGTGTTATCGTTATGGACATTTCTGTATGAAAGTGGTGCATGGGTAGCGAAGGCCACCTGTGAAATTTTGGTCTTAAGTAGCAGGAGTCCGCGGGAACTCTGATTACGCTTATCACTGGAAAGGTAATAGGTGTTCCCTAAGCTTGAAAGAAGGGTAAAGTAGATGCTACTTTATTAACGAATGTAATAATTCTGTAGTAGGGAAGAGGTAAGCGCTGTTCTCGGGAAAGACAGGATTCTATGTGAATGAACTACATTTTCCTTATGAATGTGTGTAAATGAAATAGCATTCGACTTAATTGTGAAACTCTGGCCTTATTTCTCAGGAGCAGTGCGTCTCCAACAGGTGTCTTATTTCCAGAGAAACGGTTAGTTAATGCTTGCTAGAAGGGTAAGGTAGAGGGAAGTGCTACTTTATCGGCTAGTGTAATGATTCCGTAGTAGGGCAGAGGTAAGCGCTGCTCTCGGGAAAGACCGAATTCGTGTGAAAAAAGGTCAAGACTATATCTTTTGTTAGCGCATCAGATAATGGTGGTGTTTTTATGTCGTTACTAACAGAATTTGAGTAAAAGAGAACGTAAGAAAAGTTTGCCAATAAATTTTGTAAAGGAGGGGTCAGCAGAAGCAGGAGTAGCGAGAAAAGCTACGTCAGAAAAATCTGAGCTGGGATTGGCCAGTCAGTAAGGGACGTAGACGCTCCTTATTGGTGCGTTAGTGTACGTCGCGCTAGGATTGGAGACTTACAGGGCGACGTAGACGCTCCGGATTGGTGCGTTGGTGTGAGTCGCGCTGGGATTGGAAAATTCCAAAAGTGACATAGACGCTCCGGATTGGTGCGTTAGTGTGAGTCGCGCTCCGATTGGATAAAACAACAGAATAGTCATAGGAGAAATCTAGCGATACTAAGAAAAGATAATGATGTATTACGACCCACCAGAAAAAGAGAAAAAGTCCTGGTTCGGAAAGATCAAGAGTTTATTTAAAAAGGACAAACCGATTATGACTAGAGAGGGACAGTTGCTTCCTCCACCGAAATCACCCGCATCCTTTATGGTTGTGAAATATGGATATCATACATGTATTTGGCTAGACAATTGGGCAAAGTATACAAAAGAGGATGGAGTTTTAGCATTTCCAGAACATGGTTCATACAATTTAGCGGTATTGAGAAATTTAAGAGAAAGAATGATGAGATTAGAACCGAGACCTTGACCTACTCAGTTTGAAGCATTGACAGAATGGGAAGATGAGATGTATGACAGAGAGCGACAGCGGAGTGGTGGAAGGTATAAATACATGTTTGGTAGACCGTGTGGACAGGAGAATCATGATGACAGAATGAGGAGATGGCGAAGTGCAAATATGACTGATGGTATGTTCCCTATGAGAAGTGCTGAAGAGACTAGTAGTAGAAACTGTACTGAGAAGAGAAATAATACAGGATCAGAAAGTTATAAGTATGGTGTGCATGAGTCGGAGGATGATGTTCTTGAGGACATGTTTTATAAAAATCCACCCGTACCAACCAAATTCCACATTGTTGAAACCAAGTGGCTCAGTAAAAGAATAACCACAAAATATAAAGTTTGAGTCAATACCACCTGAGGTAGGAAGAAATATTCCCTTTACAGAAATAGAAAATACACAACCTGGTAAAATGACAAATGAAAATTCAGCTGAATTAGCCAGAACTACTTTAGAGTTAACTGAAAAGATTAGGGAATTGACTAAAAACATGGAAGCTGTAACTGTTCCTGTAACAATAGGACCCGTAATGCCTATTTTCGATAAGCAAAAGGATAGTGAGCATTGGCTGATGATTCCTTATAACAGTAATAAACAAACCGAAATGGAAAGAAGAGGTTCAAGAGAAAACCCATGGGGACAGATGGTAGAAACTTCTGGACTAAGTACTCCTAAAAATTTGACAGTAAATCAGAGTCTAGCGAATAGAGCAATAATGACGACAGAATCAGTACCAAGGTCACCAAAAAGTTTAGAACAAATACGAAATGAAACAATTCCTGTAGGTCCTACTTCTGATGAATTGAGTGAATGGTTAAGGAGTTTACAGCAAAAAGATGCTGAACCTCGACCTTCAGATGTGTCTAAATTAAAAATAGTTTTAGAAGAATTAATAGTAGGAACTATTCCCACAGAAAAGTTAAAAGCCTATCAGGATGAAGAACTAATGTTTCTATGCAAAAGTATAACATGGAGAGCAAGAAATTTACATGAAAGATTGGAAGAAGTAGCAAGTGAAATGGGTATCAACTTTGAAAAAATAAAATCATTGCAGAAACCATACAGAGTAGACGTTGCTGAAAAAGGCATAGCATACAGCAGGAAGAATAACTCAGATCAAAGATCTAATTGTTTTACTGAGAAAATGGGGCAATGTAGACAAATGGAAAAGTAGGTGGTTTCGAAAACGAGACGATGCAACAGACAAAACGTTTGCAGCTTTCCCAGTAAGAGAAAAAGAAAAAGTGGTAACTGAATGTCCCATGAGGTAGATTCCAGGCGGAGGCTATGTGCATGTCCCCTGGACCAGACAAGACATTTTATCATTCACCAATGACTTTCCTCTTTTGCGCGAGAAGCCGGTTGAATGGTACAGGAAGGTAGACAGGTTTGTAAAATTATCAAAAGTACTATGGATTGATTTGAATAGTTTATTTGACATAATTGTGCCAGCAGACCTATGGGTAGAATGTAAAATTACAATGGGTTTGCCTACTCAGGAATACCCTAGAGATCCAAAAACAGGTGCTCCTGATCCAGAAGGAATGAGAAAATATGAACAGGTAGTTACCTTCCTGAAAAATAAAGTGCCTCCTAAAAAAACTGATTGGGTAAAAATTGATAGAACTCATCAAGAAGTAAAAGAATCTGTACATGCCTACTATGAGAGATTGTTGTTAGCTTTTAAACAATACAGTGGTGATGAAAATTTGAGTGAGAAGGATTTGAGTTATTTTGTATATCGATTTGTTTACGGGTTGCATCCTGAAGATGATTAAACAGCATACAGTGGATTGGCAAAATAATTTTAATAATTAAATAATAATGATTAAATAAAGAAGAGTTGAAGGCTTTTAAAAAAATTTGAGAGATGGTTTGTGTGAAACACCAGCTCTTGGCATGCCTGACTATGAAAAAGAATTTGAACTCTATTGCAGCTAAAGAAATGGATGTGCACTTTCTGTGTTAATACAAAAACACGGAAAATTAAGGAAACCAATTGCATATGTTTCAGCTATGTTAGACCCTTAAGCTGTAGCATTGCCTGGTTGTTTGAAAGCTGTAGCAGCTACTTGTAAGAGTCTGGAACAGAGTGAAGGAATTGTGATGGGATATCCTGTGAGAGTGTTTGTACCTCATGATGTGGCAATCCTTTTAACAAGGAGCCGCACTCAGCTCATGACGCATAGTTGTCTAACTAAATATGAGAAAGTCATCTTAGGTGCTACGAATGTGAGTCTTGTGAGATGTCTGAATGTGAACCCTTCAACATTGTTACCTGATGCTGAGAATGTGGAAGTCAGAGATGATGTGAATCATGACTGTTCGGAAGTGCTTGATTTTTGTACCAATCCACGTCCTGATATAAAAGATGCACCTTTGACAGAAAGTGACTGCGTGATGTTCGTGGATGGATCATGCCTGAGAACGGATGAGGGAATTTTAAGTGCAGCATATGCAGTATGTACGGTAGCAGCTGTACTGGAAGCATGTTGTCTGAAAGGAGTAAAATCAGCCCAGGTTGCTGAACTTTTTGCATTAACAAAAGCATGCAAGTTGGGGAAGAATGTGAGAGTGACTGTGATAACCGATAGTCAGTACGTCTTTGGTGTGGTGCATGACTTTGGGCAGATTTGGTCCCAGAAAAGGGTTTTTGACATCGAGTGGACCTCCTATAAGGAATTATGAAGTGGTTGGAAAATTGCTTGAGGCGATACAGCTGCCTAAGCAGTTAGCAGTGGTGAAATGTGCTGCGCATTCAAAGTCTGCTGATTACATTTCAGCGGGGAATCAGTTTGCCAACAACATGGCTCAGTATTGTGCACGAAATCAGAACTCTGTAAATCGGGGTAGAGAAAAATAAATGAATTCATGTCCCTTGCTGTTTACTAACACTGTGAATACATGGGAAGAAGTGAGGCAGTTGCAAGAAGAAGCAGGAGATGAGGAAATGAGACAGTGGGTAAAAGCAGGATGTGGACCACGGGAAACAGATCATGTGTGGGTTTATCGGGATGGAAGACCAGTCATGCCTGATAGCATGGTTTCTACCATGGCACGGATGTATCATGGACAAGCACATGTAGGAAGAGATGCTATGATCAGACTTTTCAAACAGACATGGTCTAATGCAAAATTCAGACTTGTAGCTGAAAGTCTTTGTCAAAGATGCCTTATATGTCAGCAATACAATCTTGGAAGAAAAACAGTGGTAAGTCTGGGAACGATAGGACGAGAAGGAGGGCCTTTCACAAGAATGCAGATTGACTTCATTGAAATGCCCCCCTGCAACAGGTTGAGGTATGTTCTAGTGATGGTTTGTCTGTTCTCTCGATGGGTGGAAGCATACCCAACTAGAAGGAGTGATGGAATCATAGTACCCAAGCTACTATTGAGAGAGTTCATTCCTAGATTTGGTTTTCCAGTCACGATCGAGTCAGATAGAGGAAAACATTTCCATAATGAAATCATGAAATTAATTTGTGAAGCATCGAATGTACAACAGAAACTACATTGTGCCTATCGCCCAGAGGCTTCTGGTGTGGTGGAACAAGTAAATGGCACCATTAAAAATATATTGGGAAAAATGTGTTTAGCCACATGTTTGAAATGGCCTGATGTCTTGCCTCTGGTACTCCTGACTATTAGATCTATTCCGGATACGAATACTGGCTTGAGTCCTCATGAAATTGTGATGGGGAGAGCAATGAGACATGTTTTCATACCTGTCAACAAGCTATTACCTATATCTGATGGCTTGGTGATGGATTATTGCAAGGGGTTGGCTGATTCCGTTCATTCTGTGTTTCATCAGGTTAGATCGGATGCAACCACCCTTGAAAAGAAGCCAGCTCATGATCTGAGCCCAGGTGACTGGGTGAGAATAAAAGTGCATAGAAGAAGAAATTGTTTGGTCCCAAGGTGGGGTAAACTACGTCAGGTGATCCTGACCACGACGACAGCTGTAAAATGTGCAGGAGTGAAGAACTGTATTCATTCTAGTCATACCTTGCGAATTCCAAATCCAGTGGATAACAGAGAAGAAGAATACTTTGAAGAATCTGATACAAGTTCCGAATCAGATACAGAAGAAATAAGAGCAAGACCAACTCCTGAAAGTGGGGAGTCAGAACCAAGTTCAGCTATAGCACCAGAGAATCTACCATTAAGAAGAAAATTGCAAATTTCTGACACCAGCTCAGAATCAGACACTGAACCAGTACAGGCACACAAGAGTGTAAACAAAAACAGTGGAGAGACTGTCAAAGAAATTCTTGATGAAGAAGTTCCGTATGAAAAGTCAAGAGAAATTCCACCTGAAATAACAGAAGTAGATGGTGAGGTACCAGATACAGGGAGAGAGGGAAAGATTGTTGCGGAAGACCCCCAAGGAGATGTAGGGAAACCATACAACCAGGTAGAAGAAGGGACAGTTAGTCAGCAGGAAGATTGTGTGGAAGAACCACGAGGAGGCACAGAAGTATATAAGAAAAAGAAAGTGGTGGAAAGAAGGACTACCGAAAGTAAGAGTCAAGTTGGAACTGAATCGAGGACAGTGACAAAGAAGTACCAGAAGGTCGAGTCCTGAGAAAAAGACCATGGAGAACATAGATAAATGAAAAGGGAAATAAGTTAAAAAGGCCAGCAAAGGATGAAATTTGGCCAAACAAGATAAAGAGATTGAGATACAGATTGACACAAGTAAAATCATCCAGAGCTGAACAAGTGAATGAGGTGTCTAGCCAAGAGAAATCAAAAGACGTTGAACAGACACCATCAGAGGAAAGCAAAAGGACTAGAAAACCCAACCAGAAGTATAAGTCACCAGAATGGTCATACGTGGCCCTTCCTGAAGTACAAGAAGAGGCAGACAGCCAAGGAGATCTAGAGGTGACTATACCAGAAGTGGTTGAGGACGACGAAGAATCGGAAATCCTTAGAGTTATCTTGTCCGACATCGGGGAAGAGACGGATTTTCAGGAAATTCTGAATCAAGATAGTGAAAGAAAAGTCAAAGGCGATCAAATGCCAAACTGAAGAGACAAAAGGGCTCTAAAAGGAGAATCTTGAAAATTACTAAATAAAAGACATAACAGAAAAAAAAACAAGTAGGTGCTTAGAGCCTTGGGTTTAGACAAAACTAGTTGTGAAAGTAGACGAGGCTAAGTAAAAAGACACTGATCATTTTCCAAAATGGCAAACACAGAAAGTAGAAAATCTACATGTGTATTCCTTCGAAGATGGTGCAAAATGTGTTCTTGTTGTACAGGATTACTAATGCTTTTGTGGAGTGTGTTGGCTTTAATGGTCTCATTTAAGGTTACATTAGAAACAATAGAAGGTCATAGTGAGAATAAGACTAATGTAGAAAAGATTCAGAAGATTTATCTGACTAAAATAGATAGAAATTATTTACATAAATATAGGTCTATAACTGATTTTTCTAACAATGTTTTCTCAAAATTATTATATGAATATGTAAAAACAATGGATGTGAGAGACTGCTATGTATGCATGCAGTTGCCTGCATCAGTGTCTGAGGGAGTAAAGTACCATCACCTTCCAGTGACATATGGAATAACATGTAGCGTATTAGAAAGTTTGTTTTACAAAATAGGGAAACTAGAATATTATTTTTCAGATGTAGATAACATATTTTCACGAGTACCCGTAGTCCATAAACTGAATAAAGTAAAACCTGGTAAAGTGCTAGGTGAATTTTTCTTAGAAAGTAAAGAATTACCATTAGAGTTAGTATTACAAAATAATCTAACTTGTAGTCTGAAAAGAGAGGAGAAGACTTTCTTAGATATGGTAGAAGAAAGGAGAATAAAAATGCAAAAGAAGGTACCTGAGGGAAAAGAAGAAGAGACAGTGTGGGATGTTGAAAGAGAAAAACATTTGAAAGGAGAAGCTAGTCCAGCAATGGCTCTAGATTGGCCTCAGAAAGGGAAATTGTGTATTAGAAGAAATCAAACTGCATATGATAACTATTTTATAGGTGCAAGTGATTGCCATGATACTTATAGAATCATGGGTGGATGGAGATTTAAAGGAGGAAATGATCCGGTATTTCCTGGATTATATTTTATCTGCGGGAATAAAGCTTATTATCGATTACCCGACCATTGGTATGGCACATGTTATCTACGCATGGTTTTCCCAAAGATATTTCATGTGGGAAGAGGAAAAGATGGTACACAAGAGATAGGCAGACAACTAACACGTAGAAGAAGAGAATCTTGGTCAGAAATTGTAGGAGACATTTTTGGAGCTTTGATACCAGCAGTTGGAATATCTCTGAATGCACATAAAATTAGAAAATTATCAACAGTAGTGGATCGCTTGTCAACAAGCACTGCTGGAGGATTTTTATTGGTAAATACCGAAATGGTTGCCATGCAAGCAATGGTGATGCAAAATCGACTTGCCCTTGATATAATTTTGGCAAAAGAGGGTGGAGTCTGTGGAATGCTGAAGGTTCAACATTGTTGTACTTATATTCCTGACGAAAGTCAAGATTTAAAGACGTACATAAAGAATATAACTGATTTGCATGAGGAGACTGTTCCACTGGAGGTTGAAGGAATTTGGAAAAAGATTGGAAAAAGTTTTTTTGCTACTTTTTACTAAAATTAGGTAGTACCTTTATTGCTAAGATTTTATTTCCAGTAACATGTGTAATTATGCTAGTATTAATTCTGAGATTAGGATGTTTATGTAGCAAAAGAAGGAAAATAGGAAATAACATAAAAAGAGAAACTGTAAAGAAAAGAGAGAAAGAAAGAAAGAAAAGAAAGAGAATTTGAAGAGGTAGAATTAGAAGATTGGAAAGAGAATATGTATAAAAAGACAAGAGAAGAAGAGACAGGGGAAACAATCATGTGATCTAACAAAATATTGAGAGAACTGAATTCATTTCTATTTACAAATTTTATCAAAATTTAAGGGATTGTGGTGATATTGAAAATCACCAAAGGGGGGATTGATGAAGCAGGTAAAGCAAAGTTTTGTATACCACCTCTATTTTGCATGAAAATACTAATTATATAACCTACTTATATAATAATTTGACTAACAGTATGCTGTGTTATATTAATCAACTATTTGCATCTTTTATTAGACACCAATTACACGTGGGACTTATTGCTATTTGCATGGCAGAATAACTCTAATAACTAAATTATGTACGCATATTAATAGTGGTACGTATGGTAATAGGATATCGCATGATTTATGTTGCTTTTGTGATGTTTGCGTTCCCGTTTTGGACCATAAGGGTGAGTTTTATTGCTTTAAATGTCGCTAAAGGCTAGGAAAATACTAAAACATAAAGGGATTAGTGAGGGTTTAACATTAGAATCTTCATGTCTTTGAATTAATTACTCTTTTGTGTTTGTTTTGCTTAAGTTGGCATTTGGGCCTACCAAAATATGGCGTCCGAAATGGAGTTCAGAAGTGGCCACCGTCTCGTGAGCGCGATGCCTACTGCGCAGACTCGGATGCCTCCGTGGACCTCCAGGCGACCTCAAGGCACAGTGTTCCTGGTCAAGGATAGGAACATGGAGGACTGCCAAACTTCAGTCAGTAAAATCTGGTCTAAATGAACAATTGGGACATACAAGCAAAACTTTTACATTGTTGCATAAGGGCACCATGGACAGAGGAAGTGAACCAGCAAAATCCATGAGAACCTCAAGTAATGTAAAAATTGGACGTTTCCAATTAGCCAATCATCTGCCTTCTTAGCCTAAGAATGTTTCATGTTATCCCGATTGTTAATATAAAAAGGGTAGTAGAATAGGGAGGGGTATATATGCATATTGAGATTGAGAGGCATCCTGCGGTTCTCGATGACTGCACACCCCTATCGACCCCACAGAGGATGACAGATGCTTGCACGATTTCTGGTCCTTTGGAGATCTTTGAGACTGTAACGTGCTGAGCAAAGAACTTTCGGACTTTGAGCTTTGGCCTGCTTTATTTGGACAATTTAACGGCTAAATTCGGTTATGCAGAGCCAAATGAATTAGGGAAAAATCCAGATAGCAAGAATAGGTAAATATAAATGTCATGCGATTTGTGCTGATTGAACAAAATGCTAAACTTTGATTGACCAAAATCCTAATATTAATTGCAAACAATATTTAGATAAACAAATATTTGATTAACAGAAATTACGAGTTTGTGGTTTTTCAATGAAGAGAGTAGAGGATTCTGAGTGCCATATGTAGGAAGCCAAATACCGGTCGGTAACGGCCGATTTTCGGTAAATATCCCGTTACCGACCGGTATTTAGGCATTTGCTATGTAGGGGGCATATTTCAGGATTCGGTACCGAATCGGTAAAATTACCGATTCGGTAAATACCGAATCCTGAAATGAGATGTAGGAAACACTCTAATGAGTGTTGTGTAGGAATTAGAATTCGGTATTTACCACCAAATATAGGTTGGTGATAAATACCGAATACATTGCAAAAAGCAATATTTTGCTGAAATAAGAGTGCCATGTGGCAGACATACATGCCCTTAGGGCATGTATGTCCGCCACATGTGCACACATGCTGGAATCAGGGGTGCAACAGGGTGTCAATGTGACACCCTGCCACCCTTGAATGTGCTCCCCCCATTACCGAATCGGTATTTACCGATTCGGTAATGAGGCATACCTTCCCATTGATTCCTATGGGCCTCCAGGCCCATAGGAATCAATGGGAAGGTATGCCTCATTACCGAATCGGTAAATACCGATTCGGTAATTACCAAATTTCTCCGATTCGGTAACATTTACCGAATTATTACCTACATACAATTTACCGATTCTTAAATACCGAATCGGTAAAATTCGGTATTTAAGAATCGGTAAATTGTATGCCACCTACATATGGCCCTGAGTCTTTTTTGTTTTAAATCACCATCAACCAGTCCAACTAATTGGTCCATCGACCAAGTGGTGGAGTGCCTTGATGTTTAAGGTTAGGATTCTATAGGTGGTGATGCTGATGTATATTCTGTAAAATAACTTTTCTTCCCTATAGGTAATAAGGTACTCCCCACATGTCCAGCGCTTGATTCTATCATCCCTCCTGTGTGCAGACTCGTGAGTGGAGACATGCGAGTGTTGGTGTTATGGGCCCCACCAATGAATGTGTGTGTGAATGAGCTAGTGTGACATCGGGTCTGCGACGCAGTAGGAAGGATAGTTGTAGATTTGCCCTCTTTTTCCCCGTCTCGCGCTGGATCATATGACAATAGTTATTGGTTTCTGAATAGGCAGGTTTTCTGGGCCATCTGAAGTACACTTGTTTGCTTACCGGTTGATGGCTTAGTCATAAATGTATTACAGTTGGACATCAGATCTGGAACCTTTAGTGACTGGCGCTTTTCTTCAAGACTGGTCTGGTGCAAAGCATTATGCATTTCTATCTTTCTTGAAGTTACGCAGATGTGTGGGGCAGATTTGCAGGAAATTAGGAAAGGTTTTCTTAATAACACTACTTTTGATGTTGCAACAATGAATGTCTCCCTTCTGGAGCTTCTGGTGAACTTTTCTGTTTGAGGACACCATATCGCCCAATATTGTAGGCTAATCCTACAGAACAAGCTTTGCCTGGTGGCACGTAACCTTTCATGGAGTTGGCTTCTGGCTATATCTAAGCTTCTGGGCACAGGCCACAGTTAAAGTCTTGGCTGTCCTGGGAGTTTTTGGAGGGGGTGGTGTATGGAAATGGGTTATTTATCAGATGTCACTGGGTTTTTAAACTTCTTGGATTCTGCCATCTGAGCGAAAGTCATACACAATTATTAATGTGTACAGGTCAGAGATACCTGCAGGACATCAGAAAGTGGGAATAATGTCATTTGGGGAAACAGATTTGTTCAAAGGAATCAAACATGAAGATCCTTGAAACCCAGATACTGTATTCCATGAGATGTGTTTTGGTGTAACAGTTGTTCAAGTCATGGGAGGACAATGACAAGCTGCCTTTTAAGTTGCTGTTTGCCAAGTTATTGATGTTATTATGCGTGGTGTTCTTTACATGAGTGTTGGGCTTTGGGTCTCTAAATATGTCTTCCATGTATTTCTCCCCAGTTGTGGTTCATCTTACAACACTTACAAGATGTACAAAGACTCATTTCCACCTTGATATAGTTTCCAAAGTTTCCCTTACATCCTAAATTGCGTGCGGTCATGTGTATTAAAATGTATATGCAAGTAACTGAGAACCTGAGAACATCCGCCCCACAGGTATTCAGGGTTTCAACATTTAGGAATTTGTTACTGTATACCTACCCAGCATGCAGCAATGACAGTGGTGGATATGCTTTAGACTTGCATATGGGATCCTCCTGTCTAGTAATACATTTGTAGATTCTCCTAGCCAGTTAGTTAAAGACAAAGGACACAAACATTATCCCACACAAGGTTTTTTAAACCAAACCTTGTAATGGTTGGTAACAAATTAGTTATTCTTAGTCCAATCTCAACTAACCAAGCAACAGTCTAATACCACTAGAGATGACCTGTTTGGAGAGAAACGTTACTCTCAGATGCATCACATGTTCCTTATGGAGGTTCACCTAGGAACTAAAATAATAGTCATATGGTAGCTTCTGGGCTTTTTGTTTCTATTTTGGGGGTTTCAGCTCTCTCCCAAATTATAAACTTTAACCATCACGAAAAAAGTTAGTTATGGACTATCCCTACTTATAGTGTTGGGTGTGTTTCTTGTTTGTTATTACTTCCTGCCCAGGGGAGCAGATTATGGGAAATGTTGTGTGCTTGGAATGTGCTGCTTAGAATAACTATCAGGAAAACAGATAGCATCATATCCGACCAATTTGTCTTTAATAAAATCAGGTCTCTCCTTCACCAACTGGCTAGGAGAATCTGCATTTTTCACGTACGTCCTGTCTATTCAGTGGAAACATATTGCTTTAAAAAACATAAGTTTCCCATTTGCGAATAGGGTGTGCAGAGATGGTGCTCTACTGTCACTCCCAGGCCTTTAATTCTTTCCTTGCATTTACAGGCATTGACATAGGGACGCAAAATGCTAGCCACACTATTTAACAAAATTCCTAGTTAATATTGTGAAGACTTTGAAAGTAACAATTGATTGCATCCTGGTCCACATGAATGAGGATGTTGTGATGCAACAATTTTTTTTTTCTTTTCGTTTCTTTTTTTGTATTCCTCATATCACCAAGAGCATCTGCAAATCTCGGACAGCTCGATCTATCCACCCTGCAGTCTACTGCATTCGCCCAGGGACCTATCATGACCAGAGAGGACCTTCCCCTCCAACAGTACCTCAGTGTGATCATAGTAATATTTAGCCAATTCCTTGATCCCTGCACCACTTTGAAAGATCAGCCCGTAATGCAGAAGAACAGCCCGTTTTGAATCTCAGACCCTGACCCCAAACCCAGACAGTTGTCTTAATCCAGTCCTCCACCTTCGGGGGTAATGTATCTATCCGCATTTTACAGACTTCCCTCCATGCAATGAGTGGCAGATAAAATAGTAAACCACTCTGCTGTCATTGCAAGAGGTTACGCGTTCTCTCGTCGGCTCCCAGAAGGACTAACATTGAGTTCAAAAGAATTTCCACCTCAAAGATATCTCTCAAAAATAGCTCTATTCCACCCCAAAATTCTTTTAACCTGGGACACAGGAAAACCACAGGGACATCATTAGCTTCAACATAGCCACACCGTCTACACTCGGGTGGAGTAGTTGGGGCAAACTTAGCAATTTTAGATGGTGTCCAATAAAGTCAATTAATGGCTAGGAAATGATTCTGCTTTAAGTTCCCTGGTTTGACAATGGAATATAGAAGCTTCAAAGAGCTACTCAAAACTGGTAAAAGATCTGTCTCTCGAAAAACACCTCTCCACACTAAATACGATGCAAACTATTAGCACATTGGTCATATTGCAAATTGCATTACTATTCTCAAACCTGTCAGTATGTAATTTGCACATCTTTTGTTTGCAAAAAGGAATAGTACATCAGAACCCATATCTAAAAAAGAGTAATAACGTGTGTGTTCATAGCAGATTTGTATTTCACAAATTTACATTTAATATGCAGAGATGTAATTCACTTGTATATACAGTGGAGAAAATGCTATGTATTTAACTATTTATTTCTTTATTTCTTTATTTAAAAACTTTATATAGTACAGACACATCAAGAAAATTAGCACAATTTACATGAAAAGCAACCATATACAAAAATTGTTGGATAACAGTCAGTGAATCATATAATAGTCACATGAGTACGAAGGGAATTGCAAAGATCACAAAACATTGATGGGCCTGACAAAAGCAATCATTTAGAACCATGTGGGCAGAGGTAGTAATATGGATCTGAGGGGATACTATATTGAGAGATCTGGCATAAGCACATCTTGAAAAGATTGCATTTTAGTTATTTATGAATAATGGCTGTGGGTTGGGTTTTCAACTGTGTGGCAAGTTAGTTCCTGATGTTCTTTCTTGGCGCTGTGAGGAACTGCTTCTTTCCTAGGCTGGTGTCAAAGCAGGACCAAACATCATGCAATGCAAAATATATTCAAGCACTTGAAATAATAGGCATGCAACAAAAAATGTTAATGTATAATTTCAAGAGATTGCTACAAGATAAAACAATGTAAAATACAGTATTAAAAATATACAGACCAAGAACCGTAGTGTTGTCCCACTTAGGGCGAAACTCTGAAACTGGTCCCAGGATGCTTGTTTCTGGTCCAGGGAGGACCTGGCTTGGCAGTTCGGGCTAGAATGTTCCCATGAGGAGCAGAGTCAAGACTGATTTGCTTTTGGGTTGGTCCAAACTAGGGTGGTATGGTGAGCAAAAGAACAATGACTTAAACCCAGATCTTTGCGACTGGGGGTGAATCTTTGCATTGTTCAGCATTACATCCGTAATTTGTTCCTTTTCCCTGCGACAGTCTGCCAGCTGTGGTTCCCAGACGGAGTAAGTCCATCGAGGTACGTGCTCAAAAATGCACCATCAATGTGGCCATTGGATGGATGCTAGTAGAATACACCTAATGTCCATTAGCCACATGGAAACACATGCATATCACGCTATAAAACACACAGCATTTCAGACCATGATCCCTTGCAATTCCAACTCCACCACGACTTTTGCTACCAGAGGCTTCGCCAGTCAAGTGAAGGGTTTTTGTTCATTCTCCCTGTCTCTTGCCCCTTCATCCCCTTTCATTTTGTACCTGTGGTCAATTATTTTTTGCACAATGCCAGGCCCCAAAAGTTCACATTTTACTGAGGGAGAATTGTCAATCATGGTAGATGAAATCCTAAGAGTAGAGCCACAGTTATTTGGAGCACAAGTCCAAAATACATCCCTATCCCAGAAAAGGCTAATGTGGTCCAGAGTAGTCGACAGAGTGAATGCTGTTGCAAACAACCTGTACACACAGGAGTAAATTAAGAAGTGGTGGAACGACCTGAAGGGGGGTGCTTTCCATGGCCTCCAAGTATCAAATAGAGGCCAACAGGACTGATGGTGGTTCTCCCAGCCCCCAATACTATTCGTACCCTGGGAGGAGAAGGTCTTGCAGCTCCAATATACTGAAGGTGTGACTGGAATACCTGGGGGAGTGGAGTCTGGTGAGTCTCACTAAACCTCAATGTCCTGTTTGTTCTCAACTCAGCTGTTGCCAATGTGATGTTCGCATATTTTAATTACATAAGAAACCTCAAACTATCAGTCTCTCATTATGTAGATTGTTTGTGTGAATGTACTGTGTTGCATCTAAAATTACAGGTGTCAATCTCTATTGTGTGTGACATGATGGTATGGTGCCTGTAAGTATTACAACGCCAAATAATCCACTACCCATATGTGTGTCATAATATATGTGTCTGGACCATTTCCCCAGCCTCTTTTACGCAGGTATGTTCCACTAAGTATTTTGTAAGTTTTGGGAACTTTTCTTTGAAATGACTACAAGTACGATGATACTCTGTGTCTCAAAAGAATATTGCTATGTGATAATGGCTTATTCTCTCTTGTCTACATATTTCAATATATGTTACAGTGTCATGTATTGATCAATCCCTAGTCAATGCTCTCTTCTGAAACTGATGTGTGCTTTTTCTTCAATTTTGTCCTGTACTTCTCAAACAATTGCATTGATGTCATGAATCACACGCATCAAATTGTGTCAAGTATGTAAATTACAATGCTGAATATAAGTGGTACTTGCAGAAATTGACAGTGCACTGTTATTATGACTAATGCCAAACATCCATCCACATTGTGTAAATGTCTAGTTTGAAGTCATCTAGGCCTTGGAATTGTCAATTACACATTTCACCTCTCCACTGTGTTGAGCTGAATGACTGTGAGATAATAGGTATACTTCCTAATCACTTGACGAATATTTCAGGACATCGTATTGCATCCTCATTTGAAGTTGTACTGTTTGAAACTGATAAAAGTTTGGGTAATATGTGCAATGCCACTGTAATTTATCATCACAATAATCTCTACCTAATCTCTACTTATTTTGTCTTCCAGTGTCTAAATTTTTTGTCTCTAAAGATTTGAATGTTCAATACACACATTTACCAATAAAAATGTTCTCAATTTCTCAATAGACCTAACTGGCAGAGCACGTGGCCAGGTTACTGCCCCTCAAGAGACCTCTACTCCAGCCCAGGATCACACCGTCAGTGAGGACAACACTCCTGGTAATTTGAAGGAGCTTGAGGAGTCTGGAACTTCTGGTCAGTCTGGGCAGGCAGATCCAGTGGCACTCCCTGTGCCACACTGATACCTCCCACCCCAGCTGTAACACATCAGCAAACCAAAGTCTCCACTTCCTGTGTTCCTCTAACTTTGACACCAATAGTGTGTCCCCTAGTTATGGGTGATGTTGAGAGCACACCACAACCAGCTTCGGCTCACCCAGGAGCCAGTCGGACGTAGCACACTGGGGCAAAGGTCACAGGTTAGTGGGGTTAGGAGTCATGGGAGGGTGTTTGTGGGCCAGCCTACTGAGTCCACTGGGGTCACTCACACCCAGACCTCCATCAACCAATCCAAGCCATGTTGAATCAGGTACTCACCGAGCTCCAGGAGGTGAAGCAGTTGGGGAGATAGCACAATCAGCAGACGAGGCTCATAACTCAAATATGGACTCCCTGATTGGGGTACTGCAGGACATTTACACTCATATGTGCAGGGCTTTCCCAGCACAATCTACCCCTTCCCGTGGTCCTACAACATCCAAGCCATCTGCATCAGCCACAGCCACAGGAAGGGAGGCCGTGCCACCGAAAGACCCACCTGCAACCTCCAGCACCTTCAATTGTGGATCCCCCATTACCCACAAGTGGTGACGTCCACGCTTATTACCAGGAGATGAGGATGGCAAGACCTCTGACACCATCTGCAAGAAACGCCGACCCTAATTTCCTACAGTGTTTGCCTACTATTCACTTGGAGGACTATTTCTAGACACATTTTCCTTTTCTGATGCTACTTGTATTTTGAACTTTGGACAGTGCCAACAATCATGGTCAGTTGGGATAAGCTGAGTCTCCTAGATGGAAGATAAAAAAAAAGAACTAAAACATTTCACACAATTTCAGATTAGTACTCTAGAAATTACCCAAACAATAACATGACAGATTGTACTTACCAACAAGCCAGGCCCTCGCAGGTCCAGGCTGTGACATTTGCAGGGGTATTGGGCTGTTCGGTAGTATAAAACAACCATGGGCAGAGCCAGGGAAACTGGCACAAACACTTGTGATGTACAACTACAGTAAGCAGACAACTTGCACATTGAGTGAATGGAGGTGTTTCCGATTCCGGTTGAGCAGTTCTCTGGCATGTGGTGGCACTAAGGCAATATGTGTTTTATCAGTTGCTCTAACAACATGTGGTAGGCGGCCCAAACCATAAAAGTCACCCTTCATATTGGCTAAATCCTGCTGCCGTGGAAACTGGATGAAGCTGTTGATGTGTCTCATCATTCACTAAAGCACTTCTTGGAGCACACCACTGAAAGTTGGTTGTGACATGCCACCAGATACTGTCACAGTGTATTGGAAAGAGCCTGTGGCCACAAAATGAAGTACCGCCATGAGTTTGACAATTGTTGTAATAGATGTGGGATTCCTGTTGTGAGGCTGAAGATCTGGCTCCAGCTGATGGCCTAAATCCAGTATGGTTTGCTTATTCAACCTGACCTTCTTGATTATATCCTTTTCTTCCATGTTGGCAAGGTCTGCAAATGGGCAGCACACCGGAGTCTGTCATCTCCTCTCTCTCCCAGGGTTCACATGTCTGCATTGGAAAACATGTGAAATTTTTTGACAGGGACTGTCTGGGACACAGTCAGGGACTTGGGCAAGGACTGGTGAATGGTTAGAAAATGTAAGCAGAATGGGGAGCACAGCACTGCCCAGGATCACATAAGAACTCAGTGAGGAGAAAAGCGCTGCAAAGCGAACGCCTGCACATAGGAACAAGGTAGCGAGAACTCAGAAAAAATAGGCACTCAGGAGGGGATTTAGCATTCAGAATAACTACACCCAGGATGGATGTGCAAGACATATATAAAACAACATTAACAATAAAGGGAATGTGGGGTAAAGCACTCGGGAGCTCCACACGGTAAGAGTGAAGCTCAGTAAGTTCCTCACCCACAATTGCTGTTACAGATACAACTGCAAATACTCCCATATAGAATATTCATGCAAATTAAGGGTCTGTGGAACTAATACCTATAGTGATGTTCTAAATGTAACTCAAAGATAATACTCACCGGGAACAAGAAACACCACCTAGGTTGTCAGCGGTGCCCACGGATCCTGGCAATCAAACAGGAACACGCAAGGCAGTAACACAATGGGGGGGAACTAAACACAAGCACGATAGACAAGGAGCTAGCCAGGAGGAGTGCTTAACAGGAAAGGAAGGAAATCACAGGGCACACTTGGCAGAAAACAAGTAACAAACAAACAAGGTAATAGAAGCAAGGCAGCAGGAATAGAAAGATAGCAAACTAGGAACTGGAACCAAGGAAATGGGAAAAAAAGGCAGGAACTGGAAAATGATATACAGTAGGGTATGCTACAAGGTATAATAGAATAATGCGAGTTAAGAAATCAAAGTAGCACTGAAGGCAGTGGTGGAGCAGGAACAAGAATTGAGCAAAAGCTCAAGAGCCAAGGTGGCACTGCAGGCAGTGGTAGTTCAAGAACAGGGAAGTACTAAAGATCAGAAGTCAAGGTAGAACTGCAAGGTAGCAAGCAGTGCTATTCAGGAACAGAGAATTATTAAAGCTCAGGAGTCAGGGTAGCACTGCAGGCAGTGCTAGTTCAGAAACAAAGAATTACTATAGCTCAAGAGTCAAGGTAGCACTGCAGGCAGTGCTAGTTCAGGAACAAGGAATTACTAAAGCCCAGGAGTCAAGTTAGCACTGCAAGCAGTGCTAGTTCAAGAATAAGGAATTACTAAAACTCAGGAGTCAAGGTAGCTCTTCAGGCAGTGCTAGTTCAGGAACAAGGAATTAGTAAAGCTCAAAAACAGGAACATGGAATGCTAAGGCTCAGGAAACACTGAAATCAAGGATATCCAAAGCTCAGGAACAAAGGTAGTTCTCACTGGTACACAGCTACAATGACCAACCCTGGACTGAAGGGAGCTTGGACTTAGAGGAGCTCACAGTAATCATGTGCATCAGGTGTGAGCAGGCTAGCAGCAGCCAGTCACAGGTGTATGAATTCCTCCATCATTGGCCTGCAGGGGTGGAGACGAAGAAGTGAGCAGTGGATTATAGATAATGGAGTTTCCAGCATGAGCAGACTGACTTCCACAAAACCCGGCATGGATTAGGAATGGATGTCAATTCCCAGATAGCGTTCAAATGGGTGGAAGTCAGGATATACATGGAGGGGAGTGTATGGAAGCTTATTAGAACATTAGAAAGTCACACTATGCGCCCCTCTGGTGGTGGGCAGGGAGTGAATCGTGTTAATGTTTTACACAGCAACATATTTGATGAGTAACACAAAAGACATGTATTTTGAGAAAATGTAAATGGTTTAATACATAATTTGACCAACATTTGCTTCTTCTCCTTCATCTATCACAAATGACATTTGTTGCATTGATATGAATCTTTAAAATAAATGTGTAAATAATGCATTTCAAATGTATAATTTACAATTTTTTTCCTCCAAAAATATAGTCAACAGAGGTGTCCACTGCACCGCTTTAATATTGCATTTCTGCATAGTAATACACTACACATAAATGTTTCTTTAAAAAAAATAAGTGTCCATCAAAGTGTCAATATATGAAGAAACTAACCCCCATTTGGAGTGGTGGTGATGCACTTAACAGTCCCTAACACACTAGTTTGAACTCCTAAAATGGCGGTCACCTGACCTCACTGATAGGACATTTGGAATGAGAAAAATGTAGCAGAAGTTGACTGCGTAGTGGATGGTAAACTCCATGACAGACACAGCCATAGGCTAACGTTGGTGAACATAACAGTAGAAGGCCAATGGCTAAGTTCATCTCCGATGAAGATTGCGTACGTTATGTGCATGTACTCGGCGGCTGGAAAAAAAGCTCACTTGTCACCTTGCAAAGGAGGACATGTCCATATATTGCCAGCTCTATGGCTCACCAGAGGAACAGGTACATGTCTGGAATACATATGTGAGTCTATCTAACTGGCTCATTTCCATTTACAAATTGATTGATGTCACATAATGTGGTCCTAACATAGGACAATGAGGTTCAGTATTTGTAAGCACTCTACAATGTCAAATAAACAACACCATCAATATAAGTTGTCTGATTAAAGCCCTAGATTCTAATTGCTGTGCATGTAGAGATCTATGCATGTATATGTTTGATGTACTTGTGGTAAGTTGCAAAATACCAGTATGGTAAATGGTAAACATATTATATACTCTTTACCCCTGGATATATGTCTGTACTGACTAAAACAATTGAAAATGATGTGAGCTATGTCTATAGCCCCACAAATTACCCAGCCTAGATTGGAGCTCTCTGAAATGTAGTTTGGAAGCTACCAGTAGCTCCCAGACCCCTTCAGAGTAGCAAACAGCTTTGAGGTCAGTTGTTGGATGGGCACAAGGTGACACTTGTAATATACAAATTGAGGAAAGGCGATGTTCATGTGACATCATAATCATTAGGCGGCAGATAGCAAGGCCTGTGATTGAGCCGTGCTTATTCAGAATAATGGGCAAAGATTGGGCTGAGTCACAGGGTCATACAAATGAACCACTGAGGTACACCTGTCAAGAACATATATACTTTGCAGCTCAAAATTTGAGGTGTGCTTCAAAAATGCCAGTGAGTGTTCTTAAATGGACAACATTTGAAAGGAAGAGTTCCCTGACACTTCTTGAGCTAACACTTCTTTTCAATTAACTCACATTTCAAAGATTGTCATGTGCAAACTTCAAGCCCCTAATTCACAGTGGCCACTATTCACTGTGTATCTCAAAGAAAAGGGAGGGGGGAGAAAGAGGATTGTACCGGGCTCGTCCTCCTAAGTCAAAAGTATTCAATCAAAAACAGAGAACCCAGTACAATTATTCTTGCTATCTCTCTTGTGTCTTGTAAACCCCTCACCCACCAGGGTTACCGCTTGGTGGCATGCTTCATCATTGGGTCCACCCCGATCTGCTGTGAATCGGGGCATGCTACGACCAACAAACTACATGGGAGCACTTGTTGGGCTTTATGTACTGATAAAGAGGATGTATATGTCTGCATCCTCTTTATCAGTACATAAAAAGCCCACGTAGTTCATTGGTTGTAGCACGTCGCTATCTGCAGCGAATTGGGATGTACCCGATGATGAAGCATGCCACCAATTGATAACCCTGGTGGGTGAGTGTTTTACAAGAAAAACGTTGACTTTTCTGACACAAGAGAGATAGCAAGTACAAATTTACTGGGTTCTCTGTTTTTGATTTAATACACTATTCACTGTGCCATAATTAAATAATGTTTAGCCTTCAGAAATTCACAATCTTTAGCACTGATCAGAAGTAGGTCACATCACAGATTACGGAGGGTCCCCTGGGCTAGATGATGTCACAGGCCTGCATTTGTTTGTTTAGACCATGACATTGGATGAGGCTGGGCAACAAGTCACTATTAAAGTATGTATGAGGAGGTTGGTTTAGGTCAGCATATGACAATACACATGTTGTATGATAACTTATGAGTTATGCTACTGATAGCTGTAGACAATTTGTGTGACAGCAAGACAGACAAACAAAAAGTTACAATACCATTGGTTGTTCTTTTTTTCATGTATTCATACAGGTTAATGTAATCAGTAGCGCAACTTATTGAAGGCCATCTCCAGGAAGGTGTGGACCCTGGGCATCCACAAGTGGCGCAGCATCCATTGCCGGAAGAGGTGGGAGGACCTAAGAAGATGGACCCGTAAGATCGCTGAAGTCCAGCTCAGGAAGTCCTCTGAAAATATGAGGGAGACGCCGCATCCTTATCCCCTGAATGGCCATTCTTGCAGCAGCCTATCCGGAGGTTGATGGGAAGTTGAATGCCCAACTGCAGCTAAAAGGGGGTACGTTCTTTTCAGTTGCAAATGTTACATGACCTATTTTTTGTTACAGCCAGGATTTTGCCTTTCAGGGGGATCCATGTCCAATGCTCAAGAAGAGTTCTCAAAGGTGTACATTTTGTACAAGGTGCATGATGATGTGCTTGGTCTATTGCTTTTTGATAAAGATCCCACCTGATTCCTGTCCACAACCAATGGACTGTTCTGAGTAGACACATGGCTGCCAAAACTCCACATATACATCATGTTGTTTGATGTCATGAGGGACAGTTGTACCAAACAAGCAAATAGTCCTTATTGTGTCAGGTGTGATGCTCCTTCACTGATGTGGATGATGTCATGGAAGCCCTATTACAGGTGACAGAGGAAACTAGAAACTTATGATACAGTGGATGTACCAAATGTCACCTTGGTAAGTTGGGATTCTACATAAACCAGAGTGAGCCTGTGATCCAAAATGATTAGTGATCACAGAATTAATGGCTACATATTGGTATCAAGACATATCCAAATTGGGTTCACCATCAGAAAGACTGTTTCATACATGTTAAACAGTGACAGATTTGCATGATGTCTTACTGCATCACTAATGTATGTATAAGGCAGTCTGCTTTTGGCCAAACATTTGAGATAGCCATACAATGTTTTATGAAACACAGATAGGAATGTGTTCACAATGGTGGCATAGTAACAAATACCCCAAACCATTCCTCAATGTCCTTTGTCATGTCCACATGAACAATCAATGATGGAGTAAAATGGGAAACTTGAAGGCATTTTGGAAGATGGAATGTTTCATAACCAATATGTATAAATATCCCACCTGGAAAACTCAGACGAAACTCATGACTCAAAAGTCAAATGTTGAAATGGATAAAGTTGTAATATGTTGCATATTGTGATTGACATTCCAATCTTTGAAGTAAATATCATACATGAATCATTGTATCCAATGATTAGATAAATCTTTGAAGTTAAAATCATATCTGAATCAATATATTTATTGATTAGTGTGATGTTCTACAACGTTTTGACTACAGTGAAAGCCAGCACATTTAGTTAAACATTTCACAAAGATACAACAAAGTTCAAATAACTAGAGAGGGGTCAAATGTGAAGATGCTTTTGCTCTGTACTGAAATGTTTTAGAAATGTTTCAAGAGCTATGTATTTACTTATGCTGTAGAAGTTATTTGTCAAACCCCACAAATATTAGTTTCAGACTGTCTTCTACAACATAGGTATATAGATAGTTTGTGATACATTGCTAAGTTACTTCAGTACACAATTCATGTCTACTTTTTTAACACTTGACATATAATTTAGTGAATTGAAGTGAGTGTTACCATCGTGAAATGTCCAAACAAATCTAGCCTGCTTTCAGTTTATGCTAATATTGGTACAACATTGACAACATTGCAGTAAATATAGACAGACATTGATTCATGTTTTACTTATTGATAATGATAAGCATGCAGATTTTAGGGCCTAGTGAACACACAGCACAAAGGTATTGCTGGTGTATCTTCTTTTTGGTGACTTCAGTTCTCTATTCTGAATTACAAAGTCCATCTATTCGGAGGCGTGAAACAGTTCCTGGAGAGACATAATAATGGATGAGACATAGGAGCTATCATAGGGAATGACCAAGGTGGCAATTACGATCCGGTAAAAAAAATTCCCGTACGACTCGTATCCGGACTTTTTACCGTACGAATCGTACAAGTGCCGTACAAACTGGCAATCACGATTTGCATGGTAAAAAGCCCATACGAGTCGCATTGGGAATAATTCCCCACACGTCCTCGGGTCGGAAAAAGTGTCCGACACGTCCTCGGACGATTTACCGTACAAACGTGAAAAGCGAAGTCCGACCGGGGAATCACGATCCGTCCCGGGCGTCCGAATGTACAACCGTATGGTTAAAAGACCGTCCGCACCGAACTCCTATAACAACCATGGAGACGTCCAAACAGGTGCCCGGTACGTGCCGTACCCCCCCCCCCAGCCCCCGCATGTATGCGCCATACCCCTCCAGCCCCTGCATGTATGCGCCGTACCCCCCCCCAGCCCCCGCATGTACGCGCCGTACCCCCCCCAGCCCCCGCATGTACGCGTCGAACCCCCCGTGTATGTACACCCGAGTACGCGTCGATCCCCCCCGTGTATGTACACCCGAGTACGTTCGAGTCGTACCCCCACCCGTGTATGTACACCCGAGTACGCGTCAAACCCCCCGTGTATGTACACCCGAGTACGTTCGAGTCGTACCCCCACCCGTGTATGTACACCCGAGTACGTGTCGAACCCCCCGTGTATGTACACCCGAGTACGCGTCGAACCCCCCCGTGTATGTACACCCGAGTACGTTCGAGTCGTACCCCCACCCGTGTGTGTACACCCGAGTACGTGTCGAACCCCCCGTGTATGTACACCCGAGTACGCGTTGAACCCCCCCGTGTATGTACACCCGAGTAAGTTCGAGTTGTACCCCCACCCGTGTATGTACGGTGCGTACCCCCAGCGCTACGCGCTGGGGGTACGCACCGTACATACACGGGTGGGGGTACGACTCGAACGTACTCGGGTGTACATACACGGGGGGGTTCGACGCGTACATGTGGGGGCTGGGGGGGGTACGGCACGTACATGCGGGGGCTGGGGGGGATACAGCGCGTATATGCGGGGGCTGGGGGGGGTACGGCGCGTACATGCGGGGGCTGGGGGGGGTACGGCACGTACATGCGGGGGCTGGGGGGGGGGTACGGCGCGTACATGTGGGGGCTGGGGGGGTACGGCGCGTACATGCGGGGGCTGGGGGGGGTACGGCGCTTACCGGGCCACCTACTCTGGTCGTTTCACGCCGTACTTCGCTTTTCCGGCACTTTTTGGGTGCCGTAAAAATATCGCCGTCCGGACTGCTGTCGGTTCGAATCGTACTCCCTGGGTCGTGAAACGCTGCCTGGAAGCGTCCCGACGTCACGTCGCAGCATTCCCGGATCACATTCATATGCATATTTTCGTTGGTCGGTGTTTTTTACGATTCGTACGGAAATGGTGTTTCCGAGCGAATCGTAATTCCATGTTCGTAATGTTTTGCAACCGAGTACGAGTCGGACGGAGAATACGCTCCGACCGACGGTTCGTACCCGGTTTTTACCGGATCGTAATCGGCACCCAAGTGTCTTTTGAAAATGTTGCCTACATGCATGTGCTTATAAGGTGTTCAGACAAAATATCGAGTACAAAATATCGGCTTACCAAAATATTTAGTTCAAATTATGTTATGGTAATATAGTCAGCAAGAATATTGTTGTTAAGAATATTGAATTTAAGGTAAGTAATATCGCTTTTTAAATATCAAAGTCATTATTGTCATTTACAAAAATATAGTTGGTTATAATTTAGTTTTCTAATTATTGTTATGTATTTTAGTATATATTTTAAATGCATACTATGTACATTTTTGGTATTATTATTGCTAATGTTTTTTAATATAGTATTTACATTTTTAGTAGTTATTAAATTTTATTTTATACATTTTTGTGATTTTTTGTAATGTAGCGGGTTGTGGGTTTATAAGGGTACAGGGTGGGAAGTAATTTATTTATAATAAACGAATGATCATATTATTTATTTAATTGATAACTAATTATACTAATTGCGCAGTTTTTTAAAAATTGAATTTCTATGTGCAGGTTGTGGGGTTTATAGACATACGGAATGGGAAGTAATTACATTTTAATTAATTAATAAATAGTTGTTAATTAATATTAATTATTTAATTGATAAAAACCTAGATTAATTGTGTTATTATTTTTTATTTAGGTGCAAGTTGTGGGGTTTATTGGGGTACAGGGTGGAGAATAAATTGGTTAGTTGTTAATAATATTAATTATTTAATTAATAATCAATTATGGAAATTGTGTAATTCATTTTGTTTTATTTTATGTGTGGGTTGTGGGGTTTATAGTGGTACAGGGTGGGAAGTAAATTAACTCAAAGCAATTAACATTTATATTTTTAATTAATAATAATTATTTACTTGATAATTAATTTTGTTAATCGTGCAATTACATTTTTTTAATTTAAATTTTAGGTGTGGGTTGTGGATTTTGTAGGGGTATATGGAGGGAGGGAAATTAATTTTAATTAGATCATAATTCATTTTTAATTGTTATTAATCATTCAATTGATAACTTTTTTCTTAATTGTGTAATTAATGATTTGTACATTTTTAGGAGTGTGTTTTATGGGGGTAAGTAAATTATTTATATTTAAGTTATAAATAATATTTTATTAATGAATATGAGTTTGGTGATAAATATTTATGTTGATAGTGTAAATAATCACATTTTTAAAGTTAAGTTTTAGGTGTGGTTTGTGAGTTTTGTATGGGTATATGGTGGGAAGTAACTAAATTTCAATTATTTACGAAATATATTTTGTTAATAAATAATTTATATATAAAAAAATGTTTTACATGAAAAATATTTTTGTATTTTAATTATAATAATACTTGTAGTTATATATGATATGTATTTAACATTATAATATGTATTATATTACATTTTTAACATAAAATATATTTCTATTTTTCTAAACATATTTATATTTTTATTTGTTTACTATATTTTTGAAATATTTTTATTGTGTTGAAGAGAATTTGTTTGTTTCTAATATTGCATTGACTGCTGTTGGAGCAGTAAATTTTACTCCTCCACAATCCAACCCTTTCCATACTTTTGCACTTATTGAAGTGAGAAAAATACATTTTACCACGCTGTAATCCAAACTTTTACCTACTGTTGCACTCATTGGAGTAGGAATAGTAAATTTGACACCTCCGCAATCCAGCACTTTCCTAACTGTTGAACTGACTGTAGTGGGAATAGTAAATTTTACCCTTCCGTAATCCAACACTTTCCCTACTGTTGCACTGACTGGAGTGGATATAGCAAATTTTACCCCTCCGCAATTGAACACTTTCCCTACAGTTGAAGTGACTGGAGTGGGAATAGTAAGTTTAAACCCTACGCAATCCAACACCTTCCCTACTGTTGCACTGACTGGAGTGGGAATATTAAATTTTACCCCTCCATAATCCAGCATTTTCCCTACTGTTGAACTGAGTGGAGTGGTAATAGTTAGTTTTACCTCTCCGCAATCCAACACTCTCTGCTGTTGCCTTGAGTGTAGTAAGACTTGTAAATTTTACACCTCCTGAGCACGACACTTGTCTACTCTTGTATAAAGTAGGAATAGTATATATATTAATTTGAAATTTTTGTAGTTTACTTTATATTGTTTACATTTAAAATGTTATGCTTTTGGCTATTTCCTAATATGTTTTTCATAATGATTAATATTTTTAATATTTTTTTGTTTTTAGTAAATGTAAATGTTTTATTTTGTTGCAGTTTTATTAGTAATTAAAATGGTATGTTTTTAAAAATAAATGCTATTGGATAGATATATATACATTTATTATATTTTTGTATTATATTGTAGATTACATATATTAATTTAATAATAGGATTACATTAGATATATGTAAATATTAATATTTATGTTTGTTTTAATTTTTGGAAATAATGATAAGTGTTATATTTGTCAAAACAATTGTTAAATACATTTTTTTATTATATTAGTATTATTTAATTGAATTAATGTTTACTATTTAAATTTATATATATTTAAAAAATCGATATTTTATATCAGTGAGAAAGATATTTTCTTCGATATTTTGATAGTTTGAATTTTAAGTGTAGGAAGTCGATATTTTTGACATCGACATTTTTGGCTCGATGTTTTTGTATGTAGATATTTTGGTAGTGGATATTTTGTCCGTAAACCTGCTTACACTAATGTGGAGAAGTGTGGCTCAATGGATAGAGCAGGCAGACCTTGATGCAGAGCTCTGGCCAGGGACCAGGGTTCGATCCCCGTCTCGGGCTCATAAATTCCTCTGACCGGATATTCTCGCCTCAGTGCCTATTCTAATCATGGGTCCCACGCTGCAACTCTGGGCAATAGCTTGCTTAGTCTACACAACGGCACCCACAACGCGAGGGATGCCAGGTTTCACCATGGGGGAGCCCAGGAGTGGACACCTCACAAGGAAAACCAGGAAGGGTTCCCTTGCGGTATTCGTACAAGCGCCGGGAGACCCACTGCGGGTAGCTGTGCGCTATACAAGTACAAAAACATTTACATTTACATTTACTAATGTAGAACCCAAAGTTTAAGAGATTTGAAGCTGGTGAAATCTAAAAGCTTGGTAACTGTTTTGTGGATTAAGGGACTCATTACGATGTCCGCCTGCCATCATTGCGGTGTTAGGTAGTGCCCGCCAGTCATGCGCCGTCCCTTCACTGCAATTACAATGCGCCTGCCAGTATGGCAGGCACATTACGGGCATTTAACATTGCGAACAGTGCTGCTGACTGCAGCACCGTACGCAATGTTAAAATGTGATGCTGTGCATTTCCCTGCACTATGGGGCAGGCACCAAGCGGTGCCTGCCACGCAGTGCAGGGAAATGTAGGGGGGTACCATGGGTACCCCCCAGTGCAGCAAAACCTCCCCCTAAAAAAGGGGCACCTGTAACGGCCCCAAACCCAATCCTGACAGCCTTTCTATGGCGGTTCCCCCGCCATGGAAAGGCTGGCTGAGGCTAGCATTGTGATCTGGCAGATGGTGCCTGATAGGCACCGCCACCATTCACATGCATTTGTCCGCTCCGCCAGGCAATCGTTATGATTGCCTGTGGTGGAAGCATGGCGTGCAGTCTTTGCGCCCGCTTCGCTTGTGGAACGATTCCCCTGTCATCGTGATGTGGCGGTGGAAATTGCCAGTTGGAAGGTGGAGGGCCCGCCACCGCACGGTTGGCGGTGGCGAGCCTTCCGTCATCCTAATCGGCCCCTAAGTTCATGGTCTGCTCTGTTTACACAGATCAAATAACACTATTAGATATGTAATTTCAGCATCATCTGGGACAGGCAAAGGAGAAGATGTCAACGTAGGCGGGGAAGCAGCTTGCCACAGTTTTTCTGGTACAGACACCTCTGACAGCAACGGATCCATTAGCCGGGAGGGTGAGGGGAGTGCAACGGAGGCCACCAGAGACTCAATATCTTCTTTGGTGGCCTCCTCCAGCAAGCACTCTCTAGTGGTGGTGGACCCAACTTCTCCAGTTACACCTGCATCCTTGTCCGCCACCCAGAGTTCCATCTCCATCTTCCCTCTTGCTCCTTCCCCACTTGGCCTTCCTAGGGCCGCTAAAAGGCTTGGGATTTCCTGTGCTAAAGGCACCAACCCCCATGTCCCTGTGCCCCCAGTTGCACTAAATGAGGAGGCTATGGACTTCCTTCAGAGGATCGCTGTAGGCCAGACTGCCCTGCTGTTTGCCATCTAGGGGCTTAGTTGCCGTATGCAATAAATGGTAGCTTACCTGGAAGGCATTCACAGTGGTATGTCTGTCTCAGCAGTTATTTCAAGCTATGGCCTCCTCATTTACTGCAGCCTCCCAACCATCCTACCCTTCTGCCCCACCTCCCACCCATTCTCCAACCCCACCCCAATTCCCTATTCCCAGCCCTGTCCAAAGCACACTCACACCTTTTCGTGCACCCATTCAAACAGACACAAGCAACAAACACACACACACAAACAGAAACACCACAAAAAACAGGCACTCATCCAAAGGTACAGAGAGCACATCCACCACACACACACATGCACCACACCCACAGACATCACACTGACATACTGCCGACCCACCAAAACATGTATGCACTACAACTACCACCAGAACACTGAGAGACAGCACACCTATCACCACACACATATGCACCACACTCACCACCATGACATCAACAGACAGCATGACCACCACCACACACACTTGCGCCACACACACAGATAGCACACCTGCCACACATACACACAAGAATAACAGCCAGCACCAGCACACTAACAGACAGCACAACCACCACACACATACATGTACAACACCCACAACCAGCACACCAATAGACAGAACAACCACCCCACAAACACATACACCACACCCACCACGAGCACACCGACAGACAGCACACCCACCACTACACACATGCACCACACCCTCCACATGCACCATAACTATACCCAGCACCTACACTACAAACACATCCACACACACACACACACCTTAGAATACACACCCACTAAACACAGATGCTCACAATCAAACACACAACAGACACCTCTAACACAAGACGCACCCAAACATGTACAACATACACGAGACCCACAGGCACCTCTATCTTCAACAGACACATGCACATCAGACACTGCCACTCCCTCTACCTCACAAACCTCACTCCCTCACCAACTGTCTACCAAGTTTCCTATTGAAGATATCAGTTATAGTCTTTTACTAACCCCTTCCACACCACAACCCACCCCTAGCAAATACCAAAGTACCCCTCCAATACCCCAACCCATCTCTTCCACATCCTATTTAACTCCTGCCAAATGGAAGTCCATATATTCAACATCCCAACATCCCAACCCACCCCTAAAAATCTAGGACTACCTCTTCCAAAACAACAGCCCACCTCCGAAACCCAGGGGCACCCCTCCCAAACCCACACCCCTACCAAAACCAAGGACACAATTTCCAATCCAAAACCTGCCTGCTCTGCCCACTAGATGCCCCTTTTGTCATGGTCCCAGCCACGGCCCGACCCTCTTTGCCCCCATAATTTAGGTAGACATCTCCTCCTTCCACAAACTGCATGTTCCCTCTGTGGTGTGGGTTGCTGTGTCCTCCTTCCCTAGTGGCATGGTGGGAACTATTGGCCTTAACAGACACTTGTATAAACTCAACAAACTGCTTGTTAAAAATCCATAAGAACACTTCGGGAATCTTGGTAACAGTGACAGGTGCACCTGTTAATCAAATTCATAAGGAGAAAATGTCAAGACTAATTGCTCTGCGGAATCTGAAATTTCCATGACCCTGGGGGCAGCAGCAGATTGACTCCAAGACTAATTACTTTGCTCAAGTTGAACATTCCATGACCCTGGGGGCAGCAGCAGGTGCACTCCAAGCCTAATTACTTTGCTCAAGTGAAATTTTGCGTGATCCTGGTGACAGCAGCAGGTGCACTTTCCTGGCGACAGCAGCAAGTGCACTTTCCAATCAAACTCACGTGGGTTAACTGCCAAACATCAACAGGTGTCGTTTTCTAGAAACACGTGGCAGGCTTCTATTTAAAGTAAGGAAGTCTAACATCTATGCTAAATTAGATCCACGTAGATCCTGCCAACTAATCCGAGTAAGTGAGGGCGATGAGTGGAAAAACGCCTTTAGGACCAAATTTGGCCTTACGAATATTCGATAATGCCCTTCGGATCATGCAATGCTCCCACAGCATTTCAGTATTTCATTGACGTGGTCCTTTGACAGTTCCTGGATGTATGCATCATCATCTATATATACAATATCTATATATATTCCATCTCCGAACAAGAACACATACAAAATGTACACGGTATTTTACAGTGCCTCAGGGAAAATGCACTATTCATTAAACTAGAAAAGTGTTGTTTCTATGTACCGTTGGATGAATTCCCAGGCTACCACTTGTCACCCTCTGAAATCACAATGGATACTAAGAAGGTGGAGGAAATGATAACTTGGCCAGCCCCAACCACTATCAAAGAAGTCCAGCAAGTACTTGGCTTCACCAACTTTTACCGTCGATTCATTTCACATTTTTCAGAAATAGTGGCACCTATACCATGACTGTTAAAAAATGGTCAACCCTTCAGCTGATCCCAAGCAGCTGATTGTGCGCTGACCACACTAAAAACTACATTCACTACGGCACTCATTCTCCAACATCCCAATCCGTATCAACCCTTTTATGAGGTAGATGTAGGAGGAGTGTTGTCACAAAAGAACCCAAACACTGACCATCTGCATCCTATAGCCGTTAATTCCAGAAAGCTCCTTCCCACAGAACAAAATTATAAGGTAGCGGAAATAGAGCTTTTAGCTATCAAATTGGTATTTACAGAAAGGTGGCATTATTTGCAAGGGGCCAAACACATGGTTGTGATCTTCTCTGATCATAAGAATCTGCAATTCTTTAGCTCCATTAAAGCTCTCACTGGACGCCAAATGTGAAAGCTGCACTTCTTCAGCAGCTTTGAGTTCATCATCACCTATCACCCTGGGGCTAAACAGCTACAGTCAAACATCCATTCTAGACGAGGTCAAGTCAACACTCTCTGCCAACCAGTATTATTTTATCAGACACATTTGTTGCAGTCATGGAAGTTGATACTTTCCTGACAGACATACAAACGGAACACCAAAAACTAGATTCTCTAGACTGGGTGAAGACTCTAAAACATACCATAAAAGATAATCTTTTCCTTTAAAACCAAAGACTCTTTATTCCCACCACAGAATTGTAACACAGGGTGATATAATAGAACCATGACCCCACATTAGCTGGACACCCAGGCATTAATAACATTTTAGAGCACTGTAGAAAATATTTCTGGTGGGGTAATATGCAAAAAGACTTAGGCTCTGATTATGATCATCATCGTGGATTCGGGACCAATCGACATCCGGTCGGTGGTCCAGACCGCAGTATTAGAGTGCAACAGGTGCAGTTGCATTCTCCCATTTCCCTATGAGATCTTGTGCTGAGGCCGTAAACTGGCTGTAAAACAAATTCCCATAGAGAAATGAGGGAATCTGGTAATCCTTGCACCATATGGGAGGCACCTCAGGGTGCCTGCCACACACTGTAGGGATTTATAAGGGGGCACAATAGGTTCCCCCTTGGCCCCCAACCGGAGGCCTCAGGGAGAAGGGGTCCTGCTAGGGGACCCCAAAGTCACTTTCCGACAGGTTTTTCCATGTCGGAAAGCCCTACATGGAGAGCCTGTTGGAAACCGACATCGTAATCTCGACCCGGGAAACGCCATTTTATAGGGATTACGTGCCTGTTCCGACTGGCGACGGGCTCCTTGAGCCCTTCGAAAGCCAGCCGGAATGACCAGCCGGTGTCAATTCACCTACATTGAAAAAAGGCGGTCGGAATTGAAACCTTTGATGTCGGTCAGAAAGCCTCCGACCTGCGGTCAGAGGCTTTCTGACTGACATCAGAATCAGGCCCATAGAAGAATACCTAACCACCTGTTCAGTTTGTGCACACACTAAGCCCACTCATGCAGTGCATATAGTTTTCCTTCTACTCCTACCCATACCACTTGCCCCCGGACACACTATAAGCATGGATTATATCCCAAATCTACCAGCCAGCACTACTTTCACCACCATTCTAGTAATAGTTGATACGCTATCCAAGATGGCACATTTTGTCCCTCTTAAGGAATTTCCCACAATACCGGAATTGAGTCAGGTATTAATTAACCACATAGTGAGGTTGCATGGTCTGCCATCCAAAATCATCTCTGGCCGTGAATCCCAATTTACTTCCAAAGTTTTCAAAGGCACTCTGTGCTAAGCTAGGTATTGAGGTAGTCCTCTCCTCTGCCTTCCACCCACAAACGGACGGTCAGACCGAAAGGAGATTTGGTATAGTTAACAACACAGCATCTCCAATTTGACATTCCTTGAAAACTGCACCCACTGTTCATAGGCCCTTCCAATATCACTGAGGTAATCAATCCTGTCACCATGAAATTGAGCCTACCCCCTGAATATACTATTCACCCGGTGTTCAGGTCTCACTTATCAAACCTTAACAAACTGACACTTAAAAAGATACTTCACTGCCACCAGTCCTGATAAAGAGTTAACAAGAATATGAAGTTTGATGTATCCTTTATTCCAAACACTCTTGAGGCAAGTTGTACTACTTGATTGACTGGAAATATTACGATCCTTCAGAGCTTTCTTAGGAACCTGCTTCTTTTGTTCATGCTCCCTATCTTATACAACGCTTTCACGCCCTCAACCCTCCTAAACCGTACACACACATACATACACAGCCCTTGGGGGTGGGACTGTCATGGCGCCAGCCACAACATGGCCCTCTACGCTTATGATTTAGGTAGACATTTCCCCTTTCTCCTTGTTCCCTCCTCCTTCCCCAAATTGCATGTTCATTCTGTGGTGTGGGTTGCTGTGTGTTCTTTCCCTGTTGGCATGGTGGGCACTAATGGCCTTTAAGAGACAGTTGACTAAACTCAATAGCTTGCTCATTAAACATCCATAAGAACACTCGAGAGTCTTAGTAACATTGACAGGTGCACCTATTCATCTAATTCATAAGGAAAAACCGTTAGGACTAATTGCTCTGCCAAATCTGAATTTTCCATGACCCTGGGGGCAGCAGCAGGTGCACTCCAAGACTAATTACTCTGCTCAAGTTGAAAATTCCATGACCCGGGGGGGCAGCAGCAGGTACACTCCAAGGTGCCGATCACGATCCGGCAAAAACCGGGTACGAACCGTCGGACGGAGCATAATCTCCGCCCGACGCGTACCCGGTCGTCAATTTTTACAAACAAGGAATTACGATTCGCACGGGTACACCATTACCGTACGATTCGTAAAAAAGCCCGACCGAACAAAAAACACCTACCAATGCGATCCGGGAAAGCGCCGACCTGACGTCGGGACGCACGCAGCCAGCCATTCACGACCCAGGAATCACGATTCGCACCGACGTCACCCCGCACGGTGAATATTTTGCGGCAGCCAAAAACTGCCGGGAAATCAGGACGACGCGAACAAGGACCACCAGTACGCGACGGACAGACGACGCCGCGAACAAGGAGGACCAGTACGCGACGGACAGACATGGACCCGAACCTACGAGTCATCCCTGCCCTCATAGCAGTACACCTCCTCTACAGGTTACGACGCAGACGCCGCAGAAGGTCAGAATAACTAAGGGAGGGGGGAAAGTGGGGTGGGGTGGGGGTGGCACGACCAGGGCAGGCCACAAAACAACCACATAAGTCACACACCACACATGGCCTGGACATACCTGACTCCCATGCCCTGGTCACCACGAGGGGGTGGGGGCGTGTCCTGATAAGCCAGCGACCGCCACAACGGAAGTCCGTCACCACGCGAACCGGCAACACAACCAGACAGGTACGTCCCGTACCCACGCCTGAAGAGCGTGGGTACGAGTCGGACCACGCCCACACACGTCACCCCAACAATGGCGGGACGGATCGCACCCACGTGGCAAAGGCCTGGGTACGGGCCGCACAAACATCACATAGCGTGGGGACGGATATGTACGGACCCTACCCCCACCCCGTATGCAAGGAGCGTACCCCCCACCCCAACAGTGAAAGTACGACCCGTACCCCCACCCGCGTATGCATGGAGCGTACCCCCACCCCAACAGTGTAAGTTCGACCCGTACCCTCACCCGCGTATGCATGCAGCGTACCCCCCATGCCAACAGTGTAAGTACGACTCGAACCCCCACCCACGAATGCAAGGAGCGTACCCCCCAGCCCAACAGTGTAAGTACGACCCATACCCCCACCCGCGTATGCAAGGAGCGTACCCCCCATGCCAACAGTGTCAGTACGACCCGTACCCCCACCCGCGGACGTACGGAGCGTACCCCCACCCCAACAGTGTAAGTCCGACCCGTACCCTCACCCGCGTATGCATGGAGCGTACCCCCCATGCCAACAGTGTAAGTACGACTCGAACCCCCACCCACGAATGCAAGGAGCGTACCCCCCAGCCCAACAGTGTAAGTACGACCCGTACCCCCACCCGCAAATGCAAGGAGCGTACCCCCCAGCCCAACAGTGTAAGTACGACCCGTACCCCCACCCGCGAATGCAAGGAGCGTACCCCCCAGCCCAACAGTGTAAGTACGACCCGTACCCCCACCCGCAAATGCAAGGAGCATACCCCCCAGCCCAACAGTGTAAGTACGACCCGTACCCCCACCCGCAAATGCAAGGAGCGTACCCCCCAGCCCAACAGTGTAAGTACGACCCGTACCCCCACCCGCGAATGCAAGGAGCGTACCCCCCAGCCCAACAGTGTAAGTACGACCCGTACCCCCACCCGCAAATGCAAGGAGCGTACCCCCCAGCCCAACAGTGTAAGTACGACCCGTACCCCCACCCGCAAATGCAAGGAGCGTCCCCCCAGCCCAACAGTGTAAGTACGACCCGTACCCCCACCCGCGAATGCAAGGAGCGTACCCCCCAGCCCAACAGTGTAAGTACGACCCGTACCCCCACCCGCGAATGCAAGGAGCGTACCCCCAGCCCAACAGTGCAAGTACGACCCGTACCCCCACCCGCGTATGCAAGGAGCGTACCCCCCATGCCAACAGTGTAAGAACGACCCGTACCCCCACCCGCGGACGTACGGAGCGTACCCCCACCCCAACAGTGTCAGTACGACCCGTACCCTCACCCGCGTATGCATGGAGCGTACCCCCCAGCCCAACAGTGTAAGTACGACCCGTACCCCCACCCGCGAATGCAAGGAGCGTACCCCCCAGCCCAACAGTGCAAGTACGACCCGTACCCCCACCCGCAAATGCAAGGAGCGTACCCCCCATGCCAACAGTGTAAGAACGACCCGTACCCCCACCCGCGGACGTACGGAGCGTACCCCCACCCCAACAGTGTCAGTACGACCCGTACCCTCACCCGCGTATGCAAGGAGCGTACCCCCCATGCCAACAGTGTCAGTACGACCCGTACCCCCACCCGCGGACGTACGGAGCGTACCCCCACCCCAACAGTGTAAGTTCGACCCGTACCCTCACCCGCGTATGCATGGAGCGTACCCCCCATGCCAACAGTGTAAGTACGACTCGAACCCCCACCCACGAATGCAAGGAGCGTACCCCCCAGCCCAACAGTGTAAGTACGACCCGTACCCCCACCCGCGAATGCAAGGAGCGTACCCCCCATGCCAACAGTGTAAGTACGACCCGTACCCACACCCGCGGACGTACGGAGCGTACCCCCACCACACCAGTGTCAGTAGACTCGTACCCTCACCTCGAATGCATTGTGCGTACCCCCACCGTGTATGTGCCAAGCGCACATATCCAGAAATCGGAGGTGTGTGTGCAGAGTCCACCCAGCAGTGCCCTGAGACAGGAGTGGTGGGTGTGGAGTCCTCCCAGCAGTGCCCTGAGACAGGAGGGGTGGGTGCAGAGTCCTCCCAGCAGTGCCCTGAGACAGGAGGGGTGGGTGCCTATCACTCCCAGCAGTGCCCTGAGACAGGAGGGGTGGGTGTGGAGTCCTCCCAGCAGTGCCCTGACATAGGAGGGGTGGGTGTGGAGTCCTCCCAGCAGTGCCCTGACACAGGAGGGGTGGGTGCAGAGTCCTCCCAGCAGTGCCCTGAGACAGGAGGGGTGGGTGCCTATCACTCCCAGCAGTGCCCTGAGACAGGAGGGGTGGGTGTGGAGTCCTCCCAGCAGTGCCCTGACACAGGAGGGGTGGGTGCAGAGTCCTCCCAGCAGTGCCCTGAGACAGGAGGGGTGGGTGTGGAGTCCTCCCAGCAGTGCCCTGACACAGGAGGGGTGGGTGTGGAGTCCTCCCAGCAGTGCCCTGACACAGGAGGGGTGGGTGCAGAGTCCTCCCAGCAGTGCCCTGACACAGGAGGGGTGGGTGTGGAGTCCTCCCAGCAGTGCCCTGACACAGGAGGGGTGGGTGTGGAGTCCTCCCAGCAGTGCCCTGACACAGGAGGGGTGGGTGCAGAGTCCTCCCAGCAGTGCCCTGAGACAGGAGGGGTGGGTGCCTATCACTCCCAGCAGTGCCCTGAGACAGGAGGGGTGGGTGTGGAGTCCTCCCAGCAGTGCCCTGACACAGGAGGGGTGGGTGCAGAGTCCTCCCAGCAGTGCCCTGACACAGGAGGGGTGGGTGTGGAGTCCTCCCAGCAGTGCCCTGACACAGGAGGGGTGGGTGCAGAGTCCTCCCAGCAGTGCCCTGAGACAGGAGGGGTGGGTGTGGAGTCCTCCCAGCAGTGCCCTGACACAGGAGGGGTGGGTGTGGAGTCCTCCCAGCAGTGCCCTGACACAGGAGGGGTGGGTGCAGAGTCCTCCCAGCAGTGCCCTGACACAGGAGGGGTGGGTGTGGAGTCCTCCCAGCAGTGCCCTGACACAGGAGGGGTGGGTGTGGAGTCCTCCCAGCAGTGCCCTGACACAGGAGGGGTGGGTGCAGAGTCCTCCCAGCAGTGCCCTGAGACAGGAGGGGTGGGTGCCTATCACTCCCAGCAGTGCCCTGAGACAGGAGTGGTGGGTGTGGAGTCCTCCCAGCAGTGCCCTGAGACAGGAGGGGTGGGTGCAGAGTCCTCCCAGCAGTGCCCTGAGACAGGAGGGGTGGGTGCCTATCACTCCCAGCAGTGCCCTGAGACAGGAGTGGTGGGTGTGGAGTCCTCCCAGCAGTGCCCTGAGACAGGAGGGGTGGGTGCAGAGTCCTCCCAGCAATGCCCTGAGACAGGAGGGGTGGGTGTGGAGTCCTCCCAGCAGTGCCCTGACACAGGAGGGGTGGGTGTGGAGTCCTCCCAGAAGTGCCCTGACACAGGAGGGGTGGGTGCAGAGTCCTCCCAGCAGTGCCCTGACACAGGAGGGGTGGGTGTGGAGTCCTCCCAGTAGTGCCCTGAGACAGGAGGGGTGGGTGCCCATCACTCCCAGCAGTGCCCTGAGACAAGAGTGGTGGGTGTGGAGTCCTCCCAGCAGTGCCCTGAGACTGGAGGGGTGTAACACATGTGTGTGAGGCCAGAATTATCCACATGCATACTGCCTACAAGGGAACGTGTCCCCATGAACTCATGTCAACAGACTCCACACTCAAGTACAGTGATCACCAAGGATGCCACGATTGTCGCAGGTGGAGACATGGCCCTGCATGCATGGCCAAAGTAGAAGGGCTCCGTCACACACACAGCTCATGTAGACACAGCTCTGCGCTAAACATTGGGAACACCCTGCAGGGAATAAAGCTGGGTACACAGAGGAAGGAATACACCCTGGGACAAGTGCACCATGCAGTAACTGCTTACATGAACAAAGAAAGTTATCCAACACCTTGTGATGGCACACAGATCACAGGGTCCCACCAATGAGCAGTACACTACTACATATCCCACACACCCAAACCCTTACACACCACCCAAAACCATGTAGCAGCCCCACCAACACCCATACCAGCATAGCAGTAGTGTGATAATGAAAACAAAATTAAGCTTTATTCAGCATGAGCACAATGTCCGTGGATCGCAGGCAGTTCAATCTTCACAAAGCCCATAGGGCAGTCAATGATTCTCAGCTGGATGGGGGACACAGTGGGATGCGTGTCCCCTACCTTGCCTGCACAGTCAAATGGCATCGTCTTCCACACTGGTGAGGGCATCAGGGGGGGGGGAAGCAACAGGCACCGCAGGGACATCAGGGCAAAGGGGCGGCGTTGTGGGTGCAGGGATGGAGGACTCCACCACAGGGGGTGGGTCAGTGCCAAAGGCGGAGGCCAGGATGGCACTACACACCTTTGCAAGGTCCTCCAGGGAGTCCCCTGCACCCGAAGGGACCTCAGGCCCCAAGGAGGGGGGGGGTCAGAGGGATGGGTCGCAGCGCCACCGGGGGAGGGTGGAGACAGGGGGGAGACTCAACCACCCTGACCGGGGACCTCCTTGACCGCTTGCGTGGTGGTGTAACTGTGGGGCTCAGGGACAGAGCGGCCATGATGGAGTCCTTGGGGGAGATGTGGCCAGGAGAGCTGAGGGGAGGGGATTTGGAGGGAGTGGACTGGGTGGAATGCGGACTCCCACTATGGCTGCGTGTCACACGTTTGCCCCCCGACCCAGTGGGTGTGCCTACCTCACCCTGTGTGTGCGTGTCAGGAGGAGTGCGGTGGACCTTCCCTGCTGGTGTGGTGCCCGTGTCCGTTGATGTGGGTGCATGCCGACGTCTGGGTGTACGTGTGACAGGCATGGGAGTGGGAAGTGTGGATGGGGCAGGGGTAGGTGGGGGGAGGTCGCGCTGCAGGAGACCCACTGCTGCAGTCAGTGTGGAGTCGATGGACCTCAGCAAGTTGCGTTGGTCAGCCTGCGATGAATGAATGCCCTCCAAGAAAGCCTCGATGTTGGTGAGGGTTTTGCCGTGGGCATGGAGGACATTAAGGATCGCAGCCTGACCAACCTGCAGTTGCCGCTGGATGTCCACAGACTCTGCATTGGCGGCAGCAGTGGAGACAGGGGCAGGGGGTGCGGTGCCTGGCAGGAAGGAGACATGCTGTGACCGGGCACGCTGGGAAGGGACACGAGCAAGTGGGAGGCGGCTGGTGGAAACTGAGGGGGCGGTGCGAGGTGTTGTTCCGCTGTCAGCTGCTGGTGCAGCCTCCGCCCACTCGGAGACATCGTCCCCGGACCTGTCAGCTTCGTAGTCTGATGTGCCAGTCGACAGGTCCTCGGCCACACTCTCCTCCGCCTCTGTCCCACTCGATGTGCCAGACCCGATGTCACGGCTGGCACTGGTGCTCGGTCCCTCCGCCTGGTCTGTGTCCATGTCTCCCTCTGTGTCCCCCGACGATGCTGTGGGCAGGGTGGAGAGACAGAAATTATTCAGACACCTGTACACATCTGTCACATGAGTCCAATCTACATAGGTAACATTGCATGGCCTGAAAAGGAAGATCCATAACATCTACTGAACAGGGTACCGATGTAGGGCATGAAACACACAGTTGGTTGAGCCACCATGCCACTGAAATACCATGGAGAGCATGAGACAATAGCTAAACACAGGAAAAGGAGTCTGACATAGCACCCAGGCCCTGGGGACAATCCAGCACTGCATCTGCACCACACAGCGTTGGCGAAAATACCGATGACCAGGGACCATATCCATGAACTTGAGACACATGCTGCATAGGTAATGCTGAAAACATGCACAACATGACTCGGTCACTGCACATTGCGTGTGTGTCCAGGCACATCACACACTGCCCAGACCCAGCAAGTGGTAATCAGGATTTAACACATAGGCATTGCCCGCCCCAACAAGACCCTACACGAGGCAAATTGTTGAGACACAGGTGGCACCAACATCTCATAGTCTGGGTGATACACACAGGGGCAGGCAAAAAGCAAGATTGGACGCCAAACAGCCAAGGTGCGCCTGTACAAATAATGAGGTACCAGTGCCCATCCTCAGATGAGTATAACAAGACACACAGGCACTGGCAACTGTGAGTATGAAGAAGGACAATCAGGTCAGGCTGCACAGTGGACACCTGTACAAATTAGCACGTCTATATACATGGTGACAGGGGACAATGGCACAGAGCACAACTTACGCTGTAGACACTGACAGTGGCCACGTTTATGATGACACATACACCACTGAGGAAAAGGTGCCCCAGGGGACAGTAGTGGGCACGCAACTACATGCTACTGAATGGTAATGACTGCAACACACGTCACCATCCCTGCACTATGTGTATCGCACACTCATGCACATCATGTCACAGGCCACTACATAGGACATGCGCGCTGTAAGGCATGACACATGAGAGACCAACTCCCATGTCTGGAGTCAGCATCAGTGCCAACTGACATGGAACCCACATGCAGTGAACTTGACAGTGCACAGGCAAGGTCCCACAACCTGTTACACACCACCCCCACACATGATGCTACAGACATTGTTCCCGTGGACAAAGCGCCAGCCTACATTACCCTGTGAAGGAGTGACTACACACAGACCAGGGAACACATTGCAAGGAGGGGAAGGGTGGCAGGGGCACAGCGCTATACTGGGGCAAACAGGATCTGCACAGCACCTTTAAACCCTGCCAGTGGATTCATGCTACTGTGCCCTTACAAATGCCGGTGACACACAACAAACACACATGTACCTACCCCCTTCCGGCTGCTGCATCGCCTGTAAGCGCCTCTCCAGGTCTGGAAAGACCACCGGCAGCACACGCCTGTGGAGGTGGCTCAGACGGCGGCGGCCGCGGTTCTTGTGGCTCTCAGGTGAGTCCCCCAGCAGGAGCCGTGCAATCCTCCGCGTCCAGCACCGGATATCCTGCCAGCGTTTCCTCACCTGGGGCAGGCTCCGCCTCCGACCATCCACACCCCTCACGGCACTGACGGCGGTCAGCCAGATCTGCTCCTTGGCAGTGGCGCCTACCTGTGAGGAGGAACAAGTGACACCACATCAATACACCAGCCACATGTCACAGAGAGACATATGGGTACAAATTAGCTGGTTACAACAAGGCATGTCATGCAGCCAACGCATTGCACCTTTGTCATAGGGACATCATCCCCTGGTGAGGGAAAAAGCACTACGTGCCACAGTGGGTACACAGGTGGAATGATGGCAATGTCACAATCAATGATCAAGGCTCACACTGTGCATCACACCCACCCCTCCTGTCTCAGGGCACTGCTGGGAGGACTCTGCACCCACCCCTCCTGTGTCAGGGCACTGCTGGGAGGACTCCACACCCACCCCTCCTGTCTCAGGGCACTGCTGGGAGGACTCCACACCCACCCCTCCTGTCTCAGGGCACTGCTGGGAGGACTCCACACCCACCCCTCCTGTCTCAGGGCACTGCTGGGAGTGATAGGCACCCACCCCTCCTGTGTCAGGGCACTGCTGGGAGGACTCCACACCCACCCCTCCTGTCTCAGGGCACTGCTGGGAGGACTCTGCACCCACCCCTCCTGTGTCAGGGCACTGCTGGGAGGACTCCACACCCACCCCTCCTGTCTCAGGGCACTGCTGGGAGTGATGGGCACCCACCCCTCCTGTCTCAGGGCACTGCTGGGAGGACTCCACACCCACCCCTCCTGTCTCAGGGCAATGCTGGGAGGACTCTGCACACACCCCTCCTGGCTCAGGGCACTGCTGTGAGTGATAGGCCCCCACCCCTCCTGTCTCAGGGCACTGCTGTGAGTGATAGGCCCCCACCCCTCCTGTCTCAGGGCACTGCTGGGAGACATCAGGCACCCCCCCCCTGGGACCCCCCCGACAGTACATGGCATGTGTGTTACACCTGGACGCAATGGCAGAAGTCACAGTCACCACATAGGGACAGTCTGTGGCAGTGGCCTATGCACTCACCTGATAACCTGGTCGCCCATACAGCATGGAGTACTGTGGGAGGATCACATCCAGCAGAGCCATGTTCTCCTCCAGGGTGAATGGCTGTGTCCTCTCCACAGCCCTTGACATGGTTCCAGGGAATCAGTAGCAGCAGCTGGGTCGACGAATGCAAAGATGTGCAGGCAAGTGCTCCCTCATGGGACCTGGCTGCCTTATATGTGCCCTTCTGCCCAGTCTCATGCACAGGAGTACAGAGAGATTGGTCACTCACATTTGCATCCTATGTTTCCACCAATCCCTTCAAACCTAGCAGTCTGTGGGTTCTCTATCGGTTTCATTCTCCTGCATGATGTCAGCCCCACAAACACATTGCAACAAAGTAGACAAATCCCAACTGACTTCTGCTGTGCACCTTCCAGAACAATTTCGAATTTTGAACTTGGTCTCCATGACAACCAGCATGCATGTAGGCCTTAATACTTGTCCCCTATGTAATTTGGAGCATCACACACAGGTACGGTGCGTGTGGGGGCCCTAGGGCACCCCAAATGCATGGCAACGGCCCGTACATGCATGCCTACGCTCTCCATCACTTTTGGTCTGCACGCGTATGCGTACCCGTAGTGGTACGGACCGTACACTCGCATCTACGCTCTCCATCACTATGGGTCTGCACGCGTATGCGTACTCGTAGTGATAGTGAGCGTAGATGTGAGTGTACGGTCCGTACTACTACGGGTACGCATACGCGTGCAGACCCATAGTGATAGTGAGCGTAGATGCGAGTGTTCGGTCCGTACCACTACGGGTACGCATACGCGTGCAGACCCATAGTGATAGGGCCGTACACTCGCATCTACGCTCTCTATCACTATGGGTCTGCACGCGTATGCGTACTCGTAGTGGTACGGACCGTACACTCGCATCTACGCTCGCCATCACGATGGGTACACATACGGCAGCACTCCCACAGTGATTTGGGAACATGCACAGGCCCTCTCAGCAGCAGTACGGCGGATTTTACACATCACTGTGGTGATAGGCGACACACATGTAGGAATAGGGCGGACATACTTGTCCATGGATGGACATACTTGTCCAGGAATGGACATCAAGGCATCGTCTGTGCATTACCACATGTGTGGGGCACAGGTGTCACAGGCTGTGATGTGGAACATGCCTCCTGAGTGGAGAAGGCACCAGATGTATGATGAGATGTGTACATGTGTACTGTGTGAGGGTGCAATGTGTGCCAGGCATGCCCTTGACTCCTTTGACATGTGTGCATGTGGGACTGCGCACTTGGGGTGAGCGTCACTGGCATGGCACAGACACCAACACACGGAAGTGTCCCATGATGCCCGGTACAGGGGTCATGACACATGACTTATCACTACCCACAGTGCACAATGTGACTATGCCATATATGTGTCCGGGATTTACATCAGGTTGATGTTGTAGCACCCTCAAAAGCTGCAGCCGTTGCAGCAACCAACATGTGGCTGTGTGTAGATTGTCATTGCACACTGTTCCCAACACCATGCCACATGTGTTATCGGATGTGAGGTGCACATGTATGCAAGGGACACGGAGTAGCGTGACAAGGCCATGTCAGCAAACTCACAAGGAATGTGTGGTGAGTCATGACATGTGCACCTCCATGGCAAGGTGTGTGGGCTGGACTAGTGTAATGTCATGTGACCTGTGGCTCAGGTGTTCTGCTGCCAGTCTCTGCAATCGGCATCACACTTCTGCTGATGTGTGGGTGTATGTCACTCCTGTCTTGCGTCGGGCAGTGCACTTGCACTGGGACACAGCTATTTCCATGGCGTGGCATGGGGAGGTTCTCAATCACCGTGTGTAGCTGGGTCTTGGAAGGAGTGTCACCTTGCATCCATACGTGTCCTGGGCATGTAGCACATGCCTGACTCCCTATGTGGCATGTGTGTATTGCCAGATTTACATGTGCTCAGTAGACATGAGTTGTTCTCGTAGTGCACTCACTCTTCCTTGTCACTTCCAAATTACTGCAGAGCGCCTCCTGTTGCCCGAAGAATTCCAGACTTGGCCACCATGCAGGAGAATGACAGGATCCGGCTCTACCGCTTCACCCAACCGTTGATTCTGGAGCTGACGGCGAGACTGGCACCACACCTGCAACCGCAGCACAGGTATCCTACGGCACTGACACCCCAGCTGAAGGTAATGGCTGCCCTACATTTCCTTGCCACGGGTACCTTCCAAAATACCATAGCTCATGTTGGTGGCATGTCCCAGAGCATGTTCAGCGGTGTGCTGCATGATTTCTTGGAGGCCATGTTGATTCACCTGGATGACTTCATCAAGTTCCCAACCCCTGAACAGATGACTGAGGTCAAGCGTGGTTTCTATGCCCTGGGAGGGATGCCCCATGTCATTGGGTCCATAGATGGGACACATGTAGGTTTGGTACCACCACACGCACGGGAGGTGGCGTACCGCAATCGGAAGCACTACCACTCCATCAATGCCCTTGTGGTGTGTCTGTCCAACATGGTGATTTCACATGTCTGTGCTCGTTTCCCAGGATCAGCACACGATGCCTACATCATGAGGCGTAGCGGGATGCCTGATATGATGATGCAGCTGCGCAACGAACGGGCATGTGTTGTTGGTGGGTACAGTCTGTCTGTCCTGTATTCTGTTTGGCCGAGCAGCACTACCGCTTCGCCAGTTCTAACGATATCCATGTGCTTTCCATTTAGGGGACGCTGGCTATCCCAACATGCCTTGGCTGCTGACACCTCTCCGCAACCCCATCACGCCGGCCCAGCTCCGCTACAACACCGCCCATGGCCGGACAAGGCGAGTGATAGAGAGGACGTTTGGCATGCTGAAGAGCCGATTCAGGTGCCTCCACAAGACCGGCGGCACACTCCCATATGCCCCGGCGAAGGTCTGCAAGATCTTCATGGTCTGCTGCATGCTGCACAACATGGCAGTTGAAAGAGCTGTGCCACTCATCCTGAATCAACATGACGAGGACCATCCACCCGTGGAGGACGAAGGGCTTGGCAATGGGGCTAGTGATGTGGAGGATGTGGAGCCGCAAGAGGACATCCGGACTCGGCTCATACGCGACTTCTTTGCTTAGTGGTGAGTACCAGTGTCTGAGTGTGCACGCCTTGGTCCCCGTGTGGCATGTGTTGTGATGCGTGTCTCCACCTGCATGTATGGCACGTGAGTCAGAGGTGTGTGTGGGTGTGTCACTGGAGTGATGGTGGCAGTGATGGTAGTATTTCCCCACTCATAATTGTGACCTAGCATGTTGTCATCCATACATGTGTCGAGTCAATGCACATGCAAGTGGCTGTGCTTTTTGTGGCTGACTTCTTGTGTGTCTCTCTTCCCCAGGTACCTGCGCATGCCGTCTTCTGGTTGCATTGTTGTGGCACTGCTATTCCTCATGGACATGGCATCGTGGGCTGACTCAGCGTTACAGGCACGGACACGTTTGGAAGTCTCCATGGGGTAAGGGATGCATCTGGGGTGTATTGGGTGTGGCAGTTGTTCACGATGTGTGCACACTGCCCCGGTCGGGGTTTGGTTCCTCTGCAGACATGTGGCATCCCCATGGGACACGACATGCAGCTGGGTACACCTGAATAGATGGGCTGCCTGGTTGTCAGTCATCAGTGATGGGATAGTGGATTGTGATGAAGGCATCAATGTGTGTGACACTGCCCTCGGACACATACGGTTAACATTGTCTTGACATGGCGTGGGACTTCCACATCAGCGGATGTATGGTGTATGGCAGTCTCTCCGTGAGCAGCTGTGGGTATTTAGCTGTTAGCCGACACTTGTGTGCCAGTTCCATGGCTATCACGCATTTGTGCTGCAGAAGGGGGGTGCCAGTGTTGGAGCCACATGTTACTCCACATGATGTGTTCATGTGTACTTCAAGTTGCCTCTGCAATCCCAAAAACATGACTATTAAAGGTGTCCCTATGCCTCCAAGGTGCCTCTTCTCAGTCAATGCTGGTGTGTTGGCACGGTGCATCCTGCATGTCTGGCATGGTATTCCCTGATTGTGGCTATGTGTCAATGTGTCGAGTGGCAAGATGCAAGCTGTGTGTGTGTGCTGAGACTGTGTATTGGGCATGATGTCCATGACTGTGTGGGTATTGTGACATGTGCCATCCCCATGCATCCAACGTTGTCCATGACCCCATTCTCTGCATCCACCGGACTCAAGCTTGCAGGACATGGTTCTGCCACCTGTCTACACGTACCTGGGTGCCCCCCAGGACACGGGCCAGGATCCCTGACCTCTGCGCATGACTGTTGCTGTACTCAATGTGTCTGTCAGCACGGTTGTTCGGCCACCCCCTCAGCTGGTTCTGACCATCACGGGTGTGTATGGTGCTCCATGTCTGTCTTGCCTAAAAAACTGTGACCCATGTGTCCTGTGCCAGACTCAGGCCCCAGGGTGTGGATGGTTGAAGTGAACAGATGACTCAGGCATGTTTAGACTGTACAAGACACATGTTAGGTAATAATGCTACCAGCAGGCATCTACTCTTAATAGTGTGATTTATTATTGGGGGGGCAAAGTGAGGGGCTTTCCGGGATTAGGGAATCCAAAGTTCAGTAGGGGAGTTGGTGTCCTTGCCATTGGAAATCCTCAGAGTCCATGCCACAGTCTTTGTCAACATTGGTCAGCCAGTGACCAGCAGGGCCATGTGGCAGAGAATGTCTCTTGATGCTGTGATGCTGTTGCTCCAGTGGGCCAGGTGCCAGGCCAGGTGTCCTGGGAGATGGTGATGTAGCAGCCACCCTCACGGTCCTTTCCGTGGACGACCCGGCTTCCTGCGGGGAACCTCAGCAGCAGGCCGTGACGACGTCTGGGATGCTCCGTCGGATGTTTCCTCCTCCTCCTCATGATCCCTCCCTGTGGGTGGTGATGTTCTCCGCCTTCTGGCACAGGGAGGGTCGGCCATGGTGTCGGCCATCCGACGGAGTTCAGCGTGAATCCCCTGGGACGCCGTCACTTGCTCAGCCTGTCTGTCCTCCATCCTCCGTTGGTGTAGCTGTAGACAGGCTATTAGCTCCGCATGTTGCTGGGCCTGCTGGACCTTGATCCCCTCGAGGACGGACACAACCTGGGCCATGCCCGTGGTGTCCTGCCGGTATGAGTCCAGGATGTTACGGACATGGGAAAATACCGGATCCCCAGCCAACTGGTCAGGCTCGCGCCTCCGCCGTCCTCCACTCCCACCACCCCTGCCCACTTGCGTCTGGCCTGCACTTGTGGGCACATCGGGTCTCCGGGACCCCTGAGGGGTGGCATTGGCGTTGTCGCCTGCCTCCTCCTGGGTGCCCGGGACACCGTGTCCCTCCTGGCGAGCCTGGCTGCATTGTGGTGTTGGGGCAGGGATCCTGGGTGTCTCCTGGGATGTGGCAGGAGTGGGGGTGGTGGTTGGCACGGTTGTACCTGACGCAGGTGCTGCAGGTGGTTGGACACCAGAGGGGCCAGGTCGGTCGGGGTCGTCCGCAGAGTGGTGAGAGTGGTCGCTGCCGGTGGGATCGGTCTCCTGCAGATCCGGGTCCTGTGAGTGTTCCCCCCAGTGTTGGGGGGTGCAGCACGACGTTGACCTGTGTGTGAGAGAGACAATGTTAATTTGGATCCATGCAACATCCATGTTTCATCCGTTACAAAGTTGGCACATTTCCTCTTGGAATTAGGATCTGTCTTGCATTCCACTCACAGTGCACTTGTGCATGTGTGTGTCCCTTGGGCACCAATTTGGCCCCTTTAACTATGTGTGGCACAGTCTTACTTGCTGCGTCAAGTGTGACTGCAGTCAGCAGTGGAGTGTGCATGTGTGCCGAGCTATGCATTTGCGCCTTCCTTGTAGCACTGTACATGTGCACATGGAGTGGATCCACACACTTATATGATGCAGGTGGCTGTCCTTGTGCTCGTGTACAGGTTGTAACATGGCCCTGCGTTTTGCCATGATGAAGAGGGGGGGTTCTGGCACTGGCCACCCTTGTCTACATGCACGCAGTCCACCTGCTGACGAGCAGACATTCCCACACACCAAAGGACTGATTTGCTCTCCCTGTGTCTCCCTCCTTCTCTGTCCCCCTCTCCCTCCCTCTCTGTCCCCCTCTCCCTCCCTCTGTGTGTCAGCCTCCTCCCTCTGTCCGTCTCCCTCCCTCTCAGTCCCCCTCTCCCTCCCTGTCCCCCTCTCCCTCCCTCTCTGTCCCCCTCTCCCTCCCTCTGTGTGTCAGCCTCCTCCCTCTGTCCGTCTTCCTCCCTCTCAGTCCCCCTCTCCCTCCCTCTCTGTCCCCCTCTCCCACCCTCTGTGTCCCCCTCTCCCTCCCTCCGTGTGTCAGCCTCCTCCCTCTGTCCGTCTCCCTCCCTCTCAGTCCCACTCTCCCTCCCTCTGTGTCCCCCTCTCCCTCCCTCTGTGTGTCAGCCTCCTCCCTCTGTCCGTCTCCCTCCCTCTCAGTCCCCCTCTCCCTCCCTCTCTGTCCCCCTCTCCCTCCCTCCGTGTGTCACCCTCTGTCACCTTGGCCCAGCTTCCTGGGCACACACTGTTAGCAGATCTTTGAGTGGCCCTTGGCCTGTTGATGTGAGTTTGTTTCTGATCTCCAGGCACCCATTTTGTCTGCTGTGTGTCTGTGCGCTGCTGCTGTGGTGGTGTGTGCTGCCACTCTTTCACACTGTTGGCTGTTCATTAGCTGCTGGCATGTGCAAAACAGTGCCTTCACCCCCATGTGTTGATGCAAGGCGTCCGCCATTTGCTGGCAAGTCATTCCTGTGTTGGGACACAGTGTTTGTCTGGCTGTGACCTAGGCCATATGGGCAGAGGGCATTGTTGTCTGCTTTGGAGTCGCACTATGTGATTCTTGGTGCCCAGCCTCCCGCCATCCGGGTTACCGTGTCATGTGTTGTTGTCTTCTGTGGCCTGTGACTTGACATTGTCCAGCTGGGTGCATGGGGCATGGTGGCAGCAGTGGCATGTGCCTGCTCATGGAGTGTGGTTGAGTAATGCGATGGCTTGTGGTGGTTGCGTGCCTGTTATTAATTTTGGTTGTGGTTGCAGTTCCCCCCATGTGAGGTGCGTTGTTTGTGTACTCACCCGGGTCTCGGAGTCCTTCTACTCCTTCAACTGCCTCCACCGGCAGTATGGCCATCACCCTCTCCTCCCAGGGATGGTACTGTACGGCTCTGCGGGAGGGCCCTCCTCCGGTGGCGTTGGCCTGGTCGTGTTCCTCCTGTCTCTTGGCTCTGACCCTCCTCCGCAGATCGTACCACCTGTTCTGGCAATCCTGCTTGGTCCTCCTGGTGTCCGCAACAGCATTCACAGCATCGACGATGGTCTGCCACATGGCTGTTTTGGCTGCCTGGCTGGTGCTTCTGACCAATGTTCCAAAGATCTGTGGCTCGACTCTGAGGATTTGATCAACAAGGACCTCCAACTCTCGGTGACTGAACTTTGGATTCTTGGTAGTGGGCATGGTGAGGGGTATGGGTGGGGATGGTGTGGGTGTGGGGGGGGTGTGGATGTTGGGGGGGGGTGTGGATGGTTGTGTGTGTGTGTGAATGTGATGAGAGGGTGTTTGTGAGGGTGGTCGTGTGAAGGTGTGCAAGTGTAAGATGTGGTGTCGCTTGTAGTCTGGTTCTGTGGTGTCTGGCAGCAGTGGGTCTGTTGCAAAGGCTCATGGTTTGTGTGTGTGGGCCCTTTTCATTGGTCCATGGGTGGGTGTGGCAGTGTTTGAATTTTGGGTGGGTGTGTTATAAGGAGTGGTGGTGTATTGGGCCTCTGTTTGTTTTTGACAGTTGCAGGTCAGTGATTGTGTTATTTTAGTGGTTGTTGGCCATGTTTAGTGGCTGTGTGCCTTTCGAATGGTGTATTGTTGAGTTGTTTTGTTTTGTCCTTGTTGTGTACGTGCGTTTTGAGCGTGTGTACGGTGTGTACATGGGCCATTTGGTTGTACGATTTTGTCCTTGTGTGTGGCTTTGTAAGACTCGTACATGCGGTTGTGATGTTGGGGCATGGGGTGCGCTCCGTACTTAGGAGGTTGTGTTGGGGGTGCGCCAGGAACGTACTGGGGTGGGGGTACGACTGGAACGTACTGGGGTGTGGGTAGACGGGGCTATGACACGTCCTGGGGTGGGGGTGTGGCTCGCACGTACTGGGGTGTAGGTACACGGGGGGTACGACACGTACTGGGGTGGGGGGGTGTACATGGACGGTGGTACGACACGTACTGGGGTGGGGGGGTGTACATTGACGGTGGTACGGCACGTACTGGGGTGGGGGGGTGTACATGGACGGTGGTACGACACGTACTGGGGTGGGGGGGTGTACATTGACGGTGGTACGGCACGTACTGGGGTGGGGGGGTGTACATTGACGGTGGTACGACACGTACTGGGGTGGGGGTACGACTGGAACGTACTGGGGTGTGGGTAGACGGGGCTATGACACGTCCTGGGGTGGGGGTGTGGCTCGCACGTACTGGGGTGTAGGTACACGGGGGTACGACACGTACTGGGGTGGGGGTACGACTGGAACGTACTGGGGTGTGGGTAGACGGGGCTATGACACGTCCTGGGGTGGGGGTGTGGCTCGCACGTACTGGGGTGTAGGTACACGGGGGGTACGACACGTACTGGGGTGGGGGTACGACTGGAACGTACTGGGGTGTGGGTAGACGGGGCTATGACACGTCCTGGGGTGGGGGTGTGGCTCGCACGTACTGGGGTGTAGGTACACGGGGGGTACGACACGTACAGGGGTGGGGGGGTGTACATGGACGGTGGTACGACACGTACTGGGGTGGGGGGGTGTACATTGACGGTGGTACGACACGTACTGGGGTGGGGGGGTGTACATTGACGGTGGTACGACACGTACTGGGGTGGGGGTACGACTGGAACGTACTGGGGTGTGGGTAGACGGGGCTATGACACGTCCTGGGGTGGGGGTGTGGCTCGCACGTACTGGGGTGTAGGTACACGGGGGTTACGACACGTACAGGGGTGGGGGGGTGTACATGGATGGTGGTACGACACGTACTGGGGTGGGGGGGTGTACATTGACGGTGGTACGACACGTACTGGGGTGGGGGTACGACTGGAACGTACTGGGGTGTGGGTAGACGGGGCTATGACACGTCCTGGGGTGGGGGTGTGGCTCGCACGTACTGGGGTGTAGGTACACGGGGGGTACGACACGTACAGGGGTGGGGGGGTGTACATGGACGGTGGTACGACACGTACTGGGGTGGGGGGGGTGTACATTGACGGTGGTACGACACGTACTGGGGTGGGGGTACGACTGGAACGTACTGGGGTGTGGGTAGACGGGGCTATGACACGTCCTGGGGTGGGGGTGTGGCTCGCACGTACTGGGGTGTAGGTACACGGGGGGTACGACACGTACAGGGGTGGGGGGGTGTACATGGACGGTGGTACGACACGTACTGGGGTGGGGGGGTGTACATTGACGGTGGTACGGCACGTACTGGGGTGGGGAGGTGTACATTGACGGTGGTACGACACGTACTGGGGTGGTGAGGTTCCGTGTGAGACGGGACGGCACTTTCTGTGTGGTGACGAATATGGATGAGTTTGGTATCTATGAACCGCAAATGACGAGTATAGTGGGTGTACGAAGTTTCGCTATGCAGCCACGTATGGTTCGTCTCATTTTTGGGTTCGTTCATCCGAACCCTCGGGTTCCATTTTAGATACAGCGTCCATTTTGTTTCTTGCCCTCAGGTAGCCAGCGAACGGGCTTTTTGTCCGCTTCGTGACCCTGGAACTCTCAAGCTTACACGAGGGACACGTGTTTCTTTGAGGTGACTTTTACGATGAGGGAAATGACACGACTAAGGCAGATGGCCCTGCTTGAGGCTCATCATGCCGCTCCGGTCTATTGTTTCAGTCACGCATACATTAGACACGAGGCCTTTGACCCCTCTATCGAGTTTCCTTTATTGCCCCTAACACTCTTTTCTAACCTGTTGTGCATCCTCGTTCTTTCCCCGCATTCTGTTTTTCGTCCTTCCTTAATGCTTTTATGGTTGGGAGGAAATGTGTTTATTGCGGAGGGAATATGTTTTTACAGTTGGGAACTGGCAAGACTGTTGTAATTATGTTCCGGCCTCCTGAAACATGAATGCGACCCTTTTGAAGTTTATTGTGGGAACTGAGTTGTAACCTTTGTTCGCCATACTGTGCTATGGCAAAAACGTGTATAAAAGGAGCGACCCACTTCTACGAATTTGAAGCAGTCTCCGAGAACCTACACGCTGTGTACTTCTTGTGACCTCTGTATCCCTGCAGTAAATAAACGCTGATCTCTGACGTCGCTGGAAGTGTCCCGTGTCTCTGTGTTTGGTACGCCAGAACAGGTAACCCACGAAGGTTTCAGGTGTTGTCCCCTGGCACCGCTGGGTCTTAAGAATAACCCAGTCCTTCAGATGGCGCCCAACGTGGGGCGACATCAACGGTACCGGTCCAAAGCCCGACGATCGTGAGGAACTTCGTGTGAAATCTCCGAGGGAAGGTGCACCCCGCTTCATCGATCCAGTTGTCGAAATAAGTGTCCCGACGTCTTTTCCCGCGAAGATCCCCGCCTCCTGACGGCTGTGACGGACCGATGCCCTGACTGTCGACCTGTTTTGGCGCCTGGCGTAGTCCTTTGTACGGCGAGACGATCAACGGGCCTTCCTGGTGACGCCATTGTTCTCTCAGTTAAGTATTTGTGGGTCGCTCCCAGTGTTGCTTTGTTGTTTGCATGGTTCCATAGCTTTCGTGGTTCTTAGTTGTTGGGTTTTATTTGACGATTGCAATTGCCAAAAACCGAGGGTCTTGCATTTTTGCGAGGACATCGTAATTCGATAGCCCTTGAAGTTTGTATACTCGGTTAGTGTGCACGATGCCTGGCTGTAGTACTTTGTTTGGGTTTCTTAAATGTTGCAGCATGGATTCCCGGCTGGAGGATTCATGTCCGATACCTCCGGCTGGAACTCCGCTTTACGAGCTCTATAGTCGCCATGGCGTGGGTCCTATCGTATATAATGAATATTGGGTTTGTTACACTAAAAAGGATGGCGTCCTTAGTTGGCCACCTCATGGTAGTTTCGAGACTGCCATTTTAGATAACTTGGAAGCTAAATTATTTAAAAAGAAAGCTAGGCCGGCCATGTTTGATTCCTTCCGGTTATGGCGGAAAGAGGCCAAACAGAAAGAAATCAAACAGAATAAGAAAAATAAACGAGAAGGTGTTATTACGGTGATGCGAAATGCTGAACAATATCAGTTAGATAAAGATGAGAAAGAGCAGGAAGTTAGTGCTCGGCTTCATCATATGGCAGTGGACAAATGTTATCCGGCGCTACCTTCTACGATCGATAAGGCAGGAGAAGAATCGGTGGAAGATTCGCTTTTGTCTTATCTTATGAAATCGCCACCTCCCTATGCTCCCGATGTTATGGGTCCCGTTCGTCCACCTCTTCCTCAACCCGCTGATTTGGCGGCTGCTGGTCAGCCCGCCGTTCCTCCCGTACTCCCGAATCCCCTTGGGCCACAGATCATATATCCTCTTGTCCCGGCTTCTCTCCCTACTGCGCCTTTCCAAGCCCCTCCTCAGCCTGTCGTTCCCGCTACTCCTGCTGCTGCGTCTACTTCTACTGTTTCCACCCCTATGGCTGCTACGCCTGCATCTTCTTCCTCTTCTCCTTCTGTTCGTAGTCGTCTCATGACTGCTGTTGCTTCTCTTTATTCTCCGCTCTTTGGGCCGATACTTGGTTCAACTCTTTCAGACGTTGCTCAAAGACGCAGCCAGCTTCCTGATGGTAGGGAACGTGAATCGTTGGTGAAAACGGCACGTAGATGGATTCGTAACCCTGTTAAATACACCCCACGTGTAGTGTTTGAAACGTTTTCTCAGTTTAATGTGCCCACGCAACGATTTGTGTTCGAAGAATTGTGTAAGTCATTGAAAGAGGAGTGGGACGATGATATAGCTGATGATATACCACCTGAGGTTTCCGAGCTACAGCTTCGGTTTGCCACGGGTATAATTGTAGGTGACAAAGTTCGAGAGGCCCTGGAACGCTTGTTATCCTTTCGATGTACAGTGCAACCACGTGCGCTGTTTAAGGACGCGACCGCGGAATGGATGGCACAACCTGGTCAATATCCTATGCGGGAAGTTCCCCCGGTGTGGATGCCAGGTGATGCTGCTGCTATCCCTCCTGTCCCAGGCCATTTCCAGAGAGTGTGGATACACCTCCCTTGGAAACGATCGGAAGTGTTACAAGTAAAGCAATCCTTACCTGATCCCCGTAAGAATCCTGCGGGTTATTATAAGGAGCTGTCCCAATTGGTGGATGCTACTGTTATGAACCTAGCTGATATTGATATGTTGTTCGGCAATGTGGTGCCTCAGCCGATTTGGGCGAAAATTCGGCACGAGAATCACGTAGCCGAGTTAGGCGGTGACTGGGCTGCCCTTACAGCGGCAGATGCCCGGCAGGTTGGTGGGGCTAAACCTGAACAGATTATTGTGGCTTTGCCCCAGAGGATAATTACCCTCATGAAAACACTTATGCCAGCGATGCGCGTCAACTGGGACAAATTATCGGCGTGCAGGCAAAAGAGGGATGAAAGTGTTTCTGATTTCTTTACAAGATTTGAGGAAGCGTTCATTGATCATAGTGGTCAGGACATGGGTTCCGAGGGTGGTCAGCGGCTGTTCGTTGATAAATTTGTATCAAATTTGTCGCCTGACCTTAGCAACAAGTTGAAGAATTCTGAGAGTGCGTGGGCTGTTTCTACCACTGCCCAAATATTGGCTACGGCCCAATATTACGAAAATAGAGAAAAAGAGGAAAGTGAGCGTGCAGAAAAGAAAACTAAGGATCTCAAAACTAAGGTTTTGTTGCAGCAAGCCTATCCACCGCGTTTGAATTTCAGTGATACACAGCAGCCAAACAGATCGCAATCACAGTTCTCTAGACCACAGCCGCGCAATGCTTCGCCTGCGCCTCGTTTTGTGCTGGGATATAATCAGTGCGCGTATTGTCGTGGGGAAGGCCATCTGAAGTTTGATTGTCCGGTTCTCCGTGATAGGGCCAATGGCGTATCGGCTCGGGGAGGTCGTAGTGGCCCTCAACAGGTTTCTCGTGGTAGAGGTCGCGGAGTTACCCAGAATCAGGCCGAACGCTTTGCGACGTCCTCGGATTCGCAAAATTGTTTCGATCGGCGCAAACCATCGTCCGGTCGGTCTACACAGTATCATGTAGATGATTGTTATGTTGAGTGTGATGTTGATGCGGACGGTATCTACTAGGACAGCCATAGACAAAGGAAGGGAGAAGTATCAGTTCCGGTTGATCAGAGAGGGCCATATGTTGCAGTAGCCACTATGGGCGTTGTTGAGCCTTTTCTGTTGGACACTGGTGCAGCAAAAAGTTCCATCATGCATTCGAAACTCCCTGGCGTGCCTTTGTCTGGCTTAACGAATGTTTCCGTTGGATTTTCTGGCGCCCCCGTTAGCAATCCAGTTTCTAGCCCTTTGCCCCTCACAATTGGGTCTCATGAGCTGGAAGCTCCTTTGATTTTGACTACTGGTTGTGGTGAGAATCTTTTGGGTTTAGATTTGTTGAAAAGGTTACATGCGACTTTGTACTGTTCTCCTACGGGTGTGGAGCTTACGTTGGGTAAGAGTGTGATTTCCCCTATGTATTTATCGATCGACAAGCTCCCATCGGAATTGAGATCTCTCCCAGACTCCTTGTGGGCGACAGGTCCCAATGACGTGGGCCTGTTGGATATACCACCTTATGTTGTCCACCTAAAAGTTGGTGCGCGTTTGCCGCGTATACCTCAGTACCGTATTTCCCTTGATGGTGAAAGGGCACTATTAGCGATCATTTATGATCTGATCGGCAAGGATGTTATTGAGGAGACACGAGGTAATGTGTGCAATAGTCCCGTGTTGCCTATTCTGAAACGAACGGATCCCTCCAAGCCTCCCGTGTATCGTCTAGTTATCGACTTACGGGAGGTAAATAAAGTCGTTGTTCCGCAGTTTCCTGTGGTGCCAGACATTACAGCTTTACTGACTCTGATTCCAGCCACTGCATCATGGTTCTCGGTCATCGATCTGAAGAATGCGTTCTTTAGCATTCCGATTGCTGAGGAAAGCAGAGACTTGTTTGGTTTCTCATTAGGTGGTCGTAGCTTCAGATTCAAACGCGCTCCACAGGGCTACTGTGAGAGTCCATCAATCTACAGCCAAGCTCTAAAGAGTCAACTTGATGCGTTTGTGTTACCGGCTGGTGCAGCCTTGATTCAGTACGTTGATGATCTGTTGGTTGCTGCTGACACTGAACAGCTCTGTAGAGCCGCTACAGTGTCTTTGTTACAGCATCTCTGTGCTTTACATCATAAAGTGTCACCTTCTAAACTACAATATTGTTGTCAAGAAGTTACCTATCTCGGTCACTTATTGTCAAAGGCGGGAAGAAGGTTGACCCCTGAACGAATTGCAGCAATTGCTCGAATGCCTGTGCCAGCAACTCAGAGAGATGTGCGTGCCTTTTTAGGTATCACGTCATACTGCAGACAGTGGATCCCGAACTTTTCACTGTTAGCGAAGCCATTGGTAGCTCTCACGTGCAAGGACGTTTCAACTCCTTTGCCTTGGACGGAGGAATGTCAGAGAAGTTTTTCTGAACTAGGTGATGCGCTGTGTTCGGCTCCTGTGTTAGGCACTCCTGATTACAGCAAGCCTTTCACATTATACGTCCATGAGAGGGACGGTTGTGCGTTGAGTGTACTAACGCAACAATTTGGTGATAAGCAGCGTCCGTGTGCATATTTCTCCTCGACCTTAGACCCGGTGGCTAGAGCGTTGCCAAGTTGCTTGAGGGCGACAGCGGCAGCTGCGGCGTCTATTCGGCAGTCCGCAGGTCTGGTCATGGACAATATGCTCATAGTAATGGTTCCGCATGCAGTTGATACGCTCTTGAATCGGACAAAGACTCAACATCTGACGAGTGCAAGGTTGTCCGGGTACGAGCTGACCCTTTTGGCAAGTCATATACAGATCAAGCGTTGTAATGTACTGAATCCGGCGACATTGTTGCCTATTAATATGGAATCAGATGATGTGCTGCCCCATGATTGTTATTTATGGACTGAGGAAGAAACAAAAGGTCGTGTGGAAAAACACCCCCTTGTCAGACCCTGATGGTACTTTGTATGTGGATGGCTCTTGCTTCAAATTGCCGAATGGCGATGTGACGACTGCGTATGCTGTGGTGACATTGAGCACGATTGTGGAAACTGCGAGATTGAACCAGAATTCAGCACAAGCAGCAGAATTAATTGCATTAACAAGAGCGTGTGTTCTGTCGAAGGGAAAGCGAGTGAATGTGTTTACCGACAGTCAGTATGCATTTGGTGTTGCGCACAATTTCGGAAGATTGTGGAGAGAAAGAGGATTTATGACATCGCATGGTACAAAGATCCAGCACGGGCATCTCGTGAATGATCTTTTGGATGCACTTACGTTGCCTAAACAAGTGGCGATCGTCAAATGTAGTGCACATCAGAAAGTGACGGATGATGTTGGTCGTGGTAATGCATTTGCGGATGAGATTGCTAAGGAAACGGCTAAGAATCTTGCGACTCGAATGTATGTCACGAGTTCAGTAAGGTGGCCGACGGAGACTGGTATGTGTGAGAATACTGTTGAAAGTGTGAAAGCGATTCAGAATGAAGCTACTGAAGCCGAAAAGACTAAGTGGAAAGAAAGTACAGGGAAATTGGATATGCATGGATGTTGGGTTGACCTGACGGAATGTCAGAGGTGGATGTTACCAGACGCGTATGTATTAGCTGTTGTGACGATGGCTCATGGGTTGTCACATATTAGTGCGAAAGGAATATGTAAGTTCTTGTCTCCTGTATGGAGGAATGATGGTATCGCTAAGTGTGCCGAAAGAGTGGTTAAAAATTGTATGGTGTGCTTGATGCACAATCCCGGAAAAGGTACCCCCACTCCACCTCGTCATTTCGCTCCTCCTGCCTGTCCCTTTGAGGTTATCCAGTTGGACTTTATCCATATGGAGAGATGCAATAACCTGAAGTATGTTTTGGTTGTGGTTTGCGCGTTCTCCAGATGGATTGAGGCCTATCCTCTTAAAGATAATACTGCCCTGTCCACAGCAAAAATCCTGTTGAAGGAATACTTTCCTAGGTATGGAATGCCACGGATTGTGTGGTCGGATAACGGGAGTGAGTTTGTGGGAAGTGTAATGCAGAGTGTGTGTAAGGGCCTTGGAATTCGTCAGAAATTCCACAGTGCTAATCATCCTCAGGCAGCGGGTCTGGTTGAAGGGTACAATGGTACCCTGAAGCTGAAACTCGCTAAGGTTCAAGCTACGACTGGTCTGTCATGGCCTGATGCCTTGCCTCTGGCTCTCCTATCGACCAGAGCGACTGTACACTCTCGAGTAGGGCTCAGCCCATATGAGATTGTGTTCGGTCGCCCTGCGAATATTTGGGGAGTCCCGAGACCTAGGGCTTTTGATAGTCTTGAATATCCAATGTTGATTGATTACTTGCATGATTTGACCACTAAACTACGGTTAATTCATCAACAGGTCTTTGAAGCTCTACCAGCGCAGACAGAGGGTCCTGGACACCAGCTCCGGCCAGGGGATTGGGTGGTTACCCGAAACTTTGGTCGAAAGCGTAATTTGGAGCCAAGATTCGTCGGACCCCACCAAGTCTTGTTGACGACGAGGACAGCGGTTCGATTGGAGGGCCGGAAAAATTGGGTCCATGCCAGCCACACAAAGAAGGTACCGATCCCCTTACCAACCGACTGTTGGGTGAGAACTGGGATTTCGGCCGCAGAAACTGAGACTCCTTTGCGCTTTGTGCCATTTAGCGACGCTCAACCTGTGGAGGAGGATTCGTCATTGTCAGATCCACAAGGGGAGTCATTAGTAGCAGAGAACCCAAGGTCCGACTCGTCATCTGTTTCATTGAACACTGTTGCGCCATCTGAACAATTGTTCGTAGAGCAAACTCGACCTGGAAGAAGTCGATACTTTCTTCGTTCAAGGACTAATAAAAATTAACAGTATAGTGGTTTTTAACGTTACGAATATTATGAACAATTACATCCTTTCTTTCTGAGTTTTTGTGCTTTCCACTGCTAAGAGACTTGTAATAAATCTGAACGTTTCGAGGAAACCTCGCCATCCGGGTTACCGTAGGGCCGTGCGGGTACTTCTTTCTGCTTAGCAGGTTTCTGACGTTAGGTTGGTTACTTTTGTCGATCTCTGGGAACTCCTGGGGATTGATTATCGCTACTCAGAACGAAGTGCGTCAAGTACGTCACGGACGGTTTGTAGAGGATGGCATTCTCTAAGCTAGTGGACGAAGAAAGGGTGTCAGCGCAGAGATCAGAGTTATGGAGGGTTGTACATACAAAATGTTTTCTGTTTCCGGTGTTTCTATTGTTCCTAACTGTATCTATGTTATTGGTGGGTGGAGTGTATTTCGGAGTACCGTTGTTCTTGCCTTCTGTTTCACCTACCTCTTCTCTTAACCTAAGTTCCCTCACCACTGTCTCCCCACATTCCTTTCATCCTTTGCCTCAACATGAGCAGGTTAGACGTGCGGAATTCATGAATAATTCCTTTGTTCAGCTCCTACATCAGCATCAGCTGGTGGTGAATACTACCAATTGCTGGGTATGTGGGTTAATGCCACACACCATGGATAGGGGTATTCCGTATCTGGTCCTTCCATACAGCTCCCAGGGTTCAGCTCGAGCATTCCAAACTATGTTCCGTAGTGCACTAGATTCCTACCCCAGTCGAGAGCCACGGTCTGTCAATTCCGGTCCTGGGCCGTACCACAAGCCTTTGGCGATAGCCATAGCAGATCTGGACAGAGATGTTTTCGATGCATCACTCATTCCAGATGAAGAAGTGCAGGCTTATAAGGATCTGAGCGAGGCTGAGTATAGTACGTCAGTGGGAAATAGACAGCTTAAGAGCTCGTCCCCGATATGGATTGTACCGCACCTTGGAAATTTCTGCTTGCAGGGTTTGGGTCGAAATCCGAGAGCACAACTTGGGAACAGTGCTTGCACTGAAACGTATGTCCTACCGATGCTCTCCTCCCCTGTTTTTCTGACTGCTAAGGGCACCTATTTTGTGTGTTATGAACGCGCATATACATGGTTACCCCGCGATTTTTCGGGTACCTGTTATATTGCGAATCTTTTACCTCCGACCTTCACAGTTGCTTCGGACTACCACAAAACTAGAGTTGTGAGAGGCGTAATTAGCAAAGAGGATACTGCTGGTCAAGAAGCAGGAGACTTCTTTAAGGGTTTCTTGCCGTTTTGGGGACCTATGGTTAATAGTAGGAACCTGCGACAGTTGACCCGTGTGGTAGAGTCGACTGCTAATATTACTGCAAATGCCCTTGGTAATCTAACAGCTGAACTACAGGCGGATAGACTCATGACGCTGCAGAACCGTATGGTTCTAGACGTTGTTCTTGCAGATAGAGGGGGCGTGTGTAAAATTATCCATTCGAGTTGTTGCATTTTTATTCCTGACAATGCTCCAACTGTTTACCAAGCCATCTCGAAGTTGCACAAGATTTCCGAGTCCATACACGTGGACGAAGGTAATTGGACGCTCCTAGGATGGTTTTGGGGCCTGATGTCAACCTGGGGTTGGAAGATTCTAATGATCGTAGGGGCTGTTGTAGCGTTTCTGTTCACGTGTTGTCTTTGTGTACAGTGTGGTCCTGCCTTATGTGGCCTATGTGCTGCGACGTGTATAAGGCGGCCATCTGTTACCAAGGAGACGTTGATGGATAGAATGATGTTCCAGCAGCAGCTGAACGATCTGATGAATATTGATATAGATTCCGATCTTGACTAGTGCTTGCCTACATGAGGGCAAAAGGAGCGTCTGAGGTTCCGTGTGAGACGGGACGGCACTTTCTGTGTGGTGACGAATATGGATGAGTTTGGTATCTATGAACCGCAAATGACGAGTATAGTGGGTGTACGAAGTTTCGCTATGCAGCCACGTATGGTTCGTCTCATTTTTGGGTTCGTTCATCCGAACCCTCGGGTTCCATTTTAGATACAGCGTCCATTTTGTTTCTTGCCCTCAGGTAGCCAGCGAACGGGCTTTTTGTCTGCTTCGTGACCCTGGAACTCTCAAGCTTACACGAGGGACACGTGTTTCTTTGAGGTGACTTTTACGATGAGGGAAATGACACGACTAAGGCAGATGGCCCTGCTTGAGGCTCATCATGCCGCTCCGGTCTATTGTTTCAGTCACGCATACATTAGACACGAGGCCTTTGACCCCTCTATCGAGTTTCCTTTATTGCCCCTAACACTCTTTTCTAACCTGTTGTGCATCCTCGTTCTTTCCCCGCATTCTGTTTTTCGTCCTTCCTTAATGCTTTTATGGTTGGGAGGAAATGTGTTTATTGCGGAGGGAATATGTTTTTACAGTTGGGAACTGGCAAGACTGTTGTAATTATGTTCCGGCCTCCTGAAACATGAATGCGACCCTTTTGAAGTTTATTGTGGGAACTGAGTTGTAACCTTTGTTCGCCATACTGTGCTATGGCAAAAACGTGTATAAAAGGAGCGACCCACTTCTACGAATTTGAAGCAGTCTCCGAGAACCTACACGTTGTGTACTTCTTGTGACCTCTGTATCCCTGCAGTAAATAAACGCTGATATCTGACGTCGCTGGAAGTGTCCCGTGTCTCTGTGTTTGGTACGCCAGAACAGGTAACCCACGAAGGTTTCAGGTGTTGTCCCCTGGCACCGCTGGGTCTTAAGAATAACCCAGTCCTTCAGTGGGGGTACGACTGGAACGTACTGGGGTGTGGGTAGACGGGGCTATGACACGTCCTGGGGTGGGGGTGTGGCTCGCACGTACTGGGGTGTAGGTACACGGGGGGTACGACACGTACAGGGGTGGGGGGGTGTACATGGACGGTGGTACGACACGTACTGGGGTGGGGGGGTGTACATTGACGGTGGTACGACACGTACTGGGGTGGGGGTACGACTGGAACGTACTGGGGTGTGGGTAGACGGGGCGATGACACGTCCTGGGGTGGGGGTGTGGCTCGCACGTACTGGGGTGTAGGTACACGGGGGGTACGACACGTACAGGGGTGGGGGGGTGTACATGGACGGTGGTACGACACGTACTGGGGTGGGGGGGTGTACATTGACGGTGGTACGGCACGTACTGGGGTGGGGGGGTGTACATTGACGGTGGTACGACACGTACTGGGTGGGGGTACGACTGGAACGTACTGGGGTGTGGGTAGACGGGGCTATGACATGTCCTGGGGTGGGGGTGTGGCTCGCACGTACTGGGGTGTAGGTACACGGGGGGTACGACACGTACAGGGGTGGGGGGGTGTACATGGACGGTGGTACGACACGTACTGGGGTGGGGGGGTGTACATTGACGGTGGTACGGCACGTACTGGGGTGGGGGGGTGTACATTGACGGTGGTACGACACGTACTGGGGTGGGGGTATTACTGGAACGTACTGGGGTGTGGGTAGACGGGGCTATGACACGTCCTGGGGTGGGGGTGTGGCTCGCACGTACTGGGGTGTAGGTACACGGGGGGTACGACACGTACAGGGGTGGGGGGGTGTACATGGACGGTGGTACGACACGTACTGGGGTGGGGGGGTGTACATTGACGGTGGTACGACACGTACTGGGGTGGGGGTACGACTGGAACGTACTGGGGTGTGGGTAGACGGGGCTATGACACGTCCTGGGGTGGGGGTGTGGCTCGCACGTACTGGGGTGTAGGTACACGGGGGGTACGACACGTACAGGGGTGGGGGGGTGTACATGGACGGTGGTACGACACGTACTGGGGTGGGGGGGTGTACATTGACGGTGGTACGACACGTACTGGGGTGGGGGTACGACTGGTACGTACTGGGGTGTGGGTAGACGGGGCTATGACACGTCCTGGGGTGGGGGTTCGACTGGAACGTACTGGGGTGTACCTAGACGGGTGGGGGTATACATATACGGGGGGTACGTGTCGGACGTACGGGGGCTGGGGGGAGTGTTGGGCGCGTATGCGGGCACATGTCTCCATGGTTGCTGTAGGAGTTCAGTGCGGACGGTGTTTTTTCCATACGGTTGTAACCTCGGACGCACGGGATGGATCGTGATTCCTAGGTCGGACTTGGTTTTTCACGTTTGTAAGGTAAATCGTCCGAGGACGTGTCGGACACATTTTCCGACCCGGGGACGTGTGGGGAATGATTCCCAGTGCGGTTCGTATGGACTTTTTACCATGCGAATCGTGATTGCCAGTTCGTACGGCACTTGTACGATTCGTACGGTAAAAAGACCCGATACGAGTCGCACGGGGGAATTTTTTACCGGATCGTGATCGGCACCCAAGTCTAACTACTTCTCTTAAGTTGAAATTCCCATGACCCTGGTGACATAAGCTTGTGTACTTGCCAATCAAACTCATGTGGAGTAACTGCTAAAAAATAACAGTTGCTGTTTTCTAACGACACGTGGCTGGCTTTTATTTAAAGACTGCTCCCACCCCGGTTTCCTGCTTCATCTCTATGTCCCGCACTCGCCTGCTTCCCTTTGCCGAGCCTCCTCACAGCGTTCCGGTCATCTCTGTTCTCTGCTTCAGGCTGCAGCAGCTCCTCTGCCTTGTCCTGTCCCAGCAACCACTCCAGCATCATAATTCACTGAAGAAAGAAAAAGACAACAAAGATAAAAGCTAACATCAGGTATTTTGCTAAAAACTGTTATTGTTTCTTGTGCTCTGATCTCAGTAGCAGTTGATTTGAAGAAACAAAATAATCCTTTGATTTTTTTAATAGACTCTCTCAACTGGCAGGGCTATGCCAAGAATAAACCCTTCTAGCCCAAACACCGTCTGTGCACCATAGGAGTACAAGTTGGGTAGATGCCGGCTTGACATACAAACTACAATTGGGACACCCAGGTGCAGCACATGACAAATGGTTGCCAAGAGATTTCTTGCACTGCATTTAGAACACAACAGGATAATTATGATGACATCCATCGAGCGATTCATTGAGAATCCATACTCCAACTCAAAGAGAGGATGTGGCTGAAGGGCTAGAGCGGTTGAACTCGAATCTGGGAAACCGAGTTCGAGTCTCGACAACGAACCTCAACTTCCTGTGATTATAGCAAATCCCTTGGTTTCCCTGTGCCTAACAAAAGAAATGAATGGGCCCGTCTGTAATGCAACTGGTGCTCATGTAAAGCGGTCTTATACCTTTGGGTCGAGCTTGTGCTATACAAACCCCCCCCCAAAAAAAAAGGTGACACAGGCCTTCTGACCGGAAAGAGAGACCACTACTCAATGTTTGTTTGGGGTATGAACTAATGGCATACAAATAAGTGTTGATGATTTTGTTGAACAACTACATTGTGAGTCAAATGATTGTTCTTGTAATTTGCAGATACTTCTCTCATCAGCCATTCATACAAGATGGGTGACAAGCTTTTCGAGACCCCACTGTAGCTGCCACGGAGGATCCCCAAAGCATCTTGTTTGTCCTTCCCAATCCCAACCCCATTTTCCACATTGGAACCACCTGGGATTCAGGTGAGTAGCTCACAACACCTTTGGCAGATATGTAGGAGAAAAGCTGAATGCCAAAGGACATCAGTCCCTTAGGACTGTTGGGATGATGAATGGACTGTCATTTGTATTAATTTTAATTTTGAGAGACTCTCATTGGTCTGAATAAATGCCTTTTTTTCGTTTCTCCAAGTTTGTACTGGCATTCGTTTTCATTAGCAATAGTTTTATTCCTAGCACTGTTTCTGAGTAAAATATGAAGTATGTATTTATTTTTCCCATGATGGCAGGTGATACAACTGATTTATTTAATGTCTACTTTGCTAAGTGCATATACTGCTTAACATTGTTTGTGATGGTCATTTGAATTTAGATGCAGGCATTCATCATAGTTATGGCCACTTGAACCAACTATTTGATGGTACAAATTTTATTTGGATGTGTTACTACATTTGTGTTTGATTCACCTTGATTACTGATCAGGATGAGGACATATTTATGACATCTTAAAAAATGATATTGTGACTTTTGATATTAGATACAAAACAGGACTTACAATAGAGAAGGGGAAATGTTACAGGGATGTATATGTTGATTACTGCTACTATGTGAGTGACATTCGTAATACTGGTAAATTCTAAGGTAAATGTAACACCTTGTCTAGTGCAATTTCGACATCATGTTACACTGTACTTATCGATATGATGTGTGTTGCATATGTTTTTAATGTTGACATTTTTGACATTTCTTGAAACACACCTGTAAGATCAACTTTTTGATTTTTATTTTAATATCCTATTTCTGTGCAAGTGTCCATCTTTTGGAAGTCAGCTTTAACAAGGCTCATACATACAATGTGTTAAAATAGGTGTGTTTCTTTAAATTTCTAAGACGTCAACATTACACGCTCATGCATTGCACATTGGAATGCTGTTGCTTGCGCGAGCGATTTCTCAATGCACGAGTCCTGTGCAAATGTAAACAGACAAGTTAAAGGGTAACAGGTAACAGTGGAGCTTACCCTTGATCAGGTCTTTGACTGTGTTGGTTTTGATCATCATCAAGCAGAAACAGCAGTGTGAAAGTGAGAAAAGATGAGTTTCAGCCTTATGTCCCCTCCATTCCGCCAACTCAGGTGTGGTGGTTAGATCACCACAGTTACGTTGGTGGTAAGGCACATGATGATTGGGCCAGCGGGTAAACTGGCGGTCCGCCCTTTGACAGCTGCTTTTGTCTATCCTGCCTTCGATCCATTCCAGCCCTTACACAGCTTGAAATTCAAGTAAACACTATGCTGACTAATTTCACTTTGATCGGTGCTCATGCATACCTTAGCCCCCTGAGCACTGATCAAAGGTGCCATTTGAAAGAATACAATGTGACATTTCAAACAGTCCCTCTCACTAGTGGATCTCTACTTGGGATCACTGCAGAAGGATGATGACCAAGCGGGTATTTACCCACTAGCCACCAGAGAATATATTTGAGTGGAGCGTTCCCTGGCATTGCAAGTGTACCCTTCAAAAATAAAAAATAAAACTGGCCACCACCCAATTGACTTCAAGGAGCAGAAAGTCCAGTGGAAACCAGGGGAAATTATTTTTTATTAACAAGAAGAGTTGGAGTCAGCCCATCCTCGCATTCTGCCATGTCTCCACTAGGGGGCACATTGAGGGGTGTACCCCAAGTCTGCCCTGCCATGAGGGGCAGAAAAGGCAAGAGGCAGCAGGGATTTGATATGGGAGGAGCAGCCCTACAGTGTATAGGCAAATGCTACCCTCTAAAAATTGTAAAATGGTCTTTCTGCCTCCTTGGTAATGTAATGGTTTTTTTCCCCACAATCTTTCTTCCCAGGGTGGTAGAAAGCCCACTGGACCCAGGGAAAACAAACACAAATGTAACAGCAGTCTTTCTGCCACCCTGAGGAGCCCTTTAGGGGATTACCTCCAGTCTGCCATTCGAAGGTGGCAAAATGCACACAATAAAAACCAGGAATATGTTTTTAAAAGCCAAGAGATGGGCTGCTCTCCTAGTCATCAGGCCTGATATCCACCTATAATGGCCACAACAGTTTTTCGGAATCCCCTGGATGGAGATTTGGGGAGTCTATGTCAAACCTATCCCCTAGAGGGGAAGAAAGCCCACTATGACACCATTGATTTATTTTAAAAAGAAGTGGTGCGTACGACCCATTCAGGCACTCCAGCCTAAAGCCACCCTGGGATGCATACTGGGAGATTCACCCCCATTCATTCCATTCAGGGGCTGGGCAAAAATACCAGTGGAATGTGGGGTAATGCTTAAAAACATGTAATGTGTTTGGAACTGGCCCCCATCAGGCAACACCGCACGCTTCTAAAGCCCAGTTGTTTTTATGCCGCCTGGGAATGGTTGGACGATATACCCCCACTCCACCCACAGGAGTCAGAAAGTCAACTGAATGATAATAGAGTGTGCACTGACATGTCTTAGCATCAGGCCACATACCCACCCTGAAAGCCCCAACAGTCTACCTGCCCTCCTGTGGCCTTGTTCATATCCATGCACCTGGCAAATGAAAGGCAATTTACATTTTCCAGCGTAGTTTTGACATATGGGGTAGCAGAGAAGGGATAAATGTCTATTTCCTCTCAGTTGCAAGGCCACACTATTTGGGCTCTGGGTCAGCCGGGAACCAAGGAACCCTACCAACCTGGGTATTTTGGAGTCCTACAAACTAGGGTAAATCTAGGGTGCTGTGACTTGAGTGAATCCTACTAGGTTTTTGTCCTCAGAACAGTTGCATGCAAACCACAAATGTGGATAAAATCACACATTTCTCTCACATATATTTGAGGGTAAGTTCTGCAATCTGCAGGGATCCACAAAATTCCTACCAGAAGGCATTCCCTCTCTTCGCCAATTAAAAATAGTAGCCCACTTGGTGATTGGGCCTATTACCCTCAACAGAAAAGGCCACAAAATGGAACTTGGAGACATCATGTTTCTACCTTGCAACTAGGTCTACTCTGGTGAAGTGGTTGGGCCTATCATCTATGACAGGAACTGATCAAAACTTTGAGAGAGTGACATCAAAGTGGTATCAATGAGGTCTTCAAATAACTATTGTTTGGTCCATTCCAATGAAGTATGTTAGGTCCAAAGACACACGGGTGCTAGTAAATTTATCAGGACAAAAGTCAAAACTGTGAATGCTTATGAAAAATGAATGTGATATAATTGAACCTTAAACTTTAAGTCCAGTCTGATTGTAACTGGAACATTGAGATTCATCAATTAAATAGAACACTGCACTTATGTGTCAGATATTAAGAAACCGAATAGATATGTAAAGTAAGACAGGAACCATTATTTTCTTTAGATATTGCCCCATTCACTTTAAAAGCGTATAGGCACCTACATGCAGTAATTCACAGTCTTTATACATCTATGGTCTATGCTCTATTGCTATCCCTTTGTGACTATGTAGCATATGATTAAACATAGCTAATAGGAATAAAAAAGTATACAATTTGCAACATGGCACAAAAGTTCACAAGATAAAGAGTCATCCAACTAATACTAGACAGATATTCAGCATGGGTTCCTGTGCAGACCATGTATGGCAGTTAGTCTTCAGAAAGACTATGGAGTATCCTGTCTGCCAAAATCCTGGTCTGCCACTCTATTTAGAGTCAGGAGTACTGTTAGGTGTACGCCGCTAGAGTAAAATGTTCTCTGACAGCATAAACCTTCCTCCGATGGCCGGAAGGAGTACGGGCTGTCAGAGGTAAGCCATTCAACCTTTTTCTCTATTTAGAGTGGACAGTGCAATGCTTTTTTTTGTACTGTCTGCTCTGAGGGACAGTAAATTAAAAAAAGAACTCACATACCATAGGAGTAAGCTTCCAGGGTGTTTCAGCCATTAGTTTTTTCTTTCCCAACAACAAATAACCGGCTCCTACTTTGCGAGTTTGTTTTTGGAATGGAAACATTTTAAAATCTTTGGTGCATCACTAATGACAGATGCAAAACAAACATTTAAATAGCTTTTTATGAACCGCCATGACGGTTGTTCATACAAACCCATAAAGGTTATCACTGGATTAGCAAACAGAGTAGAGGAAGGTTGGCAAAGGTAATGTCTGCTGCCAAACTAATTGCCTTTACTCCACCAACCACACTATAAATCAGGCCCTTAGGGCCACAATTGACTGTCATACAGGAATATAAAGACTAGTCAAAGAAAACCTAAACATTCAAGCTATTTTCCTTGCTAGCTCCACCCCGTGCTTAATTTGTAAAATATTAAGTGCCAGGGCTCTGACCAGGAGTCCACTGCAGCTTGCACCACCCATCGCCCTTGTCATTGCTGCCAAAACAACTACTAACCATCTCTCTTGCATGTAAATGCGTCAGTTCAGATTATTCCAGGCCCCCAAAGCTAAAGGAATGGTTGGGGAGGCAGGCATTAGCACTATTTTAATGTATATTGTATTCCTAAACAACCATTGTTCTGCTCATCTATAAATTAGATGAGTAGCGCCACCATGTGGTAGACTGTTCTAAGTATAGTGTTGACAATTAGGTGCCAGTGCCGAGCACCAGAAACTAATTAAGTGCCGATGCTTAGCACCGGAACGCACCGTCTCAAGTTATGCACTGGCTCCACCAAGTCAGTGTACAGGAGAACAGGAAAAGACACAGTGGACACCAGAAACCTCAAATATTCAAGGAAAGACAACACAACACAAGATTGAATAAAAAGGAAACTTTTGAATAATACTGGGAGTCTCAAGCCATAAAATAAACCTGACAGATTTCTGAATACTAAATATAGCTAATTGCAGCTATTCGGGCACACTAGCTTTTTCAGCCAGTTGCGCTCCTGTGATGAGGCAAAATGCCATAATTCGAAGTGGAAGACAGACAATGAATGAAGAGGGCTGACCCTTTCCCCCATTCTGTATTTGTGGTGGGTAGACATAAAATGTGAGTGACACTTCAGGAGACGAAAAAAAGAATAGGGCTTATATGTATGCATACATGTAATGCATGTCATTATGATTTTTTAACAATATGAGACTTGCAAAGCATCTAAAGATGTCACTGGCCATGCCAAAGAAAGGGGACGTTCATTTATTTGCCAAATTCCTCCATTTCATCAAGGCATCAGGTTTCAAGTAATGGGTTTTACTTCAACTAATATTTATTAGGCCCATTAGCCGAACTGGTTGCAAAGAAGCAAACACAATCTCCAACCCTCAAAATGCCCTAACAGTGTAAATATTGACCCTAGAATCCTATGGCCATAGCACATAAACAGATACATGTCGGTGCTGTTTAAATTTTTCTGCAGTAAAAGCTACTAGCACTAATATAATTTGCTGTGCAAAAGTTATTTATTGGATTAACACAAGCAACATAGGATCATACTGTGAGAAATTAGGTTGTTGGTTGAGTGGGGTGAAGCAACAGCCACAATCCATGGCAGGTTTAACCACTAAAGCCATAACATTAACCTGTGCTTAACCCTATGGTAGCTTAGAACACAAGCAGTCAGGTTTAACTTAGAGGCAATGTGTAAAGTATTTATTCAGCCAGATTATGAAATCAAAGCAAAACCAAGAAAAATCCTACCTCAATTAAGAAACATAGAGTATATTTTAATAAATGATTTAACACCAAATCAACAAATATCCAATCAGTAGAACCAAAGTTATGATTTTTTAAAGTTTAAGGTGAAAACTAGCACCTAGAAGATCAAAGCGCCATCTAACCATGCGAGACCAGGGCAAAGTCGAAAGTTATGGTCAACCGTGATGGAGCGCGGGTCACATATAAGAAACGGATTGGGTCCAGTGTGCTTTCCTTCGGACTTGGAACACATATTGTGTAAAAATGTCTGAGAAGGTAAAGTTCAGTGGGGCAACGCTGCAGATAGTGTCTGAGGATGAGACGTGGTGGTCGGGGAGCCACTGGAAGAAGTTGCAGTGAACATTTCTATGTATGGACATAGTTTCTTCCTTCGGTTCTCACAGCAGTCTTTAGCCAAAAATGTTCCAAGTTTTGGAATTTGGCAATCTGGGCACCTTCAGCATCATCTCCAGGGTAGCCAGGACTGGAGAGGCACCACTTGGAGGGTCAGGGCTCACTCAAGCTGGGCCTAGGTGTGTGTTCAAGATGGTTAAAACCTTTTATGTCATTGAGGCTCTGATTCGGAGGCCAGCAAAATGGCCCTTGAAATCACTCTGGCAGTCCTGGCTTCAAGCAATTGAACAGGGCCCAAGCAGCAGGGCAGGCCTCTGAGGGTTCAAGACAGACGTCATACAGCAGTACAGTCCTTCCAGATGCAGCAAAGCAGCCTTTGAAGCACACAGCAGACCACAGCAACAGGTAGTCCTCTGAGAGTCCTTCTGCAGGCCCAGAAAACTAACTGAAGAGTAGGTCTGAGGATCCTATTTTTATACCTGGTGCATTCCTTGAAGTAGGAGAAGTTTTAGAGATTCCCTTTGTAAAGTGCTTGGAATTTCCTCCCTCCATGCCCTGGATGTAGGCACAATGGACTAGTGTGAAGTCCATTGTGTTAAGGCAAAGCACAGTATATTAATTTGCAAGTGGGCTGTGTCCAGCTCTGCCCTCCATCCTGCCATTGATGGCCCAACCAGGTACACACTAACCATTCTATTGTGTGGCTGTCTGGGAGAAATGCACAAAGACAACGTTTTAAACACATTGAGGCTTGTGACCCAGAAAAAGGCTGCAGTCATCAAATAGTTAGGGCAGGAAAATTCCAACTTTTAAAAGTTATCAGGTAAGGGTGCCTACAAGGGATTCATTTAGGCACACTCACTTAAATAATTCATGAAATGATGTATCAAGGTTCCAGCCGGTAACCTATACTTAAACAATCTACAATTCAGTTTTCCATTTCTTCCCAAATGATATATAAAAGATACTAATGAAACAGGTGTGAATTCTTCATAAATAAAATGTATATGATAAGAATTTGGAGGGTACAAAAAGATTAAAGCAACACAGAAATGACTGAGGTTTACAAAAAGATTCTATGCTATTAATACCTCAGAGTCATTAAGGTGAAAATCTATTCCAAACCAAAATACATAAGCAGAATAGGGAGTCTGAACAAAACAGAAACCACTTTCTAAAGAGAAACCAAGCCATAAGGAAATAGATGAAGTTGCTGACGTTTCGGTCTTGTTGGCGTATGCATCCGTTAGACCATCTTCAGGATGATCAAATAAACTGTTGTGTGAGACGTATGATCATTCCATAAGGAATGTCTAATCATGATTGAATCTATAGATAAACAAAATCTACCTGGTCATTTACACAAAAAAGGAAGAAGCTTTGAAGAGCTTGCGGATTTGATACATTTCCAAACAAGCAAAAGACGAGATGATCCTCCTCTGATCAACCGCTGCCGCTGTAGTCAGCGTCAAATATATCTGCTTCAATGGAGTCACCAAGGTCAATTTGCTGGTGCTTGTGCTCGCAAAAGTCGAACCGAGAACAGAGTGTGACTTCTCCAAACGCCTGCGGCACATCAGAGAGGTCACAGTCTGCATCACCCAAAATCTCTCCTCATTTTTCTGAAAAAGAAAAATTCGTGCATCAGAGGGCCTATGTGTGTACATGGCCTATGTGGCAAAGGAGTGGAGAAGTACATAAATTATTTAATTTAAAATGTATTTAGATTTGTGTAATTATAGTTAGGTCAGAGTTTCCATGTGAAGAGCATTTATTGTTTTGCCAGCAATGTTGGCACCCTTCAATGAAACTTTCAAAAATAGGGTTCAGTTGCCTCTGTTATTTCCTGGAAAGGTTTGTGCCGTTCGGTCAATCCGAGGCCAAGAAAAAGAGGGGTCCCAAAACATTGATTTTCTATGTTAATTCCCATATGGAATTTGGGATGCCATACAGAAACAACAGCTGAATGGAATTACACAAGAAACATAGAACATTATTCAGAAAGTGTGCTTTTTGTGATTTAGTGTGAATTCATTCTGCCACTTTTGAGACATATGCATTTAAATAGGTGCTTAAGTAGTCATGAAGGAGTTCCAAAATTTGGAATAAATGGATGGTTGATGTCCAGATATTCTCTGACTGGCAAATTTAAAGGGGACAAGTCAATACTGATCAGCTGGCCACATCTGATCAATATGTTGTAGCAACTATTACAGGACTCAGTGACATGGTTACTGTGCCCTACAAATGAATAAAACACTATAAGGAGTCAGTTTGAGCAAAACCTGACCCCTAGGGGCATATGGACCGGGTCTCAAAGGGATCACCCTTGATTGGTTGGCCAGAACATGGATAAAATATTGTGGCAGCTACCATGGGACTTGGGGACATGGTCCCCATTGAAATACATGTAGTGAAAGTTTTTTTTGAGGGTCACAAAAAGAAGGACATGTAAAGGATGATAAAAACCTTTAGTCACAATATACATCAATTATTGTTAGTGGTACCATACTAGTTTTATGAATTGTAGTGCGTTCTGAGGTAATTTTACCATGTGAAAAATGCTGAAACCCTGCTGAGATTTTGTGAACTATGTTTAAGAAAAACAGTTATTGCTCAAGATTTCTTCTCAGTGGTTATGGAAGCTGCTCCAGAAGCTAAAATGAGATCACATTTTCTGTAAGTTTGGATTCTCTTCCTCAACCATGTGAGAACAAAGTCTGATATTCTGGTTAAAACATACTTCCACAGCAGCACTCTGTTCAGTTAATTCCAGCAGTTTTTTTAATGAACATCTAGAGTGCTACCCACCATTCTGGGCCGATTCACAAAGGTAAACATAGACCCAAAGTCTAAATTTAGATTTGAAGTTTAACTTTATACCTGAAGTCTAAACTTAGACCTGAAGTCTAACCTTAGACCTGAAGTCTAAGCTTAGCCCTGAAGTATAACTTTAGAACTGAAGTCTAATAAGGTTTGCCCCAATTAGTCTCACGAGGGGTGGGAGGACGGAAAAAAGACTAAAGGCTCATAGAAGTGTTGCAGTGAAATCTATGAGGCACACAGTATTAACAGTAACACTCAATAAATAATAGTGAGCCCAATGCTACACGATTTAGGTAGAAAAGCGCTGGCTGCCATAGCCAGGTTACGTCCAATATTATACTGACGAAGAATCTGGTGCACACCAGAACTGGCAACCTATGCTGCAGGCCTCAAAGATTTAATTAAGGCAGATTGCTTTAAAAAAAATAGATGTTTACGGTAGGTAAGAGCCTCCATAGTCAGCATTGGCATGTCTACCCTGTGGGAAAATCCATTGTGTGCCCTATTTCCTTCAAAGGAGATCCTAAAGGAAATATACTGGGAATTAGTGCTTCAAAATACACTCAGAAACAGCGACACGTCTTCACTGACGGGAGGATTCTTAGAAGTTAAACCGTGGCCAAGTCTGGAGCACTATTGGGACCTAATAACTAAATCGCAAGACCGATAGTTGTACTTCCAATTTAGAGTAGATTCACTACCAATAAGATCTTATACAGCAAAATGGGTCACAACAGGCAATAGTACGTGTCCCTCTTGTCAGGCCCAATCAGAGTCTCTTGCCCACCTATTGTTTGTCTGCCCAGCATATGCTGCTCCCCATCGAGCGTGGCACATGCCAATCTGTAGGTCACTGGGAACCTGGAAGAGTGGTGACACGCTAAAAATATTGCACACAGATACATCACCCTGCATTGCAATAGCAACATTTTTTAGATGGACGTGGGCTATTAGATCACATACACTTCCTGCAAACTGAAGAACCTTCATTGCTATTTTTTGCGCTTGTGTAAACGAAGTTGGCTACTCATATAATACGTATTGTATCAATGATTGGTATATTTTTTATACGTACTAAGCTCCCGAAAGTTAACCTAGGTATCATTGTTTTATCTAATGTCATGAATTGCAACTGTTTTACTTGTTTTACCTCTTCCAGTCTTTTAAAACTATATTAACTGTGTTTTACTATTGCTCACAACTGTTTACATTTACCCCATATAATGTTTTAAACTCGGCTTATTTATTGTGCACGATGTTATGAAATATTTTTATTTTTTTTGTATTGTGCTTTTATGTCATAACTGTCGAATAAAGCTCTTTTGGATTGGACTGGCATAATATCTTTATAGGCCCTTCCAGGCCTTCTAAAATGTCACCACTAGGCCCCTAGAGAACGAATTATTCCCAGCTGTAGAGCAAAACCTCCAGCCATGAGAAAGCTTAAACAGTGGGAAAGGTAACGATTTTGTGATCCCCTCTACTTAGGTTGAGGACCCATAAGATGATCTGAGGAGAAAGAGTGCATCACACTTGACGATTTGGTGGTAGACCCATCGTCCTAGGACCACCACATGAGAAGATATGGTCAAAAACGTTTTACAGGGAGGTGTGGCTAGCAGCTGTAGGAAATGGCTGCTGCCTAGAGAGGCTCCAAGACTCAGCCAGCATTCCCAGAGATCCGACAAGTAAACCGCCGCCATAGACTCACAAAAAGTAATGAGTAGAGCGTCGGAAATGGTGGAGAATTGATAGCATCTATTGCAGACCCCGCACAAAGAAAACCTACAAGACAGCGTCGTAGAGAAGAGGCCTGCACCACGAACTGCAGCTGGGGGCTTGAGTACAACCAAAGCCAAGTATTGAGGAGGTAGTGAACCCAGGGCACAGAGGCGAGATCCAGCCGAACCAGAGGCGGTGGCCGCCTGGCAAAGGTACGTGGAGACAAAGGAAAATCAGCGGGCGTTGCGGAAACCTAAACCCCATCGAAATACCTCTGGAGCAGCGTCAGAGAGCAGAGGTGCAGCCCACGCCACGAACTGCAGCTAGGAGCCCGAGTGCAGCCAAAGCCGAACATCGTGTAGGCAGTGAATTCAGGGTACGGAGGCTAGGTTAAATGAACGTGAGACGGCGGCTGCCCAACGCAGATCCGTGATGTCAAGGACAGGTCAGCGGTGCGCTGCAGAGGCAGATATCAAGCGGCCAAGCATGGCACATCTTGGTGCGGAATGGCAGAACCTTAGAAGGGCCTGGGGAGATTAATTGACCGCTCACCAACCACCACCGACGCCACGAAGGTCAGATGTGCCAAATAGGCCCCCGGGTGTTGTTGGCAACCCCACACCCCGAGTGCATATTAATGGACACCGCGCAGGTTGCAATGAGGTGCACAGCACAGGGGTGAACCCCTCCAATAAAGGTGACTATGGGGTAGCCACTACAGGGGGTGCAGACACATCAGCAACAAACGGGCAGTGGAAACGGACTGTCGGAGGCCCCCCCAAAAAACAGAGAGGTTGTGGACACAGTGTGCTAAGCGTCAACCCGGGAGCATAAAGAAGTGTAACACAGCAGTGTTCTTTGATGCCAAGACCTGGTAGGGCTCATATAAGTCAAGCCCAACGCACGACTTGTCGCAGCAAAGTGCAGATCACAGGGAGAGACTGGGCGGGAGCACCCTGGTCACTCTCCCTATTAGTGGCAAGATAACACCACGACAGGCCTAGGGTGGAAAACCCGAAAGACTGCGTATGACTACTTGCTGCACAGGCAGGCAGCGGTGAGTACTACCTGAGACTCATTCCAGTCCATGTAAATCAGCCGACACTTGCCACGATGGGGGGCAGAGGCCAACGCAGCACGCATCAAATGAAGCTAGACAAGTATGCCTGCACCAAGGCTCCACCAGAACTGGAAGAACATGCAACCGCCCAGGCAGCATGCCCTTCAGCAACGGCAGGACAGAGGTCACGTTGCAGGACATTTTGACTCCTTTAAACAATGTACACACCTTCTTCTCGAATAGGTACGGTCTCGTGGAACTCTCTTTGATCCGTGCCGATTTTAAAAAAATGACTACTAGAGTAGCGGATGTTGAAGCAATTACGAGAACCCTCTCTAAAGACACGACCGCTCTCAAAAAACAAGTGCGTTAACTAGAGGCAGATAATAAGGTGATGGCTGCCAATCTCGATGATCAAGAGGGTCGCTCGATGCAAAATAACGTTAGAATCGTAGGTGTGCTGGAGGGAACGGGGGGCCAGCACTGGACATATTTGTCAAAGACCTCATCAAGAATCAACTGCAGCCCGAGGCCTGTCTAACTATTTTTCTGTAGAAAGGCCCCACTGTGTGCCAGGTGGGAACCCCTGGCTGGGGGCCTCCACGAGACCTATACTGGCTCGCATTCTAAATTTCCGTGATCGCGACTTAATTCTACAGACGGCCCGCGTCGCCCCTCCACTACTACTCGAACACAGTACCGTAACGTTCTTTCCGGCGGTAGTGACAAAACAGCACCGCGGGTTTCTTGCAGTTAAGAAAGAGCTGAGGAATCGCGAACTCAAATACTCCATGTTATTTCTGGCGAAATTGAGAGTAGAGGCTGAGGGAAAGGTGTGTTTTTTTACGACACCTGAGGATGCCCAAGAATGGCTGGACGGATGGCGCTGAGCCGCGGGCTCAGGACGTGCAGACAGGAAATACAGCCACCACTTACAAGAAGAAACACCAGCGGAGTCGGAAGTGACAAGGTCATTTGAAAGATCCTCACAGGCGGGTGGAGAAGAGTGAGAAGTCCCTCACAAGCAATGGATATCACCACTGGTAGTGACCACTTAACGACAAAAAGGACACACGATTGAACAGACAATGTACACATAGATCTACAGTGACAAACCAGCGCCTTGGAGTCAGTGGAGCAAGAACATCTCTTAAGACGGCCGAGACGGAAAAAGACAATTATTAGACTAAAGTTAACGTTGATACAATTTGCTCTCTCCACATTATAAGTTCACTGCATCAGATGCAATGAGTTTGCCAATAATGTATACCACGGATAAGGGGAGGCTCTGAAAGGGGTCGCTGGGAAGCTCCCCCCCCCATAAAGGTACAGAGGGATAGGAATTAAGCACTCTGTGCAGTTGGGGAGGCGGGTAGATCTAAGTCTGTCATGCAGGGAGGCAGGAAGGAGGGTGGGTTGGGGGGAAAAGATATATGGTTCTTATTTACTTTATTTTATATGTTTGAAACAGTTTACTGTTCGAACACAATGCTTTCACCCAATGCTTCGTATACAGTATTCTACACACTCCAATTTCACGATTACAATAGATGACAAGGGCAAGAGCAGTGATTGACATGGCGCCCAGAACACCACTGACCCCCCCACGCCTGCCTCACACTTATCAATTCTCTCATGGAATGTAAATGGCCTCTTCGACAAAATAAAGAGGGGACTGGTCCTGAAATACCTCAAACGTCAGACACCAGCAGTGGCCCTGCTTCAAGAGACACACCTAGTGGGATCGGCATGTAAGGCCCTAGACAGGTGGGATTTCCGGATGGTGGCACACTCCGAATTTACCTCAGGCTCACGAGGGGTGAGCATCTTGGTTCAGAAGCAGTTTCTGCTCATTGTTAAACAAGCATTGACTGAAGACCAAGGATGGTTCGCAGCCATCTCATGCCAATGGGAGGGACGTCGTGCATATAATATAGTCTCAGTATATATCCTTCCAGCACTCCACTAGGTGGCACTCCCAGCTCTCAGCACCTTCATACTTACACTCCCGGAGGGGAACTCCTCATAGGTGGGGACTTCAACACCACGGTAGATGACACGCTCGACCGTAAGCCCCCTAGGGAACGATGTAGTTTAATCTTCCCCTTTGCGGACTTCCTCCAGGCACTAGGCCTTATAGATGTTTGGCGTTTCCGATTTCCTCTAGAATGACAGTACACATTTCATTTCAGGGTGCACAACAGCCTCTCTAGAATAGACTACATACTTACTCTGGCAGATAGTCTGGGGAAGCAACCCACCTACCTAGAGGCATCTCTGACTGCTCTCCTGTCTTTGTTAAATTTATGCAGCATGGAACAATCCAGAGACGAATATTCACGATATATCCCGGATTTTTAAAAAAAACCAAGATATGGAACAGTCTAACCAAAACTACACAACAATACTTTAGAGAGAATGAACACTCGGTAACATCCCCAGCAAACGTATGGGAAGTGTATAAGTCCGTTCTTCGAGCACAGGCCATTTCATTAATTGCTGGCCACAAAAAAGAAAAACGGAAACAAATAGAAGTTGTAGAGCAGGAAGTGAGCCAGGCTGAGGCAACACACGCCCTGAATCCTAATGCAGCCAATGCTGACAAACTAAACTTGACAAAAAAGGAATATAGAGACTATATGTGGGAGGAAGCAAAAGCCAAACGGGTAGCCACTCAACATAAAGTCTATGAGGTCAGTGATAAAGCAAGCAAACTGGTCTGGCTAGATAAGCGAGAAAGAGCTAGTCGATGGGTGGCACAACTACAACTAGACATTGGAGACACCATAACAGACCCGCAAATGGTAGTATACGCACTGGTATCACATTACGAAAAGATTTACACCCCGACGACCACAGCCACGCTTGAGGAGGCACTAGCATTTCAAAGATATGCAGATGCCCATGCTTACACCAGAAGATGCCCAGACTCTTGAAAGCAGCAGAAGAATTAGCATTGGCCATTGGCACCTTACAATCAGGGAAAGCCCCAGGACCAAATGGCATTCTCATTGAACTCTACAAAAGAGTAGCAACTAAACTTACACTGCACTTGCTACACATGTACATAGCAAGCTTACACATAGGAGAACTCCCCAGGGACCTGCGAATGGTGACAATAGTAGCTATACACAAACCCGGTAAGCCAGCCCAGGACTGCACGCCCTACCGGCCCATATCATTGCTTAATGCAGAGGCCAAAATACTGGCTAAAATGCTGGCTGCCACACTCACATCCCATATTGCCAAATTGGTCCACCTGGACCAATCTGTATTCATGGCGGGCAGGAATACGGCACTCAATCTGAGACGCCTCCATAGCATAATAGCTCGCACACCCACTATCCAAGAAGAAGCTGTCATCCTTTCTTTAGATGCACGTATAGCCTTCAATATGGTTGAGTGGCCCTTCCTCTTTGCTGTCCGTGAGCATATGGGCTTCCGTCACAATTTTTGCGCATGGGTTTAGTTGCTTTATACAAAACCCTTAGCACACGTGGTAGTTAATGGCTGAATCTCAGCTGATTTCCCTCTTGAACGCGGAACGCATCAAGGATGCCCCCTTTCACCGCTTTTATTTGCCCTAGTGCTAGAGCCGCTGGCAGCCTCGATAAGGAGAGACCCAATCATTTGTAGGTTCCAATGGACGGAGGGCTGGGAAGACCGCATATCCCTATATGCAGATGATGTGCTGCTATACTTAGCATCCCCCAGGTGCTCACTTAACAGACTCCTAGACTTTTGAGAGTTATATGGTTGATTCTCCGGATACACTAAGAAATTGGACTAAATCGATTCTATATGTTTTGCACGGTCCCCCACCGTGGCTACCGACGGGATGTAAGGTGCAAATCGTAGAAGGAAGCTTTAAATACCTGGGAATCTACATTACACCACTACCCATAGGAGTCTCAAAAATGGGAGATCTCTGGAGTAAAGGAGAGATTGTTGCCTTTACTCAACTTCAAGATCAGTACGAGATGGTGCCTACGGAAATATTTAGATATACTCAGATTAGACATGCCTTTCAATCAGGCACCATACTCCCAGAGGCATCCCCATTAGAGGATAGGCTTCTAACGGAGTATATGCACAAGAAGGCCATTTCTCTAACCTACCGTAAGATCATCAACAACCAACCGTACCGCAACAAAAACTCTCCATGAAAAATGGCAGGCCGAGGTGGGAGACCTTGACGAGACAGATTGGCAGGAGGCACTCGTGTCCCTACCAGAAGTAGAGATATCCTCAAAACTAAGATTGGTACAGTTGAAGTTACTCCATCGAATCTACTACACAAGAGTAACCCTGCATAGAATGGAGAAGACTGATAGCCACTTTTGCTTCAGAAAATGCGGGGTAATTGGTACCTTCTATCATACACTGTGGGAATGCCCTGAGATAGCGACATACTGGGGAACAATTATGCACACTATTACACAAGTCAGCGGAGCTACCGTCACACAGGAGCCCAAGAGATGTCTACTAAACATCTGGGAACCTACAGATCTCAACCACACGGCTCAAGACCAGGCAACGCTAGGTATGATGTTCGCCAAACGCCACATTGCTAAACACTGGGGAACACAAGCCACTCCGACGTACCGAGAATGGTGTGGCGATATGGACGGAGGTATGGTGGCAGAGAAGGTGGCATATGTACATCAAGGGTGCCCCAAAAAGTCGGAGAGGGTGTGGGGAAAGTAGAACAAACTTAGAGGGAACATCTGTACTTCATCTCTTGATGAGTCAGCAAAGGACACCAGTTAATTAAAAAAGGGGGTATTACTGCATAATTTTAACGGAAGAATCTGAATGTAGTGTGAAGCACAAATATATGACAATCATTTGTTCTGTAACCATAACTTTAAAAGTTAAGTATGTACTCAATAAAACGAATTTAAAAAAACGCTTTACAAATAAAAGACCCCACAGAACATTATTTAGCGAGTCTCTGTACTGTAGTGAATAGTATAGCAGCTGCTCTCTCGCTGTACCATGGAGAGCCATGGTGAGGTTTTCCTTATGATTTTCCTTTTGCTGCGTCCTTGCTTGGCATTTTTAACCTTGTTGGTGGGGGTGTTCTGACAATGAAGACTACAGGGCCCAGGGAAGGGATCCTGGGCCCTTTCCACCTCCTGTCGGGGAAGTGCAACAGTGCTCCCCATCTTGGGAATCTCGAGGACACCTGACTGTGCTTCCCCAAAGTTGAGATTACTCAGGGATGGAGTCCCAGCCACCTTTGAATCGGCATGCCCGGGGATGGGGTCCCCAGGCGGTCAGAAGAGTAAAGGTCGTGGGCCCCACGCACGTCCACTCCCTGGGGCAAAATGTGAATTACGCTTGCACCGATCCCCGGGCCCTGGCCCACCCCTGGGGAATTTACTTGTCAATATGGAGGTGCCCCAAGCGCACCATGCGAGGAAAGTTCAAAGGCCGCCAAAGTTTAAAATTCAATAACTTGTTCCCTTTGGGCTGATTTGGACAATACTGGGCTCATCTTTCTCTTGGTGACAAGCACTTTCCACTAGGGGCTGTTGCAACCCTCTTCACCTCCAGCGTGGTGCAGTCCTCAAAAAGCTGGTTCCCTGAGCCAGGTCTCTTTTGTGACTTTATTGGTTGGTGCAGAAAGGTCCAGGGATTCCTCCGACTGGTCCTCAGGGGGAGTAAGGGAGCCAGTCTCACTGGAGACCCATGGGAGACTCACTGGTCCTAGGGTCAACTGGACAGGGTCCTGGGTCCTGAGTGGGGGTTCCTACTTCCAGTTCTCCATGGCAGTCCCAGAATCCATCAATGCAGTCGTTAGAAAGTCTGCTGGCAAGAGAAAGTCTTCCCCTTGTGCAAGAGTTTATAAAGGAAGGGCGCCACATCTCCTCTCCACCCCTTTCCCAACCCTCCTGCACAGCATTTTGGGACAACCCAAAATTGTAACATCCAGGAGTCACTGGTCACATCAGCTCCTGGGCCTCAGCTCTACCCCTCACTGATATCACTGCCAGGGACTTGCACACTGGAATTTCAAAGGAAGCCCCCATCTGGGTTGGCTCCAGTTGACCTGACACTCTCCTTAGTTCAATGGGCTTGGGCAGGCCCATCCCCGGTTCAGTGTGACAACTGAGTGATTGATAGAGATCATACCGCCCCACCCCTTTCCCTCTCAGGAGCTGGGAGAAATACTGCTAATAGCTCCTTTTGTGTGTGGTGGCTTTTGTTCCTGATGCTGGAGAGATATGTACGTAACTGGAAACAGCAGGATGACAAAAGGCCTGGGCTCCAATCCTGACCAGAGCATAGAAAATATGGCAACTCTGAATGACCTATAAGATGTACAGTTATCATTTTGTAAGTGACATATTTGGTTTTCTCACTCAGATTACACTCTACTTCAAAACATCAATGGTCTCTGTAGGCCAAGGGGAAGTGAAATTAAATTCTGAGGCAGTTCCCTCATTATGTGTGTTATGGAGTGTCGCTATAGTTAAAACAGTAAAGCACACTGACGTTCCCTAATAGAGTACACTACCCTCATGTGGCCTATGGTAGGTTATTATCTAACCCTGCAGAGTCTCCATTGTGCCAGGCTACCTGTGGGCTGTTACCGGGCAGCGCACAACAGTAGTCTCTCATGCACAGCCCATGTGCACATGTGTTCACGTGTAACCAGCCAAGTGCCCTTTACCCGTGCTGCACTGCAGCGGCCTTATCTTAAATAGTAGAAACTGGTGGCAAACAAGTGCAGTCCATTTACCTTGTGATTACCATGGGTGAGGTATCGGTAGTGAGGCTCACCCACAGTCTAAAAACCCAGGTGATCAGAAAGCAAACATCCCTGGGGCGTACTGCTGGGGAAGAACCCACTACAACACCCTCTAAGCATTGTTTTTGTCCAGGAAGGTGTCTCTTCCTGCCCCAAAACAATCCTGCATGCAATGCAGGCACCGTTGCACCATGGTGCAAGGTGCCTGCATTGGTGCTAGGCAACCGATTGGGCGCCAGTGCAGGGGGAAAGGACAAGAACATGCTAGATGCTGTTTGTATGGCACATTCCTGCCCGTTCCCAGTGATGCAGTGCATTGCAGCAAGGTGACTTGCTGTGCTGCACTGCGCCACTTTGCCACTGAAATTTAGTGGTTGGAGTGAAAACAAGCCCTTGCCTAAGGGTTGCTCCCCCTCAAAAATCCCTGGTGTCTAGTGGGTGGCTCAATGTTTGGGGATCACCTTCATGCAGCAATCCCTAAGCAAGGATCCACTCGGAGGAGATACCATTGGAAAGGGGAGATTCTACTGTGGGCTGGACCTGTCACTGCTATTGGTCCCAAATTGAGGTGTATATGCATAATCATCCTTTCCCCTTGGCATTGAACGTTTTCATTGCCTGGGCACTAGATATGTGAGCAGAAGTATACCAGATTCTTTATGCCATCAGCAGGTTCAAGAGCAGTGTACTTAACAATATGATGGCCAGCAATGGTAAGATCTGGATCCGATGGACAAATATCTGATTGCAAAATAAATAAAAGGGTGGCAATTTTCAACTATAAATATTTTTATGACCCAACCTATGTACCAATAGGTCAGTTCTTACAAATCGCAGTGGGTCGCAATATTAACTACCTCATGAATATAAATGAGGTAGTTCAGAATTTGAGACTCACTATGATTGTAGGCCATCACCAGGATGGTGGACTGTTGGGGCCAGCAGACCACCATGTCTGTTACTGCTTTTAAATAAATAAGGATAAAGGAAAAGCAGCCCATTTTCCTTAAAGCAGGCAGGTATTCATTTAAAAAGAGAACTTTTCTTTTTTTAAAGTTTTTTTAAAGTTGGCAGTGTTTCCCATGGCCTACTCTTCAACAAAGCTTTTTTTTAATTCACAAAGAGGAAGTGGTCCCAAGTGGACTCCTTACTTATTTTTTAATGCTTTTATTTCTTCTAACTTTTCCCATTTTTATTGTGTGCTGCAATGTACAATCTTTGTAGATATGGTACCTTCCTGCTCTTTCACGATTGGTTAACTTGCAGATTTTGGGCCAGATTTTTGAAATGCTAATCACCTTGCTGCGCTGCATCACTGGGAAAGGACAGGAATGTGCCCTATTTAAGGCAATACAGGATATTCGTGTTGCTTTCCCCAGCACTGGCACACGATGGGCTGCATAGCGCCAATGCGGGCAACCTTGCACCATGGTGCAATGGTGAGTGCATTGCATGCAGGATTGTTTTTCTGCAGGAAGCAGCACCTTCCTGCATAAAAACTATTCTAAGAGCATTTTTCCTCTGTGTGTGCTGCAAAATGCATAAAAAACGAGGAGAAATAAAGATATTTCTTCTCATTACACCTCTCTTGGGGAGGTGTATCTTTTTGGCGCATTCCCAGGTTTATGTGTTCTTGTAAATCTCAGAATGCATGAAAATCCATGGCTGTTGCTTGGTCTCATAAATATCATTTGCATTGCTCTTGCACCATGTTGCGTGGTCACAATGTACAAAAGGCTCGTCTCTTTGGGAATAGCAATGCGCACTTTACTACTCATTACAGATAGCAAGGAAAAGACATAATGAAAGAAGTGGCTTCGCTTACTTGTGATTTCCAATGGAATGCATTAATGTTTAGCAACTGCATTTGTGATCGCATACCATTGATTGAATGTCAACACTGAAAAGGGATTGTGTCATCTGCAAAGTTGAAGCTGTCGAAGAGGGATAGCTTCCACTTTGTGCATATAGGCTTGTGCTTTGTTGGCACATACCTGCCTGCTGCCCCCACTACCCTTCACATCCTACTAGTTTTGTTTTTCGGATCTTTTTTATTAAAGGACAGCAATAGCTGTACAATAAAATGGCATTGCTGCAAATGTGAAGGCAAATAGGGGTCTGATGCCATTTGCAGGCCTCCACCCCTCTCAGGCATCCTCACAAGAATCCATGGCTCATTATTAATAATAAAGGGGGGATACTGCAAATCATACCATTTTTTTCAGTTGGACAAATTAGTACAAACGCCCGGGCTCAAAAATAATTACTGGTCATATCGTACATGTTGAGCAAAAATTGCATCTGAGATGCAATCCAAGATTTGTACTTCAAGACCATGTCCTAATATTCAGAATAAGAAATTAGCATAAATAAAGAGCAATTGCAGCCTTTTTTGAAGGATGATGTCGACCAGAAAATTCAAACCTTTCATTTCCTTAAGACATTTCCTGCTTCAACTCAGGGTCAACCTGAGTGCTGTGGGAAGTTTGCAAACGACAGTAGAGACTGACACTTCATGGACGAGAATTCTTCAAGTTTTGCATAGGTGGTACATCACCCTCAGTAACAGATAGAAATGATGCTTCCAAAACTTTGAAATACGCCAGATTAACAAAACGTTCACACAACGTAGCGCAGCACCTAAAGCTGCCCCACTGCACCTGCTGCAACTGCAAAATACTTTCATGGTGCTGGGATTCCAGTTTCAAGATCACTTAAACACTGGGGGGCAGATTTACAAGCCCCTTGCGTCACTTCTGTGAAGCAGCAGCGTCCTAAACAATGCGCCACTATGTGACATATTTACAACGTGACGCATCTAGGGAGATGCGTCACATTGTAAAGCCCTGAGCTGTATTATACCTGCATCCGGTACAATGTATGCAGGGTGGGCATTCCGTGGCAAGGAAGCCTCGTAAAAGTGATGCAGTGAAATCATCAAGATTTCCTGAGTCACATTTACGACCCCGCTGCGTCAAAACCTTGCGCCTGCTTGTAGCAGGCATAATGAGTGACTCAGTAAGCAAGTATAGGCTGCCCCTGAGCAGTGCTGGAGTTGTGACACGCTTGCAACACGACTCCAGCACTGCGTCACCTTTACACAGACAGATACGTGACCCATCTGTCTATTCTTGCGCCACGGTGCGGCACATTGTAAATGCGGAGTCTTTGTTAAATTTATGCAGCATGGAACAATCCAGAGACGAATATTCACGATATATCCCGGATTTTTTAAAAAACCCAAGATATGGAACAGTCTAACCAAAACTACACAACAATACTTTAGAGAGAAAGAACACTCGGTAACATCCCCAGCAAACGTATGGGAAGTGTATAAGTCCGTTCTTCGAGCACAGGCCATTTCATTAATTGCTGGCCACAAAAAAGAAAAACGGAAACAAATAGAAGTTGTAGAGCAGGAAGTGAGCCAGGCTGAGGCAACACACGCCCTGAATCCTAATGCAGCCAATGCTGACAAACTAAACTTGACAAAAAAGGAATATAGAGACTATATGTGGGAGGAAGCAAAAGCCAAACGGGTAGCCACTCAACATAAAGTCTATGAGGTCGGTGATAAAGCAAGCAAACTGGTCTGGCTAGATAAGCGAGAAAGAGCTAGTCGATGGGTGGCACAACTACAACTAGACATTGGAGACACCATAACGGACCCGCAAATGGTAGTATACGCACTGGTATCACATTACGAAAAGATTTACACCCCGACGACCACAGCCACGCTTGAGGAGGCACTAGCATTTCAAAGATATGCAGATGCCAATGCTTACACCAGAAGATGCCCAGACTCTTGAAAGCAGCAGAAGAATTAGCATTGGCCATTGGCACCTTACAATCAGGGAAAGCCCCAGGACCAAATGGCATTCTCATTGAACTCTACAAAAGAGTAGCAACTAAACTTACACTGCACTTGCTAAACATGTACATAGCAAGCTTAGACATAGGAGAACTCCCCAGGGACCTGCGAATGGTGACAATAGTAGCTATACACAAACCCGGTAAGCCAGCCCAGGACTGCACGCCCTACCGGCCCATATCATTGCTTAATGCAGAGGCCAAAATACTGGCTAAAATGCTGGCTGCCACACTCACATCCCATATTGCCAAATTGGTCCACCTGGACCAATCTGTATTCATGGCGGGCAGGAATACGGCACTCAATCTGAGACGCCTCCATAGCGTAATAGCTCGCACACCCACTATCCAAGAAGAAGCTGTCATCCTTTCTTTAGATGCACGTATAGCCTTCAATATGGTTGAGTGGCCCTTCCTCTTTGCTGACCTTGAGCATATGGGCTTCCGTCACAATTTTTGCGCATGGGTTTAGTTGCTTTATACAAAACCCTTAGCACACGTGGTAGTTAATGGCTGAATCTCAGCTGATTTCCCTCTTGAATGCGGAACGCGTCAAGGATGCCCCCTTTCACCGCTTTTATTTGCCCTAGTGCTAGAGCCGCTTGCAGCCTCGATAAGGAGCGACCCAATCATTTGTAGGTTCCAATGGACGGAGGGCTGGGAAGACCGCATATCCCTATATGAAGATGATGTGCTGCAATACTTAGCATCCCCCAGGCGCTCACTTAACAGACTCCTAGACTTTTGAGAGTTATATGGTTGATTCTCCGGATACACTAAGAAATTGGACTAAATCGATTCTATATGTCTTGCACGGTCCCCCACCGTGGCTACCGACGGGATGTAAGGTGCAAATCGTAGAAGGAAGCTTTAAATACCTGGGAATCTACATTACACCACTACCCATAGGAATCTCAAAAATGGGAGATCTCTGGAGTAAAGGAGAGATTGTTGCCTTTACTCAACTTCAAGATCAGTACGAGATGGTGCCTACGGAAATATTTAGATATACTCAGATTAGACATGCCTTTCAATCAGGCACCATACTCCCAGAGGCATCCCCATTAGAGGATAGGCTTCTAACGGAGTATATGCACAAGAAGGCCATTTCTCTAACCTACCATAAGATCATCAACAACCAACCGGACCGCAACAAAAACTCTCCATGAAAAATGGCAGGCCGAGGTGGGAGACCTTGACGAGACAGATTGGCAGGAGGCACTCGTGTCCCTACCAGAAGTAGAGATATCCTCAAAATTAACATTGGTACAGTTGAAGTTACTCCATCGAATCTACTACACAAGAGTAACCCTGCATAGAATGGAGAAGACTGATAGCCACTTTTGCTTCAGAAAATGCGGGGTAATTGGTACCTTCTATCATACACTGTGGGAATGCCCTGAGATAGCGACATACTGGGGAACAATTATGCACACTATTACACAAGTCAGCGGAGCTACCGTCACACAGGAGCCCAAGAGATGTCTACTAAACATCTGGGAACCTACAGATCTCAACCACACGGCTCAAGACCAGGCAACACTAGGTATGATGTTCGCCAAACGCCACATTGCTAAACACTGGGGAACACAAGCCACTCCGACGTACCGAGAATGGTGTGGCGATATGGACGGAGGTATGGTGGCAGAGAAGGTGGCATATGTACATCAAGGGTGCCCCAAAAAGTCGGAGAGGGTGTGGGGAAAGTAGAACAAACTTAGAGGGAACATCTGTACTTCATCTCTTGATGAGTCAGCAACGGACACCAGTTAATTAAAAAAGGGGCGGAGCCCGGTCAATCAATTTACCACAATGTCAAGGTATTACTGCATAATTTTAACGGAAGAATCTGAATGTAGTGTGAAGCACAAATATATGACAATCGTTTGTTCTGTAACCATAACTTTAAAAGTTAAGTATGTACTCAATAAAAAGAATTTTAAAAAAACGCTTTACAAATAAAAGACCCCACAGAACATTATTTAGCGAGTCTCTGTACTGTAGTGAATAGTATAGCAGCTGCTCTCCCGCTGTACCATGGAGAGCCATGGTGAGGTTTTCCTTATGATTTTCCTTTTGCTGCGTCCTTGCTTGGCATTTTTAACCTTGTTGGTGGGGGTGTTCTGGCAATGAAGACTACAGGGCCCAGGGAAGGGATCCTGGGCCCTTTCCACCTCCTGTCGGGGAAGTGCAACAGTGCTCCCCATCTTGGAAATCTCGAGGACACCTGACTGTGCTTCCCCAAAGTTGAGATTACTCAGGGATGGAGTCCCAGCCACCTTTGAATCGGCATGCCCGGGGATGGGGTCCCCAGGCGGTCAGAAGAGTAAAGGTCGTAGGCCCCACGCACGTCCACTCCCTGGGGCAAAATGTGAATTACGCTTGCACTGATCCCCGGGCCCTGGCCCACCCCTGGGGAATTTACTTGTCAATATGGAGGTGCCCCAAGCGCACCATGAGAGGAAAGTTCAAAGGCCGCCAAAGTTTAAAATTCAATAACTTGTTCCCTTTGGGCTGATTTGGACAATACTGGGCTCATCTTTCTCTTGGTGACAAGCACTTTCCACTAGGGGCTGTTGCAACCCTCTTCACCTCCAGAGTGGTGCAGTCCTCAAAAAGCTGGTTCCCTGAGCCAGGTCTCTTTTGTGACTTTATTGGTTGGTGCAGAAAGGTCCAGGGATTCCTCCGACTGGTCCTCAGGGGGAGTAAGGGGGCCAGTCTCACTGGAGACCCATGGGAGACTCACTGGTCCTAGGGTCCACTGGACAGGGTCCTGGGTCCTGAGTGGGGGTTCCTACTTCCAGTTCTCCATGGCAGTCCCAGAATCCATCAATGCAGTCGTTAGAAAGTCTGCTGGCAAGAGAAAGTCTTCCCCTTGTGCAAGAGTTTATAAAGGAAGGGCGCCACATCTCCTCTCCACCCCTTTCCCAACCCTCCTGCACAGCATTTTGGGACAACCCAAAATTGTGACATCCAGGAGTCACTGGTCACAACAGCTCCTGGGCCTCAGCTCTACCCCTCACTGATATCACTGCCAGGGACTTGCACACTGGAATTTCAAAGGAAGCCCCCATCTGGGTTGGCTCCAGTTGACCTGACACTCTCCTTAGTTCAATGGGCTTGGGCAGGCCCATCCCCGGTTCAGTGTGACAACTGAGTGATTGATAGAGATCATACCGCCCCACCCCTTTCCCTCTCAGGAGCTGGGAGAAATACTGCTAATAGCTCCTTTTGTGTGTGGTGGCTTTTGTTCCTGATGCTGGAGAGATATGTACGTAACTGGAAACAGCAGGATGACAAAAGGCCTGGGCTCCAATCCTGACCAGAGCATAGAAAATATGGCAACTCTGAATGACCTATAAGATGTACAGTTATCATTTTGTAAGTGACATATTTGGTTTTCTCACTCAGATTACACTCTACTTCAAAACATCAATGGTCTCTGTAGGCCAAGGGGAAGTGAAATTAAATTCTGAGGCAGTTCCCTCATTATGTGTGTTATGGAGTGTCGCTATAGTTAAAACAGTAACGCACACTGACGTTCCCTAATAGAGTACACTACCCTCATGTGGCCTATGGTAGGTTATTATCTAACCCTGGAGAGTCTCCATTGTGCCAGGCTACCTGTGGGCTGTTACCGGGCATCGCACAACAGTAGTCTCTCATGCACAGCCCATGTGCACATGTGTTCACATGTAACCAGCCAAGTGCCCCTTACCCGTGCTGCACTGCAGCGGCCTTATCTTAAATAGTAGAAACTGGTGGCAAACAAGTGCAGTCCATTTACCTTGTGATTACAATGGGTGAGGTATCGGTAGTGAGGCTCACCCACAGTCTAAAAACCCAGGTGATCAGAAAGCAAACATCCCTGGGGCGTACTGCTGGGGCAGAACCCACTACAACACCCTCTAAGCATTGTTTTTGTCCAGGAAGGTGTCTCTTCCTGCCCCAAAACAATCCTGCATGCAATGCAGGCACCGTTGCACCATGGTGCAAGGTGCCTGCATTGGTGCTAGGCAACCGATTGGGCGCCAGTGCAGGGGGAAAGGACAAGAACATGCTAGATGCTGTTTGTATGGTACATTCCTGCCCGTTCCCAGTGACGCAGTGCATTGCAGCAAGGTGACTTGCTGTGCTGCACTGCACCACTTTGCCACTGAAATTTAGTGGTTGGAGTGAAAACAAGCCCTTGCCTAAGGGTTGCTCCCCCTCAAAAATCCCTGGTGTCTAGTGGGTGGCTCAATGTTTGGGGATCACCTTCATGCAGCAATCCCTAAGCAAGGATCCACTCGGAGGAGATACCATTGGAAAGGGGAGATTCTACTGTGGGCTGGACCTGTCACTGCTATTGGTCCCAAATTGAGGTGTATATGCATAATCATCCTTTCCCCTGGGCATTGAACGTTTTCATTGCCTGGGCACTAGATCTGTGAGCAGAAGTATACCAGATTCTTTATGCCATCAGCAGGTTCAAGAGCAGTGTACTTAACAATATGATGGCCAGCAATGGTAAGATCTGGATCCGATGGACAAATATCTGATTGCAAAATAAATAAAAGGGTGGCAATTTTCAACTATAAATATTTTTATGACCCAACCTATGTACCAATAGGTCAGTTCTTACAAATCCCAGTGGGTCGCAATATTAACTACCTCATGAATATAAATGAGGTAGTTCAGAATTTGAGACTCACTATGATTGTAGGCCATCACCAGGATGGTGGACTGTTGGGGCTAGCAGACCACCATGTCTGTTACTGCTTTTAAATAAATAAGGATAAAGGAAACGCAGCCCATTTTCCTTAAAGCAGGCAGGTATTCATTTAAAAAGAGAACTTTTCTTTTTTTAAAGTTTTTTTAAAGTTGGCAGTGTTTCCCATGGCCTACTCTTCAACAAAGCTTCTTTTTTAATTCACAAAGAGGAAGTGGTCCCAAGTGGACTCCTTACTTATCTTTTAATGCTTTTATTTCTTCTAACTTTTCCCATTTTTATTGTGTGCTGCAATGTACAATCTTTGTAGATATGGTACCTTCCTGCTCTTTCACGATTGGTTAACTTGCAGATTTTGGGCCAGATTTTTGAAATGCTAGTCACCTTGCTGCGCTGCATCACTGGGAAAGGACAGGAATGTGCCCTATTTAAGGCAATACAGGATATTCGTGTTGCTTTCCCCAGCACTGGCACACGATGGGCTGCATAGCGCCAATGCGGGCAACCTTGCACCATGGTGCAATGGTGAGTGCATTGCATGCAGGATTGTTTTTCTGCTGGAAGCAGCACCTTCCTGCATAAAAACTATTCTAAGAGCATTTTTCCTCTGTGTGTGCTGCAAAATGCATAAAAAACGAGGAGAAATAAAGATATTTCTTCTCATTACACCTCTCTTGGGGAGGTGTATCTTTTTGGCGCATTCCCAGGTTTATGTGTTCTTGTAAATCTCAGAATGCATGAAAATCCATGGCTGTTGCTTGGTCTCATAAATATCATTTGCATTGCTCTTGCACCATGTTGCGTGGTCACAATGTACAAAACGCTCGTCTCTTTGGGAATAGCAATGCGCACTTTACTACTCATTACAGATAGCAAGGAAAAGACATAATGAAAGAAGTGGTTTCGCTTACTTGTGATTTCCAATGGAATGCATTAATGTTTAGCAACTGCATTTGTGATCGCATACCATTGATTGAATGTCAACACTGAAAAGGGATTGTGTCATCTGCAAAGTTGAAGCTGTCGAAGAGGGATAGCTTCCACTTTGTGCATATAGGCTTGTGCTTTGTTGGCACATACCTGCCTGCTGCCCCCACTACCCTTCACATCCTACTAGTTTTGTTTTTCGGATCTTTTTTATTAAAGGACAGCAATAGCTGTACAATAAAATGGCATTGCTGCAAATGTGAAGGCAAATAGGGGTCTGATGCCATTTGCAGGCCTCCACCCCTCTCAAGCATCCTCACAAGAATCCATGGCTCATTATTAATAATAAAGGGGGGATACTGCAAATCATACCATTTTTTTCAGTTGGACAAATTAGTACAAACGCCCGGGCTCAAAAATAATTACTGGTCATATCGTACATGTTGAGCAAAAATTGCATCTGAGATGCAATCCAAGATTTGTACTTCAAGACCATGTCCTAATATTCAGAATAAGAAATTAGCATAAATAAAGAGCAATTGCAGCCTTTTTTGAAGGATGATGTCGACCAGAAAATTCAAACCTTTCATTTCCTTAAGACATTTCCTGCTTCAACTCAGGGTCAACCTGAGTGCTGTGGGAAGTTTGCAAACGACAGTAGAGACTGACACTTCATGGACGAGAATTCTTCAAGTTTTGCATAGGTGGTACATCACCCTCAGTAACAGATAGAAATGATGCTTCCAAAACTTTGAAATACGCCAGATTAACAAAACGTTCACACAACGTAGCGCAGCACCTAAAGCTGCCCCAATGCACCTGCTGCAACTGCAAAATACTTTCATGGTGCTGGGATTCCAGTTTCCAGATCACTTAAACACTGGGGGGCAGATTTACAAGCCCCTTGCGTCACTTCTGTGAAGCAGCAGCGTCCTAAACAATGCGCCACTATGTGACATATTTACAACGTGACGCATCTAGGGAGATGCGTCACATTGTAAAGCCCTGAGCTGCATTATACCTGCATCCGGTACAATGTATGCAGGGTGGGCATTCCGTGGCAAGGAAGCCTCGTAAAAGTGATGCAGTGAAATCATCAAGATTTCCTGAGTCACTTTTACGACCCCGCTGCGTCAAAACCTTGCGCCTGCTTGTAGCAGGCATAATGAGTGACTCAGCAAGCAAGTATAGGCTGCCCCTGAGCAGTGCTGGAGTTGTGACACGCTTGCAACATGACTCCAGCACTGCGTCACCTTTACACAGACAGACGCGTGACCCATCTGTCTATTCTTGCGCCACGGTGCGGCACATTGTAAATGCGGAGCATCCATGGTGGCGCAAGGGTTTTTTAACATCATGCACAATAACTGGTGCATCCCTGCTAATATGCAGGGATTCACCAGTTATTGCAAATCTTCCCCTGCATGTTTACGCCCCTCACTGGTGGAAGTGGCACATGTGATAACAGAATGACAATGAGTTACAATAATCAATGCTTTCTTATTAATTTTCCAGTGCAGAAAAACAGAGAACGCACATAGAGCTGTCTGGAAAATGTCTCAGGTTACATAATATCAAGTGCCGTGAAGAAAAACTCGACAGCGTACCTGCAGACTGTGAAGAGTAGCCAGGGAGCAGTAAGTTATTCAGCATCACATCATAAAACTATGCACATCTTCTCAAAAAGAAGTGTTTAAATTAAAAGAACAGTCTGAAATTAAAGAGAATGTAAATGTAACCCCAGTCAACTCTGAATGTATCATAGAGACACCCTGTAAGTATAGTTAGGGTTACCAGAGAGTGGAATTACTCTGATTTTAAACCATTAGTAACTTTGCACCCGCTTGATGAATCTCTACAAAACTTTGCAGACCTTTTCTTCCTTCTGCATTAGCGGATCATGCATAGTTTCGTGGTGACAGGTCAAGGGAGTACAAAGATAAAACGAGGGTCCAAAAAACATGTTTTTCCACCAATGCGTTTTCCATAGACATTTGTGTTGAGAGAAGAGTGAAAATGCTGAACAGATTTACATGAAATTTGGAAAGATTTGACACAATGGTGCGCAGATGATCCTTTTGGGAAATACAGTTAAGTAGGGTAAGTATTTGTTAAGTTATGAGGCATTTTAACTTAGTGACATCTGATGTTGTGGTATTTTCTCGAAATGTCACGACATTTTGCGGTATTTCATGGAAGCACAATAGTACATAGCGATGACAAGTAATCATGTGATTAGCTAATGATGGCCTTTACAAAAGGTAAAGGTAGGAATGTTGTTTTTAGGCACTCTTTGACTGTGTAATGCGTTTTGCCGTTAATGTAGGTAAGTATTAAATTTGATATTTTCCTTACCCATTACCACCTTATTAAAGTGGTAATAGGTAGGGAAAATATTTACAAGTTTCTGTGCTCCACTCCACTATACGCTACTCCACTCTAAGCCACTGTACTCTACGCTAATCCACTGTACACTATTACACTCTACCACACCAAACTCGATGCCTTTACACTCTTCGCCACTATACTGCGAGGTATTATACTGTAAATTACTCCAATGTATGCCACTCCTCTCTGCAACACTCGACTCTATGCTATTCCACTTTACGAAACTCCACTCTACCCGACTCCAGCATATGCTATTCCACTGTACGCCACTCCAGCATACTCTTCTCTACTCTACGTCACTTCACTGCATGCTATTCCAATGTACGCCAGTCACGTCTACAAAACTCCACTGTATGCAACTCCACTCTGTGCCACTCCTCTGTGCGACACTCTACGCTATTCCATTGTATGCCACTCCATTTAAACACACTCCAGTGTATGCCACTGCACTGGCACACTCCACTGTATGCTATTCTACAGTCCACTCCACAACTGTATGACACTCCAACTTATGGCAACCTATACCACTCCACTGCACACCACTCCACTGTACACCACTCCAATATATGCTATGTATTTGTACGCCAATCAACTATATGCCACTCTACTCTAAGATAATCCACTGTATGTTAATACACTCTGCATCACTACATTCTGCTCCACTGCACTCTATGACACTACACTCTATGCCAATCCACTCTAACCACTACCCTTTACTATAGTCCACCATATAACACTCCATTCAACATCACTCTGGTGTATGCTATTCCACTATATGTCACTCCACTCTACTTGGCTAAACTGTACACCGGTAACACCCAACGGTATTTCACGCAACACCAATTCAAAGTACGATACTCCACTGTATGTCACTGCACTCTACTCATCTCTACTCTATGCCACTACACTCTATGCTATTTCACTCTATACCACTCCACACTAAGCTATTATACTCTACCCCACTACACTCTATCCCTTTCCACTTCACAACACTGCACTCTATTGTATTCCACTCCACAACACTACACTATATGCCACTACACAGTTTGCAACTCCACTTTAAGTCACTCCAGTCTATGCTATTCCATTGCACAGCACTACACTGTACCTTAATCCAATCTCAGCCAGTCTACTGTAAGCTTCTCTACTGTACAACTCTCCACTCTACGGTATTCTACTATGTCTCTCCACTCTACACCACTTCACTCTACCCCACTCAACTTTACGATATTCCACTGTATGCCACTACAGTGTATGCCACTCCACTCCACCCTACACCAATCTATGCCTTTCCACTGAATGCTACTACGCTGTACCTCTATCCTCTATATGACAATCAACCCTAGGCACTCCACTGTACACCACTCTATGCTACTCCACTGTACACTATTCCACTGTTTGACACTCCATTCTAACACACTCCACTTTCATCCACTGCACTGTACATCATCATACTCTACGCCAAGCCACTGTACACTTTTTCCCTTTACGCAACTCCACTGTACCCCACTCTAATATACAGTATTCCACTGTACGCCACTCCACTGTATGCCACTGCACTCTATGCCACTCTACTGTATCCCACTCAACTTTACACCACTTCACTTTTTGCCACTCTACTCTACACCACGCCACTCTATGCCACTCTAGTTTATGCCACTGCAGTCTAAGCTAGTCCCCTCTATGCTACTTCACTCTACGCCATTCCACTCTGTGCAATTCCACTCTCGCCACTACACTCTAAACTATTCCACTCTACGCCACTCCACTCTATTGCACTCCACTATATGTCATTTCACTATATGCTATTCCACTCTATGTCACTCCACTCTACGGTATTGTACTGCATTCCACTGCACTGTGCCTCACTCGACTGTATACTACTCCACTCTAAACCACTGCACTCTACGCTACTCCACTGTGCTCTATTATACTCTACCACACTGCACTCTTCGCCGTTAGACTCTTCTCAACTCCACTTTAAGGTATTCTACTGAATGCAACTCCAATGTATGCCATTCCTTTTTACAACACTTCACTCTATGCCACTCCACAATACCGCACTCCACTGTACAACACTCCACTCTATGCCACTCCACTATACACCACTCCACTGTATGCTATTCCACTGTACACCTCCCCACTGTACCACATTCCACTCTACCCTATTCCACTCTAGTTACACTATTTAAAAAAAGAAAAATTCAATGAAGAAAAAAGTTAAACCTTTGTTACAATTCAGAAAACTTTATTTATTCTTTTTATACATTTCACACTTGAAATTCACAAACATTAGAAACTCTTTAGTTATAAGGTATATCTTAAATTTATAAATGACATACCACCTTTAAATTACTATTACTTTATATTTAGCTATAAACAAGTTAAAGTACACAGAAATTTATATTTCTAAACCTTTAATCTATAATTTATGTGACACCTTCAAATTATTATAACTCATGCAACTCCATATACAGTGTATTCAACTCTTTAGCCACACTACATTATCTATAACTAGCACCTTCTTTGTGCACTGCTTATACCATTTTATATGACCTCACTTATACAATCTGAAATTATAGTATTTACAAGATCATTTATGACATTGCAAATCAAATCTTTTGTGAGAACACAGTTCAATAAATGTAATATTGTATACCAATGCTTTTCTATGGAACAGCTAACCTGGCGTCAGTGAAAATATCTTTTCAGGCCATATCACTGTAGGGACATGCTTAATATTAAGCGTATACATGCCCTACTTTTAAATATCATGCACCCTGCCTCATGGCCAGTGAGGTACACTCATGGGATGACTTATTAATATTTAAAAGAAATGTGTAGGCCTAGTAAAAGGGGTTATTTCGACAGGTCAAATTTGCAGTGTCAAAACTGCTCAGCCAGGCTTGAAGGGTAGGCCTGCAGTCATGTATTCACTGCCACTGTAGTGGGTGGCTCAAAGTGTGCTGCAGTCCACCAGTGACAACTTACAGGCCCTGGGTACACTTTGCACCATATACTAGGCAGGCATGGGTATGCTAAATATGCCAATTCGAAGTATGGCCAATTTTGACATGTTCTAGGGGTCAGAGCACTTGCACCAGTGGAGTCCCAGTGCACTTTCAAAAATCCAGGCGCATCGGTCCAAAAGAATGTGGCGATCATGCTAAAAGATCAATTTTTCCACAGCATCATTTATGCAACTAGTGATAAATTGCTGGCTTCTGAACTGCTAGAGAGAAAATGAAATTAATTATCTTTCTGCACACACAATTTCAACAAGAAATGTACATGTTAGTTTACTCATTTTTTTAAGTGTAGATTTTTGTGGTCATTTTGAGCATCAAATAATTTATTGTTTAAAATTATATATATATATATATATATATATTCAATGAAAAAACCAAAGGTTTCACACATGTTATAGTTAGCTGGACATTTCACTCGTAAAAAACCATTGAAATTCCCCCGTTATAGTTAGTTCAGCTAACTATAACTCGCGCGCCCGCAATGCACTACTGATGACGTCACATTTTACATCACTCATGACATGGTCACTGACATCACTCATGACATCACTGATGACATCTCAAATGACATCACTGATTACATCACTGATGACATCATCCAGTGATTGTGGGTTTTTCTGAAAATTAAATATTTTTTATATTTATGTATATCTCAAGGTCAAAGGAAGAATAAATGGGTATATAAGTGTCTAAATGGATGCTTTTTTTTAAAAATTTGTTTGTGTAACTGACTGTTTAAGTGTATCATAGTGAATACATGGCTTACTGAGTAATCTTTAAATATTTAAATATCTGTATCAGTTTCTTACTTTGTGTATAAGTGGCTGCATGGGTTGGTGAGTAGCTACATGAGTGTCTATATAGGTTATTAGTTGGTTTTTTATCACTATGAGTGTCTGAGTTTCTGTATGGTTCGGTGGGGGGTATTACTTAGTGCATAGGTGCATGAATGAGTGACTCACTGTTTGTATGTGTTGAATACAGCATGTGTGCAGGACTGTATGGGTGGATGAGTGTGTGCATGGGTGTGTTAGTGAGTGAATGACTGTCTCTATAGTGTCTTTATGGGTAACTACATATATTTTAAACTAGTATATGTGACTATTGGTGTATATAAGTGAGTATATGTGAGAGTGAGTGATTGGAAGAGTTCCTGTATGAATAAGTATGTGTTTCTATAAGTTATTGTTTAAAAGAGTAAGTATATGTAAGTTTCTGTAGAAGTAAGTGTGGTGGTGTGTGTATAACTGTATATGCAAGTAAATGGATGTTTGATTCTTTATTAGCATGAGTGACTATGTGTGTGAGTAACTCTATGGATGAGTGGCATTGTGTAACAGGATGTACAGGTGTATGAGTACATATGATGAGTGAGTACATGTATGAGTGACTGTATAGAACTGTTGGTAAATGAGTGGATGTGTATGTGGATCTTAGACTTACTGAAGAGGTTGTTTTAACTGGTATTGGTATGTGCATTGTTTTGTAAATTTGAGTCTCTATTTTTGAATGTGTGTTTCAATGGTTATATTAGGGGAAGAGGAGGTCTGCCACTCTATCACAAGGATGATGTCATCAGTGATGTCATCAGTGATGTCATTTGAGATGTCATCAGTGATGTCATGAGTGATGTCAGTGACCATGTCATGAGTGATGTAATATGTGACGTCATCAGTAGTGCATTGCGGGCGCGCGAGTTATAGTTAGCTCAACTAACTATAACGGGGGAATTTCAATGGTTTTTTACGAGTGAAATGTCCAGCTAACTATAACATGTGTGAAACCTTTGGTTTTTTTCATTGAATTTCTAAGGTTTTTTAAATGCTAGTTCCTAACTATAACGTGTGTGAAACCCATGGTTTTTTCAGTGAATTTGCAAGGTTTTTTAAATGCTAATTCCTAACTATAACGTGAGTGAAACCCATGGTTTTTTCAGTGAATATATATATATATATATATATATATACCAAGAGAAATACGGGTCCTTCCGAGATCAGTCGCTTCGCCAGGTGATGCGTCGACCGGCAGAAACCCAAGCCGGTAAATGAGTATCAAAAAGTTCCTTCAAATAACGATGCACACTCAGGAGTCCATTACATCCACAGGTATTTATTCCAAACAATCGCTACGAGTTTCGACACACAGAGTGTCTTGATCACACGATGATCAAGACACTCTGTGTGTCGAAACGCGTAGCGATTGTTTGGAATAAATACCTGTGGATGTAATGGACTCCTGAGTGTGCATCGTTATTTGAAGGAACTTTTTGATATATATATATATATATATATATATATATATATATATATATATATATATATATATATATATATATATATATATATATATATATATATATATTATCACCAAAAAAGAAATACTCGCACTTCAGGAAGTAGATGTCAAGAGCTTTTTACTTCAGTTTCAAAACAGCCAGACACCATCAAGTTCCTTACCCAAACCAACGCGTTTCGACCACTCTGGTCTTGCTCACGGTTAGCTGTGTTCCACAAGTAATGTCTGTATATACACAACTGCCCATACAGCCATTATGGTACGTTATGGGAAACGTGGTTCAAATAGTAAAAGTGACTCTATTTGCAGTGCATTTGGTGTTCATATTTACAATTCCATGGTAGTGAACCATTTTCTTTTTTTGTATACATCATCTGTATATATTTGTTTATGTTTAGTAATGACTAAGTACTCTATTACAGTAGATTACATGATTTTTAGCATCATATAACTGCACTTAGTACATTGTCAAATAAGTGCACAATTTCTTCTCTAAGAAAGCTTTGAGTCTCTGACGATTCGGACATTTTTCTCTTTTTTCACAAGCAGGTTATTTACAAATGTACATGGAGTCAATAATCACCGTTCAATCCTTTCGGCTGTTTAGTTTGAAATCTGATTATCATTTTTGATTCCAATTGTCTTAGTTTTTTAGTTCTGTCACCTCCTCTGTCATTTATGGGGATTGTTGCGAGTCCCCAGTATTTCATTTGTTGCCATCCATATTCTTGATGTAATTTCATATGTTTTGTCATGGCATATGTTTGATCATCATTTTGGATTTCACGGATGTGTTCCAATATTCTCTTTTTTAATTGACATATTGTGCTTCCAATATATCTATTTCCGCAATTGCATTCCAAAATATACACAGCGTATGTGCTTTCACAGTTGATTCTTTCTTTTATTGTATATTTGTTTCCTTTTGGATCCATGATTTCTTTCTTATTTGCTCCAATCTTGCAAGCTTTACATTTTTCGCATTTCTTGAAGCCTTTTTGATGAACTGTGAGCCAGGATTTCTTTTTTATTCCTGTGAAGTGGCTATGCACAATTTTGTCTTGGATCGATTGTGCTTTTTTGTAAGTAATACTTGGTTTACGCACTTCCTCAGAGGCGTGACGAATATCATCCACATGTCCCTCCATTTGAATATAGAGCCTCGCCGTAGAAAATGCAGCACCCCACAATTGCATGGGGGCCAGTGGGCTCTATATACAATGGAGCTCATAGTGGGAACTTCCTAGTAGGGATGACGAGCAGGACAAGTGTGCTACAGCCCATTGGAGGGCTCGAAAACTACATGCCCCAGAATTCCATCTGGCTCATCTGAGCCGCCCATTGGTGGATTGATATTCAAATGGAGGGACATGTAGATGATATTCGTCACGCCTCTGAGGAAGTGCGGAAGCACTGAAACGCGTCAGGCGTTAAGAACTTAAGCAGAGAAAAAGATCGCTGCTACAAGCGGCATGCAGACCCTGCCTCTACCCGTGGAATCAAAGGTCGTTGGAGTGCATTTTTAAGCTGGAGGGCAACTTGGAGCATTTATACATTGCGGCAGCATCGCCGTAGAAAATGCACCACCCCACAATTGCATGGGGGCCAGTGGGCTCTATATACAATGGAGCTCATAGTGGGAAATTCCTAGTAGGGATGACGAGCAGGACAAGTGTGCTACAGCCCATTGGAGGGCTCGAAAACTACATGCCCCAGAATTCCATCTGGCTCATCTGAGCCGCCCATTGGTGGATTGATATTCAAATGGAGGGACATGTGGATGATATTCGTCACGCCTCTGAGGAAGTGCGGAAGCACTGAAACGCGTCAGGCGTTAAGAACTTAAGCAGAGAAAAAGATCGCTGCTACAAGCGGCATGCAGACCCTGCCTCTACCCGTGGAATCAAAGGTCGTTGGAGTGCATTTTTAAGCTGGAGGGCAACTTGGAGCGTTTATACATTGCGGCAGCCTCGCCGTAGAAAATGCACCACCCCACAATTGCATGGGGGCCAGTGGGCTCTATATACAATGGAGCTCATAGTGGGAACTTCCTAGTAGGGATGACGAGCAGGACAAGTGTGCTACAGCCCATTGGAGGGCTCGAAAACTACATGCCCCAGAATTCCATCTGGCTCATCTGAGCCGCCCATTGGTGGATTGATATTCAAATGGAGGGACATGTGGATGATATTCGTCATGCCTCTGAGGAAGTGCGGAAGCACTGAAACGCGTCAGGCGTTAAGAACTTAAGCAGAGAAAAAGATCGCTGCTACAAGCGGCATGCAGACCCTGCCTCTACCCGTGGAATCAAAGGTCGTTGGAGTGCATTTTTAAGCTGGAGGGCAACTGGGAGCGTTTATACATTGCGGCAGCCTCGCCGTAGAAAATGCACCACCCCACAATTGCATGGGGGCCAGTGGGCTCTATATACAATGGAGCTCATAGTGGGAACTTCCTAGTAGGGATGACGAGCAGGACAAGTGTGCTACAGCCCATTGGAGGGCTCGAAAACTACATGCCCCAGAATTCCATCTGGCTCATCTGAGCCGCCCATTGGTGGATTGATATTCAAATGGAGGGACATGTGGATGAAATTCGTCACGCCTCTGAGGAAGTGCGGAAGCACTGAAACGTGTCAGGCGTTAAGAACTTAAGCAGAGAAAAAGATCGCTGCTACAAGCGGCATGCAGACCCTGCCTCTACCCATGGAATCAAAGGTCATTGGAGTGCATTTTTAAGCTGGAGGGCAACTTGGAGCATTATATATATATATATATATATATATATATATATATATATATATATATATTACCTACTGGCGGTCGCCAGTAGGTAGTTATAGTTAGGACCACGTTTCCATAGGAAAACCTCAACATTCTATTTTGAATAACTTTGGCGCCGGTCGACGAATCCTCGCGAATTTCTCAAAATAGGTGGGGCGCTACGCTCCGCTCCTACCCTGAAAGTCTCGGGGGGATTCGTCAAGCGGGGGCTGAGATAAAAGGGGGGTCCCAAAACGCGTTTTTCCCATGCATTTTTCCATAGGACCTTTAGAACGAGCTACAGCCCGAACGGCTGAACAGGATTACTAGAAATTTGGCAGAGAGGTAGTCCCTAGGTCAAGGAAGTGCCTTTTGTAGGTTTGGTGTAAATCTGTTCAGTAGATTCTGAGAAAATAGCCTTTAAATCAATATATATATCTGAGCCAGCTTACGGTACGCTTACCGTACGCTTACGGTAAGCGTACGGTGGCGTGCGCGAGCGCGATTCTGATTGGCTCTTAGATCTTAGTAAACATTCGAATCGGCCGAAACCAGGAAGCGGCGGCCGCCATTTTGTGTATTTCACTCTGAAAAAAAAGAGTGAAAACAAAGAAAGGGGGCAATGAGGAGAGTTACAGACCCCCTAACAATTGTAAGGGGGTCAAAGAAGGACAGAAAAGTACAAAAAAAACATTTATTGATTTTAAAAAAAATCACGGGGTACGCGTACGGTAAGCTCACGGTAAGCGTACGGTAAAAAAAATAAAAAAAAATAAATGAAAATCAGATTTAAGAGTTTAGAAATTAGGGAGCTCTAAAAAGAGCTGTTGTGTTTATGGAGTCATTTTTTTAGTGGTACTTACAAGTAAGTACCGATGCAGAGTCTAAGGTTCAAGAGGAAGACTCTGTTCCCTTCATCATTGAAGTGCACACCATCTCCTCTATAAATGTCTTGCATGTCGTAACGCAAGTTGTTGTGGTAAATGGCACCCATACCATAGTCACGGAGGAAAGCAGAAACAGATTTGTTGACGTGCTTTCTTGCTTTGTCAATCTGTGGACAGAAATGATTGGACCAGTTCCATTTTTGCCTTTGGCATATGTTGGAAAACACAAAGGCAGTTTTAGGGAAAAGTGTAAACAGTTGTGCAAAGGTGTCCTTCATAAGCATTTCCAGACCTACCCCAGTCAAAGTGCCTAGGTCATTGCCACCACAGTGCACTATTATGAGGTCAGGGTGTTGGATTTGCATGAAGGATTTCACCAATGGCATCAATTGGTGCCACTTTAACCCTCTCTGACCAATCCATTTAATGTCTACATTTGGCAAAGCAAGGTCTCTCACCATATCTGTTTTCTCTGCAAACTTTTCACTCCAGAAGACATAGCTGTGCCCTACAATCCACACTGTGAACATCTTCAAAGGAGAACTGGATGCACTCAGGAGGTGTCTTTCAGTAGAATGGCAATATGAAAAGAAAGACAGTTTGGAAATGGAGGCATACATATTTTTTACAAAACAAAAAGAACTGATTGGCTGTTTCATACCATTCTAGAAAAAAAACTAGGCTGTATGTGAAAATTAATAGAAGCATGTTTTGTATTGGTACAAAAAAATGTGTAACCAAAGAACAGTACTATGGATTTGCAGTTAGGATTGAAAAGTCAAGCACTCTTGCTCTGTGGAATTGAAACATTGTGTGTCGAACTTCTGACCTAACTGCACACAGCAGTGTTCCATGAGATGTTGCTATGGTAGCAGGCAGAAGTCAAGTTGGGGGAAGGGTACTAGGCAGAAGTCAAGTTGGGGGCAGGGTACTTTTGGAAAAGGGTTGGTTTTCAACCAATAGAAATGTGTCATTACATTTGAAAAAAAGGGGGAAGCACTGAGATTTGAAACTTACATGTATATGTGTGGAAAAATAGAGGGAAAGTTTGCCATTATCTGGTTCTGCTGAGAGGAGAGAGGTGTACAGAACAGAGATCCTGGCTCTGATAATCTGCTGTTTGAGTGACACATTTCTTTCACAACTAACTAAATTTAAAGGTGAGTTTACAGTTTGAGAGGGGATGTATGTGGTAACTTAAGAAATGAATAATAGAAATGGGAATTGTTTTTGTTGTAGTTACACATGGTGGATTCATAATGTGTCAGTCTGTAAAAGAGATTTTCACTTGGCCCGAAAAAAAAAGAGCAGTAAGTGTGCTTTCAAATTGGCAAAGAAATTTCGTTTTGGGACTAATGTGAAAACATGACTCTGTGTCCATAGAAGAATTATAGGCAGAAATTTATTGCGTCTTGCTCTGGTGATTTCACAGTTGCAGTAGATGGAAAAGAGGAGCGAATTTTTGGGGGAAGAAGCAGAGGGTTAGCACACACCCATGTGCTTGCCATGTATAGTCATGCACAGTAATTAGAAGCGAGTGGGGTTTTCAGGTTTAAGTCTGTAATGCAAATACATTCAGCATCACTAAGGCTGGTTGCCCCTGCTGGAGTGTAGGCAGTCACAGAGAATACACACGGTGGTGGTCTGAAAAAAAAACAGCTTGGACATGTGCATTTAAATAAATTTAAAAAAAAGGTTTCAGAATGTGTCAGTCTGTAAAAGTGATTTCAAAGTGTAAAAAGAGATTTTTACTTGGCCCAAAAAAAAAAGAGCAGTAAGTGTGCTTTCAAATTGGCAAAGAAATTTCGTTTTGGCACTAATGTGAAAACATGACTCTGTGTCCATAGAAGAATTATAGGCAGAAATTTATTGCGTCTTGCTCTGGTGATTTCACAGTTGCAGTAGATGGAAAAGAGGAGCGAATTTTTGGGGGAAGAAGCAGAGGCTTAGCACACACCCATGTGCTTGCCATGTATAGTCATGCACAGTAATTAGAAGCGAGTGGGGTTTTCAGGTTTAAGTCTGTAATGCAAATACATTCAGCATCACTAAGGCTGGTTGCTCCTGCTGGAGTGTAGGCAGTCACAGAGAATGCACACGGTGGTGGTCTGAAAAAAAAACAGCTTGGACATGTGCATTTAAATAAATTTAAAAAAAAGGTTTCAGAATGTGTCAGTCTGTAAAAGTGATTTCAAAGTGTAAAAAGAGATTTTCACTTGGCCCAAAAAAAAAAGAGCAGTAAGTGTGCTTTCAAATTGGCAAAGAAATTTCGTTTTGGCACTTATGTGAAAACATGACTCTGTGTGCATAGAAGAATTATAGGCAGAAATTTATTGCGTCTTGCTCTGGTGATTTCACAGTTGCAGTAGATGGAAAAGAGGAGCGAATTTTTGGGGGAAGAAGCAGAGGCTTAGCACACACCCATGTGCTTGCCATGTATAGTCATGCACAGTAATTAGAAGCGAGTGGGGTTTTCAGGTTTAAGTCTGTAATGCAAATACATTCAGCATCACTAAGGCTGGTTGCCCCTGCTGGAGTGTAGGCAGTCACAGAGAATACACACGGTGGTGGTCTGAAAAAAAAACAGCTTGGACATGTGCATTTAAATAAATTTAAAAAAAAGGTTTCAGAATGTGTCAGTCTGTAAAAGTGATTTCAAAGTGTAAAAAGAGATTTTCACTTGGCCCAAAAAAAAAAGAGCAGTAAGTGTGCTTTCAAATTGGCAAAGAAATTTCGTTTTGGCACTTATGTGAAAACATGACTCTGTGTGCATAGAAGAATTATAGGCAGAAATTTATTGCGTCTTGCTCTGGTGATTTCACAGTTGCAGTAGATGGAAAAGAGGAGCGAATTTTTGGGGGAAGAAGCAGAGGCTTAGCACACACCCATGTGCTTGCCATGTATAGTCATGCACAGTAATTAGAAGCGAGTGGGGTTTTCAGGTTTAAGTCTGTAATGCAAATACATTCAGCATCACTAAGGCTGGTTGCCCCTGCTGGAGTGTAGGCAGTCACAGAGAATACACACGGTGGTGGTCTGAAAAAAAAACAGCTTGGACATGTGCATTTAAATAAATTTAAAAAAAAGGTTTCAGAATGTGTCAGTCTGTAAAAGTGATTTCAAAGTGTAAAAAGAGATTTTCACTTGGCCCGAAAAAAAAAGAGCAGTAAGTGTGCTTTCAAATTGGCAAAGAAATTTCGTTTTGGCACTAATGTGAAAACATGACTCTGTGTGCATAGAAGAATTATAGGCAGAAATTTATTGCGTCTTGCTCTGGTGATTTCACAGTTGCAGTAGATGGAAAAGAGGAGCGAATTTTTGGGGGAAGAAGCAGAGGCTTAGCACACACCCATGTGCTTGCCATGTATAGTCATGCACAGTAATTAGAAGCGAGTGGGGTTTTCAGGTTTAAGTCTGTAATGCAAATACATTCAGCATCACTAAGGCTGGTTGCTCCTGCTGGAGTGTAGGCAGTCACAGAGAATACACACGGTGGTGGTCTGAAAAAAAAACAGCTTGGACATGTGCATTTAAATAAATTTAAAAAAAAGGTTTCAGAATGTGTCAGTCTGTAAAAGTGATTTCAAAGTGTAAAAAGAGATTTTCACTTGGCCCGAAAAAAAAAGAGCAGTAAGTGTGCTTTCAAATTGGCAAAGAAATTTCGTTTTGGCAATAAAGTGAAAACATGACTCTGTGTGCATAGAAGAATTATAGGCAGAAATTTATTGCCTCTTGCTCTGGTGATTTCACAGTTGCAGTAGATGGAAAAGAGGAGCGAATTTTTGGGGGAAGAAGCAGAGGCTTAGCACACACCCATGTGCTTGCCATGTATAGTCATGCACAGTAATTAGAAGCGAGTGGGGTTTTCAGGTTTAAGTCTGTAATGCAAATACATTCAGCATCACTAAGGCTGGTTGCCCCTGCTGGAGTGTAGGCAGTCACAGAGAATACACACGGTGGTGGTCTGAAAAAAAAACAGCTTGGACATGTGCATTTAAATAAATTTAAAAAAAAGGTTTCAGAATGTGTCAGTCTGTAAAAGTGATTTCAAAGTGTAAAAAGAGATTTTCACTTGGCCCGAAAAAAAAAGAGCAGTAAGTGTGCTTTCAAATTGGCAAAGAAATTTCGTTTTGGCAATAAAGTGAAAACATGACTCTGTGTGCATAGAAGAATTATAGGCAGAAATGTATTGCGTCTTGCTCTGGTGATTTCACAGTTGCAGTAGATGGAAAAGAGGAGCGAATTTTTGGGGGAAGAAGCAGAGACTTAGCACACACCCATGTGCTTGCCATGTATAGTCATGCACAGTAATTAGAAGCGAGTGGGGTTTTCAGGTTTAAGTCTGTAATGCAAATACATTCAGCATCACTAAGGCTGGTTGCCCCTGCTGGAGTGTAGGCAGTCACAGAGAATACACACGGTGGTGGTCTGAAAAAAAAACAGCTTGGACATGTGCATTTAAATAAATTTAAAAAAAAGGTTTCAGAATGTGTCAGTCTGTAAAAGTGATTTCAAAGTGTAAAAAGAGATTTTCACTTGGCCCGAAAAAAAAAGAGCAGTAAGTGTGCTTTCAAATTGGCAAAGAAATTTCGTTTTGGCACTAATGTGAAAACATGACTCTGTGTGCATAGAAGAATTATAGGCAGAAATTTATTGCGTCTTGCTCTGGTGATTTCACAGTTGCAGTAGATGGAAAAGAGGAGCGAATTTTTGGGGGAAGAAGCAGAGGCTTAGCACACACCCATGTGCTTGCCATGTATAGTCATGCACAGTAATTAGAAGCGAGTGGGGTTTTCAGGTTTAAGTCTGTAATGCAAATACATTCAGCATCACTAAGGCTGGTTGCCCCTGCTGGAGTGTAGGCAGTCACAGAGAATACACACGGTGGTGGTCTGAAAAAAAAACAGCTTGGACATGTGCATTTAAATAAATTTAAAAAAAAGGTTTCAGAATGTGTCAGTCTGTAAAAGTGATTTCAAAGTGTAAAAAGAGATTTTCACTTGGCCCAAAAAAAAAAGAGCAGTAAGTGTGCTTTCAAATTGGCAAAGAAATTTCGTTTTGGCAATAAAGTGAAAACATGACTCTGTGTGCATAGAAGAATTATAGGCAGAAATTTATTGCGTCTTGCTCTGGTGATTTCACAGTTGCAGTAGATGGAAAAGAGGAGCGAATTTTTGGGGGAAGAAGCAGAGGCTTAGCACACACCCATGTGCTTGCCATGTATAGTCATGCACAGTAATTAGAAGCGAGTGGGGTTTTCAGGTTTAAGTCTGTAATGCAAATACATTCAGCATCACTAAGGCTGGTTGCCCCTGCTGGAGTGTAGGCAGTCACAGAGAATACACACGGTGGTGGTCTGAAAAAAAAACAGCTTGGACATGTGCATTTAAATAAATTTAAAAAAAAGGTTTCAGAATGTGTCAGTCTGTAAAAGTGATTTCAAAGTGTAAAAAGAGATTTTCACTTGGCCCGAAAAAAAAAGAGCAGTAAGTGTGCTTTCAAATTGGCAAAGAAATTTCGTTTTGGCACTAATGTGAAAACATGACTCTGTGTGCATAGAAGAATTATAGGCAGAAATTTATTGCGTCTTGCTCTGGTGATTTCACAGTTGCAGTAGATGGAAAAGAGGAGCGAATTTTTGGGGGAAGAAGCAGAGGCTTAGCACACACCCATGTGCTTGCCATGTATAGTCATGCACAGTAATTAGAAGCGAGTGGGGTTTTCAGGTTTAAGTCTGTAATGCAAATACATTCAGCATCACTAAGGCTGGTTGCCCCTGCTGGAGTGTAGGCAGTCACAGAGAATACACACGGTGGTGGTCTGAAAAAAAAAAAAAAGCTTGGACATGTGCATTTAAATAAATTTAAAAAAAAGAGCAGTTTGTGTGCATTCAAAATGGCAAAGAAATTTCGTTTTGTGACTATTGTGAAAAGAAATGTAGTAATATATTTAAATACAATAAAGGATTTTTTTTTTAGTTTTTTTCAGGTATTGCTGAAGAACAGTGAACAAAATTTAAGATGCCTACAAAATCTCGAGCTCAAAAAACGCTAAAAAAAAAACTATATTTGAGGACAACTGGAGGACCAAAGTTAGTAGAAGATGCTGATGTTGGGAAAAAGAAAAAATCTTCTGGTAAGCAAAAAAAACAATTCCTAAACAAAATATTGAAAACAAACAAAAATGTACAAAATGTCTGTTCTCGGAAAAATGTAACAAAACCTACAGAACAGCAAAAAATTGAGGATTTAGTTAATGCAAATATACCTTCTGCAATTGAAAAGTTTAACATAAACAGAAAAACAGCATTTAAAGAGATACGTAGAAAAATGTTTCAGAGAAGAGTTATGTCCAATTTGATAAAGGATATAAAGAAATATAAGCAAAAGGCTAAATATTATAAGAGAAAAAAAGAAATTGAAGCCATTGCAGCAAAAGCATTAGAATTAAAAAGGAAACTATTCATATTAATTTTGAATAGGATGCGTACATTAGATAAAATGGTTAATGTACTGAAATCACAAAGCAAAAGCAAAAGAGTAGTGAACAGAACAAACTTTTGTAAAGTGTTTTTAGGAAAGTGGATGCATAGTTCAAGTAGTGAACCTTTTTTTAATGAAGAAAGCTATTTTCAAAGTAATAGTTTGCTGCATGCAGTTGACACCAGAGGTCGTTCATACGAAGTAAAAAATGGTTGCATAATGGAGAAGGAGATAATGGTTCCAAGAGATGAGGTACAAGTGATGGCAGATGAGGCAATGGGGAGACGTCCTAAAGCCCCAGTGTACACTTGGAATTGTAGTAGTATTTGCACTGTGCGTCAGGAATCTATTGACAGATTTCGAGAGTTTCTAAGAGAATATAGTAAAAAAAGTGTAAAACAAAAGATTAAGGTGCTTCAAAGTCTGGATCCATGCAGAGTGAGAGAGAATACTGGTTTGCAGGGTCATTCTCTTGCTTGTCTATCTAGAAAAGTGTGCAATAGTGTTTTCCATCATTTTAGGATGCTGGCTGTTCATCATACTGAAATGAGAAAGTTTGTGAGACGGTTGTATTTTGCCAAAAGTCCAGCAATAAAGTTAAATGAATTGAATAGGGCTCTGTTCCGAGGAACGGTATCAGATGTAGAGAAGGTTGTTGATGAAATTCAGTTTTGTTACTTTGGTCCTGAACAAAACAGTGCAGAGAAGGACACAGTAAATGAGGCAGAAGTGGAAGAGAATGTAGAACCCTCTGTAAGTAACACATTTAATGATCACATAACAAAATTTGCAATAGTCTCTAATGAAAGACCAAATGTTACTTGTATTTGTTGCCGCAGAACTCATTATAGAAAACAAACTAGGAATGTTGATCTCTACAGAAAGAGTGAAAATGAAGATAATTATAAGTGGATGGATTTTGCCACATATATATTTCTTGAAAATTGTTTTGAATTGGGTGAAGATCAGCGTATTTGCAAATACTGCTACAACAAGTCATTCAATGTGTTCATCCGTTCCAGACCATAGTACGTATGGAGCCCAAAACTGGTAAATTACCTCCTTCAGATTTACTGAGAGGTTTAAAAGGTAGAGTGGTGTATTTGCCCTTGGATTTGAAAAAAAATATGGAAACTATTGATGCAGATACTTTGGAAACTGAACCATTAATTATTCTGGTTAATGGTGTCCCTACAAAGAATAAGAAGATTTGGCAGGAGCTGGTAGATGTGCGGAAAGTACAAAGAGCAAATTTGTATTTGAAAAAAAATAACAAATGGTATGAATCAATTTATATAGAAGAAGAAGAAGAAGAAGAAGATTTACAAGGAGACACAGAAACACCAACTGGACAAATTGAAAAAGTGGACAAGTCAAAGGAAGAAGAAATTTATGAACATTTTAGCATACATCCTCTCCATTCGAAAGAAGTTATGGGAGACAATATTGATCTCTTTCAGATGAAGAAAGCAAAAGGAAATCCCGTGAGTGTATGGGAGGAGAGCTTGGAAGCTCGATGTTTTCCCCAGCTGTTTCCTAAAGGAAAAGGAGGACGATACAATGAACGTCCGGAACAGATTCCAGCTTCTGAGTATCGGACTACAAGACTATATGCTGAAGATCCCAGATTTCGACAAAGTATCCCTTATTTGTTCCATCTTTTATTTGAAAGCGACTTGTCTGCACTGTCTTATGCAGTAAATCACATTTTAAAAAGTGGAGTACATTTACAAAATGTGTCTGCTAAGGATTTTATGGAGAAAGTGCAGCACCGAGATGATCATTTGGAAACACAACTGATCAATCTGATGGCTTGTCAGCGTGGGACAAATGAATATTGGTACCGACGCCATGGTGAACTAAAATGCATGTTACGCAATTTAGGAACACCAACATGGTTCCTTACCCTAAGCTGCGCCGAGTACGCTTGGGATGATTTACTGGATTTTCTACGAGAGGCCAATTCAAACATTGAAAACATCGAATACAAGACAGCAGGAGAACTGTGCTCATTGGATCCGGTTAATGTTTGCAGATATTTCAATCATAGATTTGAGGCTATGATGTCCTTCATCTGCAATAAAAAAAATCCACCCCTTGGAGAAGTAGTGGATTTCTTTTGGAGAAAAGAGTACCAGGCAAGAGGTGCTCCTCATATTCATATGCTGCTGTGGATCAAGGATGCCCCAAAGTTTGGAACAGATACTGATGAAGCAGTGTTATCTTACATTGAAGAATATGCAACATGTGCTATACCTAAAAACACAGAAGAGAACAAGTTAAAGGAGCAAGTTCTACGTTTCCAAAGTCATCGGTGTGGAAAATACTGTCGACGGAAATACAAGAGCAAAGAAAAATACTACACTAAATGTCGATTTGGATTTCCTAGACCTGTTCTTACAAATGGAAGAGTCAACAGTTTTATGTCAGCTGTGAGACATACTATCACAAGAAAATCACCTAAGAATACCTACAACCTTAAAAGAAAAGAAGAATCAAAAAATATAAATGACTACAACCCAGTCATTTTATCCATGTGGAACGCTAACATGGATATACAGTATGTTGCTGACAATTCCATTGCTGTTGCTCGATATGTAACGTCTTACATTACGAAATCAGAAAAAACAGAATTGAAGGAAATGTGGGAAGAGATTTCTCACGAGAAGACTGTCAGTAAGAAGCTGTACAGTTTTAGTTTGAAGATGTTATCGCATCGAGAAATTGGATCCTACGAATGTTCAGATAGGTTATCTTCTGCAAGTCTCTACTCGAAGTCAAGAAGAATAATTTGGGCAAGTTTAGGCCTTGCAGCAATGAGAAATCGGGTACTGAAATCTGTTGGAGAAATTGAATATTTGGCTGAGAATGACCCAGAAAGTACAGACATATTGAAAACAAACATGTTGGACACATATTATCCCAAGAGAAGTCATCATCTGGAGAACATGTGTCTCTATGAAGTGCTGCAGAACTACATTTATTCACGGAAAGCTGCAGAAGACATCAACAGTGGAAAATATAAAGTTGTTGGTGAAGAAGGATGTTTGGTGAAGCAAACCAAAGGAAGTTTGATAAATCACCGGAAGCTGAGTTGCGACACTACCGACAAGAAAGAATTTTACTACTTGGCTCTTTTACAGTTGTTTAAACCATGGCGTACAGAGGATGAACTACTGGGAGAATTCCAGAGCTATGAAGATTCTTTTAATGCTTGCAAAGACAGCATACAATGCAGTACATTCTCAACTTATCTGCAAATGTTAAATGAAGAAATTGAACAGGAAACTACAATTGCAGCAGAAATAGCTAGAGACAGTTCTCAGGACAGCCAAAGTTCAGGAACATACAGTCAAGATCCCCTAGGACAACCAATCGTTGAAAATGAAGCATCAATAGCCATGAATGAAGTGGAAACGGCTATGAATCAAGCTCAAGAAGAATTTATAGACTTAGAAAATTTGGAAAGACAACTGAATCAAGAGCAGCAACAAATTTATGAAGAGATCAAAAACAAAATTGATCACGGATTTCTACATATCAAAAAAGAGTGCTCATGCACATCATTTCATCCAATCAGGATGTATGTAAGCGGACAAGCTGGCACTGGAAAAAGTTTTCTAATTAAAGTCATCAGAAGCTACCTAAAGCAAAAAACGGATTCTACTTTGTCTTGTGTGGTTACTGCTCCAACTGGGTTAGCAGCATATAACATAAAAGGAATCACCTTACATCGTTTGCTAATGTTACCAGTGGAGCATGAGAACAAAATACAATTCAACAAGCTAACTGGAGAAGCATCCTTAGAAGTGTCAAGAGTATTGAAGAAGATGCAAGTTCTCATTATTGATGAGGTGAGCATGGTATCAAACTTAATGCTTGCCTTTGTGCATTTAAGAATGCAGCAAATTTTGAAGACAGACTATGACGTGTTATTTGGTGGAAAACACGTCATAGTTTTTGGGGATCTTTTGCAACTTACTCCAGTTAAAGGACAACCAGTGTTTAATACTGTGACACATGAAGACACGAAGAAGTCATTGGGAAGCATCGGTAATACAAATATTTGGTCCTTCTTTGAGTACAAGGAACTTACAACTAATATGAGGCAAGCAAACGATGAAGAATATGGAAGTATTCTGAAAGATATCAGAATTGGACTACTCACAGAAGTTGGCAAAAAAGCATTACAGAGTCGGCTGCTACATAACTTATTTCCAAAGGAAGAAATAGTTGCAGAGAAAATATACAAGAATATTGCACAAAACAAAAGTGTCATCTGCTTAATGCCAACTCTACGTGAATGCTCAATATTTAATGAGGAGCTTTTGAAATTGGAAAATGAAGACATCATGAAATTGGAAGCAGTGGACAAAATTGAGGATGGAAGAATTACTGTCACAGTAACAGGCAAACTGAAAAATAAATTGGACTCACTAGAGAAGAATATCTCCAAAACAGCAGGATTAGAAAAAAATCTATATGTTTGCATGAACTGTAGAGTGTTTTTAAGGAGAAATTTGGATGTTGAAAAAGGCTTAGTGAATGGAGCGATGGGAAGAGTTGTGGGTTTTATTAATTATCAGAAAAAAGATGGAATTGAATGTTTAAAAATAAAATTTGATCAGATAGAGGAAGTTAAAGACATTTGTCGTTGTTCAGTTCGTTTCATGCTTGTGAAAGACTTATATGTACGTAGGAAGCAGTTTCCGTTTTCACTAGCATATGCTGTAACTATCCACAAGTCTCAAGGATTGACTGTAGATTGTGCATTTGTGAACATTGGTTCAACTGTGTTCAAAGAAGGTATGGCATATGTAGCTTTGTCACGAGTCAAAACATTATCAGGTTTATTCATGATTGACTTTGATGATTCAAAAGTTAGTGCTGATACAAACTGTGTAAAGGAGTATAATAGATTAAGAAGAACCTATGCTCCTCATTTAGGTCAGTATCCTGTGTTGGAGAAACGTGTAGTTTCTCGTAAAAGGAGAAATGAGAATATCTGTAATGAAGATGTAGAGAAGAGGAAAAAAAAGAGGAGTGATGTAATTGCAAGCAAAAAGAATAAGGAAAATGAAGAACAGGTTGTAGGATGTCATTTTGAAAATAGCTCTGGTGTCAACTGCTACGCTAATGTAGTGCTGAATGTTGTATTTTATCTGGAAAGTTTGCAAGAGCAGATAATAGTAAATCAGGGAAAAAGATTCTGTTCAGAGCTCAGTCTCCTTTTTCAAAAGCTGAGTAAAGATAAAACTCAAATAGAAAGTGCTACTGACATTAGAAAACTTTTAGATGTATGTTCAGGACGAACACAGTTTTCTCAAAATGTACAGCAAGACGCACAGGAATTCTTGTTGTTTTTTCTTCAGGTAGTGGAAGAAGAAGGAGTTCCCATTGACATTTTTTTTGGTCTCTCTTATAAATGGGAACATAGTTGTGAAAATTGTTATAATATATGTGGCTCTATTGTTGATAATGAAAGGTTTATTTATTTGACATTGCCAGAGAGTAAAACAGTCACTTTTGCAAAATTAGTTAAAGATGCTAATCATAGCATGAAATGTGGTGAGTGTAATTCTGACATGTTTTCAACATTAATTTTAAGGGAATACGGACAGTATGTAATTTTAATGATGCAACGATGTAGAGCTGATGGTTCAAAATTGGATACTTTAATAAAGAAGTTTACAGGACAGCAATTATCAATTTCAGGAAAAACTTTTGTAACTGTTGCAATAATTTTCCATGATGGACCTACTGTTACTTCTGGACATTACACAGTTTATCTTAAATGTGAAAAAGGCTGGACACTGTGTAATGATTCGCAATTGATTTTCAAACAACGTTTGCCTTTTGATTTAGCAAATTCCTATCTAATCTTTCTGAAACCTAAATTTTAGAGAGACTTGGCAAGATGTGGACAAAATAATTTTACCATTTTACTGGATTACCATTGCAATTTTGTAGAAAAAATATTTTTTAAAATTATCATTTGGCCTAAAGGAAAGATAACCAATTGTAATGTGGACTTTTTAAATTTTTAATGCAATTTTGAAAAACCAATAATTTAGAGATAATCGGTAACTTCTGCACATTTTAAATTTTGGAATGCTATTGGACTGCCATTGGAAATTTTTACAAAAATGATTTAAAAAATTACTATTTGGCCATGTGGAAAAGTAAGCAATTCTATTGTGGACTAAATAAATTATTCAAAAAATTTTTGTGAACCAAAATGTTACAGAGAATCGGTGAGATCTGGACAGATTAAACTTTAGAATTTTAATGGTTTTCCCTTGGAAATTTATTCCAGGGAAAAAAAAAAATACAATTTGGCCTAAAGGAAATAAAATCAGATGTATTTTGGAGTTATTTGAGATATAATATTGTGATTATACTCCTGAAACAAAAATATCAGACGGTATTTTAAAGAAAAAAGTATTGTTTTTAGATGATATTTTTTTAGAATAATATGCATTTCTGTAATGATAAGTTTAAGTGAGAAGAGATTCTGGGCTTTTTTAATACAATCTTTGAGATTGTTATTTTTTTTTGCCCGCTGTAAAATGATGAATGCAATTGCTTTCACAATTTATAGTGAAATGCAATATATTCTGAAAACAGCAAAAATAAGGCAAAAATATTTTTTGGTAAAAAATGTAAATATGTGTACTGTATTATAAAATGGTTTAAAGATATTAATACTTTTTTCTTTTTTTTCAGATCGATATAGAAAATTTTCGTAAACTACAACCATTTTAAAAACTATTTTTTAAAAAAACAAATGAATAAATATTTTTTTCAGTGAGTATGGTAAGTCAATAGTAATAATTGTAGTCTCTCAAGGACCTTGTAATGTGAAAAATGATTTTTAGTGTTTTTTTTAAAAAATAAAAAAAAAGGTACGCTTACCGTACGCGTACGGTAAAAAAAAAAAAAAAAAGTTTTTTAAAAAAAATGTAAAAAAAAGATGAAAGATAAGGTTGGCTTTTAAAAGAACCGTTGTGTTCATGCAGGGACAGAGGAAAGGAACCATGGGAAAATCATTCAAAGCTACAAATGTGCTGATCTATTTTGTTATTCACTAGGGAAACACTGGTCTCCCTATAACAAATTAGAGCTTTACAAAATGTGCAATGAATATCAACCTTCCGAAATCGAGGGTTCATTTCCAGAGGGCCAGCAAAAGGAGATTCTCCCCCCACAGATGAAGGGCTCACCTGAGCTGCAGAAGAAGGAGTAAGCTCTGCAGGTGATGGTCCAGGCTGAGCTGCTGTGGATGTACTGGCTCGTCTTTCTGAAGAGTTACCTCCAAAAAGTAGAGCATGTGTCCTTTTGTGTACATCCTTGAGGTGCCTCATCATGGTGTGATTCCCAAAGGAATACTTCCTGTCAGGATTACCTCTAGAAAGTACACGCTGACACAGCTTGCAAGTAACTAAGGGTGCATTCACCTTTTGCTGGCCTTCTGGAAAAGTAAAATAATCCCAAACATAAGAAGGTTTTACTTTCCTCGCTCTCTGCCTCAAGACAGTGCTGCTGGTGCTAGCCTCACTCTCAGAAGAGCTCTGCTGTTCTGCCATCGTATCCCAAAGACAAACCAGCTCCTTCTCCCAAGGGATCACAAGCAGAAATGAGGGGAATGGGTGTGGTGTAGGAGAGTTCTAGAACTGAAAGTAGTTTCAACCAATCAAAAGTTGTGTTTCAAGATCACATGACCTACCGTACGCTTACGGTACGCTTACGGTACGCTTACGGCAAAAAGTACGCGTGCGCGTAAAAAAGACACGCGCTTGCGCGCATGCGCATAACAGTCATTTCCCGGCACTTCCGCGTAACGTGCGCGTGTTGCGTAAGCGCGCACGCGTCCCACGCGCAGTACGCGCGCTACGCAAAGTACGTAACTATACGCAAGCAGCGTAGATAGATTACGGACGTTGCGTAAACCGTACGCTTACCGTGAGCTTACGGTACGCGTACTATAAAAAAAAAAAAAAAAAAAAAAAAAAATCTGGAAATAACTTTTACTTGTTTATTTAAAAAAATTTATATAAAATAAATATTTAATGATTTTAAAAAATTAAGCATAGTCTTTATAAAAGGTAAAAAATTAAATTAAAAATATGTTTGAAAAAAATGAAGAAAAAAAAAAAAATAGCATTTAAAAAACCTTGCAAATTCACTGAAAAAAACATGGGTTTCACACACGTTATAGTTAGGAATTAGCATTTAAAAAACCTTAGAAATTCACTGAAAAAACCATAGGTTTCACACACGTTATAGTTAGGAATTAGCATTTAAAAAACCTTAGAAATTCAGTGAAAAAACCATAGGTTTCACACACGTTATAGTTAGGAATTAGCATTTAAAAAACCTTAGAAATTCAGTGAAAAAACCATAGGTTTCACACATGTTATAGTTAGCTGGACATTTTACTCGTAAAAAACCAATGAAATTGCCCCGTTATAGTTAGTTCAGCTAACTATAACTCGCGCGCCCGCAATGCACTGCTGATGACGTCACATATTACATCACTCATGACATGGTCAGTGACATCACTCATGACATCACTGATGACATCTCAAATGACATCACTGATGACATCACTGATGACATCATCCTTGTGATAGAGTGGCAGACCTCCTCTCACCTTAATATAAGCTTTGATACACACATTCAAAAATAGAGACTAAAAATTTCAAAACAATGGACATACCAATACCAGTTACAACAACCTCTTCAGTAATTCTAAGATCCACATACACATCCACTCATTCACCAACAGTCCTATACAGTCACTCATACATGTACTCACTCATCATATGTACTCATACATCCATACATCCTGTTACACAATGCCACTCATCCATAGAGTTACTCACACACATAGTCACTCATGCTAATAAAGAATAAAACATACATTTACTTGCATATACAGTAATACACACACCACCATACTTACTTCTACGGAAACTTACACATACTTAGTCTTTTAAACAATCACTTATAGAAACACATACTTATTCATACAGGAACTCTTTCAATCTCTCCCTCTCATATATACTCACATATATACACCAATACTCACATATACTAGTTTAAAACATATGTAGTTACTCCTGAAGACACTATTGAGACAGTCATTCACTCACTAACACACCCATACACACACTCATCCACCCATACAGTCCTGCACACATGCTGTCTTCAACACATACAAACAGTGAGTCACTCATTCATGCATCTATGCACTACGTAATACCCCCACCGTACCATACAGACACTCAGACTGATACTCAAAAAAACAACTAATAACCTATATAGACACCCATGTAGCTACTCACCAACCCATGCAGCCACTTATACACAAAGTGAGAGATACACTTTATCAGTCAGTTACACAATCAATTTTTCAAAAACAAATCATCCATTTAGACACTTATATACCCATTTATTCTTCCATCGACCTTGAGATATACATATATAAAACATATTTAATTTTCAGAATAACACACATTCACTGGATGATGTCATCAGTGATGTCATCAGTGATGTCATTTGAGATGTCATCACTGATGTCATGAGTGATGTCACTGACCATGTCATGAGTGATGTAATATGTGACGTCATCAGCAGTGCATTGCGGGCGCGCGAGTTATAGTTAGCTGAACTAACTATAACGGGGCAATTTCATTGGTTTTTTACGAGTAAAATGTCCAGCTAACTATAACATGTGTGAAACCTATGGTTTTTTCACTGGATTTCTAAGGTTTTTTAAATGCTAATTCCTAACTATAACGTGTGTGAAACCTATGGTTTTTTCACTGAATATATATATATATATTCACTGAAAAAACCATAGGTTTCACACACGTTATAGTTAGGAATTAGCATTTAAAAAACCTTGCAAATTCACTGAAAAAACCATAGGTTTCACACATGTTATAGTTAGCGGAAATTTTACTGATAAAAAACCAGTGAAATTCCCCCGTTATAGTTAGTGCAGGCAACTATAACTCACGCGACCGCAATCCTCTGCTGATGCTAATACTGTATTTAGACACTTATATGCCCATGTCTTCTTCCATACATTTTTAGCTATACATATATTACAAATATTTTTTTTTCATAAAGACACATATGTCATCAGCAGAAGATTGCGGTCGCGTGAGTTATAGTTGCCTGCACTAACTATAACGGGGGAATTTCACTGGTTTTTTATCAGTAAAATTTCCGCTAACTATAACATGTGTGAAACCTATGGTTTTTTCAGTGAATTTGCAAGGTTTTTTAAATGCTAATTCCTAACTATAACGTGTGTGAAACCTATGGTTTTTTCAGTGAATTTGTACGGTTTTTTAAATGCTAAGTTACTTTACGCCATTCGAGGCGTGCGCGCCCACTTAACGCAGTTCGTTCCGTGCACGGTTTTTATCAACTTTAATAAGCCCTGTACATTTGGTACACCAAAAGCACAGGGGGTGGGGTCAATGTGGATAGTGTTTTTTTTATTTCAATTTTATAATTTCATGTTGCCAAAATTGTGACGCACCAGTGGCGCAAAAGTGACGCAGGGGCTCATAAATGTGCCCCTTGGTATGCAGATGTGTATTGCATAATTCTGATGAGGTCGCTCGCATGTGTTACCAACCCCATCAAAATAATAGGATCCTTGTAATGCGGGCCTTCAAAAGGTTACATCTTCAGTGGCATACCTGTAGGACTTCTCTGAGTAAATCTGAGGACTTACTCTTACTTTCAGAACAATATACTACCACGCTTCCCCCAGGACCTTATGGTGAATTCAAGTTCACGTTTTGGAGCCCCTTTTGGTGGATGAGCAAAAGAAAAGAGAGCTACTACTTCCGAATGAACTTTATGTCTTTGTATTAAACTAATTTAAGATCACTGCATTAGATATAATTTCACTAGACTCATTGTAAGACAAAACGAAAGACATGTTACTGGGAGATTGTGTTTCTTTGAGGTTGTGGAGAAAAAGCTACTCCAAGTAATGTGGATATAAAATGGTCAGTGCAGGTTCTAAAGACCCTGTGGCATATGTTGCTGTGATCAGAGACATCTGGGCACAAATTTGCTAAGATTTTGCATTGGGTTGCATCACTTATGTGGTGCAGCCCTGTCGCAAAATATTTGAGTATTTTTGTTTCTCCAGTGATGTCTAAAAAGGAAAACTATCTTTATTTCTCATCGTTATTTCCTTAACTCTGTTAAGGATTCTTGTGCAGGAATATATCTTCCTTCACAAAAACAATCCTGCCTGTAACACAAACAGCACACGGTGTGTCAGTTGATGGGGGCATTTCTCCTGTGTCCCTTTCAAGCAATGCAGCAGACAAACTTTGCCTGCTACCCTGCATGAGATATTTTTGTAAATCTGCCCCGAAGTATGAAGCGAAGCAAAGTGGTACACACTTTTTCAAGGGTGATTACTTTCCAGAACAAAAGGTATCTTGCACTGGAAGGGTGCTCCTTTCCCAGACAGATCAAATGGAGCTTTGTGTATCTTTCTGCTTTTTTGCACCACTTTGATTCAAGGGGGCATTGTTTGAGTGCAACTTGGACAAATCACCTCAAGCAGCCATAGTTTTTTGTCTCAAAGCCCGATCCGCTAAGATAGCCAGACAGGACTTAGAGTAAAAAAAGAATGACTCCTTGAAGCACCGGTCAGCATATATGTGTGTGGAATACTTAGGAATCCATGTAGGCACAGGGGGCCAGACTTACAAGCCTGTTGCGCCGCCAGTGCGTCACGTTGCATGACGCATTGGCAGCGCAAACGTCTGCGTGACATTTACAAGCATACATAAAGACACCCTTTGTGGCTTTACCTGTGCTTGTGACTATCTCCCCTTTTCATGCAACACTTAGCTGTTAGGGGCGTGACATGGGTGTTGCTGTAGGTGTCCTCACGCAACATCCATGTCCACTGATGCATTTCCAGATTTACGAGCAATCGTAAATTTGAAAATAAGTCAGAATGTGTCAGAAGTACAACGAGGAGAAATGTTTTAATTTCTCCCCAATTATTTCCTCTTTCAATGCGTGCTGCATTCTACTGCACGCATTGGAAGAGGAAATCACCCCAATTGATTGTTTTTGTGCAGGAAGGTGCCCCATCCTGCCCAAAAACAATCTCTCCACAAGGCAGGCAGCCTTGCACTATGGTGCAAGGGTGCCTGCGCCAGCACATGGCAGCAGTGTGTGCACCAGCGCAGGGGAAAGCACTGAGATGCAACATATTGTTGTAAATATGTTGCATCCCTGTGCCTCGATACTAACGCAGAGTGGCGCAGCAAAATGATTTGCGGCACTGCGCTTTGTTACTTTCTTTTTAAATCTGCCCCAGAATTTTTTTAGTTCAAATTCTACGCTTGATAGCATGCACACTAGGGGTGGGCGGAATTTGCGTAATCGCGTTACGCAAATCTCCGCGAAACGGTAAAAAATCTCCGCGAAGACGCGGAATTGCTTATTCGCGATGCTTTTTGCCTGTTCACAATCGCTGTTTGCGTGCTCGGGGAGAAATATCTCGCGAACACGCATTTTGAGAACGCGAACAAGCAAAAAATTTCGCGAAGTCGCTGAAAGCAGAATTTTGGGCAATTTCGCGTTCTCCGCGGAACGCGAAATTACCCAAATTCCGCAAATTCCGCAAGCGGAACGGAATTTACCGCCCAGGCCTAATGCACACACTTCAGCACCATGGTGCAAAGCTTGGGCATGGCATTGGGCAGTCAGTATACGCACCAGTGCAGGGCTAGGAAACAGCAGTAAGGCATTTGAAGTAAATATGGCTCAGCACTGTTTTCTCTTGCTTGGGCAAGGCAGCATAGAAACTTTAGATGCTGTGCTAAAATGACCTAAAAATAATGAATCTGCCTGAAAATGAGTACCAATATTACTGTTTTAAGAAACCCTCTTCCACAGTACTGGGCTGACTGGTGTCTTAAGCAGTAGAAGAGGTAGAGCAGCAGTATTTTGTCACCTTAGACATGATAAATGGTTGTTTGTATTTGAAGTCCTTAAGTGTGGCCATCGGCCAAAGAAAGATGGCCCCACTCCCTCCTGAGGGCATCTGTCAGCCATTGGCCAACACTGGGGAGGTTTAGAAAGAGCCCGCTGGTGCCTTGCACCAGAGGGTTTCCTTTCTTTTCAATGAAGCAGCCTAAGCTTTGGTATGCAATGACAATCAGCGCAGGGCACGCTGACGTCATTACATACAAAAGTGAAAGTAAAACCACTTGAAGAACTTGTTTCACTTTCACTGGATCAGTGCTCACAGGAGTGTCTCAGCCCCCCGAGCACTGACTCTTAAGGGAGAGGTATCATTGAAAAGGGGAGACTACCCCCTTTCCAATGGTGTCTCTGCCCAGAAGATTCCTGCTTAAGGATTGACACAGGAGAGAGATTTCCAAGCAAGGGTCCACCCACTAGACACCAGGAATGGGGGGTTGGCAGCCCCTAAGGCAAGGTATTTTGCTCCCCCAGCTATGTTTCTTTACATCAGTCATCCTGTCACCCCCCCCGGGACGGCATATGGGTAAATGGCCTCTGATCTGCCCCTCTGCCCCCTGTGGGGGCAGATATCCCACTGGACATCAGTGATTCTTTCCTCATATAAAAACATGCGGGTGGAATTTGGTCATCATGGACATGGCCATAGTCGCCACCAGTATGGGCACAAACAGTCTTTCTTCCCCTTGGGAGGCACATGGTGGTAATTGTACTCTCCTGGACTACTGACTTGATGTGCTGCTTCTTTGTTGTGCTGACCCACTGCTTGCTGCCCTCTGGCCTGGGTATTAGGGACTGGACCTGCATCTCTTGAACTCAGAACTTAGAGTGACTCCAAGAGCTAGTTGGCTGGCTCCTGATTTGAAGCCTTGGAGACATAACAGGTTTTAAACACCCTTGCACCTGCACCTGTACTCTGACATTCGTGAGACTTTCTTGTCCATTAGTGCCACACAAGTCCTTCACCCTTAGAATTAGGCTTAGGTGCTTACCAGCCTCTGTCGATCCAGTGGAACCATTGCATCTCATCTGCTGCTCTGCAAAAACCCGAGCAGAACTGATGCAATGCATTATTGGCACAGGCCTTTGCATCCCCCATCAATGAGATCCTGGATGATGATGCAGGTCGTTGCATTGGTGCCTCACTGCATCTCTGAACTGACACATTGCTTTTTCTGCATGACACATCTTCAATGCGGATCCTGACAACACTCTGCAAACCAGGATTTAGGGAACTTCGTTGAGCGCGCCTAGCTGGGTCCCTATTGCCAGCCTGAACTCCATCTCGGTCCACCTGAACTTGTGACTTTGTTCCAGTCTGATACAACCAGATATTCATAGTTGGAGCTTTACACCTTTTGGTGCTATTTTTACTAAAACCTTTAAAATGTATTATCTCTGGTTCTATTAATTGGATTTTTGATTTTCTGGTCCTGTTTTGTTTGTTAAAAATTGCTCTATTTTTCTAACTTTTCACTGTGTTACTGTTTGAAGTGTTGCACAAATCCTTTACACATTGCCTTTGAGTTAAGCCTGACTGCTCTGTGGCAAGCTACTTGAGGGTTAAGGACAGGCTAAGTTAGGGTTTCCTGGTGGCTTCTTCCTAAGAGAATTGCAGTTGCTGCGTGAGTCAGGTTTCACCCACCTCAACCAACACCACAATTTCTTACAGAATAGGTAAACATTTCATGTTTAATGTAGGAGAAATTGTAATACAGAATCTCCTTTAGTGGTAAGGTCGGATTTCAAGTTACAATTTTGAAAATGCCACATTTAGAAAGTTGGCTTTTTCTGCCCCAACTATTTGATATCAGCAGCCTGTCCTAGGTCACATGAATGGGTGTTATTGGCAATTGGACTTTGTTTATTCCTCTCAGACAGCCACACAATACCGAGATTAGGTGTGCCTGTATGGGCCATTAACTGGCAGGACTTGTCACCCCTGCATTGAGCACCCAACTGGCTTGTAGCCATGGCAGGAGAGTAAGGAAACATCAAACACTTCAAAGGGACTTCTCTAGAAACTTCTACAAGGGTGCCTGCGCCAGCACATGGCAGCAGTGTGTGCACCAGCACAGGGGGGAAGCACCGAGATGCAACATATTGTTGTAAATATGTTGCATCCCTGTGCCTCGATACTAACGCAGAGTGGCGCAGCAAAATGACTTGCGGCACTGCGCTTTGTTACTTTCTTGTAAATCTGCCCCAGAATTTTTTTAGTTCAAATTCTACGCTTGATAGCATGCACACTAGGGGTGGGCGGAATTTGCGTAATCGCGTTACGCAAATCTCCGCGAAACGGTAAAAAATCTCCGCGAAGACGCGGAATTGCTTATTCGCGATGCTTTTTGCCTGTTCACAATCGCTGTTTGCGTGCTCGGGGAGAAATATCTCGCGAACACGCATTTTGAGAACGCGAACAAGCGAAAAATTTCGCGAAGTCGCGGAAAGCAGAATTTTGGGCAATTTCGTGTTCTCCGCGGAACGCGAAATTACCCAAATTACCCAAATTCCGCGAGCGGAACGGAATTTACCGCCCAGGCCTAATGCACACACTTCAGCACCATGGTGCAAAGCTTGGGCATGGCATTGGGCAGTCAGTATACGCACCAGTGCAGGGCTAGGAAACAGCAGTAAGGCATTTGAAGTAAATATGGCTCAGCACTGTTTTCTCTTGCTTGGGCAAGGCAGCATAGAAACTTTAGATGCTGTGCTAAAATGACCTAAAAATAATGAATCTGCCTGAAAATGAGTACCAATATTACTGTTTTAAGAAACCCTCTTCCACAGTACTGGGCTGACTGGTGTCTTAAGCAGTAGAAGAGGTAGAGTAGCAGTATTTTGTCACCTTAGACATGATAAATGGTTGTTTGTATTTGAAGTCCTTAAGTGTCGCCATCGGCCAAAGAAAGATGGCCCCACTCCCTCCTGAGGGCATCTGTCAGCCATTGGCCAACACTGGGGAGGATTAGAAAGAGCCCGCTGGTGCCTTGCACCAGAGGGTTTCCTTTCTTTTCAATGAAGCAGCCTAAGCTTTGGTATGCAATGACAATCAGCGCAGGGCACGCTGACGTCATTACATACAAAAGTGAAAGTAAAACCACTTGAAGAACTTGTTTCACTTTCACTGGATCAGTGCTCACAGGAGTGTCTCAGCCCCCCGAGCACTGACTCTTAAGGGAGAGGTATCATTGAAAAGGGGAGACTACCCCCTTTCCAATGGTGTCTCTGCCCAGAAGATTCCTGCTTAAGGATTGACACAGGAGAGAGATTTCCAAGCAAGGGTCCACCCACTAGACACCAGGAATGGGGGGTTGGCAGCCCCTAAGGCAAGGTATTTTGCTCCCCCAGCTATGTTTCTTTACATATGTCATCCTGTCACCCCCCCCGGGACGGCATATGGGTAAATGGCCTCTGATCTGCCCCTCTGCCCCCTGTGGGGGCAGAAATCCCACTGGACATCAGTGATTCTTTCCTCATATAAAAACATGCGGGTGGAATTTGGTCATCATGGACATGGCCATAGTCGCCACCAGTATGGGCACAAACAGTCTTTCTTCCCCTTGGGAGGCACATGGTGGTAATTGTACTCTCCTGGACTACTGACTTGATGTGCTGCTTCTTTGTTGTGCTGACCCACTGCTTGCTGCCCTCTGGCCTGGGTATTAGGGACTGGACCTGCATCTCTTGAACTCAGAACTTAGAGTGACTCCAAGAGCTAGTTGGCTGGCTCCTGATTTGAAGCCTTGGAGACATAACAGGTTTCAAACACCCTTGCACCTGCACCTGTACTCTGACATTCGTGAGACTTTCCTGTCCATTAGTGCCACACAAGTCCTTCACCCTTAGAATTAGGCTTAGGTGCTTACCAGCCTCTGTCGATCCAGTGGAACCATTGCATCTCATCTGCTGCTCTGCAAAAACCCGAGCAGAACTGATGCAATGCATTATTGGCACAGGCCTTTGCATCCCCCATCAATGAGATCCTGGATGATGATGCAGGTCGTTGCATCGGTGCCTCACTGCATCTCTGAACTGACACATTGCTTTTTCTGCATGACACATCTTCAATGCGGATCCTGACAACACTCTGCAAACCAGGATTTAGGGAACTTCGTTGAGCGCGCCTAGCTGGGTCCCTATTGCCAGCCTGAACTCCATCTCGGTCCACCTGAACTTGTGACTTTGTTCCAGTCGGATACAACCAGATATTCATAGTTGGAGCTTTACACCTTTTGGTGCTATTTTTACTAAAACCTTTAAAATGTATTATCTCTGGTTCTATTAATTGGATTTTTGATTTTCTGGTCCTGTTTTGTTTGTTAAAAATTGCTCTATTTTTCTAACTTTTCACTGTGTTACTGTTTGAAGTGTTGCACAAATCCTTTACACATTGCCTTTGAGTTAAGCCTGACTGCTCTGTGGCAAGCTACTTGAGGGTTAAGGACAGGCTAAGTTAGGGTTTCCTGGTGGCTTCTTCCTAAGAGAATTGCAGTTGCTGCGTGAGTCAGGTTTCACCCACCTCAACCAACACCACAATTTATTACAGAATAGGTAAACATTTCATGTTTAATGTAGGAGAAATTGTAATACAGAATCTCCTTTAGTGGTAAGGTCGGATTTCAAGTTACAATTTTGAAAATGCCACATTTAGAAAGTTGGCTTTTTCTGCCCCAACTATTTGATATCAGCAGCCTGTCCTAGGTCACATGAATGGGTGTTATTGGCAATTGGACTTTGTTTATTCCTCTCAGACAGCCACACAATACCGAGATTAGGTGTGCCTGTATGGGCCATTAACTGGCAGGACTTGTCACCCCTGCATTGAGCACCCAACTGGCTTGTAGCCATGGCAGGAGAGTAAGGAAACATCAAACACTTCAAAGGGGCTTCTCTAGAAACTTCTACTTTAAATGAGGTAACAGGTGTAAAACTAGGACCCTCAGGCCCACTTTTCAGTTCAGTTTCTGGACCTGTGAAAGGACTCTCAGAGGACTGCCTGCTGCTGTAGGTTTTCGTCTACTTCACAAGACTGCTTTGTGGCACCTGGGTGGAGAGCTTTTTTTGCCTGGTGGCTATCTTGAACCCTCAGAGCCTTCCCCACTGTTTGAGGCCTGCTTCTGCTGTTGATTCCCCGAGTATAAGATACCTCCAAGGGCTAGTTGGCTTGCCTCCTGATCAGAGCCCCAGGGGCAGAAAAGCCTCAAAATATTTTGAACCAGCACCTGGACCCAAACCTTAGTGAGTTCTAACCTCCGCCCCGCAGTTCTGGACCCTTGGTGGGTTGTGGTAAATGTACCCAGATAGCTAAAATCCTTGGAAATGTTTTAGCTAAAAATTGCTCTGGCATGCTTGTCTATCTGTCGCGGCAGCTCTAGCTACGTTCTTCTCCACAGCACCAAATCCTGTTCAGCATTCCTTCGCTCAAGGGATATCCGGCCTTTTTGGAATTCTCATCGGCTACATCCTCCTGCCTCGTCCCACTGGATATTTTCAACTTTCAAAATGGATACTAAGCCTGAATGTAGAAATCTTCACTGACACTTCATCCAGTAACTCCCTGACCGTGACGTCCCAACTTGGGCACCGCCTGCTGCCTTGCCCTTGTTAACTTTACCTTCTCAGAACTATTTATTTAAAACTTCTTTTAAGTTTGATGGTAAGCGCTAACCCAGTTCTTAATCCACTTTTTGTATCCGACCTGCGCTCCATCGTGGTCAGACATATTTTTCGACTTTGACCCTGTCCCCATCAACTAAATGTCTGCGGTTGGTGCTTTTAACTTTTAGGTGCTAGTTTTTACCCTGAACTTCAAAAATTCTTACCTCCTGTTCTATTGATTGGACTGTTACCATTTTGGTGCCAAATAATTTGTTAAAATGTTTCTAAATTAGTGTTAGCTTTTTCTTATGTTGTGTTTCTTGGTTTATAGCTCTCTCTGTGCTGCTTTAATACTTTACATTGCCTCTAAGCTTAGTGTGACTGCTTTGTGCCAAGCTACAAAGGGTTAAGTCAAGGTTAATTTAGGGACTTTTTGTCGTTCACCCTGACAGGTATTGTGGCTGCTGCTTGAACAGGGGTCACCCCCCCCCCCATTCAACTAACTGCCCAATTTCTCACAGCAACCCAGCAGATAAATGCAAATCATACTCCATTGGGACCACAACTGTAGTCACATTGGAGGTGCTGTACCAAATTAACAAGGTATGCTATAAGGGAGGCAATCCTATTGTGGATCTCCTTAGAACCTGGAGGAGTGCTGGGAACTCAACATGTCTGGGGACATAGAAAAGGGTAATACAATTGTAGATAACTGGCAGGGCAACTTCAGGCAGGGCTTTGAGCTTCCAGTGGTGGGACCCCCAAGACCACCATACACTGAAGGAACAAATACAGGAGCACTCAAGAAAAAAAATTTGTAGCAGAGGAAGACAGTAGAGATGGTGATGGTGACCTATAGACACACCCTACAGAGAAGTTTCAAGAAAGGGACAGGGAGTAGGATAGACATCATGAGAAGGGGGGCAGAACTGTAATGAAGAAAGGAAGAGCATGGTGGATGTGTAAGAAGGGGGTGCCTAGAAGCAAGAGGTACCCAGTTGACATTTCAAATTCAGATGTCCTCAATGTCAAGGCAGCGAAAAGTGACAGCCCAGCAAGTGCCAGATAGCATGGCCATTGAAAGAGCTCCTCCACCTCAAGGAGTCCCTGTGTGCTGTCATAGATGGTTCAGTGAAAGTTGCGGTGGTACATTAGATAGGACAGAAGACCAAGAGCCCAACACTGTGGTGGGAGCGATTGGACAGCAGTTGGGCTCTGTGGTAATATCAGATGACATTTGAGGAGGTAGAGGGTGAGACATGCTAAGAGGAGCGCTGCATGGAAGCTGGGAGGACTGACAGAGGGTCCAGCAGGGAGGTTGAGCACACAGGTAGGATGAATGCATCAAGAGCAGTAGTGAGAAGCATAGTGGTTTCCAGGGTGCTTCATTAGTGAAAGAGTGACGATAACCATAATGTAGGCTGCGCAATGAGAGAGAGGGCGGGAGCAATGCGCTGGAGTCCGAGACAATTGATAAAGTAGTATGAGGCATAAGAGTCACATGCCAGCTGGAAGATTGCTGGGAGAGGCAAAAAGTTTTGGCAGGCCAAGAGTTACTTTTATAAGGGTATCGATCTCTGAGGTGACTTGCAATAGCCTTATAAAATATGACAGAAGTACGTCACTCCTTGTAATGCATGGTTAAGCCATCACCCTTCCTACAAACTGCTTAAATCTTTGGTATGTTGTTCTACATATGAAAAAAATAAGATATTTGCAAGCATGAAACATAAAAGTACAATTGCCAGTGTAAAATGGAACACTCCAAAACGCAGTTAGATATTTGTTGCAAAAGGATATTGTAATCAGTCTAAATAAAGTCAGATTAAAATAAAAAGCTCTTACTCTAAATGTGTAGAAACATGAAGAGGCATTCAATTTTTCCGATTATTACTTAAAGTGTTTTTTTTTTCCTTCACTTGAGATACTTTATATATGGTAGACAGACTCTCTATTTTTTTTTTTTACTTTTTATTAATCAACACCAGCAATCAAGTACATTACAGAGGAGTAATAAGGCAGATCACAAGATGACAATAGGTTACATCAATCAATACAAAATGTCATTCGGAAGGTCTAGGGCGAGGGGAGGTCATTCCCAACGGGGGGGAGAGAGGTGGCTGACATATCTCCACGATAGGAATTCCACATACCCCAAACACGAGACCACTTCTTAGGGCAACCACGGGCCACATATACCTTTTTTTCTCTAAACATTGACCAGTCTAAGTCTTTCTCCCAGTTGCTCACCTCTGGAGACTGAGACGCTCCCACCTCTGCGCAATGTTTCTCTTGGCAAGCATTAGACCCAAAGTGACCCACTGTAGCAAACAATCATTCAAATCATTCGGTTCCCAAATGTTCAATAGGCATCTACGAGCATTCAGGCTGAGTTGTGTAGACCGGACAGTGTTAATAATATCATGTACTTTACGCCAGTAGGATTGAATACTATCACAGTCCCAAATTATGTGCATAAAGGTACCCGTCTGGCCACATCCTCGTCTGCAGTTCCCCTCATCCATTCTCCCCATCCGAACCAGTTGGGGTCCTGTAATATACACCCTATGAAGCATTTTAAGTTGAACAAGTCGGAGGCGTGCTGGTATTGCCACGATTCTGGGAGAGGACACTGCCTCCTGCCATTCTTCATCGTCCATCTCCATTCCATCTCTGGACCATTTCTCCCGGAGAGACTGGAGGGGGTCTGGCATGTTGTTTATCAATTCTTTATATATCAATGATATGGTGTCGTCAGGTACTCTGTCTTCCAGTGGAGAGGACTCGGGGAGGGTGGTACCGCTCTGTAGGTGGGAACATAGAGCATGCCTAACCTGTGTGTAACGGAAAAATTCCGTATTTGCTAAATCAAATTGTTGCTGCAAGGTGGCGAATGACTTAACATCTGTTTTATCCCATAGATCACTGAAACGCGAGATTCCTATAAGGTCCCATTTGTCGAACCCTATGCTTTTCCACAGGCTACCTAATTGTTCGGAGTCCCACAGCGGTGTCGCGAGGGTGAGCCTGCGACTCCAACCGAGACATTTAGTGGCTGTATGCCATACATGAACTGAGTGTTTGGTGGGCCCCGTGAGAGCAAAGCGCGTGGTCTGGAATAGAGGGCTCTATTATAGTTCCCACCCGGTAGGAGCCACCCATCCATGTTATAACCTGGGTTCCCGGGGCAAGTGTAAGTGCCATGGTTTATGGCAGCTAGATGGGCCGCCCAATAATACTTCCTAATATCGGGGAGGCTGATGCCCCCGTCAATTACTTAAAGTGTTAAAAAAAAGTTAACATAAATATCACCTTTCTGTTCATCACTATTCATTATGAAAAAGTGCAGAAAAGGGGAAAACAGCTTGTATTTTAATTATGCTCCTTGTTCTGCCTTTCCTCTTAATTTCTGTCTCTTGTAGTAGGCAACGAGATGGCAGAACTCAACTGTAATAAGTTAGTATGGTTGAGTGTATACTTCATTTCTTGATCACTGCCAAAGAGAGACATCACAAGGTGCCTGTAATAAGGAATTGGGAGATGGGCTTATACGTAGGGGTTTTCATGTATATATATATATATATAAATATATATATATATATAAATATTTTCTCCTGCATTAGCTCACTTTGTCGAAAATGTCAGCGCTTCAATACCCGTGCGGTATCCTCACAGTCGAGCCAGACCGTTCACGTATACAAACAAACCCTTCAGAAGAAGAAGCACAGGGTCGCACTCCACAAAAGTTCATAATATGCAGTCCTTTATTTCATTTCTCCGCCCATTGTGATAGTAAGAAAATCCACAAATCAACGCGTTTCAAGGTCTTGGGTCAAGACTGAAACGCGTTGATTTATGGATTTGCATTTTTGGTGTAGAGTGGATGTACGTTGTGTGTAGTGGAATTATGTGAATAGAAAGTATGTGGTATTTAGTGTTTAAGAATTATGTGTAGTGGTATTCTGTGTTTTTGAGAGTAATTATGTGGTATTGTAGTCTGTGTTGTGGAGTGGTAACCTAAGGTTTAATCTTCCTCATTTCCACAGAAGCTAAACTATAAACTCAATAAGACACAAAAAAAGGAGGAACCACTGAGGAGCACTTCTGGATCTAGTCAGAGGTATGAGCAGGGCCACTGGAATTATGTGACTGCTTGTCTGCAACAATTTTCACACAATTAAACATTTTCCGCATTTGCCAAATATTCCATCATCTGCTGCCTAATCTGCAGATTTGGAAAAAAAAGCCTTGTTTCTAGCTCAAACGGCTCAAATGTTCCCAAAAATACAGCTTCACGTGTTCCAGCGTGGTGGAAGGATCTTTGCAAAGCTGTAATGGTCAAGCATTACTAATTGCTAAGTTTGGGTGTTAAATTGGTACTAATGGTGCACAAATCTCTCTTCTTTCTGTGCCTCTCTTGTCTCTCTTGCCTCCCTTGCATCTTTCTGCACCTTTCTTCCTCTTTCTGCACCTCACTGACTTCTTTCTGCACTTCACGTGCCTCTATCTGCACTTCTCTTGCCTCTTTCTGTACCTCTGTTGCCTCTTTCTGACCCTCACTTGCCTCTTTCTGTACTGCTCTTGCTTTTTTCTACACCTCTCTTGCCTCTTTCTGCTCCTCTCTTGCCTCTTTGAGCATTCTTGTGAATAGATGTGAAAACAAGAATCCCTCCAGGACTTAGTCGAACCCCATTACTTGAAGTGTGAGAATGTAGAGCCCGTCCTGGTCTCGAGTTGGACACCCTGCAAGGGATGTTTAGACCACTGTCAGCTGGAGTGTCTGCAGGCAGGAGCCTCAGCAACTCTGGTCAGTGTGTCGGCCTGGAAGTCTTGGTTCCCTCTAACTAACACTAGCAAGATGTGCTGTATTTATACAGAAAGTATCTAGGGTTCCTTTGTCCTTTGTTTCTTGTGTTAGCCATTGTTGGATTTGAGGATGACAAATGGGATGAACCTTGTACGTAGATATCATGCAGGTGGTGTAGCCCCAGACTGGTTTCCAAGAACCCTTATGAATATTCATTCATACTGTGTGACACTATTGATGAAGTTATAGGACACTATTGTTCAGGGAGAAACCCTCCTTCTGTGCCCAGGACTAGGGGTGGGCGGAATTTGCGAAATTCACTTTCACAAATTATCACGAAAATGTTAAAAATCTCTGCAAACACGCGGAAATATCGCGAAGATGCAGACGTTTTTTTCCCGCCCGTTCGCGGTATTTTCTGCGTGTTCGCGGCTCGCCAACTTACCCATGCGGTTGCCCGCGGGCGCGGCCATCTTGTTTTAACTTGTCTCGAGGTGCATGATCGCGAGAAGAAAGACGTGATCGCGCGACGCATGACGTCACTGCGGGCGCGAACTGTCGCGAGACAGCGCAAATGGCTAAAAACAATACAACATCTCATGGAGAACGCGACCGGATCAAGAAAACTTGTCGGCGAACGCAGGGATTCAGGTAAGGCGATCGCGCGCGCGCGAGAATGTATTATTTTACAGCACGAGCAAGAACCAAATTATCGCTAAGCTGCGGAATGCGGAAATTTTGACATTTTCGCGCTTTCCGCGGAACGCGTGAATGTCAAATTATTGCAATTTCCGCGAACGGAACAAAATTTTCGTCCAGGCCTAGTGAGAAGAAGTCCTGATTCCACCATACGCTCCCTCCTCAGCCTGAACACCGCTTGAGCACCCTGCGCCAGACCCACTTCTTGGGGGGACTCACATCTCCCTGTAGAGTTGCTCTGTTTAGCGGCTTTCCGGCTCCACCGACTCCTGGTGTTTTGCACGCGCTCTCCAGCCTCCCTTCTGTGCCGGCTTGCCCACTCGACTGCCTGGCCTCCATCTCACCTGTGACACGCTCACGACGCCACTACCTCTCCTGAAGCTTAGTCCCACAGCGGCATGGGCTGCAAAAACCCTAAGCAAAGGACCCTCCCAATTGAAGAGGTTGCGGAGCAGAATCGTGACTACAGCCCCACCATGGCAGAGAGCGGCCAGGGTGCAGATAGTGCAGATGACCCTACTTCCCAGACCTCAACGCTGCTTTAGGAAATTAGGGTGGGTTTCTGAGCCCTGAACGGGCTCTTTGACACATTGGATAGGCGCCTGGAAGATATGGGGGCTAACATCCAAACGTATGATAGGCACCTGGATGTTTCTGAGGCGCGCATCTCCGACATTGAGGATGGGATGGGGCAATCTCTCAAGAGGCTGGAGAAAGTGAAACGCATCCTTGAAGAAGTGGTGCTTAAAAACAAATACCTTGAAGCGTGCAGTCGGTGCAACAACAGCCGTATTTTAGGGGTGCCGGAGACGACAACAGGCCGCCTTGATCTCTTTGTCGAGACCCTGCACCGTGGACATGTTTGGGAGGGAGTCCGTCACCCCAGGCTTTGTGGTGGAGCGTGCACACCGAACTCTGGGCTTCCAACCAAATCCGGGCCTCCCCCCACGGCCTATCATCACCCGCATTATGAACTTTCGAGACCGGGACGCGAGCTACGCCTTGCCAGAGAAAAAGGGGGCACTGTATGGCAGGGCTCTAAAATAGCGCTCTATCCTGAATTCACACTCATGGTGAAAGAAGCCCACCGTAAATACAACGGGGTCAAAGCCACCCTCAGGAACTTGGGACTGAAATATGGTATGCTTTACCCTGCCAGGCTGCAGGTCAACGTCAACGGCCGGTCTTGCATCGTCGACTCCCCTACGGTGGCCCAGGAATTCTGCCAGGCATACAAACAGTCCAACAACCAGGCGATTGCAGACGAGACCAGGTCATCCCCCAGGACAGCGGTTCCAACGAGAGCTTGGAACTGTTCCCGAGTGCTGGCACTGGCCGATTGTCCCTTTTCACGTGGCAGCAAGACGAGGAATAAACTAGTTTGGGATATCAACGTTCATTACTTCATAATGTTTCTAATGACTGACCGACTGGTGTGGCGTTGCCACCCCCCATGGTTTATATCTTTGGATTACTTCTAGGGATTTGGATGTTGGATCAGGGTTCTTTTATTCCGGCTTTAAGTTTATTGGTATATTAAGCTTCATTGTTCAATTTGGGTTATACCTCACTTTTTTCAAGGTGAGTGTGGGTGGGGGGAGGAGGGAATGCCGTTCTTCTGCAGCACTTTGGACTTAGTTATTGTCAGGCTCACTGTCGTCTTAAATGTTTATCAACGATCGCTATTGTTGGCCAGGATTGCCAATGCTCTTAGATGACGCAGTTAGGTACTATTTCTGGTCCCTCGGACTTATCCCTGTTATCCTGGAATGTTAGAGGCCTGAATGACAACTGCAAGAAACAACATATTGTTCATTATTTGTTATGTCATAATGTCGATGTTGCTTTTTTACAGGAAACACATCTGCCCAAAACTGACCCCGCACGTTTCGGCAACAGCTGGGGCACTCATAGATATTTCTCCAACTTCAGTAGCTATTCCTGGGGTGCGGCTATAATTATCCATAAAAGGGTGCCCTTCAGTCCACATTCCATTATTGGAGACGACGACGGCAGATTTACGATAGTCACAGGCTTCTTAATTGGCCACAGGGTCACCCTGGTATGCGTCCATGCCACAAACACTGATTCCCCGGAATTCTTCCATTCCATACAGGGCAGCCCAACTCGATAAATTAGATTCTACCTTGTTGCTGATGGGAAGGGATCTTAATTTACTTCTCGCCCCACTCTAGACAGCACTGTCAGCTCCCCAGGCACTAAGACACGCACACGCAGAGCCATATCAGAAACAGTTCTCACTATGCGACATATGGCGCGCGCGCAACCCTTTCAGCACCGAATACATGCACTACTCCAGTTACCACAACACCTTGACCAGGATAGATTACTGGTTGCTCTCCCCTGGCTTCACTTGCTGGTACCACTCAATCGTAACACTTCCAAGAACATACTCAGACTACTCCCCGGTTAAACTTCTTCTTACAGTGCCCAGACCCAATGGATAAGAATGGCAATGGCGCTTTCCCAGTTGGCCCCTTAATGATGACCTCTTTCACTCAGAGGTACACGAGGCTATTGAAGAATATTTTACCATCAATACGGGCTTGGTGGACTCCTGTGCAGTTCTATGGGAAGCCTTTAAACCCTACATTAGGGGTGTTTACATTGCTAAGCACGCCTGGGTCCTATAAGCTCTCCGTTCCACTCTCTCCCGCCTTGAACGTGACTTAAAGGCAATAGATAGTGACAACACCAGCTTGCTCTTATCACCAAATACACAGAGACCGCTGACCGGGAAATACTATTTCTAGGCAAATATTCCACCAAACGACAATATGGTGAAGGTGAACGTCCAGGCCGAGTCCTGGCGCAGTTGCTCCGCCCCATACAACAAAGTCTACATCACCGAGCTGACCTCCACTGGTCAGACGCTTACATCCACCTCTCAGATTTGTGATGAATTCCTCGGCTACTACACCTCGTTATACACCTCAAAACTAGGGCAGGATTACACAGGGCAGGTAAACTACCTCTCAGAAATTGCTCTGGTATATTTAGAGAAACATATGCAGGACTTCCTGACTGAACCTATTTCAATTGAGGACATAATTAATGCCATAGAGGCAATTTGCGGATCCTCGGCCCCCGGCCTGGATGGCTTCACTGGGGATTTTTACAAGGCATACAAAGACCTTCTAGCGCCTCAGTTGATTGAGGTGTATGCAGAAGCACTTGAGAGACAAATTCTACCCCCCACCTTCCACGAGGCTGTCATTATCCTCCTCCCCAAACCGGGCAGGGACCCACCTTTACGTGGGTTGTACTGCCCCCTGTCCTTATTGAATTTAGACTGTAAAATCCTAGCCAAATTCCTCGCCATGCACTTATCTCTCTTGATGGAATACATTATTTTGCCGGCCCAATCCAGATTCGTCCCCCATCGCTCCGCCTCCCTGAATCTCAAAATGCTATTTTTGGTAATTCACAGGATCAACCCTGAGGTACCAGCAGCTGCCATTTTATTATACAAGGAGAAAGCATTTGATTCTCTTGAGTGTCCCTTTTTTGTGTCAATCATGCGCCGAATGGGGATTCCAATGGGATTCATTGCCACCATGGAATTATTCTACAGGCAACCCACTGCAAGACTCTGCCTAAACGGCAACCTCTCACAACCCTTTTCTTTATCCCGCAGCACTCGTCAAGGTTGCCCCCTGTCCCCTTTATTGTATATATTGGCAATGGACCCCCTAATTAGACACTTCCAGGAGAAACATTTGCAGAGGGGCCTCCAATTCAACACTGGCCCCTTGTTAGTCTCCCTCTATGCGGATGACACAATCCTCTATGTTCGGGAGCCTGGCGTTAACCTGGAACCCCTTATCAGGGAAATAACTTGCTTTGGACAGCACTCTGGCTTAGGCATAAACTGGCATAAGTCAGTTATTTTTCCTTTAGCCCCTGGCGCAAAGCGATGGGACTTTGAATTCCCCCTAGAGTGGTGCACGGATTCCGTTAAATATCTGGGCATTCATATACATTAAGACACGGCTCACATTATCCGCCTAAACTATGACCAAGGTATCAGCGCCCTGGAGATGCAGGTGGAGCGATGGTTGTGGTTACCACTTTCGATTGCTGGTAGAGTGGTGTTGTGTCCAAATAATTATTCCAAGGGCCACACTTACCATTGGCCCGCAATATCAAGTAAATAAGGAGCAGTTGGCAACGTGGAAGGTTCAAACGTTTATTAGTCACCATAGATCTCTATATAGAGGAGCCTCGTCGATCCTCACCCATCAGGTGCGCCGAGGAAGACTGCTGGCTCCTTGACAGTAACACACTTTTATACATTATCAGCACAGCATACAAAACCTTATATGTGGAAAAGTACCAGTTAGTCCTGGCACCCCTAATGAGCTCATGCCTATTTCTAGTTTCGGTTACACATACAAAGGATTACTATCTTTACAGAGAAGGTCGGAAGGGTGACTCCCTTCTCGTCCCAGGTCTAGAGGAATTCGCTTGATACTCCCTTTTAGCAGATGTGACCTTGCTTCTCAGCAACTCTGTCTGTCTCCTAATAATTACTGAAGAAGGGGAAAGGCAGATGGTGTGTAGAAAGGCCACGTGACTCCCAAGCGAAAGAGCCGCAATCCAAGATGGAGGCGGTTCGGTTCTCGGACCTTTTTGTCATGCTAAACATAACGGGGATTTCGATCCTTTGAATGCACCATGGCTAATCATACCATCATTAGATATACTGCGCTAATCATACCATAATGACTTGAATACCTCAGAACGGCCCTTTTAGCGCAGCATAGATAATAACGGGGTCAGTCTTCAAAAATCCCCTCATCGATCTGCATTAGGTCATGCATCTCCTTTTGAGCCCTCTGAGTATCTATCCTGGTTTGGACGGGCGTGGGCTTAGGGATGGATCGGCGAACCTGAGCCGCACAATATGCACAGCCGGCCGGCCCGCACTGTAGACAAATGCAACAGGTGAAAAGGAACCCTACCACTCCCAGGAGAATCATGAATAACTTCCATCCCCAGGTGGTCACCAAATCCCAGAACCACCCGGACAAGGACCAAGTACCAGTCTCGGTGTGAATTTCAGAGGCCAGTCGATGCAGTTTCTGGATAGCTAGATGGACGGAAGGGGCGGAGTCAGGTATATATACACAACAGGAACTGCCGATGACTCTACAAGCTCCTCCACGATCAGCTAGGATAACATCTAAAACAAGACGATTTTGAAGGGTCACGAGCCGGGTCGCCTGGAGCTCCACCGTGATATTAGTTAATATCCCTGCGGTAGTATTAACCACCCCTTCCACCACTCTGGATAACCTCCTAGCTTCCTTACTATTGAGGATGGGTCCCCATATGGGCAACGCCCCTTTTATGATATCAACGAAGTGTTTGGCTGGAGTGTCAGTCTGGTCAGTGGCATCATTACTGGCGGCTTCAGCTTTTAGGCTCCGCCGACTTAAGGAATGAGACTTATGATAATCAGAAGGAGCTATGTAAACTGGTGGGTAAAGGAAAGATAAGTAACACCTACCCATCCACCCTCTGGGTAGCCAAGTGTATGCGTTTTCACCGCACACAAAATAAACATTGGGAGGGGTGAGCGTAGGGGGGCTACTGAATGTCTGCAGTCTATAAGTGTAATTACATCTACTATACCTTATGAACAAACGCCCAGTACCCTGCACGCAGAACGAGGAGGATGTATTCAACACCGGGACCGGAATTATTTTTTCATCTGAGACATTTCGCTCTTGGAAGTATTTGAAATACTCAGTAAAGTTAAAAGTCATGAAATCCAGTACTTCATCCCTCACCCAGGTATCATTTTCATGATCAGTGTATACATTCATGCAGGCGGTGGGGTCAAGGGTACCATCCGTTCCCTCAGCATTAGGGGTAAAACCTTGGTGTGTCTCTATATATGCTAAAATCAAGGCATAATCCTTCTCTGAGAATCGACGTCCATCTATAGTATAGTGTTCGTACAACATGGATAACATTTTAAACCAAGCTTCGCAACTACCTAAATAAGATAAAGGCACTGATATAAACAAATCTTGCTTATGCATTACTGACGGAAGAAGCCCACAGACCCAACAATCGGTAACGTTTGTGGAGCTATGAGTCTGGTGCAGCATTTCAATAAAAGCATTATGTACACATGTCTGTCGGTGTCTTTCCTTATGAGGGGAAAAGGTCTGGAAATGATGTTCCTTAGGGGCAGGAGTAGACATTATCAAGGTGTGTACAGGATGACGAAACTCTAGATATATGAACAAACCTAAACATAGTACAAATGATACCATCAGTATAGAAATGAAAACAATTTTAACACGCAAGCTCCATGAGGAGAACATTGGCAAATGCGGGGGAACGGCACGGGGTACTATGGGACGCCCGTCTTCAGGGACAAAACTAGCAAAAGGGTACATTTCCTCACTAGAAGTCCAATATAATCTCGGGAAAAGGGGTCTACAAGCAGTCCGACCTGCCGGAGGGTGCTTCTTTCCTGTGTCCGTTATAGAGCCTCACAGGCAGACTCCTATTGTTCAGAAAAAACAAAAAGGTAAAAACTTCTCGCGTTGGAGTCACACTTGACGCAACCCGTGTTGAAAAAGAGAACTCCACCTGGGCCCCTCCGTTTATCTGATCAATGTCTCTATCTTCGTTCTGAACAGAGCTTTACTTAAAGTTCCATGCTCTCAACGAGTTCAGTCCAGTGTTCCAACAATCTTCAGGTCTCTGCGGGGGCCTCCAGCTGCACTTGCCGGGACTAGACCTGGGATTGTCTATTTCCGGGGCCGCAGGTGATATCGATCCCGACCAGAGGTTTCGGGATTCGCAAACAAGGTGGGCACAGGGGGGTCAGATGAGGAGCTGGGCTCCCGACCAGATGCTTCACTTTGGACAATTGGGTGGCCACAGAAAGGGGTTTCCACGCTCACAGCACTCTCCCCTTGCCCGTCAACCTCTCTGCGGGTGTCCGGGGAAAGTGACTCTTCTGTGCTGGGTTCACCTTGAGTTAGCTGACCTTCCTCCTGGTCGAGTTGTTCCTTTGGCAGTGGGAGGGGAACTCGCTTAAGATGGGAGATATGGATCCAGTGCTGCTTCCCTTCGACTTTCACCGCCGTTCGCGTGGCCAGGAGCACCTGGTACGGCCGGGACCAGCGCGGATCCAAACTCGACTTCCGTTGGTAGTTTCGGACCAGGACCCACTGTCCCGGTTCTACGCTGTGTCCAGGACCCTCCGGCAGGGGCTGCAGTGCGGCAGATAGCTGTTGATGAATGGAACGAAGATCTTTAGTCAAAACATACAAATAGTCGGTCAACATGGGATGATCAATGTCCCTGAAAGATTTGGGCCGGGGTACTCCCCATACGTTGGCCGGTCTGCCAAAAATGACTTCATAAGGGGAGATACCTCTCCGTGAATGGGGGGTAGTTCTTACCGACAACAGGGCCAGGGGCAGGAGATCGGGCCATTTTAATCCTGTCGTGTCCTGAAGCTTAGCCAATCTTAACTTCAAAATCCCATTATATTTCTCAACTAGACCCGCTGACTGGGGATGTCGAGCTGCATGAAACTTCTGCCAGATGGACAGACCCTTGCATACATACTTAACTAGGTTAGCATTAAAATGTGTCCCGTTGTCACTCCAAATCACCCGTGGCAACCCATATCGAGGAAAGAACTCTTTCACCAGGGCTTTCGCAGTTGCCAGAGCAGTATTCTCCTTCGTGGGATACGCCTCTACCCACCTACTAAAGGTACATATCACTACTAGCACGTATTTCAGATTGTTAACTCGCTCTAGCTGTATGTAATCCATTTGGAGTACTTCGAAAGGCAGAGTGGGTGGTGCAAAACTACCCGCCAGGACGGGGATACTGACCCCAGGATTATGCTGGAGACAAATTATACAATGCTGGACCAAGTTCCTAGCTGTCTTATGGATATTAACATTATACCAGACAGGATCCAATATGGCACAGATGGCCTGAACTCCCACATGCGAAGGTCCGTGTGCCATGGTTACCACCGCATTTACAAATGCGTTCGGCAGTAACCATCTACACCTCTCTGACAGATCGGTCCAACACCCATTCTCAGAATTTCTCATCAAGCCTCCCCACTTGCTCTTGCCAGTATGTCAGCTCTTCCGGGGTCACCTCTTTCTGCAGCTCTTTCACGCTATCTATGGTGTTGTTAAAAACCCCTGTTTCTATCATTTTTGTTACTACAAGCATGGAAGTGGTGTCAGATTGGGTCGTTTCCTTGGCGATCCGGTCTGCAAAGAAATTTCCCCTCCCCACATCATCAGTTATAACTTTGTGTGCACTGCATTTGACTATAGCCAGGGTCTTGGGCAATGTTAATGCGGCTAGTAACCGTTCAACTAATGGCCCATTCTTTATTCTCTCACCATGGGATGTCAAGAATCCTCTTTCCGCCCATAACCTCCCGAAGCTGTGTGCTACACCGAACGCATACTGGCTGTCGGTGTAGACATTCAGCCTGATGCCTTTCCCTAACTCGCAGGCCCTGAATAATGCAATCAATTCGGCCGCCTGGGCCGACCGGTATGGTATCTTCGCCACCTCAACTACCGTTTGCAGAGTAGTGATCGCATAAGCCGCAGCTGTCGTACCATCCGGTAATCTGAAGCATGACCCATCTACATACAATTCCCCTTGGGCATCAGATAGTGGGGTGTCAGTTAGATCTATCCGGCCCTTGGTTTCTTCTTCAGTTCGAAAGATACAATCATGTACGTCTTGTCCACCGCCTCCCGAAGGGAGGGGTAACAACGTGGCAGGATTCAAATTAACACATCTCTTGATCGATATGTGAGGTGCAAACAGGGTCAATTCGTACCCTGTAAGACGCGCACTAGTTAAGTGCTGCGTCTGTGTCCTGTTTAATAATACGTCCACAGCATGAGGCACCATTACTGTCAGATCCGTATTCAGGACTAGCCCTTCCGATTGTCTGATTGCTATGGCAACTGCCGCTGCAGCCCTCAGACAACTGGGAAGTGCTCTGGCGACACTGTCCAAAACCGCCGAGAAATATGCACAAGGCCTTTGCTTACCACCAAAGTCTTGTGTCAACACTGAAAGAGAACAACCGTCCACCTCATGCACGTAGAGCACAAAAGGTTTCCGGTAGTCAGGGGTGCCAAGCACAGGAGCAGAGCAAAGAGCAGTTTTCAGAGCGGAAAAAGCAGTCTGGCATTCATCAGTCCAAGGTAAAGGTTCATGCACATCCTTCGTAGTTAGATACAGGGAAGGTTTAGTCAAGAGAGAATAGTTAGCAATCCATTGGCGACAGTAGGAGGTTATGCCAAGCAAAGCGCGGACATCACGTTGCGTGCGAGGAACAGGCATGTTAGTTATGGTTGCAATGCGTTCAGAAGTTAACCGTCTTCCCTCCTTCGACAGGAGATGACCGAGATAGGTCACCTCCGGTCGACAATATTGAAATTTAGAGAGCGACACCTTGTTACCGTGAGTGGCCAGATGTCGTAGCAGGGCAACCGTGGCATCGCGGCAACCATGTTCTGTATCGGAAGCCACAAGGAGGTCGTCGACATACTGCAATAGGACATTACCTGGGGGCAATTGCAAAGAGTCCAATACCCTCTTCAGGGCTTGGCTGTAAATGCTAGGACTTTCGGTGTACCCCTGGGGGGCGCGACAGAATCTAAAGCTGCGGCCTCCCAATGAGAAACCGAACAAATGTCTACTATCTGGATGAATGGGAATACTAAAGAAAGCATTCTTCAAATCAATCACCGAGAAAAATGTGGCAGTGGGAGGAATCATGGTCAAAATGGAATTAATGTCTGGTACCACAGGATACTGGGGTACCACAATCTTATTAACGTCTCGTAGGTCAATCACAAATCGATAGGTATCAGCATAATCAGGGGACTGGGGTACAGGGGCTCGTTTAAGAATCGGAAGAATCGGGCTGTTGCAGATATTGGAAGCCGTTTCCTCCACCACCCCTGTTTTAATCAGATCAGAAATAATGGTTAGTAAAGCACGTTCACCCTCGGGGGCTATTTTGTATTGTGGGATCCTCGGCAATTTAGCATTCTGTTTCAAAGTGATGGACACTGGGGGAATTTGTAGGTACCCTACGTCAGTGTCCCCCAGGGCCCATAGATCCTTCTGGAGTTTTGCAAGCTCAGGGGGTAAGGAGTCCGTCTTTGAAAAACATTGGATGGAGGGGATGGAGGGATTCCTAATGGTCAGGTAAACTCCATCGGGGGAGCAAAAAATGCGGGCATGTAATCTTTTTAATATATCCATACCCAGGAGATTTTCCCCACACTGGGAGGTGAGGAGGAAAGGTGATTCGATCGTTACTGGTCCCACAGTAAGGGAAAGTGGCTTCGAAATGGGGCTGACCACCGGAGTTCCAGAGAACCCCACGGACACATTAGTCTGGCCAGACAGAGCGGCCCCCGGGACCAAGGCACGTGAAACAGAACTGTTCATAGCCCCTGTGTCAACCAAAAACTTACCTGATGCCTCCAGCAATTGTGCATGGACATAAGGTCCAGCCTGATCTATCGGGATTGACACATGCCCCTTACTCTGCCCTTGGCTATCCTATGCTTGAGTGTACCCGATGTCTCCATCCGTCACACGTCCGTCATGGTAATATTGTTTACCCTGACTTTGATCGAAATAATTCTGGCTGTTCTCACCTCAAACCGCCTGTTCTTGTCTCGTGTATCCACCTCGATGTCCACTTACTCTACCCCTTCCACGACCCCTAGAAGCAGTGTTCTGCTCATGCAATAACAGGCATTGAGCTCTCCAATGCCCCTCCTCCTTGCAGAAAGCACATTGATTTATGCCTAGATCTGTGCGCCCAGTCGTGTGCGTGGGCCCCGCCCCTCTTGGAACGAAATTCTGCAACCCTCTTCCTCTTCCTCTACCCCTCTCCACTTGCTGTAGCAATACTCGTGTCTTCAAATCTTTCGACTTTCTTTCTGTCTTATCCTTGCTCTCGTTTTCCCGATGCTCATAATACTGAGCCATGCTTAATATCGTGGAAGGCGTGGTGGTCGTCCAGGTACTCTCAGCTGCCTGCAGCCGAGCCGATACCTCGGGTAGCAAATTGGTTACAAATCTATTAATAAATAAACGCACACCCCCCTCCGTAGCCAGGTCCTGTCCGCTGAAATCAATGAATACTCCCTCAAACCTTGTGAAGAAATCAGATACGCTCTCATCCTTCTTTTGCTTACAGGCCGTCAGCTTATCCCAATCTACTTTTCTAGGTGGAATCAATGAATGCATATAGGTTATTATTCTCTCAGGTAAAGCCAGTATCTCAGGTCGGGGCTTGTTCCCCGGTTTGCGATCTCTATCCCAGTTTCTCAGTTGGTCCCATGTCCCACCAAATTCCGTGACATGGTCCTGGTCATGTACCTGGCGCCAAATATCCACCGGTACCAATAGGGCAAAGAATAATTCAATATCTGCCAACGTCATTACTGCTGACGAGGCGGCCTCAGTCAGTTCTTTGTAATATGCAGTGGGGTTTTTTCTAGGATCGGGTAACTGGCTTTTCAAGGATAATACCTCACTCCGCTTCCAGGGGGTATAGACCCATTGTTCCTGGAACCGGGCGTCTATTCCCGGGTGGGTAACAACACCGTTGTCATCCACCACCGCGGCAACTTCCGGATGGAAGATAGGGTGTACTTCCCGCATAGGGAATTGGGAGGATCCGGCGGGAAGGGCGGACTGCAAACGAGTTCTATAAGAAACCAAAGTCTGCACCTTCCCATACACGTCTTCAGGCGTCAATTGGGATTTGTGGATCTGATCAAGGATATCATACAATATGGCCGGAGCTCTCGCTCCCTGGTGTACCTGTTCTCATACAGAGATGAGACGGTTGGCCATATGTTCCAGGGCATGCTGTTGCATTACCGGTTCGTAGGCCCTCATGGTACTCCAGATATCAGCAAGAGTATAAATAGGATGTCGCATCCACTGGGACGCTTGTGTGGCAATAGCTGCCCTTTCTTCCGTTCCCAAGGCAGAACGAGTGAACAACTTCCTACCCTCCGTTAGACTGGTCGGATGTACTGGAGTAGTCACAGCTGCTACTGGTGTTGTACTAGCGGAGGAGGAGGGCAGAACAGAAGGGGAAGACATTGACCCCGGCGGCAGCTGAGGGGTCCCGGCTGCAGCTGCCATCAATAAATTAGGCAGCATGACTATAACGTCAGACACAGATGTCGGCAACCGGGAGAGGTTCGGTAGGGAGGGAGGGGTAGTAGTGGCCGGGGGAGCCGAAGCCGAGGCCCCCAGGGACATATCTGGGGCCGGGGCTGAGGCCCTTGACACCTCTGGGTATAGTCTCTGGGGCACATAAGGGGGTGGTGGCCTGGTGTCCAACAAATCCTCTATTTCATCTTCCGCATTCGGGCGGGTCACATAGCTTTTATCAACCTTTAGTCTAAATTTGCGATTCATGCAATCCAAGCCTTTCTCTACTCTCTCTCGGTCATAGGCCATAGCTTTCTGAGTAACGTTCTGTCCTGCCTTAGCTCTAGCTACTTTATCTTCCCTTATTCGCCGTTGTTTGGCCTCCTTCTGCCATGCAATTAGAGCATCGAACATGGCCTGCCTACTTCGCCTAGAAAACAATTGTTCCTGTAGGAACGCAATTTTCTTTTCATCAAACGAACCAGTCTTGGGCCATCGTAACTCTTCATTACCCTTGGTGTACTTATGCCACAGAGTGCAGAACAATAGCGGAGAGATCCCATGTTTTACATACATAAAATGGCTTGGGCTGCCCTCCGGCGGGGCGGGTTGGCTCTCAGCTAATCTGGAGTCACTTGTGCGGCAGCAGCAGCCAAAGCAATTCAGTTTACTAAAACAGGACATTTTGGTTAGTTTTCAGACATGTATACATAAGACAACAATCAGCACAACTCATACGAAACATACAATCAGTATCAAAGAACCAAGCCCGTCGACTCTGGTTCACAGTCCAGACATAAAACTGCACGCGAGATTCCGGCCACCCTCCTGGCTCACCACTAAGAGCAGCCCCCCCCAATGAGGACTTGCCCCGTCGGGAGTATGCCCTGTGGCTACCCAGTCTAGGTCACCGGCCCCTCCACGTGCAATCCGTCAATATTCTTTCGGCGCGCTATTTTTAATCAAATCAATACAATCTGTACGTACTTCGAGTCAGACCACTGTAATGCGAAAACCTATCAAGCAAAACACCACCTTCCGGTGCGTGCTTTCCAATCAATGCACCGCTATCCAGCGCGAGCTTCAAACAAATGCAGTCAGTGTTCTAACCAAAAAAAGGCATTGCTTTCTACGAATGCTCTCAAATCAATCAAATAGCACACCGTCTCCGGCGCGTGCCCCAACAAAACCAATTGCACCGTTTACAACGCGTGCGTCCAATCAACTTCAACAAAAATAATGCACCGTTTACAACGCGTGCGTCAACAACAAAAATAATGCACCGTTTACAACGCGTGCGTCAAATCAAATCAATCTATACTCACCGGGTGCACCCAGATACGAATGTTCATTCTCCGCTGCCAACTCCTCCTGATCAAATCCGCCCCATGTTCCGGGTTAAGCCCGTAGGACCCCGGTGAAGGGTGACTAGCAGCAGGGGACGTACCGAAAAGTCGCGCAGGGTGGGAGAAATCCTCAGGCTCCTCTCCTGTCAACCGGTCAGGACGCCCCCAATCCCGCCACCCGAATACGGGGGGGGGAAGACCCTTTCACGGGGTCCCTTCGTGGTCGCCAACTGTTGTGTCCAAATAAATATTCCAAGGGCCACACTTACCATTGGCCTGCAATATCAAGTAAATAAGGAGCAGTTGGCAACGTGGAAGGTTCAAACGTTTATTAGTCACCATAGATCTCTATATAGAGGAGCCTCGTCGATCCTCACCCATCAGGTGCGCCGAGGAAGACTGCTGGCTCCTTGACAGTAACACACTTTTATACATTATCAGCACAGCATACAAAACCTTATATGTGGAAAAGTACCAGTTAGTCCTGGCACCCCTAATGAGCTCATGCCTATTTCTAGTTTCGGTTACACATACAAAGGATTACTATCTTTACAGAGAAGGTCGGAAGGGTGACTCCCTTCTCCTCCCAGGTCTAGAGGAATTCGCTTGATACTCCCTTTTAGCAGATGTGACCTTGCTTCTCAGCAACTCTGTCTGTCTCCTAATAATTACTGAAGAAGGGGAAAGGCAGATGGTGTGTAGAAAGGCCACGTGACTCCCAAGCGAAAGAGCCGCAATCCAAGATGGAGGCGGTTCGGTTCTCGGCCCTTTTTGTCATGCTAAACATAACGGGGATTTCGATCCTTTGAATGCACCATGGCTAATCATACCATCATTAGATATACTGTGCTAATCATACCATAATGACTTGAATACCTCAGTGGCTCTCATCAAGATGGTCGTGCTTCTTAAATTCTTATACCTCTTCAACAATATCCCCATTCCCCTCCCCAACAGGTTTTTTCGCCACATTACGCTTGCATCTCATAAAACTGGTTTGGGGTGGCAAACAGCCCTGGATTCGATGGCAAATTTTGATCCTTCCATATGAGAGAGAAGGGTTCGGGGTACCTGATCTTCAACTGTATTATTTAGTAGCCCAATGTAGTTATGCCTTCGCTTGGTTCCACCCCAACGCAAGGATCTGATATCTCCGCCCAGAGGCAGATTTGGTACTGCCTGACACGCTCTCAACGGTATTACCCAGAGTCCCCAATGGCATACAAACGGTTTCCACCACCAGCTGGGCGTGGGAAAAGCTGAAGCGGATTACCGGCACATCTATTCTTTACTCCTCTGCGCTCCCGCTTCCCAATGCCCGCTGGCTACCGATCACGTGAGAGAGACTGGTGCAGCACACTTTGGCAAAATTTTCCATCTCCAAAATTGGAGATCTGTACCCCGGTGGACACGCCTTCTCTGTAGTAGACGAAGACTGTTTCTGTGTGGCCACCTTCATGGATCGCTTTGTTATGGGGCAACTCTGCTCTGGGCTTCGGGCATCCCTGCCTGGTTTTCCCATTGAGCCAGACTCATTTACCCCTTTGCCCACAATCATCGAAAGCCCGGGAGGGATACATCTTATATCCAAACTGTACAAGGCCTGCTCCGAGATCATCCTTGTACAGTAAGACAAAATTTGCAAGGATTGGGAGACAGATTTACAGATGACCAATGGGCCACGTGTTGCATGCTGCTACATTTCAAGTTTCTGCGTAGAATGTGCATCAACCCAGCCAGATCCCATAGACTTGATCCTTTCTGATCACACAATTGTCGCAAATGCAACGCCCCCATGCAGACTTTGCCCATCTTTCGTGGACATGCCCAAAACTACTACCATTTTGGGAGGGTGTGCACAAAACACTGGGGGATATGATCAAGCTTACCCTCATCCCCACTCATCCCCACTCCTGAGATTGCATTATTTGGCTATGTAGCAAACTTTCCCACGTAGATTTGCCGTTCTTAGTTTGAGGCATGCCAAAAGAGAAATTGCACTACACTGGGGCCGAAAAACAGTTCCCACACCACAGGGATGGCTTAATAGCCTGGCATTTTGCAACACAAATAGTAAGCTCTACTCCACCGATCCTCCTGGCCCAAAGACTTTTGGGGTCCCTTCAGGGCTAACACCCTAGCTAGCCACCCGACTGTTGTCTCTCAAGTCGAGCAGGGCATTGTTCTGACAGGTGTGGGTTAAATACTCTTTGCACCGCACTTACCTATTACACAACCGCCTACTGGAATACACTTGAGAGATGATTTCTTGAATGCTTATATGTGCTTGGATGGGATCGGTTGGCGAGAAGGATACACGGTGGGCACTTGGGGACGACCTATGTATGTAACATGCATGCCATCTGAACTACTCCTGCATACCTTTGACGCTATTCCTTGTATATGAGAGTCTTGCGGTCATGGCTACCACGGCTTTACATTTTTGTATTCATCTGCCAATGTAACAATGTCAGTGAGCAATCGTGTTTGTATTGCAGAATTGTTATAAAATGGCAAATAAAGTTAAAAAAAAAAAAGTATTGGATCCACAAATTTCTAAGAGAAGTTGAAGCACTGCATGTTGATTGTTGTAGAGAGTGGTATGGTACTTGTTTCTCACATTATATAATCTATCCTGCTTTGAGTATTCACCCTTTTAAAAGTGAAGGTTGCATCTGAGTCTGAGAGCGTCCATCCATTACAAACACAAACACCATAGGTTAGGGTGAGAGACAAACCTTGCTGCCCTACCTTCGAACATCTCTTAAGGGGTAAATCCACGGTTTTTGTGTACCTCTTGCTGAGTCCTCCTCTTGCACAAGTTCCTGTATAATATCAACTTGCTCATAGCACACATTGAAGTCTCCAGCTACAATACGATAATAACCCTTATTTTACTTCTTTAGAAAATCTTCAGGGTCGAGATTGTAGCAGACTCCTGGTTCTGGCTGCTAAATTTCTCCTAAATATTAATCAGCCTTATTACAAAATTTCCTTGTAAGGATTCAAAATCAAAACCCAGTACATCGGCTGATTCAATATTTAACGTCCGAATGTTAGAAGCTAAACTTGTATTTACCCATATAGGTAGGCCACCTGCTGGACAGCCTGCAGGCGACGGTCTAGTCTGAACACTGAAATTGGTGAAGCTCAACCTGTGCATTGGTTTAATCACCCACGCTTCTTGGAATAAGCAGATATGACACCATCTATAATCACCCCAATTAGGATCACTCAGTTTAGACTTTAAGCCCGCAACATTCCACAAGATCACTTTGAGATGTTGATCATCAACCCTAAAGCCCTGGATTAAGGGACTTTCCAGTGCATAGGTTCCATCTGAGCTACATCCAGGCTCTCAACATATTTGAAGCCGAGGTAACTTCTCATGTGGAGTGGTTAGACTGCTATTTCTACAAGTACTACCACTCTGTATGTAGTGAAAGGACTTCACCCTACACCAAATAACACCCTTCAGGTGTCAATCTAAACTATCAACATCAGTAAGCGGTTGAAACCTGATGCAAGTTACACTTGTGAAGTTCTGTTGTTACCTATACAAGTTCTGAGTTAAACAGCCTCTAGGAGGTGTTATTATTAAAAAAAAATTAATAAGAGAGGAAGAGTAAAAGGTGGAGGAGGGAATGGCGTTACAAGACTGGGAACATGAACGACCTGCCTCGTGACCTCTTTCATTGGGACTATCGCTCCTTGCCAGGACCTGCTCAGCACCTCCTTGCACTTTCAAACTATCCAATGTAATCTGTAACATTAGAACACAATTCTCCAATTGCTGATTCTAGCCACTAAAGGGGAAAGCCTTCCAGGTCAGATTTTGGTGAGGAACCAAGGGTAAGGGCTGTAGTCTTATGCATGTTAGGAAACAATGATGGAGTGGGCTTATCCACCCTAGTACATTGTGCATTCGTGGCCTAATTTGATCTTTTTCTTGGGGCTTGATTTGTGCCCATATGTTTAATTTTCTTTTTCCTCTTCATCAACGGTCTACCGAGTTAGAAATCAATGGATGAGGCGAGATTTGAACTACTTGCAAATTGTCAGAGGTGGTCTCAACCTCACCCATTTGGCTAGTATCACTATAGAGGATCTCTGGCTTACTGCAAGGATCTATAGGAAATATAAGAGTGTCACCCATTTCCAAAGTCCGGCAGCATTTAGCCAGCTTTATTTCATTGTCATAGACCTAAAAGGAGTCTAGAGTAGTACCTTGCTGGCTCTTGGGGGAAGCTTCTCCCTCAAGTTGGAGCGAAAGCTATTTCAAACTCAAAATGAGCTCTAAGTGCAAATTAAGGTAGCAAACGACATGTAGGGAGATCTCTTGCCAAGTTTCTGAGAGGAAAGGGCATGTCCATAGTTTTGTCGCACTCGCAATAGATAGAATCATCAATACCTAAAACAATCAAAAATGTGAACCATTTTATTTGCTTCTTACTGTGCTACACACCCATGTGCATGGTGGAAGAAAAGGGTAGGGGATTTCCATATAAACGTACATCTCAGCATGTCCAGATCCCCTTTATTTACTCCTGAAATTAAATCCAAACAAATATACTTGTTAAAAAGCCATTAACCAAAAATATGTGCAGTAACAGAGAGAGGTAAAGTACATGTGTAACTGACATTCAATCATGTCCTAAATGTATTATCAGTTACTCCACAGTGATCAAACCTCCAGGACTTTTTGTTTCAAGATCAATAATATACCTTGACTCTTTCCTTCTAAGTAACATTGTTCTCTTGCAGTGGCGGCTGGTATTTGAAGGCAGTGAGGGGTGAGTCATGGGGGCTGGGGGTTGGGGGGAGGGGGAATGAAATGTAAAAAAAATACAGACTTACCTGTCTGCCGCTGTCCCCCGGCGTCACCGCCGTCACTCAGGGCACGAAGCAGGATGCACCTGTCTCCCAACCTCCTGATAGCCAATCACAGTGCTGCCATGCAGTGTTGTGATGGGCCGCTCAGCCAAGGAATGGGAGGCTGGGCATGTACTCCATGCAGGCTGTAATGCAGCCTGCATGGAGAGCATGCAAAGAGCTGATGAATAGCCGGCCCCAGTGGGCCAGAAAAACATTCATGAACACTCTAGGGAGAGCAAACCACGTCTTCCCTCCTCTGCTCTGTCAGCAGAGCAGCCCCATCCCGCCTGCAAAGCTGCGGCAACAAGGAAAAAATAAAATGATAATAACTTTATTTTATTTGAGTTATTATCATTATATTTTTCCTTTAGTGATACTGCTTTAAAGCAGTGTGTTGACGCTCCTCCACCTTCACGGAGGAGCCACCACTGTTCTGTTGCCTCCCCGACATTGTATGATACTTTTTCTATGACAAAGTATAACAATTTGGATCTATCCTCAAAATGTAATCCATTGAAATGTCTCGCATCTGAAAAATAAGGGTCACAATTGCCCTAGTGTGTTCCAGAATGCATTTTTTGATTGCATGAACTGTACTGCTGTGCATTTCTCTTTCTGCATGGGCATTCAAGTACATATGAAACAAACTGTAAACTACACCTTAGAAACCGTTTTATGCTCCTGCTACATTTTCCATACAGAACTTCATATTCTCTCCTTCTCTTAATGTTTTTGTTTCCCTTTTAGCGGCCACAGGGAATAAAAAGTTTCAAAAACTGTTCTTTGCTGTTACTACTTGCATTTATGTCCCCATTTACTAGCTGATCCCTGAAGGATCACCCTTTATGTTTATACATCTTTGTCTTTGCATTGTAAAGCTAAATGCCATTGTGGTAAGTGGGAAGGCATTGTAAGTGTAGTCATTGTTGTGCATTCTTGGTGTAATGCATGGGGTTCATGTTCGGTGTAGTTACCTATAGAATCAAAAAATTAAAAATATTTTGCGATTACCTATTCCTTAATTGCGACTCGCAAATTGCGACTCGCAATTAAGGAATCCCTTCCGATTCCATTCATTCTTTCATTAGGAATGAATGGAAATTGGGTGCGCAAATTCAAGGGTGCAAGGGTTCCAAAAGGACACTCTGTTGCACCCCTGTAAAGTGCATGTGTGCACCTGTGGCGCACATACATGCCCTAAGGACATGTATGTGTGCCACATGGCACTTTGAAAAGAAAAAAAGTGCTTTTTTCAAAGAAATCGTAAATTACCACCAACTGTAAGTTATGCCAAATTCACACAACTTAGGTGCTTTCTACATCTCATTTAAGGAATCACAATTTGCGATTGCTTAAAGGCAATCGCAAAATAGGGAAACGCAAATTTTGCGATTCTCTAATTTGCGATGCACTTTTGGGATGATACATCCCAAAAGGCCTTTTCCTGTTCACATACGGGCCGATTCTGAGAATCAGCCCGTTTGTGAACAGGAAAAGGGCTTGATAAATATGCCAAATAGAGACTTGAGGTCTCTAGTTTCTACCCACATGCAAATGATATCATACAGGAAAGATGAAGTCTGTTTAATGTTTTCTTGTTAATCTCACACAAATATATGCAACTAATTATGCCTTCCTTGTCACCAGATATTTCAGCACTCAGAAGAAAATTATATATCAGTTTGTAGGGCAATAATTGCGAAAATGTTATGCAAGGCAGTGTAATGATGATATAGCTGTCTGAAAGAGATTTTAGGCACACTACCTAAAAATTAAAATGTTGTTGATGGTGTTTGTAAATTCATCAAAATGCAAGCCAAAAGAAATGTTGAGGGAAGCCAAATAACTGTAAGGAATTCTACCTAAGGGTATGAAGTCAGGAATTACCAATGATGATCAAAGTAGATAATTCTATTAGGTTAATGAAAGTAAGGATCCTGCATGGTTTCCGATGGAGAACGATTCCCGAGGTATATGATTCATGTAACTAATGAGAAAAGGAACTGGGAGGGGCCCACCATGCTTATATCACTAAAGAGGAGTCCCAAGCTATCCTGCTGTTCCACTGAGTACTAGAAATTCATTCCTGCTAATTAGATTCTAACTGGTTAAGAAGACCAATATAATGACTGGTGCAGACTTTTTGCTGCAGGATATGACAGTCAATTTGAGCTTTAGGGCTCGATTCCGATCTTGGTCGGAAGGGCTCCTGACGGGACCTGGAAAGACCAAATCCAATTTATAGCTACTGTTTCCGTCTGAATATTCCCCCATTCCGAATGACCAAGTACAATGCAAAGATCTGGTATGCGCCGACCGAATCACGTCTGAACCCGAATCTGTCTGTCTGACTCGTCTGGAACCAAATCGTGCTGCACAATGGACCCGGATTCCGAACGAGTGAGTACGATACACTATTTGGACAGCCGTATCGGCTTGGTATCAGCAAGATGAAAAGGCTGTTGGAATCAGACTTCTGGGGCTGGAGCAGGCTCCCCCCTTAACCCGGAGCCCTCTGAATCGGTTGCAGGGGGGTGCACATGGGTCCCCCTGATCCAAGCATGCACAGTGTGGTGGGCAACATGGGGTGCCCACCACAGGGCGTACGCTTTTCTCCACCCACCCCCTTTTTGCTATGGGAGTCTGTGTATGCATCGGTATACAGGCTCCCATAGAGTTTAATGGGAGTCCTAGCGAAAAGAGTTGGTCAGCATACAGCTGCATCGAACTCGTTCAGTCGGACTCGCACAGCGTGATTCGCTAGGAAAGCCCTCCGTTTCCAAGGGCTTTCCTAGTGAGATCGAAATTGGACCCTTAGTTGTATTTGTCTTTTCTAGCAGGAACCTAGAGTAGGCGACTCCTGGTGAATGCACCAGACCTGTGAAAGGCAATACCTTGAACACTGAAACATGTTGAATGGACTGTGAATGACACAAATATTGATGGATCTGAAGGGTCATTCATTATGTGCAGTGTTCTGAGTTGAAAGAGGTCCTTCAGCACATTCAGTCTAGTTTCTTATTTCCTGAGGCGGTGGTGTCTGAGGAAGACACAGACTATTTTCCCAGTATTAGAAAAAGGAGCCTGAGATCTTACCTATTCAATCTTCGGTTCGGAGGAATTTGGGATATGGACTATGGAAGGTATTGATATGCATGGGTTTTCCCATTTTGTGGCGAGGCGCTATCCTTTGCGGGACTTTGCGGAATAGTTGATTCATTGATGACTGGGATGGCTTCACAGGGAGCTAAAATTTAGGAGGATGCTTCTCTGGTGGACCCTGTTGATAAGAAGGTGGATACGGGTGTTAATCATACTTTTGTGGCTTGCAACTTTGCTATTAAAGCTGCAGCCTATTACTCGTATATTTTCAGTCTTTACTGAAGGACTTCCAGTCTTTGGCTGAGTTGATGGATCAGGGCGAACACATTTCACCCATCTTTGCTCTGATGCAGCAGCAGGTACAGCTCTTCTATGACATTTCTTTTGATTCAATGGGAGCGGTGGCCTCTACTGCTGGCTCTTATGTTGCTGCTCGCCGCCAGTTGTGGTTGTGTTTCTGGAAGACAGATGCAAATCAGAAAGGGTTGTTGATGAAGATTCCTTTCTCGGGGGTGAAGCTCTTTGGACCTCCTTTGGAGGATATGGTTAGGAAGTCTGCTGAGGATCGCAAACTTCTGGCTCCGGAGAGGTCAGCCCGTCCACGGTTCTTTAGTGCCTGGAGGACTTTCAATCTGGCTAGGCAAGGGAGGGCTCACCAGTCCTTTCATGTCGGGGACGTGCTATGGGTGCTCCACTGACAAGTCCCGGTTCCCTACATCTTCTTCTGCCTCCTCCTCTAATTCAAACCCTGACTGTATGGTTGGGAGCAAGGTCAAAGTGGGGGGCACCTGTCTCTCTTTTCCAGAGATGTTCCTTTTTGGATCAGTGGGTCCTTCAGGTGGTGACAGAGGGGTTTTGCATTGATTTTTCGGTGAGACCCCCTGGCAATATTCATGTCACGCCTTGTCCCCAGGACTGATTGGGGCGAAGTGCTCTCTCCTGGCAGGTGTTCTGAGTCACAAGCACAAAGAGGTCGTGGTTCCTATCCCCCCATGACAAGTGGGGCTCGGGGTTTATTCCATTCTTTTTCTGAGTGAGACGCATGCCAGCGACCTCAGACCTGTGTTTGAACTAAAATGGCTTAATATGTTCATCCCCCTGTCAAGTTCAAGATGGTCACCATGTCCCGGTTCATCTGAAGTCCCAAAGGTTTCCTGTGTACTGGGTTGACATTTTCAGTTCAAGGTATTGACTTTTGGTCTTTGTTCCTCTCCCCGGGTCTTTACTAAAGTGTTGGTCCCTCTGATTGGGGTGTTGCATGGGAGAGGGATTAAGATGTTTACTTATCAAGATGATCTTTTTATTTCTGCCTTTTCTTTCCCTAAGGCAGAGTGTCATGTCCAGGAGGTTTTTCCAATTGCTGGGGGCCCATGTCTTTCTGGTGAATCTGAAGAAATCCTGCCTTGTGCCAACTCAGTATCTCACTTACATTGGGGCTCGCTTCATGACTCTGTTGTGGATGGTTATCCTACCCCAGGCCCGCAAATTGACACTGATGTCAGAGATTCTTGCCTTGTTGTCCATGGACTGTCCTCCTGTGAGCCGTTGGTTGAGGGTGCAGGAGCGGATGTCTGCTTCCTTGATGATGGTTCCTTGAGCCCACTTGCATATGTACCCTGTGGTGAACAATATTTTGTATCACTGGCTCCCGCGTGGTCAGGATTTCAGTCAGGGGGTGCAGGAGACTGCCCAGATCAGGGTGGATCTGGGGTGGTGCTTGGACAAGGTGAATCGCTCCCGGGGTTGTCAGTTTCTGGTGGTTCCTTCATGAGTGGTGATGACTGATGCCAGTCTGTTGGGCTGGGGTGCTACCCTGGGGGACTCTTCCGTCCAGGGCAAATGGTCCAGGGCCCTGATGCCCTTTTCTTTGAATTACAGGGATCTGAAGGCGGTTCAATTGGGTCTCCTGGCCTTTTCAGATGTACTGGTGGGTCACCATGTGCAGGTCCGGACGGGCAACAAGGTTGTCATGTCTTACTTGAATCATCAGGGGGGTTGCAGGGTGCAGTCCCTCAGTTGTCAGCGTCAGGTCATTTGCTCTTAGGCGGATATAATGTTGGGCTCCCTGTCTGCCATTTACCTACCATGCAGGAAGAATGTGGTGACGGACTGTCTCAGCAGGGTGTTTCCCTCCATGGGTTTGCTGTCTCTTACCCTGGAGGCATTCCTGGTGTTGCAGGTAAAGTTTTGGGTCTCCTCAGTGGAACTGTTTGCCTCTGTGGACAATGCCGAGCTCCATTGTTTCTGCATGATTTTGCCTTGCCTGAGGGCTTGGAAGGTGGATGCGATGTACTTCCCATGGCCTCAGGGTCTGTTGTATGCGTTTCTCCCGGTTTCCCTGATTCCAGCGGTTTTGTAGAAAATCAGGAGGAATCAGTCTTTGGTGCTTCTGGTGGTTTCGGGTTGGCGGCGCTGCCCCTGGTTTCCCCTATTCCCCTATTGTGCTTCCATTTCAACCATATCCCTTTTTCGGTCCCCAGGTTTACTTCCCAGTGTTCCAATCAATGTGTCTTCAGGCTTGGCTCTTGAGCGGCAATCTCTGATGCAGAGGGGTAGTTCCCAGGTGGTGGCTGGCCTCATTTAACAGTCCAGGCGTCCTCCAACCTCGAAGGCTTATGCTAAGCATTGGGACAATTTTTCATGTTGGTGTCTTCACCAGGTGTTGTCTATTGAAGGGGTGGATCCGGTTCATGTTCTGGATTCTTTAACGGAGGGTTTTGATGTGGGGTTGACCAATTCTACTCTCTGCGCAAAACGGGCTGCTAATTGGGCATTCCAGGGTCCTCTTTTTGTTGGCATTGAACCTTTTGTGGCTCGCTTGTTGAGAGTTCTTGGATTTCATCGCCCTAACCAAATGTTGTCACCCTCTCTGTGGGATCTTCCGCTGGTGTTGTGGGCCTTGCAGGGGGTTCCCTTTGAGCCTCTGGAGTCTGTGGACTTATAGTATTTGATCTTCAAGGTTGAGTTTTGGTGGGGATTGCTTCTGCCAGGCGTGTTGGGGAATAGGGGTCTTTCTGGAGATATGGCCCGTTTTACCGGTTTTTTGAGGATAGGGTGGTGTTGAGAACTCACCCTACTTTAGTGCCTAAAGTGGCTTCTTTTTTCATAGGTCTGCAGAGGTGCTCCTTCCTGTTTTCTTTCCTGATCCCCAGTCTGAGGAGCAATCTCTGTTACATCTTTTGGATGTAAAGTGTGCTTTGTTGATATACGTGTCGCGGACTGCTCCTTTCTGTAAGGTGGACAGTCTGTTTGGCACGTTTGGTTTGGCTAGGCAGGGCTTGAAACCTTCCCTTTCTACCCATACTCATTGGCTTTAGGAAGCTATTCTGATGGCTTATGATGCCCAGGAAGGTGTTCTCGCACTTCCTGTTCAGGGGAGGTCTACTCGTTCTGTGGTGGTTTCTTGGGCAGAGTTCAAGAGAGTGCCCATGGAGGATATTTGCAGGGCGGCTACGTGGTCTTCTCCTCATACCTTTATGGCACATTACCAACTTGGGGTTGGGGGTGGTGCTTTAGTTGCTTTTGCCACTTCTGTTCTGGCTTCTGCTGCTTCTTGAGGTTCTGTTTCAGTTGCATGCTGCGTATTATTAAACCTGATGTTGCTGACTTTCTATGCGTTGGCTGTCTTCTGTTCTGTATGAAGCCAATTCGACTTTGGTGTCTGCTCATGTGTGAAATACTGTGAAAAGTAAAATGGACGAGGAGGTAATGCCCTGGTTACTTACCGTAATCTTCATGACTCCGAGTCCTAGTCTTCCTCACCACTGTATTGTTTCCCATCCCTCCCAGCCCTTGTTTGGGGGCTTCATGTTTCTGTGACTTTGATTGCAGGTATTTGTGGTAAATGGTGCCTCCTTTTATCCAATTGGTGGATAGAGGTGGGGGGCCATGTTGGAGGGATGGGAGAATGGTAGGCTGACTTTTTTCTTGGTGTTTCTGTGGGAGCCTAAAGCTAATGTGTGACTTATTGTGGCAAGGAAGACTATGACTCAGAGTAATGAAGATTACTGGTAAGTAACCAGGGCATGCCTCTGTGTTTTGTTCAGTCATTAAATGGCAACATTTAATATACACACATTTACATACAGAAATCTGTAGTATGCGAAATGGGAATGGGAGACACTTAACAAGTTGCTAAGTACTAGGTTGGTGGTATGTTTTCGTGGTGTTGTAAATGCAGATTCGATGGACAATCATGACATCACAAGATGTACTTGTGTACCTTATGCTGCAGTGGGGTGAAACATAAATGTGCATCACAAAAGCATCAGCATGTTAGTTGTGTATTGTATCTTACAATTACAGTATATCTGCTCATGTTGGGAACACGGATATACCATAGAACTTTGCTTTAATTGTATGTGACTAAAAGGGTAACACAATGCGTGATCAGCTAATGCTGAGCAAAGCTGCCTGCCATCACTTGATCGGGTATTTTTGAAAATGTGAATTGTGACATCCCATGCACCATTAACACAGTTTGATGTGTGCAGCCCTTTGGTAAGGTAAGGTATGGCAATACGTATGCCTATCTTGTAATTCAGCACATATCCTAGTGAATCAATCAAGTGTTAAATGGTGGGCATTTCAATTCTGTGTGTTGTAAGTACCTCAGATTTTGTCCGGTTTAGTAGACCTAGCCATGTCCTCTCAATCCTGGACCCCCTATTGCGTTTTCTCCTCTGTGGTTATGAAGCACTGCCTGCCTCTCTGTCTATGAGGCTGCATGGTGTGCATCTGCAGTATGGGTGTCTGTCACATCATAGTGATGTGTCCCAGTAGTGGTGCATTCATGGTGGAGTTCTGTGAAAATCCGCCTTGCTTTGTGGTTTCTTGGCAGCTCATTTATATCACCTGTGTTGTAGCTGTTGGGTTTGTTCCCCGGTATATGCAATAGGTGTGCGTTGGATGTTGGGGGTTACTCATTCTCAAATTTGGGTGAAACATGGTGCCTGTTTTTATTTTATTGTGTGTTTTCAATAGTTTTGGACATGTATCAGTTTTTTCACATAGTCTTACATTTTAGTTAATTTAAAACCTGTGTTTGTGGTCAGTTTTGAGGCTAGCTTCCATTCCTTTTCTAATCGAAAGAAGGCTTAGATTGCGGATTGTTATCGTATGAAGACATAATGGGAAAAAGTGACTTACCGGTGGCGCAAGGAGCTTGTACATGAGCCCAAGAATGCTTTCTTTGTGCATTAATGATCAATACTTGTGGTAAAGTTACCATTGCACTACTTGTGGGCCAATGTGTGTGAGATTACAACCACCTGTGGAAGAAGACCAAAAATATACAGCCTTAATGAAATGTAATGAAGGTTAATCAGTACAGGTCCAATTCACAGAACAAATCTGAGACAAAATCCTAAACTTACTACTTTTGGTATTCACAGAAGGCACTTACTACTTTTGGTTACATTTACTACTTTTTGTATTCATAGAAGGTATTTAGTAGTAGTAAAGTTAAGAGTCCTAACTTTACTACTACTAAATGCCTTCTGTGAATACCAACATTAGTCAGTTGAACCAAAAGTAGTAAGTTTAACCAAAAGTAGTAAGTGCCTTCTGTGAATACCAAAAGTAGTAAGTTTAGTATTTTGTCTCAGATTAGTTCTGTGAATCGGGCCCTACATTATCCTTATAGGCTGCCAATCTTTTTGGGTATATTTCACCATATCTCTTAAATGCAAAGCTATTGGCTAATGTTCAGGTATAGTTCTAAATGCCCAGTTAAGTATCACAGTGCAGGTACATACTGACTTCCTTCTAATGTGCATTGCTAGCATTAAATTACTTGCACAATCGCACTAAGCTAAGGTATGGTCTTCATTGCCCAGTGCAACCTACTCATATGAATGATTAGTTTCAGTGTTCCATTGAGGGCTCCCTGTTTCAGATGTGGCCTTTAAAGCCAAGTGAAATGTCCCCTGGGACAGATTTAGCCTCTGAAACCCTTACAACTTCCTACCTTTACTAGTAGTAGAGTACAACTGCCAGCAGGCCTCTGTAGAGTAATAGCATCAAAACACTATTTAGTTTTCGCACTAACATATTTATTCTCAAAGGCCAGGTTTGGAGCCTCCATTAACAAGTATGTCTTTAATTGATGCAAATGCGCTCTACAGCCTCTTCCACATACAAATGGCCTTAATAGGCTAGGACACCTCCCCTACAGTCTCAAAGGTCCAGTTTAGCATCCAGATGTGTCTTAAAAGCCATATACAGGCTTCACAATCACCTCAAATTCATATTGAAACCTCTTCTATGTCCTGAGGTTTAGCCAGTGCATCCTTCTTCTGGCCTGAAACATCTGACAGTCTGTTTAATGGCCTCAAATGCTAAATGCAGCCAAACCACCAAACAACTATGGCCTCAGAGGACCCAGAGCTGCCTTCACTCATTCTCCACATTCAGGTCCCAACTTATATTTGGGTTTCTTTCATTCCAGAGACAAGGATAATGGTAGCTAGGGTGATGTACTGATAATGCACCTATGTGGTATTGCGTCTAACCATCCCTACTATGTGAATGCTGCAGACCAATGTTAGATTTAGTACAAAGGACCTCATTGACTAGTGTCCCCCTTACAACAGAGGGGTGCCTTCGAGACAGAATATTTTGTACTTACTTTGGACTATGGGTAAGGCATGAACTATGAATATAACTGTCTTCGTCAGTCCTATCCTTATTACTACCGAACTGAATTCATTAATTAACCACCTGTTGTATACAAAAGATTGATGGAGGGGCAAGGAATAGATGTATGCATTTGACCATTCATACTAATTTGTGTTCGTCACTGTGAATGGAAATTGTTTTGTTAACGTGCTGTATGTTTGTCTTAGTTGATATATATCTCCAAAACTGTTCTGGACCTCCTGCTACTAAGGGGTCTATTAGGATGGCGGACGGATGGCTGCTGCCGGGCCGACGGTGGCAACCGCCACACCTGCGACTGACATCCGCCCGCGATCGCAACCCTGAAAACTGCCAGTCCCATTCGCATGGCGGTGACGACCGCGGCGGTGAGAATCTCCGTCCGTCACTTTTCCACCTGTACCAGTCCGCACGCATGCCTAGCAGGTGGAACTGGACTGCTACAATGATGCCGGTGCAGGGCCAGGCTCCGCCAGCATGAATATGATGCCGGCAGTAACCAGCCTTTCCGCAGCGGTGGAACCACCATGGAGAGGCATGCAGAGAATGTCTGCGGGGGCCCATTGCGGGCCCCCAATGTGTTGGGGGTGTGTGTGGGTGCACTGGGGGAGTACCCATGGTACCCCCCTACATGTCCCTGTACCAGGTGGCAGGCACTGTGCAGTGCCTGCCACGCAGTGCAGTGACATGCATGACATGCTCCTTTTCACACCGCGTCGGTGCTGCTGGCAGCAGCAACCGCCGCAATGTTAATCGCCAGAATCTGACCGCCGTGGTCGACTGCGGACCATACTAATTGGACCGGCAGTCTTTTCCCGCTACCATGGCCATCCTAATAGGCCCCTAAGTCTTTATAAAAAAAAATTCTGGGGAAATCAAAACTGAGATAAATGTTGGTAACACTATTTTGAGCAGTAAAGAATAATTTTGCGATTTAGTCAGTCCACCCACTCTAATTAGTTTAGTTGCCGGTGCAAAGTAACCCTTGTGTTTAATTTATTCCTGCTAGTTACCCTCTGTTGTTGGTAAATACGTTGACACATTTATCAGAGGGCCTCATAAATTGGGGTGTGTGGGATATAGTTAGGGCGGCTAGTATCTGCGTTGTAATATTCATCTGTTTTAGGTGTAAATGTTTCAATGAGTTTTTGTTTTTTACTTCTTCTTTAGAACCACAGAACTTTGCTAAGCTAACAGTGTCAGCACACTACGGGGAAGAAGTAATCCCGTGGAAATTATTATCTGTGACAAACATGTTTCTCAAATACATTTTTACAATAGCTTCTTCAACCCACTTTGATTGGAACCTGTTAGATACATGTTACACACCATTCTTAGCAGAATATGTGTTTGTCAACTCTGCTTTCTCACTGGGATTAGAATATTTGATCTGCAGGAAACATATATATCTCTACAATATTTTTAAATATCCACTGATATTTCAGACTGAGCCTGCGACCTGTAGATCAAATATAAATCCCTGATCAAGGCAGATCTGCATAAGGTTGCATAAGGTACATTTTGAAAATACCACTTCCTAAATGTTAGACTATCATGGACAATACCTTTTCAAGAACTGTTTAAATATGAAGAGCGTTTTTTTATTAGAGGATTCTAAGAACTTTAAAATGCTGAGGTCTAAAGCCACGAAGAGACATTGAGCTGAGCTGCAAAATGTGAATAGGTCAAAAATCATACCAAACAGCAAACCTTTCACTATGAAAAAGGCAAGCACATTGACTTTGGTAATGTCTTTTACCTATGTAACATTACCACCATTAAAGAATAGGACAGATTCACCTAAAGAGAATTTTCAAAAAAATGCACACTTTGGTCCTAATATATTGACAACTATATTCTCTTTTCATTTTTAGGTTATGTACAGTCCTGTGAAGGGCATTTGAACAGTTTAACACTTTTGACACTTTTAAGGGAAAAACTTTTAAATAATCCGGACTAATAGAGTACACCTATTTCTCATTGTAATCCACTTTAATCTGTCACTGCACTGTTAGAACGATAGCACGAATTAATGATTAATGTACCGCTCCTCTTATATTGATCATATTTTAATAATGCACCAGAGAGGAACTAGGAAAGAAGCACCTTTCATCTTAAGTTATATTTTAGGAGTAGAAAATTCAATTTCACTCCTTTCAAAAACGTAACCAATCAATTTCTACAAACTTCTCCTTAAGGAATCCGTATCTAGGTTTTCAACACAATTGATCAGCAGAGTTGATTGGACAAAAGGTTTAATAGTTTCTTTTACATCTATCAAAGTCTAAAATAGGCACAGAAAGCAAAGAAAAGAAATACTGCAAATGAAAAGAAAGCGGCACAATGTTTGCAGTTAAATATGCTGTGTTCTCCTAAAAAGGATTTAGAGATTTTGCAGGTGATTTTGACGTGAGAATATCTCTTGGACACTTTTACTATTAATTCTGACTCTTCCATTTGACTTAGTCACATTTTAGTGTTTAAGCATTGTAATAATGCATATGCAGATTGATTGTATTGATATTTAACCTCTCTTTGTTTGATGACTTTAGTTCTGATTTAGCTTGTGCTGTATTTTCAATCCAAAATCCATCCCTTCCCAAACCAAAACAGGTCGATAACAAAATAATTTTGACTGGCGCTGTTACATGTTCTTGATTGTATGGAAGGCGCTGCGTGATGCAAACACCATTTATCAGCATATTAGGAAATGGTGTGCCCAAGTCACCAGTGGAGGGGCCCCTCAGGAGCCTTGTCTTTTTATGTTGACTTTCATGTTTTTGAAAGTCACTTGAATTTGAGTGAAGCCAATGTATCAATCTATCAACAAATGCCCCATATATATTAAAGATGCCAGCCCTTGTCTGCCATCACAAAAAATAATGCATCCTGGGAGTACTAGTGTCACTCACCACTTTATCAAAACCAAGCAGTGAGCCATCTGATACCAATTATGTGTCATGTAAAATGCACATTCAAATTGAGAATTGGTGCCTTAGCAACATGGGGCTAGATTCTGAGGTCAGCTGTAATCGAAGTTCTACCAAGTTTCATCCAAAACTCCCACCCCACCTGTTGTCCACCGCACTGTAAGTAGCTAATTCTGGAGCCAGATACTAGAGTCCAAATCATGGGAGGCCAAAATGAAAGACCAAAGTGACTGGTGGGAATCATTATTAAAGGAGTGAAAATAGGGAATCTGGGACATATGCCATGTAGCAGACTTCTCTGCAAAGCAGTTCATGTTGTGCAGGACATTTATGCCTCTCAACAAACTCCCTAGGGCAACAGTGTTGTCTGCCCTGAACTCTTACCTCAAAATACCATTTTATGGGTACATTTTCTATGTGCACCCAGCACAGCGGTAAACAGTGGCTAAAAGGTGGCATGCAAGCGAAACTGGAGTTATGAGGATAGTCACAAAAGAGCCTATCCTACCAAATAAATATGCTGCACGTGCAAAATTTGCGCCCAAAAATTCACAGATAATGTAGAAGATGAGATGATGTGTTTGATTTGTCGCACTATGGTATTACCCGCGCTTTTGGGAGAGTGGCCAATGGGAACCACAACCAGACTCTGAAAAAGCCAATGGCCACACATGCAGCAACATCCAGAATTGTATCGCCTGACCCTGAGTCCATGCAACCGGCCATTCACAACCAACAACCAGACCATCACTGGACAATAAAGAAGATTGAACGTGGTATGCCAAAACAAACTACAATGCCTAGAGGGGCTACTGGAGAGCTATTAGGAAAGTTGAATCATACTACTGCAAAATGTCACTATGGTCACATGAGGCTTATTTGTATGAGAGCTGGGGACAACACAACATTACACAATTGCATCTTTCCTGGGATGGCAACATTTCATGTCTCATAACTATTAGAAAATCTAACATCGAGCATGACTACTCCAAAATTTGAATGGGGACATAACAAACATGGCTAATGTCACCATGAACATAGGCATACCATCCTTAAGTCAGTCATCAGCCTGCAAGCTGCAATTCCACTGTCTGTGGCTGCTACACCCAGGCTCCAGGAGCCTGTACTCATCAAAGATCAGTGAAGAGCCAAATCTTGCTATTGTCCTACTCTACACCAAAGAAGGGAACTGCTTGCCTGACAAAAAAGAAATCCATTTGGCAGGCCACCCTAACTAGCCAAGAAGCAGAAGCCTGAAAGGTGGATCACATCTAAGGGTGGGCGTAATGTACGTAAGGGACCTACGTGGAGAGGCACAGAGATACAACCAATCGCCGCACTCGCCACATAGTTCCGTTTCACACATCCTGCCTCCCACCCGCCTCCTGCCCGCAGTATTAAATACATTAAAAAATAAATTTTTACATAACCATACCTTATCGGTGGCATACCCGGGCTTCCATCCTCCTCCAGCGCGTCTTCTTCTGGGAACTGCGCATGCGCGGGAGCCCGTTATGCTCCGAGTGTGCGGAGATTTGCCCTGTTTTTCCGCCTATTATCGCGGAAGGCGGAAGGGCAAATCTCCGCACATTCCGTGGGTGGAGCTGAGTTGTCCGACCACCCTTGATCACATCATTACAATGCTTCAAAGGAAACATTTCATACAATCTTTGTCTATGTATGCAGGGTAAGCGGTGCCCACAAACAGTTGTATGACACAACAATGCATGCCTTAACCATGAATTCTTTGTCTAAGCAGTCTTCACCTTGCATGTCCCTTTACCACTCCTGTCTTAACCACGCATACCTTTACCACAAACATACTTAGGATTACATTAAAGTCACCATTACCACACATACCTTTGCCACGCAAAACCTTTGCTACACAATCTTTTAATGAAAAATACTAATAAATATGAAAAAAATGATATTTACATAGGCACATTAATTAAAGTGTACAGTATTATATTTTTGGCAACATTTTTATATAAAAGATATTGCTGTGAAGCGCATTTATATGCAGCAGAACACAACACGACACAACACATCGCAACTCAACGCAACACATCACAACCCTATGCAAATGCTAAACATCATATCACTATGCAACACAACGCAATGCATCGCAACACTACTCAAATCTAATGAACATCAATTTATCACAAAACAGCACAATGCAAGACATTGCAACAGTACACAACGGAACCAATTACAGAACATAACAAATATTTTAAACAATATTACACACAATGCACATACACCAGTTCGACTACTGGCTTTTCTACAGAACCTATGACTCCGTCCCCAACCAAGATGGCAGACAAACATTCTGAAGAAGGTCAACAACATGTTAAATTCACTAGCAAAATAATGATAGGTTTAGTCTCATTTTGCCAAAGAAAAAAACTGATCATAACAGTTTGTAATCAAAACTTTGGCTGTACTTTAAAAAAAAACATATAAATACAAATACGAGTGCCCAACATTTTGTAATCAGTGGAACTTTACATTCTGAGGTGACCACTAGCACCGGAGTGAGGAGGAGTATTTGAGAGACACAGTTTGAAATACTCTCATCTAGCTATCATAGTAAGTATACATTACACAATTTTTACAAGTACTAATTGTAAAGAATATCATAATGACTGAAATTTAATAACTTTTTAAAAACAGTATCTGACATTTAATCTGTAGATTATCTAAATCTCAAAAACAAAAAAGCCTGGCCACCTTTACAAACTTGCTATTAATTTAAGATTAAATACATGAATTAAAATTAAATCGTGAAACTTGCTGGAAAGTGACGGGGGCAGATCCACTATTCTAACTCTACCAAGCACCTTTTCCGGGCAGGTACTGGACAGTGGCTGGGGTGCAGATTTACTGTTCTAACTCTGCCAAGTGTCTATTCAGGGCAGGTGCTGGATAGTGCCTGGAGGATCAGATTTACTATTGAAACTCTGCCAAGTGCCTAGACAGGGCAGGTGCTGGATAGTGACTGGGGGGACAGATAAATTGTTGAAACTCCGCCAAGTGAAAACGCAGGGAAAGTACTGGACAGCGACTCAGGGTTACATTTAATACTCTAACTCCGCCTTGAGCAAACTCAGGGAATGTGCTGGATAGCGACTAGGGGCAGATTTACTATTCTAACTCCACCAAGTGCAAACTCAGTGAAGGTGCGGGACAATGACAGGGGTCTAGATTTTCTATTCTATCTCCACCAAATGCCTACTCAGGGAAGGTGCTGGTCAGTGACAACAGGTTAGGTACATGTTATTACTCTTTTACTTTTAAAATAGGCAAAAATGTTTATTTTTGATTCCACAGATCAACCACCATAAAATACATACATTTCTCATCCCAATAGATTACAGGAAATGCCATTCCTTTTTTCTGTTTATAGGTAAAGGAAAAAAGTACAATATCATTATCTCACTATAACATATTTTATTCTGCTTTTTAGATTTTTCAGAACACAAATTTCAAGTCAGGTATCTAATATTCAGTCCAAGTGTGGAGATTGATTCCCAAAATATGGTGGGTACATTTATTGGACTGAGCGATTAGCTGAGCCCAGGGGTCATTGGAGGTGTGTTGAATATTTCTCACCACATTGCAAAGGCAGAGCGGTCACTCTTGATGACACATTAGAAACAACCACAGAGCATAACTACTCTGTTGCTGCTATGTAGATTTTAGGGAGGATATTCAACAATCAAAGTCTCTTTCGGCCACCTTCAATGAGCCCTGTGGCTCAGTTTTCAGGCAAGTAGCCATGAACATCCCCATGCACATTGCCAGTTGTATGCACAATAGCAATTTAAGAAGAGAATGGTGCAATGACAAAAACAGTTGAGTAATCCCCAAAGAGTAACTACTCAAACCTACTCTGACATCAACAGTCCCCTTAAACTGAGTGTATTTTTTAATTATGAACCTTTTCTACTTTATGATAACAAGAACCCTCTGAAGCAAATACTAATCTTTATTGCAGTGCATCACACAGTAGCCCTAGAGAATGGTGAAATGTGAATGATGGATGGAACTTTTACATCCTTTCCTCCTCCATTCACCCAACATCAACAACACTACTATTCTCCTAACTTATGGTTTACTGCCTGAGAAATAATCTTAAACATTCACTGAATGTTTATCAGTTGTAAAATCTAAAACAGTAAATAAAAGTCCTAGGAAAATCATAACTGACTTTGAATTACAAATGATTAATACAATAACTAAAATGCATCCTAGGAGCCAAATTGAAGGAAGATTTTTTCACTTGTCCCAGGCATATGCTTCTTTTTAAAAAAAAAAACATCATTAGCTGTTGATTATATGTCAAATATGACCTGAAAAAATAACTGTATTTTGTTTTGTGTGTGGATGACTTCTACACTTCAATTGTGCATTCCGAATATTTTTCACAGAAAAAGGAATAATTGGCGCAACTTCTAAATTACTTTCTAGGACACACAGATTGGTCATCTAAGCAGGTTGGGTAAAAGTAGAAAGCCAAGGTCTCCTATTGAATTGTAGAATGTGCACTAAACCTGCTTAGAGGAAGGTGCAAAAACTGATAATGTCATTGAGGGTTGGCATAATTCTTTCAACAATTCTCACCCTAAACTTTATCATTTACAGGAAATTATAAAAAAAATCAAAGGGGCAATTACAATTATGGTGAGGCCACCACCAACAGCCTGTCAGTGGTGGTCCCTTCACCCTTGTGTTCATGTTTACCGCCCGCCACATTATGATGCGGAAAAATCCCATATACCCATTACCGGGGTTCAGCCCGCATACGGGCAGTCCTGGCAAATGGATATATGGTGTGAATAACTCTCATCTGTATTTCGCCGCACACATGGTCATAATCCTCAGGGTGAAGAGCGTGCTGGGAAGGGGGGACCTGGAGACAGGCATCCATGTTGGACTCTGCCTGTAAGAAGAAGAAGGTGGTGAGAAAGCCTCCCAAATCCTTCTTCACCATCATCTTGAAGCAATCGGTCTGACCGCTGCAGTCCGCTTGTGGATCAGGCAACTCATAATATGCATGGTGGTCGAGCTCCCCGTAGCATCCCTTTACCTTGTTGTGAACCCGGCAGTCTGCTGGCAGTCTCAGCGGTCCAGCGGCAGTCTTCTCTAAGCCAATCTACCCCACCGGTAATACGTCTGTCGGACCACCGAGTTCTCAATGCTAGGAGCACCACCGCTGATACAGTGGTCCACAGAACTGCCAAACACAAAATAGGGCCCTTACACACTTCCCATTCATTAACCCTACATCCTGTTCTTCTCTTTCCTAAAACTTTCTTTACAATTTACAATTTATTAAAATAATTTATATAAATTATGTTAATAATATTAATCCCTTGATTGCTAAGGGCATAGCGGTTATGTCCTCAGCCACGGTACTGATATGTCCTGGCACTCACCCACGCAGGAAGCACTGGTGCTTCCCCTGTGGGCCTCTCATCTACAAGCCCTGATTGGGGGTAGCAGCGGAGGCACTTCTGCTGCCACCCCGACCACACCTGGGCAATCTGATGACATTGGTGCACTCATGCGCACCAACTCCATCACATGCTGCCAGGGAAGCACTGGAAGCCGATTGCTTCCAGAGCGTCCCAAGAGAGGACATGTTTCAGGTATGTCTCCTGGTCCTGGGAGGGTTAGTGGGGGGGAAAATCAGACACAGGGGAAAGGAAAGAGTTTTTCCTTTCGCCCTGTGCCTGTTGCAAGTGGTTCCTGCTCCACAATCGTGGGTGCGGCCCGAGATCGTGGACCAAAATTCATCCACTGTACCACCATGGATTTGTTTCTTTGCTGCTGGGTGAGTCAAGGGTCGTTCCCCTGTGGGCATGTTTGGCTGTGTTTCAGCACCCCTTGGGAGCTGCTTTGGCCATTTTTTCTAGGGGGCTATTTTTTGTATTCGTCCCCCTCCAGGGAATGCATGTTGTGTATGTTGGGGAGTGGCCCCTTGGGCAAGGGTCACTCCCCTTTACTGGAGAAATGTTGTGGCTGTTTTCTGCAGATCAGCCATTTTTTTAGGACCATATGCCCCCATGGGGTGTAGAAAGACACTAGACACTATGGATTTTATTTATTTATATGTTGAGAAGTGAATCCTTTTACAAGGGTCACTCCCCTTTTAGGGAATAACATTTTGGACATTTCTGCCCCCCTGAGATTATTTTTACGTGGCACATAATGATTTTGGGAGTGGCCCCTAGGGCAAGGGTTACTTTCTTTTTGGAGGTTAATATTTCAGTTGATTCTGCCCCATTGGGGTAGATCAGCCTCATATTTTAGGCCCATTTGTCCCCAAGTGGAGCGGAAGACACTATGCCACCAGGGATTTTATTGTAGATGGCACAAAATGTTTTGGGGAGCGGCCTCTTGGGCAAGGGTCACTCCCCTTTTGGGAGTTAATATATTTTGGCTGTTTCTGTACAAACTGTATGATTACTTGGAAAAACTAGACAATAGTAACAAGAAAAAGCAATGGTGTGAACATGAGTTAGCCACCCTTAAAGGCTATTCGCTACGGTGGCATCAGATTACCCCGGAGGGTTTTTTGGGAAATGTAAATAGAAATATGGGGTAAGCCTTTGAGATTTGTTTAGATGACACCTCTCAACCAAAGGAGATTATTAACACTTTTGTAACCATTATCAGGGCTGTGCAGGAGAACTTGCAAGTGATTACAAAAACTAAGAAAGCTAAAAAAGGCTGGTTTGACACACAATGTTCTAAGGTTAATGAGAAGCTTAAAGAGACATCACATAAAAAATCCTAGGTGTAGAGCTGAGATCCAGCATTGTAGATCCGTTTATCGACAGGCCCTGAAACAAAGGAAAACTTGATTATGGGAAGAGGCATGGTATGCGTTATGCGAAGCAAGTACTAAGAATGACAATAATTCATTCTGGAAGATTATAAACTGAGCACTGTTGAGAGAGGACACTGGCCCTAGGATCGTGGTTGCAATACCTGAGGATGAGTGGATAAAACATTTTTCCACCATATATGCCTCAACGACCCATTAACCTGACTCTATTCAGGCTTCTAATTTTCATGGCAAATTAGATTTGGGTCAATCCTCCAGCATTATGCCATTCAGCTTCGAGGAGGTGACCAGCGCAAAAACAGCTAGCAAAGGAGGTAAGGCATCTGGCCCGATGCCTTCCCTGTGGATTTGTATAAAGCTAATACAACTCTACGGGGGCCCATCTTAACTGTTGTTTTAAGGGCCTGTTGTGCCTCTAAATGTGGTCCTACCTGGGCAGAATCCATAATAGTAGCTATCTAGAAAAAAGGGGACCGGCATAACCCTGCTTGCTATAGGCAGATTTCATTGCTCGACTCCTTAGTTAAAGTAGTGAGAAGAATAATTTTAGATAGACTTCAAGAGTGGGCTGAATCGAGGAGCATTCTGACTGACATACAATATGGGTTTCATACTGGGGTAGGAACTATAGAACAGAGCCTTAACCTGAGTATGCTAGTAGGGAAATACACCAAGAATAAGGGCGGGGACCGGTTTTGGGATTCATAGACCTGTCCTCCAACTTTGTGTAAACCACTCTGAGTTATGGGCAATTATGTTCAATATGGGTGTGGACTCTATGATCATTTATTTTCTAAGGGATTTGTACTCAGGTAGGAAAGCTAGGGTTAGACATGGGACTGGGGTTGAATGCACACAGCTATTCAGTATAGAAAGAGGGGTGAGACAGGGCTGCGTCCTTGCTCCCTTTTTACTTTTGCTTTATATTAATAATGTTGACACTGCACTAACCCTGCAGCCTAAATATCTTGCTCAGATTTAACATTTTCCGGTGCCTGCCCTCCTTTATGCGGACGACGCTGTCTTGATGGCACGCACTTCAATTTCCATGCAGGTGGTGCTTAATGATTTTGTTAAATATATGCAGGACCTTCATTTGCATGTGAATCAAACTAAAACTTTTATAGTGAAATGCAGCAGGAAATTCGGTAACTGCCTGGATTCTAGTATAGAATTCACACAAACAATGTATGCCTGGGTGTCCTATTCAAAAAAGATGGCACATGGAATCACATCGAAGTGCCTGTTTGGCCTTACAGAAATTTGCCAAAAGATTAGGTACAAATCCCCGTAGAGAGATCCTTACAATCCATAAGGTGAAATGTGTTAGCAAAGCATTATATGGGGCCGGCATATGGGGGCATGCAAATTGTACGGCTCTGCAACTAGTGGAAAATTATTTTTTGCGGTACCTGCTTGCAATGCCGAAAAGTGCCTCAACTTTTGTGTGCCACGCAGAGCTGGGTGTATTGTTTCTTGCTGACTTAATTAAAATCCAGCCTATCCTGCTGTGGCACAAAGTTTGGTCATCTGAGTACACTGCCCTAAACCGGTTTGTTATAAAGAATTGACTAAAATCAACCTTATATACACGAATCCCGTGGTTGAGATGTGTAGAATGCTTTTGTCAGGACTTGGGGCACCCAGACTATTTTTATAAACCCAAATCTCTAGCTGAAATCAATAGGAAAGATCTCAAAGCTGACTGTATAAAACAGTTAGAGAACATAAGGATGTCTGCATAATTGTTAAAGCCAACTGTTGTAAAAAAAACAGCTTATTCTAACTACCTATGATATGTAGCTATCTCTGAGAACAGGACAGATTCAAAAGCACAGATTTATTTTAACTTGTTTGAGAATGGATGTTTTTCATCGTATGGTCACTTTTACAGAACTTAATGACTGGTCCCCAAACCTATCCAAATGTCCCTGTGACAGGCTCCTCAATACAGAGTACAATGCATGTTGTTCTTTTCTGTAAATTGTATAAAAAGTGGAGAACATACAATATACTAAGCTTTTTAAAACAACAATCATTTACCCAGTGTCGTCCAGCGTATCTTTTTTTAAAGTCACTACCGTCCATTGATACATGTCATGCTTTTTATGGAGTGTCTTATATGCCAGAAAAAACTTTTTTCTAGAGGGTATGAATAATCCAAATGGATAAGGAAGAGTAACCAGAAGATCTATGTTGGTAAAATGAATTGTTCTGGACTTTTGTATTTCTTTAGTAACATGAATTAGAATAAGAGTGTGGAAATAGGATGGTAGGCGGGATCCGGTTTTGAGGTTTTTACCCTCCTGTATTTTTCACTATTACTAATTATATGTATGGAATTTTAATGAGCGTAATCTAATATAAGGTATAGATGAATTTTAGATCGGTATAGATTGTAAAGTCTTTTAAAGGGGATTATTACGAAAAATGAAATAAGATGTGATAATGTTTGGTATTTTTATTAATGACTATTTATTTATGTGACAATGAAATGAGATTTGATGTGCATTTTGCTGTGCTTTTATGGTCACATATATTTTGACCGAATAAAGATTATGATTGATTGATTGATATTTTGGCTGTTTCCGTCTCCCTTGGGGCAGGTTGGCCATATATTTTTAGGTTTTTCTGTCCCCAAGAGGGGCAGAAGCCACTAGACACCAGGGAACCTGTGTGTGTGAAATGTAGTTTGGCTGATTGTCTGCGTGTTCCTCATTTGGCTGGCTGTGTGTGGACTGGCTCTTGGCTGGCGGTGTGTGTGGCTGGAATTTGGATGTGGGTGGGTAGACTTTATAGTGTTTGATAATGTTAACTTTTATTTTCATCATTTGCATTTGTTATCATAATCTTTAATTTATCCTTTTTATTGTAGTGCAAAGCATTTGTTTGCAATTTTGTCTCCTGCTTGCAGTTTATTCACTGGTTGATCTGCAGTTGGTGTAGTTGCGTCTGTTTGGTATGAACACGTTATTTGTTCTCTTTACTCCAAATCAGTATTACTGCCCTGCATGAAGGCTTTTTTTTTATAAATGGTGTACTAGAAGCAAATTTAGCTTGTATTTAATGTGTGAGAAATTCTCATTGTATTTCTGCACAATGTGTATTTTTTTTGTCTTGTGTGTAATATTCTTTTGTTTTTCCTTTCTAGTGGGATATCATTGATGCTTGTTGTGCCTGTGCTGAGTGAGTGCTGGTGAGTCTAGCTGTCTCTGGCAAGTGAGTGGTATTGTTTTTTCAAAAAATGGGTCTTTGTGTGGTTTGTATAGGTTTACTTTCCATTTCAGGCTATCAGTAGTTTATCTTTCTAGTTGATAAAGCCACACTTTGATAATTACTTATTTTACACAGTGTTGGGCTTTGTTTGCTCATTTGTGAAGGTACTTTTCTTGGTAAGGATTATGGCTGGTCGCAGGATTACCACTCTGCAGCTTGTTGATATGATTGTTAATATGCTTTTCACATCTTTATCTTACCAAAACCATTATAGAGAAATCAAAATTATCTATCACAAAATGATCTGGTTTTGCAAAGGGGGCACCTGCCTTTTTGGTCATGGGCTCGGTGGCCATCTTGGGAAACCTAGCAAACCTGAAAACTAGACACCCAGGGGAGTCCAGAGATGTGTGGCTTGTGTGGATCCCCAAATGTTTTCTTACCATGAATCCCCTGCAAACCTCACATTAACAAAAGATTCACATTTCTGTGTGGGATTACTGCCTTGGCACAAATTTCATACCAACCAGCATTCCCCTTGGTCTCCCGAGTAAAATAGTACCTCACTTGTGTGGGTGGGCCAAGTGCCTGTGCAGGGAGGGCCATAAATGTGTAGAGATTACAGGGATATCACAGCTCTTTGATACATAAAAAAGAATTGTATACATTTTTAGGCTGACTCTGCTTTGGGCACCCACACAAGTGAGGAATCATTTTACTCGAGAGACTGAGGGGAATACTTGGAGGTACCTAAAAATCTGCCCTAGTTAGAAGTTACAAGTTAAAATGTTGGCACACATTATCTGGGTTTTTTATCTCAATTTCGAAATTGTTTTATTTCAACTGTTACTTTCTATAAGAAAATCTTAACGGATCTACACAAATTACCCCTTGATAAATTCAGAATTGTGTCTACATTTCAGAAATGTATACCTTATCATTGTTGGGTTCACACCCATTTCTACCACTAACTGGAAGTAGATTGAAAGCACAAAAAAAGGAAAAATATTTTATGTCCCAGTAAAACGCAAAAACTGTGTAGAAAATATATGATTTCTGACAAAGGTCCTGCCTGTTGCTGAAAGCTGGGAAGATGGTGATTTTAGCACCGCAAACTCTTTGCTGATGCCATTTGCAGGCAAAAATCTGACACTTTCTTCTGCAGCACTTTTTTCCATTTTTGAAAAAAAATGTAGCTGTATTTTGGCTAATTTCTTGGCCCCCTTAAGGGGAATCTACAAACCATGGGTACCTAAAGAATTCTCAGGATCTTGGTAGAAAAGGGCACACATTTGGCATGGATACCTTATGTGGACAAAAGGTTATGGGGCCTAAGGGCAAACTACCCCGAATGGCCAAAAAAAGCTTTTCACAGGGGGGGCCTGGCAGTGAAGGGGTTAAATCATTTTCAATTAAATTACACATTTAATACCACAGTTGGCAGCTGAGTATTAATACATTTCTCCACCTGTTACAACAATATCTCCTACATATGCTCCTAATACGTTATTTACCTATTATTGAAATAATATGCATACATTATTTTAATGACATTAAATTATTTAAAAATTATATTATATTTTTAGTACTCAGGTGATATAATTGATGCCTGAGTATTAACACACTTCCCCACCTTTTTCCATGTATCCCTTGCATCCCACCTCTAAAACTTTATATACCTACAATTGACATTATTTGCACAAATTAAATCATTTAGAATTATGTTAGATTTAATGCTCAGGTATAATAGTTGTTACGTTAGTATCAATACATTTTCCCAATTTCTCTGCACTGGAGTGACGTCCCTGACCACGTCATGAAAGATGTAATATGTGAGGTCATACGCAGTGCATTGGGGGCGTGTAAGTTATAGTCAGCTCAGATAACCACAACTGCTGAATTTCACTGGTTTTATATGAGTGAAATCTGAACCTAACTATAATGTCCCTGTAACCTTTGCTTTTTCAGTGAATTTCTAAGGTTCTTTAAAAATGTTTAGTTCCTGACTGTAAACATGCCTCCTGGCACACTACTGGTTGGGGGGTGAACTCCCCTTGGCTGCTGAAGTTCTTTGGGGGATGACAACCTCTATTGTTGCACAATTAAGTCCCCCACAGAGGAATTGCTGATACCTCAACGGAGGCCCTGCCCCCTTTCTCAACCACTCTTCAAACTCGCCTCTTGGTGCACTTCTGGTTGGGGGATGAAGTACACTTGGCTACTGAAAGTCGTTGAGGGCCAAAACTCCTATTTTTGCCACAAGTAAGTCCCTCACAGTGAGATTGCTAAAACCTCGTCATTGTGGCCCACCCCCTTTCTCAGCCACTCTTCTAACGCGACCCTGGCACACCACTGGTCGGGGATGAACTCTCCTTGGTTGCTGAGTGTCATTGGAGCCAAGAACCCCTATTGTCGCCACAATTAAGTCCCCCACAGCAGGATTAATTAAATGTCATTGGAGGCCCGCCCCCTTCCTCAACCACTCTGCAAAGGGGCCTCCTGGCACACTACTATTTGGCTGACCAAGTCCCCTTGGCTGCTCAAAGTAGTTGGAGGCCAAGAACCCCCTTTGTTGCCACTAGTAAGTCCCCCACAGCGGGACTGTTGAGATGTCATCAGTGGCCCTGCCCCCTTTCTCAACCACTCTTCAAAGGGGCCGCCTGGCGCAGTACAAGTTGGAGGATGAAGTCTCATTGGCTGTTGAGGGTCGTTGGGTGCCAAGAACCTCTTTTGACACTACAAGTAAGTTCTGAAGGTTGAGCGCACTGGTAAACACGACTTCGCTGGCAGTTTTTGCCAAACTCCAAGCTCCAAGTGGAGAGTAAGTGGCAAAACTCTGCAAACTCTGCCCATGGGGCGGAGTTTACCGCCCACCCCTAGAGTCGGCATTGCTCCTTCATGGAGGGAGCAGCTAATTATGCATGCTCCCTCTGGATAAGAACAATATAAGCTTTGTTTCTTTGCCTGCATCAGTACACACACACACACACACACACACACACACACAAATATATATATATATAGCGGCTGCCGGCAAAGGGTAAGCGCGGTGGGGTGATGGGCCGGTGCATGGCGCGTCAGGGAAAAAGCCCAACAGACATCGGAATAGGTGTTAATATTTTATTTATTTATACCTATTCCGTCGTCTGTCAACTTCCCTCCTCCAACCTAGCCTCATCCTCGCCCCACCGTGTTTACGTGTGCCATCCGCCGCATGTATATCTATTGCTGAGATGCCAGTGGAGGCCCTGCCCCCTTTCTCAACCGCACTGCACAGGAACCTAATGGGACACTACTGTTTGGGAGTTGAAGTCCCCTTGGCAGCTGAGGGTAGTTGATGGCCAAGAACCCCTATTGTAGCCACAAGTAAGTCCCCTGCAGCGGGATTGCTGAGATGTCATCAGTGGCCCTCTCCCTTTCTCAATCTCTCTGCAAAGTATGTATATATATTTAAAGATATAGATGGATATACATATTTCAGCATCTGATTGGCATTATACAGTTGCTAACATATTTTGTGCTAAGCTTAAGCTCAACAGTGCTCATGGAAGGGGCCGAAAGCTACATTCAATTGTGTATACCACAGTGACTAAATTATAGTATAACCTCAAGATTGTTTTAAGCAGAGTTCCGATAAACAGAGAGAACTGAGGAGATCAAGGGGTGTTATACAGCAATGGTTTACACAGTATCAAAACAGCAATGAGGAGACAGAGTGCCCCTGAGATTCAAATTCAGAAACCACTGTTTGGGGCAAAGGTAGACACAGGGAAGTTTCCCTGAGAAAGAATCAAAGTACAGATTTTTTTGTGAGCTTGGGTAAAAGCAGGGAAAAGGACAAGAGGAGAATTAGTTGTGCCTTGGTATCTTTAAAAGGTGAAACACTCTTGGCATGAAAGAAGAAAAACCCAGTGCTTAAATTATTGACGAATTAGTGCCCGCCCCAAATTCATCTATGAAGCCTACTGTTGCTAATGATGAATGTCAGTGTTGCAGTATAACAAGGCTGTCTAGTTTTTATTTCACATCATGCATCTTTCATCCACCAATGTACTTCTGCTGCCTCTCTAATTCATCCTCATAGGCATTTTTTCAGACCTGCGTTGTAATTTACCACTGTCTCTTCCCTCTTTTTCTCCCATAGCTGCTTTCCTCTCTCTTGTTCTGGGTCAAAGTCTAATTCTGGCATTTTGCACAGCCAAGCACTTGTCATTTTACCCTGGGAGGACTGCAATCCCCAGAAGGCCAAGCGGCAGGAGCCTGCAACGTGAGCTGTATAAAGGCAGCCCAGGGCCCCCACAGTGCAGGACAAGCGCGGACATGCCCGGGCTGTGCTCAAGCGTAGCCCGGGCCAAGGCCAGGCCCGTCTGCGCCCGTCAGCAGCAAGAAGAGGCAGGGCTGGGTCCCACACCCCGCTCTTGGTTGGGTGTCTTCTGAAGAAAATCCCCTGATCATCCGTGATGGGCATGGAACTGTAAGGTTGTGACATTTACAGTCTTAAGTTTTCTGTGGCAAATTCTATTTATTTTCCTTCTTTTCACGTGTTTCTGGCTACAAGTAACTGTGTACATTGAACTATGGCGACACTCAATTATGAATTATATTACGGGGCAGTGGGGGCCATGGAGAAACAGATTCTAAGCGTGGAGGAAACATTAACTACATGTACTGAGGGTGACCCTGACCTGACAAACCTGTGTTCAATCTCTTCAACTGCCGCCCAACCTAGCAATCCTCAAGTAGTGAGACTAGACACACCGGATAAGGATGAGAATATTTTGAACTCGGCTTCTCCGGGCACTTCAATCCCTCACCCGCCCCCTAAATGCCCTAAAATTCCCATGAAACGTATTGCTGATCTTACCGTGGCCCCACGTGAAGGATCAGTAAAGGCTAAAATAAGGTATCTGTGCAGAGGCTGGCAGATATCCCCACGACCCCTAGAACTGGTTATACATTGCTGTCATCTGCACCTCTGGACTACACTTTAATGGCCGCATCTGTTCAAACAAGTTAAGACCACTTTTTGTACCATTACAGATAGACTTAAAGCCATAGAATGTGCAGTGCTAACTTGTTTAGAGCGACTGGGTTTGGCTCATTTTGAAGGATTGAATGAACACTCTAATAATAATGGTTTAATTTCAAGTCACTCTGCAACTTTCCCTTCACAACAATCTGTTCTAGGGAATTTCAAGTCACCCGATTGACCTGTGCCAAACTTAGGGAATGATAACGATGGCGGGTGGTGAATGGTGATCAGCCCACCATCGTAACCTGATTTACCCCCGCCATATTATAATGAAGGGGTTTTGCGGCGGATGCAAAGTGTGTCCGCCACTTTTTCGCCGGTCGGCAATTGTTTCGATTGCCGGCAGGGTGGATCTGGGCCACTGATATGGTGGCAGTGCCTAGCAGGTACCGCCATCCATATTAGGATGCTGGGCATTGGCAGGCCTTTCCATGGTGGTGATGCCACCATGGAAGGGCTGGCGGGGATTAGCTTTGGGGGCCCGTTGCGAGCCCCTGGGGGGTTGGGGGGTACCTATAGTACCACCCTACATTGATATGCACAAAGTGTCAGGCACAACATGGCATTTCAGCATTGTGGCGGGTGCTGCAGCCGGCAGCACCCGCCGCTATGTTAAAATGCCTGATGCGACCGCCATGGTGGCAGTCGCATCATAATTGGCATGGCGGGACCGCCGTATGGCAGGCGGGTGGTCCTGTTACCGCTAGGTTGGCCATCCTAATCACCCCCACAGTGTCTCAGCCGCAACAAGCAACAATCACAGAAGAGAATAAGCTTCCTGTTAAAAGGGTTTTATCTAAGGGTGGGCGTAGTTCGTGAAGTAGCACTTCGCGAAGCTACGCAAAGTGAAGTTCGCACTACGCGAGCTACGCGTAGCACTTCGCGAACTGCGTAGTAACATGTTCCCACTGTGCAAGATGTTGTTTTCAATGATTGCACAGTGCGGACAAGCAACCGGCACTGTGCAATCATTGAAAATGGCATCTTGCACAGTGCGAGCTGTAGTTTTCTGCTGCTCGAGTAGATTTTTACTCGAGCGGCAGCTTTCTCAACGCGAACTGGTAGTTTCTCATCGCGAGCGGTCGCGAGCATACGCGACCCCTCGCAATGAGAAACCTGACCTCCTCGCATTGGGAATCTCGCCGGGAGGTTCATTTTCCATGCTCGCGATCGCGAACAAGGAAAAAGTCTCGCCGGGATGTCATTTTGCTTGCTCGCGGTCGCCAACTTGACGTTGAGGACCGCGAGCAAGCAAAAAATGACCGCAGCACTACGCAACACTACGCTACGCTTGTTCGCACTGTGCTACGTGCAGTTCGCGTAGTGCGAAGTAGCGCGAACTTCGCAAACTACGCGAGCGTAGCGTAGTGCTTCGCCCAGGCCTAGTTTTATCTACCACTCTGCCTAACAATTGCTTTGCAGGAACTGTTCCCATCCTCTTTCGGCCTACTTCTGATAGATTTGACCCCCCCCTGCTGCGACCCGCTATGTGGTCATTTTGGCCAATGTTCCAACCCTATGTGCACCTACTCAAGAAGCATGGTACTCATTAAGAAACAAATCACTTAATTGGCTAAACACTAGAGTTGGCCTGGGGAGAGAGCTATTTGAGGACTTCAAGATGGGTAGACGAGTCGGGTGGGTTAGCAGAGGTTCCAAAATACTCCAGGGTGACTGTGTAGTGCTCTCTTTTAAATCTCCAGCACTAGTCAATGATATACTTAGAAAAACTAACTCAGTGTTCTTAAATCTAATTTCTGTATTACCGCTGGGTTTCTTCTTTCAACCTCCCTCACAACCTTCTAGACAATCCAATGTAATGACACAACGATTATCTCACTCTCAATCATTACTCCAACCACTAACATCAAATCCAAATCATGCCTGTCTTCTCACGTATCCTATTTCAATGTCTAATATGTTTGATTGTCTTTCCAGTCTCACTGGGGTAGATTGACTGAGGGCAGATATGCAGAATAGAGTTATTTTCTGTAAACAAGCTCCAACAACCCTGACTGTTGTTAACTGCCCACATATAGATGAGGAACTATCCAATTTACAACAAACTACGAAGCAGTCTCCTTTGAGAGGTGAGGTAATTGGGGCTGACGAGCCCATGGACCAGCACCTGCGCGCCATGAGAGGTACTTTACCTGAGAATACTTTTTCGGCAGTCTACGCGGCAACCCCACACACATACCTACTCCCTGCTGACGAGAGGCAACTACCTTGAAACACGTGTCCAGGGATGGCTAACGCGACACTTACTTTCACTTACAATTTTGGCACAGGCGTATTCGCCGATGCTACTGCATGGACCACAATGCCTTGGGGTGACACGCTGGTAGGACGAGCAGGGTGCGGCCAATTGGACTTTTAATTACGGATGCTATAACACTAATTGTAAGTTGTAGTTGCCTACTGATAGATGAGGATCTATCATATTCACAACAACCTGTGGAGCAGTCTCCATTGAGAAGTGAGGTAAATATGGTTTCTACAACACCTACTGTTAGTGATATCACAGTTTTATGCTGGAATGTAGCGGGGATCAGTAGTAAGTACAAACTACCAGAGAGGTTATATTTTACGACAGGCTTCATTATCATTTGCCTGCAAGAAACATGAGCCATTGAACCAATTAATCTCAACTGCTTTAAGACATTTCATTCTTCAGCTATTCCATTGGGACACGGTAGGCCCAGGGGTGGTCTCTGCATTTATGTTTCTAATAACCTAGTCTTCACCAATGTAGCTGTAAAGTTCTCTAACTCGTTCTATCAAATTGTCCAGGTCAACCCCTTGCTGCCTTCTCACTGGTATTAGTACATTTTTATAATAATGCTCATGACCTAGAAATACTGGCTAGCTTAAGCCAAATCGATGTTGACTTGGAATCATTAATTAACAAGGGGACAAGAGATAAAATCCTGATATAGGGGGGAGATTTTAATATTCAACCCTGCCAAATGTCAGCTAACAAAATCTGTGATATGACCTCCCCTACAGGTGAAGATTTCACTCATTTTTCTCCTACAGATTATGGAGAGAAACTTAACAAGTTACTTTTTAAATGTGACTTAGGTTTTAGCAATGAACTCAGAGACTGGCCGGTTGAAGTACTCTGCACATTTGATGGCAGCATGGGAAAAAGCATTATCGATTTTTTGCTTTTTCCTAAACATTACTGTGCCTTAGTTAATAATATTTCTTTACATGACTTTGCAATGAGCGACCACTTTGCCCAGAACCTAGTGCTGGATACTAAATTTGTAAAAAATCAATGGGTTTGTCACCATACTTTATCTGTGGAGAAGATATAGCTCTCTCGTTTGAATGGTTTTACCCTGCGTTGGTCTATGGTTGATCCGTCTAGATACTTAGAACATCTAATCCACAAACAGAGAAGGGCCTTTGATGCATGCCTGGATGAGTCAGCAGAAGCCACCCCGATTATAGAGGCCTTTAACCAAATTACTAAGGGAATTAAAGTAGGGCTAATTTCCAACCAGATGAGAGGGTCTGCAAAAACCCATGGCTGGTTTCATCATGCCTGCACTCAGCCTCACACAAATCTTGAAAAGAGCCCTAAATGACATACCTAGGAAAATCATGTAAGTACGGAATTGTAGGTGGGTCTACAGACTGGCTTTAAATAGCCTCAAAAAAGGCCTGAAAGAGGGTGCCTGGGAAAAATCATATGAGGCAAGTTGTAATAAGGACACCAAAGCATTTTGGTGTGTCATAAACTGCCCTTTCTTTAGTAATGCGGATAAGCCCAGAATTGAGGTTGCAGTGACTGAAGAAGATTGGGAAGCTCATTTCACTAAATTATATACTGATACAACCGAACGGGGCAGTAACAGCCCTATATCTGTGCCTGATTCCTCTAGGTCTATATCTCCCCTAAGTAATTTGACCTTAACTTTACACTGGACGAGGTCATCCGGGCTCTGGGATCGAGTAAGGGAGGTAAAGCACCGGGCCCAGATGGGATTCCGATTGACCTTTTTAAAGCTAACACTGACCTATGGGGTCCCCTTTTGACTCTTGTCCTTAGATCCTGCCAGAGTGTTGGATTCCCAAATTCCTGGTCTGAATCTCATATTGTGCCAATATTAAACAAAGGTGACTGTAATTGCTGCACGCACTATAGACCCATCTCTTTGCTATACTCCTTAGTTAAAGTGATGGGTTGCATACTTTTATGTTGATTACAGAAGTGGGTGGGCTGTGATAACATTATTTCGGACCTACAATATGGTTTTCAACAGGGAATTGGGACCATGAAGCAAGCCACTAATTTGAACTTATTGATGGACAAATATATACACATAAAACGTGGTAACTTGTTTATAGTTTTTGTTCATTTGTCCTTCGCTTTTGGTTGTGTTGTCTGCGATAAACTCTGGTCTGTTATGACTTCAATGGGTATAGATATCACTATTGTTAACTTTTTTAGATATCTATACTCAACTAGATCTGCAAAGATTTGTTTTGGTTTGAGAGCTTGGGTAGCACTCTTGCGAATATATGTACGGATTTGCCCCAAAGTGGGTACTGACCTATACCGGTTCTGCTTTATGCGGACGATGCAGTGTTTATGGCCTGCACCCCATTGGCTTTGCAGCGTATCCTCGGCAAATTTGTACAATTCATGGAGAATCTGGGGCTATTAATCAATATAAGTAAAACCTTTGTCAGGAAAGCAGGCCGGAGAACATCTAAGTGGGGCAACATTTTAATAGGAAAGGGATTTTACCACAAACGCTCCTTTTTTGTATTTGGAGATTTTATTTGAGGGTGAAGGGAATTGGAGAAGCGCATTAACTCCATAAGGTTGCAATTTGTTAGATCAATCACGGCCCTGTGGAATTTTTCCAGGAAATTGGGCTACAAACAGCCAAAAGAAATGTTAACCATCTATAACGCTAAATGTCGACCAATCTCGATGTATGGGTCTAGGCTGTGGGGGTATGTAAATGTTAAATCATTACAGCTGTTAGAAAATGCTTTTTTTAAAAACATTCTTGCGCTCCCTAATAGGTGTTCTAATTTTCTCACTCAGAACTGGGTGCAACATACTTAGCAGATCTAATAAAGATTCAGTCAGTTCTTCTCTGGCACAAGCACTGGACTACGGACTACATGGAATTTATTAGTGCCATTGTAAAAGACTTCTGTGGCTCGGAGCTTGCCCAAAAAATTCCATGGTTAAAGTTTATCAAGAAATGTATGTTTGATATTAGCCATCCTGAATATTATGACAAACCAGAAACCCTGAATAACATCACGAGGAATTCACTAAAGATAGAGGGGCAGATTTACAAGCCCCTTGCGCCACCTTTGCATCATTATTCCCATGTTAAAAATGACGCAAAAGTGGCGCAAGGGGCTTGTAAATCTGCCCCAGAGTGTTTACCCTTACTAGAAGATCTGAGACTGTCTGTGGAATTGGTAAAACCAACTGCACAACACAACCAAATGGTCTTGACCAGTTTTTCGATATAACCTTATTTAATCAATGTTCCTAATGTTCAGCATAGGTTTGACTTGACGCATTTCAGGCTTGATATCTTTCATCATTTGATGAGCTTCCCAAATATTAATAGCTGGTCACGTGAAATAATGTACTGTTCGTGTGATAAGATGTCTAAACAATCAACTATGCATATACTATTTTTTTGTAAATTCTATACAGATCTGAGGAATTCTTTTATTAGGCCTTTAATGAAATCCTTAAATTTTAAACAATGTAGACCGGCGTATCTGTATCTGCAATTACCTCCAAACTTGTACACATGCATGGTATTAGCAAGATTTTTGAGGGCTGTTATTTTTAGAAGAAAGTCTTTACCTGCTGCATGCTAACTGTGCCTTTATTTTAACAGTTTCTGTTTTTAAACTTTTTTATAATAATTTTTAATGTATTGCTATGCTTGCTTTTATGATTCACTTTCTGAATCGAATAAAGATGATTTGATTTTGACAAAAAATGAGTCCTGGTACCCAAAAAAGAGGGATGGTGGATCCCACCTAGCCACATGTACAACCTGCAGCTCGGATTCTCTTATGTGCTCAGCTATCCCAAGCCCTGGCAAAGGGGAGCCCATAAGCGAATCTGACCTGTCTAAAGACAAGACGTTGTCCATGTGCTTAAATGTCATAGTCTGAATATGTGTACTTAATGAAGCTGACACACACATCATTTCATTTTTGTCTGAGCAATGTGTGAGAGATTAACACATTCATGCCTAGGGCACAGAAAGTACAGTAAAAGGTCGGAAGGGCAGAAAACAATAGCAGGCAAGTGCTTGTTGATATAAGTTTTCAACAACGTTGTGGGAAATGGAAAAAAATAAGCTAATCATTGCATTGAAGTTCAAGAGGCTATTATGTATGCTAGGACACTACCTGGCAAGAAAAGGAACAGAAGATTAAAGCTGCACAGCAGGGGAGTTGTGAAAAGTAAGGAAGAGAAAGGGCAGACATTCAAGGCTTTGTTATGGATATCTAAGCCCACAAGAATCACTGGTTACATTGCCTCCTAATTTAGAAGGGAAGGAGATAAAAGGGTACAAGGTAAACAAAGCAAAGTGCCTGAAGAGAAAGCGAAAACAGCAGAGGAAGAGTGATCAATCTGTGATGCAAGTCCCAAGAATTGTTATTGCCAAAGGAACTGGAAGACTGCATCGGAAGAAAGCTGCATGGTTATGGAGCAATGACAATATTTTTCTATTTTTTGTCTTTCAGTTTCACTTCTCAATGATTTCAAGAAAATACCTTGGTATTATGACAAGTGAGGTGGTGTCGGGTCTAGGTAGACTTTAGGGAACAGCGGAGACCTAATCAGAAACCTATGATGGGATACATAATTATTTAGATTGCTTGGTAGTGGTAGAGGAATGCATTGCAATCTACAGGATATAGCATAAGTGGGACTGCCAAAAATACATAAGAATATTGCCCACTCCCTATTCTAGAGGTTTGGAGCTTACAAGAGGGCTGTATAGAGAATTGTCAATGGAATAATTTCATGTAGAAAACCCTTTTGGTCATCCGTTGATGATGCAAAGGATTTAGCTAAGGACACATCTTGTGTGTTATGGCAAAATATTATATCACGGCGATTTCTGCGGTTCACAAATGAATGGAGGTATCTGCAAGGAGATTATTGGCATGAGCAGTTGCTGTTACCACCAATTATCAGCAAATATATGGGTTGGCCTGATACAGTTTCAGTGTGAACAGGCAATGCAAATTAAATATATTTTAAAATGGCGAGTAGTCATTTTTGAATACATATTAGCTGTCCTTTTGTGACATGTCCAATAAGGCAAATATTTCAATGGTTGATGACTCTCATTGCATAATCTATGGGTAGATCAAACCTAATTATACATTAGAACCAACTATGAGCCCACATACAGGGTATATGTTAGTTATGTGTGGGCAACAAAAACTAAATAACTGATTGCCATGTCATATAAAAGGTAAAGATGTGTATCGAAATGTGTTTGTCTAACATTATCACTGTGAAAACCTACATAATTTAGTGAAGTAGCAGGTATTTTGCATACTCAAGGAGCTTTTAAAGGAAATGTGTCTTTTTTCAATTAGTTTACCTAGACCTCAAGCAATAATTTGGTGTGAAAATCTTGCCTGTATCATTTTCATATACCCCCAGTAATATAGTGTTAATAATTGAATACTTAACCCTGAATGTATCAACTATTGTAATCAAATATGAAACCTCCTGTGTTACGAAATATGCTTGTTAATTTCCATGGCTCTGGTAAGGCCAGGAAGCCCTAAGGTTTCAGGCTGTACCTTCACACATTTTCAAGTAGCACAATCTCGCTTTCAAAATCTGGCAAGTAGAAGAGGTATTTAGGGAGACTAAAGAGCTTAGTAGTGTATGCATAAAAGCTATCTTCTCCTTAAATACGTGCAGCACCTCCTTGGGAGAAGATCCTGCCACCGAATTATTAGATACATTTTTGCTGAAAGTAACAAGTTTCTGTTACTTCATTAACCTACCTGGGGGCATATCAACTAGGGCTTTATCTCTGCTTTTTTGGCTTTAAAAGCCAAAAAAGCAGAGATAAAACTAGCGCCCTATCAACAACAGGGTGCTAACATGCAAATTTGCATGTTAGCACACTTTTACTCTACGCTTCCCCTTGCATCTCTAATGAGATGCAAAGGGGGCGTTCCAGAGTAAAATAATAGGAGAAATGTCGCTAAGCGACATTTCTCCTATTATCAAGAATATCGCTAACCCTGTTAGAGACAAAAAAAGCAGCGCTAACCGTGGTTAACGCTGCTTTTTTACGTCTGGTATTTTTCTGACTTAGCCATGATATCCTATGGAAGGAGGATATCATGGCTAAGTTTGTCTGTCCCTATCAACAAGGTAACGTGAGATTATCGCTGGGTTTCCAGCGATAATCTCACGTTAGCCACTTAGCGTGAGGATTTTTATCGCTATTGAGATAAGCGTTGCTAATAGCACGCTATCTCAGTGATAAAAATCCACGCTAGCCGGCGATAATTATCCTCACGCTAAGAGCGCTGAGCGATAATTATCGCCGGTTGTTGTTGATATGCCCCTTTGACTTGTATTGAGAAGAACCACATATATACTGATCTCATTTCGAATTAATGTTAGCTTTAACATTTTCTAGTAAGAGCCGTGGTCAGTTGAAATGACAATTGTCTATGAACATTTGCTATTCTGTGTGCTGTTTTGCATCAGACGCGAATTGGACTTTAGGCTTCCTGGTGTGTTTTGTTATTATTAAAAGATTGTGCAGGTTACGGTGAGAATCTGCTCAACAAAAAGAAAGCAAGGGAGCCATAGACCAAGCTCCACATGACAACCCCAGATGGCAGAGGTAAAGGAGAAATTGTTCTGGAGGAACTGAAGTGGAACATGGACCAGCACTGGACATCATGAATTAAGAAAAACCTGAGTGTGGCTAGAACAAAACATTTTTCCATAATGCCGAACAGTGTTTACCATTTATCTGCTGCTTGCTAGCATGGCTTATATTGTTAATGGCTGATTTATAGTGCACACTATTGTCGTCTGGGTAGGAAGCAATGGGAGAATTAAAAGGAAAATGATTGGGTAGATAAGTCTGTGAGGAGTCCAAAGCGAAAATGAGCATGAGTTTAATCCCAAAGTATAGAGCAAGTGAGCTCTAGCACTAGCAGCACTAGCAGGAAGATAGGCAGGAGTACCAGAACCTAGGTACAGATCCTTGAAGGATGAACATGTGACAGAAAGAGCCCCTCTATTCTAGCTGCATTACCTCTTCAGAAGCCCCTCTGGGTGTTAAATGAAGGTTCATCAATTCTAAGGAGACTTTTAGGTATGAGTGCCTAACACCCTCCCTACCTCCTGCTACAAGTTCAGTTAGAAGAAATAATACTGAAGGATCCCTCTTCAATTTTCTGGTTCCTTTCTAGCTATTCCATGGGAAAAACTGTGGACACAAAGCCTGTAGACCCTTTCTCCCTTACCTGAGTGTGAGAAGACTATAAAAATTGTGATGGAGACCGCACAATCTAAAAGTAGCAAGTCCACACAGAATGGGAATCACACCTATGCTTTTCACCGAGAATATAGTAAAAGCATGCACAAATATTGACAAGAGTATGTGGGACTCACTAATGTGGATGGGAAAAAGTCCTTTCTGGAAACTGTACCTGCAATGTAGAGGTATCAGGTAATTTAAGGAAGAAGCTGAAAGACGCTAAGGGGCCTATTTATGAAATAGCCACACAGTGAAGGGCAGTAAGTCAATTTGCCGTGCTGCGTGACAGGGGAAGGGCAGGAATGTGCCATATTTAAGGCATTACGTGCATTCCTACCTTTTGGTAGCCTAGCACCAATGCATGCACCCTTGCATCATGGTGCAAGGGTGCCTGTGTAGCATGAAGGAATGTTTTTGTGCAGGAAGGTGAACCTTCCTGGAGAAAACCAATCCTGAGAGGCATATTCCTCCTTCTATTTCTGCTGCATTGTGCAGCAGACATAGAAAGAGGAAGTAATATGGACAAATAAGGACATTTCTCCTCGTTACGCCTCTCCTGGGAAGGCGTATAATTTTGACGCATTCCCAGGTTTACCAGTTCTGGTAAATCTGGGAATGCGTCAAAAACCATGCGTGTTGATCGAGAACAACCACACAACACCCATGGAATGCCTTCACAGAGCATAGTATTGCAATGCAGTGATTTGAGCTGCGTTGCCTTACTCTAGATTTATGGAGCCACTCACGGCCAAACAAAGTGGCCTTGCGTGGCTTCATAAATCTGATGTAAGGTTTGCTTTTGCTCTTGCACCATGTTGCCTGCTGCAAGTGCAACACAAACCACCTCATACATAGGCCCCTTGGAAAATAATAGATGGTGCACAGTGGCTGCTCTTTATACATGGCATCAGGATGCCAAAAAACATGAATTGCACGTCCGGAGTATGGCCTACAGTGAGTAGAAACTGGAATATCAAATGAGTCACCTTAGACATGGAGTTGGAGCTTTTTCTCTAACTGCTTTGCATCCTCCCTATCTATTTACACAAATCACTGAACCACAAGAGAAAGACAAGAACAGTGAAAGCACAAAAGAGGAGAATTTTTTGGATATGTTTCCCATGCTAGCTGATTGGGCTGATGACACATCTGATGATGCATCTGGAAACTAAAGGGGGCCTGCAGAACCACTGGTAGCTGGAGCATAAGGAGGTAATGTGCAAGTGAGTGCTGCTATAGGATTGGCTGGCAGCAAAATGAACAAATCAGAGGTTGATTTCTATACTGTGGATTGGTCTAGAACATGCACATGTTCTGCCGCTAGGAGTAGGGATGGATGAGAGCAAATACCTATGGCCACTCTTGTAAGCTTAAGACAAACCACAGAATGGTTGTCTAGATGGTTCCAACTTCTCCCCATCCAAGTGACACTGAAGATGAGAGTTCATCCTCTTGCACCCTTCCCCTTTGAAGGAATACCTAGTGGCTTGGGGCAGAGTTGTGGTCAATGTTCCTTGGAGCCCCTCTGATCTAACGCAAATGAAGAAACAGTTCCCCAATATTCAGGAAAATCAACCCAGTTTCAAGAAGAACTACAGAGTGTGTATGACATGTGTAGAGCCAAATAGGACTGTGTGAATCAGTTATTGCGATTGAGATTACCCAGTGGCAGTGCTTAATTTGTTCTGGTGGTTTCCGCTGCTCATCACCTGCACTTAATTGTCAGCACCTGCTCTAATGGCAGTGTACCACATTGTTGCGCTGTCTTTTTGATTTTGAGACGAGCACAACAACTATGGAGCAGATTTACAAGAAAGTGCCACATTATGGCACTTTCAGAGTACAGGAATTCAACATATTTACAATGATGTCGCATTCCTGTGCTCTCCCCAGCGCTGGCGCACAAACAGCTGCCATGCGCCGGTGCAGCCACCCTTGCACCATGGTGCATGGATGCCTGCGTCATGGGAAGACTGTTTTTGTGCAGGAAGGGGCACCTTCCTGCACGAAAACAATCACTGCAGGCAGTTTCCTCTTTCAATGTGTGCTGGAGAATGGTTCGATACCCAAAATATACCCATACACAAATATCGAGTCATAAATATCGATGTCAAAAATATCGACATCCTATATTTATAATGGTAAGTATAAAAATATCGAAAAAAAATATCGATTTTTTTCACATATGTAAAAAATACTGTTAAATATATTAAATAATAAAATTACCTTTAAAAACAAATATTTGGATTTAATTTACATTGTAACAAATGTAAGAAATATATTTAATGTAAAAAAAATCAAACATACATATATAAAATGTAATATATGTATATTTGCTTTAAAACAATCAATAAACTATTTCTTTTAATTTATTTTTAAATTTTATAAATATATACAAATTTACAAATCAATATATATATATATTTATATATATACCTATATATATTACCTACTGGCGGTCGCCAGTAGGTAGTTATAGTTAGGACCACGTTTCCATAGGAAATCCGCAACATTCTATTTTGAATAACTTTGGTGCCGGTCGACGAATCCTCGCGAATTTTTCAAAATAGGTGGGGCGCTACGCTCCGCTCCTACCCTGAAAGTCTCAGGGGGATTCGTCAAGTGGGGGCTGAGATAAAAGGGGGGTCCCACAACGCGTTTTTCCCATGCATTTTTCTATAGGACCTTTAGACAGGGCTACAGCCCGAACGGCTGAACAGAATTACTAGAAATTTGGCAGAGAGGTAGTCCTCAGGTCAAGGAAGTGCCTTTTGTAGGTTTGGTGTAAATCTATTCAGTAGATTCTGAGAAAATAGCCTTTAAATCAATATATATATCTGAGCCAGCTTACGGTGCGCTTACGGTACGCTTACCGTACGCGTACGGTGGCGTGCGCGAGCGCGATTCTGATTGGCTCTTAGATCTTAGTAAACATTCGAATCGGCCGAAACCAGGAAGCGGCGGCCGCCATTTTCTCTCTCGCACTGAGAGTGATGTTTAAAATATAAAGCACAAAAACATGTAAAGGGGCTGTTTAGACAGCTCCCACACACATAGCAATGTTGAGGGAGTCCCCAAAGTTCCCCCAAGGGCAAAAACGGAATTTTTATTTTTTCGCTAATTTCGCCGATTACGCTTACCGTACGCGTACGGTACAAAATTATTAAAAAAAAAAAATTATCCACACTCTCCCCACCCCGTGTGCAATTTGCTGGCCGAAGGCCACCAATTGTGCCTGGCTTATTCAAGATGAGTTAAACAAAAATATAAAAAAAAATAATAATAAAAAAAAAAATTATCCACACTCTCTCCACCCCGTGTGCAAATGGTGCCCGAAGGACACCATTTGTGCATGGGTTATAACATATACGAAAAATTAAAATATTACCTTTCAAAACGAAGTGCATCATATGTCCTCCATGTGCGCACGGTGCGCAAAGCGCATCGTGCGTACATGGCCCATCTAGCGTAACGTGGGCACGCGGTGCGCGTAGCGCACCGCGTGCCCACCGTGCGTGCACGGCACTAACTGCGTAAAGTGGGCGCGCAGTGCGCGAAGCGCACCGCGTGCTCACTGTGCGCGCACGGTGCGCGAAGCGCACCGTGCACGCACGGAACGAACTGCGTTAAGTGGGCGCGCACGCCACGAATGGCGTAAAGTAACTTAGCATTTAAAAAACCGTACAAATTCACTGAAAAAACCATAGGTTTCACACACGTTATAGTTAGGAATTAGCATTTAAAAAACCTTGCAAATTCACTGAAAAAACCATAGGTTTCACACATGTTATAGTTAGCGGAAATTTTACTGATAAAAAACCAATGAAATTCCCCCGTTATAGTTAGTGCAGGCAACTATAACTCACGCGACCGCAATCTTCTGCTGATGACATGTGTGTCTTTATGAAAAAAAAATATTTGTAATATATGTATAGCTAAAAATGTATGGAAGAAGACATGGGCAAATAAGTGTCTAAATACAGTATTAGCATCAGCAGAGGATTGCGGTCGCGTGAGTTATAGTTGCCTGCACTAACTATAACGGGGGAATTTCATTGGTTTTTTATCAGTAAAATTTCCGCTAACTATAACATGTGTGAAACCTATGGTTTTTTCAGTGAATATATATATATATACCTATAACATAAAATCCAATAAAACAAACATTATATTATAAATTAAACATTAATATATTTAATAATCCTTAAACTTAAATTTAGCACTCTATTGAGTGCAACAGTAGGGAAAGAGTTGCATAGCGGAGGGGTAAAAATAACTTATCCCACTCCAGTGAGTGCAACCGTAGGGAAAATGTTGGATAGTGAAGGGGTAAAAATTACTATTCCCACTCCAGTGATTGCAACAGTTGGGAAAGTGTTGTATAGGGGTAAAAATTATTATTCCCACTCCAGTGAGTGCAACAGTATGGAAAGTGGTGGATAGCCGAGGGGTAAAAATTACTATTCCCACTCCAGTGAGTGCAACAGTAGAGAAAGTGTTGGATAGGGAGGGGTAAAATTACTATTCCCACTCCAGTGAATGCAACAGTAGAGCAAGTGCTGGATAGCGGAGGGGTTAAACGTACTATTCCCACTCCAGTGAGTGCAACAGTAGGGAAAATGTTGGATAGCGGAAGGGAAAAAATTACTATTCCCACTCCAGTGAGTGCAACAGTAGGGAAAATGTTGGATAGCGGAGGGGTAAAAATTTCTATTCCCACTCCAGTGAGTGCAACAGTAGGGAAAGTGTTGGATAGCGGAGAGGTAAAATTTACTATTCCCACTCCAGTGAGTGCAACAGTAGGGAAAGTGTTGGATAGCAGATGGGTAAAAATTACTATGCCCACTTCACTCTGTGCAACATTAGGGAAAGTGTTGGCTAGCAGAGAAGAAAAAATTACTATTCCCACACCAGTGAGTGCAACAGTAGGGAAGGTGTTGGATAGCGGAGGGCTAAAAATTACTATTCCCATTGTCGTCAGTTTAAAATTAAGAACAAACTAAATATCAACTATAACACAAAAGATTTAAAATAACAAAAAAATACATATTAAATAATAAAAATTTGCAAACAATCAAAACAAATTATAATGTTAAAAAGATCTAAATACCTAGAAAGATTTTTTCCAAAAAATAAAAAAAATACAAAAATAACTATTTTTAATAGAAATTATTAATAATCGAAAACTTTAATTATTACATAACTGTAATCTTTTTTATTTCCTACTCTATAACACCACACAATTCACAACACATATCTGAATAAATTTTTTTTTACCTCCATAATTAACAGAATTAATTATCCTAGGGGTCATTGCGCCTCGCTACACCACCCCTAGGGTGGCTTAGCATACTGATGCATTTCCAGGTTTACAATTCCTTGTGAATCTGGAAATAGGTCTGGTTCCATGGGTTTTGCTTGGGAACACCCACAGCAACACCCATGGAACGCCCCTTTCACGCAAAGAGCTGTGTGTAAAGGGGCCGTATTTACAAGGACAGGAAAAACCACGCAGGGTGGCTTTTCCTGTCCTTGTAAATACGGGGCAGAGAAATGCGCTGCCAGTGCGTCACAAAAAGTGACTTACTGGCAGTGTGAGGGGCTTGTAAATCTGCCCCTATGTGTATTAAGTCAATAGCATTGAAAATGAATAACAATAACTTCTAATGTCATTATTATAGCTATGTGTGGCCTGAAATAGGCTGAACTGTGACACTTGTATGAGTGTGATAGTTAGGTGTTATGCTAGTACTACCATTTGCAGTGCTGGCAGGGTATGGGTGGTACAGGCTGCAGTGGCCTTCCAAGAATGGCCCTGACACATATTTTTTTCTGCCAAGTTGAATGAGGAAGAGACTGGTGGAGAAAGCGCCATAGTCAAGAGTGACCACTGGGAATGATGGGAGGTTGCACACTGTGAAGGATGCACTGTGGAAAGGAATTCTAGAGCCAATCCCTTAAAAAACCAGAGCAGATTAAAATTAAAAATTGTAAGCAGAATAAGAATGAGGTGGCAGTAGATTATTTTGACAGACTTAACTATGTGTTTTAAAAGTTGTTAGAAATGGTGTTTCTGGTTGGCTAGGGTGTATGCCTAAGTCAGGCAGAATCCACCACTCTAGTCAGGGTAAGGGAGTTACACACTTAAGATAACCGCTGCTTACCCCCTTGGTTGCTTGGCAGAGCAGTCAGGCTTATCCCAGAGGCAATGTGTAAAGCATTTGCGCAACACACACTCACCAGTGACAAACTAGGCACACCATAAAAAGAGACTGCACACAAGGTTATATAAAAAATATCCTTTGTATTCGTACATAGAAATGCATTAGACCACAGCTACATAAACCGCTGTGCCATGGGGGTGATTGTCATGACATTATGCAGGTCATAAGTCACTTTGCAGGATGTAAAACACATTAGACCACATCACATAAATCCCTGCGCCACTAGGCGCTTGTCACAAAGATGCATATGTTATGTTATGTTAGATGGTTTTGTATAGCGCACAGCTGCCTCAGTGAAGAGGCGTCCCGGCGCTTGCGGCAGTGTCAGTAGGAAGCTAGGGCTAGACCGTAGGGAAAAGATAGGTTTTAATAGTGGTAGCGTTTAATCGTATCCTAGTACGTCTTTTTGGCGCGAAGGTCATATGCCCTTCTCCAGACCCGTTCTAACTTCTTACAAATGCTGCACAGGGCTGCCAAAGAGTCATTATACCAGGTGTTGGAGTTTGAGCAGCGACCCTTAGACCATTTGGCAGGGATCAAAATGTCCAAGGCCTGTAATATCCAGTCACAGAATAATTTATACGCTTGCTCAGGATCTGCATCCAAGGTGGGGGAGGAGGAAGCCAGAGTGGAGAGCAAATCCTCTAATTTAAGTTTGTGCCAGCAACATCTAAGAGTGGCTTTGGGGTAGGGTCTAGGAATAGGCTCAGAGAGCGGAAAGAAGATTGTAACTAAAACGTGATCAGACCAACACACTGGGCTAGGTGTCTTGACCAGGAGAGAAGGGATGTTAGAGAAGACCGGGTCAAGTAAATGTCCTGCAGAGTGGGTGGGGCCCACTACCAACCGGCTCAACTGACAGGCATCCAAGTCAGCAAGCAAGCTGCTGACTTTGGGGTCATTAGCGGAGTCAAAGTGCAGATTAAGATCACCCACAAGGTTGAAATTCGTAGATGTCAGTGCCAATGAACTCACGGCCTCAATGATGGCTGACTTGAACTCCAAGGTAGGTCCGGGTGGGGGGGGGGGGGCGATAAACCAGTAGAGCAGAGAAGGAGGAGTGGGCATTGCAAGAGATCGCAAAACGAGCGCATTCGCACCCTGCTATATTCTCCTTGACAAGTGAGCAGCGGTAACAGGTTTTAAAAATAACAGCTATGCCCCCGCCTCTAGTTTCTCTATTAAGTGTCAGGATACTGAACCCTGGAGGAAGGGCGAGGCCAGGTTCAGCCACCGTGGAATCAGTCAACCAGGATTCAGTTATGAAAAACACATCCGGTGATTCATCCTCAATGAGGTCATGGATCTCCATATAGTGTTCAACCAAGGACCGGACATTGAGATGGAGGATTTTCAAAGTGGGTCTGGAGGGAGTCGGGGGCAATACGGGGCAGGATATATAGCCACACTTGGAACAGCAGAAAGGTTCTGTCATCGTGTCCCCCTGATACTGTCCACAAGGGCTGACCTGCTGGCCAATAGACATCAGCTGCTCCCTGGTGTATATAAGCACCCCAGATTTCAAATCGTCAGCATGTCTGGCTTCTGGCGCCATCCAGGCGCGGACGGGCGCCATGGGCCTCCTAAATAGTGTGTCCAGGCGCAGAAAGACCGGGGAGGTGCAGAGGCCACACAACACACTTTGGTAACAGGTAAGTGCAAGAACAAAAAGCGCTAATTGGTATGTTCGTGCTGTTTTTTAAAAGCTTTCCTTAATAATTTTTAAAATGAGCAACATGAGATTCAGCAATAGCGATAGCAATAAGTTTTAGATACAATTAAAATACAAGTGCTAGCTTTCAGGCAGCGCGCGAAGCCTACGAACCTCCGTTCGCTTCTACCAACAACTGACGATCAATTAAGTGTGCTCCCGTGCCATGGACCTCCTAAATAGTGTGTCCAGGCGCAGGGAGAGGAAAAAGACTATACCGCCTCCCTAGCAAGATGGCGGCCGTGGGATGGCAACCGGAAGTGGGGAAACGCCGGCCGGACCTGAGCAGTGCTCCCTCCACATCAATCAGCCCTCTAATGGCTGCGGTGAACCGGGGAGGGGCAGAGGCCACACAACACATTTTGGTAACAGGTAAGTGCAAGAACAAAGAGCGCTAATTAGTACATTTGTGCAGTTTTTTAAAAGCTTTCCTTAATAATTTTTAAAATGAGCAACATGAGATTTAGCAATATCGATAGCAATAAGTTTTAGATACAATTAAAATACAAGTGCTAGCTTTCAGGCAGCGCCCGAAGCCTACGAACCTCCGTTCGCTTCTACCAACAACTGCCGATCAATTAATGACATTACATCAATCACATTATAAATCACATAGGACCATAATTACATAAAACATTGTGCCACTAGGCACTTGTCAGGATCATAACCTAGATCATAAGCCACTCTGTAAAGAAAATTACCTTTACAGTAAGGTCCTGCAATAAGCCACATTAGCCTGTCACTGCATGGAATTAGTACAAGTACTTCATTAACATGAGCACCATATATAGGTCCCGCCGCCCTTGAGTCACCCTACTCATACCCTTGGTATTTGCCCACAGGGTGCCCTAGGCAGTACATAGCCACCTCTGCAGGATCCTAATTGGGACTAGGGTCATCTTACCGGTGTCCGGCAGGTGGCTGGAGTGTAGCAAGCCCCCTAGGGGCAATCGAGACTGCCCACGTGCTCCTCCTCCCCATGGTGCAACTCCAACTTGCAGTGGAGGGGCGGGGCACACTTTGTGGAGGTTGGCAAAGGGACCTCGCTGGGTTCCCCATAGTAACAAGGGAACACAGGGCAACCACCTGCAAACATGTGGTGCCGCTGCAGCGTTCCTCCAGAGCTGCTCCTGAATGCAGCACGTCCTTCCAGTAAGGTCCACGTTCCTCGCTTGGACACGTCTTCTCCAGGACCGGACTTTGTCCTGCTCTGGTCTCCCCAGCAAAATTCCCCACTACCGGGCACCCTCCTCTTGTCTTCTCAGCAGGAGGTGGCAGATGGAAGCCCGCAAGGCTAAGGTTCTTCCGGTGGTGGAGGCCCACTTCCCGACGACGTCGGTGCTGCCCAGCAACACCAGGGAACTTCCGCCCAGGATTCTTGACTGTGTGGGTGCCTTGAACTTCTGCAGCCCGGGGCCACGTAGCAGAGCCCCGGCTACTGATAATGTGGGGAAATAGGGACAGGCCGCCAGGGAGAGGGGAGGTACTTCTAGTGCCCCAGCTCTCCCCTCCCGTCCTCAGTAGCCACAAGGCAAGGGTGGCATGGTAGTGCAAGAAAAAGTGCTCCACACCCGCTGGACGGTAGAAGAAGCGCTTCTCACATGCTGGGCTAAAAGATAAGGCACTCCTCTGGTCTTTAGGAAAAGCACTCAACACCTCTTCAAAATAAAGCGCTCCACACATGCTCTGCTTCCAAAGAAGCACTAAAAGAAGTGATGGACACAGCACTCAGCACGCGCTGAGCTGGAAACCGCAAATGCTCCTTAATACTTTTTATCTCAACTACAGGGTGTAGAACAGTCCAGTCCTTTCCCTGCAGGTTGCCTCTTCATTAAGTCTTTTGTATCCCTGAGACTTCTAATAGGAGGCCAGCACACACAAGCCCTCGGAGATTCCGTTCACAAGCAGGATGCCCCATCATGGCCAAAAGATTCAGTCCTTTTCCTCCACCACAGACAGAAGTAGCAACTGCAGGCCAACCCCACACAGCACAGAGCAAATGGGCAGCACTCCTTCTTTTAGCTCTTCAGCTCTTTTTCTTGCCAAGGTCCTCTTGTTCCTTGAAGTAATCTAATGACTTGGGGGTTTAGGTGTAATACTTATACCCCAAAATGTCATTGTTCTGTTTGTGACAAGGGTCTCTGAACCCAGTCCAAACCAGTTCTGCCCTCACTGGTGCAGCATGACCCCAGGGGGAGGAGACAGCATTGTTTAAAAGGAGACACAGCCTATTCAGGTGTAATCACAGCTCCTCCCACTGCTCTAAATGCAGACCAGGTCTATTCAGGCCTGCGATGAGTCACACAGGCAAGACAGACCTCAAACCCCCAGTGACTGTCTAGCATAAATGCACATCTCAGCTCCTGTCACTTACACACCAGACGCTGAATACACAAACAGTCAGAGGCACACAATGGTAAAGTCCGAAAATGCCCACTTTCTAAAAGTGACATTTTCAAACACAGTTTTTAAAAACAACCTTCACCAAAAGGTGCCTTCCTAAATTCTGAGTACAGAGAGTCCAAACTTCATTTTCCATCTTGTCCCGATTGCAAGTTACACATGTATAAATGTTACAGTGCAACTCGAATGATAAGCCTATGGAACATATAGCCTTTCAACAGTGAAAACTGAAATGCACAGTATTTCACTCTCAGGACATGTCACACACACTAGTACATGTCCTACCTTCTGCATACACTGCACCCTGTCCATGGGGGTACCTTGGGTCTACCTTAGGGGTGCTTTACATGTAAGGAAAGGGTGGTTTGGGCTTGGCAAGTGGATGCACTTGCCAGGACAACATGGCAGCTTACAACTGCATGCGCAGACACTACAGTGGTAGGTCTGGGATATATTTACAGGGCTACTAATGTGGGTGACACAACCAGTGCTGCAAGCCCATTAGTAGGGGTGGGCGGAATTTGCGGAATTAACTTCCGCAAATTATCGCGAGAATGCAGAAAATCTCCGCAAACATGCCGGAAATATCGCGAAGACGCGGAAGTTTTTTGCCGCCTGTTCGCGGTATTTTTTGCGTGATCGCGGGTCGCCAACTTACCCATGCGGTTGCTCACGGGCGCGGCCATCTTGTTTTCACTTGTCCCGCCCTCTGGCGATGTTTACTTCCTGTTCCGGGTCGCGCAATGCATGTTCGCGGTCGATATTTCCTGTTCGCGACCGCTTTTACTTGATCGCGTTGCTTTTTGCTTGCTCAGGGAGAAAATATCGCGCGAACTTGCGCACGTGGTCGCAATGGGCGCGGCCATCATGTTTTCCACTCTATTGCATGGTTCTGGGGCCTGATTTTCAATCCTCCCTAAATCTTTTCAATCCTTTGTTTATAGCCACTTTTTTTGGATCTTTATTACTTATTAATTCTCTAACTATTTTCCTGCCTCTATATTTTTGGTTTTTGTCTACTTTTTTTTTGTTTTTTAGCTACTTTTTCTCTTTGTATTGCCCGCTATTTATTTCCTTTACTCCTTTATTTATTTTACCTTTTCTTTCCCGCCCCGTCCCCAGAACCATGTCCAAGGGCAGGGCTGTTCGCCGGCGCAGCCAGAGCCGCGACCGCCTTCCTTGCGGAAGGCGGCGCCCACAAGGGGTGCATGCACGGGCCTTATTTGGGGAGGCGGAGTTGGCTGCACTAATTTTCTTTGTGCAGCGCCACCTCCCCTCAACCCTGGCAGCAGGTGGCAGGCCTGGGTCCGGGTACGGCCTCCGGGAGCGTCGGCAGCGGTGGGGGAAGGTGCGCCGGGCAGTGTCGCGCATCTCTGGGGTCCGGCGCACCCAGGCACAGCTGACGCACCGGTGGTCCGACATCCTGGACCGTGAGCAGGACCTGCTGGACCTGCTAGGAGTGGAGGTCCCGGGGCTTGGTGAGTACCTATTTAATTATTACAACTTTGTGTCTGTTCTTCTGCTCTATGTTATATATTGCGAATATCTTTTTTTCCTTCCAACCAGCTAGAATGTTGCTGCTTACAATACATTCCAGGTTAATAACGTTTAAAAGTCTTCTGTGATTATGACACAGGTGCTCTTCTGCGCTACTACTAATCTTACTTGTTTGCAGCTTTGCGTTTGCGCTTGCTTAGCGTGATTCTTTACGAGTTTATTTTAGAGAAATTAAGTTACGTAATGCTACAGTGACTCACGTCCACTCCTTACTTTGTCCTGTCACTAATAGATAGGGGCGGATTGATACTTAGGTTTAGGTACTTTGTATGAGCTTCTAATTGGTTAGTGGTATGCGTGATGCCCCCTCACTCAGTTACGTGACGTGCTGCTAGTACGGCAGTCTTTAGAACCTTTTCTAGTTTGTTCAATGAGTGGAGGTAGGCTTTGCAGTTACTTAGCAGTAGCAGATCAGCATTAATCAAACCAAAATTTGGTGTATACAAAAAATGTAGTCATGTTCATGTGTCCTCCATGATTGGATCATACACATTGTTGAGGAATACAGTGGAAATGCATACTTAATGTACAATTGGCATGCCTGGAATAGGTGGGCTAGGTTGGGTGGTACATTGTACTAATACTTAGGCTTACTTGTAACTTAGTTTTCTGGAATCAGAATGGAAGAATGGATTACTGTTGATAAATAGTAACTTAAGTAGTCGAACTGCGAATCCCACGATATTACATGTTGACCAGATGAGATCGGTCAATGTAGTTATTGCAATTGTTGTTTACATAAGTGTTTTTTGACCGTTGTTGAAAAATATTGTATTTGTTTGACACCATCCATCAATGTTTGTCTCTTTCTTAATTCTTATATCTCTCCTGTCCATCAGCACCCAGGGGCAGACCGACAGGGACTGGACAGTCGGCGGGACAGGAACACCACCAGGAGGACACCGCTGAGGGCTCCTCTGCTGGCCCCAGTAAGTCTTCTTGTTTTTAATAATATTTCTTATTCCATAACTTTTACTGCCCCATTTCTCCCGAACTAGTGTGTTTCCAAATGCTATTTTTTTACCACCAATTATCCTTCGATCTGTACGGTTTCAAAAAGCTTATCCCTGCCTCCGCTATGATGACTGAGTACTACTACATACTATCAGTCTGTCTGTCTGTACTGTAGTAGCTAGTCTTGCCCAGTTGGCCAGTGCCACTCTTTGGGAAAGGTTGTAATATAAAACTCATATTCACCAGTAGCTCGTACAATCCGTTGGGTCGTTGTCTTGTACTACTTTTTACTCTTATTGATGTTGAGGCTTTGAAAATTCACAGCAACAACAGCCCTACCAGATTTCTTAATATTTTGATATGATACCCTATAGGACATACCACTGTTGTAGGGATCTTGCACATACATTTGCACCAGAAAATAGGATGTTGGTGATGGTAGGTTGGACCTTCCTTGCACACCTCAATCAGAAATTCCGCACCCACCACAATTCCACTGCTTGACTATAGTACTGTCTTGTCATACCTATTAGGTCTCGGAACCCTCCCCCCAAGATAACCAACAAGTAGACAACCCAGAACATAACACACCCAACCTCTGTCGTGGAAGCAATTCACATGCACACCCTTACTTTAATTTGCTCACTCGTGTAAGTTAGTCCACTCCACACCAAATACCACGAAGTCTATGTAAGTTTAAAATGTTTATTTCAATTTGAGAAGGTCTGTACACTGTTTTCTTAGCAGCACCAACCGGCAAATCAATAACATTAAAACAATATACATTGTTACACTTATACAGTTGGGAATTAAATCATGATAACTGAACAGTGGTGGAAGGCAGCACCACCATCCCATAGCAATTTAGTTTATATCCATTTATAAATGAAGATGTGAGTGAAGGGACCCCTCACCTCAGAAGAACCTAGTACTGGTAGTTGGTGCATCGTTCAGAAGCTCTGGTTCATAGAAGGGAATCTTGCGTCTGTAATGCGAAAAAAGAAATGGTGTGCGTTAGTATATTGCAACTTGCAAGCATTTCTCAGCCGTGCCAAAAAGTGTAGCATCTATGGATAAGCAATATGGACTAACAGTAACAGTAGTACACCAGTTCTTCCTAAAAAAGTGGCTTGTTAATGTTTGTTGACCGCTTGTACGCAGCGCGTAGACTAGACAGCAGCAGTGTGAGGCAGGTCATGTGGGCTCAAAGGTGTCTTAAGAAGCTGCAAGGTAAAGGTAACGTCACATGTGCATGGCTAGGGCTAATCAAGCAAATGCTACAATGATCATATAACTTAGTGTGTACTCTACTACTACCCGATTTGTACTAGTGATGTATGTTAGTATTAACTCATTTTTCAACCTTGCTACTGATCAATAGGGGGGAGGTGTATATGTCGCCTAATAAATGTGTAATGTTTTCTAGGCGCACTACCGACCACCATTGCTGGGGCCAGCGAAGGCGACGCCGAGGGCGAGGATGCGGCAGTTGCAGATAGCAACGGAGGGGGAGTGGCAGCACCAGTGGCAGGCGGTGGTAAGTTAGATTCATAATCTTTAACTATTGTTGAACTTGACAGCACACTCACTGCAAAGGTGTACTGTATGTATATGTATACTGTACAGTTGTGAATTAGGGCCCCATTAGGATGGTGGGCGTATTGCCCCCGCCGGGCCGGCTGGAATTCACTGCCGTCACTGCAGGGGCAAACCTCCCGCCATCCCTGTAGAAAATATTCAGACATGTCCAGGCGGAAAAGGGTTCAATATGGCGGTGGTGTCTCTCTCACCACGCCGGCAGCCATAGAATCTGCATTTTGGAATGCCTTTGCGTGGCGGCATTGCCGTCCGCCACGGAAAGGCATGCACACATTGCAGAGTATGCTTGGGGGCCCCCATGAAGGGTACCTACCGATGCTATGGTACCCCCCCGACTTTCAAAGCAAAACGTGACAGGCTCCGTGCGAGGCCCGTCATGTTGTGCTTGGAAAAGCAGCACAGCATTTTAGCATTGCTTTCAGCAAAGCCAACCAGAATTTAAATTTAAAAAAACAGGGTGCGCCCGCCACTGTGCCGGGCGCATCATCCTAATTAATTGTCCCCTCGGGACCCCCACCCTTTTTAGCAGTCGGATGACGGGCGGACAAAGTCCGCCCGCTATCCGATGTCGTAAGTAAGTATGAGTTCTTGGGGACGTTTGAAGAGTGAACTAGAAGACTAGAATTCCCTTTAATTGGTATAGGACTAGGAGCCGGAGTATTGAGTAACCAATGTCCTCATCTATCTGATTTCAACTCCGCTTTGAAAGTTTTATGGAGAAGAGCACCTGGTGCACTGTTCAACTAAAAAGTGTAAGACAGGTGGAAGGAAGAAGGACGGGCGACATTTAAAATGTTATGTACTACTGTGCTTTATTTTATAGTGCTACTCTACCATGCCACTATGTGTATAAATAACTACCTTGTCCTACTGTTTTATTAAGACTATATTTTACAATTGTCTTGTTTTTTTCTTTTTGATACACAGCAACTCCGAAACTCAACCGTAAGGAGTTGGCCGCCAAGGCACGGCGCCGGAAGCTGGAGGCAATCCAGCAGGAATACCGGCGGCTGGTGGTCCTAGCCGAGGAGGAGGAGGAGGCTGCTGCAGCTATTGAAGCCTCCTCCAGTGCCCCGGGCCCCAGTCACCGCCCTCCAGCGGTACGGCGCCACCGCCGCCACCGTGTCATCTCCGGTGCCCCCCCCCACTGTGGCTGCAACTGCCGCGGCCTTAGACACCGCGTCGCCCAATTAGAGGACCAGATGCGTGTCCTCCTCCAGTCCCGCCTCACCAGTTAGTCCCTGTCACTGCCCCTTTTTTAATTCCTGTTCGTTCTTCACTCGTTTGGGCGTTCTCTACTTCTATGGACAGTCGTTGGGGTTAGGGAGGTGGGTGGGTCAGCTTTTGTGGGTTTAGTTTATTTGTTAGGGTCAATTAAATATATTTTTCTATGTTACATGCAATGTTGTTAATGTTTTGTAGGTGGGGTAACTGTTTTACATCACACTATTTCCTTGCTGGTGCATGGCCGCCCATAGCGTGTGTTTGATTTCAATAATTTGCTGACTGTATAAGACACAAACAGATAGATGCGACAAACCTCACTCATTGACTGGTCCTACTATGCATTCTTTGGAGTGGTGTTTGAAACTGAAATCATTGACAACATGTCCATTATTAATTCTGCCTCCCCCAAACTTCTCTCTTACCGGTGCTTGATGTTTATGTCCAACTGTGGCACAGCACTGGCTGCATGGTGAAGATGGTTTCCTTTTTCATACATGCCATGATTGGGTTGGTGGTGGTGGTAGTATAGTAGTAGTAGTCTACACTGGCAGGGTGGCAGCATTTCCAAAAAAAGAAAAGGAGATAGTCAATCGCCTTTGAGAGACTGTTAGAGGAGTAGTTGAATGAAGTACATCACAGAATTTACCGAGCAACAATTATATGCTCAAATATTTGACAAAAAAACTGAATGCTGGTTATTATGAGGATAGCCTACTAGACAGAGTTACAAACTATAGTTTTGTCGACTTGACTATGCCTACAGTCTAACAGTTAGTGCTGTATATGAGGAATGACAACAAACAAATCCAATCAATGCCGGCAATTCATGCTGAGGTATATGTTCCTTTGTTAAATAAAATAACCTCTGAAATATCCTACTCATGGGTGGGCAAGCAGAAGAAGATCATCGCTCTGCATTGAAATTGAAGTAGTATTGCTTTCACCACACCCGCCCCAGCAAGTGTGTGATTAAGTATTGGTGTACATTTAATTTAGTTACACCTCGACAATAAGTCACACAGCCCGGGGGAAGAGGGTTAGGGTCCGTTGATTGGATGGGAAGGGGGATTTTGGGAAAGGTTTGACATAGAAAAACAGTATGCATACATAGACAAACAAACGACAATCATTGAAGACTACCATACCATATCCATTCCATATGTTAAGGTAGAAAAAGGAAATGCATGCATGATGATGAGACCCGGATTACATACACTTCTATTTCTTGTTCTGTTCCGGCCTTAATACTTTAACAGATAGCAAATAGAAATTTTAAATATTGGTAGTGAAGAATCGTAAACACAGAGCAAACGTAATGATGATTGATAATAACAACTCCAAGAACACACTGTTGTAAAGAATGTATACAAGATATTAATCAAATTATTTAAAAGAAGTGAAAAGTGGATACTGTTACTGTCTTATCCTGGTCAAAAATGTGGACTGGTTTTTTGCATCTCGGCATTCCTCTTGCTCCTCTCGTCCATCAATCTTGGGTGTGTCGCCTCGCCACTCGCCACTGCCCGGCTGGAATAAAAAGGTGATTGATTGGTAAGGTAATTAATATGCATTGTAATGTTTTACAAAGTTTTGGACAAGGCCCGGCCTGTAATTTTAGATTGAAAACCAAAGGGGATATTCAGAAAGAAAGTGAAAACAAATGCACAAGTGATGGTGTAGTGCAACAAGAACACTTTCCGAGGTGGCATGTATGCATATGCATCATCTCTACTGTAGTCTGTTTCCAGCATAGACCTTCAACAGTAACAGGAGAGATCAGGCCCACAGTGCTTACCACTAGCACATCCTACGTTAACACTTTAGAGTCCTTTTTTTTCTCTCAAAGAGTTGGACAAACGCAAAGCACATTATCCATTCCAAACATAGCATTTTACAGTTAAAGTTAGTAAAATCAATGCACTGCAGTCATCCCACCGCTACACTCTATTCAACTTCTACACAGACATTTGGGTGTGCTGTGGTTGTTGTTGACGTGTTTACTTTTAGGCTTTTCCGTTTTATGCCACTCATGAAACATCCTCCTGACTTCATCATCAGCTCTGATACTTCTACTGACTAACTGGAGATCGGCCTGCATCACTTTGTGCACAACAAACAACGCAAACACAAAGACCAATAGCTCAGAGTCAGGTGTCCAATGCATGCCATTAATTGTCATCATTCATTACCTGTTCCTTCTCATCTTAAGTTAACGGGCCGTCTCTTTCGCCATCATCATGATGGACGGTGCTGTTAAGTCACAGTCATTTGCATTGCGCAGATTGAGTGAGTCCCCTTCCTGTATTGAATTAAAAGCAATGTATCACCAAGATGCAGGAGAAGTACACATTTCTTGTTTGCCAGAAGGGGAAAATTAGTAATTACTAGTGTGTTCTGTAGAAAGTTGATAAGTGGCAGTGCACAATTACATCAATTCATTCATGCGCAACACACACAACAAAATCTACATCATTCAGTCTGCCATTCTGCGGCCAATGCATGGCATCAATCATCAATCAATCAATCAAAGAAATTTATAGAGCGCACTACCTACCCGTAGGGTCTCGAGGCGGGGGGGGGGGGGTGCCGCTACTGCTCGAACAGCCAGGTCTTGAGCTTCTTCCTGAAGGAGAGGTGGTCTTGGGTCAGGCGCAGGTCGGCCGGGAGGGAGTTCCAGGTCTTGGCGGCCAGGTAGGAGAAGGACCTTCCTCCAGCAGTGGTTCTGCGGATGCGTGGGACGGTGGCGAGGGCGTGGCTGGCGGATCGGAGGTGGCGTTTGGGAGCGTAGAAGTTGATTCGGTTGTTGAGGTAGCTCGGGCCTTGGTCGTGGAGAGCTTTGTGTGCGTGGGTAAGGAGGCGGAAGGTGATTCTCTTGTTGACCGGGAGCCAGTGCAGGTCTCTTAGGTGTCCGGAGATGTGGCTGTGACGTGGGATGTCGAGGATGAGTCTGGCTGAGGCGTTCTGGATGCGCTGGAGTCTCTTCTGGATCTTGGCGGTGGTTCCGGCGTAGAGTGCGTTGCCGTAGTCCAGTCGGCTGGTGACGAGGGCCTGGGTGACGGTCTTCCTGGTCTCCGTGGGGATCCACCAGAAGATCTTCCGAAGCATGCGCAGGATGTTGAAGCACGATGAGGAGACGGCGTTGACTTGCCTGGTCATGGAGAGGGAGGAGTCCAGGATGAAACCCAGGTTGCGTGCGTGGTCTGTCGGTTTGGGTGCGGTGCCCAGGGCGGGGGGCCACCAGGAGTCGTTACCTGTTGCATCTCATCTCGTTAACGCTGCAGGCCGTCTCTTTCGCCATCATCATGATGGACGGTGCTGTTAAGTCACAGTCATTTGCATTGCGCAGATTGAGTGAGTCCCCTTCCTGTATTGAATTAAAAGCAATGTATCACCAAGATGCAGGAGAAGTACACATTTCTTGTTTGCAAGAAGGGGAAAATTAGTGTGTTCTGTAGAATGTTGATTAGTGGCAGTGCACAATTACATCAATTCATTCATGCGCAACACACACAACAAAATCTACATCATTCAGTCTGCTATTCTGCGGCCAATGCATGGCATCAATCATTACCTGTTGCATCTCATCTCGTTAACGCTGCAGGCCGTCTCTTTCGCCATCATCATGATGGACAGTGCTGTTAAGTCACAGTCATTTGCATTGCGCAGATTGAGTGAGTCCCCTTCCTGTATTGAATTAAAAGCAATGTATCACCAAGATGCAGGAGAAGTACACATTTCTTATTTGCCAGAAGGGGAAAATTAGTAATTACTAGTGTGTTCTGTAGAAAGTTGATAAGTGGCAGTGCACAATTACATCAATTCATTCATGCGCAACACACACAACAAAATCTGCTATTCTGCGGCCAATGCATGGCATCAATCATTACCTGTTGCATCTTATTTTGAGTTAATGGCCAGTCTCTCTCGGCTCTGAAGGAGGATAGCTATAGAAGTCATCAGATTCATGGTCCACTTGTTTTGGAAGGACGAGGAAAGTTTGAATTTGTTGTTACCATCATCCAATCATCATTCATGAGGGAAATGGAATTGACCAGGAGATGCAGTATGATCGAGCGGAGGAGCTGGATTCTGAGGACTGTAGTGTCAAATGGCAGACACCTGAAACTTGTATCTTAAATTAGAAGAGTAGAAGACGGTGATAATGCATTGGTTGCGATTCACAAGTTTATAACCGGAACGACAGACACAAACAAAGGGGGAAAAAAGGGAGGAAGACAGTAAGTGCGAGCCTAATTGTCAGGGAAGTATAGCTCGTCCTCAAACTATGGGGGATCTTCCAGTAGTAGGTAATCATCTGACACAATACTTCCGTCACCTGAGCCGCTGTCCTCATCTTCCTCTGTTGATTCATGCATTGTGTAATTCGGTGGTATGAAGTGCTGATTCATTTTGATCATTGTTAACCTCTCCACGTTTTTGGGAGATAGACTGGTCCTTCTCAAGGTTACAATGGAACCAGCAGCACTGAAAACACGTTCGGAAGAGACACTTGCGACAGGGCAAGCCAGATAGCTTATCGCCAGCCTGCTGAGCTGTGGCCATTCAGACCTTTTCCTATACCAATACTGCACTGGGTTTTGATCAACGTACACCTCTGTTGGGTCGTCCAGATAGGCCTGGACCATCCGCTCAATGTTCAGGGTTGCTGCTGGTAAGCTTTTGTGCTGTTTTTTCTGTGCATCAGCACTGTGCTTACGGCCCATCTTTACATACCAATCTGATAATGATTGTACTCGGCCGAATGATCCAGTTATTGTTTTTGTAGTCGATGCTGATGGTGAGTGTTGCGATTGTGAGCCAACCACACTGCCCTCAGCCGACGAAGTTGCACTTGATTCTGCATGGCCTGCTTCAGTATCAGTACTTGTTGTGGGTTGATGTGGCGGGCTTTTAATTAGCAGCCCTTCGTTTTCAAACTTGATGGCTGCTTCAGATATACAACTTTTGTAGCGGGCAACATCATGGTCGGAAAAAGAAAGGAATAGTCCTAATTTTGCACGTGGATCCAGAATTGTGGCACAAATGTAATGGTCTTGTGACAAAATTTTATTTTGTATCCTTACACTTTCTGATAAGCGCCTGGATAAGCTCTCCACCAAGTCATGGGCTTGCCTTCTGTCCTCTACACCTTTGTAGGATTCAGACACATTATTCAGCTCATGCTCTAGCATTTGCAACAATGGGATAGCTTGGCCCATTGTACAGTCCTCCTTGCTGACTTCACGTGTGAAGACCTCAAAAGGAGACAGCATCTCAGTCAGGCATTGAATTAGGGTCCATTGATCCCTCTCAAGGGTCATGCATTTAACACTAGCATCACTGCTTCTGTACCAGACATATTCATTGAGTGACCTGTGCTGTTCGTACAGACGATCAAGCATGTAATACGTTGAGTTCCAACGTGTTGCCACCTCCTGGATGAGTGCCTTGACTGGCATCCTACGGTCACGTTGGATGATCCTCAGCTGCTTCCGAGCTTTAAAAGAATGGCTGAAATGAGTGCATATTCTTCGGCAGATGGCCAGTAAATTGCTTACTATGGGTTCTTTTTTCAGAAAGTCTTGCACTATAATGTTTATGCAGTTTGCCAAACACGGAACCCTGAAATAGGAACCAAGTTCCATGGCCTTAAGTACATTACTGCCATTGTCTGTGGCAACAAAACCAATACCAAGCCCTCTGGGCCGCAGCCATTCCAAAACCTTGGTGCGAAACTCTTCTAAAATGTTTTCAGCCGTATGAGATTTCTCCATGGCGAACATGGCTACAGTTGCATGTTTCCGAGTACCTTCAAAAATCGCAGCTGTGTCAACAACACCTCGTGCAGCTAGTTGATCTCTAACCCCCACAAAAGAGATCCAGTGTGCAGTGATGCACATGTAATCTGTGGCTTGGCAACTGGTCCACATGTCTGTTGTCAGGTGGATATTGTGCACAGCACTCTGCTGCAAACCGTAACCAACCAATTCCAGCACATCATGATGTAGTGCCGGAACAGCAATTCTTGCGAAATAGGACCGGCTGGGAACTTTCCATTTCGGGCAGATGGCAGACACAAATTCAAGGAAACCCACCCCTTCCACAAATGAAAAAGGAAGAAGGTCCAGCGCTAACATTTTAGCCAGCTTCGCATTGTACAATCGTGCCGTTGGGTGGTTGCGTTGGAACTGCCCCTCCAACCTAAACATGCTGTCAATGGTAGGCTGGCTTACTTTCCTTAGTGGTGCTGTTTTCATTAATTGTAACACTGAACAACCTGGGTCTAGTACTGGGTCAGCAGGGATAAACAAAAGGCAAAACCACTCATTCTAACATCTCTTGGTTAGAGAAGAACCCTTTAGGGAACAGAACCCATCAATCACCGAAGAATCAGTGTATTGTCATCATCTGGGTCTGTCTCTCCTGTCACACCACACCAGAGCTAGAGAGAACAGCCTGGTCGCGGGTCAGGGGAGAAGGCGTACAAGGGTTGTAAACAGTACCAGAAATGACAAGAAAACAGTGGGTTCTCCTTCGTGTGAAAAGGGGTTCAAAAAAAGTGCAGCGCTAAATCAAAAAATGTGAATAAAAATGGCTAGAGAAACTCAAAAGTGCTTTAATCGGTAGAGCACCTCTGCCAAAATTAAAAAGCAAAATGGCAATTTAGCATAAATACATCGTCATTATGCTCATTGTCCATAGTATGTGGTCGACATGTTTCTGCCCACTGGGATCTACAAAGTATCGAGGGCATTCATCAGGACCTTAATATTGCTGCTACTATGAATAAGTAAAATTGTAAAAGTATATTAAATTACAGACATTCCTACCACCGGTTGAACTCCATGGATGTAAAAACCGGATACCCTACAAATGTGGGTGATACCCTCACCTCAACCTGGCTCTACTCAGGGAAGGGGGCCCCGCTCTCTCCGTCGGTACCCCAGGGCGGTCTATGAGTAAAGACCTCTGGAGCCAGGTTGAGGTGAGGGTATCACCCACATTTGTAGGGTATCCGGTTTTTACATCCATGGAGTTCAACCGGTGGTAGGAATGTCTGTAATTTAATATACTTTTACAATTTTACTTATTCATAGTAGCAGCAATATTAAGGTCCTGATGAATGCCCTCGATACTTTGTAGATCCCAGTGGGCAGAAACATGTCGACCACATACTATGGACAATGAGCATAATGACGATGTATTTATGCTAAATTGCCATTTTGCTTTTTAATTTTGGCAGAGGTGCTCTACCGATTAAAGCACTTTTGAGTTTCTCTAGCCATTTTTATTCACATTTTTTGATTTAGCGCTGCACTTTTTTTGAACCCCTTTTCACACGAAGGAGAACCCACTGTTTTCTTGTCATTTCTGGTACTGTTTACAACCCTTGTACGCCTTCTCCCCTGACCCGCGACCAGGCTGTTCTCTCTAGCTCTGGTGTGGTGTGACAGGAGAGACAGACCCAGATGATGACAATACACTGATTCTTCGGTGATTGATGGGTTCTGTTCCCTAAAGGGTTCTTCTCTAACCAAGAGATGTTAGAATGAGTGGTTTTGCCTTTTGTTTATCCCTGCTGACCCAGTACTAGACCCAGGTTGTTCAGTGTTACAATATTTGGTTAAGGGGATTCACAACCTGCTGGTCTTTAAAACCTTTCCCTTGGACCTTCTCCCACGTTTTTTGTTGATGCTGTTTTCATTAACCCACTAAGGCTCAACAACACAGATTGTCTCATTGAGGTACTCGCCGGTCGCCTTGGTGTCTCACCCACACTCTGAGTATGGCTCTTACTGCGGTGCCACTCTGATGTTAATGAGCAGGATGTGGGCGTTACCACTGCAGTGACTGCACTACTGGAGACAGGGCTAGAAATGCCTCCCTGTTCTTCACCTGCCACCACAATAATATCGCTCCCTGATTCCTGACCAACTTCAAAGGGTTTAGTTTTCCTACTTTCTTTTAAATTACGTAGGTGATCCTCCCACACGATATTGTGGTGTATTTTTAGATGACTTGCTTGTCCTCCGGTACCATAGTTTGTACCAAGCTTACCACGCCGAACACCTTGCCGACAAATTGCGCATATAGCAACGTTCTCCTCCTTGGCGCTAACAGAAAAGAAGTCCCAAACTGGGGAGGAGAACTTTCTGGCACTGTTGGATGTGCCACTTTCAACACCAGATGAACTTGAGGGGGTGCTTGAAAATATGTGACCCTGTCCACCTACACTGTGACTTTTACTACCACTTCCTACTGAGATGGTTGAGCTGGATGTAGGTCCCTGCCGGGCCTTGCAAAATATGGCAGCTGGAGGTAGTGGTGGTGTAACCTGTGTTGGTGAGATCCGTGCTACATCCCGCTCAGTAGCAGCCTTTCTGGATAGGGTGAGAATGTCGGTCTCCAATCCCTTTGGGGCGGGAGTAATGTGCGTGATGACTGGCTCATCTTCATCAACATCATCACCCCCCTCTTCTACATCTACCTCCATAACTCTAAGTTTTTCTGGGACCTTCCTTTTCAGAAGCAATGTCTTGTGGCGTACTTCACTCTCAGACCGAGCTGGTGGGACCCAAGTGTCATCACGATCATCAGAAGCGGGGCTTGAAGAAGAAGATGATGGACTAAGCCTCCTTTTCCTTGCTGGTGGTCTGGAAGACAATTGATCTTCTGAAACAGTGGTTTGACTTCGCTCCACTTTGTATGCAGGAAGCTCGATTTCCTGAAATGCCCCTACGTCAGGAGCAACAACTACTATGGTTGGCTGTTGCGGCGGCTGCTGCTGTTCTTGTTGCGGTGGCTGCTGCTGCTGTTCTTGTTGCGGTGGCTGCTGCTGCTGTTCTTGTTGCGGCGGCTGCTGCTGCTGTTCTTGTTGCGGCGGCTGCTGCTGCTGTTCTTGTTGCGGCGGCTGCTGCTGTTCGTGTTGCGGCGGCTGCTGCTGCTGTTCTTGTTGCGGCGGCTGCTGCTGCTGTTCTTGTTGCGGCGGCTGCTTCTGCTGTTCTTGTTGCGGCGGCTGCTGCTGCTGTTCTTGTTGCTGCAGCTGCTGCTGCTGTTCTTGTTGCGGCTGCACACTGATCTGCTGAGTTTGCGCCTGCGTTGAACTTGATTGTGTACTACTTTGCGGTAATGACATTTCTTCAACATCGCTGCCCGTTAGTAGACTGGCTACCTCTGCGACAGTAAAGCCCTTGGGCCTAGGTTGGTGGGGTTGCTGGACCGCTGTGCTGCTCTCAGCTTGGTTCCCGGACAACGCTTTGGTGCCAAAAAAAACCTTGGCCGGCACACCACCAGTCGTGGTTAATGGCACTTCCTTTTTCTGTTCCTTCTTCTCACCAGCAACTTTCTTGGTACTGGACCTGGTACCTTTCTTTGGGGCCATCTTCTTCCGATGTCAGGCAGGAGGCAGATGCACAACAAGTTCTGGTCACACGTGGGCGTGATGAGCAGCAGGACTTCTGTCTGGCTGGCAGTACAACGGGTAGCCAGGTGATGCCGATGGCACCTCCTACTCTGTCTTTTGTGCACCTAAAAGCAAAGAAGACAGGAGAAGAACATCAGTGAAATGTTGCATTTGTTTTTGTGGTTCAGTTACTTAGTACTGTACTAGTGCAAACAAAAGATAGTCTAGCCATTTATGACTTTTTTTTAACTAGAGCTATGTTATACTACTAGTACTGTGTACAGCCACACACTACACTCTCAGGAAGGTGATGTCTAAAAATTCAACAGATCACATAGAAAACACTTGATCAATAAAGCTGTGGCTACCTGCTCTGATCCTAGTGGATGAAAAAGCAGGCCTGTTGGCAGACAAGGCCAGGCAAGCTTGTAGGCCTAGGGTTCAAAATGGCCACCAGCCACATGGCCAGGCCCAGCAACATCACAAAGGCCACCCCAAAAAACACACTTCCCCAACTCAATCCAATGCCATCCATGCCCTAAATGATGTCTAAATTCACCAGAGCACACAGAAAACAGTAGATTACTAAAGCTGTGGCTACCTGCTCTGGTAGCAGTGGATGAAAGCAGGCCTGTTGGCAGACAAGGCCAGGCAAGCTTGCAGGCCTAGGCCTCAAAATGGCCACCAGCCACATGGCCAGGCCCAACAACATCAGCAAGGCCACCCCAAAAAACACACTTCCCCAACTCAATCCAATGCCATCCATGCCCTAAATGATGTCTAAATTCACCAGAGCACACAGAAAACAGTAGATTACTAAAGCTGTGGCTACCTGCTCTGGTAGCAGTGGATGAAAGCAGGCCTGTTGGCAGACAAGGCCAGGCAAGCTTGCAGGCCTAGGCCTCAAAATGGCCACCAGCCACATGGCCAGGCCCAACAACATCAGCAAGGCCACCCCAAAAAACACACTTCCCCAACTCAATCCAATGCCATCCATGCCCTAAATGATGTCTAAATTCACCAGAGCACACAGAAAACAGTTGATTACTAAAGCTGTGGCTACCTGCTCTGGTAGCAGTGGATGAAAGCAGGCCTGTTGGCAGACAAGGCCAGGCAAGCTTGCAGGCCTAGGCCTCAAAATGGCCACCAGCCACATGGCCAGGCCCAACAACATCAGCAAGGCCACCCCAAAAAACACACTTCCCCAACTCAATCCAATGCCATCCATGCCCTAAATGATGTCTAAATTCACCAGAGCACACAGAAAACAGTAGATTACTAAAGCTGTGGCTACCTGCTCTGGTAGCAATGGATGAAAGCAGGCCTGTTGGCAGACAAGGCCAGGCAAGCTTGCAGGCCTAGGCCTCAAAATGGCCACCAGCCACATGGCCAGGCCCAACAACATCAGCAAGGCCACCCCAAAAAACACACTTCCCCAACTCAATCCAATGCCATCCATGCCCTAAATGATGTCTAAATTCACCAGAGCACACAGAAAACAGTAGATTACTAAAGCTGTGGCTACCTGCTCTGGTAGCAGTGGATGAAAGCAGGCCTGTTGGCAGACAAGGCCAGGCAAGCTTGCAGGCCTAGGCCTCAAAATGGCCACCAGCCACATGGCCAGGCCCAACAACATCAGCAAGGCCACCCCAAAAAACACACTTCCCCAACTCAATCCAATGCCATCCATGCCCTAAATGATGTCTAAATTCACCAGAGCACACAGAAAACAGTAGATTACTAAAGCTGTGGCTACCTGCTCTGGTAGCAGTGGATGAAAGCAGGCCTGTTGGCAGACAAGGCCAGGCAAGCTTGCAGGCCTAGGCCTCAAAATGGCCACCAGCCACATGGCCAGGCCCAACAACATCAGCAAGGCCACCCCAAAAAACACACTTCCCCAACTCAATCCAATGCCATCCATGCCCTAAATGATGTCTAAATTCACCAGAGCACACAGAAAACAGTAGATTACTAAAGCTGTGGCTACCTGCTCTGGTAGCAGTGGATGAAAGCAGGCCTGTTGGCAGACAAGGCCAGGCAAGCTTGCAGGCCTAGGCCTCAAAATGGCCACCAGCCACATGGCCAGGCCCAACAACATCAGCAAGGCCACCCCAAAAAACACACTTCCCCAACTCAATCCAATGCCATCCATGCCCTAAATTATGTCTAAATTCACCAGAGCACACAGAAAACAGTAGATTACTAAAGCTGTGGCTACCTGCTCTGGTAGCAGTGGATGAAAGCAGGCCTGTTGGCAGACAAGGCCAGGCAAGCTTGCAGGCCTAGGCCTCAAAATGGCCACCAGCCACATGGCCAGGCCCAACAACATCAGCAAGGCCACCCCAAAAAACACACTTCCCCAACTCAATCCAATGCCATCCATGCCCTAAATGATGTCTAAATTCACCAGAGCACACAGAAAACAGTAGATTACTAAAGCTGTGGCTACCTGCTCTGGTAGCAGTGGATGAAAGCAGGCCTGTTGGCAGACAAGGCCAGGCAAGCTTGCAGGCCTAGGCCTCAAAATGGCCACCAGCCACATGGCCAGGCCCAACAACATCAGCAAGGCCACCCCAAAAAATACACTTCCCCAACTCAATCCAATGCCATCCATGCCCTAAATGTGCTTGAAAATGAAATATATTCAAAAAACAAAAGGAACAGTTGCTCCATCATGCACACACACACCCATGAGGCCATGCCCATGGCTAGCTCGGGCCTACTACTACAACCCACAACATTTTAAAAAAAAATGTAAAAAAGGAATGATGATAATTAATTAATTATCAAAAATAAATTGTAGTTACACAACAACTGCAATGCCCACAATCAAACACAACAACCACTTACTTGTAAAATATCCTATTCCAAAAATCCTGAAATCCAATTGCAATGATGCAGCAGACAAAAAGAGTGATCTTTCCAGCTCCAAATCCAAAGGCAGAATGAGCAGGAGATGGACAAAGCACTGGGAGGAGCCTGCTGGACAGGAACAGGAAGTTGGAGATTCTGTGTCACTTCCTCCCTCTCTCCACCTTGTAAAAAAATGACTCCTTGCACAAAAAAGGAAAGCCAAATGTGAATGTAAGGAGTTCTTTTCATCCAAAATCAGTATTTGCAGATGGTTTCATGCTGCTAGAGCCGATATTCCTCTCCAAATTGTAAATTTTACGTTGTTGAGTTCTCGAGCTTCACATTACTTCCGCCGGCGTGTCGAAAACGATATGATCGCGTTCTCTTCTTTGTCCCTGTCGCGTTGGATATGACGTGTTCGCGGTCTCTTTCTCCTGTTCGCGTTCGATTTCACGTGCCCGCGTCCTCATCCTCTGGCTCGCGATGTAGAATGACATGTTCGAGATCTCAATCTTCTCATACTCGCGCGGTGCATGATCGCGAGAAGAAAGACGTGATCGCGCGACAAATGACGTGATCGCGTGAAAAATGACTTTAATGCGGCCGCGAACTCTCGCGAGACAGCGCAAAATGACTACCAAAATCCAACATCTCGTGGAGAACGCGACCGGGTCAAGAAAACTTGTCGGCGAACGCAGGGATTCAGGTAAGGCGATCGCGCGCGCGCGAGAATGTATTGTTTTACAGCGCGAGCAAGAAGAAAATTATCGCTAAGCTGCGGAATGCGGAAATTTTGACATTTTCGCACTTTCCGCGAAACGCGAAAATGCCAAAATATCGCAATTTCCGCGAACGGAACGGAATTTTGGCCCAGGCCTACCCATTAGTAGCATTTGATGTACAGGCACTTTACTTGGGACCTACCAGTAAATCAAATATGCTGATCATAGATAACCAATCATTGTCACAATTTATACAGAGAGCATATGCACTTTAGCACTGGTCAGCCCAGAATCCCATAGCCAACAAAAACAGGGTCAGAAAAATAGGATGCAAAAGGCAAAATGAGACAGGTCTAACAAACGTATTCAGGTATACTCCATTCAATGTAGATGGCTTAGAAAGCTGTCAGTGCTGCTTTATTGCATAGGATATTATCAACAGTTGAGATTAAATGGTTCTTGTTTTGAATGTGGTCAGCTAGGGCATTGAATATAAAATTGTCCCAACAGTGCCTCCAATGCACCAGGACTCCCAAACCATCTTGGGTGTCTCCAAATTTGCTCAGAATCTGTACCCCAAATTTTAGAACTGCCCAAGAGGTCCTGACTGTGTTATGTATACCTTGATACCAATACATCAAAAGGGTCCTTATATGAGTTGTGACATTGACGCTAAATTTAGCACTTGCCCTATTGACATGAGCGCAAGCAGCTCAGCTCTTATGACCTATGAATTCCCTTCTTTAGCTCTCTCATGCATGTTTATTGATGCAGTTATTTCCAATCAGAGAATTTCCTGCTATATTACTGAACCAGTGACCATTGAGTGCTAAGCATTTCTTTCTTCATAGTTCATCTTCTGCAACAACCGTTTTAGGCAGGGACATATTGTGAAAATTGAACTCTTTTGTGTTTGGCACCCAAGAAGGGATGTTCTTGAATACATCTCAATGTCAAGAAAGTAAGGTACTTATATTACTATATGAAAGCTTGAGTTGCTTAGAAGGAGCAGACCCAGTTAAAATACCCCCTGATTTAATAGAATTACTTTCACAGGTACTGTCCACATCGTGGTCCACGAGGGCCAATGATATGGGCTTTATCTCTTTGATAAAACCCGTAAATCCGAAGGTTAAAAACTTGAACAAAAAGGAAGGCACCCATCCTGTAATAGCAGATTTGATTACGCAAGGGGCACTAGTACCTATTGTTACTCCAATTCTAATGATCTACAAGGAGAGGAAATTTAACATGTACAGGTTTGTGAAGCATATTAATAACATTGTGATCCTAAATTTCCCTGTAGTCCCCAACCCAGAAACCATTTTCTCCTGTATTCCTGGAAATGCCCACTGGTTCACTGTGGTTGCCCTTTGTCATGCTTTCTCTTTCATACCTACTAAGGAGAGTATCTTTTCTTGTTCACTTTGCAAGGGTTCCAGCTTTCGTCAGCTTCTCTCTTCCTCAAGGATTTATTATGTCTCCCTCAATCTTCACACAAGCCCTAAAGAAGGATTTGAGCATATAGGGTTTCCTAGTGGGGCTAACCTAATTCAATGTGTAGATGGTTTATTGTTGGCATCTGTTATTCTGATCAATGCAAGGAAGACTCCTCATCTTCTCAAACATTTGCAAAGCGGCCATGAATATTCCATTTGTGGGTTGTAAGCCTATTCCAGGATGCATTTAGACTGGACCGGGAATTGATGCCAATGGTACACCGTTCCAGCCATAAGACACTTTGATAATCATCCCTTAGTAAAAAAGGTGTTGATGGACTGTTTCAACTCCCTCTAGGTTTTTTGCACATGTACAGAATCACTGTTGCTTTAGAGAAGATAAGAGGAAATGCAGACATTTCTTTATTTCTAATAGAGACAGAACAGTTAGATGTGCATGCCAAAATGGTGATCCAAAACTGCATGGCTTTACATAATCTCTTAGAGACCAGAGTTGGGGGGGTGCAATTGTAGGGACTGAATGTTGCACTCACCTCACACAACTTCCATTAGCTTACAAAAGCAGATGACATAAGGGAGAGTGTATGAGACACAAAACGGCCTTCATTGAAGCCCAAATTACTTCTGGACATGGTGGAGAAATTTCTGGTCCTTGGGGTATGAAGATGTTTAAATCACGTATTGGTATTGGTATTGTTTTCATTATGGTAGTCTTATACATTGCTATTAGACTAATATTGTGCATCATCCAACGGTCTTGCAAAACTAAAGGATCTGTCAAGCCCTTTGAGCATGCACCTTTACAGGGTGGTGAGGAAAACGATGAGATTAATAATGAAATGATGAGACTTTATTCTACCAAACTGTTGTAAACTTAATTTTGCATAGGCAACCCTGAATATATCAACACTTTTAATCAAATATTGATATTTGTTTTAAAAGTTTAAAGCATCATCTAGTATACTTGCTAAATTTCAGGGTTCCAGGGCCATATTTATAAGGACAGGAAAAGTTACACAGGGTGGCTCTACGTGTCCTTGTAAATATGGGGCAGGAGGCTGCGCCAGCGGTATGTCACAAAAAGGCCGAAAATGGGGTTTAGCTCAGAGGAGTATTGCAGTGACTCCCTAGAGCTTTGGCCTGCCTCTCTGTAATGTTTTTGGTGGGGTCAATATGCAGGAAGAGCAACCCTACCTTGTTATGTCTCAGCCCTGGTGATATTCTAATTATGCCCGCATAATTTGAGTAATGTTGGTAATGTTGCATAACAAAATGTACATGTAGTTACAGAGAATATGCCATAAAGGCACACTATGTAGTGCAAATTCTGTTCAGGGAAAAATCCTAACATGAGATTTATGGAAAGAAGATGATCAGCACGAACGCCAACAGCATTTTCTGAACAGTTTTTTCATGCAGGTGGTCAACAGGCATTTCAGGTTGGTCTTTTACACAAATGGACCATTTGGGTAATTTTTGTGTGATTTTCAGATGAGAAAATGCAGGTATGAATGTAAATGCCAGTGCTCCAAACTTTTAATGCAGACCTAAGAAAATATCCACTCAAACAGGCATTTTCAAGTTGATTTTTTACCCGATTAGACCATTCAGGTAATATTTTTAGTGCAAAATACTTTTTTCCAACAGGAGGAAAGTGTCTTAAAGACTGAGAAGCTATTTTTCATCCAGGAGCAACTTATTCTTCTGGATCTGAAGCCTCCTCCCTCTGCTTTGTTCAGCATTTGACACACAATTGTCCAGGGAGGACCTGGCTTGGCAGTTCGGGCTGGACTGTTTCCATGAGGCACAGGGTCAAGACTGATTTGCATATGGCTGGGTTCAAACTGGAATGGCATGGTGAGCAAAAAAATGATGGATTTAGGCCCAGATCTCTGTACTGGGGTGAATGTATGACATTGTTCTGCATTCTGTCCATCAACTGTTGTTTTTGCATTCGTCACCCACAGTGGGACAGGTATGCTCAGATGTTAGTCCCGTGCTCTCCATGCCACTGGAATCAAGCTATCCTGGCTGAAGAGGGATGAAACCCCGAAACCGGTCCTAGGATGCTTGTTTCCAGTCCAGGGAGGACCTGGCTTGGCAGTTCGGGCTGGACTGTTCCCATGAAGCACAGGGTCAAGACTGATTTGCATATGGCTGGGTTCAAACTGGAATGGCATGGTGAGCAAAAAAACGATGGATTTAGGCCCAGATCTCTGTACTGGGGTGAATGTATGACATTGTTCTGCATTCTGTCCATCAACTGTTGTTTTTGCATTGTTCAGCATTTGGTCATTTTGGATTTGGATTTTGGAGGAAAAGCATCACTCTTTTTCTGTCTGCAATCTCTGTTACATCCACTCCCTTGGAATGTTTACTTTTTGGGAAAAATTAAGTATGTTGGTTGGTGCCTAGATCATAGCCAGTTAATAGATTCCATGTGGCTCATACACCAGTTGTGAGTACTAACAAAAAGGGTCATCCAAGAGAATGATAGGCCACTTACATCTCAACCACATTAGATGTAATAAAATATGAACTCTCAAGTAATGTACCCTTTGTAGATGCAACAAAGATGGAGCCTCAAAACTATGCATCATGAAGAAATATCACTTATGCACTTTATTACCCAAAGTCTGCATAGCTGCTCTGGTTGTAACTACTGTCGATCATTGTACTGTATTAGCATACAGTGGGTTCACTCTAAGAGCTATAGAGAATTCTTGCTCAGTTACCAACTGGATTTTGCACATTAGATACTCTTGAAAGGCAATTTGTGGTTTGATCTATCCATTGTTTTAGCATTTTACCCAGATGGATTATATGACGATTTTTAAAATCTTTTTAATCTTGTTTTAATGGGTATTCATACCATGATTTACATTTTATTATGATTATGCTATTTTGCACAATGTGAATATACAAATACAAAGATAATCCATCATTTACTTATAATATCAAGCAAATATATGTGCCAGCATATAATAGTTCTATTACGTACATAAGACAACGAAGCAGTATATGTTGAAATTTTGGTTCTTGAATTTTTAGGCACTTGTCACTTTAAAATCTGGTGAAAAAAACGATATAAAAATCACGTGTTGGACAAAGAGCACGTCATGTGATCTAGGCCCTCTGGGGCTGAAACGTGTCATGGCTCCCATGTAATCTGTGGATAATAGACACCAACTAAAAGCTCACCTGTGGTCTGTGCTCCATTTATGGGGAGATTCTGAAGTGCCAGTGGCTGGTGGAGTGCACACTGTTAAAAAGCCTCCCTGACTGCCTGCTGTGTCACTTCAAGTAATGCCTGTGAACAAGGAGCAGAAATGCTCTGAAACGCGTAAGGCGAAGCAGAATTAATTTAATTTTGTGGAGGTGAAGCCGGTGCCGTCAATTGGCTGCTTGCGAGTGCACCTTCAGAACGGGGGTCCTTTGTAATACAAAATGATATGCGGCCGACCGAGCCGTGAAGGTTGCACCACCTGGCTTAGACTGCGGGACCCTGGAGACACAGACCCCTTCAAAGTCTTCAAATTGGGGCATCCAGCAAATCGGATTAAAACACACAATACGGCGATTCCTTTATGAGAAACCCACTGGAGGGTAGAACATTATCGTGAATATAAGTGAAAAACAGGACCCACTAAAGGTAATTAATGTGTCACGGGGGCTTGCAACCTACTAGAGGAAGTGTACAAACTAATAACACCAGCATGCAATATTAGCTATAATCACCTGCTGCCCACTGGAGGGCGTATTAAAGTGCACGCTGTTAAAAAGCCTCCCTGACTGCCTGCTGTGTCACTTTAAGTAATGCCTGTGAACAAGGAGCAGAAATGTTCTGAAACGCGTAAGGCGAAGCAGAATTAATTTAATTTTGTGGAGGTGAAGCCGGTGCTGTCAATTGGCTGCTTGCGAGTGCACCTTCAGAACGGGGGTCCTTTGTCATACAAAAAGATATGCGGCAGACCGACCCGCGAAGGTTGCACCACCTGGCTTAGAATGCGGGACCCTGGAGACACAGAACCCTTCAACGTCTTCAAATTGGGGAAAACAGCAAATCGGATTAAAACACACAATACGGCGACTCCTTCATGAGAAACCCACTGGAGGGTAGAACATTATCGTGAATATAAGTGAAAAGCAGGACCCACTAAAGGTAATTAATGTGTCACGGGGGCTTGCAACCTGCTAGAGGAAGTGTACAAACTACAAACACCAGCATGCAATATTAGATATAATCACCTGCTGCCCACTGGAGGGCGTATTAAAGTGCACGCTGTTAAAAAGCCTCCCTGACTGCCTGCTGTGTCACTTCAAGTAATGCCTGTGAACAAGGAGCAGTAACGCTCTGAAAAGCGTAAGGCGAAGCGGAATTCATTTAATTTTGTGGAGGTGAAGCTGGTGCCGTCAATGGGCTGCTTGCGAGTGCACCTTCAGAACGGGGGTCCTTTGTAATACAAAATGATATGCGGCAGACCGAACCGCGAAGGTTGCACCACCTGGCTTAGAATTCGGGACCCTGGAGACACAGAACCCTTCAAAGTCTTCAAACTGGGGCAAACAGCAAATCGGATTAAAACACACAAAATGGCGACTCCTTCATGAGAAACCCCCTGGAGGGTAGAACATTATCGTGAACATAAGTGAAAAGCAGGACCCACTAAAGGTAATTAATGTGTCATGGGGGCTTGCAACCTACTAGAGGAAGTGTACAAACTACAAACACCAGCATCCAATATTAGCTATAATCACCTGTTGCCCACTGGAGGGCGTGATAAAGTGCACGCTGCTAAAAAGCCTCCCTGACTGCCTGCTGTGTCACTTTAAGTAATGCCTGTGAACAAGGAGCAGAAACGCTCTGAAACGCGTAAGGCGAAGCGGAATAATGTAATTTTGTGGAGGTGAAGCCGGTGCCGTCAATTGGCTGCTTGCGAGTGCACCTTCAGAACGGGGGTCCTTTGTAATACAAAATGATATGCGGCAGACCGAGCCGCGAAGGTTGCACCACCTGGCTTAGAATGCTGGACCCTGTAGACACAGAACCCTTCAAAGTCCTCAAATTGGGGCAAACAGCAAATTGGATTAAAACACACAATACGGCGACTCCTTCATGAGAAACCCACTGGAGGGTAGAACATTATCGTGAATATAAGTGAAAAGCAGGACCCACTGAAGGTAATTAATGTGTCACGGGGGCTTGCAACCTACTAGAGGAAGTGTACAAACTACAAACACCAGCATGCAATATTAGCTATAATCGCCTGCTGCCCACTGGAGGGCGTATTAAAGTGCACGCTGTTAAAAAGCCTCCCTGACTGCCTGCTTTGTCACTTCAAGTAATGCCTGTGAACAAGGAGCAGAAACGCTCTGAAACGCGTAAGGCAAAGCGGAATTAATTTAATTTTGTGGAGGTGAAGCCGGTGCCGTCAATTGGCTGCTTGCGAGTGCACCTTCAGAACGGGGGTCCATTGTAATACAAAATATATATATATATATATATATATATATATATAAATTCACTGAAAAAACCATAGGTTTCAGGGGCGTTATAGTTAGCTGGACTTTTCACTCGTACAAAACCATTGAAATTCCCCCGTTATAGTTAGTTCAGCTAACTATAACTCGCGCGCCCGCAATGCACTGCTGATGACATCACATATTACATCACTCATGACATGGTCAGTGACATCACTCATGACATCACTGATGACATCTCAAATGACATCACTGATGACATCATCCAGTGAATGTGTGTTTTTCTGAAAATTACATATGTTTTCTATATGTATATCTCAAGGTCGATGGAAGAATAAATGGGTATATAAGTGTCTGAATGGATGATTTGTTTTTGAAAAATTGATTGTATAACTGACTGATTAAGTGTATCTTAGTGAATACATGGCTTAGTGAGTAATGTTTAAATGTGTAAATATCTGTATCATTCTCTCACTTTGTGTATAAGTGGATGCATGGGTTGGTGAGTAGCTACATGAGTGTCTATATAGGTTATTAGTTGGTTTTTTGAGTATCAGTATGAGTGTCTGAGTGTCTGTATGGTTCGGTGGGGGGTATTAGGTAGTGCATAGGTGCATGAATGAGTGACTCACTGTTTGTATGTGTTGAAGACAGCATGTGTGCAGGACTGTATGGGTGGATGAGTGTGTGCATGGGTGTGTTAGTGAGTGATAGACTGTCTCAATAGTGTCTTTATGAGTAACTACATATGTTTTAAACTAGTATATGTGACTATTGGTGTATATAAGTGAGTATATGTGAGAGTGAGAGATTGAAAGAGTTCCTGTATGAATAAGTATGTGTTTCTATAAGTGATTGTTTAAAAGACTAAGTATGTGTAAGTTTCTGTAGAAGTAAGTGTGGTGATGTGTCTATGACTGTATATGCAAGTAAATGGATGTTTGATTCTTTATTAGCATGAGTGACTATGTGTGTGAGTAACTCTATGGATGAGTGGCGTTGTGTAACAGGATGTATAGGTGTGTGAGTACATATGATGAGTGAGTACATGTATGAGTGACTGTATAGGACTGTTGGTGAATGAGTGGATGTGTATGTGGATCTTAGAATTACTGAATAGGTTGTTGTAACTGGTATTGGTATGTCCATTGTTTTGAACATTGTAGTTTCTATTTTTGAATGTGTGTATCAAAGGTTATATTAGGGGAAGAGGAGGTCTGCCACTCTATCACAAGGATGATGTCATCACTGATGTCATTAGTGATGTCATTTGAGATGTCATCAGTGATGTCATGAGTGATGTCACTGACCATGTCATGAGTGATGTAATATGTGACGGCATCAGCAGTGCATTGCGGGCGCGCGAGTTATAGTTAGCTGAACTAACTATAACGGGGAATTACAATGGTTTTGTACGAGTGAAAAGTCCAGCTAACGCCCCTGAAACCTATGGTTTTTTCAGTGAATTTGTAAGGTTTGTTAAATGCTAATTCCTAACTATAACGTGCCTGAAACCTATGGTTTTTTCAGTGAATTTCAAAGGTTTTTTAAATGATAATTTCTAACTATGCCTACAGAGATAGGACATGTGAAGAAAGAAGAAAAAACGCACAGAAAGAAAAAAAAGAAATGCAGAAAGAAGCAACAGAAGTCCTCAAAGATGAAGAAAAGTGCAGGAAGAAGGATAACATGCAGAAAGAACAAACAGAAGAGCAGAAAGAAGCCTTGTTGCAAAATCATCCTGCACCCTCAACTTTTTCAGACGGATACTGGTGGTAACTGAGTCTGACTAACCAGTCCTAGAGCCAGTGCTATGTTAAAAGACACTCTGATCCCCCTGTGATCAGCATGACCTCCTCTGTAAGCCCCTAGTATATAATAGGGCAGGGGATTAAAACTACCTCTTAAAATGCGCCACAGGGCGTGTTTGCACACGTCACCTCAGGCCCCGTCCCCTCACTTCCCCACTGTGTAAACACTCCCTGTGGCCGTTTTAAGTTGGGGTTCCTAGGGTCCAACTAGACCACTAGGTACCTCCAGTAAGCACCACAGAGCTGCGTTGCAGAGAGATGTAAAAAGGGGCACGGCCTAGACCACCTCTCTGCAACGCAGCGGAGTGGTGCTTACTGGAAGCACCTGGTGGGCTAGTTGACCCCCAGAGTCCCTCAGGATTGAAGGGGAATTATTTACCCAACTTAAAATGCGCCACAGGGCTTGTTTGCACACGTTAACTCAGGCCCCGTCCCCTCCTTTCACCACTGTGTAAACTCGCCCTGTGGCCGTTTTTAGTTGGGAGATTAAGTTCATTTGAATCCTGAGGGTCCCTAGGGTCCAACTAGCCCACTGGGTACCTCCAGTATGCGCTACAGAGCTGCGTTGCAAAGAGGTGTAAAAAGTTGCACGGCCTGGACCACCTCTCTGCAACGCAGCTTAGTGGCGCTTACTGGAAGCACCTGGTGGGCTAGTTAGCCCCCAGGGGCACTCAGGATTGAAGGGGAATTATTTCTCCAACTTAAAACGCGCCACAGGGCTTGTTTGCACACATTAACTCAGGTCCCGTCCCCTCCCTTCACCACTGTGTAAACAAGCCCTGTGGCCATTTTTAGTTGGGAGATTTAGTTAATTTGAATCCTGAGGGTCCCTAGGGTCCAACTAGCCCACTAGGTACCTCCAGTATGCGCCACAGAGCTGCGTTGCAGAGAGGTGTAAAAAGTGGCACGGCCTGGACCACCTCTCTGCAACGCAGCTCAGTGGAGCTTACTGGAAGCACCTGGTGGGCTAGTTAGCCCCCAGGGGCCCTCAGGATTGAAGGGGAATTATTTCCCCAACTTAAAACGCGCCATAGGGTGAGTTTCCATACGTCACCTCAGGCCCCGTCCCCTTCCTTCCCCACTGTGTAAACATGCCCTGTGGCCGTTTTTTAAGTTGGGAGATTAAGTCCCCTTGAACCCTGAGGATCCCTAGGGGCAAAATAGCCCACTAGGTACGTCCAGTAAGCGCCATTGCAGAGAGGTGTAAAAAGGGGCACGGCCTGCACCACCTCTCTGCAACGCAGAGCAGTGGCACTTACTGGAAGCACCTGGTGGGCTAGTTGGCCCCCAGGGTCCCTCAGGATTAAAAGGGAATTATTTCCCCAACTTAAAATGCGCCACAGGGCGTGTTTGCACATGTCACCTCAGGCCCCGTCCCCTCCCTTCACCACTGTGTAAACGCGCCCTGTGGCCGTTCTAAGTTGAGAGATTAAGTCCCCTTGAATCCTAAGGGTCCCTAGGGTCAAACTAGCCCACTAGGTACCTCCAGTAAGTGCCACAGAGCTGCGTTGCATAGAGGTGTAAAAAGGGGCGTGGCCTCAGAACACCTGTCTGCAACGCAGCTCCCTGGCACACACTGGAGATACCTGTTGGGCTAGTTGGCCCTTAGGGACCCTCAGTATTGAAGGGGAATTAATTCCCCAACTTCCAACTGGCCAGGGGGCACGTTTTCAGAGTGCTGCAAGGAGGGGGCGTGGCCTCCAGCGCGATGCCGGTCTTTTATTTTTTTTATTTTTTTAAGGAGGGCTGTGTGGCCCCCCATCTTTTTCTAATTTACTGGCCCTGGGGACCCCATCCCGCAGGGCCTGCACCCTAATTTTTTTTGTTGAAAAAAATTAATTTGGCCCTCCCAAGGCCTTAATCGGCCCCGGGGACCCCAACCCCGGGGTCATGGCCTTTTTTTAATTTAAATTCTTTAGGAGGGGGCTGCGTTGCCCCCCTCCTCAGGCCACTTATGGCTCCGGGGACCCCATCCCCCGGGGCCGGTCTTTGTTTTTTATTATTTTAAAAATATATATATTTATAGAAACTCCTAGGACATGCTGGACAAACCGTATGTACCTATCACCATGACGATTTGCGTGATATTCATTAAAAGGCGACTATGCATAGAATGAATCCACATGGAATGTATTTACACCGCTAGTGAAGCTCTGGTGTGTCTGACGCCCTACCGTGCGTAATCCCGGCGCCCCCACCGGTGGGTACTCTCCAAGTAGACACCCTTGTTGTTTATACAAACATGGGTAGCTATTGACGGGCACATTTAATATACACCAAGCCATTCAAAGGGGATTTGACAAAAATTCGACCAAACTATGCAAGAAACCCCCCTCACGGTTAATAAAAAACACATCCACTGCCGGATGTGTAATACTTTTTATTTTACTCTCTGGAAAGGAAAACAACCTCACTTGAGAGTCACAGCGTGCTCCTGGCTGAGCCCAATGCTGTGTTACACCCACCAGTGCCCGCCGATTGCCTCACACCTCTGTGTTGTATTCCACCAGCTAGTGCGTATGCTATGACACTCTCTAGCCCATGTGCACTGTAACACCACCCCGTGAATATGTCATGCCACACTTACCTTCGCACGGGTTATATTGCCAGGAGACAGAGCAAATAAAGCCCATTTGAGCTTAAAAACATTGGACTTTTCCTGGCTGAAACGGGTCTGTTGGCATGTATGGTTGTACTACCACTGCCTCTTCCTTCTGCCCACAATGGTCTATTTTATTGCCACAGCCTCTCTAGCCAGTCCTGTATTGTTGGTTTGTTGCCCCTGCCCCCCTTTCCACTGCCCTCCATAGTCTGTTGTGCTGCCACTGCCCTTCCTGCCTGCCCAGTGTGGTCAAATTGTGGCCTCTGCACTCTCCTACCTGCCTTCAATTTTCAGAGTCCGTGCCCCTGGCCTCTGCCTCTCAACAGTATCCCAATGAACAACTAGATTGCTAACATTCTATATTTATTACAAAAGTGTGGAACACCTGACATCATCTTGATGTAATCAAAACTGTAATACCTAGAGTATTTCCTTTAGAAATTACATATATGAGAGGGTCTTATTTGCATCAAAATTATGGTTAGTGCTCTAAAAAACTAAAATGAGGACATATTTTCTGAGTTTTCAAATAGCGACAAAGAACTTTTAAATTATTTGTAATCTTTATGTTTTTTTATCCAGTTGACCACTTGATTAAATGTTGCACCTTGGCGAGAGGATGTGGTGTTACTTCCAGAGCTGCAGACTTTGCAACTGGGGAACCAGGTTGGAGTTTCTGCTTCAGCTCAACATTATGTGATTGTTGTCAAATCACTTAATCTCCCCATGTCTACAACCAAAATGAATTTGATCTTGTGTGATGTAACCAATGCTCATGTAAAGCATTCCAATACCTGACAAGTCTGCACTATATAAAACTGCAAATACACAAAAAAGAAGTGTTTTGCACACTTCTGTCATTGGGCTACATGTGGGCTACATCTGGGTGATATTTGTGCTGCATTTAGGCTCTTTTGTGTCTAGTGGCCATCTTGGGAGATTTATTTGTTATGAAGTTTCCTAATTTCCTAATTTACTGCAGTCTCCTCAGTAGGAAATGCTTTCAGTTTTTTACTTTGATTCCGTCAAGAAGGTATTCAGATATGTCACACATTTGCCATGAATTCTGAATGTTAGCACTCTAGTTGCTCATTAGATCACTGTAGTAAAGCTACTGCTCACCACGGAAGTCTGCTGCTGGTATTAAAAGTGCATGTTTCAGTCTGCATATCAGAATTTTTTAATGAAATAGAAGAGGAATTGAGAAGTCACTCAAAATGTGCCCTAATTTTTCTTTCTTCAGCACTAATCATAATTTCTATGGCAAAATGAACCCCCTCATTGTGTTCCTTTTTAAATTAAATGTTTTAAGTGTTACCAGTTTATTACAATCAAGATGGCTTCAGGTGTGCCATACTTTTGTCATAAGTAAGACAGTAAGCGCTCTAGTTGTTCTTAAGAACACTCTGGGACATTCTGTCATTAGGCTATACTTGGGCTACATCTGGGTGATATTTGGGCTACATTTGGGCTCTTTTGTCTCTGGTGGCCATCTTGGGAGATTTATTTGTTATGAAGTTTCCTAATTTCCTCATTTACTGCAGTCTCCTCAGTGGGAATACTTTCAGTTTTTTATTTTGGTTCCATCAAGAAGGCATTCAGATGTGTCACACATTTGCCATACATTCTAAATGTTAGCACTCTAGTTGCTCATTAGATCACTGTAGTAAAACTACTGCTCACCAGGGAAGTCTGCTGCTGGTATTCAAAGTGCATGTTTCAGTCTGCATGTCAGAATTTGTTTATGAAATAGAAGAGGATTTGAGAAGTCAAAATGTGCCCTAATTTTTCTTTCTGCAGAACTAATCATAATTTCTATGGCAAAATGAACCCCCTCATTTTGTTCCTTTGTAAATTAAATGTTTTAAGTGTTACCACTTTATTCCAATCAAGATGGCTTCAGGTGTGCCATACTTTTGTCATAAGTAAGACTGTTAGCGCTCTAGTTGTTCGTTAGAACACTCTGGGACATTCTGTCATTGGCCTATACTTGGGCTACATCTGGGTGATATTTGGGCTACATTTGAGCTCTTTTGTCTCTGGTGGCCATTTTGGGAGACTTATTTGTTATGATGTTTCCTAATATCCTCATTTACTACAATCTCCTCAGTAGGAAAAACTTTCAGTTTTTTACTTTGATTCCATCAAGGAGGCAGTCAGATGAGTCACAAATTTGCCATAAATTCAGAAAGTTAGCACTCTAGTTGCTTATTAGATCACTGTAGTAAAGCTACTGCTCACCAGGGAAGTCTGCTGCTGGTATTGAAAGTTTCAGTCTGCATGTCAGAATTTTTTAATGAAATAGAAGAGGATTTGAGAAGTCACTCAAAATGTGCCCTAATATTTCTTTCTGCAGCACTAATCATCCTTTCTATGGCAAAATGAACCCCCTCATTTTGTTCCTTTTTAAATTAAATGTTTTAAGAATTACCACTTTATTGCAACCAAGATGGCTTCAGATGTGCCATACGTTTGTCATAACTCATAAGTAGGACTGTTAGCGTTTTAGTTGTTCTTTAGAACACTCTGGGAAGCTGCAGTAGAACACAAAGGAATCAACTGACAGTCTCTGCCCTTGTTGGGTGTACATGTTTTACTGAGAATATCAGACTTCATTCTCACATGACTGAGAAAGATAATGTGAATTTACAGAAAATATGCTCTCAGTTAGCTTATAGATCACCTTCCAAACCTCTGTGGGAAAAGCATGAGAAAATAGTTTTCTCTCAAACATGATTCATGATATCACAGCAGAAGGCTTTTTCACATGGTAAAATCACCTTAGAACACACCACAATTCCTAAAATGAGTATGGTACCATCAACAAATGATTTATAATGTAACTAAAGTCTTAAAACCTTCTATTAACTGCAATGCTTTTTAATGTGGTGCTATCAGGTATATTGGTCCTAAGATGGCTGCCAACACTTCTTGGATGGAGTGCTGACAGCCAATCAGATCTCACGATGAGATGTGTGGTTAGGCTCCGCCCAGATATATATGTGATTTTACTTTTGATTTTCTCAGGAACTACTGAACGGATGTACACCATTTAGGCAAAAGGCACATGCCTGACCTGAGGACTACCTCTTTGCCAAATTTCAAGTAATTCTGTTCAGCCGTTCGGGCTGTACCTTCGACTAAAGGTCCTATGGGAAAATGCATGGGGAAAATGCGTTTTGGGACCCCCCCGTTTTTCTCAGCCCACGTTTGACGAATCACCCCGAGACTTTCAGGGTAGGAGCTGAGCGAACGCCCCATTAGTTTTGAAAATTTCACGAAGATAAGTCACCCGGCGCCAAAGTCATTCAAAATAGAATTTTCAGATTTCCTATGGGAACTCGGTCCTAACTATAACTATCTACTGGTGACCGCCAGTAGATAATATATATATAGATATATTCACTGAAAAAACCATAGGTTTCAGTCACGTTATAGTTAGGAATTAGCATTTAAAAACCTTAGAAATTCACTGAAAAACCATAGGTTTCAGGGGCGTTATAGTTAGCTGGACTTTTCACTTGTACAAAACCATTGAAATTCCCCCGTTATAGTTAGTTCAGCTAACTATCACTCGCGCACCCGCAATGCACTGCTGATGATGTCAAATATTACATCATTAATGACATGGTCAGTGACATCACTCATGACATCACTGATGACATCTCAAATGAAAGAAGAAAAAACGCACAGAAAGAAAAAAAAGAAATGCAGAAAGAAGCAACAGAAGTCCTCAAAGGCGAAGAAAAGTGCAGGAAGAAGGATACCGTGCAGGAAGAAGAAACAGAAGAGCAGAAACAAGCCTTGATGCAAAATCATCCTGTACACTCAACTTTTTCAGACGGATACTGGTGGTAACTGAGTCTGACTAACCAGTCCTAGAGCCAGTGCTATGTTAAAAGACACTCAGAATACAGTGAAAACACCTACATACACTAGGGAACACTATGCGTTGGGGTCCCCCTGTGATTAGCATGACCTCCTCTGTAAGCTCCTAGTATATAATAGGGCAGGGGGATTAAAACTACCTCTTAAAAGCGCCACAGGGCGTGTTTGCACACGTCACCTCAGGCCCCGTCCCCTCCCTTCCCCACTGTGTAAACACGCCCTGTGGCCGTTTTAAGTTGGGAGATTAAGTCCTCTTGAATCCTGAGGATCCCTAGGGGTAAAATAGCCCACTAGGTACGTCCAGTAAACGCCATTGCAGAGAGGTGTAAAAAGGGGCATGGCCTGCACCACCTCTCTGCAACGCAGAGCAGTGGCACTTATTGGAAGCATCTGGTGGGCTAGTTGGCCCCCAGGGTCCTCAGGATTGAAAAGGAATTATTTCCGCAATTTAAAACGCGCCACGGCGTGTTTGCACACGTCCCCTCCCTTCACCACTGTGTAAACGCGCCCTGTGGCCGTTCTGAGTTGAGAGATTAAGTCCCCTTGAATCCTAAGGGTCCCTAGGGTCAAACTAGCCCACTAGGTACCTCCAGTAAGCGCCACAGAGCTGCGTTGCAGAGAGGTGTAAAAAGGGGCATGGCCTCAGAACACCTGTCTGCAACGCAGCTCCCTGGCGCATACTGGAGATACCTGTTGGGCTAGTTGGCCCTCAGGGACCCTCAGTATTGAAGGGGAATTGATTCCCCAACTTACAACTTGCCAGGGGGCATGTTTGCAGAGTGCTGCAAGGAGGGGGCGTGGCCTCCGGCGCGATGCAGGTCTTTTATTTATTTTATTTTTTTAAGAAGGAGGGCTGTGTGGACCCCCTTCTTTTTCTAATTTATTGGCCCTGGGGTCCCCATCCCCCAGGGCCTGCCCCCTAATTATTTAAAGAAATTGGGAAGTGGACCGCGTGGCTCCCCTCCCAAGGCCTTAATCGGCCCCGGGGACCACAACCCCCGGGGCATGGCCTTTTTAAAAAAAAAATCTTTAGGAGGGGGGGCTGCGTTGCCCCCCTCCTCAGGCCACTTATGGCCCCGGGGACCCCATCCCCCGGGGCCAGCCTTTGTTTTTCATTATTTTTAAAAAATATATATTCATAGAAACACCTAGGACATCCTGGACAAACCGTATGTAGCTATCACCATGACGAGTTGCGTGATATTCATTAAAAGGCGACTATGCATACAATGAATCCATGTGGAATGTATTTACACCGCTAGTGAAGCTCTGACGTGTCTGACGCCCTACCGTGCCTAATCCCGGAGCCCCCGCCGGTGGGTACTCTCCAAGTAGACACCCTTGTCATTTATTTATACATGTATGGGTAGCTATTGACGGGCACATTTAATACACACGCACACCAAGCCATTCAAAGGGGATTCGACAAAAATTCGACCAAAACTATGCAAGAAACCCCCCTCACGGTTAATAAAACACACATCCACCTCCGGATGTGTAATACTTTTTATTTTACTCTCTGGAAAGGAGACAAACCTCACTTGAGAGTCACAGCGCGCTCCTGGCTGAGCCCAATGCTGTGTTACACCCACCAGTGCCCGCCGAGTGCCACACACCTCTGTGTTGTATTCCACCAGCTAGTGCATATGCTATGACACACTCTAGCCCATCTGCACTGTAACACCACCCCATGAATATGTCATGCCACACTTGCCTTCGCACGGGTTATATTGCCACATCTAACGTGCCTTCCTCGATGCCTATGTTATAATGCACAGCGCTATGACATACATATTACAATCTGGGATCCATATCTTTTTCACAGTGCATATGCAAAGTTACACTCCCCAGCACATATTTTATATTGCAACTTTAGAGACTAGTTAGGTTACACAACACTGCCCTGTGCATATTACACTCCAAGGCGCATATCGCATAGCACGCGCTAGTGCCTGTGCTATCTCGCGCTCTCCAATGAATCTGTCATTGCGCACAATGTATTGCATATTATATTTCACGCCCCGGTTCCTCTTATATCACATTTTTTGGTGCATAGTTTATACCATACACTATATCTAGTTTTCATTTTCAATCGTGCTCTCAGGACTGTGTTCTATATAACAATGCGTTCACCTACCCTTTTCACGGGCATTACATTTTGCGATGGGGGGTGGAGGGTCAGGGGGTGTTTCTGCCAAGTGAGCCCGGAGTCACAGTCACAAACGTCCTCTTCTTCCTGAATAAAAGTGAGATTATGCTGCATACTTGTTCATATTTTAAGTAGTTCGCACAGACACACATTTTAAAAACAATAAAGTTCCTAATATCCACCTTCTCTGAACAGTTAGCTTGCTGCCCCCTCCACCTTCTCCCTATCCTCTGTTGTCTGAATCCATGGACTAGCCTCCTCCCTCCTGCCATGCATGGTCTGATGTGCTGCCACTGCCCTCCATTTAGCATCATGTACCAGTCCACTCCTCCTGCCCTCCATTGCCCAATTATATGCCCCATCATTGACCTCCTGCTTAGCCTCTGTGCTTAGCTTGCTGCCCCTATTCTCCTTCCCCCTGCCCTCCGATGTCTTTGTGCAGGCCCCTGCTCCATCCTTCTTGCCCACCATGTTCCATGGACCTGCCACTCCTATCTACTCTGAGTGTTCTGTTGAGCTGCCACTCCCCTCCCACCTGCCTAGCATTGTCAGATGACTGTAACCTGTCCCTGCCACCTCCACCCTGCCTGTCTACATGCCATGCCCCTATCCCCTTCCTCCTGTCCTCCATGGTCCATTTTACTGCCACACCCTTCTGCCCTCCCTGATCTGTTGTGCTGCAACTGCTCCTCCTGTCTGCCCACGCGGTCTATTGTGAGGCCCCTTCCCCTGAACTCTCTTGTCTGTGCCCAGGTCCTCACCCTCCCTTCTATCCTCCATGGTCCTTTGTGCATGCCCCTGCACCCTCCTTCTTGCCCATCATAGCCATTGTGCTGCCACTAACCCTCCCGCTTGCCATGCATGGTCTTCTGTGCTGCCACGGCCCCTCCCACATTCCCTGTGTGGTCACCTAGCTGCCCCTGACCCCTCCCACCTTCCCTCCATGGTCTGTGTGTATGCCATCATAGTCTCACTGTTGCTCTCCATGGTGTGTCTTGCTTCTAGTGCCCATCCTGCCTGACCTCCATGGTCATCTTGCTGCTCCTGCCCTGCCCCCTTGCCCCCAGTCCTCTGTTTCCATGTGCAGACCCCTATTCCCTCCCTCCTCGCTTGTCTGTTCCATTGTAATGCCCCTGATCCGTCCCTCCTGCCCTTTATGGTCTGTTATGCTGCAACTTTCTCTCCTGTCTGTCCAATATGGTCAGCTATCTACCATTGCCTCTTTTCCCTCTGTTCTCTGTTGTCCATGTGCATTGTCCTGTCCTCTCCCTATTGCTTTCTATGGATTGTTCTGCTGCACTCCCGTCCCGCATGCCCTGTGTGGTGTATTGTGCTGCTGCAAACCCTGATGCCTGCCCTGTAGGGTCAGTTTGGTGCACCTCTCCATGTCCCTCCTGTCCTCTGTTATCCGAGTCCATGTCCCTACCCCAATTCCTCCTGCCTTCCATGATCCAATGTACCATACTTGCCAACATTTTGAACTTGGTAAGAGGGAGATTTTGAAAAAAACTGGGGTATTGATTTTCCCCTTTGAGTTACATTGAAAAAGAGGAGATTGTAGACAGGAGACAGATCAAATAAAGCCCGTTTGAGCTTAAAAACATTGGACCTTTCCTGGCTGAATCGGGGCTGTTGGCATGTATGGTTGTACTACCACTGCCTCTTCCTTCTGCCCACAATGGTCTATTATATTGCCACAGCCTTTCTTGCCAGTCCTGTATTGTTGGTTTGTTGCCCCTGCCCCCCTTTTCACTGCCCTCCATAGTCTGTTGTGCTGCCACTGCCCTACCTGTCTGCCCAGTGTGGTCAAATTGTTGCCTCTGCACCCTCCTACCTGCCTTCAATTTTCAGAGTCCGTGCACCTGTCCTCTGCCTCTCAACAGTATCCTAATGAACAACTAGATTGCTAACATTCTAAATGTATTACAAAAGTGTGGAAAGCCTGACGTCATCTTGATATAATCAAATCTGTAATACCTAGAGCATTTCCTTTAGAAATTACATATATGAGAGGGTCTTATTTGCATCAAAATTATGGTTAGTGCTCTAAAAAACTAAATGAGGACATATTTTCTGAGTTTTCAAATAGCGACAAAGCACTTTTAAATTATTTGTTATCTTTATGTTTTTTTATCCAGTTGACCACTTGATTAAATGTTGCACTTAGGGGAGAGGATGTGGTGTTACTTCCAGAGCTGCAGACTTTGCAACTGGGGAACTAGGTTGGAGTTTCAGCTTCAGCTCAACATTCTGTGATTCTGGTCAAATCACTTAATCTCCCTATGTCTACAACCAAAATGAATTTGATTTTGTGTGATGTAACCAATGCTCATGTAAGGCACTCCAATACCTGACAAGTCTGCCCTATATAAAACTGCAAAAACACTTCTGTCATTGGGCTACATGTGGGCTACATATTTGTGATATTTGTGCTGCATTTGGGCTCTTTTGTCTCTGGTGGCCATCTTGGGTGATTTATTTGTTATGAAGTTTCCTAATTTCCTCATTTACTGCAGTCTCCTCAGTAGGAAATGCTTTCAGTTTTTTACTTTGATTCCATCAAGAAGGTTTTCAGATATGTCACACATTTGCCATAAATTCTGAATGTTAGCACTCTAGTTGCTCATTATATCACTGTAGTAAAGCTACTGCTCACCATGGAAGTCTGCTGCTGGTATTAAAAGTGCATGTCAGAATTTTTTAATGAAATAGAAGAGGATTTGAGAAGTCACTCAAAATGTGCCCTAATATTTCTTTCTGCAGCACTAATCATACTTTCTATGGCAAAATGAACCCCCTCATTTTGTTCCTTTTTAAATTAAATGTTTTAAGAGTTACCACTTTATTCCAATCAAGATGGCTTCAGGTGTGCAATACGTTTGTCATAAGTAGGACTGTTAGCGCTCTAGTTGTTCTTTAGAACACTCTGGGAAGCTGCAGTAGAACACAAAGGAATCAACTGACAGTCTCTGCCCTTGTTGGATGTACATGTTTTACTGAGAATGTCCAACTTCATTCTCACATGACTGAGAAAGATAATGTGAATTTACAGAAAATATGCTCTCAGTTTAGCTTATAGATCACCTTCCAAACCTGTGTGGGAAAAGCCTGAGAAAATAGTTTTCTCTCAAACATGATTCATGATATCACAGCAGAAGGCTTTTTCACATGGTAAAATCACCTTAGAACACACCACAATTCCTAAAATGAGTATGGTACCATCAACAAATGATTTATAATGTAACTAAAGTCTTAAAACCTTCTATTAACTGCAATTCTTTTTAATGAGGTGCTATCATGTATATTGGTCCCAAGATGGCTGCCAACACTCTTTGGATGAAGTACTGACAGCCAATCAGATCTCACGATGAGATGTGTGGTTAGGCTCCGGCCAGATATATATGTGATTTTGATTTTGATTTTCTCAGGAACTACTGAACGGATTTACACCATTTAAGCAAAAGGCACAACTCTGAACCAAGGTCTGCCTTTCTGCCAAATGTGGTGTAATTCTGTTCAGCAGTTCGGGCTGTAGCTGCGGCTAAAGGTCCTATGGGAAATTGCATGGGGAAAACACGTTTTGGGGCCCCCCTTTTTTCTCAGCCCCCGCTACACGAATCATATCCAGACTTTCAGGATAGGAGCGGACCGGAGCTGGCCAAAAGTTTTGAAACTTTTGCGAAGATTCGTCAACGGGCGCCAAAGGTATTCCAAATAGAATGTTGCGGATTTCCTATGGAAAATAGGTCCTAACTATAACTACCTACTGGCGACCGCCAGTAGGTAATATATATAAATATATACCAACATTTTGAACTTGGTAAGACGGAGATTTTGAAAACAATAACCTGAGGAATTGATTTTCCCAATTGCCTAACACTGAAAAAGAGAAGGTTTTAGGCAGGAGATAAATAATAAGAGGCTTTCTGAGCTTAAAAATATCAGGAGTTTCCTCCCTGAATCAGGTCTATTGGCATATTTGGCTGTACTGCCACTGCCTCTTCCTTCTGCCCTCAATTGTCTTTTATATTGCCACAGCCTCTCTTGCCTATACTGCATGGTTGGTTTGTAAACCGTGCCCCCTTTTTACTGCCCTTCATGGTCCGTTGTGCTGCCACTACCCCTCCCACCTCCACAGAGTGGTCAACTTGTTGCTTCTGCGCTTTCCTCCATACGAGGGTCTTATTCCCATACAAATTATGGTTAGTGCTCTGAACAATTTAATATGAGAACATATTTTCTGAGATCTCAAATAGCAACAGAGCATGTTTAAATAATTTGCTATCTTTATGTTTTTTTTATCCAGTTGATCACTTGATTATATGTTATACTTAAGGGAGAGGATGTGGTGTTAAAGCCAGAGCTGCAGACTTTGCAACTGGGGAACCAGGTTCGAGTTTTGGCATCGGCTTGACATCTTGTGATTCTGGGCAAATCACTTAATCTCCCATTGCCTAAAACCAACACGAATGCATCCTTGTGTAATGTAATTGATGCTCATGTAAAGCACTCCTATAACTTTGAGTCAAATCTGCGCTATATAAAACAGGAAAAATAAACCGTTTTGCACACTTCTGTCTTTGGGCAACACTTGGACTACATTCGGGTGATATTTGTGCTATATTTGGGCTCTTTTTCTCCCTGTGGCTATCTTGGGAGACATATTTGTTATGAAGCTCCCAAATTTCATCATTTACTGCAGTATCCTCAGTAGAAAATGCTCTCAGTTTTCTACTTTGGTTCCATCAAGATGGTGTTCATATGTGCCACACCTTTGGCATAAATTCAGAATGTTAGCACTGTAATTGCTCATTAGAACACTGTAGTAAAACTGCTGATCACCAGCGAGTTAACTAGCAGTCTGCCACTGGTGTTGAAAGTGCATGTTTCAGTCTGCATGTGTTGAGAGTGCATGTTTCAGTCTGCATGTCATAATGTTTTAATGAAATAGAAGAGAAAGATATTTGAGAACTCACTTAAAATGTGTCCTGATTTTTCATTCTACAGCATTAACTACAATTTCTATGACAAACTGAAACCCCTCATTTTGTTCTTGTCTAATTTAAATGTTTTACGTTTTGCCAATTTGATTTAATCAACAGGGCTTCAGGTGTGCCACACATTTGTTAAAAGTAACACTGTTAGTGCACTAGTTGTCCTTTAGAACAGTCTGGGAGGCTGCAGTAGAACACAATGGAATCAACTGTCAGACTTGGATCTTCTTGATCTGGCGCAACTAACTCAGTGGTTGAAAGTTCCCTCCCACATAGGAGGTCATACGATCGACTTGATTTGCTCCAACTTCGCCCTATCTATGGAGGACCCTATCCAGGTTACTTGGTCTGACCATTTCTTGGTCCATTTTTCCTGGCCAATGGGGATGTCGTTGTCCCCTAGTGCCTCGGCCCAATGTAAACCTTCACCGAAGATTGAAATTCCAGCCCTTTACACGGCTCTCTCACTCTCCCGCCCGGTGCTTTCTGGTGATTTAGATGAGGCGGTAGATGGCTTTGCTACCTGGATTAGGCAGGGTGTTAGCACCGTCTCCCATCCTATTGTTAAAAAGCAGCTGCGCTCCTCTCCATCTCAACCCTGGTATACCGGTGCACTTAGAGAGCTCAAATTGGGCTGTAAGAAATTGGAACGCCAGTGGCGCTTGGAGTACTCTTCATCAGCAAAATCTGTCTTGCGTAAAGCTCAAAGTGATAACTACGCGGCCATTAAGTTGGCAAAGAGTAGTTTCTATGCAGATCGCATTGCCAAAGCTAAAAACAATGGTAGAGAGATTTTCTCCATTGTCAGAAGCTTTCTGACACCTTACGCCGAACAAGCGGCTTCTCCCGCATCATTTCAATGGTGTGAGGAGCTTTCCTCCATTTTTATTGGGAAAATACAATCTATCCAAGATAGTCTGGTGAAGAACGTTCAGGGGCTTAGTGTCCCCTACCATCTGCCCCATACCCCTCCGCTCCCCGTGCCACCTGTATTCACTGGCTTTTCCCCTACAACTGGGTCAGATATATCGGCTATTCTTAAAACCCTTAAATCAGGCTCCCCTTCTGATCCATGCCCTGCCAGAGTTCTGGCAGGAGTTGCTGAGGTCGTCTATTCTGAAGTGATATCAATTATCAATCTGTCTTTATGCACGGCGCGGGTTCCCTTGCTTTGGAAGCAGGCTAAATTATTGCCACTTCTAAAGAAGCCCTCATCAGATCCGTTGCAAGCTGTTAATTACCACCCCATTTCTCTCCTTCCAGCTCTGTCCAAGGACTGCGAAAAGGTATTCTTCCGTCAGCTTGACACCTTTATCGAAACTTCTGGTGCCCTCTATCCGGCTCAATTCAGATTTAGGAAAACTTATAGCACCGAGACTGCTCTAGTGGAAATGGCAGAAACAATCACGGCGCCCTGGTATTGCTCGATCTTTCTGCCGCCTTCAATACGGTACCCCACCATCTTCTCCTTACCCGCCTCGCAAACATCGGCATTGCGGGCTCTGCCCTGGACTGGCTTAAATCTTTTTTGGAAGACCACTCTCAGCAGGTTTGGTCACCTCCGTTTTCTTCATCTGCCAGGAAAGTGTCCACGGGAGTACCGCAAGGCTCTACTTTGAGTCCTTTATTTTTCAGCATCTATCTGACGCCCTTAATTTTCCTGGCAGAGGACCTGGGGGCAAAAATAATTGCCTATGCCGATGATACCCAGCTCCTATTTACTTGGAAGGACGATGACCTGTCGACTTCTCTGGCGCAGAACTGTCTCTCATCTGTGTTTCAGTGGCTGGCTCGTGCCCAACTGAAGTGCAATGAGGATAAGTCGGAGGTCCTTCTGTATGGTTCATTTCCACCTGCCTTTCGAGAAAACATGTGGCTGCCTGATTTCCCTCGTCCTAAGCTAGAGGGTATGCCTAATAAGAACTTGGGGATCTGGTTTGGTGACGACCTTCGCTTTTCGGTGCAAATCATGAAACTCACCGGAGTTTGCTTCGGCATTCTCAAATCTCCTAGAAGGTTCTTCCCCCTACCTCCCAGGCATGCCAAGGAAACGGTGGCCTGGGCACTCATTTTTTCTCGCTTGGATTATGCCAATGCCTCATACTGTGGCATCCCTGGATATCTGCTGAGAAAACTGCAGACCATACAAAATGCCACAGCTAGACTTCTATTTAACATCTCTAGAAGATCTAGCGTGAGACAGCATCTGCGCGATCTGCATTGGCTCCCGGTGGCCCAAAGAGTGCAATTCAAAGTCCTCATGGTGGCCCATAGAGCTCTCCATTGTCTGGGACCTTTATACATCAGGAAGCGGTTCTGCTTCTAGGTCCCCAGCAGAGCTTTGCACTCAGCCGCCCAAACATCGGATGACTATTCCCCGATTTCGCAGGTCCCGGTTGCGAGGTCAGTCCATCTCTGTCAAAGCTGCTTTGGCCTGGAATTATCTCCCACTGGTAATGTGAAATACTCAGGATCTTGGACTCTTTAAGAAACAGCTCAAAACGTTTCTCTTTAATTAGCTGATCCACATTTTCCACTCCCTTGGGTTTTGATAACTGCACGCGCCAGGGCACTCTTGAGTATTTGAGCGCGCTATAAAACCCTTTATAACATACCATAACATAACTTCATTTTCATATGGCTGAGAAAGATAGTGTGAGTTTCCAGAAAATATGCTCTCATTTTAGCTTCTGGAGTACCTTCCATACCCTCGATAGGGAAATCATGAAAAAACACTTTTCTCTCAAACATGATTCTTGAAATCCCAGCAGAAGGTTTTTTCCACAGGGTAAAATCACTTAGAACATTCCTAAAATGAGTATGGTACCTTCACCAAATGATTTTGATTGTAACTAAAATCTGCTATCACCATTTATACGTTCTCCTTTTTGTGACCCTCAAAACCTGCCCTTCACTACAATCCATTTAAATAGAATGCCACCATGTATATTGGTCACAAGATGGCTGCCAACACTTCCTGGTTGAAGTGTTGGCAGCCAATCAAATTTCAGTAGGATTTCAGTAGGATTTTGGGCTCCCATATATCGATATTTTTAAACCTAAATATCTCTGAAACTACTGAACAAATTTACACCAAATCACAAAACATATACTTTCTAAACCAACATTTAGCTTTCATCAGTGGTTTGGCTGTAGTTGTGTTCAAAAAATGAAAAATCCCCATAGACATAACAGGGGGCAAATGTGTTTTGGAACCCACCTTTTTTCTCGGCCCCCGCTTGATAAATCACCCTGAAATTTTTCAACACAGCAGCTGAACCAAAATAGGGACTCCTCAAGCGACGCCAATGCTATTGGCAGAACAAGAGACGCTTCTCTTATGGAAATTTTAATACAAAATATTGTGAGGCTGCACTGGGGTAAATGGAAAGAAAGGAGGGGGGCCAAAGATGGCCCCGTGGACCACTACCCCCCAAAGCCTGCAATGTTTTGGGGTGCCCACCCCTGGATATTTCTGTTTTCTGTGGCTTGGTATGAGCATTACCACTCCCGCCAAGCCACAGCAAACTCTGCTCAGCTTTGAGTAACCTGGAGCATGTAAAATGCTCTTGCTTACTTGAAGCAGAGCAGATCTGCATGTGTAGCAGCTCCTTCTGTCCTAAAACAATGCTGGCTCTCGCAGAATGCGGGGAGCTGGCTGGGACCGCAAGGGCTCCCTCCCTTTTAAAATAATATAAATAAAAAATAGAAAAAAAGGCAGGCCCCGGGAATGGGGTCACCAGTGCCAAAATAGGCCAGAGATGGGGGCCACATTGCCCCCTCCCTTTAATACAAAAGTTTAAAAAAAGAAAGAAATGGCCACAGGAAATCAGCCCAGGGCAGGGGGCTACGCAGCCCCATTCCCTAAAAAAGAAATTAAAAAGGTAAAAAAAAAAAGCTTGGCAACTCACCGGAGGTCCTGTCCCCTTTCTCCACCACTCTGCAAACGTGCCTCCTGGTGCGCTGCTGGTTGGGGGGATGAAGTCTCCTTGGCCCTCAAGAGTCCTTGGGGGCCAATAAGACCTCTTGTTACCTCTAGTAAGTCCCACACAGGGGAATTTCTGAGAGTTCTTTGAAGGCCATGCCCCCTTTTGGCCCACCACTGGTAGGAGAATAAATTCCACTTTACTCCTGAGGGCCTCAGGACTAAATTGGACTTCTTTCCCCAACCAGTAGTGTGCCTGGAGGTGCATTTGCAGAGTGGTGGAGAAAGGGTCGTGGCTTCTGACAACCTCTCAGCAATCCAGCTCTGTGGGTCTTATTGGAGGCAACAGGAGGGGTAGTTAGAGCTATCAGAAAGTAGATGAATGCAGATGAGGTCTCTGTCATGCCCACCCTTCCTTTGTTTGTGGCTTTCTAGAGGGAATGCACAAAGTGTAGCTGTTACCCACCACAGACGTGTATTGGTGACAGGCTGCAAATAAAACAGTAGTAAGAGCAGAGAAATGTTCACTTTCTAAGTGGCATTTCTAAAACAGTAATGTTAAATTCAACTTTACCAGTAAAGAGGATTTTATTAGCATTCCAAAGAAACGAAACATAATGTAGCTACTCCTTTCTACTCAGGAATTACAGCTTAAAAGTGTTTTAAGGAACTACCAATGCTAGCCTATGAGAGGAGTAGGTCTCACAGTAGTGAAAAATGAATTTAGCTGTTAGACACTGCAGGGACATGTAAAACCTAAAAGTATATGTCCTACCTTTTAGTTACACAGCACCTGTCATTAGGGCTATCTAGGGCCTACCTTAGGGGTGACGTATGGGTAATAAAAGCACAGTTCAATGCTTGGCAAGCAGCTTTTAAATGACAAGTCGAAGTGGCAGTAAACTGCACACACAAGCTTTGCAATGGCAGGCCTGAGACAGGTTTGAAAGGCTACTTGTGTGGGTGGCACAACCAGTGCTGCAGGCTCACTAGTAGCATTTGGATTACAGGCCCTATGTATATGATATGTAACTCTTAAAGGGACGTATAAGTAAACTAAATATGCTAATCATGAATACAGCAATGTCACCATGTTTAGGTGCAAAGCACATGCACTTTAGCATTGGTTATCAGTGGTAAAATGCTCAGAGTCCTAAGGCCAACATAAAGATACAGCAAAAAGTGGAGGTAAGCAGGCAAAATGTTGCGAAAAGGCCTCCCTAAGGATGACAGGTATAACATTGGGTTACTAATGTAGCACAATACTACCATAGACAAAAATAATGTCAGGAAATAAACTAGTCTGCAGAAGCAATGAAGTTTACCAAATATAACAAAGGCATTTGAAACACACATTTCTGGTCATATGACAATGAAACCCAATTGAAAGCTAGATAAGAAATAAAATTAAGAATAATGCGTTGCATGATTGGTTATTAACGCAAAGTGGAATATAAGCACAGCCCAATAGTTCTTAAAAACACCAACAACCATAAACAGAGACTCTGCTGACTGTTGGAAAGCAATTCAGCTCTATTTCTCCTCCAAAGACCTTACAGAAAAAAATAAAAATTATACCTCATCACCTACATCTATATAATTCTACATAAAACAGTTGAATTTATTTATGGAATACTGTTTGACAAATAATAAAGGGAAATCAAGCAAAAAATTCACACTTGTATGAGGACAATTACTACTACAACCATTAGTTATTATTGAGTTTCGGAAAAAATATTTTTCCCACATTGAACACAATGCCTATAAAACAATTTATTTATTTATTTATTTAAATATTTTTATTGAGTTTTTCTATTATCCAACAAAAAGAGTCACAATAATTTTGCACAAAGCACAGTCCCTTGCCCGAGAGGCCCATAAATCAGAAAACATGAAAACAATCATTTATCCCCCAAAATCTACATAAGTTCAGGTTTTATCTTTTTTCCACACTTATTTTGAAACATTCTCCTTCCACCTCCTGATAGGTTCCCATATATGCTTTCCTAGGATTCTACCCTTTTTCCACTTCTTATCATATATCTCTTTTTCCAGATTATATACTGACAACAGTCTAGCCAACCATTGATGGAATGTTGGGGCTACCTTATCCAGCCATGCTGATGCCACACAGATTCTCAAAACTGACATAGCCATAAGCAAGAAATAAGACGAACTAGCCTGCTCATTTCCCCCACCTACCCCAAGGAGAATCCCTGCTGGCGTAAGAGCAACATTAATTCCTAGATTTATATCTAAAAAAGATTCAATAGCCCTAAGCAGCAAATTAAGTTGTGGACATAGCGCAAAAATATGAACAATATCAGCCTCGCTGCTGTCACACCGGGGGCACGTAATTCCTGTTGTTCCCTCCCATTGAGCAATCCTATCAGATGTATGGTATAAAGAATATATCGTCTTATAATGTTGGACCTGTAGTGCTGCTGAGCAGAGTATGGTCCGCCCCAATTCTAGAGAGTCCTGAAAGCAATCCTGGTCGACCTGGAGTTTATCTGCCCATTTCCTTCTATATTTTACCAGATCATCACTTCTTAATACAGACAGCTCAGCATAAATTTTCTTTATAGAACATTCTGCCCCGCCCTCAATGACATCCAATATCCTATTTTTACAGAACCCGGCAGTTCCACCCTGTTTATTAATCAAATAACTCCGAACTTGCAAAAACTTAAAAAAATTATCCCTAGTGATCCCATAATTCCCTTGAATTTCGGTAAACTGTAAGACACCTTGAGCTCCCATGAGGTCCCCCAATTTCCGAATCCCCCGCCACCTCCAATCACCCATAACAGTATCTGCAAATATTTCTCCTGGAAGAGACTCATTCCCTTCAATCCGAGTATAAGCGTTGAATCTACCCAGCCCCAGTTTTTTACAAAATGATGCCCAAATTTTAAAGCCTGCTATAAGTGTCTTAAATCTGGTTCTTTTATAGTACCCAGGATCTGTGTATTTCAGGAAACAATTTCCAGCATCTTCACCAATAAGTATTGCATATATATCAATTGATCCTATCTTAACCTGTGGATCTGAAGTGTCTCCTCCGATAAGCCCACTCATATACTGGAAGGCTGCTGCCCAGTAATATAACTTAAAATCGGGAACTGCCCATCCTTCCCTATCCCTAGGAAGAGTTATAAATCGAAGGGCTCTCCTGGTTTTCCCTTGTGCCCATATGAATCTGTTGATCAAACGTTCAATTGCCACAAACCATTTACCTTCAAATATCAATGGAATTGTCCTAAACAGATAGAGGAATTTGGGCAAAATGATCATTTTAACCACATCAGAGCGCCCAACCAGGGAGAGATGAAGGTTATGTATCCTATTGAGATCTTTCTTACTTTTAACCATTATAGGTTCAATATTGTGCTCTACGATCTTATCTAAATCTGCTGAAATACTAATACTGAGATACCCAGCCGATTTAACTACCCGCACATCGTTACAAATCACCTGGTTATTCTTAATAATCTGTGTCTTGGGGCCATTTAACGCATATCCCGATATCCGACCGAATACCTCAGCCTCTATTTCTACTTCCACAATTGCCCTAGTTGGGGAAGGAGTCACTAACGCAACGTCGTCCGCATAAACTAAAGTTTAAAACAGTTGGCCCTGAATCTTAATCGGAATCATTTGGTCGTTTAATTCCAACTTACGAATCAGCGGATCGATGTAAACCGCAAAAAGCAGGGGCGAGCATGGACACCCTTGGTGGGTACCTCGTTTAATCTGCACTGCCGATGTATGCCCTCCGTTGATTCTAAGCTGGGCTGTGGGAGATCGATAAAGTGCCTGAATTGCCCTAATTGCCTTAATAAACCCTACTCCAATACCACACCACGATAGAGCAGCCCAAAGGTAGTCCCAGGAGACCCGGTCGAATCCCTTTTCTGCATCCAAGAACATAACCGCCATAGGTTCTCCTGAGACTTCCGTGGCATCAAATAAAGTGATTACCTTGCGAACATGTTGTGTAGTTCCCCTCCCCGGGATAAACCCATGCTGTGTAGGGCTAACCAATTGCCCTATTATCTTACACAGCCTGAGAGCCATTACCTTAGAAAAAATGTTAGCGTCCGAATTCATGAGGGTAATAGGTCTATATGAACCCGGTTCCAAGTATGACTTACCCTTTTTCGGAATCACCACAATATCGGCGCCTGCCCAGGAGACTGGGACAGATTTTCCTGATTGTGCCTGTAAGATTGTATCAACCAGGTCAGGGCGTATTACGTTTTGAAATGTTTTATAGAATTCGATGGGCATTAAGTAAGGACCAGCAGCCTTACCTGAGGGGAGATTATTAAGAGCCACGAGAATTTCCTCAAATTTCAAGGGTGCATCTAATGCCTCCCTGTCTTCATCAGAGAGCTGGGGAGGGATGAGACCCCCCAGATACCGCTGGATATCTGAGGGATCACCTGACTGATCCTCGCTATATAATTTAGCATAGAACTGTCTAAAGACTTCTCTAACTCCCTCGGAATCAGTGACGTTACCTCCTTTACCATCAGATATTTCTTTGATCTCTCCTGACACCACTCTCTGCCTTGTGCGAATTGCGAGAATATGCCCCACCCGCTCACTCAGCTTGTGGCATTGCTCCCTTTTGGTCAAGTAAGTCGCGGCTGCCTTTGTAGCAAAACCCTAATTTATATCTGCTTTAAGACACAAAATTTTAAGGAGCACCGAATCCGGAGAGACGCCGGTCTGGACTGCAAGAATCAACTCTTGCTCTGCCTCCGCAACTGCTTTAACCATTTTATTAACTCTGACCTCCTCTTGTTTTTGTTTATACAAACTATAACTTAAGGTCTCCCCCCGAACACCGGCCTTGAAAGCATCCCAAATCACACCTGAGGAAGTGCTACCACGATTAATTTCCCAGAAAGTAGTTATCCAGTTATTCATATGATTAAGATAATCATCATCCTTAAGCAACCTCCTCTCAAAGGTCCATGTTCGCGTCCGCCTTTCACTTCCTATCGATTTTGCTGTTAAAACCAATGGATTATGATCAGAAACCAATCGAGGAAACTTCTCTATCCGACTTTCAGAAATTAAAGAATTTGATATAAAAAAATAATCCAACCTAACACAGACCTTATGTGGGGCAGAGTAGTAAGTTATTCCATCGTCTAATGGGTTCAAGTGTCTCCATGCATCAGTTAAGGAATTATGATATGCCAAATTAAGTATTGCTCAACATACTTTTTTCTTCCGACCTCGATATTGCTGTCCTTCCTCCGTACCCAAACCCCCAACCCCATTTATATTAAAATCTCCCCCCAAAATAACTGGTTCTGGCCATAAAGCCAGTTCTGAATCTAAAAATTCGAAAACACCCGGGTCATCCTCGGTGGATCCATACACTGATCCAATAGTAACTGTTTGATCATTAATTACACATTCCATCAGAACCCATCTCCCCTATTGATCTTCCTTCTTCCTAATAACCTTGACATCCCTTCTTTTAGACAAAATAGCCACCCCTCTGGTCCTAATCTTCTGTCTTGAATATGCGAGCAGGAAGAACCCAAGCTGTTCCATTAAGTGACCCCTTATCCCTTCTACATGCGTCTCCTGCAAGCAAACAAAATCCAACCGCCTTAATCTCAGGGCAGCTGCAACGCGTTGTCTTTTCACCTGATCGTTCAGCCCACACACATTAAGGGAAGCAATCCTTATACTCATTAAAATACATCATATGTCTGACCCATCCAAAAAACCGAAATGTTATTACATATATTACCTGTATTCCTTATTTCTTGTAAAGATTGTAGCCTTACCTCCCCTCTTCCATTGATACCTCTCTTGTGTTTGTTAAGACATCTCGGACCTAGTGCTGTGCAACACCGTCTAAACCCCCATCTGCCTCCTTTCCCCAATCCCACCCCTCCCCTGGAACTCCACCCCAACGCGCTCCCCCCTAACAGGCAAATGGGTCGTTCATGACCCATATGTGGCAGCTTAGAATGCAGCAGTCGCACCCCCCCTCCCTCGTGCCCCCCCTGTGTTCCTTAATCCCTGCCGAAGATTCTTCTAGAAAACTACTATATCTCCCGAAAGTCAAACGAGAGAACTAACCCCTATCCCCCCTTCTGCTCTTTTAATTCTGCCAGATATTGTTGGGCCTTGATCTCTGAAAAAAAAATCCTAACCTGTCCCTTGACAATAACCTTAAGCCTTGCTGGGTACATCAAAAAGGCCTCGTGCCCGAGGCTCTGAAGGGGCGCGATCAATTGCCTCAGCCTCCATCTTCTTTCCACAGTAGCGTGACAGAAGTCAGGCCGGGCAAAAAAAGTGACCCCGTCAAACATACGCCTAGCCTCTGGTTGAGCCTTCTCAATAATCTCCTGCCTGAGGAGAAAATTGCCTACATAAACCAAGATTGCCCGAGGTCTTACTACCTGAGATGTACTATAAGATTTTTTTTTGAGTGAATGGGAAGCGATGCGCTCTTTGGACTTCACTCTCCCACTCCCAGGACTCCATCTCGGGGAAAACTCCCTTAAACAAATTAATGACAAATGCCCTGACGTCCTGTCCTTCAACCCCTTCTGCCACACCCAGAAGTCTTATGTTATTACGTCTCTGGCGGTTCTCAAAGTCCTCCAGTTTCCATTGAGCATCCTCTGTCAATTTCTCCTGTGCCCCTCTGAATGAATGCCATCTGCTAACGTCGTCTTCGAGCCGACCCATTCTTTCTTCGACATGAGCGACCCTGTCAGCCATCTCCTCGTATAGTTTGTTCATCTTCCGCATAGAACTCTGGATTTTTTTCGCCGCCTGCTTAGCTCTCCGGCTCTCGAGTCTAGCCTCACCCTGCATTTGCTTCAGAGTAGTATAAAGAAGATCAAGTGATGTGGCCTGAGGCTGATTACAAAGCTCATCCTGGCCCACCTGTGAGTGAGCTGCCGTGCCCTCATGATAAAGATGTGACGTCGCTGAATAGTCCCAACAAAGTTTCCTATTCTCCCCAGCTTCTGGCGGACTAGAAGGATGCTTTGGTTTGGATTTTGTCTTTTTTTGTATGAAGCCCTGTGAGTAGCAGGTGCCTTCTGAACTGAGGAGCTAACTGCTGAGTCTAAATCAGAGCTACTGTCCAGGCTTCCCTCGCTTGACAATAAGGAATCTGAATCATCATTTATTGAAAAAAAGCATTCTCCATCCGCGGTGCCAGGGATTCCTCTATTAAGTGATAATACCTGAGCCTGACCCACAGCCCCTTTACCATTAATTGTTGCAGGAATCACCAGAGTCTCTTTCAACAACCCTATTCCTCTCCCGTCAGCACCTGCAGTCTGAGCGAGTGTAAAATCACCGCTTACACGTACCGCGCTATCGGCCAGCCTCGCCCCCCGCCAGGGAGCTCACCTTCTGCCTTGCTCTGCAAACTCAGTACTTCGGCTCCCGGAGAGCCGTGATTGATCTATCCTGAATCTCGGAGACTGCCTGCAGCAGTGTATCCATTTGTTGCTTGGCAACAATACCTTCAGCGCCCACTGGTGCAGCTCCGTCTCTGTCTCTGTCTCCAGCCCTGGCTTGATTCACAGCCATTTCTGCCGTTTTCACCACAAAGGACTCCTGTAAGGTAGGCTGTCGTAACTCCTTGGGGGGTTTAGGCTTACCCCCATCGATGCCAGACTTCGCTGCCGCCGTTTATTTGCGGGTACACCCGCTAAGGTCTCTTCCACCACTTGAAATCGCTGAGCCTATACCGCTGCCGCCATGACCTTGCGCATCATCCGGTTTCTTCGGACCTCTCCGCGACTGCATACCTCGCTGTGAACCGAGGGCTGCCGGGTAGTCCTTGCCACCGTCGTGGTCCAGTTGCTCCTTCTGGACCACGTCGTCCTTCGGTTGTTTGGGACCCCTAGGTGCCATACCCAGCTTGCCTCTGAACTTGCCTCTGAGCCGCCACAGCCGCTGGTAGAGTAGGTCGGACTGGAATATTTCCAAAGCCGCTATAAACTGTGACACCCAGCGTAGTGAACACAGTTCCCGGGAAAAGGCTGCAATCCAGTAGTTTGCTCGAGAGGGGATCTCAAGCATCCCAGCGTTTTTCTAAATCAGCATACTCAGGGACCTCGGAAGAGGGAGAGAAGACTGCGACTTCAGGCTGCAATCAGACAGCAGCCATCTTGCCTCTCCGTAGGGCCGCCGCACCTATAAAACAATTTCTACAGAAATAAACATCTTAATTGTACAACACATAGTGGAGAAACAAAAAAATTTAACAAAAACTATTTTACTGGTAAAACTACTGCAATTTTTACACAATGTTCTACACACCTTAACCTTAAAAGAAAAAAGGTCAATAGTAAGCAATTTTCATAGAGAATCATTAATAGTTAGATATTGAAAGAAAGGAAATAATTACTATTTTACAAAAGTATAAACTTTCACAAGAAGGGATAACATTTGGAATATACCTGCAAAGAATTATAAAACATGTGTCTTAAGAAATCTGCTTAAAACAGCTTCTTTCATAGGAAAAAACAGAGAAACTCATACAGAAACAATATGTTCAACATATTGTTGAAAAAACATTTCATGTGGTAAGAAAACTTTTCACTTTCATAATGAATCACGTCACAACCCTTGACCATTTAATTTCAACCTATAAAATAGAGAAAATATGCAAGGAACCACTAACAAGGCTAAACTTCTGCAACATTTTTTCTGGGAACTTGGAACATAAGTCACGCTCTGAACCACACTTTCATGAAGAGAGTTCCCATCAACAAAATAATTGTGTGCTTTCAGTCACACATGAAGGCCAGTGTTATGAAGTCCTACATTGAAATGTAGTAGGGAAAGAAAAAAAGTCAAAGAATAAATAATATCTACTGATTATTTGCAGGAAAGAAAACAGAACCCTGTATGTGAGTGGATTTGCACTTCTATTTGTAACATCAGAGACACATCCCTTCTGAAACTATTTTTAAACCATTTTTAACAACATAAAATGTCATCAGTACAATCAAACGTTTACAAAACCGAGATGTCTGCCCTTTTCAGACCATTACTAATCTACAAGGACGTTCTTTAAGATTGACACCACATGCTATTGTATCAAAATGCTCTCTACACATCATTCAACGGTAAGAAAACTTGTGTGGACATTTTACTTTGTAAAAACACCTTCATTGCAATTGGAGGAACTCAAATATGCTGTACTTCACTCTAGTGCAGCACAAGTCAATGATATTACACCATATATAAAATGTAAGAGGCAGATTTATGAGCCCCTTGCGCCACTTTTGCGTCACTTTTCCCATGTTAGAAGTGACGCAAAAGTGGCGCAAGGGGCTCATAAATCTGCCCCTAAATGCTTTGATACGCTCTCTGGAAACAACAGTTGTCCAGACCTTGCATTTACTCTGAATGAATCAGGAAATCCATTAATGGACTTAGCCAATTACAAAATGGATATTCTTGAATTTCAAAATACTTTTTAAAAATCCCTATTTTCATGTGTTGCTGAGGAGCACATTATAAGAAGCAAGTAAAAAAGATTGACCTCGTTTAAAAACAGGAAGGGAGGATAAACTGGCATGGAGAAGCCTAACTTTCCTTGTATTTGCAGAAGAAAGATACAATCTGTGTGAAGACAATGTAACCTGATAGTACTGCTGTAGAAAACTAGACCATATTTTCATGGCTGCACATGGAATTCTTAACAATTCGGAAATATATCAAGTTCCTTCATAACTACGCAAATGAAGGTATATTAAAACATTTTGATTCAAACAGTGCATCCTTTTCAACCCATAGTTAGAATGCAACCAAAATAAGGAAAATTTAACTCGCAAGTATTAACATGTACACGAAAGGAAAAATTGTTTTTGCTCTTACTATATTTCAGCATAAACATAACCACTGTTAGAATTCAACGCAAAATAGAAGCGCATTTAGTGATTTCAGTCAATTGAGTACCTATGCCAAGAATTAATTGCCATTGAAAAAGGTCAGAAAGCTCTACATGACCTTCGGAAAAAATAACATAGACTATAAAGATTTTGATGCTGTAAACTATGGGGCATATGTACAAGGAGTTCATGCCGTACAAGCTGCCGCTAACCTCTGTTAGCAGCAGTTTTCCGACGAAAATGTCCATTCTAAAGATCACCAGTTCTGTTAGCGATAATGACATGCAAGGGAGGCATTCCCGTGCAAAAACGGCTGCTAACCACACTTCGCAATATGTACAAGGGGATTCTTGAAGTTTGGAACACCAAAAAAACTGCCGCTAACTGCAGTTAGAGGTAGTTTTTTAAGACCAGAAAATAGCTGGTCTTAAAAAGGGAGATCAGCCTTGGGGCCTCATTACAGCAGGTTTTGGTGCTGGGCAGTGCTGCAAGCAATGTTGCTGCGTTGCCATGCGACAAAACTACAGGGCAGGAATGGGCACCATCAATAATATAGTGCACATTCCTGGGCCTCAGTCATGAAAAGTGTTGCAGCGCTGCGACAAGACAGCTTTGCAACACTCTTCACTACCCTCTTCTTGCAACACCACGGTGCGCAGAATTCACTGGACAGCGCTCCATGACGCAAGAAATGACAGATACATCTGGAATCCTGACGTATCTGTCTGCGCTAAAGTCACACATTGCTGCAGTCGTGTCACAACCATGACTCAACTCCAGCAATGCATGGGGCCAGCCTATCCCTGTGGCACTGCCTCACCCATACACCTGTCATGTGGCAGGTGTAAGGTATTGACGCAGTGCCGTCCTTGAGGGGTGCCAGGGTGTCGGTGTAGTTGGAGATCCATGTTATGTTATGTTATGTTATGTTATGTTACGCATTTTTATAAAGCGCGCAGCTGCCCCGGCAAAGGGGCGTCCCGGCGCTAACCACAAAGTCCAGAGGAAGGGAGGGGGTTGCACGCTGTGGTGTCATAATCTGTAAAGCATTGGCGTAGTGGTGGTGCTGAGGGAATTGACGAGATGTTCTTCGGAGGCCTTGATCCAGCTGCGAGGGGGGGCGATGATGGCGGTGGTGTACGGTGGGTATGGTGAAAATGTTATGTATACAATGATGGTCGGTCCAGGAGAGTCCGATGGTGTGGCTATAGTTGAAGTTCCCGCTGGTGAAGGAGACGTGCTTGACCGTGTGTCCTGCTATGTGGTGCGGTGACTAGCTGCTTGAGTCTGATGTTGGGGGACTTCACCAGGAGGGTGTGGTGTTCTGGTGACTGGGGTTGTCCAGGTGGAACTTGAGTTCACCGAGTAGGATGTCGTCGGTGGCTGAGAGAGCCTGGGGTGCAATGAGGTCTATGATCGTATTGGAGAATTGGGGTCCATGACCCGGGGGGCCTGCAGATGAGAGCGCCGCAGAGGATGGGGTTTGGGTTGTTCCAGGTCTGGAAGTCGAGGTGTTCCATGGTCACCGTTGGGTCATTAGAGTGCGTGGTCAGTCGGAGTGTGCTTCTGTAGGTGATGGCAATGCCTCCTCCTGGACGGTCGGGGTGGTCCTTGCGGGTGATTTAGTAGCCATCAGTGATGGCAATGGCGATGTCCGGTTCGGAGCAGATGTTGGTCCTGGCAGGCAGTGTGGCAGGTGGCAGCTGGTGTGGCATCTAGGGTTGATGGGGAGGAGGGTATTGGCGCCGTAGCGCTGGAGTGTCCGAGAGGAAGGGTCTTTGGTGCTGAGTGCGGTCCAGGGGCAGACGGGTGCAGAAGGGCTTGCCTATGGCTTGCCTTTTGCATGGGAGACGTCCATCACAATGCAAGCATTACATCGTAATGCCTTTACATCGCATTCCATTACAACGCATTGTGAGGACAGTAAGGGGGTATTTTTAGGTTTTGGGGTGGGTATGGGTTTCGGGTGTCAGAGATGAAATTTGGGGTGTATTGTGGGGTAGGATTTGAAATTTGGGGAGTGTTTTGGGGTCAATTATGAAAATTTGGGTGTACATTTGGGTCAAATAGGATTTTTAGGATGTGTTTTGGGGGTTCAAAGAAGAATTTTAGGGTTCAGGGTTTGCTTTGGGATGCAAGGGTTAGTTTTAGGGTTGCACTCACTGAAGTGGGAATAGTAATATATACATCTCCGCTATCCAACATATGCCTAGTATTAGTATGCATTGTAATGGAGTGCAATGTAATGGTATGCGTCGTAGCTTCATATATACCTTTGGCCCACCAGTGGTACGCCCGCTGCACATGGCCACAGAGCGGCCACCATTGAGAAATGCTGCGGGGGGGACTGGTCAGCTGGGAGGTGGGAAATGCCGGAAAGGACACTGGATGGGGCATGGATGTGGGTGTGTGTGTGTGAGCGGGTTTTGTAAATATTTCAATGAGAGAAATCTTACCTCGAGGCCAGGTCCGTGTATTTGTTGCTCCTGCTTTCCTGAGTCTGCTTCCAGGAACAGGAAGTAGGCAGCCAGGCTCCCTCCCCTAAGCCAATCCCAATGCTGCAATGCGACATTGGGATTGCTCATTGGCGTTGGGACAAGGCGTTCATTCAGGGGCTGGTGGGGTGGGCATGTTCTGCCTGCAGGCTGTAATGCAGCCTGCATTGCGAAAAGGACAGTGCACATGACTGCTTTGGGTGGCCTGAGTGGGCCGACCGAACAGTCATTGAGCACTTGAGTCGGCATGCCACTTCGCCCCTGCCCTTTTCCTTGAGTGGAGCAGCACTACCCACCCTCCCGCCTGCACAAGAAACATAGCATGATCACATCAGGAAGTTATCATCATGTGATGATTTTTCCTCTTCTTGCACTGCTTGGAAGCAGTGAGGCGATGCTCTTCCGCCATAGTGGATGAGCCGCCACTGGGGGTGCATCATCTACAGGTGCTAGGCGACTCGACCACCGGGCCTTCTCCCCTATGCGTCCCACCTTCTCCCTACCTGGACATTGACGCCATGGCGCAATCCGTTGCAGTCTCTACAAATCTGTGACTCAGCCAGCAGGAGCCTCAGCTAGGTGGGATTGCACAAGCCTGGGTACAGCAGTCGCTGACAAGTACACTGGTGAACCTCCCGATGTAGTTAATGCAGCAGGGCCCCCTTAGGTGTGAAGCTGCAGCGCTCCGGCCACACATGTTCGGCGCAGCTCTGGGGCCTCACCCTCCACAGCGTCCGGTAATTGCAACATCATCCAGCCTGTGATGCAGAGAGGCACCCCCCACCGTTGGCAATCCCTCTGTGCTCCCCGGTGTAGTGGTGGATCGTAGTTTGCGATGCAGACCTTCCTACAGTGGTGCGCAGAAGCACCTCTACCATTCACAGCTCCAAGGGGCTCAAGGCGGTCTTCTCACACAGGTCAGCAACGTGTCTCCATGCGACCTGCCAGACTTCACCACCAGGTACAGACGATCACCGTGCCTCAATGTCTACCGCCACAGCTCATTGACTCCACAGCTCCCCAGCATCCCACTCCAGGCTCCAGACGCAGGTCCAGTGAGGCATCCAGGCTCCAGGCACAAGTCCAGCGAGGCATCCAGGCTCCAGACGCATGTCCAGCGAGGCATCCAGGCTCCAGAAGAAGGTCCAACGAGGCATTCAGGCTCCAGACGCAGGTTCAGCGAGGCATCCAGGCTCCAGACGCAGGTCCAGCGAGGCATCCAGGCTCTCATCCTGGTCATCCTGGATGTTGGGTGGCTTGAGGGGGTTGTTGATGTGTGCTGCACTTGGCCCTGGCTTCTCCATTCTGCATTTCATTGGGGTTTCTTCCCTATTTTCTATTGGAGGTCGACTGATAGGCTATTTTTTTCAATAGAGGCAAAAATAACTCACGTTGGGCTGACTAACGTGCGTTTTTTTGCCGCTAATGGGCCTTTCGTTGGTTTTCAGCCGCTAATGCCGGAATTCCTATCGCCATCACGCTAGTGTTAGCGGCAGTTTTCCCCGCTGATCCCTGAAGCTATTGTCATGTAGCGACCTCTTGTGCATATGTCACTAACAAGTCAATAGTTTTCAGTGGTACACACTGGTGAGAAAACTGCAGCTAACTAGTGTTAGCGGTAGTTTTCGCCAGGCCTCATACATATCTTCCTACATGTCTTCTACATACCTATCATTTTGGTAAGCAAATCAAACAGGAGAATTTGAACAGATTACTGAAGGACAAGCTGAACAAATATCTGAACATTATAGTATACAACCATTACACACAAAAGGCATGATAGGTGATCCTTTAGAACTGTATCAGATGAAGGAAGCGAAAGGAGAGGCCATTAGTGTCTGTGAGACACTAGAACAAAGATGTTATTCACATTTATCCTCCATTGGAAAAAGTGGACAATATGATGACAATCCAGTCCAAATTTCAGCAATTAAGTACCAAACAAGAAGATTATATTTAGAGTATCCATGCTGTCATAGAATATAACTTAATAAACATCATGGCAAGATCAACGAGGGACAAATTATTAATTGTATCAAAGACATGGAGAATTGAAATATATGCTCAGAAATTTAGGACCAACTACTTAGGGGCATATTTACAAGCCCCTTATGTCACATTTGCATCACATTTTGTGACACAACGGTGGCCCAAACCACCAAATCATATTTATGAGGCCATACAAAGCCACTTTATGTGGCTTTGAATAGGCCTCAAAGATATGGAGTAAGGCAAGGTAGCACAAATCGCTGAGTTGCCTTATTCTGAGCTGGGGAGCCATTCCATGGGCATTGCGGTGGATGTTACCATGCAACACCCATGGATTTTGATGCAACCCCAGATTTTCAAGACCTTAGGTGCAACAAGGAGAAATAACTTTATTTCTCATCATTTCTTCCGCTTTTTATTCGGCAGCACACATAGAAAGAGGAAAACGCCTTCCAGGATTGTTTTTGTGCAGGAAGAAGCCCCTTCCTGCAGTAAAACAGAGAGGAGTTGGCCTAACGGCTAGGGCGCTCGACCTCCGACCTGGGGAACTGGGTACGAGTCACGGAAATGTCGCTGAACATCCTGTGGTTCTGGGCAAATCACTTAATCTCCCCGTGCCTAACAAAAAATCAATGTGTGTACTCATGTAAAGTAACTGGTGCTATGTGAAGCGCTTTGATACCCGATTGGATTCGGGTCAAGTTTGCGCTAAATAAAACTCTGCAAAAAAAAAAAAAAACACAGGCACCCTTGCACCATGGTGCAAAGGTACCTGCATTGGTGTTAGGCTTCTGAAACAGCACCAGCACAGGGGGAACGGACAAGAATGCACCATATGCCATAGATGCGAGCATTCCTGTCCTTATACTTTGATGCAGGGCAGCACAGCAAGGTGACTTGCTGTGCTGCCCTGTGCCTTGGTTTATAACTTTAAGTTGTGCTAAATGTGGACGATTTGCTTCTTAAAGCTAATGTTAATATTCTAAGCATTAACTGCAAAACACCCGCAAAAATATGTTCTTTGAATCCTGTCAATGTTTGCAGATATTTCAATTACAAATTTCAAACCATGTTTCACTACTTAACGAACAAACAAAAAAAATCAATTGGAGAAGTACTTGATTACTTTTGGTGAATGAACGAATGAATGAATTAAAAGTGCTTATATAGTGCACAGCTACTCAGTAAGAGTGTCCCGGCGCTTTTAGGCAACTGAAGATAGAGCAAAGGAAAGAATCACCAACATCCTGACATCACTTTAATTTGAATAAGAGAGTTTTCAGCTCCTTCTAAACTTGGCTTCCTCTTCAATAGCCGTAAAATGTTCAGGACATTGATTCCATAATCCAGCCACCTTAACGGAAATAAGGAGCTTCCCCTGTGTTGCCTCTTAAAATGGGGCACCACAATTATAAAAGAGTATCAAGCAAGAGGTGCACCACACAATCATTTGCTTCTCTGGATCAAAGATGCACCACAGTTTGTATACAAATCTAATAAGTGAGTTCCAAAACTTTATTGAATGCTATGTGACTTATGATGGCCCAAAAAAAGAGAACAACAAGAAACTATCTGAGCTACTTTTACGCTTTCAATCACATACCTGTGGTAAATGCTGCTTTGAAAATCTAAAAATTAATCAAAATATCTCTCTGGTCATCCAAGACCAAGTCTACAGAAAGGAAGCATCATGTGGTTAGCAGCAAATCACCCAAAAACATGTAAGAGCACAAGCATCACAATGGATCAATAAATACAATCCATTGATTGTACATATGTTGTGTGCAAAGATGAATATACAATTTGTTATAGATAACTCAACAGCGGTTGCATTTTATGTTACTTCCTACATTACAATGGCAGAAAAGACAGATGTGAAGGAAGTGTGCGAAGAAATATCAGCTGAGCAATCCTTAAGTAATAGGTTATATAGAATTAGCCTACAAGTACTTTCTTATTGTGAGGTCAGTACCTATGAAGCATGTCACCACTTAAGTTTTTCAAGCTTATATTGTAAATGAAATGCAATCATGTGGCTTATTTTTGGCTTGTCATCATCATGTTTCAGAGTTCTGAAAAGCCCACACGTTTTTGAATACTTTGCCTATTTTGCTCCCACGAACAGAGACATTTCGAAAACAAATATGTTGGACATATACTGCTGAAACAGAATTTCTTGTGAGAAAACTATGCCTCGAAGAAGGTGCTCAGTTTTCCACGTATAGAAATAATGTGACAGAAGTTATAAACACTAGGAAGTTTCTATTAGAGGGTACTAGGAGTTGTTTAATACCTCATAATAAACCTACGATATAATCATCGCAAACTAAGTTGTAACAAAGCAGAAAAGAAACAATTTTACTAGTTAGCACTTCTTCAAATATTTGAACCATGGTGCAAAGAAGAGGAACTTTTAGGTCCCTTTCAATGCTATGAATATGCATTTAATTAAAAAAAACATTGCATTTCCTCATATTCAGACATACTTATAATGGTTGAATCAAAAAATAGAACAAAACGATATTCATGCAGAAATTCAACCCAATATACTGTCTACTAACAATACAGCTACTTCCACGACTGCTGACCCACTTAGACAAACCAGTTATTGATAAAGAAGCTGTGGTTTCCGTCATGGAAGAGGCTCAAAATGGACCAAGTCAAAAAGGACCTACAAAATTTAGATAACTTAATATCTCAATTATATAATGAACAACTACAAATTTACAGATACATAAAAGAATCAGTCGATCATGGACTTCAAAATGAAAATGAAATATGTGAATGTACTACTAATGAACCCACATTACAATATGTCAGTGGACAAGCAGGCACAGTAAAAAGCTTTCTTATTAAAGTAATTACTGCTTATGTGCATAAAGTTGCTAGCTGTCATTTATCTTGTGTAGCTACTGCTCCTGCTGGCTCAACAGCACATAACATCAGAGAAACTACCTTATACTCTTACTGCCTGTGGAGCATAATAACAAACTGGAATACTTAAATTTAAATACTGATACATGCCAAGAACTTGAAAGAGTCTTTACACAATTTTAAGTTTTGATTATAGATGAAGTCAGCATCGTTTCTAACTTAATGATGGTGTTTTCTCATCTTCAAATGCAGGAAGTACTCTAAGGAGTAAATGTACAAGCCTCTATCACCACGGGAACGTCACTTTTTAGTATGTTCCTGCAGCGATAGTGGCTTCGCCTTATTTACAAGGCAGCGTTAAGCCACTTAACGTGGTTTAACGCTGCCTTGTAAATAAGGTCCCCTTTCACACTATGCTTAGTGTGAAAGGAGAGGGCAATGGGTGTTGCTGTGGGCGTTCCACTGCAACACCCATTGATTCTGACGCTGCGCCCTATTTACAAGGGAGGCGTAAATAGGAGGCAGCGCCAGAATTAAGACCAGGGAAACCTGGTCTTACCCTGGTGCAATGAGGAGAAATGTTACATTTCTCCTCGTTTTTGCTTTTTTTATGGGTGCTACATTGTGCAGCACACATGAAAACAGCAAAAGGCCAATGATTGTTTCTGTGCAGGAAGGGCCTCCTTCCTGCGCATAAACAATAATTTTTTAAAAAATGCTGTTGTGCGACTTCTATGTGTGCTGCATTAAGCAGCACACATAGAAGTTACAAAGCAGCATTTAAAGATTGTTTATGTGGAGGAAGGGGGCCCTTCCTGCACATAAACAATCTTCTCCTGAACGCATACACCCTTGCAATATGGTGCAAGGGTGCCTGTGTTGGTGCTCAGCTGCTAAACTTAGCGCCAGTGCAAGGGGAAACGCAGGTCTGCACCATTTTCTTGTAAATATGGTGCAGCCCTGCATTTCAGAAGTGGCGGAGCGTGTCGTTTAGCCAAGGAGGCTAACGACACACTCCGCCACTTCTTTGTACACATGCCCCTAAATGTCTTATGATGCGTTGTTTGGAGGCAAATGTGATTGTGTTTGGAGACTTATTATAACTAACACCTGTAAAAGGTGGACTGATTTTCAACAAACATTTGCAAGCATAAACCCGTAATTCTTTGGAAAGTATAGGCAATGTCAATATTTAGTTGCATTTCAAATATACAAAATTAACACAAAATATGGAACAAACTAACAATGAGGACTATGCATAGATATTAAAACACATTCACATTTGCATTGTAACAAATAAAGCTAAGATTATGCTAAGAGACGAAATACAGAAAAATATTTTCTAATCTTGATTCACCTGCTTCAGTTATGTATTACCTTCTTTGAAAATCACAGCCCCTTGTTTGTTTAATGCCAACTGTAGGAGAACGTACAGAATTAAACTCTGACATGTTACATCTGAAAAAAGTAACAATTCTACATCTTTCTCCTAAACATGGAGAATGGAAGAATGGAGAATCACAGAGTAAACTAACCTATAAGAAAAACTTTAGCGACTTTATTACAAAACATGGAAAATCAGCTTCACGTACAGCAGTATTGGAGGAAGATTTTCAGCTCTGTAAAATTTGTAGCCTAATTTTATATCAAAATTTAAATGTAAAAGAGAGACATGGGATTGTAGTGGTCTTTGTTATGTCTAGAAAAAATAAAGATATTGAATTTGTTGTGATGAAGTTCGACTACATTTAACAGCAAAAACATATCTCCTGATTTGCAACAAGATGCTTACTTCTGAAAGATTTACATATTCATAGAGAACAGTTTCTTTTTTATTTGGCTAATGCGGTAACAATACACAAAATCCATAGGACTAAGCTTAGATTACGCATCTCGATTTAAAAAAACTTACAGGACTATAATTACTGATTTCAATGGGACAAGAATTAAAGTGGACAGTAGCTGTTTAGCACAATATAATCATTTGTGAAACAGATATGCTCCTCATCTTTGACAATATTCAAAACCTAACATTTCTTTTAAAAGAAAATTTGAAACAAACTACAATGACAAAGCAGAATTGGAAGGACCCCAAAATTAACCACAGAAAACAAAACACACGGAAATGACAAGACATCAATTTCAAAGTCAAAATAGTATAAATTGCTACAGCAATGTAATTGTTAATCTTCTTTCAAATAAATGATCTACCAGCATGTAGAACAACACTTCTGCAGAGCTTTGATAAATCTTCATGAAAAGATTATATCAGAAAACCACATATGTCACACTACAAGTGCCATAATATATGGTAGGTATGTGAAGAGTAGGCCTGAACAGAATTATAATTTGCTAAATTCCCACAAAATGTTACTTTCCAGCACGTGGCAGAGTTGGCGATGCAGCGCGTGTAAGGTAAATTGTTTTATTCATTTAATTACTTACCTTACTCCTGTCCGTTGTAAGTTGGACTCTATTGCCCCCCACCCTGCCCCTCCACCGCCCTGCCTCACCTCCCCGCAGCACTCCCTCGGCGAGCCGCCACTGACCTAAATACCGATTTGAGACGGTATGTTTGAGGACAATGGCTCAACCTGTCTCACTAAGCCAATATGTTTCTGCCCTAGTGGTTAAACGTAACTGGTCTGGGGCATTCTTTAGGGCTGTTGATCCCTAACTTTCTCTGGAGGACTAAAAGAAAGAAACCCCAGATGAGTTCTACCTGAGTGTCGAAATTAAGTATATTAATCTATAAGAGTAAATTACAAGAAAAGACATACATTAGAACTTCCTTACAAGAGGACACATGAATTTGTAATTATGCTCTGGGCATACAAATGACAACAACACTTGTGATAAGTGACACAGGCACATGCATAAATGATGCACATGCACTATGGACAACAAAATTCAGCCATTTCTTTTTAACAGTATAGGTAGTTCCCATGGACATGAAACTATATCTTACCCTAAATTATAAAGGATGCTGGCATGCTGGTCTGGTGGGGGCGGGGACGATGTCCGTTATAGTCGCAGGTACATACAGCTATTTGACTGGGATTGGATGTAAAATTACTCTCACTTCCCAGTTAATTGCCATTAACTCATAATGAATAATTGCAGCAGCCTATTCTCTTGATCTGCCTCTAGGTCCACTCCTCATGACGCTTACTTTCAATCCTTCTCCTTGACTCTACAATATAGTTTATGTTTTACAGTCCACAGGCCTTCTCTTCTCCTGTACGAAAGGTGAAAGCTTCATAACACTTACCGAACCAGTTTAACCAGGCACCCATGACGGACATTCCAAGAAGAATGCAGATGCATCACCCAATTTGGCATTTATATACAGTATCATGTTTGTTTTAACAATCAGAATTTTTAGAACTGTGGTGGTTTACTCCTTCATAATATATATTTTGTAAACCTAGGTGAGTGAACATTTTAATATAATTTGTGTCTCTGGTGCTGACGGACTGTTTACAGTGCAATCAGTCAGTCGTAAAACATTATTCGACTTAGAAAAGCCATAAAAGGACAAATTACAAACATGTTACACACACAGTTTATTTCATAAGGCAAACAACTTAAAACATTTAAAATCTTAACCTCTAAAATATGTATTAAAAATATCAATGACAATAGAAATTCTCAAAGCCAAGACCAAGACCTACCCCAAATAACTATCTCTTTTGTCTTTTCCTGATGAGGAGTGACCCTCTGATGACGCTGATTACAGCATGGCAAATTTCTGGAGAGTCCAGGTGCTGTAAAAAGATAAAACCTTCCTGAAAAGAATGGAAACTGCGTGAGCATAGAAGAGGAAGTAGAAAACGTGTTCTCACTGATTTGTGAAGTGCGCCAGAAAGCAAAAGGTGCAATGTGCTTTTCCTTGACAAATTATCACAAGGGCATAGAGGGAGATTCTCAAACCATCTCCCTTGTTGTGGTAACGCTAAAAGAAAATGCAATGACCCCAATCGCAGCTTGGCAAAATTAAACCTATATTGGGCATTTTTTATAGAGGAGACGTAGAATTCCTACTCATAGTCAGATGTCAAGACAAGTTAATTTGCCAGAGAGGGAAGCTGAGCAGCTTGTTGCCTACGCATATGCTGCACCTGCTCATAAAATCATGATTTTATCTGATCTCTAGCAGAGTGGGCAATTTGGTCGGGGTTATTAAAAAGCTCAGAAGCTCCAAGCCTACTAAAAGTGTGCTTAAGGTATTCTAGCCAAGGTATATACTCAGCATTAGCCAAGGCCAGGCAATCCTGAAGAATGTGTTTAGAGGATCCTAGATCAGGAGTTTGCCAAATTTTAAACCATATTAAAAGTGGTGTCAGTCCAGTATGCTCTGCTCTTCCCAGCCCGATTGCGGGTTGACTACAAGTCACGTACACACTTCTTTGACACTCCAGAAGAGGTCTTTGCCTGGACAGATGAGAGGCAGCGGCCAAGGCCACACACCCCGCCGCAATTCAACTCGGAATCATCATCCGGAGATGCCACACGGCAGCTGAACAAGCCCAAAGGGAAATCTACTCGCAGATCATGATCGAGACTCTGTTCCAAATCACGGGGTGCCTCTAACTCCCGGATAGAAGATGCTCGACAAGCTTCATTGCCATCATAACATGGGGTTTGAGGACTGTAACCATATCATTTACTAGGCTGATGACATTGTCCTGGGGCCTACGTGAGGTTTCTTCCCCCATAACTCTCTTATCAGTATCTTAGAACTTTATTTATGATAGGGGATAGTTTCTTGGGGATCCCTTGGTATGGGGTTGCGCCCTGCTCCCGTTGGGGCAGAGGTACAACACCCACCGCGACAGATGCTTCAGCTGTTTTGAGGTATTGGGTGGAGTGTGTGGGGGAGGGGTTGGGTTTGTTAGGTTTTGTGGAAAATACTGTGTTATACTCGTATTTATATGGTCTACATGCCCTATGACAGGCCAAGCTCTCACACTTTTTTTAGATACTCTGCCCTGTGATGGATCCTATTGGTAGGTTACACTTAGTCAGCTGGAACATAAGGGGGCATTAGATAAAATTAAAAGAGGTGCAGTTCTTCGACAGGCCAAACCCGCCGCAGCTGATGTCCTAGCAGAAGACTCACCTTATGGGTTCCGAGGTGATGTCTCTCCTGCTTTGGCTATATTAAAATTTATCATGCATGGTTTACTAGAGGTTCCCATGGGGTGGCGGTCCTAATTCATCGCTGGGTTGGGTTCCCTTTTTGCATACTCAAACATGGTCCGACACCCAGGTTAGGTATATTATTGTAACTGGCTCACTGCACGGAGAGTCCGTTACACTAGGCAGTGTCTACCCGCCTTCCCCCGCTCTCAGAAACATTTGTAGTGCTTCTGACGAAAACACTACTGGAGATGTCTATGGGCCTATCTATAATAGGAGGGGATTGGAATGACGTAGTGAATGTGGTTCAGGGTAGATGGAGACCACACGTCGGACAAGAGACACTTAGGGATATGCTCCTACAGACACTGATGAGAGATATGGGGTGGATGGATACATGGAGACATTTGTACCCGACTACAAAAAGCTATACATACTACTCTGCGGTCCATGACTCCTTCTCCGGATTGGAGTACATATTTATACCAACCACTTATTATTCTCGAATCGCTGCGATAGATATACTACCCAGGGGTTTATCGGATCAATCTCCAGTGGTCCTGACTCTGTGCTTAGGGGTGACCCGTCCTCCCTTTCGATGGTGCCTATCGTCATGCCACCTCCAGGATCTGCAATATAAACCGCACATATGTCAGGCAATTATGAATTATTTCGCTCACAATCTGGGCACCGTGCAGTCTGCATTGAATATTTGAGAGGCTATGAAGCCAACCATTAGGGGCGCGGATATTGCACATTGCGTCGCCCAGCGGAAGAAACGCCGGGAGGCATTGCTCCAGACTGAGGCCCAGTTGCTGGAGCTGGAGCAGAGGAGTAGAGGAATATAAGGAGTACAGATTCTACGCCAACTCCTTGTCCTGCAACAAACATATGCTGACACACTGCGTGATGAGGCCAGACAGGCTCTGTTGGCCTCACACAGTAGAATTTACCAATGTGGTGATAAACTGGACTCTCTCCTACATCGTTTGTGTCAACAGGCTCTCCACCCGTTAAATATACCAGGTATTTTCGGCAATGATGGCCAAACACTCACTGATCCTGCTCAAATTGCTTCTAGCTTCGCGACTTATTACGCAGAGCTCTAAACCCCCAAAAACGCCTTGCTGGGACCCTTGATTTACCAATAACTGGACGATCTGCCCCCTAAGGCCATTTCGGATGTGGCACGAGCAGATCTAGATGCCCCGCTGACGGTCGAAGAACTGAGCACTGCCCTGGGTGTCCTGCACTCAGATAAAGCTCCAGGCCCAACCGGCTTCCCGTGTGAGTTCTATAAGTCATTCCAATCTCAGTTCCTTAGTCACTATCTGGAAGTGGTACATGTTGTCCTCGAGGAGTGGAGCCTCCCCCCATACTGGCGGCATGCCGAAATTGTGGTATTTCCTAAGCCCGGCCGACCTCCAGATCAACACTCATTGTATCGTCCTATTTCGTTGCTGAATGTGGAGGCCAAGTTATTGGCCACAGCTCTGGCTAATCTCATCCTCCCTTATATGTCGGACTTGGTTCATCCTGATCAGGCGGGTTTTATGCCTCACCGAGCGACCCATCACAATATTCGATGAGCTCATAATGCACAAGCGGTGATCGAGCAGCTGGATGGCCCGGCGGCGCTGCTGCTAGCCAACAGAGATAGAGCATTCAATTTGCTGGGATGGAACTACTTGTTTGCCCTCCTACAGCGCCTAAATATAGGACCACGACTCATGGCCTATATTAGATTACTAAATACCGACCTTTCAACCTCGGTTAGAGTGGCCGGTGCAGTATCGGATCACTTTCCTATAAGACGCGGCACTCAACAGGGGTGCCCCCCTTCTCCTTATTTATTTGCTTTAGCAATGGAACCGCTGGCCTCATGGATTCAAATTGATGTGCAGCTGAAGGGCTTTGAATGGCCGGGGAGTTCTCGGATTAGATTGCCCTCTATGTGGACGATGCTCTTTTCTTCTTAATGGGACCGCATCAGACGGGACCCCAAATACTGTGCATTATGCAGATATTTGGTCAACACTCGGACCTATAAATGAACGCAAGTAAGTCGATACTGTGGCCTATTTGTGGTGGCTCAGAAATGGGCACATGGACGGGAGAAGTAACACTGGCCACAACCGGGCTGAAATACCTCGGGGTCTACATCTTGGCCTCTCCATCGGTGTTGTGGAATAGAAACATTGCCCCCATCTGGACGTGCCCACAGGCTGAGATGGAGTCCTGGGTTTCGTATGCCCCTTTCCATACTGGGAATGTCAGCGATATTTAAAATGGTATCCCTTCCTCACCTTCCCTACCCACTGCAGAACCACCCCTTTCAGATATATTTCTTCTGGTTCCGGCAACTCAACTCCAGATTAAGCCATTTCCTGTGGCATGATCAAGCCGCTAAGGTAGCACTTAAACTGTGCTTCCAATCAACATATTGCGGAGGTATAGCAACCCCTGATATCCAATCATATCACGCAGCATCTCATCTCCTGGTCTTGAACGACTGATGTTATGAGAACAGCAACGACCCGGTGTACCAAGTGGAGAAGTGGCTTATGAGAGATGTATTGCCCCATAAACTTTTATACATGCCAAAAGAGCTACGGAAACTGCCACCTGCCACGTGAATGGTCTTCAGAGTGTGTAAAGAATCAATGCGCAGGATGGGGTGGTGGAGACGATTGACAAGGGAGACGCACCTCTGGCCGAGCGGCCTTATGCCGCAAGTATTCACCTTAGCGGGGTTTAAACAATGGAACGCCGTAGGCATTTCCACGTTGGGGAATGTAATGCGAGGTACCATCATGAGGTCCTTCCAGGAGATCAAAAATGAGTATGCTATACTACACACACAATTTTATAAATACCTGCAACTGAGACATGCCTTATACCCATATATTGCACAGTTAGAATCTCTCCCGGAGTTTAACCCAATTGAGGCAAAGGTTTTTATGGGGGATTTAAGGGATCAGAAGACTGCAAAGATATATCAAACTTTAGTGACGAACATCTCCACGGGCCCGATTCACAGAACTAACTTAAGACAAAATCCTAAACTTACTACCATTTTGGTATTCACAGAAGGCACTTACTCATTTTGGTATTCACAGAAGGCACTTACTCATTTTGGTATTCACAGAAGTTAGGAGTCCTAACTTTAGGACTCCTAAATGCCTTCTGTGAATACCGAAAGTCTTAAAATTAGTATTTTTCTCAGTTTAGTAGTAGTATAGTTAGGACTCCTAACTTTAGGACTCCTAAATGCCTTCTGTGACTACCGAAAGTCTTAAAATTAGGATTTTTCTCAATTTAGTAGTAGTAAAGTTAGGACTCCTAACTTTAGGACTCCTAAATGCCTTCTGTGAATACCAAAAGCCTTAGAATTAGGATTTTTCTCAGTTTAGTAGTAGTAAAGTTAGGAGTCCTAACTTTAGGACTCCTAAACTGAGAAAAATCCTAATTTTAAGACTTTCGGTATTCACAGAAGGCATTTAGGAGTCCTAAAGTTAAGACTCCTAACTTCTGTGAATACCAAAATGAGTAAGTGTCTTCTGTGAATACGAAAATGGTAGTAAGTTTAGGATTTTGTCTTAAGTTAGTTCTGTGAATCGGGCCCCACGACTTTAGATTCTCGCCGGGAAAAATGGAAGACGGACTTGGGCCCCCTAGATAGTGATGATTGGACAGACGACTTGGAATCCCCGAGGTATGCTGCAAAGCATCTCACCTCAGACTTATTCAGTTTAAGTATTTGTATTGTGCCTATTTTACCAGATACTGGCTTTGGAGGGCGGAGCTGATAGATTCCCCTATGTGCTTACGATGTGGCAGTGAGGAAGACACACTTCTGCATACGATTTGGAATTGTACAGCACTTGGCAGGTTTTGGAGGGGAGTTACTCATTGTTTATCAGAAGTACTGGGTTGGGACATACCTCTGTCCCCTAAGCTTGTTTTTTTACACCTCACGGAAGACATTGGGGGAAATATCTATAAAAGGCACCTAATATTCTTGGGCTTTACCCTGGCAAAAAGAGACATAGCTAGGGCATGAAAGGATCCGGCTGCCCTTAAAGTGGGTACTTAGAATGCAGGCCTTGACTGGTGTACAGGTCAGGAACAACCTATCTTTAAAGTGCGGGGGTGCCTGCAGAAGCACTTTAAAATATGGAAATTTTGAGCTGATTTCAGGGGTCTCCTACAATAGCCTCCTCCAGCACAACCTGCAGAAGTTGAAACCATCTGAGGACATATCGCAGGACGAAAATGTGCCATATCAGGTTAATAAAATACATGGAATGGCTTGATGGGTATGATCTTTGGACTAGTATATGGTATGAGACACAGTTGTTTGTAATGTTAGGGGCTGTCGTTTACAGACCCGAACTGTCTATCTATTTTGCATTATAAATGTTATATAGAAGTCACCTGCTCGAAAACTATTACATTGATACATTTATACTCTTGCTCCTCTGTAACAAATGTGATTACCTTAATTGATGACTCAATAAAAAAGAGTTGTGAGGAAAAAGTGGTGTCAGACACAAAATATCTCCCACAAAATGTAATCCCACTTCTAAATGACAAAATAAGGTCTGTGTACTCTGTGGTACCATCAAGAAAGCTGTTCTCTGCTGTTTGTCGTCTAAAGCTATCACACAACTCCCAAACTCCTGCCCCACACGTAGCTATTGACAGGCACTTAGCTTTATAGAAAGTGATTGCTTCCCTCACTGGCCTATGTCCTAGCTTGACTGCGAAGTGGGAAATTGCTTCCACAGCTCTGTTGGTTTGATATACCATCAAGGACTCCCTGTTAACCTCTGGGTCAAAAGGCAATGGCAAATAGGAGAAATTTTCTACCATGTCACATGGAGCTCCATCAGTAACAACAGTTTTAGATTTAATTTTCTTTGGCCCAAAAACCATTATGAATGACTTCTGCTGATTAATCTTCAAACCCAAGGATAACATAAAATCCATAAAGGCATCCAGAGCCTTCTGAAGGTTGATTGCAGTCCTAGCTAATAGGACAGTGCCATCTGCATAAAGAAGTGCCGGGATAAAACAAGTACCTGCCCTTGGGAATTCCAATTCCTTTACGTGCAAGTGAGCTTCCAAGGTAATAGTATAAATAAGAAACAAACACAAGGCTAGGATGAAACCCTGATGGACACCCTGATTGTAATGTATAGATGACGTAAATTCTCCCCCCAGCCGAAACGTATCTTGGCTGAAGTATCCTGGTGCAAACGCCGGAGGATAGTTCTTCTCCCCCCGGGTTCCCCTACATATCGCATAGTTTGGACCGATTCATCATAGCAAATAAATTGTTATAGGGCAATCAGAATCAGCTAAGGAAAGTCTAGAGGGAAAGGTCAATGTGCAGTTATGTGGTTGTTCAGAGGGCATCATTTTGTCAATGAAGGCTGCGCTAAAAGCAGTGAAAAGACAAAGGCATGAATAAACAAATGGGTAACTGTTCCTGTAGAAGGATGCTAGCCTAATGAGCTGTAGAAGGTATAGAGGAAACAGGAGGTTGATAGTGATTCATCTAAAATAGATGAATATTAGGTTGGATGTAAAAGAAATATATATAGCAGGGAAATTCCTTGAATTTGAAGAGCTGTCCTCACACACCTGTTAAGGTGTCATGCTTCATCGTAGTGCATTTTTGCTCCTCGTGGGGTTGGCACTGCAGTCCCCCATGGGCCCCACGAGTGGGCTCTTTAGCAGAGACCTTTTAAGAGAAACTCCATAGTGGTGAGTGCGGGGTAAGTGTGCAGGTGAATTAAAAATATAGTAACGGTACCCCAAACAGTATTTACTCTTGGATCCGTTCAGTATGATTAAAAGCAGGAAAAAGAACTCTTGCAAACTTACGCCAATGAGGAAGGTTTACAAAGAGTGATTAGTTAAAAAGGGCATGGGGTTGACATGTTTCACGCCCTAATGGCCCCTACTGGATGTTAATACTAATGCAATTTGTAAAGCGCACTGTTACCAAACAGTGTCCTGGCGCTGACCAATTATCAAACATCTAACAGATAACTTACCAGAAATCTGATACACTGAAAAGCCATGTTTTCAACTCCTATCTAAAATTGAGAAGGGCGGTGGCGGATGGAATGGATAGTGGAAGTATGTTCCAAATTGTTGCCGTTTCTAGGTAGAAACTTCTACCGAACAATTCTTTCTATTGAATTTTGGTACAAACATAAAGCTTGAGTTAGATGACCAGAGTGTTCTGTTAGGTATGTACCATCTAGGTTTTTGGCCTAGAAATTGTGGAAATCGTTTATGCAAGGCTTTGTAAGCAAAACATGAAGCCTTGAATTGGATCCTCTCCTTCACTGTTAATCAGTGCAGCTGCCTGATCGTTTTCCTAACTGAGACATGTTTAGGGGTATGGGTTAAAACTCTGGCTGCTGTATTTTGCAGTATCTGAAATTTCCTAAGATGTTGAGCCCTGAGATTAAGGTATAGACCATTACAATGTTCTAGTCTTGCCAGTACCAGGGTCAATATAACCAACTTTTGGATGTTTGCCTGAATATATAGTAGAATCTCTCTGATCCCTGGTGTTTCATCAGTCATTGGGAAGTAGACTATACAATTTTACATGTTTCAATAGACCATCACTTTCTGTTTGTTTTAGCCCCTTAGAGTGATGGCTCCTGCACCTCCACCTCCTTACTTTTCTTCTACCTTCCTGCATAAATTGGCCAAAGAACTTCTTAGACCCCACAAAGTCTCTAATTAGCTTTCTTCGTTCACCATCTCGCAACGTCAAAGTATACACTCCATGTAATGCATGACTCATTTTGCATTACCATCCGCTATACAGCAGCCTTCCCAAGATGGCAATGAGCATTTGCAGGTACCCCCCTGGGGCTGTGTAACTCATCCACTATAGTCACCTTTCATCTTCCTTGAGGCGAGGGAGTCGTTAGTTTACACTATTCTTCCTTGTTAAACCTGCCTCTCCCGCCGTCCATTCTCCAGTGGACAGCAGACGAGGGTAGGTGCGAATGCCATACCTCTGAGGGTCAATGTATGTACAGAACCCTTGCCCCACATTACTATTACTTATGAGTAATGAACTTACGCTCCCTCTCTTTCATTACGGGAGAGGCCTAGTCTCTCGGTTTGCCATACCTTTCTGTTTCGCTTCCTTCACCAAGGTAACCTTTTTAGATGCCTGCTTCCCCTTTGAGGCAACCCCATGCACTACGTGGGGTATGCGATAAGGTTCTTCAACTTCAGTTATGCATGAGCCATGGCACCCTTAACCACTCACGTTGCCATGATGATTTCTAGCCACGCATTGCCAAAACGATTGACTGGAGTAGTCAGAAGCATTAACATGTCTAGCCTTCGCATCCTTCTGCTATAACTTCAGCTGTGAGCAGGTCTCCTGACACTTTGGTTGTTAATCTTGCTTTAACCATGTTTTATGTTCCCACTACCACTTTTCTACCACATGTACTTTTATCTGCTTCTATAGGTTAGATTAATACGTTCAAGTGGTTCTGAACGACTGTCACCAGACAACCACATCCACTCTCCTCATTCAGGTTTATTTAACAGGGTGTATAAATCATCTTGACCCCTGTTTAATTTTAATTTTGTATTTAATGTTGCACTTTTCATACTTTTGTCCGGTCCTGATTAAATGCTTTTTCACTAATCACTCTTTGGATATCAAACTAAGCCTCCTCATTGGTGGAAGGTTGCGAGAGTTCTTTTTCCTGCTGTTAATCATATCGAACAGACCCAAGAATAAATATTGTTTGGGGTACCGTTACAATATTTTTAATTCACCTGCACCCTTACCCCACACACCTACACTCACCACTATGGCATTCCTCTTAAAAGATCTCCGCTTAAGAGCCTTCTTGCGGGGCCTGTGGGGGACTGCAACACCAACCCCACAAGGAGCAAAAATGCCCTATGATGAAGCATGACACCTTAACGGGTGTGTGAGGGCAACTCTTCAATTTCACTGATTTTCCCAGCGATATATATTTATTTTCAATCCAACCTAATATTCATCTATTTTAGATGAATCACTATCAGCCCCCTGTTTCCTCTATACCTTCCACAGCCAATTAGGCTAGCATCATTCTACAGGAACAGCTACCCTCCAGTGAATTCGACGTTTGGTCTTGGGAGACTGGGTACTGGACCTCCTTTCTTAGCGCCCCATCCCTCAATGTGTGCATTTGATGAATAAACAACTCCCAGTTATTTGTTTAACAAATACAATCCACCCTCTCCACCCACAACAGGCACACTTTTCTCCCCAAACAATAAAATATATCACCCCTACCAATGTCCAAACAGTCCAAACTCTAAAATTGCCCCAACTGCCCTTCCCAATTCCCACCCGCTCCACCCACAACAAAAGTCCCTCCCTGCAAAGAAAATATAATAAAAGAAGGGCATAGAGGGCATCAATGTGGTTGTGGATGCGTGCCACCTGACGGCGGAACAGCGCCAGGTCTTATAGGATGCAGTGGTGGAAGCGGTCACTGGATGATGAGGAGGTGGCCGCATTGCTGGATCCTGACTGCAGATTGTGCTGGCAATGGTGTGGCTGGGATGAAGGCGCTGGCAGATGGCTGGAGGTCCTGGGGGCAGTGGCACATTCCCACGCCTCCTGCTCCTCCAAAGACACCAGCTGACAAAATTCAGACTGGATGGTCCCTATCCAGTGGTGCTGCACCTCGGCTGCTATCGCCTGCCAAGTTGGTGGAGAAAAGCAATAGCTAGAAAGAAAAAGAAGAACAAAGACAAATTGTAAATCATGCTAAATGTGAAGCACTTGTATAAATATTGGCACAGTAGCAGAACATTGCTGGTCCCCTAGGGCCATTGGAATTTTTAATTATTGTGATTAGTCATAGGGCCACGTTTTCCCCACACATTCATAAAATAAAGCACTGACTGCAAGGAATTAAGCCAGATTACCACCAGAATAAAAGTGGTTTTTTCTGTTTAAAGGATTTCATAGTAAAAGCTAAACGGACACTTTGTGAGTAAATATAAAAATTACATCTCATTAAGTAATGCATATGTGCAGCACAATTAATAGTATTCTTTTCTTGTTGTGCAACGTTAATGGAGGCATGCCAGTGTTGGGTCTGGTACTCCCTGCAGTCTGCATCGGGGGCAGCTGTAATGGATAATTTGTTATCCTACTTTAATTCTAATGGCCCTGCTCTTCTCCACCTGTCTTTCAATTCTACCCTGACTTCAAAGAGACACATGATTAATAATAATACTACATCACCCATGTCATGTATAAATGCGAATATCCTGTCTGCCGTGAGTAGACAGTGGAAAAAATGATGCATTGCAGTACAGGGAAGGGAACAGGACATATATATTTTATTTGGCACGTTCATCACAGAGTATCCCATCTGTCAAACTCTAAAGCGGACACTTTGCCTCACTTTACTCCATGGCCACGCCCTTCACCACAAATTATTTTCAACAAATACCTTCACTTGGCAGTAAGAAAGTTACTCTACTGCAAGGAAAGTTAGAGGGATCAAAATAGGTAGAGATTTTGCTATAGAAATGTGGGTGTCACTGCTCATCATGTGCTAAGCTTTTGCTTAGTAGTTAATGATTGATGAAAGGAAAACCTTTGAACAATAATAATAACAGGACTTACAAATATATCAAAAAGATATATCAAAAAGATATATCATAAAGATAACAAATAGATTAGTGGTAGACACAGTAGCATTGTACTTTTTAAAATCAGGTCGACTATTACCCTATTCTTAATTTCCTAAACCTAAGCCCTGTTCCTAATTTCCTAAACCTAAATTGCATTTTGAACTACTAACGCATTGCAATGAAAAAGCTTTGCTTCTCTACTTCCTTTGATGGGCCAACTCAGTCTCCCCTTTTAATGCACATTTCTTGGAGATTGGAACTTTTTTAGTTACATAAATAAAGGTACAGATAATGCTAAATCCCTGATATACTATTAAATTAGTGACAGGACAGAGGAGTCTACATCACTTCTTAAATAGCTAGCCCAAGCAAGCACCAACAAGTAGGAGTAGGTAGCTCAAGCACCTGGCTAGCTGCAGCTGAATCAGATATTATTCATAACGTAAACTTAACTTACCTCTGACTGTGAGTAGCATTCTAATTTTTTTTTTTTTAATAGCATTTTTAGAAAACAAAAAAGAATTACTCACCGAGCCCTGGAACCTGTATACCTAGCAGGTCAAGCATGTCCTGTTCCAGATCTAGTAGATCTGCTCAGCAGAACCCCTGTGCTATGGTGCACATATTGGTGCACTCACCACAACAGCAGCCAATGTTCTCATATGGCGTACCATGTCTCAGGCCTGCTGCCAACATGGAGGGGAGTTGGTGCTGTACAAAAAAAAGGAAACACGACTACCTTCACCTCTGTAAATTGTGGAGGGATGCTCCCCTGAGCAGCACTGGCACTGGCAAATTGTGCACCTTCCCGCACTGGCACCACCGCTTGCTGTCTGTTCTGCCATGAGACCAGGTAAAAAAGAGAAGTAGGACATAAGCAAGTCAGAAAGGAAAGAGTAAAAAGTTAAGGAAGTGGAACACAAGTACGAAAGGGAAAATAGAAAAGTAGAAATAGTTGTGAAAAAGTAAAAAATGACAAAAACATAAATTATACAGAACGAAAGATGTACACTGATAAGAAATAAGTAAAGGAGGTGTGGATGAGTAGGATGGGGAGGACTGGCACAGATGAAAATAGAGAAAGGCCCAGCACCATGCAATTAACAGCAGAGAAAGCAAGTAAAAAAAAATGGGCATGTCCATGCTCACTGTGTGGTGCCTTTTGCACTTATTTTTCAGTGAGGAACACGTTACTGGTCTGAAAATGGAGCGTGGATGGGCAGATGAGCGTTGTTCCACCCGTTTATGGAGTTATCTTTTTTTTTAATGATGCCACAAATTTGTGGCTGGATCCACGAATTCATGGGCAACATTTAAATAAAAGAGACAAGCGGGCTCCTGCACGTCTTTTGAAAGATGCCCCCAGGTGGGCCAAATCTAAGGGGCATGTTTATAAAAATATGTGGAGGGTGCTCATACAGCAACCCCTGTTCCCCTAGGGCCACCACCTCCTGGGGCTCTAGATTTAATTAATGCAGGAGGCAATGTGGACCCACCCACAACCCCAGGGCTTTAGTGAAAATAAATTAGCGGGTTGAGCGCACCCCGCAGAAAGGAGCCAGGGACTCTGGTAAGTTACCAGGCTTTTTCATTTAATTTCTTTTTTCTTTTATTAGGGAAGGAGAGCTGCATAGCCACCCTTTTCTGCGTCAATCTCCGCCACAGGGACCCCAACCACCGGGCCTGTAATTTCTTAGAATCGGGAGGAGGCCATGCAGCCCCCCTCCCGGGTCGATTTCCTCCCCAGGGACCTCAGCCCCCTGAGGGGTAGAGAAATAGGAAATGGCCTTCAAAGGCCTCTCAGCAGTACCTCTGTGTGGGACTTACTGAAGGTAACAGGAGGGGTAGTTGGCCCCCCAAGGACGTCCACGCTTCATTTAGCTTTTTAATTTTCAGTGGGATTTGAGGATCCAGTGCAACTCTCCTCCAATTTTTTTTTAATGCTTTTTTGGCCCTGGGGTTTTCCTGTGCGACCCGCCAAGAGGCCTAAGGGGGTCAGGGTATCTCTACTCTGCCCCTATTCTTTTTCTTTTATTTGTTTTTTGTGACTCGGTTCAACCGAGTCACAAGATGGATCCCAACACTTCCTGGTTTGAAGTGTTGGTAGCTAATCAGATCACAGCATGAGATTGTAGGGGTTGTAGATCCTCCACATCCCTATGTATGCAACTGTAAATGTCTTTCAATAACTCTGAAACTACTGAATGGATTTACACCAAAGGTAATTCCTTGGACCAACATCTACCTTCGTGCCAAATTTGGTGTAAATCTGTGCAGCAGTTCAGGCTGTAGCCGTGTCCAAAGATCCTACGGGAATTAACATGGGGAAAATGCTCTTTTAAGCATTCCCTGGTTCTGGGCACTCGATTGACGGTTCACCCCGAAACCTTCAAGACAGTAGCTGAAGTGAACGTTGTATCAGTTTTGAAAATTTTGTGAAGGTTCATGAAATTGTACCAAAGTTATTGGCAAATCAAAAGACGTTCTTCCTATGGAAACTAGGTCCTAACTAGGGCTACCTATTGGCCACCACCAGTAGGAGATATATACATAAATTGCCCAATGCTGGTCACCACTGAGTAGTTATATTGAAGCTCATCCACCTCAGCTCTTCTCTGGAAAGTTTCAGGGTGATCCGTCAAGTGGGGGACCGAGAAAATAGGAGGGTCCCAAAATACATTTTCCTCATACTGAACAGCGATACAGCAAGACTGGCTGAACGGAATAACACCAAACCTGGCAGAAAGCTAGATGTTGGGCACAAAAACTTGCTTTTTGTGATTCAGTGTAACTCCATCAGTATTTTTTGAGAAATTGAGGATCAAAATCGATGTAGACATCACGCCTTGGAGGATCCACTGATCCAACAGATCAAGAGATATGAACTGATTGGCTGCCACCACATCGAGGATGTGGTGTCAGCCATTTTGGAACATGAGGACTCAGTCTCCTGTCCTGCAAAAGGGAGAGAAAAACATATAGAGGGTGAGGGTAGAGATACCCTACCCCTATGCCTAGTGGAAGGGCCCCACAGGGTGGAAAATAAACCTGTTTTTATTTTCAAATATTATAGCAAATATGAGGAGGATCTGTAAATCTGAGCTAAAATGAAAAAATGTGGGCTGTGCCCTTTTGAAAAAATGCCCCCCTGAGGGGCCAGGGGCAGGGAGTCAGTGAGATATAATTCTTAGGGGGAGAGGACATGTGGCTCCACTCCATTACACGGTTGCAGCCCATGGGACACCACCCCCATGGCCTGCCATTCTTTTAAGATGGGAAGGGGCATGTAGTCCCCCTTCGCAAGCTGATTCTGGCTCTGGGAGATCATCCAATATTTATACCTGGTACCGCCTTTGAAATGGAGGAATCTACTAAGCTACCCCCTCATTTGGAATGTTCTTTCCATCCCCTCCCAAAACTCCAAGAAGTCTAGGTCACTAAAAGGACAGTCAGGTTCCTTTGTGTGTGTCCTGGAAAAGTCCTGTGAGATGTAAGTGGAGCAGGGAACAGCCACGCCCCATCCATCATGGCAGAATGGCACATACTGGCCACACCTAGCCCCATAACTCTTTGCAATGAGGTTGCAACATATTTTGAGGACAGGATCAAGAATATCCAAAAGGATTTTGGAACTTCAAGTTTCTCAAGAACCTGTTAACGAACATGAGCCGGATTATAGGCATGATAGGCTCGTCCTTCATGCCTTTCAAACTGTCACTCTTTCACAGACACACAAAGCTATTTTAGCGTGTAAATCAGGTTCACCATTGGATGCGTGCCCCCCAACGATACTACATCATATCATGGATGTAGTTAATCCTGTGATTAATGACATTGTGAATTCCTCTCTTGCCTCCTGCATGGTGCCCGATGAGTGGAAATTTGCTATAGTAAAGCCACTAAAGAAAAAACAAAATATGGACCCATCTAAACTTTCCAATTATAGGCCTATATCCCTACTGCCCATTTTGGGTAAAATTACTAAAAGAATGGTCTATAAGGAACTCTCTAATTTCTCTGAAACAGCCCAGATTTTCCACCCTCGACAATCAGGCTTTCGCCTGAAACATTCCACAGAATCTGCACTACTAGAGATATCAGACACTCTGAAATTCATCACAGATAATGGCAGGAAGGCAGTGCTGATCCTTCTCGATTCGTCTGCCGCTTTTGATACCATCTCTCATGACATCCTCTTGGTCAGACTAAAATCTTGCTGCATTTCCGACACGGCACTGGCTTGGATCACGTCTTTCCTGTCCAATCAGAGGCAAGCAGTCTCCCTTGGCACCTTCCTTTCCTCAGAAAGCAACATCACCACTGGAGTCCCACAGGGCTCCTCACTTAGCACACTTCTATTTAATATATACATGGCCCCACTTATTTCCCTCATTTCGGCTTATGGGATTGAAACAACATCTTATGCTAACGACACTCAGCTGATCCTGTCCCTTGACAAAAATGCCACGGAAGCTGAAGAAAACTTCAAATCCTGTCTTACGGAGGTCATAAAATGGATGAAAAACAATCACCTCCGATGTAACACGGATAAGAAAGAATTCCTGCTGATAGGAAAAGACAACCCCTTTCAAGGTTTGGTGGCCGGAGGATGCAGCAGCCCCTCAATCCACTGTGGATGTGGCCAAAAACCTGGGTGTGTGGTTTGACTCCTCCCTTTCCTTCAAACCCCATGCACTTAAGGTGGCGAGTACATGCTTCGGCTTAATTAAAACCATAAAAAAATTATTTGATTTGATTCTGCTTTCTGCGAGGAAAACAGTGGGGATGGTACAAATATTTTCGTGCTTAGACTACTATAAAAGCCTCCTGGCAGTGGTCAATAAATCAACCCTGAAGAGGCTACAGGTAGTGCAGCACGCAGCAGCCAGATTGGTTTTAAAACTTCCCCATAGGGCTTCAGCCTCAGCAGCGCTGAAAACTCTTCACTGGCTCCCGCTACACAAGAGAATTCTATTCAAACTCCTTGTCACTACCTTCAGAGCTTTTCGTCGACTGGGGCCAGTGTAGCTCTCTACAAGATTCACACCATACACTACAACGAGGACACTCAGCTCTGCATCTGCAAACCTACTCAAACCGCCTGGTTTTAAACTTAAAACGCAGGAAGGGAAGTCTGCGACTGTGTTAGGTGCAAAGGCTTGGAATCTTATGCCAAACAAATTGAGATCGATAGAATCTGAAATGCAGTTTAGGAAGGCCCTAAAGACCTGGATCTATGGAGCACCCGACAAACTGTGCCTAGCCCTCATCTAGGTCTCCATTCTCCACTGCTAAGTGTGTTATCTGTACAGCGCCAGGAGGTTCCTTTTGGAGTGACAGTTCGCGCTTTATAAATGCCACAGTTCATTTCATAATGTTCACTGTCTGAGCCCCATGCACATTCTTAGTAGGGAGCCAATAACAGTTCCAGACAGCTGGAAAATCTAATAAGTCCTTTTGGCCAGGAAAACACCAACTTTCTAAAAGTTGAATTTTCAAAATTGTAAACTAAAATCTGATTTTAGCATTAAGTAGGATTTTAAATTACATTTCATTTGAGTCCAACCTTCTCATCTCTATCTGTTCCAATCAAAAGTTTTCACTTTTAAATGTAATTAGGTAACCCAATGTTATCCAATGGTAAGCGAAAGATCTTACAACAATGAAAAATAAATTTCGGGGTGTTTGACTACCAGGACATTTAAAAACACATGGCCTACTTTTTAAATACAAGACACCCTGTCCTATGGGCTGGTTAGAGCCTACCTTAGGAGTGACATATACGTATTAAAAGGAAGTTTTAGGGCTACACAAAGGTTCATTTTGCCAGGTCGAATTTGCAGTGTAAAATTGCACGACAGGCTGCAATGTCAGGCCTGAGACATGTTTAAAAGTGCTACTTTAGTGGGTGGCACAATAAGAGCTGCAGGTCCACTAGTAGCATTTAATTTACAGTCCTTTGGTACATATAGTTCCATATACTAGGGCCTTATAAGTAATTTGAATGTGCTATTCAGGAATAGGTAAACTTTACCTTGTTTTAGGGAGAAAGCAGAAGCACTTCAGCATTGGTCAGCAGTGGTAAAGTGCACAGAGTCTTAATGCCAACAGAAACAAATTCAGAAAAAAGGAGGGGTGAGGGCAAAAGGGTTGGGAATTACCCTGAAGAGAAGGCCACATCCAACACCCCTGCACGCGGGTGTACGGAGTGACTGCACCTGCCTGCAGTGGGATGTAAGTATAGTGTCACTAGCATGTGGTGGACAAGCCCACCACCCAACCCCACCAGCATCAACAAACCCCCTCCCCTCCCCAGATGGCCAGGCAATGACAGTGCTATCTCAATATAAAGGAGGTCATTTTAAATAATTGTCAAGGCGTGACCACACCAATATATAAAAGGCAGGTCTATTGGTTTAGTCCAGATGCGACCACATCCATATAGAAGGCAAGCCCATTGGCTTTCTCAGGGGTGACCACACCAATAAATAAAAGGCAGGCCTAACAGCTTTGTCAAGGGGTAACCACCTCAAGTGGTGACATGATCAACAGACAGTCAAGCCCATCAGCTTTGTCAAAAGATCACCACATCATTATATGAAGGTAAATGTGTTGCATGTTTTCAACAAAATTGAACAGATATTGCAATATTTTTTTACAGACTTCAGTCCAGATAATACAGCGATAACACCAACAAAACAGAGTTCCTACAATCCTTAACTGAAGAACAAAAGCTCCAACTACAAGAATGCTTACAAACTCCTTAAACTTTTCCTGAGATCATGCTTTCTGCACCCTATGAAAATTAGGGTTACTTTTGATAAAATATTTCCTGGGGTCTGCTGCACTCCCAGCAGCTTGCACAATATTTACACCTTCTGATGGTGCACCTGCCCTGATTAAAGCACCACAAAGCGGCAGGACATATGCAAATTAGCCCATAAAGGTCCTTATGGGGCATTGCTTGCCAAGGAGAAGTGAATAATAGATAAACAATTCTGCCCACTCATTATTGCTTTTACTTTTTCTTCTGATCTCACTCAGGATATGTTGGTTGATGTGAGGCAGCCAATCACAACTTATATTTTGATCTGCTGGTCCTGCGGCACTACCAGAGCATACAACCTCTATACATGTGAACCTTAATTTCTCAAAAACAACTGAATAAATCAGATTTACACCAAATCTCAAAAAAGCACAAAAAAGCACACTTTCTGCAAACAGCGCCAAAGCATAGCAAAAAACCCTTTTCCTATGGAAACTCTGACCTAACTATAATTTCATAGTGATGACCGTCACGGTGTAATCTGTGTGTGTGTATATATAATTTACAAAAAGGAGTATGCTGTTCCTCAAGGGTTAGATTGGTAAGAAAAAGAGAGATATATAAGAGAATGCATACCGAGAGGATAGTTATACCCATCACCTCCAACCAGTAAGGTGGGTCCTAAGGGGAATTCCCTATTTCGGAACTAGGGCCCTCACACACCCAGCCAGCTAGGTGTCATGCTTCATCATTGGGCCTGCTCCTCGTTGGGTTGGTGCTGCATTTTATAACATTTCCATCTGGGGGGTTTTAATAATTCTGCCATTTTGCTGGACACACGTTTGCCACCCACTTTGACTAGCGCATGGAATGATGATTATGATTTTGGTTATGTGGTTGTTTTACCTTTCCATGTATACACATTTTCCAGGATGCTGAACCCGCTGGTATCCTAGCCCGCCGGACACTGTTGAGGCGCGGCTTGATAGATTAAGTTGGTGAGTCCATATTCCTTGAATAGAGCAACGTTTTTAACATTAACTTTTCTCTCTAGTTGCTTATTTGGCGACTAGGTCACTGAATATATATATATATATATATTTATTTTTTTTACAAATAAAAATAATGTCAAGGGGAACTATTCCCTTTAAAATAAAGGGTTTACGTTGGTTTAAGCAACTATCATTAATAGAGAGATATGGAATGCCAGTATACCCCGCAGTTTATGTATATGCTGTAACCCTTTCTCTTTCAGAACACACTATGCTTCATCATTGGGCCTGCTCCTCGTTGGGTTGGCGCTGCATTTTATAACATTTCCATCTGGGGGGTTTTAATAATTCTGCCATTTTGCTGGACACACATTTGCGACCCACTTTGACTAGCGCATGGAATGATGATTATGATTTTGGCTATGTGGTTGTTTTACCTTTCCACGTATACACATTTTCCACGATGCTGAACCCGCTGGTGTCCTAGCCCGCCGGACACTGTTGAGGCGCGGCTTGATAGATTAAGTTGGTGAGTCCATATTCCTTGAATAGAGCAACGTTTTTAACATTAACTTTTCTCTCTAGTTGCTTATTTGGCGACTAGGTCACTGAATATATATATATATATATATATATATATATATATATTTTTTTACAAATAAAAATAATGTCAAGGGGAACTATTCCCTTTAAAATAAAGGGTTTACGTTGGTTTAAGCAACTATCATTAATAGAGAGATATTGAATGCCAGTATACCCCGCAGTTTATGTATATGCTGTAACCCTTTCTCTTTCAGAACACACTTAAGGGTATTCAACCGGCAGCAATACATTAAGTGGTAGGTAGTTTTTTCACATATACCACGGTGTGTAGGGAGTCTCACATTATACGATTGGTCCTAATGAATTGCCATAGACCCGGTAGGGCTGTCAAGGCAAGAAACATGTTGACCCATTGGAGTAGAGTGTCACTTTGTTCTGATTCATTATGTCAGACAAAACCGCCTCTCCTTTTTCTTTTAATCAGGTAGGAACCAGAGTTAAATAAAATTATATTGGTTACCTAACCTGTTTTAACTTTCACCCTTCACACACACCTACACTTTCTAGGCCCCTCACTCACACCTCACCAATTGGCAAGGAACAAAAGATCTCCGCCAAAGAGCCCCTCATTGGGAGCCCGTTGGGGATTGCAGCGCCAACCCAACGAGGAGCAGGCCCAATGATGAAGCATGACACCTAGCTGGCTGGGTGTGTGAGGGCCCTAGTTCCGAAATAGGGAATTCCCCTTATGACCCACCTTACTGGTTGGAGGTGATGGGTATAACTGTCCTCTCGGTATGCATTCTCTTATATATCTCTCTTTTTCTTACCAATCTAACCCTTGAGGAACAGCATACTCCTTTTTGTAAATTGTAGCTTGGGCACTGTATGCTGGACCTCTCCAAAATCCCTTAATCCCCCCCTTTGTTAATGATGTGTGTATATATACATATATATATATATATATATATACACTGAATCAACCAAAGGTTTCAGGGGCGTTATAGTTAGCTGGACTTTTCACTTGTACAAAACCATTGAAATTCCCCCGTTATAGTTAGTTCAGCTAACTATAACTCGCACGCCCGCAATGCGCTGCTGATCACGTCACATATTACATCACTCATGACATGGTCAGTGACATCACTCATGACATCACTGATGACATCTCAAATGACATCACTGATGACATCATCCAGTGAATGTGTGTTTTTCTGAAAATTACATATGTTTTATATATGTATATCTCAAGGTCGATGGAAGAATAAATGGGTATATAAGTGTCTAAATGGATGATTTGTTTTTGAAAAATTGATTGTATAACTGACTTTTTAAGTGTATCTTAGTGAATACATGGCTTAGTGAGTAATGTTTAAATGTGTAAATCTGTATCAGTCTCTCACTTTGTGTATAAGTGGCTGCATGGGTTGGTGAGTAGCTACATGAGTGTCTATATATGTTATTAGTTGGTATTTTGAGTATCAGTATGAGTGTCTGTATGGTTCGGTGGGGGGTATTACGTAGTGCATAGGTGCATGAATGAGTGACTCACTGTTTGTATGTGTTGAAGACAGCATTTTGTGCAGGACTATATGGGTGGATGAGTGTGTGCATGGGTGTGTTAGTGAGTGATAGGCTGTCTCAATAGTGTCTTTATGAGTAACTACATATGTTTTAAACTAGTATATGTGACTATTGGTGTATATAAGTGAGTATATGTGAGAGTGAGAGATTGAAAGAGTTCCTGTGTTTCTATAAGTGATTGTTTAAAAGACTAAGTATGTGTAAGTTTCTGTAGAAGTAAGTTTGGTGGTGTGTGTATAACTGTATATGCAAGTAAATGGATGTTTGATTCTTTATTAGCATGAGTGACTATGTGTGTGAGTAACTCTATGGATGAGTGGCATTGTGTAACAGGATGTATAGGTGTGTGAGTACATATGATGAGTGAGTACATGTATGAATGACTGTATAGGACTGTTGGTGAATGAGTGGATGTGTATGTGGATCTTAGAATTACTGAATAGGTTGTTTTAACTGGTATGTATATTGTTTTGAACATTGTAGTTTCTATTTTTGAATGTGTGTATCAAAGGTCATATTAGGGGAAGAGGAGGTCTGCCACTCTATCACAAGGATGATGTCATCAGTGATGTCATTAGTGATGTCATTTGACATGTCATCAGTGATGTCATGAGTGATGTCACTGACCATGTCATGAGTGATGTAATATGTGACGTCATCAGCAGTGCATTGCGGGCGCGCGAGTTATAGTTAGCTGAACTAACTATAATAGAGGGAATTTCAATGGTTTTGTATGAGTGAAAAGTCCAGCTAACTATAACGCCCCTGAAACCTTTGCTTGATTCAGTGAATATATATATATATATGTGTATATATATACACACACAGATTACACCGTGACGGTCATCACTATGAAATTATAGTTAGGTCAGAGTTTCCATAGGAAAAGGGTTTTTGCTATGCTTTGGCGCTGTTTGATAAATCTTCACAAAACTTTCGTAAAAAACATCTACCTCTGCTCATCTTTCGTAAGTCTCAAGCTGATCTGTAAAGCAAGAGCTGAGAAACTGGGGAGTCCCCAATTGTGTTTTTCCCATGCAATTTGAATAAGATATTTAGACAACACTTCTGCCAAAACGGCTGAACTTAATCCAACTACATTTGCAGAAAGTGTGCTTTAACAATCTAACTATAACGCCCCTGAAACCTATGGTTTTTGCAGTGAATTTCTAAGGTTTTTTAAATGCTAATTCCTAACTATAACGTGCCTGAAACCTATGGTATTTTCAGTGAATTTCAAAGGTTTTTTAAATGCTAATTTCTAACTATGCCTACAGAGATGGGACATGTGAAGAAAGAAGAAAAAACTCACAGAAAGAAAAAAAAGAAGTCCTCAAAGACGAAGAAAGGTGCAGGAAGAAGGATAACGTGCAGAAAGAACAAACAGAAGAGCAGAAAGAAGCCTTGTTGCAAAATCATCCTGTACCCTCAACTTTTTCAGACGGATACTGGTGGTAACTTAGTCTGACTAACCAGTCCTAGAGCCAGTGCTATGTTAAAAGACACTCAGAATACAGCAAAAACACCTACATACACTAAGGAACACTATGCGTTGGGGTCCCCCTGTGATCAGCATGACCTCCTCTGTAAGCCCCTAGTATATAATAGGGCAGGGGATTAAAACTACCTCTTAAAACGCGCCACAGGGCGTGTTTGCACACGTCACCTCAGGCCCCGTCCCCTCACTTCCCCACTGTGTAAACACACCCTGTGGCCGTTTTAAGTTGGGAGATTAAGTCCCCTTGAATCCTGAGCATCAATAGGGTCCAACTAGACCACTAGGTACCTCCAGTAAGAGCCACAGAGCTGCGTTGCAGAGAGATGTAAAAAGGGGCACTTACTGGAAGCACCTGGTGGGCTAGTTGGCCCCCAGGGTCCTTCAGGACTGAAGGGGAATTATTTCCCCAACTTAAAACGCGCCACAGGGCTTGTTTGCACACGTTAACTCAGGCCCCGTCCCCTCCCTTCACCACTGTGTAAACACGCCCTGTGGCCGTTTTTAGTTGGGAGATTAAGTTAATTTGAATCCTGAGGGTCCCTAGGGTCCAACTAGCCCACTAGGTACCTCCAGTATGCGCTACAGAGCTGCGTTGCAGAGAGGTGTAAAAAGTGGCACGGCCTGGACCACCTCTCTGCAACGCAGCCCAGTGGAGCTTACTGGAAGCACCTGGTGGGCTAGTTAGCCCAAAGGGGCCCTCAGGATTGAAGGGGAATTATTTCCCCAACTTAAAACGCGCCAAAGGGCGTGTTTGCACACGTTAACTCCGGCCCCGTCCCCTCCCTTCACCACTGTGTAAACAAGCCCTGTGGCCGTTTTTAGTTGGGAGATTAAGTTAATTTGAATCCTGAGGGTCCCTAGAGTCCAACTAGCCCACTAGGTACCTCCAGTATGCGCCACAGAGCTGCGTTGCAGAGAGATGTAAAAAGTGGCACGGCCTGGACCACCTCTCTGCAACGCAGCTCAGTGGCGCTTACTGGAAGCACCTGGTGGGCTAGTTAGCCCCCAGGGGCCCTCAGGATTGAAGGGGAATTATTTCCCCAACTTAAAACGCGACATAGGGCGTGTTTGCACACTTCACCTCAGGCCCCGTCCCCTTCCTTCCCCACTGTGTAAACATGCCCTGTGGCCATTTTCTAAGTTGGGAGATTAAGTCCCCTTGAATCCTGAGGATCTCTAGGGGCAAAATAGCCCACTAGGCACGTCCAGTAAGCGCCATTGCAGAGAGGTGTAAAAAGGGGCACGGCCTGCACCACCTCTCTGCAACGCAGAGCAGTGGCACTTACTGGAAGCACCTGGTGGGCTAGTTGGCCCCCAGGGTCCCTCAGGATTGAAAGGGAATTATTTCCCCAACTTAAAACGCGCCACAGGGCGTGTTTGCACACGTCACCTCAACCCCGTCCCCTCCCTTCACCACTGTGTAAACGCGCCCTGTGGCCGTTCTAAGTTGAGAGATTAAGTCCCCTTGAATCCTAAGGGTCCCTAGGGTCAAACTAGCCCACTAGGTACCTCCAGTAAGCGCCACAGAGCTGCGTTGCATAGAGGTGTAAAAAGGGGCGTGGCCTCAGAACACCTGTCTGCAACGCAGCTCCCTGGCACACACTGGAGACACCTGTTGGGCTAGTTGGCCCTCAGGGACCCTCAGTATTGAAGGGGAATTAATTCCCCAACTTACAACTGGCCAGGGTGCGCGTTTGCAGAGTGCTGCAAGGAGGGGGCGTGGCCTCCAGCGTGATGCCTGTCTTTTATTTATTTTATTTTTTTAAGAAGGAGGTCTGTGTGGCCCCCCTTCCTTTTCTAATTTACTGGCCCTGGGGAGCCCATCCCCCAGGGCCTGCACCCTAACTTTTTTTTGTTGAAAAAAATAAATTTGGCCCTCCCAAGGCCTTAATCGGCCCCGGGGACCCCAACCCCCGGGTCATGGGCTTTTTTTTAATTTAAATTCTTTAGGAGGGGGCTGCGTTGCCCCCCTCCTCAGGCCACTTATGGATCCGGGGACCCCATCCCCCGGGGGCGGCCTTTGTTTTTTATTATTTTAAAAATATATATATTTATAGAAACACCTAGGACATGCTGGACAAACCGTATGTACCTATCACCATGAAGATTTGGTGATATTCATTAAAAGGCGACTATGCATAGAATGAATCCACATGGAATTTATTTACACCGCTAGTGAAGCTCTGACGTGTCTGACGCCCTACCGTGCCTAATCCCAGCGCCCCCCCCCCCCCCCGGTGGGTACTCTCCAAGTAGACACCCTTGTCATTTATTTATACAAACATGGGTAGCTATTGACGAGCACATTTAATATACACGCACAACAAGCCATTCAAAGGGGATTCGACAAAAATTCAACCAAACTATGCAAGAAACCCCCCTCACGGTTAATAAAAAACACATCCACTGCTGGATGTGTAATACTTTTTATTTTACTCTCTGGAAAGGAGACGAACCTCACTTGAGAGTCACAGCATGCTCCTGGCTGAGCCCAATGCTGTGTTACACCCACCAGTGCCCGCCGATTGCCTCACACCTCTGTGTTGTATTCCACCAGCTAGTGCGTATACTATGACACTCTCTAGCCCATGTGCACTGTAACACCACCCCGTGAATATGTCATGCCAGACTTGCCTTCGCACTGGTTATATTGCCCCATCTAACATGCCTTCCTCGATGTGTATGTTATAACACACAGCGCTATGCCATACCTATTACAATCTGGGATCCATATCTTTGTCACAGTGCATATGCGACGTTACACTCCCCAGCACATATTTTATATTACAACTTTGGAGACTAGTTATGTTACACAACACTGCCCTGTGCATATTACACTCCAAGGCGCATATCGCATAGCACGCGCTAGTGCCTGTGCTATCTTACACTCTCCAATGAATCTGTCATTGCGCACAATGTATTGCATATTATATTTCACGCCCCGGTTCATCTTATATCACACTTTTTGGTGCATAGTTTATACCATATACTACATCTAGTTTTCATTTTCAATTGTGCTCTCAGGACTATGTTCTATAGAACACTGCGTCCACCTACCCTTTTCACGGGCATTACATTTTGCGATGGGGGTGGAGGGTCAGGGGGTTTTTCTGCCAAGTGAGCCCGAAGTCACAGTCACAAACGTCCTCTTCTTCCTGAATAAAAGTGAGATTATGCTGCATACTTGTTCATATTTTAAGTAGTTCGCACAGACACACATTTTAAAAACAATAAAGTTCCTAATACCCACCTTCTCTGAACAGTTAGCTTGCTGCCCCATCCACCTCCTCCCTATCCTCTGTTGTCTGAATCCATGGACTAGCCTCCTCCCTCCTGCCATGCATGGTCTGATGTGCTGCCACTGCCCTCCATTTAGCATGATGTACCAGTCCACTCCTCCTGCCCTCCATTGCCCAATTCTATGGCCCATCATTGACCTCCTGCTTAGCCTCTGTGCTTAGCTTGCTGCCCCTATTCTCCTTCCCCCTGCCCTCCGATGTCTTTGTGCATGCCCCTGCTCCATCCTTTTTGCCCACTATGTTCCATGGACCTGCCACTCCTATCTACTCTGAGTGTTCTGTTGAGTTGCCACTCCCCTCCCACCTGCCTAGCATTGTCAGATGACTGTAACCTGTCCCTGCCACCTCCACCCTGCCTGTCCACATGCCATGCCCCTATCCCCTTCCTCCTGTCCTCCATGGTCCATTTTACTGCCACACCCTTCTGCCCTCCCTGATCTGTTGTGCTGCAACTACTCCTTCTGCCTGCCCAGCGCGGTCTGTTGTGAGGCCCCTTCCCCTGAACTCTCTTGTCTGTGCCCAGGTCCTCACCCTCCCTTCTATCCTCCATGGTCCTTTGTGCATGCCCCTGCACCCTCCTTCTTGCCCATCATAGCCATTGTGCTGCCACTAACCCTCCCGCTTGCCATGCATGGTCTTCTGTGCTGCCATGGCCCCTCCCACCTTCCCTGTGTGGTCAGCTAGCTGCCCCTGACCCCCTCCCACCTTCCCTCCATGGTCTGTGTGTATGCCACCATAGTCTCATTGTTGCTCTCCATGGTGTGTCTTGTTTCTAGTGCCCATCCTGCCTGACCTCCATGGTTATCTTGCTGCTCCTGCCCTGCCACCTTGCCCCCAGCCCTCTGTTTCCATGTGCAGACCCCCTATTCCCTCCCTCCTGGCGTGTCTGTTCCATTGTAATGCCCCTGATCGTCCCTCCTGCCCTTTATGGTCTGTTATGCTGCAGCTTTCTCTCCTGTCTGTCCATTATGGTCAGCTAGCTACCATTGCCTCTTTCCCATCTGTTCTCTGTTGTCCATGTGCATGGTCTTGTCCCCTCCCTATTGCTTTCTATGGATTGTTGTGCTGCACTCCCGTCCCGCATGCGCTGTGTGGTGTATTCTGCTGCTGCAAACCCTAATGCCTGCCCTGTAGGGTCAGTTTGGTGCACCTCTCCATGTCCCTCCTGTCCTCTGTTATCCGAGTCCATGTCCCTACCCCAATTCATCCTGCCTACCATGATTCAATGTACCATACTTGCGAACATTTTGAACTTGGTAAGAGGGAGATTTTGAAAAAAACTGGGGTATTGATTTTCCCCTTTGAGTTACATTGAAGAAGAGGAGATTGTAGACAGGAGACAGATCAAATAAAGCCCATTTGAGCTTAAAAACATTGGACGTTTCCTGGCTGAAACGGGTCTGTTGGCATGTATGGTTGTACTACCACTGCCTCTTCCTTTTGCCCACAATGGTCTATTATATTGCTTCAGCCTCTCTTGCCAGTCCTGTATTGTTGGTTTGTTGCCCCTGCCCCCCTTTCCACTGCCCTTCATAGTCTGTTGTGCTGCCACTGCCCTTCCTGCCTGCCCAGTGTGGTCAAATTGTTGCCTCTGTACTCTCCTACCTGCCTTCAATTTTCAGAGTCCGTGCCCCTGGCCTTTGCCTCTCAACAGTGTCCCAATGAACAACTAGATTGCTAACATTCTATATTTATTACAAAAGTGTGGAACGCCTGACATCATCTTGATGTAGCCAAAACTGTAATACCTAGAGTATTTCCTTTAGAAATTACATTTATGAGAGGATCCTATTTGCATCAAAATTATGGTTAGTGCTCTAAAAAACTAAAATGAGGACATATTTTCTGAGTTTTCAAATAGCGACAAAGAACTTTTAAATTATTTGTAATCTTTATTTTTTTTCATCCATTTGACCACTTGATTAAATGTTGCACCTTGGCGAGAGGATGTGGTGTTACTTCCAGAGCTGCAGACTTTGCAACTGGGGAACCAGGTTGGAGTTTCTGCTTCAGCTCAACATTCTGTGATTGTGGTCAAATCACTTAATCTCCACATGTCTACAACCAAAATTAATTTGATCTTGTGTGATGTAACCAATGCTCATGTAAAGCATTCCAATACCTGACAAGTCTGCACTATATAAAACTGCAAATACACAAAAAATAAGTGTTTTGTACACTTCTGTCATTGGGATACATGTGGGCTACATCTGGGTGATCTTTGTGCTGCATTTAGGTTCTTTTGTGTCTGGTGGCCATCTTGGGAGATTTATTTGTTATGAAGTTTCCTAATTTCCTCATTTACTGCAGTCTCCTCAGTAGGAAATGCTTTCAGTGTTTTACTTTGATTCCATCAAGAAGGTATTCAGATATGTCACACATTTGCCATAAATTCTGAATGTTAGCACTCTAGTTGCTCATTAGATCACTGTAGCAAAGCTACTGCTCACCATGGAAGTCTGCTGCTGGTATTAAAAGTACATGTTTCAGTCTGCATATCAGAATTTTTAAATGAAATAGAAGAGGATTTGAGAAGTCACTCAAAATGTGCCCTAATTTTTCTTTCTTCAGCACTAATCATAATTTCTATGGCAAAATGAACCCCCTCATTGTGCTCCTTTTTAAATTAAATGTTTTAAGTGTTACCAGTCTATGCCAATCAAGATGGCTTCAGCTGTGCCATACTTTTGTCATAAGTAAGACAGTAAGCGCTCTAGTTGTTCTTAAGAACACTCTGGGACATTCTGTCACTAGGCTATACTTGGGCTACACCTGGGTGATATTTGGGCTACATTTGGGCTCTTTTGTCTCTGGTGGCCATCTTGGGAGATTTATTTGTTATAAAGTTTCCTAATTTCCTCATTTACTGCAGTCTCCTCAGTGGGAATACTTTCAGTTTTTTATTTTGGTTCCATCAAGAAGGCATTCAGATGTGTCACACATTTGCCATAAATTCTGAATGTTAGCACTCTAGTTGCTCATTAGATCACTGTAGTAAAACTACTGCTCACCAGGGAAGTCTGCTGCTGGTATTCAAAGTGCATGTTTCAGTCTGCATGTCAGAATTTGTTTATGACATAGAAGAGGATTTGAGAAGTCAAAATGTGCCCTAATTTTTCTTTCTGCAGAACTAATCATAATTTCTATGGCAAAATGAACCTCCTCATTTTGTTCCTTTGTAAATTAAATGTTTTAAGTGTTACCACTTTATTCCAATCAAGATGGCTTCAGGTGTGCCATACTTTTGTCATAAGTAAGACTGTTAGCGCTCTAGTTGTTCGTTAGAACACTCTGGGACATTCTGTCATTGGGCTATACTTGGGCTACATCTGGGTGATATTTGGGCTGCATTTGGGCTCTTTTGTCTCTGGTGGCCATCTAGGGAGATTTATTTGTTATGAAGTTTCCTAATTTCCTCATTTACTGCAGTCTCCTCAGTAGGAAATACTTTCAGTTTTTTACTTGGTTCCTTCAAGAAGGCATTCAGATGTGTCACAAATTTGCCATAAATTCTGAATGTTAGCACTCTAGTTGCTCATTAGATCACTGTAGCAAAGCTACTGCTCACCATGGAAGTCTGCTGCTGGTATTAAAAGTGCATGTTTCAGTCTGCATATCAGAATTTTTAAATGAAATAGAAGAGGATTTGAGAAGTCACTCAAAATGTGCCCTAATTTTTCTTTCTTCAGCACTAATCATAATTTCTATGGCAAAATGAACCCCCTCATTTTGTTCCTTTGTAAATTAAATGTTTTAAGTGTTACCACTTTATTCCAATCAAGATGGCTTCAGGTGTGCCATACTTTTGTCATAAGTAAGACTGTTAGCGCTCTAGTTGTTCGTTAGAACACTCTGGGACATTCTGTCATTGGGCTATACTTGGGCTACATCTGTGTGATATTTGGGCTACATTTGGGCTCTTTTGTCTCTGGTGGCCATCTTGGGAGATTTATTTGTTATGAAGTTTCCTAATTTCCTCATTTACTGCAGTCTCCTCAGTAGGAAATACTTTCAGTTTTTTACTTGGTTCCATCAAGAAGGCATTCAGATGTGTCACACATTTGCCATAAATTCTGAATGTTAGCACTCTAGTTGCTCATTAGATCACTGTAGCAAAGCTACTGCTCACCATGGAAGTCTGCTGCTGGTATTAAAAGTGCATGTTTCAGTCTGCATATCAGAATTTTTAAATGAAATAGAAGAGGATTTGAGAAGTCACTCAAAATGTGCCCTAATTTTTCTTTCTTCAGCACTAATCATAATTTCTATGGCAAAATGAAAACCCTCATTTTGTTCCTTTTTAACTTAAATGTTTTAAGAATTACCACTTTATTCCAACCAAGATGGCTTCAGCTGTGCCATACTTTTGTCATAAGTAAGACAGTAAGCGCTCTAGTTGTTCTTAAGAACACTTTGGGACATTCTGTCATTAGGCTATACTTGGGCTACACCTGGGTGATATTTGGGCTACATTTGGGCTCTTTTGTCTCTGGTGGCCATCTTAGGAGATTTATTTGTTATGAAGTTTCCTAATTTCCTCATTTACTGCAGTCTCCTCAGTGGGAATACTTTCAGTTTTTTATTTTGGTTCCATCAAGAAGGCATTCAGATGTGTCACACATTTGCCATAAATTCTGAATGTTAGCACTCTAGTTGCTCATTAGATCACTGTAGTAAAACTACTGCTCACCAGGGAAGTCTGCTGCTGGTATTCAAAGTGCATGTTTCAGTCTGCATGTCAGAATTTGTTTATGACATAGAAGAGGATTTGAGAAGTCAAAATGTGCCCTAATTTTTCTTTCTGCAGAACTAATCATAATTTCTATGGCAAAATGAACCTCCTCATTTTGTTCCTTTGTAAATTAAATGTTTTAAGTGTTACCACTTTATTCCAATCAAGATGGCTTCAGGTGTGCCATACTTTTGTCATAAGTAAGACTGTTAGCGCTCTAGTTGTTCGTTAGAACACTCTGGGACATTCTGTCGTTGGGCTATACTTGGGCTACATCTGGGTGATATTTGGGCTACATTTGGGCTCTTTTGTCTCTGGTGGCCATCTTGGGAGATTTATTTGTTATGAAGTTTCCTAATTTCCTCATTTACTGCAGTCTCCTCAGTAGGAAATACTTTCAGTTTTTTACTTGGTTCCATCAAGAAGGCATTCAGATGTGTCACACATTTGCCATAAATTCTGAATGTTAGCACTCTAGTTGCTCATTAGATCACTGTAGTAAAGCTGCTGCTCACCAGGGAAGTCTGCTGCTGGTATTCAAAGTGCATGTTTCAGTCTGCATGTCAGAATTTGTTTATGACATAGAAGAGGATTTGAGAAGTCAAAATGTGCCCTAATTTTTCTTTCTGCAGAACTAATCATAATTTCTATGGCAAAATGAACCCCCTCATTTTGTTCCTTTGTAAATTAAATGTTTTAAGTGTTACCACTTTATTCCAATCAAGATGGCTTCAGGTGTGCCATACTTTTGTCATAAGTAAGACTGTTAGCGCTCTAGTTGTTCGTTAGAACACTCTGGGACATTCTGTCGTTGGGCTATACTTGGGCTACATCTGGGTGATATTTGGGCTACATTTGGGCTCTTTTGTCTCTGGTGGCCATCTTGGGAGATTTATTTGTTATGAAGTTTCCTAATTTCCTCATTTACTGCAGTCTCCTCAGTAGGAAATACTTTCAGTTTTTTACTTGGTTCCATCAAGAAGGCATTCAGATGTGTCACACATTTGCCATAAATTCTGAATGTTAGCACTCTAGTTGCTCATTAGATCACTGTAGTAAAGCTGCTGCTCACCAGGGAAGTCTTCTGCTGGTATTGAAAGTGCATGTTTCAGTCTGCATGTCAGAAATTTTTAATGAAATAGAAGAGGATTTGAGAAGTCACTCAAAATGTGCCCTAATTTTTCTTTCTGCAGCACTAATCATACTTTCTATGGCAAAATGAAAACCCTCATTTTGTTCCTTTTTAAATTAAATGTTTTAAGAATTACCGCTTTATTCCAACCAAGATGGCTTCAGGTGTGCCATACGTTTGTCATAGGTAGGGCTGTTAGCGCTCTAGTTGTTCTTTAGAACACTCTGGGAAGCTGCAGTAGAACACAAAGGAATTAACTGACAGTCTCTGCCCTTGTTGGATGTACATGTTTTACTGAGAATGTCAGACTTCATTCTCACATGACTGAGACAGATGTGAATTTACAGAAAATATGCTCTCAGTTAGCTTATAGATCACCTTCCAAACCTCTGTGGGAAAAGCATGAGAAAATAGTTTTCTCTCAAACATGATTCATGATATCACAGCAGAAGGCTTTTTCACATGGTAAAATCACCTTAGAACACACCACAATTCCTAAAATGAGTATGGTACCATCAACAAATGATTTATAATGTATCTAAAGTCTTAAAACCTTCTATTAACTGCAATGCTTTTTAATGAGGTGCTATCATGTATATTGGTCCCAAGATGGCTGCCAACAATTCTTGGATGAAGTGCTGACAGCCAATCAGATCTCATGATGAGATGTGTGGTTAGGCTCCGCCCAGATATATATGTGATTTTACTTTTGATTTTCTCAGGAACTACTGAACGGATTTACACCATTTAAGCAAAAGGCACATGCCTGACCTGAGGACTACCTCTTTGCCAAATTTAAAGTAATTCTGTTCAGCCGTTCGGGCTGTACCTTCGACTAAAGGTCCTATAAGAAAATGCATGGGGAAAACGCGTTTTGGGACCCCCCTTTTTTCTCAGCCCCCGCTTGACGAATCACCCCGAGACTTTCAGGGTAGGAGCTGAGCGGAGCGCCCCATTAGTTTTGAAAATTTCACGAAGATAAGTCAACCGGCGCCAAAGTTATTAAAAATAGAATTTTCAATTTTCCTATGGGAACTCAGTCCTAACTATAACTATCTACTGGCGACCGCCAGTAGATAATATATATATATATATATTCACTGAAAAAACCATAGGTTTCACACATGTTATAGTTAGCTGGATATTTCACTGGTACATAACCATTGAAATTCCCCCGTTATAGTTAGTTCAGCTAACTATAACTCGTGCGACCGCAATCCACTGCTGATGATGTCACATATTACATCACTCATGACATGCTCAGTGACATCACTCATGACATCACTGATGATATCTCAAATGACATCACTCATGACATCACTGATGACATCATCCAGTGAATATGTGTCTTTCTGAAAAATGAATATTTTTTATATATGTATATCTGAAGGTTAATGGGAGAATAAATGGGTAAATAAGTGTCTAAATTGATGTATTTTTTTGTAAAATTAATTGTATAGCTGACTTTTTAACAGTATCTTAGTGAATACAAGTATTAGTGAGTAATGTTTAAATATTTAAATATCTGTATCAGTGTCTCACTTTGTGTATAAGTGGCTGCATGGGTTGGTGAGTAGCTACATGAGTGTGTATATGGGTTATTAGTTCGTTTTTAGAGTATCAGTATGAGTGTCTGTATGGTTCAGTGGGGGATGTTGCTTAGCGTATAGATGCATGAATGAGTGACTCACTGTTTGTATGTGTTTTGAAGACAGTATGTGAGCAGGACAGTATGGGTGGATGAGTGTGTGTATGGGTGAGTAAGAGAGTGAATGACTGTCTCAATAGTGTCTTTATGAGTAAGTCCATAAGTTTTAAACTAGTATATGTGAGTATTGATGTATATAAGTGATGATATATGAGAGTGAGAGATTGGAAGAGTTCCTGTATAAATAAGTATGTGTTTCTATAAGTGAGCACATGTATGAGTGACTATATAGAAGTGTTGATGAATGAGTGGATGCGTATGTAGATTTTGGAATTACTGAATAGGTTGTTCTAACTGGTATTGGTATCTCTATAGTTTTCAAAACTTTAGTTTGTATTTTTCAATGTGTGCATCAAAGTTTATATTAGGATAAGAGGAGGTCTGCCACTCTTACACTGGGATGATGTCATCAGTGATGTCATCAGTGATGTCATTTGAGATGTCATCAGTGATGTCATGAGTGATGTCACTGAGCATGTCATGAGTGATGTAATATGTGACGTCATTAGCAGTGGATTGCGGTCGCGCGAGTTATAGTTAGCTGAACTAACTATAACGGGGGAATTTCAATGGTTTTGTATGAGTGAAATGTCCAGCTAACTATAACATGTGTGAAACCTATGGTTTTTTCAGTGAAGTTGCAAGGTTTTTTAAATGCTAATTCCTAACTATAACGTGTGTGAAACCTATGGTTTTTTCAGTGAATTTGCAAGGTTTTTTAAATGCTAATTCCTAACTATAACGTGTGTGAAACCTATGGTTTTTTCAGTGAATTTGCAAGGTTTTTTAAATGCTAATTCCTAACTATAACGTGTGTGAAACCTATAGTTTTTTCACTGAATGTCAAAGGCTTTTTAAATGCTAATTTATGAATGTATTATTATATTTTTAAATATTTATTTTACAATAAGCTACCCATGTATATAGTTATAGATTGACTGTATCTTGTAATATGGAATGGCTCAGCTCTTTTTTTTTTGAATTTGGATAAAGTTGAAAAGCATAGTTAATTTCTTCTATAAACTTATAAACAGTTTAATTTTTTTTTAATTGATTTTTTTTAGGGTTTTTGACAGTCCGTGCACGAATACGTGCTCCGTGTGCGCATGCGTATGTGCTCCGTGTGCGCATGCGTACGTCATGCGTGCTCCATACGCGCATGCGCGTGTGCTCCGTACATGCATGCGCACATGCGCACATGCGTGCGTGCTCCGTACGCGCATGCGTGCGTGCTCCGTACACGCATGCGCGCGTGCTCCGTACGCGCATGCGTGCGTGCTCCGTTCACGCAGGGTGCGCGCACGGTGCACGCACGGCAAGTCATGTGATTACGAAATAACACTTTTCATTGGTTCAAAGTAGTTTCAGTTCCAGAATCTTCCAACACCACACCCACTCCCCTCATTATTTCTTCTGATTCCCTGGGAGAAGGAGCTGAGCAGCTTTTCCAGTACTCCAGTACTTGAAAATGGCAGAGCAGCAGTCATCTTCTGGGAGTGAGGAGGAGACCTTTGTGCCACCATGACAGAGGAAACAAAAAGACTCATTTGTTTGGAAATATTTTACTTTTCCAGATGGCCAGAAGAAGGTGAATGCTCCTAAAGTCACCTACACTATTTGTGGAGTGGTCTTATCAAGAGGAGATCCTAAAAAAAAATACTCTTTTATTATCTACTCTAAGTTAAGGCACTTTAGTGGAGTACATCCTGTGGCTTATGCTCGGGAGTGTAATTGAGCTGCAAAAGACAACCCTCCAGCAGCTCAGCCAGCAGCTCAGCCGAGCACTTCATCTGCGGCCGCAGCTTCACCTTCTTCTCGACCTCTGGATATCCACCCTCTGTTCCAGAGGGTTCATATACGGTGCAATATGTGCAATACTATTCTCTCTTATGGTGAGACCAGCATTAACCTAATAGAGACCAAGATACAGCAGCACACATGCCCCACCCCATAATTTTTGTTTTTTTTGTTTTTCTGTTCCTCAATCAACACAACGGCTCTTTTTAGAGCCAACCAACATCTAAACACTTGCACTTGATTTTTAATTCTATTTTTTTTAATGATTTTTTTCTGCCGTGTGCGCACTGTGCGCGCACCGAGCGCGCACCCCGCGATTTTTTGAAAAAAGAATAAAATGTTTTTTTCACCCTTCGGGGTCCTTCAGGGACCCCCTGACAAAGGCTAGGGGGTCAGGAACTCTCTACCCTGCCCCCTTTTCACGTTCTCCACCTTTCTTTTTCCCTGTCACACACACAACACACAAAATGGCGGCCGACACTTCCTGATTTCGACCGATTCGAATGTTGACTGACATGTAACCACCAATCAGAATTACGCTCGCGCACGGCACCGTGCGCGCACGGTGCGCGGCGATAGATATTTATGTACTTTTAACTGCAATTTTCTCAGGAATTACTGAACAGATTGACACCATATATGCAAAAGGCACATGCCTGACCTGAAGACTACCTCTTTGCCAAATTTCAACTAATTCTGTTCCGCCGTTCGGGCTGTACCTTCGACTAAAGGTCCTATGGGAAAATGCATGGGGAAAACGCGTTTTGGGACCCCCTTTTTTCTCAGCCCCCGCTTGACGAATCACCCCGAGACTTTTAGGGTAGGAGCTGAGCGGAGCGCCCCATTAGTTTTGAAAATTTCGCGAGGATTCGTCAACCGGCGCCAAAGTTATTCAAAATAGAATTTTGAGATTTCCTATGGAAACTCGGTCCTAACTATAACTATCTACTGGCGACCGCCAGTAGATAATATATATATATATATTCACTGAAAAAAACATAGGTTTCAGGGACGTTATAGTTAGCTGGACATTTCCCTCGTACAAAACCCTAGAAATTCCTGTTAAAGTTAGTTTAGCTAACTATAACTCGCGCCACCGCACTGCACTGCTGATGACGTCACATATTACATAACTCATGACATGGTCAGTGATATCACTGATGACATCTCAAATGACATCACTGATGACATCACTGATGACATCATCCAATGAGTATGTGTTTCTCTACAGTTTTAATATGTTTAATATATATAGGAAAAGGTCTGTTGAAGAATGAGTGGGTGTACAAGTGTGTGAATGGATGATTTTCAAGGTGCGTAACTGACTCTATAAGTGAGTCATTAAATGTATCTTACTGCAGACTAGTGACTAAACTGTGTGAATGTCTGTATGTGTCAGTGTGTTAGTGTATAAGTGGCTGCATGGTTTTGTGAATAGCTATATGAGTGTCTATATGGGTTATTGATTAGTTGTCTGAGTATCTGTATGGGTGCCTGAGTGTTTGTGTGGGTAGGGTGTGTGTGACACTGTGCATAGATGTGTGAGTGGGTGAATCTATGGGTGCATGGTTTTAAGAGTGCAAGTGTGATGGACTGTATGGTTGGGTGAGTGTATGTATGGGTGTGTTAGTGATTGAATGTATATCTCAGTTGTACATGTATCAGTAACTACATATGTGAAACGCAGTGTATATGTGTGTAAGAGTATGTAACTATCTATATGAGAGAGTGTGTGATTGCGGGAGTGGCTGTATGGATGAGTGTGTGCTTGTATTAGTAATTGTATAAGAGCGTCACAATTTGTTAGTATTTTTATGAATAAGTGAACTTGAGTGTGTTTAACTGTATATGTGAGTAAATTGGACTGTGTTTAATTATTTGCACGACTGACTAGGTGTGTCAGTACCTCAATGGATGATTGGTGGTGTGTGAGTGTCTATATAGGTGTATAAATGCATATGATAGTCTTGTACGGAGTGACTGTAAGTATGAGTGACTGTACAGGTGAGTGAGTGGAGGTGTATATAGACCTAAGAGTTAATGAGTGGGTATGTAGTTATTGGTATTGGAGTATCTATGGTTTTCAAAATGGCCGTCTGAACTAACTATAACAGGGGAATTTCTAGTGTTTTGTATGAGGGAAATGTCCAGCTAACTATAACGCCCCTGAAACCTATGTTTTTTTCAGTGAATTTCTAAGGTATTTTAAATGCCAATCCCTAACTATAACGCCCCTGAAACCTTTGGTTTTTTCACTAAATTTCAAAGGTTTTTTAAATGCCAATTCCTAACTATACCGTGCATGAAACCTATGGTTTTTTCAGTGAATTTCAAAGGTTTTTTAAATGCTAATTCCTATCTATAACTTATCTCTAAAGATATCATGTTTAATGATTTTGATTGGATTTCTATATTTTTCAAATTCAGTGTGTAAATTTCATTAATTATGTTTTATTTAAAATACTTTTTTATCACCATTTTTTAACTTATTTTTTCAACTAATTCTTTTAAAAATTAAAAAATATTATTTGAATTTAATGGGTTTTTCAAACATATTTTTTTTATATTTTTCAAAATATTTTTTTAACTATATGTTCAAAACTTAATTTTATATATTTTTTTCCATGTTTTTGGATCCGCGCACCCTATGCGCACCGTTCTCGATTCCTACGCGATAGCATCCGCGCATGGTATGCGTTGGGTACGTGTTTAGTGCACGATCGCAATGCGACCGGTACGCGACTCCCTGCCTATACGCTACACGTTTGATGTACTTAACGCGACATTTACGCACTTCCGCAATGCGTCATCTGCGTCTATGATGCGGTAGGTGCACGGATCCCGCAAAATATTTAACATTTAAAAAAACATATATATATGTATTTCATGTGAATTTTAATTGAAGACAAACTCTAAACTAGTCTTAAAACTAATATATTTTTACATCTAATCCTATATTTATGGGTGCGTGCTGCGTAAGCGCAGGGTGCGCGGATCCCATGTGACCTGCAAAAAAAGAGATTTGATTGGTTCATTACACTTCCTGTTCTAACTATTGAAAGACCCCACCCAATTCAATCATTCTTCTTTGACCTTCTTTGGAGGAGCATCTCTTTGCAGAGAAGAAGATTTTTTACACTAAGTTTACACTTAGCTCTAACTTTTTTCAACTAAAAATGGCTTCAGGGCAGCAGGCATCACCTGCATCTCCTCATACATCTGAGGATGAATTTTTGGAGGAGGCACCACGCAAAGAACATTTTTCTTCAGTGGTGTGGAAATATTTAAATTTTCCTGAGGGGCAGAATAAGACCAATGCCACCTTGGTCACATGCAAGATTTGCAAAAGAGTGCTGTCGCGAGGGGATCCTAACAAAAAATACTTGTGCGGCACGGCAAGTAAGATGAAGCACCTGAGGACCCTTCATTCGAACAATCTTGCACAAGAAGAGTGCCGACGGATGAGAAACACTCCTGCTCCTGCGCCTTCCACCTCATCGCAGCCGAGCACTTCAAGAGTGCATCCATCAGCCCAAAACTTGGACATTCGTCCTCAATTTCAATATTTAAAAGTGCAATGCGACTTTGTGCTACGGTGAGCAGTCGATCGATCTGATCTGCCGCAGTCAAGAAAGTCACATTTGCTAGCTTCTTTTTTTTTTTTGTTCCCTGAAGTTTATTGTTTGCTTCCTCCAGAAAAAACAAAAAAAAATCACAAAATTGTTACAAAACCAAAAAAAAACATATAAAAGAAGAAAGAAGAAAAAAAAAGTTCTTCTAAGAACAAACTTTCCTGGTTTAAAAAAAGAGCTACATTTCTTTCTAAGTGTGTGAAAGTTTAGATGAATGTATGTATAGTACGTAATTGACTGAATGAATGCATTAGTAGCGTATGGTGAATGTATAGTGCAGAACTATGAGGAAGTGCTGCAGCATCACACAGTAACCTCTTTAACTGCAGTGTGCTGTAGTACTTCAGAAGCACAGGGATGCAACATATGTACATAAATATGTTGCAAATCTATGCTTCTCTCTGCACAGCTGCTTAAACTGCAGCCATGTGGTGACACAGGCACCCTTGCACCATAGTGCAAGGATATCTGTGTCATGTGCTATTTGTTTTTCTGCAGGAAGACACACCTTCCTGCACAAAAACAATGAGAAAATGCATTTTTCTCCTTCAATGTATGCTGAACATTTTAGCATGCATTGAAGATATAAAAATGTGGAGAAATGAAAATAATTCTCCTTATTGTGCTTTCCTACACCAATTTTAGAATGGTGCAGCATTCACACACATATCGAGATTCATGATTTCTGATAAATCTAGAGATGTATCTTGTTCTATGAGTATTCAGTGCAATCATGCACAACAACACTTATAGAACACCCTTTCAACGCAAAGTGGTGTGTATGATGAGGTTGTATTTACATGGAGTAGAAAAAGTACACAGAGTGCGTTTTCCTCTCTTTGTAAATATAAAAGAGTGTCTTGCGCAATAACTATGTTACAAAAAGTGACATATTTCTGGTTTTAAAATTCCTTGCGAATGATAGAAGGTAAGAACAGAGTTTTGTCTGCAAAGATGTTCAAAGAAGAATGATTGAAATGATTGCGGTCCTTCAATAGGTACAATGGGAAATATTATGAACCCCTCAAATCTCTTTTTTTTTGCAGGTCACATGATATCTGATTATGGTCAGATTTCAAAACTACATAGGTATAAACAGAGTGTTTTTAGAAACGTGTCTCAACTTTGTAGCTTCTTGCAGACCTCCTCATTCTGCATATTGAGACTTAGTTAAACATACCTTCACAATAATAGGACTAAAAACTGCTATACATTTTTTTCAGATTTTCATTGCAATCTAAAATCACATAAATTGCTTTTTTTTAAATTTGGATCTGTGAAAGAAAAAAAAAATGATAACATGTAATAATACATTTTTTACAACACAGCATAATTTCCACAAAGTAATTTGTTTGCCTTTTTTGCTGTTCTCAGAATATATTGAATTTCACTAGAAATAGTGATTTCAATCGTACTCATCACTTAACAGCGGGTAAAAAAAAAAACAATCAGAAAGATTGTTAAAAAAAAAACAACATACTATTCTCAGTAAAATACCAGAAAATACAAATCACACATATATGAAATGCTTACAGCTTACAAAATGTTATAACTTTAACTTATAAAGACTGTAAATATTGCCACATTAAAATATTCACAGAATCAATGACCACCAAAAAGTCCATAATTCAAAAATATACCTTTCCTTGAGGCCAAATGGTATTTTTGCACTCCTTCTTTATGTAAATTGTCCAATGGTAGTCCTATTAAATTATAATAATAAATTCCTCAGAGAGTGAATTATCTTCCTAAAGCTTTGGCTTTAAAAATATTAGGTAGGAATTTGGTAATTTACTAGGCAAACGTTGTTTTAAAACCAACTGGACATCATTACAAAGTGTCCATCTTGATATTGATAGTTGTGCTGCTACAAATTACTTTATTAAAGTATGCAATTTTCTTCCGTCAGCTGTACAACATTGCATCATTAAAATTATGTATTTTCCATATTTTGTTAAGAATAATGTGTATAACATTTCTGATTTACATTGGCTACACTCTATGTTTTGAATTGCACCTTTAACTAATTTATTGAAAGACACTGATTTACAGTCTGGTAATGTTAAATACAGAAATCTCTCAGTGTCTACATGTAGACATGCAATCTTCACAATAATGTTCCCATTTGTAAGAAAGGCCAAAAATATTTTCCATTTCTACACCTTCATTTTCAAAAATGGTAAGCATATACATTAAAAATTCCTGAGCATCTTGTTGGATATTTTGTGTAAATTGTGTAGAACCAGAAGAACACACATCCAAAAGACTACGAACATCTGAAACAGATTGTATTTTACTTCTCTCTGTTGTCAATTTTTCATAAACAGAATGCAACAGAGAACTAAATCTTTTTTACCGATTCTGAATAATTTGTTCTTGCAAATCTTCCAGATAAAAAACAACATTGACCACTACATTAGCATATCAGTTGACACCAGAACTACTTTCAAACTGATAACCAACAATCTCTTCAACAGTGTCCAATTTCTTTTTACATGCAATCACAACATTATCTTGTTCTTTTCCCTTCTTGACACCTTCAGAACAGATATTCTCTAACCTTCTTTTTCGACCAACCACACACTTTTCAAATACAGGATATTGACCTAAATTTGGAGCATACACCCTCCTTAACCTAATATACTCTTTTACACAGTTTGCATCTGCAGTAACCTTTGTCTCATCAAAATCAATCAAAAACAAACCAGATAATGGCCTGACTCGCGACAAAGCAACATATACCATACCCTCTTTAAATACAGTAGATCCAATGTTCACCAATGCACTGTCTACACTTAATCCTTGAGATTTATGAATAGTCACTGCATATGCCAGAGAAAATGGAAATTGTTTCCTATGGACATATAAATCTTTGACAAGCAAAAAACGAACTGAAGAACGACCAATTTCTTTAACTTCATCAATCTGATCAAATTTAATTTTTAAAAATTCAATTCCTTCTTTTTTCTGATAATTCACAAAATCCACCACTTTACCCATTGCACCATTAACTAAACCTTTCTCTACATCCAAATTACACCTTAAAATTACCCGACAGTTTACACACGCATATAGTGTCTTTTCTAAACCAGCAGTTTTAGATATTTTTTTTTTTATAAACAATCCAGTTTTGATCTCAACTTTCCCATCAAAATAATAGTGATTCCTTCATGCAGTATTTTATCGATGGCTTCCATTTTTACAATTTCTTCATTTTCCAGTTTCAATAATTCTTTGTTGAATATGGAACACTCGCGTAGTGTTGGCATTAAGCAAATCACTGACTTATTTTTAGCAGTTTCCACGTACACTTTTGCAGGAACTGTATTTTCATTTGGAAAGACATTGCAAAGTAATCGACTCTACAAAGCTTGTTTGCCTTGTTTTGAAAGAATTCCAATTCTTATATCTTGAAGAATACTTCCATATTCAGCATCATTTGCCTGTCGCATATTTGTTGTCAGTTCGTTGTATTCAAAATTACTCCAAATGTTCACATTACCAACACTGCCAAGAGACTTTCTGGTATCTTCTAGGCCTGGGCCAAAATTCCGTTCCGTTCGCGGAAATTGCGATATTTTGACATTTTCGCGTTCCGCGGAAAGCGCGAAAATGTCAAAATTTCCGCATTCCGCAGCTTAGCGATAATTTTTTTCTTGCTCGCGCTGTAAAACAATACATTCTCGCGCGCGCGCGATCGCCTTACCTGAATCCCTGCGTTCTCCGACAAGTTTTCTTGACCCGGTCACGTTCTCCACGAGATGTTGGATTTTGGTAGCCATTTTGCGCTGTCTCGCATTCAAGTCATTTTTCACGCTATCACGTCATTTGTCGCGCGATCACGTCTTTCTTCTCGCGATCATGCACCGCGCGAGTATGGGAAGATTGAGATCTCGAACATGTCATTCTACATCGCGAGCCAGAGGATGAGGACGCGGGCACATGAAATCGAACGCGAACAGGAGAAAGAGACCGTGAACACGTCATATCCAACGCGACAGGGACAAAGAAGAGAACGCGATCATATCGTTTTCGACACGCCGGCGGAAGTAATGTGAAGCTCGAGAACTCAACAACGTAAAATGTACAATTTGGAGAGGAATATCGGCTCTAGCAGCATGAAACCATCTGCAAATACTGATTTTGGATGAAAAGAACTACTTACATTCACATTTGACTTTCCTTTTTTGTGCAAGGAGTCATTTTTTTACAAGGTGGAGAGAGGGAGGAAGTGACACAGATTCTCCAACTTCCTGTTCCTGTCCAGCAGGCTCCTCCCAGTGCTTTGTCCATCTCCTGCTCATTCTGCCTTTGGATTTGGAGCTGGAAAGATCACTCTTTTTGTCTGCTGCATCATTGCAATTGGATTTCAGGATTTTTGGAATAGGATATTTTACAAGTAAGTGGTTGTTGTGTTTGATTGTGGGCATTGCAGTTGTTGTGTAACTACAATTTATTTTTGATAATTAATTATCATCATTCCTTTTTTTTTTTTTTTTTTTTTTAATTTTGTGGGTTGTAGTAGTAGGCCCGAGCTAGCCATGGGCATGGCCTCATGGGTTTGTGTGTGCATGATGAAGCAACTGTTCCTTTTGTTTTTTGAATATATTTCATTTTCAAGCACATTTAGGGCATGGATGGCATTGGATTGAGTTGGGGAAGTGTGTTTTTTGGGGTGGCCTTGCTGATGTTGTTGGGCCTGGCCATGTGGCTGGTGGCCATTTTGAGGCCTAGGCCTGCAAGCTTGCCTGGCCTTGTCTGCCAACAGGCCTGCTTTCATCCACTGCTACCAGAGCAGGTAGCCACAGCTTTAGTAATCTACTGTTTTCTGTGTGCTCTGTTGAATTTAGACATCATTTAGGGCATGGATGGCATTGGATTGAGTTGGGGAAGTGTGTTTTTTGGGCTGGCCTTGCTGATGTTGTTGGGCATGGCCATGTGGCTGGTGGCCATTTTGAGGCCTAGGCCTGCAAGCTTGCCTGGCCTTGTCTGCCAACAGGCCTGCTTTCATCCACTGCTACCAGAGCAGGTAGCCACAGCTTTAGTAATCTACTGTTTTCTGTGTGCTCTGTTGAATTTAGACATCATTTAGGGCATGGATGGCATTGGATTGAGTTGGGGAAGTGTGTTTTTTGGGGTGGCCTTGCTGATGTTGTTGGGCCTGGCCATGTGGCTGGTGGCCATTTTGAGGCCTAGGCCTCCAAGCTTGCCTGCCCTTGTCTGCCAACAGGCCTGCTTTCATCCACTGCTACCAGAGCAGGTAGCCACAGCTTTAGTAATCTACTGTTTTCTGTTTGCTCTGTTGAATTTAGACATCATTTAGGGCATGGATGGCATTGGATTGAGTTGGGGAAGTGTGTTTTTTGGGCTGGCCTTGCTGATGTTGTTGGGCCTGGCCATGTGGCTGGTGGCCATTTTGAGGCCTAGGCCTGCAAGCTTGCCTGGCCTTGTCTGCCAACAGGCCTGCTTTCATCCACTGCTACCAGAGCAGGTAGCCACAGCTTTAGTAATCTACTGTTTTCTGTTTGCTCTGTTGAATTTAGACATCATTTAGGGCATGGATGGCATTGGATTGAGTTGGGGAAGTGTGTTTTTTGGGCTGGCCTTGCTGATGTTGTTGGGCCTGGCCATGTGGCTGGTGGCCATTTTGAGGCCTAGGCCTGCAAGCTTGCCTGGCCTTGTCTGCTAACAGGCCTGCTTTCATCCACTGCTACCAGAGCAGGTAGCCACAGCTTTAGTAATCTACTGTTTTCTGTTTGCTCTGTTGAATTTAGACATCATTTAGGGCATGGATGGCATTGGATTGAGTTGGGGAAGTGTGTTTTTTGGGCTGGCCTTGCTGATGTTGTTGGGCCTGGCCATGTGGCTGGTGGCCATTTTGAGGCCTAGGCCTGCAAGCTTGCCTGGCCTTGTCTGCCAACAGGCCTGCTTTCATCCACTGCTACCAGAGCAGGTAGCCACAGCTTTAGTAATCTACTGTTTTCTGTGTGCTCTGTTGAATTTAGACATCATTTAGGGCATGGATGGCATTGGATTGAGTTGGGGAAGTGTGTTTTTTGGGCTGGCCTTGCTGATGTTATTGGGCCTGGCCATGTGGCTGGTGGCCATTTTGAGGCCTAGGTCTGCAAGCTTGCCTGGCCTTGTCTGCCAACAGGCCTGCTTTCATCCACTGCTACCAGAGCAGGTAGCCACAGCTTTAGTAATCTACTGTTTTCTGTTTGCTCTGTTGAATTTAGACATCATTTAGGGCATGGATGGCATTGGATTGAGTTGGGGAAGTGTGTTTTTTGGGCTGGCCTTGCTGATGTTGTTGGGCCTGGCCATGTGGCTGGTGGCCATTTTGAGGCCTAGGCCTGCAAGCTTGCCTGGCCTTGTCTGCCAACAGGCCTGCTTTCATCCACTGCTACCAGAGCAGGTAGCCACAGCTTTAGTAATCTACTGTTTTCTGTGTGCTCTGTTGAATTTAGACATCATTTAGGGCATGGATGGCATTGGATTGAGTTGGGGAAGTGTGTTTTTTGGGCTGGCCTTGCTGATGTTGTTGGGCCTGGCCATGTGGCTGGTGGCCATTTTGAGGCCTAGGCCTGCAAGCTTGCCTGGCCTTGTCTGCCAACAGGCCTGCTTTCATCCACTGCTACCAGAGCAGGTAGCCACAGCTTTAGTAATCTACTGTTTTCTGTTTGCTCTGTTGAATTTAGACATCATTTAGGGCATGGATGGCATTGGATTGAGTTGGGGAAGTGTGTTTTTGGGCTGGCCTTGCTGATGTTGTTGGGCCTGGCCATGTGGCTGGTGGCCATTTTGAGGCCTAGGCCTGCAAGCTTGCCTGGCCTTGTCTGCCAACAGGCCTGCTTTTTCATCCACTAGGATCAGAGCAGGTAGCCACAGCTTTATTGATCAAGTGTTTTCTATGTGATCTGTTGAATTTTTAGACATCACCTTCCTGAGAGTGTAGTGTGTGGCTGTACACAGTACTAGTAGTATAACATAGCTCTAGTTAAAAAAAAGTCATAAATGGCTAGACTATCTTTTGTTACTAGTACAGTACTAAGTAACTGAACCACAAAAACAAATGCAACATTTCACTGATGTTCTTCTCCTGTCTTCTTTGCTTTTAGGTGCACAAAAGACAGAGTAGGAGGTGTCATCGACATCACCTGGCTACCCGTTGTACTGCCAGCCAGCCAGAAGTCCTGCTGCGCATCACGCCCACGTGTGACCAGAACTTGTTGTGCATCTGCCTCCTGCCTGACATCGGAATAAGATGGCCCCAAAGAAAGGTACCAGGTCCAGTACCAAGAAAGTTGCTGGTGAGAAGAAGGAACAGAAAAAGGAAGTGCCATTAACCACGACTGGTGGTGTGCCGGCCAAGGTTTTTTTTGGCACCAAAGCGTTGTCCGGGAACCAAGCTGGGACCAGCACAGCGGTCCAGCAACCCCACCAACCTAGGCCCAAGGGCTTTACTGTCGCAGAGGTAGCCAGTCTACTAACGGGCAGCGATGTTGAAGAAATGTCATTACCGCAAAGTAGTACACAATCAAGTTCAACGCAGGCGCAAACTCAGCATATCAGTGTCAAGCCGCCGCAACCAGAACAGCAGCAGCCGCCGCAACCAGAACAGCAGCAGCCGCCGCAACCAGAACAGCAGCAGCCGCCGCAACCAGAACAGCAGCAGCCGCCGCAACAGCCCACCATAGTAGTTGTTGCTCCTGACGTAGGGGCATTTCAGGAAATCGAGCTTCCTGCAGACAAAGTGGAGCGAAGTCAAACCACTGTTTCAGAACATCTATTGTCTTCCAGACCACCAGCAAGGAAAAGGAGGCTTAGTCCATCATCTTCTTCTTCAAGCCCCGCTTCTGATGATCGTGATGACACTTGGGTCCCACCAGCTCGGTCTGAGAGTGAAGTACGCCACAAGACATTGCTTCTGAAAAGGAAGGAACCAGAAAAACTTAGAGTTATGGAGGTAGATGTAGAAGAGGGGGGTGATGATGTTGATGAAGACGAGCCAGTCATCACGCACATTACTCCCGCCCCAAAGGGATTGGAGACCGACATTCTCACCCTATCCAGAAAGGCTGCTACTGAGCGGGATGTAGCACGGATCTCACCAACACAGGTTACACCACCACTACCTCCAGCTGCCATATTTTCCAAGGCCCGGCAGGGACCTACATCCAGCTCAACCATCTCAGTAGGAAGTGATAGTAAAAGTCACAGTGTAGGTGGACAGGGTCACATATTTTCAAGCACCCCCTCAAGTTCATCTGGTGTTGAAAGTGGCACATCCAGCAGTGCCAGAAAGTTCTCCTCCCCAGTTTGGGACTTCTTTTCTGTTAGCGCCAAGGAGGAGAACGTTGCTATAAGCGCAATTTGTCGGCAAGGTGTTCGGCGTGGTAAGCTTGGTACAAACTATGGTACCGGAGGACAAGCAAGTCATCTAAAAATACACCACAATATCGTGTGGGAGGATCACCTACGTAAGTTAAAAGAAAGTAGGAAAACTAAACCCTTTGAAGTTGGTCAGGAATCAGGGAGCGATATTATTGTGGTGGCAGGTGAAGAACAGGGAGGCATTTCTAGCCCTGTCTCCAGTAGTGCAGTCACTGCAGTGGTAACGCCCACATCCTCCTCAGTAACATCAGAGTGGCACCGCAGTAAGAGCCATACTCAGAGTGTGGGTGAGACACCAAGGCGACCGGCGAGTACCTCAATGAGACAATCTGTGTCGTTGGGCCTTAGTGGGTTAATGAAAACAGCACCACTAAGGAAAGTAAGCCAGCCTACCATTGACAGCATATTTAGGTTGGAGGGGCAGTTCCAACGCAACCACCCAACGGCACGATTGTACAATGCGAAGCTGGCTAAAATGTTAGCGCTGGACCTTCTTCCTTTTTCATTTGTGGAAGGGGTTGGTTTCCTTGAATTTGTGTCTGCCATCTGCCCGAAATGGAAAGTTCCCAGCCGGTCCTATTTCGCAAGAATTGCTGTTCCGGCACTACATCATGATGTGCTGGAATTGGTTGGTCACGGTTTGCAGCAGAGTGCTGTGCACAATATCCACCTGACAACAGACATGTGGACCAGTTGCCAAGCCACAGATTACATGTGCATCACTGCACACTGGATCTCTTTTGTGGGGGTTAGAGATCAACTATCTGCACGAGGTGTTGTTGACACAGCTGCGATTTTTGAAGGTACTCGGAAACATGCAACTGTAGCCATGTTCGCCATGGAGAAATCTCATACGGCTGAAAACATTTTAGAAGAGTTTCGCACCAAGGTTTTGGAATGGCTGCGGCCCAGAGGGCTTGGTATTGGTTTTGTTGCCACAGACAATGGCAGTAATGTACTTAAGGCCATGGAACTTGGTTCCTATTTCAGGGTTCCGTGTTTGGCACACTGCATAAACATTATAGTGCAAGACTTTCTGAAAAAAGAACCCATAGTAAGCAATTTACTGGCCATCTGCCGAAGAATATGCACTCATTTCAGCCATTCTTTTAAAGCTCGGAAGCAGCTGAGGATCCTCCAACGTGAGCGTAGGATGCCAGTCAAGGCACTCATCCAGGAGGTGGCAACACATTGGAACTCAACGTATTACATGCTTGATCGTCTGTACGAACAGCAGAGGTCACTCAATGAATATGTCTGGTACAGAAGCAGTGATGCTAGTGTTAAAGGCATGACCCTTCAGAGGGAGCAATGGACCCTAATTCAATGCCTGACTGAGATGCTCTCTCCTTTTGAGGTCTTCACACGTGAAGTCAGCAAGGAGGACTGTACAATGGGCCAAGCTATCCCATTGTTGCAAATGCTAGAGCATGAGCTGAATAATGTGTCTGAATCCTACAAAGGTGTAGAGGACAGAAGGCAAGCCCATGACTTGGTGGAGAGCTTATCCAGGCGCTTATCAGAAAATGTAAGGATACAAAATAAAATTTTGTCACAAGAACATTACATTTGTGCCACAATTCTGGATCCACGTGCAAAATTAGGACTATTCCTTTCTTTTTCCGACAATGATGTTGCCCACTACAAAAGTTGTATAGCTGAAGCAGCCATCAAGTTTGAAAACGAAGGGCTGCTAATTAAAAGCCCGCCACATCAACCCACAACAAGTACTGATACTGAAGCAGGCCATGCAGAATCAAGTGCAACTTCGTCGGCTGAGGGCAGTGCGGTTGGCTCACAATCGCAACACTCACCATCACCATCGACTGCAAAAACAATAACTGGATCATTCGGCCGAGTACAATCATTATCAGATCGGTATGTAAAGATGGGCCGTAAGCACAGTGCTGATGCACAGAAAAAACAGCACAAAAGCTTACCAGCAGCAACCCTGAACATTGAGCGGATGGTCCAGGCCTATCTGGACGACCCAACAGAGGTGTACGTTGATCAAAACCCAGTGCAGTATTGGTATAGGAAAAGGTCTGAATGGCCACAGCTCAGCAGGCTGGCGATAAGCTATCTGGCTTGCCCTGTCGCAAGTGTCTCTTCCGAACATGTTTCCAGTGCTGCTTGTTCCATTGTAACCTTGAGAAGGACCAGTCTATCTCCCAAAAACGTGGAGAGGTTAACAATGATCAAAATGAATCAGCACTTCATACCACCGAATTACACAATGCATGAATCAACAGAGGAAGATGAGGACAGCGGCTCAGGTGACGGAAGTATTGTGTCAGATGATTACCTACTACTGGAAGATCCCCCAGAGTTTGAGGATGAGCTATACTTCCCTGACAATTAGGCTCGCACTTACTGTCTTCCTCCCTTTTTTCCCCCTTTGTTTGTGTCTGTTGTTCCGGTTATAAACTTGTGAATCGCAACCAATGCATTATCACTGTCTTCTAATCTTCTAATTTAAGATACAAGTTTCAGGTGTCTGCCATTTGACACTACAGTCCTCAGAATCCAGCTCCTCCGCTCGATCATACTGCATCTCCTGGTCAATTCCATTTCCCTCATGAATGATGATTGGATGATGGTAACAACAAATTCAAACTTTCCTCGTCCTTCCAAAACAAGTGGACCATGAATCTGATGACTTCTATAGCTATCCTCCTTCAGAGCCGAGAGAGACTGGCCATTAACTGAAAATAAGATGCAACAGGTAATGATTGATGCCATGCATTGGCCGCAGAATAGCAGACTGAATGATGTAGATTTTGTTGTGTGTGTTGCGCATGAATGAATTGATGTAATTGTGCACTGCCACTAATCAACATTCTACAGAACACACTAATTTTCCCCTTCTGGCAAACAAGAAATGTGTACTTCTCCTGCATCTTGGTGATACATTGCTTTTAATTCAATACAGGAAGGGGACTCACTCAATCTGCGCAATGCAAATGACTGTGACTTAACAGCACCGTCCATCATGATGATGGCGAAAGAGACGGCCTGCAGCATTAATGAGATGAGATGAAACAGGTAATGATTGATGCCATGCATTGGCCGCAGAATGGCAGACTGAATGATGTAGATTTTGTGGTGTGTGTTGCGCATGAATTGATGTAATTGTGCACTGCCACTAATCAACTTTCTACAGAACACACTAGTAATTACTAATTTTCCCCTTCTGGCAAACAAGAAATGTGTACATCTCCTGCATCTTGGTGATACATTGCTTTTAATTCAATACAGGAAGGGGACTCACTCAATCTGCGCAATGCAAATGACTGTGACTTAACAGCACCGTCCATCATGATGATGGCGAAAGACGGCCTGCAGCGTTAACGAGATGAGATGCAACAGGTAATGATTGATGCCATGCATTGGCCGCAGAATGGCAGACTGAATGATGTAGATTTTGTGGTGTGTGTTGCGCATGAATTGATGTAATTGTGCACTGCCACTAATCAACTTTCTACAGAACACACTAGTAATTACTAATTTTCCCTTTCTGGCAAACAAGAAATGTGTACATCTCCTGCATCTTGGTGATACATTGCTTTTAATTCAATACAGGAAGGGGACTCACTCAATCTGCGCAATGCAAATGACTGTGACTTAACAGCACCGTCCATCATGATGATGGCGAAAGAGACGGCCTGCAGCGTTAACGAGATGAGATGCAACAGGTAATGATTGATGCCATGCATTGGCCGCAGAATGGCAGACTGAATGATGTAGATTTTGTGGTGTGTGTTGCGCATGAATTGATGTAATTGTGCACTGCCACTAATCAACTTTCTACAGAACACACTAGTAATTACTAATTTTCCCCTTCTGGCAAACAAGAAATGTGTACTTCTCCTGCATCTTGGTGATACATTGCTTTTAATTCATTACAGGAAGGGGACTCACTCAATCTGCGCAATGCAAATGACTGTGACTTAACAGCACCGTCCATCATGATGATGGCGAAAGAGACGGCCTGCAGCGTTAACGAGATTAGATGCAACAGGTAATGATTGATGCCATGCATTGGCCGCAGAATGGCAGACTGAATGATGTAGATTTTGTGGTGTGTGTTGCGCATGAATTGATGTAATTGTGCACTGCCACTAATCAACTTTCTACAGAACACACTAGTAATTACTAATTTTCCCCTTCTGGCAAACAAGAAATGTGTACTTCTCCTGCATCTTGGTGATACATTGCTTTTAATTCAATACAGGAAGGGGACTCACTCAATCTGCGCAATGCAAATGACTGTGACTTAACAGCACCGTCCATCATGATGATGGCGAAAGAGACGGCCCGTTAACTTAAGATGAGAAGGAACAGGTAATGAATGATGATAATTAATGGCATGCATTGGACACCTGACTCTGAGCTATTGGTCTTTGTGTTTGCGTTGTTTGTTGTGCACAAAGTGATGTCAAAGTGTACTAGTGGTAATCTATCTTTCTGTACACAATGAAGAATGACTCAAGTCAGTAATATTTATATTTCTACTCTTGTTGTGTTATAAAAATTACACTTGTACTGCAGGCCGATCTTCAGTCAGTAGAAGTATCAGAGCTGACGATGAAGTCAGGAGGATGTTTCATGAGTGGCATAAAACGGAAAAGCCTAAAGGTAAACACGTCAACAACAACCACAGCACACCCAAATGTCTGTGTAGAAGTTGAATAGAGTGTAGCGGTGGGATGACTGCAGTGCATTGATTTTACTAACTTTAACTGTAAAATGCTATGTCTGGAATGGATAATGTGCTTTGCGTTTGTCCAACTCTTTGAGAGAAATAAAAAGGACTCTAAAGTGTTAACGTAGGATGTGCTAATGGTAAGCACTGTGGGCCTGATCTCTCCTGTTACTGTTGAAGGTCTATGCTGGAAAAAGACTACAGTAGAGATGATGCATATGCATAAATGCCACCTCGGAAAGTGTTCTTGTTGCACTACACCATCACTTGTGCATTTGTTTTCACTTTCTTTCTGAATATCCCCTTTGGTTTTCAATCTAAAATTACAGGCCGGGCCTTGTCCAAAACTTTGTAAAACATTACAATGCATATTAATTACCTTACCAATCAATCACCTTTTTATTCCAGCCGGGCAGTGGCGAGTGGTGAGGCGACACACCCAAGATTGATGGACGAGAGGAGCAAGAGGAATGCCGAGATGCAAAAAACCAGTCCACATTTTTGACCAGGATAAGACAGTAACAGTATCCACTTTTCACTTCTTTTAAATAATTTGATTAATATCTTGTATACATTCTTTACAACAGTGTGTTCTTGGAGTTGTTATTATCAATCATCATTACGTTTGCTCTGTGTTTACGATTCTTCACTACCAATATTTAAAATTTCTATTTGCTATCTGTTAAAGTATTAAGGCCGGAACAGAACAAGAAATAGAAGTGTATGTAATCCGGGTCTCATCATGCATGCATTTCCTTTTTCTACCTTAACATATGGAATGGATATGGTATGGTAGTCTTCAATGATTGTCGTTTGTTTGTCTATGTATGCATACTGTTTTTCTATGTCAAACCTTTCCCAAAATCCCCCTTCCCATCCAATCAACGGACCCTAACCCTCTTCCCCCGGGCTGTGTGACTTATTGTCGAGGTGTAACTAAATTAAATGTACACCAATACTTAATCACACACTTGCTGGGGCGGATGTGGTGAAAGCAACACTACTTCAATTTCAATGCAGAGCGATGATCTTCTTCTGCTTGCCCACCCATGAGTAGGATATTTCAGAGGTTATTTTATTTAACAAAGGAACATATACCTCAGCATGAATTGCCGGCATTGATTGGATTTGTTTGTTGTCATTCCTCATATACAGCACTAACTGTTAGACTGTAGGCATAGTCAAGTCGACAAAACTATAGTTTGTAACTCTGTCTAGTAGGCTATCCTCATAATAACCAGCATTCAGTTTTTTTGTCAAATATTTGAGCATATAATTGTTGCTCGGTAAATTCTGTGATGTACTTCATTCAACTACTCCTCTAACAGTCTCTCAAAGGCGATTGACTATCTCCTTTTCTTTTTTTGGAAATGCTGCCACCCTGCCAGTGTATACTACTACTACTATACTACCACCACCACCCCAATCATGGCATGTATGAAAAAGGAAACCATCTTCACCATGCAGCCAGTGCTGTGCCACAGTTGGACATAAACATCAAGCACCGGTAAGAGAGAAGTTTGGGGGAGGCAGAATCAATAATGGACATGTTGTCAATGATTTCAGTTTCAAACACCACTCCAAAGAATGCATAGTAGGACCAGTCAATGAGTGAGGTGTGTTGCATCTATCTGTTTGTGTCTTATACAGTCAGCAAATTATTGAAATCAAACACACGCTATGGGCGGCCATCCACCAGCAAGGAAACAGTGTGATGTAAAACAGTTACCCCACCTACAAAACATTAACAACATTGCATGTAACATAGAAAAATATATTTAATTGACCCTAACAAATAAACTAAACCCACAAAAGCTGACCCACCCACCTCCCTAACCCCAACGACTGTCCATAGAAGTAGAGAACGCCCAAACGAGTGAAGAACGAACAGGAATTAAAAAAGGGGCAGTGACAGGGACTAACTGGTGGGGCGGGACTGGAGGAGGACACGCATCTGGTCCTCTAAATGGGTGACGCGGCGTCTAAGGCCGCGGCAGTTGCAGCCACAGTGGGGGGGGCACCGGAGATGACACGGTGGCGGCGGGCAGCCGTCCGGCGTTGGCGCCGTACCGCTGGAGGGCTGTGGCTGGGGCCCGGGGCACTGGAGGAGCCTTCAATAGCTGCAGCAGCCTCCTCCTCCTCCTCGGCTAGGACCACCAGCCGCCGGTATTCCTGCTGGATTGCCTCCAGCTTCCGGCGCCGTGCCTTGGCGGCCAACTCCTTACGGTTGAGTTTCGGAGTTGCTGTGTATCAAAAAGAAAAAAACAAGACAATTGTAAAATATAGTCTTAATAAAACAGTAGGACAAGGTAATTATTTATACACATAGTGGCATGGTAGAGTAGCACTATAAAATAAAGCACAGTAGTACATAACATTTTAAATGTCGCCCGTCCTTCTTCCTTCCACCTGTCTTACACTTTTTAGTTGAACAGTGCACCAGGTGCTCTTCTCCATAAAACTTTCAAAGCGGAGTTGAAATCAGATAGATGAGGACATTGGTTACTCAATACTCCGGCTCCTAGTCCTATACCAATTAAAGGGAATTCTAGTCTTCTAGTTCACTCTTCAAACGTCCCCAAGAACTCATACTTACTTATGACATCGGATAGCGGGCGGACTTTGTCCGCCCGCCATCCGACTGCTAAAAAGGGTGGGGGTCCCGTGGGGACAATTAATTAGGATGATGCGCCCGGCACAGTGGCGGGCGCACCCTGTTTTTTTAAATTTAAATTCTGGTTGGCTTTGCTGAAAGCAATGCTAAAATGTTGTGCTGCTTTTCCAAGCACAACATGACGGGCCTCGCACGGAGCCTGTCACGTTTTGCTTTGAAAGTCGGGGGGGTACCATAGCATCGGTAGGTATCCTCCATGGGGGCCCCCAAGCATACTCTGCAATGTGTGCATGCCTTTCCGTGGCGGACGGCAATGCCGCCACGCAAAGGCATTCCAAAATGCCGGTGTGGTGAGAGAGACACCACCACCATATTGAACCCTTTTCCGCCTGGACATGTCTGAATATTTTCTACAGGGATGGCGGGAGGTTTACCCCTGCGGTGACGGCAGTGAATTCCAGCCAGCCCGGCGGGGGCAATACGCCCACCATCCTAATGGGGCCCTAATTCACAACTGTACAGTATACATATACATACAGTACACCTTTGCAGTGAGTGTGCTGTCAAGTTCAACAATAGTTAAAGATTATGAATCTAACTTACCACTGCCTGCCACTGGTGCTGCCACTCCCCCTCCGTTGCTATCTGCAACTGCCGCATCCTCGCCCTCGGCGTCGCCTTCGCTGGCCCCAGCAATGGTGGTTGGTAGTGCGCCTAGAAAACATTACACATTTATTAGGCGACATATACACCTCCCCCCTATTGATCAGTAGCAAGGTTGAAAAATGAGTTAATACTAACATACATCACTAGTACAAATCAGGTAGTAGTAGAGTAGACACTAAGTTATATGATCATTGTAGCATTTACTTGATTAGCCCTAGCCATGCACATGTGACGTTACCTTTACCTTGCAGCTTCTTAAGACACCTTTGAGCCCACATGACCTGCCTCACACTGCTACTGTCTAGTCTACGCGCTGCGTACAAGCGGTCAACAAACATTAACAAGCCACTTTTTTAGGAAGAACTGGTGTACTACTGTTACTGTTAGTCCATATTGCTTATCCATAGATGCTACACTTTTTGGCACGGCTGAGAAATGCTTGCAAGTTGCAATATACTAACGCACACCATTTCTTTTTTCGCATTACAGACGCAAGATTCCCTTCTACGAACCAGAGCTTCTGAACGATGCACCAACTACCAGTACTAGGTTCTTCTGAGGTGAGGGGTCCCTTCACTCACATCTTCATTTATAAATGTATATAAACTAAATTGCTATGGGATGGTGTTGCTGCCTTCCACCACTGTTCAGTTATCATGATTTAATTCCCAACTGTATAAGTGTAACAATGTATATTGTTTTAATGTTATTGATTTGCCAGTTGGTGCTGCTAAGAAAACAGTATACAGACCTTCTCAAATTGAAATAAACATTTTAAACTTACATAGACTTCGTGGTATTTGGTGTGGAGTGGACTAACTTACACGAGTGAGCAAATTAAAGTAAGGGTGTGCAAGTGAATTGCTTCCACGACAGAGGTTGGGTGTGTTATGTTCTGGGTTGTCTACTTGTTGGTTATCTTGGGGGGAGGGTTCCGAGACCTAATAGGTATGACAAGACAGTACTATAGTCAAGCAGTGGAATTGTGGTGGGTGCGGAATTTCTGATTGAGGTGTGCAAGGAAGGTCCAACCTACCATCACCAACATCCTATTTTCTGGTGCAAATGTATGTGCAAGATCCCTACAACAGTGGTATGTCCTATAGGGTATCATATCAAAATATTAAGAAATCTGGTAGGGCTGTTGTTGCTGTGAATTTTCAAAGCCTCAACATCAATAAGAGTAAAAAGTAGTACAAGACAACGACCCAACGGATTGTACGAGCTACTGGTGAATATGAGTTTTATATTACAACCTTTCACAAAGAGTGGCACTGGCAAACTGGGCAAGACTAGCTACTACAGTACAGACAGACAGACTGATAGTATGTAGTAGTACTCAGTCATCATAGCGGAGGCAGGGATAAGCTTTTTGAAACCGTACAGATCGAAGGATAATTGGTGGTAAAAAAATAGCATTTGGAAACACACTATAGTTCGGGAGAAATGGGGCAGTAAAAGTTATGGAATAAGAAATATTATTAAAAACAAGAAGACTTACTGGGGCCAGCAGAGGAGCCCTCAGCGGTGTCCTCCTGGTGGTGTTCCTGTCCCGCCGACTGTCCAGTCCCTGTCGGTCTGCCCCTGGGTGCTGATGGACAGGAGAGATATAAGAATTAAGAAAGAGACAAACATTGATGGATGGTGTCAAACAAATACAATATTTTTCAACAACGGTCAAAAAACACTTATGTAAACAACAATTGCAATAACTACATTGACCGATCTCATCTGGTCAACATGTAATATCGTGGGATTCGCAGTTCGACTACTTAAGTTACTATTTATCAACAGTAATCCATTCTTCCATTCTGATTCCAGAAAACTAAGTTACAAGTAAGCCTAAGTATTAGTACAACGTACCACCCAACCTAGCCCACCTATTCCAGGCATGCCAATTGTACATTAAGTATGCATTTCCACTGTATTCCTCAACAATGTGTATGATCCAATCATGGAGGACACATGAACATGACTACATTTTTTGTATACACCAAATTTTGGTTTGATTGATGCTGATCTGCCACTGCTAAGTAACTGCAAAGCCTACCTCCACTCATTGAACAAACTAGAAAGGTTCTAAAGACTGCCGTACTAGCAGCACGTCACGTAACTGAGTGAGGGGGGGCATCACGCATACCACTAACCAATTAGAAGCTCATACAAAGTACCTAAACCTATGTATCAATCCGCCTCTATCTATTAGTGACAGGACAAAGTAAGGAGTGGACGTGAGTCACTGTAGCATTACGTAACTTAATTTCTCTAAAATAAACTCGTAAAGAATCACGCTAAGCAAGCGCAAACGCAAAGCTGCAAACAAGTAAGATTAGTAGTAGCGCAGAAGAGCACCTGTGTCATAATCACAGAAGACTTTCAAACGTTATTAACCTGGAATGTATTGCAAGCAGCAACATTCTAGCTGGTTGGAAGGAAAAAAAGATATTCGCAATATATAACATAGAGCAGAAGAACAGACACAAAGTTGTAATAATTAAATAGGTACTCACCAAGCCCCGGGACCTCCACTCCTAGCAGGTCCAGCAGGTCCTGCTCACGGTCCAGGATGTGCCTGGTGCCTGGGTGCGCCGGACCCCAGAGATGCGCGACACTGCCCGGCGCACCTTCCCCCACCGCTGCCGACGCTCCCGGAGGCCGTACCCGGACCCAGGCCTGCCACCTGCTGCCAGGGTTGAGGGGAGGTGGCGCTGCACAAAGAAAATTAGTGCAGCCAACTCCGCCTCCCCAAATAAGGCCCGTGCATGCACCCCTTGTGGGCGCCGCCTTCCGCAAGGAAGGCGGTCGCCGCTCTGGCTGTGCCGGCGAACAGCCCTGCCCTTGGACATGGTTCTGGGGACGGGGCGGGAAAGAAAAGGTAAAATAAATAAAGGAGTAAAGGAAATAAATAGCGGGCAATACAAAGAGAAAAAGTAGCTAAAAAACAAAAAAAAAGTAGACAAAAACCAAAAATATAGAGGCAGGAAAATAGTTAGAGAAATAATAAGTAATAAAGATCCAAAAAAAGTGGCTAAAAACAAAGGATTGAAAAGATTTAGGGAGGATTGAAAATCAGGCCCCAGAACCATGCAATAGAGTGGAAAACAAGATGGCCGCGCCCATTGCGACCACGTGCGCAAGTTCGCGCAATATTTTCTCCCTGAGCAAGCAAAAAGCAACGCGATCAAGTAAAAGCGATCGCGAACAGGAAATATCGACCGCGAACATGCATTGCGCGACCCGGAACAGGAAGTAAACAACGCCAGAGGGCGGGACAAGTGAAAACAAGATGGCCGTGCCCGTGCCCGTGAGCAACCGCATGGGTAAGTTGGTGACCCGCGAACACGCAAAAAATACCGCGAACAGGCGGCAAAAAAACGTCCGCGTCTTCGCGATATTTCCGGCGTGTTTGCGGAGATTTTCTGCATTCTCGCGATAATTTGCGGAAGTTAATTCCGCAAATTCCGCCCACCCCTAGTATCTTCATGGGCAAGTGATTTAAATACCGGTTGTCCTTTTACCGGAGTCAGTTGCAGTAGATCTCCAAAAACTATGACGTGTTTTCATCCAAATAACACGTCATACTCTGTTTTAAGAATTTGCTGCATTCTTAAATGCACAAAGGCAAGCATCAAGTTTGAGACCATGCTCACCTCATCAATAATGAGAAGTTTCATTTTCTTCAGGACTCTTGAAACTTCACAACAAGCTTCTCCAGATAGCTTGTGGTATTCCAATTTGTTCTCATGCTCTACTGGCAGCATTAGTAAACGATGTGAAGTAATTCCTTTAATGTTATGTGCTGCCAACCCAGTTGGAGCAGTGACAACACAAGACAAATGCGAATCAGTTGTTTTCTGCAAATAACTTGTAATTACTTTAATTAAGAAACTTTTTCCTGTTCCAGCCTGACCACTCACATACATTTGGATAGGTTGAAATGATGTACATGAGCACCCTCTCTTTTCATGAAGTAATCCATGGTCAATCTGCTCTTTCACTTGCTGATATATTTGTTTCTGTTCAACATTTAGTTGTTCTTCCAAGTTTCCTAACTATTACATCTTCTTGAGCTTGATACATTGCTGTTTCCACCTCATTCATTGCAACCGCTGCTTCATTTTCAACAATTGGTTGTCCTAGTGGATCTTGACTCAGTGCAGCAGAACTTTGACTGTCTTGAGAACTGTCTCTAGCAATCTCAGCTGCAATTGTAGCTTCTTGATCAATTTCATCATTCAACATTTTGCGAAAGCACTGCATTGTATGCTATCTTTAGAAGCATTAAATAAATCTTCATAGCTGGGAAAATCTCCAAGTAATTCCAGTTCTGAACGCCATGGTTTGAATATTTGCAAAAGGGCTAAATAGTAAATTCCCTTTTGTCAGCAGTGTCGCAACTCAGTTTCCTGTGATTAAATACATTTCCTTTCCTTTGTTTCACCAGACATCCTTCGGAACCAATCACTCCATATTTTCCATCGTTGATGTTCGCTGTAGTATTCCGTTTAAAAGTGTAGTTTTGCAGCACTTCATAGAGACACATGTTCTCAAGATGATGACTTCTATTTGGATAGTATGTGTCCAACATATTCGTTTTCAAAATATCTGTACTTTCTGGTTCAATTTCTGCTAAATATTCAATTTCTTGACCAGATTTCAGTACCCGATTTCGCATTCCTGCAAGACCTAGACTCACCCAAATGATTCTTCTACTTTTGGAATATAGACTTGCAGATGATAACCGATCTGAACATTCATATGCTCCAATTTCACGATGCGATAACATCTTCAAACTGAAACTGTATAATTTCTTACTTAGAGTCTTCTCGTGAGAAATCTCTTCCCACATTTCTTTCAATTCAGTCTTTTCTGATTTAGTAATGTAAGATGGTACATATCGAGCAACAGCAATGGAATTGACCGCAACATACTGAATATCCATGTTAGCGTTCCACATGGATAAAATAACTGGATTGTAGTCATTTATGTATTTTGATTCTTCGCGTCTTCTTAAGTTGTAGGTGTTTTTCGGAGACTTTCTTGTGATGGTATGTCGCATAGCTGACATAAAACTGTTCACTCTTCCTTTGGATAATACAGGATGTGGAAATCCAAAACGACATTTGGTATAGAACTTATCCTTTGACTTGTACTTTCGTCGACAGTATTTTCCACACCTGTGGCTTTGAAATCGTAACACTTGTTGTTTTAAGTTTTTATCTTCTCTGCTATTGGGAAGAGCACATGTAGCATAATCTTTAATGAAAGACAAAACAGTTTCATCTGAATCTGTTCCAAATTTGGGGGCGTCCTTGATCCATAACAACATATATATGTGAGGAGCACCTCTTGCTTGATACTCTTTTCTCCAAAAGAAATCCACAACTTCTCCAAGAGGAGGATTCTTTTTATTGCAGATGAAAGACATCATAGCTTCAAATCTATGATTGAAACATCTGCATACATTGACAGGATCCAAAGAGCACAATTCTCCAGGTGTCTTGTATTCAATATTTTTTATATTGGAATTTGCCTCTCGAAGAAATTCAAGTAAATCATCCCAAGCATACTCAGCACAGCTTAGTGTAACAAACCATGTAGGAGTTCCCAAGTTCCGTAGCATACCTTTCAGTTCTCCATGCCGACGGTACCAATATTCATTAGTCCCACGCTGACATGCCATCAGATTAATCAACTGAGATTCTAAATGATCATCTCTCTGATGCACTTTATCCATAAAATCCTTTGCAGTTACATTTTGAAGATGCATTCCAGTTTTTAAAATGTGATTTACTGCATATGAAAGTCCAGACAAGTCACTTTCAAACAGAAGATGAAACATATAAGTGATACATTGTCGAAATCTTGGATCTTCTGCATATAATCTTGTTGTCCGATATTCAGATGCAGGAATCTGCACAGGACGTTTATCATATCGTCCACCTTTTCCTGTTGGAAACAACTGCGGGAAACAACGAGCTTCCAAGCTCTCTTCCCAAACACTCATGGGACTTCCTGTTGCTTTTTTCATTTGAAACAACTCAATTGTATTCCCCATCACCTCTTTGGAATGAAGCGGATGTACACTGTAATGTTCATAGATTTCTTCACATCTGGACATGTCCACTTTTTCTATTTGTCCACTTAATGTTTCAGTATCTTCTGCTAAATCTATTTATTCTTCTCCTACAAACACATTTCTATAGTACTCATTATTTTTTAACAGATACAATGATGCCTTTTGCACTTTTCTAACATCCACTTACTCTTGCCAAATTTTCTTATTCTTAGTAGGAACACCATTAACTAGAATGACTAGTGGCTCATTTTCTGCATGGTCTACACCAATAGTTTCAATATTTGTCCTTAAATATAACAGTAAATACACAACTCTTCCTTTCAATCCTCTTTGCAACTCTGATGGAGGTAATTTACCTGTTTTGGGCTCCATACGAACAATAGCCTGAAACGGGTGAACACATTTTATGAGAATAGACTCATACGTATTTAAATCTATCAGCTCTGGAGGAATAGCAACCAACTCTAGATTATTATGAACAGCTCTAGCAGGCATTTTATTCTCATCTAATTTGTTATAACAATATTTGCAAATACGCTGCTCACATCCCAAATCAAAACAATCCTCTACCAGCAAATAAGTTGCAAATTCCATCCACTTATCATTATCTTTTATATCACTTTTTAAATACAGATTGACACCCCTAGTCTGATTTTTATAGTGACTTCGCCGACAACAAATACAAGAAACATTTGGTCTTTCACCTGAAATTACCTTAAACTTTGTGATTTCATCCTCAAATTTTTCTGTAATTACGGGTTGTAGATTGTCTTCAACATTTTGTTCTACTAATGTGTCAGTTTCTTCACTCTCTTGCTGAGGACCAAAGTAACAAAACTCAATATCATCACAGACCTGCTTCACATCTGATACTGACCCACGCAAAAGAGCACTGTTCAACTCACTTAACTTTAGTGCTGGACTTTTTGCATAATACAACCTTCTCACTAACTTCCGCATTTGAGTATGATGTACTGCCAGCATTCTGAAATGGTGAAAAACGCTTTGACAAACTTTCCTAGAAAGACAAGCCAGAGAATGACCTTGCAAACCACTATGTTTTCTCACTCTGCAAGGGTCTAGTCCTTGCAACAGCTTAATCTTTTGTTTTACACTTTTTTTAGTATAGGCTCGTAAAAAACTACATAATTTTTCAATAGATTCCTGTCGTACACTGCAAACACTACTGCAATCCCAAGTGTACACAGGGTTTTTAGCACGTCTCCCTAAAACTTCATCAGCTATCACTTCTTCTGCATTTCTTTCAACCATTTTCTCTTTCTCAATTGGACAACCGTGGCTAACCTCATAACCTCTACCACTGGTGTCAACTGCATACAATAATTTTTCGCTCAGTGAATAACTCTCTTCGTTAAAAAAAGACTCTGAACTGGAACTGTGTTTCCATTCTCCCCAAAAAAATCACATTTTTTTTTTTATTAATAACTCTTTTCGTCCTACTTTTGGCCTTCATTACATGGATTGGTTTATCTAGTGATCGAATTCTGTTTAACACTAAAATAAACAGTTTCCTTTTTACTTCAAAAGCCTTTTCCACAATGTTTTCAATATGCTTCTTCTATTTATAAAATAAAGCTCTCTTTTTATATTTCTTCACATCTTTCAGCAAATTATGCACTACTCTCTTGTAAAATATTTTTTTGCGTAATTCCTTATACTGATTTTGCCTTCTTTTACCATACTTTATCTCCTTTGACTGACCATTTGCTTTTTTACTTTTCCTCTTATTTTGAATTTTTTTCTTACTTGAAGAATTCTCAGTAATTCCAGCATTATCTACATTCTGTTTGCTCCTACAAACATTTTTAATAAATTGCTTTGTGATCTTACCAGAAGATTTTTTCCTTTTAGCTACATTATCTTGTACATTCAATACTTGTGGTTGATGTTTCTTCAAATAATCATCCTGTCTCTGTTCTTTTTCTTTTTTTTTCTGGCATGATTTCTCTATTTTAACATTGAAAAACAGTATCTGTAAAAAAGAATCACAAATAAATGTATATTAATAACTTTCAAATTTATACTATTCCATTACTGTACAAACACATTTTATATAAAAACTGACTAAGAAACTATAGCACTGAACCACAAGTGTGACAATGGTTAAAACACTACATGCATAGTGCATACTACTTTGAAGCAGTTCATGCCCTAAAGCCTACCTCACTAAAAGACTACATGCTAACTGACTGAATGATTACAGTACTATAAGGAGACACACTGGGTGAGTAACAGGGTGTTTGCTAGAAGTGTATGAATACTAACTGTGGAATTGAAGGTGTGAAAGACAACTGTGTAGGTGGTTAGAGGACTGCATGCATACTGGATAGGCATTTGAAGCAGTCCATGTGCTAAGGCCTTGCTCACTGCATGAGTACTTGGGTACTGACTGAATGATTAGAGTACAGCAAGGAGAGTGCCAGGGTGAATTTATAAGTGGTTGGCTTTTGGCGCAGGGAATGGATTAGTACTTGGTACTGAATGGGTCACTAGAGGAGTGCAAAGAGAGTGACAGGATGTTTGCTGGACTGTATGGATACTGACTAGGGAATTGAAGGTGTGAAAGACAAGTGTCTAGGTGGTTGGAAGACTGCATGCATAGTGGATAGGGGTTTGAAGCAGTCCACGTGCTAAGGCCTGGCTCAGGGCATGAATACTTAGGCACTGACTGAATGATTAGAGTACTGCAAGGAGAGTGCCTTGGTGAATTTATAAGTGGGTTTTGGCACAGTGAATGGATTAGTACATGGTGCTGAATGGGTCACTAGAGAAGTGCAAAGGGAGTGACAGGGTGTTTCCTGGAAGTGTATGGATACTGACTAGGGAATTGAAGGTGTGAAAAACAACTGTGTAGGTGGTTAGAGGACTGCATGCATAGTGAATAGGCGTTTGAAGCAGTCTATGTGCTAAGGCCTGGCTCACTGCATGAGTACTTGGGTACTGACTGAATGATTAGAGTACAGCAAGGACAGTGCCTGGGTGAATTTATAAGTGGTTGGCTTTTGGCACAGTGAATGGATTAGTACTTGGTACTGAATGGGTCACTAGAGGAGTGCAAAGGGAGTGACAGGGTGTTTCCTGGAAGTGTATGGATACTGACTAGGGAATTGAAGGTGTGAAAAACAACTGTGTAGGTGGTTAGAGGACTGCATGCATAGTGAATAGGCGTTTGAAGCAGTCTATGTGCTAAGGCCTGGCTCACTGCATGGGTACTTGGGTACTGACTGAATGATTAGAGTACAGCAAGGAGAGTGCCTGGGTGAATTTATAAGTGGTTGGCTTTTGGCACAGTGAATGGATTAGTACTTGGTACTGAATGGGTCACTAGAGGAGTGCAAAGGGAGTGACAGGGTGTTTCCTGGAAGTGTATGGATACTGACTAGGGAATTGAAGGTGTGAAAGACAAGTGTATAGTATGTTAGAAGACTGCAAACATACTGCATAGACATTTGAAGCAGTCTATGTGGTAATGTATGGTTCACAACATGAGTACTTAGAAACTGACTAAATCATCAGACTACTGCTAGGACAGTGCCTGGGTAAAACTTTAAAATTTTCAGTTCTGGCGCAGTGAAGAGAATAGTACATGGTACTGCACTTAAGTGTCAAACCCTGACTCATTTTATCAATGCATAAGCAAAGACTAGCTTCTAATGCTACTAAAACTAGACAACCTGACCGGTTTTAAAACAGTTATCTGTCAACAAATACACAATGTTACCAAATGCTTCTCTCACAATCCTTACCCAAATGCACACAGACTCACAGTGTGATTCTAGACAACAACCACTATCCCTAGGAGTTTACCAAAACTCATTCACTACAGTGGAAGTGGTAAAGGAACTGCACACAATCTACATATTAAAGGGCTGCACTTTTGTGTCAAAGCAAAAACTGCCTTCTAATGCTACTAAAACTTGACAACAAGACAGGTTTTAAAACAGTTATCTGTCAGCAAATACACAATGTTACCAAATGCTTCTCTCACAGTGGTTCCCAAATGCACACAGACTCACAGTGTGATTCTAGACAAACAACACTATCCCTAGCAGCTTACCAAAACTCATTCACTACTGTGCAAGGGATAAGGAGACTACACACAATCTACATATTAAAGTACAACACATTAGTGTCAAAGCATGACTCATTTTATCAATGCATAAGCAAAGACTGGCTTCTAATTCTACTAAAACTTGACAACATGACAGGTTTTAAAAGAGTTATCTGTCAGAAAATACATGATGTTACCACATGCTTCTCTCACAGTGGTTCCCAAAAGCACACACACTCACAGTGTCATTCTAGACAACCACCACTCTCCCTAGGAGTTTACCAAAACTCATTCACTACAGTGGAAGAGGTAAGGGGAATGCACACAAACTACATATTTCAGAACTGCACTTTAGAGTCAAAGCCTGATTAATTTAATCAAAGCATAAGCAAAAACTGCCTTCTAATGCTACTAAAACTTGACAACAAGACAGGCTTTAAAACAGAGATCTGTCAGCAAATACACGATGTTACCAAATACTTCTCTCACAGTGGTTCCCAAATGCACACAGTCTCACTGTGTGATTCTAGACAAGCAACACTATCCCTTGCACTATACCAAAACACATTTCTTCATCTAGAAGGAGTACTACATTTTAGTGTAGAAACATAACTCATTTCACAAATCCATAAACAATGACTGGTTTCTAATTCTACCAAAATATAAAAACAGCACAGTTATCTGTCTACAAACACATGAAAAACACAAATGCTTATCACAGAATGGTTTCTACATGCACACACACTGTCAATAAGATTGTAGAGAAAAAAAGTACTCCCTACACTTTAGCAAGAGAAAACATTAGTCTGATTAAAATCAAAATAGTCTACATAGATCCCTTCACAATTAAATAACTCACCTTTCAAGTTGTTTTGTAGATTAAGAAGTATATCAGTCACACACCAGATATCAGTCACACACCAGATTTTCTTATACAGAATCTCTGCACTGTGCACCTGTCAGCAGAACCAAAGAATGGCAAAGTGTCCCTCTCATTTTCCACACATATACATGTAAACATCAAATCACATTCCTTCCCACATAAATTCAAAAGCAAACACACATTTCTATTGGTTAAACATTTCAACCCTTTCCAAATGACATAAATTTGAACCCTTCCCCCAATCTGCCTTCTGCCCATTACCATAGAAACAGGTCATGGAACACTGTACTGAGCACACAGGTCACAAGTTCAGCACACACAATGTTGCTAATCAAGACAGCAAGTGTGCTTGACTTTTCAACATATCAGCTTATCATATATAATGTTCCTTACAATCAGTTTTTGTTAACCAATAAGAATAATGCGTTTAAAAAACAGAAATATACACCCTACCTTTCAGTGTAGAAGGTTGTCAAACAACCAATCATTTCTTGTCTTTTTTTAAAACTGCATCTTAGCCACCATTTTAGAAACATCGTACTTTCCAAACTGCCATTTTATTTACAGAGACCATCTGAGTGCATCCAGACCTCCTTTCAAGATGCGTAGATTGTGGATTGTGGGACACAGCTATATTTTCTGGAGCCAAAGGTATGCAGAAAACAAAGGCATTCACAAAGACCTAGGTTTACCAAATGTAGACATTAAATGGATTGGACAGAGAGGGTTAAAGTGGCACCAATTGATGCCATTGGTGAAATCCTTCATACATATCCAACACCCTGACCTCATAAAAGTGCACTGTGGTGGCAATGACCTAAGCACTTTGACTGGGGTAGGCCTGGAAATCCTTATGAAGGACACCTTTGCAGAACTGATTTCACTTTTCCCCAAAATTGCCTTTGTGTATTCTAACATATGCCAAAGGCAGAAATGGAACTGGTCCGATCATTTCTGTCCACAAATTGAGAAAGCTAGGAAACGTGAATAAATCTGTTTCTGCTTTTCTCCGAGACTATAGAATGGGGTCCATTTACAATAACAATCTGCGCTTTCATATGCAAGAGATGTATAGGAGAGATGGAGTACACTTTACTGATGAAGGAAACAGAGTCTTCCTCAACAACTTTAGACTCTGTATAGGTACTTACTTATAAGTACCAAAAACTCTGAGTGAACACAACGGCTCTTTTTAGAGCCACTCAAGAACAAAACACTTAAGCTTGATCTTTATCTCCCAACAATTTAAAAAAAAAATTCCTTGGATCCGTGCACCCAACGCGAGAGAATCCGTGCACCCAACGCGTTAGAATGCGTGCACCCTGCGCGCATTTCTCCATTTTTTTTTCTTTAAAAAAAGGGGGCCCCAGGGGGTCCTGCTGGGACCCCCTAAGCATCTCTAGAGGGTCAGAGTATTTCCACTCTGCCCCCTTTATATGTTTTACATACTTATTCCCCTTGCTTCTTCAGCCTCGCTTCTACCGAAAATGGCCGCCAACAGTTCCTGGTTTCGAATGTAGACAGATACTCGACAGCCAATTAGCATTCAGCGCGCGATCGGGAGGGTGCGCGCTTGGTTCGGGGAGGGTGCGCTTACGGTGCGGGTAGGATGCGCGGATCCTCCCAGGCCATAGATATATATCTATACTTTTAACTCTAATTTTTTCAGGAACTACTGATCGGATTCACACCATTTATGCAAAAGGCATGAGTCTGAACTGAGGACTACCTCTTTGACAAATTTGGTGTCATTCCGTTCAGCGGTTCGGGCTGTAGCTGCGACAACAGATCCTTTGGGAAATTGCATGGGGAAAACGTGATTTGGGACCCCCCTTTTTTCTCAGCCCCGCTTGACAAATGACCACGAAACTTTCAGGGTAGGAGTGGAGCGGAGCTGGCCAAAAGTTTGGAAAATTTCGCAAAGAGTCATCAACCGGCGCCAGACTTATTGGGAATAGAATGTTGCGGATTTTCTATGGAAAATAGGTCCTAACTATAAATATCTACTGGCGACCGCCAGTAGATAATATATATATATATATATATATATATATATATATATATATATATATATATATATATATATATATATATATATATATATATATATATATATATATATATTATCTACTGGCGGTCGCCAGTAGATAGTTATAGTTAGGACCGTGTTTCCATAGGAAATCCGCAACATTCTATTTGGAATAACTTTTGCGTCGATTCACGAATCCTCGCGAAATTTTCAAAATAGGTGGGGCGCTCCGCTCCTTCCCTGAAAGTCTTGGGTGAATTCGTCAAGCGGGGGCTGAGAAAAAGGGGGGGCCCAAAACGCGTTTTCCCCATGCATTTTCCCATAGGACCTTTAGTCCGCGCTGCAGCCCGAAAGGCTGAACAGAAAACCTTGAAATTTGGCAGAGAGGTAGTCCTCAGGTCAGGGATGTGCCTTTTGCAGGTGTGGTGTTAATTTGTTCAGTATTTTCTGAGAAAATAGCATTTAAAAGCATATATATATCTATAGGCGCGCACCGTGCGCGTACGGTAAGCGCACCCTGCCGTGCGCGAGCGCAATTCTGATTGGTTGTTAGATCTTAGTAAACATTCGAATCGGTCGAAACCAGGAAGTGTTGGCCGCCATTTTGTCTCTCGCAGTCCGAGGGAGTTGAAAAATAAAGGTGGAGAACATGAAAAGGGGGCAGGGTGGACAGTTCCTGACCCCCTAGCCATTGTCAGGGGGTCCCCAAAGGACCCCCAAGGGCCATAAATGTTTTTAATATTTTTACGAAAAATCGCGGAGTGCGCTTACCGTGCGCGCACGGTAGAAACGGGAAAATAAAATCGCGGAGTGCGTACCGTGCGTGCACGGTCGAAACGGGAAAATTACGCGAACGCCGTAACGTGGGCTCACGGTGCGCGAAGCGCACCGTGCGCCCACAGAGCCCGCACGGTGCGCGCACGGTACGCGCACGGTGAAAAACCTTAAAAAATAAATAAATGATAAATACATAACTTAGCATTTAAAAAACCGTACAAATTCACTGAAAAAACCATAGGTTTCACACATGTTATAGTTAGGAATTAGCATTTAAAAAACCTTGCAAATTCACTTAAAAAACCATAGGTTTCACACATGTTATAGTTAGCTGGACATTTCCCTCGTAAAAAACCAATGAAATTCCCCCGTTATAGTTAGTAAAGGGAACTATAACTCACGCGACCGCAATCCACTGCTGATGACGTCAGATATTACATCACTGATGACATATGTGTCTTTCTGTAAAATAAATATTTATTAAATATGTATAGCTAAAGGTTAAAGGAAAGAAAAATGGGTAAATAAGTGAATAAATACAGTGATGTAATATCTGACGTCATCAGCAGTGGATTGCGGTCGCGTGAGTTATAGTTCCCTTTACTAACTATAACGGGGGAATTTCATTGGTTTTTTACGAGGGAAATGTCCAGCTAACTATAACATGTGTGAAACCTATGGTTTTTTAAGTGAATATATATATATATATATATATAACCTACTGGAGGTCGCCAGTAGGTAGTTCTAGTTAGGACCTAGTTTCCATAGGAAAAGTTATTTTTTAATTTGGCAATATCTTTGGCGCAGTTTGATGAATCTTCGCAAAATTTTCAAAACTAATGGAGTGCTCCAGTCAGCTCCTGTCTTGAAAGTTTCGGGGTGATTCGTCGAATGATGGCCGAAAAAATGGGGTCCCAAAACGCATTTTCTCCATGTTAATTTCCATAGGAAACTTTAGACAGAGCTACAGCCTGAACTGTGGAACGGAATTACACCACATTTGGCAAAAAGGTAGGTCTTGGTCTACAAAGCATGCTTTTTTAAAAATGGAGTAAATCCGTTCAGTAGTTGCTGAGAAATTCGAAAAATAAAAATATTGATATCTGAGCACCAAGGAGAATTCGCGAACCCTCCCGGGCACGAGCTTCAACACTCCAAACCGGGAAGTGTTGGCAGCCATCTTGTGACTGGTAAAACAAAATCACAAGAAAACAGTAAAGAAAAGGCTAAAAAACAAGAAAAGGCCTGCTCACTGGGTCCCACAAGGACCCCCAGGACCACAAAAAGCATTTTTTTAAAAACAAATCGTCCAAATTAGCGCTGGGTGCGCAAATTTGGCTGAAATTATAAATCAAAAACAAAGCGCCGGCTCAGACGCTTTGTTTGTTTCAAGCCCCTGGGTGGGCCAGGTCCCAGGGGCAATTCTTCATTGTGGTGTGGGGGCCCGTGGGGGGCCCCCACAGCCCCAGGGACTGCCACCTCCCCAGGGCTTTGTTTATCATATGCAGTGGGCAAGCTGCCCCCCGTAGCCCCGGGGACCACCACCTTTCTTTTAAAAATATGCTTGGGGGGCTCCTGCCCCCTCACACTTACCCAGGGACTGCCCCCTCCCTGGGGCCTTCCTAATTATGTGCGGGGGGCCTTGCGGCCCCCCTACGCCCCAGGGACTGCCACTTCCCCAGGGTATTCCTAATTAAGTGCAGGGGGCATCTCGGGGCCCCCAAGCCCCAGGGACCGCCACCTCCTTGGTTCTTTGTTTTAAAAATGTGTGGGGGGACTCATACCTATGTAGTAGGTTTCACATTTACGAGAGTTAGAGCTATTGGCATTGTAATGTAAAAGTTTTTTACCAATGTTTTTTGGTGTAGAGTGGCTGTACATTGTGTGTAGTGGAATTATGTGGTATGTTGTGCAGTGAAATTATGTGAATAGAAAGTATGCGGTATTTAGTGTATAGGATTATGGGAATTATGTGGTATTGTAGTCTGTGTTGTGGAGTGGTAACCTCAGGTTTAGTGTTCCTCATTTCCATAGAAGCTAAACTATAAACCCAATGAGACACAAAAAAAGAAGGACCCACTGGGGAGCACTTCTGGACCTAGTCGGAGGTGTAATCAGGGCACTGGAAATATGTGACTGTCCGGCTGCACCAATTTTCACATAATTACACATTTTCTGCATTTGCCAAATATTCCATCATCTGCTGCCTAATCTGCAGATTTGAACACAAAAAAACCTTGTTTCTAGCTCAAACGGCTCAAATGTTCCCAAACATGCAGCGTCACATGTAACAGCGTGGTGGAAGGCCCTTTGCAAAGCTGGAATGGTCATGTGTTACTTATTGTATAATGTAGGTGTTAAACTGGTACTAATGGTGCACAAACCTCTCTTCTTTCTGTGCCTCTCTTGCCTCTGTATGCATTTCTCTTGCTTCTTTCTGTACCATTCTTCCTCTTTCTGCACCTCACTGTCTTCTTTCTGCACTTCCCTTGCCTCAATATGCACTTCTCTTGCTCCTTTCTGCACCTCACTTGCCTCTTTCAGCACCTCTGTTGCTTTTTTCTGCAGAACTCTTGCCTCTTGCTGCACCTCTCTTGCCTCTTTCTGCATCTCACTTGCCTCTTTCTGTAACTCACTTGTCTCTTTCTGTACTTCTCTTGCATCTTTCTACACCACTCTGGCCTCTTTCTGCTCCTCTCTTGCCTCTTTGTGCATTTCTCTTGCCTGTTTCTGCAGTTCCCTTGCTTCTTTCTGTAACTCTCTTGCATGCTTCTGCACCTCACTTGCCTCTTTCTGCACCTCACTCTCTTCCTTCTGCACCTCTCTTGCCTTTTTCTGTACTTCTCTTGCCTCTTTCAGCAGCACTGTTGCTGCTTTCTGCACTTCTCTTCCTTCTTTCTGTACCCCTCTTGCCTCTTTCTGTACCCCTCTTGTCTCTTTGTGCACCTCTCCTACCTCTTTCTGCACCCCCTTGCCTCTTTCTGCAGCTCTGTTGGTTCTCTATGCACTGCTCTTGCTTCTTTCAGCACCTCTTTTGCAAATTTCTGCATCCCTCTTGCCTCTTTCTGTACCCCTCTTCCCTCTTTCTGCACATGTCTTGGCTCTCTCTGCACACCTGTTCCCACTTTCTGTACCCCTTTTGCCTGTTTCTGCAACTCTTCTGCCACTTTCTGCAGTTCTCTTGCCTCCTTCTGCACCTCACTTGCTGTTTTATGCACTTCTATTGCCTCTTTCTGCACCGCTCGTGCTTATTTCTGTACTTCTCTTGTGTCTTTCTGCACCTTTGTTGCCTCTTTCTGCAGCTCACTTGCTTCTTTCTCTACCCCTCTTGCCTCTTTCTGCACCCCTCTTCCATATTTCTGCAGCTCTCTTGCCTCATTTTACACCCTTGTTCCCATTTTGTACCTTTCCTATCTGTTTCTGCACCTCTCTTGCCTCTTTCTGTACCTCTGCTGCTTTTTTCTGTACTTTGCTTGCTCTTTCCGCACCCTTCACGCCTCTTTCAGCACCTCTGTTGCTTCTTTCTGCACTTCTCTTCCTTCTTTGTGCACCCCTCCTGCCTCTTTCTGTACTTGTCTTGCCTCTTTGTGCACCTCTCCTACTTATTTCTGCACCTCTCTTGCCTCTTTTCGCACCTCTGTTGGTTCTTTCTGCACTGCTCTTGCTTCTTTTTGCACCTCTTTTGTAAATTTCTGCATCCCTCTTGCCTTCTCTCTTTCTGCACCTCACTTGCCTCTTTCTGCACTGCTATTGCCTATTCTGCACCTATCTTGCTTCTTTCTGCACCACTGTTGTCTCTTTCTACACTTGTCTTTCCTCTTTCTGTACCTCTCTTGCGTCTTTCTGCTCTTCTCTGGCTTCTTTCTGCATCTCTCTTGCTTCTTTCTGCACCGTTCTTCCCTTTTTTGCATCCCTCTTGCCTCTTTCCGCTGTTTTCTTGCCATTTTCTGTACCTCTCTTGCCTCTTTCTGCACCTCACTTGCCTCTTTCTGCACTTCTCTTACTTCTTACAACACCTCTGTTGCTTCTTTCAGTAATTCTCTTGCCTCTTTCTGCACCTCTCTTGCAACTTTCTGCACCCCTGTTGTCTCTTTCTGCACCCCAGTTGTCTCTTTCTGAACTCGGCTTCCCTCTTTCTGCACCTCTCTTGCTTCTTTTTGCACTTCTCTTGCTTCTTCCTTTTTTGCATCCCTCTTCCCTCTTTCTGCTGTTCTCTTGCTATTTTCTGAACCCCACTTGCCTCTTTCGTCACGTCACTTGCCTCTTTCTGCTCTTGCTTCTTTCCACACCTCTGTTCCTTCTTTCAGTACCTCTCTTGCTTCTTTCTGCACCCCTGTTGTCTCTTTTTTCACCCCGGTTGTCTCTTTCTGAACTCGTCTTCCTTCTTTCTGCATCTCTCTTGTGTCTTTCTGCACCTCTGTTGCCTCTGTCTGTACCTCACTTGCTTCTTTCTGCACCGCTCTTGCCTCTTTTTGCAGCCCTTTTTTCTCTTTCTGCACCGCTCTTGCGTCTTTCTGTACCTCTGTTCCCTCTTTTTTCATCTTTCCTACCTGTTTCTGCACCTCTGTTGCCTATTTCTGTACCTCTGTTGCTTCTTTCTGCACTTCTCTTGCCTCTTTCTGCACCCTTCGTACCTCTTTCAGGTCTTATGTTGCTACTTTCTGTACTTCTCTTCCTTCTTTCTGCACCCCTTCTACCTCTTTCTGTACCTCTCTTGCCAATGTGTGTATCTTTCCTACCTCTTTCTGCCCCCCTCTTCCCTCTTTTTGCACCTCTGTTAGTTCTTTCTGCACTGCTCTTGCTTCTTTCTGCACCTCCTTTGCAAATTTCGGCATCCCTCATGCCTCTTTCTGTACCCTCTTCCCTATTTCTCCACCTCTCTTGCTTCTTTCTGCACTTCTCCTGCTTCTTTCTGCACTGCTCTTGCTTCTTTCTGCACTTCTCTTGAAAATGTCTGTATCACTCTTACCTCTTTCTGCACCCCTGTTCCCTCTTTCTGTACCTTTCTTTTCTCTTTCTGTACCTCTCTGGCGTCTTTCTGCTCTTCTCTTGCTTCTTTCTGCACCTCTCTTGCTTCTTTCTGCACCGTTCTTCCCTTTTTTGCATCTCTCTTGCCTCTTTCTGCTGTTTTCTTGCCATTTTCTGTACCTCTCTTGCCTCTTTCTGCACCTCACTTGCCTCTTTCTGCACTTCTCTTACTTCTTACCACACCTCTGTTGCTTCTTTCAGTAATTCTCTTGCATCTTTCTGCAATTCTCTTGCTTGTTTCTGCACCTCTCTTGCATCTTTCTGCACCCCTGTTGTCTCTTTGTGCACCCCAGTTGTCTCTTTCTGAACTCGTCTTCCCTCTTTCTGCACCTCTCTTGCTTCTTTTTGCACTTCTCTTGCTTCTTCCCTTTTTTGCATCCCTCTTCCCTCTTTCTGCTGTTCTCTTGTTATTTTCTGAACCCCACTTGCCTCTTTCGTCACGTCACTTGCCTCTTTCTGCTCTTGCTTCTTTCCACACCTCTGTTCCTTCTTTCAGTACCTCTCTTGCTTCTTTCTGCACCCCTGTTGTCTCTTTTTTCACCCCGGTTGTCTCTTTCTGAACTCATCTTCTTTCTTTCTGCACCTCTCTTGTGTCTTTCTGCACCTCTGTTGCCTCTGTCTGTACCTCACTTGCTTCTTTCTGCACCGCTCTTGCCTCTTTTTGCACCCCTTTTTTCTCTTTCTGCACCGCTCTTGCGTCTTTCTGTACCTCTGTTCCCTCTTTTTTCATCTTTCCTACCTGTTTCTGCACCTCTGTTGCCTATTTCTGTACCTCTGTTGCTTCTTTCTGCACTTCTCTTGCCTCTTTCTGCACCCTTCGTGCCTCTTTCAGGTCCTATGTTGCTTCTTTCTGTACTTCTCTTCCTTCTTCCTGCACCCCTTCTACATCTTTCTGTACCTCTCTTGCCAATGTGTGTATCTTTCCTACCTCTTTCTGCACCCTCTTCCCTATTTCTCCACCTCTCTTGCTTCTTTCTGCACTTCTCCTGCTTCTTTCTGCACTGCTCTTGCTTCTTTCGGCACTTCTCTTGAAAATGTCTGTATCACTCTTACCTCTTTCTGCACCCCTGTTCCCTCTTTCTGTACCTTTCTTTCCTCTTTCTGTACCTCTCTTGCGTCTTTCTGCTCTTCTCTGGCTTCTTTCTGCACCTCCCTTGCTTCTTTCTGCACTGTTCTTCCCTTTTTTGCATCCCTCTTGCCTCTTTCTGCTGTTTTCTTGCCATTTTCTGTACCTCTCTTGCCTCTTTCTGCACCTCACTTGCCTCTTTCTGCACTTCTCTTACTTCTTACCACACCTCTGTTGCTTCTTTCAGTAATTCTCTTGCCTCTTTCTGCAATTCTCTTGCTTGTTTCTGCACCTCTCTTGCATCTTTCTGCACCCCTGTTGTCTCTTTCTGCACCCCAGTTGTCTCTTTCTGAACTCGGCTTCCCTCTTTCTGCACCACTCTTGCTTCTTTTGCACTTCTCTTGCTTCTTCCCTTTTTTGCATCCCTCTTCCCTCTTTCTGCTGTTCTCTTGTTATTTTCTGAACCCCACTTGCCTCTTTCGTCACGTCACTTGCCTCTTTCTGCTCTTGCTTCTTTCCACACCTCTGTTCCTTCTTTCAGTACCTCTCTTGCTTCTTTCTGCACCCCTGTTGTCTCTTTTTCACCCCGGTTGTCTCTTTCTGAACTCATCTTCCTTCTTTCTGCACCTCTCTTGTGTCTTTCTGCACCTCTGTTGCCTCTGTCTGTACCTCACTTGCTTCTTGCTGCACCGCTCTTGCCTCATTTTGCACCCCTTTTTTCTAATTCTGTACCGCTCTTGCGTCTTTCTGTACCTCTGTTCCCTCTTTGTTCATCTTTCCTACCTGTTTCTGCACCTCTGTTGCCTATTTCTGTACCTCTGTTGCTTCTTTCTGCACTTCTCTTGCCTCTTTCTGCACCCTTCGTGCCTCTTTCAGGTCCTATGTTGCTTCATCTGTACTTCTCTTCCTTCTTTCTGCACCCCTTCTACCTCTTTCTGTACCTCTCTTGCCAATGTGTGTATCTTTCCTACCTCTTTCTGCACCCCTCTTCCCTCTTTTTGCACCTCTGTTAGTTCTTTCTGCACTGCTCTTGCTTCTTTCTGCACCTCTTTTGCAAATTTCGGCATCCCTCATGCCTCTTTCTGCACCCTCTTCCCTATTTCTCCACCTCTCTTGCTTCTTTCTGCACTGCTCTTGCTTCTTTTTGCACTTCTCTTGAAAATGTCTGTATCACTCTTACCTCTTTCTGCACCCCTGTTCCCTCTTTCTGTACCTTTCTTGCCTGTTTCTGTACCTCTCTTGCCTCTTTTGGTACCTCTGTTGCTTCTTTCTGCATGTCTCTTGCCTCTTTCTGCACCCCTCTTGCCTCTTTAAGCACCTCTGTTGTTTTTTATGCACTTCTCTTGCTTCTTTCTACACCCATCTTGCCTCTTTCTGTATTTTTTTTGCCTCAAGGTTCACCTCTCCGGCCTCTTCCTGCACCTCTCTTGCCTCTTTCTGCACCCCTCTTCCATATTTCTGCAGCTCTCTTGCCTCATTTTACACCCTTGTTCCCATTTTGCACCTTTCCTATCTGTTTCTGCACCTCTCTTGCCTCTTTCTGTACCTCTGCTGCTTTTTTCTGTACTTTGCTTGCTCTTTCCGCACCCTTCACGCCTCTTTCAGCACCTCTGTTGCTTCTTTCTGCACTTCTCTTCCTTCTTTGTGTACCCCTCCTGCCTCTTTCTGTACTTGTCTTGCCTCTTTGTGCACCTCTCCTACCTCTTTCTGCACCCCCTTGCCTCTTTCTGCACCTCTGTTGGTTCTCTATGCACTGCTCTTGCTTCTTTCAGCACCTCTTTTGCAAATTTCTGCATCCCTCTTGCCTCTTTCTGTACCCCTCTTCCCTCTTTCTGCACATCTCTTGCCTCTCTCTGCACACCTGTTCCCTCTTTCTGTACCCCTTTTGCCTGTTTCTGCAACTCTTTTGCCTCTTTCTGCAGTTCTCTTGCCTCCTTCTGCACCTCACTTGCTGCTTTATGCACTTCTAGTGCCTCTTTCTGCACCGCTCATGCTTATTTCTGTACTTCTCTTGTGTCTTTCTTCACCTTTGTTGCCTCTTTCTGCAGCACACTTGCTTCTTTCTCTACCCCTCTTGCCTCTTTCTGCGCCCCTCTTCCATATTTCTGCAGCTCTCTTGCCTCATTTTACACCCTTGTTCCCATTTTGCACCTTTCCTATCTGTTTCTGCACCTCTCTTGCCTCTTTCTGTACCTCTGCTGCTTTTTTCTGTACTTTGCTTGCTCTTTCTGCACCCTTCGCGCCTCTTTCAGCACCTCTGTTGCTTCTTTCTGCACTTCTCTTCCTTCTTTGTGCACCCCTCCTGCCTCTTTCTGTACTTGTCTTGCCTCTTTGTGTACCTCTCCTACTTATTTCTGCACCTCTCTTGCCTCTTTTCGCACCTCTGTTGGTTCTTTCTGCACTGCTCTTGCTTCTTTTTGCACCTCTTTTGCAAATTTCTGCATCCCTCTTGCCTTCTCTCTTTCTGCACCTCACTTGCCTCTTTCTGCACTGCTATTGCCTATTCTGCACCTATCTTGCTTCTTTCTGCACCACTGTTGCCTCTTTCTGTATCCCTGTTGTCTCTTTCTACACTTGTCTTTCCTCTTTCTGTACCTCTCTTGCGTCTTTCTGCTCTTCTCTGGCTTCTTTCTGCACCTCTCTTGCTTCTTTCTGTACCGTTCTTCCCTTTTTTGCATCCCTCTTGCCTCTTTCTGCATCTTTCTGCTCTTCTCTGGCTTCTTTCTGCACCTCTCTTGCTTCTTTCTGCACCGTTCTTCCCTTTTTTGCATCTCTCTTGCCTCTTTCTGCTGTTTTCTTGCCATTTTCTGTACCTCTCTTGCCTCTTTCTGCACCTCACTTGCCTCTTTCTGCACTTCTCTTACTTCTTACCACACCTCTGTTGCTTCTTTCAGTAATTCTCTTGCATCTTTCTGCAATTCTCTTGCTTGTTTCTGCACCTCTCTTGCATCTTTCTGCACCCCTGTTGTCTCTTTCTGCACCCCAGTTGTCTCTTTCTGAACTCGGCTTCCCTCTTTCTGCACCTCTCTTGCTTCTTTTTGCACTTCTCTTGCTTCTTCCCTTTTTTGCATCCCTCTTCCCTCTTTCTGCTGTTCTCTTGTTATTTTCTGAACCCCTCTGTTGCTTCTTTCTGCACTTCTCTTGCCTCTTTCTGCACCCTTCGTGCCTCTTTCAGGTCCTATGTTGCTTCTTTCTGTACTTCTCTTCCTTCTTTCTGCACCCCTTCTACCTCTTTCTGTACCTCTCTTGCCAATGTGTGTATCTTTCCTACCTCTTTCTGCACCCCTCTTCCCTCTTTTTGCACCTCTGTTAGTTCTTTCTGCACTGCTCTTGCTTCTTTCTGCACCTCTTTTGCAAATTTCTGCATCCCTCATGCCTCTTTCTGCACCCTCTTCCCTATTTCTCCACCTCTCTTGCTTCTTTCTGCACTTCTCCTGCTTCTTTCTGCACTGCTCTTGCTTCTTTCTGCACTGCTCTTGCTTCTTTCTGCACTTCTCTTGAAAATGTCTGTATCACTCTTACCTCTTTCTGCACCCCTGTTCCCTCTTTCTGTACCTTTCTTGCCTGTTTCTGTACCTCTCTTGCCTCTTTTGGTACCTCTGTTGCTTCTTTCTGCATGTCTCTTGCCTCTTTCTGCACCCCTCTTGCCTCTTTAAGCACCTCTGTTGTTTTTTCTGCACTTCTCTTGATTTTTTCTGCACCCATATTGCCTCTTTCTGTATCCTTTTTGCCTCGTTGTGCACCTCTCCGGCCTCTTCCTGCACCTCTCTTGCCTGTTTCTGCAGTTCTCTTGACTCTTTCTGTACCTCTTTTGCTTCTTTCTACACCTCTGTTGGTTCTCTCTGCACTGCTCTTGGTTCTTTTTGCACCTCTGACTTAGAGGTAGTTTTAATCCCCCTGCCCTATTATGTACTAGGGCCTTACAGCGGAGGTAATTCCAATCACGGGGTACCCCAACCCATAGTGTACCCTAGTGTATGTAGGTGTTTTCACTGTATTCTAAGTGTCTTTTAGCATAGCACTGGCTCCGGGCTTGGTTAGTCAGAGTCAGTTACCACCAGTACAAGTGAGCAAAAAGTTGGTGGCACAGGATGACTTTGCAACAAGGTCTCTTTGTGCACCTCTGTTGGTTCTTTCTGCATATCTCTTGCTTCTTTCTGCACCTTTGTTCATCTTTCTGGACTTCTTTTGCCACTTTCTGCATTTCTCTTGCTTCTTTCTGCACCTTTCTTCCTCTTTCTGCATATGTCCTACTTATGTAGGCATAGTTAGAAATTAGCATTTAAAAAACCTTTGAATTTCACTGAAAAAAAACATAGGTTTGAGGGACGTGTAGTTAGAAATTAGCGTTTAAAAAACCTTTGAAATTCACTGAAAAAACAATAGGTTTCAGGGACGTTATAGTTAGAAATTAGCATTTAAAAAACCTTAGAAATTCACTGAAAAAAACACAGGTTTCAGGGACATTATAGTTAGTTGGACATTTCACTCGTACAAAACCAGACAAATCTGGCCGTTATAGTTAGTTGAGGTAACTATAACTCGCACCCCCGCAATGCACTGCTGATGACGTCACATATTACATCATTTATGACATGATTAGTGACATCACTGGTGACATCACTGATGACATCTCAAATGACATCACTGATTACATCATCCAGTGATAATATGATGCACCTCCTCACACCATAATATAAACTTTGATACACCAACTCTTAAACACAGACTACCATTTTCGAAACCAAAGACACACCAATACCAGTTACTACATACCCACTCGCTGATTCCTAGGTCTACACACACATCTATCTAATTCACCCATACAGTCACTCATACATGTAGTCACTCATCAATACAGCACTTTCATATGCACTCATACACCTATACAGACACTCAGACACCGCCACTCACCCATAGAGTTACTCACACAAATAGTCAGTCATGCAAATAATCAATCACACTTCCATTTACTGACATACACAATTATTCACACACTACCTCACTTATGAATACAGATACTAACACATACTTACTCTCTTATATAATCCTTGATACAAGCGCACACTCATCCATACAGCCACTCTCACAATCACTCACTCTCACATTTAGTCATTTATATATTCCAACACTCACATATACTGCCTTTCACATATGTAGTTACTCACACATGTACCACTGAGACATCTAAACACTCACCAACACACCCATACACACACTCACCCACCCATGTAGCCCTTCACAGATGCACTCTTGAACCCATACACCCAGTGAGTCACCCAATAACACATCTATGCCCTCGCACTAAATAACCCCTACATTGTACACCTTGTGAATGCACATGCGCACGCGCAAGATGTACAGCATAGGGGTTATTTAGTGTGAGGAGGAGGCAGGCGAGAGCACCCATTAGGAGGAAAAGGCAGCAGAGGCAGACACAGCAGGTAAGTGCCTTTTCAATTATTTTGAATAACTTTGGGAGGGTGGAGGGGCTGGCTAACTATGCTCTGCCACAGAGTCGTATTTTTGCGTGAACTCTAAGTTCGCAGTGGAATGCAGACTAGGCAACACTACGTAAACTCTGCTGGCGAAGCATAGTTACCCGCCCGGGGTTACTCACAATGGCCACTAGTTAAGAGAAAGTACCCTTGTTTAGTGGAGATTCACCTCTTTTCTCTCTTGTTGTCTTCTCAATAGGATCATTCATGTTATCACAGACTTCTGGATGAAGACACGCGAGGAACAATCATATTGCTGTAATGCACACATGGTCGCTGGAGACATTTCCTTCTTGTCCATTATGAAGCTGTTGTGTAGAATGTGCACTAGACATTTACCTAACAAGATATCACTTACTAATTAACCAATAGTAAGTAAGTGTGTAAAACTATTGACTCTTGTTGGATAAATGGACAGATGAGGTTCTGTTCTGGCCCTGATGCTTATTTCACAGAAATTAAACCTCAGCAGGAAGCACTTACAAATATAAACATATTTAAAGTTCCACTTCTATAAAGGATAAATGATTAAAGTTGAAATATATTTGAGGAAAGTTTGTAGGTGTGCAGCAAGATTTATTTTCTAGGTTACAAAAACAGATTCTTGTCCAGCCTCAATGTGTCAGAATGGAGGGTGCTTGTGGTGTTTATGGATTTTTGAAACTCTATTCATTATTGGTGTCAAACTTTCCATTTGTAATAAAAATCGGTATGGACCCTGAATATCGGGACTACAATATCGAGGTTTACAAATATCGACGACAAAATACTTGATCTGAAACATCAAAAGTTAACTATGTATGGATTTTCTATATCTAAAGCCATATATATATGTGCCTTCATGATATGTATATATCGCCAAGGTGCCTATATGTGGCGTTAGGACTAGTAAATCTGTACTTCCTGTATATTCAGTTACCTTTTGATATTTTGGTCTTCGATATAGCCACAATATTCAGTAGCACAATCCAAAAATCTATTTTCTGTTTAATCATTCAACAGATTTTCTACAAATGCTTGTAAATAACAAAAGATTTGCTTCTTACCCTAATTTGAAGCATAAGGTTGCAGTCGTAGATGTTGATGCCCACCAATCAAGTACAGCACTTTCTTGACATACCATGCACAGGTAAACAAGACAATTGCACCACCTTTGTTAGTTTTCTTAACTATGGAATCCTTAATATAATGTGCACCCTTGCTTTTGGTGAAAGATCCATCAACACATAGTAGATTTATAATTCCCACGAGCAACATAAAGGGTTTACGGGGCACTGATAAATGACTAAATATTGCCTATTTATTGGAAACCACATTTGAGAAATTGCCCTTGAGGGGAAGTTTATTAAAAATGGAAAGTTCTGCTTGATGCCTGTCTGCAGAGTGCAAAGACACTTCACCTTGTAAAGACATTAAGAAGGCTTGAAGCCATGCAGAATATTGTTAAGGATTAGGGCATTTTACGCTCTCATATAATATTTACTTACTTTGATAGCTTTATTTCGGTCAGATGACCATAAAAGCACAGGTAAAATATATACAAGCATAAAATACATAAATAATTCAGAATTTAAAATAAAAAGTTATTAAACAGCAGTTATCAAAGTGAAACAATCAGGAGTAGAATATACATATTCAATCTCTGGTAAAAGGTAAAAACATTTATAGGGGTCCTAACGTCTCTAACTAGTCCTTCCTAGACATGGACTGAGACAAGCCTACTGGACCCCAAAACTTGAATTTAAAATTATCAATCTCTGTGTACAAAGATGATGACTCAAGGATTTGCCATTGTAGCAGTGATGAGAAAAAATGTGCTACCAAAAGTTTAAACGACAGTTTAATGTTGAACCTAAGCATTGCTATGTAATTAATGCCTTGCATTTCAGTCAATTAAACTGTTTAAAATCAAACAGCCCATTTGTTTAGCTTGTCCAGCAAATTGCCTATTAAACGTTATTTAAATGTCAAGACAGTTAAATAACACTTATTAACTCACAATGCCGTAAATTGAAGCATCTCGTATGAATTAATTTGTCATTTAAATTTGAGACATTAGTCTTTATGCAATACCAGCACGCAAAGGGTGTAGGTTGGACTTTAATTACCAAGAAAAGAAAAATTGTAAGGCAGGAAGCCCAGGAAAGTAGCATTAACTCGAAGAGCATTGTGTTTTCTGTATTGCCCTAGACCCTTTCGTTTCCCACACATAGACATGTGCAGTTATTAGCATATGTGCCTAAGGGATATTGCATATTAATGTTCTTTCAATAGTCTAATACAGACTTTTGAATGATCTAAATTTGACCTTAGCAAAACATGTCTGGAATGCATCCTTTCTGGGGGCTTTCACTCATGCAAACAAACATCATTTACTTCCTAATTCTCTACCGTGGAATTTGGCTGTCATAGAATATGTATACTTTTTATAACTAAACTGGCAAAGAAATTACATGTGTTTCAAGGAAAACATCCTCGAAATGTTCGCCAAGTACCTCAATTATTTGCTTTGGTTCAACGGGACAGCAGTGGTAACTAAAGAGGAAAGCATCAAAACAGGAAACATGTGAACTGCACAGGGATGTAATTTATTTTAAAGAGCCTGCTCTGGTCTCAATTTGTTTTCATAGGCTAAACATTAAGAGTTGGGAAGATGAAACATGCTCACTCCAATAGACACTTTCCAGGAAAGTGTTGTTTTGTTTTAAACAGCCAGTGTTTATTTTTTAGAGGTTTTAGATAGCACACTGTGAATTTAATCACCTCTTGGCTCACCTCTTGCTAATCTATCTGAAAAAAGCATCATCAATGTAGGGAAAAGAACAGAGGTGCCCAACGTAGATCCAGGAAAGCCAGATTAATGCCAGATAATCAGGATAAGTCTTGTCTCTGTGACAAGAGCGAATCAACAATATATATTTCTTTACTAATTATTTTCATAGGTACAAGAGTTATAAAAATGGATATTAGTATGCTAAATGAAGCATGGTGCTCAAGTTATCTTAAGGTGTAAAATAGTGAACAAACGTGGCACCTAATCACCTAGGGGCCTGATTATGAGTTTCGTGATCTTGGTATCACCGTGGTGGTGGCGTTGGGTTCACCATTGCACAGCTAGCAGTCCAACTGCCATATTACGATGCATGTTGTTAAGCATACGAAAGATCACCACAGTCCCGCAGCCAGGAACTTTGGACTGCAGTGGCAGCGAGATAGGCCAATGCATCTGTCGGAGGGTGGACTGCCATTGTAACTGCCGGCCCAATTACGTGATGCCCTTCAGCCAACGTGAATGGGGTGGTCCAACCACCACATCTAAACTGTCGGAAAGGGAGGTTTAAAAGGCCGAAACTCACCTCCATTCACCTCCACAAATGCTATGCCACCCTGGAGCCAATCATACACATCCTGCCTCTGCTGTACCTGCTTGATGATGTCCAAACACAACACTGTCGCAGACGCAACCAACGGTAAGCTATTCTCTTACCTGTTTACATCAACTCCTCAGCAAATAGATGCCGTGCCATGGACCTGGCAAGGGGTTTGTGGTCCCTGGGCCAAACATATTTTGTGGGCCCATGTTCAGAATTGTTTTCAATGTATGATCCGGTTACAGCTTGATGATGCCCTCTTTTGCCAGGTCACTGGCACCGCCCAGGCACACTCTAAACAAACAGACATACGTTCACATCTCAAAATCATTGATAGTGATGTGTGCATTTAATTGTGTCACAAAGCAGCACCTCCTCATCAATATCACACCTATTAATCTCTGTTACACTATAACATTGAACACATCATAGATCCTTTTGTGGTATCAAATATACATCTGTATGGATTTGTCATGAAATTAAGACACACAGTCTCTGCTACATCTGTGTATTGGACTGTCACATATCACCCACATTAAAAGGTAATGTCAGTAAATGGGATTACAAATAATCAGTGTGAGAAGCATTAAAAGGGCACATTGTAAACACTCTCTGCAGAATAGGTATGCCTCTACCAGTGGGAACGCTAAAAGGCTGGGTCCCTGGGACACAGTCCCCTTTGCACATGCCCTAAAACCTCTATGTGGACAGGACCTGTGGATTGAAGACTATCGGGGACAATCAATAGTATAACCAAGTATCATGCATGTGTAGGAAATGTGTAAGTTGAAGTCATGAAAGCAAACACAGCACTAACAGCATTTGTCACACATTTAGATTAAGAAGGTGTAAGGTATACACAAGAAAATGGACACATGTCCATACAAATGAGTACAAAGGTATGCCAATTTAACACACTCAATGTGTGGATAAATAAATATCGAACTTGAACCCATATCCAACCTACATCATTGGGAGAAGTGCAACCTAAATGATGTTGACATTGGCCAGGCCAAGCTGAAATATTTACCATATAATATACCACTCAAATCAATATTAGCCCGATCGGATTACATTCCACATATCCATCCATTCAACATTTCCCCTTGTCCTGTGTACTTTCAGCACTGGTTCTAAGGTCAGATCATACTAACCACTTCAACTGGATTATCAATTAGGGATGAAACAAACACAACTGTAGCCACACATCACTAACTATCCAATAACATCAAATATTTAGAAAAGTAATGGCAGGACAAATGTCTTCCAAACTAAGCAAAATGTTAATGATTGTATGACAACATATCTGGTAAAACAAAGGCCAGTGGCCTGTCCTTTTTGTTTAATCTGTGCAACAGCACACTACTGTGCCACTAAACCTGCCATTACTGACATTGCCAGGGGACCTCCTCACAAAGTGGCATCCATTGGGCATGGCAGACACTTCAAAGAAGGTACTTGGGAGAGGTGGGGTTGATTTAGGGAGGGATAGGTTAGGTTTTGGGAGGGGGTTTCTTGGACTTCCTAGGGGAATGGCTGGGCTTAGTGAGGATGGGGCCAGGTTATTCGGGGTGGATTTAAATGTGGAAGGGATGGGTTGGGGTTGGGGTTTGGGAGAAGTTTGTTTGACTTTGGTAGCAGGGGGGCCGGACCACACAGAGTGAAGGGCAAGGTCAAATAAGACATTTTCACAGGGAAAATGGACAGGATGTTCGGAAGGGAGTTGGGTTTGGGAGGTAGAGGACGTGGAAGTGAGAGGTGTGTGTGCTGTATCTTCTGTGTGCTCTGTAGGGGTCTGTTTGTTGGGTGACTGTAAGCATTTGTGATTTTTGGTTGTGTGTGATGTGGACGCGCTGGGTCTGCTGGGTGTTGTGGATGAGTTTGTGGCTGTTGGTATGGAGTTTGTGAGAATGCTGGTGGCTGGGGATGAGTCTGTGGGTGTTGGAGAGGTATCTGTGGAAATGCTGGTGGTTCGGGATGGGTCTGTGGGTGTTGCTGTGGTGTGTGCAGGAATTCTGGTGGTTGTGGATGGGTCTGTAGGTATTTGCGTGGTGCCAGGGGGTATTTTGGTGGTGAGGATGCATCTGTGGGTGTGGTGTCTAGGGGTATGTTGGGGTGGTGGCAGTAGTGGCTCGTGGTGGGAGTGCTGTGGGGTGGTGGGGAGGGGCGGGGGAGGAGTCGGGTGGGAGGTTGTAAACTATGGCATAGCGCCGAACAGAGGTAAGTAAACAAATAAATACATTTTAAAAATTCATTGCGTGCACTGCATCGCATTTGGCAATGCAGCGCAAGCTACGAAATTCGTTTTATCTATTTATTTGTTTACTTACCTACATTGGTCCATATTCCGTAGTTACTACCCCCCACCCTGCTCCTGCCCACCCCACCCTACTGCCTTGCAGAACTCCCACCACGAGCCGCTACTGGGTGGTGGTGAGGGGAGTAAGTGTCTGGTGAGTGGTTGCATGCCTGCATCTTTTCTGCTGTTTTTGAGTGTGTGTGTGTGTTTGTGGAGCTTGGGTGTGATGAAGTTTGTGTGCGTGTGTGTGGATATATGAGTGCTCCTAGGACAGGCATGGGAATAGGGAATTTGGATAGGGAAGGTACAGGAAGTGGGGTGGAAGGTTGTGATGGGTGGAAGGCTGCTGTAAAAGAGGAAGCCGGAGCCTGAAAAGACTGTTGTAGGCCAGACATAAAATTTTTGATGCCTTCCAGGTAGGCCACCATCTGGGGCACCTGGCTGCCTTGCCCCTGGATAGCATTAAGGAGTGTAGTCTGACCTACAAAGATGTCCCTCATGAGTTCAATAGCCTCCTTAATAGGAGCAGCAGGGGTAACAGGGGCAGGGGCTGTGGTGCCTGGAGTGTTAGAGATGGTACCCCTCTTAGGGGAGTGGGCCCAGCCAACCTTTTGGGGAACAACAGGGAAGGTAGCAATGTAACTGGGGGAGGTAGACACGGATCAAGGTAGAACTAATCCTGTGGGGGTCTGCCACCACTCTGAAGTGTCCATCAGAGGATGGCTCAGATGATGAAGATCTTGAGCTTGTGTCTTCTGTGCCACTCTCCACACCCTCCTGGTCACTGGGTCCCTCCATGTCTGTGCTGTCACATCCAGAATTACTGTGACCAGCTGCATCACTCATAATGTTGGCCTCTTCTCCTTCTCTTGCCCTGGATGAATCTGAAATTACATATAAAATGGGATTATTACAACTGCGTTTCCACACCTGACCATCACATATCAACAGAATAAATGTATTAAGTACACATAGCACACCAACTTCATGGTTAACTATATAGGCTTTAAAATTAGCATGCGCACATGCATGCATGCTACATAAACTGCAAACAGTTGGTTTCACTTATGTCATAACCCTCAACAGCTCCAAATGCATTGATGGACTTTATCCGTACGTCCATACTAGGATAGTTGACCACCTGTAAACTTTGGCACTTGTAGTATGCCATAGTAAAATGATGTTACTAAATAGTCCAGATGCACTTTTTACTTTTACATAATGCTCACTTAAAGCCCATATTTCAACAACTATTCATTTTCCACAAAACACATCACGATGTAAGCCCAAGTTAGAGACCAATGTACCATCAGATGTGCTGTTGCAGAAATCATGAGTACAAAACAATATCCACAAGGAACTCACTTGTAATCATAATATACAGTTTGTGACTTAATACGTCACTCTGATTTAATCACAGTAGCAAAAATTAAATAATGTTATTCTTTTAATTTTCACATCCACTCTCATATTAAACCCTCACCAAGGTCTATATCTTTTATGTAAAACCTAACCTCAGCCGAGGTAGGTATTTATTTTATTCAAAAGTTCATTTGTTTCATATCAGAAAAAATATATACATTTCTAAAGTTGGACACATATACATAATTCAATATTTACAGTGATGTGTGACCCCAAGTGAAAAAAAAACCATAACCTATTACATTACATATGTATAAACAAGAAAAAGAGTTAAAAGGGTTATTGGTAATATATATAAGGACAGATTTAGTGATTTATAGATGATTCAACCCGAAACTGTCTCTATTATATGTGTTGTCGACGGCGTTTCGACCCACTCTAGATACCGGGTCTCTTCAGGACTGTATTTCTGGGGACCAGATGTATACACTCGAGTCCAATGGATCCCGTATGATTTGGTAAGGCATATGATTCTCAACTTCAGTTTACTGTCTCACTAGTAACGGCCAAGACACGGATCGAAATACTTCAGTGTGTTTCCATTGGTATATAACCTCTTAATCGGTAATTTTTAGCATCTTTTTATTTTCGCTTTTGCCGCGGCATTCGACGGATTGCGTCCCGCATGGTTACAGCGTCCTCTGGCTATCGTCTTCATTAAATGACAGACGCCCCAGTCGCTATTGGAGTAATCCAGCGCATCAGCGAGATCTCTCCTTAAAGCGAAAATAAAAAGATGCTAAAAATTACCGATTAAGAGGTTATATACCAATGGAAACACACTGAAGTATTTCGATCCGTGTCTTGGCCGTTACTAGTGAGACAGTAAACTGAAGTTGAGAATCATATGCCTTACCAAATCATACGGGATCCATTGGACTCGAGTGTATACATCTGGTCCCCAGAAATACAGTCCTGAAGAGACCCGGTATCTAGAGTGGGTCGAAACGCCGTCGACAACACATATAATAGAGACAGTTTCGGGTTGAATCATCTATAAATCACTAAATCTGTCCTTATATATATTACCAATAACCCTTTTAACTCTTTTTCTTGTTTATACATATGTAATGTAATAGGTTATGGTTTTTTTTTTTCACTTGGGGTCACACATCACTGTAAATATTGAATTATGTATATGTGTCCAACTTTAGAAATGTATATATTTTTTCTGATATGAAACAAATGAACTTTTGAATAAAATAAATACCTACCTCGGCTGAGGTTAGGTTTTACATAAAAGATATAGACCTTGGTGAGGGTTTAATATGAGAGTGGATGTGAAAATTAAAAGAATAACATTATTTAATTTTTGCTACTGTGATTAAATCAGAGTGACGTATTAAGTCACAAACTGTATATTATGATTACAAGTGAGTTCCTTGTGGATATTGTTTTGTACTCAGTACCTACCCGGTTCACAAGGACATAAGGGTTGCTCTTGTTGCTTTGAATGTTGCAGAAATCATGTCGCATGCAAATGCTCATTGCACACTGATTACACTTTTGAGTTGAAACTTTATCATATGTCTACTACCTGAAAAGCCTAATGAAAGCTGTACTTAACTAGTTTAGCTATGTTTCACATGTAGCATAGACAAGTAGCCTTTAAACATTGAGGGCTAAGGTTTTGGGAGATAGATACTCCAAATTCACATGGCATAAGACTTTATATAGCAAATGTAAAGTAGCAAGTGCACACCTTCCCTTCATGTAAGGTTTAATTTTCGCTTATATTGCCAAATAAATGCGTGCTAGCAGCTTGCTGTGACCGTCCCTACACAGCATATCAATGATACTGCCAAAGAAGGCGACTGTTCCGCCCCCAGCTGCTGCACTGCTTGAATGAGGAAACTCTCCTCTTGAAATGTACCAAATTTTGACCAAAGTACTCCGTAGTAATCAATAGTAATCAAATAAATTTATAGATGTCGAGTAATCCATGTTTTCCATGCTCATATAGTCACTCCAGAGACAGCTGTGTTGAACTAGAATGTTTTATTTTGCAAAAGCCAAAATAATTCCTAAAAGGAACCACAAAAAATTGGAGGTGTATAAACAAATATAAACACATGAACATACATACAATTTCATTCGTGAATAGGGACTTTATTTCTAAAACAATGTTATAAAACCTCTATGGAGGATTATTTAGGTCATCGTTATATTTTTATTTCTACGGTGAGCGAAGAGAGGTTTAGGAATTTTCTCCTTATTTTCAGGGTCGCTATTCAGAATATGCCAGCTACCATTGATAATTTGTCTAACTTCATTGTTCATGGTAGAGTGTTTGGTAATGCAGACCAAAGGATTTTTTGGTAGAGGGTATTTTTTCTTTCAAGAGGCAATCGCGGTCATAGAACCGTGCGCGTTTGTATGATTCGCGAATGAGTCTGTGTGCGTACCCCCTCGCGAGGAACTTTTCTTTCAAAATAGAGGCTTGTATGTCGAAATCTTGAATGTTAGTACAGTTTCGTCGGAGCCGAAGAAACTGACCAAATGGAATGCTTTGTCTTTGAACCCGGGGGTGATAACTGTCAAAGTGTAGTAAAGTGTTACGTGCTGTGGGTTTCACAAATAAGTCGACTTCCAGTGTATTGTTGTTATTCTTGATAATGATATCAAGAAATTCTACATGGGTTTTACTGATATGTGATGTAAACCGGAGGTTTGTATCACATAGATTGAGCCAGAGGAGAAATTCAGATACATTTTCCTCACAGTCGATCCATATGAAGAATATGTCATCGATGTACCGGGACCATCGAGTGACAGACTCAAAGAAAGGCGCAACGTCATTGTGTATATATTTCATTTCGAAGTAGGCCATATATATATTGGCCACTGATGGAGCTACCGAAGCCCCCATACTTACACCTTTGATTTGTTTGTATGATGTATTACCAAACTCAAAGGTGTTTTCCGAGAGTACGATGTGTAAACATTGTAGTACAAATGTTTTAGGGCATCTGATGTTATATGTGTCAATAAACCATGAGACAGCGTCTAAGGCTTCGCGTTGAGGTATATTACTATATAGAGATTCGATGTCGAGAGTAACCATGGTGTGTCTAGCTTGATTGAAATGAAGGTTTTATACTTGATTTATCATAGCCCTAGTGTCCATGATATAAGATGGAATGTTAATCATGTAGGATGTTGTCACAATATTTAGAAAGAGGTTCGGTAATAGAGCCTATGGTACAGACTATAGGTCTCAATGGGGGATCTAGAATATCCTTATGTATTTTGGGGACACCATAAATACAAGGCATTTTGGGTTCTTCTCGGTTAAGATAATCATATTCTTTGGGACAGATAAGGCCATGATTGAGGGCATGCGTAGTAAGGTGTTGAATTTGCAACTGCACTTTAGAAGTAGGATTAAGATGCGTTTGAATATAGAATTTACCGTCACTGAATAGATTTTTTATCTTGTATTCATACTGGATGGTATCAAATATTACTATACCTCCGCCTTTGTCACAGCTTTTAATGGTAAGTGGTTTTTCATTGACTAATTTGTGGAGGGAATCATATTCAGCTTTGTTTGGATTGTATATTGGTTTAGGTACAAATTCTGTGGCTTTTTTCAATTTATTTAGTACAATATGTTCAAACACCGCTACTTCGGGGCCCAATTCTTCTAGTGTGGGAGTGAAAGTAGAAGGGTTAGATACTATAGGTGTCGTATCTATCTCAATGAGGGAAGGTTCTTTATCAGCAAAGAACTTTCTAAGTCTAATCTTTCTAAAGAAGGTAATGATGTCTTGGTGTATTTCAAAAACATTAGTCTTAGTGTGGGGCACAAACGAGAGCCCTTTCGATAATAATGAAATACTGACATTATCAAGATTGGATGATGAAAGATTAAAGATAGGTATAGTATCTTTGTGAGATGTTCTCATCATATCTACCTTTAAGATCCCTTTCTCCAGTATTGGGCATTGCGTGTTTCTAGCATGTGTTGTTGTTGGTATTGGGGGTTCTGATAATTGCCCCTCGTTTGAGTTTGGAACCGAACTCTTCGTCGTGCTCTCCTGGCTCCCCGTTGTCCTAAAAAAGGTTGGGGGGCATTGGGGTTCATAGAAAAGTTACTGTACTGACCAGGTTGGTCGTAATGGTGCGCGGAGTGACCTTCATCGGAGTCGGATGTATCTGAAAAAGTTTGGATACAATAGGGACGGGGCGCAATGTATATTAAATGCGACTAAACCATTCGCAACAACTACCAAAATCAGTAATTAGAGCAGATTTGCTGAAAAGGTGCTAGGATATCTGAAAGGAAATAACGGGACCTATGGCGTCAAGATGACCTGATTGGGAGACAGGGCATGCAGTAGCATGTCCATATATTGAGCATTAATAGTGTAATGGTAGATGAATGTCAGTGGTAGATTGGAGGCAACCACTGAATGGTCCAATATGTGAGTATGTTATTTACAAAGCAAGGATATTTATAAAGACCAAGGTATCTGTCACAGGGTAGTTCAATAATAATTGTAGCGGATAGCGTTCTCCCATGGAATTTCGCTATTTAATCCGTTTTTAAACGTGTCGAGGGTAAAAATCCAATACACCTACTTAACAGCACCTACATTGTTTTTGCTTTATCCTTTTCACACTGCATCACGGTGGTCTCACATCTTGAGACATTCTTTGGCTTCTTTACCATATCTTTATATTTCTATTGCATCTTTGTAAATATTGGATTTCTCTCCTTTTTTCTCGTTTCTTTTTGTGAGTCTGCCATTTACTTATGCACAAATTATATATAGATACAGTGTACTCTACTATGGCATATATATGTATATAACGATGACCTAAATAATCCTCCATAGAGGTTTTTTAACATTGTTTTAGAAATAAAGTCCCTATTCACGAATGAAATTATATGTATGTTCATGTGTTTATATTTGTTTATACACCTCCAATTTTTTGTGGTTCCTTTTAGGAATTATTTTGGCTTTTTTCCTGAAGAAGGCATTTCCATGCCGAAACGCGCGTAGAAAGCTACATCTTCCTACCGAATTCACCATCACTTTCTCTGTTTTATAAGCCATTATATGTAGTATCCTGTTTTTGTCACATGTACTTTGTTTGAAACTCTAATTTGTGCCAGTAATGTCCAATCTATGCTGCTGCTAGCCTTATTGTTTATTTGTACATATTGTTTAATGTTTTACTGAATACAAATAAAAAACGCTGAACTAATTATTTGTTCGTAGTGAGAGTACACTGTTTTAATTTATTAGAATTTTGACATTGTTTCATAATTCTATTAGCTATGTTCACTGCCTAGAAATGTTATTTTGTTCTTGAAGTATTCCCTGTTCTAGGAGTACCTATTATTTACAGGGGGCCCTTATGTATTTGTTACATTTTAAATAGCAACCCAGCGAAAGAACAGAAACTAACAAAACCCCTGTTCGCACATCGGTGAGATAGAAACATTAAAGATCTAATTGTCCATTCACGGTTCGAAAAGACACCAAATGGCCAAGTTTTCATTCAGAAATCCATTGATGGCAATATGCCCATCAAAGGAACCATGAAATGTTCTTCTTGTAAGTCATGTGACATGATAATAGAGGGAGAAACCTTTATACATAATGGTGTCACTATTCAACCAACTGAGATGTGGAATTGCAAAACACAGAATACAATATATTTTGTTCTCTGTCCTTGTCAACTTGGCTATGTAGGGGAAACCTCCAGAGCTATTCAGACTAGGATCACCGAGCACCGATCTGCCATTAGGACAGCGAAACTTATGGCACCATTGGTGAAACATTTTATTGAAAAGAATCACAAACCGGAAGACCTCCGGTGAAGGATTCTGGAGAAATGTAGGACTCCTGACAACAAGGGAGGCCTCAAAATAGGAAAAAAAACGTGAAGTTTTTGGGTTTTCTCTCTCAACACGTTCAAGAATGGATTAAATAGTGAGATACCCTGGGAGAATGCCATTATTTCACATTCCTTGGATACTTGTGCTAAGTAAAATAATGGAATTACTGGGAATATGGATATAGAATGGTCATTAATTTTGTTCAATACTGAAGTATAGATAGTTTACATTTAAATCCGATTAAACTTGATTGGAGTATATGTTTGAGTGTAGCCTTATTGAGACTATTACTATGTTATATACCATTTTATTCCTTCTTGTATAAATTAGTGGAATTCACTTCCCTGTATTGGAGACCTTTTGGAATAATAATAATGATAAAACTGTCAGTTCCATGATTAGTTTATTGTGACATGTTGAGTGTAACCGAGTAGAATATAGCATATGAACATATTTAGACAAGAATGCATTACATCTAGACTGAAAAAGATAAGTGTGTGTTATGCACGAATAAAGCTTTCCCGACAGTTTGAAAACTATCATGACTGTAATTCAGGAACCAGTCCCCTTTCTATTTCGCCTACTCTGAGGTCACATAAGGACCCGCGAATGGTTGCATGTAGCCGAATATAAGATAGCATACAAATATATTCAGATAAGAATGTATTCCATCTAGGCTCAAAAGATAAGTATTTGCTATGCATGAATAAAGTTTTTTATTTTAGTTTGAAAACCATCATGATCGTAATGTAGGAACCAGTCTCCTTTCTATTTCTCCTACTCCGAGGTCGCATAAGGACCCGTTCGTTTGTAGAATAGAAATATAGTACCAACTGAGGATAACATCAATTTGTACAATATCGGTCTGTATCCATAAGATCTTATTGGATATTGTCAGCACGAACTATCGCCATATATATTTTTTTATGATTATACTGCTGTATTTACATTGATGTACCACGTGATGGGTCATATGATGTACCATAGAGTATTTAACTACATGGCAACTGTGAAGATAGTTTATACTCTATTCCAAGACGTAAGACGCTGGCTGCCATTTTCTGCCCGGCGCTACGAAGAAGATTGGAACTCTATCAGGAAACTCTATTGATTAAATAAACGCCCTATAGAGTTGAGCGAGTTGAGCTCTTTAATACAATTTAGGCTTATTTGTAGTATTACCAATTTTTTCCTTTTAGAGAAACCGTCCATTTGAATACTACCACCAATCGAGCATATCGAGTGTTATTGCCTGTCTGCAAACACGGACAGTTACTCCAAGACGTAGGACGCTGGTTGTCATTTTTTGCCCGGCGCTTCGTAGAAGATAGGAATTCTATCAGGTAACTCTATTGATTAAATAAACGCCCCATAGAGTTGAGCGAGCTGAGCTTTTTAATACCATGTAGTCTTATTTGTAGTATTACTGATTTTTTCCCTTTAGAGAAACCGTCCATTTGAACACTATCACTAATCGAGCATATCAAGTGTTATCGCCTGTCTGCCAACATGGACAGTCATCAGGTAACTTGCATTATTGTAAGTAAGCTTCCCTCGATCTTGACGAATTACGACATTTTACATTGGATTTCCCTCCTTTTCTCTTGGTAGATTATCGAATGTGGACATTAGGCCTGTATGAGAATTAAGGAAGCCATCTGATTTTCCGGTTAATGTCGTTATTATTGCATTACAAAACTGTACATATACTAGGGGATTTGACAGCGGATGTTTAAACTATCACATTGCCACATACTGGATAGCATAGTTGTCTTTTAATATATAATATTCCTTAGTATATGTATAATACGAATTACGGTTTCTGTTGCAGACTTTTTAATCACGCGGAATTAAAAATCAGACACAGATCACCAGTTTGAACTAGTATCGTTTTCCTTATCTTTGAAAGTAAGTCTGAGTTTCTAAAGAGAAGAGATTTATATTTTATCATGGAATTAGCGTCAATTATACATATTCGAGCTCTACATCCATGCTATATCATACGTATTACTGATAACAAGATTATTTTGTTGCAGAATTTTAAATTGGATCGATTAAGAGACTAGGTGCAGTTATCCATCTTCATAAACTGTCCCTACTATAGATGTTCTAAGTAGGCCTGGGCAAAAATTTCGTTCCGTTCGCGGAAATTGCGATAATTTGACATTTTTGCGTTCCGCGGAGAGCGCGAAAATGTCAAAAATTCCGGTTTCCGCAGCTTGGCGATAATTTGTTTCTTGCTCGCGCTGTAAAATGATACATTCTTGCGCGCGCGCGATCGCCTTACCTGAATCCCTGCGTTCGCCGACAAGTTTTCTTGATCCGGTCGCGTTCTCCATGAGATGTTGTATTGTTTTTAGCCATTTGCGCTGTCTCGCGACAGTTCGCGCCCGCAGTGACGTCATGCGTCGCGCGATCACGTCTTTCTTCTCGCGATCATGCACCGCGAGAACAACTCAAAACAAGATGGCCGCGCCCGCAAGCAACCACATGGGTAAGTTGGCGACCCGCAACCATGCAGAAAATCTCGCGAACATGCCGGAAAAAAACTTCCGCATCTTCGCGATATTTCTGCTTGTTTGCGATAATTTTAAACATTCTCGCGATAATTTGCGAAGGTTAATTCCGCAAATTCCGCCCACCCCTAGTTCTAAGTAAGTCACTGAGGGCCTTATCATTATCTATATACTAGTCTAAACATTTGCCTTTTTTCTCTATACTCTATTCTTTTTCTTTTGAACTATCTAAGGGTTCTTTAGGTGATAGATTCCAGTGTGATATGAGCACTCAGATTTAATTGAATATCGATGTGTGGAAATTTGATTTTTATATTAAGGGAGGTCATCGGAATTTAGAGATTATAATTAGTTTATGATATGTTTTGTTTGTTAAAATATGTAAATGATTTGTTTTTAGATATTCAGTAAATTTTTATTTAATTTCAGATAATTGTGTGGCTACTCCTGAAGAAGGCGTTGTGTACGCCGAAACACGCGTCGAAAGTCTAAAGATTTCGCCACTTTTTAAACCTTTTAGTTTTTTGTTCATGTATTTGCTGTTATTATGAATTTAAATGTATTAAGGATTGTGTAAATCAAGCAGTTTCTATATATTTGAACTTTTAACAAATAATCATTAAAGAGTGAATATTTTTTATATATATTTTTTCTCCTTTTCCTCTGTTTCTCTCTATCTTATTTTATTGTTACAGGGATGACAATCAACATACTATTGTATGTCTTGTATGATCGGATTAATTACAAAGCTGATGATTGACATATCAAAATCTCTTCTGAAGTAGCCAACTATCTAAGCTGATAAAGTGCCACATGTGAAATAGGCATGTGCAGTGCGAGCAAGACTTATGGAAAAGTGGAAATAGACCTGTAAGGGGTCTGTCATAACTAAATGACAAACATTGATAATGTGGGTAAATCGAAAGAAGTAGCAGGTCAGTGGTTACTTCAGTTACTATTCCAAATGTAGTTCATGTAATATTGGATCAGAAAACTCATTTTGGGCACATCGAAGTGGTAACTAGTCATAATATCGAATTAAAAATATCGAATGGACAAAATATCGAGTTTTTAATATCGAGTGGACAGGATATCGACTTGCAAAAATATAGTGGTTGAGATTATCGACATATAGGTAAGAAATATAGATTTTAATAATATCGAAGTTAGTAATATCGATTGTCAAAATATCGTTGTTAATAATATCGATTTTTTTTGTGTTTTGTATGTTAGTATTTGTGTTAAAAGTATGCATATATTTTGTAATGTGTGTTTGAATTTTTTTAAAGTAATGAATTTTATGTTTATTAATTTTTGCGCAATTTAATTTCTTAGCGGGTTGTGGGTTTATAGGGGAATAGGGTGGGAAGTAGTTTCATTGAAATTAATTAATAATTTATTAATGAATAATTTAGTATTTAATAATTTATATTGTCAATTAAGTTAATTAATTTACTATTAATTAATTATAAATTGATCAATAACAATAATTAATTGTTAATTTTGGCAATTCTTTTTTATTGATTAATAATTACTTATATATTAATTATTAATTATTAATGTATAAATATATTAATTGTGTACTTTGCTTATCAGCGGGTTGAGGTTTGATAGGGGAGTAGGGTGGGAAGTAATTTAATTTTAATGTGATTTTTATTATTTTTTATATAATATTTATTAAAAGGTATTTTATAGTGTTAATTGTGTGAATTAATTTAGATTTGATGGTTATTCATTTTATTGTTAATTGTTATTAGTTCATTAATTAATTGTTAATTAAATATGTTAATTTATTAATATTTTACAATATTGTAGGTGATGTTTATAGGGGAAAATGGTGGGAGGCAAATTAATTTTGAAAAACTTTTATCCACCCGCTATCCAACACTTTCCCTACTGTTGCACTCGCTGGAGTGGGAATAGTAATTTCTATCCACCCGCTATCCAACATTTTGCCTACTGTTCCACTCGCTGGAGTGGGAATAATAATTTTTATCCACCCGCTATCCAACAGTTTCCCTACTGTACCACTCTCTGGAGTGGGAATAGTAGTTTTATCCCCTACGCTATGCAATGTTTTCAGTATGGTTATATTTAATGTAGTGTAAAATATATATATATTTTTTAATAATTCTGAGGTATAAACTTATAATATACAATTTATTTTCATATTTATATTATAGTTTTATTTATATATATAGATATGTAATTGTATTTTAAATTATGTTTTCAATACTTTATAATTAAAACTATTGATTATTCTTTAATATTATTAAGTTTATATATAAAAAAAAATATTCATGTGTATTTTTTATTTTTTACATTACATTTATTATTTAATAACTTTAATCTTTTAAAATTATTTTTATGTTTGTTTTACTTAATTATATTTATTATTTCATTAATTTTATGTTACTTTTAAGACATTTAAAAAAAGTAAATATTTTAGCAAACTATATTGATAACAACGATATTTAGGATTCAATATTTTTGTTCTTACCTGTTTGTAGATAGGAAGTTGATATTCTGTCACTCGATATTTTTACCTCGATATTGTGGTAGGTTGATATTCTGTAAGTGATCCCATCGAAGTATCTGCAGGTCTACAGAAAGATTACTCTGCATTAGCTGTATTGTTACAAAAACTCTGCCCCAGCCCAGACCACGGCCCACAATGGGCACAACTCATTGTCAGGCCTTGATCTCGGCAGGCTGAGCATACTAAACCCACATGAACATCGCGTTTCCACCAATTTAATGCATAAAAGTAACTTTTCTGGCCATCAAATATGTGACCTCAAGGTTGTGTGGCACTCTGAAGGGGTCTGCGAGACTGCTTGGTCCTAGACAACAGTTTGGCAAAGCCTGATGTGGGCTGAGTGATATTTGGGACTGTACACATAGATAACATAATCCTCAACTGCGTCTTATAGTATACAGACACAGCTCATGCTGTAAAGCCTATACATTTCTTTGCACATTTACCATGATCTAAATAGCAAATATATCATAGGTACCATGAAATGTATATGCATAGATATGTGCATGCAGCACAAGTAGGATCTAGGACTTATCATACAGCATGCATCACAATGGTGATGTAAAGTCCACAAAGTACAGTGTCCCATAATCCATTACATGATTGTCTTAAGTAAGGACCACACCATTTAACACAAAATAACCTGATATCACTCTGGGACTCACAGGCATATTATAGCCTATGGGAATGGAAATGATGAAGTTGAACAGAGTAAAAAATGAATTAAAGATCGTTACCTGCTCTTCTGGAGAGCAATAGTACTGGCCTTACATACGAAGGACCTCTTCATTCAGGGTCTCCCGTTCATCTAGAAAGAAGGGATGGGCCCTCTCAACTGCTTGGCCTGGCATGATTGCTCCCAGAGGTGGCAAATAGCAGTTAAAGTGGAGGAGGTGTTGATAGCAGCACTGTCAGGAGGCAAGTGAGTTATATTTCAAACCCCAGTCATAAGCATGGATGCACCCAGTCAATGGACTGCGACCATCACAATCACCAATGTTAGCCTATGGCTGTGTCGCTGTTGCAACCACAGTATTAGTGACTGTTAAGTGCGTCACCACCATTCCAAATGAGGGCTATCATGTTTACGTTTGAACTACTCCGTTGCCATGTAATTTCCAGAACAAAGATCATCTGTGTAGTGCATTATTGTGCATAAAGGCAAAATGTGCGATGTGCGCTGTGCACTGTGCACAGTACACTGCAGTTGACGTTTTTTTTTATCTATTATTGTGATAATATCAAATTTCTGAATGTATAATGTGCACATGTATATTACAGACACATGTAAAGGCCACAATGGGGATTAGTGGTGAATTATTGTGCAGTAGACAAATCTTATATGAATTATATGTAATGTTCTCTGAACAAGTTCCGTCTTGTCCCATTACTTTTGGCTAACTCTATATTATGCTACTCTGGACACTGTGATCAATGTTCTACATTGTTTCCATTCCACACATAGGTACCCCGGGAGAGAGAGGATATGACAGCCAACAGTGTACCCCCATTTCCAGACCTTCAAACCATGGAAGAAAGGCATGTCATCACAAAGTTTTGTTTAAATAGGCAAACAATACAGGATTCATGTCATCAGTTGGAGCCTGATCTCCTTATTCAAAACACTAAATCCACATGTGTTCCACCTGTTGTGAGACTTATGGCAGTATTGCATTTTCTGGCCATAGTTTCCTTCCAGTACACTGTGGCTATATCTGGTGGTATGCCACAACCAATGCTCAGTGATGTTCTGCAAGACGTGCTTTCAGCATGATGAAACACATTGACAACTACATCCAGTTCCCCAGACGTAAAGATTTAGCCAATGTGAAGGGGGATTTCTATGGATTTGGTCGCACCTCATAAGTGGTTGGAGCCATTCATGGCACCCACATTGCTTTAGTGCCACCACAAGCCAAGGAACAAGTGCTTCCATAACAGGAAGCACTTCCATTCTATCAACATGCAAGTTGTCTGTTTACCAGATTTGTACATCTCAAACATCTGTGCCCGGTTCCCAGGATTAGCCCATGAGTCCTTCGTACTGCGGATCAGCACCATACCCCAGCTGATATCACAACTACTACCTGAGAGGGCCTGGCTTGTTGGTAAATATGATCTGTCCTAAATTTTTGTGGGTGATGTCAGGTTGTATTTTCAGAACGTGTGTAACTTATTGTGGCACTTATGTCTGTCTTCCATCTAGGAGACTCAGAGTATACTAACCGTCCATGGTGGTTGACACAGATGAGGAATCCAAATATGCCTGAGGAAGTCCAATTTAATGAGGCCCATGTAAGAACACAGCGGCCAGTGGAGCAGGATTTTGGGCTTCTGAAGGCCAGATTTAAATGTCTGGACAAAACTGGGGAAGCCCTCCTCTACTGACCCAGGATGGTGTGTCAAATCACCATGGCCTACTGCATGCTCCCCAACATTGCCCAGTGATGGAACATCCCCTATATTGTAGAGGATGGAGACCATGAAGAGCGACCGGGTGAGGATCCTTAAATGCGAAATGATAATGATAGTGATGAAGAGGAATGAGCTGACTTGTATCAAGATCTCATCAACAGCTTCTTCACATGAGTATAAGTATGTTATGAGATTTCATGACTTTGACTATTAAAGCAACTCTTGTTGTGATGATGTGAGGAGGATGTTTAGGGAAAAAATCAGGAAACCTAAGCTTTGTCAAAATCGGCTGAAAGGTGTTTGTGGCGGAAGGTTTTGACTCATGCTCACTTTGTTGGGGTTGCTTTGTTTAGCTAAGAATTTTCTAAAATCGGGCATGTAATCGAGATTGATACATGTGATATTATATGCAACAGTACACGTTGAAACTGACAACCAAAGATCCCTGATACTTTGAAAACAGCATGTTAGGAAAGTAGATAGAGAACACATTAGCAAAAGCTGAGATGAGAGCGTACAGGACATTGAAGTGTTTTGACAGTTAGTGAGGTGTAACTTACCAGACTCCACTCCCTCACCTATTCCTGTCAAGCCCTCAGAATGCAGGATGGCGTAGACCTTCTCCTCCCAGGGAAGTTGTAATGGGGAGTGGGAGGACCACTGCCAGTCTTCTGTGCCTCCAGGTGATGCTTGGTGGCCAGGAAAAGGACCTTCGCCCTCAGATTGTGCCACCTATTCCTAATTTCCCTCTTTGTGTGCAGGGTGGTACCTACAGCATTCACTTTGCCCACTATCCTGGTGCACATTTCCATGTTCCTACTGAGAAGAGTATGTTGGGCTTGGGTTCCAAAAAACTTTGGCTCTACTACTATGATTTCGATCTCCATGACTGACAACTCTGCTTCTGAAAAGCGTGGATCCCTGTGTGTGACATACCTATAAATTAAAGTGTTTGACAATAACTAATAAAACATTCCAAAGGATAGTCGCGATTTTTTTTTAAAGTATGTGGAGGTGTTAAAGGGGATAGTGGAAAAAAAGGGAAGCCTTATGGGTTCTGTCTTGCTGTACTGCAGTGTAGAGGTAAAGGATCATGGTCTGGGACAGGGTGCAATTTATAGTGTGATTTGCAGGTGTGTCCAATTGGCCAATGGTCATCAGCTGTGTAGTTTTTTGATCCAACCAATAGGTACTGTTGTCGTGCTTTGCTGCGAGCATACCACAGCAGTCTACCGCCTTTGGGGAACCGCTGCTAGGGGACCGTACTAACAACTGTGTTATTGTAATGGACTCTGTGGGAAATAGAGGCCCTGATAGCGTCAGAGTACGCATCGCCAACATTGCAGTCAGCTGGAGCACAGGTGGGAACCACTTCATCGACGGCGGTTCGGGCTGCATGCATCATAATAAGGGAGGCGGGAGACCTCCGGTTCAACGATCTTCTTCGAACCGCTGACATGCCAAACTCGTAATCAGGACTCAAGGGGAAACCTGTGTTTCTCATCTCCCCATTCATATGGCAGTCGGGAGCGAGAGGCTTGTAAATAACTTCACCAAATTAACTTCAGCTTTGCGCTAATGCTGCCTGGGGAGCTGAAATTACCTGCATCGCTGCACGCTGCCATCGCCAAGAGTCATGGGGAGATAAAACATCGCAGAAACCGGCACTTTCCCGCGTCGCCGCCCCGGGACTTCATCTCCCGGCTGCCCCAGCGGCGGCGCGTCATCATACGCAGCGCCAGCACCAGGAGGCGCCTACAAGTAACGCCGAGGCCCGCTTCGCGGGACGCGCCGGGCGAAGCCCGCGCCAAGGGCGGGCCCGTTTTAGCCCGTTCTAGACCGATCAAGGACGGGACGGACCAGGTCTCTTTCAAGTATCATAGAAGATTCAGGTCAGTTTGTAATCCTATTTCCGATTTAGTTCTACTTACCCTATTTGTCGACGGTAGGTCAGGCATTAAATCATAGTCACAATGTCTGTATCTCCGTCAATTGGTAATGCAAAAGACACGAGAAAGCCCACAGGAGGAGCATTAATGGGCACACTGGATAGTTTTCTGGTTAGAGTGTCTTCAGCCCTGGCTAAAGATATTGAACTGACAGAAAAGAGACTATCCCTTGATATCGCCTTTGATAAAAGGTCCTCCATGGGCCGGCTAACGGAAGCTCGCTCACCGGATTTATTACAGAGAGAGACTCAAGATTCTTTACCTTTATTGTCATCTGCTGAGGAGGAGGGTGTCCAGGGTCCTCTAGGGCTCTACGAGGCAGTAAGACCTATGCCCTCTGAGCCTTTTCGTACTGCTAATGGTTTGGGAACACCTATGGAAATGTGCAGCTCTGTTGTAGCAGAAAGTTCCCGCTTTGATAAAATTAAAACTCGATCGACTGACACTTCTAAGGCAGTGCCCGTTAAAGTTATACAGAACCCCCCATCAAAACGATGTCGCGCCAAAAATAAAGTCCAGACACCTGGAAAGTCCAAAAAACCCTCCAAAGGTCATCCTGTTAATAAGACCGTAATTCAATCCGGAAGTACTTGTCATGCTTGTGGAGACATAACAAATGTGATTCCTGATGATCAGTTTACAACAAATGAAATGGGCTCTTCCTTTTGGACTCAAATGGAACTCCTGATCAAAGAATCCTGGGCACCTTTTAGTGATCGGTTAGACTCTATTGACTCTAGATTTACTTGTCTCGAATTATTGTTAGCTTCATTTCGAGGCAGGGAAGGAAACCGTGACATAGAGACAGGCAATACTCTTGCAGGGAATGGGTGTGTAGGGCCTAACCCAATTAGGGCCGTTGGAGCATTACCTTCTGCTCCCCATGAGACAGTCCCTAGTGGTCATGAGACAGTCCCTAGTGGTAACCTGGTAGTATCCCAGGCTAACCCAACGGAGACCGTTCCAAATAATTCCTCACTGGAAGTGTATCCACGTGTTGGGGGTTCGATGCCACAAAGTGAGTCTGGTCCAGCGGTAAATCACAATCATAAGCATAAAGTAGCTCAGAATATAATGCCTAAAGATTTTAATACAGCTTTGTTACCCACCATCCAACTCCCACCAGAGGCCGTGCCTTATGTAGTGGTCCTGGCAGGGGTTCCTCCATTAGTACGGGGCAGGAGGGAATCATATCAGGAGTTGAAGAACAAGTGTATCCACTGGCTCAATAAGAACCGTACCCTCCCACCATATGTCTCTGCCGAGATCCTTCACGTTAGAAGAGTGGGATGGGTGGGGAACAAACCAAAGACGGTGGGGGGGAGACTGCATTATTGGGTAATTTCAGGGATAAGAGAACGGTGGAACATATTTGTGATTGGGTCCAAAGAGATTTAAATTTAACCATTCACCCCCTTCCCCTTTCTTATTTTTATGCGGTAGTGCCCTCAGAAAGGGGTAGTAACCAGTTTTGTCGAGGATATAAGGTGCAGAGGCCAGGGGAAAACCTGGAGCTATTTAACAGGTTTGAAGTGCTCTCTGGTTTGGAAGAAGGCGACTGACTTCATGGGGTTGATGTCGTTCAGGAGGAAGCTAATATAGCCCTTAGCCAGGCAGAGGTGGATTTTGCTAAAAGGGTAATTGTTTTAGATAATTTAGAGACTAATTCTGTTCCCAATACTTCCACATGCAAGATTCTGAGTTGGAATATTGCGGGACTGAGAAGCAAATGCAAGGACGAGATTTGGTTGGAAGAGATAAGGTCATATGATATTTTGGCATTTCAGGAGACCTGGGATACAGATCATAATTTTCATATGGATGGGTATGCACATTTTTTTATTTCTGCTAAACAGGTACATCATGGTAGGGCTCAGGGAGGTTTATTAATGTGTTTTTCCCTAAACGTGAATGGCTCTTTAAAACAAATTGAAGCAAGCTGCCATAATTGTCTGGCAGTAGAGCTATCCCGCCCCCATATGGGGAAAATCTTATTGGTTAATTTTTATAATTCTCCCAATAGTGATAGTACCATTGAATTTTTACTCCGCCTAGAGGATTTTTTGACTGCTTATCAAGCAAATAATCCGCAGGCTGAGGTCATCGTTATGGGTGACTTTAACATTCACCTTTGTCAAAAAAATTGTATCTTTGACAACCTAGATGGTCCCGCATATTCTGCTCTGGTACACTTTGAACATACAGAGCAAGGTGAGTCCCTTGAGAAACTTTTGGCCACTCTAAATCTCTATGAATCTGGTTGTGTTAAGAGTGGCCCGAGGGTACCTACCTTTAAGGGAACAGCCACAGGTACAATCATAGATTACATTTTCACGACTGCCGCAGTCCTAAGCAGCGTTATCTTCTATAAGGTGGGGTTTTCTGTTTTTAGTGATCATAATCCTGTAATCTTAGAAATAGCTCAGGGGGCACAATTTTTATAGCATCTGAATGCAGGGCAATTAGTCGTGAGGTGACACCAATGGCTCAAGGAAGGAGACTGAAATGGACGAAAGTGATCCCAGAAACCTTTGTAAAGGAAGTTTTGTCCAATACAGAGAAGGAAGTTAATATCTGTTTGGACTCTGATGCATCAAATACATTGATTATAGATGCTTTTGAAAGTATCTGTAAGCATATCAATAGTAAACTGACGAAACAAATGTCCCTTGAATTTAGCATCAGAGGGAAAAGTTAGTTTAACAAAGATTGTACTAGGGCTCATTCTGCCCTCCTAAAAGCATTAAAACAGACACCCAGAGATAGGGAGCATATAAAAAAGCTGAGGAAATCCTATAAACAAGTCATTCTGTCTTCACAAGAACACACTCTTAACTCAGGTTCACCGTCAGGTATGGTCTTCCAGGAGAAAGAAGTATTAAAAGCAATAATGGAGACCATGATTAACAAGGCACCTGGCCCAGATAGGGTCCCGGCGGACCTTTATAAAAGTTTTCCTAAATTTTGGGCAAGGATCCTGACTAATATTTTTAACGCTTTAGGCCCAAATACCCTGCCCATATCCTAGTCTAAATCCACTATCATTCCGGTATTTAAAAAAGGTGAAAGGGATGACCCAGCCTGCTATAGGCCGATCTCTCTGATAGACTCTGCCGTAAAGATCCTAGGCAGAGTTATTCTTGCCAGATTGACAGATTATTTTGAGGGTAGAGGGATTCTCTCTAACGCTCAATATGGATTTAGAGCAAAAAGGAGCACATTAAATCAGTGCCTTAATTTACAGCTCCTTATCAGCAAATACACCGTTGCAAAAAAGGGTTCCCTCTATCTGGGTTTTATGGACCTATCAACAGCTTTTGATCTAGTTAACAGGTCGAAGCTTTGGCAAATTTTAATTGATATGGGGATCGATCCCACATTAGTTAAATTTCTTGCTGATCTCCATTGTGGTCTGATCGCCTCTATACGAGTTACTCAAGATGGTAGATGCACAAGGTATTTTAAATCAGATAGAGGTTTCAGGCAGGGGTGCATTTTGGCTCCCCTGCTTTTCACATTAAATATCAATGCTTTAGAACCTGCCCTGAGGGGAACATCAGTAGATGTTCCGAGAGTGGGAGATACAACTATACCAGTTCTCCTTTATGCTGACGACGCCGTTCTTCTGGCGCGCACAGGTATAGGGCTAAACAAATTATTAAAGAAGTTTGACTCATTTATGGAATCACTTAATCTAAAAATAAATGGTAAGAAATCACATGTTATGATAGTGGGGGAACAAAGCAAAAAGAAAAATACATTGACATTCTTCTGTGGCAAAGATGTGGTTAGTAGGGTCCCTGTCTTCACGTATCTAGGAGTCTTATTTGATGAGAAGGGGACTTGGGGGCCGCAAATGCCCCACTAGAAATGTATATGCAAGATCTACATCAGACCTCATGGGTTTTTCTAAACGCTTAGGAGCCAGACCCATGGAAGCTATCATAAAGGTTTACAAGGCAAAATGCCTTGCAATAGCTACTTATGGCTCTGAGATTTGGGGATATGCTACAAAGACCCAGCAAATCCAAGTGGTGGAAAATACATTTCTAAGATCCTTACTTTCAGTGCCACAGTCTGCCCCCACTTTCTCGATTCATGTGGAGATGGGGTTGGGCTATGTTTAGGGGTGGGCGGAATTTGCGGAATTAACCTTCGCAAATTATCGCGAGAATGTTTAAAATTATCGCAAACAAGCAGAAATATCGCGAAGATGCGGAAGTTTTTTTCCGGCATGTTCGCGAGATTTTCTGCATGGTTGCGGGTCGCCAACTTACCCATGTGGTTGCTTGCGGGCGCGGCCATCTTGTTTTGAGTTGTTCTCGCGGTGCATGATCGCGAGAAGAAAGACGTGATCGCGCGACGCATGACGTCACTGCGGGCGCGAACTGTCGCGAGACAGCGCAAATGGCTAAAAACAATACAACATCTCATGGAGAACGCGACCGGATCAAGAAAACTTGTCGGCGAACGCAGGGATTCAGGTAAGGCGATCGCGCGCGCGCGAGAATGTATTATTTTACAGCGCGAGCAAGAAACAAATTATCGCCAAGCTGCGGAAACCAGAATTTTTGACATTTTCGCGCTCTCCGCGGAACGCAAAAATGTCAAATTATCGCAATTTCCGCGAACGGAACGAAATTTTTGCCCAGGCCTAGCTATGTTTTGGATAAAGTGAAAATGACCCCAATAATCTGTTGGCTCAAGACCTGGCTTAATGACGAGATATCTCTAAACCACATGATTTTAAAAGATTGTCTGGCTTTAGATATGGCCAGTAGAATTCCGTGGCTAGCATATATTGAAACAACCCTTAAGAAACTTGGCAGGCCGGAGTTTTTTCGGCGCCAGAAACTATTACGAAAGCAGATTTGGATTTGATAAAAAATGCTATGGTAAATTTTAAACTGGCAGAACGAGAAGAATTAGAGTTGAAAAAACCTTTAGTTAGATCACACTTTGGGTTAGTGACTTCACCTGGTATAGAACCCTACCTGAAACTAGTAACACGTCCTTACCATCGTTTTTTGTTAACTAGATTTAGGTTTAATCTAATTCATCTTTTCTTGGGAGACTATCCCAAATGGGGGGTTCCGGATAAAGCTGAGCCCTGCAAATGTGATAATTTATCTTCACAAGATACACTACATTTTGTTATGTTTTGCAGGTTTTACTCAGAAATCAGGAAGAGGTATTTATTACCGTTGCTTAAAGATTTAGGGTTTGCCCAGGTTAGACCAGCACTTGTATATTTACAATTACTGGGTAATGCCCGGACAACTTTTCATGTTGCCAACTTTTTAGTTGCTGCTGTTCGTATTAAAATAAGATTAAGGGAAAAAAAGTAAGATCAGGGTTAGATATACTTTGACTTGATATGATGTCGTGGTTTTTATTAGGTTTTATTAGTGGTTATGATGATTTTTAATATGATTTTAAATTTAATATTTATTACGTTTTTAATTGTACGGAATTTTAGGTATACCCCGTATGCATTTGTGGGGATTGTGTTTGTTTTTTGTCCCTGTTTATTGCCTCTATAATGCTAATTATCGATGTTATATCGGATTTCTATCCATACTGATGTAATATTTTTGTGATTGTCTCTTTTTATGATATTAATTTTATCGAATAAAAGTATTTGACTGACTGACTGACTCAAGTGTTTCAAATTTTAGAACTAATAATATGAATAGTGAATGAAAGTGTGTTCTTGATTCACTAGTTTTTGGGTTCATGGTGTGTCCTTATTATTTAGGAGCGATTGCCTTTCTATTAAAACTTGGGAAATTATGCAGGTCTATTGGATTTATTCAAATTATGCTAAAACACTATGATTGCTTACTAATGACTCTCAAAGAAATAATGTCATCCCTTTTCCACACTGGGGTGCCGATTTAGCAACAGTTTGCACTGTGGGTGTGACATTTTTTCAGTGAAGCCACAATGTAAAATGTTAGGTGATGTTTCCAAAGCCATGAAAATCAGATTTGTGTGGCTTTGTGTGGGATGCTTCCCAAAAAGTAACAAATGTAGCACATAGCGCTGTCCCACACTACTGTGCCTTGGAAAGGCATAACATGGATGGAGCATGGGCATTCTCATGCATCTACCCATAGATTTTAATGAAATCCCAGATTTACTAAGGAGAGTAAAGCTTGGATTGCAGCAAAATGCTTTGTCTCACTAAATCAGATGTAACGGGGAGAAATAACTTTATTTAGCCTCGTTACTTTCTCTTTTTATGCATGCTGCTTTCTGCATTACACATAAAAGGAGGGAAATTCCTCTAAGGATTGTTTTTTGCACAGGAAGATATTCCTGATGAACTAGGGGAAAGCCACAGGCTCAGGTAATAGAGCACAGGTTGGATACAGAAACCAGGTTAGTGCCGCTGAAGAGTTACCTTCTCAAGTCCTGTTCACAGAGTGACCGTCGCATTGGCGGGGGTCTTGAAGAGAAAGTTGGGCATCACAGACGGTCGATGCTGCAGCATGAAGAACAGGTTATGGTTGAAGATTCACCCTGGCGGTTGACGTGGGCTGTTGCTGTTGTTGCAAAGAGAAGGTCTTACTAGAACTTCACATTGGAGTCAATACCGATTGTCACTGTCAGCACAAACACCAGGTCCTGCTGGAGTTTCATGTTTGCACTCGCCATGGAAGGTCAAGTCTCAGTGCAAAGTGGTCCTTTGCTTTTACAAGGAGGCCAGACTTCTCTATCTTCATCTTTTCATCAGAAGGAGTTAACTCTGATGCCATCCAAAGGTCCTGGACCATGGGGGACACCTCTTGGGGATCAACATGTACTCCGGAAGAGGGCAGCAGCAGGGCTGAAGCAGGGCCAGGCAGGTCCATTTTGCCCTATTCAGATCGGCAGTTGCAGGGAAGCCTTTCGAAATTTTTGTGTCAAAGCCACTCAAAAGGAGGTCAGACTATTGACTTTTGGAGTCCCTCTGGAGGGTTCAAGCCAAGCAGCCCCAATCTTCCTTTTTCAGACAACAGAGCAGTTCTTCTTCTTCATGTTCCACAGGATGAGGAGTGCTCAGACGAGAGGTTCTGAAGGTCTTACTTTTATACCTGTTGCCAGCCTTTGTTGAGGGAATTCCCCAGCTTACTCTCAAAACTGGTTCTGGTCAGTTTCTCCCCTTCCCTTGGTCCTGGCTCCAAGCTTGCTATGGTGACAAAGGTGAGCGCAGGCCCAGTGTTAGGTTCCTTTGTGTGTGCTTCAGACAGGGCCCTTTGAAGGGTAATCTGGGCAGGGCACAACTCCTCCCCAGTCATCCTGTCAGGATAATCCTCTCCCCTCACACATAGGCCTTCTTTGTTCCCATGTCTGGAAGCAGTAGACAACCCACAAAAGGAGAGCCATTCACAGTCTGGCAACCCAGGACACTGGTAAAAGGGCACAGTTGTTTAGTGTAGAACCAAACAACTTTCTCAGCGTAACAGTTTCAAAATTGTAATTTAAAATCTGACTTCACCATTAAACAGGACTATAAATTAGAATTCATTTGAGGGGAAACAGCATTGCTCTATCTGGTCCTAAACCGAATTTAGCACTTGCTAAGGGCAAAAGGCAACCTTGTGTTAGTCTTTTGGAGAGATAGCCTTATAACAGTGAAAAAGTATTTTGGAGTTTTTCGCTGTCAGGGCATGTCCTACTTTTTAAATACTATAAACATTGCCATATACGCTTTTAAGGTCTACCTTAGGGCTGACTTATATAAAGGCAAAAGACTGGCAAAAGGTTTATTTTGCCAGTTCCAAATGGCAGTTTTAAACTGCACTATAGGTGTCAGTGTCAGTCCTGAGACAGTTCTTACAGTGACACTTTAGTGGGTGCCAGAATAAGTTCTGCAGCCCACTAGTAGCATTAAGTTTACCTGCCCTGTGTACATATAGTACCATTTACTAGGGACATATAAGTATACTAAATGCCCCAAGCAGGTGTAAACCAATTTTACCATGTTTAACAGGAGGAGCATGGAAGTCTAAAATAAAAAAAGATGTGAGGTAATTACATTTCCGACTTATTTTATCATTCGTCAGCTGTGAGGGTGCAGGTACTAGTGTGGACCTGGTCCCCAAAATACAAAATTGAACAGGATTTTTTATAGATTATAATACATTTTGCACTTCTTGCACAAATTATACACAGCCAATGAGAGCCAGTTGCTTGACTAAACAGTAGGGGTTTTCTACTCTTGTATCCAATCATTAATCATAATAAGATCCTTATATATAGATGGGCATTAATTTAAAAAATCAGCAAGGGAAAGATAGGTGTAGCTTGTCACATACACTGTGACTTGGTCATTTCTCAAGGTCTTCCAGTTACAGCAAAAGTACAGAAAGTTCAACCTGTTCAACCTGCTGTGCACCCTACTTTGGCCCAACACCTGAGATATTTTGCCTTCCTTAGGAAGCAAAATATATAATGATACTTTGTTCTGTATAAGTATGGTCCTCATTGCAGTCATTGTATCTGTGATATTTCTGTGGGCTGCTATGGTGTCATCTGATAATTCTTCAATCAACCTCGCCACCTCATTCAACCTCTATTATGAGACAACCATAATGATAGGGTTATTTTTCCTAGGCCTGTGAGTGTGTTATAGGGGTGGGCGGAATTTGCGAAATTCACTTTCGCGAAAATGTTAAAAATCTCCGCAAACACGCGGAAATATCGCGAGGACGCAGAAGTTTTCTTTCCTGCCCGTTCGCGGTATTTTATGCGTGATCGCGGCTCGCCAACTTACCAATGCGTTTGCTCACGGGCGTGGCCATCTTGTTTTCACTTGTCCCGCCCGCTCGCGTTCGATATGATGTGCCCGCGTCCTCACGCTCTCGATCGCGGTGGAGAATGACGTGTTTTAGATCTCAATCATGGTGCATGATCACGAGAAGAAAGATGTGATCACGCGACGAATGACGTGATGGCGCGACAAATGACGTTAATGTGGGCGCGAACTGTCACGAGACAGCGCAAATGGCCACCAACAATCCAACATCTCGTGGAGAACGCGACCGGATCGGGAAAACTTGTCGGCGAACGCGGGGATTCAGGTAAGGCAATCGCGCGCACGCGAGAATGTATTTTTTTACAGAGCGAGCAAGAAAAAAAATTCCGGTAAGATGCGGAACGCGAATATGTCAAATCATCGCAATTTCCGCGAGCGGAACGGAATTTTCGCCCAGGCCTAGTGTGTTACCAACCTAACTGGCCATTCTCCCATGCTTCATCATTTCCTTGCTTGCTCCAGGCCTTTTCTCAGGCAAATGTTGAATATGGAACATCCTGGGTGTAACAAAGGATAGCTAACAACTACTATACTGTTATCTGCCCCAGGACAGATACAAGTATGCTGATTTTCCATGGGGACAACCGTTCAACCTTTCCTTCCTTCCCACTGGAGGTGCATAAATGTATGTAATGGTGGCACATACTTTTTCACATGTCTATATTTCTATCTTGAAGTTTCTTTTGGGTTAGGTGCAATAACTACTCAATAGCATTGCATTTCTCCTGTTCTTCCTCTGACAATTTTAGGAAGACCTTGCATGGCATGTGAGTGATTGTTAGAAATTGGGTCTCTAGTAGGCAGAGTCAAGGACCCTGTCCAAAAAGGGACCACAATCCTAGTCAAGGTAAGTTAGATACACACCATAAATTAACCTATGCTCACCTGCTGGTAGCTTGGCACAGAGCAGACAGGCTTAACTTGGGAGGCAATGTGCAATGTATTTGTACAACAGTTAAAACACCAAAACAGTGAAAACACCACACAAAAATATACCACATTGGGTCAGAAGAAAAGAGCTTAATTTATAGAACAAAACAAGACCAAAACAACAAAAATACAATAAGTAGAACCGGAGTAATTCGTTTTAAAACATTATCTTGAAATGTGGTGCTTAAAAGCATAAGTCGCCAACCGGGGACATTTGGGGGCATATGTATGAAACCAAATTTTGGTCGCAAACGCTGCGAATCGCAAAAAACAGCGTTTGCGACGAAATATTTGCAATTTCATATGTATGACACACATTCCTAGTGCAAATTAAGAAATCGCTAAATTAGCGATTTCTTAGGCTGCGAAACTCCAAAATTGCAATTCTGCTTGCGATTTCTTAAATTGCGATATTCTCAATTTGCGAAATTTGCAAAAAGGATATCGCAAATTAAGAAATCGCAAGCAAATGTATGAAAACTCGCTAATTGCAAAATAACGAAATTCGCAAATTAAGAAATCGCAATTAACACCAAGTGCATGCAGGTGGTAAACAGGTGCAAGGTACTTAAACCACCCCACAATGCAACAGAACCTACCACAATGGCAGCACTGTTTGTGATAGCCAGGAGGCTGCGTATTCGGGCTCTTGCACAGAGGAGAATGAGACAGGAACGTATATTCAGGCTGCGCATCACTCTGTTCCAGCACACTGAAGAGGACATCCATGACAAGTACAGGCTGCACCCACAGACCATATTGGACCTGATTGAGGAGCTGAAACCCTACTTGGAACACCCTACACGCAAGACACAAACAATTCCCACACATGTGCAGGTCCTGTGCTCCCTGCACCTTCTGGCGTCAGGGAGTTTTCAAGGGGTTATAGCGGAGGTTGGTGGGGTGTCACAGAGTGCACTTTCGCGCTTCTTTCATGCCTTTCTAGATGCAATGCTACAGAGGCTCTCGCATCACATATACTTCCCCACCACCCAACAGGCATTACAGCAAACAAAACTTGACTTCTACCAGATTGCACGTTTCCCACACGTCATTGCCTGCATCGATGGGACCCATGTGGCCATCACACCCCCATCAGCAACTGAATATGTCTACAGAAACCGTAAATGCTACCATTCCCTCAATATACAGATTGTGTGCAATGCAAAGTATATCATCAATGACATCGTACCCAAATACCCTGGCAGTACACATGACTCTTTCATCTTTAGACACAGTGGAATACACAGACGTCTGAGTGCTGGAGAGTTTGGGGAGGGATACCTGCTAGGTAAATACATGGCACACATCCATACATCCACTACATCACTGGAGGGTGGGGACATTGACTTACCTATTGTGTCTATCCCTGCAGGTGACAGTGGCTATGCAGTGCGGGACTTCATCCTGACCCCGTATCTGGATCCAGCCAATGCAAGTGAGAGGAGATACAACAGGGCACACAGATCTACACACTGCGTCATTGAGCGTACGTTTGGAATCCTTAAGAGACGGTTCTGGTGCCTGCATAAAAGTGGAGGCGCACTGCAATACAGCCCTGAGACCTGCTGTAAAATCGTGGCAAGCTGTGCAATGCTCCATAACATGGCTATGAGGAAAGGCACCACAATTGATGTGACCGATACAGACACATCGGATGACGATTGCCCTGCTCCCCCTGGCAGACCAGCGTCAGGAGTCGGGGCAGCTGCTGGACGCCAGAGACGGACTGAGATCACACAAAACTACTTCTAGGTGAGCAATGATGAGATGAGAGAAAAAATCTTTCTAATGTGTGCTGTGTTTATTCACACTTCACAATCATTAAAAGTGTTGCTGTACCCAGCACATGTTATGCACACAGTGCAAGTACGGCACAAATAACTGTGCAATCTGCATAGTTGGGTTACATCACCCTTTTTTGAATCATTGTCACTGGACAGTTCACCTCCTTCGGTGACACATTGGTGATGTTTGGCGTCCAGGCTGAGTGCCCTCCATGGTGTTCCTGGGTCCGGCACCCTGTCTCGAACTGCGCCGTCTTTCTCCAGGCGATGTAGGAGTGATGCTGCTCCTACTGGAGGTTTCTTCACTCTCGCCAGAGGCCATGAGAGTGCTGCCACCTGAGTTGGCCGTCTGCAGCTGCTCCACTGCACTGGTGACCTGTGCTAGCCCTCTGGCTATGTCCTGACAGCAGTGCGCCATTTCCACCTGCATTGTGACGCTTCTGCATGTCAGAGTGCTGGTGGTGGTGCAGAGGCGGTTCACGGCCTTGGTATATGTGTGCAGGCGTGCATTGGCACGTCGGGCAGCCCTCTCACTGGCGGCTTTGTTGTGCCTCAGAGTGTCACACAGGTCACGGATGGCACCTGCCATGGCCATGATGCCCTCCCCCATGTTTTGCTGATCTTTGTGAATATGGCATAGCTGCCTATTTATTGACCTCTCAGATTTACATTGCAGGCGCTGTACCTGCAGCATGCTGTGTTCCAGCCCAGAAAATATGGTGTCCTCCGCTTCAGTGGCAGTGCTGCTCCTGGGCCTTGACCTGCGTCTATCCTGTGGTGGAATGCTTGGCCTTGGTGTGTCCTTACTGGGCATGTGTGACACACCCTGACTCCCCTCTCTTCTGTCACTGTCCTCCCCTGTGGCCGGTATGTCATCCTCAAATGGAGGCAGTGGGGGCACATGTGTGCGCTTCCTGCGCAGGATTGGTGTGTGCTCCGTATCATCACTGGAGTCCTCAGGATGTGCAGGCTCCTCTCCCTCTGCACTGTCATCATGTGCCCTGGATTGTGCTGTGGATGTAAAGGGGACTACATGAGTTTGTGTCTTTGTCTGCAATTTGCACTCAATAAAGTTTCTACAGTTTGTATCGGCTAACTTCTGACACTGTATCATTCACTTATCCCCAACCCACATGTTGCATTAGATTTCCTATGTCTCATGGACACACTGTCAGACATATTACTACAAGTTCCATGATGCATTGCTGGGTGTGCTGTAAGACTTGGACTGGAATGGCATTTTGTGAGGATATTTAGCGCATTTGGGGAAGTGTGCATGGGATGTGGATCAGTGCAGATTGGTTTTGCATGCATCTTACCTTGGCTGCTGGATGCAGTGTCGGAGCTGTCAATGTCAGCCACACCACCGATGCTCTCAGGCAGGAGAGTGGACTCCACAAGCTCCTCGTGGGGTGTTGGCAGTGCTGCTGTGGATGGTCCTCCCCCGGTCTGGTTTGCGTCCTTTAGTCTGGCTGCCACCCTCTCCTTCGACCTCTGCCGCATATCATACCATCGCTTGCGCAATTCCTCGATGGTGCGATTGGTCACACCCACAGCATTCACCTTCTGTTTAATGTCCAGCCAGATTTTGCATTTCCTTGCTTCTGGGACTCCCAGTGCCTTTTTCCCAAAAAGGAGCTCATGGCTGCATGCCATCTCCTCTATGAGGACCTCCTGCTCCTTGTCAGAAAACTTGTGTTTTCTCTTCCTCTTCTCTGCATCCTTGCCCTCATGTTGCTTTTTGGACTCCATTGGTGTTTGTTCTCTCCTGGGATGCATCCTCACTCTCTCCAAACAGCCTCTGGGTGTGGCTCAGGTAAACAGGTGCAGGAAATCACTCCCACTTCCTGTTTGTTATGTCATCAGGCTGCATCTGTATTGCAGATTCCCGTTTTTGCGATTTCTTAATTTGCGAATTTCGCAATTAAGGAATCGCAAATGATATTTCTGAGACTTTTTTGCGATTATTAAGAAATCGCTAAACATTTGCGATTGTTTTTTTTACATACCGATTTGCGAATCTCAAACTGCAAATCGTAAAATATCGCAATTTGAGATTCGCAAAACTGGAGTTTCATACATATGCCCCCTAGTCACTTGTGCTTGACTGGGGTAAATATAAAAGTTCAGGCCGACCGCGATGGAGCATGGATCTGATAAACGGACCTGCCTTGGCCCTCTGCAAGCAGTTGATGTCGAAGACCGGATGTGAGGAGCAGAGGAGGTGATGTGTCATCTTCGGTCTGGCTGGCTGGATGTAGGTGATGCATCAGTTCCAATGTAGGTGATGCATCAGTTCCAATCTGTGCAGTGGTGATGCATTGTCAGAAAATCCTTTGCTATGAAGGCAATGCATCGCTGTTGAGCCACGCAGCCAGCAATGCGATGTCCTCATCCGCAGCAGCGATGCGTTGGTGTTGAAGGGAGATGTATTGGTTCCAACTGGCGCAACAAAGGCATTGCATGGATTTTGCAGGTAACAATAGAAAAACTCACTTTTAAGAGCCCAGGGCTTTATTACCACCACTTGGCAGGGCAGGACTCACAGTTGGCAGACTCTAGAGGCTGTAGTAGGTTAGTTGGAAGTCTTTGATGTCCCTGAGAACAGGAAGAAAGCCAGTAAGCCATTGGAGTCACTTTGGTTTGGGGGATGTAGAGATGCAGGTCCAGTCCTTCTCATTCCCAGGCAAGAAGGGCAGCAGGTAGCAGGGCAAGCAAAGCAAATCAGGAATCCAGCAAAATCCAGCAGAGTGCAGCAGAGTCCAGCATAGTGACAGTCCTTTCAGCAGCATTGCGGTCCTTCTTCTTAGCAGAACGTCCTCAGTTCCAGAAGTGTACTGAAACGGTGGTTTCGGAGATCAAGTACTTATACCCCGTTGAGCCTTTGAAGTGGGATAGACTTCAAAGAGAGGTCTTTGAAGTGCACAGAGTCCCTGCCCGTTCTGCCTGACTCCAGACTCACTACAGGGGGGGTATACTGCTCTTTGTGGGGGAACATGCACAGCCTATTCAGGTGTGTCAGCTCTTCCCTCCCATCCTGCCCAGGACAGCCCATGAGGATGTTGATGGTCCATCAGTCAGACCTAAGCTTTCTTTGTGTGTGGTTATATGGAGGGAATGCAAAAAGCCCAGCTCAAAAGGAGGTCGGACTATTGACTTTTGGAGTCCCTCTGGAGGGTTCAAGCCAAGCAGCCCCAATCTTCCTTTTTCAGACAACAGAGCAGTTCTTCTTCTTCATGTTCCACAGGATGAGGAGTGTTCAGACGAGAGGTTCTGAAGGTCTTACTTGTATACCTGTTGCCAGCCTTTGTTGAGGGAATTCCCCAGCTTACTCTCAAAACTGGTTCTGGTCAGTTTCTCCCCTTCCCTTGGTCCTGGCTCCAAGCTTGCTAAGGTGACAAAGGTGAGCGCAGGCCCAGTGTTTGGTTCCTTTGTGTGTGCTTCAGACAGGGCCCTTTGAAGGGTAATCTGGGCAGGGCACAACTCCTCCCCAGTCATCCTGTCAGGATAATCCTCTCCCCTCACACATAGGCCTTCTTTGTTCCCATGTCTAGAAGCAGTAGACAACCCACAAAAGGAGAGCCATTCACAGTCTGGCAACCCAGGACACTGGTAAAAGGGCACAGTTGTTTAGTGTAGAAACAAACAATTTTCTCAACGTAACAGTTTCAAAATTGTAATTTAAAATCTGACATCACCATTAAACAGGACTATAAATTAGAATTCATTTGAGGGGAAACAGCATTGCTCTATCTGGTCCCAAACCGAATTTAGCACTTGCTAAGGGCAAAAGGCAACCTTGTGTTAGTCTTTTGGAGAGATAGCCTTATAACAGTGAAAAAGTATTTTGGAGTTTTTCACTGTCAGAGCATGTCCTACTTTTTAAATACTATAAAAATTGCCATATACGCTTTTAAGGTCTACCTTAGCGCTGACTTATATAAAGGCAAAGACTGGCAAAAGGTTTATTTTGCCAGTTCGAAATGGCAGTTTTAAACTGCACTATAGGTGTCAGTGTCAGTCCTGAACAATTGTGTGGGGAGCGCGTAACCCGCGCTCCACTCCCAGACGCACTGCGTATTGAGGATACCAGATCCAACCAATTTTACTCCATTAAATCTTGCTCAACATTCATCCAGTTTTGTCCATAAAGTTTATCATGCGTTTTTCTTCTCCCATTTATCCACATATATCTCATCATGCATTTGGAATGCTTCTCATATTGACGTGTGCCCATCCAGGCCTCTTCGGAAATATGATCCAAATACAAAAGTAGTTCAGTGCAGCATTTCTTTATTCAGAACCCAATGCATTTCGGGCTGATTTCCAGCCCTTCGTCAGGGGTAACTAGAAGTCAACAATTGCAAAGATTATCATTAATATTTTGTGCCTTTTGAAAAATCACATAAATCGTAATTTAATCTTGCGCGTGTGACATTTTGTGCTCAAACCAACACTTCCCATTAAGTCAGATTAATTGAATTACATAAATTTATCTAATGTTTGAACCCCATGTCCAACTACCTCAAGTCCCTCTCTTATATAAACACAATAGAGTATCGAAACTAAACCACGTGTCATTATCAATTTTCCTGCCACTTTCCTTCCTTTCTCCCAACGGGTGCATGCCATTTAGATAAACCCTCGTAAATTAAGTGAACAGAAATGTTGCGCATTGCACGTTCTGCTTAAATCTAAATCCTGAAATCAAATTCAGTGCGTACCTGCTTACACCATTTCGTTCTCCCTACTCGGCGTTCACCACCGGCTGATTAGTTCTCCTCGTATAACAATCACGTAGTCACGGCTCGCTTTTAAAACAAGCATACTCCACCCCCTTCATGTGTTACTAATTAGTCACCTGACGCCCAGAACATTACTCTCAAACTACAATTCCCATATTGCATTTCATCCCCCCAATGAAGACAGTGCTGTCGCTGAATACAAAATCTAAACTGTTGTGCATTTACACAAAATGTTACAGATTTCTACTTTTGGTGCAATCAAAGTCCGTGTTTCCTTTCTCGTTGCCTCGATATTCCAATGCTGCTGTGAACCTGCTGTTACATCGTATGTGTGGTCTTTGGTCGAGAACCATCCTTCGTCTTTTAACTTGCTTAATCTTCGGGTGCAAACCAACAAAGGGAAATTAAATTTAAACAACGTGGGGGGTGGTATGCACTCCGTGTTTTTCGCTCATTTTTTCATCAGTGATATTTTAAACATACTTTTGCTGTTGCGTGCAGAACTGGGATATGCATTGCCCTGAATGCATCCAAAATTAGAACAATTGTGTGGGGAGCGCGTAACCCGCGCTCCACTCCCAGACGCACTGCGTATTGAGGATACCAGATCTAACCAATTTTACTCCATTAAATCTTGCTCAACATTCATCCAGTTTTGTCCATAAAATTTATCATGCGTTTTTCTTCTCCCATTTATCCACATATATCTCATCATGCATTTGGAATGCTTCTCATATTGACGTGTGCCCATCCAGGCCTCTTCGGAAATATGATCCAAATACAAAAGTAGTTCAGTGCAGCATTTCTTTATTCAGAACCCAATGCATTTCGGGCTGATTTCCAGCCCTTCGTCAGGGGTAACTAGAAGTCAACAATTGCAAAGATTATCATTAATATTTTGTGCCTTTTGAAAAATCACATAAATCGTAATTTAATCTTGCGCGTGTGACATTTTGTGCTCAAACCAACACTTCCCATTAAGTCAGATTAATTGAATTACATGAATTTATCTAATGTTTAAACCCCATGTCCAACTACCTCAAGTCCCTCTCTTATATAAACACAATAGAGTATCGAAACTAAACCACGTGTCATTATCAATTTTCCTGCCACTTTCCTTCCTTTCTCCCAACGGGTGCATGCCATTTAGATAAACCCTCGTAAATTAAGTGAACAGAAATGTTGCGCATTGCACGTTCTGCTTAAATCTAAATCCTGAAATCAAATTCAGTGCGTACCTGCTTACACCATTTCGTTCTCCCTACTCGGCGTTCACCACCGGCTGATTAGTTCTCCTCGTATAACAATCACGCCGTCACGGCTCGCTTTTAAAACAAGCATACTCCACCCCCTTCATGTGTTACTAATTATTCACCTGACGCCCAGAACATTACTCTCAAACTACAATTCCCATATTGCATTTCATCCCCCCAATGAAGACAGTGCTGTCGCTGAATACAAAATCTAAACTGTTGTGCATTTACACAAAATGTTACAGATTTCTACTTTTGGTGCAATCAAAGTCCGTGTTTCCTTTCTCGTTGCCTCGATATTCCAATGCTGCTGTGAACTTGCTGTTACATCGTATGTGTGGTCTTTGGTCGAGAACCATCCTTCGTCTTTTAACTTGCTTAATCTTCGGGTGCAAACCAACAAAGGGCAATTAAATTTAAACAACGTGGGGGGTGGTATGCACTCCGTGTTTTTCGATCATTTTTTAATCAGTGATATTTTAAACATACTTTTGCTGTTGCGTGCAGAACTGGGATATGCATTGCCCTGAATGCATCCAAAATTAGAACAATTGTGTGGGGAGCGCGTAACCCGCGCTCCACTCCCAGACGCACTGCGTATTGAGGATACCAGATCTAACCAATTTTACTCCATTAAATCTTGCTCAACATTCATCCAGTTTTGTCCATAAAGTTTATCATGCGTTTTTCTTCTCCCATTTATCCACATATATCTCATCATGCATTTGGAATGCTTCTCATATTGACGTGTGCCCATCCAGGCCTCTTCGGAAATATGATCCAAATACAAAAGTAGTTCAGTGCAGCATTTCTTTATTCAGAACCCAATGCATTTCGGGCTGATTTCCAGCCCTTCGTCAGGGGTAACTAGAAGTCAACAATTGCAAAGATTATCATTAATATTTTGTGCCTTTTGAAAAATCACATAAATCGTAATTTAATCTTGCGCGTGTGACATTTTGTGCTCAAACCAACACTTCCCATTAAGTCAGATTAATTGAATTACATGAATTTATCTAATGTTTAAACCCCATGTCCAACTACCTCAAGTCCCTCTCTTATATAAACACAATAGAGTATCGAAACTAAACCACGTGTCATTATCAATTTTCCTGCCACTTTCCTTCCTTTCTCCCAACGGGTGCATGCCATTTAGATAAACCCTCGTAAATTAAGTGAACAGAAATGTTGCGCATTGCACGTTCTGCTTAAATCTAAATCCTGAAATCAAATTCAGTGCGTACCTGCTTACACCATTTCGTTCTCCCTACTCGGCGTTCACCACCGGCTGATTAGTTCTCCTCGTATAACAATCACGCCGTCACGGCTCGCTTTTAAAACAAGCATACTCCACCCCCTTCATGTGTTACTAATTATTCACCTGACGCCCAGAACATTACTCTCAAACTACAATTCCCATATTGCATTTCATCCCCCCAATGAAGACAGTGCTGTCGCTGAATACAAAATCTAAACTGTTGTGCATTTACACAAAATGTTACAGATTTCTACTTTTGGTGCAATCAAAGTCCGTGTTTCCTTTCTCGTTGCCTCGATATTCCAATGCTGCTGTGAACTTGCTGTTACATCGTATGTGTGGTCTTTGGTCGAGAACCATCCTTCGTCTTTTAACTTGCTTAATCTTCGGGTGCAAACCAACAAAGGGCAATTAAATTTAAACAACGTGGGGGGTGGTATGCACTCCGTGTTTTGCGCTCATTTTTTAATCAGTGATATTTTAAACATACTTTTGCTGTTGCGTGCAGAACTGGGATATGCATTGCCCTGAATGCATCCAAAATTAGAACAATTGTGTGGGGAGCACGTAACCCGCGCTCCACTCCCAGACGCACTGCGTATTGAGGATACCAGATCTAACCAATTTTACTCCATTAAATCTTGCTCAACATTCATCCAGTTTTGTCCATAAAGTTTATCATGCGTTTTTCTTCTCCCATTTATCCACATATATCTCATCATGCATTTGGAATGCTTCTCATATTGACGTGTGCCCATCCAGGCCTCTTCGGAAATATGATCCAAATACAAAAGTAGTTCAGTGCAGCATTTCTTTATTCAGAACCCAATGCATTTCGGGCTGATTTCCAGCCCTTCGTCAGGGGTAACTAGAAGTCAACAATTGCAAAGATTATCGTTAATATTTTGTGCCTTTTGAAAAATCACATAAATGGTAATTTAATCTTGCGCGTGTGACATTTTGTGCTCAAACCAACACTTCCCATTAAGTCAGATTAATTGAATTACATGAATTTATCTAATGTTTGAACCCCATTTCCAACTACCTCAAGTCCCTCTCTTATATAAACACAATAGAGTATCGAAACTAAACCACGTGTCATTATCAATTTTCCTGCCACTTTCCTTCCTTTCTCCCAACGGGTGCATGCCATTTAGATAAACCCTCGTAAATTAAGTGAACAGAAATGTTGCGCATTGCACGTTCTGCTTAAATCTAAATCCTGAAATCAAATTCAGTGCGTACCTGCTTACACCATTTCGTTCTCCCTACTCGGCGTTCACCACCGGCTGATTAGTTCTCCTCGTATAACAATCACGCCGTCACGGCTCGCTTTTAAAACAAGCATACTCCACCCCCTTCATGTGTTACTAATTATTCACCTGACGCCCAGAACATTACTCTCAAACTACAATTCCCATATTGCATTTCATCCCCCCAATGAAGACAGTGCTGTCGCTGAATACAAAATCTAAACTGTTGTGCATTTACACAAAATGTTACAGATTTCTACTTTTGGTGCAATCAAAGTCCGTGTTTCCTTTCTCGTTGCCTCGATATTCCAATGCTGCTGTGAACTTGCTGTTACATCGTATGTGTGGTCTTTGGTCGAGAACCATCCTTCGTCTTTTAACTTGCTTAATCTTCGGGTGCAAACCAACAAAGGGCAATTAAATTTAAACAACGTGGGGGGTGGTATGCACTCCGTGTTTTTCGCTCATTTTTTAATCAGTGATATTTTAAACATACTTTTGCTGTTGCGTGCAGAACTGGGATATGCATTGCCCTGAATGCATCCAAAATTAGAACAATTGTGTGGGGAGCGCGTAACCCGCGCTCCACTCCCAGACGCACTGCGTATTGAGGATACCAGATCCAACCAATTTTACTCCATTAAATCTTGCTCAACATTCATCCAGTTTTGTCCATAAAGTTTATCATGCGTTTTTCTTCTCCCATTTATCCACATATATCTCATCATGCATTTGGAATGCTTCTCATATTGACGTGTGCCCATCCAGGCCTCTTCAGAAATATGATCCAAATACAAAAGTAGTTCAGTGCAGCATTTCTTTATTCAGAACCCAATGCATTTCGGGCTGATATCCAGCCCTTCGTCAGGGGTAACTAGAAGTCAACAATTGCAAAGATTATCATTAATATTTTGTGCCTTTTGAAAAATCACATAAATCGTAATTTAATCTTGCGCGTGTGACATTTTGTGCTCAAACCAACACTTCCCATTAAGTCAGATTAATTGAATTACATGAATTTATCTAATGTTTGAACCCCATGTCCAACTACCTCAAGTCCCTCTCTTATATAAACACAATAGAGTATCGAAACTAAACCACGTGTCATTATCAATTTTCCTGCCACTTTCCTTCCTTTCTCCCAACGGGTGCATGCCATTTAGATAAACCCTCGTAAATTAAGTGAACAGAAATGTTGCGCATTGCACGTTCTGCTTAAATCTAAATCCTGAAATCAAATTCAGTGCGTACCTGCTTACACCATTTCGTTCTCCCTACTCGGCGTTCACCACCGGCTGATTAGTTCTCCTCGTATAGCAATCACGTAGTCACGGCTCGCTTTTAAAACAAGCATACTCCACCCCCTTCATGTGTTACTAATTAGTCACCTGACGCCCAGAACATTACTCTCAAACTACAATTCCCATATTGCATTTCATCCCCCCAATGAAGACAGTGCTGTCACTGAATACAAAATCTAAACTGTTGTGCATTTACACAAAATGTTACAGATTTCTACGTTTGGTGCAATCAAAGTCCGTGTTTCCTTTCTCGTAGCCTCGATATTCCAATGCTGCTGTGAACTTGCTGTTACATCGTATGTGTGGTCTTTGGTCGAGAACCATCCTTCGTCTTTTAACTTGCTTAATCTTCGGGTGCAAACCAACAAAGGGCAATTAAATTTAAACAACGTGGGGGGTGGTATGCACTCCGTGTTTTTCGCTCATTTTTTAATCAGTGATATTTTAAACATACTTTTGCTGTTGCGTGCAGAACTGGGATATGCATTGCCCTGAATGCATCCAAAATTAGAACAATTGTGTGGGGAGCGCGTAACCCGCGCTCCACTCCCAGACGCACTGCGTATTGAGGATACCAGATCCAACCAATTTTACTCCATTAAATCTTGCTCAACATTCATCCAGTTTTGTCCTTAAAGTTTATCATGCGTTTTTCTTCTCCCATTTATCCACATATATCTCATCATGCATTTGGAATGCTTCTCATATTGACGTGTGCCCATCCAGGCCTCTTCGGAAATATGATCCAAATACAAAAGTAGTTCAGTGCAGCATTTCTTTATTCAGAACCCAATGCATTTCGGGCTGATTTCCAGCCCTTCGTCAGGGGTAACTAGAAGTCAACAATTGCAAAGATTATCATTAATATTTTGTGCCTTTTGAAAAATCACAGAAATCGTAATTTAATCTTGCGCGTGTGACATTTTGTGCTCAAACCAACACTTCCCATTAAGTCAGATTAATTGAATTACATGAATTTATCTAATGTTTGAACCCCATGTCCAACTACCTCAAGTCCCTCTCTTATATAAACACAATAGAGTATCGAAACTAAACCACGTGTCATTATCAATTTTCCTGCCACTTTCCTTCCTTTCTCCCAACGGGTGCATGCCATTTAGATAAACCCTCGTAAATTAAGTGAACAGAAATGTTGCGCATTGCACGTTCTGCTTAAATCTAAATCCTGAAATTAAATTCAGTGCGTACCTGCTTACACCATTTCGTTCTCCCTACTCGGCGTTCACCACCGGCTGATTAGTTCTCCTCGTATAACAATCACGTAGTCACGGCTCGCTTTTAAAACAAGCATACTCCACCCCCTTCATGTGTTACTAATTAGTCACCTGACGCCCAGAAGATTACTCTCAAACTACAATTCCCATATTGCATTTCATCCCCCCAATGAAGACAGTGCTGTCACTGAATACAAAATCTAAACTGTTGTGCATTTACACAAAATGTTACAGATTTCTACTTTTGGTGCAATCAAAGTCCGTGTTTCCTTTCTCGTTGCCTCGATATTCCAATGCTGCTGTGAACTTGCTGTTACATCGTATGTGTGGTCTTTGGTCGAGAACCATCCTTCGTCTTTTAACTTGCTTAATCTTCGGGTGCAAACCAACAAAGAGCAATCCTGAGACAGTTCTTACAGTGACACTTTAGTGGGTGCCAGAATAAGTTCTGCAGCCAACTAGTAGCATTCAGTTTACCTGCCCTGTGTACATATAGTACCATTTACTAGGGACATATAAGTATACTAAATGCACCAAGCAGGTGTAAACCAATTTTACCATGTTTAACAGGGGGAGCATGGAAGTCTAAAATAAAAAAAGGTGTGAGGTAATTACATTTCCGACTTATTTTATCATTCGTCAGCTGTGAGGATGCAGGTACTAGTGTGGACCTGGTCCCCAAAATACAAAATTGAACATGATTTTTTATAGATTATAATACATTTTGCACATCTTGCACAAATTATACACAGCCAATGAGAGCCAGTTGCTTGACTAAACAGTAGGGGTTTTCTACTCTTGTATCCAATCATTAATCAGAATAAGATCCTTATATATAGATGGGCATTAATTTAAAAAATCAGCAAGGGAAAGATAGGTGTAGCTTGTCACATACACTGTGACTTGGTCATTTCTCAAGGTCTTCCAGTTACAGCAAAAGTACAGAAAGTTCAACCTGTTCAACCTGCTGAGCACCCTCCTTTGGCCCAACACCTGAGATATTTTGCCTTCCTTAGGAAGCAAAATATATAATGATACTTTGTTCTGTATAAGTATGGTCCTCATTGCAGTCATTGTATCTGTGATATTTCTGCGGGCTGCTATGGTGTCATCTGATAATTCTTCAATCAACCTCGCCACCTCATTCAACCTCTATTATGAGACATCCATAATGATAGTGTTATTTTTCCTAGGCCTGTGATGTGTTATAGGGGTGGGCGGAATTTGCGAAATTCACTTTTGTAAACTATCGCGAAAATGTTAAAAATCTCCGCAAACACGCGGAAATATCGCGAAGACGCAGAAGTTTTCTTTCCCGCCCGTTCACGGTATTTTCTGCGCGATCGCGGCTCGCCAACTTACCAATGCGGTTGCTCACGGGCGTGGCCATCTTGTTTTCACTTGTCCCGCCCGCTCGCGTTCGATATGATGTGCCCGCGTCCTCACGCTCTCGATCACGGTGGAGAATGACGTGTTTTAGATCTCAATCATGGTGCATGATCGCGAGAAGAAAGACGTGATCGCGCGACGAATGACATGATCGCGCGACAAATGACGTTAATGTGGGCGCGAACTGTCACGAGACAGCGCAAATAGCTACCAACAGTCCAACATCTCATGGAGAACGCGACCGGATCGGGAAAACTTGTCGGTGAACACGGGGATTCAGGTAAGGCGATCGCGAGCATGCGAGAATGTATTTTTTTACAGCGCGATCAAGAAAAAAAATTCCGGTAAGATGCGGATTGCGAAAATTTTGACATTTTCGCTCTCTCCGTGTAACGCGAATATGTCAAATTATCGCAATTTCCGCGAGCGGAACGGAATTTTCACCCAGGCCTAGTGTGTTACCAACCCAACTGGCCATTCTCCCATGCTTCATCATTTCCTTGCTTGCTCCAGGCCTTTTGACAGGCAAATGTTGAATATGGAACATCCTGGGTGTAACAAAGGATAGCTAAGAACTTCTATACTGTTTTCTGCCCCAAGACAGATACAAGTATGCTGATTTTCCACATACAATGTACATCCCTTTATATCCTATTACCTCTGGGGACAACCGCCCAACCTTTCCTTCCTTCCCACTGGAGGTGCATAAATGTATGTAATGGTGGCACATACTTTTTCACATGTCTATATTTCTATCCTGAAGTTTATTTTCGGTTAGGTGCAATAACTAATCAATAGCATTGCATTTCTCCTGTTCTTCCTCTGACAATTTTAGGAAGACCTTGCATGGCATGTGGGTGATTGTTAGAAATTGGGTCTCTAGTTGGCAGAGTCATGGACCCTGTCCAAAAAGGGACCACAATCCTAGTCAAGGTAAGTTAGATACACACCATAAATTAACCTATGCTCACCTGCTGGTAGCTTGGCACAGAGCAGACAGGCTTAACTTGGGAGGCAATGTGCAATGTATTTGTACAACAGTTAAAACACCAAAACAGTGAAAACACCACACAAAAATATACCACACTGGGTCAGAAGAAAAGAGCTTAATTTATAGAACAAAACAAGATCAAAACAACAAAAATACAATAAGTAGAACCGGAGTAATTAATTTTTAATTTTAAAATAATATCTTGAAATGTGGTGCTTAAAAGCATAAGTCGCCAACTGGGGACATTTGGGGGCATATGTATGAAACCAAATTTTAGTCACAAATGCTGCGAATCGCAAAAAACAGCGTTTGCGACTAAATATTCGCAATTTCACATGTATGACACACATTCCTAGTGCAAATTAAGAAATCGCTAAATTAGCGATTTCTTAGGCTGCGAAACTCCAAAATTGCGATTATGCTTGCGATTTCTTAAATTGCGATATTCTCAATTTACAAAATTCGCAAAAAGGATATCGCAAATTAAGAAATCGCAAGCAAATGTATGAAAAACTCGCTAATTGCGAAATAACGAAATTCGCAAATTAAGAAATCGCAATTAATACCAAGTGCATGCAGGTGCAAGGTACTTAAACCACCCCACAATGCAACAGAACCTACCACAATGGCAGCACTGTTTGTGATAGCCAGGAGGCTGCATATTCGGGCTCTTGCACAGAGGAGAATGACACAGGAACGTATATTCAGGCTGCGCATCACTCTGTTCCAGCACACTGAAGAGGACATCCATGACAAGTACAGGCTGCACCCACAGACCATATTGGACCTGATTGAGGAGCTGAAACCCTACTTGGAACACCCTACACGCAGGACACAAACAATTCCCACACATGTGCAGGTCCTGTGCTCCCTGCACCTCCTGGCGTCAGGGAGTTTTCAAGGTGTCATAGCGGAGGTTGGTGGGGTGTCACAGAGTGCACTTTTGCGCTTCTTTCATGCCTTTCTAGTTGCAAAGCTACAGAGGCTCTCACATCACATATACTTCCACACCACCAAACAGGCATTACAGCAAACAAAACTTGACTTCTACCAGATTGCACGTTTCCCACACGTCATTGGCTGCATCGATGGGACCCATGTGGCCATCCCACCCCCATCAGCAACTGAATATGTCTACAGAAACCGTAAATGCTACCATTCCCTCAATATACAGATTGTGTGCAACGCAAAGTATATCATCAATGACATCGTACCCAAATACCCTGGCAGCACACATGACTCTTTCATCTTTAGACACAGTGGAATACACAGACGTCTGAGTGCTGGAGAGTTTGGGGAGGGATACCTGCTAGGTAAATACTAGGCCTGGGCGGTAAATTACGTTCCGCTCACGGAATTTGCGGAATTTGGGTAATTTCGCGTTCCGCGGAGAACGCGAAATTGCCCAAAATTCTGCGTTCCGCAACTTCGCAAAATTTTTTGCTCGTTCCCGTTCTCAAAATGCGTGTTCGCAAGATATTTCTCCCCGAGCACGCAAACAGCAATTGTGAACAGGAAAAAAGCATCGCGAACAAGTAATTCCGCGCGTTCGCGGAATTTCTGCGTGTTCGCGGAGATTTTTTACCGTTTCACGGAGATTTGCCTAACGCGATTACGCAAATTCCGCCCACCCCTAGTAAATACATGGCACACATCCATACATCCACTACATCACTGGAGGGTGGGGACATTGACTTACCTATTGTGTCTATCCCTGCAGGTGACAGTGCCTATGCAGTGCGGGACTTCATCCTGACCCCGTATCTGGATCCAGCCAATGCAAGTGAGAGGAGATACAACAGGGCACGCAGATCTACACACTGCGTCATTGAGCGTACATTTGGAATCCTTAAGAGACGGTTCCGGTGCCTGCATAAAAGTGGAGGCGCACTGCAATACAGCCGTGAGACCTGCTGTAAAATCGTGGCAAGCTGTGCAATGCTCCATAACATGGCTATGAGGAAAGGCACCACAATTGATGTGACCGATACAGACACATTGGATGACGATTGTCCTGCTCCCCCTGGCAGACCAGCGTCAGGAGTCGGGGCAGCTGCTGGACGCCAGAGACAGACTGAGATCACACAAAACTACTTCTAGGTGAGCAATGATGACATGAGAGAAAAAATCTTTCTAATGTGTGCTCTGTTTATTCACACTTCACAATCATTAAAAGTGTTGCTGTACCCAGCAAATGTTATGCACACAGTGCAGGAATGGCACAAGTAACTGTGCAATCTGCATAGTTGGGTTACATCACCCTTTTTTGATTCATTGTCACTGGACAGTTCACCTCCTTCGGTGACGCATTGGTGGTGTTTGGCGTCCAAGCTGAGTGCCCTCCATGGTGTTCCTGGGTCCTGCACCCTGTCACGAACTGCGCCGTCTTTCTCCAGGTGATGTAGGAGTGATGCTGCTCCTACTGGAGGTTTCTTCACTCTCGCCAGAGGCCATGAGAGTGCTGCCACCTGAGTTGGCCGTCTGCAGCTGCTCCACTGCACTGGTGGCCTGTGCTAGCCCTCCGGCTATGTCCTGACAGCAGTGCGCCATTTCCACCTGCATTGTGACGCTTCTGCGTGTCAGAGTGCTGGTGGTGGTGCAGAGGCGGTTCACAGCCTTGGTATATGTGTGCAGGCGTGCATTGGCACGTCGGGCAGCCGTCTCACTGGCGGCTTGGTTGTGCCTCAGAGTGTCACACAGGCCACGGATGGCACCTGCCATGGCCATGATGCCCTCCCACATGTTTTGCTGATCTTTGTGAATATGGCATAGCTGCTTATTTATTGACCTCAAAGATTTACATTGCAGGCGCTGTACCTGCAGCATGCTGTGTTCCAGCCCAGAAAATTTGGTGTCCTCCGCTTCAGTGGCAGTGCTGCTCCTGGGCCTTGACCAGCGTCTATCCTGTGGTGGAATGCTTGGCCTTGGTGTGTCCTGACTGGGCATGTGTGACACACCCTGACTCCCCTCTCTTCTGTCACTGTCCTCCCCTGTGGCCGGTTTGTCATCCTCAAATGGAGGCAGTGGGGGCACATGTGTGTGCTTCCTGCGCAGGATTGGTGTGTGCTCCGTATCATCACTGGAGCCCTCAGGATGTGCAGGCTCCTCCCCCTCTGCACTGTCATCACGTGCCCTGGATTGTGCTGTGGATGTAAAGGGGACAATTAAATCAAGGAGGACATTGTTCCATGTTGGCGGTGAAAAAAGTGCACACCTGCTCAACGAAGGGAAGAGTGAAAAGGCGGAGAGGAGAAAGAGAGAGTGTGAAAGGAGAGGGAGAGGAGGGGGGGGGGAAGGAAAGAGAAGAGGACAAGAGCGGTAGGAGTGAAGATAAGAAGAGGCAGAGAGAGCTCTATCCCCAGTATCAAGGATCCAATCCCGAAGGGGAGGACTCAGTATGGCCTCTTGAAGGCCCTCACACACCCCGAAGGATGTCTTGCTTCATCATCGGGCTTGTTATTGCTCCTCGTCGGGCCGGCGTTGCAATGCCCGACGGGCCCCTCGAAGGGTCTCTTTGTCGGAGGTCTTTTAAAGAGAAAGGCCGATAGGTGAGAGCGAGTGTGTGGGATTAAAAATAGTGGTGGATCCAAGAGGTAGGTGGTTACGTGCGTGCAAAGTGTGTGGATAAAATTACCTAGGGGTATCCAAAAAAAAACAATATTTTAATGTAGCGGGACCCCTGGCAAGGTTAAAAAGACCGGTAGGTCGGGGAGTCACCAAAAAGCGCAAGGTGCTAGTGTGACTCAAAAAGAGGTCGACATGTTTCACGCCCAAGAAGCCTGGGAAGGTCAGTGGCGTTTCTTCAGGACCTAGTTTAGTGAAAGGGTGTGCACGATACAGACGGGGGTTCCAGGAATTGAAAGGGTAACCCGCGTCAAAGGAAGGTAGTGTAAGGCACAGAGCGGCGAGGTACAGTGACCATGATCGCAGTGTGAGTCAAGAAATGATCTCAACGAGTTGTACCGAACGTAAGAATACCTGTAAGGGGATAAGAGCGGGGAGGGAGAGGGTAAGAGAGTAGGAAGGGATGGGGGGAAATAAAGGGGAGACAAAAGACACAACACAAATGGGTATGTGAAGGCAATACTGGTATGCAGAAAATCACAATGTGACGGGTCTAGCACAGCATACATTGTCAGTGACCCTAATTGCCATCCAAATCGTGGTAGTGCAGACAGACAAGGGGTAGCTCGATTTATAGCATACCGGGATGCATACACCGACCATACGTCATCCATGACAGACAAGACATAAAACATGTGGGCGGGAGATACCGTGGTCTATACAAGAGGTAAGCGATGTGATGAGTAGCGAATCCATCTCACAGCAGGTCAGCATAAATAGCATTCAGACAGGCGAACGTGGACGGGAGGTCCGTGAACATGAGGGTGATCAAGTGGTGCGGGCGAGCACCCTGAGTGTATTGAAAAGTTGAGGAAGTGATTACCGCTATTGTTCAATACATTTGTGGGCACTCAGCAAACCCCAAGGGGGTACATCAAACGGTGAGGGTAGGACAAGACACGTAAGGCAGACATTCGTACCGTGTGGCTTACCATAATAAGTGTTACTGTCGGCTTCATAGGTATTGCCGTGGCTGCCTGCGCCCTATTTGCTAAAGGAAATAATAATAAAGCACACATAAATAGGTGGTCTTCCACCGGAGCCCCGGCGTATGGGAATGATGCGTTAAGAAATCGTAGCGCGTCTCCTGTGGGGTCTCATCGTAGTAGAGTACTTACGGTTGCGTCGGGGGACGGCTCAATCAGCACCTACCCACTGCCAGCGGCTGCCTGTGTGAAGTGCGGGTCCTGTTCGTACTCTCGCTGAAATAGTGTGGAAGAAGGGCGTTTCCTGTTTCCTGCTAAGGACGTGGAAACCGTTTGTTATACTGGGGCTGATAAGTGCGCATGCGTGGGTGAGTGTGTCTCAACGGTACACATGCTCTAAAGGGAAAAATCTGGTAGCTGCGCATGCGTCCTGAGGTGCCTGTGGCTCAAGTCTCGGAGTTGGACTGCGCCTGCGCATGTCACGGGGCATACCACCCGGGACTATGTCAGGTATCGTAATCTGGTGCGTATGCTGATGGCCAATCCCTAATGTATAAATACATACATACATACAGTATTCAATGGAGAGGGAAATAGCCCATAGGCTACTCAGGTGTGTCCAATGTGGAGAACAAAGGGAACCCCACTGGACAAAAGAGTATGTTAAAACCTCTACAGTGGATCCCACGAGCGGAAACATAGTCAGCGCGTGCTGATGGCCAATCCCTAATGTATAAAAAGATATACATACATACAGTATTAAATGGAGATGGAAACTACCGATAGGCTGCTCAGGTGTGTCCAGTGGGGTTAACAAAAGGAAAGGAACCCCCTGGAAAAAGAGAGTATGTCAGAACCTCTACAGTGGATCCCACGAGCGGATACATAGCCTAAGTAGGGAATACACTGGGACCACAAGGATGGGATGTTAAACAAGAGGCTGGATCACAGTTCCACCCAAGGTATCTCATCGTTGAGTCCTTTCGTGTCAGTGTGGAGGCGGAACACCCAGCGTTGTTCTTCGCTTACCTCTTGTATAGACCACGGTATCTCCCGCCCACATGTTTTATGTCTTGTCTGTCATGGATGACGTATGGTCGGTGTATGCATCCCGGTATGCTATAAATCGAGCTACCCCTTGTCTGTCTGCACTACCACGATTTGGATGGCAATTAGGGTCACTGACAATGTATGCTGTGCTAGACCCGTCACATTGTGATTTTCTGCATACCAGTATTGCCTTCACATACCCATTTGTGTTGTGTCTTTTGTCTCCCCTTTTTTTCCTCCCCATCCCTTCCTACTCTCTTACCCTCTCCCTCCCCGCTCTTATCCCCTTACAGGTATACTTACGTTCGGTACAACTCGTTGAGATCATTTCTTGACTCACACTGCGATCATGGTCACTGTACCTCGCCGCTCTGTGCCTTACACTACCTTCCTTTGACGCGGGTTACCCTTTCAATTCCTGGAACCCCCGTCTGTATCGTGCACACCCTTTCACTAAACTAGGTCCTGAAGAAACGCCACTGACCTTCCCAGGCTTCTTGGGCGTGAAACATGTCGACCTCTTTTTGAGTCACACTAGCACCTTGCACTTTTTGGTGACTCCCCGACCTACCGGTCTTTTTAACCTTGCCAGGGGTCCCGCTACATTACAATATTGTTTTTTTTTTGGATACCCCTAGGTAATTTTATCCACACACTTTGCACACACGTAACCACCTACCTCTTGGATCCACCACTATTTTTTATCCCACACACTCGCACTCACCTATCGGCCTTTCTCTTTAAAAGACCTCCGACAAAGAGACCCTTCGGGGAACCGTAGGGCATTGCAGCGCCGGCCCGATGAGGAGCAATAACAAGCCCGATGATGAAGCAAGACATCCTTCGGGGTGTGTGAGGGCCATCAAGAGGCCATACTGAGTCCTCCCCTTCGGGATTGGATCCTTGATACTGGGGATAGAGCTCTCTCTGCCTCTTCTTATCTTCACTCCTACCGCTCTTGTCCTCTTCTCTTTCCTTCCCCCCCTCCTCTCCCTCTCCTTTCACACTCTCTCTTTCCCCTCTCCGCCTTTTCACTCTTCCCTTCGTTGAGCAGGTGTGCACTTTTTTCACCGCCAACATGGAACAATGTCCTCCTTGATTTAATTGTCATTTGTGGAGCGCGGACATTGAACCATAAATAGCTCCTGGTCCCCCCCCCTTTCTTGTTGATTTAGTAGATGTAAAGGGGACTACATGAGTTTGTGTCTTTGTCTGCAAATTGCACTCAATAAAGTTTCTACAGTTTGTATCGGCTAACTTCTGACACTGTATCATTCACTTATCCCCAACCCACACGTTGCATTAGATTTCCTATGTCTCATGGACACACTGTCAGACATATTACTATAAGTTCCATGATGCATTGCTGGGTGTGCTGTAAGACTTGGACTGGAATGACATTTTGTGAGGATATTTAACGCATTTGGGGAAGTGTGCATGGGATGTGGATCAGTGCAGATTGGTTTTCCATGCATCTTACCTTGGCTGCTGGATGCAGGGTCGGAGCGGTCAATGTCAGTCACACCACCGACGCTCTCAGGCAGGAGAGTGGACTCCACAAGCTCCTCGTGCTGTGGATGGTCCTCCCCCGGTCTCGTTTGCATCCTTTTTTCTGGCTGCCACCCTCTCCTTCGACCTCTGCCGCATATCATACCACCGCTTGCGCAATTCCTCGATGGTGCAATTGGTCACACCCACAGCATTCACCTTCTGTTTAATGTCCAGCCAGATTTTGCATTTCCTTGCTTCTGGGACTCGCAGTGCCTTTTTCCCAAAAAGGAGCTCATGGCTGCATGCCATCTCCTCTATGAGGACCTCCTGCTCCTTGTCAGAAAAATTGTGTTTTCTCTTCCTCTTCTCTGCATCCTTGCCCTCATGTTGCTTGTTGGACTCCATTGGTGTTTGTTCTACACTGGGATGCCTCCTCACACTCTCCAAACAGCCTCTGGGTGTGGCTCAGGTAAGCAGGTGCAGGAAATCACTCCCACTTCCTGTTTGTGATGTCATCCGGCTGCATCTGTATTGCAGATTACCATTTTTGCGATTTCTTAATTTGCGAATTTCGCAATTAAGGAATCGCAAATGATGTTTCTGAGACTTTTTTGCGATTATCAAGAAATCGCTAAACATTTGCAATTTTAATTTTACATACCGATTTGCGAATCTCAAACTGCAAATCGCAAAATATCGCAATTTGAGATTCGCAAAACGGGAGTTTCATACATATGCCCCCTAGTCACTTGTGCTTGACTGGGGTAAATACAAAAGTTCAGGCCGACCGCGATGGAGCATGGATCTGATACACGGACCTGCCTTGGCCCTCTGCAAGCAGTTGATGTCGAAGACCGGATGTGAGGAGCAGAGGAGGTGATGTGTCATCTTCGGTCTGGCTGGCTGGATGTAGGTGATGCATCAGTTCCAATCTGTGCAGTGGTGATGCATTGTCAGAAAATCCTTTGCTATGAAGGCAATGCATCGCTGTTGAGCCACGCAGCCAGCAATGCGATGTCCTCATCCGCAGCAGCGATGCGTTGGTGTTGAAGGGAGATGTATTGGTTCCAACTGGCGCAACAAAGGCATTGCATGGATTTTGCAGGTAACAATAGAAAAACTCACTTTCAAGAGCCCAGGGCTTTATTACCACCACTTGGCAGGGCAGGACTCACAGTTGGCAGACTCTAGAGGCTGTAGTAGGTTAGTTGGAAGTCTTTGATGTCCCTGAGAACAGGAAGAAAGCCAGTAAGCCATTGGAGTCACTTTGGTTTGGGGGATGTGGAGATGCAGGTCCAGTCCTTCTCATTCCCAGGCAAGAAGGGCAGCAGGTAGCAGGGCAAGCAAAGCAAATCAGGAATCCAGCAAAATCCAGCAGAGTGCAGCAGAGTCCAGCATAGTGACAGTCCTTTCAGCAGCATTGCGGTCCTTCTTCCTAGCAGAACGTCCTCAGTTCCAGAAGTGTACTGAAACGGTGGTGTCGGAGATCAAGTACTTATACCCCTTTGAGCCTTTGAAGTGGGATAGACTTCAAAGAGAGGTCGTTGAAGTGCACAGAGTCCTTGCCCGTTCTGCCTGACTCCAGACTCACTACAGGGGGTATACTGCTCTTTGTGGGGGAACAGGCACAGCCTATTCAGGTGTGTCAGCTCTTCCCTCCCATCCTGCCCAGGACAGCCCATGAGGATGTTGATGGCCCATCAGTCAGACCTATGCTTTCTTTGTGTGTGGTTATATGGAGGGAATGCAAAAAGCCCAGCTGTTACTCACCCCAGTTCTGTATTCAGAGAGAGTCAGAAGACACTGTAAGAAAACTCCAACTTTATAAAAGTGGCATTTTCAGACTTAATATCCAACTTTACCATAAGTTGTGATTTTTACATGCGAGTCCAGAGACACCAAACTCAAAATATGTATTTTTTCCCAATTGTAATTTACACTTTAAATTAAAGTGTAATAAGGTAATCCCAATGCTAACCTATCGGAGAGATGGGCCTTGCAGTATTACAAAAGAGTTTTTTATTACCTGGGCATGTAAAACTTCAAAAAGCATGCCCGTTTTTTTTCAGTACATGGCACACTGCCCTTGGGGCTGTCCAGGGCCTACCTTAAGGGTGACTAATATGTATTAATAAGAAAGGTTTAGGCCTGACAAGAGGGCTAACTTGCCAGCTCGACATGGCGGTTTACAACTGCAAATACAGGCTCTGCAATGGCAGGCCTGAAAAATATATAAAGGGCTACTCAGGTAGGTAGCACAATCAATGCTGCAGGCCCACTAGTAGCATAGGCCATGGGCTCATGTAGTACACTTTACTAAGGACTTTAAGTAGACTAAATATGCCAATTGTGGATAAGCCAATGTTTCCACATATTAGGAAAAGTCTTAAAGCCAACACAAACGAGGTCAGAAAAAGGGGAAGAGGAAGGCAAAATGTTTGTGGGTGACCCCATGGAAACGACCAGGTCAACAGTGACAAATGTGGTAGCTTCTTCCTATTCTATTCTCAGTTTAGTAATCTCTAGTTTGTTCTTTGGTGCCTCTAACACCCCAAGCTATTTCTCAATCCTATCCTAGGAATTATGTTATATTGTTTTATAAGTGATACATCTTATTTGATATCTCTTGTTATGTAAGAGGTGATATTTATGTGCATGCGTGGTCCACTCCCAGCATCTTCCTGCTGTGTTTTTACTGATATTTTATACTTCCCCAGACCAGAAGCCATTTCCTGTAAAAAAAAATCAACTCACAGCTCTTTTTAAACTATGGGGCATATTCACAAGAGCATTGCGCCACAGGAACGTCACTTTTGATGAGGTTCCTTTGGCTCAATGCCCTGCTCCATAATTTCAAGGTGGCGTTAAGCCACTTAACGTGGTTTGACACCACCTTGTAAATATGCAGCTTACTGCAGCAGTTTGCTGCGGCAAAGGGGCGGGCAATGGGTGTTGCTGTGGGAGTTCCACAGCAACACCCATTGGTTTTTGATTCTGCCCCCTATTTACAAGGGTGGCTTAAATATGGGGAAGCGTAAAAATAACACCAGGGAAAACCTAGTCTTAAACAAGCGCAATGAGGAGAAATTATTAAATTCTCCTCATTTTTGCTGTTTCTATCTGTGCTGCATTCTGCAGCACACATAGATACAGCAAATCGGCATTAGTGATTGTTTACGTGCAAGAAGGGACACCTTCCTGCACATGAACAATCATTACCTGCAATGAAGGCACCCTTGCACTATGGTGCTGGGCAGCTAAATGTAGCACCAGTGCTATGGGAAATGCAGGGGTGCGCAGTATTCTTGTCAATATTGCGCATCCCTGCGTCTTGAAACTGTTGGAGCGCGGCTTTATCAATTTTGGCTGAACTCCCTGCTCCGACAGATTCTTGTGAATATCTCCCTATATGTCATCTTATCTAGAGTGCTGAAAGAGAGATATGTGGAAACATAAGATTTAGAAACATTAAGGACTGCTAAATATTTTTCTAACAATCTAACACACTTATTTCCATCTTTCTGTCTCAACTGAACCCATTCCTCTGAAATGTCATAAGATATTTCAGAGACCTTCAATATTATTTCGCTGTCACTAATCTCTAGGCTCTTTATATGATCTTTGAACATGATCAGTAGTAATGTTGTTATCGTTGACTGCAATATGGCGCACAAGACTGCCACTGCCCATAGCCATTTCCTAGGAAACACAACACGATGATGAAAAGCGCGCTGAAACTTTTTAACCATTCACCCCCAGCCAATAGATCTAGGTTTAATCCATTTTTCTTTTGCCCCTATGCCACACCAATTTGGACCCATTCATATGCAAATTAGTCTCGACCTTACTCCTCATGGGAATAGTCCAGCCTGAACTGCCATGCCAGGTCCTCCCAGGACCAAAAACAAGTATCCTAGGACCGGTTTCAGGTTATCACTCCTCATCAGCCAGGCTAGCTTGAATCCAGTGGCAGAGCAAGCTAGGAACCTACATTTGGGCGAACATAGCAAGCTCAACAAGATGATGGATGGAGTGCTGAAACTTTGATATACCCCGAAACTGGGGTATAATGTTTGATTTATTCATCATTTCGTCCATCACTTTTTGCCACATAGCCATTTCCTGGCATGTTTTGCAGAGATCTCAGCCATTATGTGCATCAGAGGTTACCAGCCCTTGAATGAACACTCTATTGGGATTTTATCCAATCGTTCTTAGCAAATGATTAGGCTTTCCAGACCTTATGTTATGGAGTTAGAACTATAAGTACCACTAGTAATTACAGGCTTCAAGAATACACTGCCTCCCCCCACCACAAGGGTACTCTACTGCTCCCTCTACTTCATTCACAACAATTACGCAGGTGCACGAGTACAATCATGGGGCCCATGAGGCCAATACTCAATCATTGAGCAACAAAGAGGAAAGATTGGTCATGGGGGTAGTGTGTTAGAGTCGATTGGTATTCTCGACCTTAGCCACAACTTAGCAATGTCACTCTCCAAGCTAGAGTGCACACTTGGTGCCCTGCCATCCAACAATCGAAAAACGATGCACTCTACTGGAGGTTATACCCTCAATGATAACTTGGAAGTTGATCCTTTAATGGCCAGTAGAAATAAGCACTCAACTATCACATTTAAAATTGACCTATCTCTAAAAACACGCCCATGGACACTGCACAAAATCGACCAACAGCACAAAGAGAATCTGTGAATGAAGAGATAATCAATGAGTCCAGTCATCACAAGCCACTTGTGGCTTTACCTGTTAGCGTCCCTCCCATCTACAGGGAGGGCACACCTAAGCCAGATGCGAAAAACCCTAAAGACCATACATTGGCAATGAATGAAAATACCCCATTATGCTGTAGTCAAGGTGAAACAAAACAAGTAGAAATACATGGACCAGAATACTCTCCAAAAGATCAAAAAACTGATTAAAAAAGGATAAAAACAAAGCATCGAAACAACTGCTCCAATTTTCACACATTAGTGAGTATCAAACTCTTGTAATCACAACAGACCGCAAGCCAGTTAGTATGTAGCCCCTTTTCAAGGGAAGGGTTGCACCCAAGGAACTAGATGAACCCTTGAAAACAACCCAACAGCTCGAATCCAGATTGCCAACTCAACTCGCACCAGAGTACTCTGTAAGCTCACTCACTACTCAAGATGTATCAGAATTTCATATTTTGCCATTAGTTCAGCTGGAGGTCCAAACAATTGACAAAGCTCCATCCTAGACAAGGGCTCAAAAGTCTGCCAGCTACTACAATGATGCCTCAAAACCCAGGAACCAGTTAACACAGCAATTTTAATACAGTGGCCCCAAGCGGTTCATGCATGAAATACCCTCGGATGAAAACAGTAGAGGCAACTGCACCATCAACGAGACCACAAGCGACCCTCTGCCGGCAAAATTGATCCTCACCCCACAATATCCATCCAAGGGGGAACATGGCACCATAAATAGATCAAATTTACTGCAACCTTTTAATTCATACCAAACGTAGTACATGTAACCATGGAAGACATCCTGGGGGAAGAATGTAAAATATCAGCAAATCGCAAGAAAATCAAATATATTAACACTTAAATCTCTCTCTCACTAGTAACGGAAATCCTGACCAGAAAACCAACCTTTGAGTAGTGGGGCATTGGTATTATGAAACCAGAGGCACCTAAGTGCCCACATCCACTGAAGGAACAGGTAGAGCCATCAAGGCTACAGTCTCATGACTTTATTCAAACCAAGAATATATTCACAAGGATTTAACGCCGCAGTAGCATGCATTTGTTGATGCACAGCTACTTCTTTTTCATTACAATATTTGCTAGTTGCCACAAAGCCCAATTAGCGCCATTTTTTAAGCGATCGCATACATTTTTCACAACATCACTTCGCTTAGCGTGACTTACCGAAAATGAGATGCATTGTAGGCATTCCCAAGAAAAAATCTCCAGCAAAACATACAACGCAATATTTACAAGGATTTCCTTGTGCGTCCCTAAAAAAAAACCTGCTGCTAAGTCACATGAGCAGAAGTTTCTTACAGCTAGGAATTACATGCTCTTAAAAATGATGTTAGCTCACTTGTATAATAGGGGCCTAATTTATGAGGTTTTGTTACAGGGCAGCGCCACAAGGAATCTTGCTGCTCTGCCCTGCATCAAAAGAATGGGGCAGGAATGCACAGTATCTATCAGATACGGCATGTTCCTGCCATTTTCCCCTGCACTGGCACACAATGAGCTGCCATGCGCCAATGCAGGTTACCTTGCACTATAGTGCAAGGGTGCCTGCCTTGCGGTGCTGATTGATTTTGTGCAGGAATCCATCAATCAGGGGATTATATAGCGTGGATACTCACCCATGAGGGTTTCAAGGCACTGTGGGGGGCTGCTGATCTGTCTGGGTTTGGAGGTTTCAGTTGAAGAGCCAGGTCATGACGTCCTTCTTGAATTGGGTCAATGATGCAGATTGCCTGAGGTGGAAGGGCAGTGTCACAATCCCTCTCACCTGAAAAGCAGGAAACGGGAAAAGGAGATAGTCTCCCCTCTCACCTCCAGACCAACCCTCCACAATGTTTAGAACAGGATGGGTGATTAATCGCAAGGGGAAAGGGAAGAGAGAAAAAAAAACAAGCCTTGGGAGAAGACGTCAGGGCAATAGGGTAACAGGATTTCTTGTTGGTGAAGGATGGGGAGAGAAGACGGGTTCTGCCTCTTCTGTTCTAAGGGTCACAAGGGAGAGCCACTGTCTGGAAGACACAATCATATGAAAATATTGAAATTAAAGGGATAGCATGCAACAAGTGGACTAAACCTTACTCTTACTGGTCTGAAAGCATACAATGCACTTACTCGCCACAGAATAAGCATTAAGGGTTCCCAAAAGAATTGTCTCTGGAATGGCAAATTGCAGAAATAATTTCAGTCCTAGAAGTTCATTAGGACAGTGCAGTTAACCCAACATATAACATAAAAAGGAAATGCCATAGGAACGGGTGAGTTCTTCAATCCAGTAGAGGGGAATCCGCAGCCTGTCAGGAAAGGTGGTGGAGAACACAAAAGAAGAGTGTGACTGTAAGTGAAGATCCCCTACAGCCTGCCAAGGAGACATACTGTTGTAAGGGAGGATGTTTCCAAAGGAGAATGATGAGGAACCACTCCTGTGGCCCTCGCAACAATGTAGCGGTGTTCACGGCAGTGGCCATACACCGGAGTGGAAAGCAAGAAAGAGGATCCGCTTCTGCGGTCCTTGCAACAATGTAGCGGTGTTCTCTGTATTAGCCACACACCGAAGTGGAGAGCAGGAAAGAGGAACTGCTCCTACGATCCTCGCAACAACGTAGCAGTGTTCATGGCAACGGCCGTACACCGGAGTGGAAATCAGGAAAGAGGCACCGCTCATGCGATCCTTGCAACAACGTAACAGTGGTCAAGGCAGTGGCCGTACACCAGAGTTTCTTTAGGAAATGGAACGTGCGAACTGTAGTCTCCCTGCAGCGAGAATTCAAAAATATCTTTAAAGCCCAGCTAGTCGATACTGCTTCCGGCGCCTTAATATATAGGAGCACCTCCTTGTCACATGGTGACTTTTAGCCCAATAAAAAGGAGAGGGGATCTTTAAAGAGAAAGCAAGGAAGAAGAAGGAGATGTGCATTCATACAGTTTGAGGGTGGTTAGAAACTCAAGGTCTTGTCGGTGAAGTAGGAGGATTTTCCTCTTGTTCCGGTCTTGTGGATCTGTAGGACGGAGGAAAGGGTGAGTTGGGAGGAGCAGAGTTGTCTGGCCGGTGTGTGGAAAGCAAGGTGGTGGTCCTGTTTTCTGGTCCTGCATTGTGCAGAGCCATGCAGGCGTGTGTGAGGAGATTCAAGGTGACTCTCTTGTTGATTGGGAGCCAGTGTAGTTTTCAGAGGTGTTGTGTCATATGGCTGTCGTGGGGAATGTCGAGGACCATTGTGGCTGCTGCATTTTCGACGTTCTGTAGTTTCCTGAGCAGTTTCTGGGTGACGCCGGAGTAGAGCGCGTTTCTATCACAGAGTCTGCTGATGATGAGTGCGTGGGTGACCGTCTTTCTGGATTCTGTGGAGATCCATCTGAATGTCTCTTGAAGCAGGGGGAGCGTGTGGAAGCAGGATGAGCATACTGCATTAATTTGGCAGTTCATTGTGAGCTGAGGTTCCATGCGTGGTCTGTGGGGGTGAGAGGGGATCCAAGTGTGGCAGCCTGATAGGAGTCGTCCCAGGCCGAGGGAGTTTTCCAAGTTGAGCTTGAGGCAGCTGTTTGTCATCCAGGTAGCGACAGCCTTCATTCCATTGTCACAGTTGATTCTGGTGGCTGTGGGTTTGTTGATGAGGGAAATGATCAGCTGGGTGCCGTCTGCAAAGGAGAAGATGTTGAGTCCATGGCTTCTAGCGATGGCTGCAAGGGGGACCATATAGACATTGAAGAGGGTTGGTCTCAGGGAGGAGTCCTGGGGCACTCCACAGATGATATCTGTAGGTTCTGAAAGGAACGGGCAGTAGCGGCTCTTGGAGGGAGTTCCATGGAGCGGTTAGGCGGGGCGGTGCGGGGGTAGGGTGAGGGGTAGTAAACACCGGAATATGGATAACCGGAGGTAAGTAAACATTTATATAAATAAAACGAATTTCGTTGTGCATGCTGCATTGCATTTTGCGATGCCACACATGCAATGAAATTTGTTTTATTTATGTAAATGTTTACTTACCTCCATTCATTCATATTCCGGTGTTTACTACCCTCCACCCTGCCCCTCCTCCGCCCTTCCTCATCGCCCCACGGAACTCCCTCCACAGGCCGCTACTGGAACAGGGGTAGTGTGACTCGCTGTGTTTGGCCTGTCAGGAAGGAGTGGACCCAGTCCAGTGCCTTGTCACAGATGCAGGCGTCATGGAATCTCTTGATAAGGGTGCAGTGGGAGGTGGTGCTGAAGGTGGCAGCGAGGTCCAGTAGGATGAGAGCTGTGGTTTTGCCCCAGTTGAGAAGGGAGCGAATGTTGTCTGTAGCAGCGAGGAAAGCGGTCTCTGTGCTGTGGTTGCTTCTGAAGCTGGATTGGGAAATATCCAGGACATAGTTATCTTCAATGAACTTGGAGAGTTGGGCACCGATGGCCTTCCCGATGACCTCGGCTGGGAAGGAGGGAGATGGGTCTGAAGTTCTTGAGGTCTGTCATATTGGCGGATGGTTTCTTCAGCAGGGGGTTTATCTTGGTGTGTTCTCAGTCATCGGGGAAGGTGGCTGTTTTAATGGAGCGGCGAAGCTAGGGGGCGATGGTGGTGGCTGGTCTATGGAAGTTTGCTACGGGCAGGGATCCGATGGGGTTCCTGAGTGCATTCTCTTCATAGTCTTGAGTGTTTCTTCTGTGGTGAGCGGAGTCCAGTTTAGCATGATCTGTTGGGGTGTGGTGTAGTTGCGTAAGGTTGTGGCAGGCATAGTGGCAGGGTCAGGGGTGTCAAAGCTGTCGTAGATCTGCATGATCTTGTGGTAGAACAATTTACCGAGTTTGTTGCAGAGTTCCTGGGAGGGTGGAACGTCTGTGGTCTCGCTGTTGGGCTTGGTGAACTCCTTGATGATGATGAAGAGTTCTTTGCTGTTGTGTGTGTTGGCATTGATTCTGTCTTGAAGGCCATTTTCTTTGTGGTTTTAAAGAGAAGGTGGTGTGTGTTGACAGTGGATTTGAAGGTTGAGTGGGTTTTCAGGGCTTTGTTGTTCCTCAATCGCTTCTCGAGTCATCTGCAGGTGCATCTGAACTAAGCCTGGGCAGAGCTTGCATAGTTTCACTCCTGGGAATCCCGCGGAGTTAAAAGAAAACTCCGCAGAGTTTCATGTACTGGTAGAGTAAGGTCGCATATGCATCTCTGCTGTAGTTCACAGAGACAAAAGGCAATGGAACAGAATTCGATAATGGACAATCACATCACAACTGTTTATGAGTTGGTAGTCAATCCCACAAGCAATAACTCCCCTTCATAGTTATTCCCCCAGCAGTGCCCGCCTCAAATAATAGGTGAATGACCTAGCACTGGGATACAGCTGTCCCACTCTCTATATCAAGCAAAGACCAGTACTCCTGCTGCCTGGGATGGCCGCGACTGTTCCAGGAGCACTGGAAGGTGGAGCATCCCAGGACTGGAAATGCCGGGACTGCAGTTGAGATCACATCTGTTCCCCCTGGTGACAGTGGGGCTCCGAGTCCAAACATTCTGTCTCTGTACTCTACTCTGCTTGAGAGAAGTCATCCATGAGGTGCGGGCATTGGAGCGAAGAGGCGCAGACCGCAAACACAGAAGCATCAAAGGCACTGGTGTATCTAGCCAGTGAGCACTTTGGAAGTCTGTGCAGCATATTAGGATTGGCTGAGGTGTCACAAAAGCTCCAGTCATATTCCAGTTTACTCATTACGAGTCCCTCTGTCTCCCAGATAATTCCTGCAATATGTTCAGCAATTAAGATTGGCTGTTAAGAAACATGGAACAAATTAAATGCCCTCCTTAAAGGCGAAGCGCTATAATGGTGGTGGACTGAACTTCCAAGCGGTCTGTGTAAGTATGTACAGGTTGCCATCTTCGCCCTATGTACCCCTGTTGACTGATAAGCCCTATTGATGATGGAATTGTAATGCTTTCTGTGACCACAAGTTGTGATTGTGTTGACTCTTATGTCAGCAGACCTCTGAGTAAACAGTATTTCACATGTTGTATTTGTAAATTTTGCATGCGCTGTGTTGGGTTATGGGAGACTCTTTCTGAGAGATGTCACTTGGGCATGCAGATTTCAGTCATGGATGTGGACCATCGTACCTGCTGGCTACCAGTCACATGTCACAAGGATGGGCACCCTACGCATTGGTCGGCGGAGTTTTCCGTTGAACTTGAGTGGGAAAACTCTGTGAACTTCGACGGCGAAGCGGAATTCTCCACCCACCCTTAATCTGGACTTGTGGAGGATGGAAGTGAACCAGCTGGCTTTCTTGAAGTGTTGATTGCCTGGTGTCTTCTTGAGGGGTGCCAGAGGGTTGGTGCAATTGAAGATCCATAGGTGAAGGCTGCGCACTGCGGTGTTTGCGTCTGTTGGTGTTGGCAGAGTGGTCGTGGTGAGGAAGTCTAGAGACGTTCTTCAGTGGCCTTGTTCCAGCTCCGATGGTGGGGCGCTGAGGACGGAGGTGTGTGGTGCGTATGGCAGAGGCGAGATGTATGCAGTGGTGGTCAGTCAAGAGGAATTCAGTGGTGTGCCCACTGGCAGAAAAAACAGGGTTGAGCATGTGTCCGGCTGTGTGGGTTGGTGCGGTGACTATCTGCTTGAACCTGATGTTGTAAAGGTTCTACAGTAGGTATGTGGTGTCTGGACACTGGTGTTGTCCAGGTGGAAATTGAGTAGGATCTAAATCAGTTGTTGCGAGGACCTCGGGTGCAATGAGGTCTACAATGGGGTTGGTGAAGGGTGGGTGGTGGCCAGGGGCCCTGTAGACGAGGAAGGGACATCTTCCTGCACATAAACAATCATTCCCCACAATGCAGGGACCCTTGCACTATGGTGTAAGGGTGCCTGCTTTGGCGATAGGCAGCTGAAATTATTGCCAGCCCAGGGGGAAACGCAGGGCTGCACCGTATTGTTGGAAATACGGCACATTCATGGTGTTGCAAGAATGGCACAATGAAAAGTGATACATCACTGTTTTTCCCAAGAATCTGCATTTTCTCTTCCCTTTGGACTCTGGCTGATCATCCTGGATGTTGGGAAGGGGGTTGGAAGGGAGTGGTTGACCTGTGCTGAACCTGGTCCTGGCTACTCCATGCTGCATTCTAGTGTTTTTTTTTTCCTTAGCAGTGTATTTGCAAGTTCTTTATGCGGCTAGACACTGAAAAGTGACAATGGGCTAACTAGCGTGAATTTTTTTACCGCTAATTGGCCAACCGTCACTTTTTTCACGCTAACATGTATTTTTCTATCACCTTGATGCTAGTATTAGCAACACTGATCCCGGCCACAAGCTGATCCTAACACCATGTAGAGACGTATTGTAAATACGTTGCAAACATAGCTAGGATTTGGTGATCGGCAGTGGTAAAAAAAAATGCTGCTAAGCAGTGTCAAACTACTTAGCAGCTATTCTTGTAAATATGCCCCCAAATGAGCCCAATCATGGAAATTGCTCTTGAGCCTAAAGATGAAAAGCAAGAAAAGCACTGGAGCTGGTTATCATCCACCCTCCAGAGTGATGCCCAAAACTATTCCTAGCATAACCAGACACCCACCTCAGATAGTGCCAGAAAGACAACAAAATATAAAGATAATATCATGGAATGTAGCTGGATTATCAAAACCATTCAAATCTTTATCTGTAAGCTCATTCATAAAGAATGCAGACCTTCTTAGTCTTCAGGAAACCTGGTCAACAAGCCCCATTACAATCCCTGGATTTCATGAAATACATCAAACTGCAATAACAACTATTATCCTTGGAGGCCATTGGGCAGCCTCTCTATATATGCAAGCACTGGCTTGGAACTGAGACTAAAAAAGACCGAAACAGACAATGAAATGTTTCCACTGGTTACTCTGGAAGACCTGTACATAAACAATCAGCAATCAAAGATACTGCTGGCCAACATCAATTTCAACTGCTTTGGATCAGGATTAGCAGACAGGCTGACTCAATTATTCAAACCCCTAGAATCTGCGCTTTGTGAAAATTCCAACTATGAAGTCATTATCTGTGGCGACTTCAATTTGTATCACCTGAGAACCGCCTTGACAGACTCTATCGCAGTGGGCCATGCCACCAACCCGTTTTGCACCTTATTGAATAAACATAGTCTAAAGTCCATCCAGCACACATTGGAAAATAACACAGCAGCACCAAAATTCCCCAAAACTTTCATTGGAATAAGCCCCCTGGACAATGTGTTCTCCACAGACAAAATGTAAGAGTCTGGGGAGCTTTGAAATTCCTACTCACCATGAGAGTGATCACTCCCCTCCCCTCACCACCATTGACCACCTCGGTCTAGGTCCACTCTCTACCCGCTGCTCTGCTGTGCTGTCTCTTGCCTCCAGACCCCGAACTGTTCCTTTTGCCGCTGCTGCCCTTGCGGCCCCCCCCAGAATTCCCCCCTGGAGTTCCCCCGCTCCCGCCTCCCAGCCTCTCCTCCCTCCCACCTCCCCTACTTAATGGCGGCCGCTGTCCGGTCGCACCGCTGGCTCACCAAAGGCAAGCCATCTGCACCTGTCTATGACCCGACCGCAGCCAGAGCGAGAAACTCTGGACCTCCCACTACCCATTGCTACGACACCACCACCCTCCTCGCACTCAACCCTCGAAGACTTAGAGAATGCCAACAGGCCTCGCCAAACACGACCCATGGCCAGTTCTCCTGCCTCCACTGCTGCCAGACCCTGACTGCCACCCCGGCCTCCAACACCACCGACGACACCCTAAAATGCATCCTCCTCAACGTACGCTCTTTACACAAATACGCCATGGAAATCTGGAACCTACTCAACTCTCTCGCCTGACATTGCCTTCTTCACAGAGACCTAGACCAACGCATCCTCCGCCCCCGATATCAGCACTGCCATCCCACACGGATACAAGAGCCAGAGGAAAGACCGCTCCAACCACCCAGGAGGGGGCCTCGCCATCACCCACATGAGCACCGTCCGCCTCACCACCTCCAGCGAATCCTTCCCCTCCGGCGAACACCTGCACTTCCAGATCCAGACCACCCCCAGAGCCACACTGTGAGGAACCCTCGTCTACAGACCCCCTAGCCCCCGAACACCCTTCGCCACCACCATCACTGACTTTATTGCACCCCACGCCATCACGTCAGCAAACTACATACTCATTTGAGACCTGAACTTCCACCTCGACAACCCCAACTCCACTATTCTTCGTGACAACCTCATCAGCATCTGACTTAAACAGCTCGTCAACACACCAACCCACAGAGCAGGACACACTCTTGACCCCATCTTCGTGGCAGGAAACAACATCCAATTCAGCCACACAACGCAGCCGCCATGGACCGACCACCACTGCGCACACTTTGCCAACAACAAACCCAAGGGACCCAAACCAGCCAAACTCCCACCACGAAGGAACTGGAGCAAGGTTACCAATGAGAAAGTTAACTCAACACTCTCCCGAGACAACCAGACCGGGGCACCAGACTCAAATGTTGCAGCCAGAGAACTCCACACCTGGATATCCGACTGCGCAGACGAGTTCGCCCCGCCACGCAACCCCGACAGACAACGCCCCAGGAAAGCCACCTGGTTCACCATCACTCTCCAAGAAGCCAGAAGCACCTGCAGACACCTGGAGAAGAACTGGAGAAACACCAAGACAACCAAAAACCACACCACCTACAAGGACGCCATGACGGACTACCACAACCAGATCAGAGCCACCAAGAGGAACTTCATCCACAACAAAATCCTGGCCAACTCCACCACCTCCAAGGAACTTTTCAGTGTCATTCAAGAATTCACTAACCCACGCAGCGAAGAACAGACATCACCCCATCCCAAGACTTCTACGACAAGCTTGGAACCTATTTCCACCTCAAGATCAAAAACCTCTACGACAACTTCAGGGACCATCATCCACCAGGTGCCACAGACGGCCCCCCCGCCCCCCAGAAAAACCAGCCAGCCCACCATCTCCAACTGGATACCGATCACGGTCGAAGACACCGTCTCGACCATTAAAAGCATCCACTCGGGGGCCCCCACCAACCCCTGCCCCCTCACATCTACCACAGAGCCGCAGCCGCATCGCACCCGAACTACAATGCACCATCAACACCACCTTCAAAACAGGCACCTTCCCAGATAACTGGAAGCGCGCAGAAGTCAGGCCTCTGCTCAAGAAGCCCACAGCTGACCCCACCGACCTCAAAAACTATCAGCCCATCTCGCTCCTCCCCTTCGCAGTCAAAGTTGCAGAGAAAACAGTAAACATGAAACTGACACGATTCATTGAAGAGAACGCCGTCCTCGACCTGTCCCAATCCGGATTACAAAGCAACCACAGCACAGAGACCGTCCTACTCGCTGCCACAGATGACATCCACACCTTCCTGGCCTAGGCCACTCCTCAGCCCTCATCCTACTCGACCTATCAGCGGCCTTCAACACCGTCTCCCACCGTACACTCGTCGCCAGACTACACAACGCAGGCATACAAGGAACAGCCCTGGACTGGATCCAATCATTCCTCACGGGAAGAAGACAAAGGATCAGACTCCCACCCTTCCCCTTCGACCCCACGAAAATCAACTGCAGAGTCCCACAGGGTTCATCGCTGAGCCCCACCCTCTTCAACATCTACATGGCCCCCCTCTCAGCCATCGTACGACAATACGGCCTCAACATCGTATCCTACGCCGACGACACCCAGCTCATCCTCTCCCTCACCAAAGACCCCACCACTGCCAAACTCAGCTTATAGAAAGGAATGCAAGACGGCACAGTCTGGATGACCAACAGCTGCCTAAAGCTCAACACCGAGAAGACAGAAGTCCTTGTCCTCTGTAACCCTGGGCATGACACTACGCTTCGCCCACGTAGTGTACGTAGCGCTGCCTGCTTCGCAGTTTTTGAAGTAGGCGAAGCAGGCAGCGCTACGCACACGCCAGGGCGAAGCGTAGCTGCCTGCCACCCACCACCCACCTCCCGCCCGCCCTCCTTTTAAAACATACCCTTATTGTAAATTGAATAAAAGTAAAGACACTTACCCTGAAGCGTGGCGTCTCCGGGGCTCCCTCTTCCTGGTTTCCAACTTCTTCTGACAAATGCTACGCGGAGCACCTAGTGAGCGTAGATTTGGGCACACTACGCGCTGCTTCACGTAGCCCCACTACGCCCACCCTTAGTCCTCGGTACCACCCCTTCTGCATGGGACAGCACCTGGTGGCCGACCGCCCTCGGAAGCCCACCTACCCCCTCAGACCACGCCAAAATCCTTGGCATCGTACTAGACTCATCACCTCCAGCTGCTTCAACACCCTCCGCATCCTCCGCAAGACCTTCAAGTGGATCCCCCCTGAGTCAAGGAAGACAGTCACCCACGCACTGATCACCAGCAGACTGGACTTTGGAAATGCACTCTACGCCGGCATCAGCAAATCCCTACTCTGCAAACTCTTGACAATACAGAACACCACCGCCAGACTCGTCCTCGGCATCCCTCAACACGAACACATCAGTCAACACCTACGAAGTCTCCACTGGCTCCCCGTGGAGAAAAGAGTCACTTTCAAAATCCTCACTCACACCTACAAATGCCTACACAACAACAGACCCAAATATCTCAACGACATAATCAACTTCCACGTACCCAAAAGAAACCTCAGATCTTCCAACCTCGCACTGGCCAAAACCCCACGCATCCACAGAGCCAGAGTAGGTGGAAAATCCTTCTCTCACATTGCAGCTAAGACCTGGAACGAGCTACCGGCAGACATTAGATGCGCCCCCTCCCTGAACACCTTCAGGAAGACACTCAAGACCTGGCTCTTCGGCTAAACAGATCTGCAGACCCCCCCTCAGCGCCTTGAGACCCTCATGGGTGAGTAGCACACTTACAATTCCCTGATTGATTGATTAAAGCTAGCATTAGCGGACGTAAAGATCTGAGGGCAGTCAGCAATTTATCCGGTGATGAATACCGTCAGCCAATGAGCACAATAGAATGGGGACCAGTATGCATTTAGAAATTTAAAACTTGGTAATCAGCCAGAGATTCATATCTCAGGAACCAAAACGGTAAATTCCGGCTGGATGACTGGGACATAATCAAAAATGAAATCCACCTAGCTCTAGGAAATACCTCAGTCCCCAAAAGGAAATCTACCAAGCCCCCTCCAATAAAGTGCCATATAACAAAAAGCAAACAGAACATAATAAGCCTCGAAAAACGAGCCAAAAACAGAGTAAAAAAACAGGTCAAGCAGAAATAAAATTAAGACTATGGTCCTTAAATAGGCAACATAAACAGCTGGTTTAGGTGGCTTAACGTGAGCAAGTGGACAACGAGTGGCTACATGTATGTACTTTATCGGGCAAACAGAGCCAAGCGGACCTATAGAGATACATTAGAAATAAACATGCTTGAAAGCAGCCAAAATAAATATAATTGATAAATCCCTGTGGACACTACACATAGAAAACATATATTCAACTAAAACTGCAAGCAACGATGACCTGGGTATACCAGTCATCCCCACAGAAACTAGAGGTGCTACTAACCGTCAATGACATATTGAACATTTTGGGGAAAATCAGAGCCCCAGACCCCAACAGTATCCCAGTACAGGTCTTCAAAGATGACACAGACCTGTGGTCAGCAATACTACTCCCACTATACAAATCATGCTTATCGACCCATCGGATTCTGCAGAGATGGAGGGGCTCCATTTTGCACCCTATATTCAATAAAGGTGATAGGCAGGACCCAGCAAGCTACCACAATATTACCCTCTTAGACATCGAAGCAAAGGCCTACGCCTCCATCCTCCTGAAAGAGCTGGAGTGTTGGGCAAAGGTGATTGAGATAACCCATTCTGCTAAACTGGCTTCAGGGCGAATTTCTCAACATTGGAAAATATAGTGGCACTTTCCTACTTAATCCATCAGGCAACCCGTCAGAAGCAGTTCCCACTCTATGTGTACTTTGTCAAGTACACCACTACATTTGATTTGGTAGACAGGAACATCCTATGGAGGAAACTCAGGGGGTGGGGCATCCCTAATACACTGCTCCAGGCAATTATATCTTTATTCACCTCAACCTGGGTGAGGGTCAAGTTTTCACAGACTGTGGTTACAAGGAAAATGTCAACGGATAACGGCTTAAACCAAGGGTGCGTGCTCCCACCTTTACTACTTAATCTGTATACAGCTGATATGGGTTCAACATTAAAACAGGCAAAATTTATTCCGACAAAAATTGGAGACACTAAAGGCACAATATTACAATATGCAGATGTCTTTGTCCTTCTTAATCACTCCAAAATAGGGATTCAGAAAGCACTCAATGCACTTCACAAATACAATTTCACCAACAAAATGGTGGCAAATGGCTCAAAGACCAATGTAATAACCAATGTTTGGAGACTGGGCCCACTAAAAATCCAAGCCACTGAATAATACAATTATTTGGGAGTTTGGTTATCATAAAAGGAAAGAGCAAAAACACACTTGAGGCATTTAGAAGTAAAGGAAGAATTGAAAATCATCAGAACATGTGTGGTAAATGAAGATGCAGGGTTGGCAGTAGTACAGGTGATAACAGAATGCTTTATTCTTTAAGATAAGAGTCTCTGGTTACAGGTAAAAGATCATATCAATGAAGCAGGAAAAACCGACTAGGAGCAGAATCCTTGCTGCTCAGCTCATGCACTCCAAGTGACATTTCCTCCAACCAGGCACACATCAGCATTCTATTCCCTCACACTCACACTCACTGAGCGGCAGGGGACATATAAGTAAGGGGAGAATGCATGGCATAGGCAAGAAGATACCACAACATTTAAATTGAATAACTCTTTTGACAGCCCCTCCACAAATCCAATAAGACACGTAATAGGAGCAAAACTTCTCATGATAATCAAATATGGCCATGAAGCCTACCTGGCTCAACTCATCAATGCTATGGAAGAATTCCAACTTAGGGGCCAATTCCAATGTCATTTGGAAGGCCTCCAAATCAGATTTCGCTTTCCCAGATCCGACTCATAGCCCTTGTTTATGACCAAATCGTACACATGTCTGAACGACCAAGTACGGTGCGAAGATCGTGTATGTGCCGACCGAATCATTTACGGCACTTGAACCTGTCCGTACGTCACGTTCGTAGCCAAATCGTGCCACGCTATGGAGGCATATTCCGATTGAGCGAGTACGATGCACGATTCGGACAGCCGCTTCTCTTCGCCTGGGTCTCAGTGTGGCGAAAGGGCTGTTGGAAGCGTACTTCAGAAGGCCGTAGCAGGCCCCCCCTTCACCCGGGGCCCTCCGAATATGTCACAGGGGTGTGCCCAAGGGCCCCCCGATCTAGGCATGCACAGTGTGGCGGGCACCGTAGGGTGCCCACCACAGGGTGTACGCTGTTCACCACCCACCCCTTTTCTGCTATGGGAGCCTGTGTACGCGTCTGTACACAGGCTTCCATAGAGTTCAATGGGAGAATGAGTGAACAGAGTCCGTAAGCATACAGCAGCATCGTACTTGCTCGTTCCGACTCCCAGATCACGTCTCGCTTGGAAAGCCCTCCGGATCCGAGTCATACGGAGGGATTTCCTAGCGAGATCGGTATCGGGCCCTTAATGCCTGCAAAAGGGTTTTTTAGATTACCATAATACACACGTAGATGCCTGGTTAGGCTGGAATTTGGACTAGAGTGCCCACCATTGTCTAGCATGGCAACATTCTTAAAGTACTACTATAGGATTATAAAAGCGCCACCCAAGACCTTGAAAGCAATCCTTAAGAATATCTTCAAATCAGAGAGCTGTGACTGTCCATGTTAAACATATAGAAAACAATGTTTTATTGTTTAATGCGCTTTCAAAATGGCTGGCATTCATTGCATTCTCAACACATCTCATGTCATGCTTTCGATGATGCAACAATAAGTACCAGTGGCTGAGATTAATTCAAGCATTCTATCCATCACTTTTTTATATCCTTCATTGTGCATCATAAGTGTGACTGGTATGCTCAGAAGTGGGTCCTGCGCTCACTGTGACACTGTAATCAGACTGCACTACACTGGGTTGCTTGTATTCAAGTTGAGAGTGGACCTAACTTGACAAGTCAGCCTGGACTGTTCCTAAGGGCGCAGGATCCAGGCTGATTTCCATATGGCTGGATCTAATCTGAGATGGCATGGTGGGCAAAAATGATGGATGGATTGCAGTCCAAGTAATTACGAGTGGCTGAGATTAATCCAAGCATTCTATCCATCACTTTTCTTTGATTCTTTGTTGCAATATATGTTGTCCCGCGCAATGCAGTGGCCCTTTTAAAAGTATACCAAGAACTGTTTCCACAAAACACACACAAAGCAACGAGTTTGGGTACTCAATACATTTCTAATAGCCAGCCTCCCCCACACATTAGCTCATGATTCTGATTTATAACACCAGATTATTTGCTTATAGCTAAGTAGAGTGTGGTTGTATCCTAGGTTTGTGAATGAGGACCCATTTTATGTGGTGGTAGCTAACAAAATGTTTCTATCTCTATCAGGAGAAGAGGTGAAGTCACTGTGAGCTTTATTATTCATCTCAATTGCAAATGTTGCAGTATGCTTTTCTTCAAAACATCAATCTATAATTTCAAAACCAAAATGTACTTCGAAGAAGGTTTTCTCACATTTATTTGCATATGAATATACATTAATCTTATAATGCTAAGGAAGAGATGGCTCTCTTGAATGGGTTCACCTGAGGTCCCAATCAAATGTTATTTCAGGATTGGCATGCATGTCAACAGTTCATTAATATTTTTGCTATTTCTTAGAATTTCCAGAGCGTTGCACTTTTCTTTGCCTTTGAAGATGGATAACTCAGGTTTTCACAGTGTGTGATTTTGGTCTGCCTTTTTTTCTTTGCCAATGTGGCCATGTTTTCTTCAGAAAATGTTCCAATGAACTCAGTCGAACGGAAAGAAATATTGGCAGAGAAAATGAGCTAGCTGATTGAAGTTTATCTTGCAGCTCAGCGATATAATTTGCAATTAGTTCATGTATCATCTACCTTGATAAGAAGCTGGAGCTTCTAAAACTCAATAGAAACTTGTGCAATTTGTTACAAGAATTCAAGGAACTTACCTCATTTGAAATAGCTGATTCATATATCCGATAGCAATACCCTCTATACCTTCACACCTAAACAAAGGGTAGAATGTTAAAAAGCAAATAAAAAATTAAACGATTGACAAATTTGAATAATATTTCTCGAGGTTAATCAGTGATTTACTATTTCCAATTATGTTCATGTTGCAGAGGTATGTCATTTACTTTGTCTATTCTTTTACTTTAATTTTACGAATGCATACATATATTTTCATTTGAATTTTAAGAGTTTGATCAATATTACAATCTGATATAAATTAATCTGATTTTTTAGAGTGCGAAGTATGAACCATTAAAAAACAAAAATGTAATTGAATCACGTGTGGCTAGAAATTGGTCATATGTGACAGAATTTGACTTCCTTCATATTCGTTTTGGGTGAAGTAATAAAAAGAGAATATTTTAACAATTTACAAATTTATTGTTACATTTGTGATTTTTTATCAATTATTTTCAATTATGTTTACTTAATTTCATTATACTCTGCAGCAGTTAAGCTTGAGCCGTCTTTTGAAGGTATACTAGTTTGTATGTCTTTTGCACACATTGATGCATACTGCCCTTCATGCAATCTAGAGGTTGGCATTTTAAATAGTCATATTATTAAGTAGATGTTTTCTTTATTTTAGTTGAACGCAAGAAGAACTAGTCCCATGTCAAATGCATGTATTGAAATATACAGCATACTTAACTTCCCAGCACTGAAGTCTATTGCCACTCAAGTGTTTGAATCTTTGTCAGTATTCTTGTTGTTTCATGTGGTGACATGTTCCAGAGCCCTACTAGAGTTCTGGTTGTGATCTTGAAAAGCAATCCTAGCTTTTCAGCCTTATATTGGTCTTCCTCGCCGGCCACTAATGTTACAATTTTCGACGCGGTTCTATCTTGAACCTGATGTTCAAAAAGGGCTTTCCTGACATTCCTAAATCAAAGGTTTAAGCAAACTCATTGCAAGGGGAGCGTCGGCGTGAACTTTGTTCCAGAGTTCATTGGCAATATATCAAATAGGTGTCTACACTGCAGTAGAAGCAATTGAGAACATATTGACGTTTCTGCTGTAAATAGGGTCAATCACAATCTAATGCACAAAGGGATACACAGCTGGGGTATTTACAAGTACTTATTAAGGGCAATTATTAGCCTATACAGCAACGTCTGGGTTAAAATGAGGATTAATGCAGGGTCCAGGGCTTCTAATAAAGAATACTAAAAGGGACGTTGAAGCAGATATGTGTCCAGCCCTTTGCTATTCTGCCTGTACATTGCAGCTAAGGGCCAGACACTTGGAAGGTCAGATGTTTCCTCTGTTGTACATCTCATGTTATATGCCAACAATACAGTTCTTCTGAATAGGACCATGTACGGCCTGCAGCGGGCTCTGAATGAGGTCAGGGATATAATGCTTCCAAGGAACTGCCTGTTAATGCCTCTAAGCTATAGTTCTTACACTTTGGCTGAGAACTCTGCAGGTTTCAGTGGTACTTAGGCTTAAACAAGGTTTTAGAATGTGTCAGCATACATCTACCTAGAAATTAGGATATGTTAGTTTGTCAAGCCACAAATCTCTTCTAAGTATTCTTAAAATCAACATATAGTGCACTCATGGGTGCAATAGGTGAACTAGAAAATGTTTGGCTTGGCTAACAATTACTCAGCTTTTGAAAAAAGTACATGCCGAGGACTAGATTTAATAAAGCTCTGCTTGGGGTTTGTATTTCTTTTGTGACGCAAACCCGAAGGAAAGTGTTATCCTGGGATTTTCTTTACAAAGCAAATCAGGATTGCATTGGATAGATTCCCAAAGTAACCAAAGTTACAATATGCACTGCGTCGCGTTAACTTGCATGAAATCGTTCCATGTGGCGTAGCTGGGTGTTCCTATGCAACAATCAAAGGGGTTTGACACAAATCCCTATCTACAAACATTGCTAATTTGGTATTTGTTCCAAAATCAAAACCTCCTTGGGAGAGGTGTAACAAGGAGAAATGTTTTTCTTTTTCCTACTTTGCATGCGTGCTGCGTACAGCACACATACCAAGCATTAAAATTTTTAAAGGATAGTTTTTGAACTGGGTGGCTTCCCTTCTAGTACAAAAACTATTCCAGGGCACACACATCCTTGCACTAGGGCGCAAGGAAGTGTGCATTGGCACATGGCAGCATAAAGTGCGCCAGCACAGGGGGAGAGGAAACCAGAGCCATAACTCACCTTTCATGCAATGCAGCACCTCACCTTCAGTTGCTGCACTGAATTGAATGAATTGTTTCTAACTCTGGGACAAAATGTATCCCATCACAGATTAATACAGCCTTCCCATAAAGGACTCATTGAGCATATGTTTATACACAATTCTATGCTATCACCATTTATTTCACTTAGTAAATGCAGTTCCCCAAGGCAATGATTTGTTCCAAGAATGTGCTTTGGGCCCTGATGTTATAACAATAAAGCCATCATATTTGAAATATTTGTAGAGAGTGTGCTTGAAGCCTAGGAATACATTGAAAGCAGTGAACTGCATTGAAGATGATTCATGGGTGTGAGTGCAGTCCAACATTTTGTTCCGCTTTGGCTGTCCCAATAAATCATCCACGGACCCGCTCTATCTTGCGGCGGTGTCATCACCCGGCCGGGCCAGTTGTATTAATGAGGAGAAGGAGTTGCCCCCAATCGTGTAGCACTCCCAGGTAGGTATGTAATGATCAGGGAAGATCTTTGGCAAATACAATTCCAGCAGTTACTTGCCGACTCATTTCGAGCATTGTACCCTTTCTCATAGGCAAAATGTGAAATAAATGATAACCATTACTCCCTGTATTTTCCCTATTCATTCATGATCCCATTAAGGTGAGTAATTAAAAAAGCATTCTGGGACTGGAAGTTCAAATACTCAACCCATGTGGGTCGTTGTCATCGCACAGTAAAAAACGTCTTCACATAAAAATATTCACCAATGAAGTATTTCCCCAGTGCTCACAATCACCTCCTGTTCCGCTTTGGCTGTCCCAATAAATCATCCACGGACCAGCTCCATCTCGCGGCGGTGTCAACACCCGGCTGGGCCAGTTGGATTAATGAGAAGAAGGAGTTGCCCCCAAGCGTTATGCACTCCCAGGTAGGTATGTAATGATCAGGGAAGGTTTCCGGCAAATACAATTCCTTGCCGATGTGTTTCGGGCCTTGGCCCTTTCTCATAGGAAAACTGTGAAATAGACGACAACCATTAATCCCAGTATTTTCCCTATTTATACATAAGCACATTCAGGTGAGTAATTAAAAAAGCAGTCTGGGACTGCTCGTTCAAATCCTCAACCCATGTGTGTCGTTGTCATCGCACAGTCAAAAAGTTCTTCACATAAATGAATGTGATCATAAATAAATAGGGAAAATACGCAAGGCCTGAAACGCGTCGGCAAGGAACTGCTGGAATTGTATTTGGCAAAGATTAAACATTTGGTATAGTTAGGAAAGCTATAGTTATTCTTTCTATACAAACCAAACTTAAAATGTACAAACATCACAAATTCTAAACTTATGGTTTTATCTTAACTTCATAATGTATGCCCTACCTTTCAAGTAATATAACTTTATTTATTCTTTGACTACAAACCAAACTTAAAGTACAAAAATATTTAAAATTCTTAAGTTAGGTCTTTAATTTATAATTTACGCAACACCTTCCAATTATTTAACTTGCGCGCCTCCATACACAGTGTATTCAATCTGTAGCCGTACCTCATTAACTATTACTCACGTCTTTTCCATGCGCTGATTATACTCTTTTATAATATATCACTTATATAATTTAAAATAATAGTATATACAATAATAGTTGTGACAATGGAAATCACATCTATTGTGAGAACAGAGTGCATGTTATAATGGCAATTTATAGTTAATGTAGTGTGGCTACCGAGGTGAATGCACTGTGTATGGAGGTGCGTGAGTTATAATGATTGGAAGGTGCTGCGTAAATTATAAATTAAAGGTATAATATAAGTTTAGAATTTTAAACGGAAAATGTTTATGTACGTTCACATTTTTGAAATTTTTTAATGTTTAAGTATTGAACAACATGCAAGGAAATAGAGTGGTACTCCATACATTTTTTCAAAATGTACAAATAATTTCCCCTACCTATTATCACTTTAATAAAGTGAAAAAATGCTACATATAAGCGCATTACACAGAACACAGGCAAAGTGTACTGAACGAAAGATGACTGCCTTTAAATGTTTGCAAAGGCAGTCATAAGCCAATCACATAATGCCTTGTAATCGCTATGTACCATAGCAGTTTTGTGAAATACCATGAAATACAGCAAACATGCATTATATCATAAAACATACTGACCCTACTTGCCTGTAGTACCCAAAATGTATAATTCTACCACATTTTATGGAAATTCATTCAGAGATTTTCACGCTACGTCCAATATAAAAGTCTATGGAAAATTAATTGGAGGAAAATTGTGTTTTGGGACCCCCCCACCCCTTGTGCCCCATTGACCATCACCGTGAAACTTTCTATCCCCTGCTAATGAAGAAAAAGGTACTGTTCTGGAAAGTTTTGTGGAGATTCATCAAACGGGGGCAAAGTTATTAGGGAGCAAAATTCTGATTTTGAGGAATTCCTTTATCTGGGTAGCCTAACGACAACTACAGACAGCTGTTCTAAATGAAAAATATCCTAAAATAGTTATAAAAGCTGGTCTCCAAAATGTAACATCTAATAATAGATTTCAAACATTACAAGGAGAAAATAATCTCCATCAGGTTAAATCAGACGAATAGCCACATTTTCAGTTAAAAAATGAATTATTGAATATAGTAGGACAACTACTAAGAAAGATAGGAGTAACACTTTGGCCAATTATATGGAAAAGTACAACAACGTGATTGGGAAAAATTTAGATTCAATGCAGTTGATCAGATGGTAAAGTCAGAAAAAGGTGGAAACAGAGAAAAGATCCTGCGACACAGAGACTCACAATACATAACGTTATCACCGAAAGGATTACACCAGGACCAATAATTACATGGGCACCTCTAATATTGCAAAAGATGAAGGGAAATTTTAAGAAAATCGTGAGAATTAAAGAATAATAAAAGCTGAGAATCTGGTAAACAGGATATAATTCATGAAAGTGATGAGGAGGGAAGTTGAACCCAATGAAGCCCAATAGAGGGAGAGATATGCAAAACTGAAATAATATCAAAACTTTAAATTCTTGCAAGAAACAACCAGCCCTCGAACACAGGAAGACACATAATATGTGTGCATCTTTAACAACCAAACCGTTAGTGATAAAATAAAGTAAATTATGAGCAAAGACATTTGAAGAGGAGGTAGCTCGAAAATGAAAAGAATTAAATCAGCAATGTGAAAGGATCCATAAAAAGTCTGAGTCAGCCCACTCGAGGGCAGGAATATGAGAACTTAATAACACCAAAATTATATCCCATTGGAATAATGAATTGTCACAGTGAATGACATCATATAACTCCATTTAATTGACCAACAACAATTTTTATAATCAAATATCATGATAAAATGAGCTACATTACCAAAAATATATTGCACTAGCTTGTAGAGGAGGAACTCTAATTTATTTTTAGCATTAAAAATTTGAATATATGCACACAAAGAATCTTGAATACGCACATTCAGGAACAACCACATACGGAAAGCATATATATGAGTTTTATGGTCAGGAACATTGTAAAGGATTGAAATTAAAAGTTGGATATATATGGAGAGATTAAGTTGTAATTTTAAAAATTAAGGAGTAACAATTCATCATGTTGATGTTCCTGACACATATACTTCTTGGGAGTCTGAAAATGTATATAATTTACAAATGCAATGGTGGAGGATTACGATAAACACATTCAAATAATGGATTGCTAATAAATAATAGTAGCTTTTTGTTGAAAATAATTGCTCCTTCCATTGTGTTTTGAAACAATTAACACTGCACTTTAATCATTTAAAAGCAGGCTTTCACGAGTTTGCACACTTTTGCGCTTTACTTTTTCATATATGGACTACAACTTCCATGTAGTGGAAGGCAAAAACCGGAAAGGTAGTGAATCACAAACATAAACAGCAAAGGTGGATTGGCTAATAACCTGTGTTTAAGGTCCTTGCAGACCGAAACGCACTGGGTATTTGTCTGCCAGGCTTTTTTGAGTAAAAGAGAATTATGCCAACTTGTGAGTGCGAATATTCTTTACAAAGAGAAATGTTTTGTGAAACATTTACAACGGTGTGGTTCCGCTGTTTAGGTTGCACCCCCTGCCAAAAAGCGCACAAAAAAACTGCCCAAAACACTGCTGACTGCATTGAAGGATATATATAGTTTTTTTTTTTTTTTATTGGCATTTAATCAAGAATCTCTACACATTGTACAGGATACAATAATAAACATGTTCATAAAGTGGACTAACATACACATTCCAGATACTTACACTGACAATATTTTGGTAGCAGATCATACAATGATATGCAAATTATAGCTGGGCATAGGGAAGAAATAGAATGTTAGCCCAGAACGATGTAGTACACCCTGTCTTGTAGAGGTGTAGCCAATATGTGCGTCACAAAATAGAAAAAAAATCAGTAACTTTTTAAATCCTCTGGCTGGCCCTGCCATAAGTAGCTAATTGGAAATGCTGTAGCGTGTGTGACAGGAGTATTCTACTAACAGGCAAACGGGCACTGCTGGAGTAGAAAGTGAGAGGGGTGAACCTCTATGTAATCCTCCCTGGAGGACGCTGGGTCCTCATTGGTGTCCGGTGAGCGTGTGTTTGTGGGTGAGTGGATCGCCCAGGTGTTCAATTTAGTTGGTAACACAGTGCACCGTGGTGAGTTCTACAATGTGTGGGGGGGGCGGATTGAGCCTGTCTTACAATTTGAGAACATAAGTGTCCCACATTGTAGCTGCACCACCCCCAACCCAAAACCTGCGATCAAGGTGTCCACTTCTGCCAGAGCCCATTTTCGGAGTCACCTGAAGCCCGCACTTGATCATGGACGACTGAGAGGCTTTCCAGGCCCTGGCAATTAAGTGCTTAAAGAGGACCAATGCCAGATCGATTAGCTTCAGTTAATGTTTACTGCATTTAGTGCATTTTGTTATCCCTAAGAGACAAAGGAGTGGGTCCAGTGGCAGCTGGACATCAATCGCCGATGACACATGTTTCATCATCTGGTTCCATGTGCGCATTCCCAGACCATGTGTATACATGGGGCATCTGTGTGGTAACATGTCAGGCATGCCAGGGACACCATCAAAAATATTTTGTGGACATGGTGCAATGTAAGGTGGGTGTGATGCAAGTAATTGAATTGTGTGAATTTTAGACGAGCATTGCACGAAACTCACTTCACTCACTCCAAAGCCATGGTCCATTGCATGGTAGTCAATTCCGTCCCGAGGCAGTCCTCCCATTTGGGCCTGCACCGGGTTGAAAATTCCTTGCTTCCACCTGCAGTGCTGTGTACAGTGCCAAATCCGCCCGACAGCTTAGCCCGTGTGTTAAGAAGCACTGCAATCCCAAGTGTAATGGCAGCACGGATTACCCTGGTCCACATGTGTCCCCAATCACCACCATAATTGCATAGTGTGCAGGAAAAAGACCTGCTGCAAGATCATAGAGTTCTTGAAGGCCCTGGAAGGAGAGCGGAGAACCGGCCATAAAGGTCACCCAATTGAGTGATCTCGGCTTCTCGCCATGGAGAAGAATCATGGACTCCCAGCAAAATCTTCATGGCGAGCATGCTCCAAAGGGGCAACTACGGTGCATAAGGGGTTGGTGCATGTCTGGGCTGCATATATTGAATCAAAATAAGCTTGGCATCGTGCATGAGCATACCCAGTCCTCTGGCTGGGCTTCCCTGCGAGGCAGCCATTCCAGCATGTCTGCTCGAACCAGTGTACCCTCCTCTGCCATTCCATTCCCAGCCTGTCAGCTCATAGGCCACTGCAGTTGAGCCTTTGCAAATTAAAGTTCCAGGTCCATGGCCCAAGTCCCCCCTCAAGCATGGGGCACTGAAGCATGGGAATTGTGACCTGTTTCGGAGCAGAACCTGAAACGAACTCAGACTCCAGACTCCTCAGAGTCCTGAAAAAAGATCTGGTCGGTATCACTGGCAGACCTGCAAAGAAATATAAGAGCCTCGGGAGAACCAACAACTTCACCGCCAATGCCAGGCCCATAGGCGAGAGGGCTAGTTCAAGTCCAGAAGTACACGGATTTGGAAATCAAGGCAAGGGCCTTACCATGATTACCATCTAGCTAGTCCCTGTCTTTGTGGTAAATGTTTATGCTGAGGTAACACAAGGTTTAAAACTCCAGGGGAGGTACCCAACTCCTGGCATTTCTCTCTGCTCCGGCTCAATCCAGCATAAAGGGACGACACAGGACTTACTCCAGTTCACCTTGAGACCTGTTACCCCTCCATAGAGATCGAGTAGGTCATAGAGGGTCAGAAGTGAGTAGGCATCGTTTCTTAGGTACACTAACACATTGCCTCCATAGCTAGCGCAAAAATCATTGGAGATAAAGAGCACCCATGGTGGGTCCTTCTACCTATGGAAAAAGACTGCGAGTTCTGATTGGCAGTGCACAGGTGAACCTGCGGGGCAGTATATAAGAGCTTGACCCAACCAAGGAAGTTAGGACCCATCCCAATCACCTCCATCACCTGTAGCTAATAGGACCAACTCAGCATATCAAACACTTTTTCGAAATCCAGTGAGACCATCACCAGAAGGTTGGCCCCCCGTACATTGCATCCATGATAGGCACAAGCGCCTGTTAGACTTGGTTTTTTCAGCGGGTTTACCCTCAGACGTTTTTGCTTTTTGGCCTCCTATTTTTGACCCTGTTTGTGTTGGTTTGAGGACGCTGGGCACTTTACCACTGCTATTCAGTGCTAAAGTGCATATGCTCTCCATGTAAATTGTGTTTATGGATTGGTGATTCCATGATTGCCATATTGGATTTACTGGTAAGTACCTAGTACAGTGCACTGTGAGGGCACAGGGCCTGTACATCAAATGCTGCTAGTGGGCCTGCAGCACTGATTGTGCCACCCACTGAGCAACTTGTAAATGTAACTCAGGCCTGCCACTGCAGTGTCTGTGCTCAGTTTGGTACTGCTATGTCGACCTGGAAAGTGCACCCACTTGCCAGGCCCTAATCTTCCCTTTTCGTACATATAAGTTACCCCTAAGGTAGGACCAAGGTACTCCTGTGGGCAGGGTGCGGTGTATGTTAAAGGTAGGGCATGCATTGGTGTGTGTGACATGTTCTGGTAGCAAATTACAGTGTATTTAGTTTTTCACTATGGAAAGGCTATCTGTCCCATAGGATAGAATGAGAGTGTATTTATAACATCTTATAACTATAACCTCTCATTGGGACAAGATAGAAAGATGGAGTTTAGTATGCCTGAACTCAGAATATAAAAATGCATCTTTTAGTAAAAATGATTTTTATATTGTTTTTTGAAAATACCACTTTTAGAAAGTGGGTATTTTCTTGCTTAGCCATCCTGTGTGCCTCTGCTGGTTTGTGGATTGACTGTCTGACTATGGAGTGACAGCTGCTTGGGATGTGCATTCTCCCAGACGGCCACTGGAGGGGAGTTGATGTGTGTCCTGCCTTTCCTGAATGAGTCAGGGCTGGGCTGAATAGACCTGGGCTGCATTCAGAAAAGTGGGAGGAGTTTTCACTATCACCTGAATAAGCCTGCTCTGCATTCAGAGTAGTGGGAGGAGTTTTCACTAGCACATGAATAGGCCTAGTCTGCATTTAGAGTGGTGGGAGGAGATTTCCCCAGCACATGAATATGCCCTGTCTTTGTGGTACTTTAAAATTTGGGACCGCGTAGGAGGCAGGGCCCTACCCCTGTCTATTCCGGTATTAGCGAACCGCGAATGGCCAATGTGGTATGTACAAGTGCTTTGTATAGCGTTTTATCGATTAATGCACTTTGTATACGATATTTTACATTGACTTCGTGGGTTCCATCTTGGAGCGGTGGCCATCTTATGGTTGCCCTCACATAGGCTACACATTACGAACAAACACAGGCCTTTAGAACACATGTGCCTTCCTTTGACTTCTCTGTGACCTGTGCGACTTGGCTCCACCGCCCCAGGTCAGTCCGGTCCCACGAGCTCCCCGTGCTACGGCCACCTGTGATTAGCATCAGGGTTTGACACACCATAAAGCCTTTTCATCCCACACAAGCCTCCGGCTAATCTCTTTCACACCTGACTCTTCCTGCTTTATGGCTTGTTTTACAAACAGGAGATGCCCATGTTTATTGGGGTCTGTTGATATCTGATGTGGGATCTGAGCCTCGCTGGGTAAATAATTGTGGGCTGGCTTAACTGGAATGTGGGATGGTCATCATGACTCTGCCTTTTCGTTTGTAATGAATACATGTGAAGGACCATATCGTAAAACGAGGAATGTGTGCCTGAAGCATGATATTGTGTATATAAGGAGAAGGCCGTTTCTGTAAGTTTAAGCAGTCTCCTGAGAACATACATTGTGTTGTACTTCTCGGATACCTGTAATTGGTCTGCAGCCAATAAATCGATCTTTGACTTCACCCAGAAGACTCTGTGTTTCTGTAGGTCTGAAACAAGAAGAACCCGAAGTCTTAGGGTGTGTTCCCCTGCACCGCTGGGTTTTAAAAACCCAGTATTTCAGTTGGCGCCCAACTCGGGGCGATTATAAGGGGAACGTCTCCCAGTTTGTTTGGTATCCTTCGGGAATTTGGTATCCTTCGGGATCGCTTTGATTTGGAACTTGCAAGTGCCAAAGCCAGAGGACTCGTGTATTCACGAGACTATCGTATTCGATAATCCTTTGAAGTTTGAAAGTAGACTAGTGAGCAAAGATGCCTGGTTCTAGTGTATTTGGAAGATTGTTTTGTTTGGGTTGTAGAAGGGATTCCCAATTAGAGGATTCATGTCCGGTTCCTCCAATTGGAACTCCAACGTATGAGCTTTATGTAAAACATGGCGTGGGCCCCATTGCATATAATGAAGTATGGATCCGATACACCAGAAAGGACGGTGTTTTAAAATGGCCCCAAAATGGTAGTTTCGATACAGATATTTTAGATAATTTGGAAGTTAAATTGTTTAAAAAGAAAGCCCGGCCGGCGATGTTTGATTCTTTCCGCCTATGGTGAAAGGAAGCCAAACAGAAGGAAATTAAGCTAGCAAAAAGGAATAAGAGAGAAAAAGGTTTATCAATGGTGCAAGCAGCTGTGCAATTTAAAGATAATGAGGAGGAACAAATGAATGAGCAATTACATAGACAACGCAAACTAGGGATCGATAAATATTACCCAGTTTTGTCACCCCTTGTACAAGATGAGATAAAAGAGAAAGAAAAGGATTCCTTAATGTCCCATTTGCTAAGTTCGCCACCCCCGTATGCGCAAAACGCCACAGCGCCTCCACAGCTCGTAAATGTGCAGCCTCTAGTTAATGTGCCGCAAGCCTTCCCACAGCCGCCAGCTCCTCCTCAGCTGGCTCCTATCCCTACAGTGCAGCCCTCTTAAGGGCCGCCAGTTTTGTTACCTGTTGCCCCTGCGCTTCCTGCGACTTTGCCTAGTACGTCAGCTGCCTCCCCTGGCGCTTTTCCTTACACTACCCAGGTACCTGTATCTACATCCGCTTTTCTTCCCTCTGTCTTTCCCCCCGTTTTCACCTCAACTTCTCCTTCAGCACGACAACAACTAGCTAATGTGGTTACTAGTTTAATGTCGCCTCTCTTTGGGTCATCTAGTATGACCCCTGGTTTACAACGTAAGCAGTTACGTAGTCAGCTGCCTAATCCTGAAGAGAAAGAGGTATTAGATCATATGGCGCGTAGGTGGATTGTATTCCCTTCACTCTATGAGGTGGAATCAGTTGTTAATGTTTTTTACCAATGGGATGCCCCAAAACAGAGGTATGTGTTTGACAAAATGTGTGAATTCCTCTGTGAGGAATTGGAGGATCATGGTTCAAACACAATCTCGCAGGAATTGTGTCGCGTGCGATTTGATTTTGGAACAGGTATAATTGTGGGTCCCGATGTAGATAGAGCAGTTGCGACTTTACTGTCCTTCAGGAATGGCGATTGTCAACAATCATTGTTCGAACAGGAATTCCCTGTGGGGAAGAAGGTAAAAGCGCGCCAATATCCGATGCGTGAGGTTCCCCCAGTTTGGAGACCTGCTGATCCAAATGCTGTTCCACCTGTCTTAGCACATTTTCAGCGTGTTTGGGTGCATGTCCCTTGGAAACGATCTGAAGTAATAGCGCTTAAACAGACATTGCCTGACCCCCGTAAGAACCCTGCAGGATATTATAAGGAGTTATCACAAACTGCAGACTCATGTGTCATGAATCTGGCTGACATAGATATGTTGTTCGGGAATGTGGTTCCACAGCCTTTATGGGGATCCATTCGTAATACGGATCATGCTGCAGAACTAGGGGGCACATGGGCTAATATCGTTGCTGCAGACACTAGACAAGTTGGTGGCGCGAAGCCTGACCCTTTGGTAGCAGACCTCCCTGGTAGAATTATTACATACATGAAAACTATAATGCCTGCGATGCGCGTGAATTGGGATAAACTATCTGCATGCAAGCAGAAGAAAGATGAGACAGTGTCCAATTTCTTTACAAGGTTTGAAGAAACGTTTATCGACCACAGTGGTCAAGACATGAGTACTGAAGGTGGCCAACGGTTATTTGTGGATAAATTTGTGCAGAATCTACTTCCCGAGTTGTGTAAGAAATTAAAAGATTCAGAGAGTTCTTGGGCTGTTTCCTCTTCAGCGCAAATACTGGCTACTGCACAGTACTACGAAAATAGAGATAAAGACGAGAAGGATAGAACAGACAAGAAAACGAAAGAATTGAAAACGAAGGTCCTTTTACAGCAGGCTTATCCGCCACGTGGAGGACAGAATAATTACAGGCAAACCCAAAGTATCTATCAGCAACCCCAACAGTTTCAGAATAACCAGCAAATGAATGGGTATTATCAACCACGTATCCCTATAGGTCCCAATCAATGTTCATATTGCAGAGAGGAAGGTCATTTTAAGTATAGTTGTCCTAAATGAATGCAGCGTACTAATAATGCGTATGGCGCAAAAGGTAGAGGTGGTCAGCAAGCTCCTAGAGGCAGAGGGCGTGGAAATGTTCCCCAGAACGCGCGTCCTCTTCCGCCTCAAAATACGATAAATAGCTTTGATCAGCAAGCCAATGCAACTGGTAATACAGCTCAGTACTATAATAATGACTATTATGCAGAAGACGACAATGTGGAAGGTAATGATTACTAGGGCTGCCATAGACAGAGAGAGGGAGTTGTTTCAGTACCAGTGGATCAGAGTGGACCGTATGTTAAGGTGACTACAGCGGGTGTAACAGAGCCCTTTCTGCTGGACACTGGTGCTGCAAAGAGTTCAATTATGCATTCAAAAGTCCCTGGCGCGCCTTTGTCTGGCGAAATGAATGTTTCAGTAGGTTTTTCTGGCGCCCCAGTTAGGAACCCGATTTCTAGTCCTATGCCACTTTCTGTTGGACCTTGTGAGTTAAAAGCACCCCTCATCCTAACAACAGGTTGTGGTGATAATCTGCTAGGGTTGGATTTGTTAAAAAGATTGCATGCAACGCTATATTGTTCCCCTTCAGGGGTACAACTTACATTGGGTAAGGAAGTGATTTCCCCAATCTATTTGTCAAAGAATGCATTGCCGCCTGAATTGTCATCACTTCCGGATGTCCTTTGGGCTACTGGTCCCAATGATGTGGGTCTCTTGGAAATACCACCATACGTGGTCACTTTAAAGGCCAATGTCAGATTGCCACGCATTCCCCAGTACAAGATCTCCAATGAAGGTCAGAAAGCGAAGTTAGCAATTGTCAGTGATTTGATTAAAAAGGGTGTAATTGAAGAAACAAGAGGCAACGTTTGCAATAGTCCTGTTTTACCTGTTTTAAAATGAACGGACCCTTCACAGCCACCTGTTTACAGATTTGTGATTGATCTTAGAGAGGTAAATAAGATTGTTGTGCCAGAGTTTCCAGTTGTCCCTGATATAACTGCCTTGTTAACTATGATTCCAGCCTCCGCTGCATGGTTCTCAGTGATCGATTTAAAGAATGCTTTCTTTAGCATCCCAATTGCAGAGGAGAGTAGGGACATTTTTGGCTTCAGTTTAGGAGGTCGAAGTTTCCGCTTTAAACGCGCTCCACAGGGCTACTGTGAAAGTCCATCAATATACAGTCAGGCTTTAAAAGCGCAGCTTGATGCACTTGTTTTACCTAGTGGCGCTATCCTTATTCAGTACGTTGACGATTTGCTAATCGCCGCGGATACTGAAAAGATTTGTAAAGAAGCTACATTGTCATTGTTGCGTCATTTGTCTGCCTCGCATCACAAAGTGTCTCTCTCAAAACTGCAATATTGTCGAAAAGAAGTGACCTACTTAGGTCATCTCTTATCGAAGGAGGGAAGGAAACTGACCCCAGAAAGAATTCAAGCCATTGCACAATTGAGCGTGCCAAGAACACAGAGAGAAGTGCGTGCTTTCTTGGGCATTACTTCATACTGTAGGCACTGGATACCAAATTTTTCTTTGCTGGCAAAACCTTTGTTAGCATTAACCTGTAAAAATACACCGAATCCTGTCCCATGGTCTGAAGAGTGTCAGAAAAGTTTTTGGGAATTACGTGATGCATTATGTTCAGCTCCTGTGTTGGGTACCCCCGACTACAGTAAGCCTTTTACATTGTATGTTCATGAAAAAGACGGTTGCGCATTATCAGTGTTAACACAGCCTTTTGGCGACAGACGGCGTCCATGCGCATATTTTTCGTCAACCTTGGACCCGGTAGCGAGGGCATTGCCAAGTTGTCTGAGTACTACAGCCGCAGCAGCTATGTCTATTCGACAGTCTGCTGGACTGGTAATGGATAACACATTGATTGTAATGGTTCCACATGCTGTGGACACATTGTTAAACAGGACCAAGACACAGCACTTAACTAGTGCGCGATTGTCAGGATATGAATTGACACTGTTGGCAAACCATATACACAGAAAAAGATGCAACACATTGAACCCAGCTACATTATTGCCGATTCCAGCAGACATAGATGAGATTGAGCAACATGATTGTCTGTTCAGAACAGAAGAAGAGACGAAAGGGAGAATAGATCTTAAAGATACTCCCCTGACTGAGTGTGATGGTACCTTATGGGTGGATGGTTCGTGCTTTAAGCTTCCGAATGGTGATACGACTGCTGCATATGCTATCACGACTTTGCACACGATTGTTGAAACTGCACGTGTGCCACATAATTCGGCTCAAGCAGCAGAATTAATTGCCCTTACAAGAGCATGCGTGTTGTCTGAAGGAATGAAAGTGAACATATATACTGACAGCCAGTACGCCTTTGGTGTGGCCCATAGTTTTGGGCGCCTATGGAAAGAACGTGGGTTCCTGACTTCGCATGGAGCTAAAATTCAGAATGGCAAGTTGGTGAATGATCTCCTTGAGTCACTGACCCTACCGTTACAAGTTGCGATTATGAAATGCAGTGCGCACAAGAAAGTCACTGATGATGTTGGTCGTGGTAATGCGTTTGCTGATGAAATCGCGAAAGAAACAGCAAAAGATGTGAAGACTCGAATGTATGTTGCAGGCCCTGCAAGATGGGTTGGTGATGTTGGAATGTGTGAAGACACGATAGAGAGTGTGAAGTCCCTTCAAGCTGAAGCCACAGAGAAAGAGTTGAGCAAGTGGATAGAAAGTACGGGTAAATTGGATGAGAATGGTTGTTGGGTTGATTTGTCAGAACATCGGCGATGGTTGTTACCTGATGCATATTTGTTCCAGTGGTTACTATGGCACATGGAATGGCACATATCAGTGTGAAAGGAATCTGTAAGTTGTTGGCTCCAGTATGGCAGAACGCTGGAATTCCCAAGTGTGCAGAGAATGTGGTCAAGAATTGTATGGTATGTTTGAAATACAACCCTGGTAGGGGAACCCCGACTCCAGCTGGTCATTTTGCGCCTCCATCATGTCCATTTGAGGTTTTGCAGCTAGATTTTATCCACATGGAAAGGTGCAACAACTTGAAATATCTACTGGTTGTTGTTTGCGCTTTTTCAAAATGGATAGAAGCATATCCCCTAAAAGACAACACTGCTTTATCCACAGCCAAAGCCCTTGTGAAAGAATTTTTCCCTAGGTTTGGAATGCCAAGAATGGTGTGGAGTGATAATGGGAGTGAATTTGTGGGTCGAGTGATGAAGAATGTGTGTGAGGGGTTAGGGATAAAGCAAAAATTCCACGCTGCAAATCACCCCCAATCAGCTGGATTAGTAGAGTGCTACAACGGCACTCTGAAGCTAAAGCTGGCCAAAATCAAGGCGAGCTCCTGTCTTAAATGGCCTGACGCTCTGCCTTTAGCACTCCTATCCACCAGAATGACTGTGCATTCACGAGTGGGACTTAGCCCATATGAGATCATTTTTGGCCGCCCGGCCAATGTATGGGGTGTGCCAAGACCGACAAAATTCAGCGAAATCGAACATCCAGTACTGCTTGACTACCTGTATGAATTGACGGCTAAATTGCGTGTTTTACACCAACAGGTGCACGATACTCTCCCCCAGGCCTCTGAAGCTCCAGGACACCATATCGACCCTGGCACGTGGGTTCTCGTGAAAAACTTTCAGCGAAAGAACAACGATGAGCCCCGTTGGGTTTGCCCTCACCTCGTACTTCTATCAACAAGATCAGCGGTTCGAGTGAAAGGGAAAAAGAATTGGATTCACGGCGCCCACTGTAAACGGATCCCTTTGCCCCTACCATATGACCGGTGGGTCCAGGAGGGTATCGCTGATTCTGAAACAGACACTGTACCCCGTTTTGTACCATTTAGTGATGCACACGTGAGAGGCACAACTTCAGAACAAGAAAGTGACGATATTTTGCAAGAAGCTGTGCCACCGTCAATTCGATTGGACACCACAGAGCCTGAACTCTTGTTCCAAGACCAGACAGTACCTGGCAGAAATCGATATAACTTGAGACCAAGGCCTATGGACAAATAAAGATTCCCTTCCCTTACTATTTTTTGATATTATAGCTCTCCCATCTGAAGGACTTTTTGATTTTTTATTTTTCGAACCACCATCCGGGTTCAGCCGCAGGGTCGCGGTGCCAAGACTTTGGGGTACAGGCCGAAGACGTTAGTTCAACGGTTCTGGTTGGTCTAGGGCGTTCCCTGGACTGACAGGTGTACTCCTTAGCAGAAGATACTCACCCGCCGCGAGCGGCACGATTAGAGGATGGAGTTTTTCAAGATGGAGAGACCCGCTGAGGAAATGAACTTTAAAACGAAAATATGTAGAATAATGAAGAGCAAACGTTTTATATTATTATGTCTGTTTGTATTATTTAGTATGATGGTGTTTACTGTAGGTTATGTATTCTTCTCCTCTCAAGTGCCATTTGCACCCACTGTACAGCCTATACCTCCTCCTACTGTCTCCTTGCACTCTTTCCACCCTCTGCCTGAACACGAACAAGCTAGACGTTCCGAGTTTGTAAACAATTAATTCATTCAACTCCTGCACCAGCACCAACTAGTCATGAATACAACCAATTGCTGGGTGTGTGGTTTAATGCCACACACCATTAACAAGGGTATCCCATATCTAGTGCTGCCGTTCAGTTATAATGGATCGTCGTGGGCATTCCAGACCATGTTTCTTTTTGCATTAGATGCCTACTCCCCGCGACAACCGCGTTCCATCAGACCTAGCACAAATAATAAAGGTTTAATGAAAGGAGTTGCCAATATGAGCAGAGATATCGACGCATACTCATCTATTCCCAAGGATGAATTGCGAGCTTATGTAGGTTGGAACGCGACGGGGTATAGCATTAGTCTGGGTGAAAGGCAGCGAAAAATCTCATCCCCAATTTGGGTCGTACCCCACATAGGTCGGTTCTGTTTACAAGGTAATGGTCAGAATCCAAGAGCTCAACTGCGGAAAAGTGACTGTACTGAAACGTACACTTTTCCATCACAGTTTTCCCCTGCGTTTTTGGCTGCCAAGGGTACATATTTTGTCTGCAATGAGCGAGCATATACATGGTTGCCCCCTGATTTCTCGGGCACATGTTATATTGCAAACTTGCTACCCCCAACATTTACTGCTGCCTCTGATTATCACAAGACCAGAGTTGTGAGAGGCGTGGTTAGTAAGGAGGATACTGCCGGTCAGGAAGCAGGAGACTTCTTTTTGGGTTTCCTGCCGTTTTGGGGACCTATGGTCAATAGTAGGAACCTGAGACAACTGACTCGTGTGGTTGAATCCACTGTTAATGTAACGGCTGGTGCCCTTGGTAATTTGACAGCTGAGCTCCAAGCGGATCGCCTCATGACTTTGCAGAACCGTATGGTTCTAGACGTCATACTTGCAGACCGCGGTGGAGTATGTAAGGTCATCAAATCTAGCTGTTGCATTTTCATACCAGAGGACGCTCCAACAGTTTATCAAGCCATCTCCAAACTGCATAAAATATCTGGATAAAGGAGATTGGTCACTGATGGGGTGGTTCTGGGAACTGATATCTGCCTGGGGTTGGAAGATTCTGATGGTCATTGGAATGATCTTAGCCATTCTTTTCCTGTTCTGTCTGTGTATACAGTGTGATCCTGCGATATGTGGCCTCTGTGCTACATTATGTGTAAGGAAACCTGTATCGAGGGACGAGCTAAGTAATAGGATGATGCTACAGCAACATCTCCATGACTTCATTAATATAGACCTGGACTCCGATTGAAATGAGTATAGTTATTGCCTATGTAAGGGCAAAAGGAGGGTCTGTGGTACTTTAAAATTTGGGACCGCGTAGGAGGCAGGGCCCTACCCCTGTCTATTCCGGTATTAGCGAACCGCAAATGGCCAATGCGGTACGTACAAGTGCTTTGTATAGCGTTTTATCGATTAATGCACTTTGTATACGATATTTTACATTGACTTCGTGGGTTCCATCTTGGAGCGGTGGCCATCTTATGGTTGCCCTCACATAGGCTACACATTACGAACAAGCACAGGCCTTTAGAACACATGTGCCTTCCTTTGACTTCTCTGTGACCTGTGCGACTTGGCTCCACCGCCCCAGGTCAGTCCGGTCCCACGAGCTCCCCGTGCTACGGCCACCTGTGATTAGCATCAGGGTTTGACACACCATAAAGCCTTTTCATCCCACACAAGCCTCCGGCTAATCTCTTTCACACCTGACTCTTCCTACTTTATGGCTTGTTTTACAAACAGGAGATGCCCGTGTTTATTGGGGTCTGTTGATATCTGATGTGGGATCTGAGCCTCGCTGGGTAAATAATTGTGGGCTGGCTTAACTGGAATGTGGGATGGTCATCATGCCTTTTCGTTTGTAATGAATACATGTGAATGACCATATCGTAAAACGAGGAATGTGTGCCTGAAGCATGATATTTTGTATATAAGGAGAAGGCCGTTTCTGTAAGTTTAAGCAGTCTCCTGAGAACATACATTGTGTTGTACTTCTCGGATACCTGTAATTGGTCTGCAGCCAATAAATCAATCTTTGACTTCACCCAGAAGACTCTGTGTTTCTGTAGGTCTGAAACAGGAAGAACCCGAAGTCTTAGGGTGTGTTCCCCTGCACCGCTGGGTTTTAAAAACCCAGTACTTCATCTTCCATGGACAATGTTGTCTCCACCTCCTGCCAGGAAGCTGCACCAGTGAGGACAGAACTGGTTTTGGCTGGGCAAAGAGCTTCTCTGCCACCAGAGAACAAAGGAATTTGTGCTATAAAAAAGTAGGGCCCGGACCCCAGAACTTTAGATTACTGCTGAACTAAGGCACCAGCCAGGAAGAAGGGCTGGGAAAGCTGTCAGAAGTAACTGCCACTTTGCTGCGTGCTCTGCTGTGTTGGCCTGATGCTTGCTACTTCTGACTTGGGCAGGGAAAGGACTGAATTGTACTTTCATCATCCTGCTGTTAGAGTTTTCTCCAGGGGCTTGAAGTTGAGCTTGCCTCCTGCTGGAAATCTCAGGGAGATAAAAGACTTCAGAGAACTTGATGGAATCAAGGAACCTGCCAAGAAGAAGAGCTGGAAGAGCTGCCAGGAGGAGTACCGCCCCTTTGCTGTGTTGTTGCTTTATTGGGTTGGCCTGCAGTTGCTGCTTCTGCCTTGAGCAGTGAAAGGACTGGATTGAACTTTCTATACTTGTGCGGAGTGTCTCCAAGGGCTTGAAGTAAACCTTGCCTCCTGTTCTGAAGTCCCAGGGACTGCAAAGACTTTACTAACCTCTGGGTACCACTTCTGGAACCGCTGTTTTAGTTACCACAGAGAAGGTATAAGCAACCAACTCTGTCACCCACTCCGTCCGTGGCTCGGTGTCCTGAAGGCACCGCAGAGGGCACCGCCACATCACACACTGCAACCCTGGTCTCACCGATGACTGCCCCTGCAGCTGCCACTGAGCTGCTGCTTGCACCGTGACCTGTGGGCACAACCCTCCGCACCGTCTCACCTCACTTTGCTGCCTTGGTCTCACCGATGCCGCTGGACGACCGTCATCGAGCCGCTGCCTCTAACGCGACCTGATGGCACTGCACGCCATACCTGCCTGCCGACGCCGCCACTCCCGACTTTAACTGCGAGGAGTTCGATCTGCAACATGTATGATTTCAAGGGCCCGACAACTCCTGTACAGACTTCCAGCTGCGGATGCTAGTTCTCCGAGGCTCAACTAGAGGCCACCGACGCCCAACATTTCTAAAAGGTACAGTTTGTCGCGTCTTTCTGAAACCTTACCTAGTCCGCGATGCTGCGGTCAGCTAGAACTGTTTGGATTTGTTTTTCACGATGCCATGATAGCCCCGGACATAGCTATCGACTTCAAGGAACTGTATTTTAAGTCTTCTTTTGAATATTGGGAATTATGGGAACTGTATGGTGGATTTGTAAAGTTTTTGGTCTTGTTAGCACAGATAAACTATTGGTAATTTTTCTAAAACTGGTGTGGTGTCCTTTTGTAGTGTTTTCACTGTGTTACTGTTGGTTATGTGCAAATGCTTTAAACACTGTCTCTGAGTTAAGCCTGACTGCTCATGCCAAGCTGACAAGGGGGTGAGCAGGGGTTATCTTAGAAGTGTATCCCCCTTACACTGACTAGGAAGAAGGGTCCCTACTTTGACAAAGGTGCAAATCATTACCAACTAGAGACCCCAATTTCTAACAGCGCCTAATGTTGGAGTGCGTCACCCTTTGAGGCACAAACCCACATTAGTCTTAATGAACAAGGGAGCTAAGCATCAGGAGCAGTCTATTGGCAAGGACCTTACTCAAGATTTTGTAGTTAATGTTCAACATTGACAACGGGCAATAAATGACCCCCTTAAGAAGGTCCCAGTATGGTTTCGAAGCACCACTATGAGGGCCTCACATAGAGATAGTGGTAAAATGCCCTGGTGATGCACTTCCCGCTAGACCTCCAGCAGCTGAGGAGCAAGGGTGGCCCAAAGGCTGCATAATACTCCTGGGGAACCCATCTGTGCCCGGAGTCTTGCTATGCTCCAGCTGGTGAATTTCCAGGTTGATTGCTATCTGAAGAGGTTGATCCAAGTCCAACAGCTGCAGCGGGATCAAGTGGGGAAGTGCCACTGCTCGCAAGTAGTCCTGCACTGGCGCTAATGAGGGCTCCTGAGGAGATGAACATAGCCGCTTGTAATACTGACGAACACTTCATTAATGCCCACCTGATTTCTTATGTGACCTGCGGTATCACGTATTGTGCCTGCCAGTGTCCTGAGGGTCTCCGATCACAGCAACCACGCCAATGTGCATCCAAGCTTATCGCCATCAGCATGCTGGTGGGCTAGGGAGGATTTATAATCAAGATCACAGAGTCACTTTAGGTCGCTCAAGGCCATCAGATGGGGGCGTGCGTCAGGTGGCAACACCACCTTGAGCTCTGAGTCAGAACACTAAGAGCGAGAGATGACTTAACTCCCCATGTTGTTGTGATGCAGTGCCCCCTCTTGACCACCTTCATGGTGTCAAACCTCAACCCATGGAAACCCACTGGCATCGGGTTTTCCTCATAATACCAGTAAAGGTGTGTGGCTATGGTGTCTCTGTATACCGTGTCCTGTAAGGCTTCTGTCTGAAGCCTCCAGGTCATGATAAGAACCCTTGTCCCGCCCCCACTGGAACTGGATTCGGAGTGGATTATGATCCGAGAGGGTTCTGCCTAGGTATTAAGATTCTGTGTATTGGAGGCCAGCAGTCCAGAAGAGGCAATCTAGCCTAGAGTGGACCTGATGTCCCTGTACATAGTAAGGGTACTCCGCCTACCCTTGGTGCCCCACGGCATCATGGAAATTGGACAGCCTCGACCATCACTGGAAGTGATTTGTTGCCTGTATGTCCGGTGTGCCCGTAGTGAGTGTTGTGTATGTAATTAAAGTCTCCTGACCACAACCCCGGGGCCTTGGGATCCAGAAACATGGTTGGAGAAAGAGTAGCCAAAAACGCACCTTGAGAGGTATTGGGCACAAAAAGGATCACAATGGAGAAGGGGGCCTACATCCAAGGTACACTCCAAGACCACATAACCACCCTCCTCATCAGCACGGAATCTCAACTTCATGAATTGTACCTCTAGAGTGACTCAAATAAGAACCTCTTGGATCCAAGCTAAATAACCAGTATCATATACCTGTCCACTCTATCGCCTCAAGCTCACCTGTGGTCAGGAGGGTCTCCTGGAGAGAGGTGAAATGAAAATGCCTGCACTGAAGGTAGGCATATATCCTGTGTCTCCTAGCCGGGGTCGCCATACCACGGATGTTCCAAGTTAGAGCATTGAAGGTAGAAGCCATGCATGCAAATTGTGTATCCCAGCGCAAGCCTCCCATCATCTCAGCCACCCATCCAACCAGCCAGATAATAAAGAACAATCAAACAATTCTGAGAAACAACTCCCCTATACCTGGCCTGAGCGCCTTCCGTCCCATGCCACAACCCCTCAAACAGTTCAATTTGCACAGATGCCAGCAACATATTCAAGTCAGGAGCGGGCCAAGTGAAGCTGTGTGAAGTGTGAAAGTATCAATATTCGATGCTTCAGTGGTGTGAGCCCATGTCGGATAGTGTGGCATCCATCCCCACTAGTCAAGGCGGCTTACCTTCAGGGGGGTTTCAAACCCAACAGAAATGCAGCTTCACCAGGTCATTCACCCCGCATGCAGGAGGTGACTTTTGGACTGGATGGACTCTAGTCATCGATGAGAGCGAGCCACCCAAGTCTGATCCCAACTACGATAGGTGCTCAGAGCGTAGAGGAGCCATTCGGGCCTGCTTTGCCACCACCTGATCCTTGGTTGGCTTCACCTTGACGGGGTCTGGATTTTTGCCATCTAGATTTGGGCACCAGCCAGTCTCCAGCACTCGAGTCCTCGGTTGGGGTATGCATCAGATCCTTAGCATGGAGCCAGTTCCACATCTACCTGTGAGTGGAATGGGTGGATTGTGTCACCATCGAACACCCTGAGCTATGCTAGAAACAAAAGTGCCTATTTAAATTTCAACTCATGGAGATGCTGCTTGAATTTGAAATAGGAACCCCGGCAGAGCTGTACCTCCATCGTAAAGTCAGGACATGCTGTGATTGTTATGTTTTCATACTGCCAAGGGCCCTTGGTGCGAAACCGTTGCAGCAATGGGGGGGGGGGGGCGGCCTGGTGCTCGATGTGCTCACTTAGGGCCAGGTGTATCAAAGGGTTTTGCCCATTCTGTGTCTATGGGGAAATGTGTTGATACATATGGCCCTTAGTGGACAAGAATTGTGGCACCCTATCTTCAAGAACTGCAGAAGGTGGATATTGTTGCTTCGGAGCTCGGCATCTTCCACACTGTGATGTAGGTTAGCAACCTCCTCCTCCATGTGATTCAGTCACTCCTGCAGGTCATTACTGTTGACCTCACTGTATGCTAGGGTGGACTCTATTTCCTCCACTCTGTCTGCTAACTTGTGGGGATCAGCTTGTATATACTACAAAAAGTTAAAGTTGTTGAACATCTTGAAGCATTGCAAATTGTTGAATAATGTAGAATGTTGGGGTGACCCACTTAGAGGTAATTTATCTTACGCTGGTGTTGTAATAGTTTATCTCACACTGGTGTTTTAAGTAAGCATGGCTCTAAGGTTGCATGTCACTGAGTTCATCTGTGTAAAAAAGGGAATAAGGTCAGCACTTCTTTAGAAAGCTTTGCCATTCTCAGGGTCTCTAAGATTATGATGCAACGGAGAACTGAATTATGTTGCAGTGTTCTCTAAATTATGCACCGAGAGGAAGCAAGTTATATTGTATGTATTCCAGCAATACTGTCTTAATTAATTCCATCTATAAACACATTTTACATCTGCAGCAAATAATTACCAGCCCACCGTGGGCTCTTTTTTGAGCTTCGTAGGGGGTCCTCAAAACCCACTTTTTGGGATTTCAAGGTTTTTGTGTGCTTTTACTGAACTTTTGTACAACTGTTCCTTCTGTTCGTTCTCCATCCTGGAGTCCTACTCTCTGTACCATATATTTGTTTTGCACCCAACACAAAAATTTAAAAGGAAGGTTTTTTTTAGATAGTCTGCTAACTACATCATCTGTGCAGAAACATTTTGCTGTGTTTCTGTGTTCAGGTGTCTAGGATTTTTGTCTGTTCCCACTGCAACTTTAAATAGACCTTCTCATGATTGACCTTGAGATGTTCAGTCAGTGTTAAAATTCCAATGGAGTGAGTTAAAGAGTGAGGTAACTTATAAGGAGCAAACATATGCCCTAATGCTTTCAGGCACTATTTCACAAATTGTTAGAATCAATATTATCCCACCCCTTTTTCATATTAGTAGAACAAATGAATATGTTTTAAACTAATTTCTGAAGGATAACAGATTACTTTTAAGTCATAGGGCATTGCAGAAAGATGAACCAACCACAGCAAAGGTCAAAACTCCTGATCTCACCCTCTTCACCCTCACTCTCTACACCCTCTGAATCTGCAACAGAGCCAATTCCTTTGACCTTAATGCTATATTGCTAATTTTTTACAGTAGTCTCTCTGTAAAAAAGATACTTATTTTTAGCGCACACCTTTACAACAATAACAAAATTATTTACATTCGATCCGTCTTTCAACCAGACGCCATTGTAAGCCTCATCAGACAGTAGATATGAAATCAAATTTGTGTAAATTAAACATTGACCTGATGGTAGCATTCTGTACAAATTGGAGTTCTATGATGGCTTTGATAGGGAGCCTAAGATAACATGCATAAGCATAATCAAGTTGTCAATGTATTGCTGCTTTATCCACCACAGCTCCTAAATTAGTGAGAGTTGTAGCTGCAAACAACATGAAGAGACCACTGCATTTATCAGAAGTAGTAAGTTGAGATCCTCATGCAAGGTAAATCCTAAGCTTTTAATTTCTTTAACCACGATACGTGGAGATCCTAAAACATCTCACCAATGTGAAGAGGACTGAGGATTGCTGTCACCAAATATCCTTGCCTCCATCTTTGAGACATTTAGTCTTTACAAATTCATCCATTTCTTCATTGCCATCATATGCTTGCTAAAGAAAACCTTTACTTCATTCATCATCGTATTGTATTACAAGTTAATTTTAGAATCATCTGCATAGGAGATGATACTGAACCCAAACCATTTGACAACTTGTGTTCGGGTTTGCATGTAAATATGAAATATAATTGACAAAAAAGACAACTCCTGTGGTGAAGCCCATCGCACTGATAAGAAGTCTGGAATATGTGATGGCATGTTTTCCATGAACTGACTATTCTCCAGAAAGGAATTTAAACAACCCAATGCTCGCCCTGTGATGCCTAACTTTCCTATCCCACTAATTAAGATAACACAATCCACAGTATTTAAAGCTTTGGAGATGTTAAGCATCACAAGGCAGACCTGATTTTCTTGATCCAGTTCTAATCTAATAAGGTAGAAAACAGAGACAAGTACCAATTCAATCCTTTGTCCAGGTATAAGTCTAATTTCAAGCCCACTTGGTAAAAGGTCATTTTCTAGAAAATGTGTGAGCTATTGAGCAATAAATATTTCACCGAATTTGCCAGTACTAGCAGCAGTGAAATGAGCCAGTAGTTACAAACCTCAGTAAATCCAGATTTGTTTTTTAACAAGAACTTTGTAACAAAGGTCTTCCACCTATCTGTCTCTATTCCCCCAGAGAAAAAGCATTCAAAAGAAAAGTGATCACTGGTACTGTGATGCTTGACAACTGTTTCAAAATATTTGTAGGACATGTCTCAGTGGTGAACCGGGCCGCTATTTCTTTATTAGACTCTCTACCTTGAATTAAGAAACCCAAGGGAATATCTCTGTTAAAATGTGGTCCAAAACTCTTAGATCTAAATTAATATTAACTTCAAGATCCTCATTGCTCTAATATTTTTCAATTTCTTCATTTATGTCAACAGTTTAATTTTTTAATTTATAATTGAAGATTCAATCTTCTCACAGAAATCAGGAGTGTCCAGTATCAAGGAAATCTGACATTCTGGGCTGGGTAATTTACTAAGCACTTGAAAACGTTTTTAAACAGTCTTTGTAAGATCTTATCAGCTTGAGAAAATAATTTCCCTTAACTTCAGATAATGTATGTTCCCACTATCTGAGTGCTTCTTTACACACTGTCCTTGCACTCTGATCATATTCTTTCTACCAGAGTATGTCTATCTGTCTTGCTTTAAGTCTGTTATTCCTAAGATATTTTGTGAACTGTAGATTGGTCTTGTTTCACCATTTCTTTTTTTATACATTGGAACTGAGATATGAAGACATCAGTGTAGGCATATTTCAGCCTTGAAATTAGAGGATATTACAAACTTTCCCTGGCAGTTCATAAAGCAATCAATAGCTTTATTGTTGTCAATTCTGTTTTTTACTTGCTTTGTTTAATAGAGATCTCTGTCTAGTTACACTTGCTGAACGATTTACTTTCAACTTAATAAGAAAAGAAAATGAAAAATTGGTCTGTCCAAGTCAGGAGATAAAGGATTACAACTTTCTTTGTCCTCTGTATACTTTCTGGTTTGAAGGTTACCCTCATTGCATTAAGTTTTGTTCTCAACTATGGGACGACTGGAAAAACTCCCACAAGTTATGTGCTTTCAAAGTTTCACAGTGTCCACAGTACAAACGACTTGTTCTTTCTCTGTAAAAGCAGATGGTGGTCTAATTGTCTTGTCTTCTACTAGCTCTGCCATGGCAAAGTTGTAAGATTGAGAAATGACTGACACACATTTGCTTGCTAAAATATCTGGCTCCTCACAAATTTGTACATGTTCTTCATGTTGCCACATAAAAGGCACATTTTAATATGATGAAAGGATACATGAAATGTAGCCTAATGAAGGGCAAAGTACATCCCAACAAGAAGAGCTGGAAATGCCTATAGGAACAAATGTGCATGTTGACATTAATGGAGGCTCAAAAGAAGATAGGAGAGCACCAACTTATCACTTGTGGGGTTTATTCATTTTTCATGTTACACTAATTACATTTAGGTTCTGTTTGTGGTCAGAGGGAGAAAAGAAGCTGAGAGGCAACGTCTGAAAAAACATAACCTGAGGGTACGGCATTGCACCAAACCACAAAGGCCAGAACCTGAAAAAAATAAGACATTAGTCAGGGAACCAAAGGGAAATGAAAATAGCTCCCTTGAGTAAACTGTAAGACTGCATGAAACAAAGGGCCATATGTATGAAAGGGTTTTACCCATTCTGTGTCAATGGGAATATATGTTCGTACATATGGCCCAAAGTAATTTACTTTAGTAAACTCTTCTAGTGACAATTGAGCTTAGTGTGCACTCTGTGGTACAAATCCACACTTTTGCGGTAGACACCTAAATGTGTCTATAATTTGCAGACTTAAAACACAATAATGGGGAGTGTAGTTCTCAATATCTGTGTCAAGTCAGCAACTATGACAGGGGACACAGCATGGATACATGAGATTAACAGTTTTCAAAATCTGTACTGAGTTCACAAACTACTCCAGGCAACCCAACACGAGTCCTTCTTTCCTGGGCTTTACAAACTCGATTTAGAGTCTGTGAACTTAGAAGTGAGTTTGGAGGCTTCGGGGTCCCCTTACTTGTCTTAAGTTCAGACTTCTAAGGTGAGTTCAAAACCCCTAGGTGATAAAGATTTTTTTTTTTTTTTTTTTAAATCTGGAGTGGGGCTGTTGAGATCTCCCCACTTATACCCAACGGTAATGATGTGCGCACCCTGTTCCATGATGAGGATTTGTTCAAGGCCTGAACACCATGCCCTGCAATGGCGTCCTAATGGGGGCCCCTACAGAAACTCTTCTGTTGCGCGGAAAAGCTGAACCAGAAATGAACATTGTTAGAAAAAGATTTATCCCTTCAAGGGTTTCGTTATTTTTAGGTCTCACCTACAGACAGCATTAAGCTGCCCACTATTGAAAAACCTCTTGTGCACAATACCAGACCTTACAGTGGGAGTTGGTCCAGGCCATTGCCTGCCATTGATTGGCTTTCTTGTCAATTTTTGTTTTGCTTTGTTGGCTTTCCATTCTCTTCTTGTGTTTGTTTATCCCCTGGAGCACAGATTCTTTGCCATTGTTTTGATTGGATAGCTTGTATCCTGCAATTGCTCACAGAGGCCTACCTTTTACGTTGCTTACAAAATCTTTCCTTGCTTTTTCTCATAAGATCCCTCACATTCCATCCCATCACCTCTGCACTTCTTGTTTTGCTTCACCTTTCCCTGGTCGTCTGTTGCCCCCACTGCACGCTTCTTTCTTTGTGACTTTTTTCCTAACTTCTCCTTCCCCCTGCAGACACCTTTATCGCTCCCCAGCCCCTCCCTAATCCCCTTCGGTACAAGCTGTGCTTGGTGGCCTTGACTTGCTCTATAGAGGAAGTGCTAGGCATGCTGTCATTTATTTTGTAATGCTTTCCGCACACTTTAACGTCCTATATATTTTTTTACTTTGTCATGGTCAGTCAGAGGTGAGTGCCTTTTCGGCCCCACATATCAAGGTAGCTTGTTAATTCATAACCACATCTTTATCTTCTTTTCCCCCCTCATCATGTCGGCTCCTCAGGACGGCTTAGGGAGAAAGATGTTGATAGTGTGGCTTGGCTGCATCTCTCCAGACATGCATGAAGCAATGCTCTGACTGTCCGATAGCATAATGATCCCTCTTGCACCATTGCTGGGCTTGTGGGTTTCTACCTTTTTTACTTTCTGCCTTTTACCTTTGCTTCCACTCCCACATTCATCCCTTTTTGCAGTTATCTTTTTTTTTTTACAAGTTCAGGTATGCACAGAGTAAAGCTAAAATGTGAGCTAATGTGTACCTGGACTGCAGCCCTGGTGCTTTCATAAAAACGAAGGGGCTTATTTACAAGCCCAATGCACCACTGGTACATCACTTTTTCCCATATTTAAAGCAGCTGCGACTGCTGCCAATAAAAAGTAGTGGGGCAGCAGTGGGGGGGGGGGGGGGGGAATTAATAATAATATAAAAACATATCTGATGCTGTCGGCCACCTCATGCCTCGGTGCTCCTCTGCTTCCTGCTCCCAGCAGTCCCTGGAACACCATCAGAGACTCTCCATCCAATCCTCGTGCTGCTCTCATGTCTCATGCTGCATGAGAGCAGCGCAGTTATTGGCCTGACTGGGCTGGTTAATGCTCGCTCAGGCAGCGTGAGTCTGTGGCGATTATCCACCCAGCTGTGGAATAAAGCTGGGTTGGAGAAACCTACCTGCGCATGTCTGTGTGGCAGGCCTAAGACAGCCGGCCAAACTGACAAGTGCACTTATAAGTGCACTCCACTCTGCTCCTCCTCCCTCTCACGGCCAGGGCGCCGTCCCTCCCTGCACATTCTTGGCTCAGCCAGCAGCTGGAATATAACACGATAATAAAATATAATTTTATTTTTCAGCTTCTGGCTCTGAGCCAGTGGGGTGACGCTCCACCGTTCATTAAAAATTATGCACTGGGTGCGCAAGGGGCTTGTTAATAAGCCCCTAAATTCTTGATAAGGGCATACACGTATTGTTTAAACAAACATGCTTTAAAGTGGTCCTTAAGGCACTGCTGAGCAGATGGACGCGTCTGTCTAGTATTAGCAAAATTAATTATTGCATTGTTTATTGTCCAGAAACAATAGTTTGTATATCTTCCTAACATTGTAATTTCCTAATCAAGCTTACAATGGGAAAGTAGGAATGCAAAAGTGCTAATATTTTGTAATATTTATTTATTACTTTTACTTTTTATTTATTGTGTCGGCCTGTTAAAGACAGGCCATACAATATACATCACAAAATATACATAATTTAATATTTGATTACATAATAATTATAAAATAAGGACAATCCTAAAAAGGCAAGAACAGTCGACATTACTGCTAAAACCATCCTAGGTAATAAACAACAAGGAAAGTGTGGGAAACATCCATTACAATGCGGGCATTATAACGACTTGCGCTGGATGGCGCTCTAACCTAAAGAATAGTATGATTTACTATTCCAACACCTTCCCTACTGTACGTAGACTGGAGTTGGAATAGTAAGTCATACTATTCCTAAGTCCAGCACCCTCCAGCGCAAGTCGTTGTAACGACTTGCGTCGTAACGAACGCGATGTAAAATACTGCGTTGTAAATGTATGCGTAGTAACGTCATACATTCGGAAAGTGCAAGTGCTTAGCCATCGGCTGGCTCTAAAGTGCTAGTACCTAAGAAAATGCATTGCTTCAGGCAGTCCAGAAGGACAAATAATTAAATAACCTCAGTAAGAATATAAAAATCAAAGACAAATTCAGTCATTAATAAAGTGCATTTCAAAATATCCCCACAACTTGCCAGAGGCAAGTGCTGGCAACTATAATGCATACAATAGGTGTACATAGATAAAAATTAGTAGGTTGAAAACTACATTAAGAGACCTTTAGAAAACATAGTTATTGCATTTTTCTACTTGCCCTCCAAGCCACATATACGTACGAAGAAACCTGGTTAAAAATGTGCCCGGAATCAGTACGCATACACAAAGCCATAGCATCCTTGAAGTTCCTTTTTGTATGAGCATTATAAAGCAGATGCAGTGAGTCTCTTATAGCTTTCCGAGTAAAATTGCAAAACAGTATAAAGTGCATTGCAGATTCTAACCTCCCAAACTCACAACTGCAAATGGGTGAGCAACTTCCGCCCTTTTTCATGAACTAGTATACTCTTTTACTGGAAGAATGCTTAGTCTGAAATTAATGTACAGGGATCTTTTAAGGGTTGCATAGAGCATATCCAAGTATGGATCAAAGGTAGGGATGGGCTTGAAAGTCTGAAGCTGGTTTATCTTCTTCCCTGACTGATTGTTGGAAATATATTGCCAAAACCTATCCTTTATAACCATTCTGGTGCCCAAAGCCATCCTTTCTAGTTTATGCCAACAATCCACACATCCTATGGTTTGCAAGGTAATGGCCATATGATTGAACCAGGGTAGTTTTACTTGCTTAGCATACAGCCAGACCTCTTACATAATGTCCAGGTAAGATCTCAGCTCAGGTTTTGTTCATAATCCTATGCAAGATAATATGGGACATAGTGTTGCATACTGCTCGACAGATTTAACACACACCATTGGAGTCGCTGGGCCCAGAAGGAGTAGGCAGTGTAGAAAGCAGTTTTCTGACCTGACCAACCCTTTGGCCTTTTTATAACACCACAACTCTCCTCTATATAAGCATGCCAGAAGAGCTTGAGCTCTACACACCTCAAGGGCAGGACCATTCAATCTGCTCCCCTGGCTTTTATCAAAACTAAGAATGTCCCTGCCTAATAACACAGAATTACCTCTCCTTTTAGTAGTTGTGCTGTCCAAGTCAACCTAGAGTCAAATTGTACTCATAGAGTTGAATGCGATCTGGTGAGATTCCGTAAATTTTGAAGGAGCTCCTAAGTTTGAAACTGCCCTTTAGTCTTAGGATCATATATTTTGTTTTTGCGGTGTTGTTCTGTAATTTCTTTATATTGCAATAGCTTTCAAATGCCTTTAGGAGCTTTTGAATGGCTAATTATGTGCGTGTTAGGAGCACTGCGTCATCAGCGAATAGCAAAATTGCAGTTTTTGGGCCGCCACAGATCGGGTGATCGATCATTGATAAAGATATTAAACAAGCCTGGGGCCAGGATGCATCCCTGTCTGACCCCAATATTGATGTTGAAACTTTCTGTAATTTCCCCTCCTGGGCCATATCTAACTGCCGATGTGTTATTATTGTATAGAAGCTTAATTGCTGAAAATAACTTAAATGGAAAGCCCTGGGATATAATGATTGCCACAATAGCTCACAGTTTACAGTGACAAAGGCTATTTTTAAATCTATAAATTTCAAATATAATTTTGATTGCTTAATGCTGGTATATTTCAGGCCGATGTTAAATAACTACATAGCCCGGTCAATTGTTCCTTGGCCTTTCTTAAAACCTGCCTGGAATGCGCTGATGATGCCATTATCACACAACCAATCATCTAGGCGAGTGTACATAAGCTTTGCGTATATTTTCTCACCTCCATCAAATAGGGTGATTGGTAGATAGTTGGCAATAACATTCTGAGAACTTTTTTTGTGGAGCTGGACTATTACGGCAGATTATCACGATGCCCGAACCATCCCCTGGTTTTATATTGCATTGTAGGCTAAAGATAGAATTGGGGGTCGCAGGAGCAAAAAACTGACAAAATTCCTGTGAGTAGAGGGGTCCGCCAAGGTTGTGTATTGGCTCCCACACTCTTCACGCTTTTTGTGAATGGTGTAGTTTCTTTCTTGCTTGAAGTCAATGCCGACGCCCCGGTTCTGGCGGGTGATAAAGTCCCCGCATTACTTTTTGCGGACGATACGCTGTTAGTATCGAAAACACCGGCAGGATTGCAGAAGCTGTTGGATCGCTTCTCTCTGTTTTGTAAATATATGTACTTTTCGGAGCACGCAGCTTATATTATGCTATTAGCAGTGCACTTAAAACATCAATCAAAACACAATTCAATTAATGCAACTGAGACATTAATTAAAACACAATTCAATCAGATTCAAATGATCATCTTCTTTTAATTTCGTTAGTTCCAATCCCTCATGCCAACGCGTTTCGCCGTGGTCGGGACATAACCAACGGCTTCTTCAGGGCTGGAAATAATACAAAGTGCGTTTTTGTAATCGCACAATAAGGCAGCGGTACATATGCCATAATACCCAACGTATGACAACCATGTGCAGAGGACTATTCAAGCTTGTGTTAGTGCAGAACACATTAGATATACAATGTCATTGAAAACTCTTTCCAAGTAAAAACTGTTCAAATTACATGAGAGAGACAATCAAGTCCAATCCCGTTTAAGGAGTTCAATCACTTCGGTTGAAACCCCATAGTGCACATAATGTTGTGGACCATTTTAAATATTCAGCCTAGACCCAAGTGCACATTAAAATTATTAAACCCATGTGTAAGTGAAAAGTAAACTCGTTCGCGTCATATTCGCGCCAATACCTTAGATTTCTCAAACGCTTGTCTGTATTATGAAAGTAATGCAAGAGAAAATATTGTAAAGAATAATCAATATGATATATGCGGATACACAGGGCAAGAATAAACCAATTTATAGAATCACATATCAGTCAATAAATACATCAGCAAAACCCTACCTCTGAAAGTATTCGTTCATACAGTATCCTCTCTCTACATCCTCTTCCAAAATTGGCAATATTTTTGTTTATAGCAAGACCTAAAACCGGCTCCAATATCCTCTCTTGTGACATCCACCATTAGACTTTCTTCCAACAGTAACAACGTTTCTGCTATAAATAAACCCATGATTAATTCCTTAGTATTAATGCATTGACCATTAATCAGAATCGTATTCTTTTATAAGAAACTGTTTGTTAACCTTAGTCATAGAACCATCCTAAGCTTATCCTTTATAAATCCCCGCGTGCTTTAAACTGTGGCCTATGGTCAAGGGGTTACAGTTAGTGCTATGGCTGCTTCTAGCGTCAGATTGCCAATCACTATGCTGTTGAGACAGACTGATTATAATTTCAAATCATGAACTATCTTCGGGTTATAAAGTACTAACAAGCATCTGAAGCATCAGTAGTCCTAGAAAGTACTGGAAAGTTTAGAATTTGGAAAGAAACATATTTTTAAACGTGCCAGTCAGCACCAAGGAAGTATCAAGGAAGGACTAAAGACGCACCTAGCCAGCAAATGCTATCTACGTCAGTTGCCAGCTGTGGGCAGGAGTTTAAGCAGTTATCTTTTCTCTTTTCTTCTTGGCTCCTGGTCTACTTTCACTATCCCTAAGCAACTCAAGGGGGCTAAAAGGGGATAAACCACATGCTGATAGAGATAGAGTGCTGCTGGGGAAAGCAATACATTCTAGTGACATTCCAGTGCCTGAGGGTGCTCGCGCCCCTGGGAGAAGACAAAAAAGGTCCAAGAGACACATTCAGTGAAGGCAGTCCCGGCACATCGGCCAAAACAATTAAAACCACAAAAGTCTTAACTAGACACAACTAGACATATCTAGACACAACTAAAGACCTAATAGCTAATATCTTCTAGTCCCTGGAAAAAGTCAGGAGTGCCCAGGAGTAAGAGTCAGAACATGCAATTGTAAGATCCCAAACAACATCTATCCAAATCGTCTAAATCAGTTAAATGCACTAGGGGCTTCCTTGAGGGTGTGTTTGCGTACAAAATGGCTGTAGAAATCTCGGAAGTCTTTGTTCCAAGGCTCCTAATAAGTGCCATAAAGTTTTAGCAGGCGATTCTATACTAGCAACAGAAGATATAGCTGACCTTGCACCTAAGAGGTCCTTGTCAGTCTCCGATATTGGAAAATTGCTGCCTGTATCAGCACAACTTGCGCCAAGGCACCATTTTTCTCATTTACAACTGGCCCTGCTGAGCTATTTCCCCTTGTGCTTACTCCAGCTGATCTTGACACATCGAAGGCGCGGGCATGAAATGAGGGGGAAAAAACGGAGCGGTCATAACAGATAACAAAATCAGTGTTTTCTCAAGAGCCCCAGTTTAAGCTCCAGTGGCCACTGTGTCATTGTAGCTGCCACAGAATCAAATTACTAACTACATTTGGACGTTTAGCACTTCGAATACAAACAAAAATATTCTCAAACAGTGAAGGAGTGCAACTTACCCCTTTCAGGAGTTTGAAAATTGTTCATGAAAGTGACCTCTCAAGAAGTGAGCCTACACAGGTTTTGAAGGTTGGAGCTGGTCCCCCTCCAATTGAGAATGATTGTGCTCTGATCAAGCACCAAATTATAACTGTGGCAGCAGTCCATAAAGAATATAATACTGGCGGGCCCTATGGCCTGGAGTCAATTCTCAGCAGAGTCACCAGTCCACCTGTAAAGACTGGACTAAATGGGAATGGGAGTAAGTGTTTATCCAGCGCTTTTACAGGCTTTCCTAAATGAGTTTCTGCTGTCTCAAGTGGGGAGTACGAAATTTCGTTTGAGGTGAATGATGCGGTCCTAGGCCTGGTAAGTATTTACCATGGTGCCTTTCGGTACAACAGTGCTTGCCCAAATAGCACCATGCATTATTTGCCATTGGGCTATCAGTCACTAAGGAATACGGAAAATAATGCTACAAGCTATCTACCTCTGGAACCACACCCTACACAACCAATTTCTGCCATCATACACTCTATGCGTAGAAAACTGGATCTAATGGCAAGCAATCTTTGAGCCTAATTACAACTTTTGGCAGTCTTGGAGCTGGTTCGCCACGCCGCCGCCCTACTCCAATACAGCCAAAGCCATGTGAGCACCGCCCGCCCAATTACAACTTTTTGTTTCTTCCTGGCAGGCAGTTATTTGGGGGTCCCATGGCGGTCACTATGAAAGAAGAGCTGCAATGGGAGCGTCATAGGCAGTTCCTGCCTTGCATGGACTGGTGCAGTCCATGCCATGCAGGAACTGGGGGTGCATGCACACAGGCGGGTACGACATCTGCCCCCTGCATGCAACAGCATGCATGGGGCAAGGAGGGCACTGTAGGACCCCCTTTGTTTCCTGACCACCAGCAGTTGCATAGAGTAAGATCCTCCATTAGACCACTGGCTCTCACAAAACTCATAATATGCATTGCTGTGCTGCAGCAGCTTTGCCAGCATATTGTGAGCCTCTGACCACCACACCACTGCTAGGAAACATGGTTCCCTGTCAGTTGTGGCGGTCCAATGGTGATCCGACTGCCAAAGTTGTAATAGGCAGTCGGACTGGAGGTGTGGTAGTGTCCGGACCACCAAACTCATAATCAGGCCCTTTATGGCAATTATTCTAGCAGCACACAGCATGAAATTGGAAGATCAAGCAAAAATCCTTTGTGATAAGTCATCTAGCATTGCAACTATTGACACTCGCATGCATGCAATGAAGTGTGCGGTGAAAGATTTGCTCAAGAATAATGCATTCTGCAATGGAGTAAGAACCTGCTCAAGGATTACTACTGAGCTTTCAGAGGTTCCAGAAGTCCTCAGTTCAATCTTAGATGATTGCAAAACAGCAATCAGCAGAGAAACATCTACCGCAACAATGTCTAATTTTAATAATTCCAGCCCCACTATGCATTGGACAGACCAAGAGCAGGTCTTGAATAAGTACCAGAGATTACTGACAGATACTGAAGACAGTGCAAATAAGGGGTCTAGCGATTGCCCGAAACTAAGCATTTCATCTACAAGACCTGACCATTCAATAGAACTGGAGATAAGGAGGCAATCACATAAGCAAAAACTGTATAAAATCTTTAAAAAACCACAAAGAATAACCCATAAAAAGACCAACTTGTTAGCCCTATGAACCTCAAGGGCAGAGGAACATTCACTCAAGGTGGAGAAAGCATCAAAACCAGAAGAACAAATTCTCCATGGTCTGCAAATTGAAAATGAGACAGAGTTGGGTAACTCAAGTAAGAAAACATAAAAATAGAAAACGTATTACATCTTGTACAAAATCTAAGATGTGAAGCACACTCATATTCAGTGGTGGCTGGTGACATTTGAAAGTGGTGGGCGTAAAAAAAGGGTCTAAATGTGTTTTGTGTCATAGCGAGCCTGATTGACTAAAGGGGAACTGCAGGACCCTCACGCCAAGGAAATTTTGAAGAACAAAAAAAAAAGGCCCAAAGGATGCAGGTTAAACCACATTTCAGAAAGCAAGAATATTTATAAAAGTAGGTAGGATATGTAGACTTGAAATAATTAAACACATTTAAAACTGTCCCATATCGTGCTTCATTCCTGCTTGCACCCGTGCCATCCATTTAGCCTGACTGCATTATTTTAAAAGAAAAGGGAACATTGGCGTTAGCCGCCTGACCTTATTGCCAAAGAAAGATGAACTATATGTCACCTCAGGTCTCCATTAGGGCCAAAGATTGGGTGGCGAAAACAGTGACCAAGTCTCCATAACCACACTCTCTCAGATGCATTGAATTAGTTATATAGCGCCACTCATACCAGTGCAGGGTGTCTGAGCACTTTGCATCACATGCATATTACACACAGACATTCAATCATACATGTGTAAATCACTGTGTAGGAAATGTTACGTAAGCCAAAGGACTAAAAGTGTAGGAGTCACATCATGTCATCCATACTGGTAGGCAGCATAGTTTAAGAGTGCTTGGTGTGGAGAAGCACAAACTCAGAGTCGAAAAAGAAACAGCATAGTTGGGAGTTTTCTTTAATAATAAGAATCGATTTCTAGCCAAATTAACCCTTTTTGCAACATTGATCAATGTTCTGTACTTTGCAGCGTGTATGCAGTTCTAGGAAGAAAGTTAATACCTCACTATTCTATATTAGGACTAAGGACTTTAAATTATACATTGCAAGTAACCTGCTGATCTGTTTACATCTGTAATCTACATGGTACACGTTCTCTGCAGCAGGCATATTAACCCTCTGCACTAACTTCACCTAAGTCAAAACCACAACTATACAAAATGCTGATCTCTCTCTCCAGGAAGATAATTAATCACACGATATTCTCAGAGAAGAAAAGGTCTATTGGTGTGTGTATGAGGTGACGTAGACGCCTTCACGCGCGCACCGCTCCTCGGCTGCAGCCTTTTCCATCCGCCAATACAAGCGACACAACTTCCACACAGAGCTGAAATTCTGAGAAATGAACCTTTGTTTCCATCAGAAGAACGCGCCATCACTCTGGCAGTTTTTTCCAAAAAGCTTCCATTTACAATTCTTTGTTATCGAAACGGAATGGCTTGATGAGAATTAGAAGCAATGGCGGCACGAGTTATCTTGACATTTATGTGAGGCCTGGTAATTGCGGGGTGAAAGAAACGCTGCAGCAGGTGCTTCAAAGGCATAATAAACTTTCAAACACGGCGCCCCCAGGATTCCAGCACCCGGTGCGGTGGCACCGATCGCACCGCCCTAAAGCCGGCCCTGACTGGCATTGATACGGCACCGGAGGGTCTAAAATAGTAATGAATGTACATAACTATTTTAGGCCTAAGGAGGGCCTAAAATAGTTTTGTACATTCATAACTTCACAGTAACGGCCGGCATGATGGGGGTGGGGGTCGTCACAGGGGTGGAGGCGGGTGGGAAAGAATATTATAAAACTTACCATCCTCGTCCTGCAACATCTTCTGGATGCGTTCCAACTCCCGCTCCGTCCTGCAACACCGCAGCTTCTGGATGCGTCCAAACTGCCGCTCCCGCCGTCCTGAAGCTCTCGTCGTCATGTCGTCATGAATGAAAGGCAGCCTCCCTCCCTCCGCTCTGCCAATCACAACGCTGAGGCGCAGTAGAGAGCGCCCCAGCCGGGACCATTTTCGCTATGTAGAGTGGGCGCCGTGGGCGGTGCTGCTCGAGGGCATGGGGGGAGTGGCTTGCCCAGTGTTGTGCATACGGACTGTTTGATCGGCCCCAGGGCCGGCCAAACAGTCCCTATGCACAACACTGGGCAAGCCACTCCCCCCTGCCCTCAAGCAGGACCGCCCACCCCCGATCAGGCACTTCTGCTTTCTCGCAGTGCGAGAAGGCAGAAACATAAATGGTAGTTATTACCATTTATGTTTCTGCCTTCTCGCACTGCGAGAAAGCAGGGGGGCGGCGCCCAAACGCCCGTATGGAGGAGCCGCCAGTCATATTCAAAGGATTCCTACAGGCACCAGGGTGGCAACTGAAATACAGGAAAATGAGCAGGTTACCGTTCTTTGTCAATTGAATCCAATGAGTAGCAAAATGTATGGATCAGGAAGCAAAGGTCCATCGATGTCAAGCAACAAGGCCATTTCTAATCAGCTAATCGGGTTTTCATTATCTCCCCTAAATGATCTAATCAAAGAATCCCACTAAGTTTGTTTGCGACTAATTGCTACAATCCAACGGAACAGGCTGTCCTGTAGGGGAATAGGGCAGTCACTGGTAATACGCTACAGCCTGAAGTTTTTCCCTCAATTGAGCACATCTCAACAGTGGCTGCTAATGGCGCAGTTCTCGTATACGCAGGAACTCAGGCCAGCAATTATGACAGTGGCTCATGCCAACAGATCACTGCTGCCACAAAGATTGTGATCTGGAAACTAACCCCTGGGCAAAAAAATCAACATATATTTGCCATGGAAACAGTGCCTCTGGTAACCAGGTTTACTTGCAATGCAAGAGTTCAAAATACTGCTATGCCTGGTCTAGCTCACCAAGGAACTCTACTATGGTCAAATGGAGCATATATTGCAAGTAATAGACATGCAACTGAGGCAAGATCGGTGTATAGCTGTCAAGTCTTTGAACAGCAACATGGTGAACCCGCAGCCGTAGGCACAAGTGGCTTATGCTACAGAAACCAGAGTAGGGATATTACGATCTTGTATCTGGGACAGGGGCAAGAACGCTCCGTACAATCCACAATAATCTCATTTGGGCATAGAAAGATGTGCAAAACTAGGACAAGCAAGCAACCTGTAATTTTGCTATTCACACCAAATTATTGGTCTCAGGGACATTATCATATTCTCAAATGAGAGTCCTCTTCGCTTTGGCAGGGTTCCAAAAAGGGTAATCACAAGAATTGTTGAGAGTTGGATTTATATCTTCTCACACTACAGAAGAGGGGGAAACTACAATAACATGGTGGGCAAATGCTCACACGGCTGAGATGTTTCTTCATAAAAATGACATAATGGTCAACTGGGGTATACTGGTTCACAATGGCCTACCTGATTCCAATCCAACTGTATTTGAAACTACAGAACCAATAAGCCTCCACCATGTAGAATGCCATAAGCCCTCTGTTTTTGTTTCAGCCTTGGGCCCTTACATCCACGTTTTTGAAGCAGAAGCTCGAAGTTTGAAGGTTTAAGTCCAGTTATCTTTTGCAAGCTGGAACCCGCAGAGCTCAAGAAACACCCAAAACATGCCAATATAATCCACACACAGCCTGAGTTTATACAAAGTGGATGGCCAGGGTTTACAGATACAACCATCTCAAGATTTGCCAGCAAATGCTGCTCACCGCCCATAGGAGTCAGACATTGGCCTAGACCACATGACCAGGAAAAAAGTGCTCAGCTGGAATATTGCATGCCTGAGACGGAAATTAGAAGATAAGGACTGAGCAACATTTGTTAAATCAAAAACAAATTGCTGTTTTCAGGAGATAAGGGCCACTGATGAGATCGGCATGGATGTCTTTGCTCCCTACACCACATAAACCATAAAGGAAATAAAAGAGAGACCAAGAAGAGGATGAACTATTTGGATATCTACCCAGTTGGGTGCATTTGGGCAAGTATTTTCTGAAATCAGCAAGAATCTCCAACTGCTAGAGATTTCCAGTAATATTTGGGAGTTAACCATAATGAATGTTTATTTCGTACCAGGATTATAATCAGAATACTACATGCAACTGAATATTATGTTGATCTGCAGGGACTTTAACACGAAACCCAATAACACATTGGTTAGTCTAGATGTACTGTGTCAATCCGCAGGTTGAGAAGTGCCTCCATAATGTCCTTTGCACTTAAAAATGAATTAACGCCCCTCAAATGGATCTATGCCCTCAGATTCACCAGCGCATTACACCTTTTGATCAGAGGGCATGTCAGTTTGATAGATTGTGTCTTAATCAACCTGGATTCATGGCAGGTTGTTGATGATCTTGTAATTGAACAAAGAATTGAGAGCTATCATAACCCATTGGAATGTAATTGTGCCATTGAGGTCTAACCTGAACACTATCTTCAACCCTGAGCTGAGAAAATGTGCACTGCAAATAACAACAAATAGAAAGTCCATTACCTGGCATCAGCATAGTAGACTAACCACTGACCCTGAAAGAGCTTCAAACCTCCATCAAGATATGCTTATGTACTTGTAGGAAATGAGAAACTCCAATAACCCTAGTTCCAAGATTTGATTATATTTAAAGTGGGTGTTTTAGATTTCTGAGTATTCGATATTGCATTGAAAGTGCAGCACGTACACAAGGAAACAACTATGAAAATGCTGCAGTTCATTCCTTAATGCTATGAAATTTAAATCTGAAGCCAGATCTTGCATGCCCCATCAATATGCTGATGCAATTTAAAGTATTTTATTTTGTTCTGAAGTTCTGAGTCTGTAAGAGATGCATCACAATGGCATGTTTTCACGGTAATACTGTACACTGGCTTCAGAAGCGCTTTAAAAAAGCATGGCTAAACATCCAGGATCTTGTTTTTTTTGTACAAACCCATTCTGAATGTAAATGATTTAGAAGAAACTGAGAAATAAAAGTAATGCACCAAGCAAGAGGATTCCGGCCCTAAAGGTAACTTATGTTCCCACCCTCTGTTCTCTTTAGAAAGTCACCATTGTTAAAGCTGTTATTCAACCCACTATAACTGGAATCAGAATTCTGGGCCTTGTGCACATACAGTGCTCTGGGAGCTCAATTGTCAAATGCTCAGTTTTCTGTGCACCCGGGGTGCTGTAGTATTACAGAAGAGTGTGCTAACTTGTGCTAGCTTTCTTCTGTAACACAGATGGTTCTGGTGCACATATAGTGCAGTGATATTCTAAATGTGGGTCCCTTACTCAATTTGCCACTGGATTCAAGCTAGCCTGGCTGATGAGGGGTGTTACTCCAAAACTAGTCCCAGGATGCTTGTTTCCGGTCCAGGGAAGACATGGCTTGGCAGGTCAGGCTGGACTGTTTCCATGAGGCACAGGGTCAAGACTGATTTGCATAGAGCTGTGTCTGAACTGGGTTGGCAAAGTGTGCTAAAGAATGATGATGGATTCAACCCAGATCTGTGACTGGGGGTGAGTGTTTGAAAAGTTTCAGAACTCCGTCCATCATCTCCTTGGGTTTGCTTTATTATGGATGTGAGCATGGATGCAAAGAAGCCATCATGAGGTGCACTGACTGCGTGCCACAAAAAGAGGATGCACAGTCAGTGCGGCCCCAGAAGGCAACCGTTTGGAGATGTAAATGGGGGTTCTATGGAATCCCTAGGCATACCCCTGAAGGAGGGTACAGTCACTCACTGCACTGGCATGGAGGGGGATTACTGTACCCTCGTTAAAGTGCATGCATGTGTCTGCTGTGCAGAGAAAGACAGACCAGCTTCTTCAAACAACTGGTCCAGCTTTCAATAATGTGATGCCCTGAGGGCAAATGAGTTTATGGTTGCCATACTAGCTCCCAGTGCACCGTTTTAAAGTTTCCCTGTGACACAAACATGTACAGTGCACAGTGCACCCTGTCTATAATACGGGTCCTGAAAAACAATGCGCAAAATGCAGTCTCAGAGCAAAATGTACTCCCCTTTCATATATTCCATTTTGCGGTAGAATAGTGTGCCAGTCATCTGAGTAACATATACTATATGTGCAGAAAAGACGTAAAGAAAAGTCTTTTTGCCTGATCATTAGTGCCATCGCTATCACTGGGTTGGTATTAAGGTGCATATTTGTATATTGGGCATGGAGTTCAATATGTTGCACAATGTTGATTAGCAACAGTGTAGTGGTGTACAATATGCAATGTAAATCATTGCTGTTAGGAATGTTTGTTTTTTAAGAGGAGGGCAACTAGCTGGAAGAAGGAGTAGTGGGAGATGTTATTTGTGAGATGCTTGTCCAAATGAGATCTCTTAGTCCTAAAATATGTTGGTACTTGGCAGCCTACTGTGTGTTATGAGTTTGATGTGCTCTTGGCCCTTGCTGCCCTTGAGACCACTCACAAAAAAGAACATTGCAGTGGGCACCAAAGGACAGAGTTATTGTGAGCCTTCTCCAGTGCTGGGCTTTGAAACAAGACTTGCAACATTAGTGACACATGTACCATGCACTGGCCCTAAGGTTAATCTTCAATGTAATATTTACACACTTCTGGTTGTTTTCATTTTTCAATAAGGTCCAGCTTTTTTCCAAATGCGGTTTTGGAAGATAAGAAAAATCTGATGAAACCGGTGAAGGCATACCCCTGGGATCAAATGAAAGCGCACAACCTTTTGCCTCAAACACAAAAGGCTTTTGGTAGTCAGGAGTACCAAGCACAGGAGCAGAGCAAAGCGCAACCTTTAATTGTTCAAAAGCTTGCTGGCATGCGAGTGTCCAAGGCAAAGGTTCATGAACATCTTTGTAGTCAGGTAAAGAAGGGGTTTTGTTAGTAGGGAGTAGTTTGGAATCAAATGCCGACAATACAAAGCTATCCCGATAAACATGCGTACCTCGCGTTGGGTTTTAGGAACAGGCAGATTGGTAATAGCAGCTATGCGTTCATGTGTTAGTCTGCGACCCTCCTTCGACAGTAGGTGACCTAAATTGATGACCTCCTGTCAACAATATTAAAATTTTGATAGGGACACCTTGTGTCTATGGTGTGCCAAATGCAACAGTAATTTAACTGTGGCTTCTTTACAACCTTTTTCAGTGTCCGAAGCCACAAGGAGATCATCAATGTATTGTAGCAACACATTACCAGGGGGAAGTTCCAAAGAGTCCAATTGTGTTTTCAAAGCCTGACTACAAATACTGGGGCGTTCTGTATAGCCTTGTGGAGCACGGCAGAATCTAAAGCTCCGACCGGCTATTGCAAATCCAAACAGATAACTGCTATCTGGACGGATTGGAATGCTAAAGAAAGCATTCTTCAAATCTATCACTGAAAAGAATTTGGCCGAAGGGGGAATCATTGGGCCCGATTCACAGAACAAACTTAAGACAAAATCCTAAACTTAGTACCATTTTGGTATTCACAGAATGCACTTACTACTTCTGGTATTCACAGAATGAACTTACTACTTTTGCGATTCACAGAATAAACTTACTACTTTTGCTATTCACAGAATGGATTTAAGACTACTAACTTTACGTCCGCACTCGGGCCGGAAATTCCGGCCCGGAGGCGGAGCTTCCGGCCCGGAGGCGGGGCTTCCGGGCCGGAGGCAGGGCTTCGGGGCCGGAGGCGGAGCTTCTGGCCCGGAGGTGGGGATTCCGGCCAGTGGCGGAGATTTAAAATCTCCACCTCTGGGCCGGAAGCTCCGCCTCCGGCCCGGAAGCCCCGCCTCCGGCCCGGAAGCTCCTCCTCCGGGCCGGAAGCTCCGCCTCCGGCCCGGAATTTCCGGCCCGAGTGCGGACGTAAAGTTAGAAGTCGTAAATCCATTCTGTGAATAGCAAAAGTAGTAAATTTATTCTGTGAATCGCAAAAGTAGTAAGTTCATTCTGTGAATACCAGAAGTAGTAAGTGCATTCTGTGAATACTAAAATGGTACTAAGTTTAGGATTTTGTCTTAAATTTGTTCTGTGAATCGGGCCCATTGTCAGGATAGTGGTAATGTCAGGGACCACAGGATACTGGGGAACCACAATTTTATTGACCTTTCTAAGGTCAATGACAAAACAATAAACATCAGGATGGGCGTCAGAAGAGTCCAAAGGTGCCTTTTCAAGAATAGGAAGAATGGGGCTGTTACACACATTTGCCACTGTCTCTTCAACCACACCAGACTTAATCAACTCTTGTATCATTTGCAATAAGGCCCTTTCTCCTGCCTGGGATGTCTTGTACAGGGGAATTCGAGGCAATTTAACATTGTCCTTGATCTGTAGAGAGACTGGTGGGATCTGCAGCAACCTCACATCTGTGTCTCCAGTAGCTCATAATGTGCATGGCACATCTTGGAACTCAGTGGGAAGGGGGCATCTTTTGCAAAGCATTGTTTGGCATGGGCCACTTGCGGGCCAACAGTCATGTAAACACTGTCTGGGGAACAATAAATTGTTGCATGCAACCTTTTTAACAGATCCAGTCCTAGTAAGTTCTCCCCACAATTTGACGTCAGTAAAAATGGTGAGTCAACCGTAAAGGTGCCTTCGGGACCAGTGAACGGGAAACAGAGCTATTCATAGCCCCTGTGTCAACTAAACATTTCTCGGTGGGACCTTGTAGATCTGCAGTTATGTAATTGATCTACAGGTACGGGATCTGGTCCCTTGCCCAGCCCGTGGCTGTCCTAGCTGTGAGACAACCCTGTCACCTCGTCCATATCATAATCGTCAAGGTAGTACTGTCTTCCTCGAGGGTCGTCAAAATAGTTCCCACTCTGCCTATTGTACGATGAGTCCTCTGACTGCATCCTCTCTCGGCCTCCTCCTCCGCGGCCTCGGCCTCCAAAATCCCGACCTCTCGGGGCTCTACCTTTCTGCAACAATTCCGGACACTTGTTCCGCCAATGTCCTCCTCCTTACAGTACACACATTGATTGGGTCCCACAGGCGCACTTGAAGCACCACCCCTGTTAGATCGAGGTGGCCATGGGCCTGAACCCGAACCTCGTCCTCTTCCGCCTCCCCTCGCAACTCGCTGCATCAACATCCTCGTTTTCAAATCTTTCGACTTTTTCTCCACCCTTTCCTTGTCCTTGTTCTCTCTATGCTCATAGTACTGTGCCATACCTAATATGACTGACAGAGAGGAGGTCATCCAAGTACTTTCTGAGGCCTGCAACCTTCTTGCAATCTCAGGGTGCAAATTAGTGACAAATCTGTTCACGAACAAACGTACACCACCCTCCTGTGACAAATCCTGACCACTAAAATCTAGAAACACCCCTTCAAATCTGGTAAAGAAATCCGATACACTCTCATCCTTCTTCTGACGACAGGCAGTCAACTTATCCCACTCCACTCACTTCAGTGGGATAAGGGAGTGCATGTAGGCGATAATACGCCCCGGCAAAGCCAATAGCTCTGCCTTTGACTTCTCACTGGGCTTGCGCTCCTAATCCATACTCTGATCTCGTCCCATGTGCCACCCAAATCCAATGCATGGTCCTGTGTATGGACCTGTCTCCCTATATCTACTAGCACCAGCAATCCGAAAATAACTCTATATCTGTCAATGTCATCACAGTGGAGGAGGCCGCCTCTGCTGTCAATTCCTTATAATATGCAGTGGGGTTTTCGGGGATCCGGCAACTGGCTCTTCAGAGAAAGGACCTCACTCCTTTTCCAAGCAGTGTAGATCCATTGTTCTTGAAACCGAGCCTTGACTCGAGGACTGATTACAGTATCAATAGCTCTTCAACAAGCTCATCACTCTCATCCCTAGCAACATAATATTTGTCAGACTGCAGTCAAAACTTCCTATCTGTGCACTCTATGCTTCTCTGTCTCACACACACCACAGAGGTGCTTGTTTTCCATGGAGAATGTCCACTTTGACCTTGATTTTGCCAACAAAACATGCATGCCTTGTACACATTTCTTCTTCCACAGTTAGTTGTAAGATTTAGGAACATCCACTTTATTCTCATTTGGGAAAGTACAGGAGGTTGAGGAAGAAGAATTTGAAATGATGGAAGAGTGAGATATCTGGCATCATAGGTTTGTTGATTACATCAACAACCCATATCTCCAAGAGTATTCAGAATCAGGCAACTGTTAACTATGCGGCAATATAATATTAAAACGATATATTGCACAAATTGGTCAGATGAGTGGTGGCCTTCAGACCTTAGAGCCCCACTATCTGCTTGCACCACTGTTAGTAATCTTAGGGCCTTATTACTTGTTTGGCAGTCTTCCTGTAGGACCGCCACCACAGTCATTTCCTGGTCATATCCCACATAGATTATGCTAACTCCCTATACTTCAGCCTGCCATTGCACCTGATAAAGAGACAGCAACTTGTGCAGAACCAAGCTGCAAGACCGATTTTTCATCAGCCTAAATGGAAACATGCTTTCTCTCTCATGAATAAGCTACATTGGCTCCCCGTAGTCGACCACTGCACCTTTAATATCGTCTGTCTTATTTTCAAATCGTTACATGGCACATGCCCAGAATTAATCTCCAATATCATTCAGAGATGCATACCCACCCACAATCTGCGGTCAGCCTACACAAACTTATTGGTCACCCCGTACTATAAATCAAAGCAGTTTGATTGCAGCAGATTTGCGATACTGGCTCCTCGCTTTAGGAATGCCCTGCCCCTTGACATTAGATCCTGTACAGATCCCCTGAGATTCAGGAAACTTCTCAAAACATGGCTGTTCACCCAAGCATATGATTAACCTCAAACATGGCTGTTTAGCCTGACATCTGATTAACCGTCCAGGACTCTGGTCACACCTATAGACAGCACCAAGAAACCAACCGGTGTACGTGCGCTTTATAAATAATTTTAACATAACATAACATACCAACAGTGGTCCTAGGAAGACCATTAAGCCTGTTGTGAACCCACCTGCTGGATTACGAGTTGAATCTAGGGCGGGCGGGAGGACTGTGCAACAGCGATATCACAGCGGCAGGTAGGTTAGGTTTATAGGAGAGCCTAAACATCATACTACTACTGTGACAGCTCCAACTGCACGTTCGTGTACAGTGTGGCATGCATCATGTCGTGCATGCCACACAGTGGATGCACGAAGGTGAAATTGTAGGGGGGCACAACATGTGCCCCCTGCAAGCACCTCCATGGGCAGATTTTCCCAGGGCCCTGTTAGGGACCCCTTACCCGCATTTTCACCACCCTTTTCATGGCGGGGTCCCCGCCATGAAATGGGCAGTGAAAATGCAGGTCGAAATTGGCTCGGAAGTGCTGGCCTGGGCACCGCCACCATTTTCTGCCCCTTTCCACACTGCCACGGTCATGGGATCCTGGATCCCGGCAGAGGCGGTGGTCTTGTGGCGGTCCCACAACCACCGCCATCGTAATACAGCAGTTGGACTGCCAGGACGGTAGCAGTTGAACCACCACCATGAGTACAGCGGTCCCAGGACCCCATAGTCATAATAAGGCACTTAGGTTTTACATTGGTGATCCTCTTACTATTTTACCTAGGTCAGCAAGATTTCCCACACTTGTTTTCTTGTTTTAAAAATGTTAGCTAAACAGCAGCAGGACACCCTTCAGGATAAATATTGTGCTTCGTAAGGCATAATAACATGACACAACCCAATGCACTACTTCACAACACAACCCCCAAAAAGAAACAAAGACAGCCATAAACCCATGTCAGAGGGTAAGAGAAAATTAATACACAATTTCTTCATTCTTACCTTTTATGTCTTGCCTAAAGTTCGCTCTAAAGGCCACCTGTCAAATAACTATTGTCTCCAAGACAATATACACAGGGTGGGCTCTGCTTCTGCCCCTTGCTCATTATTGGACATATTTATTGTTTGTCTTTTTTCCATGCTCCTAATTGCTCAGCTATGCTCCTGATTGCACTACTTTCCTCCTATTTTGTTTGTCCCTCTCATGAAGCATTTCTTCTATACCATCCTTTGGTTGGATAACTTGTGTCATTCCATGGCTGACATCAAGGAACTTCTTTTATTTATTGCAGTCCATGGGAGCACATTTCTTTCGTTGCTCAACCCCCCTCAAACACCTACTGCTCCATCCCACCTCTGCTCATCAATTGTTTATACTCACCACCCCTCCCCTGTTCCCTACTTTATGTTTCATTTTCATTTATTTTTTTAAAGTTTTTTTTTGGAAGGCCCATCAGCTCCACATTGCTACTGGGCAACTGCTTCTTCTTCTATTGTACACATATGCAGTTTTTTATTTAATTTATCAGTCAAAGATGGTGTATATTTCAGAAGGTAAATTAAACTGAAAAATGAAAGACTAAAATAGTTGCTGGTGCATCACACCACATGTGCATATGATGTTAACCCTTGACTCATACACACGCACTAGCAGTCATTTTGGAAGCTTTTTCTTTAGAGAAAATTGTATCAATATTGACTTCCATGCACAAGTATATGTTGTCATGCAAGAGCATTTTAAGATGGTCTCCTGGGCATATGCATGCATCCTCATGCACTGGGAGCCAATTTGTGTTCAAAATGCTTTACAACAAAGGATTGACAATCCACTAGCTTGATACTCACATTCTAAAAGCAACACCGCTGGTTTTTGCCAGTGCTTGTTTATATTTGAGTCTGCACACTGCCTTTGGATTTAAGAAGAGTTCACAAATGAACACTGCAGAGATCTATATGATATAATCTTTGAAAAATCATCTGACACATTTTTGAACAATGATTTCTTTAAAACTACTAAACTGATTTACACCAAACCAAGAAACAACATTCCTTTGAGTAAAGTTCTAGATTCAAGCCAAGTTTAGTATAATTCCAAACAGGGTATTTTCCTATAAGGGAAAGCACATTTTTATTTGCCACTTGAACTGGGAAATATACCCGCTTTAGGCTCCCAAATTGAATGAAACTTGCCTTTGGTGATGTACAGACGGCCAGTAACTGGCATAGGGCCAGAAACCATGGGCAACTCACAGCACACAGCCAACCCCTTCTTCCCATGGCCTTTGGTCATATTCAGCAAGGTTTGGCCATGAGACATTGCCTACAGCCAGCCCCCTGGGCAAACTGCTGTTGGCAGCCATCTCCCACTGCACAAGTTGCCCACAGGCTTGGCCTTCAGCCAAACCTTCCAGCCAGCCTAATATGGGGAGGTGTCCCCTGCTCTGCAAGATCAAAGGCATTGCACAGCGAGGGTTGTTGGAGTGTCAGAACTGTAGGTGAGCCCAGAACCCCTCTGTGGGCATTAAACCCACAGGCCAAATATGTGTGCAGTGGGAATTGACAGCATGGCATGGCCATAAGCCTGATCCTGTTGCCAACTGCTAGTGAGCAGCCATCTTCTACTATTTATTTTTATTTTGAAGGTTTTATATAGCGCGGACAAGACCCTTGCAGGTATTAGAGCGCTTTACAGGGCAGATGTAAGGAACAAATACCAAACATCAAAAAATATAAGTGAAACGAATACATAGTGATCGATAATACAACTAGGGAATAAAATATACTGAGATGTGAGTAGATCAGGTAAATTTGGCCTAGAGAATCAATTTCACTTCTCTTTTGAAGGAAGCAGTGGAAGGGTTCAGTCTTATTTCTGGGAGCAAAGCATTCCAGATTCTAGGGGCCATTCCTGAGAAGGTCTGGTTGTCAGTTTCCTTCTTGGCAAATCGTTGCAGTTTCAGAAGAAGATTCCTGGAGCTCCTGGATGATCTATTGCCACAAGGGAGCACCAGTTTCTGGGCTAGATAACTCAGAGTATTGTGATGTATGGCCTTATGCATTATGCAAGCGATTTTCAGATGATTTCTAGCCTCGAAAGGTAGCCAGTTGAGGGCTCTTAGGTCTGGTGAGAAGTGACACTTTCTTTTGGAGCCTATGATGAGTCTAGCAGCAGTGTTGATTGAGGATCTAAGAGGAGCCGTCGTAGATCTGGGCAGGCCACAAAGGGCGACACTCCCGTATTCCACTCTTGGGATTACTAGAGCTTGAACTTCCTGTTTGGCAGGAAAGGTTTCAGTTTTCTCAAAGTGTTTATCTAGAAATGTGCTCCTTTTGTAGAGGTGCTGATATGCTTCTGCATGTTTGGATTTCTGTCCAGAGTCACTCCTAGCGATTTTCCTGAGTCGATAACGAGAGGTTGACCTTTGAGTGCTGTTAGGTGATTCATCCAATCGAGGATGATGGTCGATTTGTTGGGGGGGGGGCGATTAAGAGGAATTCAGTTTTGAGGATGTTTAGTTTCAAGTGGTTTTCGGCCAACCAGGTCTGTGTTTTATAAAGCGTTGAGTTGAGAGATTTAATGGCTTCAAGTGAGTGGATCCTTATGTAGAGTTGAGTATCATCTGCGTACATGTGATAATGTACATTAGAGAAGCTGAGCAGTTCGGTGAGAAGTTCCATGAAGAGGTTGAAAAGTGTGGGTGAGAGGGATGATCCCTGAGGTACTCCTAAGGGGACTGGGACGGGTTTGGATAGGGATTTATATTAACCTTGAATCTTTGTGATCTGTTTTGTTATGGCCTTTTGATATGTGGGGTGGGGAGAGCTCAAAGGATTAGAGCACAGCCAGGCCTTGTAGCCAACCCACTGCGGACAGTTTTGCAGGCACCGCCAGTTAATAAATACAAGCTCTTTCATCAATTATTTATGGGTTTCAAAAGAATTGTTGTGCTATCTGTGGAGTTTTAAGGTTAACTTTGAATTACTTGTTTAGGTTTTTTGAGTATTTAATTTATTTGTAACTTTAGTGTCAAACGACCTTTTAAAACGTCTAACTTTTTCAATTTTTTTTTTATCACTGATGGACTCTTAATAATGATCTTTCATCATTCCCTTATCTATTCTGTGATTTTTCGCTCTGCACCAAATGTTGGTTTTACACTTTTGCGATAGAGAGCAAAATTGCTAAAGAGAGACTGTACTGTTCTGCTTCATGGACCACCACTTGCAGAACATTTTAGGGCCTCACAGATTCCTGGATTGCTAGTGTTTTTCTTCTGTTTCTGACCTTCCAGGAGCATGACATACTCTTTCTCATGTTTTGACTTGTGATGTTTTCTTATTATCCTGAACACAACCTATGAAGAAACAGGCTTTGAGTCATTTTAGCAGCTACTGGGTATTGACACTGGCTGTAGGGTCCCCATCCATAACGGAGAATCAGATATTGACACATTTAACTGTTAAACACTCTGGGTCTGAATTGGACTTGGGTGTCAGCAGATATTGGATGACTTCTGGAGGATTTGCTAATCAGTGGTAACATACCAGTGGAAGTCCTTCAGCATGCTAAACCTGCATATTTCTCAGACTTTGGTGTCTCTTTGAAAGGAGGAAGGCAATGTTTCATCTGGCACAAAATTGAGTGAGATTTCATCAATCTTAGTCTCTGTTGTCCTACCTCTGTTAGAGTCCAAGGAATGATGTTCCTATGGAGAAGCTGCTGTCGGCTCTGCCATTAGTAATAATTTTGTGGCAGACCTGCAGCCGGTTTGCATTGCATGGGGTGGGCCCCATTATTTATGACGATTCCTTCAATCCTATTCCCACTGTCTGTTCTGCTTGGAGCCCCATAAAACACACTGTAGTCCTGGCCAGAAAAAATGCAGAAATGCTCCCCTACATTTATGGGTCTATCTTTGAAAATAACTTGAGTGACATCAACAGCAAGGCAAGCAATAATAATTGTGTTGAGCTTCCTGTGTCTACGTCTGTTTATTACTGCTCCTGCTCAAGCAGTCTTACGGGGAAAGCCCACCAGACTCAATATAATCCCCATAGTATTTCAACCAGAAAATATGGGTTCTTCCTTCAGAACCCAACCCAAAAGCAGGCCCTCAGCATACATCAATCATCTTCAGATTTCATAGTGGTATTATGAAATGATCTCTGTGACTCAGACTGTTATAGTAATCCTAGGACCTCCATTTGAGATGTCTGATATTGGGAAAAACTCGAATTTACATATGTAACACAGCAACCGCGTGAACTTCACCTCCACCATAGACATAGTGTGCTGTAGGAATTTCTCTGGGGGATTCTCCCCCTGATTTTTCCCTTTCCTTCAGAAACAATGGATTTTTCTATTTCCATCCAACTTAAAATCAGACCTTTACTATTTCACCACTGTTTAGAATAGGCATTAAACATATATGCACCAAGAGACTGTCATGATTTTTACATTGTTTTGTATATTTGACACAAAGACAAATAAAACTGAAAGTATTTATCAAGTTACAAAGGTCATGTTACCAGTCCAAAAACAAGGTTATTTTTAGGGGTGGGTGTTAAATTCTGCCCCGCATGTGAAGTTGGCAGAGTTTGGGCTACTCCGCGTTACGAATGTAATGCGGAATTGCAGCCAAATTCCGCCAACCACCATGTGGTGCAGTTTTTTCTCACACGAACTCACCAATGGTAAGTTGCCAAGTGCAAGTGATATTTGGGATCTCCTAGCATGATTTTCAGTTGCTAGGAGGGCTTCCAGCGGGACTTTACCATTGAGGGCAATCGCTGGCGGTTGTGACCGTTAGCAGTCAGAACGTTGCTGCTCGAGGAGAAAATCTATCGGAGTAGCAGCAAAATCAACTCGAGAAGTGACGCTCTATGGGATGCTTGATGGTGCCCTTTGTACAGATTTCTTTTTAGTACAGAATGAGTTCCTGGCATTTAAAATCATTGTGAGCATCATGACATGCCTAGCTCTGCCCGTTTGCAGAACTCCTTGGAATCTCGCAGAGTTTTCATGGTAATCCACAGAATTCCATGGAGTGAAACTCTGTGAGTTCCACCCACCCCTAGTTATTTTACACATTCAGCATTTGACTAATGACTCTATAAGGAAAAACAAGTGCCACACACACCGAATCTCTCTCAGCCAACTTTCACCTACAAGACATCTACACATCCCATTGTTGAAAAAACAAGCACATCGTCTACTTATAGTGGAGCTCATTGTCATCTATGTAAAAATGGCCCATCTGTCTCTTTAGAGAATCATGAATATTGCTAAATGTGATGCACTGCTGCTTTGTAACCATGAACCAAATATCTGTCCCTAAATTAAGAATCGGGAGCATAGATAAAAGAAAAAAGCTGTATCCGAATGCAAAACTGTTAACTTGCGTAATATCTTTAGCTAACTGCAATTAAATCAACATTTCTTAAAGGTTTGAGGAGAAGGAAGTGTGTTTATCACTTTAATCAGCACATGTTGAAGGGAATTAACATTTCCCACAGCATCAAATGTAATCATACGTTTATAGGGGGAATGTGTGCAGTCACCCAGCTGCTCACTAAAGCACACTTTGTTGCAGATGTTTTAGTAATTTTCCATGCAGTAATTGTTGCAGAGCATTAGAAAACATTCTATTGTGTTCTTCTGTGGGTTATTTTGTTTATTACCATCAATTGTGCATGTTTATCCTGGCCTGTTTTTTGGATCTGCCTGACCGTTTTCACTATTTCTAGATGTTTCTTTCTGGATGGTGGTAGGTCAGAATATTGACACAAATATTGTCGACTTAGTTAATGCTAATGCATGGGCAAATTGTTTACATTTGGGACTCATTCCAGCCATTGGCGTTGCAGTGACATTTGTTGAGTGTGTTGTTGTGCTGTTTAACTAAATAAGGGGCACAGAAGAGGACATCATGCCAACGTGAAAATCATTGTCTCCAAATATTATCTTTGTCATGCCCCAGTGGGGTTGCCAACAAGACAGACTGGAGCTACCCGGGGACACCTGTCGTGGTTGCAATTGGTTCGTCAGATGTCTGCAGTTTATCCAATGATGGCTTTGTAGGTCGGGCCATGTGCACCCTTTCCACACTTGACAATCAGGGAAATAGTGTGGGGGAGGCAGAAACTCATAACTCAAACCGTCTAACTGACACAGTAACTCATAGCTCAGCCCAGTGCTAATCTTAATAAAAAATAAAATTAAATTAATGGCACAGCAAAAATAAATACTACGCATATTTATGGGTTAGAACGTTTTACAATCTCATTTCATGTTCATGACCAAGCTCTGCACCTTTTATTGTGGCTTATCCCAGTTATTATGGTGCTCACAGAATCTAGTGTCAAACAGGCATAGGTGGTAATGAGGCAGAAATGTGGGCTCATTATCAGATTATGCAGGCAATTTTCAGGTGGGAAACATAAAGGTCAATTCATTCAGATCACAAGTAAAATAGTTAATTCTTGAAATCATTATTCCTTTATTAGCAGGTTTGTCTTTGAGTCAAGATGCAGTCTCTCATCTTTTGATCTCAGTCCCAAATTACCTGTTCACCGGAATGTGACTATGGGCAGACCTCGTTGGGGCACCCATCACTATTGCATCAGCAGCATTCATCATGAATGCAGGAGTGTGGTCAATTGTCTCATTTCTATCCTGGACCACTGGAGACTGTGTTGAAGACCTGGTCTGTGGCTGCTCATCTCCATCGTTTGAGGACTCTGAGCAGTATGGCAGGTCCTTGGCTATGGCGTGCTCATGGATTATTGCATGTTGCGCCAACCATCAAGGTTGTGCAGCACAAGAACCCTTACTGATGCTGCCAGAGTGCCAAATGGTGCGCTGTTGCTTTCAAGTTGTAGATATTTCATGCACTTCACCGTATGAAACACACAGGGAGGTTGGGTGATTGCGCACACGTCAAGCTGGCACTGTTCATGCTCTGGAGCAAGTAAGCGCTTCGCCATATACCAGGTCTATGGTTAGATTTTCCCTCCTGGACAGTTTCTACTTCTACAGGTCAAGGCAAACTCCATTCCTCTCTGAGGAGGCTGGCAGGTTCCAATGCACTGGGCAGGCTCTCAGCTTCACAAGCAAATTTGTGAATTGGTTGATCCACACATCAAGGATTAAAATGCACTCGATGAATTATTTAGCAATTATAATGTATTTAATAATGTCCCTCATTATTATTCTAATGGGAAATCTTGCACAGAATTCCGACACCTCCATAATTATTGAAACTGTGGGAGATCAACAATAGCCCAGTAAATAACATCTAGAGCGTTGTTTAAATGAACAACGTTTTATTGCAATGCCGGTGAAAATTCATGTGCTTGCCCGTTTTGGATTTACAAATCCACTCATAATGTAGGAGATGCATTCAGCGGAAAGGTTCCCCTATTCGGGATCTTTCTCAAGGATGCAGTACCAAAACAAAAATATTGCGAGTGTGTAAATAATGAAATATAGTAAAGAAAATAATTGTCTTTGCAATTGGCAACAGACAATCATTTCTAAAAGTAGGACACGAGTGACAATGGCATTCCTAAGTTGATGTTGTACTAAATATAAACAGATCTGGAGAGGATATTTAGCTAAATATCCTGGCTACAGCAATTATGTTAAGGAATAGCTGTTAATAACAGCATAGATTAGTAGATCATGGTTTGCATGATCACAGAAGATATAATTAGTCAAATCAAACCAAGCTTTATTAATTTCTTTGTAGACAATCATAAAATCACACAGTAGTACACATCATCATAATCAAAATCAAAAGATAAAATAATAAAATGCATATCATAAATGCAGGGTATGCAGAAAAATTTGAATTGAATTCTATTCTTGGTTACATGTTAACATTAAGAGAGTTTTCTACATATTAAAACAGTTTTTAAAAACTGTAATACTTGCCATATAAAGAATTCATTTTCTAAGAATTGAAGTGGTAAAAGTGCAGGACGGCATTGCCTAAAACCAAGTACCTTTAAAATTGGTAGGACCCATCTCCTTCTTTGCACAGAATAACATTTACAGAGTAAAACAACATGTAAGGTTGACTGTTCAGATACATCGTCACTAGGGCATTTTTCATCACTCTTGCCCAGTCATTCATTGTAGGAAAACTAGTTAGTCTGTGCAAGATACCCAATCTAAATCTGGTCAGCAGAAATCTGTTGTAACCACCCTGAACAGTTTTCAAATAAGACTGCAGGCTGTAAGTTATTAAGATGGACTGGTGTGCCATTACTATGGGCTTCAAGATTTCTATAGACAGTCTGAGCTCGTCCAGTAATATCAGGCTCTTTCCCTTAAGGATTTTTCTTTTTACCACAGTCATTGTATTGGGCTGATTATAAAATTCAGGGTGACCAAGATAGTGCATACCTTTTTCAACATACTTTAACCAAGGAATGTTAGACACCCAGTCAAGTTTAAAACAGTTGTTAATAATGTCCTGATTAAGAGTAGCCTTTGTAGATGTCCAGATCCTATGCCATAACAAAATGGGCTCTATTTTTGTTATGTCTGATATGTATGGGACACCTAGTTCAGAATGACATACATGTGATAATGTACACCGAGGGAACGCTAATATAAATCTAAGGAAGGCATTCTCAACAATTTGTAATGGATGCGAGTCAGCATAACCCCAGACACGTGAGCCGTACATGGCCGTGGAAACACATTTGGCCCTACAGATATGAAGTAACTCTGCCGAAAGACGTCTGCCTAGTTTACTTGCAAAGTTAATTAGGGCCACAGTGGCCTTCATGAACATTAATTTTCTTACTTGTATTGCCTGGGTCCAAGCTACCTTTTGCTCCAGTAAAACACCTGGGTATGAAAAACTTTTTGTAAATGCAATCTTTTCCTTGTTAATGTAAATGTCCCTGCATTTAGTACTGCCAGCGTCACATCTCATAATAAAAGTCTTAGAAATGTTAACTCTAATCCCAAGATTGTGCATAAATAATGAGAAGCCAGAAACTATCCTTTGAAGTCCCAGCTGAGTGCATGACATCAAGACGGTGTTGTCCCCATACATTAGGGCAGGTATGGGACATCTGTCAATCAGTGGGGGTCATAACACTGGTTCACCAGAGATTCTCCTAGTCCATGGATGTATAGGGGGAAATAGGAATGGGGCCACCAGCACGCAGCCATGCCTAACCTCTTTCTGAATCTTAAATGGGGCCATGCACTCCCCCCCCCGACACCGTATCTCACCCTCGCCTTAGTGTCAATATATAGTTGCATCAGAAATAATAATAATGGGGGCTCTACACCTAGGTCCTCCAGGATCTTCCATAGCCTCTCTGGACTACACAGTCAAAGGCCGCTGTGAGATCTACGAATGCCAAGAACAGCCTGCCCTGCTTTGCCAACGTATATTTCCCTACAATAATACTCAAGTTCAAACACTGCTATTATTTGCCCTCCTAATTTGACAAGGGAATCCATGAGTGATATAGGATGATAACAACTCGGAGCATGTTGATCTCCTTATTTTAAAATTGGGACCAGAATTGATTCCGACCAGCTTTCTAAAAGATGGGAAGAGCAGCTTGCAGTTATTACCTGGGTTAAAAGTGGACCCCATAGCAGCAAGTTGTATCTATATAGATCTACGGGGACCCCATCTGGCCCAGGAGCTTTCCCATCCCCCCTTACTGGCCATTTTGGCATAATTGACCTCATCCTGTGTAAACTGGAGGTCAATAGGGCATTAATGTAATGACGATGCATTACCATCTGAGGGCTGAGTTTCCTTGGAATTCTCACGCATTGGGTGTTTATACATAGTGGAATAATGATCCACCCACTGTTCTTCTGTTATGGCCATCTCAATGGATGGGGCATCCGGGATGGTCAAAAAAGGGACTTTAACTGCCTTCCAGAATGCTGAGCCATCTTTTGACATGGAGGCTTTGTGCAACGTTATCCAAGCATCTTTCCTCAGTGTTTCTTTCCGCTCTTTTAGATTTCCCCCCCAGTCATTCTAATATTATTGACATTTCTAGGCAATGTATGAATCTCGCGTTTTCGTCAGGAGTATGCCTGAGTACACTTAGGGGCATATTAGGATGGCGGGCGGACTTTACCGCTACCCTAGCGGTGCTGGGAGCGGCCGCCAGTGGTGTGGCGTTCTGCACCTGCAATTAGGATGCCACTACCACCGTGGAGGTGGCATCCTCTATTCCCAGCATTGTGGCGGGCGGTGCTCACAGCACCGCCCGCCACAATGCTGGGAATGCACGTTGTGCATTGTCATGCACAAGGTGACAGGCACCGCGTGGTGCCTGCCACCTTGACTGTGACACTGTAGGGGGGTACCATAGGTTCTCCCCATGTGCACCCCCCCAATACCCCAATACCCTGGGGGCCCACAACGGAGCCCCAAAATCAAAATCCACATGCCTTTCCGTGGAAAGGCTGCTTCCCGCACCCATGCTAATATGGATGGCTGTGTCTAGCAGACACCGCCACCATATCCAGACCCTTTTCCGCCCGGTCGACTGGTCGACCGGCAGAAAACTGGCGGACTGTCTTTCTGTCCGCCGGGGTCCCCCCACCATACTAATATGGTGGGGGTGTTGGGTGGGGAGCGATCCGCCCTACATCATAATAGACCCCTAAGTATCAAACCACCCTTGTTTTTTATCACTCAATTTGTTTTTCTGCACAAATAGGGCCTCTTTTACAGCTCTAGATATATGTTGTAATGAATCTAAGACTACATCATAAGCAGTTGAGTCATCATCCAAGCAGGTTCTAAGGCAATTTTACATTTAGTTACAACTTTCTTTAAAATGTTGTCAAGGTCCACCATCGACCATCGCAATGAGTACCAATTTGTTTTGCCTAAGACTATATTGTGAGCCGCAAAGGAGGGATTCTCTTTAGAATTTAAATGATTGTGTGGTAGGGTAAATGAAATACTTAGTAAAAAGTGGTCACTTAGAGAGATTTTGTGGATTTCAAAAGACTTCATTCTATCTGAGTATCTTTTTGACAACAGTATAGGATCAATAGTTGAAAAACAGCCTCTTCCATTAAAGGTAGAAGGGGACGTGGGGAATATAACTCATTGGCGAACCCTAAATCAAAGCCAAACTTAACTTCATTGATGAGTTCCCCATATTTAGTGTGCGGGAAATGCGTGTCACTTATCCCATCCTCACATATAAGTCCTCACAGTCCCCCCACTTCTCTGGCATTGAGTAGCAATAAAGTCCCCTCCCCATACTATGAGCACATCTTTACCGATCTCATTTTGGGTAAGTTTAAGGTCATTATCCAATTTTTTCATTGCCATTCTAATCTCTTTTGTTGGCATGTTATTGTAAAAATGTATCAAAAGAATACAGTGCAGCCTATCTATGTGAAACGCAATTACATGATAATATACTTCCTCTTTTTTCAGTTCAATTTTGCTCATGTGTAGAAGATTTGATACGTATGTCGATAGCCCACCTTTAACCCTTCCGCGCTCCACTGGGATAGCTGCAGTTTGGTAGGTTCTATAACCATTAATATGCACCGAATCCTTTCCCCAGGTTTCTTGGAAACATATTATGTTAAACATTAGAATAAAATCCAACCACACTGGGTTGGTAAGCTTAGAGCGAATACCTGAAATATTCCAGAAGACAAGATGATATAATTAGTCAATCGTACCAACTATCAAGGATAGATTCAATTAAAGGAATAGATTATTATGTTTTAAAGTTAGTTTCAGTATTTAAATGTGAGCTAAAATTATGAAAATTTTAATCTGGTTGTAAAGTCAAAAATAAATTATTATTTGATCCATGTTATTTTTTGCATTATTGTAGGAAGTTTCTCATGCTTGCCACTCAAAAAATAAACTGCAATCAATTAGCAATATGTCCTATATCAAAATCATACTTCAATTATTTGGAGTATTAAGATGCTGGAACCTTAGGAGCAATAACTATTATTCTTAGACAGATTACCATTAGCTGAAACTCTAGTTATCTCTATATATTAATCAGTTTATTTAGTATTTAATATGAGTGGTGGTAGTTTGTTCCTGAAGGAAAAGCATAGGCAAAGGCAAAGCCAATGTTCCTGGCTTTCATGTGAACACATGCACATATACTGTGGTTGTGATACTAGTAGTGTTGGTAATTGTGATGGCGATAATAGTGGTCGTTGTAAAGAAAGTGGTAATGCTTGTGGTTGTGATGTCCATGATGGCGTGTCAGCATTGGTGTTGGTAATAGAGGTGCCAGTGATAGCGTCAATAGTGGTGGTGGTAGTAAAGGTAAAGGTGGTAGAAGTGATGGCAGTCTTAAAGGTTATGGTGCTAACTCTTTGCACTTGAGTCATGAAAAAACACTTTAAAAACCTGTTTCAATACATTTATGAGATAAAGTAGTGAATGTCTAATTGTAAATAGTCCTTCGTACATTGCAATGCAATAACTCAACAGAATACAGCAAACACCTACTAGGATATGGTGAGAGTATTAATTCCCTGAGTGGAGACAAAGCCCATTCTATGTATATTTCAGTGGTGTTTGGACAAAATATTGAATAAAAAATATAGTGGTTCCAAAATATTGTGTCAAGAACATAGGGATGCCAAAAATATTGTGAACAGTAATATCGAAGTTAAGAATATAGTTTTAAGTGTTGCTTTTAATATAGTTGTAAAAATATTGTTAAATCAAATATTGTTGTATAGAATATTGTTTTTATGTATTTTTATATGTATTCTATTTTTTAAATTTTTTATTTTAGTTGTTTCTTAATTTGTTTGATTAGCGTCTTTATTATAAGAATTTATTTATAATTGCTTTTATTTTTTGTAAGATGTATTAATATGTATAAATAATATTTTGTTATTGTGTTATAGTAACAGAATGTTGGGCTTTTATGGGATAAGGGAAGGAAGATTTTTTTAAATAGGCATATATAAAATTAGATTTTATCTGATTTTTATTAATATACAACTGAATTATTTTATATTTTTAAAGTCAGTTATTTTTAAACGTGTTTTTTTAAATCTAAATGTATTAATACATTTTAAAAAAATGTTTGTGCATTGAATACAAATTTTATTGGGATTTTCATTTTACTTTTAAATTGTATAATGGCAATACAACATACTGTAAATATTTATTTAAAATTGATTTAACAATTTATTTTGAAAAATAAAATTAATTTTGTTTTGTAAAATTAGGTCTATTATATTGTTTCGCTTTTTGATTTTAAATTTGAAATATACATTTTTTTAAATAAGTTGTGTGTTAAAACATTTAGTTTTAAATGTAAATATACATGTATGAATAATTTTTCATATGTACATTTTTAATAAAGAATTATGCTCGATATTTATTAATTATAATGTATTTATCATCTATTGTATTAAAATTTATATTTTATATTCATAATATTTTACAAATAATTTTTTTTATTGGTAATGAGAAATTTCATATTTATGTTTATGTATAAACAAGTAATTGGTAAAGTACATTTGTTACGTTTAATATATTTTATAATTTTGTATTGATTTTATTATACAGTTTGCATTCATTTTAGGAAGTTCTTAATTTCCATATGAATATATTTTGTTTTATTTTCTACTTCAATTTAATTTCATTAGTAAATATTATGTATAATTTAATCTTTTTTTAGCAATTTAATAGAAAAATATCTAATTTGCTATTGGTTAATTATAAATATATACTTTTTTGGGGTAAGAGTGTACTAGAAGCGATGTGTTGTTTTTTAATTTATAAATAAATATATTTGGGCCTATCACACCCAGGTTGGTCTTCGCCCAAACTGATAACTAGTGATAAAGTGATAAAGTGTTTGTGCGCCCCCAAAGAAAAATGGTAAAATTGGCTTATACCCAATTGTCATATTTATTTAACAAATGCTATCAATGTGCCTGCAGCACATACTATGCCACCCACTTACATAGCACCTTCACACAGGCCCCAGGACTGCCACTGCAGCCTGAATCCTATTTTAAACTGACATGTCAACTTGCCAATAAAACCCTCTTGCTGAGCCCTAAACTCAGGGCGCCTTGTCATTAAAAGTTTGGACATGTACTTTATAGTTTTTCATCTCTTGGTAGTGAAAAACTCCTACATTCGTTTTACACTATTGTGAGGCCTACCCCCATAGCAAAACATTGGAGATTCCTTATTACAGTTAAGTTGTAGTTTGCAATTAGGAACATGTAACTATGTCATGTTTGGAATGTTTTGAATTGTAATGAAAAACTCTAGTCAATAGGGCGTGGCGAACCAGCCGAAGATGGCTGACGCGTGTGCGGCGAGCTCCGTACCAGCCTAGCATTTATCCTCCGAATACCGGGGCACAGCCCAGGTAGCCTATAAATGTGGGCTGAACGCGGAAAGCCAGAGCGGTGGCACCTGCTGCAAAGCTGGGTCCCGTGGTCAGGACGGGCATTGAATTGGAGGCATTGAGGTCTGGCCGTACCTGAGCCCCGGACTTGAGTGATGGGCAGGCTGACAAAATCAAGGGCGGCCTACCAATATACAGCCCCAACACCACAGAGGCTCAGGGGTGAGGTAGGCGAGCCCAGGTGATGGACTCCAGGCACTGCCTTTGAAATAAGTGGAAGGGGTACAATCCAGAGCGGCCTGGAGATTAGTGTTTCCCGAACTGGGTGACACGAGACTCGCCCGCAACCCGGAGTTGAGGCCGCAACGAAGTACAACACACCGTCAGGGCCCAAACAACAGAGGAGCCATGAGCCGAACACGAAGCAGTTAGTGCGGCCATGGTGGTCCAGGCGCCCCCCAATAGGGTTGTGAGGTGCCGGCTGGGCTGCCGCCATCAGGTCTCGAAGGGGAGGTAGCCAGGCCGGATCTGCGAGGACGTCCTACTGAGGTGCAGACTGAGTGAGTGGCCTTCAGCAAAGTGGTGGACTCATAAAGGAGGGCCCCCTGCCCAGAGACACTGCCAAGCCCTATGAGGGGAACCAGGCGAGACAGCGCTCAGCTGGTGATGGCGCAGGAAGAGGGAGAAGACCCCTGGCCTATGGTCGGCACTGGGATCCTGGGACTGCAGGAACCCTAAACCCTGATGAGGAGAGTGATCCTGGCCCCCAGTTTATGCATCCCTCCTGGGTGGTGGATGGTGGTATCGGAGGGGCCGTGGACTCATAAGGCCTGAGTTGGAGCACAGTGAAGGAGCAGGGATGCCACGCATTGGATTGCGGCCCGGAGAGTGCCTGTGGTTGGTTTGCAGGCGTTGTGGTAGTCTGGACACTCTAGTTGGGGGAGCAGAGGGGTCCCAACCAGCAGACACCAACATATGTTGCAGGGCATGCCTCATCGTGCCCAGAGCAGTGGGAATTGAAAAGGTGTCCACAAATGGAGTGGTGTTTAACCTGAGGACACCTACTCATTCCACATTGGGGGTAGAGACAACCCTGCTTGCCTTTTGCGTGGTGGGTGAAACCCGCTCCCTTCTCCCCGTGATTTTGGAAGTTGGAGATCGTTGGTGAAAGTTTGTGTGGCCCTGGTGGACCAAAGGTGCAATCGTCCTGTAACAAGCAGTGCTTAGTTACTGCTGCAGTGATGGGTAAACCGGCTGGGACTACCCTAGAACAAGAAGAAGACCAGCGAGATCAGGCTGAACACCTTTAACAAGTACAATATTCTTCAAATTCCCATTTTCACCATGAAGCTGCTGAAACCAAATCTCATCCTAGGTCTATGCTTCTCAACTGCAGGTCGGCAGTTAAACATGCAGTTGACATTGCAGATCTCATTCTCACACAAGACCTCATCATATTATTGGAATGTGGCTCACAGAGGCCTCCCCGCCTTGCATGGACATCCTAGTCACCCCCAACTATGACATCCCCTGGCTGGATAGATTTGGAAAAGCAAAGGAGCATGCATGCATTTATAGATCCACGCTCTCCTTGAAAGATTCAAAAACTAGGCTATTGCCCTCTACTGAACTCCTAGGTATCGAAATTTGGAGCAATAATAAGATAGTTTGTAAATGCCACATGATTTACCATCCCCAGTAAACAACCTACTTTTCATTGAACAAATAATGGAGACCATCTCATCTACCTCTGATAAGCATACCAACCATATCTTCCCTGAATTTTTCATTATTCATTGGAATGAACACTAAGGGCCCCTTATTAAACACATTTAATGCCTTGCTCACTGACCTGAACTTTTTACTAAGTTTTGTAATAGCCCAACAGACATTAAAAGCTCCACCTTCGATCTAATCATATTTAAGGACAATACCACCCAACTTGAAATCATAACCCTATGTGACTGGTCAGACCACTACTTAATCTCCTTCTTAATCCTTGAGAGGGTGTTAACTAGGAAATGTCAACCTCTAAAACATGAACAATGTTCCAGAAACTTGAGAAATATTAACCCTCACGATCTAACCTCTACTCATAACATCATGTTGCCTCTGACTAACATGATGAATGTTATTGATCTTACTGAATACTACACACAATCTATGATAGACACCTTGGATATGATCGCTCCTAAGCAGCTAAAAAGAATACCGTGGCAACACTCCAATCCCTGGTTCAATGACAGCCTCAATAAGGAAAGGCGCAATTTAAGGCTTGCGAGAAGACAGTGGAGAAGCTCTTCCTCCACCTCACAACTCAAGCACCTGAGGTTGGCAAAACGTTCCCACAATAGACACATTTGAAACTCCAAGCAAAATATTTTAGGGCACAACTAGTCAATGAGAAATATATTGCCAAGAAACTCATCAAACAACAAACACTATGCAACTCTAACCTACAACCAGCTAACTTTTGATCCTTGTCAAGTAGTGGGGATTTCTCCTCCTATTTCATTGGAAAGACAAGGAGAATTAAAACTGATCTTCAGCATGATTCATAGCTTCTATCAACGCTGGCCCTGGTAGCCTCCCTCCCTATGGCTACACTACTAAAAACAATGCCACATGGAGTGCCTTCAAAATCCCTGATGAAGCAGCCTTACTAAAAATTCTAGCTATAATAAAAAACAATAATCATTTAATTGGGCCTCTGCCTGCCAAGCTCTTCAAACTGTTCATTCCTTCATTACTCCTTCTTTAAACCCGAGATGGTCAATGCATCTCTTGCTCAGGGCAGGCTTCTTGGTTGCTTAAAGATAAGTCAGGTCACCCCTATTCCAAACAAAATGAGTGCGGACCTATCTGCCCATACCAATTACCGCCCAATCACCAACATGCCAACACAGCTAAGTTACTAGAGAAAGACCTACATCTAAGACTCTGCAACCACACTGAGCAATTTCAACTCATGGATCAACATCAATCTAGATTCGGAACTAATCATAGCACTAAAATGGCTCTAACACATATTGTTGATGACGTCTTGAGAATGCTAGACCAGAACGAGCCTTGTCTGCTTATTCTACTTGATTTCTCCTCTGCTTTCAATACGGTAAAACATGATAATATGATTGACCTTCTGGAGAAGTGGATGGGGCTATACGGTCCTGTATTAAAGTGGTTTGCCTCTTTCCTTTACACTAGATCACAGAGAATCAAAGTAAACAAAAACCTATCGGACACCACACCATTCACGGCTGGTGTTCTTCAAGGTTCCACACTATCACCCACCCAATTCAAACTGCCCATGGAACCGCTTACTGAACTTCTCAAGTTTTCAAACATCCACTACCAGATGTATGCTGAATATGCACAACTATATTTGAGACTGTACCCTATTGAAAACTCAAGATTGGTTGACCCACCTCATGCTTAATATGCTCAAAACTGAATTCCTCCTGATCACCTCACAAAATCACTCTGACCCATTGAAGAATGGCTCAAGCAACTCACTTCTCTCAACTGCACCCCACATGTGATTAGTTCCACTAGACTACTTGATATAATATTGGACAAATGTCTCCATATGCAAGCTCATATCAGTGCCACTACTAGGGGAGGCAATTTCCAGCCAAATATTCTGAGGACAATTAAACCTTTCTTTTCACCCGATGACTGGCAACCCTGAAGTCCAATCCCTGGTCATCTTCCGCTTAGATTACAGGAGCGCTACACTGGCAGGACTACCCAAAGTAAGGTTGGCCCCTCTACGGGCTACACTGAACTCAGCTGCTAGGCTCATCACTGGTTACAGGAGATCCAATCACATCATCCCCAACCTCAACTATTTAAAATGGCTCCCATGACTCATAAGGCCCTACACTACAACCCACCTGTCAATCAAGCTGAAAGACTTGAACTATCTGGGGGTAGTCACTCCACAAGAAACTCTAACTCCCTACTGCTAAAACCACAGGAGTTCAACAAAAAGAAGACTTACGACTGCTCCTTCTCTGGTCTTGCCCCAGGAATATGGAATGCACTTCCACCTCAAACTAGGACAAATCCCTCCTCTTCATTCTTCAAAAAAGAAGTAAGAAAAAACTGCTTCTGCTTGATGGTCTCCTCCACTAGGCATACTTAATTACTAGTGATTATTTATCACTGTGCTTGATCATTTACAGGTGGAGTTCTTTGGATCATGGATCAATCAAGCCACTGTGTTTTTTTCTGTATTTGTTTTCTGTGCTTGCATTGGCCCATCACTTCCCTTCATGTATTTTTTACCTTCTATGTTTGACCTGATCGCTCTATGTACAGCACTCTAATACCATGATCGCTCATGTTTGCACTTTATAAAACTTCCCAAAATAACCCACCCCAGGCACCTGAATGTGGGTGTAGATCAAGATGACGTGCAAAAGTTATTACAATCCTACACGCAACTTCTGGGGAGTACACCTGCACACTCCCCAGTGCACACAATTCATCTGAATCACAACTTAAGGATCCCAAAAGTTCATTCAATAAAGGCTTGTGGATGGATGTGTGCTCTGTTACCTCTGTTGAGGTGTTGTTCTTGGCCATCTATAGGCTGTGATGACATCAGGCTGAGAGCATACACAGCATTGCCTGTACAAAAGACATGCAAAACATATTCTATGGGGCCTGAATTGCAAATATAATATATCATGCCTAAAAATATGTAGTGGATGAGAGGTTAATGTGTGTGTTTTCTGTTTTAGTGATGAATATGTTACATATTGCAGTCCAAGATGCACATGTAGCCCCAGGGAGAGGTGTTGTTAATTTCCAATGAGCCACTTCGCTGAAATCACCAGTAACTAAGTGATTTAAGAGGTGACTGCTTGAAGATGTAACTGTGTGAGTGTGCTTCCAGAAAAGGCAGAGAATTCGCTGATAGCTTGCACTTTGATTGAGCCCGTCTTCTATGTTGCTCAAAAGGTGTGATATGTGGTGAGGTGGCTGAAGTGCCATATGGCTGCAGTCAGTTGCACCTACCACACGAGGAAAGTGAGTAAATGAACACAATTCCCTTGCCACTTGTTGCCATTCCACCATTGACTACAGTTGGCAATAAATGAGTGCACTCTTCTGTTGATGCATCTCAGTACATGATGCATCCATTGACTGGGGGGCATATTTACTACGAAGTGGCAGAGCTTGGCTTTAGCCTCCTTGGCTTAATTCCGCCAATTCTGAAACGCAGTGCTTCGCTTTATTTAGAACAATATGGTGCAGCCTGCATTACCCCCTGCACTAGTGCTAAATTTAGCAGCTTTTGTCACCTCAGCACACAGCATACAACAATAAATGCAGATGTAAGAATTGAATCTGTATCTCAGAGCAATCCGTAAAAGTCTGAACGCTACTGTTGTCTTTGATATACTGGCAGTCGTAAGAAGGGATTAAATATGGCTTGCGGGGGAGAACATCAACTTCTTTTTATCAATAGCCCATGCTACCTCTTTCCACTTCGAATATTTGTGACCTAATTCTTAAACAATTATTAAGCAATTGTTGGAAAAACTGCACATTGATCAAAGCAAAAACATTTAACCAGTCTCTATGATCTATTTAGGAAACCTGCACTGGTTTGAATGAGTTAGCCTATGGGACGACCTCTTCTGCGGGATTGCAATGTGTAGTGCTGGACGTACTACTGTTTTCTTATTTTGTAGTAACTTACATTCGGACCTTGCAAATTCCAAAATATAGTAAACTTAATCAAAAATTAAACGTATTCAAATGTTTAAGTACCTTTATGAATCAGGACCAGTATGCACATATCCTCTTTTAAAATGTTTACTACTAATGCTATAATTTCATTGCAGTTTATGTTACACATTTGTGGTACATACATCACATAAATTTGTAGTCCTATTGTCATAAAAACATGATACATTTGCAATGTCTCATAAAAATGGAAGAATTATGTGAGTTTTTATATATTATAGATCCTGCAGATGAATATTGAAATATATTACACTTTGAATTTTAAAAGGCAAGAGTTTTTCACAAATATATTAGTATGCATGTTTAATGCTTCTAGGCCATCTCACCACATCATCTGCTGAAGCACTAGCAAGTCATTTGCGGTTATGTTGTATACTAGCACAGAAACTGTTGACAAAGATTTGCATTGTAAGTTGCCTAAACATTGGTGTGATGTGTTTTGGATTAAGATCTGTTTACTTCCTCTCGGTCATGGAGTGATGCCAATATTAGTGAGTTCAATCCAAGGTTACTAGCACATGTTGCGTCTGTCTCAAACTGCAGATTGGGGCTTTAATGTACGAAAGTTCTGATTTATGATTTATAAATTGCAAATTTTAGCAAATCACAATTTGTAAGTACCAAATCAGTATCTATGTACGTTTTACCTTCACAATTTGCAACTTGTGAAGTAGTTGCTTCTTTATTTTGGTAATTGCAATTTGCAATTATGAAAATTGCGACACCGAAAAGATCTTCCAGGTTCTGGGAAATGACCTCAAAACCAGGAATTGATTCTCATTTCAGGCCTGGAAAGGAGCCAGAGTGGAGGTACTGAACAGCTGCCTGTGCAAATTTCAAACTAAACCAGGAAACCACATCCTATTACTACCACACCAATGGCCAGCCAAAACCCACTGAAGGAGGTAGGGAGAAGAAAAAACTAATTCTAGTTTTCAGAAAAAGAGCTTGTGATTCTCATGGCAGATGTTAGAATCCGGGTTCTCTGGTTGGCACAGGTAGGTACTTGTGACAAGCAGGGAACCTTTCCTCTAGTCAGGGTAAGGGGTTACACGCCTAAAATAACCCCTGCTCACCCTCTAGGTCAGTGGTTCCCAAACTTTTCACTCCTAAGGACCCCCATTGAGTCACTACTGGCAGCCGGGGACCCCCAGGCAATTTTGTATGATTTAAATGTCAAACAGTAAAACTGTAATTCGAAGAAAATGAAACACACACGTATGCACATAAAACAAAGACTAGACTTAAATTACTAAACATTTTAGTATTTTTAAATTAAAATATTTGCAAAAATAGAAAAATCCTAATGGGAAGGTTGGTGCTACATCTCACGACTAACTTTTCATTGTTTGTTTTTATTTCACAGCCCGGGGCTTCTGCTCCTGCCAAGGCTAGACTGGAAACTTAAAGCTGCTCTGACAAATGTTGTCAGACTAGTCCCCATACATTGCACACCAAGTGCAGCGAGTGAGTCTGACCACTACAAAGGGGGCATTGGGGGCCTCTCCCCTAAGAAAATTTGGGGGAAAATGGTGCATTTTATAACACATTTGTCATATATTGAATTGAAATAATGACCTTACTATGCACCAGCATACAACAATCTTTTGTCAATCTTCATTGATTCCCTCACTACTACCCTCCAACAGTGCCTCTCATCTCTCCATAGCCCCACTGTCACATGTATTTAATTTGTTTTATAGCACCTCTCATACCACTGTAGGGTGTCAGAGCACTTTACATCACACACATACAGAGACAATGAATAATACATCTGTAAATCAGTGACTAGAAAATGTTACATAAGGCAAAGGGGACTACAAGGTGTAGTATTCACAAGTCATCCATACTGGTAGGCATTTTTTAAGAGTGCTTGGTCTGGAGAGCACAAACTCAGAATTCAGAACATAACACAGAGGTTAGCATTGACTTTAATAATAAGGATTTATTTCTACCCAAACAAACCTTTTTAGCAGCATCGGGATAATGAAAGACTGGGAAAAAGCATAACTTACTAACTTGTACCATGCAGTTTGCTGGCAGCTCTTTAATGTCAGTTCATAGCTCACTGTGCTAAATGCAATTGGAACTTGTGAACTGCATAATAACAAAAGAGTCTCTGGCAAAATCAGGAACTGACTGAGCTATCAAAATACTTATTTTTTAAATGCATGGTAGACATTTTTTGCAGCAGGCATATTAACCATCTGGGCTTCCTAAGATGACTCAAAGCTGCCACTGGACGAACCCCCCATCTCTCTCCAGCAGGTACATTAATCATCGGAGTTATCTTGACACTTTTATTGGTGCCCAAAAACTGCTGTTTATACAAGGAACTTTCCATTGCTTTTAAAACTGCTGCCTGCGGACCCCCTGGCAATGTGTCACGGACCCCTGGGGGTCCCCGGACCCCAGTTTGGGAACCACTGCTCTAGGTAGCTTGGCGCGAGCAGACAAGGATTATCTCAGAGCGTTATAGGTTAAGCATTTGTGAACACATACAGTAACCAAGTGACAACACTACAAATGGACACCACACAGGTTTTTATATTAAAAATAAGGATTCTTTATATAGAGTTACCACAAGACCATTAAATGACAGAAATACACAATACTGTTACTTTAGATAGAAGTTTGCTTAGTTCTCTTAAGTTCTTAAATGCAACACTTTAAGTCAATGTACCTTAGATGCGACATGCAGGGCAACGAAAGTGTTGCAACGATGCTGATGTGATGAAGTTTTTGGTGCAAAGAAATAAAGACGTGGGAGCTTCCAGCTGCGTTACGCTTCTCCGACGTTGTGAGAAGACTCGTCTCGATGCGTCAGCTACAGCGGCATCACCACTTTACGTGATGCGACGACAGCGGCCTTGGCAGCGGCACTCTTCTCCGACGTTTGCGAGACGCTTCCGCTCGAAGCGATGCTGCAGCGGCATCACCCCGTTACGCGATGCGACAACAGCAGCTCCGACGGCGGCACGCTTCTCCGTGGATGCGAGGCGCTTTTCTTGATGCGGTGCAATGCGACAACTACGATGGCTGCGATGGCGACACGCTTCTTCCTCGATACGAGACTCTTCTCTTGATGCGGTGCAATGCGTCAGCTACGATGGCTGCGATGGCGACACGCTTCTTCGGCGTTGCAAGACACTTCCGGAATAATGTGAGACGCTTCCGCTCGATGCGATGCTGCAGCGGCGACACCCTTTGCGAGATGCGACGACAACAGCTCCGACGGCGGCACGCTTCTCCTTCTTGAGTCGCGCTTCCAGCTCCTTGCGACACGCAGTCCCTCAGAAGGCCCAACAACAGCAGCAGGCACTTCCAAAAGACTCTGGGGAGCTGGGGGGTGAAGTCCACTGGTCCTGGGACTTCGTTCAGGGGGCAAGCTCAGCACAATCCCTTGGAGATCTTTTAAGCACAAGTTGAATTAAAGTCTTTGTAGTCTTTTCTCCTCTCCTTCCAGCAGCAAGGCAACCACTGCAGGCCAATCCCCCAGGTCAGGGACAGTACTCCTCCTTACAGCTTTCCCAGTTCCTTCTCCTCAGGCAGAGGTTCTTGTTGTCAAGCAGGATCTAATTCCTTTGTTCCTCTGGGGTAGAGGGGCCTTTGCCCAGTCCAAACCAGTTCTTGAGCACTTTGTTGACATGACTCTCCCTTTATATTCAGGGTGCAGGGCAGAGACATCAGTCGCTCCACAGGAGGTGGAGCCAGCATTGTGGTGGCAGAGCACAGCCCTATTCAGAGTCCAGGTGCACTCCTCCCACCCATCTGGATGTCAATCTCTCCATTCACAACCAGGCTACCTAGCCCTGCCCCTCTGGGTTTCCCCAGCCCTGTCACTCACACAAACCAGACAGGCAGATACACATCATAGCAGAGGCGGGCTGAAATGGTTAGGCAAGCAAATACCAACTTTCTAAAAGTGGTATTTGCAAACACAGAATATTAAAATAAACTTTACTAAAAGATGTATTTTATTATTCTGAGTTCAGGCATACTAAACTCAATTTTCTACCATGTTCCCTGGGCCTGTTAGGATCATAGGATGTAACAATTCTAACAGCCCATTCTGGCCTATGGAGAACAGGTAGCCTTACAATAGTGAACAACGAAAATGGCTGTAATTCACTATTAGGACATGCCACACACATCAGGGCTTGTCCTACCATAGGGGTGACTAATATGAAGTTAAGGGAAGGTTTAGGGACTGGGAAGTGGGTGCACTTGCCCAGTCAGCATGACAGTACCAGACTGCACGCAGGTTCTGCAATAGCAGACCTCAGACACATTTTACTAGGTCGCTTCTGTGGGTGGCACAACCAGTGCTGCAAGCCCACCAGCAGCATCTGTTCTCACAAGCCCTGGGCACTCCTGGTGCACTTTACTGGGGTCTGACAGTAAACCAAATGAGCCAATCATGGAATCCAACCAACATATACATTTTAAATAGGGAGCACTTGCACTGTGGCACTGGTTGGCAGTGGCACAGTGCTCTGAGCAGCTAACACCAGCAAAACACATGAGGCACAGCGACAAAAAGTGGAAGGGAGACTCAAGCCAAGGTGCCAGGTCTAACACGTGTCCCCTCCAGCTGAAAAGTGGGGAGAACTACCCTACCCCAGGGAGTTCCTCATCACTAAGGCGGAAAAATCTGGACAGACCGTCAGCATTGGCGTGATCTGTACCAGGGCGATGTTCCACCGTAAAATCCATACCCTGTAGGGAAATGGACCACCTCAACAGCTTTGGATTCTCACCCCTCATATGCATCAACCATCTGAGGAGCCTGTGGTCTGTCTGAACCCGTAAGTGAGATCCAAACAGGTAGGGTCTTAGCTTCTTCAGCGCCCAGACCACAGCAAATGCCGCACGCTCAATAGCCCTCCATCTCTGTTCCCGTGGTAGTAACCTCCTGCTGATAAAGGCTACAGGTTGATCTAGGACCTCTTCATTAATCTGTGAAAGAACAGCCCCCACACCATGCTCTGAAGCGTCTGTCTGAACGATAAACTCTTTGGAGAAGTTGGGAGCCAAAAGCACGGGCGCTGTGCACATAGCAGCTTTCAGGGCCTCAAAAGATTTCTGACAGGTGTCAGTCCAAATCACCTTCCTGGGCTGCGTCCTTGAAGTCAGCGCTGTCAAGGGGGCACCAATGTTGCCATACCCCTTGACAAACCTCCTGTAGTACCCGGTGAGACCTAGGAAGGCTCTCACCTCTGTCTGGGTTTGTGCCCCAAGTACACCACTGAACCCTGCCCGATCTGGCACTTACTCGCCTTGATCGTGAGGCCTGCCCTCCGCAGCGCCATCAACACTTCCCAGAGGTGTCGCAGGTGTTCCTCCCACGTGGAGCTGAACACTGCGATGTCATCCAGGTAGGCTGCACTGAATGAATCCAGCCCAACCAACACCTGGTTGACCAACCTCTGGAAGGTGGCAGGGGCATTCTTCATCCCAAAGGGCATAAGCCGGAACTGGTAATGCCCATCAGGGATGGAAAATGCTGACTTCTCTTTGGCCCCGTCGGTCAAGGCGATCTGCCAATACCCAGACGTTAAATCAAACGTGCTGAGGTACTTGGCAGCCCCTAGCCGATCTATGAGCTCATCAGCTCTGGGGATGGGGTGTGCGTCAGTCCTGGTGACCGAATTGAGTCCTTTGTAGTCCACACAGAACCGGAGTTCGGGTGTGGCTCCCGGCGCTGCAGCCTTTGGGACCAAGACCACTGGGCTGGCCCAAGGACTGCTTGAGGGCTCAATTACCCCAGGGCAAACATCTTGGAGACCTCCTCCTTGATACAGGCCCTTACCCTGTCAGTCACCCTGTAGGCCATGTGCCGCACAGGTGTACTATCCCCAGTGTCCACATCATGGACACACCAATCAGTGACACCGGGAATCAGGGAAAACAGGTCAAAGAATTGTCCCAGTAACTGGCGACAATCGTTCTGTTGCTCAGGGATCAGGGTGGAAGAGAGGATGACACCATCCACTGACCAATCTTGCTCCTTGGCTGCCAGGAGGTAAGGAAGAGGCTCGGTCGCCTCCTCCATCCCAGCATCTGTCGCTAAGAGCATGCCCACTTGGGACCTCTCCAAGTGGGGCTTGAGGCGGTTGACATGAAGGACCCTCAAGGGGTTCCTTGGAGACCGCAAGTTCACCAAATAGGTGACAGGGCTCTTGCGCTCCACAACCTCAAAGGGACCGGTCCACTTATCCTGGAGCGCACAGGGCTCCACTGGGGCTAAGACCCATACCTTCTGTCCAGGCTGAAGCTCTACCAGAGTGGCATTCTGGTCATACCACCGCTTCATCTCCTCCTGGCTGGCTTCCAGGTTTGCCTCGGCAAGTTCCCTGAAACGCCTAGTCTGGTTTCTGAAGGCCAGCATGTAGCTATATTAGGCCTGGGCTAAAATTCCGTTCCGCTCGCGGAAATTGCGATAATTTGACATTTTCGCGTTCCACGGAGAGAGTGAAAATGTTAAATTTTCCGCAATCCGCATTTTACTGGAAATGTTTTGCTTGCTCGCGCTGTAAAATAATACATTCTCGCGTGCGCGCGATCGCCTTACCTGAATCCCCGCGTTCGCCGCCAAGTTTTCCCGATCCGGTCGCATTCTCCACGAGATGTTGGATTGTTGGTAGCCATTTGCGCTGTCTCGCGACAGTTCGCGCCCGCCGTAACGTCATGCGTCGCGCGATCACGTCTTTCTTCTCGCGATCATGCACCGCGAGACAAGTGAAAACAAGATGACCGCGCCAGCGAGCAACCGCATGGGTAAATTGGTGAGCCGTGACCACGCAGAAAATACCGCGAACGGGCGGGAAAAAAACTTCCGCATCTTCGCGATATTTCCGCGTGTTTGTGGAGATTTTTAACATTTTCGCGATAATTTACCCCTAAGCTATATACATTCTGGGGAGGTTTCCTGGGAGATTGCTCGCAGCCTTCCTTGACCAGACTAAGAGGTCCGAACACTGGGTGTCCGTACTGAAGTTCAAAGGGCCTGAACCCTAGAGACTTCTCTGGCACCTCTCTGTAAGCAAAGAGAAGGCATGGTAAGAGGACGTCCCACTTACGCCTCATGGGTTCCTCAAGACCCATTATCATGCCCTTTAGGGTTTGGTTGAATCTCTCAACCAACCCGTTTCCTTGGGGTGGTAAGGTGTGGTGAAATTGTAGGTTACACCACACTCTTGCCAAAGGGATTTCATATATTTAGATATGAAATGGGTACCTCGGTCAGACACCACCTCTAGAGGGAATCCCACTCGGGAGAAAATTCCCATCAGCGCACGTCCCACCACGGGGGCCGTCACTGTCCTCAGAGGGATGGCTTCCGGGTACCGGGTGGCATGGTCCACCAGGACCAGGATGAACCTATTGCCCATTGCTGTCCTGGGGTCCAGTGGCCCTACAATGTCAATCCCCACTCGCTGGAATGGGGTACCGACCACAGGGAATGGCTGGAATGGAGCCTTCTGCTTCCTTCCACTCTTCCCACTTGCCTGGCCAGTCTGGCAGGTCCTGCAGTGAGTGTCTGACCTACTGCGCATTTGGGGCCAAAAGAAGTGGGTGACAAGCCTTTCAAAGGTCTTGTCGTGCCCCAAATGTCCTGCTAATGGCACATCGTGAGCCAGCCCCAGTAGGAAGGCTCTGAAGCGCTGGGGTACCACCAGCACACGGGCTGACCCAGGCTCAGCAACCATAGGCTCAGAATACAGGAGGTCGTTCTCCCAGTAAATGAAATGTGTTCCAGACTGATCACCGTTGGCCTGGTCTGCAGCCTGCTGCCGCATACCCACGAGAGAAGGGCACTCTTTCTGCTCCCTGCAGAATTCCTCCCTGGAGGGTCCTCCTTCTTGCTGCCAATGGGTCAGCTCAGGCAGGTCCCCCAGTTCAGTTATCTGTTCCCCTATAGGTTCCAGGGCATCCCCCTCAAGGTCTGCTTCCTCCTGGACCGTGGGAACTTCAGGGGTCGGTTTCCCGCGCCCCCTGCCTCTTCTCCCTAAGGCCGGTTCCTGGGCCTCCCTCTCAGGCTCCAGGTCCTCTTGAGCACCTCTACTCACTGTCATGGACCGTGTGGTGTCACCCCCCCAATCTGGCATACCCAAGATCTCCAGGTGAGCACTCCGCTCCACCTTAGCCCAAGGTGAGCTCTCCAGATCGTTCCCTAACAGACAGTCTACAGGCATGGCGGGCCTCACACATACCTGAAGCGTACCAGAGACCCCCCCACTCAAAGTGAACCTGAGCCCCCGGGCAGTGACTCTCGGTGTTGTCGGCAGCAACAACCGGATAGAATGCTCGTGGGACAACCTGCTCCTGAGACACCAGGTGGCGCTTGACAGCCGTCACACTGGCTCCTGTGTCTCTGAGAGCTTCCACCCTATGGCCATTTATGGTCACCCACTGCCTGTATTTTTTAGTGTTCTCAGGCAGCTGGGTTTTGGGGACCACTTCACGGTCTCCTAATGAGACCAGGGACATTTCTACTGAACCCCACCCACCTTGGACACGCATCTCTCCGCCCAGGGCTACACTAGCCATCTGCCGGGGTGTTGCACCAGGGGGTGCTGGTTTACCAAACTGGCAACACTTGGGATCATTGGCAAAATTACCCAGCTCACCACATCTGTAACAGGTTGGGGGCCCTCTTTGAACTCCCTCTGTTTTCCCTTTTCCCCCCCGCTCTTCTGGTGGGGACCCTGCCCACCTTTGGCGGAGTCTCCCACGGGACCCTTGTGGACCCTGGTACTGACCCAGCGGTCCGCCTCCTCAGCAAGCTTCCTAGGGTTAGTCAGCCTACTATCAATCAGGTGCTGGCGTAGCTCAGGAAAACAATTACTGGACAAGTGCTCTCATGCCATTAAATCAAGAAGCCCTTGAAAATTAAAAACCTTGCTACCCTTCACCCAACCATCCAGTGCTCTGCAAAAAAAAGTTACATACTCCACATATGTACTATTGGGAATCTTAGTGCAACCCCTGAACCTCTGTCTATACATTTCAGGGGTTAACCCATACCTAGCCATTAAAGCATCCTTCCTATGGGGTAAGAGTTATACACTTCTGAGGGCAAATCTAGCAGTGTGTCCCGCCCTTCACTCAAGAACCGCTCCCACAACCCCGCTCCCCAATCCTTCTCAGGGACCCGGTGGGAGGACATGGCTACTTCGTAGGCTTTGAACCACTGCCCTATGTTATCATTTTTAAAAAAATCTTTCACTACATCTTTTGGTATGTACACTCTGGACTCTACCTGCACTGGGGGTGTGCTGCCACCAGAGGGAGTGCTTCCCAAGCCCTGGGCTTTCAACTCCAGCTCCCTGATTTTCATCTCATGCTCCATTTGGCTTTTTTTCTCTTCCATTTCCAGCCTTTTTTGTTCCATTGCCAGTTGTCCATTTAGTTTTGCCATCTCTATCTCATGAGCTCTGGTTTCCTTCCTGTCTGCCAACTCCTTCTGGAGATAAACTTTTACTAGAAACACTGCTACCTGCAGGGGAAGGGGATCTCCTTCCTCTTGGGCCCACTGGCCCATCCAGCTGCTCCTCTGCATTGTTATCATCAGTGGCATTCCTTGCTTCTACCCAGGCCCTCAGCGCCTTGTAGAACTCTGCCTTGTTTCTACACCCAGTAGTGCAAACATTACATTTCTTGCAAAAGAATTTCAGCTGTGATAACGAGTAGCTATCCATTTTCTCTTCTTCCCATTCGAATTCAGTATTAACAGAGACTATGGATGCTGCTTTCTCCACCATGGTTAAGCTTGGCAGTGCTCAAAAATAGACAGTCCTAAAAGAAATCTACCAACAAGTATTGGTTGCGTTAAGGTCTGCACTCACTAAGTAGTGTTCACCAATTACTGTACATGAGTCACAAATGCAAGTCCAGAATCCTCACCGCTGACCACCAATGTTAGAATCCGGGTTCTCTGGTTGGCACAGGCAGGTACTTGTGACAAGCAGGGAACCTTTCCTCTAGTCAGGGTAATTGGTTACACTCCTAAAATAACCACTGCTCACCCTCTAGGTAGCTTGTCTGCTCGTGCCAAGCCACCTAGAGGGTGAGCAGGGGTTATTTTAGGAGTGTAACCCCTTACCCTGACTAGAGGAAAGGTTCCCTGCTTGTGCCAACCAGAGAACCCGGATTCTAACAGCAGAGTACTGACACAATCATGGCCTACTGTTGGGAAGGTCATCCATGACTGTCCTGGAATCACAGTAAAAGATAATCTGGCAGGAGATGCAGAAGAAAATCAATGCTGTAGGGGCAACCCAGCGCTCCAATTATGAGATTGGGAAGATGCTGTATGACCTCAGGTCGTGCACAAAGGAGAAGGTTGGAACATGACTGAGCAAGTCCAATGCAGCATGAGATAGCCCCTCAACAGCCCCCATGCAATACACTGGAGTCAAATGTGAAGATTACTTTAAGCCAGCCGCAGTTGTGAGATATACAAGTATTGATAAATCAGCACCTGTAAAATCTCAAAGTAAGTGTAAAATGTTTTGTATTTTAACATCTGTTACCCTAAACTGCCTTCTACGTACATTAATCAAGTAACATAATGCAGAGTTTTTAGAAAAGAGTTGTAATAAGGCAACCATAGTGCATTATGGGACATCTAGTCAAAAATTCACTCACCATAGTAAGTGTTGGAAATTTATTAAACAAATGACAGCAAAAGAAGTGCCTTTCCTTATACCAAAATTAATTGTAAGTTTATTTTTTAAGCAGATCAACCTGAGAAAGACAATGATGCCAAAAATGTGGAGGGACAGGATGACTCGAACATGATGGTGGAAGATCCCATAGAAATAGATAGTCAGCTAACCACATCTGATGGCCAATGTAGCAGTGCTTCATACTCCCCATAGGCACCATCAGTGAATGGGGATGATGTACAACAGCTCAATAGTCCAATCCTGTAGCCAGTTGTGAGGCCAGAACAGCAGCATGTCCCAGTGTGTGCGCACAGTCGGCGGCATGAGCCATCTCTTGTCAAGCAAGCATCATTGTCGGAAGTTACAGTAGAAAATCTCCAGTTGTTTGGTGGCCTAGAGCAGTGGTTCCCAAACTGGGGTCCGGGGACCCCCAGGGGTCCGTGACACATGGCCAGGGGGTCCGCAGGCAGCAGTTTTAAAAGCAATGGAAAGTTCCTTGTATAAACAGCAGTTTTTGGGCACCAATAAAAGTGTCAAGATAACTCCGATGATTAATGTACCTGCTGGAGAGAGATGGGGGGTTCGTCCAGTGGCAGCTTTGAGTCATCTTAGGAAGCCCAGATGGTTAATATGCCTGCTGCAAAAAATGTCTACCATGCATTTAAAAAATAAGTATTTTGATAGCTCAGTCAGTTCCTGATTTTGCCAGAGACTCTTTTGTTATTATGCAGTTCACAAGTTCCAATTGCATTTAGCACAGTGAGCTATGAACTGACATTAAAGAGCTGCCAGCAAACTGCATGGTACAAGTTAGTAAGTTATGCTTTTTCCCAGTCTTTCATTATCCCGATGCTGCTAAAAAGGTTTGTTTGGGTAGAAATAAATCCTTATTATTAAAGTCAATGCTAACCCCTGTGTTATGTTCTGAATTCTGAGTTTGTGCTCTCCAGGCCAAGCACTCTTAAAAAATGCCTACCAGTATGGATGACTTGTGAATACTACACCTTGTAGTCCCCTTTGCCTTATGTAACATTTTCTAGTCACTGATTTACAGATGTATTATTCATTGTCTCTGTATGTGTGTGATGTAAAGTGCTCTGACACCCTACAGTGGTATGAGAGGTGCTATAAAACAAATTAAATACATGTGACAGTGGGGCTATGGAGAGATGAGAGGCACTGTTGGAGGGTAGTAGTGAGGGAATCAATGAAGATTGACAAAAGATTGTTGTATGCTGGTGCATAGTAAGGTCATTATTTCAATTCAATATATGACAAATGTGTTATAAAATGCACCATTTTCCCCCAAATTTTCTTAGGGGAGAGGCCCCAAATGCCCCCTTTGTAGTGGTCAGACTCACTCGCTGCACTTGGTGTGCAATGTATGGGGACTAGTCTGACAACATTTGTCAGAGCAGCTTTAAGATTCCAGTCTAGCCTTGGCAGGAGCAGGAGCCCCGGGCTGTGAAATAAAAACAAACAATGAAAAGTTAGTCGTGAGATGTAGCACCAACCTTCCCATTAGGATTTTTCTATTTTTGCAAATATTTTAATTTAAAAATACTAAAATGTTTAGTAATTTAAGTCTAGTCTTTGTTTGATGTGCATACGTGTGTGTTTTATTTTCTTCGAATTACAGTTTTACTGTTTGACATTTAAATCATACAAAATTGCCTGGGGGTCCCCAGCTGCCAGTAGTGACTCAATGGGGGTCCTTAGGAGTGAAAAGTTTGGGAACCACTGGCCTAGAGGGTTACAAGCTGCAAATCCAGATTCTGCAACATAAGCAGATGAAAATAGTGAACAAAAAACTTCAGAACATGCAGCAATGCATTGTATTTGGCTTCAATAATGAGGCCGATCCATTGGCAGAAAACAAAGTAAATATAGACAATATAAAGGATGGCCTCACCAATGCCCTTGAATAATTATGCCAATGAATGGTGGAGGATAAGGCCAATCAAAGGCATACAAAGTGATGCACTGCTGCATGAATGGATTGTTTCACCCGTTCATTTGGAGACTGGCAAATGCCACTTCAACTGTATCCAGACAGTAACTCTCCAGGAGAAAAGGGGCCACTTTATTATGTTTAAAAAATGTTAAGACATTCTGACCATAAAGGTTGCTGTACATTGAAGCATCAAACAAGCATTGTACATTTTATTTTGCTTGAACTTTCACATATTACTAACCTTGAAAATTAATTGTTTGCAATGTGGTTCCATCGTCGTCTCCCCTCCCCTCCCCTGCTCCCTTTTCTTCTGTAGGCTTCTGAACAGGTGGCTCAGGATCATCATTCTCCGAATGTAAGTCTGACATAATGATTGGTAGGCCTCTCCTGGTCTCAATATTGTGCAGAATGACACACGTTGCCACTATCTTGCAAGCGGTTTCCGGAGCATTTTGTAAGACACCATCCACATATATGTGGGCACCGGAAACGGGTTTCCACCAACCCAAATCTCCTACCAATCTCCTCCCAATCACAGTCCTGATGCGGCGATGTGCAGTATTTTATCGCCTTTCATTTTGGGTTGTGAGGTTAGGTGTCAAAATCCAGGGACATAGAGCATACTCACTTTAACCTGAAACAAACAATAATCTCTAGTATTACAGCGCTACTTGGCCAGTATTTGTCAAAAACACTCTCTTCCTCATTTTGCTGGAAAATGGTCATCCTGACTCTGAAAAGCCTCTCTTCTTTCCGCCTCCTGCTCTGCTGAGCAGCCAGTATTCATATCCTCTTCGCAATCACATACATTGCATCCATTGTGAAAATTTCTGACGCATTCTGGGCCAGCTTTTATGGTTTGCAAACAGTTACTACCTGAATTGAAATGGTGGTAAATTGCATGTGCAAATTGACCTTTTGTGACTAGTCACTAATTGCGACAGCACTGAATTTACCTTTTGCGATTCCAATTATAGATTATAAAATTGAGATTCTCAAACCTAGGCCGCACAAATTGCCAATTCGCAAAACTGTTGCAAAGCAAAAAATATTGTGAATGGCTTTTTCAGTCGGAAAGCCATATGTGACTGATTTGTAAACCGTGAATGTTTAGTATAGCTATCCTTTGGCTCTTGAGTTACTCATCTAAATCAATTCGATGTATTCTATGATTATGTCTGTCCATATTATGTATAAGTGAGGCTGAAGATTGTCATCAGTGCAGCCACTGTGTTTGGAGGACCAGTTGCTACAATCATGTAAAAATTACTAATATCTTCAGAATAGGTGAGTTCCTTTTCAACTTTGTATTGTCCACCTTTTTCTTATTCATTACACATCCAAGTCCCTCATGTACTAAACTATTTTGTGGTTAGAAAGGCTTCTTTTAGTAAAATCAGAGCTGCTACCACCCCAAATTGACATTTGTCTATACTCAAATCGCAAACAGTGATTGGGCAAGATTTTACAGAATCTTTTTGAATCACAATTAAGGTTTGGGAATAGATACCTTGTTGGGATTTAGAAGGGGTATCTTAAGGGTGTCCCTTTCAGATCCGGCTTGCCTTCGGGATGTATTGATATTTTTCAACCAAAGATTAATATTTTACCACATTCTCAATGGACGCGGTAAGCTATTCGAAAACTTGAAGGGATCCCCTTCCCATTTGTGAATGTTCACAAAAATGTTTTCAGGAATATACATTGGTGTATGATAAATTTGTCATTTCTTTTAAATACATCCAGTTTTCCTTTAAGGAAAATGAGCTGCAATAAAAAAAAGCATTACTTTATGTAAAAGCAATCACAGACATCAATCAATCAATCAATCAATGCATTTGTAAAGCGCGCTACATACCCGTGAGGGTCTCAAGGCGCTGGGGGGGGGGGGGCGCTGCTACTGATCGAAGAGCCAGGTCTTGAGAAGTCTCCTGAAGGCCAGCAGGTCCTGGGTCTGTCGTAGGTGGAGGGATCCACTTGAAAACCCTGCGGAGCATTCGGAGGGTGCAGAAGCAGGATGCGGAGACGGCGTTGACTTGCTTCGTCATGGAGAGGGAGGAGTCGAGGATGAGCCCCAGGTTGCGTGCGTGGTCGGTGGGTTCTGGGGGTGTGCCTAATGATGTGGGCCACCAGGAGTCGTCCCAGGCTGATGGGGTGGGTACGACATGGTGGTCTATTGTCTCCAGCAGGCCACCGTGCCATGAATGAAGCCAATCACAGTGGGTCACAATTTTCAACCTACCTCATGCATAATAATGAGGCAGGTTTAATTTCAACCCAATACATTTCTGTATTTTCTGAACTGTCCTGTTAGTATATAGGTCACTCAGTCAATCAAATCAAATAGGATTTGTAGAGCATTCAAGGAGTTGGCCACCAAGTGAGAGAAGGCGTGAGAGAAGGCGTGAGAGAAGGCGTGTCATGTGTTTCTCACATAGCCCATTGCAGTTTTCTCTGTTAGATGGTTATGCATGATGTAGGGCATTTTGGTTTTGCACACATTACTGAAAATCACGCTTGCTTTGTGACATATATTTTCACACAGAACCAGCACATGTTTTCGCATGTTATTCTTTTCCTGGAATTTAGTCTGAACAGCCTAAGCAAGGTCAAACAACATTGCCCCTTGTTATTTTCTCTGGTCAGACACTATCACCTAGACATATTAGAATGCAGCTCCTGTTTTGAGTGCACATATCTTGTCATATAACAAGGGACAGGGGTTCAAAAAAATAACAGACTCACAGGGCAAAGACCCTGAGACAAAAGAGCTGCATCAACTATGTATGCTAATGTAAGGGTCCGCTACTGAACCCAGAGATCTATAATCTATAACCACATAGCTTAGGTAGTTGGGGAGGATTAGGCAGGGCTATTCATTGTATGTGGTTTATTAACCATATTGATGACAATTAATTATATGTATTTGTTTAATAACTGTGGCACAATTATTGCATCTTTGAGCATGAATGTTTAACCCCTTCAGCGCGGCGTGGATTTCCGCGCTGTGCTGAAGGTTCTGTGCGCAGGCGGGGCCATGATAGAGCGGTTCCGTCATGCGCACAGCGCAACCGACGCGCATGAAGGAACCGCTCCGTCATGCGCGTCGAAGGGGTAAAATAAACATTGTAAAATTACTTCATGTCTTTTTATCATATTATGGACAAGTACGAGTGAGAGAGCAAAAGGGTGTTTTCTGTTACCAAGATCTCTGAGAGGGTCGGGAGTGTTGTGTTCTGAGGTGCCAAATTACTTGTCTCTCTGGAAAGGTTAGGAGGGTAAGTGAGGTACTATAGCCCACACAACTCAGGCTCATAGATACTGAGGTGGGATGGTGACTTAGTCTCCTACATACTGAGGTGGTATGGTGACTCAGTCTCCTACATACTGATGTTCTATGGTCCCAAGCATAGTTTTGTTCCTGAGCAGAATCCCGCCAACAGGCACGGCCTGCTTCTGTGAATGTGGTGGGTGTGGGCTAAGAAGAGGCATGTGAAATGAAGATTGTAGGTGCGTTGGTGGAAGTTCACCCTGTGGTTGAGGTAGGCAGGGCTTTTGTTAGTGAATGGCTTTGTAGGCTCGGGTGGGCAGTTTGAACTGGTATAGTTTGCTGATGGGGAGCCAGTGTAGAGCTTTGAGGTGGGGGGAGGTGGGGGTCCATATCTATAGGGCGAGAATGATCCTAACTGCTGTGTTCTGGATGGTCTGGAGTTTGATTAGAAGTTGAGCGGTTATTCCCATGTAGATGGATTTGCCGTAGTGCAGGTGGCTGGTGAAAAGGGCCTGGGTGACGGTGCGTCTGATGTCAAGGGGGAGCCATTTGAAAAACTTTCTAAACAGGCAGAGGGCAAGAAAGCAAGAGTATGAGACAGAGATGATCTGCTTCCTCATCAAGAGTTTGCTGGCGAGTATTATTCCCAGGACTCTTATATGCTCTGTGGGTGTGGATGAAGGTCCAAGTTCCATTGGCCACCAGGTGTCATCCCACAGGGAGTTGTTGCCCCCAAAGATAAGTATTTCTGTTATGTCTGTGTTGAGTTTGAGGCATCTACTTTGCATGCAACTTGTAATGCTGATCATGCACCTGTGGAAGTTGGATTTGGTGTAAGTCTGGTCTGAGGATTGTGGGAGGAGGAGCTGAGTGTCTTCCATGTCGGAGATTAAGTTCATGTCATGGGATCCAACCAGGGCAGCCAGAGGTGCCATGTAAGTGTTGAAAAGTGTTAGGCTTAGAGAGGATCCTTGTGGGACAACACAAATGATGTTTTTTGGTCCTGAGGTAAAATATGGGAGGTGGGGGCTTTCGGTTCATCCAAAGAGGAGGGAGGAAACCCATTGGAGGGTTTTTCATTGGATCCCCATTTAGTGGAGGCTGTGCAGGAGGGTGTGGTGAGACACAGTGTTGAATGCTGTGGAGAGGTCAAGGAGGATGAGGACTGCAGTCTCTCCCCTGTCAAATGAGAATCCTCATGCCGTCTGATGCAGCAATTTGGGTAGACTTGGTGCTGTGATTTGAGTAAAATCCAGATTGGGAAGAGTCCAGTAGGTTTCTTTTTTCCCCATGTGGGCAGTGAATTGGAGGTTTATTGCTTTCTCTAGCACCTTGGCTGGGAAAGGCAGTAGGGAGATGAGGTGGTAGTTTTTGAGGTCCTTGGGGTCTGCGGTGGCATTTTTGAGAAGCGTATTGATTTGGTTGGTTCACAAAATCATTTGATGCACAAAATAATTTGGTTTACTTTTAGCAATTTTAATTTTTGTAAATTCTTGATAAGAAATTGGAAAGAATTAAGGGAAGAAGCAATTAGGGATTGGATAAAATTAGTACAGGAAGATACTTATATGTTGACAATGGCAAAGGCAGGGAGGAGGAGCTGGCTTTGAGTTTCCATCTGAAATACCTGCAAATAAATGAAAAGGTAAAAAAGGACCAAAAGGAAGGGCAGTAGAAAGAGAGGAAAGATGAGTGAAGACCAGAAAGAAAGGATACAGTGGGAGGAGGTAGGCAGAGTTGATGTCTAGTAAAGCCAAAACTAATGACTTCTGTTGGAGTACGAAAGCCAAAACGTGATGACACTGACCTTTACGACTCTGGGGAGATGAAGCAGGGCAGAAAAGAGGTATTGTCGGTTTGAATGTGATTTATTAGTAGGTGTAAGTAGGTACCTACGACCAGTAATAAGGCTGCAATCACAATATAAGGTCCAGTCAAGGTCTCAGTAAATGTTTCCCTTGCTCAACCCTTGGTAGCTGGCTTCCAGTAGTCAGGCTTAATTTAGAAGAGAGGTGTGTAAATAATTTAAAAACAACATCACATTAAATAAGTAAGACACAAGGCACAATAAAAATCCAAAAGCAAATTATATCAATAGGAAATATTTGTATGATAAAAATGACACCAACATGAACAAACTCCAATGTAGGGAACCAGCAATATGAATTTAAAAAGATTGAAAGTAAAACTAGTGCTTAGAAGCAAATAGCACTCAAAGGGTTAAAAAAAAGTCATGTTGGACCGAGACAAAGTCAAGAGTCCATGCCACCCGTGGTGTAAAACCATTACACGTACTTCCAGAAGTGTTTCTTGATGCAGCAAAGTGGTCCAAAGCACCAGCAAAGGCTTCAGAAGCTCTGGCTTGCCTCTTGTGGTCTGGGACTACAACTCCCACAATGCACCGGGTCAATCTAAGTAAAATCCAGGTGAAGCTTGTCAGCTTGATTTGTCCTCATTGCTGATGTTGCAGGTAGCCCTTCCAGCACTTTTCTACCTGTTGTTGATCAGGGAGTTTACTCATTATCCTTTAAGACAGGCAAAGTCATTTTGTTGTGAAGCCTTGTGAGTGCAGCAGGTCTAGTCCTCTCCTGTGCAGTCCAAGGATCCAGCAGGAAAGTCCTTCTTCTCCAGATATTTCTTTGCATCTTTCAGGGTCCAAAACACCAATCCAGGGTTCCCGAATCTCTGAGTTGCTCATTAGGAAGGTGGGACACACAATGCACCTGGCAAACTCCTTATAGGTCCACGGAACTCTGTCCAGATGGGTTCATCTTGGTGGAGCTCTATTAACCTGTTGCTTTCAGGTTGTCCACTCATTCAACTTTTAGAGCAAGGCAAAGTCCTTTTGGGGCTCAAGACAAACGTGTGCAGCAGGTGCAGTCCTTATGAGTGCAGTCCTCTCTTGTGCAGTCAAATGGTTCAGCTTGGCAGTCGTTTTTCTTCTTATAGTTTCATGGCAGGGATCTGAGTTGCTGGGCATCCTCAATTGTGACAACTTCCCCTGAAGGCACTGTACTTTAAAATCCAAAACAGATAAACACTCTCCTGTAGGTTAAGATCTGGCTAAGACAGCCCACTGGCATGGCCAAGTTTCCCTAACACTCCCCTTCCAGCCCCTCTGCTAATTCAATTACTGGGGCTGGGGGTGCAGATTGTGGGTTTGAGCCTGTGTCCTGTCCTAACTGCCATTCTCTCTTTAAAGTCCAGTTTGGCTACTCCACGCAAATCATGCCCTTTGCTTTGTAGCTGCAGATCTCCTCCCACCAGATGTCATTTGTCCTCATGCAGGCCGCTTTACACCTCATCAGAGATGTTTGGTTCATTCTATCAAAAGCTGGCCAATCAAGAGAGGCTGCGGAAGGCTGGATTTTGGCACACAAGAAATGCAAGTTCCATAACGTATTTTCTGTAAAGGATTTTAGTAAATACAACCTTGGCAAGTTGTTGGATTAATTCTATCATTTTTTAGTCTTTGAAATATTATTTTAGCTCACTCCTATTAATAGTTATACATTATTAAAGTATTCTCATGTTAGCCTATAATGGCAATGTGCTACAAAGGGTAAAAACAAAATTGGCAGTTTTTCTCTCAACAGGGCATATAAAAAAGATCTTTTATGACGTCCCTGCTTATAGTTACAAGGCACCCCACCCCTTGGGCACTTAGGGCAGGCCATAGTTGTGGCCTATATACAAAAATAAGGTAATTTAAGACTTTGGAAGGACCTTTAATTCAGACAATTTGCATATAATTAGAATTTAAAACCAGGACTAACTTTTAAAATGACAGCAGGTAACACAGTAGTGCACACTTAAGATCATTAAATCTACTGTGCCACAAAATCTACATGCCCTCCCATATACTAGGGACTTACAGGTAGGCTGTCAGTGCCAATTATATTTATACTTAATTACCATGTACCTTTTACACTTCACACAGGCCCTGGGTCTGGTTAGCAGAGCCCAAGACACAATCAGAGTCACAAAAACCAACATCTAGTAGTCAAAATGGGGGCACAAAGTGGGGGGGTACTGCAAAAAATCCTGGTTTCACATAGTCGGGGGAAACCACAGAAGGAGGTTGCATATCTCAATGGAGAAAGCCAGATGAGCCACAGGATAGGATGCCAACCTTCAATCTAAGATGGAATAAGGAGTAAAAGAATGGAAGCCAACCTATCCCTGACACACTGCCCTATGATGACTGAAGAGGTGAGGAAGAAGCGACAGAAGTAGAGGACTGGGGTTGCAGAACAAGCAATTGTCTCAGGGAAGGAGCATTGGGGAGAGAACCCAGTATGAAGGACCATTACACAGACAAGGCAAAAACAAAAGAAACCAAGACTGCAAACCATTCCTAATTAGTTAAGGATATATTGAATACTGTGTAAAGTATATTGTTAATGTCTGGTTGTTCTGTCAAGTTTAATAAGATAATGACAGTACAAGGTATTCTCCTTGCTTTTCCTGTTGCCGGGGCTTGTGATTAGCACAGCGTTTGTTCAAAGTTGTCCTGAAAAAACCACAGGTGAATTGACCTGATGCTCACAGATTTTTAAGAAGCTCTGCAGTATTTGTGTTGGGGTTTCACAGGCTTTAATGGAGAAGATATGTAAGAAAAGTCAATAGGTGCGAAATTGTTCATTCCCTTTAAGGAGATGATATGAGGTGAGAGATGAGGCAAGATGATAACAATTTCGGTTTAGACTATGTCAGAGTAGCCAACCCACCTGACTGCTCCTGCATTCTCTGTACCCCCTGGAAAGCTGGTGATCAGCAGGTTGCTCTTGGCAGGGTGGTGGGCTATTGGGGGGGGGGGGGTGGGGTTTGTCACCAAGGGATCAGCTACTGGAGTGATAGTTGTAATAGAATGGAGTGCTATAGTGCACTGTACTGGCACACTGTGGAAATATGGATTTTTATGATCAGTTATGTCCCCTATCTTGGACCCCAACGGTTTCATGTATAAATCACAAGTACATGTATGTTCCCTCCAGTTCCAGTTATGAAGACGCAAACACATGTGCGTCCACCGTCAACATGTCCTCTTTCAGATCCGCCATGAATGGGCCGGATATTCTATTCCTAAGTATGAAAGGCCACCGGCTTTATATGGTTCATTTATCCCATTTTATAGTCCAGGCGAGTAGGCCCGAATACTGCCACCAAGCCTTTTCTGCCTTCTGCCTTCTGCCTCTGAAAGCTCCAGTCTGAGCCTGCATCTGTGACCATGAACTTTGTCTTACTCCCTGCGCGGCTAACGGTGCCTGACTCGGCCTATCTGCCTGCCAAAAACTGTATTTCACCTTCAAGATTATCTGCTCTGCTCCGCTCCTCATCCGATGCATTCCTGTCTAGCAGTTTAGGTAAACATTCCTCCAGCTACCGTGCAAAGGACCAGGCCTCGCTGCCCTCATGCAAGTAATTCATAGCCCTGTTACCATGGAATATTCCTACCCCCTCGCATCTAGTGTAGACACTTAGACGCTTGTACACGCACTAACAGTCAGTATAGTCAGTATAGAATAAGATTCTATCCTAAGAGACCTCTCTTTTTGGATAACACAGTTCTTTAAACATAGGATATTAGATATGATTTGGGATTAGGTTGACATAACCCCAGACTTTTGTCTCCACATGTAGAGCTAAATGTCAAGTCCCTTTCACCCTCTAGTTGCACGTCAATCACACGTCATGCGGCTGCGCGCGCATCTCTGCCAAGTATTTTTGCTGACATTGCAGGATTCTCTTATGGATCCACCCACATATTACATCATGTATGATGACGTTTATTAAATTACGCCCTCTATTAGCTACGTATGCACCTCTTATCAGCTGTTACGCCTCTTGCATCTGTTTCATTGTAATGTATTTTCTATAAAACTGCTTATCTGTCAATAATATATGTTCCTTCCTTCCTGAACTCTCGTGGTGATGGAATAGAAGGCCCATAATTCGAATTATGTTCCTTTGTATAGGAATAAAGCCCGTTCCGAACCTCTAATACCACGGATTCTGCCTCTTATTTTACTGAGCTATTATTATAGATTTTCTGCATCAAATTAAGTCCCGGTCATTAAATTATTTACCACAACACAACAACCTTTAATGTGGAACAGGAAAAGGAAGCTGTGACAGTAGCATTGGAGCTGATCTGAATTCAGCTGGGTTGAGGTAAGAACACTGGAGTAAGTGAGGAGACGAGTACAAGTGACAACTGGTGAGGCTTCCTGTCCACCCTGGTGTATCCCGGATGAGATAAAACTGAGAAAATAAAATTGCTGTGATCGGTTGTTGGCTGTTTGTTGCTGTTCAGTTACTTGTGATTGCTACTGACCGGTTGCTGAGTCCTAGCTATTGTTGTTATGCTGAAGGCTAATTGCAAAACTTTTTCTTTCCCAAGTCTTTATATCTTACCACTTCTTTTATCTAAACATTGCAGCCACTAACACTCTTCCTAGGGTGCTCTAACTTCTCGTGTGGTTTGTAGAAAATTGAGTGGCATGATATTACAGCATAGACTTCTAATGTTGGATTGTCGATTGATCTCATTTAAAGACAGCCTAATATCTCAAAGGGGTAGCATAGTGAAAAGCTTGAGCATATGACATGTGAGAGGAAGAGAGCACTTCCACGTAAAGATTTTTTTTTAAAAAGGAAGAGAGCTTAGAGTTGACAGAAGGCAGAATGGGTTGGTAAACTGTGAAATTATACAAAAGAGCCCTTTGGATTAAATGTCAGCAATTTGGGTGTTGTTAAATACTTTTTTGCCTCTCAATGCCAAAATCTATGGCCATGAAGTTTAATACAATCTTTTCACTTTGGTGAAGTTTCCCACTGTGAGTTGCAAAACCTATTTCTAAATTTAGAGGCTGGCCACATTGAGTGTGTCATGTGACTGATTTGTATATTATGAACAGTTACGAAAATGGAAACAGGGCTGACTTACTTGTGAAATGCCAACATGTCTTTATTGTGGTAAGGCCTATGGACAAGTATTTTCTTGTATGGAATCTCACTGGCAAGGGTTTGGTGTTGGTGCTCCCCTCTGACAAATCCTGGGATTAAAAGATATGCACTGTGAAGATCCCTGATGTAATCTCTTAAGAGTGGATGTACATGTGTTTTATCAGCTGTCATATTGTACATATTTGTAACTTTATGCAGCTGTTTATATATTAAAGTACTTTTTGGATCTAAAAAGAGGATGGAATATGAACCGTGTACTTTAGGACAGGAAATAGATCTGCAAACAGAAGGTTTGTGAACAAAACATTTTTGAATACTCAACTAACAAGATTGTTTACAAATTATCTGGTTACAATCTGTACAATGAAATTCAGAAATCTTCAGCATTCTGTGGGAGCACTAAGGTACTTCAAACCTTCAACACAGCACCTACAGAATAGAATAAAGCCCGTAGAAAAACATACCAAATAGGAGAAAGGTGAAAATTTGATATAGATAAAATCTGCAATATTTTCCAGTATCCCAAGGAAGGTTCGGGTTAATAAAAGAACTTTATCAAACACTATTTTAAAAGTGTCACCCCAAAGACGTAGCTGTTAGGAAAGTGACCAAAACAGTTATAGGGCATTAGACGTAAAGACATAAAGACCATATCTCCCAATAAGATTAAAGAAGAAATACATGAGGCTATGAACGTTATAACTTCTGCTGGTACAGTCAAAGCTAAGAAACAAAGTCAAAGTGGTTACAGGAGGACAAGCCCTTAATCAATCATGGTAGATACAGAAACAATGTATCAAGCCGAATATGCCAAAACTGGGTATTGAGTGGGAAACTTTGTCTCCAATTAAATCAGTAAGAGGCAAGGCCATTATGGAAGGCAGGATGGCTACAAATGACCAAACATAGACGCCTCTGTGCTTCACACTATTGGCAACAATGGAATTATATCAGAATAAATACCATTTCAAGACCGCAAATGAAAGAAAAGATGAGTGGCAATCAAGAATGTGATGGAATTACATTTTTGCATGCCACAGGGAAAAGAAAAAGGAAAAGGAAAAGGAAAAGGAAAAGGAAAAGGAAAAGGAAAAGGAAAAGGAAAAGGAAAAGGAAAAGGAAAAGGAAAAGGAAAAGGAAAAGGAAAGAAAAGAATAGGAATGGATACCAATAGCTAACCGGATATTGAGTCTTCCGCTATGTTTCTAGGTATAGAGTTCATACTACCAATGTCCATACAGGCCAAAGGAAGCCCTGCGGCTGAAATGATGGACTGCCCGTATCTAATTTCAGCAGGCAGACCATCAGATTGGCAGACAGGGTATTCCACCACCCTGTTAGCCACACACTAGATAAGTCCCAAAGTCCCTCACACCCATAGATTCAAACGCCAGATAAAGGCCCACAGACCTGATCCTTTGAAGTTGGAAGCTGTTGCACTTACTATCCCACAGAACTGTTCTTCATTGAAGGGCTGGTAAGTATGACAGGGGAACCAATATGCGACTGCGAACACTCTGTAGACTGACAGTTATAGAGTCCCTAAACCCATTGAACCTGTGTTGAACATTCGGCTGGAGTAGTATTTTGATACCTTTAAGAATTTGACCCAAGCAAAGGCACCTCCTGAACAACGTTATTGAATTGTACAAGTCAGGAATGGTGCTGGTCTTCTGGCCTGGCTGCTAGAGGGCACATTATGCCCATGATTGGGTGAAGTAGCACCGTCTATCCTGTCTGGTGAAGACTTTGTTAAAATCATTTCTTGCGGATCATGAGGTATAAAAAGATAGGCGCTCCACCCTATACACACTGAGGGTATTAACATTATTTCACTGCACTGAGCAATTTATTGCTCAATTCACCTGTGTATACAACTGGGATGAAGCTGCCACTTTGTGGTGTTTTGGCTTTGTTCTTAATTCCCATAAGGCGCAAGGGGATCCTTCTTACTCTACTATTATGCACTGCTGGTCCGATTGCTGCACTTTGCCACTCTAGTTTTAACTGTGTTATGTCCTTGTTATGAAAGTTAAAAGGGCAAGGATTTGCTGTTCAGGCTGCAGACTTGTTAATGGTTTGTACTCACTGCAGAAATCAATATTGGCTTACTGCAAAGTGTACTTTAACCCTGTGTTAGTGTTGTGGTACAAGGTTTGAAAGCTGCTGTATCATTAGGGTTAAGGCACAAGCCCTATACATAGGTTTTCCCCGTCCAATAGAAGCTTTAATGAAATTGGCTAATATGTGTAGTTTTGGTCTGACAGTTACACCTTAGCTCGCACCCCTTTGGGCTTTTAATAACTGTATTTTACTGTTATGATAAATAATTATAGTGTACATTTCTAAGTTTATGGTTTTTAAAAACTTATACACTAAATTGATTGATTGGACGAACTGCTAAAACTCAAAAGTGGTAAAAAGAAATTGTACTGTAGTTAGGAACCATCAGAACATGACCATTCATGCCAATCCCAATGATTTTGGACACAGAGGAGAATCGACAAATAGTATGCAGGTACTGAGTTTAGACTGACTCCTACCCAATCATCAAGGGAGTGTGCACTGATCAACAAATCCCCTCTATAAATTAGGGACTTGCAGAATTATATAAGCAAATCATTGACGTCAGCAAAAGGAAAAGAAAAGAAGCAAACAAGTCCTTTGGTAGTGCCACTGGTCAAGGCAATACAATTGCAAATATTGCTTCAATAAAGAGGGAAGTTAGGAGAAGATGTTAGTATTCTTATGTTAAAGTAATAAAAGATAAGTTACTTAAAATGGATATTCAAAAGAGATGAGTGCCTGAGTAACTGGGCATTTATCACAGGACTCCATAAAATTAATATGGGGTTTTATTTATAAAGAATGCAGTAGGTTTATTCAGTACCTAGAGTCTCTACAATATGCCTTTCAAATGTATGTTGATTGACGGCTTGGCCCATCTGGTACTATGGAAAATCAATAAAATCTGTTGTTAAAAAAAAAGAATGCAGTAGGTTAAAGGGGTTGCCATTTGAGCATTAACTTTTACAAAAATACATTCTTATTTTGTGACGAGAACTATTTTTTATTAAGTCTGTTCATAAATACAGTATGGTAGTGGTTCACAATTCAACTTACCTCTTAAATAATAATGAGGCAGGTTGCATATTGAGACACAATACGATTGGCTACAATCACAGTTGTAGTGGCATGTTGGGGTCACCAGACCACCATGTCATAGACTGCTTTTAAATAAAGTAACCTTATTGTTTGACACAGCTCGCTTTCTCAAAAAGAAAACATGATGTTTTAAAAAAAGAAATATTACAATATTGTGACTCTATGTATCTTTATTGAACACTATGAATTGATGCTCCCCATTAGACCCTCTACTAACTTTGATTTTGAAAAAATGTTTGTCTTCAACTATTTGCCATTGTGATTAATCTCCTCAATTCTTCATTACTCGAGGGCTCAGTTGCTAAGTTTTGGAAACATGTAACTGTCGGCCTATCTCATTACTGCGATTGTTCGCTAAGATTCTTTAAAAACACATTAATCAACAGCTATCAGCCTATCTGGAAACCAATGGTCTTCTACATTCTTCGCAATCTGGAATTACAGCTGAGCATAGTACAGAAACTACCTTGGCAGGTGTTACTGAACAGTTCAGATTGCAGCTCCATAGGGGTGATACTGCTGCTCTCATCCAGTTAGATCGAAATGCAGCTTTCGTTACTGTTTCTCACCAGGTGCTTCTTCAAAGGCTGGCGGAGTTGGGTATCGAAGGCTTGACTTTGGCCTGGATATGTTCCATTCTGCAAGATCATTCCTTCGAAGTCTCTTAAACTATACAATTGTATCTCACATACATTACCTTTTGGGGTGATCCAAGGCTCTGCCCCCCTCTTTGTTTCACATCTACGTGCTCCCATTGGCACACTTAGTTGAAGGGTGCTGTATCACACTGTTTTCTTCTGTGGATGATACACAAAATAGTGTTTCCTTATCGTCTAATGAAGATCGAAGCTCAGCTACTCTTAATTCCTGCCTTACTAGTGTGGCGATTGGGATTAACAATGATTCCTTAAAGCCAAATGGGATAAGTCTGACGTTCTATTTATTGGAAATCAACCTCATCTTTGGGGACCTAATTGTTGCACAGTCGATCTGGGAGCCGCTCTTATCCCTACTCTAGTGGCTAAGAATTTGGGATTATGATTTGATGACAAAATTTATGATGGACCAGCAAATCACTAAAGTAGGCTCCTCCTCATTTGGTATCCAGAGGTAGCTAAGGAAAATACTTTGGCTCTTTCCTGTTTCAGTCCAAATGACGATTGTACAGGAACTGATCATTTCTAAGCTTGATTATGCTAAAAAAAATATTTAGCGGTGACAAAATTAAGAGATTACAAATTGTTCTGAACATGGCGGCTCGGCTGCTATACCTTCTACCTAAGCACTCTCAGTCTGATTCTGAACAACTTTATCTTAGGTCTTTGGTGTTGCCATACCATCCCAATCAGTCTATTTGATCTAGCAATCTGAATTATGCAGCTGTTCATCAGCTTCACAAGGCGAGGCATGGTGGTCGCTGCATTTGTTACATGGGCCATTCACTTTGAAATTCTTTGCTTGGCTTGCTTCGGCTCTGTAAGTACTTTGATACATTTAAAAAACTTCTGAAGACATGGCTTTTTTCATTTACTTACTTCAGTCCTTCCCATTATGCCGGCGTGGGGAATCCCCATCACAGTAGCCATGAGCTCTATAGATACGCATATTAATACTACAAACTTTTTTTAAAGATTATGTTGTGGTCCAGGGGACTCCGTGGACCTCTGACTGTCTGCTCTTAAAAAATGTTTTGTCACCACTTTCAAACGGGAAAAGTCCCATGGTGACTCCTTCTCATTTGCGAATGGGTTACCACTTTCTTTGAGTTGGTGGTGGAATATTAATGTTTCATGAATAGATTTTGAACGCAAAACATTAATGTATATCTTGAGGAATCGGTACTTGGAAGGAACGCCCTTAAAATGCCTCTTTCAAATAGTGATTCCTCAATGTTTCCTAAACCCATTTAATAATTCATGAAACCTTTTTCGAATGTTAAATGGGTTTAGTACAACTAAAAAAAAGTGTTTTAGCAGTTGCAAACATTCATATTAAGTGAATCTGATAGTTTGCGACCATTAAACACTTTGGGCCTCAATATGAAAAGTGTTGCATCGCTGCATGAAAACAGCGCTGCAACACTTTTCGGTGTGCACTCCTTGTGACACCATGGATGCGGTGTATTTACTGTATGGCGCTCCATGTCACAAGGATTTAGATACGTCAGTATTCCTGACATCTGTAGGCGCAAAAGTGGCGCATTCCTGGGGTGTGTCTGAAAACAGATGCAACTCCAGAAATGGATCCTTTGACATCGGGCAAGCCCAATGTGAAAGGGCCTGCGCCAGTCTTACATGTGCTGTGAGGCAGGCATAAGGATTTGACGCAGTGGCGTCCTAGAAATGTTGCAGTGAAATATCATAGATTTCACTGCAAACCTTCTACGAGCCTTTTTTGTGGGGAAACGCCCACCCTGCATACATTATACCTGACGCAGATATAATGTAGCTCAGGGATTTACAAAGTGATGCATCTGCTTAGATGTATCACTTTGTAAATATGTTGCAGTGTGGCGCATATTTTGCGCCGCCGTGCATCACAAAAAGTGACGCACTAGCGGTGCAAGGGGCTCATAAATAAGCCCCTTTGTACACAAGTCCTATGGGTCCTTGAGTTCTACTGGCAGTACATCAAGAAGAGCATAGTATTATTTATTAAACTAAAATGTAAAATATATGGATGGAATTAAAATGTTCTAACATATAAAGTATATAATAATTTCCCTTTCCTCGGAAATATCATTCTGTGGAATGGACGATTGTGTGAGTGTTTTTACAACCCCTTAAATGTTGCCAAATTATTACATCATTGCATAAGCTTTTGAAAGAGCATAGTATATCAACGAAAATAAACGTGACCTCGCCTGAAAATAGACTTTATGTACATGCTTAGAAGATAAATATTTTTAGAATTTTCAACAGTTTGCAAATTATCAACTAAAAAGCACTGAAAGTACCATGGAGCCGAAAAGTCTACTGGTTTCAAAGCAAACTTCAAAACACACTGAATTAGTGGGTGGGAGGGCTCATATCTTTTAAAATGTATGTTACTGGCAGAAGTGTTTGAATGAAACATTCTCGGTTTTTGGCTCAGCGGGTTTGGCAGGGCCACCAGCTGAGCAATGCCCATAAGTGTCCGATTTGCTTTTTATTGAAGATATTTCTAAACTATTTACGAAAAAAAATGAGTGTACGTGTTTTTTCACATTTTTCATGTGAAACATTTTGCAAATGTTCTCCTTATAAGTTAAACATAAGAGCATTCCTGCAGTGAAGAATGTTTCAGTTAAGCAATTTTTAAACTGGAGAGAAACTGATCAGCGATTGAGCAGGATACAAAATAAAAAACGTGCCTGTGTGATTATACAACATTTGCTTTCATGGATGAATATTTTTAATTTCAAAGCGCTTGTTGTGTCATACTTTGGCATTACTCTTTGCCTTTCAGGTGACACGTGCTGTATTTATCCTTTGTAGAACACTGAGACACATAGGGGCTTATTTACAAGGAGCTGATGCCACCAATGCATCCACACATGTTGGCGCTTTGAAGGCGCAATCACTGCTCCATATTTACAAAGAGTTGTATCGGTGAGGATGCGTCAATTTTTGGACTCGCCTGCGCTGGAATTGCCTTTGTCACCTAAGTACTAATATAGGCAAGGTGGGCTTTCTGTCCTAAATTCCAGCATAAAAGTGACAAATGGATATTCATGAAATTTTTTAAAAGTGACACAGACAATGCAGAAGTGGTGCAGCATTGCAGTAATGTCAACATTCCTGCACCAGTGAAACCCACTCACAGGAAATTATGCATCAACTTTGCTATATAAAGAGAAGCTGGATAGGACAGTTTTGGAGGTAGTTTTTTTCCAGCTAGTAGTCACACGGAGATGACCACCACCATCCACCCAACCCCAACCACCCACCCCACCCTCCTCTCACCCCCATGAAAGCAACACAGGAGAAGGGAGAGCATTTATCGCCATAGGACTCAGGGAGGAGGAGATAATCACTCTTTATAGGCTGAGGAGGCAGTCCATAATAGATCTGCTACACCTGATTGTCCCAAAGCTACAGCCAACAGTTGACAGGGCTGCCAACATCCCTCCACAGGTGAAGATCCTGGTGGTTCTACACATGCTGGCATCAGAGTCCTCCCAGACAACAGCTGCCAGAGTGCTGGAATCTCTCAGCCATCTTTCTCCTCAATTCCTTCCCTCCATCCTGAATGCGACCACCCGGCTCACACCCCGCTACCGTCTCTTCCCCAACACCCAGTAACCGCAGCTGGAAACCAACCAAGGATTTTATGCCATCACTGGGTTCCCACACGTGCTGGGTGCCATTGACTGCACACATGTGCAACTGGTACATCCTGCAGCCACCGCACATCTCTACAGAAACCAGAAGCATACACACTCCATAAATTGACAAGCCATTGCGGACCACAGGGGCCTCTTCACCAACATGCTAGCCAAATATCCTAGCAGTGTGCATGATGCCTACATATTCAGGCACTGCATTATCAGACTGATTCCAGAATGGACAATATGGAAATGACCTGCTTGCAGGTAAGCTAAACTTTAATACCCAACACAGCCACCAACAGGTAGAAACGAATGACATTGTACCCATGACTGTTTGTTGCTGCAGGTAGGAACTGCAGCAAGAGGGGTATGGCACATACATGCACCGTGTATCATGGTACATGTGTCCGTCAATTACACAAGCTAACAATGGTTTCTGTTTAATGGTGGAAGGGTACAGAGCAATACATTGCTGGGCCAAATGCAGTGAATCATCCATGTATAAGGGAGGTTTCCATGGGGGTTGTGGGGTTGTCTACATGCCACTTCCATGGGTCATCAGGCATGTCACATATACCAACACAAATATCTGTGGCTTACCATGGACATATGCATGTGTCAGAGTAAGGCTATACAAACATCTTTCTACAGAGGACCAAGTATGCAAAAATGTACCACTATCAGCAGGGTCAGCTTTAGTGTGATGAGAATAGGGTGGTCACACTGGCTGCTAACCTGGAGGGGAACACTGACCTCAAGGGGCTCGTTGTGTTTATCAATGACTTATGATGTAATCACCGGCTGCAAAGTTCCTTATCTGATAAGCTTTCAGGCAGCAAAACAAATATCAAGATAACTTGTGCGATTAATGTTTCTCCTAGACAGAGAGATGGGAGTTTAGTCTAGTGATAGTTTGAGTCGCCATAAAGTAGCGCAGAGGCTTAATATGCCTGCTGCAAAGAACCGATCTGTATTTTGTGTGGATAGCTGTGTGGATAAGGAAAGCCAGCCGATATCAGCAAATTAAAAATCAATAAATGTATGTGAGATAGGGGCCATGAAGAGATGAGAGTCACATCTTCTGGGTGAAAGTGAGGGAATCTGGGGAGGATGTCAGGGTGGGTAAGATAAAAGAATGTTGCACGAGGCCCCACCTGCCCTAAAGCCGGAGCATACTATCAGCAAGTCCACACATGTTGCGTGAGTACATAACATTGAGTGGATGTGAGAAACTCCAAATAGACATTCCAGAAAACAACAGGATCAACATCACATTTTTGATGTTGAAGTGTACGATCTAGCAGCCCATGCTCAGCATTTGCTATAACACAGAGTAATGGAAGAGTAAAGTGTCAACCTATCAACAACTGAATGACTAACACATATTGTGAAAATAATGTTAGAGATATGTATGACTATGCAACTACACATAATACTCATGGCCTGCAATGTATCAGTATCAGTTATCTAAAGTATTGACACTTGACCTTTTGCTTCACTTTCAGCTGACCAGAGATATGGCATGCAGCCATGGGTCATGACACCCCATGCACACCCCCAGACTGAGCCAGAGAAGGCCTATAACCAGGCTCTCGGTAGGACCCGTAACATCGTCGAAAGAACTTTTGGACTGCTCAAGGCCAGGTACTGGTGCCTTGATAGTTCAGGGGGTAGATTGTTTTCCTCCCCTCCAACAGTCTGCAAGATTATCTTGGTCTGTGCAATACTGCACAACATTGATGTGCAGCCTACTGTCCCCTGGGATGGTGAGCTACAACTTCCAGACCCAATGGAGGATGATGAAGAGGAGGATCCCGAGGTTGATACATCCAGAATTCAGCTGCAGGCATTCACAGACGTGCACACAATATGCAAAATATTTTTACATGAAACACGTTTGTGAGTGGACCATGAAACACAATGGATGAAAGATTCAACATGATAATACATTATTAAAACTATTACTTGCCTCTGTGTTTATGTCACATTTCTTGGAAATATCAATTTCCACACATTCCGTCAACTAGGAGTAGGCCTCAGAAACATAAAATCAAGTTGAATACCAGGCATCAACAACAAACACCCTAAATAAATGCACCGTGCATTGTCAAGTGTTAGTATCACTTGCACCTTGACCAATTCCATAGTACTGTGTCAGTGAACAAACATGTTTCAGTTGTGTGACAATCTAGTAGAAAAGGTTAAACCATACAACTATTGTATGAAAGGTAACATTTCGGTAGGAAAGGTGACTATTTGTCGTGCAAAGTCATACATCACCATCAAAAGTGACTTTGAGTTAAGAAAAATGACTCAATGGAATGAAACATGACTTTACAGTAGGAAACCTCACTTTTGTTTCATGCAAACTCATGCCTCACCACCAAAAGTGATGTGGACTAAGAAAAATTACACAATGGAATGAAACATGATTTTACAGTAGGAAACATCACTTTTGTTTCATGCAAAGTGATGCATAAACATCAAAAGTGACGCATGAACATCAAAAGTGACGTTGAATTAAGAAAAATGACTCAATGGAATGAAACGACGTTACAGTAGGAAACGTCACTTTTGTTTCTTGCAAAGTCATGCATGACCATCAAAAGTGACGCTGAATTAAGAAAAATTACTCAATGGAATGAAACATGACTTTACAGTACGAAACGTCACTTTTGTTTCTTGCAAAGTCATGCATAACCATCAAAGTGACGTTGGATTAAGAAAAATGACTCAATGGAATGAAACGACTTTACAGTAGGAAACGTCACTTTTGTTTCTTGCAAAGTCATGCATAACCAACAAAGTGACGTTGGATTAAGAAAAATGACTCGATGGACTGAAATATGACTTTACAGTAGGAAACGTCACTTTTGTTTCACGCAAAGCTGTGCATGACCATCAAAAGTGAAGTTTTTTTAAGAAAAATGACGCAATGCCATGAAAGATTACTTTCATGTATAGAATGTGATGCCTTTGTCAATAAACAGATTCATCACTACAAAATGGGATGCATGAGTGGAAAGAGCATCTATTGGAAGCCACGCATTAAGGGCACAGCATCACAAACAATGCTTTGCCCACAGTTTAACTACCAACTTGGAAACTATACTAGCGATGTGTAAAAAACAAAAACAAACATCAGTAGGAAAAGTGATGGAGACGACGTACCAGTGTCGCATCCACACAGGAAATGATGTAATGGCTCAGCCATGCTACAAACCAGAAAGTGTGACGTTTCATTCAATTTCCCGTACTGTCTATTTGTCTGCCCTTGGTGGTGGAGGTGATTGGTGTTTGCTGACGAGTTTGGTGGTGTTTCCTGGTTGTAAAGCCGTCTGCCCTTTCTGTGACATGTCTGTAAAGTATTATGTTGCTCCTGTTTTTGTATTTTGTGTTGTGTTTTGTAGTGTATTGTGGGGTGTTTGTCTAAATAGGGGTTGTTAGTAATAGTTGCAGGGGGAAGGAGTAGTGGTGTATTGTAAATTGGGGTTAGGGATTATTATTTGCAGAGGGAGATGTCAGGCAGCGCAGGGCCAGGAATCTGATCGAGGAGCCGTTTGGGGTCCTGTTGTGGCTCATCGTCAGATACCTCTCCAACATGATTGGTAGTGGAGACAGAGTGCTGCTGGGGAACCAACCCAGTAGAGGCAGCACAGATGGGAGAAGATGCGTCACCAGATGTTGCAACTGTTTGGCGTGGATTAGAATATCCGCCAATACAAACACCGGTGGGCGGACATCGTGAAATGGGAGCAGGATCTCCTTGATCACCTGGGCATAGAAGTTGGAGGGAATGACAGTAAGTTCTCATGTACCATGAGCCTGTAGCTCTTTGCCTGTAGTTAAATGCTCTGAACACTTTTGTTTATCGTTTGGGCAATATATTTGATAGGTGACTGGCATGATAAGTCTAACTGAAATACAGACACTGAGGTGCTTATTTACGAGCCCATTGTGCAGCTGCTGCCTAATTATTTTTGGGATGCTCCGGCAGCATATTGTGCCTTGCCAAATTTACAAGGCCACGTAAAGCCCCCCTGAGTGGCTTTTCATGGTCTTGTGATTATGGCCCCCTTACATGCATTACTCTGTGTGGAAGGGGAGTCTCGTGGGTGTTGCAGTGGGTGTTCGCACACAACACCCTGATGCATTCTCTGATTTACAAGGTTTTGTAAACCTGGGAATGCGTCAGATTTCAACACCTTCCCAGGGAAGGCATAAGCGAGGCACAACTATGAGAAATACCCTAATGTGTCCTTGGTTTTCATTTTCCTATGTGTGCTGCAATCGTCAGCACAGATAGAAAGAGCGAAACACCTCTTGGATCTTTTTTGTACAAGAAGGTGTTCCTTCCGGCACAAAAACAATCACCCCTACAAAGTAAACACCTTTGCACCACAGCACCATGGCGCAAGGGTGTCTGTGTACATGGCTGCCCATTGTGAACCACCGCAGGAGAGAAAGGACAGGAATATGCTGTATATTTTGCAGGGACAGCACATTACTGCCCTTGCGTAGTGATACACAGCAGTACTGCAGGAAGGCTTGCTGTGCTACCGTGCTTCAAAATTGAGTAAATGAGGGTCTAAACATGACACAGGTGCCTGTTCACAAAGGCTTCATAATGGCCAAATCAGACCATGCAGTGCAGGGGAGGCCTAAAGGTGAGGTAGGACCCATCCTGCACTGTACAATAAGTAGTGTCACCCCAGCTGCTAGGTCATTACTGACTCCGAGCTATGTGGCCCACCCTACATATTTGATACATGGGAGAGCACTCACATATCATCAAGCCACAGATTGCACAGGTGGTCTGTGTCCCCACAAAATAGTCATGCATATGTCTCTGTTACATACCTACATCCTCATTCAATTATAAGCCTCTATGGGCCATGATTAAACACTGTTCATTTACAGTGCACTGGTCACATGTAAGGAGCTAAGTGAAAGAGACAAACAATCATGGCTATAGTCTGAGATATGTAGGCCGGGAAAGTTTACGTATGAACTTGAGAAGGCACCCTCACTGTCATTCAATGCGGATTGTGGACAATCAATATGGACCGTTCATATAGCTGGCATAGGCAGACACCCTAGCACCATGTGACCATCTAGCTAGTCTTGTACCGTGTCAGCAATCTGTGCACCTCATATGAGTTGTGCCTACTATCATCTGAATACAGTGCAACATGGCATACATATGTCCATTGTAGGACTTGGTCCTTTTTGGCTTAATTTTCCGTAAACTTTTTGCTTTCCCCCTAGACCTTTTTTCTGACATGGTGTTGACAACTTAGATGCTTTGGGCCTTTGCCACTGCTAGTCAGTGTCAAAGTGCAAGTGCTCCCTGTATAAAGTGTAATGGTAATTTGTTGTCCATGATTGGTAAGTTTGCCTTACTAGTAAAGTCCCTAGTAAAGTGCACTATGTGTGCTAGAGCTGGTAAAGCAAATGCTACTAGCGGGCTTGCAGCACTAATTGTGCCACCCACAAAAGTACCTTTAAAAAGGGAACTCAGGTCTGCCATTGCAGTGCCTGAGCGCAGTTTGTTAAACTGCCATGTTGTCTGACAAGTGCACCCACTTGCCAGACCTTTCCCTTCCCTTTCCATGCACATCAGACATCCCTATGGTAGGTTCAGGGTACCCCCTGGGTAGGGTGCAATGCATGTGAAAGGTAGGACATGTACTAAGGTGTGTATCATGTCCTGAAAGTTAAATAATCTCCATTTCGTTTTTCACTGTTGAAAGCCCATCTTGCCCATAGGACAGAATGGGGAGGCTGTGTAATATGTTTTCCAGCCTATCTTCCCAAAGCCTTGAAATGGAGAAGTGAAGTTTAGTATGCCTGAACTCACCATGTAATAACACATCTTTTTATGAAGGTGGTTTTTGCATTGTGTGTTTGGATGCCACTCTTTTAGAAGTGGCTGAGTTTTTGTGCTCTAACATTTCTGTGTGTCTCTGTCTGGTTGAGGATTGACTGTCTGGATTTGAAAGCGATAGGATCTGGGGAATGTCTTGTCCCAGGGGAGGAGGTGAGACAACACCAGGCTGACCTGCATCTGGAGTGTAAGGGGAGGAGAAGCCCCTAGAGGTGAAGAGGCCTGGGTTGCTGCCATTAAACAATTGTCCCATCTCCTGCTGAGTGATTGAGAATCCAGACCCCCTCTAATCAAAGGAAGAAAGGTGTCACTGGCAGGGAGGCACCCAGGACTGGTTTGAACTAGGGATGGGCAGAATTTGCGTAGTCGCGCTACGTAAAGCTCCGCGAAACGGTAAAAAATCTCCGCGAGCATGCAAAAATTCCGTGAACACACGGAATTGCTTTTCCTGCCCGTTCGCGATGCTTTTTTCCTGTTCGCAAATGCTGTTTGCGTGCTCGGGGAGAAATATCTCGCGAAAACGCATTTTGAAAGCACAAACAAGCAAAAAATTCCACGAAGCCACGGATCGTGGAAGTTTTGGCAATTCCGCGTTCTCCGCGGAATGCGAAATTACCCAAATTCCGCAAATTCCGCGAGCGGTACGGAATTTACCGCCCAGGCATAATTTGAGCAGGGGTCAGTGACCCCCTGAACACAAAGACTTCAAAGCCATTGAGGAGTATAACTATGAGAGCTGAAGCCCCTGAACTTTGGAGAATGGCTTGATCAAGATTGAACAAGACTGGAGCTATTTCGTGGTCAAGAGGAACCTTTGCCAAGGAAGAAACAACTGAATAGACGGAAGGATAGGACTGACCCTTGCTGTGTGTTCTGGGGTTGGCCTGCAGTTTGCTGTTTTAACCAAGGAAAGGCTAAAGGAACTTTGCTGTGTGCTGTGTCCCCCTGCTTGAAAGGACTTTGCTGTGCTGTGTCCTGAAGTAACTTATCCCCAAGGGCCCGAGGTGAGCTGGCTTCCTGTTGCGGAAACTCAGGAACATAAAAGTTTCCATGAGAGTCTCATCGACGCTGTGTGCGTGTGCTTTTTGCAGCCTGACCCCTTTGTGAGGATTGTCCAGTTATCGTGTGCACCGGAATCCAAGTGAGTCTCATCGACGCTGTGTGCGTGTGCTTTGTGCAGCGTGAGACCTTCGTGAGGATTGCCTTGTTATCTTACATACGGAGTCCAAGTGAGTCTCATGACGCTGTGTGCATGTGCTTTGTGCAGCCTGAGGCCGGTGTGTGGAGTGCCGGGTGAACGTGCACCCGAAGCTCAAAGGAGTCTCAGCGACGCTGTGTGTGTGTGCCCTGTGGCAGCCTGAGATCTTCGTAGCTGTAGCTGCCCGGACCGGCAGCCCCAGAGGAGCTGATCCGCCAGCCCAAGCCCGCCATTGCCAATTCCCAAAGATTGCGTTGGAGGCCCATGCTGTTGGACGAGGAGAGGAGAGTGAGTTCACGCCCCCAGGTAATGTGTGTCGACTCCTGGAGCGGGGTGCGGGCTCGGAGGGAGACGCTCTCGGCCTCGCTCTCATTCCAGCAGCGCAAGCCTCTGCTGCGGCTCGTATCCTGGCCCATATTGCCAAGGGAGTGGCAGTACCGGGGCCGGAGTGCGACGCTGCACTTTTTGGTCATACCATACCCATGTTGGGGGCAACTACTGACAGAGGCTGACTGCGAGTCAGAAGGAGTGGCGGAGAGACCGCCTAAGGCACCGTGATTGGTGCCGAAGTGTATTACGCATTATCTGATTTCAGATAACCGAGTACCTGATTGTTGTATTACACATTGCATCATTTATGCATACCGGAGTACCTGATTAACGTATTACGCATTTCATTATTCCTGCATAACGAACTACCTGATTAGTGTATGACGCATGATATTATTTCTGCATAACGAACTACCTGATTGTCGTATGGCGCATTGCATTGCTTCTGCATAACGAACTACCTGATTAGCGTATCACACATTGCATTATTCCTGCATAATGAACTACCTGATTTGTGTCTTAAGCATTGCATTATTTTTGCATAACGACGTACCTGGTGGTTGTATTACGCATTGCATTATTCTTACAATTGCAAAGTGCCTGATTGTTGCGTTAGGCATTGCATTATTCTTACATTTGCAAAGTGCCTGATTGTAGCTTTACCAACTGCATAACATGGTATGTTTAGAAACGCTCATTAATATTGTCTGAACTTACAAGGGCTGGCTGGCCTAACAACCAGCCAGGAGAAATATTACTCAGACTCATATGTTGGATTTATATTGTGTGGTCTTATCATATATCTTTTTATATAAAATTTATACTCGTTTTCATAAAACCCGTGTGGAATCTATTTGTGGTGTCATCATTGGGTTGCTGTGAGCGTGATTGCAAATACTTTACACATTTGCCTTGAAGATAAGCCTGGCTGCTCGTGCCAAGCTACCAAGGGGGTGAGCGGGGCCTATCTCAGAAGGCGACCTTCCTTACCCTGACGTTGAAACGCGGGACCCTATTTAGCTTAAGGTGCCTACCTCACCCAACCAGGAATCCCGGGTCTAACATCTATCATGAGGGCATTCCAACTGTGCTTTGTGCTACAAGACCAACGTACAGAAAATAATAGGCATTTGTGAATACAATGAAATGTGGGTCATGTGTATAAGTATTTGTCTTGTAGGTGGACCAAGGCCATTTACCTGTGCCGAGGTTGTGACATTCAGAGATGCCAATGCTACCGGTTGTAGTGATGTGGGCCCTGGACCCATATGCTACTAAACATTATGTCACAGACATAGCGATATGGTTAGTTAACTGGAGAACAGACCAGAAAAACTGTAATTCAGGAATAAATACATGCAAAGCAGTTGCAACTGTGAATACCTTAATTAATCACTGGCATTTTGTACATGATTATTCCAAATGTATTTTGTTTACATCCATCGAAATTATATTCATCCTCCCTCACATAAACAAATGCCTACATTCTATGTGGAGTCACACAACAAACAATAGAAAATATAGGCATAACTAACAACTTTAGTCCTCTGACAAACAATATAACAAAAGAACAATTGACAAAAATATTTCTCTGACAAACAATATAACAAAAGAACAATTGACAAAATATATTTATCTCATACATAAAACATGTAATAGGAAGAACTGACCCCTAACGGGTCATTTTAAAGATGTTTCACTACTCTCTGGCTTTCGTTTAATTTATTGATGATGGCTGTGCAGTTCATTTTATGCACAGTCCCAATTGGAGATAGTCTTCAAAGTATGCACACATGAGGAAGCACCTTGTCCTCTTTATTCTTTTGAGTGTGTGTACCAATTGTCCTTAATCAGGTAGTATTAAGTTTGTAGAGGCGTCTCCAAAGAAGGTGTTGACACGTTTCGGCCTGGCAGTTATGGCCTCTTCAGGACAGAAGAAAAACAGGGTACCTACATAAAAAATAAACAAATCAAAAAGCATCCGGCAAAAGACAGTGGTCCACCAGCAAACTATTAAACCATAAAAGTGCTACACCAAAAAATGCCCTCAACAATAAACTCTTAGGTCACATTCCAACACACTTGTGCTGCCTGGGTCGCATCCAACAAGTGGAAAAGATGGAAAAAAGGCATAACATAATAAAACATAAAAGTAAAGCATACTGACTAGCATGAAAGTTATTCTGATCTTTATAGAAATTGCTACGGATGATTTTAAATCATGCCCTGGGGCTCCATCCAAAGGTGACAAAGGTTACACAGTGATAACTAACACAAATGTAGTGAAACGGTGAAAAGAAAAGCGTGCCAGAGGTTAGTCTTTTGCCTCGTGATTTCTGGATACAAAGTATACTGTGAGACTCACTTCACTTCCCTGTGAAAGGACTGATCATTCAAAGGGGCCTGTACGCTGTCAGTTACAAATTCCAACAAGTGGGTAAACCAATCCCCAAATCAATCAAGATACCACTATCATAGTGGTGTGTAGGGACTCACAAGCTGAATCATGCCTCATTACCAGGTGACACAAAAATGTCCACGGTCCTGATGCATAAGTAGGCTAGTACATGAGAAAGAAAATCCAGCAATAATATTCAACCCCAAAGTACTGGAAAAATTTAGAAAGGAGACAAAAAAGGAGAAAATCGCCATTCTATGGTTGTAGCCTCTAAATGAGAAGCATGATTCAAAAATATATAACTGAGAACTGATAGTATTCAAGTCATGCTCACATTACAACCCCTCATTACGCTCCTGGGAGAGGAACTGAAATACACAGTATCTGGGCTTAAACTCTGAAACTAAATCCCCTCAGAACCCAACAAAGAAATCTAATATCCAGGTGGCGCGGCACAAAGATTTACCAATTCATTGTGCGGTCCAATATCGAGCTATGAAATTCGAGCCTCAACTATCAAAAGCGGAACAACATCGTCTGCTTACTAGTCAACGAAACAGTAAAAAAGAGGCATTTAAGTGAAGGGTGAACGCCAGGAGGTCAAATGTGTAGAAAATCTCACCCGGAAGCACACTAAATGAAAGTTCAGTAAAAATAGAAAACAGTATGCCCGAGGAACCCGGCTGCCATCTTGTAGTGGAATTTCCTATATTTTATATTCGCCAAGTAGAAGAAATGCAACAAATAATTCCAAAAAATGAAACAAATTATATATGCAGAAACCAAAGTAAAAAAGTGAAAGAAGTACAATATGCAAAAAGGTGACAGAGTAACTCCTAAACTAAAGCAAGTAGGCCCCTATAAAAGATGGTGATGCGACCAGGGAAGCAGAAGGGGCTACGGGGTTCAGAATATACTAATGTACGAGTACATAAGCATGGAATAAGTTGACACCCATCAATTAGATGAAAAGAGAAAACACCCAACTAATTATAGATTGGCCTCTCGTGCCAGGATCCCTGGGTGTAGGAATGTCCTTGAGGCCCTTATGCAGGGCTGCCTGTGGGCCGCCTGGGGGCCACTGTAGGATCACTGACAGGATCCAACGATGTTGTTTGTGCAACCACCAGAGTAGGTGACTTAATGGTCTGTGCGCTTGCCAAAAGGACACAGGGACACATTGACTTTCAAAGAACCCCTGGACACTTGGTCTCTCACCTCGATGCCTCGCCCTCTTGGTGCATTACTGGTGACGATTTGCTCCTTCGCTGGATTGGGTGATGCACATGACAATGATGTTATGGTTGCCATTAGACCTGGATGACAGGTGGTGGCGATTCGCCTGGAGTGAGGATGACTGGAGGGACTTTGCAGCCATGTAACTCAGTGTCTTCGCTGAGGCTGTTCTTCACGCATGGTATCTGGGGTCACAATCAGGGATGCCGTCCAACTTAGGATGCTGATGCTCAGGAATTGATGGTCACACTAGGAAGCGTTGTGGAGAAATGTGGCTCGTGCTTGCTGCATCTTATGTTTGGTTCTCCCATTGAGCTGTCTCCATGGACGTTGCTCCGCCTTGGTGACTATCCTGACTCTGCGGGTGATCTCTTGTCTTGTGGTGGTATGAGTCCTTTTTCTTCTCCCCCTGTTGATCACTCCAGCACACCTGTGTTTGTCCGATTCTTCAGGGTGACAGGAGTGTTACTCTTCTGTTCCTTCTTAATGTGGCATCATGCCACATTCTTTTCTTTGCAGGGGCGTAACACAGGCCCCCGCAGTGCCGGGGGTCACAAGCTCCAGGGGGCCCCCTCAGCACAGCACTCTTGCCGGAGAGCTCTTGATTGAGCTCGGAGGGGGCCCCTTCACGTTCCTTGCAGGGAGGCCCCCTCAATTTTCGTTACGCCAGTGCTTCTTTGTGTTGCAGTGGTGGCAGCTTGGCACTTGGAGAAATGTGTCTCTCTTCCTGCCTGTAAGGGGACATGGGCACTCTCTTGATTGTCTCTGGACCACTGCGGGTTGGTCCTGGTGCAGTGGAGATGTAGAGGCTCTCCCTCCTGCACTCAAGCCATACTGGGCATGTCTGCTCCTCTCTATATCTCTAGGGGACACTGGTCATATGTGGTATCTCTTTTACTGGCACATGGCAGGCAACCAGTTGATGCTGGATCCTGGCAGCAGGCTTTGGTGGCAGGAGAACACTTGTGGGTATGTGGCATTCAGTGTGTCCCTGTCTGATTATCAGGGCCTTTGGGGAGGTGAGACAGTCTCCTCTGTACAGGGAGATCAACAGTTCCTGTTTCTCCTTGTGATAGCAACAGGCAGCCAACAGGGCTGTGTGGTACACTCAGCTCCTTCTGAGCTTTTCTTGTCTAATTCTGCCACTGCTGGCAGTATTGAATTTATTCACAGTTGCCTGCTGAGACACTGGAACATGTCCAGCCTGACACTACACCGGTGAGTGTCACCTCATTGTTACTGTGATTCCTGATGAGTGTGTGTTTGGTAAAATGGTTTTCTGTGAGATGTGCAAGGGGCATCATCAGTCTACAGATATGAGCTGCATCATACATGTAGATTCATGACAAGAAGAGGATAACGTTTCATGTGCTAATGACAGGCACAAAATGCTCCTGGGAATGATTAGCAATGTGTGCATGCCCACATGGTGTATGCCTCTATATATGCTGTGCTACCATTGTGTCAGCTATGCTATAGAAACTTATGGCACATGTACCATCACCTGCCCCAAACCCAATCATAGTAATGATTATAATATATTCCACCCACATTATTGTCCACAATTGCCAACATGCTAGCCCAAGTATATGACACAAATATTGCATGGTCTAGGCTGTTAACTCAATGACACAGTATTTGTGCCAAAGTCTGATCATTGCCAGGACACAGGTGTAGTTGGGGTGTAACATATCCCACACCAAAATTACAATACTCCAGGGCAGCAGGGAGCTGGATGTTGCTTGCTTGGTGACATTTACATTACTTCGTAGGCTATGGGGAGACATAAGGCCAATGTCTAAAGAAGCACATGCATGTATGAACTGTGTTGTCAGGATACATGCCTTTTTACATGACTCAAAATGCTGCAGGTATCCATATGTCATCACCTGGATTCCCCTTTATTCAACAATGTCTTGGAAAATACCTGACAGATACTATTCTAAACATTCTTGAATATGCAATCTCCTTCATGCATGTACACATGCATCACATGGACTAAGTATGTGTTGATTTGCATCTTGGTTACAACAATCTGTACATAAAGGTTGAAACAGACTATTGGGTATAATATAGAGGACATGTTCTTTCTTTCTATTTCACTAGGTGATCTGTGGTATAGTGGTGTTGGCATATCCAAGTGTCAATCTCAATAAATAGATTTACAGTAGATCTGTTGAATGTGAGGTAGCTCACAACCATCTGTTGGTGTTTCTAATACCTGGCAATGACTTTGTCTGGGCTGCTTTGTGTGTGGCCTGTGTATATTGATGCAAAGGGAGGGACAAGACAAACGGGCTTGTTTAATGAGGTCCAGTGTACAGGCCCCAATAATCAAGAACAAAACTGGGTACAAAGTTCCTCTGGTGCATAGAAGAGTTTGTTTCAGGACGTCAATGCCATTATACAGAACCGGAAAGGCCTAGTAGTAACTTGGGAAATTCCCTTGGTCGAACTAGAGCTCTCACACACCCAGCAAGCTGGGTGTCATGCTTCATCATATGAGCTCTGCCCCTCGTCAAGGCGGCGCTGCAATCCTTGACGGGCACCCGAACCGGGGCTCTTTATCGGGGATCTTCTGTTCCTGCCGGTTGGTGCATGGGGGTGAGGGGCCTAAAGTGTGTAGATGTGTGGAGGAGTGAGATTAAAACGGGTCAGTTAGTCCTTATCAATAATTTATTCGGAAGGTAAACTACCCGATTAAAATGGTGTAGAGTGGCTAGTGTACTAGAGAAGGTGTCTAGTCATGAAGCTCTACTCTATAGATCAACATGTTTCGTGCCTCGTGTGTCAGGAGGATCTAGGCACTTCTTCAGGATCATAAGCAACTATCTACACTACGTGGAGAGGTGCATTCTACCTACCACGTCTTCAGGTGCGTTGCCTGCGGACAAGGGTGAAAAAAGTATAATACCAGATAACAATCTAAACAATACTCTTCTAAATATCAACAAGGATTATCACCGAAGTGAAAAAACCACGCTATTAAGGTTTGGATGCATAAGGGTAAATCAACTCTTTAATCATTATCGCATATGGTGTGTATTTACACCCAGTGTGTAGATCAAAGAATAGAAGGGCGTGCAGTTAAAAGCATATATTTAAAAATTGTATTAAAGGTGAGGAATAATACAACACTCATGGACAAAGGGATTGTAGCTGCGAACTCACCTAGTGGGTTGCTAGAAATTGCTAGCAACAGTCCTGGCGGTGACTAGAGGACACCAGTTGGGTCCTGTAGAAATGAAAGCGTCAAACAATAGGGAATGGGGGGTTAGGGAAGCCTGGTACATGACGTAAGTAAGGCAGGCAATCAGTCAAACCAAAACTGACAGCGGTGGTATGGTAATCAGAGGCACTGATGGGGTGCTGGGTGGGAACTCAACCGTGTATGGCGCAACCCACTAACACCGAAAAAGAGCCGCACCGCAAGGAGACTGTCGAGCGGTCTGATCGGGGCCGAGGGTACGGCCAAATTACAGGCGGAGGAGAAGCTCACCAGGAGAGCCCAGAAGTAGCTCTCGAGAGCAGTACGCAGTAACAGGAATCAGGAGCTAAAGGTATACTCACCCGCGTTAAATCACGCTACGCTGTAACACCTACCCAATACCGCCAGGAACCGGGGTGGTGACCGGGAGTGGATAGCTCAGAGAGATATACCCACAGTTTCCTGATTAGTAACGTGAAAGGGGGTGTGGTGCGGACGTGGCGCGTCACCGTAGTAATCACGTGAGTCATAGGGTCACGTGATGTCGCCAGAAACTATGGCGGACATGTTGGAAAGGGGAGATGTTCTAATCCTCACATACCGAGTACTAAGCACGACATGGCAAAAGAGGCCATAGGCGGACATGTTGGTGAAGAGATGTCGTAAGGTATGCCAGTGAAGAGAGTGTGTTGTAACAGAGACTAGCAGACAATAAACATTGGTTAATGGTTTATTGTCTGATGAGTAGCTATTCTCCCTTCCACAACCTTTCCAAAATTGAAATACAAACTGCGAACACGCTTGCTGGAGATAAATCGATAACTATCAAACAAGCAGACAAGGGTGGGGCAACTGTAATACAATCCACAGTTGACTATGATACAGAATGTAGACGTCAACTTAACAATGACAGATACTACGCTCCAATCACACTTGATCCAACCCCACGCCTCGCTAATGCCATCTCCACATTAGTACATGAGGCTGTTACTAACGGTTGGATTAGTCAACGTGAGTCAGCCTTCTTGATTGTGACAGAACCCAAAATACCGTATTTCTATACCTTGCCCAAAATACACAAAGGTACAGTTCCGGTTCCTGGGCGCCCTATTGTCTCTGGAATTGGCTCAATACTTGAACCCTTGTCCAAATTTGTTGACCATTTTTTACAGCCCCTAGTCAGAAACACACCATCTTTCATAAGGGACACGACTGACATCCTCAGAATCATCGGATCTATAGATGACCCAGGAGAAATTGATTTCTTGATTACCCTAGATGTAAAGGCCCTCTACACAAGCATTCCCCAGGGAGACACTCTGACTGTTGTAGAAGCGGCCCTCAATTCCCTAGATTGGGACTCTTGCACTCCCATCTCGTTTATCATGGAGTGTGCATCCCTGGCATTGACTGAAAACTTTTTTGAGTTTAAAGGCCAACTATATCATCAATGCCAGGGTACTTCGATGGGGAGTACTTTTGCTCCCAGTCTAGCCTGTCTGTACATGGCGGCCTTTGAAATGAATGTCATCAATAACAACAACAATCCCTATGTCCACCACCTGAAACTGTGGAAACGATTCATTGATGACATTTTAATCTTTTGGCATGATACCATCGACACATGTATGGCTTTTATAGGTTGGATTAATCAACAAAACACCTTTCTGAATTTTTCTCACACTATTTCAGAAACCAATGTTGCATTTCTTGACCTTAACATTAGACTATCTGAGGGGGAGCTCTCCACGAGTCTATATAGGAAACCCACTGATCGTAATAGCTTACTCCTATATCAGAGCCACCATCCTAGGGCTCTCAAAGACAATCTGCCTTTTGGACAGTTCTTGCGCATTAGACGCAACTGCACATCCACCACTGACTATAGGAAAGAGTCCTCGATTCTAGCTACCAATTTAATGACTAGAGGTTACCCAACCAAAGTGATCAATGACTCTATGAAGAGAGCCAGAAATAACCCTAGGGAAGCACTACTAGAAGTCCACTCCAAACCACCAGTAGACTCAATTACATGTGTCACCTCTTACACAGCTACCTCAGTTCCTACTAAGAAGATCATTTTGAAACATTGGAACATCTTGAATACAGGAGACTTAAGGATACCAAAACCTAGATTTGCATACACCAGAACCCGTAGCCTATGAGACATTTTGATCCATACGAGACCCAGGACCCATGCTGATACGACACAAACCACTCTATGGCGTCTACCACCTGTGAAGGGACATTATCCCTGTGGTACTTGCACAGTTTGCAAGTACACAACACTGACCAAAGAAGTGACATTACGATCCAACTTCAAGTGGTGCATCCAAACACACACTAATTGTAACACTAGACAGTGTATCTATCTGATCACCTGCCCTTGTGGTCTACAATATATAGGGATGACCATGCGTCCGGTCAAAGTTCGCATCACCGAACATAGAAGTAAAATTCGTTGCCAACGAGCCACTACGAGAATGTACAGACACTTTACAGAGACTCAACATTCCCCTGATTCCTTACACTGGATAGTATTGGAAGCCCACCAACATATTTCCAAACAATCCTTGTTCAGGATCGAACAGAGATGGGTACACAGATTAGCGAGCCACACTGAGGGTTTGAATGACGATATCCCATGGAGTTCCATTTCTTAATCATCCAAGATGTAACCCATTTCCAACAGTGCCATTACTTACTTGAACTATCGCACTATATGGAATAGAGGCTATCCACCAGTAGTTGGCCTTCACGTTGGCACTACTTCATTGGGACTGTTTCCCTTTTTCCTACACAGACTTTCCACACTGCTGACGACATTGGGATAACTAGCGTAGACTATTCCAACCTAGTCTGCGATGTTCTGTCGTCTTGGTATCTACCTTACAATAAACCATTAACCAATGTTTATTGTCTGATAGTCTCTGTTACAACACACTCTCTTCACTGGCATACCTTACGACATCTCTTCACCAACATGTCCGCCTATGGCCTCTTTTGCCATGTCGTGCTTAGTACTCGGTATGTGAGGATTAGAACATCTCCCCTTTCCAACATGTCCGCCATAGTTTCTGGCGACATCACGTGACCCTATGACTCACGTGATTACTACGGTGACGCGCCACGTCCGCACCACACCCCCTTTCACGTTACTAATCAGGAAACTGTGGGTATATCTCTCCGAGCTATCCACTCCCGGTCACCACCCCGGTTCCTGGCGGTATTGGGTAGGTGTTACAGCGTAGCGTGATTTTAACGCGGGTGAGTATACCTTTAGCTCCTGATTCCTGTTACTGCGTACTGCTCTCGAGAGCTACTTCTGGGCTCTCCTGGTGAGCTTCTCCTCCGCCTGTAATTTGGCCGTACCCTCGGCCCCGATCAGACCGCTCGACACTCTCCTTGCGGTGGGGCTCTTTTTCGGTGTTAGTGGGTTGCGCCATACACGGTTGAGTTCCCACCCAGCACCCCATCAGTGCCTCTGATTACCATACCACCACTGTCAGTTTTGGTTTGACTGATTGCCTGCCTTACTTACGTCATGTACCAGGCTTCCCTAACCCCCCATTCCCTATTGTTTGACGCTTTCATTTCTACAGGACCCAACTGGTGTCCTCTAGTCACCGCCAGGACTGTTGCTAGCAATTTCTAGCAACCCACTTGGTGAGTTCGCAGCTACAATCCCTTTGTCCATGAGTGTTATTCCTCACCTTTAATACAATTTTTAAATATATGCTTTTAACTGCACGCCCTTCTATTCTTTGATCTACACACTGGGTGTAAATACACACCATATGCGATAATGATTAAAGAGTTGATTTACCCTTATGCATCCAAACCTTAATAGCGTGGTTTTTTCACTTCGGTGATAATCCTTGTTGATATTTAGAAGAGTATTGTTTAGATTGTTATCTGGTATTATACTTTTTTCACCCTTGTCCGCAGGCAACGCACCTGAAGACGTGGTAGGTAGAATGCACCTCTCCACGTAGTGTAGATAGTTGCTTATGATCCTGAAGAAGTGCCTAGATCCTCCTGACACACGAGGCACGAAACATGTCGATCTATAGAGTAGAGCTTCATGACTAGACACCTTCTCTAGTACACTAGCCACTCTACACCATTTTAATCGGGTAGTTTACCTTCCGAATAAATTATTGATAAGGACTAACTGACCCGTTTTAATCTCACTCCTCCACACATCTACACACTTTAGGCCCCTCACCCCCATGCACCAACCGGCAGGAACAGAAGATCCCCGATAAAGAGCCCCGGTTCGGGTGCCCGTCAAGGATTGCAGCGCCGCCTTGACGAGGGGCAGAGCTCATATGATGAAGCATGACACCCAGCTTGCTGGGTGTGTGAGAGCTCTAGTTCAACCAAGGGAATTTCCCAAGTTACTACTAGGCCTTTCCAGTTCTGTATAATGGCATTGACGTCCTGAAACAAACTCTTCTATGCACCAGAGGAACTTTGTACCCAGTTTTGTTCTTGTGGCCTGTGTATATGCCATAACAATGAAGCCCTGGTTGGTCAAAATACATTTACTTGCTACACATCGTACATTTCACTTAGCTGTTTGTCCCTGGATTGTACCCACAGGCATGTGTCATGTCATACCCCTGATAAGCATGGACTATGTGTACTATTCTATGTGTTCATAACAGCATATATCAATATCTGTCCTCATATACACATGGCAACATAGGAATGAGGCCTGTCACTGGCCTATCCTGTACCTACAAGTCCACGACCTGGATGATTTGCCATTGTTATCTTGGGGAAGGACATGCTTCTCATAATTGCTGTTCATTTTATGTTACATAAATGTTAGTGTTGTAGACAGCACATGCCACTTGTGCTGCTAATAGTGAATGATGCATGTAAGTGTGCTCCAGTGTGACAAATTAGCTTTGCCTGATTCATGTGTCCTTCCTCTCCAAAAGCCAACATGACCCCAGGAGAGCTAAAGGCATTCAAGATCAGGCTTGAAAGATAGAGCCATATCCAAAGGGTGGTAAAGGGCTACAGGAAAATGGAGGAGACCTACTATAGTGCCAGTACAGCAGGGAGCTGGATGTCGCCATTCATGGATGTAAACATCCCAAAGAGGGAATTAACCAGCTGTCCAGCAGGAAATGGACATGGTGACGGTCCTGGGCCTGTCGCAGGACTCTTCTCTGCCCATCTAGCCAGACCCTCTTCTATTCCACTAGCCGGACCCTCCTTTGCCTCACTAGCTGGACCCTCCTCTGTCCCACAAGGAAGCCTCCTCTGCCCAACTAGCCGGACCCTCTTCTGGCCTACTAGCTAGATCCTCCTCTGCCCCAACAGCAGTGGCAGCACTGCCGGGTGGGATCCATCACAACAACTCAAAGACATGATGCAGCAATTGCAGATGGGCCAGCAGGAGATGAACTTAAAGTTGGCAGTAATACATTCTCAGCTGGCAACACTGCTGCAGAAGGTTAAAGTTTGCAGTAGGCTGTGGACTGGATTGAGCAGCAGATTTATGCTATTCCTCAGAGTTTCATGCCCTTCCCAGGTATATTTTAGTATTTTCATTGCATAGACTCATAATTTAGGTTAGGATAGTAAATAGTTTAGTAGTAGATTAGTTTAGGAATAGTGTTTTAATGTAGTTTTAATAGAGATCTGTGTTTTTGGTGAGGATATGGGTGGGTAGTTTGGCAAGTGGGTGGGGGTGATGTTTATTCTGGTTTTATAGAAACAAATAATTAAAAAAAAGAAAAAACAAACATTTATATTTGTTTAGCTTTTCATGTTTAGATAGTTTGTGTATAGCTACAGTTTATGTTAGTCCCATGTGCAATAGTATCATAAGAGGGTGGGAGTTGATGTTTAATGTGTCTGTTATGATATATGTGTAGAGTGGGATAAGTTAAGATTAGGTAGGTTAGTTTAGTTTTAGGTTAGGATAATGTAGGTCAGTTAGATTAGGATAGCTTATGCATTGTTTAGGTAAGATTAGTGTAAGTAATAGTTCATAGGACTTTACATCTATAGTATTTTTAGATAAATCCTGTTTTACAAGTTCACATCTGCTTACATATTTCATGCTAGTCAGTTGTGACATCTGCTTGGGTTGAGTTAAACACATGGTGTGGGGTTTGCTGCCATTGTTTGTATACGTGTGTAAGTAAGTGGAGCACCTAAGGTGTCAAATTTATTAGTTTGCTATAGAGTCACTTATGGGATATTCAAACGTCATTGGTCACAGTAAGTGATACTCTTGCTTGTACGTTATGCAACATGTTTTGTATGGATGAATGAAGTAACAACATTGTGACTGTTCTAGGCTGTGTTTGCTACCACATTGATGCCAGTCACTTACACACACTCCCTAGCGCCAAATTGTCGTAGCATCACTGTTGTTTTCTTGCTAGAATGCATGGTTGTATCAGCCACCTGGCCAGAACCAACATTTAGGGCCTAATTATGAGTTTTGGCGGTGCAGGAGCCGGAGCAAGCCACCGCCAAGCTACTGGACCACCAAAACTTGCTGCCACCCGGCTGCCTGATTACAAGTATATTTATGGTCTGATGGGGGGCAGCATGGGGTCCCACTGTAGTGCTGCTTTAAGGCTCATTGTGAGCTTTAAACTGCACTCCGTGGGACTGCCAGTGTACGTTCTTGCATGAGATGGAATGCATCACATTGTGCATTCCTTCCTGTGCAGGAACTGGGGTGAAAACTATGGGAGGGCACAGCATGTGCCCCCGTGCATGCACTCCAGTGCACAGGGGCAAGAGGGAGCCCTGTAGGGCCCCCTTTCTTTCCTCACCTCCAGCAGTTGCATGGAGGAAGATCCTCCATGCCACCACTGGCTGTGAGGAAAGTCATATTATGCTTGGTTTTGCAGGGCACAACCAAGCATATTTAGGCCCTCAAACCATCACACCACCACCAGGAATCTCTGCTGCCTGGCGGTTGCCGTGGTGCAATGGCGGTGCGACCATCCTAGTTGTAATAGGGTGGTCGGATCTCCGGTGCGGCATTGGCCTGACTGCCATTGCTGCGCCACCATGAGTCTGGTAGTCTGTGGACCTCCAGACTCATAATCATGCCCGTTGTCTGAACAATGAAAGATCAACTATTGATGCATTTTACATTGGATTACTACTTGATAGTTTTGTAGTAGTTATTGATCACATGTACTATTTTGCATGCACTGTGCATATTTATGGCTGCATCTCAGCCTCACAACAAACTTTAGATGTCAGATAGTGCCTTTAGAGTTAGCACTTCCATCATGGACTACTTACTACACTCATTACCAGAAATCCAACGTGCTGATAAGCGAAACTAGATTTATTTACACGTCAATCAAAGAGCAAGGAGTGACTTGCCGTCCTTGGGCGGCAACAACCCCAACATAGTTAGTAGGCCACTGCATGTCCAGCCACAGTCCATGGGGGATACATGTAATGGGGCATGTTCAGGAGAGGAATGTTCCAGGGAGGAGGAAGTATAAATAGATAGTCCACACAGGGATGAGATCAACTGGTGGGAAAGCTAATGGAGGAGAGTACCAGTTGAGAGGTACACTGGCATGGGCATTAGCACAGGACATTGGAGAAAGTAGCCATGTGGCACAGAGATATGCTATCAGGCAGTTTTCCTTTGCAAAGAATTGAATTCCACATTTTCCTCATCTGATGTGCGTGATGCCTGATGTGAGGGTGGTGTTGAAGGGCCTGGAGCTGACGGAGGCACAAACACATAAGGGGCTAAGATGTGGGCCCCTGGCTCCAAGCAGCATTTCTCTGTGCCAACAAGCAAGTCAGCAAAGCACTGAGAAGGGCTTGCTGGTTTGCCTGCACAGCAGCAACATCGTGGTGGTAGGCACCCATTATAGCAATGTCGGAGTCCTGCTTCCGCCCCATGGACAACCTCGCTGGTGCCACTTCAAAAGAACATTTGTTTATGCCTCTGCCTCGTAACACCAACGATTCAGTCAGGGACCAGTCCAAGCCATGAAGCAGAGAGTAGGTGCTTCTTACAGCCTCTGAGGTGTCCTTATTGAGACTGAGGCATGTACGGACTCCCTCTATGGTGCCCGGAATAGTCTCCATCCCCGCCCGCATCTCATCTACCAGCTCACGTTGCACTCCTACCACATGACATTGTAAAACTGTTTGTCCTGTGCTAGGGGTGTGCTGGCAGGTGGTGTTTAGTGTGTGAGATGCAGATCATGTGGAGACCCCGCAATGCTGTTGGCCCTTCTACTTACTGGAGATGGTGTTTGGATGGAGTCGAGGATTTCCTGGAGGGTGTCTTGATAGAGTCTCGGCAGTCTGTCATCCTCCGCAAGATACACTTCCAGGACATTCAGCTGGTCAGGAGTTGGTGCTTCATCCTCTGGAATGGAAAACATTTCTGTTGATGGAGATCCTTGTTAGTTGCTCACAAGAGTCTTTATGTTGACAATCATGGCCTAATTTACATGTTTATGGGGTAGGTCAGCATTGCAAGAATCCTGCCATGCAGCCATACTTCAAACAGAACAAGGCATTACTAGCCCATATCTATGACATACTGTGCATTACTGACCTCTTCCATGGGTTGGGCGCACAAATGGCTGCCATGCACCAGTGCATGCACCCTTGCACTATGGTGCTAAAGTGCATGCATTGGTGGGATGGTTGTTTTTGGGCAGGTAGGGGCACCATCCTGACCTGAAATAGAATATGGAGGCTATTTCCTCTTTCTGTTTATTCTGCTGAATGCAGCATATATATTAAAAGTCGCACATTTTGGGAGAAATTATGTGATAGCTCCTTGTTGTTCCTCCCCTACATCTTCCCTAGGGGAGGTGTCAGATATTGAGACATTCCCAGGTTTACAGCTTTTCATGAATTTGAGAATGTCTTACATGTCATGACTATTACCTGGAAACACCCATAATGAGCCCTATGGCATGGCTCCCCATCATAGTGTGAGACACTGCGTTGTCTTTCTCAATGTCTACACAGCCATGAAGAGCCATGCAGGGTGGTTTTATGTGGCCTTGTAGGTATGTGTATGGCCAGTGCGCAGCAGCAACATCTTTATAAGTTATGCTCCTGGGGTGCACTGACTTTGTGAATATGCCCTCACGTATTGGGCATATTGACACCACTACTATGTGCATTGCACCATAATCCCCTGGAAGCCAGCATTCCCTGCGACCATTACTCTGTCCTTTGCTCCTGTGGAAGTGATGTGGCTTGAAGAAATATTTAGTTATGTACCTGCATTCTGCTTTTCTCACAGTACACCACAGCCCTGTCGCTTGATGTGGTGTCTTGAATGAACCTAGTGCATTCATGTGGCCAGGGGGTCTGTACTTCACATATGTGTTATACACAGCTCCAAACCTTAATACACAGCAGGATTGTGTGAGGCCACAGTTTTAGGATGGTTTTCGAAGTAGTGGATACTATTGTGATTAAGTCCACGCACACTTGACTCCATATTAATAGGCAGTGGCCACAGTGTGTCAACTCTGAGGGGATGGACTCAGTGAAACCATTTAGATTGCCAGCACAGACGCTCACCACATCTAATCATTGGTAGAGTAGTTGATCTTCAGAGTATCATACAATGTTTGTCTCCGGCCCCCTCACTTGAACATGTACATGTCTCCTATGACACTTATTATTTTGGACCTGGGACACAACTAACGGTCACACACTGATGAAACCCAGATCCTACATTGAGCCTCATGTGCCAACAACACCAACAATATGCATGCCCATATCCACTGGACGGGCATGGAAGCCTATATTTATGGGTGGTGGGTCAACCAAAAGCCCGCATGGCGGTAGTGCTGGAATTGGTGACATGTACCTAGCCCGGTTGCCCACACAACTGGGGCCATTCACTTCAGCCTCATACCATATTTTACTCAAGGGCTTATTGGTGACAAACTATTTATTCCCATACCTTGACTGATCCCTGTTTCACATAATATGACTTTAACATATGTGGTATGGTGAGACTCTTTGCCCATACGTATGTATGTGTGTTCTTATATATGTATGTGTGAGATAACCCGTACTGGGCATCCCCAAGGTGAAAGCCAGGCATCCCGCCGCGGGGGGGCCGTTGTGGAGATTAAGCAAGCTTGTTGCCCAGAGCTGCATAGTGTGAACTCGTGCTTAGAGTGGGCACCGAAGCGAAAATTATCGAGTCTGTGGACAATTGGGCTCCGGACCCTGCCGCGTCGGGAATCGAACCGTGGTCCCGGGTCTGACCTCTGCTTAAGGATATGCCTCCTCTAACCAGTGAGCTACACTCCCTCCTGCCACATGCTCCATCTTCAACCAGGGCCACATAAAGTGTAGGAATATAGCACCCTACTGGCCTCCTCTTTGTCTTGCCTGCCCAATTAAAACACAAGTGTGACACTGTCAGACACAGCAGTTCATGTGTATTTGTGAGCCAGCCTTGCTCTACAGATCTGCATTCTCACATTTTACCCATGCAAAGTCTCCACATTCACATACACTTGTAGTTAGATCGGCTCAGCCAGCAAATACAAAGCACTACACTACCAGAGGACCCATGGGGACACACACATGGCCTCACTCATAAGGTATTGGCACAGGGCAGCACCAAAAAATACAAGTGCAGGAATGTGTCTTATCTATTTTCTCCTGCACTGGAACACAAATGGTTGCATTGCCCTAATGCAGGTATCTTGCACGATGATGTAAGGGAGTCTACGTTTTAAAGGTGATTATTTAGGTAAAGGGAGGTACACCTTCATGCACAAATACAATCATAAGAGCTGTTTTCCTCTTTCTATGAGTGCAGCAGAAGGATTGTTTGATGGCCCAGAGGTTCACAGTGCAGATCCATCACTTGGAAGGCGCTCTGGCCACATGGGTGTAGAGAAAGACAAAGCAGCTCTTTGCACTGCTTTGCCTTAATTTGTTCCTATGAACCATACAAACCCATGCAGGGTGGCATAACATCCCAACACAAATGTGATTGAGAGACCAGCACCACTAGAGTGTCATCAATAGTGAGGTTCACAGCAGCACAGGCCTCTGGCAATTGAAGTGACATGCATGATTGTTTGGTATTGTGGGATTTGTAGTTCGGGTGACTCATGTTGTACGTACTACAAGTGGCGGATCACAGAGGTGACTTGGGACTGGTGCTGCACTTCACACATGGAAATAAATACCATGTTGGAGCATGTGGTGAGCTGTGCAACATGTAAGTGGCCTGTGTGACTAAAAAAAAAACACTTCTTGGCAAGAGAAATGAAGACGCACTCTCATTCATATCTTCTTTTTATTGGTCAAAATAAAAGGCAATCCAGGTAAAATCAGTTTGAATTGGCCTGGCGCGTTTCGAACTAATACAGTTCTTATTCACAAGCCCGCAGCTGCCTGTTCAAAAGTGCCCTTTTCATTGGTCCTTATTAGCATAATGTCCATACTGCTCTTCATAAGCGTCAAGTGAACTTGTTCAAATCAAAAGGCATTCTGGCACCTGATGTTTTGTTGCACCATTCCTCCATAACACTCCTCAAATACGTAAGTACAGTAGCAGCCACTGTAATAAACACATCCCAGATTTTGCCATACAATCAAACCTTGCTGAATAATCTGGTTTAAGGAGGTAGCTCAAGGCTCCACGGACCCGCGCTTGATACTGCGGTGGTAATGGCCAAAACATCAAAAACCACACCTCTTGGCAAGAGAAATGAAGACGCACTCTCTCATTCAGCTCGTCTTTTTATTGGTCAATATAAAAGGCAATCTGGGTGAAATCAATCAGTGAGAATTGACCTGACGCGTTTCGAACTAATAAAGTTCTTGTTCACAAGTCCGCAGCTGCCTGTTCAAAAGTGCCCCATTCATTGGTCCTTATTAGCATAATGTCCATACTGCTCTTCATAGTCAAGTGAGCTTGTTAAAATCAAAATGCATTCTGGGACCGATTTTTTGGCACAGTGGTCCCGGGCAGGGAAATAAAGTAATGGCCATAACATGCAGTGAGAAAACGTCCTGTGCAGCAGGATCATTTTTCAATCACAAACTCCCACTTTCAAAGTTCTTTATTGAAAACTAAACAAAATGCAGTCAGAGTGTGCAAAATAAATATGACAATAGCTGGTAAAATTTCACTGCCACGAGAGCAACAGCTTCACTGGAGGCTCATCAGAAGGCTTCAGAGATCACCACCAGTCAGGTGGTAAACTCAATATATGCTTCCAATACTGTCTTATTATAAACAAGAAGTAGTAGATGATCTGCAATTGTCTCATACATTTGTGCAAGCAATTTAATCACTGAGAAAGACAAACATTAATGTCACACGTCTATATTAAGTTAGATGTATGGGTTGATGTATCCTATTTCATAAACATCATCTAAGCAGAAACCATTCTGAACCTTAATTTTGACCACCAGATATCCTAAAGCCCAAAAGAAAACTGTGACCTTTTTGGAGAAAAGAGGAACTGGCAGTTGTCTTTCATCTCTCCCAGCTGAGCACTGCTAACATTTGTAGGAATGTTAGGAGTCAGGAAAAAACTTTCCATAGATTCTCTCATCTGCAGGTACTGTAATTAAGACACACCCTGAATCTTGAAATTAGTCTATGCACAAACAGTGATACTTTATCACACATCCCAACTAAATTAGTCTAATCGACAACTAAATTAAAACTAACTGATTAAAAGATGTATATTATGAATTTATTTTATGGTTGTGACCGCCCCTGCAAACCTTTCATGCCATCAGGCCTGAAGTTGGAACCTATATGTTAGCATCCCTCTAGCAACCCATGCATGTGCATCATTTATTCTGCTCTTGTACATGGTGGTCTATGGAACCATGATTGGTTACTTCTTGGAAAGCTTCTGTTTTGCTACTCCCATGATCTGTGCTCACCTTCTGGTGCTTAGCAAGCATGTAAGCATCATAACTGGACAAAGTGAAGTGTTAAATCAATGAGTTGAATCATATTTGGAAGATCAAGCCTTTTTACTAGAAGAGGATTGTAGTAAGAAGTTTAGTTAGCCGAGCTGTCATGCAATAATTTTGAACATTCATCAACTGGAATGTCACCTTTCTTTTGTATATATGGCCATTATACCCATATATTACCATTAGATCAGCCTATATCTACAACAGTTTTTGAATTAGTACACATTCAGAAATCAGCAGATAAAGCCATAGGAAAACCTAAAGAGAGTTATAAGTTTTATGCTGAACATAAAGAGAGGTTCGGCACCCTGATATGTTGTAGGTGAGAATGTATAGTTTTCTCAAAAATATATTACCTGAGGCCTCAACTCAAAACTAAGCTTCTCTTTACCCTGATATGTTACAGATGAGAATGTATAGTTACTCACAAAAAGATATTGAAGACATTTCTAAGCTGCAACCCAAATTTGAACGAATTGTGAATCCAGTTGCCATGCTGTTGAAATTTCCTCAGTCTCTTAAAATTCTTCCTGAGTTCCATGTATTTTGTGTTCTGAAAAGACATGTATTGCTCCAAATCCTATGCCACTCGAGGGAATGCTGAAAATGAATAGGAGGTACACAGGATGCAGAAATTGCCAGAAAATAGTTGTAATACCTAGTTTATTGGAAGGGGTTTAGCCCTGAGGGGTGATCATGCCATCCAGCTTCTAATTTTTTATGCCCCACATTTATTTCATCAATTTTGAGTAAGACATCATGAGAAATCAGGAGATCAGCTGCCAAGACAGTGGCCACTGAGGAGTGGGGCAGTGTCAGGACGTATGTCAGAAGGCATGGCTTACTGCTTTTTACCTGGTGGGTATGGGAGGGCAATCATTTAACTGTGCTCATATCACCTTAATTTCAGAGAAGGAAAAATTGGCACTGTCAGTGCTGCCGGGTGAAAGTCTTCATGTATGCAGAGAACACTATGCAACAGTGCCCCGACAATGAATGACATTTCCCAGCAATCATTGAAATCTTCTTGGATCACCAGGTAAAACATTTCTACATTTTTCACAGAGTCCTTATTAGGCAATTGTGCTACAGTATTGCTCCAGTAAGGGCACTGCTACTTGGATTCCAGGTTTTTTTCCCTGCAAAGAACAGTTGCTTCCTTGATAGATTGCAGAAGAACAGTTTTGGGGTTACAGAGAAGAATTGTAAAAATCAAGTTGAGTGGAGAAGCAAACTTTGTACTATTTTGAACATTTGGCTTTAAGCATTGTTAAAGACTTTACAAATGTTCTGTGTTTACACTTGAGGTTTGTTCTTGTGGAGGGGCATTGCATTATAATATTGTCTACTAATAATATGAATAAGTATATATTGTGTAATGTGCAAGACATTCTTAGCAATCATAAATGTATTTCTTACAATATTTACCATATAATATTAATGTTTGTTAATTTCTTGTCCAGTTGCGCAAGATTCAAGTGGAAACTAAGCTTCTCTTCATTAGAGGGTGCATAGTTATGAGGCTTCAGGTAGTTACCCGAACAATAGTGAGGAAGTATTGATGAATATATATGAAGGTACTTATCGTTTGTTGGCTTTTTATTTTCAGGAATATCAGCTTCATACCAGAGGTCAGAGAGCCTGTAAAAAAGTATGACTTTTAAGGTCTATCCTTCCCACTGTTAAGGATAAATACAGAACTTTTATAGCAGCTTACTAAGATATCTCTTATCATATTTAGATGCTCAGTTTGACCTGTAATTGTCAGTGACCAGGAGAGTGATATCAGTGTAATTCTGTCCAGTGTCTTTGTCATTTTACTTATCCATTACCCTTTCCCTATTTCTTAAATAGGCCTGCATAGTCTGATTGTATGTGGTCAGTTATGAAAGTGGTGAGAGACGGAATAGTGCATCAGTTACGAATGGATCCAACCAATAGGTTTGTGCTTTCTTTCTCTCATCATTGTGACTCAGCAGGTCAGGTTAGGGGGCACTGTATTCAAAATGTGTCTTTGCCACATTCGATTGCTGGTAGAGTTCACAGAAATGGTTATGAAACGATAGCACTGCTTCATGAGGCACTACACAGCAGCGTTCAAATACACGCTACACATCTCATAATTATATTGAGCTCTCACTTTATTTGGAATAGCAGCGGATGTTTTGAAGCCATTGGCCATCTTGAAGTCATCAGATATGTGGTTTCCTGATAGTTCACAACATCCTTACTAGGTAATCAAGAATTGTTTCACCACAGCCAGGACTTAGCCTTCAGATCTTGTGGATATTATGATGTTTGACGGAAGTCAGAACATAGAGAGGAATCAACATTTGATAGTTCAAGTTTTAATTTTCAACGACTCTGAAGGAGTATAGAACTGCATTTTGTTTTGTTTAGCATGACCTGTTCATTTTTATATGAAGTAACAGAAAATATTCTTTGTCATTTTAAAGTCTTTGAAATACTCACAATACATATAATATAAAATAAGGTAGTGGTGATGTTAATTGAAGAAACCACTTAGTATACAATGTGAGTGATACCACTCTGATGAATGTTTGTTATATTATAATTTGTGAAAATAATTTGTTGAATGTATTTACTCACAAGTTAGCAGGTAGTTGTTTAATCATAGAGATATTGATTTTATGGTACAGTTAGAACAATATTGTTGGGATAGGTAATAGCTATGCTCCAGCTTTTAGAGACCTAAGTATCCTACCCCAACACAGAGACCCTGAAACACAGAGCTGCTTCGAAGATATATTAGCTACATAGATGTGATTTGCTATAGTGATCAGGTACTAAAACATTTTTAGTCATTTGTTATCCACTGGCACCCTTACAACACAATGCCCAGGTGCGCAATAGGTTATAGTGATGGTATCCACTGTCTCTGGTTTCTATCATATCCCATTCTCCATTCCCTAAATCTATAGTTGACTCATGTATTGTACTGTGAGTAGTGTGCTGTGGATGCGGTGAAGAGTGGACATTTTCTTGCTTACGTTGGATCCAGACTACAAAGTTAATGTTTTATGGCAGCTACAAAGGACCATAAACAAAACATTTTCAGAGTCTAGAAAGTACATAGACGTTACCCGCTATGATAGCACCTCTTCATTTCCCTTCTGAGTAACAAGAGCCTTATAAAACCTCACAAATCAGCACATATTTTGTTAGTCAGTTAGAACTGAATGTATCTTGTTTAAAATCAGTAGGCTGGAACAATTAGGTTTATTTTTCCATCACACACTCCAATGCATTAGATGAATGAACATTGACCGTGCTAAAATACAGCAAGGCCTGTGTTGTACATAACATTGACATTATTGAAACATGCAAAAAGCCATGCCACACATCAACACCATCTTGTGCAAACACTGGCACAGCTGAAACCTCCGCCCCATCGTGTATGCTTATTAGAATCATAACAATTAATTAATAATTAATTAGTTAATAATACACATTAATCAATCTGTTTTACATGATAAGTGTTTACGTGTAAGATGGAGAGTTCTAGCTAAAGAAATCCCTCTAGTTTCTGGATCTCTGCTGGGTGTGAGACAGTCTCCATAATGGAATCTTACTGTAACCTATTATTTTAATGATTTTCAGTTGTAACTAACAGTGTACACCTTTTAAATGATGGTGTGCTGACGTGCAGCTGACATAAGAAGTTCTGCAGTGGTCACATGTATACATATGTGCAAACACATGTGCACATAGATGTACAATGAGAGAGAGAGATACTAATGCCTGACTTAGCCTGGTACCTTCACATAGTTAGACCTGTCAAAGATAGGACCCATAATAAACAGGTTATGGCTTGCATAGGCCTCATATTTACATCAGGAATACAAAATAAATTGTTCCCTCTCTTTTTGTGTAAAGTGTACATTTGTAATGTTTTAACTGTTTTTGTACTTTGGCAAAACTTTTCTTAAAGTGCCGGTTTTAATTAGCACAACATAGAAAAGCCCTTGACATGACACTTTTTCTACATTTTCTTGGGTCCTGAATGCATTTTTAGCATCAGTATTGACATATATGCCTTCAGTTTTGTATTTTAAAATTGAAATTATGTTCCTGATTCAGTCTTAGTATGATTTAGGTTTTAAATCTCCTTACTGGGTTACTTAATTACTCTGCTACACTCCCTCTGAAAAATAGGCCTATTCGGAGGGTTTCATCGTCTTCTGAGAGATAAAGGGGTGGGGCGAAATCTACAGAAGGCAATCAGCTGCCTCTCTCTAACATGACTTAGCATGTTGTTCTCGTAGAGGACAGAGAGAAAGCAGATACAATTCTGACACAGGTCATCCGAGATATTCTCTTAGAAGTCTTGGGGGCAAGAAACCAGTTCTGGCCGAGATGAGAGAGGCTAAAAGGAGAGGGTTTTACTTGCCGTTTTGTAAATTCCTAGAATGCTGATCAAAGCTGTTGGCCAGCCAGTGGGCTGCTCACAGGACATAGCATTCAAAATTAGAGCGGTGATATGGCACCTCTGTATAGGGTGTGGGCTTTCACATCTCTACCTCCAGTTGGCCTAGATATTACATGAGGCTATTACTGGCAAAGGATGTGAGTCCTTCACAAGTATTAAATCCACAATTGTCTTTTTATTGAGAACCAAGTAGCCCACTGTAGCACTTGACTCTCTCAAGATAGCGAAGCAGAGCAGTCCAAGGCCTACTAAGGAGAGCACTCAATAAATTGTCCAGTCATTGCTTTTTCTTCTAAAATAAATATTACTTTTATTCATACACACACTCTAATAAATACTATGTATTAAATAGCCAATATATACAATTAGGTAGATGGGAATATCTTTGTTTATACCCTGAAGACACACTACACCGCTAGTGGATCCTAAACCCTATACCTACAACACATCCTACCTGTACTAGATGCAGTGTAACACTATACGTGAGTGGTATTATCAGTAAGGCAAGCCTAATGCCGTTGCCAGTGTGTCACCAATTAGTAAAAATCAAATTACATGTTATACTTCATCACTGCAACACTATTTAAAGGAATGGGGACAGTGCCAACAAACAATGCATAGTACCCACCTCATTGAATACATTCGGGGTAATACCAACCATCAATTTCATTCAATATAATGGCAAACATTGCATTGTTAGCAAAGAATATTCTGGCACATGCATTAAAGCTTTTTGCGATAGCAAACGGTGCGATCCGTAAAAATCGTCTGTTTGCGATCGCAAAATTAGCTTGTGCGATGCATCAAGGGTCAAGGCCCTCTCAATTTGAGAATTCACAATTAATTGCGAGTTCTCAAATTGCGATTGCATTTAAGGAATCGCATTCTGCGATTTTGCTACTTGGGGGCGCAAATTACCATGAAGTTGAACTTCATGGTAATTTGAAAACATTTTGAAAAATGCACTAAAGTGCATTTTTCAAAGTTGTAGGTTACAAACACACATGTCCTTGGGACATGTGTGTGCACAACATTTGTGCACAGATCAGTTTCAGGGTTGCAACAGGGTGTCCTTTTGACACCCTTGCATCCTTGAAATTGCATGAGCAATTTGCGAGTACCAATTGGTACTCGCAAATTGCACTTGCAGTTTCCCATTCATTCCTATGGGCCTGTAGGCCCATAGGAATGAATGGGAAGCTATTCCTTATTTGCGACTCGCTATTTGCGAGTTGCAAAAAAGGAATGTGTAGGAATCGCTATTATTATAGCGATTCCTACATGCATAGGATTTTGCAGGTCCTTAATTGCGAATCCTTAATATTCGCAATTAAGGACTTGCAAAATCCTAGCTTGCTGCATGTGCCTGATTGTAAATAAACAACTGAATAGAATAACATGCAGCCCTTTTTGCTTTTACTTCAATTACACTGCAACTGCAGTTTAGAAACAAACAATAGAGATCTCCGACTTTCCAGAGCCATAGTGCAAAAGCAAAGGCTCTGGGAGAGTTTTGGAGTGAAGCAAAACCTCTTCTATATACAGACCTATCACCCCCTGTGAGACTTAACGATGGCTTGCGGGAACATCTTTGGTGGGCTGCTGCATCTCCTGCAGCCCTCAAACTGTCAGTCTAAGCATTGGTGGTGTCCTCTGCCCAACGTTTGGCACCACAAAGAGGATCAATATGCACAATTTAGCTCTTTGCAAGGGCTTGTGTGGTACTTCTAATGCCCTGGACATGAAAACCTTATCAGCCGCAGTCTCCGAGGTGCTCTCTGTTTGAGAAAGCAGCATTGTGCCACACATTTCAAACTTTTTAGGGATGCCCTATTCCTACCCAGGGCACCCACAGCCTCATGTTCTGATGACATCTGCGGGGAGAGCCCCAAGGACACTTCGACCCCAGCTGGCTCTAAATGCCATGCTACACTTACGTGTGCCACATGGGAGCAGGCAACCTCTTTCGTCGGCTGCTATGGTGATGTGAGTCAATCTTTTTATGACTCTCAGCCACAGATGAAAGCAGCACAGTTTCTCTTCCGAGCAGGGAAGAGAAAGGCTGTCACATCTTGCCCTTTGAGACAGGGGCAGGCAATGTGTCAAGCTCAGTGGAGGGTGCTCCATGCACACATGAGAGAAATCATTTCGGGGCTGGCCCCCCTGGGGCTTGCCCTCCCGGGGGAAGGGGTTCAGAAAATACAGTGACACCCTGTGCTCTTTGTTCTCTGTCTAGTCCCACCAAGGCAAGAGACTGTATTTCAGGTCCTGTAGGATGATTTCCAAATTTTTGTGCTTATTTTGCTTCTAGTGGCCACCTCGAGCAAACCTTTCTTCAGGCCTCCTGACCTCTTAAAGAGTGATTTTCATGGGGAGCACGATTTCAGTGCTACCTGCTTCTGTCATTCCTGATCTCTGCCTGCACTCCTTAGACCACAGCTGTCCAAACCTTTCATGTTGGTGACATACTTTTTGGAGATGCATCATTTTGGGTCACAGTAAGGCAGTGTAGCGTGAGTGCGTAGCGAGCGTGCCCGAATTTTGAAATAAAAGTGGGCAAATGGTGCATTTTCAAGCAAATTGTGAGAAAGCAGGAAGGTTACTAAAGCAACTGTGCATCAAAGACAGTGACTGGCAAAACTGGGTATAAGGTTAGGTTTGCACCTGAAGCAAGAATATAATCATGCACACATTGACACATGCCCGAGTGATTTATGGCACAAAGAGGGCTGGTTCACGCACTGCCAACCCTTTCAACCATGCACAAAGTCCGCCTGCTGGCGAGCAAGCCCGAACCACCCAAGAGGGGTTTGGGGGGTTCTCCCCCCAGAGAAAAGTTTGAAAGAAAAGTTGACAACTGGTGCATTTTCAAGCATATTTGAGAACAGAGCAAGATTAATAAAGCAATTGTGAATCTGTTCTAACAAAGACAGTGACTGGCAAAACTAGGTGTAAGGTTAGGTTTGTGCCTGAAGCAAGAATATAATAATGCACACATTGACACATGCCCCAGGGATTTAGGGAACAAATAGGGCGGGTGCACGCACTGCCAACCCTTCCAACCATTCACAAAGTTCGCCTGCTGCCTTGCTGAATCTGAGTTTAGGCCTGGGCTAAAATTTCGTTCCGGTCGCGAAAATTGCGATAATTTGACATTTTCGCCTTCCGCGGAAAGCACGAAAATGTCAAAATTTCCGCATTCCGCAGCTTAGCGATAATTTGTTTCTTACTCGCGCTGTCAAATAATACATTCTCGCATGCGCGCGATCGCCTTACCTGAATCCCCGCGTTCGCCGACAAGTTTTCCCGATCCGGTCGCGTTCTCCGTGAGATGTTGGATTGTTGGTTGCCATTTGCGCTGTCTCGCGACAGTTCGAGCCCGCAGTGACGTCATGCGTCACGCGATCACGTGCTTCTTTTCGCGATCATGCACCGCGAGTCAACTGAAAACAAGATGGCTGCACCCGCGAACAACCACATGGGTAAGTTGGCGAGCCGCGACCATGCAGAAAATACCGCGAACGGGCGAGAAAAAAACTTCCGCATCTTCGCAATATTTCCGCGTGTTTGCGGCGATTTTTAACATTTTCGCGATAATTTGCGAAAGTGGATTTCGCAAATTCCGCCCACCCCAATATGAGTTATACAAAAATCCGTTCAGGAAGGGGAAATTGTGAGTGGTAAAACAATCATGCAACTTATCAGCTGGTCTCTGCGCATTGAACGCAGATGGGACCGCTCTCCGTTTCTAAGTGCTGTAATATATAGGCAATATAGTTACCAATGTTTTGGAAGTATGGAAGGGTGAGTCAATCTTGCTGTAATTCTGACTCATGTTTTCAGTCACAGAAAGACACTGCACTAAGAATGTCCTGAGAACCGGACTTCACCCCATTTCCTAGTGAGATTTCTCAGTGAAGCAGGATAAAGTGCTATGAATTTTCCTGATTAACCATGGACCATTCTCTTGTGGGAAACCTGTAACAATGTCGAGTGAGTGACAGAGTAACACGACTAAACAGCATTATGTACAGTTGAATACCACATTCTTCATAACTCATAGCGCTTCTTTCCAATAAAAAGTCTTATTATAGTTATAATAGTTCCTTCCAGCATGCAGGACCCCCACACAATACCAGCAAGGGACTACAATAGAAGATACATTGAATGGTTCATTGCATGAGAAAAAGAGAAATGTACGACCAATCTACTAATATCTCCTTAATAAAGGTCTGTACAAGTGTTCTTATTTTAAAATGGGAGGAACAATGTTAAACTATTAATGGCTCACAATGAACTATCACATCTGAAATCATAAAAACTGAATTCCATCCCCTGGCGATGCTTTCAAACAAAACAAACTCACCCTAGTGACCTGGTTGTCAACCGAAGCCGTCACTTAAGAATACTCCAGAAAACATAGATACCAAACAGAGGGGTATTACAATACAGCCCCACAAGCTCTACCCCTGACGTCCTCATCCAAATCCAAGAGGAAAAATGCTTCTTTGCTACACAGCTTAAGACCAAAGAATTGACATCACCCAAGCAGGCAAATAACATAAAATGCATTCTAAAAAATGATATAGGTGAAAGCAATAAAACGGATGGCAACATTCAGAACATGAACATACGTTATTAATGCACTTACAGGAGAAGGAAAGTACTCTATGAACCCAGGATATTAAGCGTTATTCCTTCTAAAAGCACCAACATGTCGAAAGTTACAAAAAAGGCCACAAATTTGTGGGGGAGGGGGCGGGGCTAGAGAAAAAAAAATTGCGACCATGAGGTTGAACACAGGTCCCTGCAGCAGATGCCTTCATCCACTGAGCCATCAGACCCGGCATACACACATCTTTCTCTCTCTCTCTGTCTCTCTCTCTTTCTCTCTCTCTCTCTCTCTCTCTCTCTCTCTCTCTCTCTCACTATCTCTATCTCCCGCCCTCTCTCTATCTCTCCCTCCCTCTCTCTGTCTCCCTCCCTCTCTCTTTCCCTCCCTCTGTCTCAATCTGTCTGTCAACCTCTCTCTCTCTAATTGTCTCCCTCTCTGTCTCCCTCCCTCTCTCGCCCTTTCTCTCCCTCTCCCTCCCTCTCTCTCCCTCTGTCTCCCTCTGTCTGTCTACCTCCCTCTATCTCCCTCTATCTGCCTCGGTCCCTCTGTCTCCCTCCTTCTGTCTCCCTCCTCCCTCTGTCTGTCTCCCTCCCTCTGTCTGTCTCCTTCCCTCTGTCTCCCTCCCTCTGTCTCCCTCCCTCTGTCTCTCTCCCTCTGTCTGTCACCATCTGTCTCCCGCTCTCTGTCTCCCTCTGTCTCCCTCTCTCTATCTCCCTCTGTTTCCGTCCCTGTCTCTCTCCCTCTGTCTCTGTCCCTCTGTCTCCCTCCCTCTCCCTCTCTCTCACCCTCTCTCTCTCCCTCTGTCTCCTCTGTCTCCCTCTGCCTGTCTCCCTCTGCCTATCTCCCTCTGTCTCCCTCTGTCTCTCTCCCTCAGTCTCTCTCCCTCTGTCTCCCTCTCTGTCTTCCCCGCTCTGTCTCCCTCTCTCTGTCTCCCTCTCTCTGTCTCCCTCTCTCTATCTCCCTCTCTCTTTCTCCCTCTCTATGTCTCCCTCTCTCTCTGTCTCCCTCTCTCTCTGTCTCCCTCCCTCTTTCTTCCTGCCTCTGTCTCCCTCCCTCTGTCACCCTCCCTCCCTCTGTCTGTCTCCCTCTGTCTTCCTCCCTCTGTCTGTCTCCCTCTGTCTCCCTCTCCTTCCCTCTGTCTCCCCCTGACTCTCTCCCTCTGCCTCCCTCTCTGTCTTCCCCTCTCTGTCTCCCTCTCTCTGTCTCCCTCTCTCTGTCTCCCTCTCTCTGTCTCCCTCTCTCTGTCTCCCTCTCTCTGTCTCCCTCTCCCTCTGTCTCCCTCTCTCTCTGTCTGTCTCCCTTTGTCTGTCTCCCTCTCCTTCCCTTTGTCTCCCCCTGACTCTCTCCCTCTGCCTCCCTTTCTGTCTTCCCCTCTCTGTCTCCCTCTCTTTGTCTCCCTCCCTCTGTCTCCTTCTCTCTGTCTCCCTCTCTCCCTCTCTCCCTGTCTCCCTCTCTCTCTGTCTCCCTCTCTCTCTGTCTCCCTCCCTCTGTCTCCCTATCTCTGTCTCCCTCTGTCTCCCTCTCTCTCTGTCTCCCTCCCTCTCCCTCCCTCGGTCACCCTCTGTCTCCCTCTCTCTCTCTCTCCTTCTGTCTCCCTCCGTCTCCCTCTCTCTGCCTCTCTGTCTCTGTCTGTCTCAGTCTCTGCCTCTATCTGTCTGTCCCTGTCTGTCCCTGTCTCCCTCCCTCTGTCTCCCTCTCTGTCTCTCTGTCTCTGTCTGTCTCTATCTGTCTGCCCCTGTCCCTGCCTCTATTTGTCTCTGTCTGTCCCTGTCTCTGTCTGTCTCTATCTCTGTATGTTTCTGTCTCCCTCCCTCTATCTGTCTCTCTTTCTGTCTCCCTCCCTCTCTCTCTCTGTCTCCCTTCCTCTCTCTATCTCTCTCCCTCTCTCTCTCCCTCTCTCTAACTCTCTGTCTCTCTCTGTCTCCCTCTGTCTCACTCACTCTGTCTCCCTCCCTCTGTCTCCCTCCCTCTGTCTGTCTCCCTCCCTCTGTCTCCCTCCCTCTGTCTCCCTCCCTCTGTCTGTCTCCCTCCCTCTGTCTCCCTCCCTCTGTCGCCCTCCTCCCTCTGTCTGTCTCCCTCCCTCTGTCTATCTCCCTCTGTCTGTCGCCCTCTGTCTCCCTCTCTCTGTCTCTGTTCCTCTGTTTCCTTCCCTCTGTCTCCGTCCCTCTGGCTCCCTCCCTCTGTCTCCCCCCTCTCCCTCCCTCTCTCTCCCTCTCTCTCTGTCTCCCTCTGTCTCCCTCCCTCTGTCTCTCTCCCTCTCTCTGTCTGTCTCCCTCCCTCTGCCGTCCGCCTCCCTCTGTCTGTCTCCCTCTGTCTGTCGCCCTCTGCCTCCCTCTCTGTCTCCCTCTGTCTCCGTCCCTCTGTCTCCCTCCCTCTGTTTCCCTCCCTCTGTCTCCCCCCCTCTGTCTCCCTCCCTCTGTATCCCTCCTCCCTCTGTCTGTCTCCCTCTGTCTGTCGCCCTCTGCCTCTCTCTCTGTCTCCCTCCATCGGTCTCCCTCCCTCTGTCTCCCTCCCTCTGTCTCCATCCATCTATCGCCCTCTGTCTGTCACCCTCTGTCACCTCACCCCAGCTTCCCTCACCCCAGCTTCCCGGTCACACACACAGGTCTTTAAAAGACCATTTACTTGTTAATGAGGCTTTGTTGTGAATCGCCCGGCCCCCATAGAGCAGAGTGTCTAGGAATGCCTCTTAATTAGCAGCAGTTATGTGCTAAGTGCCCACGACACACCTACCATTTGCAGCGACACAGTACTTTGTCGGGACAAACAGTTTGGAAAGCTCTGCCTTAGGCTTTCTCCTGCTTAGGTGGCACCTTCCACAACCCCTCCTTAGCCAGCAAACAAAACAACCTCCCTGCTGCACTCCCCACACCCCATGGCTTCCTGGCCATCTTGCAGGGCACCTGTGTGTCATGAGTGGAGACAGACAGGGGCATAACACAGGTCCCGCAGCCCCTGCGGTGTGGGGGGGGGGCTGCAGAGCTCCTGATTGAGCCTGGAGGGGACCCCTCCACGTGCCTTGCAGGGGTGCCACCTCAAGGTTTGTTACACCACTGGAGACAGAGGCCAGTCCACACAGCCCCCAGGGGAGCACGCCCCAGCAGGTCTATTTCCCCCAACTGTTCCTCAATAGGCATAAAGGTGTAACACCTTTGGCCCTAGAGAACCGTCCTGGGGGATCAGATGAAGTTAAAGTATTTCACTCCATCCTTGCTGTGGCATCAGGTAGCTTTTCCTTTCAGCTGGGCATTATTGCATTGTTGTCACTCCCAAGTCCATTATCTCCTTTGTGCACAGGTTTTAGGTGGGGGTGGAAATTTCTAGAAGTCAGGCAGTCCGGCCAATAAAAGGGTGCCACTGTATTACTCCACTCATGTCCATTCTGCACAGCATTCTGGGACATTCCAAAATAGTATAATGAAGCTGTCTGTGGGAAGACCTTTCCTGTGAGCCTCTGCTCTACCTCTAGTTGACACAGCTGCCTGATCCCTTTGCACGAAAACCTCAGAAGTGAGCCCCTATTGAGTGACTCCAGATATCTGACCTCCTTAATTTTTTTTGGGGGGGGCCTGACTTTCCCAGCATCAGGTGCAATGTAACAAGCTAATTAACAGATGCAGATTTGATTATGAACTGAGCCAGTAAAGCACGAAAATACAAAAAGTGCCATATTGTATGCATATATGGCGTAAGGGACTGTGGATTTACACTCAGGGAGGGTGCAGGTTTACCCCTGGATTGATACCTCACTGGATCCTGTTGCCCTATGTGGAGCAAAACTGTATTTGGGTGTAGATTGTGCGTATAATGTGTATGAGACTTAGATGGTGAGACTTGCTCAGAGTGAAAGTCCAAACACTGTATAGTAAAAAGCAAAAAATGTAGCAGGTCTAAATGGGTGTAATCCATGCGCTACAGCCTGGTTGGCTGGTGGCGGCAGACAGGATACAACTCTGCCTTGAGTGCTGAGAAGAGCTGCTGCAGGAAGACTCTAATTCAGAACACTGTAAGGAGCTGGGAAAGAAGAGCCGGCCCCAAAGCTCCTTAAAACCCATTGATGCTAGGAGGGCTCATCAGTATTCCTGTTCTCCGAAAAAGGTGCTGCAACTACAAGGAAATGCTGCAAGGAAGCAGGGCTATAGGTATTGCCTACCACTTGGACCTTGGTGAGTGGGGACAAAATAATACTCTAAAACTGCTCATTCAGATTCTTTCTAAGAGAGGGAAAGAATAGCTGGCTGTTGGTACCTTCAGACTGTCGGCACTGTTCTGACTGAGGCTATGTATGTACATGCAATGCACAATACACCAGCACCATGACAAAAACATTTCCCAGCAGGTTATGAATTCTCACATAGAGTAGAGAAGATGTAACTATTTTGGATATCTATGTATAACTTCCCTCACGGCCATGGTATAATTGCACGGCAATTATAGTACAATGCAGCTGTAGGATTTCTTTTACTAAAGAGTAAGAGCTTCTTGTGAGTTAGTTACATATAGGTATTTCTAGGGTATATTCATTCAATATTACAGGTACGTGCAGAACTTTCATGGTAAGTCACTAAAGATATCTCATGCCATTTAGATATCTGCTACAACCTGCAGACGTCATTGACCAACAAAAGTGAGGAGTCAGAGTGGTGGAGTCAAATGTCTTTATCTGCCCTCTTATTTCATTTCCCATTGGTCATTGCTGGAGGTGGTCTGTCACAGAATAACTTAGCGGCAAAGGGCAGGAAGCTTCATCCATGAAGAAGATGGAAGATGGGGCAATGGAAAACTCACAGCGCTTTGCTAACTACATGCTAACACAGACCCTACATGAACAATAGGTCAATTTGACCATTCTACGTCACAATAGGAAGAATCCTGTAAAGACTCATGAAATTAGAGAGGATGTGTTTGACAACAGTAGTTGTCATGACTCTCTTGTTTTGTATCAGTTCTCATTGACCTAATTTCCTTATTTTATTTGTTTATATCCTCTTCAGTTCTCCTCAGTCCCTCCTGTTAGATTCTCCATATTGACTCTGATGGTACTATCCTCCAGTCCTGCTTTGGTTTGTGCCTAACCGTGAAGCCTTTCCTGCCATCCTGTTTTTCATCTCATTAGCACTCACCATATTCTACAGACAAAGAAGCTTTCCCTTCATGCACAAAAACAATCATCACCGCAATGAAGGCACCATTTCACCATGGTGCAAGGGTGCCTGCATTGGGGCACGGCAGCCAGTTGTGTGCCAGCACAGGGGAAACCACAGGGATGAATCATATTATTCTAAATGTGATGCATCCCTGTGTTTTTAAAATGATGCATCTCAGCACAGCAAAATGGGTTGCGGCACTGCGCTGTGTCATTTTGTTGTTAATAAGACCCTATATATTTAACTGTCAATTCAGTTAAGACAACTGACTATTATGTGGCATCATGATTTGAAGGCAGCTGGACATACTGAAAATGCCACAACTTTGACAACGTTAAGGAGATATTTTGGGTGTTCAAGTCTAATGTTAAGATATATACAGATCCGATCTACCTGGCTCGGGGTACTCGGATGCAGAGGTGCTCGTGGCTATCCATGGTGCTGATCCGGATATGAGGCCAGAGGAGCTGGCAGGCGTACCATGAAAAAGTAAAAACAAATGCAGTATCTTTTCCGATGGAGCCACAGGGGTGGCTGGTTGTTTGTGCAGGTGAATCACTTCTCTTGAAGCATCGAGTAAAACAGGTTGTAGTCGGAATGACAACCAACAAGCCTTGGTGCCTGCAAGCACTCTGTTGAGGAAATCTTTATCCAAAGGGCCAAGGGAATGTTGTAGAAAGCAGAGCCTTGCTGAGGGTTGGAACTACAGTTCCCATAAGCCACCTGCCAAGAACTTTAACATGCCACGCCAGACAGCTCTGTGAGCAGGACTTCGAAGTCGTGGAATTAGCAGTTTGTGCCTGCCCACTGCAGAGAACTAGTTCCTCTAGCCCAAGGGAGTTCTTGTGAACTCTGGAGTTTGCAGAGGAGCTCACCTTCTTATTGGAACCAGTTTCTTGCATTTGGTCGAGTCACAATCCAATGAGTACAGGGGGGCTGCCATAGGTGCAGAGCTCAGCCCCTATGTTCGTGGAGCCCTGCCTTGTGGTGGATATGGGTCTAGCCCACATTCAAGATGGCCCAAACCATATTTGACTGTACAACTCAGCTGCAACACCCTAGAGGTGTGGACAGCCTTCTGCATAGCTAATTACCCCTCTGCTCACGAAAAACATTCTCCGGTGGCAGGGTAGGCTTTGTCCTTGAGTGGGGGACAAGTTCATTTGTCCAGTGGCACCTTTGAGGCTCACTGCTGCCCATGTCTTAATCGGTAGCCATCCTGTGTGGGCGGAGGTGTCACCTCCTGCTCACACAGGTCTTTGTCTCTGGCCTCTGGGAGTGGAACACACTCCCCAGCATGAGGTCAGACTTCTGTCTTAGCAGCAAACCTTGAAAAAGCCAGCCAAGGAACAAGAACACTGGGTTAACTTGGTGGACACTGTCTAAAGTGGCACCTAAGTACATGCTGGTTAAACCTCGACACCACCATTTTGTCGGGGGTTAAAATGCACAATGTTTGACACGAAACATGAAAGAAGTCTTCCGGGCCATCATGTAGCTGGACATATAAGTAATGCCCATATGCCAGCCCATGTTATCCTATGGATGGCTGGTCACTTGATGTAGAATTATTATGTTTAAAATGCTACCACAGGCCAATACATGCTTCACAAATATTCTCACAAATTTAACATAATGCACCCTGCCTCCTGGGCTATAGGAGGCCTGTCTTTGGGGTGACTGACATATATTGGTTGCAGTGAGGTGACCCTGTCACACATGGTGTGTGCAGGGTCAAACTAAAGCAGACTGACATGGGTCACTCAGGGTGGCACAATAGGTGCTGCAGTTCTGTTACCCCACTTACACCCCTGCCCTGGATACCACTGTTACCATACACTATGGCCTTACAGGGGTCTAAATGCACTTGCCAATTGGGTATACCAATTTAATTTTACAGTTTGAAGGAAATAGCTCTAGTGCTGGGGCATGGTTAGGGGGACTCAGCACACTTTCAGATAAATTACCACAGCATTTAGCAGCAAAATGTGGGGGCTTGTTAGGTAAGGAAGAAGTAAGGAAACTGGCAGTTTATTTGCAGTCTACATTGTCTCAATTCCTCTTGTCCAGGTCATTTCCTCTGGGAAGATAACCTATCTCTACAGTAATGGATCCCATCTAAACTTTACCTTGGTTGCCTCTCTGGCTGTCATGCTCCATTCCTCTTCCTTGGAATCAGAGGGCTCTACCTCTGCTAACCTTATCTTAGCCAGTGCAAGGCCTAGCATTCCCAAAGAGGTTACCCAACACTTGAGCAACCCCACCATGACCAGCAGGGTCATACCGCAACCCAGAGCATCACTGCTGCCCAGACCAGAAGAACATGGAATTTGCATCCGGTTTAAACCAGGTATAGCCATACTGGAGCTTATGGGGATAGGTTCATGCCTCCTGTAGTTATCATCCATACAACTTCTGTCGTGAGGCATTTGTTTCCTTGTACCATCGAAAGCTGTACTCTGGGTGGCCTCCATTCAGCCGCGTCTCCCTACTACAGCAGAATCTGCATGTCTCCCTTACCGTTATGCTGCGGGATCCCTGTTATACCCCTCATTTTGGGGCTTTACAGTGACTCCTCCGACATGTCATCGACCATTGTGTCAAGCCTAGGCACTTCTCTTGTTCGTCTCCCTCTGTTATTGAGCCCTGAAGGAGGTGAGACCCACCATCGGGGTCACACACCAAAACGCACGTCGGCGCTGGTGTTTCTTTGTTCCTCCTGTATCCCCCCTGAGTCTTGATTTACAATATCAACAAAATTGTATTAAAATGAATTGCATCAATTTTTCATCTTAAGTAATGAAATATATATTGCATTGACACCATTTGTTTCACCATTCTACATTTTGTGTTTAAGTAAGTGCTGTTTACTGTGTCAGAGGAGGGTCATCACAAGAGGTTACTCTGCGAAATTATTAGATATGTTTGATTTTGCGGCATGAGTGAATGAATGCATTTGCATTTTGTCTGACTATGTGAGTGTTGTATAGTGTGTTAGTTGCACCTGGGTATTTTGTTGTTATTTTGTTTTATGTTATATTTATCTACTGAATATCATTATGATTGTTTGACTTGATCTAATACATTTGAGGTAATCTACTCCCCAAAAATTATTGTTGTTTTCCCTATCCTGTTTAATTTTTTTTTGCATAACTGTCTGTTCCTTCTTGGGGGATTATGTGACCTTTGTGGGTTCTGTATATTAGTGACGACTAGCAATCTTAGAATATTAGCTAGGCAGTGGGGTTTCTTTTTCTTCTGAGTATTACGTTGGTTTCCCCTACTGCCCCTGCCTACATATTGTTTCAGGGGCCCACTTCTGTGTGATTGGCAACAAGGTCAGGGGGCCTAACTTGCTTTTGGCTCTGGGGTCTGCTTTCCATGCCGAGTATAGTGCAGCCATAAAGGCTAACACCCAGCAGAGACTACTGACACGCGTCAGCATCCAAAGCCACACCTTTAGCTCTCCACTGACAGGTGGAGGGAGTAATACACAGGCTTCTTTTGGTTCAGGGTTGCCTTCTGTTTTCTTTGAGTGGGGGTTCACTACATTTTGCAGGTGGCACCTTTCTTCCACTTTGTCTTCTGTCAGCTGAGAGGTCACCTCCTTCTGCTTGACAGCTGCATGGGGAATCAGGACTTCTAGGGTGACAAGTGAGGACACACCTATGCCAACTTTGGAGCCTGTATTTACGGGAGCAGAATCTTCTTGGACTACTGGAACTTTATCTAAAAATGTCCCACAAGCCTTACCATTCTTTTTCTTGCCTCTCTGTTTGGGCCTACCTCTACTAACTATAGGTTTAGTACGTCTAGACATTTGGGATGAAATATTGCCCTGTGCAACTACTTCCTTGGGACTTAGACCCCTCTCTAGGAGGTCATTGGCCATGAGACAGTCAAGGAGAAGGTCAGGACTGACAATCACCTTTTGCCATCAAAGGGATCCCTCTATCAAGAATAATACTAGAGCCAAACATCTAATAGTAACCTCTCCTGGGACAGCCCTTACTTTTTGAGTTTCTCCTGGTATGTACTGGTCTTTGTACACCTGCCTGTCATGCACCAAAGTATGACTGGCACAAGTGTCTTTTAGAGCAGTGACTGGGATGCCATTCACCTCTATGTGATGGAAGTGGCGTTTTCCGTATGGCATCCCCAACTCACCAGTAGGCCCTACTTCCCAGTTGAAATGCTAAGAAGATATCCTCATCTAAGGAGTTTCCCTCTGAATACTCTCTTCTCCCCATTCCAACACTAGCTATCCCCTTGAATGTCTGACTAGTGGAGGATGGCCTGGTACATATTGCATCACCTCTCTTGTGTCCTGGCTGGAGACCGTCAAAACAGTTCCCAGCTTTCCTGGGATCCCAATTCTTCCCTTGGTACCCCTTTACTTTGGACTGTGAAGGGTCTAAGGGTCCACACTCCCTGGAAGTCTTTTGGGAGCCTGAAGAGGACTCTGTCTTTTTACCTATGTTATTGCTCACCTCCTTCCCCTGGTGGGAAGTTTGAGTACCCTTCTTGGAATCACCTCCACCTTGGGTCTTGTTCTGGGTAACCCTGGATCTGACCCATTTATCTGCAATCTTCCCCAGCTCTCTGGGAGAAGATAACCCAGAATCTACTTGATGCTGTCATAATTGCTCTGTGGAACAATTTGTTAGAATGCTTTTTTTGATCAATAGATTATACAGCCCTTCAGGCGTTTCCACATCATTACCTTTAATACAGCCTTCCATCGCCTTGACTGAGGAGTTAACAAAATGTACCCATGTTTGGTTCTGTCCTTAATGGGTTTCTGTAAATCTGATTCTTTCCTCCTCTATAGTGAGTCCAAGCCCTTCCATGAGAATGTCCTTCATGTGATGATAGGACTCAGCTGCATCTTCATCTAAGGTTAGAAATCTATCTACGCTCCTAACTGGTAGTGAGCCCCAGTGTTGCCAACCTACTCTCCTCATGGTGCAGGCTCTCTCAAAAGCTGCAAACCATTTTGAAATGTCATCTCCATCCTTGTAACTGGGAACTATACCCTTTGGAATCTTGGGGTCATAAAAGGAATATAATGCAGCTGTAACTAAAGCTAAACAAGCATATTTTGAGGAGCGTTGGAAATAGTTCAAAAGAGATTTTCACTATAGTTAAGATCTTCATAATTCCATCAGCTTGCACCTACTCACAAGTGGCTTCGGTCAAATGGAGTGAAAAGCTTGCAAGCTTCTTCTCTACCAAGATCTTAAGCATTCAGGCTAATCTTTCAGCAGGCAGGATACTGGATATAGACACCGAGACAGTATCACAAAGTAGAGAGAAAATTAAGGGTAGTATAAAGCTAAGCTCCTTCGAACCTATTTCTCAGGAATGCTCTCTGAGGGCCCTAAAAACTGTTAAGTCAGATTCCCCTAAAGACCCATTTCCCCTAAACTTTTATTTGTGGGGGCATAGATTATTAATCCAGTGGCCAATGGGATTTACAATACCTCACTAAGGACAGCTACTGTCCCCAGTGTATGGAAACAGGCAATGATCCTGCCACTTATAAAAAAGAAAGCTAGCAGCAGACCATGCTACTCCAGATAATTATAGGCATATCTCCTTACTACCTGACTTAGCTAAAATCCTATTTAAGCAGGTGAATAGACAATTGTCAAACTTCGTGGAAGTAAACAAGCTACTCCACCATACTGAATTGGGCTTTTGAACCCAGTACAGTACAGAAACAGCTCTAGTCGAGGTATCAGAACACATTAGAGGCACCCTGGACATGGGAAAGTAGCTGTACGGATTATGTTGGACCTGTTGCAGTTTTTGACACGGTCATGCATGCGCTCCTCCTAGATTGTCTTCATGATATTGGACTGATAGGGCAAGCTTGGGACTGACTGAAACATTTTTAGAAAATAGAAGCCAACAGGTCTGGATTCCTCCTTGTTCTGCCAAGACGTAGATACAGGGGTTCCCTAGGGCTCAGCTCTGAGACGCATGCTTTTTAATATATGCCTCACTCCTTTGGCCCAGTTAGCAGAAGAATTAAGAGCAAAAGTGATCTCTTATGCCGATGATACACAATTGCTCTTCTCCTGGAGCAAGGAAACTGAGCTGAAGGGAACACACATCAAAACCTGCCTTACTGCATTTTTTCACTGGTTAATGAAGACGCAATTGAAATGCAATGAGGAAAAAACTGAAATTCCTTTTTTGGGGACGTTCCCTCCACAGTTCCGGCATACTATTTGGCCTGACGATGCCCCTGTCCCTGGTCCTCAAAAAGACTTGGTAAAAAATGTAGGGATTACTTTTGAAAATAGACTGTCCTTCAACCCCCAAGTTAAAAGGTTGCAGTGACTTGTTTTGGAATCAAGAGATCCCTTAAGAAATATTTGCCTCTTCTATAATTTTCTGTAAGGAAAACAGTTATTCAGGCATTGATCACATCCTGAATTGAATACGGCAATGCCCTGTATCTGGGCCTGCCGCAACAACTAATGGATAAACTCCAGGTGATCCAGAATGCGGCGGCTCAATTTTTGCTTAATATTCCAATGTGGACTCATATCAATTCACACTTACGAGATCTCCATTGGTTGCCCATCAGGGAACGAGTTACATTTAAGGCCCTGGCATTGGTACACACAGCCCTGTATCATACAGGACCGATCTATCTTGGAACCAGATTTAGCTTCTACAACCCTTCAAGACAGCTAAGATCAACCAATAAATATCTGTCTTGCACCCCTAGGATTCAGCAACGGAGAGAAGGAGGTAGATCGTTGACTTTTTTGGGCGCATCTGCATGGATTCAGCTTCCCTTGGAACTACGGTCCATGAGTGATCCAGCTCTTTTTCTAAAGAAATTGAAAACCTGGTTCTTCACACATGCCTAATTCTTCACCCCCCTCTTTCAGCTGCGCTGGGACACTCCTTGGAGTAGCTGCGTGTAATATAAATAGCCAATACATACATACAGGACTCCTCTCTGACCCTATTAAATTTGTTGCCACCATCCTTGGGCTCTAGGCCCAGATGAACCCTTCTCTCTTTTATGGCTCGTCTACTCTCGTCACGTTTTCTAGCGTTCTGTCCTCCAGGAGAATTTAGGCATGCTTGTCCTCAAATTTCGTACTACCCTACTTACAGTTCTATTACTAGAGGGGCCTCTGCCACAAACTAAAGGTGAGGGTAGTCTTGGGACAGAAAAGGGATCTCTGTTCTCATCATCTTGCACTACTTGTTCAGCTAAGACATCTTCCTCTGCATCCGACTCACCTGATGAGAGGTCATCTACTTTGTCTTGCTCATCCTCATACTCCTGGAGAGCCTGCACCAGATCCTCCTTTCTGGCAGTGACTTTATAGCCAATTCCCCTAAGTTTGCACAAAGCTCTAAGATTCTGGATCGTGAGAGCTGGGAGAGTGACTACCTCGAGATTCTGTGCAATCTCCATTGCGCTTACTTTGTCTAGACAGTAGGTACTTCTTAAAAATCTAAAGGCTTTTTAAAATACTTCAGCCTTCTTTCTAAAACACTTTTAAACTTTTTAATTTACTACAGTGATAAGGATGTAACACCGGGCATTAGCAATTTATATTAAAACTTGATTTAAAAAAAGAAATCTGACAAAATCACTTTCTGTATCTAAAGTCAATTTAGACTTAAGATACAAAACTGGTTAGCAGGACTCGTCAGACTTTCTGATTAATTACCATGGCATCCAGCAGAAAAAGTGGGGGATATTCTGCTAAAATTTCAGTTTACTACAGGTTTCAGTACCATTTCCATTGTAAGGGTTATTTTCACTATCTGGCATGTGTCCTGCTGTGTTGATGAGGATATACTGCCTTCAATTGAGATGTATTTCTGGCAAACAAGTTTCCAAATATTAAGACCTGTTCTGAGATGAACTGTGTGATTCACCAAGGCAATTTTTAATTTTTGGGAGCTCTCTTGACCATAGCACAGATTTACCTCTGAGGTTAAGTCAGGTATCGATGACAAAGCACAGGGTTTGGAGTTCTCCAGAAACGTTGGTTTGCAATGTAGAAGGTAATAGGAGTCCATCCACTCATGTACAGCATGGTTCGACTTCTTTGCTGAGATGAATGGTAATTATGTTTTAGTTGGGTTAAGCTTAAATATTGATTTGACATCCACAATGAATTCTCGCCAAAGTGTTGGAGAATAGGAAAATGTAATTTGAGAATGCGATGTTTAGATGGATTTGGGTGTCATGTGCACATAGGTGACAAAGAATCATAGAGTTTCTGAGAATCTTTCCAAGTGGTCCTAGGTATACTTTGAAGAGTGATAGGGTTGAGCCCTGTGTCACCCCTTGATTTAGATTGACTTTGGTGGCTAAAGTTCACAATTTTAACTACATGTGAAGAGTTTAAGAAATAGGAGGTGGACCAGTCTAGGATTGCCAACTCAATGTTAATCTATTCGTTCAAGATGTTAAGGAGAGATCTAGGAGCACAACCAGGCAAGAGATGCCAGAGTTGAAGATATTTCCGAGAGTCACAGATCCTGAGTTAGTCAACTACAATTTGCAGAATTACAGTCTCTGTGCTATAGCCATGTCTGAATCATGTCTGAATTCTGACAGGAAAGCTTCCAGGTCCTTGTTTGCCTGGATAAGGGGATAAGGTTGGGCAACTACACAACTTTCTATCACCTATTATATGAAGGCTAGCATAAAGACAGGTCTGAATTTATTCAGGTTGCTGACATCCATTGACATTTTAGTCAAGGGTGGTAAGAAATATAGGGCCTCATTTATGAAAAGTGACGCATCACTGCGTGAAAACAGTGATGCGTCACTTTTCACTGCGCCCTCCCTGCGACTCTAATGATGCGTCATATTTACAGTATGACGCATCATGTCGCAAGGAGTCACAGATACGTCAGTATTTCTGACGTATCTGTAGGCGCAAAAGTGACGCATTGCTGGAGTGTGTCACGAAAGTGACGCAACTCCAGCAATGTGTCCTTACACATGGGGCAAGCCCCATGTGAAAGGGCCTGCGCCAGTCTTACGCCTGCTGTGAGGCAGGCGCAAGATATTGACGCATTTGCACCCTAGAAGTGGCGCAGTGAAATCTCGTAGATTTCACTGCGTTACTTCTACGATGCATACTTACGTGGGAACGCCCACCCTGCATACATTATACCTGATGCAGGTATAATGTAGCGCAGGGGTTTACAAAGTGACGCATCTACCTAGATGCGTCACTTTGTAAATATGGAGCAACAATGTCCAGTTTTTACGCCGCTGATGCTTCACAAAAAGTGACGCACCAGCGGCGCAAAAGTGACGCAAGGACTCATAAATGAGCCCTAGATTGTAGGAAGTACAACAAAGCCTATTACTATGATCTCCTTCCTTCAAATCGGAAATTTCAAGGTTGTTTCTCCTCTTGGCCACATTTCAGGTCACATGTGTATTAAAAAGCTACAGAGAATAGAACGATCCCTTCCATACCTGGTTAAAATGAGCCTTAGAAAAATCTGACAATAAAGTACAGAAACCTTAGAAAAACCTGGCGATTGAGCAACCATGTTGACAGTCTACGTAAACTGAAGGGCTCTTGTCAGAAATGAGCAGGCCTCAAAAACAGGTGTCATTTATCCACCATCCATACCAAAACATTCAATGCAGAGTGACCTTGTTAACATAAAGCAAGGCCTGTGCTGCATGTACCAGTATAGAAACACACAAAACTCCATACGGCATACATCAAAGGGTTATAGGATTTCATAAAGCTGTAATAGCAATAACAATGTGAAGACTAATTTCCATAACATGTTAAATGAGCAAAACAAAAAACACTGCAAAACAGTCAGCGAATGTCAAGACACAATAAAAAGACCACTAAGAGAAAAAAAGGAGAATCGGGTAAATAGCCACAGTATATCGAGCCTTTGACATCAATCCCAATGATGAAAGTATTGCCCTGCATGGTCAGCAGCCCTAAAGGGGGCCGAAGAAAACAGAAAGAGCAATTCAGCATGTTGGTGAAGGTCACAATAACATCACAGTTTCTGTGACCTTTTGGGTCTTACTTCAACCGTTGGGGTGACCAATAGGCATATTGCTAGACCTAAGTGTTGCCCACTCAAGGAAAAATGCTTTGTGAATCCCGAAACATTGTTCTATTATTAAGCATGACTTACTACCCGGGAATTCATGAGAATTTCACAATTTAGGATCACACTTTGGGATTGGCATGGAGGGGCAACCCCCAAAAATCAACAGATGCTACAATCACCAATCCTGTGACTCCCTTTCCTCTTTTAGCAAGGGGAACTGCTTGGATTATGGTGGCAATTAAAGATGGTGATCACTTCCACGAAAAATTACAACAGCATCAGAAAACGTCTTACAATCGTCACACTGGTTGATTCATTCATGTAGAAAAATACTCACCAGCAAATCCAGAGCTCCAAACTCCATTTGCTATATGTTCCAAAAATCGTGGTATCCCATACACGACTGATCTAAATCATAACAGAATTAAAGGAACTTTAGTTAGTGGGTATATTGCTCTGGTAGACTGACTAGAGAGCATATGTTCCCATACTAGACAGCAATTGAGCAACCTATTCACAGGTGCCTTACATTTTAAGTTGTTAATCATGTAAGCATACATGCTCCTGTGTCGGTGAACCTTTGGTACTCATTTTTATCATGGGTGTAACCATCGATGATGCAGCAGGTACAGTGGAGCTGGTACCTGGGGCTGTGAGGCGGCCTCTGCCTCACAATTACGTCTGTAATTTACCACTCACCTGTTGTGTATAGTACCCTTAGTCCTTTCTTGCATTTGGACCCAAGGCAGCCTTGACATGCTGTTGGCAGTGCTTAATTTGTAAAAAAATAAATACCAGGGCCCTCATCAGGAGGCCACTGCTGCTTGCACCACCCAAAGCACCTGCCAGCGCTGTCAATGACCGCACCTAGACAACTACTAGCCATCAAACTCCTACAAGTGTGACAATTTAGACTATTCCAGGCCCCCAAGGCTCTAAGAATGGCTTCAGCAGCAGGTATTAGTAATTTTCAATGTATATTGATTTAACCCCTTCCCCGCTCATGACGGAACCGTTCCGTCATGAGCCACGGTTGCCGTGTGCTCATGACGGAACGGTTCCGTCATGACAATCCTGTTGGCGGCCGCTCCGCCTGCGCGGCGCTGTTTCCCCGCCTGTGCGGGGCGACAACGCAAATGGGCGGAGTCATGACGGAACCGTTCCGTCATGAGCACAGCTCAACTGTGGCTCATGACGGAGCGGCTCCGTCATGAGCACAGGCCCACCGCGCTGCCCCCCCCAGCGCTGCAGCGGAATGTCCGCAGCAGCGAAGGGGTTAATAAACAACTGTTGTTTTGCTCATCTCTAAATTAGACAAACAGCATCACCATGTGGCAGACTATAATAAGTGCCTGTGTTCACAATTAAGTGCCTCTGCCAAGCACGGAAACTACATGCTCAAATTAAGCACTGGTCATTGGGCCAGAGAGGTACATAAGTAGTGTTAAATGTGCAGTAAGACTTGTACCTCACAATTCACTTTTTTGTTATTTAAAGTGATATGGTATGGTTGTGTTACTGCATTTGTAATTCAGAAGCACCACTTTCCAGCATGAAAAATGCATACCCTATAGCACTAACAAAACGTTACTGCTTAACACTTCAACTTGAAATGTGGAAATAATTGCAGAAACACTGCTTCCACGTGTGAGTCCTCATATAAAGCTATATTTGCGGTAAAGTCAATGTTACTAGTATGGAAAGGCATGTACCAACTTGTGGTATAAATACAGATTCTCAAAAAAACTCTAAAGAACTATGAAAGAGTGACATACGGTTCGACATAATACCTTCAACTGAGGGGAATATTTACAAGCCCCTATAGCCACAGGAATGTCAATTTTTATGACGTTCCTGTTGCGATAAACTCTTTGCCTTATTTACAAGGCGACGTTAAGCCACTTAACACAGCTTAACGCCACCTTGTAAATAAGGCCCCCTTTCATGCTACATTTAGCATGAACGGAAAGTGCAATGGGTTTTGTGGTGGCTGTTTCGCTGCAACACGCATTGATTTTGACGCTGCCCCCTATTTACAAGGGTGGCGTAAATAGGAGGCAGCTCCAAAATTAAGACCAGGGAAAACCTGGTCTCAACATGGCGAAATGAGGAGACATAGTTAATTTCTCCCCATTTTTGCTGTTTCTATGTGTGCTACATTGTGCAGGACACATAGAAAGAGCAAATCGCCATGAATGAATGTCCACAATGCAGCACACATAGGAGTTTCAAGTCGGTATTCTGGTTGTTTATGTGCTGGAAGGGCCACCTTCTGGCACATACACAATAATTCCCTCCAATGCAGACACTCTTGCACTATGGTGCAAGGGTGCCTGCACTGGCACTAGGCAGCTAGATTTAGCGCCAGCGCAAGGGAAAACGCAGGGGTGCGCCGCATTCTTGTGAATATGCGTTTTCAGAATGGCGAAGCTTAACTCCACGCTTCGGCATTCTGTTATAAATATGCCCCTGAGTTTGAAAATAATTAAAGGTAGAGTATAAAATAACAGATGCATTACAGACAATACAAAACATGTAATTGTTTCATATTCTTAGTCAGGTCGGAACAAAACTAGGAAATTCATCATTATGTTATTAGATTCGGTGCCAAAGTATAATTTAACCTCTATGCCAAACAATGTGAATAATGCTTCTATTTTCAAGGAGGTGAAAATTATAATTACATTCCCATAGCTCCACAAAGCACACCTTAGGCAACAGCAGTCTGCCCACGTTGTCAATATTTTTGATTGCACACTCATGCAGAAAATATTTTAAATAGATACATTTACATGTTGAAACGTGTTGTCATCATAACTTTCAGTGCGAATATGCTGTGTGCGACCTTACCTTGATTCATTCATCTCTAACTTAATGATTTCATTAACCCGTAGTGACTGCATAATTGAAAGTTTCACAAATTGATTTTCTCTATTTCACAAATGCATCATAAACCAAAGATCAGGGGACATAAAGAAAGAAAGCTTCCTGCGTCAAATAGCATCTGTCAAATCCATGAAAACTCAATGCAATACTGATGTCCTCGGTAATAAGGAAAGAAACAATAGGATTGCTTATTTTTAAGTGTGTTTAAACTTGTAGTTTATGACTATCTACATGCTCTAAAACGGCACTTCTTACCATGTGATTCGGGGACCTCTGGGGGTGCGCCTACGCCTAATGAGAGTGTCCAGTGTGCCTAGAAAATGAAACAATAATAACAGACTAATAGAGTGTATCGAAATAAAGAAGCAACATGTAACTTGAAAACTTTCAAAAAGTTAGGTAAATGTGAAGGAATTTGAAATTGTAGACTAAAATTGAAGTGAGCATCATCAAATTGATCAAAAAGGATTTTTGTTTATATTTATGAATTAAATCAAATATTCAATAATTTGTGTAATTGTTTGATGAATGCTTGTTTCTGTATTTTTGTGGGGTTTTTTTGTGGTCCAGATCCTCGAAATTTCTTAAGCTGGGATCCCTGGCTTCCAGTAATGACTCAGTAGGGGTCAGGAGTGGCCCGTACAGGTAAGAGCAGTGGGGACAGGTGGGGCGATTCAACAGACGCAACGAGGGAAAAATAATTATTTATTTAATTTTCCCTCTTGGTCGTCTGTGGAATCCCCCCCAACCCGGCCCACCGCCCCACCGCTCCTACCTGCACGGGCCACTCCTGGTAGGGGTCCAAGGATTCCAAGGGTACCAATTATGAATAAGTGATGTCAACACAAGCTAAAAGGTTAAGAACCGCTGCTCTAAAACATGAATTGGTTTTTCATTGAAGTGCTTCCTTATGTGTAGTTTGGCTTGTCTTTGTGATGTGATGTGATGGGGTTTTTATAAAGCGCAGGTTGCACTCCAAGGAGCATCTTTGCGCTGTAGAAGAGATTTAAGAATCCTAGTAGATCTGGAAGGAAGGGGGAGGTATCTAGACTAGGTTTTTACATTGCTGTTCGGAGAGAGTGAAAAACCAAGTTTTGAGGGCCTTTCTGAAAATTGCTTCTGTAGGGATTTGACAGAGATGAGAGGGAAGAAGGTTCCAGGCCTTGGAGCCTAGTACCGCCAGGGATTTTCCTCCTTTAGTCTTGAGTCTGAATTTGGGAATGGTGAGAAGATTGGCCCCTTGAGACCTGAGGCATCGCGTGGGGCTGTAGTGCTTGAACATTTTCAGTATGTAGTTGGGTCCCTTTCCATTGAAAGCCCTGAAAGTGATCAGTAGAATTTTAAAGAGCACCCTTTTGTAGATGGGCAGCCAGTGTAGGAAGTTCATTGCTGCTGTAGCTGAGGTTCTCTTTTTCCATCCTAGCACTAGTCTGGCTGCAGCATGCTGTACCATTTGTAATTTGTGACAGACTTCTCTGTTGGTCCCTGCATATAGACTATTACAGTAGTCGATGCGGGAGGTGATGAGGGTTACTGCGACCGTTTTCCTTGCGGAGATTGGAATTAGGTCGTAAAATTTCCTGAGCCCTTTAATAATTCCGAAGCAGGTCCCTGCTACGGCTGTGGCTTGCTGTTTGAAGCTCAGGGAGGGGTCAAATTTGATCCCTAGGTTACGGACTGAGGAGGCAGTACTTGGGGGGGCAATGGCGTCCTCAGGCCACCACGATGAGGGGTTGAAGGTATTTCCTTTGCCGAAAGGTAGAATTTCAGTTTTCCCAGTATTGCACTTGAGATGATTTAGGTTCATCCATCTGAACGTGGCGGTAAGGCAGTTTTGGAGCTTTTTTTCGGCTTCACAGGTGTCATTCTCCAGCACCAGAATGAGCTGCGTGTCATCTGCGTATGCAATGGTATCTATACCAAAAGATGAGATGAGGGAGATTAGTGGGGCCATATATATATTGAAAAGTGTGGAGCTCAAGCAGGAGCCTTGAGGGACTCCGGAGCCTACTAACTTTTCTTCTGACCTGTACTCTCCTAAAACCACCACTTGTCTCCTATTTGCAAGGAAGCTTTTTATCCAGCTCAGTGCGGTTCCGATAATTCCTGCCGCGGCTAGACGGTCCAACAGAATGGTATGGAACACCGTGTCAAACGCCGCGGACAGGTCTAACAGAACCAGGACTGCTTTCTTTCCCTGATCTAGTGCTGCACGGAGGGCTTCAGAGGAGAAGATTAGGGCTGATTCTGTAGAATGTTGGGATCTGAAACCTGCTTGGTTGGGATGCCAGATGTTGTTGGTTTCCAAGAAAGCAGTGAGTTGTTTATTAACAGCTTTCTCAGTAAGTTTGCAGAAAGCTGGAAGTAGGGAAATGGGACGAAGGTTTGTGAGGGTAGTAGGGTCCGGTAGTGTTTTTTTTTGCAAGGGTTTGACTGCTGCGAGTTTCCATTCTTCGGGGACCAGAACATGGTTGAGTGAGGAATTTATGATGCTATTAATGAGTGGGTTGGCAATCTCTATTAGTGAATGGAGCACCAACGGGGGCAGGGGTCAAAAGGGGATCCTGATTTAATTTTGAGGATTTCTGTCTGAGTTTCTTCTTGGCTTACAGGTTGAAAAGAGGTCATGGTATGAATTTTTAATCTGGAATTAATTGCCTTGCTCTCCTCATTGTTATGAGGTTGCGGGAAGTCTTTGGTCAGTGTTAAGATTTTACCCTCAAAGAAGTCTGCAATGGTGTTGCAGAGGGTCTGTGAGGGGGGATGTCTTTCTGCATGGTTTTAGGGTTAGTAAATGTGTTTACAATGTTGAAGATTTCTTTTTGTTTGTTATTGCTTTTATTAATGGCTTCCGTATAGTATTCCCTTTTGGCTGTTTTAATCGAACCATGGTATTGGCGACGGGCGATTTTATACGTCTCTTGGTCAAGGTCTGTATAGTTAAGTCGCCACTTCCGTTCGAGCGCCCTAACCTTCCTTTGTTCCTCTTTTAGGGTGGGAGAGAACCACGGGGCGGTTGGTCTCTGTTTTCTCCTGGACCTCAAACAGGGAGGGATGGACTCCTGGCCCTTTATGAGTGTGTTGATCCATTCCCTAAAGGCCTGACTGTCTTTGTCAGGAGCTCCTGACGGAGTCGGTCTAGATTTGTCAGCTCTTGTCAGGAAGTCTGATTGGCCAATCAGATCTTTCCCACAGGGTCCTTTCATGGCAGGCCCTGGGGAATCGTTAGGTTTCTTGGTCCGAGAGTGGAATGTCACTGGGAATTCGAACGGGATATAACTATGGTCTGTCCAGGTTAATATTTGTGGGGTGTCTACCTTAAGTGATTCGATATTGGAGCAGATACAGTCAAGTATATGTCCCGCCTTGTGTGTGACGGAGGTGGTAAGAATTTTCAGGCCAAGTACATTCATAGTATCAGTGAAGCAGATTGTAGCCTGGTCTGAGTGGGCGTCTAGGTGTATGTTGGCGTCTCCCAGGATGGTGAAATTCGCTGATTTGAGGGCTAGATTGCCTGTGGCTTCACCGATGCTGTTCGTGAAGTCAGTGTGTGTGCCAGGTGGTCGGTAAATCAAAGTCCCTGAGAAAGTGAAGGAGTTGTGTATTTTTTGCGCGAAGCCAACATTTTCTGCCCCTTTGAGGCCTGGTATGGTGAAAGTTTGGCAGTTCAGGGTGTCACGGTAGGCAATAGCAATACCTCCACCCCTCTGAATAGGTCTATCCTCTCTGGAGATTAGGTATCCTGGGGGGAGGGAGTTTGTTATATCAGGGTTACTATTTGGTGTCAACCAGGTTTCCGTCATAAAGAGGCAGTCTAGCTTTTTTTCCATTATTAGATCAAAGATATGTGCGGCGTGCTTTCCCATGGACCTGACGTTAATCAGTCCGCACCGTAGGTTCCTTACTTGTATAGATGGCTGATTTCTCGCTTGATTGTTGGGGCCAAGGCTGTGTCTGCAGAGTCTGCAGCTCCAGGAACCTATCCAGGGCGTCATGTCAAGTGGTTGAGTGCAGGACGATGGGTCTGGTTTAAGTTTTAGTAGAGCTCCTCTTGTATAGCTAATTTTTTGAGCAGGGGGGGTGGCACTAGGCACGGGCGAGGCGCGGACGGGCGCAGACGGGCTTGCCTTTGGCGTGCCTTCGGCGCGCAGGCGGCGCGTTCGAGGGTGGCACATTGTTAAGTGAAGGGGGAGGGGGTGTGGCCTACGTCCGTGGGCGTGGCCTGTGATCGGGCCGAGAATGGCGGCAAGAACTCCGACCCGCGGCAGCCCTTGGATCGGCAGCATGGGGAATTCTGATCAGGTGAGATGGGGGGGAGTGCTCAGGGGGAAAGTGCAACAATGCAAAGTACAAATTTGTTAAAAAACTGTTTCTAAGATCAAGTTTTTAAAATATGCGAACGAGCTCCCGGCTATCTCGCCTCAGGAGTGTTAAATCTCTACTGCGGGCTTGTAGTCAGCTCGCTTTTAAGTGGGTTCGCGGAGGGGGCGTGGCCTACGTCCGTGGGCGTGGCCTGTGATCGGGCCGAGAATGGCGGCAAGAACTCCGTCCCGCAGCAGCCCTTGGATCGGCAGCGCGGGGAATTCTGATCAGGTGAGATGGGGGGAGTGCTCAGGGGGAAAGTGCAACAATGCAAAGTACAAATTTGTTAAAAAACAGTTTCTAAGATCAAGTTTTTAAAATATGCGAACAAGCTCCCGGCTATCTCGCCTCAGGAGTGTTAAATCTCTACTGCGGGCTTGTAGTCAGCTCGCTTTTAAGTGGGTTCGCGGAGGGGGCGTGGCCTACGTCCGTGGGCGTGGCCTGTTTTCGGGCCGAGAATGGCGGCAAGAACTCCGACCCGCGGCAGCCCTTGGATCGGCAGCGTGGAGAATTCTGATCAGGTGAGATGGGGGGAGTGCTCAGGGGGAAAGTGCAACAATGCAAAGTACAAATTTGTTAAAAAAAAGTTTCTAAGATCAAGTTTTTAAAATATGCGAACGAGCTCCCGGCTATCTCGCCTCAGGAGTGTTAAATCTCTACTGCGGGCTTGTAGTCAGCTCGCTTTTAAGTGGGTTCGCGGAGGGGGCGTGGCCTACGTCCGTGGGCGTGGCCTGTGATCGGGCCGAGTATGGCGGCAAGAACTCCGACCCGCGGCAGCCCTTGGATCGGCAGCGCGGGGAATTCTGATCAGGTGAGATGGGGGGAGTGCACTGCTCAGGGGGAAAGTGCAACAATGCAAAGTACAAATTTGTTAAAAAACAGTTTCTAAGATCAAGTTTTTAAAATATGCGAAGGAGCTCCCGGCTATCTCGCCTCAGGAGTGTTAAATCTCTCTCAGTTGTATCTGCGCTTATATTTCCCTGTCTGTCTGTACAGCGATCTGCCTTTTTATCTTTCTCTCTTCCTTTCTAGTTCTTTTCTGTTTAACAGTAAAGACCCTTTGAGCATCAGCTTGAAGAGAATAAAGCTTCGTGTAGAAACTGTTCTTTCAAAGAATTAATTTGAGTCTACAGTTTAGCTGGACATAGTTACTGTGAAAGTCAGAGGTAAAGAAGACCTTTGATATGGCAACAGAAGAAGAAAGTAACAGAGATAATCTCTGCACTTAAACACAGGAGCTGATAACAATCTGTCTGGACATCCCCCAGAACTTCTTTACCATTAATCAGTAGGATCTGCGCATTCTTTGGACAACAAACTTTGGCTGAGGCGCCGAGACTTATTTTGAGCACCTCCACATGATATGTTGGCCTAAAGACCAGACACCTCACAGTGCCACCATAAGCCCCCCTAATCCTACCAGGGAGCAAATAGCTTCTGGCAAACACTGAACATGACAACCCTGACCCCTCAGTCATTCGTGCTGTTTGGTTCTCAGAGAAATATACAGAGAATACACACTGGGCCGTTTGCAATATATTTATTGAACCAATGTTATTCTTGTATAAAATACATGTGCTGCAATAATCAGTAGACAGAAGATGATGAAAATAATTACAAGCACCAACATAATAAATAGTAGATATAGTTCTACCGGATGTATGATGATACAACGCATGCTATTACAACGCATGCTTTTACAACGCATTTTTTACAACGCTGTGGTGCCGATTACGATCCTGGAAAAACCGGGTACGAACCGTCGGTCGGAGCGTTTTCTCCGTCCGACTCATACCCGGTTGTAAAACTTTACAAACATGGAAGTACGATTCGCACGGAAACACCATTTCCGTACGAATCGTAAAAAACACCGTCCGACGAAAATATACATACAAATGTGATCCGGGAATGCTCCGACGTGACGTCGGGACTCTGTCAGGCAGCGTTTCACGACCCAGGAAGTACGATTCGAACCGACAGCAGTCCGGACGGCAATATTTTCACGGCACCCAAAAAGTGCCGGAAAAGCGAAGTACGCCGCAAAACAACCAGAATAGGGGGCCCGGTACGCGCCGTACCCCCCCCGCCCCTGTGAGTACGCGCCTAACCACCCCCCCAGCCCCCATGAGTACGCGCCGAACCCCCCCGTGTATGTACACCCGTGTACGTGTCGAACCCCCCTGTGTATGTACACCCGTGTACGTGTCGAACCCCCGTGTATGTACACCCGTGTACGTGTCGAACCCCCGTGTATGTACACCTGTGTACGTTCGAGTCGTACCCCCCGTGTATGTACACCCGTGTACGTGTCGAACCCCCCTGTGTATGTACACCCGTGTACGTGTCGAACCCCCCGTGTATGTACACCCGTGTATGTGTCGAACCCCCCGTGTATGTACACCCGTGTACGTTCGAGTCGTACCCCCCGTGTATGTACACCCGTGTACGTGTCGAACCCCCGTGTATGTACACCTGTGTACGTTCGAGTCGTACCCCCACCCGTGTATGTATGGTGCGTACCCCCAGCGTACGCACCGTACATACACGGGTGGGGGTACGACTCGAACGTACACGGGTGTACATACACGGGGGGGTTCGACACGTACACGGGTGTACATACACGGGGGGTACGACTCGAACGTACAAGGGTGTACATACACGGGGGGGTTCGACACGTACTCACGGGGGCTGGGGGGGTGGTTCGGCGCGTATGTGGGCACATGTCTCCATGGTTGCAATGGGAGTTCGGTGCGGACGGTGTTTTTTCCATACGGTTGTGACATCGGACGCACGGGATGGATCGTACTTGCGCGGTCGGACTTCACTTTTCACGTTTGTACGGTAAATCGTCCGGGGAAGTGTCGGACACATTTTCCGACCCGAGGACGTGTGGGGAATTATTCCCAATGCGACTCGTATGGAGTTTTTCCCATGCGAATCGTACTTGGCAGTTTGTACGGCACTTGTACGATTCGTACGGTAAAAAGACCGAATACGAGTCGTACGGGGAATTTTTTTACAGGATCGTAATCGGCACCATAGTCTGTTTCAACGAATGTTTTTACAACGATAACCTTAACAACGCAAAATGTATTAAATACATTAAAAGAGCCATAACTTAGCAAGACAATACAACGCATACCATTGCAACGCAAAAATATATTTTTTTGAAATATGTAAAATACAACCTGGCACGGGATGCAGGGAAAATAGGGGTTTTGGGTGGGTAAGTGTATTAAAATGTGGAGCGAAAATGTACACATATTTTGGTGTAAATACTCTATCACAAAATTAATACTCAGGTATTCATTTTAATACTCGAGTATTTCTCGAGTATTAAAATTCCGCAAGCAATTTAAAAATATTTAAAATATTTTTAAAATAAGGAACAATTGAGAATTAACATGATATAATTTTAAAACTAAAATTACGAAATTAACACAGTTTAAAATGAAGTCGAGTGAAAAGAAAACAAGCGGGCCACCATTTTATGACCTTATCTCTTATCTCGAACACAAGTCCTACAACAGTTTCAATGACATAAACTACAGCGTCAAGCAAACAAAATGGAGTTTAAAACAGACACAATCCAAATAAACGGGCATAAATTAAATTGATTATTAAAATATATGTTTCCACATGAACAAATCAAGAAAAAAAAGATAATCACAATACATATTTTTACGAAAATAATGGTGGTACTGATGGAGCAGGGTTTTTACTTTAAAACCAAATACCTGTTTCATTTTCGTATGTCATTATTAAAAGTACTACTGATTAATTAGTAATTACTAAAGATTTGTCGAGTCTTGTCTAACCAACCTTATTAACAGAAGAATTACACGTGGGAATGCTATTGCATGGCTAAAATAATAAGTGAACTAAGTTGGTGAGCAAATTGACAGAATTGTTGCTTATGTGATGTTATTGTGTTTTGCGCTTATAAGTAATATGCATTAATGGCTTTTGATGTCGCAAATGGCTAGATGAATACATACACATAAGGGTATTAGCAGGGGAATAACACTGTATAATCATTTCCATGCAGTAATTATGTTTTGTGTTTCCTTTACTTAAGTTGACCATTGTGGCCTGCTATAAAATGGCTACCACCCGCAGCCTGCATTCGAGTAGATGGAAAATTTTAAAGGAGGCTTTGCGCTGACTGCGACCTTGTCCTCCCATTGAACTGAAAAGCCATGAACATGACGACAAATCTGGGAGTGATGCCAGATGCCCCTGAACGTGAAGAATTGTTGCAAATCCAAAGTCCGACCTGATGAACTTATAATGGTCCCATGGATGAGATACATTTTATCCTAAAGAGACATCCGTAGAAGTAACGAATTAGTTATGGACTTCTAATTTCTATTCATTATTTGAGACTATCAATACGTGAGAAAATTTATCATTGTAACCTATTGTACCAAGACGACATAATTTCCGCCATTCGACTGTTTTGAAAAGATATGTTTGCAACATTTGGAATGTAAATTTGGTATATATATTAGTAGACTAGAGAGGTCTAGCGCCACTTCTTCCCGAACCAATGATCAGAGGTCCCGATGCTGACGGAGAGGACGGTTACTCTACATGACGGCTAGAGAACTTTAACTATTTGCTGAGGACTAGTTCTGACTTAGAAAACGACTTTTAGCCAGAATAGGTAAATATGGAGAAAATGATTTTGCATTTAATTGGCTTTTCTTACAAATTTTAGATAAACAATATTCTGTTTGAATTACTGTGTTGGGTGGTTATTTTATTGTCATGTTTATTGAGTATTTAGAGTAAAATGATGTTTCACCAAATCTATAGCAACTAGTTGATGCCATTGACCTCAGGGTACATGCAGATTGGTTAGGTATTGAAAAAGTGTTTCCCCTTATACATGGCATGGATAGAGTGGTAGGATGAATGTTGGTGTTATGGGCCCCACCAGCGTGTGATGTGTGTGTGCGCGTGTGACTGCGAAATCACTCCGTCCGTGGAAGTAGAGGGGATTCGGAAGCTCCAATCTGCACCAGTACATCAAAAAAAGTATAAAAAGAAGACGTCCACCATTTTGCAAACAGTTGTCGACTGACTACCAGCGAGAGCACACGCTTTTTTCACTGCCTCACTCTGTCTCAAAGTCAATTCCAGCTTGACATCACATAACAGCCTCTCCAATCAAGCAAGTAAGTAACTTCAAATATAACAAATGATTAACTTACTCACATTTTTAAATCCACAGAACATGAATTTTATAAATGTTCATTATTTTACAGTTTTTCGAATACCTTTCTTGTGATTGTCTTGAAACGTGGTAAATATTGGATTTCGCATACTCAAGTCGAAAGTAAGTCAATTAACCCCTTGAGTGCCCCGCCCTTTCCACGCCCTGTGCCGGGCGTTTCATTAGCGGGCGGGACTCATGACGAGATAGTTTAGTCATGGGCACAGCACAACCGCGGCCCATGACGAGACCATCTCGTCATGGGCACTCAAGAGGTTAATAAAATACATTAATAAAATAATTTCCAAACCATTGAACGATGTGTTTGTAAAAATATGTATTTAAAAAATATGAAATGTTGTAATGAGCCCCCCTCAAATGATAATCCATATAGTGGTGTAGAAAATAAAATGTTCTTAAAATGTTTAACAATTACTATTCTTACTCCAAGTGGGGTGTGCATCAGTAGGGTAAGTGCTTGATAGTGTAGGGGTAATAATTTCTATTCTTACTCCAGGGTGGGTGCTTCATTAGGGTAAGGGATGGATAGTCTAGGGGTAATAATTACTATTCTTACTCCAGGGGGTGTGCATCATTAGTGTAAGTATTGGATAGTGTAGGGGTACTAATTACTATTCTTACTCCAAGGGGGGTGCTTCTTTAGGGTAAGTGCTGGATAGTGTAGGGGTAATAATTACTATTGTTACTCCCGGGTGGGGGTGCATCAGTAGGGTAAGTGCTGGATAGTGTAGGGGTACTAATTACATAGTGACTGAAAAAATGACGCTATAAAAATGAGTTTTTTCAATAATTTGCACTTATGTGAAGAAGTAGCAAACCTGTGATATACCACACTTGTCTTACTTAGCATCCATTTTTTAACATTCAAAAATAGTCAAAATAGGGGCGTAAAGGAGGAATGTGATGTTTTTTTTAAACTTGACTGATATTTGTTTTTCAAAAATAGATAGATATTGTTTGACTAATAAGAAATATAAATTTAAACTGGTGCATACAATGGAAAATTATTTAAAACGAGGTTGAAAACTCACTTAATTTAAAATAAATTTTTTAAATTAAATTCCTAACCATTTCTAATCATACTTATTCCATCAGAGAAACAAATCAGAAAACAAATTATTTTTTGAGAAAAAAAACAACCAAAATCCATTTAACCTTCTACAAATTACCACAGAAGTTTTAGAGGTGAGTTCATTTAAACCCAAAATCATTACCAGTAAAAAAAAAATAGTTTTAAACCATTGAAATGTCTATATATTTTTTTTTTATTACTGTAGGAGATGTAAAGAATAAATCCACACTTGATACGAAGAAGAAGGAAGTGAAATTATTTTAAAAAGGTAACATTCAAAAATCGAAAATACTTCTGCAGGAAAATGTCTTCTGAAAATGATGACTTAGTAATTTTTTTTTTAATAAGGAACATACTTCTTACTTAAATTAGATGCAGAATACAGAAGAGGTACCACTTTGAAAATCAATAATTTCATAACCATGTGCAACGTATATAACAGGATAATGGTGCAGAAAAAAATAACATTAAAGATGTCCTCCTCTCTCTAAAAAGTTAATACCGTATGAAAGAGAGAAAATAGTGAAAAGATTCATCTTAAAATCTAGAACCAGACTGAAACTGTATGATAAACTCACAAGTCGTATTTATTTAATGAAATATTGTTTTTGAAAATTTCTATAACTAATTGCTTAATGATAGCATTGTGTAACTTTTTTCCCCAAAAAAAGCAATTTGTATTTTAAATGTGATATCTATTTTAAAGAGAAAATTAAATGTTATATAATATAACTTTAAACAGATATCAACAGTCAGTAAAGAGCTCACATTTAATCCATAAAACACCAGCTTTGCCAGACCTTCAAAAGAAAAGAAAAAGCATCTTCTGAACGACAACAAATAATTGTACAGGTAAATTCTTTTTTAAACGATATATTCAATGTAAATAACCATTTTTTTTTCCAAAACGACCAACACACCAAATAATGAATAAATATATCCCAAAGCTATTTCCTTTTCTCTTTCAGTTTAGAATAATCCACATTGCAAATATCAACTAAACGTTCCAAAAATTCCAACTTGAAGCAAAGTGAAGCAATCGAAAAGGTATTTTGTACTGAATCAAATTTTTTTCTTTTTTTACTTAAAAACAGGAAGAATTAAAAATGTTAAAATTAAAACAAGCAAAGCAGTTAATCTTTAATAAATGATTTTAGAAGAGATTTCTAAAATGAATCATTAAACAAAAAAATTCAAAAAATAAATTTAAAGTTACATTTTTTTCCTATATTTTCTTTTCATTTCAGATAATGTCAACAAATAAGACAGTAAATTACATTACATCAAGGAAAGGAAACCGCCTCCTAAAGCATGCAGGGTACATTTATTGCAAGGAGCGACTAACAGAACCAAGGTGTCATTGGAGTTGTGTGCAATACTACTCAACCCATTGCACAGGCAGAGCCGTTACTCTGGGTAACTGTGTCTTAAAAACCACAGGCCATAACCACTCTGCCTCTGCAATGGAGATTGAGGTGAGAGAAACAATTAATGAAATGAAGGAAATTGCAAGCACCTCCAATGACTCCTGTGGTTCCATTTTGAGGGAGGTTGCACAACATGTCCCAACTCATGTTGCCAGCAGTATGCCCATTATACCCAATCTGAGACGAATTATACAACGCAAAAAACAGGCAAGTAACCCACAAAGAGTTACCCCACAAACCTTCTCTGACATTCTAATTCCTCCTGAACTCTCACTTTCTGTTTCTAACGAACCTTTTTTACTGCATGACAACAAAAACCCTCTGAAAAGAATCCTTATCTTTAGCACACCCCGTAATCTAGTTAAGCTAGGGAATAGTGATGTTTGGATGATGGATGGCACGTTCAAAAGCACGCCCCATCCTTTCACCCAAATATACACCATTCATGCTAAAATTAACAATACTGTAGTCCCCTTGGTATACACTTTGCTACCTGATAAACAATCCACAACTTACACAGAAGTTTTAACAGTGGTAAAATCAAAAACAACCAACAATTGTCCTAGGAAAATTATAATGGATTTCGAATTTGCAATGATTAATGTGATTTCCAAAACTTACGTGGATACCCAAATTAAAGGATGTTTTTTCCACTTTTCCCAGGCATTTTGGCGTACGATACAAAAAACATCCTTAGTTGTGGATTACGTATCGGATAGCAAACTTCAATTTGAACTGAAAAAACTTACTGCACTTTGCTTTGTTCCTCCTGATAGTGTAGACGAATACTACACTGCAATTACAGAATCAGACTTTTATAAGTTACAAGTTGGCTCCATTACTAAATTATTTCGAAGACACATGGATTGGGCATCTAAGCAGGTCTGTCGCAGTGTGGTAAATAATTTAATTACCGGGACTTAATTTGATACAGAAACATAATAAAATAGCTCAGTAAATAAGAGGCAGAATCCGTGGTATTAGAGGTTCGGAATGGGCTTTATTCCAGTGGTCGATTATAATCGGTTGCTCCAGGTTCCATCACCACGAAGGTTCAGGAAGTGAAGTACATACATTATTAACAATCAATTACTTTTATACAATAGGCATTACAGTGAGGCAAATACAAGAGGCGTAACAATTGATAGTGGTGATAATATATTCGTACGTAGCAAAAATAGGCGTAACTGGGAGTGATTTAAAGAACGTCATCAGATGTGATGTCATAAGAGGGTGGTTACATGAAAGAATTTCGCAATGTCAGCAGAAATACTTGGCAGATATGCGCGCACAGCAGCATGACGTGTAATTGACGTGCAACTAGGGGGTGAAGGGGACTTGACATTTAGCTCTACATGTGGCGACAGAAGTCTGGAGGGTCAAGTCAACCTAATCCCAAATCATATCTAACATCCTATGTTTAAAGAACTAAGTTATCCAAAAGAGAGGTCTCTTCGAGTAGAATCTTATTCTATACTGACTATACTGACTGTTAGTGCGTGTACAAGCGTCTAAGTGTCTATACTAGATGCGAGGGCGGAATCTTCCATAGTAATAGGGCTATGAATTACTTGCATGAAGACAGAGAAACCGGGCCTTTTCTCGGTAGCTGGCAGAATGTTTACTTAAACTACTAGACAGGAATGCATTGGGCAGGGATCGGAGCAGATAACTTCGAAGGTGAAATACAGTTTTTGGCAGGCAGCAGGCTGATGTCAGGCTTCGTGAGCCGCGCAGAGAATGAGACAAAGTTCATGGTCACAGATGCAGGCTCAGACTGGAGCTTTCAGAGGCAGAAGGCAAGAAGAGTTTGATGACAGAATCAGGGCCTACTTGCCTGGACTGTAAAATGGCATAAGTGAACCATATAAAGCCGGTGGCCTTTCATACTTAGGAATGGAATATCCGGCCTATTCATGGCGGATCTGACAGAGGACATGTTAACGGTGGACGCACATGTATTTGCGTCTTCATAACTGGAACTGGAGGGAACATACATGTACTTGTAACATGCACATAGAACCGTTGGGGTCCAAGATAGGGGACATAACTGACCAGAAAAATCCATATTTCCACATTCCCTCCTTGTCCCCTACTTGCCCGTCAAGAGATATCAATCTTCATTAATCCATTGATCTGTTCATATAGCATCATTTGTTCTTCTTTCTTCTTCCGAGATCTTGAATGAAAATCTTGATGTGGAATGCACGATGTGGCACACAGACCACAAATCGCTGGTCCACATTGTAGACATAGACAGCAACTGAATAGTATGAGAAGGCCAATACCTAGGAAAGATAGGACCTTCCATCCAAAGGTAGATAATACACTCCAAAACCAACCGGACCAAGTCCAGGTGCCTGGATTCTGGTGTATCTGGCTTACAATCTTATGAAGACGAGTTATGGCTTTATATACAGATGGCGAATTTTCTGGTATGAAAATGCAACAGCTTGATCCGATGACCCTACAAGCTCCGCCCCTATCGGCCAGGATGACGTCAAGGACAAGACGATTTTGAAGCACAACAATCCGCATAGCAGACTGCTCTTCTGTTAAATTGCCTAAGCCGGAAATAGTTTCGTTCACTACTGCTTCAAGGGTTCTAGTTAATCTACGTATCAGTTTACTATTAGTAACGGTACCTATATAGGGAAAGAGACCGTTATTGAAATCTGTGTATTTTTCCCATGCTGTTTCAGTGTAATCGACTATCGGGAGATCTCTCCTTACTCTATTATATACTAAATGAATATTTCTGTGATAATCAGCAGGAGCTAGAAAAACAGGTGGCAAAAGGAATCCAATATAGCAAGTACCATCCCAATCTAGAGGTAAACGTACATATGCCGTCTGACCACATATGAAATAGGAATGGCGGGAAGCTCTAAATGTAGACTTGCCTTGATCACTAAATTCTACTACAGTGGTGCATTTACTATGGCCCATGTGTATGGAACCATTCTTTCTTATACATAATTCACCTTTTACTGGAAATATTGACATAGCGGGCAAAATTGAAGTAGCTTCTGATTCGACATTTAGGATCATAAGATTGAGCGTAAAATTACCTAATCCATACACTTCATTTTCTAGATCAGTTCCTGTTCTCTGGGGAAGTCCCTCCTTGTTAGGGTGGCAGACTTTAAGCAAAACTAAGTTCAAATTTCCCCATACCCAGTTATCTTGATAAACTGCAGAATTCGAATCTAGAGAATTAATTAAACTAAACCATGCTCCACAGGAGCCGTTGTGTGTGAACGGGTATGGAAAGAGAGGTAGAATTCCTTTATAATTCTGATAGGGAGGGAGTCGGCCACATATCCAACAATTTGTAGCATTGCTAACCTGATGGGAATGATGCAACATACTAATAAACGTGTTATTGCGCAGTGCAAATCTATAAGACAACTCAAGCGGAGGTAATTCACTAAAAGAATGTTCAGCAGTAACATTGTAAACATGTCTAGGAATAGGATAATATATGTGCAACAATATACTTGCAGTAATTATTAAAAGACTTGAGAAAAATAAAATTAATAACGTCACTATGCAATGACTACTCAGTGATTTACAGTACGCCTGTCGTTTCAACATTTTTCGGGTGCTTTCTCTATTCAGGTCCAAGGGATACATGTCAGAGACAATTCAACCGCTTCACCTTGGAGAGGACTTAAACAATCAAATTGCTCGACTGATTGGGCCTGAGCTTTAATTTATAATGTTCGGAATCACTTTTTTCCACAAAAGGAAGTTTTGAGTCAATGGGTGAAGACACACAAGGTGTGGTATTCACATCTGATTTTAGTCCATGAAATTTCTTGATATGACTTGAATGAATCCATCCTTTTCTGCCTTCGATCTTCACGGCTGTTCTTGTGGTGAGCAACACCAGCTGAGGTGACCTCCACCTAGGTTCCAGCTGAGTCTTTCGATCAAAGTTCCTCACGAGGACCAAGTCTCCCGGAACCACGTCATGGGGTTTCACCTCAGTGTTGTCAGGAAAAGCTGCAGCTACCTGTGAACGACAAGATTGTAGTGCAGACATCAAGGAAGCCAAGTAATCTGTCAGCATGTTACAGTCAATATCAGTTATTTTGCGTGGTATAGGCGTCCCCCACATATTTGGTGGTCTGCCGAAGATCACTTCATACGGGGATAGCCCTGTTCGAGAGTGTGCTACCATTCTTGTGTAAAAGAGTGCAACTGGTAATGCTACTACCCAGTCGACACCTTTCTCTCTGCATATTTTGGATAATCTTATTTTCAGAGTCTGATTATGTCTTTCTACGAGACCTGCTGCTTCGGGGTGTCGGACACAGTGGAATTTCCACTGATAGCCTAACAAAAGTGAAACGTGTTTCATTAATTCGGATGAGAACGGCTGGCCGTTATCTGAGTGAACAACACGTGGTAAACCGTATCGTGGGAAGAATTCTCGAACCAACTGTTTGGCAGTAGTCGGGGCAGTGTAATCTGAAACCGGGTATGCCTCCGTCCAACGGGAAAGAGCACACACAACTACGAGAACATATTTGAATCCTCTACATCGTTCCATCTGGATATAATCCATCTGGAGGACTTCAAAAGGATGATCAGGAGGATGAAATCCACCCTGTTCTACGGGAACGCTTTTTCCTGGGTTGAACTGGCAACAGATCATACAGGTACGAACTTTTTGTTTGGCTGCAGCTCGTAAATGTTTATTAAACCAAATGTGTTGAATGCTATCTAGCATAGCTTTTTCTCCTAGATGTGCTGGACTATGTACAGTGTTAATTATAACTTGGACCATTGAATCAGGAAGGAACCACACAGACTTTTCCTTCATCATCCATCCTTGATCGGTTTGGATCCCTCCTAATTCAGTCCATTTCTTTATTTCGTCTGGTGTAGCATGTGTCTGTATGTCAATTACGTCAAGAGTAGGATCTTTAACCGTCATACAATGTGTTGGCGTCGGGACTATTGTCTTTGTCATGTCGGATGTTTGAGTTTGAGCAGTCTGTTTAGCTGTTCTATCAGCTAAATCATTGCCTTGAGAAATGATATCAGTAACTTTCGTATGAGCTTTACATTTCATAATTGATATTGCAGTGGGTAGATGTATTGCATCTAATAAAGCATGAATGAGGGGTCCGTGCTGAATGTGGGCACCGTGAGAAGTTAAATAACCTCTCTCTCGCCACAGCACGCCGAAGTCATGTACGACTCCGAATGCATAACGTGAATCAGTGTATATGTTGACTTTTTTATTTGTGGCTTGAATACAGGCTTGTGTCAGAGCGACGAGCTCTGCTGCTTGAGCGGACAAGGTATTTATGCAATTAGTTTCAATGATTTCAGTGTCTGTTGTGACTGCGTAAGCGGCCACTAGTTCTCCTGTACCTTTTCTCATACATGAACCATCTACATACAACGTCAGGTCTGGGTCTGATAATGGGACATCGGTTAAATCTTGTCTGGGTTTCGTCGTGATTGTAATAACTTCAATACAGTCATGGGCTAGTGGGTCTGTTCCATTTACAGGTAAAAGTGTGGCAGGATTCAATGTGTTACAACGTCTGATTTCTATATGTGGCTGAAACAGTGTTAGTTCATACCCTGTAAGTCTTGCTATAGTCAAATGTTGTGTTTGCGTTCGATTCACAAGAACCTCCACTGCATGTGGTACTTGTACTGTCAATGGATGTCCTAACACTATGGCATCGCTTTGTCTGATTGCTAAAGCTGTCGCTGCCACTGATTTCAGGCACGCAGGCAGAGCCTGAGCTACGGGATCTAATGTACTAGAAAAATAAGCACATGGTTTGTGTGCTCCTGCTTGTTCCTGTGTGAGTACTGACAAGGCAGTACCTTCGCGTTCTGTAATAAAGAGTGTAAACTGTTTACTGTAACATGGTGTTGCTAAAACAGGTGCTTGACATAAAGCTTTCTTTAAGCTTTCAAAAGCTTGTGTATGTTCCTGAGTCCAAGGGAGAACAGTCGATGTGGCTGCCTCCTGTGTTGTCAACTGAATGAGTGGTTTTGCTAGAAATGCATACTGAGGGATCCACTGCCTACAATATGAAGTGAGGCCTATGAAAGCCCGTACCTCCTTTTGTGTCTTGGGTATTGGCATGTTAGCTATTAACTGAATGCGGTCGGGTGTAAGCTGCCTTCCCTCCTTGGACAGCAAGTGTCCAAGATAAACAACTCGCTGGACACAGAATTGCAGCTTAGAAGGGGACACCTTGTGCCCCTTTTCGGCTAGAAATTGTAAAACTGTCAGTGATGCTTTCTCACATTCGGGTTCGCTTCTAGCGGTGATCAGCAGGTCATCGACATATTGAAGCAAGGCAGTGTTAACTGGCATGTGGATACTGTCGAGTTCTCGTTTCAGTGCTTGGCTATAGATGCTGGGGCTTTCTGTAAATCCTTGAGGTGCGCGTGAGAATTTGAAGCTACGTCCATTTAAACTAAATCCGAACAAATATTGGCTTTCCGGATCTATTGGGATGCTGAAAAAGGCATTTTTGAGATCAATTACAGTAAAGAATGTTGCTTCGGAATCAATAGCTGTCAGTAATGATGAGATATCGGGGACCACAGGGAATTGTGGCACAATACACTTGTTTAATTCGCGCAGATCAATAACCAATCGATATACTGGCGGGGCCTTCGGATCTGTTCGTTTGAGAATCGGAATTATCGGTGAATTACATACATTGGAGTCTGTTTCTACAACCACTCCTTGGGCAATGAGCTCGTCAATGATTTGTAGTAAAGCCACTACAGCATCTGGTGGTAACTTGTATTGTCGCATTCGTGGTAGTACCACTCCTGCCTTTAGTGTAACTCGATATGGTGTAATATTCATGCAACCAACATCAGTAGGGCCTTGTGCCCATAGATGTGTAGGTAAAGTCTGCAATCGGGGATCCATGTCTCTAGACACATAATGACCTTTAAAATCACGTAAAAACAATCTTACTCCTTCCGGAGAACAACATATTATAGCTCCTAGAGCTTTCAATGTCTTTATTCCTAACAGGTTTTCTGGACATGATTTAGTAAGCAATAAATCTGTAGTTCGGGTCAAAGGTCCTATCGTAAGTGGAAGAGGTTGTGACACTTCATTAACAATAGGTTTTCCTGAAAAACCAAGGGAAATATTCTGTGAGCCTGAGAGGGGTGCCCCTGGAACTTCACTACGTTTTATAGTTGTTCGACTTGCCCCTGTATCGAGTAAAAATTTTCTGTCTTGGCCTAATAATTCACTATGTACATAAGGTCCTTCTTGATCTACAGGGATCTCGATAAGGGGTAAGTCAACTTCCCTCTCTAGGCTGGTTCATGCATATCGTTGATAATCAGGATAGTCATACTGTGCGGTCTGGTACAGTTGTCGTGTCGTGGTTTGCGTGGCAGCAACAGGCAGCGCTGGTGCAGCTGGCACAAACTGTATAGTCTGTTGTGGAGCTGTCATGGACTGTGCATGCTGCAAGGCTCCTTGTTCATTCTGATCCTGTCTAAGTGGCCGTGGTCTTTCTTTTGTAATACCCGTGGCGATATTACGCTTCAGGACTGGACAATCGTGTACATGATGACCTAGTTGTTTACAATAGTTGCATGTCCCTTTTACAGGTCCTGCTAAATCGCCAGAATGTGTCGTACCCTTTTTATGTCCTTCAGCTGGAACTGTCTGGGAGACTAGCATTTTCATTTTCGTGTCTTTCATGCGTCTTTGTTCATGATCTTGTTCCTCTCTAATTCTATTGTGGTGATACTGTAACATTTGTAACATTTGTGATGGAGTGTTACCTTGCCAGGTACTCTCGAATTTTAATACTCTATTCTTCACTTGGGGCAAGGAATTTTCAACTAATTTTGTCACAAACAGATGTGGGTATGATTCGCTACTTGCTTTTATGCCACTATTTATACCGAAACATTTTTCAAATCGTGCATAGAAATCACTAGTGTCTTCATCTTGCTTTTGTTTACAGGCTGAAATTGCACCCCAGTCTTCCTTTTTCGTGGTTAATAAACGTGGCAGTACCTGTACTAGTAAACCTGGTAGTGCTTTAGTTTTGTCCCCAAGCCCCGAACCTGGACCTCGGGCCTTTTCTTCATTTTCTAATGCTGTCCAATCTATCTTTTGGTCTCCCACCTCCCACTCTTTTTCCTTGAGTTTTTCATAAATGCCAGCAGGCATTAATACCTTTAATATTGTCATAATGTCGGGATAGGTATACTCTCCCATGAGTAACATGTCTTTAATTTCTCGGTGGAAACCCGCTGGGTCTTTGTCATGACTGGGTACCACTTTCTTCATTTCTAACAATTCTATTTTCGATATGGGTGTATATACAAATACACGTTTAAACTCATTGTCCTCGCCTTTTATTGGGTGTACTTCTCGTAAGGGATTCTGTCTGTCCATGTAATATGTGGTTCTTTCCTTAATGGGCAGTGAGACATGTCCTGGACATACAAAAAGAATGTACTGCTTTCTTGATTCTAGTATTTCTTTAATTAGCTTAGTACCTGAACCTCTCCATTTATTCGTGAGTAATTCAGTCAATATATCAGGTAAGGGACCAGGATCTGAATGATGGCTTTTATATAGTATAAGAAGTTGTTGAATCATATAAATCCCAGCTAAACGCTGTTCATCTGGGGTGAGATTCAAAAATGTGTGTGCTACTGTATTATCACCATACATTCCGGGACTGTCAACCCAATGGACAGCTGACCTGGCTAATTCTTGTTCATCCATAGAATCGAGAAAATGATAACCCCTTCGTTCTCGCAGTAATTTGTCAGCGGCTTGGAATGAATGCTCGTTAGACCTTATATTTATTATTGGTGTTTGAAAATTCCTGTTATTTTCTAGACATATCGGACGTATCGGATCAGTAAGACATCTAGTACTATTACAAGATCTTCCTCTACCTACATAGGCTATAGTTTCTGACTGTCCTGTGGGCAGTCCTGATGCTTCTTCCTCGCTTTGTTCGAACTGGTCTACCGCTGATCTTTCTTCGTGTAGGCGTTCTATTTCTTTACGGATCTTTCGGCACATGGCTATTATACAGTTTTGCTTATCATGTCTCCCTTCTGATATATTCTGGCTCCATCTGGTAAGAATTTGCATTGCTTCCGGGTCTACCCCCGGTCGGTCTTGATTTCTGATCACACAATTTATGAGGAAACGTAACAGTTCCCCCTGTATTTCCACTTTCTGGTATCCCATAGCTCTGTTAATACATTCAGAATCTCGCCCTGTTTGGACAAAATGGTATATATTATCTAGATGCGCAGTCATTCCTGGTAACTTCCCTAAATACACCGCGGCTCGTCTGATACGTAATGATGCTAGGGTCATTTCGTCCTCTTTTCCGGGCACAGGGTCATATCTACAATCTATAAGAAGTTCCTTAAGCGTACGGGCATTTATGAGTTTGGGGGTACGTGAATGTGCTGACTCTTGAAAAGTAAGTTTATTTATTCTAGGTGGCGTAGAAAAGATATTGGTAGCACCTCCGGTAGCCCCGTCTGGGGTATCGGGTGTGAAAGGATTCGTTGAACGTGATACAGCAACTATAGGTGTGGATACAGCTATAGAAGTAGCTGTAGGAACAGATGCAGAAACAGAGGTGCTTGCCGGAACTTGTGTCAGAACTTGTTGCTGTAGGGATACGGGTACTGGATCTTGGCGTTGAACCTCCCTGGCAGGCGGTCTATGTGGGGCGGGATTAGCATACTCGGGAGCTGCGTCATCTAAATATGAGGAAAGAAAAACATCTTCTGCGGTTCTAGGATGCCCCTTAGGATGTACCTTTATTGGAAATAATGGGGTTGGCAAGTCTTTTGGTATCCCTGTAGTAGCCTTAGGTAATCCTTCAGCCAGAAGGGGATACATACCATTCATAAGGGCATTTCTTTGTCTGTCTACTTGTTCTGATTTCACTCGTGCACCTTCTTCAATTAACAGATTTTCTCGGACTTCATTTGAATTCTCTTTACTCTTCTCTTCCTGTCTACGTGCTTTTTCTGTACGTCTATACGATTCTTTACGCCATAATTCAATGGCGTCTTTCTGTGATTGTCTAGCTTTCTTTTTCCATAATTCTTCCTCTACTTTCACGATGCACTCTGCATCCCAGGTCCCAGCCGCGGGCCACCTCTGACTTTCTGGTAATTCCTTAGTGTAGTCTACCCATAAATCAAGAAATAATATAGCGTCTAAGCCATGTTTATGATACATGAAGTGCCCTGGAGTGTCCCTAGGAGGAATAGGAACGGCTTCTTCGAGTACCCCTTTTCTTGTTGTGATCTGTCTTAATTTCGAAAAGAGCGGCATATTGAAAACTGATCTGATACTTGATTTTGAACAAACTTAATACATTAAACACAATAATGAACAGTCATTCACACCACAATATGCAGAACGTTATTAAAACATTTAACATTTAACATTTAACTGAGCAACGATGATGATGACGATCTAAGAAAAACTTAATCACTAAACATAATACTCGACTTGAACTGAATTATTCTGAATTTATATACTTGATATACTAGATATACTGCTAAACAGTACAGATACACTGCTGAAACAGTGCAGACCGGATTTGTGTACCCAAACCCGTCTGGACCGGCACAACTTATGTGCACGCCAGAACGCCTCCCCAGTAATGGTACTCACCGGGTAGCTCGGAACGGAAGGCCTCGGAAACTGAACTGAACTTGAACCGGACTGGACTCGACTCGAACACTTCGGACACTGGACTCGACTTGGGACTTCGGAAAACTGGTGGGCCTCTGTATACCTCAGATCTTGCTCTCTCAGCTAGGCTCTGGTCGGGATACTTCGCACTTCTCACCGCCTCGTCTGGGTGTTGATCGCAGCCTCAGTCGCCCCCGCTTGACCGGAGGGAGATACAGGAAATCCTGCTGGTACGCGTTATTGTCCGTCCAGCTGTGGCAGGAGACCGGGCCTGCAACGCACCGCCGGCGCGTGAGATGAGAAAGTGTCCCTGTTCGGGCGCCATTCATGTGGTAAATAATTTAATTACCGGGACTTAATTTGATACAGAAACATAATAAAATAGCTCAGTAAATAAGAGGCAGAATCCGTGGTATTAGAGGTTCGGAATGGGCTTTATTCCAGTGGTCGATTATAATCGGTTGCTCCAGGTTCCATCACCACGAAGGTTCAGGAAGTGAAGTACATACATTATTAACAATCAATTACTTTTATACAATAGGCATTACAGTGAGGCAAATACAATAGGCGTAACAATTGATAGTGGTGATAATATATTCGTACGTAGCAAAAATAGGCGTAACTGGGAGTGATTTAAAGAACGTCATCAGATGTGATGTCATAAGAGGGTGGTTACATGAAAGAATTTTGCAATGTCAGCAGAAATACTTGGCAGATATGCGTGCACAGCAGCATGACGTGTAATTGACGTGCAACTAGGGGGTGAAGGGGACTTGACATTTAGCTCTACATGTGGCGACAGAAGTCTGGAGGGTCAAGTCAACCTAATCCCAAATCATATCTAACATCCTATGTTTAAAGAACTAAGTTATCCAAAAGAGAGGTCTCTTCGAGTAGAATCTTATTCTATACTGACTATACTGACTGTTAGTGCGTGTACAAGCGTCTAAGTGTCTATACTAGATGCGAGGGCGGAATCTTCCATAGTAATAGGGCTATGAATTACTTGCATGAAGACAGATAGCTGGCAGAATGTTTACTTAAACTACTAGACAGGAATGCATTGGGCAGGGATCGGAGCAGATAACTTCGAAGGTGAAATACAGTTTTTGGCAGGCAGCAGGCTGATGTCAGGCTTCGTGAGCCGCGCAGAGAATGAGACAAAGTTCATGGTCACAGATGCAGGCTCAGACTGGAGCTTTCAGAGGCAGAAGGCAAGAAGAGTTTGATGACAGAATCAGGGCCTACTTGCCTGGACTGTAAAATGGCATAAGTGAACCATATAAAGCCGGTGGCCTTTCATACTTAGGAATGGAATATCCGGCCTATTCATGGCGGATCTGACAGAGGACATGTTAACGGTGGACGCACATGTATTTGCGTCTTCATAACTGGAACTGGAGGGAACATACATGTACTTGTAACATGCACATAGAACCGTTGGGGTCCAAGATAGGGGACATAACTGACCAGAAAAATCCATATTTCCACAGCAGGAGGAAGCCACGTTTCCATGTGGAGTGGTGGAACTGCTACTCGACCTGCTTAGAAGGAGGAGCAAAGACAAACAATGCCATAGAGGGATGGCACAACTCCTTCAATCATTCAATTGGCAAATCACACCCAAACTTTTATCATTTTTTGGAAACTTTGAGGAAGGAGCAAAGTTACCAAGAAATGAGAATGTCACAAGCATTAACAGGTAGCCTAAACCCACGTATTAGCAAAAAATCTAAGGAAATGTCTGAAAGACTATTGGGAACTTTACAACAATTTTCGTTGTGTGTGGCTTCAGACTACCTTGATAATGTTGCACACATACTACATTACTAATAAACACTAGACTTTTACTTTCCTGTTTTACCCTAAATTATCTCTCCTTTTTTAATTGGCATTTTTGTAAACATTTTCAAAATTATTAAGTCGGTTCACCTTACCTTTGATGTTTTCTTTTTTCTATTCTTCATCTTTGCAATCCTAAAATTTTTCTCCATGATTGTCTTTTTTTCCAACACAAATCCTCTGGCAAATATCCCATAATGTTTTTATCTCCAAAAATTTAAAAATGACAATATCTTTTTCTTCCAAACTATCAGTCTTCTTCAAAGTACTTTTTCATGAGTAAGAAGCCTTCTTTAAATTTATGTATACGTTTGAAAAATAGTAGTAACACCAAAAAATAATCCATAAGAAATTTTACGAAAGCTAAAAAGGACGATTTTCAACGTGGAAATCCATCGGTATATCTTCTCCTGCTCCAGATTGTTTTTATTCCAAAAGAACCTTTTTTTTCTCTCTTTCCTAAATAAATTTCTAAATTCCAAATCCTTCTGAATCTTCTTACCAATTCAATATTCAAATATGTCAAAGAAGCATAGATGTAAACCCCCAAAAAATAAACAATGTCCAATCGGAATCCCCAAAAAATCGAAATGACGAAAATCGTTCTTTTTTCTTCGCATTTTTTCTCTTCTTCTGTTTTTCGAATTCTAAATCCTTTCTTGATCCTATTTAATTATAACAAACAATTTCGGAAGGTAAACACGTGACCCGACATGGGCATACTCTTACAGCATACTTCGTGACAAGTTACGATTAAACAAAGTAATATCATTTATTACATTAACAAACCTCCCTCTACTCTCCTTGCAATAATAAACAATCATCTACTTGTATATATGTATTTTTAAGTTTCTTACCTGAGCGCAGATCTCCGAAGCTCCTGCTATGTCCTGCAACGCTACTGAAAATGGCGGCCTTCAATTTTCACATTAACGCGTCAACGTCATCTGGAGCAACAAAAACGAAAAACTGACTTGTCAATGTTATTTCGTTATATATTTATTATTATTGTTTAAAATAATTACATGCATTTTATTTATTTTCTAAGTTTTAAATGCATTTTGTATTTTTTTAATATTACAACTATTTAAAAAAAAATATTAATAAATATTTAAATAAACATCGCAGTCTCGCATTTATTGAATACATTTTAATCTATTTCTTTTTAATAAACTACTACTTTTTTAACATTACATTATCCATAAAAAAAATTACTTACCGTTTCTCTATTCATTCTTGCTTTTATTCTGTCCCGCAATCCTCTTCAAATGAACTTCAATTTCATTGACGCGGCAGTCTCAATGTAAACTAGTGAAATCAAAGAAGGACAATTCTTCCCATTCACTTCAATGTCAAAGCGTGGGAATGTTTCTCTAAATTACATTTATTAATTTTTAAAATTGTTCCAATAATTTGTAAATAAATATAAAACATTGTTTATAATATTAATTTTTTTTAAAATAATTAATATGATTTTTTAATGTTTTTTTAAATAAATTTTAAAAATATTAAAAAAAGGATTAATTTCTAATTTAACTCCAGTAGTGTACATTAGTATGGTTAGTGCTGTATACTCAAGGGGTAATAACTACTATTCTTATCCCAGGGGGTGTCCATCAGTAGGGTAAGTATTGGATAGTGTAGGGGTACTAATTACTATTCTTACTCCAGGGTGGGTGCTTCATTAGGGTAAGTATTGGATAGTGTAGGGGTAATAATTACTATTCTTACTCCAGGGGGTGTGCATCAGTAGGGTAAGTATTGGATAGTGTAGGGGTACTAATTTCTATTCTTACTCCAGGGGGGGTGCTTCATTAGGGTAAGTATTGGATAGTGTAGGGGTAATATTTACTATTCTTACTCCAGGGGATGTGCATCAGTAGGGTAAGTGCTGGATAGTGTAGGGGTACTAATTACTATTCTTACTCCAGGGGGTGTGCATCAGTAGGGTAAGTGCTTGTTAGTATAGGGGTACTAATTACTATTCTTACTCCAGGGTGGGTGCTTCATTAGGGCAAGTTTTGGATAGTGTAGGGGTAATAATTACTATTCTTACTCCAGGGGGTGTGCATCAGTAGGGCAAGTTTTAGATAGTGTAGGGGTAATAATTACTATTCTTACTCCAGGGGGGGTGCTTCATTAGGGTAAGGGATGGATATTGTAGGGGTAATAATTATTATTCTTACTCCAGGGTGGGAGTGTATCAGTAGGGTAAGTATTGGATAGTGTAGGGGTAATAATTACTATTCTTACTCCAGGGGGTATGCAGGGTAAGTATTGGATAGTGTAGGGGTAATAATTACTATTCTTACTCCAGGGGGTATGCATCAGTAGTGTAAGTGCTTGTTAGTGTAGGGATAGTGTAGGGGTAATAATTACTATTCTTACTCCAGGGGGTATGCATCAGTAGTGTAAGTGCTTGTTAGTGTAGGGGTAATAATTACTATTGTTACTCCTGGGTGGGTGCTTGTGTAGGGTAAGTATTGGATAGTGTAGGGGTACTAATTAGTGTTGGGGTACTAATTACTATTGTTACTCCTGGTGGGTGCTTGTGTAGGGTAAGTATTGGATAGTGTAGGGGTACTAATTAGTGTTGGGGCACTAATTACTATTTTTACTCCTGGGTGGGTGCTTGTGTAGGGTAAATAAATAGTTAAATATTTTATGGTTAAAAAATATTTTTTTAATTAAAAACTTACCCATACTTACGTTGTAATAGCATCTGTGTTGTAATAGCATCTGCGTTGTACTAGCATGCGTTGTAATAGCATGCGTTGTAATAGATCTTGCGTTGTAAAAGTTGCGTTGTAATGGTTGTGCGTTGTTATGTCTGCGTTGTGATGGCTGTTTCCCGTTCTACCATGGTGCTAAAACACCAAGACTCCCTCCCAGGTAGGAAAGGAGAGACAACGCTGCTCCGGGGATAAAAGGCTTTATTTGCTGTTTCCTGCACAAGTAGATGAAAGTCAAAGAAGCGCTTTTGGCAGACGCGTTTCAGCCTTCAAATGCCTTTATCAGTGCCGGTTTCAATGGCTCCTCATTCTCACAGGGGGCCAACCGCTGGGATATTGATTTTATGGCCACTCCCAGTCAGGTGGTCACTCGCCCCATCTCAGCCCTCATGTTGTTCAAGTGACTTGCGCCTTTCCAGCCAGGCAGGTGCATGCAGGAGCAACGGACGGACAGCGGAGAGTATATAAGTGTTACACGGGAAGAAAGGACAGTAAACGGGGCTCCGTGAAACTGTCAACGGACTAACCCTCACTCCCCAATCTTAACAGGACTCGTCCGTTTGTTTGTCTATCTGAAGATTTCTATCCTATTTGTGAAAAACAAGGGACATTTAGCAATAACTAGCTGTAGGCATGGCTGATGAGACAATAAGAGAACGGGAAGCAGCAGCTGTTGATTTATTTGAAAACCTACCCACAGTTCAAAACAACGGACGGATCAAATTAACAACCAACGATCAACCTGAGGGTGAGGTAAAGATACTTTTAAAAAAACTGGAGAAACTAATGAGGTCGGAAATGACGAAGTGGTGGGAGCAGAAATCACTTGAAAAATATGCTGAAGTCAACAGGGTGCCACGAGGATTGCGGATTGTGCTTGCCCCTAGTTTTGAAAATCCAAATCCCGAAATGTTAAAATAATGGGCTAGCAGTAACTTGGAGGCTTCCATGCGAATGGTCCATATCCTTATCAAATACGCCAGAATAGACCGGGATTTGATAATTAAAGAGATCAGTGAAATCAATGAGAGTTTGGCTAAACTGGACTTTAAAGATCTGATTGAGAAAACGAGATTACAGATTCATGCACGTCTAAAAAAAACAGGAAGACATTATAAAAACAAGAAAAGCGTACAAGTATGCACGGGATGAACAGGACTATGAAACCGGGTGAATCTTTACATTCTCAAAAAAATATAAAGGCTTAAAAACGTAATTACCTCCCTTAGGTATATTGAGCGGGGCACAAGGTACCATTAATCAAGAGCAAGTAAGTGAGTCCCCATCTGAATCCAATTCAACAATCAGTGATATTGACTCGGATGGCAGTGGATTCACTAGAGTCCAAGTAAGGAAAGATATGGGTGCCCTAACTCCAGGAGAGGAACTGGATTTTGAACAGCAGGCCCGGCGTCAAACGCTAAGACCACGGAAGCCCGCACAAAATCTGCAACAAGAAACAACAAAAGAAGGAAGGCCAGAAGAAAAGCCCGGCAATGCAAGAAACGGAACAAAAAAAAACATAGAGTCCAATCCCAATACTGTGGTGAACTTATCATCTATTCAATTAAATCAGGCAGAAACCCAATTACTGGCATTGGGGTCATCCTACTGCCCGGAGAGTAGTTTCAACTACGTTCAAACGTGTGTCGACATCTATAAGTTCATCCGCAAAATGAAATTAAAAAAGTACTTTGAAATAAAGAACTTAAAAAAAAGTGCAGAATCTTTGAAAACAACCAATAAAGAGCCAGAATCAAACCTCTGACATTCCCACTCTTTTGATTATGGGCAACTTGATAGACACTGACCAGGAGGACTCTGTTGGTTCTAAACAGGAGTTGGCAGCAGAAATGGGTGTCAGTATATCTGGTAGAGTCAAATCCACTTTCAAACCCAAATCCACCTTCGTTCCTATCATGCCGCGTGATTTGCTAGATATCTATCAGGACATCATTATTGAAGAAATCAAAAAGTCTATGTACAATGCCTTAGTCAAGCCTAGTCCTGAATTGACAACTTTAGCCAGCCAGCCCAGTACAATGTGGCTAGCACCATGTGATGGTTTTATTAAGTGTAACACATGCAGAGCATGTAAGTTTGGAATAAATACAACTCAGTACACTACCGTATTCGGTGCATCGATCAACCAAATCAAGGCCAGATATAGCTGCCGCACTGAGTTTGCTGTCTACGTATTGAGTTGCACATGCGACTTGCAATACGTAGGCAGCACCAAAGGTCAGGTGCATGTACGCATCTTTCAGCATCTGAGAGCAATAGTCAATTCAGATATGACTTATCCAGTGGCGAGACATTTTAAGGCAGTCCACAGGAACACACTAGAAGATCTTAAATATTATGTCATAGCTGCGGTTCCACCAATGAGGGGAGGAAACAGGAAAAAGTCCTTAGACAACTGGTGGCGAAATATATACTCAAACTAAACACACGCACTCCCAATGGACTTAACAATGGGGAAGAGTTGTATAACTTTTTAAAAGAAAATAATGCCTTATTAGATTTTGTGGATTGTCTTTTAGAATATTTGTATTTTATAGCAATGGAACTTTATACATTTGTTTTACATTTGTTCTATTAATATTTATATATATTTCTATATTTGTATATATATTTCTATATGTATTTTTAGAGGCTATTTATGAAATTGTTAAGATATATTATAATTTTGGCAATTTTAATAACCCCCTTTTGGAATAGAGGAAATGTCTATACACTAAATACAGATCTTCCCTTTTCCATGAACATCCATGTTGACATATTTATTCAAATATTCTTATGCTGATATTCTTAAAACTTCCCCACTGTATCCGTTAAGGTCCCCATTCAACTTCACCTGGTGAGCGAAATCTCTTAATCATTGACTTTCTGAAATCATTTCTGTTCCTTTACCTAATATTTGATTCAATGACTATAATATCACTAGTAACAACGACCGAAGACACATATTTTCTCCATCAATTGAAATGTTTTAAATGTTTAAAATGTTTACGATAATAATCAGAATCAGCAGTCTGCTTAAAATCTTCCCTTTAACTCCCGAAAATCTGGATTGTTAAGTCAATTCGGATTTCTTGTTAGATTTTTTTTAAATCACAATAAGTACAATTGTGATTATTTAATTATTTATTAGTTTTAAGCACCAAACACACTTTTAACAGCACTTCTTAGAAGCACTTTGAAGTATATTTTTATATGGTGTTCACACTTAGATGAATGGCTAACAAAGTAAAACAGTAGCAATGAATTTAAATCAAGGGTCGAGAGCAAGATATAAGGGAAACTTTCAAGATTTTTTGCGGTCCATTGTTTTTCCCATAAACAAAAAAATTATTCAGGACAGTGCTGTCACCTCTGCATAAAATATAGAAGGTAACATCACATTATAGGACTGTAAGATTTCCCTTGGACAGTTGCAGGCACATTAACCCATACAGTCATTAGACGAGTATGACTTTCTTGACAATGATCTGTATATTTTATATCTACAAGAATGTATTTTTCAAACTATTTTTAACATGCCTACTTTGCACTTGATTTGTCGTGGTATTTAAACCAATATTATTCAATTGTTCATGACCATGTATTTGCATGTTGCACTTTGTGAAATATATATTTACTCTGGGATTTATCCAGCAATTATAAAAGCCAGGAAAATTATATTGCTTTTTTCATTGAACATCAAAATGATTTACCTAAAAAGTATTTCTTCTACCTTCACTAAAGCACGTGACGCAATGAGTGGTAAAAAAATGTGTTTAAATACTGTGGGAGACAGGAGTCTCGTCATGTGAACAAGCCCACCTGTTGGGCGAAACGCGTCATGCCATCATGCCGAAGCGTCTGCTTATTTGAATAAAGAAAAAAGAAGTCACGCACCAACCTGGAGTCCGTGTCCCTATCTTTGCTTCGAGTGTGGAGCAAGTTCTGGGAATTCTGGTGTATTTCATATATCCATATATGTATATATGAGAAAAGGAGGTTGCCGTTGTATTGAGTCGCACATATTACCCAGGTGGGTTGCTGCCACAGATTTGTCCATTAAAAAGTTCTTAGAGGCTCAAATATGTCCTATCACAGCTCCCGCCTGATTTACAAAACAGCTCCAAGTTGCTCCGTGTTACACCATGCCCCAATAAGCAGGAACGGACTCACATGGGGTCTTGTGATGGTGCGACTCGTGGCCCAGGCAGGACCACTTTAAATGAGAAAAGGAGGTTGCCGTTGTATTGAGTCGCACTCCAACTCGGTACGCTGTTCATGCAGGCGGCCCCTGCGCGGACACACATGACCTCGTTCTTTCCTCGCCGACGCGTTTCGGGCTATTGCGCCCTTCATCATTGGGCGTGGTTAAGGCAAAGCCATGACAAGCAGGACCAACAGTTACATCCCCTTTATTTAAATCAACATGGCGTACAGGTGAGTATCACGCACTGGTTTCTGGGACTGGTAGTCATTATATTACCCAGGTGGGTTGCTGCCACAGATTTGTCCATTAAAAAGTTCTTAGAGGCTCAAATATGTCCTATCACAGCTCCCGCCTGATTTACAAAACAGCTCCAAGTTGCTCCGTGTTACACCATGCCCCAATAAGCAGGAACGGACTCACATGGGGTCTTGTGATGGTGCGACTCGTGGCCCAGGCAGGACCACTTTAAATGAGAAAAGGAGGTTGCCGTTGTATTGAGTCGCACTCCAACTCGGTACGCTGTTCATGCAGGCGGCCCCTGCGCGGACACACATCACCTCGTTCTTTCCTCGCCGACGCATTTCGGGCTATTGTGCCCTTCATCATTGGGCGTGGTTAAGGCAAAGCCATGACAAGCAGGACCAACAGTTACATCCCCTTTATTTAAATCAACATGGCGTACAGGTGAGTATCACGCACTGGTTTCTGGGACTGGTAGTCATTATATTACCCAGGTGGGTTGCTGCCACAGATTTGTCCATTAAAAAGTTCTTAGAGGCTCAAATATGTCCTATCACAGCTCCCGCCTGATTTACAAAACAGCTCCAAGTTGCTCCGTGTTACACCATGCCCCAATAAGCAGGAACGGACTCACATGGGGTCTTGTGATGGTGCGACTCGTGGCCCAGGCAGGACCACTTTAAATGAGAAAAGGAGGTTGCCGTTGTATTGAGTCGCACTCCAACTCGGTACGCTGTTCATGCAGGCGGCCCCTGCGCGGACACACATCACCTCGTTCTTTCCTCGCCGACGCGTTTCGGGCTATTGCGCCCTTCATCATTGGGCGTGGTTAAGGCAAAGCCATGACAAGCAGGACCAACAGTTACATCCCCTTTATTTAAATCAACATGGCGTACAGGTGAGTATCACGCACTGGTTTCTGGGACTGGTAGTCATTATGTTACCCAAGTGGGTTGCTGCCACAGATTTGTCCATTAAAAAGTTCTTAGAGGCTCAATTATGTCCTATCACAGCTCCCGCCTGATTTACAAAACAGCTCCAAGTTGCTCCGTGTTACACCATGCCCCAATAAGCAGGAACGGACTCACATGGGGTCTTGTGATGGTGCGACTCGTGGCCCAGGCAGGACCACTTTAAATGAGAAAAGGAGGTTGCCGTTGTATTGAGTCGCACTCCAACTCCAAGCCTCCCCCTTGGCAAAAGGCACAACAAGCATTAATTTCGACAGTCAGCGTACGATTCGGGGTCCCAATCGGGGCTTGAATCAAACTCTTTAACAGACTTGTGACTCTTGGGACCCACTGGAGGGTTAAAATTGCATTATTTTACCACAAGGACCAGCATGCATTGGTTGAAAGGAGCGAAGAAAGCACAGCTGGTTCTAATTGAAAAAAACGAAAAAAATGTTAAAACATGCAGGGAACTTGTGGCAGCACGAAATCCATTTGCACAAGGGGCCTCTGAGGAGAAGGGAGACACCCTTTGAAACGCGTCAGGCCAGGAGGAATTAAACAACGGAATCGTAAGCTGTCTGTTGTGAAAAATAAAGGTTGTTCCTTCACTTGCTGTGTGCTGCGGCCTCATCTGCTGGGCAGTTTTGGTGATATATTTGACACGGCGAGTCCAGGCCGTGGAGGGATCGCGCCATCCGACACTGGGATGCTTCCAGGGGGGGAAGCCTCCCCCTTGGCAAAAGGCACAACAAGCATTAATTTCGACAGTCAGCGTACGATTCGGGGTCCCAATCGGGGCTTGAATCAAACTCTTTAACAGACTTGTGACTCTTGGGACCCACTGGAGGGTTAAAATTGCATTATTTTACCACAAGGACCAGCATGCATTGGTTGAAAGGAGCGAAGAAAGCACAGCTGGTGCTAATTGAAAAAAACGAAAAAAATGTTAAAACATGCAGGGAACTTGTGGCAGCACGAAATCCATTTGCACAAGGGGCCTCTGAGGAGAAGGGAGACACCCTTTGAAACGCGTCAGGCCAGGAGGAATTAAACAACGGAATCGTAAGCTGTCTGTTGTGAAAAATAAAGGTTGTTCCTTCACTTGCTGTGTGCTGCGGCCTCATCTGCTGGGCAGTTTTGGTGATATATTTGACACGGCGAGTCCAGGCCGTGGAGGGATCGCGCCATCCGACACTGGGATGCTTCCAGGGGGGAAGCCTCCCCCTTGGCAAAAGGCACAACAAGCATTAATTTCGACAGTCAGCGTACGATTCGGGGTCCCAATCGGGGCTTGAATCAAACTCTTTAACAGACTTGTGACTCTTGGGACCCACTGGAGGGTTAAAATTGCATTATTTTACCACAAGGACCAGCATGCATTGGTTGAAAGGAGCGAAGAAAGCACAGCTGGTGCTAATTGAAAAAAACGGAAAAAAATAACTACCACTATAACGGAATCGTAAGCTGTCTGTTGTGAAAAATAAAGGTTGTTCCTTCACTTGCTGTGTGCTGCGGCCTCATCTGCTGGGCAGTTTTGGTGATATATATATATATATATATATATATATATATATATATATATATATATATATATATATATATATATATATATATATATATATATATATATATATATATACTGGAATATAAAACAGGCTTTCAACATCTACCTAGAATGTGTGTAGGTGTGAAGCCAAGAATCACCCCAAGAGGCGATCCAAACCCCATTACCTAGTGGGAGAGAATGTAGGACCCCGTCCTGGTCATGAACTGGACACCCCTCACGGAGATGTCAGACCCTTTTTGTGGTGGAGTCTTAACGTGCAAGGACCGTCAGTGTCAGCTGAAGTGCTTCCTCTGCCAATCTTTTGGGATGCTCAGTATTTATAATAGAAAAGATCCTTGTGATGTACGTTTAGATTAGAAATGTTATGGAAATGTAGATAGCCCTGTCGCCCCGTAGATGAAGACAGAACGACATTTGAACATTGTGCGTAAAAAGGCCTTTTACATGGTGTTTGTGGCATCCTGATAATGTTATTCAAAGCTAGATGTGTAAACAAAAGTTGTTTCAGAGAAACAAATCCAACATTGTCACTCACGACTATGTGCAAAAGGTCACACTAGAAATGTTATTGTGCAAAATTAGGAGAATGTAAGAAAATGTGCAGCTTTGTTACTTGTACCTAACTGGGGCACATAACACCCACTCCTCATACTAAGGGTCGATATAAAAAAGCCAGCAGGCCATAATGAAATCAAAACTAAAAAGGTCTAAAACCCCTTTTAATATCATCTAAAAGCAAGCTTCCCTTCAAAATATTCATAAAAAGTCCTTAAAAAGTAATTATACTGTTTGATGAAATCACAAGCACTCAGAAAGCCAGAAAGACTTTGCCAGTTAAACCAGTGCAAACGGCCCCACTTCCCTTAACAATATGTCTCCCCGAAATGTGAGGAAAATTCTTCATTTTTACTTCATTCAAGAAACAACTAACTTGGCATTTTCAATAATTCTATATTTTGTCTGCAAACATGTTGTGTGTCATTATCCTAGCACCAAGAGACCTCATGGATGTTTGTGTGATTTAATACCCTTCAGACTGAGCTACAAATCAAATATACATGCTCTATTAAATTACCACAACTTAACATTTGGTAGACATTCAGTAGATATCCATTACCTAATTGAGGAAAAGGAAGGTTCTATCCCAGGCTTGACAGGTACCTGGTCTCCTTCGCCATTGACATCTTCCTCAAACCCTTCTTTCTCAAAAAGTAAACATTTTGAAGAAAACAGACCATGTGGCAGACAAGGTAAATAGGAAATAAACCATAATGAATCACTGGTAGACTCTGGGAGCTGCAGTTGAATTTCAGTCAGCATGGATTTCCTCTGCACTGATTTATCATTGATCTCCACATTAAAATACTGCACTCCAAGATAAGTCTTCCCTTGATTCAGGGAGCCTTAAACTTAGCTCTGTTGACCAAAGGTTTCTCAAATTGATACATTCATGTTCACGGGACAAGCTGTGAGTGAGGAACACAGCATAGAGTACCTTTGGAATGCCCTGATTGATTTTGAAAGGGCACTAGGTCGAAAACATTAACAGAATGCCAGGGGGGGGTGGTTTTGAGGAATACGCTAAGGAGGACCCCAAGACTATTCGGGACTCTGAGTGGGAGGGTTCTCTATTTGCACCCTTTAAGGGCAGTGGCCCTGAAAACGTTGAGCAGGAGGTAGAAAATGACCAGGGAGGGATGCCAGTAGAGAGAGAGGACCCCTAGGATAGGGGGTCCCTTGCTGGGTCTAGTGCCAAGACTAGTGTCACCTCCCATTCCCTGTCCACTGAGGAGCTGAGAGCTAGATGGGATACTATATGTACTACATGTTGTAAAAGATGAGTTTCAGGCTTAGCAAGTAATTTTAAATTCTAAGTCATTGTGGCAGTAAACTGCACATGCAGTCACTTAAGTGGCAGGACTGAGACAGGTTGGAAACTTTACTTCTGTGGGTGGCGCAAGCAGCGCTGCATGCCCTGGGTATATGGGATACCACCGTACAAGGGACTTAGAGGAAAATGAATATGCCAAACAGGTGTAAGTCAATCATACCAAGTTTAAAGGAGAGAGCACGTGCCCTTTAGCACTGAATAGCAGTGGTAAAGTGTCAAGAGTCCTAAAGCCAACAAAAACAGGTCTGTAAATATACAGGAGGGAGGCAGAATGTTTGGGAATTACTCTGTGAAAAGGGCCAGGTCCAACACAACCCCATTCTGCCTAAAGCTAATGTAGACTAATCAATACCTTGATGGGCTTCCCTTGTTGGGGCGATAGAACATGGACTGTGGGCCGCAACTGCAAGGACACATTCCTGTTCTATGCCGCTCTGTACCCAGTTGGACCCTTCTGTCTATGCTCCCCAGACAACCTAAGCTACTGGTTGCCGGAGCCAGGCCCAGGCCATCCAAGGGTCTCTGGTCTCTGGAATCTCTCAGAGTGCGGGCGGTAGCCTCAGGTGCATAGCATCCTTGATCCACTCTACCTCCTACCAGTTCAGGGGTTCTACCCTTCCACTTGTCCCCCTGCCCAGGGTCTGCACCCTCAGGCTGTACTGGGTTCAGGAATGAGACTTTCCTTTCCCTACTCTTCTGTCTGGTGTTCGGCACCCTCCTCTTCGGAGTGATACCTCCAGAATCCAGAACTGTCATGGCTCTTGGGTCAGCTGTCCTGCACAATTCTCCCACCAGTTCAGGGGCTCTACCCAGCACCTGGTCTCCCAACCCATGGTCTGTACGCTGAGGTTGAGCAGGTGCCTGGGTAGTACTCCTACACACCCAAGCGAAACACATTCTTCATATGTTGCGTGAGAGTCTGCCTGGCAGTGGTCTCCCAATCCCCTGTCCATCTGACAGAGCATGAGGGCCCCCTGGACAGGAAGTAATGTCACCAGGATCCTTCCTAGAGGGCACTGACCTCAAAGCTGGCCCCTGACCCAATGGTTCTCCTACTGGGGACTGCCTCCCCCTCTTACCCTGCCATCTGGCCTTCTGCACCCTACCTTCAGAAGCGGTACTGCCAGACACCAGAACTGGTTGGATGCTTGTGACAGCCACCCTACCACGTTTTCCTAACTCTAAGACGTCTCCCTCAGTGGATTACCTCCCGATACACACTAGGCCTCCCCCTTCTGGTGCTCCCTCTGGGAACCATTCAGGCTCTGGGACTGGGTTTTGGGCAATCTGGCTCTCCCCTGAGAAGGGACATGGGACCCTGTACTCATCCCATTACACCTATCTGAGCTGCTGGAAACCTCCCCCATCTCCCTCGGTTGGGGGAAACCTTAGGATCACTCCCAAATGCATTTCCAAACCCTCTGGCACTCAACCAGAGGTCTGCCTCCTTTGCAAGTTCCCTGAGGTCAGAGAACTTACACTCCAACAGGTGGTGGCGTAGCCCTAAAGAACAAAAACAGAACATGTGCTCTTTGACAATCTGATAGGACAATGTGTGAAAATTGTTTGCTGTGCTACCTTTCAACTATCTCTCTAGTGCTCTGCAACAGTCCTCCACAAATTGCCCCCAAGACTGGTGAGACAGTTTCCTACTGCCCCTGAAACTCAACCTATGCTCTTCAGGGTTGGAGCCAAAGCTCCTTATCATTGTTTCTTTCATGGGGGCACCTCTGCCTGTTGCTCCCTTCTAGGACCATTAGTGCATCCCTCCAATCCTCAGGGATATAGCTCCCCAGGCCAGTCCCTCAATCCTCCAGATGGATCCTGTGCACTACCAGAGCTGTCTCATATTCTTGCAACCTCTGACGTATGTCATCCCCCTCCTTGAAGCTAGGTACCAATTATGTGGGCTTGTGTGAGGTGTTCCAAACACTAGAATCACAGTTGCTGCCACAACTGGACTCCACCTGCAGGGCGGGTGAGTCCAGAACTTTCAAACTACGCTCCTGGGCATTGATTTCTAGCTCCTTGAGAGCAAGTTCATGAGCCCACAAGGCATATTCCTCCTCCAAGCTCTCTCAGCCTCAGCCTTTCTCTTGTCTTGAGACAGCTGTGCTAGCTGCAACCTGCAGCCTGTCTGACCACGTATCTTTGACTCTGGGTTGATGGACCCGAGGAGCCAAACCTATGCCTCCCAATTGATAGGTCCCAGGTGGGGTTACACTCAGCCCAAAGACAAATGCTCAACCAGGGAAAACCCTGATAGACCCCACAGATAGGCAGCTACACCACAAACAAGTCAGAGGTAATTGGCCCCAATAAAATTAATTTGGCCAAAAGCTCACGTTCCCAAAACACTACAAATAAGATGCCACATATATTTAGGAACACTCAGCCATTCAGGACACAGCACGCACACCACATGTAGTGATCACGCTTTCCAGATGCTGGTCATCTTGGCACTTACACACTGGCCCACACTAGCTCTTTCCGAGGTCAAAAGCCACCTGTGTCCCCGTTATCAGATGGTTGTGCTTATAATTTATGAATAGGCCCAGACCCACATGCTCTCTAAGAATGTGAAATCGGTTTATTGCTCTGCACGAACTGTATATATGATTGGCCAAAACCTCTGTACATTGAGACTGTCTTCAGATGCTATTCTGTCGATGCTCTCCCAGCTGCTGCGTTTATTTAAACCAATTTGTTCCTGTTTTGCCAAACGCCTCTTGTCTTTTAATTTTTTTAAGGTAAATTCATATTTGAGCAACATTTTGGCGAGCCAGCCCGTAGAGATTGGCCTATAGAGCCCGACTGCTGCCGAAGGACAAGGACCCCTGCCCCAACTGATTCACATCTGTGCAATGAGACCGGTGAGCAGATACCATAATTAATTAAAAGTTCTGCTGAATGCACAGGCTGAGGTCTGTCTGGAGGCCACCCTCACAAGGGTAAGAGACTACATCTGATTCTTAGTACTAGCATGTGGTGTGTGACAAACTAGGACAAGTCCTTAGATCACTTTTTTCCTAGTCAGCAAACTAGGGAAGGTGAAGGTAGTTTTGCATTTATTCGCTTGAACCGTTGAGCGTTACACAACTGGTACAACACAGGCTCTTGGTGTGTTATATAGGGCCACTTATATATTTCGCTTGAACCATTGAACGTTACACAACTGGTACATCTTCAACCCTTGATCTTATTTTTTAGGCTAAAGAGATTTCTTCGGGACTGTTGGTTTCTTAACACTAACTGAAAGAAGTGAGGAGGTGGATATTTTTGCTTGAACCACTGGGCAGTACAACCGAAGGTACACATGGTCCCTAGGTGTGATATAGGGTCTAATTTGGATATTAGGGAAAAATTCAGACCTTAGTGAATAAGGCCAATAGTGGTCAAGTTGCTCCTTTTTCTCCACACAGATAGTTGCTATTTTGTCCCCAAACTGATATTGACAGATTATTGGGCTCACTTAACTCTGTGTACCACTCAGAGTATTCCTTTTCCTCAGGCTGTAGGCACTAGGAGAGAGCTAAGATTTTTGGGGACAAAATAATCATTTTTTTCTGTTGATCTTTTCTTTTCTAGTTTCTTTAAGGTTTTCCATTGATGCATTGCTGATATTGTGGTGCTGTTAACATTTTGCAGTTGTGCTATATGTTATGTCATGCTAGTACATTTATGCATGTATGAAATAATAGCTGTTTTTTCGCACATGTCAGAATTCTGCATTTGCTATTGTGCTGCTAAAAAATCAACTTGTACTATTCTGAACAAACCATTGCACTTTTTACAGGTTGTTCCTAATTTATTGCATTCGTCTCTGTCAATTGTCAAGCACTTTGTGGTATATCATTTTTATAGAGCTTGTAACTAGTAGATTGTGGCCAGTATAGCCCCATGTATAGTATAGCCCCATGTACACAGTTTCCCCATGATAAAAGTAGAATTAGTAATTGTTTTAAAACTTTGAAATAGTAAAAAGTTTATAAAACTCCCTAACATGTTTCATAATCCATCATGGAGGCAACACTAGACCACATGCAAGCTAGGGACCCAGACAGGCTCTGAAACTAGAGAAACACTGCCATGAGTGGCACTCCCATAACAAGGCACATGCATTTCGCTGGCCTGAGGGAGTGACGTTCAATACTATCATCATATAACACATGAGGACACACCTTCAGATCAGATATATGGACCAAGAGAGGGCTGGAAGAATAGCTCTGTTAAAACTATGGGCCAAATGCAGGGTGACCCCAACGCACAACCTACACAGACACAGAGCTACTGACGTCCGGGAAGAGGGCAGGAGTCCCATGGGATCTGACAGTCAGGGCGAAAACATAGGACAGGAGAAAAACATGGAATTCATGCCAGAGGCTACCAAGTTACTTAAAATCACTCTCGGCCAACTATGAGACCCAGATGGCCCTGAAGAGGGCCCCATGGTCTCTATGTTAATAGGCACAAAACCATTTCATGCTTGCAGGACAAAGCAGCCCCCTTATCGAAGACCACTGCCAAAATGCATGGAATATCGGGTTCCGGGGCTAATGTTCCCCTCACAGAACCCCTCGAGTTAAAAATAGGGGAGAATAGGATAAGGGAACAATTGTTGTACTATCCTTCCTCCACGAACAATATACTAAGATGGGACCTATTGTCCAAGCTAAGAATGTCCATCCAGTTCACTGAGAATTGGACTATAGCCTTCTCCCTCCCTGAAACCTCCCCCATAGAGCACCAACCAACAAACCACTCCCATGTTACGTGGATGCCAGTCAAGATGATCCCAGTCCATCGAGCACCCTCCAGGGGGGTAGTCCTGGATTACAAGGGAAGCCTCTTAGAGTAATACAAATTGGCTCGGCAGTAGGCAGGTCACATAAACCACCTCTTGGTAGAAGCTTCCAAAAAATAGCATGTAAGAGGTGCATGGGGCAAGAGACTCAGGACCATGATGTGCACATGCCCCCTGAATCCACCAAGGCTAGGTGGGGAGTCGGCTCCAAGGCTCTTAGGGACAATGGCAATAGCAAGCAGACCATGCGCAACCCCGGGGTTACCCGATTCAGCATCTGTCAAACCTCCCTGAGTGAGGAGATGACACAGACAAAGTGACCAAAACAAGATAAGAGAGCAGGGACTGGCACACTGGCACATACAGTGGTGAAAACACAGAGTGCACTGCTCCTAAGCGGGAAGCTAGGTCTGACAGGTGGAGGGGAGTGCTCCTTTGCAATGCTTAAAGGGCCCCTTGAGGGGGCTCTTTGCCAGAGATCTTCTGTTTTTAGCCGATGTATGTTCCGTGGATGAGGAGTGAAGTGTCAGTAGAATGGGTGAAATAAAGGTGTGTTAAAATTGACTAAAGGGATCTGGACATGAAATACAGTTTTAATTCTAAGGCCCGTTTGTCAAGGATAAAAACATGATGTGAACATCGAATAGATGTAAGGCGGGGACTTATGCTGACCTGCGTTACTCCATATTTATTATGCCATGCAAAGTCACTAAAGGTGGTTTTGCATTGCATTATAAATAAGCCTTAAGGCCTTTCACCACCTTGTATCGTCTTGAGTGATGCAGCGGCAATGCAAGTGTCATGTGTTTCTTGCATGGCCCGTTGTAGATTTCCCTATGGTAGCCTAACTGTACAATTTTGTTGACCTCATTTTCCTTTGCACACATTACTATATAAACATGCTTGCATTTGTGCCATATTGTGTATTCACAAGGCAACTGCATATGTTTTCATGTTCTGTTATTTTCCTGGGATTTAGTCTCAGCACAACCAACAAGCTCAAATGACGATGTTATTCTTTCTGGCCAGGCACTAGCACCTAGACAAAACATAAGAATGCAGCTGCTGTTTATGCCCATACATGTCCTATCATATAGATGAGTACATGAGCCACAAACAGATACTTAGAACAATATATCTGAGACAAGAGCACTGCGCCCGCTGAGATGTAGAGCGTCCATCTGTGTATGCTAAAGTAGAGGGCCTGCCGGTAATCCCAGAGATCTTTCATATAATCATTTAACTTGAGTTGCAAGGGGAGGATTAGGTCACTCTGTCCTTTAAAATGACAGTGCTTTTCATGGTATATGAATTATTAACCATGTTAACAATATTTAACAATATTTTTATAATGCATTCATTTTGAAATTGTGGCACGTATACTGCATTTCAGAGCACAATAGTTTGAATAAATATTCTAAACTTTCTTCGTGTCTCCTGGGTATCTCATTGTGGACAGGTATGACTAAGAGAGCAAAAGGGTGTGTCCTGTTACCACAATCCCCAAGAGGGTCAAGAGTGTTGTGTTCTGGGGGTGCCAATTCACTTATTTCTCTGGTTGGTATGGTTACAAAGGCAAGTGAGGCACTATAGCTAGTTGGACCCGGACTCATAGACATTGAGGTGGGGTGGTGACTCAGTCTCTATATACTGATGTTCTATGGTTCCAAGCATAGTTCTGTTCCAGAGCAGAATCCCTGAAGCACAAGCCCTAAGTAAATCTGGACACAAATGTCTCTTAGTTGAAAAAGGTGTACACCAATAATTGGAGAAGTCAAACATTATGTCAAGATAGGGGAATGAGTGAACCCTGCTAATGGAGCACTCCTTGATACAAATTGTATGTGTTTTAGATTATCTGGGACCCACAATCTTTATATGAGACTCCCTACAGTTAATACTTAAGTCCAAGGAGTGCATCAAGGACACACAGGAATCTAGTAAGTGTTGGAGACCTTTAGCAGTTCTTGAGAGTAAGGTTGTGTCGTTAGCATAAAATAATGCCGGAATTGAATTCAAGTTCAAGTTCGTTTTATTGTTTGATTACTTAAAATCATTACAACCCCCCCCCCCCCATAACAAATAAAATGTTACAGTAGACTAAAACCTTGTTGTTCTGAGTAAGATCCACAGCGCGTTCGGTGAGATTTAAGTTTAAAAACGCTTACATTAGCAACGCCGTAAGAGTCTGCTGAAGTTCATATATTTAATTCCACGGCATGCCAGTATAATCGATGTACCCTCCAGCCAGCAAATCACCGCTTGCCTGCTGGAGCGAATGTTCTGCTCGTTGAAGATAGATTTCAAATGCTGTCTCCTTTGGTCTAAAATGGCTGTACAGGCACATATCAGGTGTATTAAAGTTTCCTTTTTAAAACCACATAGTCTGCAGGACTCTGTTTCAAATGGCGTTTTCCACTGGGGGTATAGGTCCTTTGCCTCATGCACACCCATTCGATACTTGAAAAAGGTCATTTTTAGCCATGAGCTAAAGTGGGTGGATAAATAAGGTTGTGGCCTCAAAGATCTGTAAGAGTTTATAACTGTCCACCCGTGCCGCCATTTAGAGAGCGCTTGTTTGTCTGCCCACAAGGATTTCTTTTTAGCTGCTCCGTTTACTATTTTGCCAAAGCTTCCTCTGTCCAACCTGTTGGCCCATGCTGCTTGTAGGTCCATCTCGGCCAGGGATTCTCTCAGAAAGCTTCCCCAGGAGTTAGGTGTTGCTAAATCCCCCTGGAGCTTAATTTCTTCCCAGCATAAGCTATTTAAGGTGTCCGGGTCAGGAGAGCGGAGCATGTGGCAGAGTTTAATGAAGCAGCTCATTCCTCGGAATTTCTGGTGCTGGAGGCCGAATTCCAGTCTGACCTGGGAGGGCGAAGCAGAGTTAGGCAAGTCGAAGACTGCTTTGTAGATCTTTGTTTGCAGTGTATTCAGTAGGTGCGCTTCTTTGCCGCACCAAGGGGCCAAGCCGTAGGACAAGCTGGGTTGTATTTGGGCGGCCATTACTTTAAGCAAATGAGAGAAGTTTGGGCAGTCCAACTTTTTGCGTAGTAGTTTATATGCATAAATTAATGAATGGCCCTTTGCTTTTTGTGCCAGTTTGTGCTCTTTATGGGTTGCACCCTGCCCAATTATTACGCCCAGATATTTATACGAACTAACTTCTTCAACAGTTGCCCCCTTAGCCGTCCATTTGAACTTGAGTTTCTTGCGGTCCACTAGGCGCACTATTTTTGTTTTCTCTTTATTTAACTCAAGTTGTTCCTTGTCCAGGTAGGCTACTAAGTTGCTTATTGATCTCTGTAAGCAAATAGGGGTTTCTCTCAACAGAACTATATCATCCGCATATTGTAATATGGCAATTGGCTCATTGACCATTTTCGGGGGTGTGACTCTGGATTTTCAATGTAAGGTGCAATGTCGGATAAAAACAGATTGAATAGACAGGGGGCTAGAACGCAGCCTTGTTTTAAACCGCTTTGCGTCTGAATGCTTGCAGTTGTACTCAATCCGTTGCCCAACTTAACTCTTGCCCAGGTGTCCGTGTGCAAGGCAATTATGGCGTTGAGCATTACGTTTGGCAGGCCCCATTCTTTGAGTTTCTTCCATAGCTGGCTCCTGCTCACGGTGGTTAGTCTAAATATCGAGTTTTAAATGTCGACCTACAAGTATATTGAGTTGTTAATATCGTAGGTAAAGAATATCGAAGTCAAGATTATCGATGGACAGAATATCGACCCCAAGGTAAGTATTATTGAAGTTAATAATATCGACGTCATCAATATAGATGTAAGTAATATCGTAATGAAAAATTTCGATGTCAATAATATCGATATTTTATTAGTGTAATGTATTTTAATATGTATTTTATTTGTATGTTAAAGATTATTGTAATGTATTTTAATACATTTAAAAATAAATGTTTAGAGATTAATAATTATTTAAAATATAATTTAGCGTTTTAGTATCAGAGCGGGTTGTGGGTTTATAGGGGAATAGGGTGGGAAGTAATTTAATTATAATTAATTAATTAATATGTATTGTTTAATTGGTATTTATGATTAATTAATTGTTAATTAATTACTAATTGTAAATTAAATATATTAATTGATTAATTAATTGGTAATTAATTATTAACTGTAAATTAATTTTATTAATTGGTTAATTATATAAGTTATAATTAGTTTAATATTAATATTTATTTATTGGTATTGTTAATTAATTAATTGTTAATTACTAATTAATTGGTGATTTAATTTTATTAAGAGATTAATTGATGATTAAATTGATTATGTGAATTTTTATGTGCAGTGGGTTGTGGGTTTATAGGGGAATAGGGTGGGATGTAATTAAATTCAAATAATTACTGATAATTTTTATTTATTTGTAATTAATAATAATTAATTGTTAAATAATTATTAATTGGTAATTAATTGGTATTAGTATGTTAAATACAGTAAATTTAAATAATTTATTATTTCATGTTATTTGTTGTTATTGCTAATTAATGTATTGTTATTAAAATTAATTTGTGAATAATTGTAATTTGGTAGTTAATATGTATAAATTAGTAAATAATAAGTATATTAATTATAAAGAATGTATTATTAATTGTAAATAATAGATAAACTGATATTTAAATGTATTGTGTATTTTGTATGTGTAGTGTGTTGTGTGTTAAAGGGGGAATAGTGTGGGATGTAATTTAAAGTTATTTATATAAATATTTATTTTAAATAATTGGTATTTAGGAATAAATATTTTGTAAATTAATTATAAATCTGCTATTTTTTTATAACTAATTATTTAATTGGTTATTATGTTTATAGAATCCCTATGCTATCCAGTGCTTTCCCAACTGTTGTACTATCTGGAGTAGGAATAGTAATTTTTACCCCTACGCTATCCAGCGCTTTTCCTACTGTTGCACTCTCTGGAGTTGGAATAGTAATTTTTACCCCTACGCTATCCACCGCTTTCCCTACTGTTTCACTTACTGGAGTGGGAATAGTAATTTGTACCACTACGTTATCCAGCGTTTTCACTACTGTTGCACTCTCTGGAGTGGGAATAGTAATTTTTACCCCTACGCTATCCAACGCTTTCCCTACTGTTGGACTCACTGGAGTGGGAAGAGTAATTTGTATTCCTACGCTATCCAACGTTTTCCCTACTATTGCACTCTCTGGAGTTGGAATAGTAATTTTTTTCCCTACGCTATCCAACACTTTCCCTACTGTTGCACTCTCTGGAGTGGGAATAGTAATTTTTACCCTTACGCTATCCAACGCTTTCCCTACTATTGCACTCTCGGGAGTTGGAATAGTAATTTTTACCCCTACGCTATCCAACGCTTTCCCTACTGTTGCACTCTTTGGAGTTGGAATAGTAATGTTTACCCCTACGCTATCCAGCGCTTTCCCTACTGTTTCACTTACTGGAGTGGGAATAGTAATTTGTACCCCTACGCTATCCAACGCTTTCCCTACTGTTGCACTCTCTGGAGTTGGAATAGTAATTTTTACCCCTACGCTATCCAGCGCTTTTCCTACTGTTGCACTCTCTGGAGTTGGAATAGTAATTTTTACGCCTACGCTATCCAGCGCTTTCCCTACTGTTTCACTTACTGGAGTGGGAATAGTAATTTTTACCCCTATGCTATCCAGCTCTTTCCCTACTGTTTCACTTACTGGAGTGGGAATAGTAATTTGTACCCCTACGCTATCCAGCGTTTTCACTACTGTTGCACTCTCTGGAGTGGGAATAGTAATTTTTACCCCTACGCTATCCAACGCTTTCCCTACTGTTGGACTCACTGGAGTGGGAATAGTAATTTTTACTCCTACGCTATCCAACGCTTTCCCTACTGTTGGACTCACTGGAGTGGGAATAGTAATTTTTACTCCTACGCTTTCCAACGTTTTCCCTACTATTGCACTCTCTGGAGTTGGAATAGTAATTTTTTTCCCTACGCTATCCAACACTTTCCCTACTGTTGCACTCTCTGGAGTGGGAATAGTAATTTTTACCCTTACGCTATCCAACGCTTTCCCTACTATTGCATTCTCGGGAGTTGGAATAGTAATTTTTACCCCTACGCTATCCAACGCTTTCCCCACTGTTGCACTCTTTGGAGTTGGAATAGTAATTTTTACCCCTACGCTATCCAGCGCTTTCCCTACTGTTTCACTTACTGGAGTGGGAATAGTCATTTGTACCCCTACGCTATCCAACGCTTTCCCTACTGTTGCACTCTCTGGAGTTGGAATAGTAATTTTTACCCCTACGCTATCCAGCGCTTTTCCTACTGTTGCACTCTCTGGAGTTGGAATACTAATTTTTACCCCTACGCTATCCAGCGCTTTCCCTACTGTTTCACTTACTGGAGTGGGAATAGTAATTTGTACCCCTACGCTATCCAACGCTTTCCCTACTGTTGCACTCTCTGGAGTTGGAATAGTAATTTTTACCCCTACGCTATCCAGCGCTTTTCCTACTGTTGCACTCTCTGGAGTTGGAATAGTAATTTTTACCCCTACGCTATCCAGCGCTTTCCCTACTGTTTCACTTACTGGAGTGGGAATAGTAATTTTTACCCCTACGCTATCCAGCGCTTTCCCTACTGTTTCACTTACTGGAGTGGGAATAGTAATTTGTACCCCTACGCTATCCAGCGTTTTCACTACTGTTGCACTCTCTGGAGTGGGAATAGTAATTTTTACCCCTACGCTATCCAACGCTTTCCCTACTGTTGGACTCACTGGAGTGGGAATAGTAATTTTTACTCCTACGCTATCCAACGCTTTCCCTACTGTTGGACTCACTGGAGTGGGAATAGTAATTTTTACTCCTACGCTATCCAACGTTTTCCCTACTATTGCACTCTCTGGAGTTGGAATAGTAATTTTTTTCCCTACGCTATCCAACACTTTCCCTACTGTTGCACTCTCTGGAGTGGGAATAGTAATTTTTACCCTTACGCTATCCAACGCTTTCCCTACTATTGCACTCTTGGGAGTTGGAATAGTAATTTTTACCCCTACGCTATCCAACGCTTTCCCTACTGTTGCACTCTTTGGAGTTGGAATAGTAATTTTTACCCCTACGCTATCCAGCGCTTTCCCTACTGTTTCACTTACTGGAGTGGGAATATTAATTTGTACCCCTACGCTATCCAACGCTTTCCCTACTGTTGCACTCTCTGGAGTGGGAATAGTAATTTTTACCTTTACGCTATCCAACGCTATCCCTACTATTGCACTCTCTGGAGTTGGAATACTAATTTTTACCCCTATGCTAGCCAGCGCTTTCCCTACTGTTTCACTTACTGGAGTGGGAATAGTAATTTGTACCCCTACGCTATCCAGCGTTTTCACTGCTGTTGCACTCTCTGGTGTGGGAATAGTAATTTTTACCCGTTTGCTATGCAATGTTTTCCCTACTGTTGCACTCATTGGAGTGGGAATAGTAATTTTTACTCCTAAGCTATCCAGCGTTTTCACTACTGTTGCACTCTCTGGAGTGGGAATAGTAATTTTTACCCCCTACGCTATCCAACGCTTTCCCTACTGTTGGACTCACTGGAGTGGGAATAGTAATTTTTACCACTATGCTATCCAGTGGTTTCCCTACTGTTGCATTCTCTGTAGTTGGAATAGTAATTTTTTTCCCTACGCTATCCAACACTTTCCCTACTGTTGCACTCTCTGGAATGGGAATAGTAATTTTTACCCTTACGCTATCCAACGCTTTCCCTACTATTGCACTCTCTGGAGTTGGAATAGTAATTTTTACCCCTACGCTATCCAACGCTTTCCCTACTGTTGCACTCTTTGGAGTTGGAATAGTAATTTTTACCCCTACGCTATCCAACGTTTTCCCTACTGTTGCACTCTCTGGAGTGGGAATAGTAATTTTTACCTTTACGCTATCCAACGCTTTCCCTACTATTGCACTCTCTGGAGTTGGAATAGTAATTTTAACCCTATGCTATCCAACGCTTTCCCTACTGTTGCACTCTTTGGAGTTGGAATAGTAATTTTTACCCCTACGGTATCCAACATTTTCCTTACTGTTGTTTTTGTTGGAGTTGGACTAGTAGTTTTATTGTGTCTGATATTTAATATGTTTTGTATTATTTTTGCTATTGTAATATATCATTACTAATAAAAATTATTCACATTAAAAATATTGATTATTATTTGCTATATGTAATTATTAAATATTTATTAATGTTATTGTTTTATGTGTATAGATGTATTGGTAATTTTTAAAAACATTTAATAATTTATACGTTACAGAAATTAATTTTAAAATTAATTATTAAGTAAGTATATATATTATATATTATATGTATATGTTTAATTAAAGTTTTATTAAATTATATATATTTATTATACATTTTAAATATTATACAATATATTTAATTATGTTTATTTAATTTCTAAGTATAATTTGGTTTATTTTACATATATTTTTAAAGTAAAAGAAAAACGATATTTTTAATAACGATATTTTTGACATCGATATTTAATTTTCGATATTTTTGTACTTACCATGTTGTAGATAGGATGTCGATATTCTTGACATCGATATTTTTGTTGCGATATATTTGTAGGTTGATTTTCTGTCTGTTGAAATTATGTCATACAACCCCTGCTCACTCTGTCGAAAGCAGATTTAGGCGCCGATCACGATCCTGTAAACACCGGGTAAGAACCGTCGGACGGAACATATTCTCCGTCCGACGCATACCCGGTCGTCAAAATCTACCAACATGGAACTACGATTCGCACGGAAACCCCATTTCCGTACGATTCGTACAAAACCCCGACCGACGAAAATAAACCTACAAATGCGATCCGGGAAAGCGCCGACCTGACGTCGGGACGCTCGCAGCCTGCCATTCACGAACCAGGAATTACGATTCGCACCGACGTCATCCCGCACGGTGAATATTATCCGGCAGCCAAAAACTGCCGGGAAATCAGGACGACGCGAACAAGGAGTACCAGTACGCGACGGACAGACAGGACGACGCGAACAAGGAGTACCCGTACGCGACGGACAGACATGGACCCGAACCTACGTGTCATCCCGGCCCTCATAGCAGTCGACCTCCTCTACAGGTTACGACGCAGACGCCGCAGAAGGTCAGAACAACTAAGGGAGGGGGGAAAGTGGGGGGGGTAGCAGGACCAGGGGCAGGCCACAAACCCCCACCAAAGTCACACAGCACACAAGCCCTGGACATACCTGACTCCCAGGCCCTGGTCACTACGAGGGGGTGGGGGCGTGTCCAGCTAAGCCAGCGACCGCCACAACGGAAGTTCTTGACGACGCGAACCGGCAACACAACCCGACAGGTACGTCCCGTACCCACGCCTTAAGAGCGTGGGTACGAGTCGTACCACGCCCACACCTACGTCACCCCAACAATGGCGGGACGGCTCGTACCCACGTGGCAAAGGCCTGGGTACGGGCCGCACAAGCATCACATAGCGTGGGGACGGATATGTACGGACCGTACCCCCACCCCGTATGCATGGAGCGTACCCCCACCCCAACAGTGTAAGTACGACCCGTACCCCCACCCGCATATGCAAGGAGCGTACCCCCCATGCCAACAGTGTAAGTACGACACGTACCCCCACCCGCTTATGCAAGGAGCGTACCCCCAACCCCAACAGTGTAAGTACGACCCGTACCCCCACCCGCGTATGCAAGGAGTGTACCCCCCATGCCAACAGTGTAAGTACGACCCATACCCCCACCCGCGTATGCAAGGAGCGTACCCCCCCATGCCAACAGTGTAAGTACGACACAAACCCCCATCCGCGTATGCAAGGAGCGGACCCCCAACCCCAACAGTGTAAGTACGACCCGTACCCCCACCCGCGTATGCAAGGAGCGTACCCCCCATGCCAACAGAGTAAGTACGACCCGTACCCCCACCCGCGTACGTATGGAGTACGCCCCCACCCCAACAGTGTAAGTACGACCTGTACCCCCACCCGCGTACGTATGGAGCGTACCCCCACCCCAACAGTGTAAGTACGATCCGTACCCTCACCTCGAATGCATGGAGCGTACCCCCACCCCAACAGTGTAAGTACGACACATACCCTCACCCGCGGACGTATGGAGCGTACCCCCACCCCAACAGTGTAAGTACGACCCGTACCCTCACCCGCAGACGTATGGAGCGTTCCCCCACCCCAACAGTGTAAGTACGATCCGTACCCTCACCTCGAATGCATGGAGAGTACCCCCACCCCAACAGTGTAAGTACGACACGTACCCTCACCCGCGGACATATGGAGCGTACCCCCCACCCCAACAGTGTAAGTACGACACGTACCCCCACCTCGAATGCATGGAGCGTACCCACATCCGTGTATGTCATGAGCGTACATATTGTGAAATAGGAGGGGTGTGTGCAGAGTCCCCCCAGCAGTGCCCTGACACAGGAGGGGTGGGTGCCTAACACTCCCAGCAGTGCCCAGAGACAGGAGGTGTGGGGGCCTATCACTCCCAGCAGTGCCCAGAGACAGGAGGGGTGGGTGCAGAGTCCTCCCAGCAGTGCCCAGAGACAGGAGGGGTGGGTGCCTAACACTCCCAGCAGTGCCCAGAGACAGGAGGGGTGGGTGCCTAACACTCCCAGCAGTGCCCTGAGACAGGAGGGGTGGGGGCCTATCACTCCCAGCAGTGCCCAGAGACAGGAGGGGTGGTTGCAGAGTCCTCCCAGCAGTGCCCTGAGACAGGAGGGGTGGGTGCAGAGTCCTCCCAGCAGTGCCCTGAGACAGGAGGGGTGGGTGCCTAACACTCCCAGCAGTGCCCAGAGACAGGAGGGGTGGGTGCATAACACTCCCAGCAGTGCCCAGAGACAGGAGGGGTGGGTGCAGAGTCCTCCCAGCAGTGCCCTGAGACAGGAGGGGTGGGTGCAGAGTCCTCCCAGCAGTGCCCTGACACAGGTGGGGTGTGTGCAGAGTCCTCCCAGCAGTGCCCTGACACAGGAGGGATGAGTGCCTATCACTCCCAGCAGTGCCCAGAGACAGGAGGGGTGGGGGCCTATCACTCCCAGCAGTGCCCAGAGACAGGAGGGGTGGGTGCAGAGTCCTCCCAGCAGTGCCCAGAGACAGGAGGGTTGGGTGCCTATCACTCCCAGCAGTGCCCTGAGACAGGAGGGGTGGGTGCAGAGTCCTCCCAGCAGTGCCCTGACACAGGAGGGGTGTGTGCAGAGTCCTCCCAGCAGTGCCCTGACACAGGAGGGGTGGGTGCCTATAACTCCCAGCAGTGCCCAGAGACAGGAGGGGTGGGTGCAGAGTCCTCCCAGCAGTGCCCAGAGACAGGAGGGGTGGGTGCCTAACACTCCCAGCAGTGCCCTGAGACAGGAGGGGTGGGGGCCTATCACTCCCAGCAGTGCCCAGAGACAGGAGTGGTGGGTGCAGAGTCCTCCCAGCAGTGCCCTGACACAGGAGGGGTGTGTGCCTAACACTCCCAGCAGTGCCCAGAGACAGGAGTGGTGGGGGCCTATCACTCCCAGCAGTGCCCAGAGACAGGAGGGGTGGGTGCAGAGTCCTCCCCGCAGTGCCCAGAGACAGGAGGGGTGGGTGCCTAACACTCCCAGCAGTGCCCAGAGACAGGAGGGGTGGGTGCCTAACACTCCCAGCAGTGCCCTGAGACAGGAGGGGTGGGGGCCTATCACTCCCAGCAGTGCCCAGAGACAGGAGGGGTGGTTGCAGAGTCCTCCCAGCAGTGCCCTGAGACAGGAGGGGTGGGTGCAGAGTCCTCCCAGCAGTGCCCTGAGACAGGAGGGCTGGGTGCCTAACACTCCCAGCAGTGCCCTGAGACAGGAGGGGTGGGGGCCTATCACTCCCAGCAGTGCCCAGAGAAAGGAGGGGTGGGTGCAGAGTCCTCCCAGCAGTGCCCAGAGACAGGAGGGGTGGGTGCCTAACACTCCCAGCAGTGCCCAGAGACAGGAGGGGTGGGTGCCTAACACTCCCAGCAGTGCCCAGAGACAGGAGGGGTGGGTGCAGAGTCCTTCCAGCAGTGCCCAGAGACAGGAGGGGTGGGTGCCTAACACTCCCAGCAGTGCCCAGAGACAGGAGGGGTGGGTGCCTAACACTCCCAGCAGTGCCCAGAGACAGGAGGGGTGGGTGCAGAGTCCTCCCAGCAGTGCCCTGAGACAGGAGGGGTGGGTGCAGAGTCCTCCCAGCAGTGCCCTGACACAGGAGGGGTGTGTGCAGAGTCCTCCCAGCAGTGCCCTGAGACAGGAGGGGTGGGTGCAGAGTCCTCCCAGCAGTGCCCTGACACAGGAGGGGTGTGTGCAGAGTCCTCCCAGCAGTGCCCTGACACAGGAGGGGTGGGTGCCTATAACTCCCAGCAGTGCCCAGAGACAGGAGGGGTGGGTGCCTAACACTCCCAGCAGTGCCCAGAGACAGGAGGGGTGGGTGCCTAACACTCCCAGCAGTGCCCATGGAACGCAAAGGGTGGAGTAGCCACAGATACCATGCCCACAAATGTCAGTCAGGTGCACAAAGACCCTGCAGTACATGTACCACATGTGTGCGAGGCTGGGAGTATACGCATGCATAGGGCCAAAAAGAAAACATGTACACATGAAGTCATGTCAATAGTCCACATACACAAGTACAATGACTACCAAGGATGCCACGAATGATGCAGGTGGAGAATGGCTCAGCATGCATGTGCAAAGTTGAAGGAGTCCGTCACACACCCAGCTAATGTACACACAGCTCGGCGCTAAATATTGTGAACACCCTGCAGGGAAGAAGTCAGGGTAGACAGAGGAAGGAAAACACCTTGGGACAATTGCAACATGCAGCAACTGCTTACATGAATTGAGAACGCTAGCTAACACCGTGTGATGGCACACAGATCCCATGGTCCCCCCTATGAGCAGCACACTCCTACATTTCCCACACACCCAACACATGAACACCACCCACAACCATGAAGCAGCCCCACCGACAGCAATGTCAGCAAAGCAGGAGTGTTCCAAGGGCAAAAAATAAATAGCTTTATTCAGCATGATCCAAAAACTGGTATGTAGTAAGTTCAATATTTACAAAGCCCATAGGGCAGTCCAGGAGTCACAGCTGGATGGGGGACACAGTGGGATGCGTGTCCCCTAGCTTGCCTGCACAGTTACAAGCCGTTGTCTTCCACAGGGGTGAGGGCATCAAGTGGGGGGGAAGGAACAGGCACCGCAGGGACAGGAGGGCGAAGGGTAGGCGACGTGGGTGCAGGGATGGAGGACTCCACCACAGGGGGTGGGGCAGGGCCAAAGGTGGATTCTAGGAGCGCGCTGCACACCTCGGCAAGGTCCTCCAGGGACTCCCCTGCACCCGAAGGAACCACAGGCCCCTAGGAGGGGGGGGGTCAGAGGGATGGGTCGCAGCGCCACTGGGGGAGGGTGTGGACAGGGGGGGACTCAAGCACCCTGACCGTGGAATTCCTTGACCGCTTGCGGGGTGGTGTCACTGTGGGGCTCAGGGACAGAGCGGCCATGAAGGAGTCTTTGGGGGAGATGTGGCCAGGAGAGCTGAGGGGAGGGGATTTGGAGGGAGTGGATTGGGTGGAATGCAGACTCCCACTCTGGCTGCGTGTCACACGTTTGGCCCCCGACCCAGTGGGTGTGCCTACTTCACCCTGTGTGTGCGTGTCAGGAGGTGTGCGGCGGACCTTCCCTGCTGGTGTGGTGCCTGTGTCTGTTGTGGTGGGTGCATGCTTAAGTCTGTGTGTATGTGGGACAGGCATGGGAGTGGGAAGTGTGGAAGGAGCAGGGGTAGGGGGTGGGACGTAGCGCTGCAGGAGACCCACTGCTGCAGTCAGTGTGGAGTCTATGGACCTCAGCAAGTTGCGTTGGTCAGCCTGCGATGAATGAATGCCCTCCAAGTATGCCTCCATGTTGTTGAGGACCTGGCTGTGGCCATGGAGGACATTGAGGATCGCAGTCTGACCAATCTGCAACTGCCGCTGGATGTCCACAGACTCAGCATTGGCGGCAGCAGTGGAGACAGGGGCAGGGGGTGCGGTGCCCGGCAGGAAGGAGACATGTGGTGACTGGGCACGTTGGGAAGGGACACAAGCAAGTGGGAGGCGGCTGATGCCAATGGAGGTGGCGGTGCGAGATGTAGGGCTGCTGTCAGATGGTGGTGCAGCCACCGCCCACTCGGAGAGATCATCCTCGGATCCGTCAGCTTCATACTCTGTTGTGCCAGTCGACAGGTCCCCGGGTTCACTCTCCTCCGCCTCTGTCCCACTCGAAGTGCCAGGCAGGATGCCACCGCTGGCACTGGTGCTCGGTCCCTCCGCGCCGTCTGTGTCCATGTCTCCCTCCGTGTCCCCCGACGATGCTGTGGGCAGGGTGAAGAGACAGAAATTAATCATACACCTGTATACATATGTCACATGAGTCAAATCTACTTAGGTCACAGTGCAAAGCCTGAAACTAAGGAAGAGTTACAACTACAAAACAAGGTACATATGTAAGCACTGCAAGACACAGTTGTGTGACCCACCATGCCATGGAAAAACTATGGAGAGCATGACACAATAGCAAATGAGATGACATGGAATTTTGACTGAGGAGCAAGGCCCTGGGGACAATCCAGCACTGCATCTGCACCACACAGCGTGGCAGGCAATAGGGATGAGCAGGGACCACATCCAGGAACTAGAGGCACATGCAGCATAGGTAATACTGATAACATGCCCACCCTGACTGGCACAATGCACCTTGAGTGTATGTCCAGACAAACATCACACACTGGCCAGTCCTAGCAAGGAGATGACAGGTCTTGACATGTAGGCCATGCCCGCACCACCCACCCCCTACATGAGACAAATCTGTGGAGACACAGGAAGCACTTACATCTCTTAGTCAGGGTGAAATACACATGGGATGCAAAACTTCAATATTGCACACAAACTACCCAAGGTGCGGCAGTCCAAATTATCATGTACAAATGGGCATCATCAGATGATTGCAACAAGACACAAAGGCAATGGCCACCGTGAGTATGTAATAGGAAAATCAGGTCAGGCTGTACAGTGGACACTTGTAATACATCTCACGTCAATATACATGGTGCCAGGGGACAATGGCACAGAGCACAACCTATGCTGTAGACACAGAGATTGTCGACATTCTCGGATTACACACATGAGACCTAGGAAAAGATGCCCCTGGGGACAGTAGTGGCCACACAACTCCATGCTCCTGAATGGGAATGACTGCAACACACGCTAACATCCCTGCACTATGCGTAACGCACAATCATGCACATCATGTCACAGGCCACCACATGGGACATGCCTGCTGGAAGGCCTCGCACTCGAGAGATTGACTCCCATGTCTGGAATCAGCATTAGTGCCAACTTACATGGAACCCACAAGTCCAGAACTGGACAGGACACAGGCAAGGTCACTAAACCTGTTACACACCACCCCCACACATTATGATGCAGGCATTGTACACTTGGAGAAGGTGTCAGGCTACATAACTTTGTGATGGAGTGACTACACAGAGACCAGGGAACACATTGCAAGGTGGGGAAGGGAGGCAGGAGAGCCCTGCAACACTGTGGGTAACAGGATCTGCACAGCACCATAAACCCTGGAAGTGTATCCATGGAACAGTGCACTTACAAATGCTGGTGAAACACAACAAACACACACATGTACCTACCCCCTTCCGGCTGCTGCATCTCCTGTAGGCGCCTGTCCAAGTCAGGAAAGACCACCGCCAGCACACGTTTCTGGATGTTGGAGAGACGGCGGCGCCCGCGGTTCTTATGGCTCTCAGGTGAGTCCCCCAGCAGGACCCGTGCGATCCTCCGCGTCCAGCACCGGATATCCTGCCAGCGTTTCCTCACCTGGGACAGGCGCCGCTTCCGACCATCCGCACTCCTCACGGCGCTGACGGCGTCCAGCCATATCTTCTCCTTGGCAGAGGAGTCTACCTGTGAGGATGGACAAGTGACACTACATCAATACACCTGGCACATGTCACAGGGACACAGATTAGAACACATTTGCTGTTTACAACAAGGCATAGTATGCATCCAACGCATTGCACCTTTGTCATAGGGACATGATCCTCTGGGGGAAGGCCAAAAGCAGTACGTACCATTGAAAGGACACAGGTGGAATGAGGGCAACTACACAATCAATGATCCAGGCCCACACTGTGCATCACACCCACCCCTCCTGTCTCAGGGCACTGCTGGGAGGACTCTGCACACACCCCTCCTGTCTCAGGGCACGGCTGTGAGTGATAGGCCCCCACCCCTCCTGTCTCAGGGCACTGCTGGGAGTGATAGGCCCCCACCCCTCCTGTCTCAGGGCACTGCTGGGAGGACTCTGCACACACCCCTCCTGTCTCAGGGTACTGCTGGGAGGACTCTGCACACACCCCTCCTGTCTCAGGGCACTGCTGGGAGGACTCTGCACACACCCCTCCTGTCTCAGGGCACTGCTGTGAGTGATAGGCCCCCACCCCTCCTGTCTCAGGGCACTGCTGGGAGTGATAGGCCCCCACCCCTCCTGTCTCAGGGCACTGCTGGGAGGACTCTGCACACACCCCTCCTGTCTCAGGGCACTGCTGGGAGGACTCTGCACACACCCCTCCTGTCTCAGGGCACTGCTGGGAGGACTCTGCACACACCCCTCCTGTCTCAGGGCACTGCTGTGAGTGATAGGCCCCTACCCCTCCTGTCTCAGGGCACTGCTGGGAGTGATAGGCCCCCACCCCTCCTGTCTCAGGGCACTGCTGGGAGGACTCTGCACACACCCCCCCTGTCTCAGGGCACTGCTGGGAGTACTCTGCACACACCCCTCCTGTCTCAGGGCACTGCTGGGAGGACTCTGCACACACCCCTCCTGTCTCAGGGCACTGCTGTGAGTGATAGGCCCCCACCCCTCCTGTCTCAGGGCACTGCTGGGAGAACTCTGCACACACCCCTCCTGTCTCAGGGCACTGCTGGGAGTGATAGGCCCCCACCCCTACTGTCTCAGGGCACTGCTGGTAGGACTCTGCACACACCCCTCCTGTCTCAGGGCACTGCTGGGAGGACTCTGCACACACCCCTCCTGTCTCAGGGCACTGCTGGGAGGACTCTGCACACACCCCTCCTGTCTCAGGGCACTGCTGTGAGTGATAGGCCCCCACCCCTCCTGTCTCAGGGCACTGCTGGGAGGACTCTGCACACACCCCTCCTGTCTCAGGGCACTGCTGTGAGTGATAGGCCCCCACCCCTCCTGTCTCAGGGCACTGCTGGGAGGACTCTGCACACACCCCTCCTGTCTCAGGGCACTGCTGGGAGTGATAGGCCCCCACCCCTCCTGTCTCAGGGCACTGCTGGGAGGACTCTGCACACACCCCTCCTGTCTCAGGGCACTGCTGGGAGGACTCTGCACACACCCCTCCTGTCTCAGGGCACTGCTGTGAGTGATAGGCCCCCACCCCTCATGTCTCAGGGCACTGCTGGGAGGACTCTGCACACACCCCTCCTGTCTCAGGGCACTGCTGTGAGTGATAGGCCCCCACCCCTCCTGTCTCAGGGCACTGCTGGGAGTGATAGGCCCCCACCCCTCCTGTCTCAGGGCACTGCTGGGAGACATCAGGCATTCCCCCCCTGGGACCCCCCCTACAGTACATAGCATGTGTGTCACACCTGGACACAATGGCAGAAGTCACAGTCACTAAAAAGGGACACAGTCTGTGCCAGTGGACACTGCACTCACCTGATAACCTGGTCGCCCATACAGCATGGGGTACCGTGGGAGGATCACATCCACCAAAGCCATGTTCTCCTCCAGGGTGAATGGCTGTGACCTCTCCACAGCCCTTGACATGGTTCCAGGGAATCAGTAGCAGCAGCTGGGTCGTGGAATACAGAGATGTGCAGGCAAGTGCTCCCTCTTGGGACCTGGCTGCCTTATATCTGCCTTGCTGGCCCATCTCATGCACAGGAGTACAGAGTGATTGGTCACTGACATTAGCATCCTATGTTTCCTCCAATCCCTTCAAACCTAGCAGTCTGTGGGTTCTCAATCTGTTTTTTTCTCCTGCATGATGTCAGCCCCACAAACACATTGCAACAAAGTAGATTCATTCCAACTGACTTCTGCCGTGCAGCTTCCTGAACAAATTCAAAATTTGAACTTGGTCTCCATGACAACCAGCATGCATGTAGGCCTTAATACTTGTCCCTCATGTGTCCCCTATGTAATTTGGAGCTTCACACACAGGTACGGTGCGTTCCGGGGCCCTAGGGCACCCCAAATGCATAGCAACGGCCCGTACACGCGTGCCTACGTTCACTATCACTCTGGGTGTCCTCGCGTATGCGTACTCGTAGTGGTACGGGCCGTACACGCGCCTGTATGCTCTATATCACTATGGGTGTTCTCGCGTATGCGTACACGTAGTGATAGGGAACGTACAGGCGTGTGTACGGTCCGTACCAATACGAGTACGCATACGCAAGAACACCCATAGTGGTACGGGCCGCACACGGGCCTGTACGCTCCATATCACTATGGGTGTTCTTGCGTATGCGTACACGTAGTGATAGGGAGCGTACAGGCGTGTGTACGGTCCGTACCACTACGAGTACGCATACGCAAGAACACCCATAGTGGTAGGGCCGTACACGCGCCTGTACGCTCCATATCACTATGGGTGTTCTCGCGTATGCGCACATGTAGTGATAGGGAGCGTACAGGCGTGTGTACGGTCCGTACCATTACGAGTACGCATACGCAAGAACACCCATAGTGGTACGGGCCGTACACGCGCCTGTACGCTCCATATCACTATGGGTGTTCTCGCGTATGCGTACACGTAGTGATAGGGAGCGTACAGGCGTGTGTACGGTCCGTACCACTACGAGTATGCATAAGCGAGGACACCCATAGTGGTAGGGCCGTACACGCGCCTGTACGCTCCATATCACTATGGGTGTTCTTGCGTATGCGTACTCGTAGTGGTACGGACCGTACACATGCCTGTACGCTCACCATCACGATGGGTACACATACGGCAGCACTCCCATAGTGATATTGGAACGTACACAGGCCCTCTTAGCAGCAGTACGGCGGTTTTCACACATCACAGTGGTGACAGGCAGCACACAGGAAGGAATAGGGCGGACATACTTGTCCATGGATGGACATCAAGGCATTGTCTGTGCATTACTACATGTGTGGGGCACAGGTGTGACAGGCTGTGATGTGGAACATGACTCCTGAGTCGAGAAGGCACCAGATGTATGATGAGATGTGTACAGATGTAATGTGTGACGGTGCAATGTGTGCCAGGCATGCCCTTGACTCCTTTGACATGTGTGCATGTCGTACTGCACACTTGGGATGAGCGTCACTGGCATGGCATGGACACCAACACACGGAAGTGTCCCCTGATGCCCGGTACAGGGGTTACCACACCTGACTTGTCACTACCCACGGTGCACGATGTGACTATGTCATGTATGTGTGGGGGCTTCCCATTAGGTTGATATTGGAGCACCCTCAAAAGCTGCAGCTGTTGCAGCAACCAACATGTGTATGTGTGTAGATTTACATTGGACACTGTTCCGCACACCATGCCACATGTGGTATCGGATGTGAGGTGCGTATGTATGCATGGGACACGGAGTAGCGTGACAAGGACATGTCTGCATCCTCTCAATGTATGTGTGGTGAGTCATGACATGTGCACCTTCATGGCAAGGTGTGTGGGCTGTCCTTGTGTAATGTCATGTGACCTGTGGCTCTAGTGTTCCGCTACCAGTCTCTGCAATCGGCATCCTACTTCTGCTGATGTGTGGGTGTATGTCACTCCTGTGTTGCGTCTGGCTGTTCACTTACACTGGGACACAGCTAATCCCATGGCATGGCATGTGGAGGTTCTCAATCTCCGTGTGTAGCTGGGTCTTGGTAGGAGTGTCAGCTGCCAGCCATACGTGTCCAGGGCATGTGGCACATACCTGACTCCGTATGTAGCATATGTGTATAGACAGATTAACATGTGCTCAGTACAAATTATTTGTTGTTGTGGGGCACTCACTCTTCCGTGTCACTTCCAAATTCCTGCAGAGCGCCGCCTCTTCCCCGAGCAATTCCGGACTTGGCTGCCATGCGGGAGAATGATCGTATCCGGTGCTACCGATTCCCCCAACGGTTGATTCTGGATTTGACGGCGAGACTGTCACCACACCTGCAACCACTGCACAGGTATCCTACGGCACTGACACCCAAGCTGAAGGTAATGGCAGCCCTACATTTTCTAGCCACGGGTACTTTTCAAAATACCATAGCTCATGTTGGTGGCATGTCCCGGAGAATGTTCTGCCGTGTGCTGCATGATTTCTTAGAGGCCATGTTGATTCACCTGGATGACTTCATGAAGTTCCCAACCCCGGAACAGTTGACTGGGGTCAAGCGTGGATTCTATGCCCTGGGAGGGATGCCCCATGTCATTGGGTCCATAGATGGGACACATGTAGCTTTGGTACCACCACACACACGGGAGGTAGCGTACCGCAATCGGAAGCACTACCACTCCATCAATGCCCTTGTGGTGTGTCTGTCCAACATGGTGATTTCACATGTCTGTGCTCGTTTTCCAGGATCAGCACACGATGCCTACATCATGAGGCGTAGCAGGGTGCCTGAAATGATGATGCAGCTGCGCAACGAACGAGCATGTGTTGTTGGTGGGTACAGTCTGTCTGTCCTGTATTTTGCATAGCCTACCAGCACGACCGCTTCACCAGTTCTAACGATGTCCATGTGCTTCCCATGTAGGGGACGCTGGCTATCCCAACATGCCATGGCTGCTCACACCTCTCCGCAACCCCATCACGCCGGCCCAGCTCCGCTACAACACCGCCCATGGCCGGACAAGGCGAGTGATAGAGAGGACGTTTGGCCTGCTGAAGAGCCGATTTAGGTGCCTCCACAAGACCGGCGGCGCACTCCCATATGCCCCTGCGAAGGTCTGCAAAATCTTCATGGTCTGCTGCATGCTGCACAACATGGCAGTTGAGAAAGCTGTGCCACTCATCCTGGATCAAGATGACGAGGACCATCCACCCGTGGAGGACGAAGGGCTTGGCAATGGGGCTAGTGATGTGGAGGATGTGGAGCCGCAAGAGGACATCCGGACTCGGCTCATACGCGACTTCTTTGCTTAGTGGTGAGTACCAGTGTCTGAGTGTGCACACATTGCTCCACGTGTGGCATGTGTTGTGATGTGTGTCTCCACCTGCATGTATGGCACGTGAGTCAGAGGTGTGTGTGGGTGTGTCACTGGAGTGATGGTGGCAGTGATGGTTGTATTGCCCCAGTCATAATTGTGAACTAGCATGTTGTCATCCATACATGTGTCGAGTACATGCACATGCAAGTGGCTGTGCTTTTTGTGGCTGACTTCTTGTGTGTCTCTCATCCCCAGGTACTTGCGCATGCCGTCTGCTGGTTGCATTGTTGTGGCACTGCTATTCCTCATGGACACGTCATCGTGTGCTGACTCAGCGTTACACGCACGGACAAGTTTGGAAGTCTCCTTAGGGTAAGGGATGCATCAGGGGTGTATTGGGTGTGGCAGTTGTTCACGATGTATGCACACTGCCCCTGTCGATGTTTGGTTCCTCTGCAGCCATGTAGCATCACCATGGGACACGACATGCAGCTGTGTACACCTTAATAGATGGTCTGACTGGTTGACAGTCATCAGTGATGGGATAGTGGATTGTGATGATGGCATCAATGTGTGTAACACTGCCCTCGGACACATACGGTTTGCATTGGCTTGACATGGTGTGGGACTTCTACATCAGCGTATCAATGGTGTATGGCAGTCTCTCCGTGAGCAGCTGTGGGTGTTTAGCTGGTGCCCGACAATTGTGTGCCAGTTCCATGGCTATCACGCATTTGTGCTGCAGAAGGGGGGTGCCAGTGTTGGACCCACATGTGACTCCACATGAAGTGTTCATGTGTACTTCAGTTGCCTCTGCAATCCCGAAAACATGACTAATAAAGGTGTCCCTATGCCTCCAAGGTGCCTCTTCTCAGTCAATGCTGGTGTGTTGCCACGGTGCATCCAGCATGTCTGGCATGCTTTTCCCGGATAGTGGCTATGTGTCTATGTGTCGAGTTGCAAGATGCAAGCTGTGTGTGTGGGCTGAGACTGTGTATTGGGCATGATGTCCATGACTGTGTGGGTATTGTGACATGTGCCATCCCCATGCATCCAACGTTGGCCAGGCCCCCATTCTCTGCATCCACCGGACTCAAGCTTGCAGGACATGGTTCTCCCACCTGTCTACACATACCTGGGTGCCCCCCAGGACACTGGACTGGATCCCTGACCTCTGCGCATGACTGTTGCTGTACTCAATGTGTCTGTCAGCACGGTTGTGCGGCCACCCCCTCAGCTGGTTGGGCCCATCACGGGTGTGTATGGTGCTCCATGTCTGTCTTGCCTAATACACTGTGACCCGTGTGTCCTGTGCCAGACTCAGGCCCCAGGGTGTGGATGGTTGAAGTCAAAAGATAACTCAGGCATGTTTAGACTTTACAAGACACATGTAAGGTAATAATGCAACCAGCAGGCATCTTCTCTTCATGGTGTGATTTTTATTTTTAGGGGGGAGGGGGAGTGACGTGAGGGGCTTTCCAGGAGTTTGGAATCCAAAGTTCAGTAGGAGAGTTGGTGTCCTTGCCATTGGAAATCCTCTGAGTCCATGCCACAGTCTTTGTCAACATTGGTCAGACAGTGACCAGCAAGGCCATGTGGCAGAGAATGTCTCTTGATGCTGTGATGCTGTTGCTCCAGTGGGCCAGGTGCCAGGCCAGGTGTCCTGGGAGATGGTGATGTAGCGCCGACCCTCACGGTCCTTTCCGTGGACGACCCGGCCTCCTGCGGGGACCCTCAGAAGCAGGCCGTGACGATGTTTGGGATGCTCCATCGGATGTTTCCTCCTCCTCCTGATCCCTCCCTGTGGGTGGTGATGTTCTCCGCCTTCTGGCACAGGGAGGGTTGCCCATGTTGTCGGCCATCCGACGGAGTGTATTGTGAATCCCCTGGAACACCGTCACTTGCTCAGCCTGTCTGTCCTCCATCCTCCGTTGGTGTTGCAGTAGACAGGCATGTTGCTCCTCATGTTGCTGGGCCTGCTGGGTCTTGATCTCATCGAGGGTCCCCTTGATCTCATTGAGGGTGGACACAACCAGCGCCATGCCCGTGGTGTCCTGCCGGTATGTGTCCAGGATGTTACGGACATGGGAATATACCGGTTCCCCAGCCAACTGGTCAGGCTGGCGCCTCCGCCGTCCTCCACTCCCACCACCCCTGCCCACTTGCACCTGGCCTGCCCTTGTGGGCACATTGGGTCTCCGGGACCCCTGAGGTGTGGCATTGGCGTTGTCGCCTGCCTCCTCCTGGGTGCCCGGGACACCGTGTCCCTCCTGGCCAGCCTGGCTGCTTTGTGGTGGTGGGGCAGGGATCCTGGGTGTCTCCTGGGATGTGGCAGGAGTGGGGGTGGTGGTTGGCCCCGTTGTACCTGACGCAGGTGCTGCAGGTGGTTGGACACCAGAGGTGCCAGGTTGGTCGGGTGGTCCACAGAGTGGTGAGAGTCGTCGCTGCCGGTGGGATCGGGCTCCCGCAGATCCGGGTCCTGTGAGTCTTCCCCCCCATTGTTGGGGGGTGAACCACGAGGTTGACCTGTGTGTGAGAGAGACAATGTTAATTTTGGTCCATGCAACATCCATGTTTCATCAGTTTCAAAGATGGCACATTTCCTCTTGGAATTAGGATCTGTCTTGCATTCCACTCACAGTGCACTTGCGCATGGGTGTGCCCCTTGGGCACCACTTTGGCCCCTTTAACTATGTGTGGCACAGTCTTACTTGCTGCGTCAAGTGTGACTGCAGTCAGCAGTGGAGTGGGCAGGTGTGGCGAGCCATGCATTGGCACCTTCCGTGTAGCACTGTACATGTGCACATGGAGTGGATCCACACACTTATATAAAGCAGGTAGCTGTCGTTGTGCTCGTGAACAGGTTGTGACATGGCCCTGTGTTTTGCCATGGAGAAGAGGGGGGGTTCTGGCACTGGCCAGCCTTGGCTACATGCACGCAGTCTACCTGCTGACGAGCAGACATTCCCACACACCACACGGCTGATTTGCTCTCCCTGTGTCTCCCTCCCTCTCTGTCCCCCTCTCCCTCCCTCTGTGTGTCAGCCTCCTCCCTCTGTCCGTGTCCCTGTGTCTCCCTCCCTCTCTGTCCACCTCTCCCTCCCTCCGTGTGTCAGCCTCCTCCCTCTGTCCGTCTCCCTGTGTCTCCCTCCCTCTCTGTCCCCCTCTCCCTCCCTCCGTGTGTCAGCCTCCTCCCTCTGTCCGTCTCCCTGTGTCTCCCTCCCTCTCTGTCCCCCTCTCCCTCCCACCGTGTGTCAGCCTCCTCCCTCTGTCCGTGTCCCTGTGTCTCCCTCCCTCTCTGTCCCCCTCTCCATCCCTCTCTGTCCCCCTCTCCCTCCCTCTGTGTGTCAGCCTCCTCCCTCTGTCCGTGTCCCTGTGTCTCCCTCCCTCTCTGTCCCCCTCTCCCTCCCTCTCTGTTCCCCTCTCCCTCCCTCTGTGTGTCAGCCTCCTCCCTCTGTCCGTGTCCCTGTGTCTCCCTCCCTCTCTGTCCCCCTCTCCCTCCCTCTCTGTCCCCCTCTCCCTCCCTCTGTGTGTCAGCCTCCTCCCTCTGTCCGTCTCCCTGTGTCTCCCTCCCTCTCTGTCCCCCTCTCCCTCCCTCCGTGTGTCAGCCTCCTCCCTCTGTCCGTCTCCCTGTGTCTCCCTCCCTCTCTGTCCCCCTCTACCTCCCTCTCTGTTCCCCTCTCCCTCCCTCTGTGTGTCAGCCTCCTCCCTCTGTCCGTGTCCCTGTGTCTCCCTCCCTCTCTGTCCCCCTCTCCCTCCCTCTCTGTCCCCCTCTCCCTCCCTCTGTGTGTCAGCCTCCTCCCTCTGTCCGTGTCCCTGTGTCTCCCTCCCTCTCTGTCCCCCTCTCCCTCCCTCTCTGTCCCCCTCTCCCTCCTTCTGTGTGTCAGCCTCCTCCCTCTGTCCGTGTCCCTGTGTCTCCCTCCCTCTCTGTCCCCCTCTCCCTCCCTCCGTGTGTCAGCCTCCTCCCTCTGTCCGTCTCCCTGTGTCTCCCTCCCTCTCTGTCCCACTCTCCCTCCCTCCGTGTGTCAGCCTCCTCCCTCTGTCCGTCTCCCTGTGTCTCCCTCCCTCTCTGTCCCCCTCTCCCTCCCTCCGTGTGTCAGCCTCCTCCCTCTGTCCGTCTCCCTGTGTCTCCCTCCCTCTCTGTCCCCCTCTCCCTCCCTCCGTGTGTCAGCCTCCTCCCTCTGTCCATCTCCCTGTGTCTCCCTCCCTCTCTGTCCCCCTCTCCATCCCTCTGTGTGTCAGCCTCCTCCCTCTGTCCGTGTACCTGTGTCTCCCTCCCTCTCTGTCCCCCTCTCCCTCCCTCTCTGTCCCCCTCTCCCTCCCTCTGTGTGTCAGCCTCCTCCCTCTGTCCGTGTCCCTGTGTCTCCCTCCCTCTCTGTCCCCCTCTCCCTCCCTCTCTGTCCCCCTCTCCCTCCCTCTCTGTCCCCCTCTCCCTCCCTCTGTGTGTCACCCTCTGTCACCTCAGCCCAGCTTCCTGGGCACACACTGTTAGCAGATCTTTGAGTGGCCCTTGGCTTGTTGATGTGAGTTTGTTTCTGATCTCCAGGCACCCATTGGGTGTAGTGTGTGTCTCGGCGCTGCTGCTGTGGTGGTGTGTGCTGCCACTCTTTCACAATGTTGGCTGTTCATTAGCTGCTGTCATGTGCAAAACAGTGCCTTCACCCCCATGTGTTGATGCAAGGCGTCCGCCATTTGCTGGCGAGTCTTTCCTGTGTGGGGACACAGTGTTTGTCTGGCTGTGACCTAGGCCATATGGGCAGAGGGCATTGTTGTCTGCTTCTGAGTTGCACTATGTGAATTTTGGGGCCCACCCTCCCGCCATCCGGGTTACCATGTCATGTGTTGGTGTCTTCTGTGGCCTGTGACTTGACATTGTCCAGCTGGGTGCATGGGGCATGGTGGCGGCAGTGGCATGTGCGTGTTCATGGAGTGTGGTTGAGTCATGCGATAGCTTGGGGTGGTTGCGTGCCTGTTAGTGATTTTGGTTGTGGATGACGTTCCCCCCATGTGAGGTGCGTTGTTTGTGTACTCACCCGGGTCTCGGAGTCCTCCTAATCCTTCGACTGCCTACACCGGCTGTATGGCCATCACCCTCTCCTCCCAGGGCTGGTAGTGAACGGGTCTGCGGGAGGGCCCTCCTCCAGTGGCGTTGGCCTGGTTGTGTTCCTCCAGCATCTTGGCTCGGACCCTCCTCCGCAGATCGTACCACCTGGCTTGGCATTCCTGCCTGGTCCTTCTGGTGTCCCCAACAGCATTCACAGCATCGATGATGGTCTGCCACATGGCTGTTTTTGCTGCCATGCTGGTCTGTCTGACCAATGTTCCAAAGAGCTGTGGCTCGACTCTGAGGATTTCATCGACAAGGACCTTCAACTCTCGGTTACTGAACTTTGGATTCTTGTTAGTGGGTATGGTGAGGGGTGTGGGTGTGGATGGTGGGGGGGGGTGTGGATGGTTGTGGGTGTGTGGGTGTGGTGCAGGTGTGTGTGTGTGTGAATGTGATGAGGGGGTGTTTGTGAAGGTGGTTGTGTGAAGGTGTGCAAGTGTAAGGTGTGGTGAAGCTTGTAGTATGGTGCTGTAGGTTGCCTGTGGTGTCTGGCAGCAGTGAGTCTGTTGCAAAGGCTCATGGTTTGTGTGTTTGGGCCATTTTTATTGGTCCATTGGTGGGTGTGGCTGTGTTTGAAGTTTGGGTGGGTGTGTTATAAGGAGTGGTGGTGTTTTGGGCCTCTGTTTGTTTTTGGCAGTTGCAGGTCAGTGAATGTGTTTTTTTAGTGTTTGTTGGACATGTTTTGTGGCTTTGTGCCATTCGAATGGTGTATTCTTGTGTTGTTTTGGTTTGTCCTGGTTGTGTACGTGCGTTTTTAGCGTGTGTACGGTGTGTACATGGGCCATTTGGTTGTACGGTGCTGTCCTTGTGTGTGGCTTGGAACGACTCGTACATGCGGTTGTGATGTTGGGGCCTGGGGTGCGCTCCGTACTTAGGAGGTTGTGGTGGGGGTGCGACTCTGACTACAGGGGTTTACATACAGGGGGGTATGTCACGTACAGGGGTGGGGGTATGACTCGAACGTACAGGGGTGTACATACACGGTGGTACGACACGTACAGGGGTGGGGGTACGACTCGAACGTACAGGGGTGTACATACACGGTGGTACGACACGTACACTGGTGGGGGTATGACTCGAACGTACAGGGGTGTACATACACGGTGGTACGACACGTACACGGGTTGGGGTACGACTCGAACGTACAGGGGTGTACATACACGGTGGTACGACACGTACACGGGTGGGGGTAGGACTCGAACGTACAGGGGTGTACATACACGGTGGTACGACACGTACAGGGGTGGGGGTAGGACTCGAACGTACAGGGGTGTACATACACGGTGGTACGACACGTACACGGGTGGGGGTACGACTCGAACGTACAGGGGTGTACATACACGGTGGTACGACACGTACACGGGTGTGGGTACGACTCGAACGTACAGGGGTGTACATACACGGGGGTAGGACACGTACAGGGGTGGGGGTACGACTCGAACGTACAGGGGTGTACATACACGGGGGTAGGACACGTACAGGGGTGGGGGTACGACTCGAACGTACAGGGGTGTACATACACGGTGGTACGACACGTACACGGGTGGGGGTACGATTCGAATGTACAGGGGTGTACATACACGGTGGTACGACACGTACACGGGTGGGGTACTACTCGAACGTACAGGGGTGTACATACACGGGGGTAGGACACGTACAGGGGTGGGGGTACGACTCGAACGTACAGGGGTGTACATACACGGGGGTCGGACACGTACACGGGTGGGGGTACGATTCGAACGTACAGAGGTGTACAGACAGGGGGGCAGGACACATACAGGGGTGGGGGTACGACTCGAACGTACAGGGGTGTACATACACGGGTGGGGGTTCGACACGTACACGGGTGTACATACAGGGGGGTGGTGTACATTAACGGGGAGTACAACTCGAACGTATGGGTGCTGGGGGGAGTGATGGGCGCGTATGCGGGCACATGTCTCCATGGTTGCAATGGGAGTTCGGTGCGGACGGTGTTTTTACCATACGGTTGTGAGATCGGACGCACGGGTTGGATCGTGATTCCTCGGTCGGACTTCACTTTTCCCATTTGTACGGTAAATCGTCCGAGGACGTGTCGGACACATTTTCCGACCCGAGGACGTGTGGGGAAATATTCCGAATGCGGTTCGTATGGACTTTACCAAGCGAATCGTGATTGCCAGTTTGTACGGCACTTGTACGATTCGTACGGTAAAAAGACCGGATACGAGTCGTACGGGGAAATTTTTTACCGGATCGTAATTGGCACCTTTATGTCGACAAAGCAAGCAAACAGCCGAAGATCCCTTTTTTGAGCTTTTTCTGTTAAAAGAGCAAGGGTTACAAGATTAGTTATGGTGCCCATGCCTTGCCTGAATCCAGTTTGAAACTTGGGGATTATGTTTTTTTCTTCCATCCAGCTTTTCAACTGGGTTAACAGACACGAGGCATACAGTTTTGCTTCCACGTCTATCAGTGAAATTAGTCTATAATTTCCAGGCTTACGATGGTCTCCCTTTTTGAATATGGGGTGAATGATGTTCCCCCTCCAAGAAGCCGGGATATTTGACTGGTGATAGATCCCGTTAAAAAGTGGAGTGAGATAGGAGGACCAAAACTCTGGGTCGTTCTTAAAAAAGGCGTTAGGGATACCGTTGGGGCCAGCCGCTCCATCGAGTTTGAGATTCCGTATAAGCCCTCTTAGCTCGTTCCTGTTTGTCAGGGTGTTTATCACGCAAATGGTTGGTGCTGGTTGTAATAAGCTATCTTCCGCGTGTGCAGGGGTGATAGAATCTTGTGTTACTTTTTGATCGTGATCTTCCCCAGGGGACCTACCAGCAAGACCCGTCCCTGCCATATTATACAATAATTGTACATGTTCGGTCCAGATGTCTGCTCCGATTCCTGCTTCTTGCAGCAATTTTGTACCAGTTGACAGCTTGTTAATTATGCCCCAAAACTCACTGCTGTTAGGCTTTTTGCTGGCAGATAGTAATTTCAACTAGATGGATCCTCTATACGCTGTTTTTGCCTCCCACAGGTTCCTCCTGTAGGTGCGCCGCAATGCACGCAGCTTCTTTTTTTCTGTTTTTAATCCCATTTTTTTTGCTTGTAATAGCAATTGCACTTCTCTTGCAATTGCTCTTTTTTGATTTCTGAGATCTTGATTAAACTAGGGATCTTTTCTGGCCACCGTGCTTGGGGAACGTCCTAAGGAGGCCGTGAATATATGAACTAAAAGATGAGCCAAATGCTCCCAGGATTTGACACGATCCTTCTCTGCATTGCAGCCCTGTTTAGCCACTAAAACCTTAACTGTCTCTACGGTGGTTTGGGGTACCGCTCCCCGCCATTTTAGCTTCCGGAAATTTAATTTTTCGGGCAGTTGCACGATGGATTTAATTTTTTGTGCGTAATTGACTTTTTTGATCATGTTTAAAACGAGAGGCAAATGGTCGCTTTCGGCTCTTGGAATAATACTGAGTTTATTGATTTGTGGAAACAGGTTATTACTGATGATTATAAAATCTATTGTTGAGGAGGTTTTTCCACTTAAATGTGTTGCGGCTGCTGGAATCTCCCCCATAACTTTTCCGTTCAGAATTATCAGGTCAAGTGTATCTAGGGTGTTCACAAAAGCTCTTATTCCCTGAATGGCTTTTCTTTTACTTCCCCACTGATTGGCTAGGAGAATGTTAAAATCTCCTGAGATCAGTAATTGACAGTTCTCGTGGCTTCTCTGCATTGATGTTATTAGTTTGGTTAGAGTTATGTATTTTCCCTCCTGCTTTTTTCTTTCTGGGTGAATGTAAACATTGATTAATAGAAGTGACCAGTTTAATTTGTTGGGCGTCTGGTTACTGCTTACTTTGGTCATTTGGATCCAGTTGACCCCAGTATCCAATTCTGCCGTAGCCCAGTTCAGTTTGTGTGAAATGAATGTTGATAAGCCCCCTCTCGGGTGTCCAAAGCGTGAGTATCTTTCTGCCATACAGTGATGATCTATGAATCCTGGGATTGGACTTGGGGCCAGGTTCCAAGTTTCCTGGAGCAGGATGATATCGTGTTGACTCAAAAATGATTTTGTTTCTTGGTCTTGCCCCGTATTGTTAAATCCGTGGATATTCCACGAACAAAGCGAAATATTGACTGTGCATGCGACTTCCGCTTTGTAGGCCATCCTCCTCTCTGATGGATTGCTTAACTTTGCTTGATTAGGAATACCTATTGTTTAGTGTTCTGGGCACCCAAGACCAGTCCTTAGATTCCTGTGAGCTGTCCTCAGTAATGTCGGGACTTTATCTTGTATCAATTCTGTTGTTACTGGGGGACGCTGTTGGGGAGTTAGCACGTGCCCCATGTACACATGTTAGGTGGCTTTTCCCTGATCTTTTTACTTCATTAGAATTTTTAAGAAGAGGGTGTGGATACCTTGGGCGTTCGTAGGCCTTGCGTGATTCCCCATGCTCCAAACCTTCCGCTCTTTGATACAATTTTTTTCACCAGGTCCTTTGAGGACCATGTTGTCAGAGTCTCTTCTATTCCTGACCAAGTTGTTTTTATGAATTCGACCGTGATTAGGTCTCTGGAACGAGTACCTTTTAATTCTGGGATTTCGTTAAACAGCCTCAAGAGGTTTTCTCTGTTTAGCGTGACTTCTGTTCCCTTTGATGAATATTCTGGTATGAACAATAGTTTCAGTTCAGACTTGTCCGATTGAGTATGCTCGATATTGACGAGGGGATCTTTTTCCTTTCTTCCGCCTTCCGTTGTTAAGGTAAATGAGGTGTTTTTTTCAAGTTGTGGGATATACATGGAGGAATCCGAAGATGTTACCTTTGTAGTCAGTTTCGGTGTTCCGGGGCTTTTTTGAGATGTTTTCCTATTTTGCGACTCTCGTTGGTCCTGGTTGAGAAGTTTGCATAAACGGGACTTTCCCCTTATCGTTACTGCAATTAGTTTTGGCTCATTTTCAGGCTTATGCGGTGTTAACTGATCCAACGTTTTCGCTGGGGGGATTATGATTTTCCAGTACTAACTCTTTGTTTCTGTCGTCTTGTTGTAAATCGCTTTGTTGAGTGCTCCAACCTTTGCCTCTCCCCGGGATGTTACTTCCCGAGGTATACGGGAACGTTTCTTGACCTGCTCCTTTATTACCTCCCGTTTTTGCTCCTTGGTCTTGCGCTATCAAGGTGTCTTTTAGGGCTCTTTTGTCCTTAGGGTGGAGATTTCCAGCCTCATGTGAAATTTGAGGAGAAGTTTGAGGTGAAAAAGATTGGCTAGAGCCCAGTTGCTTATGCTTGGGCAGCTGGTAGTCTTGAAGATGGTCACTTGCAGGGCAAACTTCCCGGTGCGGGGAGAAAGTATTCTTTTTCTTATTCTTTTACCTAGATGATTTTGCTGTAAATAGCGGGAAAAGATTTTCCGTTACAAGGCTAGATTGATTATTATGTTTAAGCCGGGCCTTTCTTGCACGTTTTCTTTCCCTTTTAGTTGGTTTAGCAACCTCAAGTACTTGATTGACAGGGCTTTCTGGAGCATCTGATGGCTGTATTGGGTCTCGAGCTCTGTTTTTACTAATTCTTCGTTGATGTTGCTTATTTCTTGTATTGTTTTTTTGGTTTGATTTACACATTTTATTTCAACGACACTTTTCTTAGGGGAATTTGTAGAGTGCTTACTGGGACATGATGATTTTACTACCCCTAAGACGTCTTTCAAAATTTCGGGGAGAGTTGCCAGTTTCTCAATTATTGGACTGCAGCAGCAAGTTGATTTGTTTTTGTTTATGGGTCTTTGTTGCTCCAGATTTTCCCTTCCTGAAAGGAGGGTGGTTATTAAATCTATTTTGCTGTTTACGCCTGAAATGTGACTGGCAATAAGATTTACGAGATCGATTTGGACGTCCATTTTGTCTGACTGATAGTTTAAAACCCTAATGGCTTGTTCAAGGGTCTGAATCAGAGTTTGCGCCCATTGCATATGGGGGTAATCTTCAAATTGCTGCGCCGGGGCCTCTAGCCCGAGGTCTGATCCACTTTCAGATGAAATTGTTATTGGTGATGGAAAGTTTGGGCCTTTTGATTGTTGGTTGGTCATTGGGGAGCAGTGCCTAAATTCCACTTGTTCTTGGACCTGGGGATTTTTTATTCCTAATGGGCTTAACGGCGTGGATGAAACGAGCTTGGATCTCCTTTGTGGTTTTTTTGTGCTTGAGGCTGGGCTGAAACAGACATTGACCTGGCGGTTAGATTCTAGTAATTCCAAGATTTCAGACAATTTTGAATCGTTTATGTCAGAAAGAGATTCACTGCTTGCTGCGTCCTTGGGTACTGCATTTACTGCAGGTTCGATTAGATTTATATTTTCATGTTTGGACCGTTTGATGTCAAGTTGGCCTACTTCTTTCGGCCTTGGTAGTTGTTTACCGACCGTTAGGGCCGTAGCGGTGGAAACTCCATTCATTCCGTTCGGTGCTGTTTTGGGGGGAGTGCGACTAGAATTAGGGGTTTTGCGCTCAATGTTTCCCCCAACATGGGTCTCAGGTGATTCCACGGAGTCTGCATTTGTGTTTATCTTTGTGTCGCTCTCAGTAAGGATGTTAGCAGGTGCTTCAGATTTTATTGTGAGAGCTGTGGCAGGAGATGAAGAGGCTGCCTGGAGCGCCTGAGCTATTATTGTCGCACGATTCCTAGAACCTAGGTAGTCCGTATTTGTTACCACAAGAGGTTCCTTTTGTAATGCGTTAGTTGAGTTTGCAGGAGTCCACAAAGCAAAAGTTTTTGATTTATCAGGCTGAATTGGGCCTGGTAACTGAGACGATTCTTTTGAGGGGGCATAAATTGCCGCCATTGGATCTTTTAGAAAAAATAATTTTCGAATCCCTGTTTGGTTGTTTGAATTTGACAATTGTGCTATTGTTGGTGTGGGCACTGAGATCAGCCTCTCCCTTTGTCCTGCTCCGTTTACTGATTTATTTACTGATTTGTTGTGTATAGGATCCTCCTCTATTACCGAATTTGGTTTTAAATTTTTGCCTTTTTGTTTTGTTTTTTTGCCTTGTTTCTTGCCAATCAGCGCTTGTCGAACTGTCCCAGATCTCATTTGGGCAACCTGCCTTTGGCTCTGTAGACAGGTTTGTTGTTTTTTTTTTTGTTTTTTTTTGGCGGGGGGGGGTACGATTTTCCTTACGTCACAGCAGCAACCTCCCGCACTCCAGGCTCTGCACCCGGCTCTGCTCCTGGCCAGACACCAGGGGACTCAACACCAGATGGGCTCTCACAAACTGTGGCCTGGATCAGCAGAGCAAAGGAGGGCTACAAAATGAAGATTGTGGTGGGGGGCAAGCCGAAAGCAAACCAGTCCGTGTGCAGGATGCTGTGGGCAGGGTGGGGGGGCAGACGAAAGGGCCACAGTCCCTGCCTTACAGCCGCTGGCCCCCAATGTAACTATCATGGTCCGTTCGGGACACAAAGGGCGGGGTCCCCGGTCCACACCACCGGCACAGAGAACAACTGCGTGTGTGTCTCCCCCCTCTCCCCTGCTCGCTCCCACACCACCGCTCACCGTGACTCCACAGCTCTTCGGAATCAATCAATCGTTTTGGCTCCGCAGAGGGACCCCCCGCGGGAGCACAGGAAACAGTCAGGCAGGCAGCAGTCTGTCGATCTTTTCCGGCGCCCCTTGGTCTCCCTTGGTATCGATCCGGCGGGCTTAGTTCTTGCAGCAACTCCACCAGCGGCGGCGGCTTCGCGGGCTTACACCACTCCTCCTCCTCACACCAGATTGGCCGGCTCAATTCACGTGAATCCAAAAGCTTCCTAAGCTTCCTCAAGGAAAAACCTCCTGTAAGAGGGAGGTTTGATGTCCCGGTGGGGGGAAATTAGCCGGAGAGGAGGCAAGCCGCACGGGACAGACAACGTGCAGAAACAGATTCCAAGCCAGGTGGCGGGGGCACGAGAGCAGGGCTTGCTGGGTGGCACAGGCCACGCACAACCCCGTTGGGCCACCTTTGCGACACTACCGGGCACTTCACTCTGCGGCCGCCGCTAGGTGAGGCTGCGCTCTCGCTTGGAGGCTTCACACTTGCCTGCCGAGTCCTGTCTCTAGCGTCCTGCCGCACCACTCTCCCGGACTCTCAGGCTCACAAGCAAGACCCCTGCAGTTGATGCTTCCAGCTGATAAGGCTGAAAAAGGTGTGACCCCCCGGAATTTTCTCTCGGGTCAGGTCAAAGCAGAGCTGGGTTCGGGTCCGGGCCACTGTAGTCCGTGAATCCCAGATGATCTGGCTGGACCACTAAACAGTCTAATCAGACTGCCACTGCTCCAAGCCCCCGGCCTCACCTCTCAATGCTGGTTCAGGTGGACGTGCTGTATGTGCCACTGCTTGGCTTCACTGCCTGGGTTCACTGTACCGCCTTTCTCCACTGCTGCACAGCGTTTCTTTACTTCTCAACATTTCTCCACTGTCCCAGCTCCCCGGGGGCACTCACTCCTGCCGCACAGCTCGCCTGGGGGAGCCACCAGTCAGGGCCATGGCTGCAGTCACGGTTGAACCCCCGGCTAATCCTGGGACTTACTGGATTGCCACGGCTCGGTTTTCGGCTCGTTTGCAGCCGATGTAAAAGTTTCTGCAGCTCCTGCGGTTCGCGGATCGTGGCTCGTGCGGCTCTTGCGGCTCCTCCTCCTCCTAGCGTCGGCAGCGTTGGACAGACAGCAAATCTCGAGGGGCATACTGTGTGCCTCCTGTATTAGGTTTTTCAAACTCATTTATATGCATCATGAAAAGGAAGGAACCAAAATACACACTTGTTGAACCCCCATTCTAACTTAAAAGCACGGGTACTTTCACTTCCCACACCATACCTGACAGATGCAGAAAGGTTCAAAAGTAGGCCTGGGTGGTAAATTCCGTTCCGCTCGCGGAATTTGCGGAATTTCGGTAATTTTGCGTTCCCCGGAGAACGCGAAATTGCCCAAAATTCTGCTTTCCGCGACTTTGCGAAATTTTTTCTTGTTCGCGTTCTCAATATGCGTGTTCGCGAGATATTTCTCTCCGAGCACCCAAACAGCAACTTTGAACAGGAAAAAAGCATCGCGAACAAGCAATTCCACGCGTTCGTGGAATTTCTGCATGTTCGCGGAGATTTGTTACCGTTTCGCGGAGATTTGTGTAACGCGATTACGCAAATTCCGCCCACCCCCGAATCAAAAGAAGATTACACATAAAACGAATGTTAGGATCTACCCCAAAAGATGATGTAATTTCCCAAAGTTTATCTCGATTGACCCCATCAAAGACAGAGGTGAAGTCCATAGAATCCATATTTATTTTACCCTCCCACAGTCAATTTATTAATGATCAGATGGAGTTTCAGACGTTAATCAGGTGTACCCAACCCAGGCCGAAATCCAAACTGCAAATCAGAGGTAATATGATTATCCTTGGCCCATAGAGTCAACTATTTAATACAATACATCCAATCACCTTGACCACTGAGACAATTAGTGAAATTGGTCTGTAGCAGCAAAGGTCATTTATATTCTCCTTTTTGAATACAGACACTATCACCGACTGTGACCAGGATTGTTGAATACTGTGCCTATTAGCAGCATTAATGATCGAGGTAAGAAGTGGAGCCTAGAGAGAAACGTCTAATTTGTCCAAATCAGTAGGTGACTCACCTGGACCAGGACCTTTGTCCTTTGATGATAAAGTTATCTCTTTCTTGACGTCCTTAAGTGAAAAGTAAAATCTCGTTCACCTGGTAAACACCACAAGTTCAGGCATTGGGGTCAACTCAAGGCTAGAAACCACAAATCCACTAAAAATGCTGAACCCAAATATCCACCTTGATGTAAGAACCCACAGAAGAACTTTCAGATTATGAGAGAAAAGGCCGATTAATGATCATCCTGAAGGCGGATCTATCTTTGAGGTTACTTCCTTGTGATAGCTTTTCATAGGCCTCCTCTTGAAGAAATGTTTCTTGTCTTTCATCACTTGCTTATTTCCAGTTGTACAGGCTATCACCTCAGAACTAACCCTTGGTGTCTTTATAGCGCTTTTATTAAGTTGCAGTGGGCCACAGAACATTCATTGTCAAACCACCTACATTCTATATATGGGTTATGCTTTTTAACAATGGTCACATTTTTTAATAATATCACAAAGCAAGTTGAAAAAACAAAGGATAACATCCAGTGAAGATGATACATCCAAGTAGACATTAAAGTCAGACAGCATGCTTTATCTGGTTTTAATGTGTGGCCTCTATAAATCATGGACTAACAACTCAGTGATCACTCAGCTCACATACTCTAAATGCAACCACTTAAGACCAATGCTCATGATTGCAATCTAAGCAACCCAACAGATTTTCAAAAGAAGCTCCAGCCAACAAAGTTCCCCCAAAATGTTCACCACTTCTGACACCACAATGCTGAAGACAACAGAAGAATTCTCATTGATTCCTTTCTTCGAATAATTACCAGAACACTCCACTCCATGGCCTAATCGAAGCTCTAAAAAATCCTATTCAGGTCTGAAGAGTGGTAATTAATAAAGCAGCTCAGATCTGCCCATTATGAAAAGTCTAGACTTGCAATTAGATCTATAGACAAGGGAACGGCAATTGATACCTAAGAAAATACAGAGCAATCCAAAGGCAAAAAGTCTCAAGAAGGCTTCAAATCAAACTATTCAAACTTTCACTGATAGTTACAGTGCTGATATTGTAAAAGAATGTCCCTGTCATATCTGATTTACACTAAAAAACCCAGAACATTTTCAGCATGAATAAGATCTGGTCTGAGATCACTTTACACAGGTCACCACTTTGTACACATCACCTTAATATTTGTAATAAATTCTGTCTGGTAAAATGATTAAAAAAAATAGGAGGGCAGTATCACATCCCTTAAATGGGCTTCCTATTCTGTTACTGATTTCACATCCAAACACTGGTATTCATGTGTTTTCTGCTTTGGCTAGATGAATGCAACTTGGTTATGTTTCATGCAGGTATTAGCACTTCATTTTTGTGGTTCACATCTTCAGAGTGGCTGTGGATTCTAAGTCCTTTTTAGATGGAGTTCTCTGTAAGACATTATTGGGTCTGACAGTTGATCAAATGATAATGCCTTCAAAGTGTTTTATTTCAAATGTGTTTTGCATACAAATCATGTGGTCATTAGTATGGCTTGAACATGCAAAATACTAACCTCCATTTTATTCCTGTAAACAAATGGTTTTCATAGCTGGGTGACATTTTAATTCCTTTAAAGATAATGTGGCATAAATGTTACTAGTTCTTATGCCCTAGTCCTCAAATGCCTTCTTCTTATACAGCTAAGATGGCCTAACCATAGGGAATGTTTTCTGAAGCGGTTTTATTGAGAAGGATTTATTAATGTTTGTATTTCATTAAAATTGAAGTGGTGTTCCTGGTTTCCAGTGCTTAATTTATGCCAGTGGTTGGAGATGGTGACATTTTTGGGACTAGAACTCATATTGCACAAAAGATTTTAACCTAGAGCAAGAGAGAGAAAAAAGAAGAAAAGGGAAAAAGAGAAGGATTGGTGATTAATGATAGCGAGAAAGCAGGGACACAAAGATCCTGTGGGATTGAGATAGAGAAGTGATGCAAGAGTATAAGGTGAAAGTGAAAGGAAAGTATAAGGTGTAAGCATACGTATAAGGTGGAATTATGACTATGGAGCCGTGGTATGTGACTGCTCATAAGGCAAGCTTTATGTACTTGCATTAATTTGTTAACAAATTAATTACTGAAGGGTGAAATGAGCACCTTCATCTCTCTTCATCAGGCTTTTCAACAGTGACCGCTTTTCCAAAAAGGAATAGATTTAGCATTAGAACCTCGCCTTAATAACATTATGTAAGCAATGAGCATTTCTATCATAATTATTTGAAAAAGTGTACCCCACCATCTATTAGTATTCAAAGCTACTGTGGTGGCACACCATGGTCTCAATACCAATATGATATGATGCAGTGTGTGTATCTGTGAGAGAGAGAGAGAGAGAGAGAGGGAGAGATCTAAGTGGAGAGTGATGATGCTTAATCAGGCTGCTCAGTAGGGGAGAAGAGAGCTGCCAAGATTCCATAACATGAGATAGTTGACTACAATAATGTGTCTACAATGTGCTATCATGAGATGTAATGAACATGTATGACATGTGTATATGGATACATATATTAATTCATAGCAATGCATTCAGAGTTAGAATATGTATCAACATGTTTCAGTCGCCTCTGGAACAGTTACCTTCTTATTGTTCCTCGTAACAAGATTTGAGTGTTTTTGAAAAGGACTCATATTTGGTCACAATTCCAATCTAGCCACATCAGGGAGTCATTTATAGTTTGATGAAGTGGGAAAACAACTGTAATATGGTGGTACCATGCCCTGCCAAACTCACCATCCTACTTAAATCTAGGGGTCTTATTGGGATTACACCTGTGTAGCCTCATGTGGCTCTGCCAGTGTAAGCCTTTGAAGTGGAGTTGTGTCCTAAACCAGTATGCCAGGACACAGTGTCGCCGACTCCACCCTGTTTAGAGCAGGTTGACCCTCACTTGGTTTCCCTGCAAAGAACCTCCAAGTTAAGCCTGGTGATCCTGGAAAAGAGAAATACATAATAACTCATATGCCATTGTTTTTTTGGGTCGAGCCTGGGCAGCGCTTGCACAGCTCTGCGAGCCGTGCTGTATTGGAGTATGTCCTTGAAGCCCCGCCTTCTCTCCGCCCATATTTGTCATTGCCTTGTGTCATTGTCCTTCATAAATGCTGGCTTCTGATTTGTTATTAGGCTTATTAGTCCCTCCTTAGTACTGCCTTGTCTTTATTTGTAACCTCCTATGATGACTGGCCCTTTTATCCGGTTGTTACACAGTACTCTACTTTAGTCTGTAAGCACTATTTTCTTTAATGAGTTTCTCTTACTGCTGCAGTGAGGTCAGGAGGGTCTCTCTAGCGCAGTTGTGACCACTGGCTTGTTTATTTAACTTGTAGCAAACGGGGAGCCTTTTCAGGGGCCGTGGAAGACAGAAGGGGGCAACTAAGCGATGCCTTCAAGCATATGGAATGCAATAGGTCTCGCATTGCAAGAATTTAAGCGATTGGCATTGTAAATGACAATGCCTTTTATTTATGCTTTAAAAACCAAAATATAAATAAAAGGCATTGTCATTTACAATGCCAATAGCTCAAACTCACGTAAATGCAAGACCTATTGCATTGCAGATGCGTGTTGTTTTCTGGAAGCAAAACCTTGTCGTTCCTGAGTATTGCAGACCCGATGCAAAAACTGACACGGAGATCATGCATCAAAGATTTTTCCTGGGTATTGTGCAAAGTCATAGATAAAAACAATGATAATGTGTTGCAATAATATCTCTTTTAATGGATTGCATACAACCAAATGCCATAATATGGATGGGAAGATATTTGTATATGAGACTGCATCGTACGAGGAGTGAAGAGGATTAGAGTTTGAGACGCTGTACCTGATATTTTTTAAAGAGTGAGTATACCAATATGAAATGTATGCTTGATATGTTTAAAGTAAATAAAGAATAAATTAATCATTGCTCTGTTATGATTGGTTATTTCTAAGGTTAAAGTTTTGTAAAAGCATGTCTAAGGCACACAAAATAAATTATTTCACACATTTGTAAACATTATAATAATTAAAAGCTATGAACATGCACATCCGCCCCAACTATTTGAACTTTAACTTACATAGGGAGGGTGGTAGACAACTCCCCTTGATGCATCTAGACACTCTAACAAAGAGGTAATGGCTGCACACAAGCGGCCATCGTATTGTCCAACTGACAGCAGCTTGTGAGTTTGTTTTCTAGAATTAATATCCATTGAATGATATTAAAGAAAACAAAACAACATGTCCCATAAGAATCAAGCCTTCTGACTCAGGAGTAGTTCACACCTGACAGAGCAGAAAGGCTACTCTACTGCTTTGCTAATCCGTCCCTTTACATTGGACTGTCGTTTACTTTGGTTTGGGACTAAAACATAATTTTTCCCAGACACCAAGCATGTTCTGCAATTTCTGAGTTTAAGTAAGACGTCACATAGAGCTGCACAGTCTTCATTTATAAATTCCCATATAGCAGAAGACTTAGCTTGTCTTGCAGAGTGAACTCTCAATGAAATTCCTAAGTGTATTTTCTTAATTATTAATAGCATTTTCTTAAGGATTTTTAAAGTATGATGTATGTCCAGAAGAGGCATCACTCTGCATAGGTTGACAAACCAAAAAGAACCACATTATTATGTGCATAGCAAATTCTGAAAGAAAAATTACATTTCAATGTCCAATAATATGTGAGACAAGAGGGGAAGTAGTGGCATACACAAGAATACTATAATAGAAACAGGGAAGGATGAAAAAGCGAATGGATGAAAAAGAAGAGCTAGAATGCTAGGAAGGGAAATAAATATTTGAGTTCAACTTCAGGTAGCAGAAACAAACGATCTGGAGATATGGTTGGAAGAGTATTATACCTGCTGAAATAGAGTCATATGGAACCAAAGGAGAAGTCATTGGAGCTTGTGGGGTTACTCACTAAGAATCTGATGAGACAAGGTGATGGTCTTCTGTATACAGTTGTCTAGGGGTGGAGGATTGCAGTTTCACTTTCAGGGCCAGTGGTATGGAGGAAAATCAACACATGAAAAAGGGAAATTCAGTGTCAAAATATAAGTTAGACAATATGGGTATAGAGCAAATAGAGCACATGAGTTAGATGTTATGTTTGAAAAGCTGAAGGAAGGTTTCAGAAGTGACCACCTAAAGACAACTGTGAATGTCCATTTGAAGTTCTGGCTTAAAGAGAGAGAGATCAGGTGAATTATGGTGGAAAGGATGTAGATGAGAAACTGTTGGAGCCAAGGAGAGTATGCACAAGAAACTTGATTGTTTTAAAGAAGATTCACAAAAATGATAGACTTTTGCTCAGGAATTTCATGATTTGTCCTTAGGTGCCGACATTAAATATAGTGATGGGAATATAGAGGAACTAATAGGAGCTTTTTGGGCAAGTACACATTTATAGTGACTGCATGCAATACTGTAAATTCTTTTGAAATTCTTTGGTCTTTAGTGAGAAGTATTTTGTGTAGCTGGGAAAAACTTAAAGGGTGATGGAGGGAGGCTTGAGTTACTCTGAAAAACTGTCAGTTACAGTAACTCCATCGTTTTGCTATCTGTGTAACTGCAAAAAAGAAAAAAACTAGTCGCAAATCTGCCTTGATCGTTCACCAAAAACAGCATTCCCACCTCAACTACTAGAAAACATATTATTTGAACTGAAACTTAAGCAACCCCAGATGCAAGTGTCCTTGTTGGGGGCCTCATCAGAGAACAGCTGAGCTAAGACTGGGAAAAAAAACGAACCCCTAGATCTCTGCCATGCTGCTGTCCTAGCCGAACCTATGGAGGCAGGGCAATCCTTATTTTCACCATACTGTTTTTTAGGTCTGGCGTTAGCCAATACCTTTTTTTAAAACTAAAATATGTATAAGATACCTACTTATAGGGTTTCCAGACAGCTCTCATCATCCATTGGTCGTTTGCTGCGTTATTCACATTTTGCTTCTGCCCACTACAGCACTCAGCATGGGGCAGTGGGTCACCCTACTTAAGCACTGGTTAACTTCATTTTTCTTTCTTTCTTTCTTTCTTTCTTTCTTTCTTTCTTTCTTTCTTTCTTTCTTTCTTTCTTAGACCAAAAAACCCTTTTTTGTCTGTAGCAAATGTTTCTTTTGTAGACTAATGTGGGCTGCCCATATTCCCAAACATTAAAGTTTTGAAAAAACATGGCAAAGCAAAACACGAATTGTCAGGAGACTTCGGACCAACGCCAGACCTATTGGCTTTTCCAATGCTTTTTTTTATCTTGGGAATGTATTTTCCCTACTTACAGTTAAAGTGGAACCTGCCTAGGAGTATATTTTATTAGGGCAAGATATTGCCTCCTGATGCAAACTAGAGAGAGAACAATAGCTTCTGGGATCTAAAAGAAAGTTTTGGGTTTGCATAGATTTGGTGAGAATAAAAGGTAACCTGCAGAAGCCCTTTTAAACGTGTTAAGTTGGTGCGGCAACCAACCAAGCATTTTGTTGCTCATCTTTGCATGTGCAGAATGTCAATCTGGCTAGGTTTTGAGCCACAACCCAACTTAGGCTTGTCCGACTAGTGCTCGGCCTCCGTTTGAATGAAGAAGTTGAAAGTACAATACCACGAAGACCCCTAGATTAGGATATTTGGCAAATTCCCTACAGCAACACACCTATATCGTTTTTGTTGCAAAAAAATCATTTTTTAAACTTCAAGCAGTGGTTAATTGTAAAACAACATGAGCCGGGGCTCTCGTCAGGAGGCAGCTTGCACCAGCCCATTTCTCCTGTTAGTGCCGCCTAAAACAGAACCAACTGCTAACCATGAATGAGGCGTGGATGTGACATAATGGCCTACTTCGAAACTGGGGAACCAGGTTAAAGTCTCGGTGTAAGCTCAACATCCTGTGATTCTGAACAAATCATTTAAACTCCTGTGCCTACTAAAAATGAATGCATCCTTAACTGGTGCTCATAAAAAGCTCTCCAATTGGATCTTGTTCACTCTATGAGAACCGGTGTTAATGATTAAGTGCCGGTGCTGAGCACCGGAAACCTCCGGCTCATTTTAAGCACTGACTTCAAGATTCAATCAGAATATGTGCAATAAATAAAATAAATAAAAAACACACATTAATTAGAACATTTTCAGAGCTCATTAAAAGTCAATTCAATGCTTAGTTGTCATGCAAAATGAAGTGTATAGGAGCAGGTGACCCAGTACACTTATGGGCCATTTTATAAAGCTGTGTGCATCGCTCTTGCAGCACACAACATGGTGCAGGAACGATGCAAACCTTAAAACAGATTTTTGAAGTCACACAAAGCCACTTTGCGTTGCTCTGAGTAGCTCCAAAGATTTGGAGTAACGTAATTCGATGCATTGCATTACTCTGCCCTGGGAAGGCGTCCATGGGCGTTGCGTGGCTGTTCCCAAGCAACTCCCATGGATTATGAATCATCCCCAGAATTAGAAGTTGTAAACTTGGGTACGCCAAAATGTTATACCTTCCCAGGGGAGGCGTAGCAAGAAGAAATATCTCTAGTTTTCCTTCTTTCTTCCTCTTTCTATGTGTGCAGCTTTCTGCAGCAACATAGAAAAAAGAATCTCCCTCCCAGGATTGTTTTTGTGCAAGAAGGTGGCCCGTTACTGCACAAAAACAAGCCTGCATGCAACGCATGGTGCAAGGGTGGCTGCATTGGCTCTAGGCAGCCCACTATGCGCCAGCGCACCGGAAAGGACACGGATCACCGTATTCCATTAAATACAGCACATTCCTGCCCTTTCTCTTTAACGCAACACTACCAGGTGACTGGCTGTGCTGGACTGAGGTTCATAAATGAGCCCCTTAGTTTGTATGTAACTTTAAAATTAAACCTCACCAACAAAAACAACGGGCCTCATTTATGAGATTTTGGCGTAGGGCAGCGTTGCATGCCTTCCTGCAGTGCTGCCATATGACAAAAGAAAATGGCAGGTACCGTGCATTCCTGTCCTTTTCCCCTGCGACGGCGCACAATGGGCTGCTGTGCACCAGCAGATACCTTTGCACCATTGTGCAAGGGTGTCTACGTTGCAATGAGTAAGTGCCTTCTGTGAATACCAAAATGAGAAGTGCCTTCTGTGAATACCAAAATGAGTAAATGCCTTCTGTGAATATCAAAATGGTAGTAAGTTTAGGATTTTGTCTTAAGTTAGTTCTGTGAATCGGGCCCTATGTGTGTGGCAGAATGCAGCACACATAGGAAAAGGAAAACAAGCATTGCCATAGCCAATAGGTCTCGCCTTTGGGACCTTATAAGTGTTTAGCCATGCAACAGTTGCATAACTAAATACTTATAAGGTCTCAAAAGCGAGACCTATTGGCTATGCAATTGGCCGCAAAAGAGAAAGCGATTGCGATCACGATCAAACATCAAAGCGGCCGTGCAGCTGCGAAAGTGAAAGTAATCGCTGTAAAGCACGGCGTGCGCACCCACGCACATGCACTGTAGCTCTAGGCTGGCCTGTTAGCACTTTTTGGAGCCCTCTCAATAAGTCTCGCCTGACCCAGCGCATGCGCTGGGTCAGGCGAGACCTAAACAAGGAGAAATCTTAGGCAGTGTCTAAAGCCAAGGAATGCCCCCAGCAACGCCCATTGCACGCTACTTTAACGCAAAAAGTGACGTTCCAGCAGAGCAAGAGGCCTCATAAATGAAGGCCAACATGTTTTGACATTTTGAAACAATTGTCGATTAATTGGATGCAACCCTGTCATACAAGTTTGACACATGATGGTCATGGCATTTTTATGCTATGAAATAAACATTGTCTTATAGTGACAGGACATGTTTAGATTTATTTCACCACACTGTCATATTTTTGTTCCATGACTACCACTTTACCTATATATCGACCTACGTGTTTTTATTTTTTGCGTATATAATGAATGTCGAAGGTGTGCTATTTCCATGTCTATGTTTATTGTCCCGGAATATTTTGAACAAAACCTGCTGCGAAAAGGCAACTGAATTTTTTGAACGGAAAACATATTACAATAAATCAATCTAGCTTTAAGTGCCAATTCATTATTTCCGATTCAAGTTAATTATGAGGGCCAGAACACAATGGTGAGATAATATTTCCCTTGGAATTAGGTAGCTCACAGCATGCCAATACGAAAAGCTGCCAGGGCTGGAGAATTTTGGAAACAATAGGGCAATGTTTAAACAGCCTTCATGAAATAAACGTGAGTAAAATTCATGTCTTTCGACCCTTCATGCCTAATAAAATTGTTGTTTTCTAAACCAGATATGCGAGGCATTAGAGCGAGCTAGTGCATGGTGACGACTCTAACAAGAGACTTGGAGGTTTGAAAATGCGTGCAGTTCACCAACTGATTGTCCCCTTGGGGCTTCCGTACTAACAGGTTATCTCCGACCGTTCAAACCATGTTCTCCTTCTGGGAGGTTCTTTCCTGCGTTTATTTGCAATACCCAATGGGTTTAAATGAACTCTTTTATCGCGTACTGATTTCCTGTGGAACTGGTACACGTTTTAGAAGCAGGGGCGAAATATTTTGTTGTAATCTTGGATCGCGGGAAGAAAAACAACATATAATGCAGAAACTTAGAATAGTCCGTTCATTTTTAAAAAAAATAATTTAACGCTTGCACAGAACAAGCGTAGGGTTTGTGACAGAGAGGGATGCAGCAATTGAGTAAAGTAAAACATAAAAATCTCTAATTATTTTAAATAATAATAAAGTACATTTAAAAGACGGGCCGTTGAATACTGAACTCAACACAATTGAGATGGTATAAAACTTAAGAAATGGTTCAAGGGAACTTATTTAAGTTTATTTAGGAGTCACGCATGTAGAGGGTATTCATTTTCAATCTCATTACATACACATGGCGTATTACTCCTCTTACTATGGCCTTGAAGCGCTAATGCCTATAGGCATTGGTTAGTTAGTTCCTGAAAGATAATTTCGTTACATTGCTGAGGGATATAAAAGCATAGTCAATGCAGCACGGCAGCAGTAATCCGGCTTGTGATGCAGGCGCCCCGGGTTGAAAGGTGAGCTGTGTGGGGCTTATTTACAAGCCCATTGCGCCGCCGGTACGTCACTTTTTGACATTTTAAAAGTGACGCACCAGCGGCGCAAGGGGCTTGTAAATTAGACCCTCGGGGGCAGATTTATATCAGACTTGCTCCACTTTTACGCCGCCGTTGCGTCACTTTTGTGACGCAGCGGCGGAGTAAACCCTGCGCCATGTTGCGCCCCATTTACATCGTGACGCATCTATGGAGATGCGTCACGGTGTAAAGCCCTGCGCCACAGGAAACCTGCGTCAGGTTTCATATGGGCGTTTCTACTCAGGGGGGGCATTCCGTCGCAGGAACACCCCTGAAAAGTGACTCAGTGAAATCTATAAGATTTCACTGAGTTACTTTCCCAACGCTGATGCGTCAAAACCCTGCGCCTGCTTGAAGCAGGCGTAAGGCTTGACGCACCATGTTAGGGATAGGGTAGGTTGGAACCGTGCTGGAGTTGCGTCGCGCTTGCGATGCAACTTCAGCACTGCGCCAACCTTACGCTGGCAGATGCGTCACGTATCTGCTTGTCCTTGCGCCACGATGCACCGCATTGTAAATGCGGCGCATCTGCGGTGGCGCAAGGGCAAACTTGCGTGACGCATCTTCCCTGGCTCATCCATGCTGATTTGCAGGGATGCGCCAGGGAACATAAATCTGCCCCTCGGAGTATTAAGGTCCATTCTGTTTTTGTAACTCTGCTTCCGACCAGCCCACATTTGCTCAAAGAAGTTGTATATGCTGCACCTCAATTGTGAGATTTTCATAAATGTGTACATACACAGACACGCTCACACAAACACACACACTCTCTCTCTCTCTCTCTTTATCTCTCTCTTGGACATTTGACGCTGAAATTCAGAAAATAGCTGTGAACAAGGATTTCAAAAATCATACTTTTTGTTGATCATTAGTGGCCTAACAAGTAATAGCAGTACTGAGTGGATGAACACATTCTTCCAGAAATTGCTGAAAAATACCATCCTAATTAGTAAACTTAAACACTGTGAAGTACCTCAAATGGATTTCCCTTTAAAAAATGGGAAAGTTAATGAAAGTCATGGATGCTGTTCATTGCAGTTGCAACAATCACATACAACGTCCCCAAAATACGCACAAGAGCAATTTCTACATTTTTCAAAACTTAGACGATTACATTATGTTCTGTGCTCGATTAAGACGTGTCATAAAAAACACACTTATTGCCTTCCAGTGTCCTTCACAGTGGGTGATTTTTAAGATCTTCGAATTGTCCTTTCATTTTCAATATTGTGCTAACTTTCATAAGTTTAACATTTCAGAGTGATTTAAATAACAGATGGTATTATATCCCATTTGAGTCCAACGCAGGCATGACATGTAGACTTATCCCTTTGAGGATTTGCAGGTCACACTAGCCTCCAACAGTGAGTACTCAGCTCACTGAGTTAGCTAACTATTTTGCATATTTTGTACAAGCAAATGTTATTGCTTTTTCCAATGTACACAATAACAATCGGGTGACAAACCACTTGTGAGGATGGTGTCCAACAAATAGGTAAAGCCCCTAGGTAACATCAAACATCCACAAAATCGAAGATCTGATGGGCCAGCCATTTCCCCTAGACCCTATTGTGCTTCCACAGATACCCTCTTGAAGTGTAAATCAGTTCTTCAAGTTTGGCGCACCAGTCCATTGCTGCTCTCCAGCCAGCCAATGGTGGGGTAGGGCCAGTGTTTGGCAATGTCTCTTTTGGCAAGTACTGTCCCAACGCCTAGGGGGATGCAATCTTCCCTCAATACCCCCACATCTTCAATGATACCGAGCAAGGCAACCATTGGGAAGGGCTCTATCGATCTCCCGATCACCCTGGAAAGGGTTATGGACACCCTCCTCCAGTTTCTCTTTATAACAAGGCGCTGCCATATCATGTGATAGAAATGAGCTTCTGTGCCCAAGCAGCAGCTGCGGTTCGTGGCGGCCAATACTCCAGCCCTCCACAGCTATAGTGGTGTGAGATATGCAATGTGGAGGTGATTAAGCTGGACGAGCCAGAGTTGGAGGGAATTATCAAAACTCTGGTTGTCATACATGCATCCCTCCAGCTAGATCCATCCATGGGTCCCACCCATTACTCCCATTGAGTTTTGAGCTCTCCAAGGGATTTGGGGCATAGGTGACTAGGGTTTCATATATATCTTGGAGATACCTCCTTTTCCTATAGGCCCTATCCACGGTGTAGAGGAGCTTGCGGTGAGAATAAAAAGCTTGTCTCAATTGTAGGTAGCAAACATGTGGGATTTGTGTAATGAGTATTTCTCTTGGAGTGTTTAAAAGGACTTTAGATGAGATGACTGTGACACATCTCCCACCCTTTTGATCCCCACGATGTCCTATTTTTCAAGGCCCGTGAGCAATTCTGTGTGGTGTCGTCAATTACCCATCCAGAGGGGTGCTTCTAGAGTGATTTTCCTGTCTCATATGATCCATTTTAGTGCAAATCTCCGGGACTAGAGGACTTCCTTAGTGACTTTAGGAAGAGACTGTGGGATCGGGCTATCATATAGTAGTTTCAATATGTTGTCTTGCCTGATCCATGACACCTCTAGGCAGAACACAGGATCATTCCAACCACTCTTTGATTTTTAAAAGTTGTGAAGCCCAGTAATACAGGTATATGTCAACCATGCCTGTTCCTCCATCGTATGGTGACTGGACACATTTCAGAAGTGCCATCCTGGCGGTCAGTTTGACCATCTATCTTCCTTATTAAAAAACTTGTTTCAGTATTACATCGAGTTGATTTGCAGGCTGTGGTTTGCCTCTCTGAGAACCAAAAAACAACCATTGTGCAGTTTTAAGCCAATAAAAGACATTTTAACGTTTTCAATAAAATCTTGGTCAGTACAGGAGATATCTTGGTTGAGAATCCACATGTGGAAAGCCCTCCTCCAATCAAAGAGAAAAAATTTGCCATGTGATTGCACAGGCACACGCAAACACCTACGGTTGGTTCTTAAGAACTCAATTAATCATGGAATTCTTTCAAATAGTATCAGCAGTAGCGGCTCCTCCGCTAAGGTAGAGGAGCGTCATCACACAAGAAAAATAAGATGATAATATCGCCAGGTTAATATCATTTTATTTTTCCCTAGCGGATCTCCAAGTGCGGCGCCGGGCTGGGCTCCCCAAAGAGCAGGGGAGGAGGGGTGGAACTCCCTAAGTGCTCATGACTGCTTGGCCGGCTGTCTTGGGCCGGCCATACAGTCCTGCGCACTGTGCATGTTCCCTACCAGGCTGTAATACACAACCTGGTGAGGAACATGCCGAGCTTCCCATTCCCCATCTAAGCGCAGAGCCACAGCACGCCGACCAATCACGATGCTTTATAGCAGCGTTGTGATTGGCTAGAGGAGTCTGGAAGCCTCAGTGCTTCTTGTTCCTGTATTGTGGAAGAAGGAGAGAGGAGAGACAGCCGTTTGTAAGGTATGTTTATTTTCTTTTTCATTTTCCAGTGTTTCTTTTTTTTTTGCCCCACTACCTGCTCCCCGCCCCACCACTGATGCCCAGTAGTAGCCTCTACTTGGTATCAGACATGATTCGACGCTGTGCCTTATGCTAAACTATTGGATAGGTTCCAGGCTCTTGGCATTGGAGGCTCGGTGTTAAAGTGGCTAGCGTCATATCTGACAGATAGGGATCAGGAGGTTTGGTGTCCTCCCATCGCAGATAGAATCCCTAAAATGAATGGAGGTGGGAGTCCCTTAGGGCTCCATTCTGAGCCCCACATTATTCAATCTATACTTGTCCCCATTAGCTGTCCTGGCAGAGACTTATGGAGCAAAAATAATTTCATATGCTGATGTTACTCAGCTCCTCTTCTCCTGTGACAAAGGGAAGAGTTTTGAGGGATCCATGATTAAAACTTGCCTCTCCAAAGTGTTTGCATGGCTTAGATCTAGGCAGCTGAAATGCAATCTGAAAAAGCCGTAAATTATTTTCTTTGGCACTCAATCGCCAGACGACTGGAGACTCTGGTGGCCTGAAGATATGTCGCCACCTGCCTCGGCGCAACAAAAAGTTAAGAACTTAGGCGTCTTGATAGATGACCGCTTATCAATGAAGGCCCAAGTCCAATCAGTGGTAGGAACGTGCTTTGGTCTCCTCAGAATGATGAGGAAATGTCTTCCTCTCCTGTCTCTTGAACACAGAAGATCTGTGGTACAAGCACTAATCACTTCAAGATTGGACTATGTTAATATACTCTATTTTGCCCTTCTAGAATATCTGCTCAAGCGTCTGCATGTGGCACAGAATGCCGCAGCTAGATCCATCTTTAGGTTACAGGCGAGGATGCACATTTCCGCCTTCCTTAAAGAACTTCATTGGCTCCCGCTAAAGAACAGAATCCGATTTAAGGCAATGGTGCTATTCTTTAAAGCTTGGCATGGAACGGGGGCCAAGCACCTGTGCAGAAGGATCTCTCACTATGTTACTCCTAGAACATTGCGATCCTCTTCAATGAATCTAGCTAGGGTCCCCAGAATTTCTCGCATTCGCGCTGGGGGATCCTTGTTTGGGCTGCTCAGCTCCCAGGCCTGGAATGCGGTCCCCCTTCACTGAGAGCGGTGACGGATCTTACTATTTTTAGAAAGCCTCTCAAAACCTTGCTTTTCAACCAAACACTTTGAGGAATGTCCCGCGCTTTCTGGCGTTCTTCTTTTGCGTCTTTTTTGTGCTTCTGTTGTTGATTGGGTGGGTTTAAGTCAGGGGGCCTTTTTGATGTACCGGGACACTCTTCTGAGTAGCTGTGCGCTATATAAGTGCCTTTATCTTCATATATTCATATTATGCTGGAATCTTGTATTGTAGTGATATGGAAGCATTTGGTTACGTTTGACTAGCTTCATTTCCTAACCTTAATTTGAATACCATATTCATATAGTTTATAAAGAGTATTGACAGCAAATCACCAACAACAGATTGTACTCAGTTCCAGCCACTAATGCCAGCCATGCAACCTTAACCGTTACATATCTTGGGCCCAATCATTAAGCCACCCAGTGTATGTAGCAAGTGAGTAAAAAAGTGCACATGCAAATCAGAGTGATTTCGGATGCTAAGCCACATTTCTCTGTACACTTTGGCATGGATTATTAATATTGTTTCTACAATCATATTAAGTTGCTGCTTTTTACTATTCTATATATAAAAATATGGTGGTAAGATATTTTTTTAGTTATAAAGTAGTGATTTGTCCCCCCGGGAGCGTAGACTCTCCCATTTCATAGGTTACTGCTTCACTGTCAAACAATGCAGTACTATGTTAAATCAGTAGGTTTTACCTAGCAGTGAGGCTTGAAATCATTCATCAAATGTTTTTTTTCGCTTCCAGGCCTGGAAATGTTTAAGGCTGCTGAAAAAAACGTTAAACACAACGTTAAAAATGAACTTTACAATTAAACTTTTTGTCTCCACCGCTGCTTCTATTTCCCTTTTCCTTGTCTTTGCTTCTCTCTCCAAAGACTCTCTTCACACTGAGATAATTGTGAAATCATGTGGGCATTGTTTGCATAATTGAAAGCACGCCCTCAAATGAGACTGGCACCACTTGACAGCTCTAGTAATTACCTGGTCAAATGGGATTGTTTCTATTATAGGCTGTTAAATGGTAGCTGAATTCAGGTTTTACTCTTTATACGTTTAATTGTGTAGTTCCATTTGCATGCAAATAGAGATATGATTTTCTTCTTAGATCTTATGATTATTATTGTGACAGCATAGTTAAATAAATGATTTTTTTTTCCATGCAGTACTTGTACATTATATTACAAAGACATAGGGTAATAGAAACACTCTATGAAAGAGGTGAATGTAATATCCCAAGAAAACATTATTCTACTGAGGATATTTGAAGAATATACTGATGTATGTATTGCTGTTCAGAGAGTTTTATGAAATTTGCGGTGATTTAAGGCTATCCGCTTCATAACGCCCAACACCTAGGGCCGTATGGACTAAAGCATTTTCCCATAGACACAGAATGGGTAAAACCCTTAGGTACATCTGGCCCTTAATGATTAAGAGATTCAATTAAAGGTTGGCAGATCCAGGCCATCTGCCAAAAAAAACTGTGGATTCCCCTTCCCCTAAACTTATGTTTCACCATTCTCATATACAGGTGGGACAAGTGCTAGGTTTATACCTCTGGAGCCTCAGCTGGATTCGCAGGTAGAAATCTTGGAGTCATGGCTCATTCACAAAGAACCATCAGGTAATGTATTTCAGATTGTCAGCCCTTTGTGACCTTCCTACTGACATACATGCTTTCTGCTCAGAACCACCAGGGAGTGCAAGACAGTCCCAAGCAGGAATGAAAAGAAATGAGCAGCACATTCTGGGAGGCAACCTCCAGTGCCATGTATGCCCTGGGTACATGAAATATGGTGCCTGCTTGGCAACGCATAACAGTCAGTGGATCCAGGATAGCATCAGCTGCACTGAACTCAGACAGATCCCAATTTGCCTTGTAGAGATCTCTCAGTATGGTAACAGTTTTAGCTAGTGGAGCAGAGATCATAGCCTCCAACAAATGGTGAGGCACGTTTCAAACTCATACATTCATGATCCTTCTTACCAGCATAATCCAATCTCACATAATTAATGTCCTCTCCTACGACACCGACACACAGCTCATTATCTACCTCATGGACAAGACGCCCAGTACCTGGCTCAAGTTCAATGCCTACATGACCAACTGTCTAAAGCTCCCCAGGAGAGGCATAACAAGGAGAAATGTCTTTATTTCTCCTAGTTATTTCCTTTTTCTATTTGTGCTGCTTTCTGCAGCACACATGGAAAGAGGAATATGCCTCTATGGATCTTTTTTTTGTAGGATAGTGTTTCTGCACAAAAAACAATCCTGCATGCAACGCTCCTGCGTTGGTGTTAACCTGTCGTAAATAGGCCCCTTAGTCTCTTTTTGGAAATCTAAAATCCCCAGCAGGACTAGGCCGGAGGCTGTAGATGACGAGAGTTCCATGTGGCCAGATAAACCTTTTGTGAAGGACCGCTGAACTGGATTTGCTGCTGTGGAGAAGAACGTAGTGGCAGCAGTTGCGAAGTCAAGCTGACCAGCGATGCACTTTGGACGAATAGAAGAGCAGATTGGTCCCGGTCTCCTATTGTTCTCAGAGCAGTTTTTAGCCAAAACCTTTCTAAGTCTTAAGTTTTGTATTTGACCTCTTTTTGCACCTTTAACACCACAGCCAATGGCCCAGGAATGGAGGGGCACCACCTGGGGGTTAAGGACTCACTCAGGCAGGGTTCTCTAGGTTCTGGTGCTGGTTCAAGATAGTTGGCATCTATTTTCTCCCTGAGGATCCTATCAGGAGGCCAGCTAGCTAGTTCCTGGAGTTAGTTTGGCAGTCCTGGATTTAATCAGAGCAACAGGGCTCATGCAGCAGGGCAGCCTCTGAGGATTTGAGGCTGTCTCCATGCAGCAAAGCAGTTCTTCTAGCTACAGCAAAGTAGTCTTCTGAAGTACACATAGGACCACAGCAACAGGCAGTCCTCCAAAATTCCTTCCACAGGTCCAGAATGTGAACAGTATAGTGGGTCTTAGGGTCCTATTTTTAAGTCTTTGAAGTTGGAAAAGTTTCCAGAGCATTCCCTTTGAAGTGCTTGAAGTTTCCTGCTTTCCCTATTCTTGTTCCAAACTGGCGGCTTGAACTGTGCAGGGGTGACAATTCCACTGTGTGGCTGCCTGGAAGGAGTAAACAAACTGCCAACTACTCCTAGTTATGTGACCCAGCAACAGGTTGCAAGTACCAAATAGTTAGGGTAGGAAAATGCCAACATTGTTAAAGTCGTATTTTCAAAATTGTAACTTAAAATCCAACTTTATCATTAGAGAGACTTCTTAATGACACATTCTGAGACACCAAACATAAAGGTTTACCTGTTATCTATCAAAGGTTAGCACTTATTGAAAGTAATAGGGCAACTCAATGCCATCCTATGAGAAAGGTAGGCCTCAAAGTAGTGAAAAACGAACTTAGGAACCTCTCACTACCAGGACATATAAAACCAAAAAGTATGCCAACCTTTTATTTACAATGCACTCTGCCCTATGGGCTACCTAGGGCCTACCTTAGAGGTGACTAATATGTCATAAAAATGGAGTTTAAGTCTTGGCAAGGGGATTATATTACCAAGTAGAATTGTCAGTTTAAAACTGCATTCAGGTTACAATGGTAGGCCCAGGAAATGATTTAAAGGGCTACTTAAGTAGGTGACACAATATATGCTGCTGGCCCACTAGCCGCATTTAATTTACAGATGCTGGGCATATGGTATACCACTTTACCAGGGACACATAATTAATTAAATGTGGCAATCAGGTATAAGACAACTGTCCATGTTTCAGGGAGTGAGCACAAACATTTTAGCACTGTTAACCGTCTTAAAGCCAACAAGAAAGAATTCAGTAAAATTGGATTATGAAGGCATAACGTTTTGACCACCTTAATGCTGACAGGCCTAAAACGTGTACCCAAGGCTGAAAGTCCACATGGACTTTATGTAGGCAGACATGAAGTTGGTGACCCTGTCAGACACAGCTTCTTTGGGGAACACTACGCTGGTGAAAAACCACATCAGGCCCTAGCCACTGCAGTCATAGATCTAAGAGGAATTGTCTCTGGGTATCTCGTGGTATGGTCCATCAAAAACAGGATAAATATGTTGCCTAAGGCAGTTTTGGGGTCCAAAGGCTTAACAATGTCAATGCCCACCCTTTCAAATGAGGAGCCAGTTACAGGTAAGGAATTCAGGGGAGCTTTCAACTCTTTCCCTGTTTTCCCTCTGGCTTGGCGGGAGAGACAGGTCCTGTAGAAAGTATCTGAGGCTAATCTCATCCCAAGCCAATATAAGTGGTAGACAAGCATGGCACAGTTCTTGTCTTGCTCCAGGTGTACTGCTAGGGGAATTTCATGAGCCAGACCCAGTAGGAAGGCCTTGTAGCATTGGGGGGCCAACAACACATGTGTTGCACAATGCTCAGGAGCTTTAGGCCCCACACACAGTAGGCCATTCTCCCAGTAAATGAGGTGATCTCCAGAGCTATCACCAGCTGCCTGTGCTTCAGCCTGACATCTCATGCTCTTTAAAGTTGGGCAGTCCTTCTCACCCAACAGAACTCCTCCCTGGTGGGCCCACATTCTACTTGCCATCCAGCAAGTTAAGCAGGTCTCCAAGGGAAGCAATATCCTCCACTGTAGACACTGGGTAGGCCTTCTGTGGTGCTCCATCCATCTACCTGTACCATGGGAGTTTCAGGGGCTGGTTTTCCACGTCTCCTGCCTTTCCCTTTCTTGGCAGCTGCCTGTGAAATTGTTCCAGGCTCTAGGCTTCCTTGACTCCCCTCTTGGACAGCCATGGACCTAGTGCTCACACAAACCCGCTCAGGTTATCCCAACATTTCCAGGTGAGCCCCAGCTTTACTTCCTTCCAGGCAGTGTACTCCAGGTCCTTCCCTAGCAAAAAATACACATGCATGGCAGATATCACAGATACCCAAGAGATCCAGAGACCCCCTCCCCTTCAAAGGGAACAAGACCCATTGTGTAGTGGCTCTCACGGTTGTCTGTGTAGTGGCTTCCATGGTTGTCTGCTACCACAAACTGGTGAAACATATTCAGCATCAACTGCTCTGCGGACACTACATGACACCTGACAGTAGTCATACTGGCTCCTGTGTCCATAAGAGCTTCTAATCTCTACTCATTGATGGTGACCCACTGCCTGTATAAGGAAGTATTGGAAGGCATGGGGGATTCGGGCACTATTTTTGTGTCACCTTGGGACACTAGAGTTATTTCAGCTGTCCCCGCCACACTAACGGGGGCCATCTCCTCCCCAAGCGGTACACTGGCCACCCAGGGGACTGTAAGCTGTTGGGTTACTTGGCATTACCCTTGGTTTGCCCAAATTGGTGACAATCATAACACTTGATGATAAACTTAGCAGTGTTCTTATCCATAAATCCATTTTTCTGGTCAGATTGGGGCTGGTAACCTTTCAACTGAGAACCTTTTTGGTGGCCTTGAGAATGCTCCTTCCTAGTTTTATTCCCCCCTTCTGGTGAGAACCATGACCACCGATTACCCTCTTTTTCACCCATACAGCAACACACACATCCACTCACAAACTCATACAGCCACGCAATTGACCATTCTCACAAGGATACACAGTCCCACAGCCACTCACATAATATATATTATGATGCTCTCATTCACAGACCCACTCAGACACTCACATACTTACTCACACACCCATTCAGACACCTATACATCCACTCACAGACACACTCAGACACTCACAAGCTCACTAACAGACCCACTCATATTTTGATGCACTCACTCACGGACCCATACAGACAAGCACCAACTCACTCACAGACCCATTGATATTCTGATGCACTCACTCAAAGACCCAACAAGACACTCATACACCCAGTCACACATGCATTGAAACAGTGATACACCCAGTCACACTCAGACACACATGCATCCACCCAGAGACCTAGTCAGAGACTCATGGGGCATATCATCAATGAGGCGTTAAAAAATTATCGCCGCTTTTGCGTCTGTTTTCAGACGAAAAGAGGCGATAATTTTAACGCCCTAATAGCAAGGACACGCTAACGCGTGAATCCATGCTTCGTCGCCCTTTCCCTTAACGCCCAGTTTGGATCTCTAATGAGATGCAAAGTGGGCGTTCCTCCCAAGAATAATGGGAGAAATGTGGCTAAGCGACATTTCTCTTTTATCAAACCTCATGCTAAGAAGCATAGCGGCAAGAAAAGTAGCGATAACCTCTGTTATTGCTACTTTCCTTACGCCTGCTTCAAGACTGACTTAGCCATGATATCCTATGGAAGGTGGATATCATGTCTAAGTATGCCTTGCCCTATCATCAAGCTATCGCCAAACTTTGTGAGATTATCGCTGGATTTCCAGCGATAATCGCACGTTTGGCTGTTAGCGCTTGGAATTTTATCGCTTTTGAGATAAGCGTTGCTGATAGCATGCTATCTCAGCGATAAAATTCCACATTACCCGGCGATAATGATCCTAGCGCTAAGTGCGCTTAGCGATAATTATCGCCGGTCATTGATGATTGCCCCTAAGTGTCTTAGTCATAGTCCCAGCCAGAGAATTTCTTACCTACTCACAGACCCACTCAGACACTGACACACCCACTCACAGACCCACTTAGACTCACGCACTCACTCACAGACCCATTGATATTCTGATGCACTCACTCACAGACGCACTCACAAACCCACTCAGACACTCATACATCCATTCAGATCCCCACTCAGATACTCACACACTCCCTCACAGACCCACTTATATTCTCATGCACTTACTCACAGACCAATACAAATACTCACCCACACACTCAATCAATCAATCAATCAATCAAATTGTCTTTATTAAATCTTCTGAGGACGATCATAAAAGATACACACAATAAAAACAAACTACATTATTGACACATATGTTAAAAAATGACAACCACATATTAAAAAAGAGAAGCAGGTCCTTGTACAGGTATAAAGCAAAACAGTCCGAAGAGATGGAGTTCCAAGTGCGTCATGACTTGTAAATTACAAACTACCACATTTTTAGACAAACAAACTCCTTGTGTTGTTTTACATTGAATAAAGTGACAAGTGCAAAATAACTGATTTAACATTGAATAAAGTGGCAGTGCAAGAATTCTAGATCCAAGGGCATCACCAAGGTGCAAAATAATTAAACATTAACATCAACAACGAACATTTAAAAAATAATGCAAGGTCAATAATTGCTAAAAAACAATAAAATGCCATTTTTGTCAAAACAGCAAACTACTTCTCTTGAAGTAAGTAGAAGAGAGCCGCTTTGTGTCTGCGCAATAGCGGTATTAAAAACTTCCTAGTGAACGGCAAATAAAATTCACAAAAAAAGATAAAGTGTAAAATAGTTTGACTAGATTGCTCATCATATGAACAAATGGCAACAGTGTCAGATGAGTACTGTCTGAAATGAAAACATATCATTCAGCGAAAAGAACCCAGCCTAAATCTTGCCAACAGATTTCTTTCATAAACATTGGTCACATATAACAAATATGGAGCAATTGTTGGAGTCGCTTGAATAAGGCCATAGTCTCTAACTCAGGGTTTGGCCACTTTCGTTAGTTCCCTAGAGCTTTGTTTATGCTTGCAAAATCTTTCCTGGGCCCAAGTTCTATCCTTTTCTTAGATTGACTCTGGGTGCTCAAACAATGAGGCACAGCCAAGTGCCGAAAAGCAGTTTTTAATATATTGAAGCCATGGGATCGTCAAACCCCGGGCGCAAGTTAAGAAATCTCTAATAACATCCCGGTTAAAATCGGCTTCTGGGTTGGACCAGATTGAGCACCAAAGAGCCAGGGGGGCAGCATTAATGGCATCTTGGGCTTCCTCCATGTCTAACTCCAGGTCATGGGAGAAATGCAGAGATAATAACCGGCGGCAGGATCTATTCTCCTATACATTGTATGAACATCCCTGCAACCCCAGATACCCATACCATATGTTAAGATCGACAGGCATTTCCAGTTGTATGTCTCTAGTATAGGAGCAATGGGATTTTTTACCGATAGACATGGCAAGCGAGAAAGTAGTGCCTACAGCTTAAGTATGTAGGGTTAATCTGTTTTTAGTGCATGTGAGCACAAACATCCATCGTCAAACTTCAAGCCTAAATAGGAGAAGGAACTGACCCTTTCTAGGGGTTTGCCCTCAATATTGAGGGTACGGGTTTTGGTATTTCTTAGGCCACATATAATTGTGAACGTTTTCTTAAAATTTGGCTCCAGGCCCAGGTCTTTCATGAAGCTAACATAACTGACAATACATTTTATAAGGCTGTTGGCAGTCCTTGCCAGAAGAACTGAATGGTCAGCATATAGCAGTGTGGGCACTGCCTTTTTCTCCACAAAAGGAACGTCCACCCCAAAAGAAACCAAGGTTTTCCCCAGGTCATTCGTATAGAGAAGAAAGAGGATTGCGGCGAGGACGCAAACTTGGCACATCCCACGCTTAATGCCGAACGGCTCTGTGCATTAACCAGCTTTCCCAAATCTGACCTGAGGCTGTAAGGTCATGGTGGAGGTGCCCTAAGAATGTAACCAGCCCCATATCAACACCCATGCTCTCTAAGATGCTCCACAGCTTTGAGCGGGAGACGTAATCAAAGGCGATTGGCAGGTCCATAAATGCCAAATGAGTTGAAACACCCTTGGCGTCTTTATATTTTGCCACAATAAGGTGGAGATTACAGCACTGTTCAATTGTCCCGAGCCCCTTTCTGAACCCATAATGGCTTGGAGCAAGTATACTGTTGGCATTAGTCCAGTCCAGTACAACTCTCCCAATGGTTTTTACATAAGAATCCAGAAGGGATATTGGGCGGTAGCATTAAACGTCATGCATGTTTCCTTTGTTAAAAACAGGGACAATTATAGAGGAACTCCATGACCTTGGCATCCCCTGGCTGCACACAGAGTTGAAAACTGAAGTGAGGACCGGGGTCCAGAACACTGGGTATTTCCTGAATATGTCAAGCGGAATGCCATCCGGACCCGGAGCCTTCTTACATCTGCTGTCTAAAATTGCTTTAAAAACCTCCTCCTACTTAAAAACAAGTTTTGAGCCCATATGGGTTGTCGGCGCTGGGGCATTGTCAGTCTTGCAGTTGGTTGAATACAACCCAGCAAAGTGCGCCATCCATGCCTCAGCCGATATACGGGCTGTTACTTTATCTGATGGTAATACAGGGGATAAAACAGACCGCACTGATTTCCAAAAAGCTTGTGGGTCTTTAGATTGGTAGGCACCCACAATGGACTCCCATTTCTCCTCCTTCATGGCCGACTTCCTTCTTTTAATTGCATGCTGATATGTAGTTCTACTTTCCCGGCTCGCACTCAGGTCTCTGGGGATTTGTTTTAAGGCCCAGCATAAAGAATCATTAGCTGCTCTACATGCTTCGTCAATCCATTATTTGGCATGGCGGCGTGGCTGGGCAATGGGTCTAGAGAGCATCACTTTTATCTTAATAGAAGATTTGAGAAATCAGTTAAAATGAGAGCCGGGACGCAAGGTATGCAATTGCAACTATTCACTAGGGCAGTACTATTGCATACAACCTGAGACATAATGTTCTTCAAGTTCGCGGATCGCCATACCACCCTGCGCCCTACATCCTTAGCAGATGGGACCTGGGAAAGCAAAGACTTAAACTTATATTGTACATGTGGAAGCTGTATCTTTGCAGAAATAGGGTTATGGTCACTATAGATCTGGGTGAGGACCTCACAATTAAGAATAACTGGGGACATAATCCAAGGGGTAAAGATGTAATCAATAGTGCTCACAGAGCCCCGCCCTATGAATATGTTGGTCAGTAAAGTTAGGGACCTTTATGAGCAGACCCCATTCTGCCAGGAGGGAAGGTAGAACCCACCCCCTAGTATCCATCTCATTACAATCACTGTCTCGAACAATTAGGTCAAAGATGGTAGGAGACAGAGAGCGTGGGTGCCACAGTTTTGCATTGAAATCCCCTGCCACCATCAGCCTAAGGGGGCATTTCGCCCGTGCCTCTTTCTCCACAAGCATATCGATTACTACAAAGAGATCTTGGAAAATACAATCTCCCTTACATGAGAAATTGTTAATATAAAATTTTACTGGATAGATCTTATGGATATCATGCCAGCTAAGGCAGAAAGCCTGAGCCTCCCCCTGCTCCTGAAAGATCGGTAAAACTGAACAGCCAATATTAACTTTAAACCAGGAGTCAATCCCCCTTTGGTTCTGCCCAACGAGGATGGGATTGCAGGCAAGCTAAAGCACATAAAACCATAGAAAACTATTTCATTTACCTCCCAAGTTTCCTGCATGAAGACTATATCCAAGTTAACAATAAAAGATCACCATCCATCAATCAGGATTTTGGAGGCTAAACCCGCAATGTTCCAGCTTGAAAAATTCAAACATGTATCGCCTGTTGGACCTTCATCCATAGAGGCGCTCGCGCCAGTCCCTGTGAAAAAAGAATTCAGTGTTAGAATGGTAGTCAGATGGACAACAGGGATAGGACTATCAGGTGCACTGCCCTTGTCCAGAGGGCCAGGCCCTTTACAAGGATAGTTCAGTACAGGACTAGTGATCAATTGGGCAACAGGAATGGAACTGACTGGTGCCCCACCCTTCTCAGGTACACCGGAGCAACCACGCTCCCCACTGAACAGTCAATCGATGTCCTCCAACCCAGCCAAGGCTGAGAATCTATTGTTCAGGGGGATTATCACTTGAGGGGGGTGGCCAGACAGCACACTCATTTGTGAAGTTAATCTGTCAGGAATACATGGTGGGTTAACAAGATGCTGATAAAAAAAAGTCTAGTAGCAATATCTTGACAGTACTAGATGTAACCATTCCTTTGCTTTCTTTATGCAGTATTTCCTGAACACCCATATGATTATGGAAATTCACCACAATTACATCACCATTGTACCTTCTTCACCCCGCCAATCCCCCCCACATGTCTTGCCAGCAAAATCTCTTTTGATATGTCCCAATTGCCAGCAACATTGCTGTTCAACCAGTGTATACATTTGTTCATTAAACCCCTGCTGGTGTCCATACTGTCAGCTGCGAGCCTGGGGACATTGGTCAGGGTAACAACATAAGGAGCAAACGCAGGTTGGAGGTCAATCACGGGTAAGGGAGCCTGGCTTGGGACACATGTTACCGATTGCTTTTCAGAAGATTTGACCTTTGAGTGATGCACATCCATGCTCTGAGCAGATTTGAGAGGGGTTAAATCAGTGACTGAATACTGAGTACATGCAAAAGTCCTGAGAGCCAAAGGATTCTCTAATTTGTCTTCAATTTGGGCTAGTCGATCAATAATGGGGTGCAATTTGGAGTCCAAAAGTTCACCAATATGCATACTCAATTTTCTCCAAGTATTTTCATTAGTTGCAGGCATTGGCCCAATCGATTAATCGTTGCAGGCCCAATTATGCATAGCCGTTTTGCTGTTTACTGCAGAATCTCTGGTTTTTGTTGGTTTAGCAGTTTTCCTCCTGCGCTTGGGCTTTGGGACACACTCTAGATCAGATTCACAATGTTGGTCATCACCCTCTGTACCAGTAGAGCTAGGCTCGATTCCCCTTCCTGGCACAGAGGACCCAGCACCCAAACAATCTGTGGTGATACCGGGGATTTGTCTTGACTCCACAGGACAAACACGGCCCAATGAAACTGCAGGTGGACTTGTTGAGGTGGATACACTCAGCAGCGGCGTCAGCTTAGAGGAGATTTGGTTGATGGGCTGAAGCAATGGTGCAACTATGAAATTTTCTTCAGCAGTAAGTGAAAGGCTTCATTCCACCAGTAGTATTTCATTGGTAACCATTTCCACTGCCCAAGTTAGGTAATTATCGATAGTCGAGCGGGTGCGGGGTGGAGGTAGCACATTAGGCATGCTAAGTGTCCCCTTCCTCTTACCCATACTTAAGGGCTAAAGTGGAGCAAAATGGTATGAGGCTAAATACACAAATGAACTAGACAGACGAAGCAACAACAGGAAGCCAACAGATATCAGCCACTGAACCGAGTACAAGGAAATAAGTTAGCGGGGAATAAACACTGAACCTCTTGTTGTGGTGGCTGCAAAAAATCCCAGCCAAACACAAGACATGAAGGATCCTGGAGCAGATCTCAGGGGGGTGGCCCAGCCCAGCCACTTCCGGGCAAGTTGCAGTTGTGAGTTGTGAGTTGCAGTCTGCAGCATGGAATGCCACTGGGCGAGCTGGGGGTTGTGGTCTTATCTCCCCCTCCAGCAGAGAAGTCACCATCCAGGCAACAGGCGTCCCACACACTCACATATCCATACAGCCACTGTTACACCCACACTTACACTTAACCCCTTCGCCGCGGCAGGAATTCCGCCGTGGCGCTGGGGGGGGGGTTTGGGGGCAGGTGCGTCACGAGCCACGGTTGAGCTGTGCTCATGACGGAGTGGTTCCGTCACGTCTCCGCCCACTGCGCTAATCGCCCGCACAGACGGGGAATTAGCGCCGCGTGGGCGGAGCGGCTGCCAACGGCCGCAGCATGACGGAACCATTCCGTCATGAGCACAGCGCAACCGTGGCTCATGACGGAGTGGTTCCGTCATGAGCGGGGAAGGGGTTAAACATTATAGTTAGTAAACAAAATTAACAAACCTTAGACATTCACTGAAAAAGCCCACAGGTTACAGGGTTGGTATAGTTAGGAAACAGAATTAAAAACCCATAAAAATTCACTGAAAAAACATAGGTTACAGGGATGTTATAGTTAGGAAATAGAATATAAAACAACCTTGGATATTCCCTTAAAAAGTGAAGGTTACAGCGATTTTATAATTAGGCACAGATTTCACTCGTAAAAAAACATTAAAATTCAGCAGCTAAGTATAAGTTACGTCCCCGCAATGCACTGCTTTTGGTCTCACATATTACATCACTCCTGACATGGTAAGTGACATCATTGATTACATATTAAATTATATCACTGATGTCTTTATCCAGTGATTGTATTTCATTTAAAGTTGTGAGAGGTAAAGAAAGATACAAAAGTACTGCATAAGTTAAATTACTATTCCTTTTGTACTACTGATGAGTGATGCTGTTTCTAATATATGTCATCTCAGTGGCACTATGAATGTCTATCAGTGTGGGAGTGGTTATCTGAGTGGTTGTATGGGTGTGTGAGTGGGTGTTTTGTGGCTATACGGGTGAATAAGTGGGTGTGTGAGTACCTGCATTTAATTTATACCCTGGGAAGTGGTGGTCCCCGGGACTCAGGGGAGACTGCACAGCACCCCTAAGCATTCATGCCATGGGAAGGTGGTGGTCCCTGGGGCATGGGGGGTCTGCAAGGCCCCCCGAGCATTTTATATGTAGCTGATGAAAGTGGTGGCCCCCAGAAGCCCTGGGGGTCAGTGCGGCCCCCGCCACTTAATAACATTTGCCCCAGGGCTCATTTGAGTATATGGGAGAGTGTCTACGTAGCCCCCTCAAAAATGTAAATAAAGCCCTGGTGAGGTGGTGGTCCCCAGGGCTCAAAAGCCTCATGAGAGGGACCCCAACAGCTTCCTCCTTTTTTAATAAAATGCCCCTGGGACCTGGCCTAGACAGGGTCCCTTTTCATGGAAAGTCAAAAATGGAAATTTTCAGGTGGATCCATGAAGTGGGGGCCAAGAAAAAGAAGGGGGTCAAAAAAACTGCTTTTCCCATGTTAATTCCCATAGAGTCTTTATATACGGCTGCAGCCGAAACAATAGACAGAAAAGTAGATTTTGTTTCGCATATCACGTTTTTGTTATTTGTTGTAAATCAGTTCAGTAGTTTTGAGAAATAAAAGAAAATCCAAATTTGTACATCTCAGCAAACCCTAAGCACATATCTCATGGTGAGATCTGATTGGCTGTCAGCACTTCACCAGAAAGCGATGGCAGCCATTTTGGGACCAAAATACATGATAGCACCCCATTGAACTACATTGTAGAGAATTGCAGGTTTTGAGGGTCACAAAAAGGAGAATGTATCAAGGGTGATAACAGATTTAAGTTAAAACTTAATTAATGTGTTGCTAAGGTGATTTTAGCCTGTGAAAAAGCCTTCTGAAGGGATTTCAATAATCATGTTTGAAAGCAGTTTTCTCATGATTTTCCCATAGCGGTTATAGAAGGTGCCCCAGAAGCTAAAATAAAATCATATTTTCTGTAAATTCGCACTATGTTTCTCAGCCATATGAGAATAAAGTCTGACATTTTCAGTAAAACATGCACTTCCAACAGGGGCAGCCTGTTAGTTGATTCCTTTTTGTTCTACTGCATCCTCCCAGAGCGCTACGATTCTTACTAATGACAAAAGTGTGGCACACCTGAAGTTATCTTGATCAAATCAAACTGGCAAAATTTAAAACATTTAATTTAGAAAGAAACAAAATGAGGGGTTTCAATTTGCCATAGAAATTATGGTTAGTGCTGTAGAAAGAAATATTAGTGCTCTTTTCAAGTGAGTTCTCACATCTCTTTCTCTTCTATTTTATTACGACATCATGTAATCATACAACCATATCGTGCCATGTATTGGCCTAAACTCATTTAAGAGTTTAGGCCAATACATGGCGCGATATGGTTGCATGACTGTTTGCTGAAGTTAATGTTAATTGGGTCATTTTGAAACATAAGACTCTGGTGCTGTGGATTAAGTAAATGGTTGATGAAATCGACAAGCCATATGTACCAATATGGCGCTGACTTTCTCAAAACAAACTAATGGTGTTGTTGGTCCGTTGTTGATGCCTATGTTGTAACACACCATGTGATTGATTGTTTTTATAAAAAATGCACCGTCTTTTGGCGCCTGCCGAAACGCATCATATTTGCTCCCGAATAAAATATGGATGGATAAGAAGAAAAAAAAAACACGTGCTTCTTTCGAGAAAAGTGCACCTGTCCACGAGTGTGCTGGCAAGGTGCAATGGAGTGGCTATATATATATATATATATATATATATATATATATATATATATACATATATATATATATATATATATATATAGCTTTTTTAGAAAAGAGACTAACAATGGAAGATGAGCCCCGCAGAAGCGCAGTGGGCACGAAACACGTGTTAGCACTTTTGTGATATTTATGTTAACCTGACTTCGAAAGAAACAAGAATAAAAACATCATAAGATGAACGAATAAGAAGATCAATCATCTGTGTATTATTGAATTTATGAATTTATACAGTTCTCAGATGTGTTTGTGCTGAATATATATATATATATATATATTGATACTGATCCGGTACGCCTCATACTAACATATTCCAAACAAGAAAAGGAATTGAGGAATATCATGAGGAAACATTGGCATTTTATACGTGAAGATCCAGTGATAGGGGGACTTATGCCACTTAATCCCTCTATCGCCTTTCGTAAAGCTAAAAGTATGGGCAACATGCTAACTGGCAACAGCCAAGATACCTTTAACAAACAAATGTGGTTGCCTATCAGAAATGGTTTTTATAAATGCTCTATATGCAAGGCCTGCCAATTTGGTATAAATACCAAAACTTATTGCACAAAATTCCCTAACACAGAACGGGAAATCAAACAACATCTCACGTGCAAAACGGACTACTGTGTCTATGTCCTGGAATGTGACTGCACTTTAAAGTATATTGGCAGCACAAAGTTGGCGGTGCATAAACGCATTTTGCAGCATATTAGAGCTATCAATAACAAGGATCAGAATTACCCCGTGGCTAGGCACTTTGAAAAGGTACATAACAGCAACCCCAAATGCCTTAAGTACTTTGCTATTTAATCTGTACCATTGAGAAAACGAGGTGGCAATAGGGAGGCAACACTCCGCCGTTTGGAAACTCAATACATACTAGAGTTTGATTCGAAATGGCCAGGTGGCCTTAATGCCACGGAGGACCTTTATACGTTTCTTTGAACTCCATATAGGCAACTACATTGATATTTCCTCATTCCTTAGCTCTATCACTAAGAATACAAGTAGAATGTATCTTGGGATCCTATGTGCTAATTTTAACGATTGGTTTTTAGGATATTGTAGGGTAGGCAATAATATTCTTATATACCCATTTCCTTTTATTGATCATTTTTAATTATGCCACTGTTTTTTATCGCTCATATGTATTTTCTGTATTTCTTTGTCTGTTTTGACTCTGATGAATTTGATTGCAAAAAATGAATTGTTTATGGGAAATTCTCTTTATCCTTTTTATATATTTATAAAATAGGATTTATGTGTATCTTTCAACTTTAGTCTCTATTAGTTGATTGCCTAGATGTGTGTTTCTTGCATTAGTAGCACTTGTCACTTTATGTCATTAAGTACTGTTGCATTATGCACTTTATCCGACATTGTACATAGAGTCTGACTAGCACTAATAGCATTTGTCACTTTAGATTATTAAGTACTGTTGCATTATGCACCTGATTTCATATTGCTGTCTACCTCATTCTGTTTTGATTAGCACTAGCCACTTTATGTTCTTCCATTATTGTGGCATTGATGCACTTTAACACACTAGCTGTTGGAATTTTTTGGACTATTGTGGTTATCATTTTCAAAGTTACCCCACATGTTGGGTTTCAAAAAATTCTTTTTTATTTCAATACGGTGAGCACTTTATATAAACATCAATGTGACATATTATGACGCTTTTAAAAGGGACACATTTGAAGTATTTTTTACTGATATCAATATATGCATTTAGGCTTTTATTTTGTCAGTTGCAATGCAAAACAATTTATGGAATTGTGAAAATTGAATTTCCATTTCAAAAGCATTGTCTTTGCATCGTATTTCCTGATGTTCATATGTTTTCTATGTCTATTGATGAAAAAGAGAAAAAAACTGTTTGCACTTGCACTTTAAATATGGGGCTTGCACTGATGTGTGGTCAGGTGACCAAGGCTGCTGTGACGGCCGAAACGCGTCCTGATATCCTTCATGGGGATTGCAAATAAATAAACTGTTGGCACGATAAGAGGTCTGCGCTCGTGATTTCCTTTCAGGAAGTTTCTTTTACGAGTGGTTAAGAAATATATATATATATATATATATATATATATATATATATATATATATCACGAAGGATCCCAGCCTTTCTTCTGGCTACTTCCACCAGGCGGGGTTGGTGCAGGCAGGCGGGCGCTGGACCCGCTTTACAAATTAACGAAGTCCTTGTGTTACATGAACGAAAGGAAAACCTGCACTCAGGATGTTGGGAAATAATAAGGTTTAATGACTGACGCGTGTCAACCTCACGGTCTTTGTCAAAGTCAACGACAAAGACCGTGAGGTTGAAACGCATCAACCATTAAACCTTCTTGTTTCCCAACATCCTGAGTGCGGCTTTTCCTTTCGATCGTGTAACGTGAGAACTTCGTTGACTGAGAGCGCGCTAACATTGACTTTCTGAACTTGATTTATAATACCGGCGAGCTCCGCCGGCGTGCGCGCCACCTTCCTTGGGTCCCCCGGCTGTCAGCAGGAGCAACTCTGCGAAAAAATATATATATATATATATATATATATATATATATATATATATATATATATATATATATATATAGAGAGAGAGAGAGGGGGGGGATACATTATTGGTATCATTGTACTATGGTCTAATATAGCCATCAAGGGTTCTGAGTTCTATTGACATCATAAAGCACAATGTTCAGGTTAAACGCTGATACTTGGTATGAAAGTAAACTTCACAGAAGTAAGAACCTTTGTTTGGTGCTATGTAATTTCAGCGAGTAGTATTCAAGAAATTGGAGTTAGAGGGGGGTTTATGCATGTCTCAAATTGGGCCAACCTGGCAATCAAACTTTGGCAGATAGAGATATCTGGACCATTAGTCCACAGAATGTCCACAATGAACGTCTCCTATTCTCCATTTTCCATTCCCACTCCAAATTTACCCACATTGAGAAAAGAACAGTGAAGGTGAAAATATATACCTTTCACCATTCCATCACTAAATAAAAGTCTCTTCACGGCATCAGTAATCTCCCTCAGTGCCAAATTCCCCCACTTAGCACTAATTAACGTAAACACTACTTTGTGCTTTTCAACAAACAATGCTGAATTGGAACCCCTAAAAAAACACGGCTCCTTGGCTCCATATACGAAAGAAATGTATATATCCACCTCTACTCCCTTACAATGAGCATCTTCAGCCATGTACACAATAGCTGCAGGCAAACCAATAATTTCAGGCAATTTCTTTTGGTACTGTTCCAGTGCCCTTGCTACACCTCTCCTAGATTCATGAAGCAGCCTCAGCAAAATACTAACCAGGTCTGGGAACCAATATGAAGTTGTGGTGCAGTTCGGATTACTAAATTTCCCCCTGCTTCCACGGACGGAATGATTTCTCAGTCACACGCACATTCACACATCACACGCTGGTGGGGCCCATAACACCAACATACATTCTTTCAAACTATCCGTGCCTACAGAGGGATATCAAATCCCAAACCACAGCTGTTCATTTTGGATAGAGGAAACCACTTCTACTGAATCACCCTAACAGTTCCTCCATCCGGAGGTCGATCGGATCATTGAGTTGTAATTTAGTTTGATGACGCTTTTAACTCTCAAATTAATCAATAAACATTTCAAGAAATAATCACCCGACACAGTAATTCAAATAATGATTTTCTTTATCTAATTTAGATGCAGGTTACATTCTAATAATGCAATATTATCTTTTATCATATTTACCTATTCTGGCTAATTGTCGTTTTCCAAGTCAGAACTGGTCCTCAGAAAGTTCATCAAAGTTCTAAAGTCACCGTCCTCTTCCGTAAGCATAAGGAGCTCTGATCATCAATAGCTCGGCACCAAGTGGTCTCTAGCGAAGAGCAGCATAGAGTGTAGCGTAGAGTAGCCCAAAGAGTAGCGTAGCCCCTTCCCTCTCTAGACCACTAATATTTATACTAAAATTTACATATAACAGTAACATTTTCTCTATTCCCAGGCCACTGATTGGCTGAATTCAAATGCATCTCAATACATTTAAGAAACATTTTCGAATTTTCTCATGTGGTAGAAGTTTCACATTAGTTGTATGGGAAAAACTGTTCCCAGGTACAAATTGTATCAGTTCGTTGGTAACCGGTTGAGTTTGATAGTTCATTTGCCATTAGCAACATTTGCTCCACGATCAGGGACATTGGCACCTCGCCCAGGGTAGTCTTCATGGGCATGGTCTGACAGGTCACAATACCCTTATGTGTATGCATTTATCTAGCCATATGCAACATTCAAAGCCGTAAATGCTGGTTTATTTAAGCGCAAATCACATTAACACTGCTCAATCAACATTTATCGTTTTAATATGCATACAAACTTAGTTCACTTATTATTTTAGCCATGCAAATGCATTCCCACGTGTATTCTCTTGGTTAATAAGGTTGATTTAGTACCTTCACATCAAGCCATTAATTATTATAATTAATTATTAATCATTTTAATATAAACTTATATAAATGGATTGTGTATATAAAAATAAAACATTTTACCCGCTCCATCAGTTGCACAAGTCCACTTCTCAAATATTGGTATTTAGCTCTCCACTCTCAATATTCTTCTATCTCTTTCTCCATTGGCATACGAACACAATAACTTATGCACTAAATATAATGAAATATAAGAAATCTTTTATTACTCCTTTTCCATTTTGATTCAGCACTACATTCTCATTGTTATCCATTTCCTATAAAGTCCAAAATATATTCATTAAAGTACCTAACCTCTGCTCTTGTACTACTGTAATGTAATTCCCTGGCAATGCTGTCATGTATATCCTGAATCTCTTTCTCTCACATAGGATACACCCATGGAGCCATGAAGGTTACCTTATCTCCCAGTGATGTATGGACATCTTCCTCTTGCACGATATAACTCCTCTTCTCTTGTTGTTTAATTGTCAAATGCTTCTTCATACTTAGGGGCATATTTACTAGAAATTGGCTGGGCACAGTGTTACACCAAAATTGGTAACAAGAATGTAGCCCACCCCTGTGTTTCCCCTAGCACTGGTGCTAAAGAAGCTGCCTAGCGCCAGCGCAGGCACCCTTGTGCCAAGTTGCAAGGATGCCTGCACTGCAGGTGTGATTGTTTAATCACCTTCCTGCACATAAACAATCTTTACAGTCGATTTGCTGTTTATGAGTGTTGCAGAATGCAGCACACATGGAAAGAGCAAAATACAAGGAGAATTTCCCCAGGTATTCCCTGGTGATAGTATTGGAACTGCCCCATACCTTGTAAATATGGGGCAGCATCAAAAGCAATGGGTGTTACGGTGGTAAGCCCACTGCAACATCCATTGCACGCACCTTTCACGCTAAGGGCTGCGTGAATAGGGGCATTATTTACAAGGCGGCATTAAGCCATATAAATAAAGCGAAGGATTTAACACCACCAGAACATCGACAAAAGTGACGTTCTGGTGGCGTTAACTCCTTGTAAATATGTCCCTGAAACTCCTTATCTGACACATGATCCATTCTTGGCAACAGCAACAAAGAGGAGAAATAAAGCATTTCTCCTCATTTCGCCTGTTTAAGACCAGGTTTTCCCTGGTCTTAATTTTGGAGCTGCCTCCTATTTACGCCACCCTTGTAATTAGGGGGCAGCGTCAAAATCAATGGGTGTTGCGGTGGAACGCCCACTGCAATACCCATTGCCCTCCCCTTTCACGCTAAGTACAGCGCGAAAGGGGGCCTTATTTACAAGGCAGCGGTCAGTCGAGGAGCACTCGACTCCTCTCTCTGACACAAATCAGCTGTTCAGAGAAGGAAAGCTGATATGCGGCCATTTAGCTGACAAACAAATCCGCAGTTAAGTCAACCTAGAATAATTTATTCAAGATGGCATTCAAAGCATGCAAGACTACATCACATGAAGCGGCGCAATGACTTAATTGCCTTCAACACAAATAAACTGCTGGTCGCGTGCTACAGTGGAGCCACTCCACAAGCTTTTTTGCACACTCTGACCACAACACTGATGAAAGGCCTATTAATCTGGCCTCTAAGCGTGCCTGACTTGTGCTCCACCTGGCAATAATACACGAGCCTGAAACGATGAAAAGAAAATGAACAAATCATACAACTGCCTTTTAAAATTATACTTCCTGAATGCAACTAAATAAGAAAACTCACAAACTCACTAATGCACGACACAACACTGACCGTCAAGCCGTTTGATAAATTAGAAACTTGGGGGCATATCAACAACAACCGGCGATAATTATCGCTCAGCGCTCTTAGCGTGAGGATAATTATCGCCGGCTAGCGTGAATTTTTATCACTGAGATAGCGTTCTATTAGCAACGCTTATCTCAATAGCGATAAAAATCCACAGGCTAACGTGAGATTATCGCTGGAAACCCAGCGATAATCACACGTTACCTTGTTGATAGGGACAGGCAAACTTAGCCATGATATCCTCCTTCCATAGGATATCATGGCTAAGTCTGAAAATTATCAGACGTAAAAAAGCAGCATTAACCGCGGTTAGCGACATTCTTGAGAATAGGAGAAATGTCGCTTAGCGACATTTCTCCTATTATTTTACTCTGGAACGCCCCCTTTGCATCTCATTAGAGACGCAAGGGGAAGCGTAGAGTAAAAGGGTGCTAACATGCAAATTTGCGTGTTAGCACCCTGTTGTTGATAGGGAGCTAGTTTTATCTCTGCTTTTTTGGCTTTTAAAGCCAAAAAAGCAGAGATAAATCCCTTGTTGATATGCCCCTTGAAACCCCATTAACTCACACGGGTAAGGAAAGCAAACTCTCCGACCTCACCCCATTGAAACAGGAACGAACAAACTCCATCGGTTGTCAAACAGTCATTATCATATCTCGAAACAGTATAAGAACATGAAAGCATCGGGCTGTCAAGGGAGAAGCACTGAAAGGAGGAAGAGTGATGGGATCAAGGGCGGTGTAGGAACTGCAGGCGTCTTCCAGTTCTAGCGTTTTAGTTGTTTGAATGGAAAGCTTTGAAGAGCTGCTAAGGAAAGGCAATCACAAATCTTATCCATAATGCTCGCCTCCATCTTGACAGAAAATTCAGAAACAGAATGAAAGACTTGAGAGCTCTCATGGATCTTGTGGGCTGATTCATAAAGTTCTTGTTCAAGTTAAAAGTTTATTACCATAAATATAATTAGATAAAAAGCCTTTTGTTGAGGAATCACCCAATCGGTTTGCCCAAGTCATAAATATGTTTTTGGTCCTAACATTTATTGTAAAATGTAAAATACTGCTAATTACAGACTGCTTAAAACAGCACTTGTGCAAGATGTCTTGGGGCTGATCCTCTGCCTCACTTGAGTCTATAAAAAGTAGGGGGACGGGGAATATTTCAATCCGCCTGCAGATGTGGCGGAATTTGGTGACTCCGTGTTACTCTTGTAATGTGGAGTTCTGGTCAATCACTGCGTTGTGGAATTTGTTCCTGCTAGCCTGTAGAAATGTGAACCAAATGGCGCAGCCCAACGTGTTTTTCAATCATGGTCGGTGCACGTGTTGCTTCAATACATTTGCTGTCAGTTGAGTACATTTTCTACTCGAGTGGCAGCTAAAGCAACTCAAATGGCTGTTGGCTCTTGCAAAGCGCATTGTGCTGTTTGCACTGAGTTTTTAGTGCTGCTTTTGCCGCTGGCACTGAATTGCAGCACAACGTGTATATTTTCCGCCCATTGGTGGATCTCTACAGACTCTCGCTGAGTTTTTATGTAACTCAGAGGAATTCTGGGGGAGTGAATCTCACTGAGTTCCACCCACCACTACTTTAAGGTTTAATCTGTGCACACTCCCCTGCATGTCTTGACCTACTACACTTTGTTAATCTAGAAGTATTTTTGGTTGTTCAATGACATAATCCGTGAATTAAGTTACAATGCTTTAAGGACATGTACATCTGGTTCCAGAATTCCACATCTCTTCATTTTCTCTGATTGTATGGGGGCCATAGAACACAAATCATCTGCCATTTGTGAGGTTTTCACTTTATTTTACAGCAACAAAGGTTTAAGCCAATGTCTCCCTCCATTCCACTCCATAGTGGACAGAGGCATAAGACGTGTATGAGATAATCGTATTATAGCGGCATTGGCAGGCACAATGACAGTAATGCTTGCAGCTTTGTCAAATAGGCTTGCTTAAACATTCTACTGCACGCATTGAAAGTAACAGCAGCCTAAACCACCCAGTAGTCTCAGAGGCAAAACAATTGTTGAGTAAGTTTAGCCTTGTGGGTCTCCATAAATGTTCATGATGTATCCTTGGGCTATATAGAGAAGGTGGCACAGCTGTTGTCTGTTATGAAATTGCGTTTTCTATGGCGCCAACAATATATTCAGGGGCAGATTTACAAGCTCCCTGCCCCACTGGAGGTGCACTGGAGGTGCACTGGAAGCGCACTGGAGGCGCATTTGACTTCTGCATGTATACAAGGAGAGGAAAAGCCACCCTGCGTAACTTTTCTTCTCCTTGTAAATATGCCCCTTTCACACGCAGCACTTTGCATGGAAGGGGCGTTCCATGGGTGTTGCTGTGAGTGTTCCCATGCAACAGCCATAGAACGAGACACATTTCCAGATTCAAGAGGAATTGTAAATCTGGAAATGCGTGTCAATGTTATGCCTCCCCAGGGGAGACGTAGCGAAGCGCAACGAGGAGAAATGTTTTCATTTCTCCTTGTTTTTTCCTCTTTCAATGCGTGCTGCATTCTACTGCACGCATTGAAAGAGAAAAATGCCTGTGATTGTTTTTGTGCAGGAAGGTGCCCCTTCATGCACAAAAACAATCTCCTCATGACAAAGGCATCCTTGTACCATGGTGCAAGGGTGCCTGCACTGGCGCATGGCTGCAGTTTGTGCGCCAGAGCAGGGGAGAGCACAGGCATGCAACATATTATTGTAAATATGTCGTATTCCTGTGCTTCGGAAGTGCTGCAGTGTGGCGCAGCCAAAGGGCTTGCTGTGCCACGCTTGTAGATCTGCCTCTCGGAATTTCTCCAAGTTGGTCCAAGCCCTGCAGACAGCACAGCTCGGAAATACTGAGAAGCGATGCTCTTTTCTGTTTCTGAGCTGTGCTGCTACAGCACATTCACTAATTCAGAGAATGCACGTCAGAATGGGCAATCGCATAAAAGCAGAAACAGCTGTGCCCTGCGTGAACCCACAGCTTCATGATACAGACCCTGATAATATTTAAAACATGTGCCTATTTTGAAAGCTAATTTGAAAGAGGTTGTTTCATGCTAAGCACTTTTTTTCAAGTTGATGGAATTCGAAGAACTGAACTGCTGATAACAGTAAACTCCATATGGGCTCAGGCCTGACATATCCTCACTTTTCATGGAAATGTAGGTTCTCGGAGGGTTAATTAGGGCCCTCAAAATGTTATTCATATGGGTCAGAAATGCTGCCCCCTCCAATGGAAAAAACTTTAATTTGCCCACTTCTAATCAGACCTGGCCGATGTTCGTGCTTGCAGCTTAAAGTTCTCGGTAAGTAATGGCAGTGTATGTCAGGTTTATCACAAATTAAATGGTGATTAATTCCAGCAGTTGTTGGGTCAGACTTGGCAAGGATTTGAGGCTCAGTTTTGCTATGATTTTGCGACTGAGTTGCGTCACTTTTGTGGCACAGCTCCAACGCAAAATCATTTTTGGCATTTACTAAACCGCACAAAGCCACTTTAGGTGGGTTCGAAAATACAAAGTAATACTGCATTACTTTTTGTCAGCTTGGCATTATATGGATTGTGTGTAGGTGTTTTCAGGCATCCACTTCCCCATATATTTTGTTGCAAACCCAGAAGACTTATTAAACCTGGGTTTGCAACAAAATGGTGCACCTAGCCGACAGTGGTGAAACGAGAAGTATTTTGTTTCGCTTCATTATATCCTCTTTCTAAGGATTGTTTTTGTGGAGGAAGGTATTCCTTCCTGCACAAAGATAATCCTGCCCACAATGCAAGCCCTCTTGCAGCGTGGCACAAGCGTGCCTCTGTTAGGGCTAGGCAGCCCACAGTGCCAGAGCTAGGTGGATGCAGTTAGTAGATATGGCACATTTTTGCTCTCTCCATTTCACACAGTGCAGCATAGCAACTATGCGTTCTGCCGCTTATTGCGTGAAAAGTAAGTACATTTCCCCCTATATTTTTACACAGCACTTATGTTGAAGTGCTGGTTATGTGCTCCAGTTTCTGCCTAATGTTGTAGGACTGACATGGCAAGATATCTAGACTCTAATTAAAGTATAGTCCTTTGCCTGATTCACAAATATCCACCAGATATTTTCAAAATGTTCAACCCATTGACATTACTTGTAATCTGACTCATTTCGAGATTATTTGTTAGGCTGAACTTATCCAAGTCTAGTTACACGTAGTTAAGGCCCACCTTTATTTGGCCTAAAAGTTTATTGTCATTTACAAACATAATCACCTTTATTTTATGGCTTTCCAGACATGGTGGTATTTATTGAGTCCTCACTGTGTGCTTCAGTAGGGTAAGCTGTGTACAGACTGAAGGGCAGGACTTAGCACATCCACTAATTTAAGGCACACTTGTTATAAAATGTCAGAGGCAAACATATGCCCAGAAGTACCTTCATTCTGACCCAGGGTTTATCTTGAAAAAAATTAAATGCCAGGGCCTAATTGTTTTCTTAAGAATTTGTAGTCTCAGCCACTTGCTGGGCCTGCAACTGGCATTGTTGCAACTATGAGAGTGTCCTCATTCTCTGGCACAGTTCCTATGTTAGCGGTATACTTAATGCTTTATTGACCCCCTACTTGGATTGTGCAGCACTATAGAAATACCAATAACTAAAAGTATCAGAATTCAATGAAACAACATGACTGGCTAGGTAATAGCCTGGCATAGTTTAACCCTTGAAGCCGTATTTGTTATTGATTCAGTTCTAAATGTAAATTTGGCCATGTGAAACGTAGACCAGCCAGTCCATCCCATATGGGGGAATAGTTCAGTAAGAAGTGCTGGAAGTATAGCCATGGCCTTATGCACTCTCTGTCAATGGCAGGTGGCTGGCTCTTCTTGTTTGAGGGTGTTTTAGGGCTGAAGAGAGCGCACATATGTCTGTTTGGCATTGTAGCTTTACAATCCTTCAAAAATGTGAACTACGGCAGCATTTTTTTTTTTAAGGTAGTACAATTTAGTAGGATTTTAATAGAAATTTTAGTTGTAGTCATGTTTATATTTAAAATGGGGTATTAAAATATTGTATAATGAAATAATAAATATTTACGTCTTTTATTTATTTTTAACATTACATTATATGTATTTATATTTTTCACCATTTTAAATACTTTAATGTAATATTATTTCCTAGGGGGTTTTATTTTAATTCCCTCCTACCGTGATTTTATGTAGGAGGATGTTGCAGTACTATTGTCGGGCTATGTGCAGTGCTGGACATACTACTTTTTTTCTTAGTTTTAATAGTAACATACACCTGGATTTTTTAAATAAGCAAGAAGTTATAAACGTACTTAAAAGTGTAAATCAATAAAAGGGGTATGTTACCTTTGTGAATTAGGCCCTTTGTGAATAAGCAAAAGTAGTATAGTTACTCAAAAGAGTAAGTCACCTTTAGTACCAGACCCTATTGCTCTAACAAGCTCTGCATTTCAAGTACCATATATCGTACCTAGGTACCATCATGCCTCTGTAGATAAGGGTGGCACCTTGCTCCATAGGGAATCCCCTTTCAGAATTTGATAAAGAATGTGTAGAGAGATATAGAAACATCACCTGTAGCAGTTAGTTAATGTAGTGATGTGTTTTTTCTTTTCTAAATAGGTGGCAGGAGAACATTTTATCCACTGTCTGCATTATCCAAGGGGAGGGCAACTGATTTACTGGTACATCTTCCCCAACTCCACCTTGACCAATAGGAAGACTGACTTTACAGCCTGATAAAAAATAAAAATATATACAAACAGAGAGCACTGGTTTGTTGATGGTTGCCCCAGTGTGTGTCCAGCATCACCACTGTATTTAATACAACTCCAGTTTGTCCAATGATGGGGGTGAATTCTGGCTAAGTCCACTCTCTGCCTTGTCCATGCCAGAAGGATTTCTCTTGTAAAATAAACAATAAACATGCTAGGACCCTTTGCCACCTCAAGGTGCCCTGCTGCTCACTACACATATTTGCAAACAGGCAAGAAGGCAGCTGAGGACTGCCTCATGCTCATTCACCATGTCACCAAAAGAAAGTGATCAAGTCTTGGAACAGTTAACAGATAACCCTCTTCCATTGTTTTAATATATAAAAGAAAGTAGAAGGTGAAAGAGGAATGTGACACTTGACAACTGTGCTGTTGCTCTCTTCTCAATTATGTGACAGAGTAGAAGAACAGCTGCTAGCTGTCATGAGCCTAGTTCACCCAAACTTTTTGAGAGTGCAAATAAGGCCCGTGGCAGCACACATGTTTCTCTTGGCAGTTTGAAAATATTTGCATAGAACAAAAGATCAAAATTTAGGATGTTATTACAAGTCTGGTAGTCCACGGACTGCCAGACTTGCGGGGGCGCGGTGACGGCAGTCTTCCGACCGCCCCATTATTACCAGGGCAGTCGTGCCGCAGGGATCAGAGATCCCTCACAGTGGCGTGATGGTATTAAGGCTGCAATATGCTTGGCGGGGCCGCTGCAGCGCCACCAAGCATATTACAAGATTTTAAGCCGCCAAACGTTTCATGGAGGTGTGACCACCATGAAAAGTGTGGCATGAGGAAACAAAGGGCCCAATGGTGCCTCATGCCATGTGGATGCACACAGGGGGACAGAACATGTGCCCCCCTGTGTGCATGCACACTGGTACACACACGGCTTAGACTGCAGCAGTCCATGCCGTGCAGGTACTCCCTTTGACGTTCCCAATGCGGTGCCTATTTCATAAGCACTGCCCTAGAAATGCTAAAGAACCACCCACCAGACCAGGAAAAAAACTCCTGCTCTGGCGGGCAGTTCTTACATGGGTTTGGTGGTGCAGGAGCGGGCGGTCCCTCTCCCGCACTGAGAAACCCATAATAAGGCCCGTAGCTGCTAAAGGTGCTGGGTTATTTTTTTTTTTATAGAAGGAAAATGCCCCCCCCCCACACCATTCTGGAGCAGTGGAGCAGGTGTGGAAATGGCAGAGCATCCGCACACCAATCCCCAGACACTGTAATAGGGCAGTCAGGAGAAAATAAGGAGGATAATATAACATGGGACCAAAAATTTCTACCTTGGGCGATTGAGGAAGGGGTTAGGAAAATTGCATCCAACCCTTCGGCAAGGTGAGAGCACCATTAAAGAACACACAAAACCTGTATTAAGGCAGATACACTCTTTTTAATCTACTACTGTTCTCAGGAGAAGTTTAAAAAAACTGAAAATAGTATCTATCCCAGTGACAGGTAAATTCAGTCCCCAACCCCTAATTTATATATAATGAAATGTAGCCTGTTATTAGTATATGTCTAGTTGAGTTGCCTGGCAGTGATGTAGTCATCTGTCAATCACCTGCCTGTCACTAGCTCGGGAAAGATCATTAAACTCCAACAGCACTGACAGGAAAGTGTGCTAAATCCAGTAAACAAGCAAAGACCAATGAAAGAATTTTAGCAAGTGGCATTCTAGTGAAACTACACAGAGGGCTGATCATCATACCACTTCAATATCACAGATTTTGCCAAGTAAGTTTGATTCCTCCAATTCAAGATGATGTTGAACTTACTTCAGAAATGGTGTGCAGAGTTGGGTAATTCATTTTACTCTCATACACTATTTAAAGCAGGCAGGCCATTAGAGAATTAAGGAAATTCCTTGCACACTAGTGCATCTCAAAGGATGGTGGGACTAGAGTTTGCTGCCTATCAATTAAAACCCAAACATGTGATTGATGCCCTGCCGTGTTCAGTCAGGTCATGGTTATCGCTAAAGTCAATAATTTAGGGAAAAACCTGATCTCATGTTGAATTTGAATTATGGCAAAGCAGACTAGGGCTTCAATCTTAGGTCTTGGCCACAGACAGCTTTAGCTGTCAGTTAGCGAGGCCTCTTTTTACTAAAATGCATAGACTGGACTTTGAGTCAGCCACTAGCTCATGTTTGGATGACTTTATTGTCCATCTCACTTCCCTGCTCCTAATTGAATGGTGTAGCTCCATCTCCTTATAAATGCCTCCCCAGGAGCATCTCAGTCTCACATTATTCTGACTGTATGAGTTGTATCCTTCTACTTTATTAGTTATGGGGACTTGTGTTTATTTTACTTTAAGCACTTCAGCAGAGTACAGTGCCTTCTTGGTCTCTTCCCCCATGTGTTGCTTTCCCCTCACATTCCCACCCCAAGCTTTTCTATTTCTTCTTCGTTACACTCAGTGGTTTTTAAAGTCATTTTTCAAAATGCCAGAGTACCATACCTCTTGCTCTCACGCCTCTGTGGTCTTTACTTTTCCCACATCCCCTTCCCCCTCTGTCATTGGTCCACTGCCCCTCAGGGTCACAGCATATATTTTACAAAATTATTAATACTTTTTTTCTGGCGGACTCGATAAATACAATTTGCTGCCGCATATTTTTCTTTTTTTAAATTTACCGCTCAGGATGGGTGTCTCATATATTGAAACTGCAAGTTTGAATGAAACTAAATGAGGGCCATATCACAATGCACGCAAGTGCACTGGTCATGACGCATGCTAGAATCACCACAGATGCACATGTGTCATGATGTGTTCTTGAGCTTGCCTCATTACACATGGTGACCACCCTGCAATGGGTTTCCTTTTATGAGAACCCCCTTTCAAGATTGCAGGACAAGCATGCACATGCATCTTGATACATGCATTTGCAAGCCAGTGCAAGCATGCACTGACAAAACCAATAGCTCAGCCATTTATAGCCGTGATATAGTGACTTGAATTAGGAAGTACAAATAGCTCTTTTTTGCAAGAAATACGATGAGTGTTGAATGAAGCACTGCATACACAGCATTTTCATTATTACTAATTGACTGACCCTTTGGCAATTGTGCAGACCTTCCAGAAACACTGGCCTTACAAAACTATCATATTTCGCTTTTAAGTCTAGCCTGCTATTGAAGTGTTGGGGTACAGGGGCAGCAGCTGAAGATCCATTAGTCAGGCTCTAGGATGAAGCCACGATTCATAAGAGGGGGTAGCAGCATATCAAGGATTGCTCCTTGCCCAGAGTACGATGTTGGCGATCTTGGCTAGTGGAACATCTGCACTTCCAGATCCAGACCACCCCCAAAGCCACACTCCGAGGAACCCTCGCCTACAGACCCCCCGGCCCCCGAACAACCTTCGCCACCACCATCACTAACTTCATCACACCCCACGCCATCGCCTCAACAGACTACATACTCATTGGAGACCTGGACTTCCGCCTCGACAACCCCAGCGACCCCAACTCCACTATCCTTTCTTGACAACTTCGCCAGCATCAGACTTGATCAACTTGTCAGCACACCGACCCACAGAGCAGGACACACCCTCGACCCCATCTTCCCGGCAAGAAACAGCGTTCAATTCAGCCACACAATGCAGCCACCATGGACCGACCACCACTGCGTACACTTTGCCATCAACAAACCCAAGGCACCCAAACCAGCCCCACGCCCACCATGAAGGAACTGGAGCAAGGTTACCAACAAGCAACTTAACGCCACCCTCACCCGAGACAACCACACCAGGGCACCCGACGCAAACGACGCAGCCAGAGAACTCCACACCTGGATCTCCAACTGCGCAGAGGAGCTTGCCCCGCTATGCAACCCCGACAGACAACACCCCAGGAAAGCCGCCTGGTTCACCACTGCTCTCCAAGAAGCCAGACGCACCTGCAGATGCCTGAAGAAGAACTGGAGAAACACCAAGACAACCGAAAACCACACCACCTACAAGGACGCCATGACGGACTACCACAACCAGATCAGAGCCACCAAGAGGAACTTCATCCACAACAAAATCCTGGCTAACTCCACCAACTCCAAGGAATATTTCAGTGTCATTCAAGAATTTACCAACCTATGCAGCAAAGTCACAGACATCACCACATCCCAAGACCTCTGCGACAAGCTTGGAACCTATTTCCACCTCAAGATCAAAAACCTCTATGACAACTTCATCGACCATCCACCTGGCGCCACAGATGGCCCCCCGCCCCCCAGAAACACCAGCCAGCCCACCATCTCCAACTGGACACCGATCACGGCCGAAGATACCGCCTCGACCATGAAAAGCATCCACTCTGGGGACCCCACTGACCCCTGCCCCCCCCACATCTACCACAGAGTTGCGGCCACCATCGCACCCAGACTACAATGCACCATCAACACCATTTTCAAAACAGGCACCTTCCCAGATGACTGGAAGAATGCAGAAGTCAGACCCCTGCTCAAGAAGCCCACAGCTGACCCCACCGACCTCAAGAACTATCAGCCCATCTCGCTCCTCCCCTTCGCAGCCAAATTTGCAGAGAAAACAGGGAACTGACACGATTCATTGAAGAGAACGCCGTCCTCGACCCGTCCCAATCCGGATTCCGAAGCAACCACAGGACAGAGAACGCCCTACTCGCCGCCACAGATGACATCCGCACCCTCCTGGACCAAGGCCACTCCACAGCCCTCATCCTTCTCGACATATCGGTGGCCTTCGACACCGTCTCCCACCTCACACTAGTCACCAGACTACACGAAGCAGGCATACAAGGAACAGCCTTGGACTGGCTCCGATCATTCCTCACTGGAAGAAGCCAAAGGCTCAGACTCCCACCCTTCCTCTATGACCCCACGAAAATCACCTACGGAGTCCCACAGGGTTCATCCTTGAGCCCCACTCTCTTCAACATCTACATGGCCCCCCTCACAGCCATCGTCCGACAACACGGCCTCAACATTGTATTCTACGCCGACGACACCCAGCTCATCCTCTCCCTCACCAAACACCCCACCACTGCCAAACTCAACTTCCAGAAAGGAATGTAAGATGTCACAGTCTGGATGACCAACAGCTGCCTGAAGCTAAACGCCGAGAAGACAGAAGTCCTCGACCTCGGTACCAACACTTCTGCATGGGACAGCACCTGGTGGCCGACCGCTCTCGGAAGCCCACCTACCCCCTCAGACCACGCCAAGAACCTCGGCATCGTACTCGACTCATCACTCACCATGAACCGACAGATCAACGCCATCACCTCCAGCTGCTTCAACACCCTCCGCAACCTCCGCAAGACCTCCAAGTGGATCCCTCCTGAGTCAAGGAAGACAGTCACCCAAGCACTCATCACAAGCAGACTGGACTATGGAAACACACTCTACGCCGGCATCAACAAATCCCTACTCCAGACAATATAGAACAACGCCGCCAGACTCGTCCTTGGCATCCCCTGACACGAACACATCAGCCAACACCAACGAAGTCTCCACTGGCTCCCCGTGGAGAAAAGAGTCACTTTCAAAATCCTCACTCACGCCTACAAATGCCTACACAACAACAGACCCAAATACCTCAAGGACAGAATCAACTTCCAGGTACCCAAAAGAAAGCTCCGATCTTCCAACCTCGCACTGGCTGAAACCCCGCGCATGAACAGAGACAGAGCAGCCGGAATATCCTTCTCTCACATTACAGCCAAGACATGGAACGAGCTACCGGCAGACATCAGACACGCCCCCTCCCTGAACACCTTCAGGAAGACCCTCAAAACCTGGCTCTTTGACTAAGCAGATCTGCGGACCCCCGCCCCACAGCGCCTTGAGACCCTCACGGATGAGTAGAGCGCTTACAATTCCCGGATTGATTGATTGATTGATTGATTGATTGATTGATTGATTGGATGAAGGTGTATGGGATCTGATTAAGGGAGTGCATTATTTATGTTTTATAGGTCATTCCAAATCTAGGCTTATATTTAGTTTAAATGGATGAAATATGACATTGTCACTAACCACCTCATCTGTACTAACTTTAAAGCAGTAGTGTGTTTTGTTCAAACAGCACTCTTGAATCCCCATCTTACCAAAAGACGTTCTTGGGCACTTGAGAGCTGAACAATTTTTCAACAAGTACTGCCCATAGGACAAAACCTTTGTATATGTATTGTCCTTGCTCTGCGCAGACTCAAATAAGGCTTTTTTTCCTTCTGGACTTCATCACTAATGTAAACAAAGCTTTTCATGGCAAGAAAATAGTAATTCCTTAAGCACAAAAACAGAGTTCTGATTATTATTTCCTCAAGGAATAGTAATTTGAGGCACATGCCCTTGAAACTACATATTCCCTCACATACATAGTCAAAATCTATTAGAAAAAGACGACCCTTTTGGGGAATTACTTATTAATCAAATGCTTATCTGTCAATTGGCCATGTCATGAGTTTAAATGAAAGACAATCCTGTTTTTACACCCAAAGCTTTACTTTCCCAGCACCAGTATATCATTGCAAGTCCAATCATGCCACTGAAAAACTGGGACTTTTGAAACATGTTACCCTCATGAGATGGCCCGGTTGAGAAACATGAAAATATAGGATTTTATTTAGAGTTATAGGGTATGATACTCCCTTCGTCAGAATATGGGAGATAGCCCGTCCGCCATATAATAAGTGCCATAGGCTATAATGCATCTTTTTTGTTATTAGGTTATATGCGCAGTTGACAAACAAGAAGTAACTAAAGTTAATTAGATACATAATTAACCTCATGATGATCTATAGTACAGACCAAGAATTCAAGAAAGTAGAGCAATCGTCGGTGTCATCGATAAATAGGGTCAGTCATGCCATCAGTTTTTCTGCTACTATTGGTCGCGCTCAGCCGCCCCTTACAGTCTTTATTACAATAGAGGTACCATAAAAATAGAGAGTATTAGTGAGGGGAAAGAAGTGAAGGGAGTGGAAGGGACCAGGAAGCGGACCATTGTAAAGGGGATGGGCTATCCATTCTTGTTCTACTGTAGTCCATCTTTTATCTCCATGGAGATCAGAGAGGTCTTTTTTGGGTATGGTCTGCTTCGTTCTGTGGGAGTGGGCCTTCTCCTCTTGTGTCGGTGACATTTCATACACACATGAGTGTGTGTGGGTGGGTTCAGAGGAGCGGGCATATCAAGATCGCGTTGTCCTGCCAATGAGATTGTTCGGCCAAGGCTTGGAGTCACAAGGGTGAGATCAGTGTTCAGGTCAGTGGTCAATATTTCTTGAGAAAGGCTTGCCATATGTCCCTGACTTTATCAAGGTCATTCAGGCTGGCTATTACCCTTTCATAGTCTGACACTTTGTACAATTACCTGGAGACATATTTCAAGTGTTGGGTAAGTGATCATGTGCCACAGATTGAAAACGCAGATTTTAGCCATTGCCAGTGCTATGGCAAGACAACTGGATTGTTGTTTGGGTATGGCTGTGCATTCAGCAAGGTCATAGAGGAGTGCTGTTTGTACTCTCAGGGTACCCATGAGGGGCACCTTCCATCAACTCATGGTCATAATGAAAGGCCAGTAAGTAGTCAGGGTAGGGCATTCCCATAGCAGGTGGGCAATGTCCCCTCTTCAATGAACTGCATCTCCAGTCTCATGCTGTAGGATGTATTAAGGACCTGTAGAGACTCAGTGGTGTCCAATGCCACCTGTTCAGTACTTTGACATAACTGACCTTTAACTTTGCTTCCTCCATGTAGAGGTCATAATTGGCTAGAATGTCCACCCAGTCCTCTTCCAAGTATGTGGTCTCTAGCCAGTCTGACCACCAAGTCTTCAAGGACTGCGAAACTAAAGTGGAGTATTGGTGGCCTAACAGAATGTGATACAGGTTGGACATCAACCCTTTGTGGGTACCCCATTTCCAGAGATAGTCCATTATCCATGAGGGTTGTAGTTCCAGTGAGGGGGTTCCCAGGGCTGCTCTCAGGCATTGCAATAATCAAAGGTAATTCCAGAAATGGGACTGAGCAGGCCATATTAGTCATGAGGTTCAGCAAAGGATTTGTACTCCCTTTCATGGATGAAGTCTGTGAGCTGATGAATAGTGACACATATAGACTCAAACACTTTCCAAAAGGGTTCCTTGCACCTATCAACTGTGAGGCATTGTACTATAGGTAGGGCTTGGGCATTTAAAGTCAGGCTTGTCTGTAACAGTGTGTGCACACACCATCTGCCAGGCCTGGTTATAATGCATTTGCAATATGATGGATAGGACATCTGTCAGATTTGTGATATAGTCTCCTGTCTGTCAAACTTCAGAATAAGGCCCTTAGTCTGCCATCCCGTTCAGTAACAACTTCCTTGGTTAAATGATGGGTACAAAAGCAAAAAATCCATACCAGAAAACCCACAGTGCCTGCACCCTTTTTCAACTCTATTTACCGTACAATTTTCAAAAATTCACCACTGAGGAAATTCTACTCTTTACAAGTTGTGGTCAATAATACTAGCCCAGTCAAATCTGGTTTATTATGCACACTTTACCACAACGTTTTCCAAAGACTTTTTGGGGTGGGCCCCCCACTAAGAAATTGTTAAATGATATCCAAAGTTACTGGACCAATGATCTTTAAAAAGAAACATATACCATAAAATATATACAAAAACATTAAGGGCCTAATTACGATGCCGGTCGGAAAGCCTCCAACCACTGGTTGGAGGCTTACAGACTGGCAAGGTAGATGTAAAGTCCGACCGCTGTATTATGATGATGGCGGTCAGAGTTTAAACCAGCCAGGGAATCTGACACGGTTCCGACAGGCTCAAGGAGCCCGTTGGCCAGTTGGAAAGCCCACATAAGCCCTTAACTTAAGGAAATCGTTTCCGCCATCAGGATTATGATGTCGGTTTCCAACAGCCAATCCATGTCGGTCTTTTCAACATGGATTGGCTGTTGGGAACTGACTTTGGGGCCCCCCAGAAGGGTCCTCTTCCCCCCCCTGGCCCTCTCTATTTGGCCTTGGGGGGACCTATGGTGCCCCCCAAAACATCCCTGCACCATTAGGCAGGCACCATGCAGGGATGTTTAAAAACTTCAATTTTTCAATGGGAGCTTGTGCATCAGGCGGTTTCAGCCCACCGCACAAGCACACATTGAATAATGGAAGTGTGCTACCAAACCATGTGCGATTGCATCCTAATTATGCTGTTGGAACCCCTGACCTATGGTCTGGCAATTCCTTCCACAAAACGGTGTCGGTCGGAGGCAACTCGGACTGACATCGTAATTAGGCCCTTAGGGAAGAACCCACAAGCCTTTTTGCTATTAAGTTGACTTCATTTTATGTTTGACAACTTAAGCTAATACTAACTTTTAGAGAACAGCCCATTGAATGCATTGATTCATAGTTTTGAATTTAACATGGCAAGCATGGGATTAAAAATATCAGCAAGGAAAGTAGCGTTAGCAAAAATGTCAAGTTGGATGAAAATGCTACTAGTGACGTCCTTTAAATCATATCAATTTTGAACACTGTTAATAGTTTATTACGAGCTATTAAACATATTCAACAACTTTGCCTAGGGATCAAGACACCAGACAACGGTACAATAGTTTTACACCAGATCCAGTTGTAACCAATCAATGCCCTAAAGGCACAATTTGGCATACAGCCTAGAAACTGTTCCAAACCCCTTTGGGAGAAAGCACTAATTCTACCCACAACAGGGGTCTTAAATGGTGTTCGGTTTTGTTCACTGTTACTGGTTCAATTTGCGCCAAAGTAATTGTTTACAATAATCTTTAGAGAAAAGTGCCGTAAGAAAGGTTTAGGCACATGCAAAGGTGTCTTAAAAGGACCAAAAATACTTGCTGGTGAACCTTCATCAAGTTCTAAAGGCATTCATGTCTAGGCCTCTGACACAGCAATCAGCTGTAGAGAGAAACAGTCAGTCTAAGCTCAAACACTTAGGGGCAGATTTATGAAGTCTTTGTGCCACTGCCAAGCCATGCAAAGTGCTGCAAAATCTTGATAAAGTATACTTTCCAAAGCAAAAACTGTGCTTTGCATTGGAATGTTCCACTCAAATTAATGCAACTAGCACTTTGCACTACTTTGCACCAAGAAGTAATTTAATGGGTGATACTTAGGCATTCCGAAACTACCACCCTTGGATTTTGAGGCAATAGCATATCTACAAAGATTGTCAGACCTGGCTTTGCTTCATAGTGCATGCTTCACCAATAAAAGTCACCAATTAAAAAACAATCAAATTCCTTGAGGAAACTAATGTTAATATGAAGTTAAGTTTGATGTGAGTTTCAACAATGGCTACAGCACAAAACTAAAGAACCCACAAATTAACAAGACAAGGTACTACATTAATCCTATTTTTCACCACTTCTGTATGTTTTAACCTCACCATAGACTGAAGTCACCACCAAAATTTCTGACTTTCTGTCAGTAAGTTGCAGAGAACCTGGCTAATTACCTCCTTACATATCTAGGTATAAAACATGGAAAAATACTGAGTGGCAGTTGAAGACCATTAGACATCAAACACAATTGCATGGTGATCTGTCAATGATTTCGCAAGAACAGATGAGATAAAGACTTGGCCCATTTTTATCAAAAAATCATGCAACATAACACATCAAGCCAACTTGCTGTGCCTCTCTGCGTGAAATGGAAAGGGCAGGAATGCGCCCTATTTACCACGCCAACGCAGGCACCCTTGCAGCATGGTGTAAGGGTGCCTGCTTTGTAGGCAGGATTGCAGAATTCAGCACACTTAGGAAGAGAAAAAAACAAGGAGAAATACATACATTTCTCCTTGTTGCGCCTCTGGTGGGGAGGTGTACAATTCTGATGTTATCCCAGGACTACCAATGTTGGCAAATCTGGGAATGTGTCACAATCCATGGGTGGATGCGTGAAAACACCCACGCTCTACCATGGCACACCTCCATGTAATGCAGGCAGTGATTTGCACTGCCTTGTGTTATTCTAGATGTATCAAGCCACTTAGGACCAAGCAAGGTGCCTGTGCATGACTTGATACATCTCATTTAGGTTTTCTGTCAACCTTGCGCACAAGGGTGATGCAAAACCTAGATAAATATGGGCCCTAATACTCAAGAGCAGAAATAGGATCAGAAATGTAATCATATCCATAAATAAGATAAGTTACACACTTTGACATATTAAAAAACCTTAAACCCTCATGGAAGGTGCACAAATAATATAGTGGTTGAGTGTCTAGCCGCATATTAAGTACATGCAGGTCCATTAAAAGGTTAAAGGCTTGGACCTATTGCCTAAGTGTATCAGAAAAGAAATGCGAAAAGGAAGGGAGAATGAACAGAAGAGGGAGAATAACCAGAAGATTGAAAAAAAATCCTGGTTTTAGGAATAAACAGAAGGTGGCAGATTAAATCCTAAACAAAAATCATAAAAAGGTTCATTGTAAAGAGATGATTTCATAGCAGGATTTGGGGATTGGATTTCATATTCAGATCATATTCAATTCTAAAAATATTGGTTACCCCACCTCCCCTCCTGCTTTCTTGGTCGTGTCAATGAATACTGTAGGAAATTGAACTCATGATATCCAGGCTTGTAGGAAGTAATATACGGAGGTAGTATATTTGAGGAAGGACGGAATCAGGAAAAGGCTTGGGTGGGTTTGGAAGTTGCAGAGAGAAATTAAGACAGTACCACTATTTGGAGGGTGGTGAACTCCATGTTTTTTAATAATACTGACTTCTCCAAGGTGGGGAATGAACATGTTTTAAATCCATCAACCTTCAAAGAAATGCTTTGGGAGAGAACAACAAAACCAAATTCAAGGAGATAAAAATGTTACAAAAACAAATTAACAGAACATAATGAGAGACCTAGGCCTCGCTATTCTGCAAGAAACTATACTGTTTCATTTGTGAACTGCAAACTAATTTTAAAAAAATGATTGCCTGCTTCTTTGAAATGTCAAGGAATCTACTAAGGAAATAAGGCAGGCATTGACAAAGCCAGTAGTTCTGACATTAGTGTGCCTATGCATTCAAATAGCACTTGTGTATGTCTGTGTTTCCATGCATTAGCATATTAAATCTAGAATTCTTGGCTTTACTAATGCTTGGTTCTCATGAAATGAGTATATTCAGCAATTGTTGATGAAAGTGTAATAAAACATTGCTCACTTCTGTGTATCCCCTGTTAACTCGTCTACTTGAAATTTTAAAGAGTGCAAAAACTGGCAAGACTAAAGCATACATTATGATCCATTCACCAGAACCTGAGGGTTGGAATGAAACCTGATTATATGATTTCCAAGAATTCGAAAATTCAGACACGTTCAAAAGAGCAAGTACTTCAGTCGTCGATTTAAAACAAACCACAACGTTTATTGTAATAGCACAATAATATTGCAAGCTAATAACTGAATTATCACTGTTTTTGAGGAGGTCTATCATACCATTAAAAAGGAGCAAAACAACCTAAATGATTGAAACATAAAAAACACTAAGTCCACATTTCCTTATTAAAGTTACAATGCTTAAAAGAGTCATCTTGAGACGTACCTTTCAATTAACCCATTGGTTTGTGAACTACATAAGCCAAACAATCATGCCCACAACTATGCCTGCCGACAAGCCAAGGGATACAAGATCAAGCTTCCTCAGAGAAACAGCAATCTGAACAACCCTGTTTCACGAAGCGACCAATGATGATAACTTCCACATTGTGCCCCTGGTTGAGAGAAGAGTGCAGACTATTCAAATTTCAAACAGCCAATAGTTTCCATCATCTCCCAAGCTTCTCAGCTCAGTCTAAAAGTGGGCCTAATCAACACCCAATTTGCTCAGAAACAGCTCATTGTCATTGTAGACAACTCTCAGATATCTGGGCTAACAGAAAGATTATTCCTTGACAGCTCTGCCACTGTCACCAATGAATAGATGCCCAAAAACGTAAGCATTCTCCATAAGAACACTCGCAAGGGCAATGGTGCCATACCATCTTTCAGATTAGTTCTTAGAAATAACCCTATATCTGCAATTCTCAGCACAGAGATTTCTGTGAAAGGGAAACTTTAAGCCATGCGTAGCTAAACCCAAAACTAAGGGGCCGATTCCAATCCTGTTCGGAAGGGCTCTGAATCGGATTCGGGTATGCCGAATCCGACAGGGAGCCCTTGTTTCTGACCAAATTGTTCCTATCAACCGATTATAATGTCCGGAAACCATTAAGGATGACCGAACCGGTTCTAAAAGGCATTCGCATAGGTCGAGCCTTTCCAAGCTGATTCGTACAGCTCTCGATGACAGATTCGGACAACCATTCCGATTCTGTTTGCCCAGAACTAAATGGCTGTCGGAAACTGTCTTTGAGGGCCCGTAGCAGGCCTTCTGAATGGGGCCCGTGAGGGTACCCATGGGTCCCCCCTTTCAGACCATGCACAGTGTGGAAGGCACCATGGGGTGCCTGCCACAGGGGGCACAATTTTCCCCAGCCACCCCTTTCTTCAATGGGAGCCTGTGTTCTCGCTCGGAACACAGGCTCCCATTGAAGTCAATGGGAGTCCGACCAAATTGTATCCGGATGCATCTATATCGCTCGGTTGGACTCCCTCGATCACAAACACAAATCACCTTGAATGATACATATAGAAAGCATAAGGATTGGGAAGAACCTGTCTACCTTCCAGACCCAGAATCCTAACTAGAAATACTCCTCCACACCATTACCACAACTCATTCAACATGCTTACTGTCTCTCAATAAATAGCAAAATGAGGGAGCAAATTAATTAACATCTGTGCACAAACATATTTGCAAAATATACCTGATGGTCTTTCAGAAAGCCATAAAGAAAGCCAAAGGGGTACTCCATGAAATGTATTTGATGAGGCAGCAAAGACATTGAAAGAGAACTTTGAAATTTTCATGAACTGACAAATTGAAAAGTCATCAAAATGCCCAAGTTACTCAATTAGTTCAACAATCATACCTATGCGCTGTGAGTCTTCATGACACGATTCTAAGGAAACCCGGGAAGGGAAATACTGGCATAAGATGAAGCAATTTTGCACAGAGATTGGCCAATAGCAATGGGTACATCCTGATGTACACAAAGTCACATATAAGGAGATACGGTTATATCACATCCATAAGTGGTAATTCTTGTCATGAGTTATGGTCTAACAGACTGTCATGGCAGATCAGTATCGCAGGTTTAAGAATGTATTTTATTAACACAATCAATGCTATGTGAAATATCTAAACTGTAAAAATATATAAATTGTAAAAACTTCATGCTTTAAAACAAGAATTGCAGAAATGTGTGCTTTGAGCAAGCTTGGTCATATTTTTTAATATACGGGCTTTGAATGTGCAGTTATAAGTTAGTGGTGAAGCAACAGGTGTAGGTAGGTTTATGGAGGAGTAGGATGTGGAGCTTATGGGATTTGTATTTTTTTAAGGACCCATGGATTTGAACGGGCAGGTAGAAACAATTGATTAATCAGTAGGGTGTGGTCACATTGCATGAGTTTTAAAGGGTAGGGTCACGTGCTAGATGTGAAAAGAACACTTTAACACGAAAAGTGTGGAATATGGTTGGAGTTGTTGCACTATGAAATGAAGGATGCAAGTACACAAGAAAGCTTACTTTGTTTCGCTTGTTGTTACGGTTGCATTTGAGTCAGTTCGGTGCAGCAGTTGATTGGGAACATAATGGGTGTGATCTTGCATGTGAATACGAATGTAAAATATATAATGTGGACACTCTTTGGGAGAATTTTCTTTGGGCGCATTTTTGATGAGTTTAAACACGGTTTTCAGTGGGACAATACAGATCAATGAAAGGTTGTTGTTTAAAACATGGCAGGAGTTTACACATAGCGTAACAAGGGTAAAACAAATTTTGACACATACTGGTCTGAATAGAAAACTAATGGCACATTTTTAACTTTAAAGTTAACCCCTGAAGAAGGGCTATGGAACCCAAAATGCATTGGGTAGAACATGATAAAACTGCCAAGGATGAATGGTGCATTCCCGCATGCCCTAGAGAAAGGGTTGGATAGGCATATCTGTCGCATTAGAAGCAATGGGAAAACATAACCTTACATGTGAATGGAAAGAGTAATGAATGGAAAAAGAACTTTGGAGTAAATGCAATAACACTGTCAAAAATGGACAAGTCTACGGTATTTTTATGAACATTCATGAATTACGCTGTGTGTCTGGCAAAGGAACGTAATTAAGCTCCATTTTTGATGTTTTCACACACAATTGTTACAGTGGCAGAGCACGCAAGCCCAGGCTGTACGCAAATGTTATATCAGTTCAAAGCAATGTGGAATAAACAAATTAGAATAGTGTGCATTCTATCACCCCTACTTTAGATTCATCCTGATGTACTATACAGCATACCAGATTTAAACCCATTTCCCTTGACCAAATCCCATATTTTTTAATATATACTTTTCAAATATACTTTTTAAATTACTCCCTGCTACACTACAAGGCATGAATGTCATTCTTTAAAGATTTAGTATAATGTTAAACATTCAAGAGGCCATCAGGCTTACCACTGTACCCTCCCCTTTTCCATCTAACTTTCCACTAACTGTACAAGTGTTGCTCGCATTGCTGAAATGTTTTGAAGAGGAAGATGAATGGAACCTATCTCTAAAGGCAGTCTTCCGAACTTAAGCCCTACACCTATCAACTACGTGGTGGTCCATCCTGATTGACTACCGACCGAACCTCTACAGCGGGATTCTCGCTCAATCCTACCATTCCTGCTTCCACATTACTGGCCATCCGGTGGCCCTTTCATTACTTCCGTCCTCCAGATCCTCACAACAAATTCTTCTTGCTCACAAATTTCATCCTGATGATGATCTCAAACAGTTGAGATCGAAATGCCGTCAACCCTTTAACAATAAAAAAAATCCTTTATTGTTTAAAAGTATACATAAAGTTTTTGCTAATGTTGTCAATGCGATGTAACTCATCACCAGCATTCGTCACATCACGCCCCTTCCACTATTTTTGTGAGCACTAGAACTATCACTTGAACAATATCTTTTGATATAATGTTTATGAACTAAATACATGTTATGTCATTACCATTGTGTGTCCCTGCATATATTGCAAAATGTTCTTTTCCACTGACTCTGGTAAAATTGATTAAAGCTTACGTCTATCAATTTAAAACTTCAGCAACATCGTATGTTATTCCTTTTGTACTACACGCCGGAAATTATTTCTAAATGGGCTTCCCTTAACACTACACCTAAAACTCAGTGCCCTAAATGCTCACTTTATGCTGCAGATATCAGACATATGTTCATTACTTGTCCAGTACTTTCTGCTTTTTGGTCACGAATTTCCGAGGAGTTGTGCAATCTCTCAGGCATTAATATTGTCATCTCAGAGAAAGAGATACTTCTGGGGTTTATAGTGGACTCAGGTTTGATACCAGCAGCTTTATTCTCCATTATTATGGCCTGCTGCCACCTATGTATTGTATATAAACAATGGGGTGACCCTGTGTCCCTCAGAACCTGGGTAGGATTATTATAGGAAAACAATGGTTCTGTCGGGTATGGGTAAAACAATCGCTTTGTTGAAAGAATGAATCAAGGAAAAAAGGAGAATCAATCAAGTTGACCACACAATCTCAAAGTACAAATCAAGATCAGGCTTGTTTTGAAAGATGTAATGTCATTCTTTATATATAAATTGCATCATTTATATGAAGAAGCACAAATGACATTGGAAATGCAGGATTACCAAGGTAGTAGACTGTAAAGTGAGTCAGTGAATTTGTGACAAGGTGACATAAGTGACCAAATTGTGCATAATATATACAGTGAACGAATGCAGGAAAGACTTTTTATATACACAATATACAAGAGGAGGGCCAGTATCGAGGACAAACAATGACACTGTTTCATGGATAAATCAAAAATTGTATGAAAAACAGGTCTCGCACTGGTCCTAACAATTTTTGTCGACGTTTCAACCCAATATAAGCGACTTTGAATCGTCATGCAGGGTCTTCATCAGGACATTAAAATAAACGATGGCAACCTGCAAGAGCAAGTAAAGTGCGTGTCAAAAGTGTGTTGTGATTATTTAATTGTGTGATCCCGAATGATAAGGGCCATCACTCACCTAGCCAGTGATCTAGGATGGCCTGGCAGACAAACGTTCATGCGTAGAGAAACAGAGCGCCTCATCAAATGTGGTCTCTGTAAGTCAAAGTAAAAACGCGTATTGCCGTCAGTAAACAACATAAGGTCTGCGCCTATTCAGTTGTGAGGCTAAGAATAATGGTTAAAAGTAATTGCCTCTATGTAGACCGGTTCAAGAAATTAAGCGATTCAATCATCCGTTTACGGAAGTTGTGAGGCTAGGATTAATGGTTAAAAGTAATGGCCTCTATGTGGACCGGTTCAAGAAATTAAGCTATTCAATTATCCGTTTAAGGAAGAGGAAAACAACTTCAGTGCTAAAAGAGACGCTCACCTTAGACGGCGTAGTTCATTTAAATGAGGCCGACTCCGGTGAATAAATCGCGTCGGAACCGATCCGAGTTCTACTTCCTATTTTAATCTGAAAGGATAAATATTCAATCAGGATTGTTCACGAACGGGCAGGGCCGGGGGCACTGGTTATGGGGACGATGTCTTACTTGGGAAGAAAAGCGGTAACGACTCACGCTGCAGCAACTCCTGTCTCAGTCGGGAGAAGCCGCAAATGACAGGCAGGCTGCTACATAAAGGTGAGCCGGGCTGTCCTGTCTGACGTCGACATGGTGACGTGTAAGGGGCGTTGCCTAGCAACCATGGTCGCATCAGGGAAATACGGCAGCTGGGGCGAGGCGCGCGCTATGCTGACGTGGACTGACAAACATGTCAATCAGCATAATTAATAAGCGAATGAACAGATCGTGTATTACTAGCATGGAAACTAAACGAATGAATAGATCGTGTGCTATAGAAATAGTTATGTCGAATTGTGTAGTAATGCGGGCTACTCTCTCGCTATCGGAAGTCAGCAGAGTGGTGTGTCAGTAGGGTTGCGTAGCAACCACGGTCGCATCGGTGAGCCGAGGCAGCTGAGGCAGAGCGCGCGCTATACTGACGTGGACCGACAAACAACGTGTCCAACAGCAGGGTTAGCAAGATTACAAAGTGAACGGATCGTGTGCTTTTGTGCAGTATTACGGGCTGCTCTCTCACGTGGGAGGTGATGAGGCAATTGGAAGTAAAGCGGTATGCCGAAGGAGTTTGGCAACTTAGATCATACGTAGCCAACGCAACAAATGTGTACAGACGCATGTATGCATCAAGATGCAATTGGTACAGAATGACAAACACATAAGTTATTATTTACAACACATGTGCCTAATAGGGCAGGTATGAAGACATAAATCGAGCACAATTTAAACACAATTTGAGATCTGTCTTAAAGTCCCATGTGAGAGTGCCAGTAAATCACAAGGTAAGGTACAAAATGAAAACATGAACAACTCATATATACACACTGCAGATGAGCCTAAGGTTGTGCGACATGGGGTGCAAGGAGAAGTGTCATAGTTGCCCCATCTCCCTGGATGTTTCCTCGAGGCTGTTAAGCCCTTGCTGGACAGTATTGAGGAAATGAATCCATCTACACTCTTTTCTCTTCAGATTCACAGCTATTGATCCCCCTCTTGGCGCAAGATTGACCTTCTCTAGCACCCACCATTTCAATTCTTCAGGTAGATGGCTTAGTGCCAGAAAATGATCCACCATGGGGGCCCCTTGCGTTCTGCATCTGATACGGCTCATGTGTTGTAGTATCCTCACTTTTATTTTTTGTGTTGTTTGTCCCACGTATAAGAGATCACAAGGACATCTTATCACATATATTAAATTAGAGCTGTTGCAATTCGTGAAAGTTGATGAGTTATAAGTTCTGTCATTATGGGTGAAGGAAGAGCCCTCTATTGACAACGGACAGGCTTTGCATTGGCCACACTTGTAATGGCCCACGATGGAAGGTAGCCCCAGCTGTTCTCTGAGACCACGTGTTTTTGGTGGTTCAAGGTATGCCTTAACAACACTGTCTTTTACATTCTTGGCCCGTTTGAACGCGAAGATGGGTTCCTCGATGGTCGGGAGTTCACTGGCAACAAGATTCCAGTACTTCTTGATGATTTTCTTCATCCCATTGCTCTTCGTGTTGAAGGATGTGACACATACAATGTTTTCACTCCTGGATCTCTTTTCTTTGACCTGTAAGAGTTCATCTCTCGGACAATACCATGCGCGTTTGCGTGCGCGTTTCAAGAGACCCAATGGATACCCACGTTCCTTTAATCGAGCGGTAAGGATCTCAGTTTCTTTGAAGAAATCAGCTCTGCGTGTACAGTTCCTCCTCAGTCTAAGGTATTGGCCATAGGGCAGGTTATCCCTTAGGCTGCGTGGATGGTGAGAGTCATACTTCAGGAGGGTGTTCCGTTCCGTTGGCTTACGATAGAGGTCACAAATTAGTTGTCCATCATCCACTTCAAAGGTAAGATCCAGGAAATCGATGGTATTGTTATCATTTGACATGGTGAACTGGATATCACTGGATCTGGCATTCAGCCAGCTATAAAACTGATTGAGTTCGTCCTTAGTACCAGACCAGATCATTATAACGTCGTCTATATAGCGTTTACAGACGGTAATGTTGTCAATGAATGGATTCTGGTGGTTATATAGATGTTCCTCCTCATACGCGTCCATGAAGATATTGGCCAGGCTCGGCGCGTAGGTAGCCCCCATCGCCACGCCTTTACATTGATAATAAAACTGCTTCATGAAAATAAAATAATTATGTCTCATGGCAATTTCCAACAAGCCCAGCAGAAAATCGGTAGGTATCCAGTGCGGTCTCATTCTTTTGTCAAGGATTTCTTTGATAACTTCAAAGGCCCTCGTCTGGGGAATGGAGGTATAAAGCGAGGATACGTCTAACGTGACCAGCAGTTGGGTTTGCGTATCAAATGGTTGTCCCTCCAACAATTGGATGATATGCATCGTATCACGAACATATGATTTAGTCTGTGGTATCCATGGCTGTAAAAAGTGGTCTATGAATTGGTTAAGCGGTTCAAGTATGGAACCGCATCCCGAGACAATTGGTCTGCCGGGAGGCTTGTCAAGACGTTTGTGGATCTTGGGAAGGGTATATATGGTCGGAATCCTGGCCTCACGTTTGTTCAGGAAATCACATTCAGATTGACTGAGGAAGCCTTGTGATACTCCATCCGTCGTAATCCTCTCGATCAACGATTTGATTTCAGATGTGGGGTCTCTAGGTACCAGGCGATAACTGTCTCTGCATGCCAATTGGAGCTCTATTTCTGCAACATAGTCTTGTGTGTTCTGCAGAACTACTGCTCCCCCCTTATCAGCGGCTTTTATCACAATGGCCTCATTAGCTCCCAAAGTAGAGAGAGACAGTTTTTCAGGTTTACTGATGTTATATCTGATGTATTCCTTTTTCCGGAGTAGGTCCATAATCTCCTCAAGTACAATCTTTTCGTAAGCGAGTATTTTTTCGCTCATCATATATGCACTTGGTGTGAATGTTGAGATAGGTCGGAAAGGTGTTGCTGTGGTGGCTGGGACATAGATGTTTTTTGAAAAATAATATTTCAACCGGATTTTCCTGAAGAAACGTTGCAATTCAACCTTGACATTGAAAGAGTCAGGAACAGACGTGGGTACAAATGATAACCCTTTGGACAAGACCATCTTTTCTTCATTTGTTAGTGCATAATCAGAGAGATTGATTATGGGATCTAGAGTGTCGGAGGGCATAGCGTCAGTGTTAACTTGAGTCAAAGCCAGCTTGATATTGGCTTGATGCAATGGTACTTGCTGGGAAATGTCAATTACAGTGGCAACAGTGGTCGGTTGCTCTAGCCGTGCAGTTGATATCGGTATCTCAACAGGATGGTCCGATGGGATCCCATTCATGACTGTTGCTTGAGAATTTTGATCAGCCATTGGAGTTGAGGTGTCATGCTGTGAGGGTAGTGACAACATCACAGGAGGTAATGCATAATTGGCGATTATATCATCAGAATGTGAATTCACCAACGATATGTTTGTCTGCGGGTCGAGATCTCCCCATGGGCTTCCGGCTGGAAGAATCGGACACGCGAGTTGGTGCGCCGGCTGTTCCCTCCTCTTCGGTTGTTCCATCCTCTTGAGCGACCCCAGAACTGATCCTGGCCTCCACCCCTGTTTGATTGTCGCGGGCCCTCCCCTAAAAAAAGGGACAATTGGTTATCCTGGTGGCTGGTGGAAGGTCTATCCAGATCCGAGTCTGAACCACTGCCAACTGTAGAGTCAGAGAAGGTCTTAAATCTTCTAGGGCCTTGTCTGCTTTTATTGGAAAAGAAACCTTGACTATCCTGTTGATAGTAATCCTCTGCCAAGTAAGGATAAGTGGATTTCTTGTCGTAATTTCTAATGTCCTTAGACAGCTTATCCAGCTTTTTATTCAAAGTTGTCGTATTGAACTCCACTAAAGTTTTCTCGGCCCTTTCCAGAGCCTCCTTGGCGTTTGTTAGGGCGCTGTCCCCCAAGATTTCCCTTTTAAATTCCGTAATCTCCTGTGTAAGTTTTTTCACGTATTCTATAGCAGTCTCTATTCCAAGCACCATCCAGTGCCTGGAACAATTACTCGCCACAAAACTAAATCCTTCCCTGAATTTAGGTACGTCTATAAATATTGCCGGTTCATTGCGAACCTGTAAACCCTTGGGAATTATGTTAGATTCAAGATATTTGGTCAATACATGGCCATGTAGTCTAGAGCGCACTAATTTCTTTTCCAACCGCTCTAGTCTAGCCAATTTCTCATTAAGGCCCACATCTACCGATAATCTGTCTGGGCCTAAAAGGAAGCCAGAGCTCCCCTGTTCTTTTATTAGGTTGGCTATATACTCCTCAGTATAGGACAATGTCTCTTTTTCAGACATAATACAATAACAGATAATGTTCAAGCACAGGATTCAATTTTAAAAAAATATTTTTGGCACATTCATGAAAGACAAACAAATGAGAGAGCAATACCCTCGCAGATCAGCATCTGCACGTATAGTATATAAACAATGGGGTGACCCTGTGTCCCTCAGAACCTGGGTAGGATTATTATAGGAAAACAATGGTTCTGTCGGGTATGGGTAAAACAATCGCTTTGTTGAAAGAATGAATCAAGGAAAAAAGGAGAATCAATCAAGTTGACCACACAATCTCAAAGTACAAATCAAGATCAGGCTTGTTTTGAAAGATGTAATGTCATTCTTTATATATAAATTGCATCATTTATATGAAGAAGCACAAATGACATTGGAAATGCAGGATTACCAAGGTAGTAGACTGTAAAGTGAGTCAGTGAATTTGTGACAAGGTGACATAAGTGACCAAATTGTGCATAATATATACAGTGAACAAATGCAGGAAAGACTTTTTATATACACAATATACAAGAGGAGGGCCAGTATCGAGGACAAACAATGACACTGTTTCATGGATAAATCAAAAATTGTATGAAAAACAGGTCTCGCACTGGTCCTAACAATTTTCGTCGACGTTTCAACCCAATATAAGCGACTTTGAATCGTCATGCAGGGTCTTCATCAGGACATTAAAATAAACGATGGCAACCTGCAAGAGCAAGTAAAGTGCGTGTCAAAAGTGTGTTGTGATTATTTAATTGTGTGATCCCGAATGATAAGGGCCATCACTCACCTAGCCAGTGATCTAGGATGGCCTGGCAGACAAACGTTCATGCGTAGAGAAACAGAGCGCCTCATCAAATGTGGTCTCTGTAAGTCAAAGTAAAAACGCGTGTTGCCGTCAGTAAACAACATAAGGTCTGCGCCTATTCAGTTGTGAGGCTAAGAATAATGGTTAAAAGTAATTGCCTCTATGTAGACCGGTTCAAGAAATTAAGCGATTCAATCATCCATTTACGGAAGTTGTGAGGCTAGGATTAATGGTTAAAAGTAATGGCCTCTATGTGGACCGGTTCAAGAAATTAAGCTATTCAATCATCCGTTTAAGGAAGAGGAAAACAACTTCAGTGCTAAAAGAGACGCTCACCTTAGACGGCGTAGTTCATTTAAATGAGGCCGACTCCGGTGAATAAATCGCGTCGGAACCGATCCGAGTTCTACTTCCTATTTTAATCTGAAAGGATAAATATTCAATCAGGATTGTTCACGAACGGGCAGGGCCGGGGGCACTGGTTATGGGGACGATGTCTTACTTGGGAAGAAAAGCGGTAATGACTCACGCTGCAGCAACTCCTGTCTCAGTCGGGAGAAGCCGCAAATGACAGGCAGGCTGCTACATAAAGGTGAGCCGGGCTGTCCTGTCTGACGTCGACATGGTGACGTGTAAGGGGCGTTGCCTAGCAACCATGGTCGCATCAGGGAAATACGGCAGCTGGGGCGAGGCGCGCGCTATGCTGACGTGGACTGACAAACATGTCAATCAGCATAATTAATAAGCGAATGAACAGATCGTGTATTACTAGCATGGAAACTAAACGAATGAATAGATCGTGTGCTATAGAAATAGTTATGTCGAATTGTGTAGTAATGCGGGCTACTCTCTCGCTATCGGAAGTCAGCAGAGTGGTGTGTCAGTAGGGTTGCGTAGCAACCACGGTCGCATCGGTGAGCCGAGGCAGCTGAGGCAGAGCGCGCGCTATACTGACGTGGACCGACAAACAACGTGTCCAACAGCAGGGTTAGCAAGATTACAAAGTGAACGGATCGTGTGCTTTTGTGCAGTATTACGGGCTGCTCTCTCACGTGGGAGGTGATGAGGCAATTGGAAGTAAAGCGGTATGCCGAAGGAGTTTGGCAACTTAGATCATACGTAGCCAACGCAACAAATGTGTACAGACGCATGTATGCATCAAGATGCAATTGGTACAGAATGACAAACACATAAGTTATTATTTACAACACATGTGCCTAATAGGGCAGGTATGAAGACATAAATCGAGCACAATTTAAACACAATTTGAGATCTGTCTTAAAGTCCCATGTGAGAGTGCCAGTAAATCACAAGGTAAGGTACAAAATGAAAACATGAACAACTCATATATACACACTGCAGATGAGCCTAAGGTTGTGCGACATGGGGTGCAAGGAGAAGTGTCATAGTTGCCCCATCTCCCTGGATGTTTCCTCGAGGCTGTTAAGCCCTTGCTGGACAGTATTGAGGAAATGAATCCATCTACACTCTTTTCTCTTCAGATTCACAGCTATTGATCCCCCTCTTGGCGCAAGATTGACCTTCTCTAGCACCCACCATTTCAATTCTTCAGGTAGATGGCTTAGTGCCAGAAAATGATCCACCATGGGGGCCCCTTGCGTTCTGCATCTGATACGGCTCATGTGTTGTAGTATCCTCACTTTTATTTTTTGTGTTGTTTGTCCCACGTATAAGAGATCACAAGGACATCTTATCACATATATTAAATTAGAGCTGTTGCAATTCGTGAAAGTTGATGAGTTATAAGTTCTGTCATTATGGGTGAAGGAAGAGCCCTCTATTGACAACGGACAGGCTTTGCATTGGCCACACTTGTAATGGCCCACGATGGAAGGTAGCCCCAGCTGTTCTCTGAGACCACGTGTTTTTGGTGGTTCAAGGTATGCCTTAACAACACTGTCTTTTACATTCTTGGCCCGTTTGAACGCGAAGATGGGTTCCTCGATGGTCGGGAGTTCACTGGCAACAAGATTCCAGTACTTCTTGATGATTTTCTTCATCCCATTGCTCTTCGTGTTGAAGGATGTGACACATACAATGTTTTCACTCCTGGATCTCTTTTCTTTGACCTGTAAGAGTTCATCTCTCGGACAATACCATGCGCGTTTGCGTGCGCGTTTCAAGAGACCCAATGGATACCCACGTTCCTTTAATCGAGCGGTAAGGATCTCAGTTTCTTTGAAGAAATCAGCTCTGCGTGTACAGTTCCTCCTCAGTCTAAGGTATTGGCCATAGGGCAGGTTATCCCTTAGGCTGCGTGGATGGTGAGAGTCATACTTCAGGAGGGTGTTCCGTTCCGTTGGCTTACGATAGAGGTCACAAATTAGTTGTCCATCATCCACTTCAAAGGTAAGATCCAGGAAATCGATGGTATTGTTATCATTTGACATGGTGAACTGGATATCACTGGATCTGGCATTCAGCCAGCTATAAAACTGATTGAGTTCGTCCTTAGTACCAGACCAGATCATTATAACGTCGTCTATATAGCGTTTCCAGACGGTAATGTTGTCAATGAATGGATTCTGGTGGTTATATAGATGATCCTCCTCATACGCGTCCATGAAGATATTGGCCAGGCTCGGCGCGTAGGTAGCCCCCATCGCCACGCCTTTACATTGATAATAAAACTGCTTCATGAAAATAAAATAATTATGTCTCATGGCAATTTCCAACAAGCCCAGCAGAAAATCGGTAGGTATCCAGTGCGGTCTCATTCTTTTGTCAAGGATTTCTTTGATAACTTCAAGGGCCCTCGTCTGGGGAATGGAGGTATAAAGCGAGGATACGTCTAACATGACCAGCAGTTGGGTTTGCGTATCAAATGGTTGTCCCTCCAACAATTGGATGATATGCATCGTATCACGAACATATGATTTAGTCTGTGGTATCCATGGCTGTAAAAAGTGGTCTATGAATTGGTTAAGCGGTTCAAGTATGGAACCGCATCCCGAGACAATTGGTCTGCCGGGAGGCTTGTCAAGACGTTTGTGGATCTTGGGAAGGGTATATATGGTCGGAATCCTGGCCTCACGTTTGTTCAGGAAATCACATTCAGATTGACTGAGGAAGCCTTGTGATACTCCATCCGTCGTAATCCTCTCGATCAACGATTTGATTTCAGATGTGGGGTCTCTAGGTACCAGGCGATAACTGTCTCTGCATGCCAATTGGAGCTCTATTTCTGCAACATAGTCTTGTGTGTTCTGCAGAACTACTGCTCCCCCCTTATCAGCGGCTTTTATCACAATGGCCTCATTAGCTCCCAAAGTAGAGAGAGCCAGTTTTTCAGGTTTACTGATGTTATATCTGATGTATTCCTTTTTCCGGAGTAGGTCCATAATCTCCTCAAGTACAATCTTTTCGTAAGCGAGTATTTTTTCGCTCATCATATATGCACTTGGTGTGAATGTTGAGATAGGTCGGAAAGGTGTTGCTGTGGTGGCTGGGACATAGATGTTTTTTGAAAAATAATATTTCAACCGGATTTTCCTGAAGAAACGTTGCAATTCAACCTTGACATTGAAAGAGTCAGGAACAGACGTGGGTACAAATGATAACCCTTTGGACAAGACCATCTTTTCTTCATTTGTTAGTGCATAATCAGAGAGATTGATTATGGGATCTAGAGTGTCGGAGGGCATAGCGTCAGTGTTAACTTGAGTCAAAGCCAGGTTGATATTGGCTTGATGCAATGGTACTTGCTGGGAAATGTCAATTACAGTGGCAACAGTGGTCGGTTGCTCTAGCCGTGCAGTTGATATCGGTATCTCAACAGGATGGTCCGATGGGATCCCATTCATGACTGTTGCTTGAGAATTTTGATCAGCCATTGGAGTTGAGGTGTCATGCTGTGAGGGTAGTGACAACATCACAGGAGGTAATGCATAATTGGCGATTATATCATCAGAATGTGAATTCACCAACGATATGTTTGTCTGTGGGTCGAGATCTCCCCATGGGCTTCCGGCTGGAAGAATCGGACACGCGAGTTGGTGCGCCGGCTGTTCCCTCCTCTTCGGTTGTTCCATCCTCTTGAGCGACCCCAGAACTGATCCTGGCCTCCACCCCTGTTTGATTGTCGCGGGCCCTCCCCTAAAAAAAGGGACAATTGGTTATCCTGGTGGCTGGTGGAAGGTCTATCCAGATCCGAGTCTGAACCACTGCCAACTGTAGAGTCAGAGAAGGTCTTAAATCTTCTAGGGCTAGACTAGAGCGGTTGGAAAAGAAATTAGTGCGCTCTAGACTACATGGCCATGTATTGACCAAATATCTTGAATCTAACATAATTCCCAAGGGTTTACAGGTTCGCAATGAACCGGCAATATTTATAGACGTACCTAAATTCAGGGAAGGATTTAGTTTTGTGGCGAATAATTGTTCCAGGCACTGGATGGTGCTTGGAATAGAGACTGCTATAGAATACGTGAAAAAACTTACACAGGAGATTACGGAACTTAAAAGGGAAATCTTGGGGGACAGCGCCCTAACAAACGCCAAGGAGGCTCTGGAAAGGGCCGAGAAAACTTTAGTGGAGTTCAATACGACAACTTTGAATAAAAAGCTGGATAAGCTGTCTAAGGACATTAGAAATTACGACAAGAAATCCACTTATCCTTACTTGGCAGAGGATTACTATCAACAGGATAGTCAAGGTTTCTTTTCCAATAAAAGCAGACAAGGCCCTAGAAGATTTAAGACCTTCTCTGACTCTACAGTTGGCAGTGGTTCAGACTCGGATCTGGATAGACCTTCCACCAGCCACCAGGATAACCAATTGTCCCTTTTTTTAGGGGAGGGCCCGCGACAATCAAACAGGGGTGGAGGCCAGGATCAGTTCTGGGGTCGCTCAAGAGGATGGAACAACCGAAGAGGAGGGAACAGCCGGCGCACCAACTCGCGTGTCCGATTCTTCCAGCCGGAAGCCCATGGGGAGATCTCGACCCGCAGACAAACATATCGTTGGTGAATTCACATTCTGATGATATAATCGCCAATTATGCATTACCTCCTGTGATGTTGTCACTACCCTCACAGCATGACACCTCAACTCCAATGGCTGATCAAAATTCTCAAGCAACAGTCATGAATGGGATCCCATCGGACCATCCTGTTGAGATACCGATATCAACTGCACGGCTAGAGCAACCGACCACTGTTGCCACTGTAATTGACATTTCCCAGCAAGTACCATTGCATCAAGCCAATATCAACCTGGCTTTGACTCAAGTTAACACTGACGCTATGCCCTCCGACACTCTAGATCCCATAATCAATCTCTCTGATTATGCACTAACAAATGAAGAAAAGATGGTCTTGTCCAAAGGGTTATCATTTGTACCCACGTCTGTTCCTGACTCTTTCAATGTCAAGGTTGAATTGCAACGTTTCTTCAGGAAAATCCGGTTGAAATATTATTTTTCAAAAAACATCTATGTCCCAGCCACCACAGCAACACCTTTCCGACCTATCTCAACATTCACACCAAGTGCATATATGATGAGCGAAAAAATACTCGCTTACGAAAAGATTGTACTTGAGGAGATTATGGACCTACTCCGGAAAAAGGAATACATCAGATATAACATCAGTAAACCTGAAAAACTGGCTCTCTCTACTTTGGGAGCTAATGAGGCCATTGTGATAAAAGCCGCTGATAAGGGGGGAGCAGTAGTTCTGCAGAACACACAAGACTATGTTGCAGAAATAGAGCTCCAATTGGCATGCAGAGACAGTTATCGCCTGGTACCTAGAGACCCCACAACTGAAATCAAATTGTTGATCGAGAGGATTACGACGGATGGAGTATCACAAGGCTTCCTCAGTCAATCTGAATGTGATTTCCTGAACAAACGTGAGGCCAGGATTCCGACCATATATACCCTTCCCAAGATCCACAAACGTCTTGACAAGCCTCCCGGCAGACCAATTGTCTCGGGATGCGGTTCCATACTTGAACCGCTTAACCAATTCATAGACCACTTTTTACAGCCATGGATACCACAGACTAAATCATATGTTCGTGATACGATGCATATCATCCAATTGTTGGAGGGACAACCATTTGATACGCAAACCCAACTGCTGGTCACGTTAGACGTATCCTCGCTTTATACCTCCATTCCCCAGACGAGGGCCCTTGAAGTTATCAAAGAAATCCTTGACAAAAGAATGAGACCGCACTGGATACCTACCGATTTTCTGCTGGGCTTGTTGGAAATTGCCATGAGACATAATTATTTTATTTTCATGAAGCAGTTTTATTATCAATGTAAAGGCGTGGCGATGGGGGCTACCTACGCGCCGAGCCTGGCCAATATCTTCATGGACGCGTATGAGGAGGAACATCTATATAACCACCAGAATCCATTCATTGACAACATTACCGTCTGTAAACGCTATATAGACGACGTTATAATGATCTGGTCTGGTACTAAGGACGAACTCAATCAGTTTTATAGCTGGCTGAATGCCAGATCCAGTGATATCCAGTTCACCATGTCAAATGATAACAATACCATCGATTTCCTGGATCTTACCTTTGAAGTGGATGATGGACAACTAATTTGTGACCTCTATCGTAAGCCAACGGAACGGAACACCCTCCTGAAGTATGACTCTCACCATCCACGCAGCCTAAGGGATAACCTGCCCTATGGCCAATACCTTAGACTGAGGAGGAACTGTACACGCAGAGCTGATTTCTTCAAAGAAACTGAGATCCTTACCGCTCGATTAAAGGAACGTGGGTATCCATTGGGTCTCTTGAAACGCGCACGCAAACGCGCATGGTATTGTCCGAGAGATGAACTCTTACATGTCAAAGAAAAGAGATCCAGGAGTGAAAACATTGTATGTGTCACATCCTTCAACACGAAGAGCAATGGGATGAAGAAAATCATCAAGAAGTACTGGAATCTTGTTGCCAGTGAACTCCCGACCATCGAGGAACCCATCTTCGCGTTCAAACGGGCCAAGAATGTAAAAGACAGTGTTGTTAAGGCATACCTTGAACCACCAAAAACACGTGGTCTCAGAGAACAGCTGGGGCTACCTTCCATCGTGGGCCATTACAAGTGTGGCCAATGCAAAGCCTGTCCGTTGTCAATAGAGGGCTCTTCCTTCACCCATAATGACAGAACTTATAACTCATCAACTTTCACGAATTGCAACAGCTCTAATTTAATATATGTGATAAGATGTCCTTGTGATCTCTTATACGTGGGACAAACAACACAAAAAATAAAAGTGAGGATACTACAACACATGAGCCGTATCAGATGCAGAACGCAAGGGGCCCCCATGGTGGATCATTTTCTGGCACTAAGCCATCTACCTGAAGAATTGAAATGGTGGGTGCTAGAGAAGGTCAATCTTGCGCCAAGAGGGGGATCAATAGCTGTGAATCTGAAGAGAAAAGAGTGTAGATGGATTCATTTCCTCAATACTGTCCAGCAAGGGCTTAACAGCCTCGAGGAAACATCCAGGGAGATGGGGCAACTATGACACTTCTCCTTGCACCCCATGTCGCACAACCTTAGGCTCATCTGCAGTGTGTATATATGAGTTGTTCATGTTTTCATTTTGTACCTTACCTTGTGATTTACTGGCACTCTCACATGGGACTTTAAGACAGATCTCAAATTGTGTTTAAATTGTGCTCGATTTATGTCTTCATACCTGCCCTATTAGGCACATGTGTTGTAAATAATAACTTATGTGTTTGTCATTCTGTACCAATTGCATCTTGATGCATACATGCGTCTGTACACATTTGTTGCGTTGGCTACGTATGATCTAAGTTGCCAAACTCCTTCGGCATACCGCTTTACTTCCAATTGCCTCATCACCTCCCACGTGAGAGAGCAGCCCGTAATACTGCACAAAAGCACACGATCCGTTCACTTTGTAATCTTGCTAACCCTGCTGTTGGACACGTTGTTTGTCGGTCCACGTCAGTATAGCGCGCGCTCTGCCTCAGCTGCCTCGGCTCACCGATGCGACCGTGGTTGCTACGCAACCCTACTGACACACCACTCTGCTGACTTCCGATAGCGAGAGAGTAGCCCGCATTACTACACAATTCAACATAACTATTTCTATAGCACACGATCTATTCATTCGTTTAGTTTCCATGCTAGTAATACACGATCTGTTCATTCGCTTATTAATTATGCTGATTGACATGTTTGTCAGTCCACGTCAGCATAGCGCGCGCCTCGCCCCAGCTGCCGTATTTCCCTGATGCGACCATGGTTGCTAGGCAACGCCCCTTACACGTCACCATGTCGACGTCAGACAGGACAGCCCGGCTCACCTTTATGTAGCAGCCTGCCTGTCATTTGCGGCTTCTCCCGACTGAGACAGGAGTTGCTGCAGCGTGAGTCGTTACCGCTTTTCTTCCCAAGTAAGACATCGTCCCCATAACCAGTGCCCCCGGCCCTGCCCGTTCGTGAACAATCCTGATTGAATATTTATCCTTTCAGATTAAAATAGGAAGTAGAACTCGGATCGGTTCCGACGCGATTTAAACACCGGAGTCGGCCTCATTTAAATGAACTACGCCGTCTAAGGTGAGCGTCTCTTTTAGCACTGAAGTTGTTTTCCTCTTCCTTAAACGGATGATTGAATAGCTTAATTTCTTGAACCGGTCCACATAGAGGCCATTACTTTTAACCATTAATCCTAGCCTCACAACTTCCGTAAACGGATGATTGAATCGCTTAATTTCTTGAACCGGTCTACATAGAGGCAATTACTTTTAACCATTATTCTTAGCCTCACAACTGAATAGGCGCAGACCTTATGTTGTTTACTGACGGCAACACGCGTTTTTACTTTGACTTACAGAGACCACATTTGATGAGGCGCTCTGTTTCTCTACGCATGAACGTTTGTCTGCCAGGCCATCCTAGATCACTGGCTAGGTGAGTGATGGCCCTTATCATTCGGGATCACACAATTAAATAATCACAACACACTTTTGACACGCACTTTACTTGCTCTTGCAGGTTGCCATCGTTTATTTTAATGTCCTGATGAAGACCCTGCATGACGATTCAAAGTCACTTATATTGGGTTGAAACGTCGACGAAAATTGTTAGGACCAGTGCGAGACCTGTTTTTCATACAATTTTTGATTTATCCATGAAACAGTGTCATTGTTTGTCCTCGATACTGGCCCTCCTCTTGTATATTGTGTATATAAAAAGTCTTTCCTGCATTCGTTCACTGTATATATTATGCACAATTTGGTCACTTATGTCACCTTGTCACAAATTCACTGACTCACTTTACAGTCTACTACCTTGGTAATCCTGCATTTCCAATGTCATTTGTGCTTCTTCATATAAATGATGCAATTTATATATAAAGAATGACATTACATCTTTCAAAACAAGCCTGATCTTGATTTGTACTTTGAGATTGTGTGGTCAACTTGATTGATTCTCCTTTTTTCCTTGATTCATTCTTTCAACAAAGCGATTGTTTTACCCATACCCGACAGAACCATTGTTTTCCTATAATAATCCTACCCAGGTTCTGAGGGACACAGGGTCACCCCATTGTTTATATACTATACGTGCAGATGCTGATCTGCGAGGGTATTGCTCTCTCATTTGTTTGTCTTTCATGAATGTGCCAAAAATATTTTTTAAAAATTGAATCCTGTGCTTGAACATTATCTGTTATTGTATTATGTCTGAAAAAGAGACATTGTCCTATACTGAGGAGTATATAGCCAACCTAATAAAAGAACAGGGGAGCTCTGGCTTCCTTTTAGGCCCAGACAGATTATCGGTAGATGTGGGCCTTAATGAGAAATTGGCTAGACTAGAGCGGTTGGAAAAGAAATTAGTGCGCTCTAGACTACATGGCCATGTATTGACCAAATATCTTGAATCTAACATAATTCCCAAGGGTTTACAGGTTCGCAATGAACCGGCAATATTTATAGACGTACCTAAATTCAGGGAAGGATTTAGTTTTGTGGCGAATAATTGTTCCAGGCACTGGATGGTGCTTGGAATAGAGACTGCTATAGAATACGTGAAAAAACTTACACAGGAGATTACGGAACTTAAAAGGGAAATCTTGGGGGACAGCGCCCTAACAAACGCCAAGGATGCTCTGGAAAGGGCCGAGAAAACTTTAGTGGAGTTCAATACGACAACTTTGAATAAAAAGCTGGATAAGCTGTCTAAGGACATTAGAAATTACGACAAGAAATCCACTTATCCTTACTTGGCAGAGGATTACTATCAACAGGATAGTCAAGGTTTCTTTTCCAATAAAAGCAGACAAGGCCCTAGAAGATTTAAGACCTTCTCTGACTCTACAGTTGGCAGTGGTTCAGACTCGGATCTGGATAGACCTTCCACCAGCCACCAGGATAACCAATTGTCCCTTTTTTTAGGGGAGGGCCCGCGACAATCAAACAGGGGTGGAGGCCAGGATCAGTTCTGGGGTCGCTCAAGAGGATGGAACAACCGAAGAGGAGGGAACAGCCGGCGCACCAACTCGCGTGTCCGATTCTTCCAGCCGGAAGCCCATGGGGAGATCTCGACCCGCAGACAAACATATCGTTGGTGAATTCACATTCTGATGATATAATCGCCAATTATGCATTACCTCCTGTGATGTTGTCACTACCCTCACAGCATGACACCTCAACTCCAATGGCTGATCAAAATTCTCAAGCAACAGTCATGAATGGGATCCCATCGGACCATCCTGTTGAGATACCGATATCAACTGCACGGCTAGAGCAACCGACCACTGTTGCCACTGTAATTGACATTTCCCAGCAAGTACCATTGCATCAAGCCAATATCAACCTGGCTTTGACTCAAGTTAACACTGACGCTATGCCCTCCGACACTCTAGATCCCATAATCAATCTCTCTGATTATGCACTAACAAATGAAGAAAAGATGGTCTTGTCCAAAGGGTTATCATTTGTACCCACGTCTGTTCCTGACTCTTTCAATGTCAAGGTTGAATTGCAACGTTTCTTCAGGAAAATCCGGTTGAAATATTATTTTTCAAAAAACATCTATGTCCCAGCCACCACAGCAACACCTTTCCGACCTATCTCAACATTCACACCAAGTGCATATATGATGAGCGAAAAAATACTCGCTTACGAAAAGATTGTACTTGAGGAGATTATGGACCTACTCCGGAAAAAGGAATACATCAGATATAACATCAGTAAACCTGAAAAACTGGCTCTCTCTACTTTGGGAGCTAATGAGGCCATTGTGATAAAAGCCGCTGATAAGGGGGGAGCAGTAGTTCTGCAGAACACACAAGACTATGTTGCAGAAATAGAGCTCCAATTGGCATGCAGAGACAGTTATCGCCTGGTACCTAGAGACCCCACATCTGAAATCAAATCGTTGATCGAGAGGATTACGACGGATGGAGTATCACAAGGCTTCCTCAGTCAATCTGAATGTGATTTCCTGAACAAACGTGAGGCCAGGATTCCGACCATATATACCCTTCCCAAGATCCACAAACGTCTTGACAAGCCTCCCGGCAGACCAATTGTCTCGGGATGCGGTTCCATACTTGAACCGCTTAACCAATTCATAGACCACTTTTTACAGCCATGGATACCACAGACTAAATCATATGTTCGTGATACGATGCATATCATCCAATTGTTGGAGGGACAACCATTTGATACGCAAACCCAACTGCTGGTCACGTTAGACGTATCCTCGCTTTATACCTCCATTCCCCAGACGAGGGCCCTTGAAGTTATCAAAGAAATCCTTGACAAAAGAATGAGACCGCACTGGATACCTACCGATTTTCTGCTGGGCTTGTTGGAAATTGCCATGAGACATAATTATTTTATTTTCATGAAGCAGTTTTATTATCAATGTAAAGGCGTGGCGATGGGGGCTACCTACGCGCCGAGCCTGGCCAATATCTTCATGGACGCGTATGAGGAGGAACATCTATATAACCACCAGAATCCATTCATTGACAACATTACCGTCGGGAAACGCTATATAGACGACGTTATAATGATCTGGTCTGGTACTAAGGACGAACTCAATCAGTTTTATAGCTGGCTGAATGCCAGATCCAATGATATCCAGTTCACCATGTCAAATGATAACAATACCATCGATTTCCTGGATCTTACCTTTGAAGTGGATGATGGACAACTAATTTGTGACCTCTATCGTAAGCCAACGGAACGGAACACCCTCCTGAAGTATGACTCTCACCATCCACGCAGCCTAAGGGATAACCTGCCCTATGGCCAATACCTTAGACTGAGGAGGAACTGTACACGCAGAGCTGATTTCTTCAAAGAAACTGAGATCCTTACCGCTCGATTAAAGGAACGTGGGTATCCATTGGGTCTCTTGAAACGCGCACGCAAACGCGCATGGTATTGTCCGAGAGATGAACTCTTACAGGTCAAAGAAAAGAGATCCAGGAGTGAAAACATTGTATGTGTCACATCCTTCAACACGAAGAGCAATAGGATGAAGAAAATCATCAAGAAGTACTGGAATCTTGTTGCCAGTGAACTCCCGACCATCGAGGAACCCATCTTCGCGTTCAAACGGGCCAAGAATGTAAAAGACAGTGTTGTTAAGGCATACCTTGAACCACCAAAAACACGTGGTCTCAGAGAACAGCTGGGGCTACCTTCCATCGTGGGCCATTACAAGTGTGGCCAATGCAAAGCCTGTCCGTTGTCAATAGAGGGCTCTTCCTTCACCCATAATGACAGAACTTATAACTCATCAACTTTCACGAATTGCAACAGCTCTAATTTAATATATGTGATAAGATGTCCTTGTGATCTCTTATACGTGGGACAAACAACACAAAAAATAAAAGTGAGGATACTACAACACATGAGCCGTATCAGATGCAGAACGCAAGGGGCCCCCATGGTGGATCATTTTCTGGCACTAAGCCATCTACCTGAAGAATTGAAATGGTGGGTGCTAGAGAAGGTCAATCTTGCGCCAAGAGGGGGATCAATAGCTGTGAATCTGAAGAGAAAAGAGTGTAGATGGATTCATTTCCTCAATACTGTCCAGCAAGGGCTTAACAGCCTCGAGGAAACATCCAGGGAGATGGGGCAACTATGACACTTCTCCTTGCACCCCATGTCGCACAACCTTAGGCTCATCTGCAGTGTGTATATATGAGTTGTTCATGTTTTAATTTTGTACCTTACCTTGTGATTTACTGGCACTCTCACATGGGGCTTTAAGACAGATCTCAAATTGTGTTTAAATTGTGCTCGATTTATGTCTTCATACCTGCCCTATTAGGCACATGTATTGTAAATAATAACTTATGTGTTTGTCATTCTGTACCAATTGCATCTTGATGCATACATGCGTCTGTACACATTTGTTGCGTTGGCTACGTATGATCTAAGCTGCCAAACTCCTTCGGCATACCGCTTTACTTCCAATTGCCTCATCACCTCCCACGTGAGAGAGCAGCCCGTAATACTGCACAAAAGCACACGATCCGTTCACTTTGTAATCTTGCTAACCCTGCTGTTGGACACGTTGTTTGTCGGTCCACGTCAGTATAGCGCGCGCTCTGCCTCAGCTGCCTCGGCTCACCGATGCGACCGTGGTTGCTACGCAACCCTACTGACACACCACTCTGCTGACTTCCGATAGCGAGAGAGTAGCCCGCATTACTACACAATTCGACATAACTATTTCTATAGCACACGATCTATTCATTCGTTTAGTTTCCATGCTAGTAATACACGATCTGTTCATTCGCTTATTAATTATGCTGATTGACATGTTTGTCAGTCCACGTCAGCATAGCGCGCGCCTCGCCCCAGCTGCCGTATTTCCCTGATGCGACCATGGTTGCTAGGCAACGCCCCTTACACGTCACCATGTCGACGTCAGACAGGACAGCCCGGCTCACCTTTATGTAGCAGCCTGCCTGTCATTTGCGGCTTCTCCCGACTGAGACAGGAGTTGCTGCAGCGTGAGTCGTTACCGCTTTTCTTCCCAAGTAAGACATCGTCCCCATAACCAGTGCCCCCGGCCCTGCCCGTTCGTGAACAATCCTGATTGAATATTTATCCTTTCAGATTAAAATAGGAAGTAGAACTCGGATCGGTTCCGACGCGATTTATTCACCGGAGTCGGCCTCATTTAAATGAACTACGCCGTCTAAGGTGAGCGTCTCTTTTAGCACTGAAGTTGTTTTCCTCTTCCTTAAACGGATGATTGAATAGCTTAATTTCTTGAACCGGTCCACATAGAGGCCATTACTTTTAACCATTAATCCTAGCCTCACAACTTCCGTAAACGGATGATTGAATCGCTTAATTTCTTGAACCGGTCTACATAGAGGCAATTACTTTTAACCATTATTCTTAGCCTCACAACTGAATAGGCGCAGACCTTATGTTGTTTACTGACGGCAACACGCGTTTTTACTTTGACTTACAGAGACCACATTTGATGAGGCGCTCTGTTTCTCTACGCATGAACGTTTGTCTGCCAGGCCATCCTAGATCACTGGCTAGGTGAGTGATGGCCCTTATCATTCGGGATCACACAATTAAATAATCACAACACACTTTTGACACGCACTTTACTTGCTCTTGCAGGTTGCCATCGTTTATTTTAATGTCCTGATGAAGACCCTGCATGACGATTCAAAGTCGCTTATATTGGGTTGAAACGTCGACGAAAATTGTTAGGACCAGTGCGAGACCTGTTTTTCATACAATTTTTGATTTATCCATGAAACAGTGTCATTGTTTGTCCTCGATACTGGCCCTCCTCTTGTATATTGTGTATATAAAAAGTCTTTCCTGCATTCGTTCACTGTATATATTATGCACAATTTGGTCACTTATGTCACCTTGTCACAAATTCACTGACTCACTTTACAGTCTACTACCTTGGTAATCCTGCATTTCCAATGTCATTTGTGCTTCTTCATATAAATGATGCAATTTATATATAAAGAATGACATTACATCTTTCAAAACAAGCCTGATCTTGATTTGTACTTTGAGATTGTGTGGTCAACTTGATTGATTCTCCTTTTTTCCTTGATTCATTCTTTCAACAAAGCGATTGTTTTACCCATACCCGACAGAACCATTGCCACCTATGTATTGCCAGGGTCTGGATTGAACCTAAACCCCCTACGTTGGCGGAGTTTAGGTAGTTATTAAGAGGGGTATATGAATTGGAGATCGCCCTAGCTAAGGCCAGGGGCCTTACCTCTCAGATTAGAACTGAACGAATTCGGCATTGTCTTCAATGGGACTAAAAGTTTTTGATGATTTTGTGTTTATGTTTTTTGCTGCCTATCTTGCTTTAATTTATCGACTTTATGCTATGCTTTGTAATTTGTTCCATTGGTTTTCTCTTTTGGCTCAATAAAACAGAAAAAAAAAAAAAAAAAATTGATTAATGCTCTCGTAAATCATAATATCTCAGGCTAATCTAGGACCCGTGTGGCCTTATGTATACTATTGTTCTTTACATCATTATTTATAATTAGTGCATCACTCCTCACAGGTTTAATCCATTAACCACTCAAGAAATCAATACTACTTTGTTAGAAATGGGGGCCTCTAGTTGGCAGAGGTAGGTACCTTTGTATAACTAGGGATCCTTGCTTCTAGTCAGGGTAAGGGACTATACATCCAAAATAACCCCTACTCACCCCCTTGGTAGCTTGGCACGAGTAGACAGGCTTATTTCAGAGGCAGTGTATAACACATTTGTGAATACATACAGTAATACAGTGAAAACACTACAAATGGACACCAAACCAGTTTAGAAAAATAAGTAATCTTTATCTAAACTAAACAAGACCAAAATGACAAAAATCTACAATACAGTTATCAAGATACCCTTAAAAATAGGTGATTTACTCAAATAAGGTTTGTAGCTACAAATAACTCCACCTGGAGTTATTACGATGTCGTGACAGATGAAAAACCCCAAAGTACAGTGCCGACCGTGAAGTGCGTGGCATGAGGCGTGGAGTCAAGTGGACCCCCAAAGAACAGTACTTAGGAAACGATGTAAGCAAAGATGGTGCACAGTGTCGGGGTGATGATGCTTCATTGGTGCCAGGCGGGGTCGGTTCATTATGACCCCAGAGGAGGTGAAGCCTCGGTTCCTTACTACGATGCAGGGGAGGTGAGAGGTCGGTTCCTTACTGTGTCGGGGAGGTGACATCACAGTGGTGGCGAGGCATCGGTTCCTCACAACAGTGTGGTGTCGATAGATTCGGGAGTTACCCACATCGAGTATCGACTCCAAGTTGAGAAAGCACCGGTGTCGGTGAAGTTGGGGCTGCGGTGGGAGTCGGGACAGTGCGTCGTGGACGTCATGCGCGGTGTCCATGGCTCCAGTACAGGAAGCAGCTTCGGTGACGGCTTTGGAGTCAATGCGGCACAACGTCAGCAGGTGCTGGGCCTATGGTGCAAGTCGGGGCGGTGCGTCGTGCTCTTCAAGAGCGGTGCCCATAGTTTTGGTGCAGGTTACGGCATCGCTCGCCGGTGTCGGTTGTGCAGTGTCTTTCTGTGGCAGCTGAAACAGCAGTTCCAGATGCAGAAAACCAGAAGAAATGAAGTTATTGTGTCCCTGAGACTTCAGAACAGGAGGCATGCTCTATTTCAAGCCCTTGGAGATCTTCCTCAAGCAGGGAACACAGCAAACAGCAAAGTCCTTCTCCTTTCCTGGGCAGCAAGTAGCCACTGCAGGCCAACCCCAGACTGCAAAACAGCACAGGGGCAGTATTCCTCCTCAGTTTCTCCGGCTCTTCTCCTTGGCAGAGGTTCCTTTTGATTCCCAGAAGTGATCTAAAGTTTTGGGGTCTGGGCCCCAATATTTATACTACAAAATCTTTTGTTCTCTGGCGGCAGAGAAGCCCTATGCTCAGTCAAAACCAGTTCTGTCCTCCCTGGTGTAGCTTCCTGGCAGGAGGTGGAGACAGCATTGTGGAAGGCAGACCAGGCCCATTCGGGTGAAAGGGAATCTCCTCCCCTACTCTAAATGCAGCCCAGGTCTATTCAGCCCAGCCTGACTCATCAGACTCTCTGGAGCCACCGCACTTCCCCAGCCCCTACCCAGGCAGTCAATCCACATCCCAGCAGAGGCACCCTGGATGGCTAAGCAAGAAAATAAGTACTTTCTAAAAGTGGTATTTTCAAACTCAGAATATAAAAATCACCCTCACTAAAAGATGCATTTTAACATTCTGTGTTCAGGCATACTAAACTTTATTTTCCCACCTTGTTCCCAGGGGTAGTTATGCTTATAAGATGTTATAAGCAAGCCCCCATTCAACTCCAAGGGAACAGGTAACCTTGCAATAGTGAAAAATGAAATTGGCAGTATTTCACTACCAGGACATGCCACACACACCGGGGCATGTCCTACTTTTCACATACACTGCAGCCTGCCCACAGGGATATCTTGAGCTTTCCTTAGGGGTGACTACCATGTAAGAAAAGGGAAGGTTACGGCCTGGCTATTTGGTGCACTTGCTAAGTCGACATGTCAGCACTAGCCTGCCCACAGATATTACAGTGGCAAATCTGAGTCACATTATAGGTTTGTGTGGTTGGCATAATCAGTGTTGCAGGCCCAATAGCAGCATTTAATTTACAGGCCCTTGACACACACAGTGCACTGTACTAGGGACTGACTAGTAAATCAAATATGCCAATCATGGAAACCCCAATCCAGAACAATAATTTACAAAGGGAGCACTTGCACTTTGGCACTGAACAGCAGTGGCAAAGTGCCCAAAGCATCTAGACCAACAAAACAGAGTCCAACACACAACACAGGAGGTCAAGGCAAAAAATACAGGGGAAACCCACGCCAATGATGCCAAGTCTAACAAACTTCCTTAATAAAAATGAGAATGAGAGACTCCAACATTTTGGGCCATTACCGCTAGGGGTGGGCAGGCCATGTGGAGTTTCACTCTGCTGAATTCAACAGAGTTACCTAAAAACTCAGCAAGATTCCGTGGAGTTCCACAAGTAGCGTGCTTTGGCATGTCACGTTGCTCAAGCTGATTTTTAGCACCGGGAGCTTGTCCCTTGCTGTAAAATCAGGATGAGAGGCACCACATGGTGCACAGGAGGGCGCTGCTTGTTTCTGTCACTCAAGTAGATTTTCTACTTAAGCAGCAGCAGATTTTTCAATGGGAGCAGCATCTTTCTCAACATATGCAGTAGCGACCTGCCCCGCTGCCGTGAAGTGGTCTAGAGCTCACTTTTTTCACACACGAGCAAAGACTCTGTCACATGGCGGTTGGCGGAGTTCTTTTCCTACGGAGTAGGCAAAACTACCCAAATTTACTGCCCACCCTTTATTACCGCTTGATGTCTAGTCTTCCATTCTCCAGCTAAACTATAGAAGATGTGTACAAGGTGTACCCCAATGAAATCACTGGCATTACATCATCAGTCCTTCATTTATATACATATTACTCAGTGGTGGTTGCCATAGGAAATGCATTTTTAGTTTTGCTTAACACTTCCCCCCAAAATAGTGTTGTTTTTGTCTAGTGTGTGCATAGACATTTTGGGGTAATCCATCAAGCAGGAGCCAAGGAAAAGGGGGGGTCCCAATATGGGTTTTCCCCATTCATTTTGCCATAGAAACTTTAGACACAGCTAAAGCCTAAACAGCTTTACTTATGGCAACAAAATATTACTTTATGTAAAAAAAAACACCATGCACAGCTTTCTCATCAATAATTTAATTGCAAATGTTGCAGTGATATTCTCAATGATGTCATAGAAGATGTCATGTGTGATGTAATATGTGTGGTATTTAGCAGTGCATGGCGAAGTCGCAAGTTATAGTCACCTTAGGGCTCAAGTTACAGTTACTTAAGATAACTGTAACTATAACTGGTGAATTTCTGTGTTTTTTTTTGTTTAAAACGCTACATTACTAATGAACTTTCTTCAAACTATAACATTACTTTATCCTTTGTTTTTTTTCAGTACATTTCAGGGGTTTTCAATGTAAAGTGATTTTTTATTGCCATACATAAAGCAAAACCCCCGCTGCATATGGCCTGCAGCCAGGTCCTGCTTTCAAATTTCTGCAGGTAGCCACCACATTGCTGTTGAGGTTGGCCGCAGCCAGTGTGGCCAACTCCCCCTCGGGCAGCCAACCCCATGCTGTGTATGGCCTGTGGCCATGAGCAGCATGAGTGTTGACCACAGGGCCTGGCCATAGCCAACCCACTCAGAGGCAGCCAAATCCATGCTGCACACAGCCTACGCATGGATCTGGGAAACTTGTCAGCTATGCCCAGCCCTTCATCTTATTATTTTCAAATATCCACTTTTCATTTTGAAATAGCCAAGTCATTAATTTAGTTCTGCAATCTTGCCTAAGGGGTTCTCCTTAGACATCATCAAAGGACCTATGAGCGTATATTGATTAATTGTGATACACAGCTTTGTTTGAAAAAAAGATGAATAAATATATGCACTGGCTTTAGGAAGTGTAGGAAACATAGCCAGTCTTCATGTGTGCCATGCAAGAAGGAGATCAAAAAATCATAAGTGTGCGAGAAACAGGAGGGGAACGTAGAGGGACTTGAACAAGATAAGTCAAAATTTAAAGGTGGTTATTGAATCTATGAGAGGAGAGCATAATGAAGGGTTAAAGGAAAAATAAGATAGGTTTATGAGGGAAGCACTTACTTTTTAAAGCAGTGTGGCTCCATGTCATGTGCGACACCTTCAACCAATTCTGCTCTTTTAGCCAATATCACTTTGCATGTTGTGATTTTTCAGCCTACCTACAGTGTAAGAACAAAACTGCACACCCCAGAATACTGAGGCTGAAAAAAGCCAGCTCCTGATGATATTTCATGTAATTGAGCCGAATAGCAGTCTTGTAAAAAGCAAAAAAAATTGCATTTGTTAATTAATTGACTGTTATTTTTTAAGATAATCAAGGGTGAAACAGTCCAGTGAAAGAGAGAGCAAGTATTGCGAATGTGAGTGTCCCAGTGGTAATGAGCAAACATTAAGGCAAATAAAGGAACATGCTCAAGAGAACTTTTTAGGCCAGAACATTCATAGTCTACTTGGAGTCTAGTTACTCACAGAGCACGTATTGCAAATCTTACATCTACTGTAATTTGCTGTCACTGCAACAGTTGCATGCCTGATATGAGAACTGAAAACCTGTGTGCTGGCACCCAACTTTCCGAGATTCATATTCACCAAGATCTTGACTTGGTTTAAGTGGCATTCTTACAATATTTCTCTGAAGTGCTCTACCTTCATAGACACAACAATTGTTGATGGGCTGCCAGTTGGCAGCTGCACTGCCCACAAAGGACACAGGATCCATTGATCTGATCCATACACGGCACCAGTCAATGGAATTGTACTGTCATGAAGGCAAGGGAGTGTTGTAAATTGAAACCACGATGTGATTAAGCATTTACTAAAGACATGAATTCTCCTGCCTTACACATGTCTCTTTCGTTATGTTGACTGAAGTTTGGACTCCATTTTGTATTGTCATGTCTCCACGTGCTCAACACGAGAAGAGTCCTATCTTCGTGTTAGTTGCTCTTGTAATCTGCCTAGTAACAGTCTATAAATAGTTCCTTTGTCCGCCTGTCGCATGCCCAGGCTTGACCACATCTGTTATCAGTTAGTCCTTGCTTGACCATGTTTTCGCGGGCTCAAGGAGTATGTCAGCTCCGCCCACATATTGATCTTGTATTGAAAATGTCCATAAAAGGTAACATTCCTTGCCTCATGTTGTATCCTCCCACTTATGAGCCCCTCTGTTGCGTATAAAAGGGGACCGTGTGCGCAAGTTCTTTGTGCTACTCTATGCAATACTGAAGGGTATTGTATGGATTGTAGGACCACCCTTAAGGGTTAATAAACCTTGTCTTTGTACTTTGCAGTTTCCGTGCCAACTTCCTTATAGATTCCATTACAGGAGAGCGAACCCTTGTGTCCTGCGGGCCTAGCTGGGGCCTGTACTCATCAATTGGCGCCCGTCACGTGGGGCTCATCGGCGACTCGGATGCTCGAAGGATTGGTCGCGACGAAGGTGAGGAATTTGGCCGGGGATGTGATCACTGCCAGAGGCACTTTAGTCCTGGCATCCCGAGGTTTTTCTTCCTTCCCTTCCGACCTGACCATCTGGGTGGCGCCGGTCCTCGACTGAGACCTCTTCTGTCGGTCCTGCCGTGACAGCCGTTTGGGCGAATTTTGGAGCTTGGCAGTTGGAATCTGGACTCTTGATTGGTAAGAACCGTTGTACGGTACTTGCTCCGAGTTTTTGAAGCCTGGTTTGGCTATTTGAGTTTGATTTGTGATGACCGGTCATATCTTGTATTGATTATTGTGAGAATATATGCGTTGCAACACATATAGGCAGGTAATGTGGAGATATTTCTCCGGAACTGTGTAACTTTGAACGGCACAACGTTTAAGTGCCATTTTTTGATAATACTGCATATTCTGCATTATTTTTGAGTATGCCTGCTTTTAGCGCACTCCGTAAGTGGTGCTGCTGCTTTGGAAACCGGTTAAACCTCGAGGAATCTGCTCCAGCTCCCCCAGAGGGGACTCCTAATAGGGATATGTATGTGAAGCATGGTCTTTCTTCCATAATGTACAGCACAGTATGGAGGAAATTTACCAGAAAGGATCCTGAGTTACGGTGGCCATTGTATGGGTCGTTTGATATGCGTAAGATTGAGTATGTGGAACAGTGTATGTGTAAACGGCGTGCTCGTCAAGACATGTTTGAATGTGTGCGATTATGGGTGAAGGAAGTGCGTGAGCGAGAGAAACGTGAGAAAGCGCTGTTTGATAAAGAGCAACGGAAGAATGATCATGCAAGAGCACAGGAAGCAAAGCGTCGGGAGGAAAGAGAGCAGACGGAGAGGCAAGAGAAAGAGCGTAGGTTACAAGTCTCGGGTCAATATGCTGTTCGTCAGTCACTCTATCCTGTCCTTAATAATCATGACGATGATTTTTATTTATTAGATCGTTCTCCGCCTCCTTATGTCGGCGCGTCTGCCCCGAGGCCACAAGATTCTGGATCGGGTTCGGGTAAGGTAGACACGCGGTCCATGTTATCGGCTGAGCGAATGGGTGAGCTTCGGCAAGTTTCCTATCGTGCACTTAAGGGCAAGTTATCCCTTGCCGAGTTGTTGGATTCTTGGGAGTCGTGGCAGGATAGAGAAAGGTTGTATTTTTTGGGCCACATTTCTGAGGAAGTGATTGCTGCTTTCCGGAAATATGCCAGTGTCTTTGAACCTGACGATGTGGTATTAGATGCTAAAGCATTGCGTAATGGTGTTTTCTCACCCTCTAAGGCGCCTGATGCGGTTCGGCGACTGTTTGCGTTGCGGGATGCGGCGAAAGACCTTAAAGAGAAAGCACGCCAACAACTCGAGGAGGAGAAGCGGTCGGCTTCGCGTACCGGAGATGGCCATTCATCCACCTCTCAGTCAGATAAGAGCGACCTAGTGCATGCTAAACCAATGCGAGAGGCGGCGCCTTTGTATGTTCCTCCTAAAGGAGCGGGGACTAGCTCGGATATTACCTCCGCCGATGCTAAGGGATATTTTGTGTATAATTGGGTTTATACTCCCTGGCACAGGGCTGACGTCATGGCGTTAAAGAATGCGTTGCCTGATCCCCGCAAGAATCCAGCGGCCTTTTACGAAGAAGTCGAGGGGGCCTTGAATTCTTGTACTATGACCTTAGCAGATATAGATTTGTTCTTTGGGCTTATTTTACCACCAGATATGTGGCGGTCTGTGCGGAAGGTGGATGATGCTGCCGCTTTTAAGGCTCGATGGTCTGAGCTTGAGGATGAGGATAGGGAGAGAAAACCCGCGCAGAAACCACCTCAGATTATCTTAGATCTCCCTGCTGCTATTCTGGCTAAGTTGAAGACAATCATCCCCCCTAAAAAGATTGACTGGAATATGCTAGCCTCGTGCAAGCAGAAAGTCGATGAATCAGTTGCAGATTTCTTTACGCGCTTTGAGGAGACGTTTCATGATTTTAGTGGTCAGTCCCTTACGGACGATACGGGTCGACACCTCTTTGCTGATAAATATGTGGCGAATTTATTACCGGCGATCGCAGCCCGCCTAAAAGCGAGTGAAAGTTCTTGGTCCACTGCGACCCCGACAGCCCTCCTGACTATAGCTCAGTACTATGAGCGCCAAGAGCAAGAAGCGAAGGGGCAGGAGGAGAAGAAATCGAAGGATTTAAAAACGAAGGTGATGTTAGCGCAAGTATATGGTCCGCCCCGACGGGGTGTAAATAGAGGTAGGGGAGGATTTTATGGTCCTCCCTCGAGCCGATCTGATTTGAACAGGAATCAATGCGCGTATTGTAAGCAATCGGGGCACTGGGCCAGAGATTGCCCGGCGTTGCATGCTTCGCGTCAGGGACACAATCAGGGTGGCCCGAGAGGTAGAGGGGGTTTCTCGAATTTTAGAGGGAATTCTAATGATCACGCTCGTTTTGACCCTGCCGGGCAGCAACGAGATAGGCCTAATGTTTTCGATCGACAAAACCAGTATCATCATCATCATTAAAAGCTTTATTTCGGTTCAATGACCATAAAAGCGGCAATCATTATCACAATAGATAATACAAATAAAAATCTTAAAAAATAGAGCCAATCCAATCATTTGAGATAACACATTACATTCAAGATGAGCAGAAAAATGTTTGGCAGGATAATCAATTATAAAAATTTCCTACGTGATAACCAGACAGAGTTGAGGAACCGGGAAACAGCGAAAACTATCAGAGGTTTTGTGTCATATTTTAAAATTCTCATTGCTTTTTCGCATTCTCTAAAACCAAGATTATTGCAAAGGGGCTTGATCCAGCGTTTCCTTTGGTGTAGATATATTGGGCAGAAGAAAAAGACATGTTTTTCATCCTCAAGTATGTAGCTACAGGCCGGACAAGCAGTGGTTTTATTGGCGTCCCATCCAGATGTAAATGACCTAAGCGGAAGACAACCCATTCTCAATTGGCAGTAAAGTTTCCTTGCGGCCGGTGGACTGACCAGGTCTAAGAATTCCTCTTTCCTGTAAGTATCTTTAATTTGGAGGAACACGGCCGTCAGCCTGCCGATCTTAGGGTTTTCATACAGACACGCAAGGTGATGGTTTTTAAACTGTTCGACCAATTTAGCTTTGGGTAGGGCCAGACATGAGGCCTCCGGAGTAGTCCATAATTCTGGAAGGCCAATCTTAGTGCAAGAATCCCTGACAAATCTCAGCCATGGAATATTCTTGCTCTTGAGTTGGGACCAGACTCCCTTAAATTCCTCACGATAAAATCCCAACTCCTCATTTGACCATAATCTCTTCCAGTATAACAATGGACGCAGCATTACCACTTGTTCAATGGGTAGTAACCCACAATCCAGCCTGATAGGGGTCAGTGGGGAGCTAGATGGAAGGCCCAACATGCTCCTCACGAATGAGTTTTCTGACCCAGTCAAGCTGTGTATTCTGGTGTGGCCCCACAGTTCCGCTCCATATATGGAGGCTGCTCTTACTTGTGTCCGATATATTTCCAATGCAGGGGACACTGGTTTGGAGACCGAACCCCTGAATACTTGAGAGATTCCCCCGGTGGTTTGTGCAAGTTTTAGCACAGAGTTTGCAACTTGGCCGCCCCAGCCAAAGTTTTCCTGTAGTAAAATCCCCAGATAGCTGAATGTGGTTACCCGCTCAAGGTATACACCATTCAGAACTGGGTTTGGCCGTGTGTGTTTGGGGGGATTTAGAATCATGTATTTGGTTTTGGCCAAGTTGATCTCTAAGCCTCTTTCTGCACAAAAATCCACAAAGCCATCCAGGATGCGTTGGATGCCGGTTGATGTGCGCGATAACAAAAGAGTGTCATCGGCGAACATCAACGCTGGCACCAGGCCTGTGGCAAGTCTGGGCGCATCAATGTCCCTAATATCTGCCAGGTGCTTAATAAGCCCATTGATATAAAGACAAAATAATGTGGGTGCCAACACGCATCCCTGTCGTACTCCACGGTTTACGGGAAAACGGGACGAAAGTTCACCGTATTTGCCACATCTAACCTGTGCAAAATTTTTTGTGTGCAGTCTGCAGATAATGTCCAGAAGATACAAGGGGACATTAAGAGCCAGGAGCACCTTCCACAGTTTTTCACGCGGAACCAGGTCGAAGGCCGACCTCAGGTCAACAAAAATGAGATAGAGGCTGCCACCCTCTAAACTCACGGTCTTCCAATGTATGACCTGAAGTCGGAAGATCTGGTCCACAGTGGAGGTGCCCTTTCTGAATCCTGCTTGCAGTGAACTTAAGATGTTGTTTTCAGTCTCCCAGGCCTGGAGTCTGTCCAGTATTATACGCCCAAACAGCTTCTGAGTGATGTCGATTAAGCTGATGGGCCTATAATTTGAGGGTTTTAGGGGACAGCCTTTCTTAAATATGGGCACAATCTCCGCGCCTAACCATGACTCTGGTGGATCATTTCCCGACAGGATGGAATTGAATAGGACACAAAGGTATGGCACCCAAATCATAGGTTCAGAGCGATAGAGGTCGCCCGGGATTTTGTCCAATCCTGGAGCTTTGTTTGGTATTAAGAGATGAATAGCCCTTTCCACCTCCTTTATGGTTATCATCGTTGAGGCCGCGCATTGGGTGATAGATCCGGGAGAGAAGATAGGCAAAGGAGGAGTATTGGTATATGTGCTTGAGTAGAGACCTCCATAATGTGCTTCCCATACAGCTGGAGCTATGTTTGGGAATGGGCTCGTTCCTGCTTCTTTCCTCCCCTTGCTCACGGTTGTCCAAAAGCCCCTGAAATCCTTCGCTATTAGAGTAGATCTTAATTCTTCCCAAATATCAGACTCCCAGCATTTTTTGGCCCTTTCTAAAGTTTGTTTGTGTTTGGCCCTAGCTACTTTAATCCTATCTCTATCGAGGGTTTTGATGGCGATAAGTAGCTCGCTCTTCGATTTCCTGCACTCAGCAGAGTACCACGGTTGCCTTTTAGGCAGATGGGGCCTCACGGGCCCTGTCAGGCAAAACGCCTTCGAGAGTTTATCTACTAACTGTAGGTGAATGCCTGTGGGTCCGGCTGCATGTACAGGTGGTAGACGTGATGATTCCACCTCAGACATTTCCACAAGATAAGGAAGAGCAAGGCTATAGATTTCGAAGATTTTATTAGGGCTTGCGGCAATGTGCGGCCATCTCACCCTTCGTTTGTTGTTGGATAATATGGGGTGTTGTGCAGTGGTGGGTGGTGGTACATCATAAGTGCTCATGCCCCAACAGCCTGGTTTAAAGGTTATAACCAAGGCATTGTGGTCGCTATCATTGCGATCTAACACCCTAAAGTCAAGCACCTTATCCCAAGATCTAGTTTCAATAAGGATATAGTCGAGAATGGAAGTATGACCTACCCTATTGAAGGTAGCTCGACCTGGTCTGTCAGAATCAAATCTCCCATTACAAGCCCTCAGTGACAAGGAAAGTGTGAGAGCGGAGATTTGAAGGGCCAGAGGGGACCACGCTTTGACCTTTGGAATCATAGGATCAGGGATATTTCTGGATTCATTCTCTGTGTTTAGATCGTCCAAGGCCGACACACAGAGTGGTTCGTATTGGCAATTGAAGTCGCCAGTATCAAGTGTCGGGGATTGACCGTTCTGGGTACCATGATTCTCAGCATGCATAGGAATGCGTTGGATGGGGGTTAGAATCAGTTGAGGTGCCGGTTGATCAGAAGGGTCCTTACGTATCAGCTGAGGTTTTGGGTTCTACTGATCAGTTCCTAGTGGATACAGGAGCGACTCGTAGTGCGCTGTCTAAACAATTGGTTCCGAGGGCTCCCCCATCTGGCTTAATGGTTACATCGGTAGGGTTTGATGGTACACTCTCCCGAAGCCCTCTTTCACGGCCCCTCACATTTCAGGTTGATTCCTTTTCTGCACCCTGTCCGTTTTTGCTTGCCCCGAACACGCCGGACAATATTATGGGCCTTGATATGCTGAAGCACTTCAGAGCTACGATCCGCTGTTCCCCTGCTGGAGTGCGGGTGATATTGAATGACAATTACCCCCTGTCTGAACGGATGTGTGTGGTTGCAGAAGATGCTGTGTTAGCTACCCTCCCTTGTGCTCTGTGGGCCACCTCGGATACTGATGTGGGACAGATGGGGATTCCGCCTGTTCACATTAGTGTCCAGGAGGGGGCGGTGTTACCACGCCTTCCACAGTATCGTATTTCGCAGGAGGGGGAGGAGGCTCTTATACAGATTGTGCAGGATTTGATTAAGGTGGGAGTAGTGGAGGAAGTTCCCTACAACGTCTGTAATAGCCCGATTCTACCCATTTTGAAAAAGGATACGGATGCCAAAGTCTATCGGTTCATCATTGATTTGAGAGAAGTAAACAAGATCGTGATACCTCAGTACCCAGTGGTTTCTGATATCACGACGTTGCTTACTTTGGTCCCGCCTACGGCGACCACGTTTTCGGTTATTGATTTGAAAAATGCCTTCTTTTCAATTCCTATTCATCCCGATAGTCGATACCTCTTTGGTTTCACTCTAAGTAATAGGTCTTACCGATTTTGTAGAATCCCTCAGGGTTACACGGAAAGCCCTAGCATTTACAGTCAAGCTTTGAAAAGACAATTGGACTCCTTTGTTCTGCCCGAGGGTGTCGCCCTCATTCAATATGTCGATGACATCTTGCTGGCGGCCGACACTCCGGAGTTGTGTGAAATGAGTACGTTGTCTTTGCTTTCCTTTTTGGCATCCCACAATCACAAAGTATCTCGGAAAAAGTTGCAATTCTGTAGACCAAAGGTGACTTATCTGGGTCACCTTTTGTCTAAGGAGGGGCGTGCACTCACACCAGATCGTGTCCAAGTAATTCTGGACACGCCGACGCCGTCCACGCAGAAGGACGTGCGTGCATTTTTGGGTCTCGTTTCGTTTTGTAGGCAATGGATACTAGGGTTTTCACACATAGCTAAGCCATTGTTAGCCCTTTTGACAAAAGACACACCTATTCCGCTTCCTTGGACGAATGAGTGTGACACTGCCTTTCAGAAATTGCGACAGGCTCTCTGTTCAGCACCAGTGTTAGGGACTCCTGATTATACCAAACCTTTTTCGCTGTATGTGCATGAGAAAGATGGATGTGCATTATCAGTTTTAGTGCAGATGCACGGCGACAAGCAGCGCCCTTGTGCATATTTTTCGGCTGTACTTGATCCTGTTGCCCGAGCATTGCCTGGTTGTTTTCACTCGGTTGCGGCGACAGCTGTGTCAATACGCCAAAGCGAGGGAATTGTGTTATCTCATAAGCTGTTGGTATTAGTCCCCCATGCTGTTGATGCCCTGCTTAATCAGACAAAGACGCAGCATTTGACCAGTGCCCGTTTAACGGGATATGAGTTGACGCTTTTGGCTCCTCATATTACGTTAAAGAGGTGCGTGACGTTAAATCCGGCCACATTGTTGCCATACCTCGAGACTCAGTCTGAAGCACGGAAAGCACATGATTGTATTCTTGTGACTGAGGAACAAACAAAGGGTCGTATTGATCTCCAGGATACGCCCTTTCCAGATGTAGATGGAGAACTGTGGGTGGACGGGTCCTGCCTGAAGCTACCAGATGGTACGACTTCAGCAGCGTATGCAATTACCACATTGCAAACAATAGTGGAGACAGCACGCATACCACAGAAATCAGCTCAAGCAGCGGAACTGATAGCATTAACACGAGCATGTGAGCTCAGTACAGGATTGTGTGTGAAAGTTTATACAGATAGCCGCTATGCCTTCGGAGTAGCGCACGATTTCGGCCTGCTCTGGAAGGAGAGAGGGTTTTTAACGTCACATGGAGTACAAATAATGCATGGGGAGTTAGTTCATAATCTTTTAACTGCATTGACATATCCGAAGAAAATTGCCATCATTAAATGTAGCGCCCATAGGAAAGTAGTCGATAAAGTTGGAGAAGGGAATGCGTTAGCAGACCGGGTGGCACGGGAGACTGCGATGCAGCCTGGTGCTACTGCCATGTATGTAGTGAAGTCGCAAGTAGAAAGATGGCATGATGCGAAGGAAGAAGTGCGAGAAATACAGAGGACCGTTTCTGATAAAGAACGGGAGCAATGGTCCAGTGAGGGAGAATTGGATGACGAGGGTTGCTGGAGAAATAAGCAGATGGATAGATGGAAATTACCCACGGCTTTTGTACAACCTATGGTTCAGATGGCACATGGGCTAGCACATGTTGGAGCTTCCGCAATTGTAAAATTGCTTACCCAAGTCTGGGAGCATCCAGAGATTGCTAGCACGGCAAAGAGGGTGGTGCAGACCTGTATGATCTGCCTGAGGTACAACCCAGGAAAGGGTACCCGAACCCCAGCAGGAGGATTTGTAACACCTACTGCACCCTTTGAGGTTCTGCAGATGGATTACATCCAGCTTGAGCGCTGTAACAATTTGAAGTATGTTCTAGTAGTGGTGTGTGCCTTTAGCAAATGGGTTGAGGCATACCCTACGAAAGACAATACTGCAATGACTACCGCCAAGATGCTGTTGAAGGAGTTCTTCCCTCGATATGGCGTTTGTAGACTTCTGTGGAGTGATAACGGACCCCACTTTATAGCGGATGTTATAAAGTATGTTTTGAAGGGTCTGGGCATCACCCAGAAGTTCCACGCAGTATTTCACCCTCAATCTGCAGGACTAGTCGAGAAGTATAATGGTACACTGAAGCTCAAAATCGCTAAAATCCAAGCTTCGACGTCTTTGACTTGGCCAGATGCTTTACCGCTGGCGTTGTTGTCAATTAGGTCGGTACCGCACTCTCGAATCGGTCTTACACCGTACGAGATTGTCTTTGGACGTCCAATGAATATTTGGGGTCCACCAAAACCTAAGACTGTGTATGATGTACCTTGTGTAATGATGAATGATTATCTGGCACAGTTAACGGATAACTTGGTTTCTATTCATCAACAGGTCCGGGAGGCGCTCCCTGATCGGTCCACCGGCGAAGGACATAGTCTCCGGCCTGGAGACTATGTCATGGTGAAGATTTTTGACAGGACGAACAGCTTGGAGCCGAGATGGGTTGGTCCTGAGCAAGTCTTACTTGCAACGAGGACGGCTGTGCGAGTTTCCAACAGAAAGAATTGGATCCATTCCCTGCACTGCCGCAAAGTACCGCCCGGATTGGTGGAGCCTGCTGTATTGACCGATCAACGAGAGATTCTGACCACAGAGAAAGGCCGTGCTGTGGAATCGAACGACGCTGAGGAGCTCTTTCTGGACCACGCGACTTCTGGAGGAAAGCGATATCATCTGAGGCCAAGAAAGTGAATCCTTCAGTATCGGGACATGTTGTCAGAACGGCCCTTGGGTTAGTGAAACGGAGAGCCAATGAGGCAAGGGGGGGGATCAGCCCTGCATTAGTGTAGCGACACCCGTCTTGGCCCGTTGGTGAAGAAATCGACCGCTGCCTAAGGGGAAGAGTTCTGACAAACCTTTTAGTTTCAGGAAGATATTGATTCTCTATTCTGACATGGAGAAAAAGAAGATCCTTTGTGCAACAGGTTTTATGCTCACAGTAGCTATTGTTGGGATAACCACATGGTTTGTGGAGGATGTGACTCCTGCTCGAGAGTTACTTGTGTTGACCACTCCAGTGCCTGAGGAGCACTACTTCTATACTCTTCCGTATCAAGAATTGAAGCATCGTCAGTCTTATTTGAATAACACTTTCATCCAGATGTTGCATCATACCCACGTTGCCACGAACGCTACGAACTGTTGGATATGTGGTATGATGCCAGCTCATCAGAAGAAAGGAGGAACGCCATTCATACCTCTTCCTTTCTCTCATAATGGCTCTTGTAGAGCATGGTACACTTTGCTTTTTGCCACCCGGAAACCCACAGTGGGACGATTACTCTTCAGACTCAATAAAGAATGTCATCAGGATAAAGATGGATATCCGCAAGCGAATGGGACAATTTGGGAATGGGAAGAGTATCGACCAGACAATGAATCGATTCCTTATATTTTCACGAACACCAGAGACACTGTGGGAAAAGACAAATTTGTGATTCAAGTGGCACAAGCTCAAGCGGACCTGTGTGTCCAGAGTGTGGGTTATATTCCTGTTGGTGTTAGTGATTGTATTACCATATTAAACATCGACGGGTTGAATAACAGTACTTTCTTAGCATCCCATAATACATACTTCGCATGCGGAAATAAAGGTTATTACCGTTTGCCAGCCGGTTGGTCCGGAGTATGTTATGTAGCGTTTCTATTGCCTCCTGTATTTTTGGCACCTGCATCCTATCATAAGGATTTGAAGTTGTTAAATAATGTGACTGTAAATAGGTATAAACGTACTCTATCAATTGATGACGTGGATCAGACTGACACCAGTCTGCAGCAGTACATTGATTTTAATTTAGGATTGTTTTTCTTCGTTGGAGCTGCCCTAAATAGTAGGAAAGTTCGAAGGTTAACAAGAGTGGTAGAGGCTGTGACAAACCAAACCGCTGCTGCTCTTGGGAATCTTACGGAAGAATTGCAGATTACCAGAATTGTTGCATTGCAGAATCGTATGGTGTTAGATGTTATGTTAGCTGATCGAGGTGGAGCTTGTAAAATTATCGGGAGTAGTTGCTGTGTGTTTATCCCTGACCACACACCGTCAGTCTATAATGCAATCAACAGGTTGCATAAAATTGCAGCTAAAATCCATACAGAAAACGGCACTTGGTCCTTTTCTGGATGGTTTTGGGCATTGATCACTGCTTGGGGTTGGAAGGTTTTAACTGGTCTCTGTATAATTATAGCAGTTCTGTTTTCTTGTTGCATCTGTGTTCAATGTGGTCCCTTGTTCTGTTCCTTATGTGTATCATTCTGTATTCCCGATAAGAAAGCTATTGCCAATGTCACTTATCAGAAACGTTTAGACAAAGAAGTAGAAGAAATGATGACAATTGACATATACGATGATTATCCTAACAAACCGGATGTCTTCAGTAAATGCTGAAAGGGTCGTCTGTTGTAAATTGAAACCACGATGTGATTAAGCATTTACTAAAGACATGAATTCTCCTGCCTTACACATGTCTCTTTCGTTATGTTGACTGAAGTTTGGACTCCATTTTGTATTGTCATGTCTCCACGTGCTCAACACGAGAAGAGTCCTATCTTCGTGTTAGTTGCTCTTGTAATCTGCCTAGTAACAGTCTATAAATAGTTCCTTTGTCCGCCTGGCGCATGCCCAGGCTTGACCACATCTGTTATCAGTTAGTCCTTGCTTGACCATGTTTTCGCGGGCTCAAGGAGTATGTCAGCTCCGCCCACATATTGATCTTGTATTGAAAATGTCCATAAAAGGTAACATTCCTTGCCTCATGTTGTATCCTCCCACTTATGAGCCCCTCTGTTGTGTATAAAAGGGGACCGTGTGTGCAAGTTCTTTGTGCTACTCTATGCAATACTGAAAGGTATTGTATGGATTGTAGGACCACCCTTAAGGGTTAATAAACCTTGTCTTTGTACTTTGCAGTTTCCGTGCCAACTTCCTTATAGATTCCATTACAGGAGAGCGAACCCTTGTGTCCTGCGGGCCTAGCTGGGGCCTGTACTCATCAGGAGCAGCATAATCCTTTTGACTTTATGAAGCAGCACCTCAGCTTTCACCTTCCATTAAGACTCAGCAACAGATAAGTATCCTCTAGCTATGAGTTACCTATACAGTAGATTATATTTTAGTGGAGTAGACAAAGAATGCCGTAATCAATGGTGAAAGTCAAAGGATAGATATCAATGGATCTTTCTCTACTTGCTGTCTGGCTCTCATATCACCAATTTTTTCACTTTAATTAAATATTTTGTGGGCCAGAGATTCCTACTTTTTCACATTGTACACGCCCTACCAACCTTGATCAGACATGCAGGCCTTTGGTCCAAATTGATGTATTTTCCTTGCATTATAGTTTTGTATGTAGAGGTTGAAAATTGTAATGTAAATTTACCATATAACAATGTAGAAAATGCTGCATATTTCTGCAGAAACCTCTAATTTCCATTGTTCTTTCACTGCTAGACCCCAATACATTCTTACTCCTTAATAAAATAAATGCATTTTTGTAAATGCCGATTTAACATTATAATTGAAATGTAGAACTGGACATCTTGGTGAATAGTGCTGTGTTTGATGCAAAATGTATTTTGTTTAATTCCTCACACCATATGACTTCATTATACTTTAGAATGTGTCCTCTGCCACATGCCTTTAATGAACAAGCATATTAATGAAAGAAGATGCTCGCTGTAGGTTTAAATTGTATGATCTAACCAGGACATGCCAGATATGAATGTTTCATTTAATAGAGAAGCCCATTGTTATACAATGGGACACTGAACAGCTAACAGAGTAGGCTTGCAAAGGTTCCCATGGGAACCTGCCTAGATGTCTCTTTTTGTAATACGCTGTAGCCACATTCAAATAACTTCATGTCGACATGGACGTTTAATGTAGGAATTGAGAATCAAGACGACAGACCATCAGAAGATCCTTTGCTATTGGCTAGAAATTATTCAACATTCATAGTTTGCAACTAGTTTTGTGTTGTCTATATAGTACGTGTTCCTAGCTAGAGAGTTAAGGCACTTAATGAACCCCTACCCTGCCATTCCCCCTAGAACTCTGTTGTGCTATCCCGAATTGCCATAAGCTACTTCTAAAGTTCTCTATTTGTTTTGCTTATCCTTTGTGAGGAGACTTTCTATGTTTTTGCTGATCATAGATACTGCTGGGATTAATTATTTGTACCTGTTTTAACGGTTGCTACTGCAGTTCTTATGGAACGCGGCTGAGTTCCAGAACTACTTATGGGAAGTTCAACCTTGTCTTAGTTGTTAGGTTTCAGATCCACATTTTACTTGCACTCCTCCAAAAAGAACTCTGTATGTGTTCTTGTTAGGTCAGGCTAGGTTCTTTAGATTAAGATAGGGACTAATTCCTTTATGGAAAACAGTGTTATTTTGTATGTTTGTTCTAACCAAATCTTCTCAATATTTATGTAAATGGATTTATTTGACTTATCTGAATAAAAAGTCAAAACTACAGACTAATCTCTTAAAGAGAAAATAAGCTCTTGAAAGTTCATCAAATCCCTCATCATTGACTGAAAATTAAATGCTGTAAGGCGATGATTATTTTAGAGATGTGTTTGGGTTGGTCTCCATTCTAATACGATGCCAAAGATTCATCGACCTGAAGAGGCGTGGAAATTGGAGGTTCGCTCAGTAAGTTTAAAGTGGAGCTACTTACAGAAATGTTATGAGATTTCCGCACTTGCATGTATTTAGTTCTGTTGCCCTGACATTGAGTCCCTCTTCTCACCCTTGCCTAATTTTCTCAATTCTATAGCAGCTTTTCCCCAGTCCTTTCTTTGTACCTACCCTATACTCTGTGAAGTACACCCATGGCCCACCCCTTTGTTTGGTCTTTCGTGAACTCTAATTGTCAATATTTACTGTAATGGTTCACAAAATCGCAGGCACAGCACATTACACCACATGTGCATCTGAGAGATGCAAGTACTCTGGATTAGCTGATCAAGCATGCTGACAAGCACTAGTCAGGTGCACTTGTATCAGTTGCCCAGATTTTTCTGTCACTTCCTACTAATAACATGTCGAGATTGATTCTAAAATCAAGAGAGCGAGAAAGAGAAAGAGAAAAAGATTTGGTATTACAGGATCTTTGAAACTCTTTGCTGTTAGCGCAATTTTAATTCAGAGAAACACTTTTCTTCCCCTTTCTAAAATTTTACAGAACAGTTAATTTCAAATGCTGTTTTTGGAGTTGTAATTTCTATTTCCTTTTCTGTGAGTGTAGCACTTGCAGTGCAGGAAAGGTGGTTTAGCTGAAAGTGCAACATTATCTAAACATCTGCAGCCAACGCACACTTAGTTATAGTATGTTATGTGCAGGTCCAGTATCTTATGCACAGGTACAGCCCTATGTCCAAGTAAAAACTGCCAGGATCCGCTAGCTACAGCTTCAAATGCCAAAGTAGCAGCTACTGCTTTCGGCGTAATTTCACTGATGATGGGATTACATATGGGCAGGTTTGCCAGCTGATAAAACATATTTATTTATTTACATAAGTAACACAATTAAGTAATTTTCAAAGGGTTTTATGCCTCATATATTGACAATGTGGGGAAATCATTTTTCTATTTTTTACTGCTTTCAACAAAATAGTTTTCATTACCTGGACTAATCAATCAGTTAAAGCAGGTGTGTCCAATATATCATGTCCACACCACATTTTCGAATTATCCACAAAAGAGAAATGTACATGCACCTAATTTATATGGAAACATTTGCATATTCAATGGTCATCCTAAAAGTCAGGCATAAATCCCTCCCTCAAGCGACTAGGTCGGAACCTCTGATATAAAACAGATTTATTTATTAGGATCTGTTTCAATCATCCAAATTCCAGCATTACTAAAGGTTATAGTTCAAATGTGCATAAGACATTTAAAATGAAGAAGGACTTTGTGAGGCACGGGGGTTAAGGAGAGGACCGGGAGGAGTGGAGCGGGGGGACTCCATTCCCCAATAGGCTTTGCACCCTGAGTGCCTTCGCACGCCAGTCTCTTCATCAATACGCCTGGAGGAGCATTTCAGCCCGCCGGTTCTCCTGCAGCGCGGAAGAGTGCATCAGCATTTAGCACTGCACTTGCACTTTTCCAGGAAGAGGAGGAGTGGAGCGGGGGTACTCCATTCCCAAATAGGATTCACAGCACGAGTGCCGTCGCATGCCAGTCTCGTCATCAACGTGCCTGGAGGCACATTTCAGCCTGCCGCTTCTCCCACAGCGCGGGAGAGCGCATCAGCACTGCACTTGCACTTTTCCAGGCCGAGGTGGAGTGGAGCGGGGGGACTCCATTCCCAAATAGGATTCACGGCCCGAGTGCCATCGCACGCCAGTCTCGTCATCAACGTGCCTGGAGGCGCATTTCAGCCGCCGGTTCTCCCACCACGCGGGATGCGCACTGGCAAAGCCTGGGCCAAGGGCGGGCCCGTCTGTGCCCGTCAGAGTTCAGAGGAGGCTGGGCTGGGCCCCCCCTTGGATAAGCGTGAAAAGAATTAAAGAAGAATTCTCAGGACTCTCTTGGGCTACTTCCAGCTATGGGTAAGAGAAAGACCATAAACGACCAAGCCTGGGATGGCTACATCAACTACCCTAGATGCCTTTCTATCTAGGGCTGCAAATGTACTCTCATACGAGATCAAATTGACTGGGCGCTGGTTATCTCTGGAGGAGGGTATGCGTGCTCCTGAGATTCTCCAGTCTACTCTCAGACCCCTCCTGTGTTACCCCTTGTACCTACCGCTAGGAACCCCCGTGATGCTTCGCCTCCTGTCTTAGCCCCTGTAGCTGTAACGGTCTCCCCGGTACAGTTGGATCAGTTCCCACAACCTGCTGCTAAGAGGAAAAGGGAGGGGGGGGTAAAGCGCATAACCAACCTGTAACAAGAAACTCCAAAGTGCCAAGAAAGGGCCTACCACGGGACCTGACCGAAAAAAACTTTGACTGGAATCAGTTGTAAAATCTGGTTAAGGCTCTTCTTGGTCCATTTCTCTGAAGACTTGAGAAAAATAAGGAGAAACTGAATAACATTAGCACAAATTCCAAAACATCTATGGCCCCTCCACGCCCCCCAAGGCATGTTGGCTCCACCAGTGAGCAATTGGAGCAGGCTGTAGCGCCATCTTTGCCCTCTCTCCAGTCTCTCCATGCTGTGCCTCATTTACCACCTTTTTCCATCCAGAGGCAGTTGGTAAATCCTAGGGCAGCAAAATGCATTGTCTCCCCAAGCACAGATCCTAATAGGGCCACAAACAACAGAGGGGGGCAAGGACACGTTGAGGACAGAGGGCGACCTGCAGGCCGACTAGCACAGTCCCAGGACTCCTACTCAGTATGGACCTTCCTCCCGCCACATCGCCTCTGGATCTGGTTTTGACAAATGTTTCACCGCTGAGGGATGGCCAAAGGGAAGATACTGCGCAACTGATGGACAAATCTCTCCACTGGCTGAACTCTCGGGCCCCTATTGTTGATGGTTCTAGGGACTTGGCCAGATACATTAGTATGGCAATGAGTGTGAGTTGGGTGGGCCCTTATCCTAAAACAAACCAGGGGGATTGCGTGGTGGTAAATTTCAATATTAAACCTGTCACTCGGTCCTTATTACACAACTTCCAGACCAACCTCCTCTTTTCTTCTCAGATTTCTGTACTCCTGCTAGAGCATTTCTATAGATTTCTTTCAGGTCCTCCAAAAAAGGCCATTGGTCTACCAACCGAGGGTGTAGCGAGCATCACCAAATCAGGGCATTTCGAGAAAAATGGGTTGGTCTTAGCAAATAGAGTTGAGCTCTTAACCCGGCTGGTAAACTGGAAATCCTGTGATTGACTGTCAGGGGTAACCCCAACCCAGCTGAGGGAGTTAGCAAATACGATAAATACCCAGGACATAAAGCCTATTCAAAACTCTCCAGACAGGGAGGCTGCAATAAATGGCTCCACACTCACTTTAAAAATAGCCACATGGAATACTTCAGGCATTTCCTTAAGTTGAGCAATCCAGATTGGTGTGCACAATGGCAAGATTCAGACCTATTCCAGCTTTCAAGAAACATGGGCAACCGAACCAATATTTTTAGTTGGGTTTAGCTCGTTCCAAACAGATGCGCTCCCATCAACCTCAGGTAGGGCAAGGGGGAGCTACTGACTTTGATTGCAAATACCTTCCCCCTCAATATAAAAAACTTCAGACACCCAAATCCTTATTTCCACATTCTTTTGATAGAGGGGAATAAGGAATGTGATTTGTTATTAGTGAATTTTTACAATAATAATTTTGTCAGTAATATGAAGGATGTGGTGGAACTTTTAGATATTAAAATTCAGATAAGTATTAGCGCAACTCATGGAAAAGTCGTGAACATCGTTTGGGTGGGAGATTTTAATACCCAGCCATGCAAGTTCAACAAAAATAGGGTATGTGGGCTTGAGGACACCTTGGGAGATCCCAGCTGCCATTTTACCCACCACAATTATGGCCAGAGCCTAAATAAATTGTTAATTACTAGAAACCTGTTAATTATCTATGAGGTAAACCCCACAACTGATAAGTTAGTTAAAACCTTTTCAAGAAACGGTTACAAATCAACACTTGATTTCGTAATAGTCTCAGCTTCACTTCAGCCTCACATTAAGCAAGATGAAATTAAGCAATCCCCATTTAGCGATCATGCAGTTTTGTTCGCCTCATTGGAGAGGGGTTTGATAAATGCTCTACCCTCCCAGAAAATTATAAAACCCATGTTGGGCAGGAAAAATGGTTTCCAATTAAAATGGAATCAAATAGATAAAGAAAAAATAGTCCAGCTAATTTTAAATAACAGTATAGTGCTAGTTATGAGATGCTTGGACCCTGAGAATTTCCCAGATCAAATCACCTCTGATTTTGGGATCTTTCTTGGTAAATTAAAAAATGCATTGACATGTGTAAAACAGCCCAACTCCCCACGCCAATTAAAAAGTTTGATCACTCTTGCACACAAGCACTCAAAACCTTGCACAAAGCCCTGAATGCATGCCCACCAAATAGTGCTATGATAGCATCTCTCAGGAAAAGTTATTCTGAAGCCAGGAAGTTAAGGTAGAGATCCCTGAGAGAAGAGGCGTGGGACAATTTAGAAAAAGCTTCATTATTTAAATCCAGGGCTGATTTCTGGAAAACAATAAACGCTTCGTTTTCCAAAAATTACGATGATCCCACAGTAGATGTTCATGTGGGAGAAGAAGACTGGGTGGCATATTTTGAGAGGGTCTTTGGTTCAGGAGATAATGGTGCAGTAGAAGATCCACAAAGACCCCCTCTGCCTGGAAAGCATTTGACATTTTCTCCAGAAGAAATACAAGCAGGTCTGGGTAAATGCTCAGGTGGGCCTAACACATCAGGAATTGTGGGCCACTGTTCTCACGAATGTGCTAAATGTAATAGTAAATACAGCCCCCCTTCCAACATGGTCGTCAAGTAGAATAATCCCAATCTTCAATAAGAGAGATAAGAACAACGTCAAAAATTATTGTCCTATTTCCCTGCTGGACACAACAGCTGAATTAATGGGGCGTTTATTGTCACACAGACTGGAAGAGTGGGCTAAAGACAAAAGCATACTGACGGAAGCTCAATATGGGTTCCAAGAAGGGAAAGGCACCATTGACCAGTGCCTTAACCTGAGCCTGACAATTGATAATACACCAGAGCTAAGGGGGAGGTCAAATCTTTTTGGCATTTATGGACCTTAGTGCCGCATTTGATTCCGTGTCCCACAGTAAATTGTGGGACCTAATGGATATCATGGGGATCGATGCTGCAAAAATAACCTTTATCTGCCAACTATACGCCAGTGCTAACGCATCAGTTCGGTTCGGCAAAAATGGAGAATGCACTCGCCCCTTCAAGATCAGGAGGGGCGTTAGATAAGGGTGCGTTCCCATCCTCTTCCTATTTTTTATTTACACCAATGGGGTTGAGGAAGCGCTCAGGGGGTCTACCCAGATGGCGGCCGCAGCGTTCCTATACTGGTATATGCGGACAACGCCATCCTGATTGCCAGAACTGGTTTGGCCCTCCAGTGTTTAAATGGAGATTACATAGCCTTCATGGCCTCAGTAGATTTGCAGGTAAAGAGTCAAAATCATACATTCTTGTACCGAGATTGTCGGTGGGGAAAAACACCTTATTTTTCTAGAATAGAGGAAGTAGACTCATTTCCCTACCTTGGGTTTGTTTTTGACAAGTCTGTGTGCTGGGCAAAAATGATAGACAGTAGGACTCTAGTGATGAAGAGGAGTGTAGGGGCAATCTCAGCCTTCACTAAAAGACTGGGACTAAAACCTTTTGAAACCATTAAAACAATCTACCAAGCTAAAACATTTTCGGCCGCCTCTTACTGGGCCGTCGTTTGGGGTATGGCAGCTGTTACCTCGCTTCAAAGCCTGGAAGATAGTTTTGTCAAAGGTTTAACCTCTCTCTCTGTATGTCCTCTACAAACTATACATGTCATTTAGAGCTCAGCACTTAGTGCTGTGGCACTCCTACACCTCCTCTGGGGAGGCGTTGGATTCTGACGCATTCCCAGCTTTACAAAAGTTTGTAAATCTGGGAATGTGTCAGGTTCTATGGATGTTGCTGTGGAAACACCTACAGCAGCACCCAAGGACCACCACTTTCATGCAAAGTATGCCTGAAAGGGGCCCATATTTCCAAGGTCATGATAGGTCGCGCTGGCCTTGAAAATATGGGCAGACACAGTGAGCAGCAAGTACATCAAAAAAAGTGACTCTTTGTTTGTCAGGTGAAGTAAAAAGTGAATTGAAAACAAATATAGCTTATCTCAAATAAAGACAAACATTAAAAAACTAACATATTTAGAACCCAAAGTTGTTCCAATCCACACTTTCACTGACACCGCCAAAAAGCTAAAATTAACTACAACTGAATAAATGACTAAGGGTGGGCGTAAATTGCGTAAGGGACCTACGCGGAGAGGCACGGAGATGAAACCAATCTCCGCACTCTCCGCATAGTTCCCTTACGCACATCCCGCCTCCCGCCTGCCTCCCGCCCGCCTCCCGCCCGCCTCCCGCCCTCAGTCTTAAATACATTTGAAAAACAACTGTTAAGTAACCTTACCTTATCGGCGGCGTCCCCGGGCTTCTATCCTTCTCCAGCGCGTCTTCTTCTGGGAACTGCACATGCATGGGAGCCCGCGCATGCGCATTCCTGCCGAGGAATGCGCATGCGCGGCCTCTAGTTTCTCCTGTTTCTCCGCCTATTATCGCGGAAGGCGGAAGGGCAAATCTCCGCACATTCCGTGGGCGGAACGGAGATGTCTGCCCACCCTTATAAATGACCCGTTATCCAGGTCACAGATATTCTACGAGATAATAAGAAATAGATGATAAAGATTTAGAACAAAACAGTCATGTTTAAATACATCAGAAGCCCAAAAGTAACATAGAACAATTTACAATTCTAAATTGAGGATGAAAGATATATAGCCCGTGGCAAAAAAATAAACATGTAAAAACAATAAAACAAATTACTCAAATATTATAAAGCACACCCAAGGCTCATAACTTAGTCCACAACAAATTAGCCTGCATTAAGGCCCCTATTTATCATGGTTTGCTTCGCCCTTAAGTCACACAGGGGGACAAAAGGGCACCGCAAAATCTAAATGAGATTTTCCAAGCCATGCAGTTTGGCCCTGCATGGCTTTATAAAACTAGAGTAATGCAAGGCAGCCCTAATCACTGCCTTGGGCTGCTCTGCAGCAGGGAGGCATACCATGGGTGGAGCTTGGGTGTTCCCACACATTCACACTTGCATTCTGACACATTTACCAATTTACCAACTCTGGTAGACCTAGGAATGGGTCAGAATTGTACTCCTCCCCACCAGAGGTGTAACAAGGAAAAATATCTTTATTTCTGTTCAGTCTTTCCTCTTTCTGTGTGTGCCACATTGTGCTGTACATGTAGAAAGAAGAAAGTGCCTCTGAGGACAGTTTTTGCACAGAAAGGTGTCACTTCCTGCACAAAAACAATCCTGCCTACAACGAAGGCATCATGGTGAAAGGGTGCCTGCATTAGTTTTAGGCAGCATATTATGCATCAGTACAGACAGAGATAAGAAATGTGCAGTATAATGTTAAATATGTTTAATTCCTGACCTGTCCCTTTCACAGAGCTCAGCAATGTGACTTGCTGTATTGTGGGAAATATTCAAAAATATGAAAATCGGCTGCATGGGAAGCATCGCTTCTCTGGCTGGAGTCCACTATCCTGAGGGACTACCTGCCCCAGCCTGCATTGGGCGCCCTGGCATGATAGGTAGCTGGAACGCTTAAAAGCACTTTTGCACTTTCACGGAGCGGGATGGATCACTTTTATGGCTTACGGCCACTGTCCTGAGGGACGACCTGTCCCAGCCTACATTGGGCCCTGAAGGAGGAGGGGATTTAGGACAATCAGCAGTGGGAGCCCTGTTTAAGGGCGAGGCCATCCTAGATCATCAGATACTAGAGGAGGGTGGGCTGGACCACAGAACTCAAGGTACTGTAATGCCCCAGCTTAGGATCTTATTTTTTAATTTTATGTTGTCTGGGAACTCTACTTAGTCTGCTGCTCGGTTTATGCCATACTTGAGTGCTGCTTGAACCTTGTGCACAGAGACACAATATCAGCAAGAGTGATAAACTGGCTCCTAATTGGCCCTCTGATGTTCATATATGAAGAACTGTGGCTCAGAAGTTTGCAGCTCACAGCAGCCTCTATGTAACCTTGACTTTCTGCTTTAGTATTGTCTGTAAAGAAAGTGTAATTGGGAGCTAACATCCATAGGAACATTGAGTAACAGAGAGTTTTTGTTTTTTCATCTGTTTCTTTTTTATGTCTGTTCTCTATCACTGATTGATGTAAATAAAGTTGTCTTTCCCTCACGCGAAGAGTTAGACCAAATTGTGTTATTGTCCCCTGGTGTGAGCTGATTGCTAAGATAGCACTTACTATTAGCAATTGGGAGTGACTTTTCCACACTGCCCCATTGCATACATGGAGCAGTAGTAGAGCGATATTTTTAGCCATTTTTAGCCATTTTTATTGTACCTTTGACTTTTCAGTGCTGCCTTGATGTTATGATTTTGATTATGGTGATTAAACCTCATTGGAAAAGAGATTCTTTTAAAATGGGGTTACGTAAAGCTACTGAATCTGCCCAAGGAGCCCCCAAACAAAACATGGCAACAAAGAAATTGTACACTTAATGAAATAGATCAGTTGATCGAAGAGGTGGAATATATCATTGGCAACAGCAATTCGCCTCAAGGGGCCTCAGGGATGCTTAATAAGAAGATAAACAATGGAAGAGTGAATCCAACTGATGAGCAGTAACTGAGGAGTCACACAGTGTTTTAAAACCCTCACTCACCTAGTTGGTGACATGCTTCATCATAGGGGTTCCCACCCGAGGGGCAGAGTGCCTCTCAGGTGTGCTACGATGCCTGGTTGTAGCTGATGATTAAAATTACCTTTATTTATCCTAAAAAACTTTTAATAGTGGAGAAGTAAGGTAAGATTAAAAGGGTGATATAGGTGGAAGTATTAACTGGTTAAGATGGCCAGAGACATCCTTGGTGAGAAAGTGATAGCCGGTCTACATGTTTCAGCCTCCATGTGCAAATAGCGAGGCTTTCTTCAGGACCAGATATGCCACGGGGGTATGCACATGCTAAGGTGCTTCCTCACCAGTGGCAATGTATATTGTTAACTTACAGTTATTTGACCTTCCGATTTGTCTGAAAAGGAAGTAAAATTCTGAAAGAGAAAACATGTTATGAAAGTTAAGACATTCTAGTAACTTATCAACTTATCCACTGTGATGTTGTGACACAATGAGTGCAATGACCCTCATGCTGCCAAACGTGAAGTTCAAACATGTTCGCAATAGGTTTCCCAAGTCTGAAAGAAGTGAGAGGTGTTGGTCGTTTGGACTGCTGGGAGTAACACTGATTGTACACTTTTTCCACTGGGCGTGACAGAGCCGGTATGTTTGGACCGCTGGGTGTGACACAGATGGTATGCTTAGCCCCTAGGTGTGATACGCACACACAAAGGCACATACATTTCCCTGGCAAAAGGAGAAACCTTTTGACACTGACATACTTCAACACATGACAACATACATACATACAAACCAAATACACAGGTCAAAACAAAGATAAGGGAAAGAGACATTATTAGAACTATGGGCCGTCTTCAATGAGGCACAGATCAACATTCCCACATTATATATTTCAAACAAGGTGTCACCACCTCTCCCACCATATACAGGTATGCAGGTGCTCTCGCCCACTCTCCCTGCATTAGGGCACTCTAATCTGCCAGCTGCAGAAGTCTGTGGGCCCCCCATCGAACAACGAGTGGTTAGGCCCAGGCACAAGAGACTAAGAGGCCAGCAGGTCCAGGCAGTCACAGATCAACCCTAATCTGTGCAAGGGCTCACAGAAGTTCGACCCCCCCATTTGTCATGCCCAACACATACAACCACAGTGGTGTAGAGAACGCACACCCTGACTGATTTATGGGAGCACACACAAGTGACAGGGTGCTTTGTACTATAGTAGTTCTAGACAGTGATACAGCTAGCAGGAGTGAATAAGGGGGTCCAGTCCCTCTGGGTCCAATGACGAGGGTGGAGCTACAGGACTTTCCCAGGTAGCCGAGCACACAACAGAGAGCGAATTTAAGGGCAAAGGCTGACCAAAAAGAAAAGAGCACAGCTCAGAGTGAAGGAGGCAACCTAGACAGGATTTAGAAGAAAGGTGCAAGCTAACAAGGGAGAGAGAAAGAGCTTGCACACAGGAAGCACAGCAAGAACACAGAGCAGTGCACCCTCCACCTGAGGTTAGCTGGGGTAGGCACAGGGCGCCGATCGGGGAAGAGTCAGAGGTAGAATTAGATGAGAGGGTTTTGGCTGGGAACCGAGCCTCACCGCATTTTTTGTGAAGGAGAGGAGCTGACCGGGAAATCAGGGACCAAGGCAGCCTGTTGCTGATCATACCAAGACATAGGATAACCAGGATGACACCTTACTCAGGCATGAGGGGAGCAGTGATGGAGACGTACGCTACTCCATACAAACATACAATAGAGATAAGCTGATTGCAGGGGACTGTTGTACAGCCATTCTGGCACCTTGTAGCCCACTGAACCGAGGGAAAAGACCAATATGAAAACCTTGGTCGAAGGAGTGATACTTCGAACCAGAGGACACGGCCATAGCTGAAGTCTTCATCCAGCATTGAGGAGGAGGTCCCGAGTGGAACTTCCCCTTCATGCAGGAATGCCTAAAAAGATGGGCACGCCATGTTAAGGGAAAACCATCAGACATACCCAAAGCAAATAACTACCTGCTTCTACAGAAGGCCACATCAGGGATGATCTATGTGCTGTTGTCTCAAATGAACAAGGAAGAGGCAAGTACAAAGTTACCAACGTTGATGGATGGAGCCGGGAAATGGATCTCATGCTTTGTGAAAAACACTGTGGGAATAATTCTAGCGATAGGCAATATCAAAAGTCTGTCAAGGTAGTCTTATCGGAGAGCAGACTAACTCGATGTTCGCCCAAGCTTGCATCCCAGCAAATATGTTGACAAACACTGAGCATGACAGTGCTGCATTCATTTGTTTGTTGTAACGCTTTTCGCCCTAAGTGGGATGGGTATTCCCAGACGTGGGACCCGTGCTCACTACGCCACTGGAGTCAAGCTATCCTGGCTGATGACGGCTGATAGCCAGAAACCGGTCCTAGGATGCTTGATTCCGGTCCAGGGAAGACATGGCTTGGCAGTTCGGGCTGGACTGTTCCCATGAGGCACAGGGTCAAGACTGATTTGCATATGGCCATGTCTAAACTGGGGTGGTGTAGTGGGCAAAAGAACGATGGATTTAACCCAGATCTCTTGACTGGGGGAGAATGTTTGCATTGTCAGCATTCCGTCCATCATTTGTTTGTTGTAACGCTTTTCGCCCTAAGTGGGATGGGTATTCCCAGACGTGGGACCCGTGCTCACTACGCCACTGGAGTCAAGCTATCCTGGCTGATGACGGCTGATAGCCAGAAACCGGTCCTAGGATGCTTGATTCCGGTCCAGGGAAGACATGGCTTGGCAGTTCGGGCTGGACTGTTCCCATGAGGCACAGGGTCAAGACTGATTTGCATATGGCCATGTCTAAACTGGGGTGGTGTAGTGGGCAAAAGAACGATGGATTTAACCCAGATCTCTTGACTGGGGGAGAATGTTTGCATTGTCAGCATTCCGTCCATCATTTGTTTGTTGTAACGCTTTTCGCCCTAAGTGGGATGGGTATTCCCAGACGTGGGACCCGTGCTCACTACGCCACTGGAGTCAAGCTATCCTGGCTGATGACGGCTGATAGCCAGAAACCGGTCCTAGGATGCTTGATTCCGGTCCAGGGAAGACATGGCTTGGCAGTTCGGGCTGGACTGTTCCCATGAGGCACAGGGTCAAGACTGATTTGCATATGGCCATGTCTAAACTGGGGTGGTGTAGTGGGCAAAAGAACGATGGATTTAACCCAGATCTCTTGACTGGGGGAGAATGTTTGCATTGTCAGCATTCCGTCCATCATTTGTTTGTTGTAACTGCATTCAATTCATACAGGCTCCGAATATGGACGGCGCTGAGGAAGATGTTCCCTGACCACCTGATGCATAAGGGCTAATAGCCGAGACTATGACGCCAGGGGAAACTATAACTGATTTTCTGGATGGGATGAGGGAATGATGGGGACAAGAGACCATAGAGACGTTAACTGACATGAGACCGGAGTTGCATTATTTTACAATATTCTAAAAATGGAACTGCCCACCGAGATACAAAGCAGATTGGACAGTATGGTTGGGTTGGACACTAAGCCCTGGCAGGAGATGCAAGCCCTTATATTGCATTACCACAAAGGGAAACAAGACAAAGACAGGAGCAAGCTCAGAGAGACACTGCTAAATTGGTCCAACACAAATTGAAAAAGACTGCCCTCCATGGGGCCACGTTGGCCGCGAGCATGCAAATGGCACCAGTCTTAAAGGGGCTTCACCGCAAAACCCCAGATGGTTTAAACCTAGCTATAGCGGCAGAGACCAGGGAGTGTGGCATCCGTCAGACCTTAGGGAATATTACTATTGCCACAGAATGGGCCACATGGAAGACAGATGCCGGGTAAAAGCATACCACAAACAGATCAGTGGGCCAGGGTCAGCCAGCAAAAATATTAATCCAAAAAAACCAGGTCCAGGGAAACCCAAATACACCTTACATTCAGCTGCAGTGAGGCCAGTCAGCTGCCGCACCCCCGCAATAGGGATCAGGTAGTTGGACAAACCTGCAACCGCCGAGAGGGAACTCAGCCCAATAAGGATTGGAGCCGGAGCTTTGGCATGGAAGAGTAACTCTCTAGGGAGGTAATGTCTTCACAAAAAAACAGAGTCCAAGTGCGCAGTAAGATAGAGACCCATAGTAAAATACCACCTCTTCACCCACATCCCAAGAACTAACTGTACCAAACCCAAAAGAAGGACCAATAAGACAATGTTGGTAATATTCACTTTTACTTGCATCTGGGGATTCAGGGCTACTATATGTGTTCTGTTGATTGGTTATTCTCACTAAAGTTTGCCATTAAGGGTGCCCGCAGGAGCCAAGGCCCCACACTGCTGCTGACCCCCAGGGAAAAGTTAGCTGGCTACGGGAAGGGCAGTTTGACAAGGGGGCAGGGCTGCTCTCAGACCAAGTACTGAAAAAGCAGGCCCCCAGTTCCCCATCATCCATGGTCAATAAGGACGAGTTCCAGTAACCTGGCTGAATGGTCCCCATTCCTTCATGGTATGAAGTTCCAACTGTGCCCCAAAAACTAGAAGCCTCAGGCCAGATGGAGCCCCCGTTTCAGTTCTAAAAACTAAGCTGTCCTCAAATGGCGAGATCCAGGATTCCTGTATGCCTGCGATAGTGAAGATCCCACAACCTCCACAGGGCACACACACAAAAGTCAATAAGTTGCGAGGTGCCTGCATGGCGTCGAGCTGGTTGAGAGGTTCTTCAGGTTAGCCAGATGTGCAGGACACTCCCGGTCTAAGTCATCATTCCCTAGGCAAAGTTCGGCGAGGGTTCTTGGCCTTGGCTCGCCATGTTCTCATTATCTCGGCTCATTGTCTGTTCTTTCCTGCCAGTTTTTTGAAAATCCGAAGTCTGGTAACCATACTCCACCAAAATAAGAGATAGGAGCATTCCTGCTATTTGAAACTCCCTAGTCACAAGCCAGGAACTGCAGATCCACACACGAGTTAGAAGATGTGGTCCAAGGTAGACAGGGGTGCCTGGAAGAGGGGAGGCTGGAAAGTCCATAACAGTTTCAGGCGAGAGTAGAACGCAGAAAGCGATCATCCCTGTATCAGGCCTAGCAATAGACTAATGTGCCAGGTCTCACATATGAGGCAAGCACCTAAGGCTTACTTCCAGGGGCCCAGGATTGGAATAGCACCCGTTAGAAGGGTAGACTCACATTTGGCAGAGTCAGGTGCAGAAGCAAGGAGGTTGGAAGCCTGTTATGTCCCTTAGACTTCAGATAAGGAGGCTAGCCAACTAGCCATTAGAGTCACTCTGGGCTCTGGGTTCAACAGATACAGGTCCAGTCCTTCTCACCCAAGCAAGAGAGCAGCAGGAAGCAGATCAGCACAGCAAAGCAGGTGTCCAGCAGAGTTGCAGTCCTTTAGCAGCACAGTAGTCCGTGTTCCTGCAAGAGTATCCACACGTCCAGAATTGTAGTGAAGTGGTGGTGTCTGAGGTCCAGTAGTTATTCTCAGTGGTGCCTTTAGAGTGAGGGAGACTTTTAAAGACACACCCTTTAAGTGCACACATTCCCGGCCTTCCCTGTCCTGCCTCGAGACTAACTACAGGTGGTATGCAGCCCTTTGTGTGAAAACAGGACACAGCCTATTCAGATGTAAGTGAGGCTGTGTCCAGCTCATCCTTTCCATCCTGTCAGAGCTTGCCTATTAAGTCACACCTAAACGCTCATTGTGTGTGGCTGTATAGTAGGAATACACAAAGCACAACTGCCAATGTTTCTAGAACATGAAATACATTGAATAAACAAGAAACAAGAGGCATTTGGCAAAACAGAAACAGTCATTTATTTAAAGAATGCAGCCAGGAGCACAATCACAGGCATAGGGTCTGAGGACAGTCTCAATTTACAATCGGTCTAACATAGACTTTTATACAGTTCATTGAAAGCAATAAAATGGTCTCAGCCAACCTTATTTGGTAAGGAATGTGTACTGTATTTAGAGCCATAAATTAATGTATGGAATGAGGAATCCAGATGAGACTCGACCTTGCATGGACACAATGTGGTCAGTGGGTAACATGTCCAGCATGGGAAGCGCATGATCACTGCATATACTGTGTGCTCTGTGTCCTGATTGGCTATCTGTTCCAAACTTATGTGGTATCTGACTTTATGGTGTTTTGGGAGTGCGTTTACCCCTCTGGCCATGTGTGCTTCATTGGGGCCAATCTCCTTGGACCACTGTGGTGTCGTTGCCTCTGTCTGTGGAATTGATCTGAAAACAATTGGTGACCTCAGGCCTAGGTCTCAGAGCCTGCCTGACTACGTATTTCTGAGTCGGGGTTGACGTATATTCCATAACGGGGGCATGAGTTAATATTGTATTGTTCTTCATATTTACATCAACTATCTCAATATTAACATTAGGATTGACTCTACATCCTCAATGAGAACATTTATGTCATCTTAGGTGAAATTTTTAGCAGCATGCCTAACTAGTTTCTTATTTTTAACAGTGACCTACAGACTCTCGACTGCTTTCTTTTCCCCATTATTATACTAAACAGCACTTGGGAGGATTATAGCTGGCGATAATCACTTGCAGGGAACTAAGCCTACCCTCACTTAGGAGAATACCCTAACAGTATGCCCCACCTAAGTAGTAATGAACAAATACATTTGTAACGCTGATCATCAAACACTTGGGAGAAGCTCAGTTAATTCATTAGCAAAAACAGTTTAATATAAAAGAAAAAACTATTCTCAACTGCTCTAGTGAAGTAATATAAATAAATAGCGAGTTTGTTAAAAAATACCTCAATCCAGTTGCAATTACAACAACCTTGTTTCCAGTGGGCTTTAATACATTAATACATTAGGGACTTATCATGATTTTGGCCGACCTCCTGTATCCCCATCACCACCGCGCCTACAGGAGGACCACCAAGTTCATTGTGCCCCCATCTGCTGGAATACGAGTGTGATCCAGAACGGGCGGGCAGTGCAGTGGCTGACTCATGGCGGTGGCTGTATAAGGCTCATAGGAGAGCCCTAACAGCAGACCGCCACTGTGACAGTGCCTGCAGTGCATTACTGCATGGTGTGGCATGCAGGAATAGGGATGCATTTCCCCCAGGCCCTGAAGTGGCATTAGGCACTGCTAGTTGCCTCTCTGCCATCCTCTTCATAGTGAGCTCACCACCATGAAATGGGCGGTGGAAAGTCAACTTGTTATATGCTCAGCAGTGCTAGCATCAGCACCGCCAGCATATTGAAAGTGGTTGCAGACCACCGGCGCAGCGGGATCCTTGATCCTGGCAGAGCTGGTGGTCTTGTGGTGGTCCAACTCCCACACTCAGAATAATGCGGGCGTACCTGTTGTGATGGCTGTGGTCGGTGCACCACAATGAGTAAGGCGGGCCTGCGGACTGCCATACTCGTAAGAAGATCCATAATATTGTTCTTAACAAGACTTTGGTCAGGCATCACCCGCATACAACAGTGGGGCTGTTAATGGATTTTAGCAGCATCGCCAGGAGGAAGGACTCCCCTCCTTCCCACCTCCCCTCCTCCAGCAAAGTCTGTTGACTCCTGCGCAACAGGTTTGTTAATGGATCTTTTTAGCACTGCAGGGACAAAGGACTACTCTTTTTCTCAACCCCTTTTGGTGCTGCCTTAAACTGTGGGAATTGTAGTCCCCAAGAGCAAGATCCATGGACTCCAGTGCAGCGGGGCTCTCCTACCTCCTCGTTTCCTCCTCCTGGTGTCTTCTGGAACTGTGGGACTTGGACCACCCAAGACTAAATCCATTGACTTCTATGCAGCGAGTCTGTTAATGGCGCTTTGTAGCACTGCATGGAGGAAGGACCACCTCTTTCTTGCCCCCTCTTGGTGTCACCTAGAACTGTGGGAATTGTTGTCCCTAAGAGCAAGGTCTGCAAACTCAAATGCAGTGAAGTTTTTAATGCCACTTGATAGCACTACATGGGGGAAGTACCCACCCCTCATCTCCTCTTCCTGGTGCCGCCTGGAACTGTGGATTTTTTAATCCCCAAGAATATGGTCCATGGACACCAGCACAGTGTCACTGTTAATGGCAGGGAGTAAAGGCTCACCTCCTCCCTTCCTCCTGCTGCCACCTAGAACCATGGGACATGTGGTCCCCTAGAGCAAAGTCCATGGACTTCCTTTGGCTGTTAACAGTGCTTTGTAGTACGGCAGCGAGAAAGGACCTGCCTCCTCCTTACCTCCACCTGGTGCGACCTGGGGCTGTGGGTCTCGTGGTTCTCAAATGCAAGATCCGAGGAACCCCAGATTCGCATTTTTATATTTGGTTGGGAGTGGCATGGGTAATATCACACTCAGTTAGGGTGGATAGAAGGATGGCATGCATTTTTATTATTTAAGCAGGGGACAAAGTTATGCAAGAAAGGACACCTGGTGCTATTTTAATATTTGGAAGTGGTGACTTCTCAGAGAGTGGTAGGGTGCATGGTTCCTGTATACCTCCACTATCCATATACTGTTCTTCTGAGAGAGTGTGGGGCATAAATAATCATAAACAGAGTGTGAGTAACTGAATAAAGGGGTGTTTTGCACCTTTGTTTCCTGATTTACATCATGGACAACTCGATTTTAGCTGAGAGCATTCAGTGACAATTATCCCTGCTATGATTCCCCATTTATAATTCTAAACAAGTGAAATGGACAATCCCCCCAGAAAGAGTTTAATGTGACAACACTAATTTTACACTTTCTCCTACCTAACATGTTACAAGTTTAACGTGATCACCCTACTTACCACAAAATCTGACACAATACTCAAGGACACTAAAAACAATTGACAGTGGAATTGTCTCTTGCTGAGAAAGGTAGAAAATGAAGTCTTCTCGAGAAGGTGGAGATTTTAGGGAGAACAGTACATATTTCACAAGTGTTTGTAAATGGTATCTTTTTTTCTCAAACTGGAGAAAATGTAATTACTAGTTTTTAGAGGAATCCTGGAGAAGGCATATTTTTTTAGGTATGAAACTCCACTTCCTGCGACCAATGGGGCCAGTAATACAAGTAAGGAGGTAGGTATAACGGACAAGAATATAGATCAGCTTATTTCTGCCCGATGTTCTTTAATTAATAATCTGTCGAGAGGATACAGCTGCAGTTTTAGACAACATCAGTTTCTTTCGTGGTCCTTCGGCAACACAGAGAGGACACAAGTACATTGAAACATAAGGAGAGTGAGAGCACACTACCTCACATCCTAGCACTCAATTTGTCCCAATGCAGGAACACATTTGTTTCGGGATGCTGGAAATGCTGCCAAAAGTCTTCTTAGGTCTCTGTATCACTCATTGGGTGAAGTTGCATCAACACTGGTTCGTCAGCTCAGTAGCTCAAGGTAGCTTTTTCAAACAGAAGGAGAGTGGGAGCACACTGCCTCACATTCCAGCACTCAATTTGCCCCTAATGCATCATTGTAAATGCAGTGCATGATAATACTTACTTCAATAGTAGTCTTTACTTTCTCACCCTTGTTGGTGCAGTCTGTGCTGTGTAATCCTAGACATGTGTTTCTGGACTCATTCCTTCATAAGTAGAGAGCAACAAGTCATTTTGGGGGTGCTGGAAATGCCTCCCAAAGTATTCTCAGATTTCTGTACCACTCGCTAGGTGCAGGAACTTTTAAGTAAGAGTACTGCATTTACCAGAATGCAATGGGGTGAACTGTGCTGGGATGATGGTCAGTGTGCTACCTTCCCCTTGTGCTTAAAAGCTCCTTTGATCCTATGAGCTGACAAGCTCACCTGGGATTCATCGGTGTACTTGTGGAGGAGTACTATGACCTGTGAAGACTTGGGCAGCATTTCAGCAACCCCAGGTGACTTTTCTCTGCTCTCTACTGCTTGCACTCTGTAGTGATGAAAGGATAAACCCAGAATCACCTTTCTAGAGATAACAGCACTACCTGCACCAACTTTGGTGAAAAACTACAGCAACTTTGAAGTAACCATACTGCATTTACCAGAATGCAATGGGGTGAACTGTGCTAGGATGATAGGCAGGGTGGTCCCTCCCCCCTTGCGTTTAAAATGCTCCCTTGAGTCAATGAACTGAAGCGCTCACCTAGAATGCATCTATGTGCCTGTGGAGTGGTACTGTGACCTGGAATGCATCTGTGTGCCTGTGGAGTGGTACTGTGACCTGTGAAGACTTGGGCAGCGTTTCAGCAATCCCAGATGACTTTTCTCTGCTCTCTAGTACTTCTGCTTTCTAATAATGAAGGACTAAGCCCGTAACACATGTCTAGAGATAACAGCACTAACTGCACCAACTTTGGTGAAAAAAGGACAGCAACTTTGAAGTAAGTGTACTGCATTCACCAGAATGCAATGGGGTGAACTGTGATGGGATGAGAGGCAGTGTGCTCCCTCCCCCTGTACATTGGAAACATAACAGGAAAAACAAATAATGCAAACATGGGACACACCGTTTCCAATTCAAGAGCATTGTGAATTTACAAAGTATAGTAGAATAGGCAAACTAATAATTAATGACAATTATTTCTAAGTAATTTGCAACTGACTTTGCATGTCTCCACAAACCAGTCTTCACTAGTAGTATTTCATATTTTTAAAACCTGTATTTTAACAATTCAATTTATTATGTGATCTTAATACACAAGAATACAACCAAATTACTATGACTTAAATATTTTGAAGGAGTTTGTTTAAAAAAACTGTCCTTAGTTTCTGCATACTTCCACCCTCTCTACTATGCCTTATGCCTGTCTCACTTCCAAACACTCCTTGAATTGTTTCTTGTTTCTTTTTCATTGAAAATCGCATTGATTCCATTGGTGCAGCAGTGTTACACAAAACTCTTAAACTAAATTGTGAAACACACTCACTAGTAAAATTGATGATGCTTTAGATTCCTTGGGTAATATTATATGCCTAAGAATCTGGAAAGGTAAATGGACTCACTGTGGACATTTAAACCTTGTTTAGCCTATCCCCCCACCTATGGTAGCAGAACATCCATAAATGGAATCCTTTTCAGAGTTAATAATATGAAGTACAAAATGTTCTTTCCTTTGCATGAGAGCATATAGATTCCTGTTGAAAGGTGTTAATCTGTCAGCGTCCCTATCATCATAAAAATGAACACCGGAATCGCTGATGATGGATTTTGTTGACAGACCAAGACATGATTCAGCAGAGAAAAAAGGCTCAGTACTCATCAATTACAGTTCTTTTCAGGACCAAACTGCAGAAGGTCATTTATTCAGTGGGTGTTCATAACCCCAGAAAATACATTTTAGCAACTTTTTGAAGGGTAAATACACAAAGGCAAGCCTGCAGCTTATAAGGACATTGTAAGAAGTATCTTAAACTTTGAATCCTAAAAATAGTGTTGCAACGTAAACAAATCAATGCACATGTTCTAGGGTGGTGGGATATTCATGAAAACCTATGCATGTATACCTATAGCATTCACCAATTCCATCTATAGATATTGCTGCGTTACTATACACTGTTTGCTGTGCAATATCTGCATTGTGCTGCTTTTAAAAATGGGGTAATTTGTGATATATGTAATTTTTTTGCATAGGGTTATATTTAAAAAAAAAGTTTACATTCATCAAATGGCTAAGGGAATAATGATATGGACTACAGCAATGAGGATAATTATGATAATAAAAATAATAATAATAGAAGAACTACGATAAAAATGTCATAATGATGCTACTGCTATCACTACTCACACCACTATTACAAACACACAACTGCTGTTTTAAGCACTAGTGCTAGTACTACTACTACATTTACTACTACTACTACTAATACTACTACTACTAATAATAATAACAATAATAATAACATTAATAAGACAATGACAGGGATGAAAGGGATAAAAATACCAATAATTACACTACTATTACCCCTACTATAACTACAATCACCAGACCTGCTACTACTACCACTACTACTACTACTACTAATAATAATAATAATAATAATAATAATAATACAGTGACAGGGATAGCAATACCAATAATGATACTACTATACTATCACCACTGATAATGCTGCTACTACTATTACTACTGCTGCTGCTACTACTACTTCTGCTACTACTACTACTACTAATAATAATAACACTTTGCAAGGTACCAAGCATATTAGACACTCTACAAAGACTTGTGTTACTTTTATGTCCTTACATTTGCATCAGAAATCCTCTTACTCCTACCGCCATGTAGAAGCAGAAACAGCCATGAGAAAGATGTTCTGCAAGCACTCATGAATATTCTCATGAATGAATGTTATAATGGGGGTTTATGTTAGAAAAGGGAATCCTTCATTGTGCCAGGAGATGCATAATGTGATCTTCTGAATATGCAGATCCTCTCCCAAGGGATAGATTCTCACTGCAAGTTACCAAATATCTTGTCAGGACCAGACACCAATAGTGGGTCTCTGTAAAAAGGCAGCAAAACTCACGACCTGCAGGTGACTGTGGAATCATTCAGTACTAAGCTGGAATAAAATGAGATGGGGTACTTGTTCTCCATTGCTAGGGCGAATAAATTGGTTGAACGTGCCATAGGCAGTAGGGTTTATCCTTGTAATGCAATGATGATGTAATTCAGGCGTGGCTAAGGATCTAGCTAGCACGTATATTTAGGTCTTTCATTAGCCAAAACCTTTTCATTTTGCTAACATAATATGTATAATATACTTGCTTAAAGGGGTTTTCAGCCATCTCTCTTCACCCATTGGTCTTTTGTTGTGTCATTCCCATTATGCCTCCACCCACTACAGTATACAGCATGGGGCAATATGCCAGCCTACTTAAGCCTCTGATTAACATCACTTTGAGTGCATTTTGCTCTTTCACAAGGTGCACGTTCGCACACATGGAGCTCCCTTTAGTCCCAGTATTGCCTGATGTAATAATAGGATATATTTATAGCGAGCAGAGGGCACATTCTAGCTTTATCAGGTCCTGTCTCCTTCTAATGCCGTTGTAAATTCCTTTTGAAGTGGACTGCTGGTATTTCACAGCATATCATATTTGGTTCCTAGACTTGGTTTCCCCAATGGTTATTTGATAAAGTTTGCTCAAGAAGAATATCAAACTTTATGCTGTTTAATTTGCAGCACACTTGTAACAGCTTTATTTAGACATGAGTGAGTGTAATTTGGGTTTCGGTGTCTAACATTTTAAACTGTGAACCCTCTTTTCTTCCTTCTTTCCATCTTCTTTCTTTATGTCCTTTTTTTCTATCCTTCTTTCCTTTTCCTTTTCCTTCTTTCTTCCCTGCTTTCCATCTTTCTTTCATTCTTTTTTGCTTCTTTCTTTCTGATTTGCCTTCTTTCAGTACTTCTTTCCTTTCTTTCTTGTTGCACCTTCATTCCTTTTTCTTTCTTTCTTTCTTTCCCTTCCTTTATTGCACCTTCATTTCTTGCCTTCTTTAGTCTTTTCCTTTTTATTCTTTCTTCCTATTTACCTTCTCTCTTTCTTATTTTCTTTATTTTTGCCTTCTTTCTTTCATTTTTTCTTTTGTACCTTTGTTCCCTCTTTTTTCTTGCCTTCTTTCTTTTTGATTTTTTCCTTCTTTTTTGTCTTCTTCCCTTTTTCTTTCATTTTTCTTTATGCCTTCTTTCCTTTGTTCTCTCTGTCTTCTTCCCTTTTTCTTTCATTCTTTCTGTCTATTGTTCTGTTTTGCCTTCTTTGTTTCATTCTTTCCTTTTTGTTTGTTTCTTTCTATTTTGCCTTCCTTGCTTCTTTCTTTCTTTCTTTCTTTCTTTCTTTCTTTCTTTCTTTCTTTCTTTCTTTCTTTCTTTCTTTCTTTCTTTCTTTCTTTCTTTCTTTTTCCTTCTTTTATTTCCGTTTTGTCCTTCCTTCCTTCTCTTTTTGCCTCCCTACTTCCTTTCAATATGCCTTCCTATTTTACCCTTGTCCTTCATTTTTTGTCTGCCTTTCTTCCTTTTATCCTTCCTTTCTTTCTTCCCTACTTTTTTGCCTTGATTCAAAAAGGTGAGGCTAGCACCAGTGCCAGACTAATGTTTTTTTAGGTCTGTTTTAGTCAAGACCTTTTGATTTTACTGAAAGTAGGTATACCATAGTTACTAAGAGAGATTTTTAGCCAGACTTTATCCATTAGTCTGGGATTGTGTCATTCACCTTTTTCTTCCACCCACTCCAGCATGCACCAAGGGGCAATGTTAGAGCAATTCAGCCATTGGCAGACTTCACCTGAGTTTTGGCATTCTGACCTTTCACAAGGAGCACATTCACACATAACGTAGTACCATTCAGTGCTGAGTGTACCATTGTTATGTGTACTTTTTTGAGACCCGAAAAACATTTTTGAGTTTAGCCATTGTTTTTTTTTCTTTTTAATGAGGGCCCTGAAGCTTCCCCAACAATAAAGTATTGCAAAAACCATGACAAGACAAAACAAGAATGTCTAACTCCTGGTGACCAATGTCAGATTTATTCGCTTTGCCAATGCTTGTTTTTTGACTGCTGCTTGATCAATTGTCCTAATCGCTTAGTGAAAACAACTCAATGGAAAACTCAGAAAGAACTAATGAATTTCTACTTGCACAACATTTACACCAGCGTGTAAGGTAGCTTCGTTTTATTGCAGGATAATGGGACCCTATAGAAAATGTCCTTGCCTGTTGATAGTAACTCAGATTATCTGAAAAAAACACCCTATTCTCTTGGCCTTACCAGTTATCTTAAAACTGACGAGTCAAAATACTTCCTGTAAATAAATTATTATTGTATTGTCATATTGAATTTAAAAGCCTACTCCCCCAAAACTTCGAATTCTTCAAGGAAGTAGTGTTGCTTAAGAATTAATCTGAGACAGAAAGCGGATAAATAACGAAGGGAAATGTGTCTCTATGGGGCATATTTACAAGGTGGCGCTAAAAAATGATCGACGCTTTTGCGGCCGTTTTCGGCCGAAAAGCGGCGATAATTTTATCGCTATATCAGCAAGTTCACGCTAGCGCGTGAACCTTGCCTTATCGCCTGAATTCCGAACGCCCATCTTTGCATCTCTAATGAGATGTAAAGTGGGCGTTCCTCCCCAGGATAACAGGAGAAATGTCGCTAAGCGACATTTCTCCTATTATCAAGCCTCACGCAAAGCAGCATAGTGACAAGAAAAGTAGCGATAACCTCTGTTATCGATACTTTCCTTACGCCTGCTTTGAAACTGATTTAGTCATGATATCCTATGGAAGGTGGTTATCATGGCTAAGTATGTGAGGCCCTATAAGCAAGCTATCGCCAAACTTCGTGGGATTATCGCTGGGTTTCCAGTGATAATCTCACGTTTGGCAGTTAGCGCTAGGATTTTTATTGCTTTGGAGATAAGCGTTGCTAATAGCGTGCTATCTCAGCGATAAAAATCCACACTAGCCGGCGATAATTATCCTCGCGCTAAGTGCGCTTAGCGATAATTATCGCCGGTTATTGCTGATATGCCCCCAAATTGTTTTTCCATTTTACCGTGCTTTATTGCGCTGTTCTTCCCATTCTCTCAACTTGGCGAGTTTAGGGGCATATTATTAAGCCCGGCGTTAAAATTATCGCCGCTTTAGCGGCAGAAAATGGGCTTGATAATATGCCCGTGAGAATTCCCATAGAAGCCCATGTGGACACCAGAACATGGGCTTCTACTGGAATTCTCTGTGGCATATTGTGAAGCCCATTATCGCCGCTTTGGCGGCAGTTTTCTGACGCTAAAGCGGCGATAATGTTAACACCGTTTCTTGATAATATGCCCCTTAATTTTGTATTGCTGCTCGTCCACTCTCATACTTAAGTCTTCCTGTCTGCTGCCTATTTTATTCCTTCCATTATTTACTCTAATGAGTTAAATTATTTTTGATGAATATTTTTTATTTATTGTTTTCAAATGTTTAATGCATAGGCCCTTTAATTGGCTAAAATCAATAACATTGTTAACTGAAATTGATTACAGGGATATATAAAAAAAAATCTATTAGTGATATTGTCGTTGTAGGTTAACTCTCGTCAACTTCGGACTTTATTCATTATTCGATTTTACGGACTGACAATTGGAGAATTCGTCATTTAAATTCGAACGTTGCCCATTAGTTAAGCTGAAGCAAGATATGAGATAGTGTGTGTTTTTGTTTTCTACTAGCAGTTTTAAGGCCTGAAGTGCTAGATTTCAGTATGTTTAGCAGTGAATTATATTTCCTGGGAAAAAGGATTCGAGTTCACAACAGGTAGGTGTTGTATATTTGTTTTATTCAACTAAGGTAGGTCTTTGGCTGAGTCATCACTGCACATGTATTCGGGTACATTAAAGTCAACACTGAATAGCTTTCCGTGTTCTGTACGGCATGTACGTGTCAGCATCAGTTCTATTCTGTAAGGCCGGGTGGTCCTTCCTGTTGCGCTTGACTCTTGTCGTGTTCCAGTACATTTAGCTTTCCCTCCGGAAGTATGAACTATCCATTTTGTCTGGAACTTTGTCAAATAAATCATGCTCTGGTTTGAGGGACGCTGAACGTTCTGTTCTCTGTCTCTTTTCAATAAACTAGCTTTTTAGATAGCCATCAATGCTGCTACTGCACTCTTTGCCCTTTCCATCCACTTGGAATAGGTATTTTATATTTCACAAAGTTGCATTCCTGCATGAAGGTTACCTCTATTTAAATACCGGCACATCCAACAAACGCAGGCAACTCAGTTATCTATTGTATATGACACTGCAATGTAGTGTGTATTACAGTGCCGCGAAGCCAAAGTGAAGGCAAAACGTGTGCTGTTTAAAAATCAAGCACACTAACATACCTATATGTTTATCACAGATTAGGGGTCATATGTGCAAGCCACTATCGCCACGGAACGTCAATTTTTGCGACGTTCCTGTGGCGATAGGGGCTTAGCCTTATGTACAAGGCAGCGTTGAGCCACTTAACGTGGCTTAACGCTGCCTTGTAAATACCCCCCCCTTTCACGCTCTGCTTAGCATGAAAGGGGAGGGCAATGGGTGTTGCTGTGGGTGTTCCACCGCCACATCCATTGATTCTGACGCAGCCTCCTATTTACATGGGATTTGTAAATAGGAGGCTGCGCCAGAATTAAAACCAGGGAAAACCTGGGGTCATGTGTACAAGCCCCTATCGCCACGGGAACGTCACTTTTTACAACGTTCCTGTGGCGATAAGGGCTACGCCTTATTTAGAAGGCAGCGTTAGGCCACTTAACATGGTGTAACGCTGCCTTGTAAATAGGGCCCCCTTTCACCCTATGCTTAGAGTGAAAGGGGATGGCAATGGGTGTTGCTGTGGGCGTTCTACCTCAACACCCATCGATTCTGATGCTGCCGCCTATTTACAAGGGAGGCGAAAATATGAGGCAGCACCAGAATAAAGACCAGGGAAAACGTGCTCTTAATCTGGCGCAACGAGTAGAGATTTTCCATTTCTCCTCATTTTTGCTGTTTTCATGTGTGCTGCCTTGTGCAGCACACATGAAAACAGCAAAAGGCCAATGATTGTTTATGTATAGGAAGGTCCCCCTTCCTGCACATAAACATTCATTAAAGAAAAAAAAAATGCTGTTTAGCAACTTCTATGTGTGCTGCATTAAGCGGGAAACATAGATGTTACAAAAAGGCATTTAAAGATTGTTTATGTGCAGGAAGGTGGACCTTCCTGCACATAAACAATCTTCCCCGGCACGCAGACACGCTTGCACTATGGTGCAACGGTTCCTGCGTTGGCGCTAGGCTGCTAAGTGTAGCACCAGCACAGGGGGAAACGCAGGGCTGCACCATATTCTTGCAAATATAGTGCAGCCCTGCATTTTTGAAGTGGTGGAGAGTGGCGGTAAGCCAGGAAGGCTAACGCCTCTCTCTGGCAGTTCCCTTGTACATATGCCCCTTGGTCTCACCCCGGCACAATGAGAAGAAATGTTTAATTTCTCCTCGTTTTTGTTGGCAGCACACATGAAAACAGCAAAAGGCCAATGTTTATTTATGAACAGGAAGGTCCCTCTTCCTGCACCTAAACAATCATTTTTTGAAAATGCTGTTTTGCAGCTTCTGTGTGTGCTGCATTAGACATAGAAGTTACAAAACGGCATTTTTGTCCAAGAGTGAGGATGCCTTCTTGGGTGTCCAAGAAGGCATCCTCACTCTTGTTCGTGCCTTCTTGGACACCCATACTTTTGTTTACAGTGCAATAGGTCTCGCGTAAATAGGAGTCTTATTGCATTTTTAAATGCTTGTTTTCTCCTGGGATTGGCTGGGTGAATTTGCACTCTAATTTCCCTGACCTGTCCAGAACACATGCGCAATACAGACAGCTATCTCGAAGCTGTGCCTTTTACCACAGTGGCGTTTGCTTTGCTGAGAGCATACAACGTCTTTCATGCAGAAGGAGTTACTTTAATGTTTGCAACACGGGCCAATTCACGGCGGGAGGCAGAGACAGCACAAGCAGTGAAGCGAAGCAGGACGAGGTGAAGCGTGGCAGGTTCCACTCCCTCCTCCTCACCTGCCTGACTACTCTTCTTCGGTCTGGCTTTTATTTTGCTTTCACTACATTTTTTAACTTTATTATAGCGCCTCTCTGTTGTGTACTCAGCACCCAAAGGTTGTTTTTTAAATTTAATTTGACAACACCTGCATGCTTGACAATGGCGCCTGCCGCCTGCAGCCCTCTCCCGCCCCCAGGCGTCGCGCTTTTCTGTGTGGCTCAAGTATGGCTCTCGCTCTATTCATTTTTTTTTAAGTACCACGTGATTACCTTTTTATTTTTATACATGTGTTTACAATTATGGTGAGTCTGAAAACAAATAACCGATTGACAAGCGAGAAGCAGTGTAAGGGGCGGTGATTCCCTACCATACCAAGATAGCCGCCACTTGTACTCAAAGCTCAATTTTTCTATTTCCATGCCTTGCCTACCTTACTGCTCATGAGCTGGTTGCGCTGCCGGGACCAAGTTGCACTTGTAAAATTTGCCCGGCTGGGTTAAAGAGGTGGGCCAGGTATAGGAGCTGTCTAGGCGGTGGGACCCGAGAGCTGTGATTGGGGAGCATGGCACGAGCGGCCAAGGTGAGGGCAGGGATAGTATGGGCAAGAAGGGAAGCCACATCGCCGGTGGGTGGCATCGGAAGCCATATGGGGGCATAGGGTTAACACCTAAGGAGTGGGCAATACAAAGGAAGTATAGGTCATACGGACCAATAAGAATAATAAAAGTGACACTATAGTGAGATAGTACAGTGAGCTTTTGTGGTGTCCAGTAAAAAGCAATGTGGGTCTTACCGAAAGCAGCTTTTACTATTTAGGGCTGCATTTGCAACAAAAATAACTTATGTTTCCAGATTACTACCGTACATTTTTCTGATTCGTAGAGACGGCTTTGCATAACTTTGCAGTACTTCTTTACCAACATAGGAAGGACAAAGGGATGAGTCAGCCCTGTAGGTTCAAACCTCAGCAAGTTTCTGCACAGGGCGTCCTAATCACTGAGCGGTTTTACAAGTCGTTTAGCGCCATATGCATCATTTCAGAACGCTCACGAAGGGCAATTTAAAAGTGAAAAGAAGCATAATTATTCAAAAGTGCAAATAGTGAAACTACTGGGTGACGCCTTTAGCCAGTCCTACCTGTCATATCTAAGTTGAATATTCTGGAGAGCAATGCTTCGGTTTGGGCATCACCTTAAATTGAATTTTAATGATGAAGTTGATGAAACTGGAAAAGAACAATTCAAGCAAAATGTCCACCAGTTCAGTAGAAAAAGTGGTAAATGTAAAACTATGAACAGGAATGTTGGGTACAGCGCTTTATTAAAGAATATTGGTTCAACAGGCATCCTTAGACACAGTGATCTTTGTAGCCCCAATCAAAGCACCTTAGCTTTCAAAAAGCAAACCTCCATCCTGCTCTCAGTAAAGAAGATGAGACATGCACAGCTCTGATGTTGAATTGGCTAAGAAAATAATTCTCTTAATCGGAAATGTTCTACTTGACTTGTCCCTGTCTGTGGCTGCTGTTGAACTCTCTGCCTGCTCCACACCCTCTCCCTCGGGACGCCACAGTACACCGTACTCCATACCTATATACCTAGAAAATGCACGTCCCTGGCTCCTCCATGGCTGACCCCCAGTGCCACCACTCCCTCAACAATGGCCACTCCCTCAGCAATAGGTACATCATCAGATGTATTTTTGTTGCTAATCTGTGTAGGTCCACCTATTCTGACACAAATAGGATTGTTGCCATGGTGACCGCTAATACCTTTTAGACTAAGTAATGTTTTATAATATAACTTAAGCGGTAACTGGACGCAATATCGAAAAAAAATATAGAATGAACATAATATCGAGTACAAAATATAGAATGGACAAAATACCAAATGGACATAATATAGTGGTTAATAAAATCGAAATGCAGGTAAGTAATATCGACTGTCAAAATATCGAAGTACATAATATAGGCATTAAAATATATCGAATTTGAATAATATCGAATTTTTTTAAGTGTTTTGTATGTTAGTATATGTGTTGAAAGTGTATATTAGTTTTTGTAATGTATGTTTAATTTTTTTAATTAATGACTTTTATGTTATTTAATTTTTGCGTAATTTAATTCCGTAGCGGGTTGTGGGTTTATAGGGGACTAGTGTGGGAAGTAATTTAATTATAGTAAATTAAATAGTAATTTTTAGGAATTATTAAATATTTTTAATTTAATTTTGCGTTTTAGTTCTGTAGCGGGTTGTGGGTTTATAGGGGAATAGGGTGGGTAGTATTTTAATTTTAATTAAGTAAATATTTATTTTTATATATTGGTATTGATAATTAATGTATTGTTAATTAATTATTAATTGGCAATTATTTTTATTAATTGGTAATACATTTTCATTAATTGATTAATTGATCATTATGTTAATTGTATTAATTTATAATTCATAGTGAGTTGTGGGTTTATAGGGGAATAGGGTGGGAAGTAATTTAATTGTGATTAAATATTGAAAATATCTTTGTGTATTGATAATTAATTTACTGCCAATTAATTATTAATTGGTATTTTTTTTATTATTTATTAATTTTTGGTATTGAACATTAATTGTTTGTTAATTAATTATCAATAGGTAATCAATTATTGATAAATACTATTTATTGGTATTTATAATTAATTAATTATTAAATATTTTGTAATTGGTAATTATTTAAATTATTTTTTTATTGGTATTGATACTTAATTTATTTTTATTAAAATATTAATTCATTACTTTCCCTACTGTTGCACTCACTGGAGTGGTAATAGTAAATTTTACCCTCCTACTATCCTGTGAATAATTTGTGCAACACTTCAAACAGTAACACAGTGAAAGCACCACAAAAAGTCTCCACGCCAGTCTTGAAAAATAGATGTCATTTTTATAAATTCAACGGGCATGATTCACAAAGGTAAACTTAGACCAAAAGTCTAAGTTTAGACCTGAAGTCTAAGTTTAGACCTAAAGTCTAACTTTACTACTAGTAAAGTTAGACTTTTGGTCTTAGTTAGACTTTTGGTCTAAACTTAGACTTTTGGTCTAAGTTTACCTTTGTGAATCATGCCCAAGATGAAATGGAAAAATAGTGCTTAAAAGCAGTAAAAGCCTATGGGGTAATCTGGTTGCGTTGGATCTGTGCAAAGACAAAAAGTTAGACTTTTTAAACTTAGAACAAAAGTCTTACTTTACTAGTAGTAAAGTTAGACTTTAGGTCTAAACTTAGACTTCAGGTCTTAACTAAGACATTTGGTCTAGGTTTTCGTATTTGAATCAGGCCCAACAAGATCAAAATGACAAAATAGAAATCTAGGTATTCATTTTGAACAATCAAATGTAAAAATAGTGCTTAAAAGCAGTAAAAGCCAATGGGGTAATCTGGTCATGCTGGATCAGTGCAAAGTCAAAAATTCAGGCCGACCTAGATGGAACACCGGCTGGATCCAGGGGCCATGCAAGGCCCACTGAACAAAGTACCTTCATCATGATCGCAACAGCGAGATGTGGGGTGCAGTCAAGCGATGTGTCAGTGTCCATCCTGCAGTTGTGATAATGTGTGGATTTTCTTCACACAGTGGTGGCGATCCATCGATTTCAAAGGTGATGTGCAAGCCAAGAGACATTGGTTCCATAGAAGATGCACCATATTTCTCCATGCAGTCGAGGGGAAGCATTGATATTCCCACACTGCAGGCGCGGCGATGTGTCAGTTGCGATGTGCTGGTTCTCAATTTGCTGTTTCCAAGTGCCATGCACCGATTCTGTTCCCGCAACAGTGCCAATGTGTCCATTCAGCTTCACCGTTTGACTGGAGCACCCACCTGGGCCTGTTTTCAATGAACCAGGCACAGTAGCAGATGGTGAGACTTTGATATCCCTGAGTCTCAAAAACATGAGGCAAGCCAATGAGCCATTGGAGATCACTCTGAGTTCAAGCAAAGTTCAGTTCTTCCTCAACAGGGGCAGAGGGTAACAAGCAGCAGGACAGCACAACAGAAAATCGGTTCTTACAGAGCAGCTGTCCAGCAGTGTGACAGTCCTTTAACTGCTCAGCTTTTCTTCTTCCTGACAGAGTTTTTTTATAGACCCAGAAGTGTCTGATTTGGTCAGATCAGAGACGTCAAAGAAGCGTCTTCGTAGTGCAGAGAGGTCCTTTCTTCCTAGCCCTGGCTCAAGACTCACTACAGGGGGGCAACAAACCCTTTGTGTGCGGACAGGACACTGCCTATTCATGTTTAATTGTCACTTCCCCCCTCAAACCCTGCCCAGGATGAGCCATCAGGATGCAGATGAGCATTCAAGCACAACTAACCTTTATGGGTGTCTGTCTAAAGGGAATGCACATAGTCAATCTGTCAACCTCCTCAGACGTGTATTGGAAACACGCTGCATGCACACAGAGATGAAAAAGCAGAGAAATGCAAGCGTTCTAAAAGTGGCACTTCTAAAATAGTAATGTTAAATCCAACTTTGCCAGTAGAGAAAAGGAATCATTACCACTCCAATGATATGAATCATGACAGAGCTAATCCTTCCCAATCAGGAATTACAGCTCAAAAGTGGAATTCGAAATTCCCAATGTTATCCTATGTGTGGAATAGGCCTCACAATAGTGAAAAATGAATTTAGATGTTTTTCACTGTCAAGGCATGCTGAGCTTAACCCCTTCGATGCTGCGCAGATTCCGCCGCTGTGCTGACGGAATCTTGCGCGGGCGTGGTCATGACGGAATGGTTCCGTCATGAGCACAGCTCAACCGTGGGTCATGACGGAACCATTCCGTCATGAGCACCGAAGGGGTTAAAAGCACATGTCCTGCCTTTTACTTAGACATCACCCTGCACTATAGGCTACCTAGGGTCTACCTTAGGGGTGGCTTATGTATAATAAAAGTGGAGTTTAAAGCTTACCAATGGGTTGTAAATGCCAAGTCAACATGGCAGTAAAACTGCATATTCAGGTCCACAGTGACAGGACTGAAATATGTTTAAAGTGCTACTTGTCTGGGTGGTACAATCAGTGCCACAAGCTCATTAGTGGCATTTAATTAACAGACACCATTCACAAGTAGTGCACTCTACTAGGGACTTACAGACACAATAAATATCCCAATTGTGGATAAACCAATGTAACTATGTTTAGGGGAGAAGCACATGCACTTTATCACTGGTTTGCAGTGGTGAAGTGTTCAGAGTCCTAAAGTGAATAACAGAATCAGTTACAAGTGGAGGTAAGCAGGCAAAAACATTTTGGGGAAGAACACCCCAAGGCTGACAGGTCTAACAGGCTTTAATGCTTATCATGATTTTAATACTTAAGAATTAAGACTGCTTTAATCTTGTTCACATTTTGGAAATACAATCTGCGACAAAGTGGATTAGTACTAGAAGTTGGGGTGGATGGTAGTCCACCAAAAGTAATAATGGCACTTTTCCTGTTAGGTTCAGTAAAGGTTTCAGTCATTTAAACCTGAGCTCAGATCCTGATAGCTATGTCAAAGAGCAGAGAGATTTAATTTAAGGAAATGTGTAAAGCATTTATAAGTACCAAAACAGTAAAAAAGTAAAAAACACTGCCCAATACGAATTCAAACCCCAGAACTGAAGATATGATTTTTCCGAGTTTTAAATAACAATTGCTCCAAAAAGCACAAAGTGACACCCTCGGGCAACTGATTACGCTAGACCTCGACAAGGGTGCAGTTTAAGCCTGACCGTGCTGGAGCAGGGTTATCTCAGTCGGAAGTTTTACCTTCTGAATTAGTCTCTGAAATGAACATCAAAAACCCTCACGCAGAGCAAGGCAAACGACTGTCTCTGATATGTGTTCCACAAGGCCAGATAGCTGTCGGATGAAGTCCTGGTGAAGCCATTGACATTTGGCAGGAAAGCTCCAAGCAAGAGCAATTCAAAGTTGTGCCCAAGGAAGGTCCTTCACTGAGCATATACTTTTGCCACCTTTGCACAGTTAAGATTTCTACCTTAGGACTTAGTCACTTTTTAGGAGCTTGGACTCCTCGAGGCTGCAAGGCTGCAAGCTACAGTCAAACAGGGCTCCACAGGGCTGGACACATTCTCTGTGATGTCTGCTGAAACAGATTTGCTCTGAGCGGCAGCAACCTGAATCTTTGGCCAAACAGCAATGCATCTTAATCGTATTGATTTGGTAGGTTTGTCTAGGTCTTCTGTTGACTGTGCAGGCAAAAATCCTTGAAAAAGTTTGTAAGTCCCAGATTTTAAGGGTGGGCAAGATGAATATGCTCTGATACTTAAATAATGACCCCTTGATCTTAAGGGCACCACTTAGAGGTTAAGACTCATTCCAGTAGAAGCCACATTCAGGGCCCAAGGCAGGTCCAGTTGGAAATGGTCAGCTGGGCCCTTCAGGAAAGTGGGCTTCTTGAAACATTTGTGTTCCTGTAGATTAACAGAAGGTCAGCCAACTGACCCTTGGAGTCCCCAGAGTGAGTGGGTGCAGGTCCAGCCCTGAAGGTTCTCCTCACAGTTCACAAAAAAGGTGCAGTCTTTTCTCTGTCTTCCGCAGGTTCAGCATTGTACTGGAAGATATTGGTCTACTACATTTATTCCCAGTGGCAGCCTGTGGATAAGGGAAACTCCTAACCACTCTCTGACCAATGGGGTAAACATTCAAAGGGGTGATCCTACACACGTTTCAATCACTTCCTATGTGGTTTACTGTCAACTATGCTACAGTGCCCCTCTACCTAAAACCAACATGGCAGAACCATTCTTCCAAAGTGAAGAGCTCCCCATTCCCAACCAGACGCGGTTGGTATGATACTGAGCAAACCCTCCCTTGTGGTCACTCAAAACCAGTGCTGTGGCAGACTTCTCTTTGTGAATGATGCCTGGCTGGTTATCAGAACAATAGAGGTGACACGCCCAGATGTGAGCTTCATTTTCCTGTGACAGAGTGGGCATCCTTTGAAGGTAATTAAGTTCCTGGACAGAGCCCTGATAGACTACCTGTCAGGGGCAGGTCAACCCTTCTCAATTGGTTTCTGCTCTGGGAGACACTTCACACCTAAGGAAGGAGCCATTCAGTCCCTAGGTGACAGAGAACACTAACAGAAAATCTCATTTGACTCTGGTAGGAAAATGAGAACTTTCTAAAAGTGTAATTTTGAAGACCGTATTGTAAAACCTGATTTGACCTGTAAACAGCATTTTAAATTATTAATAAAATGAGTACATGAATAATTTTTCTAGCTACTCACAAAATCAAAGTGAGGAATTATAAGGTGTTGATCTCTTTTTTAAAGGAGCAAACCTTCCAGGTCTCTTTGGCTAATGTGAGATCTATGACACTAGCCCTGGCCTCGGGTGTTCCACAAGATTCCATTCTTAGCCCCTTGCTTTTTAACATCTATGTTCGTTCTTTAGCAGATGTAGTTGAGAAACATGGGCTCACCCTTTTTTCTCATACGCTGATGACACTCAGATCATTTTCTTGTTATCAGCATCCCAGCAGCATGACCCCTCTCTGCTGCACCTGGGCCTGAGGAATATTTCTGTATGGATGCACTTAGGCTCAGCAGTGATAAAACCGAGGTCTTGGTCTTGGGCAACAACTCTGCTCTTTGGGGTCCTAAACACTGGCCGGACTCCCTAGGGCCTTTACCCACTCCATCTACTAAGGTTAAGAATCTCGGTTTCATTATTGATGATAAAGTTTCATTGAAACCTCAGGTGTCCAAGGTCACTGCTACCTGCTTTTCAGTCCTCAAATGGTTGAAAAAGATCCTTTGGTTAATTCCTTTAGCGGCTAGAGAACTGTCATTTAGGCTCTAGTTATATCCAGACTGGATTATGGCAATGTGCTGTACCTGGGCACAAATAAGACCTTGATTCGATGTTTACAGACTATTCAAAATGCGATTGCTTAGTTGTTTTTCTGCCTACCGAAGGGTGCCTCAGTCTCTCTTCTGCTTCAGGAACTGCACTGGCTTAAGAACTCTAAACGTATTGGGACAGATTTACAATAACTGGCAAATCTCTGCATATTAGCAGAGATGCACCAGTTATTTTGCGTGATGCAAAAATAGCCTTGCGCCACCATGGATGCGCCCCATTTACAATGCGGCACACCGTGGCACGAGGATAGACAGATGCGTGATGCGCATTGCTAAAGTCGTATCACAAGCACGACGCAACTCCAGCAATGGTTAACATGCTGCATCACACCTTACGCCTGCTTCAAGCAGGTGCAAGGTTTTGACGCAGTGGCGTCGTAAAAGTAACTCAGTGAAATCTTGTAGATTTCACTGCATCACTTTTACAAGGCTTCCTTGCGATGGAACGCCCATCCTACATACATTATACCTAACGCAGTTATAATGTAGCGCAGGGCTTTACAACGTGACGCATCTCCCTAGATGCGTCACGTTGTAAATATGTTGCATAGTGGCGCATTGTTTACGACGCCGCTGCAAGAAAACAGTTGATTTACAGAATGGAGAACAATCCCATACATTCACCCCCGAGTACAGAGATCTGGGCCAAAATCCATCGTTTTTTTGCTCACCATGCTGTTCCAGTTTGAGCCCAGCCATATGCAAATCAGTCTTGACCCTGTGCCTCATGGAAACAGTCCAGCCTGAACTGCCAAGCCAGGTCATCCCTGGACTGGAAACAAGCATCCTACGACCGGTTTTGGGGTTTCACCCCTCTTCAGCCAGGATAGCTTGATTCCAGTGGCATGGAGAGCAAGGGACCCACGTCTGGGCATACCCTTCCCACTCGGGGTGTCAAATCAAAAAAAACAGTTGATGGACAGAATGCAGAACAATGCGATACATTCACCCCAGTACAGAGATCTGGGCCTAAATCCATTGTTATTTTGCTCACCATGCCATTCCAGTTTGAACCCAGCCATATGCAAATCAGTCTTGACCATGTGCCTCATGGGAATAGTCCAGCCCGAACTGCCAAGCCAGGTCCTCCATGGACTGGAAACCAGCATCCTAGGACCGGTTTCGGGGTTTCACCCCTCTTCAGCCAGGATAGCTTGATTCCAGTGGCATGGAGAGCAAGAGACCCATGTTCCCACTCGGGGTGACAAATACAAAAAAACAGTTGATGGACAGAATGCAGAACAATGTCATACATTCACCCCAGTACAGAGATCTGGGCCTAAATGCATCGTTTTTTTGCTCACCATGCTGTTCCAGTTTGAGCCCAGCCATATGCAAATCAGTCTTGACCCTGTGCCTCATGGAAACAGTCCAGCCTGAACTGCCAAGCCAGGTCCTCCCTGGACTGGAAACAAGCATCCTAGGACCGGTTTCGGGGTTTCACACCTCTTCAGCCAGGATAGCTTGATTCCAGTGGCATGGAGAGCAAGGGACCCACGTCTGGGCATACCCTTCTCACTCGGGGAGACAAATGCAAAAAAAACAGTTGATGGACTGAATGCAGAACAATGTCATACATTCACCCCACTACAGAGACCTGGGCCTAAATCCATCATTTTTTTGCTCACCATGCCGTTCCAGTTTGAACCCAGCCATATTCAAATCAGTCTTGACCCTGGGCCTCATGGGAACAGTCTAGCTCGAACTGCCAAACCAGGTCCTTCCTGGACTGGATACAAGCATCCTAGGACCGGTTTCGGGGTATCACCCCTCTTCAGCCAGGATAGCTTGATTCCAGTGGCATGGAGAGCAAGGGACCCACGTCTGGGCATACCCTTCTTACTCAGGGTGACAAATGCAAAAAAACAGTTGATGGACAGAATGCAGAACAATGTCATACATTCACCCCAGTACAGAGAACTTGGCCTAAATCCATAGTTTTTTTGCTCACCATGCCGTTCCAGTTTGAACCCAGCCATATGCAAATTAGTCTTGCCCCTGTGCCTCATGGGAACAGTCCAGCCCGAACTGCCAAGCCAGGTCCTCCCTGGATTGGAAACAAGCGTCCTAGGACCGGTTTCGGGGTTTCACCCCTCTTCAGCCAGGATAGCTTGATTCCAGTGGCATGGAGAGCAAGGGACCCACGTCTAGGCATACTCTTCCCACTCGGGGTGACAAATACAAAAAAACAGTTGATGGACAGAATGCAGAACAATATCATACATTCATCCCAGTAAAGAGATCTGGGCCTAAATCCATATTTGTTATGCTCACCATGCCCTTCCAGTTTGAACCCAGCCATATGCAAATCAGTCTTGACCCTGTGCCTCATGGGAACAGTCCAGCCCGAACTGCCCAGCCAGGTCCTCCCTGGACTGGAAACAAGCATCCTAGGACCAGTTTCAGAGTTTCACCCCTCTTTAGCCAGGATAGTTTGATTCCAGTGGTATGGAGAGCAAGGGACCCACGTCTGGGCATACCCTTCCCACTTGGGGTGACAAATGCAAAAAAAACAGTTGATGGACAGAATGCAGAACAATGTCATACATTCATCCCAGTACAGAGAACTTGGCCTAAATCCATCGTTTTTTTGCTCACCATGCCGTTCCAGTTTGAACCCAGCCATATGCAAATTAGTCTTGCCCCTGTACCTTATGGGAACCGTCCAGCCCGAACTGCCAAGCCAGGTCCTCCCTGGATTGGAAACAAGCATCCTAGGACCGGTTTCGGGATTTCACCCCTCTTCAGCCAGGATAGCTTGATTCCAGTGGCATGGAGAGCAAGGGACCCACGTCTGGGCATACCCTTCCCACTCGGGGTGACAAATGCAAAAAAACAGTTGATGGACAAAATGCAGAACAATGTCATACATTCACCCCAGTACAGAGATCTCAGCCTAAATCCATCATTTTTTTGCTCACCATGCCATTCCAGTTTGAACCCAGCCATATGCAAATCAGTCTTGACCCTGTGCCTCATGGGTACAGTCCAGCCCGGACTGCTAAGCCAGGTCTTCCCTGGAGTTGAAACAAGCATCCTAGGACCGGTTTCGGGGTTTCACCCCTCTTCAGCCAGGATAGCTTGATTCCAGTGGCATGGAGAGCAAGGGACCCACGTCTGGGCATACCCTTCCCACTCAGGGTGACAAATGCAAAAAAACAGTTGATGGACAAAATGCAGAACAATGTCATACATTCACCCCAGTACAGAGATCTGGGTCTAAATCCATCGTTTTTTTGCTCACCATGCCGATACAGTTTGAACCCAGCCATATTGAAATCAGTCTTGACCCTGTGCCTCATGGGAACAGTCTAGCCCGAACTGCCATGCCAGGTCCTCCCTGGATTGGAAACAAGCATCCTAGGACCGGTTTCTGGGTTTCACCCCTCTTCAGCCATGATAGCTTGATTCCAGTGGCATGGAGAGCAACGGAACCACGTCTGGGCATACCCTTCCCACTCCCACTCACAGAAGTGACGCAACGGTGTAGTAAAGATGTCGCAAGGGGCTTATAAATCTGCCCCACTGAATTTAAGCACTGTGTTATATGTTCAAGGCCAAACATGGTACGGCGCTCTCATACATTCAGGAACTGGTGACTCCTTATTTGCCTACACATCTGAGGAGATCCTCGAACCGCTCGCTGTTCACCAAGTCTGTCAAATAAATACATAAATAATGTTACCCCTTGCTTTCCTGTGGGAGTGCCAGCCTTGCCACAGTGAAAAACTAATTTGAAGGATTTTGACTACAAGGACAAGAAAAACATAGAATATACATGGCCTCCTTTTTAATTAGCGAAAAGGTAGGTTTAGCATAAATGCTCCTTTTACAAGGTGAAATTGGCAGTTTTAAACCTGCATATCGAGGCTGCAGGGACAGGCCTGGAGGCATATTTTGCAATGTCATTCTAGTGGTGACCCAATATGTGTTGCAGTCCACTAATGATGTTGAACTTATTGGCCCTGGGTACACTTTGTACCATATACCAGGGACTTATAATTACGTTAATTATGCTCATCAAAAGTATAGCCGGTTTCAACATATTTGATAGGGTCATAGCACATGCACTGGGGCACAATCTGAAAACAAGTGAGTGAACATTTGTGGATGTTATTTACGAATACTGCTGAAAGAAATGTGTTATTGTTCTTTATACACAAACACACACTAGCTGGATGAAAAAAATGCTATTTGGCCAGCAAACAAAGGAAGCATGGTAAATAAAGAAGAAAGCACTACTAATAATTCAGCAAAGCCAAAAACCTAAGGCATAAAAAAATGACCACACCAAAATACACTTTAACACTTTGCAGAAAAAACATGAAATGCAAAAAAAAAATCACATTTTGGGCCTCATGTAGGTAGCCAAATACCGGTCGGTAACGGCCGATTTTCGGTAAATATGCCATTACCGACCGGTAGTCAGACAAGTGAGATGTAGGAGTCCAAAAACCACTTTTCGGTAAATATGAGGCGGTAAATACCGAATCATATTTACCGAATCCTAAAATACCGATTCATATTTACCGAATACATATTTAACGAATCGGTAAACATGAAGTGGTAAATATGAAGTGGTAAAACTGAAAATGACATGTAGGAACACTCGGTAATTAAGAAATCCATGAAAATCGGTAAATAAGAGTCGGTAATTAACACGGATTGAAAGCAGGTGGTAACCATCAACAGTGCATATAAGCAATCCCAAAATGCAACAGCGTGGACAACATGGCCGCTCTGTATGTCATTGCAAGGCGCCTACGTCTACAGGCAGCAGGTCTGAGGATTTGGAGACGGGAGGAACGCATCTACAGACAGCGCATCACACTCTTCCAGCTGACTGATGCAGAGATACATGAGAGGTACAGGCTACACCCCGAAACCATCATGGACCTGATAAGGGACCTGCACCCACTCCTGGACCAGCCAATAAGAAGGGCGCACGCCATACCACCACATGTGCAGGTGCTCTGCAGCCTACATCTACTGGCATCCGGCAGTTATCAGGTGGTGATAGCTGCGGTGGGTGGTGTATCCCAGAGTTGCCTGTCCCGTTTCTTCAGGAAGTTCCTGGATGCCATGATGCAGAGAATGCACCACTACATCAGCTTCCCAAACACACAGGCTGCACTGCAGAAAACCAAAACAGACTTTTATCACATGGCACAGTTCCCCCATGTCATTGGCTGTATTGATGGCACACACATCCCAATCTGCCCACCAGCTGACACTGAGCACATCTACAGGAACAGAAAGTCCACCCACTCCATCAATGTGCAGGTGATCTGTGATGCAGGGAACATCATCACTGATATTGTTGCGAAGTTTCCTGGGAGCACCCACGACTCTTACATCTTCCAGAACAGTGGGATCTACACACGACTGAGTGCCGGAGAATTTGGAGAGGGATACCTGCTAGGTAAGTAACAGTGACGCCCCTTGAAACCTGCAAATCATAGTGTATAGAGGCATGTGACTGATGTTTCCCTTCCTCTCACCTAGGCGACAGTGCATATGCCTGCCGGTCATTCATCCTCACTCCCTTCCCACACCCATCAACCCAGAGTGAGAGACGATACAACGTGGCACATAAAACAACACGCAATGTGGTGGAGCGCACGTTTGGACTACTGAAGAGCAGGTTCCGCTGCCTCCACAAGAGCGGAGGCGCACGCCAGTACACACCCATCCACTGCTGCAAGATCATTGCCACTTGTGCAATGCTGCACAACCTTGCCACGAAAAAAGGTACAGATGTGGAACTAACATATTTTGAGGACAACGAGGATGAGTCAGGCCAGCCAGAGTGCAACGCAGCTAGAGTGGCAACTGCAATCGATGGGAAAGAGAGACGGGCAGAGATCACATGCAACTATTTCTGAGTAAGTAAGGGGACACAGCCAGTTGTGATAAGTCATGACGTAGTTTTAATGCGGCACCACGCCATGAACACAAGAACAAGCCAATCTGGCAATATACCATATATACAAGGAGTAAGTCCAGGGTTACGTCACCCATTGGGAAGTGGCTAAGCAGGGCTGCATCAATGTTTGCGCATACGCGCTGCAGTGGTGGATGGCACGGCTTGTGCATCCTCACTAGAGCCAACCCCAAGCCGCCTGCTGCTCCTGCGTCCTTCTGGAACAGGGGGTGTGATGCTGCTCCTGCTGCTGGTGTCGATGCTCTCCGCAGCATCCCCTGCAGCAGTTGTCGACGGCTGACTAGTTAATAGCACCCCTAGTGCACTTGTCACCTGCACCATCCCCCGAGACAGGTCGCTGCAGCAGTGTGTCAGGCCCTCCTGCATCGACACAGAGCGCCGGCAGAGTAGAGAAGTGGCAGTTGCCAGACGGTTGAGTGCCCTGGTGGTAGTGTCCCTCCTCTGCCGTTCCCGGCGCCGTGCTTCTATGTCAGCATCTAATTTGCTGCACAATTGCTGGATTGACTGGGACATGTCCCGAATGCCCGCTGCCATAGCGCTGATGTTATTGTCCATGTTGACTAATGTAGTTTTCATGACCCGCATGTGCCTCTGGACTGACATGACTGCCTTTGTTTGCAGGCGCTGTTGTTTCAACATTTGGCCCTCGAGCCCCGAGAAGACACCATGGCTGTCAATGGGTGCTGGTGGACTCTGGACACGCGACCTGCGGCACCCTCTTGCTCCCGTCTGTGCTGCCTGTGAGGTGTAGGGCACAGTGGCATGGCTCCCTTCCTGGGGCCTGGTGAGTTCTTCAGGGCCCATGCTGTCGTCAGACGAGGTGTCTAAGGCTCGTAGCCTGGCTGCTGGACGCCTCCTCATTCTCACACCTGCAAGCGGAGATGTGGCCGGTGACTCAAACATGAGTGGCGATGCTGGCTCTGGGTGAGGTGATGCTGGCTCTGGGTGAGGTGATGCTGGCTCTGGGTGAGGCGAGGCTGCCTGTGTTGGTGGTGCGGCTGCCAGTGGCCCTGCTCCCTGGGCTGAACTTGTGCTGGCCAGAGGTGATATTTGTGGCCGGTGTGCCCTCTCTCCTGCAGCATGCCCTGTCCTGCATGATGTCACATCTGTGGACAGAAATACAACATTGGCTCAGTGTCCCCGAAGGGCTGCATTGCAAGCGTCACAATAAATCATTTCACATTCCAATTTGTCCTCTGCCTCCTTGTGCCTCATGTGTGTGACATGCCTTGTTGCCCTGTGCCATTTACTTCATGGTTGGTGTTTCCCTGACTACATCTCCCAGAATGCATTGCCTGTCTGCACTGACACATGTGGACTGGAGTGGGATTCTCGTTTCACAATGGGGGATGTGGGATAGGGGTAGGGGGGGCTACATTGCTGTGCTTTCGTCTTACCTTGTTGTGTGGCGGCTCTGGCAGAGCTGTCAGCATCCCCAAGACCCACAACGCTCTCATGCTCGATTGTGGCCCCCACCAGCTCCTCAAGTTCGGTGAGGGCAGGTGCCCTGTTGGTTCCACCTCCAGTCTGGCTGGCCTCCTTCTGGATGTCGCCCATCTTCCTCTTGGTTACAATCCTCAGGTCATACCAGCGCTTTTTAAGGACCTCTATGTCCCTGTGGGTCACTCCCACAGCATTCACCTACGCCTGGATGGCCAGCCAAATGTTGCGCTTTTCAGCCTCAGGCACTTGCAGGGATTGCCTTCCAAACAGCTTCTGGTGCTGCTTCACCACCTCCTCCACCAGCACCTGGAGTTCCTTGGGGCTGAATTTCAGCTTCCTCCTCCTTTCTCCTCCATCTCTCTGTGTCCTCTGGCTGGACATGATGTTCTTTTTCCGCTCGCACAGGCACTGGCTCCCTGCCTCTCCTCTGCACTCCAAGCCTCTCCAGGGTCGGCTGATTATGTACACCTGCCTGGGTGTGGCCACTTCCTGGTTGGGTAGGGTGTGGTTGCACAGGATTAGCTATTTCATCAAGTCATGTGATTTTATTTACCGATTCCGTATACACCGAATCGGTATTTACCGATTCGGTAAATACCACCTCGGTATTTACCGATTCGGTGATTTCCGATTCATGATTACCGAATGTTACCGATTCGGTAACTGTTACCGAATTTTTACCTACATGTAACTTACCGATTCTTAAATACCGATTCGGTACGGCTCGGTATTTAAGAAACGGTAATATTTATTTACCTACATGAGGCCCTAAGTATTTAATTCAAGGCCATCCCTAAACCGTAGTTGCTTTAAAACAACATATACTACAAAAACAGTTGTTTTATATATGCAGTGCCTAGTACTGGCTGGATGGCCCATGCAATATTCACAAATTTCCCTTATGAAAACGAAAAAAGTGACTGCAAAAAATTGGCCATTAGTGCAATTCCAGGCCAACCACAATCAAATATACAAATTGAATAAACAGCTAAAATGGTACACATATATGCTATTGCATGCCCTCTAGCAATCAATACTCGTATCCAGAAGTTTGTTAACTTGATTGATGTGCCACAAAACCAAAGTCCTTGAAACCAATGGTGTATGCATCAGGAATTGCAGAAAAAGATTCATCCTTTCATGTTGAAATCCAAATGAAAAGTGACCAGGGGATGGAAAAAGCACTGGGAGGAGCGTTCAAGAGGGAAAGAGAAAGCTGGAGCCTTCCTGTTAGAAAAAGTGAAATAAAGAAGAGTGTTTTGCGCTAAAAGAACTACCTGAACTGTCAGTTTGGGTAGAGTATTGAGTCGAAACTTAATTTTTGTGCTGATTTAGCTGCTTCTCGAGAAGAAAATCCACTGGAGAGGCAGTCCTGACTGCTCGCTACTTCCTGTGTTAACAAAATGGTGCCATAAGGCTAGCTGGTGGCAGGAAATTGTGCCGTGGCTGCCAAATCTCGCTCACAAGCTCGCTTGATGGATTCTCCCATTGTTCCCGTTGTCATTGCATTGCTTGAATGGTAGAAAAATTCCTTCAAACGGTGATTGGCAGAATTTGTTATGAACTCCCCATTACAAGAGTAATACGGAGCTACCAACATCAGCCAATTCAGTGAGCAGATTTAAAGTTTCGCCTTGGCCTACACATCATGCATACTCACAGCTACCACAAGCAAATAACAGAGAAATTAATTTAGGAGGGGAAGAATGCTACCAGCACAACATCCAAACCATAAAACTAAATTTAAAAAAGCAAAATAATATATATAAAACAAAAAATGTAATGATTAAAATTGAACTATGAATTAACACCCATACACATCACCCTATCGAAATGTATATCATTGCAAAATAAAATAAATGAAAAATAAAAGTAATGTATAAAAAATGGATGTATACATGAGGAAACTGTAAGACTACGTAAACAGACGAAATTCCAGTGCGATAAGGAAGACTACGCGGAGGGAAGAATATTCACATACGCGAGGAAGTTTGATACATTTAAGCAACAAGACAGAATGGACAGTGCAGCCCATATTTCCAGCAGCATCTCGTCACTCACCTCAGTGAAAGGAAAACGCTCTTTTTTAGGGGATATGCAGCTAGTGCTACAACATCGACAATTGGAATTACCCTACAAAACCAAACAGGAAGAGGACGCCAGTGGGACTCTAGAAGCAAACGAGAAGAGGAAAAAGGTGCAAGCGGCACGACGGAAAAAATAGGAACAAAAACAAGGAGCATGCATCAGAAGAAAACCTTCTAACAGAAGAGTTAGCAGTGGTTAATGTATCACAGAGAGAATTAACAGCAGCAGAGACATCATTGATAAAACAAGGCATTCATTTCTGTCCAATCCAACCGATGGACATGGCTCAAACAAGGATAGACATCTACAAGTATGTGAGGAAAATCAAATTGGCCAAAATGTTTGCAGAAACCAAGAAAATGCATGATTATACCAAAAAGATAAAAACAACAGCTTCCATTTTAACAGCGAAGGAATCTGAAGATTTAATGACCTTGATTAATCTGGACACCACACAGGAATGTGAGAATATAACACTGTGCACTGCATGTCCCCAAATAGGAGCAGGCTTAGTGGGAAAGAGCCAAACTCAAGTTTCTACCCCCAACTAACACCTGGGAATAAAATTGACATATTCTACGAGGCAGTGATCCAAGACATCTACAAACTCAAAAGAACAAAATACTTGGTTAATTTAACCAAACATGAAAGAGAAGCCTTAATGAACCTAACCCAGGACCAACAAATGGCCATCAAAATGGCAGACAAAGGCAGCAACATTGTTATCTGGGATCAAAATGATTATACAGTGGTGGCATATCAACAACTAAACAATACCGAGTATTATCAAAAAATGGCAACAATCCAATAGTGAAATACAAAAGGGACCAGGATGAAAAATTGATGGAGTGGCTTGCAGCAGATCTCATTGATGATGATGAATGGAAATATTTAACAACAGAGTTTCCTATCACAGCAACAATATATTTCCTGCCAAAGCTTCATAAAGACCCATTAAAACCACCGGGTAGACCAATTGTGTCTGTCAAAGGGTCACTCCTGGAGCCAATTGCAAACTACATTTACTATTTTTAATGCCATTTGTTTTAAGTTTAAATTCATACATTAAGGACGCAAATGACCTAATGCAACACCTACAAGGAATTCCTGGGCAGGATTCATATAAGCTCATTTCAATGGACGTGGTATCATTGTATACCAACATAGAGAATAACATAGGAATCAAGGCTGTAGAGTTCTTCTTGAAAGAAAGGAACATACATTCTACCCAGCAGAATCAAATGCTAATTGCAATGATTAGAATGTATTTGACCCTAAACATTTTTTTATTTGGAGAGGAGATTTATAAGCAGATCAAAGGAAACAAAATGGGGTTTTCCTTTAGCCCCAGCTACGCATGTCTTGTGATGGGAGGGTGGGAACAGCAAATACCTTGGCAACCGGAATATGATGAATTTGTTAACAAAACCTGTAATGTGGCTTTGATATATATTGATGGTGTTTTAATTATTTTGGATGGCTCAGAGTTGGAATTCCAGGAATACTTTAAAATCTTGAACTCAACAACAACAAATCTCAATTTTACTTATAACATCAGTAAAGAAAGAGTAACGTGCCTGGATACAGAAATATACATAAAGAACAATCAAATTCACCAACTCAACATCGAAAATTGACATCAACAAATGCCACACTCCATGTGGAAAGCTTTCACCAACCAACATTGATCCAGAACATACCGTACGGGTAATTTCTAAGAAACCGATTAATCTGCTCAGAGGAAAATGAATGGCACAAACACAGTACCAAGATTTTTTAAAAAAGGGTATAATGAGGTCATGATAAAAAGATGCTGGACAAAATCTAATAAAAAAATGAGAAAAGAAACCTTAAACATCAAATCAACAGCAAAGAATAAAGAATCAGACAAAGTCAGATTAATCACTGACTATTCAAACAAATCCAAAAAGATCAACGCAATATTAAGAAAAAACTGGAAAATACTTCAACTGGACCCATAGTGGGCAAAATTGTGGGCCAACACCCAAGTATAACTTTCAGGAGAGCAAGAAATCTAAAGGACCAGGTAATTCACATCCACTTTCAAAAGAAGAACAATAAATCCAATAAGTGGCTTAAAACAAAAGGGTTCGTAAAATGCCACAACTGCAAAATGTGCCAAATAGCAAAGAATACAACAGTAATAAAGATGGCAAATAACAAAATATGGCAAATCAGAGAGTTAATCACGTATAAAAGTCGATTTGTCGTCTATGTTATTGAATGTGCATGCTCCCTAAAATACAACGGAAGCACGATCTGTGAGCTAAAAAAAACGTATCCTGGAACATGTATGTGCTACAATTAAAAAAGATCGTGGAAACGCAGTGGCAGAACACATGGAGTCCCACCATGAAGGAAATTGGAAACTTCTGAAATGTTATGCAATTGAAACAGTAGCACGGAGTAATCGTGGGGCAACAAGTAGAAAACATTAAGACAAAGAGAAACACGACAGATTCTGAATTTAAGATCATTCACCCCGTTTGGTTTCAACCAGAGCGAAGAACTGTATGTACATTTATAACACAATATATGTCTTTGTGTCTGAAAAACTGTTTTTAATATCACTAAATGTCGGCACCTTATGCACATGGAAAGATCCTTTATGTTAAATCAAATGAGAAAGGGCCCACTGGAGGGCAAGATTGAAGCAATATTGAGGCACTGAAGGGACGTGTATCTTTTATACAAAAGAAACACATAAAATGTTGTATAAATGAATTGATATAAAATTTATAATATTGTGAGGGATCTGAAAACATTTACCTGAAACAATTATTCACGGGTGCACTAAAAAATTGTGTGAAATATATTTGTAACGGGACACTACAACTCCCAAAATGCTTAGCAATGTTTGGAAAAACAGGAAATGACCACACAACAAAGTGAATGTATTTAATTGGTTGTCATAAACCTCATGATTATCATCGTGAACAAGGTCTTAGTGGAGACCGAAACGCGTTGATGTAAGATTTCAGCCTGAAAATGGAAATTATGGATTCAAGAGCTATTTTCCACACTGTGAGTGTGACTCATCTTCCTTCCTAGAAGGATTTGTTTGGACATTTATAAATACATACACTCATATTGTACATTAGAAAAAAAACAATAACATACATTCTAAATAAATATAGAAAGGTATGTTATTGTAAACATTGCAGACATCCATATAAAACACATTATAAACATTTAAGCATAGAAGATGCACATACATATATAAATATAAACACATTACTATGTATATTGGTAATGAAATATTTAAAAAAAAAAACATCTCACATCTACCTCTACTCTAAGGACTCAAATATATGTCATAACACAAAACATGTGCCAAATGTATACACACACACACTCACACAGTTGCACACAACCCAACAGTTGCATATATCTGGTTCCACAGGATCTTGCAGCACTGGGGGAAGAGGAGACAGTCCAGGGATTTGGGTCTACTAACGTGCTCCCTGTGATAATGATTGTCAGTTTTGTATTATTTTTCTTCACCTCCCGTAAGTAGCACTATATTTGGTATATTTATGCCCAAAAAATGCCTGCAAAGTTACTAGTAGCAATTGTACACTTATATTCTGAGATATACATGCCCCCATTCATTCATCGGAAGTAATATTAGTAAATCACTGCTAGAATTTGCTAAATTGCATTTCGGTGGAGATGTATTCATAGATGTAAATCTATGTGCCCTGACATTTCCACCCATAGACTTATCTTTATGAATTGGTTCCCTAAGTGTTTTATCAGTTTTTATAGGTCAGTGTTTGTAAATCGTCTCATTCTTGACTGGGGTATATTATTCATGATCTAGGTTTCAATGGGTTACATTTTACCTTGCTTTATTTTTTCCTGTCTTCCTGTATTTGTGACCGACCTGTTCCCTTCTTACCCATTTACCGTTCTTCTTGCATCCTTTACACCTATGTCTTTTTGATTTATATTTCCAAACCTAATACAATGTAGGTGAGTTCCTCTGTCCCTTTCTTTCTTTATCTGTGTCTCCCTGTCCCTGTGCTTTTCATGTTGCACCAGATGTTTTGTCTGTTACCTTCCCTTGTTCTAAGCCTCCTCATTACCAGGCTCCCAATCATTCAAGAGTCCTTTTCCTTGAGGTTCTCTCTTGATAATTCCCTTGGGTAGATAGATAAGGACAACCATACAGACGGGTGCACTCCTATCCAGGCATCAGTAGGCGATGCAAGAAGCAGCCCTGTCCTTTGGTCATAGAAAGGAGCTCTGCTACCTTGGCAAGTGGGATTAGGAAGGCTGTCTGTGAAAAGTGAATGATAGTCTTGCTAGAAGCAAAGAGCAATGGATTACTCAATGACTTAATAGATAATTTAAGACAACTGAGGAATAGGACTTCTGATTGCCACTTGATGGCACCTTTGCTGTCCGCGACAGGTGAAATATATGTCTGCTGTCGGCAGGTAAGCCTGCATTATGAGTTGACTGTTGATTCTGAGTAGGTTGTTAACAGGAGTTAGCAGTCCCATTGAAATTGTGATTAGAACAGTAGTATTCCACCTGGAAATGCAAGCTGGCAAAGACTCACTATGTAATAATAGGGGGAAACATGCAGAAATTGAAATAGTATGTTCAATTTCAATTCACGCACTCTCCGCTATTCAACCCAGAGTGAAAGAGACCCAGAGTAAAGATAATTCTAAGGTGAACAGTAGTAATGTTTTTGTTCCACTCTTAATGAAGGCCATATTAGAGTTATTTGTCTGCTGCCAAATGAGCAAAGGATAGAAAATGTATCCTCCTATTAAAGTTAGATTCCTAGGTATTGGTTATGAAAGATAATTTTCAAGATGTGCTTAAGGAATGGCTGTGTATGAAGCACAAGTCAAGCAGAGATAAACTCAAAGACCAATCGCCAGACAATAGACAGAATGAAATAAAACACGTTGATCAATATAAAGAACGCATGTACTGATGTCCTTGTAAAGAAAACACAAATACATAAACCATCACAAGCCCGTTGGTGACATGTCATATTTTCTTTCCTTTGCACAGCATCGATGTGAGGTGCAAGATTCTCAAGGGGCTTTTCACAGAGCTTTTGAGAGCATGACAAGTACTACCCCAGTAGTACTGCTTCTTGTACTTAAAAATGCAATTCACAAATCTCCTGGCTGTATCTCCACCTCCACTTCCGTGTGGTTCTGTGTGGTGAACACAATGTCTGCCTACTCATCAGTGAAGTCCTTCCTCTTAAGGGGGGATGCCTGCATCTTGGAATCCTGTTAGTTAAGCAGTCCAAGGAATGAAAGTAGACACTCGACTGTGTGCTGTATATATATTTTTGAATTGTTATTGTGTGTCTGGTCTTTATGTTAGGGTTATGTATGTGAGGGGCATATTTACAAGGTCTGGCGCATCTCTGCAAATCAGCAGGGATGCGCCAGAACACTTGCGACCCGCACAAACTCCCGTGCGCCACCACTGATGCGCCGCATTTACAATGCGGCGCGCCGTGGCGCATGGATGGGCAGATGCGTGTCGCATCCTACAGCGGAAATGCGGCGCATTGCTGGAGTCGTGTCGCAAGCATGATGCGGCTCCAGCAAGGTTCGGGGGTGCCATATGGCTGACATGCTGCGTCAATCCTTACACCTGCTTCAAGCAGGCGCAGGGTTTTGACGCAGCATGGCCGTAAAAGTGACTCAGTGAAATCTTGTAGATTTCACTGCGTCACTTTTACGAGGCGTACCTGCGAGGGAACGCCCACCCTGCACTGGAACGCCCACATGAAACCTGACGCAGGTTTCATGTGGTGCAGGGCTTTACAACGTGACGCATCTTCCTAGATGCATCACGTTGTAAATACTGCGCAACATGGCGCATGATTTACGCCGCCGCTGCGTCACAGAAGTGACGCAACGGCGGCATAAATGTGTCGCAAGGGGCTTGTAAATCTTCCCCATGGTGTTTACCTACCCATTTCCCTTTCGTTGGGAATTCTTTACCACAGTGGTGGGATCTCCGCCGTGGCAGTGGATGTCTCCACTTCTGGAGTGGAGAACTCCCCAAACAGGCGGATAGAAAATATATGACCATACATTTTGCAATTCTCTGGATCGAAATACAAAATGGCTCAGGGGTATTACATTTAGCTAAGGTTTAAAAAAAAGTTGTCCAACTGTTCATAAAGTTACAGATTTATCATTTTGAAAAATACTCAAATAGGTTTGGTAAATGAATCTCTTTTTTTAGCAATTGGGACGTCTCAAAGGACTTTAGGTTGTCTGGAAGTGCTACAAATAATGTATTAGTTAAAGAAAAAAATATTCTGCTTTTGGTAAGAGTTTCTCCTTCTTTGAACTAAAAACAGAAAACGTATCAGAAGTGATTAAATACATGCAAATCCATTACAGATTTGCAACAGGACTGACGTTTCTGAAAAGTACTAAATACAAATTAAATTGGTAATGGATTTTCCACTCTTTTCCCTTCTGAAGGACACTTTAATATGGAGCAATTGTGTGATCCAAAACAGGGAAAGCTCAAGTGTTTTTGATAGGGGTCCTCAGAAATCCACCTATGAAATGATTTTAAATGGGCGACAGTCAACTCTAGTTATGGCGTGCCTATATTAAACCTGCGCCTCTGAAAGCAATTTACGGTGCAACTGTAATGTGAATCGTGTTCAGACATAATCGACATTAATGCATAATACTGCATTTTTAAAAAATTCTACTTGTTCTTTGCTATAATTTCTTGGTACTTTTAAAATATAAAAAAATATGTATATTTCCTTATGCCAGCTGATCCGTTGCAGTTTTGACCTGCATTTCTCACACTCTGAGTATAAATAGGTTTTCTAAATGTCCTAAAACTGCTCATTTTAAAGGGATATGAGTCAACAGCATCGCCTGAAATGTGACAATATAAAGAGTGATATCCTCAATTAAGGGTTTCCTGCTTCCTCTTCATTGAACACCTGCAGAGCGAAGAGCTGGTAATAACACATTGCTTTTTATATAGTGCACTGTCTGCCACTTCTGTTGCTAACTACTGTAAACAACAGGAGCCGTATCATTAACAACTTGCACCTGTAAAATAATTGGGGTTTGATCATCTGCAGCCATTTTTATCGCGTGCCTACGCCTAAACAGCAACTTGTGCATAGGCCCTATTTTGTAATTAGCGCAGATGCCCCTTTACGTTTGTCATCAGCTGGCGCTCATTGGATGCAGTTATGCCTCAGTGAGAATATTTTGAAATATCGAGTTCACGTTATGACCATAGGGACATGATTATGAGGGGAGTTGTGAAGCTCTTGCACCACCACATAGCGTGGCGCAAGCATGATGCGAACCCAAAATGCGATTTACGAAGCCACGCAAGGACACTTTGCATAACCCTGAACGGCTGCATAAATCTGGAGCAACGCAGCGCATCCCAAATCACTACGATGCGTTACTCTGCCCTAGGGAGGCGTTCCATGGGCATTCCAGGGGCGTTGCGTAGATGTTCCCACGCATCTCTCATGGTTTTTGCGGATTCCAGGATTAACAAAAGGAGGTAAACCTGGAAAAGCGCCAGAAAGATATGTCTTCTAAGGGGAAATGTAAGGAGGAGAAATATCCTTATTTTCCCTCGTTACTTCCTCATTCTGAAGCACACATAGAAAGAGAAATATGCCTCTCAGGATTCTGTGTGCCCCTTCCTGCACATAAACAATCCTGCATGCAAAACAGACACCCTTGCACCAGGGTGCAGCAGTGTTGGAGCTAAGCAGCCAAAACGGTGCCAGCGCAGAGAAAAAGGCAGTAATGTGCCATATTTCCTCTCCCTGTCACGCAGCGCAGAAGGGTGGCTTGCTGCGCTGCATGGCATTTACATAAATATGCCCCTTAGGATTTATCTTCCTCATGGGCGAGGCAAAGACAAACCCATACAAGGGTGTTGCACCACTGTGTCTGCAGGAGAAATTAGAGAAATTGTATTCAGAGAACATGCATGAAGATGCTAAGATGTTCAAGCAAGCAACTCTGTTCCTTGTGCCATTTGCCAATTAAGCATTACAAGGTAACACATTTCTTAACAGAAAGTGCACAACTATGAATATACATCAATCATACATTTTCCCAGAAAGGAAAGGTGCATTTCCTTTGAGTACCCAATTAAATTATTAGGCATCGGCATCATTATACGGACACAAAGGGCTCCAGCTCTTAGCCAGTAAGTATGGTAGCAGGATGTGATTTTTTTTTTCTATTACATATCCAAAGACAACTGTAGAAAAGGCCTATTGAAAACCCCAGTGTAAATAGGGCCTCAGTAAATCACATGTCGGCCAGTAATGAGATTACATTTTAAACAAAATTCACAATACTTGTTGGATACTGCGACTGAACATTAAAATTTAAGTTTAGGTAATGAAAAATGGGCATGTTTACCGTAATTGATTCACAATCATTTCAAGGCTAGAGGGAATACCAAACATATCGTCTGGTTTCATTTATTTAAATTACCAGTTTTTTGGGGGATTCATTTATTTAAATTATCAGTATCTTGACATACTTCATACATGCTACTTGATCACGCCTGGAAGTCCAAAATATAAGAAGATTCAGTTAAGAAGAAAGTCCAAGAAAGCCCCACCACACGTTTAAATTTAACATCCCATTGTGTACCAGCATATGGTGGAAGCAGGAACATTTTCCTAAATTTAGCCATATAGGAGGACAGTGCATAAACAGACACATTTCATATGTCGACATACCAAACACATGATCTTAATGTCCTTAGTGACCCTTGGCCTTTTAGAACTCTTGGATACATGGACTGTAGCAATATTTTCATTGTAAATCTCCATTTCTCTAGTTATGATATTGTGTTTCGTTGTCCCCTTTGGCAACTTTTCTTCACTAGCGTTTGTAGATGTTCAATCTCTTGTTAATTAATAATGTATTCTATTAAATCATGCATATTTGCCCCATGATTATCCTAGTGCATCCATTCTCACTTGAATAGATGTTGAAAATGTTGTCACTATTGTATCATTCAATGGATTTACGAGGGTCAAGTAAGATTAAAAAAAATGAGGCTAACTTAAAACTCAAATGGGAAGGGGAGGCTAATTTGTTTTTGTTATTGTAGTTTTCTAGTTTTATTCTAACTTGTTGCTTCTCTTTAGCTGCCTTGGCTTTGCTTTTCACTGTATTGCAGGCTATTGACGACCACTTCATTCTGGATTTCAGGTTGGGTTACTTTGTTTCAGTAACTGAGAGGTTAGAAGGTTAGAAGGTAAGACTGGAGACTGCACGTTTTGTTCTTTTGGACCTTGCAGCTGTTTTATTCTTTATGGTTGTTATTGGTGCGTGGGATGGTTTTACTAGTTCAGGGAGGAGTTGTGGCGATTTTACTTTAATTTCGGTGTTCCTTTTGGTTTTTTGCAGGCTACTTGTGATGGTTTAGGGGGTTGTTTCATGCAGCAAACTGGGTGACCTCAGGTTTTTGAGTTTCGTCTTGATTGTTTGGGCCAAATTTCATGCCGACAAGTGGGGGCCCCCAACTGGAAAATGATTGTGGTACCTGTTCGTAATCTTACTGCCCATTTTCTGCTAATCGAAGCCTGTCTGACTCCGAACAAACTTTCATCAATGGGGTTTGCACAAAACAGTTGAAATCCGTCTTTCCAAGGCCCCCAAAAATACTTAATATGCAACTGGGCAAATTGAGAAAAATTCAGAAGTAGACAGACGTAGGGCGAGAGGAGAGAGGGTAAGATATGGAAATAGACAGAGATGAGCTAGATAAATGGTAAGTTTACTTTCCCATATAGGCCTTTGGCAAGTGGGGGCCCTGGACAATTGCCCACTTTGCCCATGTGTTACAACATCTCTAATGTGGACGACGGAGAAGGCGTTCAACCCATGAACAACTAGAAATTAGCTGTGTGATATCTAAAATCACATTGAATGTATTAAGAAATATCGTCGGTCTTAGGGTGTATCTTATTCTAGGCAGCTTGCTACCGCAGGGGTTCCTGCTACCGGACTGTACCTTCCACGCCCAAATTCGAATGGACATCACAGAGATGGCTAAAAAGAGCCATGTTTGCGACCTACTGTCTGAATGCTAAATAGGCGCAGGGGAGCACTTCAAAAATCACATTTGATCATTAGTAAACACCCCAGAGACAAATTGGCACAAGTACCTAATGCACTCCTTAGAGACCCTGGAGGCACAAGCAATTTGGACAAGCAGTTTGCCAGTTTCTGTGATGGCGAAGCTGCTAACCAAGCAAACAAAAGTATTATCAGCAGAACAAGATGCATTAGTAGTGAAAAATATATGACATGGGAGCAGGGCTATAGAAGTATTGTATTGTATTGTAATTGCATTTAAATAGCTCTTACTACTCCTGACGAGGCGTCAAAGCGCTTTTTCAGCGAGTAGCACGCTACTCCTGGACCCATAGAGGATTAGTGTTGAATTAGTATAGTGAAACATGCAAGTAAATTTTAAGCGGTGGTTAGGTAAGTCAGTTATTTGGATTCGGAAGGATAGCAGAAGGATAGCAAATGGATAGAAGAGGAAAAAAAAGGTTTGTATTTATATAGCACTTGTTACCCCTGATGGGGTGTTGAAGCAAGCTACTCCGGAAACCCATAAAGGATTAGTGCTGAATTAGTATGGTGAAATGTGAAAGTAATTTGAGTGGTGGGTATTAGTCTGTTATTTGGAGAGAGAAGGGTAGTGGAGATATAAAGGAGAAGAAAGGTTTGCATTCATGTAGCACCTGTTACCCCTGATGGGTGTTGAAGCGCTTTTCTGGCGAGGAGGACGCTACTCCGGAACCCATAAAGGATTAGTGTTGCAAATTAGTATAGTGAAGTATGAAGTAATTTGAGTGGTGGATATGTTATTCAGTTATTTGGATAGAAAAGGGTAGGTTGCGGGATAGAAGAGGGAAAGAGGTTTGTATTTATATAGTGCTTGCTATCCCTTGATGGGGTTTTGAAGCGCTTTATTGGCGAGTAGCACGCTACTCTGGAACCCATAAGGATTACAGTTGAATTAGTATGGAGAAACATGAAAGTAATTTGAGTGGTGGATATGTTAGTCAGTTATTTGGATTGAGAAGGGTTGGGGAGGGGTAGAAAAGGGAAAAAGGTTTGCATTTATATAGCACTGGTAACTCTGATGGGGTGTTGAAACGCTTTTTTGGCGAGTAGCACGCTACTCTGGAACCCATAAAGGATTAGTGGTGAATCAGTATAGTGGAATATGGAATTTATGATCCTGGGCTTCTGCCGCAGTATCTGTTGACCCCCTAAACCTAATAATAAAGCAACAGCTAATGGGCCTGCATTTTGGACTAGTTCCGCTGATGGGGTATTGATATGGAAGGAGAAACCCAGAGAAAAAGGACAAAAAATGCCGTCTTTGCGGAATGGGGGAAGAATCATTGATCCATGTACTAACTGATGTCTTTGAGAAAATATTTTAAATTTGCAATCCTGTGAAGGAGTGCTAGAGGAGTGTTTGAGAGGGGACTGTGCAACTGACAGCCCGTAGCATGAAATTTATGACAGCGGCAACTACGTTAATTATTCTGAAAAATTCACAAGAGTCAAAATCTCAAAAATGGGATTTGGACACTATATTTTAATAATGAATTAAGATTTTTATTAATTTTTCATTTTAACTATAATTAAGCAATGGTAATGTGGTGATGTCTTTCTTTAATACAAAAAATAATGTATATGAATTCCTGTGCACATGATTGCAACGATTTTAAGTAATTGTGCAATAACATTTCTAATCTAATCTATTCTAGCCAGCACTGCTCAACCATCTGTTTTGTCATTTGACAGACTTGTTCCTAAAGGATGGTGGGGCGGTTGCATGGTATCACAATTGTGATAGACTCTGTCAACTGACTTCTTGCATCCCTTGGTTAAGTCATCCCCATTTGAGGGCCTGTCTAAACTCATTTTGTGGCCGTGTCCGTTTAATTCGATCTCATTTGCTGTCCTGATTGAACTCTTGCTGTTCTTGGTTTTTTGTGATATCATGTTGCGCTCTTCGAATGTGACTGAGCATCTTTCATACTAAACAATTGCCTTGCAGTATAAGTGGATTAATATAATGTGTACTATGCCTGACATGATGCTGAAGCTCTTTAAGGCGAGTTGCACACTACTCTGTAATAAAAGATTGGTGGTTAATCCAGTGGTTATAGATTATTATTGGTTACCGGCATTAGTCTTGTGCTTCCTATGAAATCATTGCATTTCAACCAGTTTCTTTGTGGTAGCTTAGAGCAATAGGAATTAGTTAGGATCATTAGTGAGGGCTTTGTGAAATCTTCCAAATGGTTGGTGGGAAGAATATATTAGCTAGAGGAGCTTGTGTTTTATTAGGTTGTGTGGATATGGTTAAAAAAGGATGAGTTTCTTGTCAAGGCAATGAATTGTTGGTGATTTGCAAAAATACGATAAACAAGATTAAGGGAGACATGCTGACAATTTAGAGGGGGCTGTTTTCAGAAAGAGGGGGCATGCAGAGAATTTCAAAAGAAAGATAGAAGAGGGACCAATCGAAGATTTCAGGTCAAAGTCATATTAGAACATTGGAATGTTGAGCACTCCATTGAAAACAATGGAGTGCTCCAGGCTTCTAATGGCTGGTAGAAGCCCGAAGCATCAACATTCCAATGTTTAACAAAGGCTTCACAGAGCCAGAGGGAATATCAACCCCCTCGGGCTCCGTGAGGTCTTTGTTTCCCAAATTAGAACATTCTGCCCACTAGGAGCAGAATGTTCTAATAGCCTTAGAGGCTTCCTTAGCAGGCACTACCGGCCATTAAAGGCCCGCTCCCTTGTTAAAAGCCCACGTCTTCGGCTCGGGCATTTAACGATGGAGCGGGCCTTTAATGGCTGGTAGAGCCCACTACGGAGGGCTCTAAGGCTATATTATCTTGCAGGGTTTCTAGAATGTAGTGGGAGCTGGCTTGATGTGGTAGCATGCAATCTGAGGATGTTAAACAGAAGAAAGAAACACAATATTATGTGCATGTGGGATAGAGTTGGACCTGACACCCTAAGCTTGATTTTCCACCAAATTTTGGCCTTCCATCCTCCTGTTTTTGCTGAGTTCATTATTAGGACACTGTGCCACTGCTAGGCACTGCTTGCACTCTCTCCTTCAAGCATGGGGACATTTGCTTACACCCATTTGGCATGTTTTATTGACTTATAAGTCCCTAGTAAAGGGGTACTACTTGTACCCAGGGGCTGTTAATTAAATGCTACAAGTGGGCCTGCAGCACTTATTGTGCCATCCACTTAAGTAGCCCTTAAAACATGTCTCAGACCTGCCATTGCAGTCAGTGTGTACAAGTTACTGCCATTTTGACCTGTCAAGATAAAACTCTTGCCAGGCCCAATCCTTCCCTTTTAATACATGTAGGTCACCCCAAGTGTAGGCGCTGCATAGCTCAGAGAACAGGGTGCAGTGTATTTAAACAGTTAGACATGTACTTTTAAGTTTGACATGTCCTGGTAGTGAAAAACTCCTAAATTCATTTTTCACTACAGTGAGGTCTACCTCTCTTATAGTATAAGATTAGGTTCCCTTATTGCAATTAATAAGTGGTAACTTTCAATTTGGAGCACACAGGAATGTCAAATTTGGTCTCAATGGCCTTGCAATTTAAAATCCTCTTTAATGCTGAACTCGAATTTTAAATTACAGTTCTGAAAATGCCACTTTTAGAAAGTTAGCATTTTCTTGTCCTAACCATTTGGTGCCTGTACCCAGGATCACATGACTATGTGTAGCTGGCAGTTGGTCTTTGTATATTGTTCCCAGACAGTGAGACAAAGGAGGAATAGGTACTGACAGAATGGGCCATTTCTGGGTTGGTGAGGGGCAGAATGTGTCACCTACCACACTTGTACATCACATAGCCTCTGCCTAGCTCACTCACAAAGGGTTTGACACTAGCCGTTTGTGATCTCAGACAAGCTGGGACCACGGTAGGGAGGCAGGAGAGTCCAGAAACCTTCAGATCCTTCCCCTACTTCAAAATGAGCACCAGGTTTAAATATACGGACCCTGAGACACAAAACTTCAGTAAACTGCTGGACCTGTGCAAGATTCAAAATGACCTCTGTGCATCTCTGCACGAAGGACTGCTGCTATGCTATCCTGCTGCCCTGCTTCCCTTCTACCTGACTGGACCTGTATCTTAAACCCTGGATGACCAAAGGGACTCCAAAGGCTAGTTGGCTGGCCTCCTGATCAGAGCTTTAGGGACAGAAAAGACTCCGGCCACCTTGAACCCAGCACCGCAACTCTGTCTGCTGTGTATCCTACCACCAAGTGGTGCCACCCCAGTCCTGGATGCTTAAAAGTGATCCTGAAGGTGCTCTGCCAGCTTAGCTGTGTTCCTGTTCGCAAAATCGATACAGACTTTCACATCTCCTCGCAACTGCATCTGATGCATCCCCGACGCCGAACCTTGCATCGCATCTTTCTGAGAACTGCCACTGCGAGTCCTCGGCACAGGCCCTTGCATCATAAGCCGCTTATCAACGGCATCCTCGATGACAATGCAGGATTGTGCAGTGCAGCACCACAGCTTCCTCTGAACCACTGCTGCACAACGCTTCCTCGAGGTGGAATCTCGCAATGCTCGGCAAACCAGGATATTTAAGGTACTGTGTTCAGTAGGCCTAACTTTGTCTCTATACATGATGCGCACTCCATCGCAGTCGACCTGAACTTGTGGTTTTGGCCAGGTCTGGCGCTCCATGCTTCTAAGCACTGTTTTTGCTCAAATCTTTAAAATGGCTTAACTCCGGTTCTACTGTTTGGATTTTTGTCTTTTTGGTCTCAAATACATTTTTTACATTTTAGTCTATTCTTCTCTATTGGTGTGGTATTTGTCTTGTGTTGTATTTTCACTTTATTACTGTTTGAAGTGCTGCATAAGTAATGTACAAATTGCCTCTAAGTTCAGTCTGCCTTGTGCCAATCTATGAGAGAGTTAAGCACAGGTTAATTTGAGGTTTGCATATGTTTCACGCTAACAGAGATTGTGTTTGCTGCTTGGGTAGAGTTTCACAGCCCCCACATCCAATAACCCAATTTTCTACATCAAATATTTTGATTAGCATTAGAATCTAGTGAAACAGTGTGTAAGGATTGGTTTCTGTTGTGACATGAATGTCCCCTTCATTGCATATGGGCATTTACCAGTATCTTGAGTGCCTGCCAGTGTGTGTGTCTGGTGTCCTGGTTTTTATTTAGACTCTGGTGACCCACTAATCTAATGTAAGTGGAAACCTGTAGGAAGCCTTCTCTTTATGTACTTTACCAAAAAGAGGTATAGTATGCACATAGTCCAGTAAGTCCCCAAAGGTATGGCAGAGATTAAAGTTGATAATACCTTACTCTCAGTTTAGTGGTAGGTGGGCTGAGCAGTAAGGCTTAACAGAGGGTAGGGTGAATACACTTGTTGACACACTCATACAAGACAGGAACACACATTCAATGACTAACTCCAGACCAATGTTTTGCAAAAATATTACTTTAGTTACTTTTATTTTAGGAACAAAGTAGAACTCAGTTACAGGTAGGTAGTACTTTTAAAAAGGCAGCTGAAATATATTATGGTCTTGGATACTTTGGTTATTGTCAGTCCAAAACAGTAACAGATAGTACTGGCATAAGATAGACAGTTGTAGGTAATCGAGAAAATGCAATGCAATCCTATGGAAGGAAAACAGGGTTATTCATCAGCAGGTAAGTACCCAACTTACTTTTCCAGTCTTTGGGTGGGGGGGATTTGGCCGGCCCTTTAGCAAGTGTCAGTTTAAGGTGGGCTCTGCAGCACCAGCGGCATTGGGGCAGCTGGGTGCAGAGTTTGCTGAGCCCACGGCTAGTCAATGGCTGGTTGTTTTTCGGGGGGGTATCTCTAAGATGCACTCTGAGCGCGTTTTACATTGAATCCAACACTGGCTTCAGTGTGAGTTTAATGTGCTGAGAAGTTTGCTACCAAACATCCCAGGTTTCAGTGAAATCATCATGGAGTTGTGGAGTTCATGATGACAACATCCCAGACCATGTACTCTTTATGGCCTTACAGCACTTACAATGTCTAAGAATGGACTTAGAAACTGTAGGGGTACATTGCTGAAGCAACTGTGCCCTCACCTGTAGTAAAGTGCATCCTGCCTTAGGGCTGTGAGGCCTGCTAGAGGGGTGAATTACCTATGGCACAGGCAGTGGTTGTGGGCATGGCACACTGGGATGTGTGCCATGTCTGCACCATAACACATTCTGGAATTACAGAGTTAGGTGAGGGCTCTCTTAGGTTGGGAAGATACATGCTGCAGCCCTTTGGGGCCCTCTCTGGCCACAAGGCTCTTGGTACCAGTGGTACCCTTTACATGAGGTGTGCCAAATGTGGAAACAAAGCTAGTTTTAGGAAAGAACACAGGCCCTGGGAACCTGATTGGCAGAGACCCAGGGCACATTCAGTCAAAATGTATCAGAAATCTGGCAAAAAGTGAGGGGTGGTTACTTCAACACAAACCTAAGCTTGGAAGTGGATCGGGAATACAAAAGATCTGAAAGCCAAAAATGCAATAGAATACACACAGACTAGACAATTGATTATCTCTTGACTCTGGGATCAGATATTGTGTTTACTAAAAAACCTTCTAATGCAGCTGGAAGATAAGTCTCCAGATCCCTTGATAATCATATATAAGTATTAAATTAAAAGAATTATGAAATAGAAAATTACATTTCACACAGACTGTGGAACAAGTAAAATGCCTGAGAGAAGATTTACTCTGTGCACAGAGAGATTTAACTTCATCAACTCAATGAGAAATCACAGAGTGAACTGTCCCTGTCACCCATGCAGTCGAGAATGATGGGGAAAATGTACTATTACAGATTGCAAAATTCTAGTCACATTTGTGATCAGGATTTTTATGACCAGTAATTAATTATCTGGACTGACATGTGCAAATACGTCAGCTCGGAAAATATAGATTTGAAGTGGGTAACGATCCAACCTACCTCAATAATAAAGTTGGGCTCACTCCAATTGGAGGCCATCACACGGATGGTTGCCTATCACCATGTCTGTGATTGCCTGTCAATAAATATTTTTTAATTCAGACCATTGTGTTTTGCATTTAAAAAGAAAAGGTTGGGGGCGTGGCCAAGATGGCGACTGAGTAGGACATGCATACTCATCGCTCTGATCCCTTGCCTAGGCCCAAGCCTTATAGCGGCGTATAGCGGACCCCCTATCAGCGTTCCAGATCCCCTGCTGGTCTGGTGCATACCCACGACAGCCGGAGTTCATGGAGCGAGGCAGCACTGACATCTACATGCCGAGATTGGCGCTCGGCCTGTGCTGTGGTCCCTGTAGCCTGCGGGAAGAGTGGCGCGTGGAAGTGCACTGAGGCCTGCTCACGCTTGGAGAGCGGGCCCATCGGCGGTGCCCTGGTGGTCTGTGCAGTGGAGGGCCGGCCCTAGGGGGAAGGGGGCCCCTGTCCTAACTTGAGGAGAGCGCTGGAAAGCAGAGAAGTGCCCAGCAGCGGCCCCCTTTGATCAGCGGGGTGCGTGCTTCGGCCCTGGACCCGGGGGGCTGCTGGGGCCTGATCGGACTGCCCGAGAGGGAGCGGATGAGACCGGGATCTCGGTGCTGAGGTGTGGTTGATCAACTTCCTGGGCCCCGTGCTTTCTCGCTGCTGAGCCTGGCCAGCTGACAGTGGTGGGCCTGTGGATCTTACCCAGCGGCCCCCGGCGGTCTAGCATGAAACGTGCACCCAGCCCACTGGTGGGTGTCCCCCTCCTTGTCTGCCCTGAGGATGCGGTGTCTTCGGCCGCACTGAGGGGCGGCAGGCCTTGCATGGGTGAGGTGCCCTCCTGCTGGCGAAGCTGGGAGAGAACTTGAGACCCCAGGGAGAGGCGGCAGTGAAATAACGGCACACACACCTGGAGTGGCGCAGTTTGGATGGCAGCACAGACGGCGCATCCACTTGCACAGCTACAGCTGGAGGGCCTTGGGAGAGAGGGGGGCCTGGCAGGAGTGGCCCTTGCGACCCCAGGTACATGCTCAGATGGGGCGCTATACAGAACAACCTTTGGTAGTAACTCGCGGAAGGGACCCGTCGGGGGAGCCACGTGCTAGGAACTGCATGCGGGGGCATCGCCTGGGACTGAGACCGACAGAAGCCGCTGACCGTGCAGCGTGGATAGCCGCTTACTCTCTACTAGAAGACCTACAGCTCCCTACTGTCCCCTGCATTGATTCATATTTGTGCGCAAACGAGACGTGGCCGCCTCAAGATGGCCACAAACAAATCCAGGAAGGATAGGTCGGTGAAGGATCTTCTCCTTAAGGCTGGCGCTTGTGGGCCAGAGGCATCAACGGCGCAAGGGGGGTCCCAAGCCAAGCAGGACCAGAATGAATCAGAGGGGCCGGTCACCCGCAGTGTCGTCAAATCTCTTTTTGCTTCCCTTACGGGGGAATTCCATGCTATGAAAAAGGAGCTGACGTCAGATCTCCGCGAGAAACGCAGGGACATAGATTCGGTGGGGGAGCGAGTCGATGAGCTGAGACACAAGCAATGTGGCTGGAACACAAGCAATGTCATGGGATGAAGAAGTTGTGTAGCTCAAACAGGAGGTCCTACGCCTACAGGACCAGCAAATAGATCTCCAAGCCCACACGGAAGACCTAGAGAATCGTTCCAGCTGGAGCAATATCCGAATCCAAGTGGTTCCCCAGGGATTGGAGGGGCAGGACATTGAGGTCTTCGTTGAGGAACTGTTTCATCATGTCTTGGGGGCCCCCCAGGAGCAACGGATTAAGCTCACCCGAACACATCGTGTCGGACCCAAGAGACATGCGACGGCTCCCCCTCCAACTATCCTAACCCGCGTTGATGATTTTCAACTTAAAGAACGTATCCTCCAAGAGGCCAGGGCCAAACACCCTGTAGACTTCCGTTCCTGTAGGCCTCTTTTATTTCAGGATTTAGCAGCCTCTACTCTGCAGAAACAACGAGAGTTCCGGCCATTACGGCGTTCTTGCGCTCTAAAGACATCTTCTACTCCTGGGGCCATCCTTTCCAGATCATTTTGAAGTGGGAGGGCAAGCTTCGCCAGGTCCGTTCCCTTCAAGAGGCCTCTTCGCTTCTTCACCTGCCCATTGGTGATCACGATACTCCGGAACGAGAGATCCCCGCCGGACGCCGCAACAGCCCAGCAAAATGGCAGAGGGTTGGGAACCCTCCCTAATGCCTTCGCTCAGACCCGGAGACAATGGCTAAAGAGCGCAAGGCTGTGCTGGACACTTTGACGGAAGACTCAGCTGCCGCAGACTCAAGTATGCTGGACTCAAGTAACACTAGTCTTCACTCCTAGTGGGTTCCATGGGGTATAGCTGGTTGGGCCTTGTGCGGGATGGGGGTGGCGGGCGGCTCCTGCTATCCATCTCACGACTCTCCATGGGGCGGTTTGCCCAGGACATTTGTGGACTCCATGCGTTATTGTTTTTAGTTGTTTGTCCTTCACTAGGGGTGTTGGGGTTTCCTCCTCCTCCCTCCAAATATGGTGGGTCACTGGTGCTTACAGTTAATGTCTTGTATTTGATTTCGCAGGTGGGGTGCAGCCCTTCCTAGCACATCCTCTTGTCTCTTCTCATGTCGGCTGACGTCCATATTTTGTCTCTTAATGTTGAGGGTCTTAACAACCCTGTCAAGCGACGGGCCGTCCTGTCCTTTTTAGAAAACTCAGACACCCATATCTGCCTCCTCCAGGAGACACACCTCCTACCTTCTGATACCCATAGATTGATATCCAAAGCCTATCCTTACCAACTGTTCTCCTCTCAGGCCTCTAAAACAGCAGGGGTGGCGATCCTGGTCTCTGCCAAGTTCCTGGGTTGGATCGGCAGCAAACAAGCAGAGATTAAGGGAAGACTTTTAGCTTACAATTTTACGTTGGGTCTGCATGCCTTTATGGTAGCAACTGTCTACATCCCTAATGAGGGCCTCGAGGGGTTCATTTGAGGGGTGATACATGAACTAACCTGCCTCCTGGACAGATCCTTGCTTCTAGGGGGTGATTTTAATCTGGCTTTTGATGGAACGGTAGACCGGTCCGCGCAGAGATGAGGGCAGACTGGGGCCCTTTCGGAGAGTGGGAGGCGCCTCCTGTCAGAGGATGGGCTCACAGATATCTGGAGACTGCGACACCCAGGGAATACACCTTTTACTCACACCCCCACAAGACATACACCAGGATCGATTATGTACTGACATCTGACACACCGACACAACAGATGCAGGAGGTGGAGATTCTCCCCCACCCCATATCTGACCACTCAGCGGTGCGGGCATCCCTGTCTTTATTCCATCAGAGCCCCCCATAGGAATTTTGGCGCCTGTGTGAGCTGATGAACGCCCTTCGGTAGTGCAGCAAGTTACTAAATGCATCACTGATTACTTAGACCTCAATGACTCCCCCACTATTTACACAGCAATCTCCTGGGATGCACTGAAAGCAGTAGTCAGAGGGGAATTTTTGTGCATTTCAGCGGCAGACAATAAAGATAGGAGGGAGAAAAGGGAGTGGCTATCAGGGGAGGTTGCTGAATTGGAGCAAATACATCAGGGGACAGGGGCACCTAGAGTTTGGAAGCAACTTAAGACGGACAGGGCACAGTTGGCAGGCTTGGATGTCGATAGGACTGAATACGCCACCCTTTGCCTGAAGCATGCCTTCTATGTGGAGGGGGATAGGTGTGGGAGGCTCCTCGCTCATAGGTTGCTTGCTCAATGACAGGTGTCTCACAACAATGGGGTCCTGGATTCACAGGGTAAGGAACACAACACTGATCACGTGATTGCAGATACATTTCAACACTTTTATGAGACCCTTTACGCTGCCCAGACCTTACCTGAGGAGGGCCCGGCCGGCTACCTGCAGGGAGTCTCTACGTCCAAATTAGTACCAAGTCAAGCAGAGGAGCTTAAAGCCACTATTAGGCTAGAGGAGGTCATCTCTGCTATCTCGCCTAAAACCTCATAAATCACCTGGCCCAGATGGCTTCTCCTCCGCCTTTTATAAAACGTTTTGCAATATCTTAGCCCCGCTGCTAGTGCGGGTCTATAATTCGATTGGGGCTGCTAACACTCTTCCACCCTCCATGCTCGATGCACTGATTACGGTGATCCCAAGCCAGGTAGGGATAGGCGTTTGTGTGCATCCTTTCACCCTATCTCCCTCCTTAATTTAGATCTAAAACATTTCACCGGGTGCTGGCGCGCAGACTCTCTCCCCATCTGCCCGGACTAATAGATTCTGACCAATCTGGGTTTGTTCCTGGGCGCCAGTGCTCCGATAATACCAAGCGGCTCCTACATCTGGTAGATAGGTCTGAGCGCTTTCCGGCGGAACAAATGATATTTTTGGTCGATGCTGGGAAGGCGTTTGACAGGGTCCACTGGCCGTATCTCAAGGCGATGCTATCTCATTTTGGCCAGCCACCCTGCTTCATCAATTGGATATTTGGAAGACACGCGAATCCCACTGCCTCGGTTCGGGTGAACGGGGCTGCCTCGACTGCCTTTGCCATACGCAGGGGGACGAGACAGGGGTGCCCTCTGCCACCGCTCCTGTTCACCATGCATATGGAGCCCGTGGCTCAAAGGGTTCGGGATGATCGCTGGGATGCGTTTTGGGGGGATGGAACACAAACTCTGCCTCTACGTGGATGATGTAGTGGCTAAGCTGGAGCGCCCCAGGGAATCTTTGCCTGCACTACTAGCTGAGTTGGACCGGTTCGCTTCCGTATCGGGCTTTAAGATCAATGTGCATAAGTCACAAGCCCTTCATCTCTCTCTCGAACCTGCGATGCTGGGACTGTTACAACGGCCTTATCCCGTCCAATGGGCACGTGACTCGTTCCCTTATTTAGGTCCGCAACTCTCTTCTACTATACAGGTCACTAATACGTCAGAATGTACGGTGTTACTGCGGCAGGTCCGGGATTGCCTTCGGAAATGGAAGCCACACTCGCTGTCCTGGCTGGGCCGCATAGTGAAAATAATGATACTACCCAAAATACTTTATATATTTCACACACTTCCACTAGTGCCTACGACCGGAGTTATACTCTCCACGCAGAGGGATATAGACCGCTTTATCCGGCGGGACCAGAGGGCCCGGCATGGCAGGGAGCTTACTTACAGAGACCTCATTGTGGGGGGACTGGGAGTTCCCGACTTACAGGCTTACTGGCAGACAGTCCAGCTAAGAGTGTTGGTGGAGTGGTCCCGCCTGGAGTCTGAGAAGCCTTGGCTTTTCATGGATAGGTCTCTCGCCGGTCGGCCTCTGTGGGGAGTCCCCTTCCTCACAAGAACAGCGAGACCTCGGAATTTGTATCTTTCCAAGGTGACCCATCCTACCCTCTTGGCGTGGGACAAGGTCCCCATCTCTAGAGGGCTCATGACCTTCCAATCCCTGATCACATCCATAGTTCATAATTCTGATTTTACACCGGGGCTGGATTCGGTGGGGTTTCAACATTGGACTAAGAAAGCATACCATTCCACAGGACACCTTTTCGACCTGGAAGGGCCTCGATCCTTTACTGACCTTCGTAGGGATCAGGACATACCTGAAACGGAGCGTTATCAATACATGCAGGTTCGGCATTGGGTTCTCCACAGTGAAGTATGGAAGGGTGCTGAGAGACATCTTACCCCATTTGAGAGGTGGCTGCTCACACGACACAATGACTCTCACTTGACTTCGGACTTATACAAGCTCACCAAACACACTCCTATCACTGGAAAAACCCCAGTTAAGCTACGCTGGGAGGGAGAATTGGGCCGGGCAATGACGCAGAAAGAGTGGAGTGACATTTATTATAGGGCCCGACGCACAGCCCGTAATGTGGCCTCCACTGAGGTAGCCACTAAAGTGGCTACCTACTGGTATCTGACCCCCGTCTGATAACATAGAGGCAACCCCTCATGGAGCCCACATTGTTGGCGAGCTTGTGGCTCATTGGGTCCTCTCACCCATCTATTGTGGAACTGTCCTTCCCTAGGGGAATATTGGCAGCAGGTTTTGGATGATGTTGACTCCCACTTCGACAATCAGATCCCCCGCCTTCCACTGTATATTCTCCTGGGCCTCCCGAATGCCATCACATTCCCGCTTTAATCCAGGAGGGGCAAACAAATGGCACTTGCTCTAGGGGTGGCGGTACAAAACATACTTTCCCACTGGGGTACTACGACAATTCCAACTCGACTAGGGTGGCTCCATCGAATGTGGGGAATAGTGGGGATGGAGAAGATCTCACTTTCTTTGACACACCCGGGGGCCTTCTTTCATGCTGTATGGGAGCCCTTTCTCACTCTACTGATGTCTGAGTTCACAGAACTCACCTGCCCCAAATACCTAGGGCTTCTGCGACTTGCGGACCCACCTAAGCAACCAGACCCAAATAGCTCTGCCACTTAGTGACTTTCCCTCACAGGGCTCATTCCTACACGACCTGGACACCTACCATTCATGGATGTCCCCTTGGTTCATGGGAGGAGGAGGGGGGAGGCGGGAGGGGTGTTTCTCTTTGTTGTTGCTATATGTTTGCCAAACATAATAACTTTAATGCTGGATTGTATTCCGATGACCAAGTGCATACTGGCTCGTTGTTGATTCTTTTGTCTTGAAAATCACTAAAAGAAATCTAACCATAAAAAGAAAAGTTTTTTTTTGTTATTTTGAGATTTAGCAGTTAACCACTGCCTACTCCACCCAAACAATTTTGAATTCTACAAAGAGGAAGGGGTGCTATAGTGACCGACTCTCTTTTACAAATGGGTTACTAACCCAACTTGGGGGTCAGTAAGATTTCAGTGTCTTGCAACCGGATTTCAGTTGTAAAACATTGAGACCTATGATAGGGATTTGGTATTTAAAGGGGCGCATATAACATGCTCCTTTCATATACTGAATCGGTATCCATTTGAAATTTCATTTTAGGGGTAGGAAAAACTTTTCTGGCTTCTAAAATGTGATTAGTATATAGCTAAAAGCATTTTAACAGATATAAATGCAATATCAATGTATTAGCCACCATTAAAATGCTTTATACAACTGACCCGAAATGCATGGTTTACATATTAGGGATTACAGGTGTTGGATTCCAAATTCTTATATTGGAACAATAAGAACAAGCACTGAGGAAGTCAGTAGATCTGGCTTACAAGTGACAGTGCTTCTTCATTGACTGTTTGCATGTGAGTTCACCCAAACCCCACACAATATGTTATATGTTCTCATTGTAGTCTTGTCCATCACAGTTGTAATGGCGGGACGTTATTCAGTTCAGGGAGCAGGGCTACTGTAATTGGGATACCTAGTGTTTCTTCCACATGCCCAGGCTCCCAACAAGAATATATCTTAGTTGCCTCTTTTTTATTGGTTAATACAATCAATAGCAATTACTAAGGGCTTGATTACGAGTCTGTTGGTCCATGGACTGCCAGACTCGCGGTGGCAAGGTGGTCTCATGATCGCCCTCTTTCAATTAGGGAATTCGGACTGACATTGCCCTGCCGCAGCAGCCAGGGAACCACTGTCTCCTGGCGGTGGTGCGGCGTAGAGGCAGTAATATGCTTGTCAGGACCGCTGCGGTCCCACCAAGCATATTACAAGTTTCCTCTCTGCCACGGTTTTTATGGTGGTTCTCCCTCCATGGAAACCGTGGCAGGGAGGAAACAAAGGAGGTCCTACAGGGCCCCCTGGTGCCTCACGCCATTGGTCTGCACACAGGGAGGCACAACATGTGCCCCCCTGTGTGCCTGCACACCAGTTCCTGCACGGCATGGCCTTAACAGACCATGCCATGCAGGAACTGTTTTTAGCATTCTCATTGTGGTGTCCATTTTTAGAGTCACCACTGTGGGAATGCCAAAAAAAAGCCTGCCAGACAGGAGAAATCTCCTAATCTGGTGGGCTCTGATAGGTGGCCCAAACATGACTTTGGCGGTGCTGTGGCAGGCGGACCTGATGCCGCAGCTCCAAACTCAGAAGCAGGCCCTAATTCTTATGGTTTTTTGGCATCCTCTATCAATATTATGTTCAGTTTCTCTCCATTTTTAGGTCTGCCTACAGGCGGCTTTAATTGTTTGCCAGAACTCAGTTGAAATAAACACACAACTGACAAGCAGAAAGATTGGTAAAGCTGCAGGGAATGCTTAGTCATCACCTTTAGCAGGCCGTCCCGAATGTATGAGACTAATTTGTTGCTGATGTGTTGTTTCGTACCAATAGTCTTTATTCAGTTGGAACATCGACCACAAAAACACAAATTCAAAAATACCATCAATATGCTTTTGGAAACAATATGATTTTGAGCCAATCTCACAGAGCTATAAGATATCTATCATACATGTAAGCTAACTTTAGCACGTCTTTAGCACGTCCTTTAAATACAATAGCAGCAAAGTATGCTTAGAAACAACTAGCAGGTTTGACATATCATAAAACAAATCTCTTCTCAAGTTAATGCCAACACAATATTATTGGAAGAGATGAACGTGTTATGGCGGGAACTGGATTTTTTTTTTTTTAAGTGAATCATGCCATATTAATAAAAACAAAAGGCTCGTGCTTTTAAGATACACCTAAAAATTAATTTACAAACAGACAAAGGGTTTAAATTTCATAAGAATAAAATCAATCTCATATGCTAAAAAAGGCATCATTCATATATTAAAACCCACATAAAACCTATTACAAAGCATGCTTCTTTCTCAGTTTGACGGCAGCAGAAACAAAATTTAGAACAGCAAAGCGGGTTGCAGACGAAGTTAAACATTTTAAAAATCCATCTCTTCTTGATAAGATGTAAAGTGCTTGTGCTTTAAAATTGGACGTAAAAAGCAAACTCTGTATGAAGTGCAAAAAAAGCATGAAATGCACTGTAGATTGGGACATAGTGCCATTACATGGGATGCTTGGCAGAAATGTGAACCAAGATCCTGGTAGTGGAAAGGCCACTAAAAAATTGATTTAATTTAGTCTTATCCTTGCTAGATAAAATCTATATTCTGGGTTTTTACGCATGTTAAATAAGGCTCCATCCCAGAGGTTGTTGAAATTGGCATGTAATTGAGTACTGAGGCCATGTTTAGTGACCTCACGATTCTGGCCTCCTCTCTGTGCAAAACAAAGTTTTCCTTAACTATAGCCTTGGTTTGAGGCCCAATGTTATCTGGAAAATCGAAAAGGGTTCTTAAGTCTAGATTGACAAAGTTCCTCTGACATATGCCAACCACAGTATGGAGCTTCTATTGTGCACATTTAAACAGTCCTCCAGGATGGCCCTAAATAATCCCACCTCCGGGGTTTTCCATATTTTGACCCACAGTAAGAGAGGAGCCACTTTTCTTGGTCTTACAAAAAGCCCACACCCAATTTACTGTGGGAGATAATGCTTGAAGTGGAATTAGAGATAGGTAAAAGCCTACAAAGAAGCATTGTTTTCAATTTCCTAACATCTCGCAGGAGTTTCAAGGCCCTACATACCTGCTTTTTATGTACCTACTGCGTGACCTTTGCTCTTGTAAAGTTGAACTATCTACTTAATGGGCTTGTGACCCAATTTATTTTGCACATCTGAAGATAGGCTCACAGACTGCACCCATTTTCTGTATTCTTTGGTTAATTAACCTGTCCCATGTCAGATTGGCTCCAAACAGAAAACCTAAGTAGTTAAAGTGGGAAATCTAGGTAACTGGAGTCTCTCCAATAAAAAAAAGTCTTAGTGTCAAGATAGACACTCACCTGAAATCCAGGCGGTTCCACTTGGGTGAGTATTGTACCCAAATCCCTCTGAAAGTACTCAAAGAATGATGATTTTAATATGCAGCAAACTCTGACGGAGGAGGAAGGGGGATGTGGATGAAAAAATAAAACAAGGCTGCCAGCTGCTTCAGGATAGGAACTGGAATCTTCTGGGAACTCGAACTGGCTGTTAGTGGGGTTCACGATTGTTCAATTACTGACTTCTAAAGTGTCACCAAATATGTTATAGCACCTTTTGATCAGGTTTGCTGAATAAGAGGAACATCATTAAACAGCATGAGTCTCACCTACTATGTCTGTTGTACAAAATATATGCATGCAACTGAGAGTCTAACAATTACCTTAACATCAAGGAATCAACATAGGTATCCATGAGTTTTGCTGCTATGCGCTGGGTAGAAATCCGTGAACAATGTTTAATTAACAAGAGATCTGTGAGTGAATAAATAATAATAATTAGAATTCATGTCCTTTCACTTGTAACTGTTACACTATTATAATAAAGGAAAAAACATTATACCATTCAATAATATATTAACGTTAAACCACTAAAGGAAGTTATAAAATATTTCCAAAACGATTTTCCTCTGTAGCATCTCTTAGTCTATTTTCTTGATCTCAGAACAGTTCACTGAATGTCACAGAATTGTCTCAAAATTAAAGTTTTCAAATATTTCCAAGCACTATGTCTCTTTTCAACTATTTCCAAACGCTTTGTCTCAGTAACTTTTCTATGTTCCAAAACAGTTCGCACACAGTAATAGTTTGTCGACAGCTTGGTTCAACTAAATAATGCCTCATCAAAATACAGTGGTTCGCCTTTACCATAAATGTTGTCCTTTTTTTCTTTTCTGCAGATATCTTGCCAATGAGAGTGGCTGAGAAGAGGGAACGCCTCTGGAAAGAGAATACAACGAGTCAGAGAGACGTCGCAGAGAGCCGAAGGCCACCGGAAACACCTCTGAAGTTGGAAAACAGAGCAGGAAGCAAGACGGCTCGGAGTCGCAGGACCACAGACTTCAGGTAAGTGAAATCTCTTCTGGACATGAAGCTAAGCAATGTTCAGTCAAATGCTTGAGCTTTAAATCGGTTGAGGGCACATGTGCTGGAGAGTGGAGACTCATTTGCTTAATCACCGGCAGGTGCTTGATGACTGCAATCACTTGTGCAGGAGGTACCTAATTAGAATACACATGCTGGATGGAGTGTGTGTATAATGGTTAAATCTTCATTTAAATACACATGCCAGTCTTTGTGACTAACTGCTTTTCTAAGCCATGTGCATCCTCATTTAAATAAACATGGCAGTTCTTCTGAATGCTTGCTTTTCAAAGTCATGTGCAGCAAGGCTTTCCAACTGACAATTTACAAACACAAGAGTTCTTGATAATTATACCTGTTTATAAATGCCTTTAGAGTTAAACCTTGCTATGGTTATGCAGTCAAGTGTGCATGATTGCACAAATGAGAAGTGTGTGAACAAACAATCCTGACACGTGGCGTGGAGCTCATGACACTTAGATTTAGTATTTTTAGGGCCACAGGTTAAAATAAATTAATTTTAGTGGTTCACTTTTAAGCTTAAGTTAGTCATAAAATCACTAAAACCATTTTAAAGATTCTGTAGATCATTTGCTGTTTGTAAAATTAAAACAGCAGCATCTGCTTATAAAGAAATGGGACTTTGCAGGATCCTATTCTTGGGGTATCATTGTACGAGCCCAGGGCTGTGTCTAAAGAACTGATAAAAAATAAAAATAGAAAGTGAGCCATTATACAGCCCTGCCTTACCCTTCTTACTACCTTTATGGGGCACGTGTAGTCTCCTTGTATGTAGAGTACCTCAGTAGTCGAATCCCAGTCCAGTCGCCTAATAAGATTAGGCAATGGGGGTTCCGCTCCAGCTGGCGTCATCAAATTCCATAACTTTCCCTTATCAACCAGGTCAAACGCACAGGAGAGGTCTATAAAAGCCAAGTGTAATGAACCGCTCCTGGCTTTGACGTATTTTCCCATAATGAGGGATAGATTGAACACTTGCTCTGTGGTCCCAAGACCCGGGGAAACCGTATTGGGCCTGTGAAAAAAAGGAGTTTGTTTCTGCCCATTCTTCCAATTTGCCAAAGATGAGATGCCCTAATATTTTGTCTGTGGCATCTAGCAGTGAGATTGAACGATAGCATGCAGGGAGGTTCCTGTCACCTTGATCGTATATTGGTACTGGTATGGACTTCCTCCAGTAGTCAATTGGGACCTCCCTGATGACTGCTCTAAGTACATTAGTGACTAATGGTGCCAAGAATTCCAGATTACATTTTAGTATGTGGATGGGAACTCTATCAGGATCTGGAGCCTTCCCTGGTGCAGCTCTCTGGATGGCCTTAATGACTGCTGTTATATCTATGAAATCATTTAACCAGATCTCATTAAAAAACAACAGGTTGATGCCGGGTTTCAACAGGGGTTCACCAGGCTGATTTCTGGGGTTGCCAATTTGAGAGAAAGGACTGAATCCACAAGTGGAAGGGGGAGTAAGGAAGGGTTGTTTTTTGTGTGTAGCAGCCTTAGTGTGTGTTTGTGTGCTGGGTAGTGCATGCTTATGTCTGTGTGACAGTCTTTGTGTCAGTTCTCGCAACTGTGTGTATATGTATGCTTGTATGCCTGAGTGCCTGTTTGAGGTGTATGTGCGGGTGTGTGTGTGCGTGTGCGTGTGTGTGTGCAAGTGTGCGTGTGCATGTGCATGTGTGTGTGTGTGTGTGCCATTTGAGCCTGAGAAGGTATTTGGCTCAGGGGTTGGCATGACCTAGGCCAAATGGTGGGGTGTGCTTTTTGGTTTCGAGGATCTCACCACTTCCAAAATCCACCAGCCATCACTGCCAATTGGATCTTTAATTTAGGGCCTGCAACTCAATATATCAAAGGAAATAGAACAACAACATGCATTGTACAAAAGGAGAATGCAAAGGATCTGAATAACTCTGTGGAAGGATCAATGCAAATACTTATGAGTGCAATGAGAAAAGTCAATAAGCTTGCTGTCCCTGCAGACTATCCGCACTCTCTCCTTTTGTACATGGTATTGGTTTACAAATAGTATATTCCTATTATTCGAGTAATATTCTGCAGGCAATCTTTCTCTGAAATATGTCAGTCTTTATGGAGCTCTAGTTTGAATGTATGGGAGCTTTGGATTTTTATGTAATTAATAGAGATAAAGGATATGATACTACATGGAGTCCACATATATAAGGAACTCAATTGTATGCATTGTAACAAAGTTGTGCTTAAAACCACCTAATTTTACCCCTTTTTTAGAATTTTTTTGCTATGATTTTCTTTGAGGCACACGCTACAATACAATCTCAAAACTACTTTGATAGATATGTTATGAAAAATACTTTGAAGAGTAATAAACTTTTTGGCTGAATGAAAACAATAAATGAGCAAAACACTTGTATGGGCAGTTATAGCTTTAAAAATGTTGCCATTCTGAAGTGAAAGCAGGAACCAGTGAAAACACCTTTGGAAGATTCAGGGGCATACGCCGGCTAGCCCTAAATGGACGAATTTTGTCGGAAGAGCAGGAATTATTCACTTCCAGGGTTAGGGGTAATGTGTGATTACACAATTGTTTCTCTGGGATTTTTTTCAAAAAAGAAAAACAATTTTTCTATTAAACACTGCATACAAAGGAAGGAAAGCTTATCAGCAGAGGCTCCTGTACCAAGGATTTGTGCACTAAAATGAGGAGATGTGGGGCCGGTTTATCAACACTGTGGGCTGGTGTCAAGACACAAAAAGTAATGCAAACCAGCTCAAAATGTTGATAGCCTATGTTTTTTCTAGCACAAAACTTTATTTGCCCTAGAAATAGCCTGTAAAACAACACAAATATTGCTTTGCACCACTTTACGCTATGTTGCATCGTGGGACATCGTATGGGTTCTACATAGGCATTCCACCCATGGTTTTTGACCCTTCACACTATGGTGTAAAGGTTTCTGTGTATCACTAGGCATTCTAACTGTGCACCAGTGCTGAGGAAGAGAGCATCAATGCCACAGCTTAGCAGATATGGTTCTGCAGCTCACCAACTTTGATTGTTGTGCTTCATTGCATTAGGATGTGCCTTGTTATTGAATAAATGTAGAGGTTGTGGGGTTTATGAATCTATAGTTGCTCGCTATGTTTCCAGGTCATAATGTGTTTCCTGGCCACGGATTAAATAGTGGCGCTGTTGTTGCTTAATGCAAGGGGTGAATAGGAACTGCCAGGAGTACCAGAAGTGACATCACACACCCATTGAACTTATTGAGGTCACAGGAAGTGACATCATATGATCTATGAACTTTGTTTTCTCCAGGTTGAGCACCTGCGTACATGTGCACCCTTTTACCCTGAAGCACCCAGAGTTTCTCATGGGTGCTTTCTATAAGGTGGTGCACTGTAAGTGTGCCCCCTGAGAGCTTCTTTGCATCTGCACCCACGTCTGTACTATAGCGTTGGTGCAGAGGAAAAGGAATCCCCTCATTTGCATAGGGCACACCCCTATGCAAATGAGGGAATGCCCCCTGATGGTAACGCTGGCGCTTTAAGTGCACCAGCGCTATCGGTATTACTGGAGGGGACGCACAAGTTTCTGAACCCTCTTATGTGATACCAAAGTGCCCCGGGGGCGCGCAAACCCAGCACAAACACCCGTTGCCCCCCAGCGACACTTATTGTAATACGGCCCCAGATTGTTTTTAAAATATTTATTAAAAGGGAGAGTTTTTAAACATGCACTGGGAAACATTCCTGTCCCCATCCTGACGACAATGCTATTAGTATACTTAGAGGCAAGTTTTTTTCATGTGTACCTTATACCTGGACTAGGTTCTTATTATAATTAGAACAACATTTTAGGTTATTAAATCAAATGCATAGAGGGATTTGTACAGAGCACACACTAAGCAAACATAGTCAGAGGGTCTACCCCATGTTATAATGAACAATAAAATATATACCTAGGATCCCAAAATTTTGTCAAGCAGGGAAGCTGGGACTGATTGAAGAATTTCCATTTTCGCACTGCGTTTCAACTATTAGATGGGTATCTCTGACATCAAGGTTAATGCTTTGCACTTCTTGGAGGATGAGATTAGAGAGTAAGTGACAGGTAGAATTCACATTTTATTTTTGGCAGGTTCACACAGCGTGAACCTTATCTAAGGACAAAAGAGCTCTCCACAATGAAAACAGCCTGCTAAAAATGATTATTTTCAGCACAGTAGAGAAATTTAAAGTGATTTGAACCCTGCTTCCCATTTTACATGGTTCGCAGCAATAGCTGCGAGGCCTCATCTCCTCCTGCAAAAGTTTGGCTCCTTTTGGGCTCGGGGGTCCAAGAGGACTTTGAGTTGAGCCAGAGCGAGGCACCTGGTTAGCTTTCAGTGACTCGCCCACCTCTAGAGCAACATTATAGTCTATTAAACTAAGCACTACAGTATTTTGTAAAGTGCACCCCCTGGACTCGCATATTTAAATGTGTCCAATATGGAATAATGAAGAAAAAGGGGGCTCAATGAAATAAAATATTGCATAGCATTACAAAATTTGGTGAAGTAGGGAAGCTGGGATTGAGCCCAGGTTTTCTATATGCACCTTGTGCAGTTCACCCTCAAGATGGGTATCTCTTCCTCTTGCAGGGTGAAACGGCATTAAAACGTGGGTCCTTTTGGGCTTCAGGGTCCAAGAGTACCTGGAGCTGAACCAAGAATCAATCATCTGGCTTGAGCCTGGCTTGAGCTTTCAGTGGCTGATCCACGTCTACATTGGAACATGACGTGCTAGCCTACCAGTCTGCTGAGGGAAGTCAGGTTGTGTACACATGTGGTTCAGCTCAGGGCCAGAAAGGTCAGAAGCCCAAGGAAGAGGAGTTTCTTAAGTGAAGGAAAGTAAGCACAGAGAGATGCTTGTGCACATGCTCTCTACTGCAGGGTTCTCTGTTATATTGGATGTCTTGCAGACCTCGTGGTAGGCTAGTACCTTTACTTAGACCAATAGTTATAGTTGGGATATATCAGTCACAGGTCACATACTGTGTGAGGCATAGCCTTATATGCGACTGACTCATCCCTTGAGCACTATTGGCCTTTAAAGCATGTCTTTGGTGCACACAACCTTGACTGTGGTGCACAGAGATTTTTCATTGCCACACACAGAGGAATAAAATTAGAGGTAACATTGCCTATTACTCCCAGAGAGAGATGTCACATGACCTTAACCCTGATGACACTGCGATAATTGACAGTTGCAGTTGACGTGCCATAATAACTATATGATTAATACAACAACACAACACAGACAAACCAAATATGCCACATATATTAGGATATTATCCTAATAGTTGAAAATGGTGGAGAGTACTACTTGATTTGTAGCAAAGGAGTTAAGCGTGTTAACCAGACCTCCTCTAAGAGGGCTCAAGAGGGTTCTTCCCTGGCATATTTAGAAAAAACAGGGTCATATGGTGGACTTAAAGCACAATTTTCACATGAATTTTTTTTAATGCCACAAGCTCTGAAAGGGCTTGCATGATATATTAAAATCCTTTCCTGTTGCGCAGAGCCAATGAAACCGGGTGCGCCACATAATTTCCAAGAATGTGCTCCAGAATATACCACCGGCTACATACGATACCTTTACAGCTCTCTTGCTGAATAAGCGTGGCTCTTTTACTACATTTCGTCTTTTTGTGAAGATTGAATTTATTCACAATCCCTATGACTTTATCATGCAGCACCCCATCCTTGAAAAATGTTCCACTACCATTGTTATGGTGTCTCCATTTGAACAAACTTGGTGACTTCCTTTTAGGTGCCATTATCCAAAAAATAGCTTTTATACATTTCATTGAGACTACCTTATGAAAGGGAAATGTCCCTTTCACGATCCTTCCTACTTGCGATTATTAATGGGTAGCAAAACTCCTTTTATGAGTCAGAAAGACTTTTCCTACTTTCAACAGAGCATCCATACATTGTAAAAAGGCATTTTGGAGAAATAACACTGTGTTTTTGTGTATCACAGGCTTTGTGAAGGAAAAGATTCTCTGAAAATGAGACCCATAGTTTCCTTAGCTGCATTGCTTATGTGCTACTGTATATGACTCATACCCTTCTTTGTATGCCAGATTGTTTGCCTTGCCACTATTATCTACTAATGTTATCATCATTCATTGTTTGGTCCCACATTACTGTTTTTCTTTACTGTACATAACTTATTTTTTATTTTTACTTCTCAGCTCTTCTAACTTTTTTCAGGTAAAGTGTTCCTTATTCCTCCTGTCACTTGTATTTTCTCCCTTTCATATTGTGATCCTGGTTTTCAGTTATACATTTAAGGCCAGATGTAGGTAATATCAAATTTGCGATTCCTTAATAGCGAATTTTACTGATTTGCTATTAAGGACTCGCAAAACTGAATGTAGGTGGGAATCACTAAAATATTAGCGATTCCTTAATATTCCTTAATAACGAATCGCAAATTGAGATTAGTTAATAAGGAATACCTACCCATTCATTCCTATGGGCTAGGAGGCCCATAGGAATGAATGGGAAGATATTCACTATTTGCGATTCGCTATTAAAGATTGGCAAATAGCGGGCGCTATTTCAAGGGTGCCAGGGTGTCAAAAGGACACCCTTTTGCACCCCTGAAATGTGCATGTGTGCACATGTGGCGCACATAAATGCCCTAAGGGCATGAATGTGTGCCACATGGCACTTTCAAAAAAGCAGAAAAGTGCTTTTTTAAAGGAAATCGCTAATTACCACCAGCTTGAAGTTGGTGGTAATTAGCGATTCCTTAAGGCTAAGGTGCACTCTCTTTTGTGCTACTTACATTGCATTTAAGGAATCGCAATTTCCGATTCCTTAAATGCAAGAGCAAAATAAGGAATCACAATTTTGTGATTCCTTATTTTGCTAGTAGGTTTAAACTCACCTACATTGCTCGCAGCAAATAGCAAATGCTGAAATTCTGCTAATTTCAGCGTTACCGACCGCTATTTGGCCACCTACATCTGGCCCTAAGAGGTTTGATCTTGGATTTACAGTGCTCCAGTGGGCATAGGTATTCAGTATTTTAGTAGTACCTACAACTTTGACTTTTACTAGCTCAACACTCCTATGTCCCTGTGTCATGCTGTGCTATATGAAACTACAAAAATAAATACAATTTTAAAACATGCATTGCTTTAGAATTGGGCAGCCTCCATGAAGCAAAGGCTATGGACACACACTAGAGATGATGAAAACATGCCTATGGCTATGTGGGTTTTAAGGGGGGCGTTGATGCCAAGTGGCACCTCTAGAATGGGATCCTGGATCTGGCAGGAAAGAAATACCTTTTTAGATTCTGCTCATAGCATTTCACTTCACAGTGGAAAACAGCCTTATGTAGATATCTCACGACATTTACATTTCAGAGAGTGGACCTTAAAATGTTCTCCTTGCTGGTTGATGCTGAATGCAAATTTATGTTCAAGGAAGACAAATCGTATCAGAAAGAGGAAAATAGGTCAGTTACTAGCTAGTTGCCTGCACACTCACAGACAGGCGAGACAAAGTCATAACATCCTAAAAAAGGAAGGACTGGAAGGTACAAGAGAGTTAACATATCGGAGGCCATTATGAGTGGTCAGGCTCCTGTGGAAAAGCAGTCAAGTCTTTCAGGGATTGCTAAGAACATGATTCTATATTATAATTGATCGTGATGATGATGAGGCATAACTTGTAGGGCAGAGTCTTCCAAGGTGAGCTCAGAGCTATAAATATTCCAATGTCTTTTATTGGATGAATTATTGACAGTCGGCAGTGTACAGTGGTGAACACATGATGAAGGGTTGCATCATAGGTTACAATATCTTTTGTTGCTCTTTATTGCCTGATGTGCTTCCTTCATCTGTCAAGACAAGATCATGGTTGATGCAAACTGTATACAGAACACACTGCAAAGAATATACATTTTCGTCCATTGTGCAAGTCTGCTTCTTGTGCCTGAGGATTCATCTCAAAAAGTACCTGAGTGTATAAGGTACAGTCTATCCACACCATGTTCTTGCATCAATATTCTTGATATTTGACCACTGCTGGGGCCTGATTACTGTTAAGGAGATATCATTTCCATCTGTCCTGGTTTTTAACGCTCACATTGTTGGGCCTTTTTTTATTATCATTGTTTTAATGTGTAATATGTATATTGTGCTAAAAACTTTTTAACGGAAGAAGGTTCGAATATAAATTGTATCTTTTATGGCTATTTTTAATATCCGAATAAAGATTATTTGAATTTGAATTTGAATTTGTATAAGATACAGTCTATCCACACCTTGTTCTTGCATCAATATTCTTGATATTTGACCACTGCTGGGGGCCTGATTACTGTTAAGGAGATATCATTTCCATCACACTATCCCTAAAATGGCATTTCATTCTCTCACAGTTGAGCTTTGTTAAAAAGGACTCTGACAGTCTCATAGGAAGATCACATGATTGCCACTTGAAAGTTTCAAATTATAAGGACTACATTTTGAGTGATGGAGCTGAGGGCTTGAGTATGAGGCACATGGATGTATAATAGTCTTGATACAGCCAACAGTTCAGTGTGTCCTTTAGGACCACACAATAAGCATGTGATTTTGGCCACAGATGTACATCAAATAAAAAGTATTTTTCCCCATATTAGTATTTTAGAGAGGTGGCATTTATTGAGATGCATTTTAGAACATTTTTGTGTTTAGGATTAAAGCACTCAAAACAGATATCTAAGTGTACTCTATTTTAGTTAAAAACATTAAAGGATATAATACGTACACCTTTTTTCAGCCAGTGCGTGACTTAGGCAGGAATTAAAATCCTATATTGAAGTTATTAATGTTTGAGAGGTGAGATTAATGAACCATTACCTGGTTATGTATGGCCTTTTTCCTACATTATGTGTCTATGGTGTGCAATCTATGAAGCTGTACCAAATCTTGACAACTTAAATGAAGTCATTATACACACTTTGTTGATCTCAGATCAGATCTCCTGTTAACCACATTCTCTTCCTAAGAGGGAATGAGTGAGTTTGGTGAGATTCAAGGACTTTGACAAGCTATTGCATCAAAGCACAAAGAGGGCACTCATACCTGAGGGTTGTCTTCCGAGGAGCTTAAGTATTAGCTCTATTAGTCACAAGAGTTCCATTCCATTGACCCCTTTACAGGGAGGAATAGGTATTGCTCGCCTAGAGAGTCTAATGCAAAAGGATAAGTAACATTCTTATAGAAAGACAGGAATGCCTCAAATGGTCTTTAGAGTCACAAAAGTAGGGGAGAGTCGTTCAGTTCCAGCTGAACCTCTACCAAATAATTATTGTCTGTGAATTATTTTGGCTGGACTTTTGGCAACCTCAAAGATGAATCTTAGAGAATGTGGATTTGGGCCTGTAACTACCAAATCTGAATTGAAAATTTGGATATCTGTTTGAGAATAAACATTTAGGGGTACATGCATTAAGCTTTGTACCGGTAGCAAATGAGCCAATTCATTTGCGACTGGTGAAAAGCCATTTCCGATGCGTCAAACCAACATGCATTAGCAAAATAGGTAATCGCAATTTTTGCGATTACCTATTTTGCTAATGCATTTAGGGAATCGAAATTTGCGATTCCCAAAATGCAATGGAAGAAGCATTTTCAAAATGCGACTTTGCATTAAGGAATCGCAAATTAACATCAACTTCAAGTTGATGTTAATTTGCAAATCCTAAGAAAAATGCACAAAATTGCATTTTTCTAAGTGCCATGTGGCACATGCACATGCCCTTAGGGCATGTGTGTGTCCTATATGTGCACACTTAACTTTTTTGGGGTTGCATCAGGGGGGCCTTATGCCCCCTAGGATCCTTGCAATTGCATTCGCAATTTGCGATTACCTATTTGGTAATCTCAAATTGCGAACGCTATCCCATAAATTCCAATGGGCCTCCAGGCCCATAGGAATGAATGGGGAAGCATTCCTTAATAGCGAATCGCAATTTGCGATTCGCTATTCAGGAATGTATAGGAATCGCTATTATTTTTGTGAAACCAAAATGCATAAGGAATTGTTACTCCTAAGTAGCGATTCCTTAAAAATCGCTATTAAGGATTCGCAATTCATTATCTTAACCCCTTCGGTGCTCATGACGGAACGGTTCCGTCATGAGCCACGGTTGAGCTGTGCTCATGACGGAACCGTTCCGTCATGACCACGCCCGCGCAAGAAACCGTCAGCACAGCGGCGGAATTTGCGCAGCATGGAAGGGGTTAATGCATGGGCCCCTTAATGTGTTTAGATATTTGTTTTGCATTCTGCTAGGGAGGGATTCAGAGCGTATGTACAGAAACTAAGATGTATATACTGAATGCAAATGAGGCACCATTTGCTCTCTCTGACTTCAAATCAATTCAAATCAATTCCTAAAAAGAAGAGTAATGGATGGGTAGAGAATTTTGGCCTCTGACAGGGAAATCACAATTAAATGTGATTGGGCACAAACTCTACAGACACCATTGTTGAATTTGTTTGAGCGAGTCTTCTCCTTGCTTTCAAGGAACCAAATTTTAGTTTAGTTGGGGGTCTTTACATTTTGGTAGAATCCAACCTCCCTTGCCTCATCAGTACTTCCTTGTCCACCAAGAATGGGTTGAGTTTTTCCCACCATAGGGCATCAAGGGAAAACACAGTTCAAAAGACACACCTGTGATGTGCTGTAACTATAGTGCTTGCACTTAGAAATTGTGGACAACAGGCCTGTAATCTACCTGGGTAATTCAGCCATTAAATGTATTAGCTATCATAAGCTACAGTTACCTAACATATTTTTTCTGTATTTGCAAAGACTCTTACACTACTGAACAGGAGTTTTCTGATGGGAATCCCTGGTACTTTGACTGCGCGTGATATTACACCCTTTCGCAGAAGTGAGGTGGTTGGGCAGTAGATGAGCGGCTCTGGCTCCTGTGAGCAGTGTCGCCAGCTCTGAGGAAGGTGAGGAGGGGAAGAGGCGAGGATGCAAAGCAGTGTGGTGCGGTGATTGGCACCGGCCCCAGCTGTGCAGCCAATACTCTTGGGTCATGGTGCAGGTCGGCAACATTCAGTTTGCCAGCCACCTCTTCCCTGTCACTGCCCCTGCCATTGCTGACCAGGTTGCAGACCCTGTAGTTGGCCTCATTGGTCGCCATCGCCAGCTGCCAGCTGGCTGATAAGTTCTCCCCCCTCCACCAGCAGGAATGGCAACAAGCACAAGCCAGAGTTGATTGGAGGAAAAGCACAGCTTCACTAGCAGAGAACTCTAGCCAATTGGACCGATTACTTCAAGCACAACTAACCAACAGTTCTGAAATGGCAAAACATGTCTTAGTTCCTTCAATCATAGAAAATTCAAGCCACTCGGATCAAGCGGTTTCATCTAGCATCCCCAAAGAAGTAATAAAATATGACTCACCAGGTCTTATGCAGGACCAGTTTGGTGTGGCAGGCAGGAACCATTGGCAAGTTCCTAGAATGCAGCTAGGCCGCGATAATAGAGAAGCAAATGTGGGCACCCAGCCAAAGGCAGAGCATATTTACTTTTTACATTCCTCATCATTAACCTCTTCTGTGCCCATGACGAGATAGTCTCGTCATGGAGCACGGTCGCGCTGTGCCCATGACGAGACTATCTCGTCATGAAACCCACCCGCGTGGGAAACGCCCGGCACAGGAGGGGGAAAAGGCGTGGCACCGAAGGGGTTAAGAATGTTACACACCTCAATCTCCATACTTAACATGCAATCAGACAAATTGGACCTCCAGATCAATCTTATGAACATTATGGTGACACATATTGCTTCTATTAACATTAATCGAAAAAAGCTAAAACACTGGATCACTAGCGTACTGTCAGCAACTCCCCCAGCCCAACAAGAAGGCTGTAGGTTCGGCCCAATCATTGAAAAGCTAAGCTCCTTACCAGCTATTCTAACTGACATCCTAAATAATATTTAAAAAAAGTCAGAAGGCAACAACACTGACCAGGCATACCTCAGTGGGGAACACTTATAACCAAGCGCTAATAATAGACAACCAACAAAAAATAGAAGCGAATAATGCACTCAATATCTCTCAATATCTCTTGCATGATGCCTGTTAAGACAAAGGATTAGGCTCCATCACTCCTGAAATCATCTGGGCCCGAGACCAGTGAACCATGTGAAACCAAGACCCTGGCAGTTAGAAATGGGCTCTGTGGTTGGCTAAGGCTTGTGCCAAAGCCAGGCAGAGACCACCTGTAGGAGAGTAGGATCTGCACTTATGTTGCCCCCACTTTTTTTCTGATGTATACACTGGTTTCTGGCTATAGTCTGGCTGGGTCCCTGCTAATCAGGGCCCCAGTCTCTCTGTTCTCTCTAAACGACTTGGTGTGCATATTAGATGCACTAGTGATTGGATACTGTGGTACTTTATGAGCCCCTAGTATATGGTACCTTAGGTACCTAGGGCATAGGCACTTCACAGGCCTACCAGGGGCTGCAGCATGTATTATGCCACCCTTGGGAAGCAGACTCAATCTGACACCACAGGCCTGCTACTGCAGCCTGTGTGAGGTAGTGTTAGCACTCCTCACTGAGGTATAGGTTTCTATATCTCACCATACACACACATATAAACCTATCAGTCACCCCTGTAGCAGGCCCTATCAATCCTGAGGGCAGGGTGTTTTGTTTACAATGTGAGGGGGTGCCTCTGCATGGGCAGGGCCCCTCTGCAGCTACCAGAGTCTATTCTCTATGGCTGTTTGTGGATGCGGTTAAACCATATACTCTTAAGTGCATTAAAATGCTAACTTTGGAATAACTGCATCAAAACATGTCGTGTTTGGTGTCAAACAACTTGGAATCATACCCCCACACCAGTCCATGATGTGGGAGCATGATCCCACCCTTCTAGAGGGGACAACATGTAAAACGACAGATATCTGAAAGAGCCCTGGCATCACAAAATGGATGCCACCAGCACAGACACTGGGCTGCCCTCCTGCTGCTGACTGAAACTCGCAGTGGAGGAAGCCCAACAAAAGGCATCCTGTCCCAGGGAGGTGTCACCACCTTCCAGACAGGATTTAGTGTATTGGGGCTGGGTGGGTGCACTCCTAGAGTGCTTTGAAGTCCTGCACTGGGGGAGCAGTAGGCTCCTCTGTGCATATGCCAGCTCAAACCGGTTCAGGGGCTACCTGCCCCTGCTCTGGTGCAAAACTGGACAAAGGGAAGTGGGTGTAACCACCCCCTCCCCGGACCCTCCTAGAGGAGTGGTCATAGAGCTAGTCCCTCCCCTTTCTTCAGTAGAAGATAGCAAACTTTGCCATTGCAAATCAGATAACCCTGGACGACGCTCTACAAAGAATAATCCTGGCCCTTCGATGTTCCACTAAATTTGGAAGACAGAAGAATCTCCCTTGGAGTCAAGGAGTGACTCCCCTGCTTGGCAGGCACCAAAAATCTTAATCAATGGTCGCAAACTTTCCCGCTCCCGCCAGAGTTCGAAGTCTCTGCAGCCCAGGAAGTGGATTTCCTGACTTCTCGACGGCCATTGTGAGGCCCCAGCAGAGCTGTGGGGAGTGGACCCCACGAGTGACGAGGAACAGCAATACCCGGGGACCGTGCACTATTGTCAAGTGCAACCCCTTCATGACAATCTACGAACTTGTGCCTTGGACCATTTGTGGCCCAAGCCTCCAGCACGTTTTGCAGTGACAATCAGAGGCCTACCCCATCCCGAGTGACCGTGGCCTCCTGTGAAGCATTTCCTGAGGAGGCGCATTTGCAATCCCTTGCCCATTGGTTTGTGGGTCCCCTGAAGCCTTTCTTATCAACTCAAAGGGCTCCCCTGGTTGCTCCAGGCCTGCCCTCACTTACCCTTGCTGGGTGAGTCCCTCAGACCTTGCTGCTCTGCACCATCGACTTTCTTTACTTTACACAAGACTTGCAGTTGCCAAGGCTTGTTGGCTCCAATCTGGTTGCCGATACTGCAGTCAGCTGCAGACGTTTTGGGACACTCCGAGTCCAGCTGCTGGTTATCGGTGAACTCTCCTGGACCTCGTGAGCAAAGAGTCAAAACACCATCGACGAAATGAAATCACCCGACATCTGTGGTCATCCATCTTCCTGGCCACCGGTCACTGGCAAGTGACTTTGAACACTGTCCCTTCAATTTTCAGGTCATCTGCAACTCGAATCCATCCTTGGATTCCACCGGACACTTCTTCAGTCGACGCAAGCAGCAAATCTTCTTTGGTCTCCATAGAAAACAGCGACGCGACCCGACACCAAAGAACACCTATGCACCCGGCTTCCCTAGGTGAGGTAACTCGTGCACTCCGGTGCCCTAGTGTGTGTTGGCCCTCGAATTACTTACCTAGCAAGTGGCTTGCTTGTAGACTTCCTCGAAGTGCCCTAAAACTTTAAAAATCAAACCGCGACTTGCTCCTTTATAATCAATAGGGAACCCGCGGCTGTGTACTTACCTGCTTTCACTGCAGTGGTGAAGCCCCAGCAATTCTACAGGCCCTAGGCCTTGTCATTGTGCAAGTCGACTTTCCTAACCCATTTTTTTAGTATATGGTCTGGTACGCCCCTAGGGCTCCAGCCATATTTGTGCTTAACTTATTGTGAAACGTTGAATTTTGAATATGTATCTGGCTTCTAATCTCATAAAGAAATTAGTAGAGTGTGTCTAGAAATAAATACATATATATTTGATATATATACCTGTGTGGTGTCCTTTCATTTGGTAATTCAAGAGATTATAAGGTAAAACAAGCTGCTTTACATTCCTCTGAGACTTAGCCTGAAGGCTGCTCTCCACAGCTACCACTAGGATAGCTTTCTTTAAAAGGTTGTCTTAAACATATCTACCATAAGAGTCGAATTGGACTGGTGTAAGGTGGCCACTATAACTAGTTACCAGCATATGCAAGGCCAACTTCTCACACCACCACTCTAGTCAGGGCAAGGGATTTACACGCCAAAGATAACCCCTGCTCACCCCCTTGGTAGCTTAGCACGAGAAGTCAGGCTTATCCCGGAGGCCATGTGTAAAGCATTTGGCACAGACACAGCAACAACATCCCAGTCACACCACAAAAGGAACTCCACACAAGGTTATATCAAAAATAGCCTTTGTATTCTCATAACACATTAGAATAGTATTCACATAATATACATGGTGCCACCTGGCACTAGGTCATATCTACAAGGGATTATTTACACCTGACAGGGCCCACTAAACCACTTAAACACACACTAGGAGGTAGAGCGACAAAAAAAATTTTTTGGCCTATATATGTTAGCAATTGCAAAGGGTTCAAGAAAGCACACACACTTTGTAAAAACTGCCCTCACCCACAACAAGTTGTGGCATGCTTCATCATAGGGCTGCTACTAACGCCTCTGCGCAAATCCAACGCTAGAGGCGGAGCAATAGGGAGGGGTAAACAATACAACAATGATACAAACAAACAGAAAAAGCAGGATCCTGCAGTGCAGAAATAGTAAATCTTAAAACTGGCTTAGGGATATCTCTATAATAATTTTATTCGTGGATTCCCTAGTCAGGATCAAAAAGGTATATAGAAGAGTATATACCTAATGGATAGTGGTGGAATGAGTAAATTAAGTGCTCACCACCCCTCCATTCTGCATAGCGGTCAACATGTTTCTGCCGGTTCAAAGCTTAATCTCCGGCATTCCTCAGGACAAGTTGGATCCCTATGCCCTTTTCCAAACCCCTTTCACTACCCACTGCAGTGGGTTATACTCCACCTGTAAATCTGGAGTCTTTTCGTACCTTTACTCTTTCAATAGGAGCTCTACCTCCTAGTGTGTGTTTACGTACTTCTTGAGGAGGATGAGGTAGGGTTTGTGCCTTCTCCCCCCTTTTTCTTTGTTGTGGGTACCCACTAAACCACTGTCAGAACCATCACAAAGTGAACTTAGTACAAGTAAGACATCATAAACGTACAACCAGTAATCACTGGTAACCACTGTACTCAGCATAAGCCTGTAACATAAACCACACTATACACATTGTACGCCATCCTCATCAGTCTAACATATTAGACCCTAACCTCCTAAGTATCACTCTTTTTTTTTTTTTTTTCCACTCACATTAGGGATATACTCACAGTAGGAAATAATCTCACTGGCATAAACACATTATGCACATAATCTCATCCCCAAACACATTTAGAGGCATGAATCACAGTAAAGCATCACATTTCCTAACATCATGTACATCACTGACCCCTTGGCCAACCGGTCTTCCCAAAGGGGCTCAAACGCCCTGTGTCCAGAATGTCGGGCTGCTGCCTATGCAGCAGAAGTCATGAGCACGCAATTGCACAGACCTAAATGTTGCAGCTGGCACTAAGTGCTGCGCAGCTGTGAAAGTATGAGGTAAAGGAGTGCATCTCACTCCTAACTAAAAAGACATGCCCCCAACGAATGAATGACCTAAACGTAGCAGCTGGCACTAATTGCTGCGCAGCTGGGAATATCAAATTAAGGCCTGGGCTCTTAATGTGCCCTTAGAACAAATGTGCACAATGTTGCAGCTACCCGCGCTGGTGCGGTGCAGCTGAGAATCATGGGAGGGGGCCCTAGCATGACTGTGCCCTCAGGGCCCCTCTGTGGCTTTTAAATTAACTTGGCCCCTGTAACGTTGCAGCTGTCCTCTAGCACAATGGGGCAGCTGTAGAAACTGGCCAACAAGGGGAAGTACGGGCACCACTGGCCCTTGGAACCCCCACTGGGGCCCTTAAACTAAATATGGTCCACGTTGGAGCGGCCCTCTTCCATGTGGGGCCGCTCAGACACTGCGCACTACACAGGTGAGTGCAGAGAAATGCCCCCAACCCCCACATGGACTCCGTACCATAAATGCGGCTTCCCACCAGAGATCAGCCATTCTCACCGGGCTCTCTCTCGGGACTCCGCTCCTCTCCGTGGCTTCACCGGGCCCTCCCCTGGACCCGGGACTCTAACGTGGTGGGACACGGGGCTCTCCTTTACGCTGGGGAGCTCCGCTAACGACGGCAGCACTTCTCGTCTCCCCTGGGTTTGGGGCTGCACCGGGAATCCTCTGCGGCGTGCGCGGGGCTTCCCTTAGCTCCCTGGAGCCCCGCTCACATCCGGCGGTGTGCGGCAGGCCCCGCCCACCACCAGACAGGTTGCCTGGCTTCCGGGTCGCCGTGCTCAATTGCGGTGGCCCTGTTGGAGATTTCCACATGCGGGGTGAGCACCCGCGGAGTAAATAAGTGGGGTGGGCAACCGCAAGACAAAGCAAGGCACCAGTATGCGGGGTGGGCACCTGCGATTTTAGGCATCACGGGGGGAATCCCTACGTCGGGATTCCCTCTGAAAAGGGGCTGTAGCTCAGCGCTGCGCAGCCCCCACGCTCTGCTCCTCTTCTGGGAAAATAAAGCGCTCTGTAGCCAAAAAAAAAAAAAAAAAGGTGCTCACCTGGCGCTAAGATTACTAAAAGTCCTGAGGGTCCTGGAGGATGATCAGAAGATCAAAAGGGGTCCCAAAAGTCCTTTAGGCATCAAGGGGCAATGCAGGACCCAGGGAGGCAGGCCCTCATGGCAGCCCCCCCTGGGCCCCAGCAGCAGCACGCCCCAGCAGGAACAGCACACCAAGACTGAACATTTCCATGGGGTCACAGCCCCTATATTTATATCAGCATTTCCCTTTGTGTCACAGCACAGGGTTTGGGGATACCAGTCAAATCTAGTTTAGGAGTCAGACACACCACAGGGGGTGGAGCCAGCATTGTACAGCCTGGGCACAGTCCTATTCAGAGTCAGGGGATTACCCCTCCCACTACTCTTAGCCCAGGTGACCCATTCAGCCTAGCTGACTCACCCTGACCCTCTTGGAGCCACCCACACCTCTCAGCTCCTGTCAATCACAAGCCAGACATGCATTTGACTTCAGGTAGGCAGACACATAGCACACAGAAATGCCAACTTCTAAAAGTGGCATTTCTCCACCAGTCACCATAAATCTGCGCACACCATTGCGCAGCATTTATCCTCACAAGTTCATACATACTAAACTCGACCCTGCACTCCTCTCATACCAGGAATTACCATGGACACACTTATCCCCCATGCATTCCTATAGGAGGGCAGGCCAATCTCACCACACGTACACAGAGAGTGCACGCACTTTACACTGGGCCACAGTGCTAAAGTGCCCAGAAGCCTTAAACCACCACCATGTCAGAGCTTAAGGCAAAAAGTTCAGGGGTGAACCTGCCAAAAAGGGCCAAACCAAAAGACAGAAAAGACATGCTAGGAAGGCGCAAAAGAATCTTCATCGCATTGTGAAAAGTGGTGCACACTGAGAAAAATGTATACACTATCTTTAATGTCAAGCAGAAACATCAAGACTCCTCAGTAACTAACTCCCCAATGACTCTGCTAAAAGCCACTCAACTTGCGCCACTAAAATACCAGAGACAAATATGACTTCTCCAAAGTGACTCCTTTGTTACAGAGGCTAGGTTTTCAACGCTGTAGACCATCTCTCCTTTATTTACAATCTTGCAGTTTACCCCAAGTTGTTTTCAATGTCTGTGCCTTTTTGAAAGCAGCCATAAGGGCTAGAAAGACCATGTTAGGTTAATTAGCTAGAATTATGGTTTAATACATGAAGTTTAGCTCAGAAGTTTTGGCTTAATTTAGGGGGATAGTAGGAGCGCATAGCGGACTCGTTAAGAGGTTTTTGTTCTCTTGCCTTCCCCATTATTCTTTTTAAAACTCAGCCATTCACTGTATGAGTGTAAAGGTGTTTTAAAAATTTGATTACTACTTGTACTTAAGGAATTTTATTGTACATATATATTTTTACCTGTTTGTAGTGTGAATATGTCTATATGCAATATTTCTATGTACTTTTATGGTCTATTTCCATTCAGACCGAATAAAATGATATTGATTGATTGACTTCTCCAGTCCCACTTGACATGTCGCAAGCAACCCATGTTATGCAACCATTGTTAGTCAATATCGATGCGTATCCCAATTCACAAAGAGAGAGTGCATTATTCAAGAAATTCATCAGTTAGTTAACAGAAGGTGACAGGTGACTTTAACACCAATTTTATATAGACATTGGGTTTTATTTTTATTTATTTATTTTATGCGTTTTTTTATAGCGCGGACTTTACCCGAAGGTGTCAGAGCGCTTCACAATAGGAACAGTACTGATACATTAGGAGAAAATTACAAGTGAGCATGTTACAAAAGCAAACATTATGTTACATGAGGCAATAGTGACAATTGTGCAAGTATCAAGAGCAAGCAAAATACAAGAGGTAGCAAACGTTACGTTACAAAAGGAAAAAGTGACATGTGTGCATGTTACAAAAGCGTACAAAGTACAAGAAGAGGTATAATTCTGCAATAAATGGCAGACACTCAAAACACAAAAACAAACGTTACGTTACAGGAGGCAATGGTGGCAGTTGTGCATGTATCAAAAGCAAACAAAATACACGAGGTAGCAAACGTTACGTTACAAAAGGAAAAAGTGACATGTGTGCATGTTACAAAAGATTACAAAGTACAAGTAGAGGTATAATACTGCACTAAATGGCAGACACTCAAAACACAAGAACACACTGGGAAGGCACTGCTATAGGCATGGAGAACAGAATTTTCCAAAATGGAAGGACTTCCTTCAGATAACAGAGAGGGCGTGAATTAAATTTGGAAGTGTCTTTGAAGGAGGAGAACTTTGAGGTCAATTTTGAAGGCCTGGGAAGAGGTGGTGGTCTGGAGCTGAGAGGGAAGTGAGTTCCAGATTCTCACCGCTTTGCCTGAAAAGGATTGGGCCATTGATCTTTCCTTCTTGAAAGTGGGAGGTTCAAGCAATACATTTTCTGCATTACGTGATGGTCTAGAGCCTCCAGAGAGTTTCAGTTTATTGGCCAGGTAGTGAGGGGAGGAGGAGTGCAAGGCTTTGTGGGTGATACAGGCAGTCTTGTAGATAGATCTTGCCTCGATGTAAAGCCAACGGAGGGTGGATAAAATGGGTGTGATGTGGTCGCTTCTTTTGGCGCCATATATGAAACGAGCTGCTGAATGGAGAACAGACTTAAGGTGGGACAGGTGGGATTTGGGGAGGCCAGTAAGAAGAGAATTGCAGTAGTCCAATTTGGAGAGAACCAGCGATTGGACCAGGGTTTTAAGGTCTGACTCCGGGAAGAAGCGACAAATCCCCCAAAGAAGGCGCAGTTGGTATCGAGCAGACTTTGCAATGGAATTGATGTGGGAGAGTAGATTGAGTTTTTTGTCGAGTATGACACCAAGGGATTTTGCACTGTCGACAGTGATGGGTTTATTGTTAAGTAGATTCATCTGATCCATCCATGATTGAACCGGGAGAGGAGAAAGTGAGGAGGAGAGGCGAAAGAATTCAGTTTTGGAGGGATTCAGAATCAGTTGATGAGTTAACATCCAGTTTTGAATGGAGTCGAGAGTAGAGCTTAGGATGGAGAGAGCGTGAGTAGAGGCCACCTTAAGGTAGATTTGAGTGTCGTCCACATAGAGATGATAGTGGATCCCGGATTTACTAAGGAGAATTCCCAATGGTTCTAAAGGTGAACACCCTAAATGTCGATTCCGAAATATCGACTGCCCAGAAAATCAAAGTTAAAATATAGAGTGGACAGAATATCGAATTATCAAAATATAGATAGGTCAGAATATCGAAATTGGGGTACGAAATATCGATTTCCATAATATAGAATTTAAAAATATAGAATTCCATAATATCGAATTTTAACATATATAATTACCATAATATCGAATTTAAAAATACAGATATCTATAATATCGATTCTTTTTTAGTGTTATGTATGGTAGTATATGTGTTAAAATTATGTATTATTTTTGTAATGTATGTTTAATTTATTTAAACTAATGAATGTTATGTTATTTAATTTTTGCGAAATTTAATTCCGTAGCGGGTTGTGGGTTTATAGGGGAATAGGGTGGGAAGTAATTTAATTATGGTTAATTAAATATTAATTATATTTATATGTTTTGATAATTAATTGATTGCTAATTAATTATTAATTGGTCATTAATTTTTATTAATTGGTAATTAATTTATATTAATTGATTAATTGATAATTATGTTAATTGTATTTTTTATTATTAGGAGTGGGTTGTGGGTTTGTAGGGGAATTGGGTGGGAAGTACATTAATTGTAATAAAGTAAAAAAAACTTTTTTATTCATGAGTATTGATAATTAATTATTAATTGGTAATTAATTTGTATTAATTGGTAATTGTGTTTTATTAATTGCTAATTAATATTTTTCAATGGTAATTAATTGTTATTAATTGGTAATTATTTTTAATTAACTTTTTATTGGTATTGATAATTAATGTAATCTTATTTTAAAATTAAATCATTACTTTCCCTACTTTTGCACTCTCAGGAGTGGGAATAGTATTTAATTGTTTACCCTCCCGCTATCCAACTCTTTCCCTACTGTTGCACTCACTGGAGTGGGAATAGTAATTTTTACCCTCCTGCTATCCAACGCTTTCCCTACTGTTACACTCTTTGTAGTGGGAATAGTAATTTTTACCCCTACACTATCCAGCGTCTTCCCTACTGTTGCATTCACTGGAGTGGGAATAGTAATTTGTACCCCTACGCTATCCAACGCTTTCCCTACTGTTGCACTCTCTGGAGTGGGAATAGTAAATTTTATCTTCCCGCTACCCAACGCTTTCCCTACTGTTGCACTCTTTGGAGTGGGAATAGTAATTTTTACCCCTACGCTATCCAACGCTTTCCCTACTGTTGCACTCATTGGAGTGGGAATAGTAATTTTTCTCTTTCTGCTATCCAATGCTTTCTGTACTGTTGCACTCTCTGGAGTGGGAATAGTAATTTTTACCCCTACGCTATCCAATGCTTTCCCTACTGTTGGAGTCACTGGAGTGGGAATAGTAATTTTTCCCTTCCCGCTATCCAACCATTTCCCTACTGTTGCACTCTCTGGAGTGGTAATAGTAATTTTTACCCTCCCGCTATCCAACGCTTTCCCTACTGCTGCACTCTCTGGAGTGGGAATAGTAATTTTTACCCCTACGCTATCCAACGCTTTCCCTACTGTTGCACTCACTGGAGTGGGAATAGTAATTTTTACCCCTACGCTATCCAACGTTTTCCCTACTGTTGCACTCACTGGAGTGGGAATAGTAATTTTTACGCTCTCACTATCCAACAAAAGCTCTACTTTTTTTACATTACTTTTATTATGTTTACATTTTAAGCTTTTTTATATTATATTATGTATGTTTTATTTAATTGTTTTTAATATTTAAATACTTTTATATTATTTTTAATACATTTAAAAAAGTCGATATTTTAGCTAACTATATTTTAACATTCTAAATTTTGGAATCGATATTTTAGTACTTACCTGTTTGTAGATAGGGAGTCGATATTCTGTCCTTCCATATTTTGGCGTCCATATTTTGGGCATTCTATATTATGTCCCTCGATATTTAGTCACTGAACCGGTTCTAAATAGAGATTGAACAATGTGGGTGCAAGTATAGAGCCTTGAGGAACACCTTGACCGACCTCCAAAGGAGATGAAAGACTGTTCGCTATTTTGATCATTTGGGATCCATCAGAGAGGAAGGAGGCAAACCATTTAAGCACAGTGCCCTCCATGCCCATTCTCTGTTGAAGAGTGGTAAGGAGATTGTTGTGATTGACAGTTTCAAAGGCTGCAGAAAGGTCAAGGAGAATTAGAAGACAAGACTCCCCCAAATCGAGTATCCGCAGCACGTCATCAATCACTTGCAGCAGGGCTGTTTCAGTGCTGCACTAGAAATTGTCAAGATCATGGTCCTTGATATGACGAGAGAGTTGTTTCGCTACACATCTTTCTGTGATTTTCGCAAGAAAAGGTAGGTTAGTGATGGGGCAAAGTTGTTGAGGCCGTTCGCATCAGCGGTAGGTTTTTTAAGCAGAGAGTTGACCTGCCCAGTTTTGAAAGAAACAGGAAGGGAGCCTTGACAGAGGGAGAGGTTGACCAGAGTGGTCCAATAGGAAAGAGAATGGGTATAGAAGTCAATGGCAATGGCACTAGGGATGGGGTCAAGAGAATGGTTGGAGGGCTTTGTTTTGAGGATGCATTTGAGGAGGGCATCTTCAGAGATGGGGTCAAAGTTCTGCTAAATGGTTAAGGATTTGCGCTCCTCTATAGGGGTAGGAGGAATGACCTGATCAACAAGTGATTTCACCTTTTTGTCAACGAATATTGCGAATTCCGCTGCTTTCTTTGTAGAATCCTCAAAGTTGGAGGTTGGGGGAGAGCAGTTTGGGTTCTTGATGAGATCGAATAGTTTTTTGGGTCTATTTTTGCCTGAGTCGAGGAGGGATCTGAAGTGCGATGCTTTTCCAAGGAAGATGTGCTTGTGGTACTTGGATCTTGCTGAACGAAGCATGGCCAAATTATCGGTGGAGGGCGCTTGTCTCCATTGTCTCTCAAGGACTCTTAGGTACTTCCTTTCTTCATAGAGGGATTTGTTGAACCAAGGTGCTGAGGGAGTAGGCCTTTTCTTTTTGCTTTGGAGAGGAGCGACATTATTGATTTCGACTGCAAGGACTGTGAGGCATTGGGAGGTGAGTTCGTTACCATCTAGGTTCGGGTCTAGCCTTGGAAGTGATAGCAAAGCTGAATCTCAGAGGGTACCGAGGTCAATATTTTTAGTGTCACGGAATCAGGAAGTAGCACTCTTAGGTTGGTCGAGAGTTATAGAGTGTGATAGGTGAAGAGAGATTGGGATGAGGAGGTGGTCAGACCAGTCTACATGAATAGGGGTAGTGATAGTCAGCAAGCCTGCTTTAGAAATAACAAGGTCCAGGATTGAGCCCTTAGAGTGTGTTGTTTCTGTGCAGTGTTGGATAAGATCGAGAGGAAGGTGGACAGCAAATTCGCACAAGAGTGTTGAGGAGAGCCCCAGTGGACATTGAAGTCACCCACCAAGATCTGATTGTCACTTTGCGAGTATTGGTCGCTGATGAAGTCAGTAAGTTCCTCCATAAACGAAGGGCCGCTACCAGGCGGGCGATAAATGGCATGGAATCTGAGGGGTGAGCGGTGGTGCAATTGAAGCTCAAGAGATAGGCTTTCAAAAGTACGGAAGGAGCTGTTAGGAAAAGCCTTAAGTTGAAGGGAGTTTCTAAAGATGACTGCAACACCTCCCCCAACTTTGTCAATTCTGTCATTTCTAAATATAGAATAGCCTGTGGGTAATAGGAGATCAAACATAGAGTGAGAGGTATCGAGGAACCAGGTCTCTGTGAGGAAGAGCATGTCAATATTGTGAAGGATGATGGTATCAGAGATTTCAAGTTTGTGTTTTATTGCAGATCTGCAGTTGTGGAGCCGACAGAGCAGCTCTGTCGAGACTGTTTTGGTGATGAGGGTACTTGGGCTATGAGGGGTGATGGGGATATTGTACTTATACGAGGGTGCTCCGGAGGGTTTAGGTGGATGAGTGGTTCTGACAGAGGAGATGGTCGGAATAGTGTAGATAGTAGGGTTACTTAGAGATGAAAGTGGAAGAAGGGTGGCGTTCGAGGGCTTGTGTGAGTTTGCGATGTTTGCAGACGACAGGTTATGCTTGGCTATTATGGGGTGTAGGGGCGAGGTGCATCTCGTGGGAAGGTGAGTGTTTTCCAAAGGAATTGAGGTGAATGGAAAAGTGGAAATCTTGGAGCTTAAAAGTGAAATGGTAGCTTCAAGTTGGGAGATGGAGGAGATAAGAGAGCCTAGCTTATTTTCCAGAGAGAGTAGGGCAGAGCACGGCATGTTGGGTGGCTCGATGGAAACAGGAGGGGGTGCACTTGGCGGTGGAAGGCAGGGAGAGGTGGGGGAACGGGAGGGGAGTTGGGGTACAGGGTTCAGAGGTGGGGAAAGGTGGTGGTTGAGAGCAGGCATTGGTGTACCAGAGGTGAAAGGAGAGTTGTCTTTGTTGGCATTGCAAGAAGGATAGGAATTAAGGACATAATTAGGGGGAGATGGGAGAGGAGCGAGGCGGTGGGGCGGAAGGAGAGGGGAGGAATGTGTGGAGTCATAGGGATGAAGGAGGTTTGGGAGGAAAAGAGGGGAGGGGGTTGGAGAGGTCCTGTCAGCTAGGTGAGGTGGCTGTGAGGGAATGGGCATCTGGCAGAGTGAGGGGGGTTGGGAGATAGGGAAGTTGAAGAAAGGAAGTGGTTCTGCTAGGCCTGAGGGAGGGAAAGTGTTACCAAGGGGGGAAGGGGGTAGCACAGCATTACTGGAGGAGTGGGGGAAGGAGAGAGATGCAATGGGTTTGTGGAGAAATCGGGGTACATAGCGAGGGGAGGAGGGGGTAGAAAAGAGGAGAAGAAGAGGGAATAAGGGGAACGTAAGGAAAGTTAACTAGGGGAGAAGGTTGGAGGAGAGGTGGACTAAAAAGGGGGGTGGCAGGTAGGGATAGGGGGGAGGAGATGACATTGGTGTACCGGGACGGTGCAGATTGGACGAGGAGCGTGTTAGCTAGAGGTAAGGCTGAAGTGATGAAGGGGGGGCATACTGTGAGGGGGGAAGAATGGGAGGGGAGGGCACAGGGGAGGGGGAGGGAAGAGGGTCGACCTGTGCCTCCCGAAGGTGCAGCCTATTGGAGAGTAGGGGGGTAGGGGAGGAGAAAGGGAGTAATTGGTGGAGCTAGATGAAGAGTCAAGGGATGAAGACGAGCATCTGTCAGCCGAAAATGCTATCCAGGCGGTTTTCCCACTGGCTCGCCATCCTCTAAGAGAGACTAGTCTCTGCCTGGAACATCTGGGCCTATGGGTCATGAATGGTAGAGCTAAAGATGACAACCCTCCTAGGTTTACAGACTATGGAGCCACCTCAGACTCAATTATTGATTATAAATTTCTTTCTTTCCAATATTAAAACAGATAGGAAAGTATAAAATCAAAAGCATCACACAGAGTGATCACTCGTAACAACATCTGGTGCTGAGGTTAAACCCTGCAAGACATTTGCTGGCACCAGTGGAAGTTGAAAGCCTAGAAACAATCAACCTGAAACATCTAAAATGGTCACATTGTACGCTTCCAAAGCTAGCTGCTAAGGAGAAAGAAATACTTGAGTCCAGTACAACATCCCATGCCACTCCAATAAAAGTTTGAACATTGTTTGCAACAAAACTGTTAATGCATGGCTTGATATTGATAACCAGAACGAGGCAAACAACCAGGCAACCAAAGAGTTTGACAGAAAAAACTCTAAACTGGAGGGGAGAACAGAGACAAGCAATTAGGAAGCTCCGAAAACACTGCGCTACAATTTCTGGATGGGAGAACATAAATAATCTGAAGAAGCAATACAGAAAACAACTTTCGGTAGAGCGGGAAACAAAATCCGAAGAGTTCTGGGAAAAGTTCTATTTCAACCAACACTAGCGGCTTTTGGGAAACGGTCAATAGGATTGGTAGGGAGGCAAGAATAATAAACAGCTCAAGTGTCCCTGAAAGGGATTGGGTTGCTCATTTGATGATGAACTTTTCCAAAACAAAACTGCACTCCAGAGAAAGAGCAAAACAATGATGCTGGGGCAACAGATGTGAAAAGACCTGGCTATATCCATATGTAGGATTTAGCACCAGCCATTCGCATCAGCAAATCAATCTCAAACAAGGGCAACAGTATCAATAGTGATCATGGCAGGTTAAGGTGATGGAGCGCCAGGCCCAAATGGCATCCTGCAGGACATTTATAAGTTAGATCCTGAATACAGGGCCAGCCCACTAACTGCGCTATACAAAGAAGTGGAGTCAACTAGTCTAATCCCAGGTAGGAACTGGAGAGGGTAGATAATAAACCCGATTCTAAAGGGAGGGGACCGATCCAATCCAGCAAACTACATGCTAAACACACTCATCGACTCAAAAGCCAAGTACTATGCTACATTAATCTCGGAGGGCCTAGTTGAGTGGTCCAACGCCAACAACTTGGTTCCCCTAAACCTAACAATGTTTCGGAAAGGCTACGGAATCACCATCAATATGTTAGCAGTAACAATAATTGCTGACAAATGTAAGCTAACTCAAACCCACAGAGGTTAGGCTCCCTAATCCTTACCCAACTCTCATACATGGATGATATAGGCATCTTGAGCCAAAAAAGGGTGGGATTACAGAGATCAACCGCATAATTAACTGAATTTGCTGCAGCCAACAAATTAGAAATAAATACGATAAAGACAAAACAATGTCTATTTGGAATGGTCCTGGTCCCCCCCCCCTTAAAATCAACTTAAGTGATGTATGTCTAGTCAGCAACAACAAATATCTGGGTCTTTACATTGATAACAAAGTGAATTTCCTGGCACACAAACAGTACAGGGTGAAGAAAAGCAAAGCGCTGACCTACGCCTTTTGTGCTATTCCTTAGAAGTTGAATGGTTCTGTGAAATTACTCCCTACAGTGGGTTATTCAAGTGCTGTCAGGCATGGGAAAGTCGCAGCAATTCTGGATAAATTACAAACAAATGCTTATAAGTAAGATTTGGGCTTCCGCTCATTGCCTTTCCCACACAAGTCGGACTGAAATTTGGGCTCACGGTGCAAATCATAGGGAGGAGATATATCACATCATCAAAACATGGTAAAAAATATGGACAAATCAATGTAGTCCACTGGACAGCACTCCATGGCAGTCCTTGGAGAATGACCGCTACACAATTCACTGTAAATATCGGAAGTCTTCATTACAAGAAGCAAACATTATAATACATAAAAGAATGCCAAACCCATGGCAAGGAAAGGATGGTACGACTGCCCTTTATTTGAATACTATACTCTAAATGGTTTGCTTTTTTGTAAAGTGGGGCTTAACAATATGCATTGCACCTGCCCAAGGTTCCCTAGGCCAAATAGAGACCCTCGTTTCCACGTCAGAGAAAGGAAGGACACCTTCTCAGATAGCCCCCGCTCACCCCCTTGGTAGCTTGGCACTAGCAGCCAGGCTTATCTTCAAGGCAAATGTGTAAAGTATTTTCAATCACACTCACAGCAACCCAATGATGACACCACAAATGGACTCCACACGAGTTTTATAAAAACGAGTATAAATTTATATAAAAAGATAGGCCACACGATATAAATCCAACATATGCATATTTGTAATATTCCTCCTGGCCTGTTGTTAGGCCAGTCAGCCCTTGTAAGTTCTGGCGATATTAATGAGCACTTCTAAACGTTCCACTGCAGTCCTACTGCAATGCTATGCAGTTCGTGATGCTAGATTCAGGCACTTTACAATGTAAAAATAATGCAGTTCGTAATGCTAGAATCAAGCACTTTGCAATATAACAAGAACAATATAACAATAATGCAATAATGCAATAATGCAATGCGTAATGAACAATCGGGTACTTCGTTATGCAAGGAATAATACACTAATCTGGTAGTTTGTTATGCAGGAAAAATGCAATGTGTAATACACTAATCAGGTAGTTCAATATGCAGAAACAATGCAATGCGTAATACGACAATCAGGTAGTTCGGTATGCAGAAACAATGCAATGTTTAATACAACAATCAGGTAGTTTGTTATGCAGAAATAATGCAATGTGTAATAAGACAATCAGGTAGTTTGTTATGCAGAAATAATGCAATGCGTAATACACTCCAGCACCGATCACGGTGTCTTAGGCGGTCTCTCCGCCACACGTGCTGACTCGCAGTCAGCCTCTATCAACAGTTACCCCCACATGGGTATGGTGTAAACATAAAGTGCAGCTCCGCACTCCGGCCAAGGTACTGTCACTCCGTTGGCAAGTACTGGCTGCGATACGAGCCAAAGCCGAGGCTTGCACTGCAGGAATGGTTGAGGCCAAGAGCGTCTCCCTCCGAGTCCGCACCCCGCCCTAGGGGTCGACACACATTACCTGGGGGATGCGACCTCGCGCTCCTCTCCTCTTCCAGACACTTGGGCCTAAGTTGCAATCTTTGTGCATTCCGGGCAGTGGGACTCGGGCCCGCCCTTGACGAGGTTGGCTTGTGGTCCAGCTTGGCAACGGCAGGCTCGGGCCGGCGGCTCACATCCTCCTGGGCTGCCGGTCTGGGCCGCTGATGCTACGAAAATCTCAGGCTGCAACAGGCACACACACACACAGCGTCGCTGAGACTCACTTGAACTCTGGGTGCACGATAACAAGGCAATCCTAACAAAGGTCTCAGGCTGCACAAAGCACACACACTCAGCGTCGCTGAGACTCACTTGGAATCAGGTGCACACAATAACAGGACAATCATCACGAAGGGCTCAGGCTGCAAAAAGCACACGCACACAGCGTCGTTGAGACTCGCTTGGACTCCAGGTGCCCATGATCACAGGGCACTTCTTACGAGGGCCTCAGGCTGCAAAAAGCACACGCACGCAGCATCGCTGAGACTCTCCTGGAAACTTTTGTGTTCCTGGCTTTCCGAAACTGGGAGCCAGCTTACCTCAGGCCCTTAGGTATAAATTACATCCAGACACAGCACACAGCAAAGTTCTTTCAAGCAGGAGGGCACAGCACACAGCAAAGTCCCTTTAACCTCTCCTTGGTTAAAACAGCAAATTGCAGGCCAGCCCCAGAACACACAGCAAGGGTCAGTCCTTTCCTTCAGTCCCTTCAGTTGTTTCTTCCTTGGCAAAGGTTCCTCTTGACCACGAAGTAGCTTCAGTCTTGTTCAAACTTGATCAATCAATTTCTCCAAAGTTCAGGGGCTTTAGCTCTCATAGTTATACCCCTAAATGTCTTTGAAGTCTTTGTGTTCAGGGTGGCACTGACCCCTGTTCAAATCAGTTCTGGGTGCCTCCCTGCCAGTGACCCCCTTTTCCTTTGATTAGTGGGGGTCTGGATTCTCAATCGCGCAACAGGAGATGGGACCATTATTTTATGGCAACAACCCAGGCCTCTTCACCTCTAGGGGCTACTCCTCCCCCTACACTCCAGATGCAGGTCAGCCTGTTGCTGTCTGACCTCAAGACATTCCCCAGATCCTATCACTTTCAAATCCAGACAGTAAATCCACAACTAGGAAGAGACACACAGAAATGTTAGAGCACAAAAACTCAGCCACTTCTAAAAGAGTGGCTTCTAGACACACAATGCAAAAACCACCTTCATAAAAAGATGTGTTATTAGATTGTGAGCTCAAGCATACTAAACTTCACCTCTCCATCTTAAGCCTTTGGAAAGATAGGCTGGAAAACATATGACACAGCCTCCCCATTCTGTCCTATGGGCAAGATGGCCTTTCAACAGTGCAAAACGAAATGGAGAGTATTTCACTGTCAGGACATGGTACACAACTTAGTACATGTCCTACCTTTCACATTCACTGCACCCTGCCCAGGGGGGTACCTTGGGCCTACCATAGGGGTGTCTGATGTGCATAGAAAGGGAAAGGTAAGGCCTGGCAAGTGGGTGCACTTGTCAGAACAACATGGCAGTTTAACAAACTGCGCACAGGGACTGCAATGGCAGGCCTGAGTTCCCTCTTTAAGGCTACTTGTGTGGGTGGCACAATTAGTGCTGCAGGCCCACTAGTAGCAGTTGCATTACCAGTCCTGGCATGCATAGTGCACTCCACTAGGGACTTTACTAGTAAGGCAAACATACCAATCATGGACAACCAATTGCTATTATACTTTATACAGGGAGCACTTGCACTTTGACACTGACCAGTGGCAAAGTGCCCAAAGCATCTAAGTTGGCAACACCATTTCAGAAAAAAAGGTCTAGGGGGAAAGCAAAATGTTTAGGGAACTTTAGCCAAAAAGGGCAAAGTCCAACAATATACAACAACACTGTGGAGTTCATCCACACCACAGTACATGAGACATAATTAGCGCATACATCATGGTAGTGCATCTTGTGAACTGCGTTTATTAACACCACTGCTTAATTTGTCCACCCCATAGTTATAGGTACTTTTAGAGCACACACAACAACAACGCGCTATCTGGGTTTTTTTGACATTATGGAACACCGCATGGTCTTACTTATTGATACACTCAGTACCTTATGTCTGCCCCTCCCCGTCGCGTTTTCTAAATCAACAGCCATGGGATTGGCATTGTTTTATGTATTATACATTCATCCAGTCTATTCACACGACCTTGTACGTTTTTGGCCTACAAGATCTCTTTACAGTCATCCCTGACGAGTGATTTGACAATCCGTTGCCTCGCAGTGGCAGGCTCCCGGTTTTCACGTCTAGATACGTGCTGGCAACGAGCTGCTGCACCTCATGTGCACGTTACCCCTCGCACTGGTTAAATGCAGATGGGTAGCGCCATGGTTTACTTCCTCTCGAGGGTTGGAGCCGTGAGTTCACATTTGAAGGTACGTGACCTGCCTGCCCACATTCCAATTATGGGCCACCAACGAACCCCTCACGTATTGTCACAGTAGGATGAGGAAACCTTTTCTGCCGAGGTTAGCCGGTCCGTTTTTCTCCTTCCCCAACATTTGCTCAGGCTGCCACTTCCATCAGGCTATCAGGCACGAGTGCGGCAGCCGCTGATTTATTGATTTACATAGGATTTGGCTTTCACGAGGTGCGCTCGCAGATAAGGCTTTAAGTGCTCTCCGAACCCCGTTTTCGCCACATCAAGGGGCTCCCCTTTTTAGGTCTCGCCTGGCGAACGCAGCGAGAAGCGCTGCTGTCCGCCAGCGAGATCTATTGTTGTTGACTTGCCTCGGAAGTGGGACAGGAGATGGGCATGCGCAAGGCTTTTGGCGGATTTGAGCCAGTGTACGCACACGTCAACACGCACGTGCACACACGCGATGTGCAAATCTCCTGTCCCCCTTCCGACCACATGCCAGCCCCGTTGGAGCGGCCCGCTGCAAGATGGGGACGCTCAGAATTGCAAAAGTACATTTTGCACCAACAATAGCCCACACGGAGCCCCCCCAGCCCTTCTTCACTCACCGGGCTGCTCTTCTGGGGGGGGCTCCTCCTCGCGGCTGCAGCACTTCTCTTGCGGGGCTTCCCTGCACTCCTGGGAGCCCTGCACTGCTGTGGTCAGCCTCGGTCGCTGCATTCTTCACCCGGGCCTCCTCCTGGAACCCGGGGCTTCTCTCCACTCCGGCCGCCACCGCGGGGCTCTCCCTTCAGCATGGGAGCCCAGCGTTAGCACGGCACGCCGGTTTCTGTTTTTGCCGGAGCAGGCCCCACCCACATCCCGGGCAAGGGCGCCTGACTTCCGGCTTGAAGACTAGAAGTTAACAAGCAATTCCAATGCCATAGGTCTCGCATTGACGCGAGTTTGAACTATTGACATTTGCAAATAATAATACCTTTTATTTTTATTTTATTTTTAAAAACCTAAATAAAAGGCATTGTTATTTACAATGTCAATAGCGCAAACTTGCATCAATGCGAGACCTATTGCATTGCAAATACTTGTTAGTCTAATCTATTAAAAATTATTATATTTAGAGGAGCCATTTATTGATGGTCTTTCCTGGATGGTGGTGCGCAGGAGTTTTCCGCGCTCCGTTCATTCCAAGTCTTCACCATGTTAAGGGCCCATTTATTTATTTGTTTTAAGCATACAAGCATAATGTAGCTACGTGATTTTGTTCTCGCTGTGCACTCTAACCAGGCAGTTACTTCACATAGTTGCATTGTTTTGAATTCTTGTACCCCTATCCAAACTAAGTGATCAGTCCTTTCAATAGGTCGCTTCATTTACAGAACATTTCCTGGATGTTAGGAACCTTTTCTTGTCTTTTAGTTTTCCTTTCTTTATTTGTTAGATTTATCCTGTCTCTGCAAGGGATCTCTTTGACCCACAGTTGTTATCCAGAAGCTTGTGCATGCACGTGAGGCCGTACATCTCCTAAATTTTTGTAAGTGCTGTTCTAAAACTGGGATAGATAGTAATTGTCCCTACTTGACGGAACAGCTCTCATTTTGATTGTGTGTTTTCTACGCATTTAGGAGCTCTGTTGAGCCCAATCTCTTTAACTGCCCAGCCTGATTGCTCATGCTGGAGTAATATTTAGGTAATCCTTAACTTCTATTATGAGCATTCACTACTTACCTTTTTAATCAGAACCCCCTAACACGGAGTATCCAATTGTCTCTAGGTGCTCCCTGTTCACACAGTCCTGATGAAGACCCCACTCTAAGGCCTGAATCACCTTAAACATCTTAGGGGTCGAAACATTGACTACTACCACTGCACAAGCCCCGACATCTGAAATTCATTATCAGTGTCTCCTTTTTATGCTATGTGTCATAATTGGAAAAATTGACCTATGATAGGCCGGAATGGTCTCACCATGTGAATTTGATGTATGTATGTCACATCACCTTTCCCTTGTCCGCCACCCTCACTCACTCACTTTGATCCCAACCACCTTGACATTTCCTTCCCCAACACTAGAGCACCTTTCTTCTAAAAACTCTACTAAACAGTAAAAGGAAGAGCAATTAAAGTGCATATTGCTTTGAAAATAAATTGCATTCACTGCTGACTATGATACATTGGTATTGGGAATGCTGTTTTCTATTTCTTTTGTTTTGAAATCGTATTGCTACAGTGACCAATTGTTTTTTGTACTGCAGTTTTGACCCGGGTCTGGTAGCATTTCGGGTAACCCCATTGATAGTTATCATAGTCAATGCTTAGCACCTTTTATACCACTAGAACGAAGGCAAATTGTATTGATTTTATGTATTTTATCTTCCTAAGACTTCTCAGTTTTAGAATCTAGTGCCAAATATTCTTATTGAGATGTACTTTATGAACTTTGGTAACTTAACTTTAGCCCGAGTATTGGTATAAAAGAGTGTAGGCTGATTTTTAGGTAGTACAACAACAGCCTGGCAGGCACCTCAATGCATGATGATTTCAAGCACAGTAAACAATTTACTACTTGAACAGGTTTAAAGACTCATATCTTTCAGGGCATAAAGCCTGATGGGTTCGAATAAAGCTGGCTCCTGTGGGTTTAAACATTTATTTCGAATAATTTCAGTGTTGTTTTGAGCTCACCCTGTCTGATCCTGATATTGCATTGTTAGTCAGGTTCAGTCTAAATTGATTGTATGTTAGTTGGCATTGTTTTTTTCTGTGATTTAATGGACATGTAATGGTTTTAATTAACTATGCATGATTAATAACTAAATCTTATCTACTGAAACGTGTTATCAAATCTACAGAAATGTACTAAAGTAACCATGCCCCACGAACAATTGTGCCTTTGTTGTTCCTTTGTGAAGCTATTCCCTGCAAGAAGCTTCAATGAATGCAATGCATGGTAATGTGATGGAGCATTTTACAGGATTACTTGCATAGAGGGCACAATTTCATTGGGACGTCTGATTTTCATTGCCCAGTAAGGTATGAGGTAGTAGAATAGAAAATAGAAGTCAATTGTTATTAAGTGCAAACAACGAGTAAGCAGGGAGCAAATTAAAGTGCATGTTTACAATAAAGTTGTGAAGCATATCGTTAAGCCAAGAAGGCTAATGACACACTTCATCACTTTAGAAACACAGGGCTACACCATATTTACTAAAATATGGTGCAGCCCTGTGTTTCCCCCTGCACTGATGCTAAATTAAGCTGCCTGGTGCCAACGCAGGCACCCTTGCACCATAGAGCAAGGGTGCCTCTGTTAAGTGGAAGATTGTTTATGTGCAGGAAGGTCCCCCTTCCTGCACATAAACAATCTTTAAATGCTGTTTTGTAACTTCTGTGTGTGCTGCTTAGTGCAGCACACATAGAAGTTACAAAACTGCTTTTTTTATGATTGTTTATGTGCAGGAAGGGTCACCTTCCTGCACATAAACAATCATGGGCGTTTTGCTGTTTCCATGTGTGCTGCACAAGGCAGCACACATGGAAACAGCAAAGACGAGGAGAAATAAAGAATTTCTCCTTGTTTTGCCTGTTTAAGACCAGGATTTCCCTGGTCTTAATTTTGGCGCTGCCTCCTATTTACACTGCACTTGTAAATAGGAGGCAGTGTCAAAATCAATGGGTGTTGCGGTGCGACGCCCACCGAAGAACCCGTTGCCTTCATCTTTCATGCCAAGCACAGTGTGAAAGTGGACCTTATTTACAAGGCAGCATTAAGCCATGTTAAATGGCTTAATGCTGCCTTGTAAATAAGGCAAAGCTCCTATCGCCATCACAATGTCACTAAAAGTGACGTTGTGGTGGCGATAGGGACTTGTAAATATGCCCCTAAATGCTTTATGAATGGTTAAAAAAAATGCTTGCCTTCAATGAATATTAACAAATCAGGTAGCCCCTTGTTCTAGGCTCTGGCAGTAAAAGAGTGGAATGCCATATACTAGATAGAGTTCTTCTTTGCAAGATGTCCCCTACTTACTTTTCCCAATATTGCTTCTTAAAAACGAATGTCTTTATGTAAGATGTCAGAAGTGACTTTTAATGAGGTATTGTGAGAAGTTTCTTCTCTAACTCATCAAAAATATTTAAATTTAGGTTGAGACGCGTGAAGCCTGGTGAGAACTTTGTGAGGAATATTCAAATGCCATCTCTCAGACAGATGCAGGGTGCAGAGTAAAGAGTTGAAGGCGAGAGAGCGCTCATGAAGACAGAGAAAAAAGCAAATGCAATTAGGGATGCTGAAGCGCATTGCCATAGTTTATATAGCTTATAGCAAAAGCACAGTTATAGCTTGCCTGAGGCTGTGAAGGGCAGTTCAATAAACAAGTAATAAAATAAAAGAAATAATAAAAAAAAAGAGAAAAGAGGTCTCAAGCTGAGCTGTAAAATGCTGTGAATCACAGGAAAAGCCTTTGATCTTTGTTGACAGAGTCGCATGGACGAGAGCACAAAATGAAAGGAAACACACTGTAAGTGGTAAATTCATTTTTTTTCTATTGCACATTATTCTGAGATGGTTGATGATAGTGTTTGTAAGTGAGTGCATCTGCACAAAGGTCAGACAGCCTCCATTGTTTATTTATTGGTTTCTTTTACTAACAAAACCACAATCTGGTCTCTCATTGGAGGCACTGAATTACCAAGGACCTTCGAGGAGTGTCTTTATAAAGGAATAATCAGGAGAATTCTAATAGTGAATGATAGAAATGGGATGTCTTGTTGGCTAAGGCTTGTGCCAAAGTCAGGCAGAGACCACCACTCTAGTCAGGGCAAAGGAGTTACAGGCCACCCCCTTGGTAGCTTGACACGAACAGTCTGGCTTCTCCCGGAGGCCATGTGTAAAGCGTTTGCGCACGCACACAGCAACAACATACCAGGCACACCACGAAAGGAACTCCACACAAGGTTATATCAAAAATAGCCTTTGTATTCTCATAACACATTAGAATAGTAATCACATAATATACATTATGCCACCTGGCAATATCTACAAGGGTTTATATACAACTTACAGGGCCAACTGGACCACTGTCAGAACCATCAGAAAGTGTACTTAGTAAAAATAGGGCATCACATAAACGTACAACCAGTAATCACTGGTAACCACTGTACTCAGCGTCATCCTGTAACATAAACCACATTATGCACAGTATCACATTTAGGCTTGAATTACATTCTGAGCCAACCTCATCAGCATAAACACATTATGCAATCATCTCATAAGTCTAAACGCATTAGACCCTAACCTCCTAAGCATACTCATATTAGGGGCATAACTCACAGTAGAGAATAATCTCACTAGCATTAACAAATTATGCAATCAACCTCATACATAAACCACAGTTAGAGGCATAAAACAGGGTGCGTAAATCATAGCATATGAATCACTTTTCCTAGCAGCCCATAAATCACATTAGGGCCTGACGCCCTACAAACCTAACAGTCCCCCTGGCCAACTGGCCTTCTTCAAAGGGGCTCAAATACCCTATGTCCAAAGTGTCAGGGCGCGCTGCCAATGCAGCAGAATCCATGTGCGCAATTGCGCTGGGGCAAAGGAGTGCATCTCACTCCTTTCTTACTCAAAATGCTCCCAAAGACCTGTGGCCTAAATGTAGCAGCTGGCACTAACTGAACTGCACAGCTGTGAATCAAATGTGGGCACTGGCATTCATTGGGCCCTCTAAACCAATGTGCCCAATCGTTGCAGCTGCCCACTGTCAGGCGGGGCAGCTGTGTGTAAACCAAGAGCAGACACAAGCACCTCGGTGCCCTCCGGACCCCCCCACCGGAGCCCTACGAATAGATTATAACCAACGTTGGAGAGGGCCGCTCTCTGCGGGACTGCCAAGGCACCGACAATGTGCCTCAAAATGCAGTGGATCCGGGGCCCCTCTGGGCCCTCAAACGATCATGTGCCCCCTCGTTGGAGCGGCCCTCTGTCATGCGGGGCCGCTCAGAAGACTGGCGTGGACCCTGTGCCTTGATCGGCACCACCCACATAGAGCCCTCAATCACAGGCTCTTGTGGCTCCGTCTCTCCTCTTCGCCCGGTCATTCGCGCTGGAGCAGCTTCTCCTGCATGCAGGGCTTCCCTTTACTCACAGGAGTCCCACGCTGCCATTGGCAGCCTTGAGGAGATTTCTTTAGCGGCTTGTGCCGCGGCAGTGAGTTCCCAATAAAGGCAAATAATGCAGGGTGGGCACCCGCAAATACACTACTGCAAAAGTGGGGTGGGCACCCACTCAATTAATAAAACATAAAGCGGGGTGGGCACCCGCAAACACTTCCCAACGCGGAGTGGGCGCCCACCTTGCTCGTCAACATGAGCATAAATCAGCGGGGTGGGCTCCCGCTCGATCACGAAGCACAGGAAATCCCTATGCCAGGGATTCCCTCTCACTGAAGGGCAGCTCAGTACTGCAGATCCCTCGTGCTCCTTTTCTGGGGAAAACGAAGAAGTTAAAGCACAGCGCTCCCAGAGCGCAAAAATGCAGCAAGTGCCTTCTTCAAGGGATATCAAGTCCCAGCAAAGGTTCTGCATGACAAAAAAGAATAAGTCCATGGAGATCAAGGGGGCAATGCAGGGCCCAGGGAGGCAAACCCTCATGGCAGCCCACCTGGGCCCCAGCAGCAGCACGCCCCTTCAGGAACAGAACCAAAGTACAGGACCTTTTCATGGGGTCACAGCCCCTATATGTATACCCAGAATTCCTTTGTCTGTAGTGCAGGGCACAGGGGAACCAGATGCAACTGGTTCAGGGGGGATTTGGAGCACTTTGTTTTCCAAGCTCCTCTTCCCTTTTGTCAGGTGGGGGCTTGGTTATCAGACACACCATAGGGGGTGGAGCCAGCATTCACTAGGGCAGGCACCATCCTATTCAGAGTCACGGGATTACCCCTCTCACTACTCCCAGCCCAGATGTCCTATTCAGCCCAGCACTGACTCACCCTGCCCCTCATGGAGCCACACACACCTCACAGTGCCTATCTCTCACAAGCTAGACATGCAATTGACATCGGGCAGGCAGACACATAGCCCACAGAAATGCCAACTTCTAAAAGTGGCATTTCTCCACCAGTCATCATAAATCTGCACACACCATTGCGCAGCATTTATTCTCTCGAGTTCATACATACTAAACTCAAACCTGCTGCTCCTCTCATACCAGGAATTACCATGGACACACTTATCCCCAATGCAGTCCTACAGATGGCAGGCCAACTTCACCAAATGTGCACAGAAATTGCACACACTTTACACTGGACCACAGTGCTAAAGTGCCCAGAGGCCTAAAACCACAAACACCATGTCAGAACTTAAGGCAAAAAGTTTAGGGGTGAACCTGCCAAAAAGGGCCAAGTTCAACAGTGAGGGAGCTCCTAAAATAGAGAGAACATTCTTTATTGGGACAGGCACCCTAATCTTAGGGATGAGATCCTACCAAAAACATGATAAAAGGGCTCTACGATATTATTTACAGGCTCAATGGGCACAATACATGTCAAGAGAATTTAGCATCTCTTGAAATTAAAGAAAATAGTCCACACTAATTCAATTTAACGACCTATATCCATGTATGTGAGCGTTCCCATAGAACTGGGAAAAATAGTTCAAATCCACATGTCCAAATTATAGAAATGAAATTTGCATGAGAGGTTAACACATACTATTCTTTAGGAGAACATCAAGGATTGTGGAAAAAGGCAATCCAGTCAAACTTTGACATGGGAACAAAAAAAAGAAAGAAACAAAAAAATCTAATATATTCAGCACACTGTACTAAGAATGGGAACAATGAAAAAGAAAAAAAGAAGAGAAAGAATACAATATCTTATATTCAGCACACTGAGGTAAGACAAATGCTGAATGTTTTCCAAGAAATGATTTATTCACCAACAGCCCTGGACCTCCAGCTCGTCTTGCAGATAGAAAGAACTAAGAGCTGAGCAGCGCCACAAAAGTATAACTTTAACAATATACATTCCAATGAAATCAAGTGAGAACAAGATACACATCCAGTACTTTTCCAGAATATGAATTTTAAAATAGTTCGATACAAAAATATGACTCTAGAATATTAGCTGTAAGAATATCGTGAATGTAATTATATGTAAGACTAGATTTACTATTTGTGTTTCTAAGTGTCTTGTTTTATGGTGTACTTTTATGATCTATAGTGATCGAAATAAAGTTCTTTGATTGATTTAGATTTACTATACATAACTCCACATAAGTCTGTACAATATAGACAAAATCGAGGTAGAGATAAGGATAGTGAAACTATATATACCTAAATAAATTATCAAACGCAGAAAAAGGGATGGGAGGAATGCTTTCAAATAGACTATCCACTGGCAATCACACAGGTTAGAATTCAGGTCCTAATCTTTTACCCACTCTGCCATGTTAGACAGAGGACCACCTAATGCAAATCCCTACAGACCCTGTTCCTTATGAGAAAGGTCCATACTGAACTGCCAGGCAAGCCCCTCCCCATCCCTCCAGATGAGAACACAAGCCACCCCAGACTTGTTTCAGCCATATTAGGCCTCATCAGTTAGATATAACATTGATTCTGTGCTACCAACGTCAGGGCACATACTTGGAGCTGTATCAAACACACAAAAAGGTAGAATGTTTGCAAATAATCTAAACACTGGAAATCTCTTGTGTGCATTCCAACCCCTTGTTTTCACCAACTGTGCCTTATGCAAATTAGTGCTGACTAGGGTTACGCGGAGTTCACGGAGTTGAACTACACGGAATTCCACGGAGTTGCATAAAAACTCAGCTGAATTCCGGGAGTTCCGCGAGCAGGCGGAGTTGCTCCACTATCCCACCCCAACTTTCCATTTGGCATTTTTCAACAATCCAAGACTTATTCACATGAAGAGTCAAGCCTTTAAAAGATTTTTAGGTGCGAAATGCAGAGCTGTCATGCTAAACATTTTGCGTGTTTGCGGTCTGTTTTGTCCCATGCCATAAGGCTGCAATAACATATGATTTGTGCACAGACCGCACAACATTTTTCAACCAATACAGTGTGTCTTTACTCTGTACTTTCCTCATAAAGGCCAGGTGTCATTGTATATCACAAAAACCAATGCTGGCAGAGATCACTTTGAAATACTAATCATGTGTGTGTTGCACAACAAAACAACCCATGAGCATCTGCTTAGCATCCGTTCATCTGTCTGAGTTCTGGTTTATGCTAGATGTTCAGTTAATCATTTCCATAAACTTCTTTAATTTTTCTCTGCCCATGCTAAATGTCATCTTGCAATCTGTCCACAGACATCCAAAATAAAAAAATACTGTGTGTATTCCGGCACAAAATGTCCACATTTGCACTTATTGAATGTACGGAAACTTAAGAATCTAAATGGTTATCGTATAATGTTGCATTTTGATTGGTTAGCTATTAACGCATGGCTTTAACAGTAGATCCCCTGCTCTAAACTAAGGGTGCAGTACATATTTATACTTTTAATGGGTGAATCTTGTATGCTAAAGCCAGCACTTTAAATATATTCAAAGCTCAGACCAAATGGATTCAGAGAATGGGTGAAACCTACCACCTCTGCTCACAGCACGACTGTAAAAAAGCGGCGCAAGGAGTCGCAGTCCTCCCTCTATAATTTGTGTTGAAGATGTGACATTTCCGCTTTGTGTGAAAGTGCATTTTTATGTGAACATCATTGCATATAGTAAGAATGCAGAGCTCTCTTTTCTTGCCAATTTCTGTGCGTTGAGCACCAAGGAGTACACAGAACCCCCAACGGTAAGATGCCTGACCCTATCATGGGAACTCCTTGGGACTGGCTCGGCCTTCGCACAGTTTGACATGCGCAGTTCTGGCCTTCGGGGGTTAGCTGCACTTCCCTGTGAAATACGAGTGGGCTGGGGTCACCTCACACTTCTTAGCATAGTGTGCATTGTGTGCAGTAGGATCATGCCACGCCACCGTGGATGCACGTGAAGGTAAGGTAACCATAACCGTCCTGGGAATCCATCTCTTTGCCAGTTCACTTTACGGATTGCTTCCAAGTTCCATGTCAGTGTGTGAGACACTATTTCACATATTAAATGTAGAGGAGTGCTGGTTAACTCCACTCTGCAGAGGGTGCGAAGATTTTGCTAAACTTCATGTTCCAAGCAGAGCGTGGAGTGGTAAAAACTCTGCAAGCTCAGCTGGCAGAGCGTAGTTAACCGGCCACCCGTAATGCTGACCCTGCACCTCATGGGAGCAGTTCATTTTGAACTGCCGGGCATTTGTTCTACATATTGTAAACTGTTCAATATATTGGTAGGCAATGTTCTATTTAAGATATTTTTTATCAATATTTTGTGCGTGATATTCTGACATACACTCTACACATCTTCATTAGACAAAAAAGATGCAATAATAATAAAAAGATGTAAAATACACAACATCTTTATGCATACATAAACTGTCAATGTAACTGGACCACCAACCACTCTCTTCGTCTTTCATGAAACTCAAGCATCACAACCTGCATCTCACAATCCTTCAACTTACCTGTACAATTCATGTCGTCTTTAATGTGAACCTCTTTCCCATAAATACCAGTTACAACAGTTCGATCAACAACATTATCACCAGACTTTCCTGAAGCACTTCAATTGTTAAAAATATCTCTTCTTTCTTTACCCCTCTTTCACATGCAAGTCCTTCTCTTTGAAAGTGTTCATATCCATTCCATTTTTCTCCTTCCAATTACACAAGGTAGTATGGATAAGGTACCACACCCTATCATCCTCCATTTTAAATGAATTGCATGTAACTTCAAAAATGCTCTTAGGACAACAAATTATAGGATCACCTTTAAGATACTACAACTCCTTTCTTAACAAAACCCATTGACCAACTATAAGTGTTGCTTCTCTTGCACCTGGTCTCCTGCATGATGCAACTTATACACCACATGCACTCTTTACATCTTTTCCTTTCCCTCCTTTGATGAGTGCTAACTCCATCAGCAGCCACACAGGAAAAAGAATGTTACGCTACATTACACCTAATGGCATAACCCATTTCATTCAATAATTGTTATCCTGTATGACCCCATCTTTCACAGTTCCTCTTTCAAATTCAGGTGGCATTTCATAGCACGATGAATAGTTCATTTAACCATTCAGTCAACTAATTTGTTACCACAAGGGAAGTACAAATATATTAGTCTATGTTCCATTACCATGTGTCCTAAATGGTCATCTTATCAAATGTTTATTGGACTCCCTTTTACCATAACAAAACATAGCATCAAGAGTGCATATACCTATTTTAGACCTGTCAGCCTTAGGGTGTTGATCCCCCAAACTTTTTGCCTTTCTCCTTTATTTTTTGTTCATCTTGTTTTTGCTGGCCTTAGGACTGTGAGCACTTTACCCCTGCTGACCAGTGATAACATGCATATGCTCCCTCCTTAAAGCATAGCAACATTGACGTATCCCCAATTCACATATTTAATTTACTTGTAAGTCCCTAGTAAAGTGGTACTACATGTGTCCAGGGCCTGTTAATTAATCCCTTCGCTTCCAGGCCCCCCCCTCATGCCAAGCCTTTTTTTGGCCTCTTTGGGGGAAGTTTGCACTTAGGCCCCCCATACCTTTTTGTCCACATAAGGTATCCACGTAAAATTTGCATTCCTTTTTCCAACATCCTGAGGATTCTAAAGGTACCCAGCGTTTGTGGATTACCCTTGAGGAGACTGAAAAATTATCCAAATACAGCTACATTTTGTATTATTGGGAAAGGAAAACAAGTGCTGCAGAAAAAAAGCATCTGTTTTTGCCCTGTAAATGGCATCAATGAAGGGTTTGTGGTGCTAAAATCACCATCTTCCCAGATTTCAGGAACAGGCAGACTTTTGTAGGAAAACCAAATCGTTCTAAACAGTTTGGGCATTTAACTGGGACATAGCCTATTTTTGTTTTATTTTTGTGCTTTCAACCTCATTTCAGTCAGCAACCAATAACGGATCCAAAAAGCTATACATTTCTGAAAAGTAGACAAAATTCTGAATTTAGCAACGGATAATTTGTGTAGGTCCTTCAAGGTTTTCATATGGAAAGTAACAGTTGAAATAAAAACATATTGAAATTGAGTTTCAAAAATGGCCATTTGTACCCACATTTTCCCCTGTAACTTACTTTAGCTATGGCAGATTTTTTAAAGGAATATACCATTACTTCTGCTGGATTCTTCTGGTTGTGGGGATATATAGGACTTGTAGGTTCACCAAGAACACGAGGTATCCAGAGCCAATAACTGAGCTGCACCTTGCAATGATTTTTCATTGTGTACATGGTATGCGGCAACGTATTTGGTAAAATATGAAGAGTGAAAAATAGGTATCAAAGAAACCTATGTATTTATGAAATGGGAACAAGATATGGAGTTTACAAGCAGTGGTAATTTGCACATCTCAGAAATTGTGTGTACCCATACTAGCATGTTAATTAGAGGGCCTTTTTCAAAATGGCTTCTTTTGTACACACTGTCTTACATTTGGAAGGCAGAAATGCATAGAAAGACAATTGGTAATAACACTTATTCTATTATTCTGTGTTCCCCTAAGTTCCAGATAAAAATGGTACCTCACTTGTGTGGGTAGGCCTAGTTCACATGACAGGAAACGGCCCAAAATGTAAGTGGACTCATCACATTTTTCCACTGAAAACTGCCCCTTTTTTTGCAAAGTGCCCAGGTGTGGATTTTGGGCTGTAGCTCAGTCGGCACCTCGAGAAACCTATCATACCTATACATTTTTGAAAACTAGACACCCAGGGGAATTCAGGATGGGGTGACTTGTGTGGCTCTCACCAGGTTCTGCTACCCAGACACAATTGCAAACCTCAAAATGTATCACAAAAAAAACATTTTCTTCTCATTTCTATGATGGAAAACTCTGGAATCTGGGGGGAGCCACAAACTTTCCCTCCACCCAGCATTTCCACAAGTCTCCTGATAAAAATGGTACCTCACTTGTGTGGGTAGGTCTAGTGACCGCAACAGGAAACGACCCAAAATACAACTTGACACATCATATTTTTTCACTGAAAACTGCCCCTTTTTTTGCAATCTGCCTAGGTGCTTAGCTAAGCCGGCACAACTGGAAACCTAGAAAGCCTGTACATTTTTTAAAAACTAGACACCGAAAGAAATTCAGGATGGGGTGTCTCGTGTGGCTCTCACCAGGTTCTGTTACACAGAATCCCTTGTAAACCTCAAACTTTGTCCCAAAAAAACGAATTTTCCACAAATTTCTGTGATGGAAAGTTCTGGAATCTGTGGGGGAGCAACAAACTTCCACACACATGGCATTTAACGAAGTCTCGCAATAAAAATAGTACCTCACTTGTGTCTGTGGATCTAGTGCCCGCAACAGGAAACGGCCCAAAACACACATTGCATTTTTCCACTGAAAACTGACCCTTTTTGTGCAATGTACCCAGCTGTGGATTTTGGACCCTAGCACAGCTGGCATCTAGGGAAACCTACCAAACATGTACATTTTTGAAAACTAGACACCCAGGGGAATCCAGGATTGGGTGACTTGTGTGGCTCTCACTAGCGTCTGTTACCCAGAATCCCTTGCAAGCCTCAATCTTTGGAAAACAAACACATTTTCCTCACATTTCTGTGATGGAAAGCTCTGGAATCTGAGGGGAGCCACAAACGTCCTTTCACCAAGCATTTCCTCAAGTCTCCCAATAAAAATGGTACCTCATTTGTGTGGGTAGGTCTAGTGCCCGCAACAGGAAATGGACCAAAAGGCAACAAGAACACATCACTTTTTCGACTGAAGCTGACCCTTGTTTTTGCAGTTGCCTAGCTGTGGATTTTGGGACATAGCTGAGCCGGCACCAAAGGAAACATAGCAAATATGTACATTTCTCAAAACTAGACACCCAGGTGAATCTAGGATGAGATGACTTGTGTTTCTAAAGAAACACTTCATCCTTACATTTCTGTACAGGAAAGGTCTGGAATCTGAGAGAAGCCACAAAGTTCCTTCTACCGAGCATTCCCCCAAGTCTCTTGATAAAAATGGTACCTGCACTTGTGTGGGTGGGCCTACTGCCTGCGACAGGAAACGTCTCAAAACGTATTGTGGAGACATCAAAATGGTCTATCCCAAAGCCACCTGGTTTTGCAAGGCAGTCAACTGCGTTTTTGGTCCCTGCTTGGTGGCTATCTAGAGAAGCTTACCAAACCCAGACATTTCTGAAAACTAGAGACCCGGGGAAGTCCAGGGAGGTATGGCTTACATGGCTCCCCCAATATTTTCTTACTCAGAATCCCCTGAAAGGTTCACATTTAGCAAAGAAATAACATTTTCTTCACATTTCTCTGTGGAAAAGTTGTAGGATCACCGGGCCGGCACAAATTTCATAACACCCAGAGTTCCCCTGCTACCTTACTTGTGTGGGTGGGACAAGTGCCCCCGATAGGCAACAGCTCAAAACTTATTGAAGAGGCATCAAAATTATCAATCACAAAATGACCTGGTTTTACAAGGGGGACACCTGAGTTTATGGTCTCGGCTGCCATCTAGGAAAACCTACTAAAACTATACATTTCTGAAAACTAGACAGCCTGGGGAGTCTAGGGAGGTATGGCTTGTGTGGATCCCCAATGTTTTCTTACCCAGAACCCCTGCAAACCTCAAATTTAGCTAAATAAAATCACAATTTCCTCCCATTTCTGTGTGGGAAAGTTGTGGGATCACTGAGCCAGCACAAATGTCCTACCACCCAGCGTTTCTCCAGGTCTCTTTATAAAAATGCTACCTCACATATGTGGGTCGGCCAGGTGCCTGCAACAGGAAAAGGCCCAAAAATTATTGTAGAGGCATCATAATTATCTATCACAAAATGACCCGGTTTATGGTCCCGGGCTCGGCAGCCATTTAGGGAAGCCTACCAAACCAAACATTTCTGAAAACTAGAAACCCAGGGGAGTCCATATTTTGAAGCTGATCTGCTCCCAAGGTGGGCATAAATGACAAAAATAATGCCCCCAAAATAAGGGCCCATTCCCCCTTGCCAAATAACATATCTCTGGTTTCTAGTGGGTTTCTGCCCCCTTGGGGGCACATCGGCCTAAAGATATGGCTTATCTGCCAACAAGGGGGATTATAACCCCATGTATTTATTTTCAAAATGTAGGACACCACAAATGTCATTTTGAATGTTTGAACTACATGTCTAAAGATTAATGTGACGCCATATTTAAGTCTGTACATGTTTTGTCTTTGATCGATTTGTTTATGCTGTACACATTTACGTGTGTGTGTAACGCTATATGTACATTTGTTGTCTTTTTTCAAGTGTTGAACTAATCTATCATTAAACACAATTCCTTGTTAATTTCCTTGACTTTATGGGGAATGCTGTGGGAATTAGAATTTTTGGGTATAGTGTTTAAGAATGTTCTAATCATCAAGTGTCAATTGACGACTAGAGAAACAATATATAGGTTTTTCTAGGTGAGAAACTATTAGATTGATGGTGTAGGGGGTACCTTTTTTTGATAAAATATGTATTGATGCCAGCCCCCACATCCTAAACTGGATTGCTGTCCTTTATGATACACGCACTAATTTGCCTGCAGCACTTATTGTGCTACCCACTTATGTAGCCCTTTAAACATGTCTCAGGCCTTTCATTGAATCCAGTGCATGTACAGTTTTAAACTGCCATTTCAGTCTGAAAAAATAAACCTTTTCAGGCCCAAACCTTCCTTTTTAATACAAATAAGTCCCGCGTAGGGTAAGGCCTGGACAGCCCAGAGGGCAGGGTGCAATGTATTTAAAAAGTAGGACATGTTATTTTAAGTTTTACATGTTCTGGTCAAAAACTCTTAAATCCATTTTCACTAATGCAAGGCCTACCTCTCCCGTAGGATAACTTTGAAGTTACCTTATTACATCAAATAAGCTGTAGTTTCCAAATGGGAGCAGATAACCAGCTCATGTTTGGTATTTTTGGAATTAGTAATGAAAAAGTCAAATTGTAAATTACAATTTTGAAAATGACACTTTTAGAAAGTTTGTATTTTCCTGCCTTAGCCATATTTTGCATGTAGCCTGTCCCTAGGTCACATGCCTAGAGGTAGCTGACAGTTGGGCTTTGTGCATTCCTCCTAAACAGCCACACACAGTAGAGGGCTTATGTGTGCCGATATGGGCCATCATTGGCAGGATGGGAGGGTGGAGGTGGGCACAGTCCTAATGACACTTGAATAGCCTGTATCCTGTCTCCATACAAAGGGCTGCAGACCCCATGTAGTTAGTCTGGACCCAGGACAGGGAAGGCAGAACATCTGGGGACTTCAAATTGAATCTTCTAGAAAGTTCTCCCACCTTCCGGAGTGCAGGCACCAAGGATAAATATTGGAACTCTGACAATACCTCTTCAGTAATCTTCTGAACCTTCTGATCCTTCCTCAGCTTCTTTGATTTTGTGCCAGCATTTTACGTATGCTCCCCCTTCTTTCAGTTCTTTCAGTTCAATTTTTGTAGCCCAAACTCCAACCGTATTTGGGCTGGGGAAGCATACTTAGGGAGCTGAAAGATGGCTCGATATGCGTTGGTTATTGTGTTCTCTAGGTCTGTTGCTTCTTTTCCTTTCCTCGATGTGCTCCCATATATTATTGTAGGATGAAGTTTTGCTCGCAGGACTTTTATTAAAGGGTCAAGTGTTAGGTCTGGCAGCAGCTTCATTAAAGGTTTTATAGCTAGATATGTCATTACTAAGGGTGGGCGTAGTTCGCGAAGTAACACTTCGCGAAGCTACGCAAAGTGAAGTTCGCACTACGCGAGCTACGCGTAGCACTTCGCGAACTGCGAAGTAACATGTTCGCACTGTGCAAGATGTTGTTTTCAATGATTGCACAGTGCGGACAAGCAACCGGCACTGTGCAATCATTGAAAATGGCATCTTGCACAGTGCGAGCTGTAGTTTTCTGCTGCTCGAGTAGATTTTTACTCGAGCTGCAGCTTTCTCAACGCGAACTGGTAGTTTCTCATCGCGAGCGGTCGCGAGCATACGCGACCCCTCGCAATGAGAAACCTGACCTTCTCGCGTTGGGAATCTCGCCGGGAGGTTTATTTTCCATGCTCGCGATCGCGAACAAGGAAAAAGTCTCGCCAGGATGTCATTTTGCTTGCTCGCGGTCGCCAACTTGACGTTGAGGACCGCGAGCAAGCAAAAAATGACCGCAGCACTACGCAACACTACGCTACGCGTGTTCGCACTGTGCTACGTGCAGTTCGCGTAGCGCGAAGTAGCGCGAACTTCGCAAACTACGCGAGCGTAGCGTAGTGCTTCGCCCAGGCCTAGTCATTACCCCTTTCCTCCGCAAAGATTCTATCTGTGGTTTGAAAGAGTTATTTTGATCTAGTATTAGTCCCAGATATTTATAGCTGGCTGCTTGGTCTAAGCAGTGACTGTCCAGGAACCAGTTGAGGCTTTTCTTCTTATGATAATTTACTGCCATTATTTTTGTCTTGTTATAATGTATTTTCAAGGCGTTCCGTTGTGAAAAGCCACATTCAAAAGGTGTTATAGTCCAATGGGGGTCCGGCTTATCAGAACTAAGTCATCGGCGTATAACAGATTTGATAGTGTTATATTTCCTAATTTCGGTGCATGATTTGTGCACTTGTCCAGTTCCCCTGGAAGATGGGCAAGGTAAAGATTAAAAAGCGACGGTGCTAGGACGCACCCTTGTTTTAGCCCTTTTGAGGTAGGTATTTTTTGGGATATGTGTGTCCCTGCACCAAGCTTTATCCTTATCCATGTGTTTGTATGCAAGTTCCTAAACTGATCTAAAAGAGGGGAAGGTGTTCCCCAACCGTGTAATTTTTGCCAAAGTTATGTTCTATCCACATGGTCAAAGGCGGCTGTGGAATCTATGAAGCAGAAAAACGGGATATTTCCCCTGTTTCGCTGCATCCATAAGTAAAGTTAGAGCCATAATGTTTGTTGTTGTGCCTTGACCTTGCCGGAACCCTGTTTGTGTTGGTGGGATTATGTGGTTTTTTGAGGCCCAAGTCGTTAGGTCGTTTAAAATAAGCCCCGCAAAATATTTAGCCTCGATGTCTATGGGGGCTATCAAGCGGTAGTTTTTCGGCTCGGACCTCTTGCCTTGTTTGTAAATTGGGCTTATAATTGAACCACTCCAAGACTCTGGAATTGTGGATATTTCAAATGTATATTTAAAAACAGGTTCTAATGCATTGCTCCAAAATTCAGGATCGTGTTAGTACAGTTTTGTCGGAATGCCGTTGGGGCCTGGCGCCCCTGCCAGTCTTCCCTTTGCTATTTGTTTCCGGATTGAAGTTGCTTCCAGGCTGGTGGGCGTCTCTATTGTGCTTGTAGAGCTACTTTGGGCTAGTCTTAAATCCGTTTCCCCTTGTTGTTGGGTGGAGACTTGCCAGAAATTTTCATCTGGAGGGGCAAGGTTTTGATGTACTATCTCCTTTGGGGGTCTGCTGATCCTCTCATTTCTCAGACTAACGGTAGAAGCTAGTGTGGGATTGGTATCTGTGAGAATGTGGCCTGATATATGCTGTCCACTAGTTCTAGTGGGCACCTTGTATCAGTCCAAACAACCCCTTATGGTGATAGGTTAAAGACATCCTTTATTGAAAGCTATCCTAGTGGTAGCTATGGAGAGCAGCCTTCAGGCTAAGTCTTGAAGGAATGTAAAGCAGCTTGTTTTACCAGTCTATAATCTCTTGAATGATCAAATGAAAGGACAACCACACCAGGTATATATTAAAAATATATGTATTTAAGATAAAACACACCCCTCTTTATGAGACTGGAGTTCGAAGTACTTAGTTTACAAGTGAGCAAGCATCAGTAATAGCACAAATACACGTTTGGCCCTAGGGGCGTACCAAACCATATACCAAAAAAGTGGTATAAGAACCACGACTGGAATAGACACTAGGCCTATAGCCTGTAGAATCGCTGGGACCCCAAGGAACCACCCAAGGTAGTGACACAGGGGACCCACGGGGACTGTAAACACAATCCCGGGTTCCCGTTATCTTCTATGGGCAATGCCGCGGTTGGAAATTTAAAGATTAGGGACACTTCTAATCGAGTCTGGACCAAACCCTTTTGGACTTAAGAAGTTCTAGGGCTGGCACCCACGTGAGCACCGGAGTACTCGAGTTACCTCACCCAGGGAAGCCGGGTGCATAGGTGTCTTTTGGTGTCGAGTCGCGTCATCGATTTCAATGGAAGCCTGCAAAGAACTGCTGCTGCTGTGAAGAGGAGAAGTGTCCGAAGAGATCCAAGCCCGGATCTAGGAAGGAAGGAACCTGAAAGCAGAGGGGACAGAGTCTGGGTCACTTGCCAGTGACCGAGGGCAGGATGGACCAATGCCCACAGATGTCAGGTGCTTCAGGTGAGTTGATGGGTGTCTTGACTCTTCAGCCACGAGGTCCAGGAGGCATCAACGAAGTCCACAAGCCGGTTTCGAGATGTCCCACAAAGTCTATCAAGTGCTGCGGTGTTGGTGACAAGAATGGACCCAACAAGCCTTGACAACGGCAAGTCACTGGAAAGGACTGCGGTGCACACCAGAAAGGTCTGAGGGACTCACCCATCAAGGGTAAGTCAGGGCACGTCTAGAGCAACCAAAAAAGCCCAAGCAGAAGAGGAGTTGCCTTCGTGGGGACCTGCTAGCCAACGGGCTAGTGATCGCGAAGGAGCCTCAAGCGGTCGCACTTGAAGCTGGCCCACGGGTCACTCGTGGAGTGGGAGCCAACAATCTTCGGTGCAGGAGGTGCTAAAGGCTGGGGCTACTCGGAACCCAAAGAACAACTTTGAGGGGGACCAGGAAGATAGTGTTGCTGCAAAAGTTCATGGTGTCCAGGGGTCAGAGTTCCATGTCACTCACGATAGCCACAGGTCTCAGCTTTGCTGTGGACTCAGGGTAGCCTCAGGGAAGTCTGGAAATCTACCTCTGGGGATGCAAAGACTTCGGCGTCCGGCGGGAGCTTCAGCGATGCAGACCGGTCAGTTGCTTCTTTGGAGCCTGCCAAGCAGAGGAGTCACTCCTTTACCCCAAGGGATATTTCTTCAGTCTTTTAGTCAGGATAGAACGTTGTAGATCCAGGATGTAAGTTGCAGAGTTTCGTCCAGGGTAATCTAAAGTCCTAGGGACTGGATTCCTATACCTATAGTAAGTTTAGGGGATGGACTAACTCTAAGGCCCCACCTATGGGTGAGCCTGGAAAGAGGGGTGGTTACACCCATTTCTTTTGTCCAGTTTCGCACCAGAGCAGGGGCAGGTAGCCCCTGCAACCGGTTTGAACTGGGCTATGCACAGGGACACCAAATGTGCCCCCAGTGCAGGACTTCAAAGCACCAGAGAGTGCTCCCGCCCAGCCCCAATACACATGTGCCTGTCTGGAGAGGTGGTTACACCCCCCTTCGACAGGAAACCTATTGTCCAGACCTCCCCAGCCAGAGTTTCGGTCAGCAGCAGGAGGCCAGACCCGTGTGTGTGGCAGAGGCATCCATTTTGTGATGCCAGGGCTCAGGAAAGTCCTACCGGGTTTAGTCAGTGTGAACATGTCTCTACCTCTAGAAGGGTGGAATGCTACCCCCGCCATATTCCAAAGCGTTTGACACCAAACACGACATGTTTTGATGCAGCCATCCCGAAGTTAGCATTTACCGCGAGGTTATAATGCACTTAAGAGTATATGGTATGGCTGTATCACAGAACAAACGAACAATTTGGGGCGACATACGCCCCAAGCCAAAGGCACAGCGTTCAGTCCTTCAATCCTCAATTAATGTGGAAACCAATTTATCAATTTATTTTGCATGTAATCACTTGCTTGCACAATCTTTACTCCTAACTCCCGTTTAATCCATAGTGCGGTATAATGCCAATTTTCCAGATTTCTTATGCCATTGATGTGCCCATCCGGACCTCTTTGCAATAACACGTACTGACGCATTTGTTTCATCCAAAGGCAGCTTTTATTAAAATACCCAATGCATTTCGGGCTACTAAGGCCCTTCGTCAGGGGTCACTACAAATAATAATAAAGACACACATTAGTTCCTAAAACATTTTCTAATACTCAATGCTCTACTCCAATTGTGGAAATGTAAATGCCTTTCACTTAGCCACACTGATCACTCTCTGAATGCTGTGCTGACTGTGTCCAGACACTGAATCATACGGTCCCCGGCTTTTACTACGGAACCTCTAGCACACCTCAGTTTTAACCATTCCGTTCTTATTGAAACCCACATGTTATGCCATCGAACTTCCCTTTAGAATACATCTTTCTTGAGGACACAAACCTCTTCCTAATTCTTACATGCTTTTTACCTCCCCAACTTTCTTTAAGATATGTTCAACAAATACTGCTCAAATATTCTCTCTATCTGCTTACTCGCGCTGCCTATACCTCCTCCTCCTTGAAACCATCCTAACCTTCACCCCGTACTGCGCGCCTTCAAACCACCCTCTTTAATTTAAACATATCACTTAAATACTCCAGATGTAATCCGTGAGCTCGTAATGACATTAGACCACTCTCACGTATATACGAGCCACGAATCACAGAACAGCCATAAGGAAGTATTTCCGAAAGCTGCAGAGGGGCTCAGCTCATGCTTGGGCACCCTCTCACACAAAACCAAGCACTCTGCCTTCAGGATTGTCAAGGTCTGCCATAGGAGTGACTTATAGGCTTATATGTGTCTGTATATAGGTGGATATAGGTAGCCTATACCACTGTAAGGGGTGCAAGCACACCCTTACCCAGGCTGCAGTAGCAGACCTGTGGTGCCATTTTGGAGTGCATCCCAGGGGTGGCATAATACATGCTTCAGCCCCTGGTAGGCCTCTGAGGTACCTATGCCCTAGGTACATAGTATACCATATACTAGGGGCTTATAAGGCACTCCAGAATCCAATTAGATATGTACCTAATGTGCATGGAAACCATTTTAGAGAAAAAGCAGCTAGGCTGTGGTTCTGATTAGCAGGGCCACAGCCAGACTAAGGTTGGAAAATAGTGAAACACCAGCAAAAAGTGGGGGTACCCATGGAAAGCAGATCCTACTCTCCCACAGTATCGTTAAAGTGATTGAAAAGAAAATCGACCCAGGCCGCTTCGGAGATAATATAATTTTTTACCAGGATGAGTTGACCGTTGCAGTCTGTTAATAGATTGCCAAAACTTGGCACTGTTTTTCAAGTTTGATTCATAAAGTAGTTTAGCCCATATATCGCTGTTCTTAGCTCTTTAGTCTTTTCCTGTCCCTTCTCCTTCGCTTTAAAAGAGCCTTAGATTCGCGGGGAGATTGCTGCAAATTTTGGTTTGCCAGTGATTTGCGGAGTAGCCTTAAAGTATAATTTATGATCTGTTTCAATTTTTTGGAGACAGGGTTTGTTGCCATTTTTATTAAATTAGCGGCCTTACCCCTCTGTTTCTGGTCTGTCTTAGTTGATAATTTGTCTCCAAGTGACGTGACAAATTTACCCCAACTATCTATTGGGTGAGCGGAGTTTTCCTGTACTTGGGTAAGTATATTTTTTGCAGTGCTTGATACTGCTTCCATATTGGTTGAGTTGCACCTTAATCACTTGAGGTTTGTTGCTTCAACTGAAACAATATTTTTGTCAGCCTCCAGTGATAAGACTGAATTTTATTTTTAGTGTCAGCTCCTGTGGCATATGATCACTAGATACATTATTGCCTATTTTGAAAGTGCCTATTTTATTGAACAGAGATAAAGATATAAAGGTAAAATCCAGATGAGAAGATATTTTAGCTGAATGGTATGTGGGAGCTGGTGGATTGTCCTCCTTATAGCGACCATTTACTGCTCTTAGGTTTAGGTGTTCCAATTCCTGAATGAGAAATTTAGAGCATCGTGCTGGCTTGACATTTTTTGAGGGGCCTTGAGCTGGGATTCCCCATGCACCCGTGAGTTCCTGTGTCGTCATCATAATCTCCCCCTAGGAGGTGCATATTAAAATCACCAGCCAAGATGATGTGTTCAGTGTCCTCTTTCTCCATTACTCTTTTTAGTTCTTTAATCAGTTCTTTAGCTGTTTTTAATTTGTGTTTTGGATGTACGTAAATGTTTATCATTATTACCATTTGTGCAGTCTGATTCAGGAACAATTTTACTATTGAAGCCTGGATGCAGCTTGGAGGAATCATGCTGATCTTTAGAGGGAAAGTTTCACTTACTTGTGTTATTGAGAATAAGGACTGTAGGTCCCCTGAACGACGCCCAAATTCGGATCCCTTTATTGCCGGAATAAAGCTAGAAGTGTAGCCTTGTAGCTTAGAGGGTTTTCTTCCCAGGTTTCCTGAAGAAAATTATGTCAAGTGTTTTAAGTAATTTAGGACTTCTTTGTCACTTGATTTGGATGCTAAACCATTTATATTCCAGCTACACAAGGTAATCTCGTTTTTCGCTGGTTGAGAGTTCAGCAAGTTAGGCTTCTGATGTCAATTTGATTGGGCTGATGATATTGTTTGTTGTATGCTCCGCCAGTTGCTCATAGGTGAAAAGTGTGTCAATGGAGATTGACCTAAGGTTGGAGAACAGCCCCTTGCTCCTTTTAGAACTGAGGAGAGATTTCTGTTTTCGATATTGATGTCTGTTCTTAAAAAAGGTGCTGGATAAGGTGGTTTTGGCACTGGTTTCCAAACTATCCCCCATCTTTGGAAAGTATTTTGCTCCTGTATAATGCTGCTTGCTGTCTCAGTCGCTTTCCATCTAATTTTAGTGACTTCGGGGCTGGACTGACTACTGTTTGGCAGAAATTCGATTGACAGTAGGTCCGAGGTGTTAATATTCTCTAGGTTGGGGATAGATTGCCGAAGTCGTAGCACGTTTCCTCTGTTTAAAATGTCTCCTCGACCTCTTGATTTATAGTGGGGAGAAAAAATGATGGTATCTATCTCTTCTTCTTTATGGGGTTCGTGGTTCACATGCTGAAAGAGATCCCTATTAGTGGTAGTGTGCTCTACTGGCCTTATATTGTTTGCACTGTTTGGCCTACGGTCAGTGCTATTTTGCAAAATTGGCATTGTGTCGTTAGGTTTCCCAGTATTTTTCCGCGCCATTGTGCCGTGTTGGTAAATTATACTTAGTGGTTGCTGTTGCTCGTTGAGAATATCTTGTGTACAGCTGACCTGCTTCGTTATTGTGTGTTGGGCGGCTTCAGTTAATGCTCTGCAAGTTGAAGAAACCATGGTTGGTGCGCGTTGCTGGTGTTCAGTCTCCTGGTTAATCGGGAGGTGCTTTTTATTTGCTCGCTACCAGGGGTCTCCTAGATGTCTCATGAGTGCAACTCTCCCTATTTGGTTATTTTTGTGGAGGGGGGAATCCCCTTCACTAGGTTTTATTAAGCCAAGCAAAGCCACCGTGTGTGGATCTGTGTGGTTTAGTAAACCCAAAGTAAAAATGTTTTTGGCACAGTCCCCGATTTCGAAAGGTCTGTGAACTTGGGATTGCATCAAAATGGTGCGCCTCACCAACCTCGGCGAAATGGGAAGAAATATCAGGAAATGTCAGGAGAAATGCATTTTAGGATTATTTTTGTGTAGGACGTTGTCCCTTCCTGCACAAAAACAATCCTGCTTGTAATGCAGGCACAGTTGCACCATTATTCAAGGGTGCATACGTTGGCTCTAGCAGCCACAAGTGGGCCGGGTTCTAGAAGACAGAACAAATGTGCTGTGTCTTACTAGAAATGGTGCCTTTCTGCTCTCTCCCTTTCATACAAGTGTTGTGTGAAACATTGATAAATCTGGCACACAATGAAAACTTTGTAATAAATGCAGGAAAGAAGGTATGATGAAGGAATCCAAAATGTGTGCTAAAATGAAATCCTCAGAATATAATGATAGGGATTGTTGAGCTAAGACTAACAAGATATTATATGACTTCTAGAGAGAACCTCCTAAAAACATTCTCAATAAACCTAAAAATAAAGAAAGAAAATGATGGAAGTGATCATGTAAAAGGGCAGGAAAAGTGGCAATGAGAAAGTTGGAAGAAGAGAATGAACCTCAAAGAGGACAGCAATATGCAACAATAAGAAGAAGGAAAAGGGGGGCAGGTGGAGTAGCATATTGAGACAATTATCCTCTAGTACCAAAGACAATGTGAGGATGTTGAATACTAAATTGCAGTTGAGGTGTATTTTTAATAACTTGAATGCTCAGTGATCAGCAAGCTTCAATAATTTGAAGACAGGCCTCTCACAATATAAAGCAAGGAAATTAGTGAGGTCCCTTAATGAGTTTAAGATTGGAGAGGACATATGTATTGCTCAATATGACTAATTAATTGGAAAGATGAACTGTACACTGAAAGACACTGAAAATATGAGTAGCTTATGTAGTTTAAAATATCAGGAAGGAAGCATTTGAAATATTTCGAGCAAAGATAGTTGAAGTAGAAAAAATCTATGGTTACATATTAACATATCAGACAAAATCTGTTAAAGCAAAGAAAATTGTATATGTTGTTTATAAGCATTTTTGGAGCAGCTGATGCCATAATTATTGAATGTCTCACGTCATGGATATTCATGAGTGCCTTCAAGACATACATCAGTAGCAACTATAACTGGAAGTTATAATGTATCTGGTGTCTAATGTTACAGACTAACTTTAGAGTTTATAATCAACTCTTAGGGGCCATTAGGATGGCGGTCAGAAAACCACCCCGACCGCCATGGCAGCGGAAAACGACCGCCCGCCGGTTCCCCTGCAAAATCGGCGGTCCGATCAGGATCAACCACCAAAAAAAACGACCGTAGCAGGCGGAGTGGCCCAAAACCCGTTCGCGGCGGTCGGTTCAACTGCGGAAACACAACAAACCGCCGCCAGGCCTGCAGACTAACCGGCCATGAAATTAGAATTCCCCCACGGTGACAGCGGTACGTTCTGCAGTTTCCGACCGCCACGGTTGCAAAGAGTGATGAATGTGAGAGACGGTGGAAGGGCTGTAGCAAATTCACCACTGTGGACGCTCCATGACAAAAATGGTGGTCGGAAGATTAAAAACACCACAAGGCCAACAAGTGCACACAGAAAACTAGACCTGCCCCCAAAAACACCTAACACACCCCAATGACACACACCCATAGCAATATTCAAAATGTCAAATCCCAGGACAACCCACACAACACACCTGACAGCGATACCCCATCTGGACACACCCACATAGCTGAGTATAAAACCAGCCCCTTCCCTGACCACAATCCTTTGCAAAACTCCAGAAGTGAAGGGCCCAACACCACATCTGAAAGGAGAGGCAAATCTTCACACCATTACAACACACGCGCAACACCACCACCACCACCACTTTCACACCTGCACCTCTAACCCCTTTGCACATCACACACCATACACATCACCACCACAACCACCACATCCACACCCACACCTCTAACCCCTTGTCACACCACACACCATGGCACCACAGAAAATGCCAACATTCACAGAGAGTGAATTGAAGGTGATGGTAGATGAGCTAATCAGAGTTGAACCACAATTGTTTGGTAACCTGGTCCAACAGACACCATTAGCCACCAGAACACAAATGTGGGTTAGGATAGTTGAGAAGGTCAATGCAGTAGGGACCACCCAGTGCAACAGAAACGAAATCATGAAGCTGTGGCATGATCTGAAGACTGTTGTGAAGAAGAAGAGGGCAAGAACCATGAGCTGGCTCAGAGGACTGGCGGTGGCCCTCCCATTACACCTAAAACATTCAATGAATGGGATGAGAAGGTGCTTGCCATACTGCATCCAGAGAGTCTCACAGGAATAGCCGGGGCAGTACAAACAAATGTATACCATCACACTGCTATGTACTGTCTTGCACAACTACAAACCTACACCTCCTAGGCACAAGTCCATTCATCTGCAACACAATACCCAACACAGGTCTTACAGATATAACATTCACTCCATCTGAATCACCCCAAACCTATACAACATTTACAGGGTGGCATGTGTCCAGGAAACCAGCACCACAACTCCCACCAGGCACCCCTGTCCCCCCCCCGAGCAGGATGGGTCACTCCCCCCGCACAAGCATGTGGCAGCCATTGCATTGTACACTGAAACCCAACAGGTGGGTAGCCACTCACCAAGATTGTTCTGTCTGTGGTTGGGAGGCCTCCATACAACTCCCAGCATGACTTCTTATCCCCAAGCTCATCAAGATGGAGCACTCCCCCCCAGCATGTGGCAGCCATTGCATTGTACACTGAAACCTAACAGGTGGGTAGCCATTCACCAAGGTTGTTCTGTCTGTGGTTGGGAGGCCTGCAATACAACTCCCACCAGGCACCCCTGTCCCACGCCTGAGCAGGATGGAGCACTTCCCCTCACCCAAAATACAGTGTGCAGACAGCTAAGCGTATGTAACTGTCACAGAAACAGGAGTGTGACTCACCAAATCCAATGTTGAAGCAAATCAGGGCACCAACATGCACAGCAACAAATGCTCTCTGTAACTTCCATGGAGGCTGATCATGAAGGATCATAGGAAAAGTAAACAAGCATGGTCTGTTGAATAGATAAATCAAAGCACAGGACAGGACAAAAGAATTCATGAGATGACAATGGCTGGTTCATGCGCAGATGTAACGGCTGCCAGGCAGAGAAATCAGCAAAGATGCTTCACATCAAGTTGTATAACTGCCAGTTGTCAGATGACATCCTTTCATCGTAATAATAAAATCTGCACGTGGGGCATCGATTGACATGTCACCCCATGGGAAAATGATGTATGTACCCCCACATCATGTCACGATGTACATCACTGTGCAGACATACAATGTGTGAAATAGTTAACCGTGTGTTGCATAACCTGTAAATAAGAGACAGTGAACAGCAAGCTTGAGGTGTGCACATCAATGACCATCTCCCCTCTGTCCCACAGGTGACCAAGAACTGACTGCGGAGGACGACAACACCAACCTGCAGAGCCAGTCCCCTCCCCCAGTACATGGACTCTCTGGTGCAGACTCCATGGATTTTAACGATTTTGAGCAGGAGGCTAGCCCATCTGGTATGCCAGGGCGCAACCGGTCCCAGGACACCACAGCCACCCCGCCTCCTCAGCAACAACTACAACAACTACAACGCTGAGCCCTGCTGGAACAACCCATGCGGCCACCACCACCACCACCAGTGCTGGCTGCAACACCGGCCCTGCCACAGAGGATGTCCACCCCACCCCAACAACTGCGGAGGGCAGGGAGAGTAGGCATGTGCATACAGTGGTGAGCCAACAGGGCATTGACAGCAGGGCAGGGGCGAGGCCAAGGGAGACACAAAGACAACAGGAGCATGGGACCGAAGTCCTTGCAAACATCAGCAGAGTCATTGGGGCCTACGAACAGGTCCAGGGACAAAGGGACCAGGCCCACCAAGATGCACGTGAGCTCCAACAGGTGCTGAGGTCCATAGACCACCGTATGGGCCAGATCGTGGACCTCTTGGGCTAGCTGGTGGTGGATCTGAGGATCAGGCCTGCGGCACAAACTACATCTCCACCTCCCTCCGGTGTCCCACAGGATGCCAGTTCCTCATCCTCCCCTGCAGACACAGAGATGGGTGAATCCTCAGACCCACTGGCTCTGCAGCTGTGGCCCCCCTACCAAAAAAAAAGGGGCTGTCCGAGGAAATCCTTGGGAACAAGCCGTGACAAAGCACCTGTCAAACGCCATCCAAGGGGCCAGCCATGATGGCACACCTCTTCACCCTGCCATTGACTTTGTCAACTATCCTTCCCTATACTGCTGTGTTAATGGCATGCATCTGTTGGACTGGGTCATCACAGCAGTGTCGTTGTGTATGCTCCATGTTTATCACAGTATGTGCAATGTCAACCATGATTACAATGTCACAGGAGCACGGATTGTCTGTAGGCAAGGAGTGGCTGACAACAGAACAATAGCCACTAGTCAGGCAGTGGCATCACAGCCATCACACAACACTTTTCATCAAGGTACTCCAATCTGCACACATTACAATGAGCAACAGTACCAACATAGACATCAGCCAGCACTGAGTCAACAACAGGCTGCAGTCACAAAGATCACATACACCTTCACAACAACAGCAACATCAGACAATGTGTCCGTTGTACATTGTCACTCACCTTCAAGTGAAGTATCGGATGATGAGCTGTTGACACAGGTCCACACCTTCCTACTCTCAGCTGTCCTCCTCACTGGACACAAGTTGTTTTGCAGGTGGGGCCTTGGCTGATCATCATCCATCATCAGGGAGATCTCCTTGTGATTGGCCAGGTTGTGGAGCATGCAGCATGCCACAACTATCTGACACACCCTCCTGGGCGAGTACATCAGTGCACCTCCGGTCTTGTCCAGGCAGTGAAATCGTGACTTCAGGAGACCAAAAGTACGCTCCACCACACGACAGGTCCTCCCATGGGCATCATTGTAGTGCACGTCAGCTGGTGTCCTGGGGATTCCGCAGTGGGCTCAGCAACCAAGGACGGTTGGGATACCCAGAGACACCTAGGTGTGAGATACACAGACCTACTTTGTAATACAACTGTGGCAGAGGACAGCATGTCACACACACAGCACACTAGTTGACTCAGCATACTCACCCACAATCCATGCATGCTCAGGAAGCACATTAGTCATCAGCTGTGGTACAATGCTGTTACGCAGGATGTATGAGTCAGGGCCGAGACTTGAAATTTGACACACACGTGAGAGATTATCATATCCGCCTTGCACACCACTTGCACATTTATGGAGTGGAAATGTTTACGATTCCTATAGATGTGCTCACGTGCCCGTGGTGGAACAAGCCTAACATGGGTGCAATCAATGGCACCAACAACATGGGGGATGTGTCCAAGGGCATAAAAATCTCCCTTCACAGCCGCCAATTCTGGCCCCCAGGGGAAATGGATATATCTGTCCTTGCAGATCATCATAGCGGACAGGACATCACGCAGCACCATGCTGAACATAGCTTGCGACATCCCAGCTGCGTCGGCCACCGTGTTCTGGAATGATCCAGAGGCAAAAAAATGCAGGGCCGCCATCACCTTAGACGTTGGGGTGAAAGCTGTTGGATATGTTCTGCGAGGCTGCAGGTGGGGCTCCAATGTAGCACATAGGTTCTGTAGGGTGGCTCTATCCAGATGGAATTTCCGGATGATCTCCTCATCCTCCATGTCTGCCAGCACTGTGAAGGGACGATACAGATCTGGTCTCCTCCTATTTGAGATGAAAGTGGTCACATGTCAATTCAATAAACCATGAGATGGGCACAATATTTTACATGTTGACTAACACAACGCCAACAATGACTGTCATCACAATTGAGTGACAGAGCAGCTTACATGTAGGGACACCTTCAGCTATACTAATCGTACACTTGTCCCCTTTCACACAACTATTACCTCCGAAACAACATCTGACCATGAGAATGCACACAGGGATATGGCCACATCTAGCATGAGCACGCCTGAGAGTATTTCATCCCGCATATGAGTAAAACTGCAACACTGCTGTCCCATAATTAGATGCTGTACCTGACACACCTTCAGGCGTCAGTTGAACATGGCACACATCAACAACACAATACCACAGGCTGAGCGTAAACAACACATGTGTGCATGATCCAAGAAAAGTAGCCCATCAAATATGCACATTGTTCATTAAGACATACATCACTTTAGTTTCACGGCACTTTCACACATTGACATGTGTACACCTTGGAGATTCCATGACAGCACTGTTCTGTGTACATGCCCATCAATATCACAAGTGACATGTGAGGGAGTACATGACCATGTACAAAAACACATACACAAATATGGCATTTGTAGTCAGCAGTGGGTCATAAGTGACATTGGCATTGTGTGCACAATGATGTGCCATCAATTATGTGGCCACTGTGCACTGTTGATGACTGCCCATTGGCCATTGACACAGAATGATGTGTCCATAGGTGCTGTCAAAGTGCCCTGCCGCCCAAATGACGGTCCCTCACATCAATGTATGGCACCCAAATCGCAGTAGCTACCGCCTGGCAAAAGTGGAGTATTACCACCAATGCCCTGGACACAATCGAGGTAGAGATACGGCACAAAGGACATAAGTACAACAGTAGGTCTCCCCAGCTTAACTTGAATTATCATTCATCAGTTTAGTTTCTGAAAATGCAAATTTTTCTATCAAATAACACTTTTCACTTTGGGCAAACAAACTCAATTTTCCAGAAGAAAAGCCAGAAACCATTTATCAGTCATGACCATTAATATTCCGGGAATAGGTAAATGTAGGCCAGTCATGCTCCTAGTAATTAAATGATGGCTGCCGGTATGCCACAACTTGACCACAAATACCTAAAATAGTAAAGGATGACCATTATTATGCCATTGGCACTATTATGCCAGGAACGGACACAATTATATCAGAGATAACACCCTTATAATGGGGGCTAGCATACACATTTGCTGGGGCTTGACACGAGACGCAGCTTTCAGGAAACAATAGTGTTTTATTATGAACGCACATACATGCTGATGAGTCTCTTAATTTTCTCTGGTCTGGGTCATGCCCTGTTCTCCTCAGGTATGATCATGCAGGAGCTAATCATGCACCCAACTGTCACATTTTCACTCTGACTCCTGCAGTCCCACACTTTGGTGGGTCAGCACTGATTACTGTGCATGCTACTGCTGCCTACTTCTTTCATTGTCCACTGTTCACACACATGTTGTGATTGATAAAGCGGGGACTAGAACATTGTCAATCTCCTTGTGGCTTAGTTATATTGAGATTGGATACAGAGTGTCAAGTGGCAGGCCCTATATGCTGATACAGTGTGTGTTTGAGTGTTAGTATGAGTTACCGCCATAGGTTTTGGTGGCTGTCACTCTAAGGGTCTTGAGATGAGCAGTGCTGCCTTCTTTAATAGGCACCTACTTTCTGAATTTTATACTGGGCTTGACTTTACCACTGAGAGCTACTTTGAAGGTACTGGCGAGCTACCAGTAGCTCCCGAGCTACGCGTTGGAGACCCCTGTGATAGATACATATGTATTGCCAAATGGCGGTTGGCATGCTCCGCCACCCAAATGACGGTCCCTCACATCAATGTATGGCACCCAAATCGCAGTAGCTACCGCCTGGCCCCTGCGGTGTGTCACCGCCATGGACCATGCCCTTACAGCCAATGGGAAACGCAATTGCGGTAGCATGATGCAATTTTGAAAATCGCGGTAGGCGTGCTCTGCCACTGCGGGGTCGGTCGTTGGATGCAATTGAAAGATGCACCACCGCGGTTGCGCCCGCCTGGCCCCTGCAGTGTGTCAGCGCCATGGACCATGCCCTTACAGCCAATGGGCAACGCAATCGCGGTAGCATGATGCAATTTTGAAAATCGTGGTAGGCATGCTCCGCCACCGCGGGGCCGTTCATTGAGTGCAATTGAAAGATACACCACCACGGTAGCGCCCGCCTGGCCCCTGCGGTGTTTCACCCCCATGACCCATGCCCTTACAGCCAATGGGAAATGCAATCGCAGTAGCATGATGCAATTTTGAAAATTGCGGTAGACATGCTCCGCCACAGCGGGGCCAGTCATTGGATGCATTTGAAAAAGGCAGACTTGGAACACCAATTGCAGCTGCTTACAACCACCGAAACAACCCCAGGGGGCTATATATGTGTGGGAGTGAGCCTCACGTTTCCACTGCTCCCGCGGTCTGCTGCCTGAGACCCCTCACCTGATGCTGCCTCCAGGGACTGCTGCCTGAGACCCCTCACCTGCTGCCGCCTCCAGGGACTGCTGCCTGAGACCCCTCATCTGCTGCTGCCTCCAGGGACTGCTGCCTGAGACCCCTCACCGGCTGCTGCCTCCAGGGACTGCTGCCTGAGACCCCTCATCTGCTGCTGCCTCCAGGGACTGCTGCCTGAGACCCCTCACCTGCTGCTGCCTCCAGGGACTACTGCCTGGGACCCCTCACCACCCACTGCCGCTGCTGCTGTCACATGGCCACAGTGATGGCGAGGACTGAGAAGATCCGGGCCAGTCCCTTCACCAGCGAGGAGCTGGAGGTCCTGGTGGACCAGGTGCTCACACAGTATCCAAGGCTATATGGTGCCCAAAATGTCATGGTAATTCTTCAACAGTGGGAGTGAGAGTGCAGGGGGGGCACACATGTAGTTGATCTGATGCAGTATGTGCCTGAGAGTGTGGGGTCGTGTCATGCACTGCCTAACATGCTGTCTGCAGGGGTAAGGGGTGTGTAACCTATATCACACATTTCCCTGCCTGCACATCAAGATTGGAGGGACATGTATTGTGTTGTCAGCCATACAGTGACGCAGCAAGTTGGTAATGCAGGAGTCAGGACAGTGATTGCATGTGTGAATGGCTGTGTGGGTCCCGGTTGTTCATCTGAGTGTGGGCCCACCAGGCCTGCACAGTCACCGCCCAAAATGACAAGGACACATAACTGAATGTACAGAATGTCACATGTGTCTTTTTTCCTTACTCTCCATCAAAGAGACATCTCAGCCCTGTAGATTGCACACAACAGGCCTTGTGAGAAGGGTGTGGGTTTGTGAGATCATGTCCCTCAATGTGACAACCATGACACAGTGGTCCATTCACAGGGCAAGGACATTGAGGGCTGTGCAGTGTTGGACACAGTGAGTCGACCCCACACATATGATGACATGTAATGTATGCCTTGCCATACCTCTAAAATGGACAGTAGATGTGGGCAGACTACACATGGCTTTCTGTGCTGACATTCTGCATGTGTATCAGATGGGCAGGTACTGTGTCTACCCTCACACCTGCATGCATTTACGTGTGCTTCTCCCATGATGATGTCCCATGTGAGAGGCGTTCTTGTCTCTGTGAGACATATCTGTGGATTTTGGTTGAGTCAGTATCATGCTACTGTCCTGAGCGATTTTGTTACATAATGCTGTGTCACTGATGTTTTCCCCCTGTTGTCTCCCATACCTGCAGCTCAAAGTACACCAGTGTAAGGCCGTGTGGAGGGCCATTGCGACCAAGGTGCGGGCTCTGGGTGTATCAAACCGACAGCGCACCCACTGCCACAAGAGGTGGGACGACACCTGCCAGCTGGCAAAGAACATGGCGGAGATGACACTGGGGCTGCTCCCTCAGACTGGCAGGTTGGCACGGCGCAGCATGACCCCACTAATGGGCCGCATCTTGGCCATGACACAGCCTGAGCTGGATGCACGTGTGAAGGAGCATCAACAGCAAACTAGGGGTGAGTATTCTGGGAAGGGTGTCTTTGGCTGGGAGTGGCTGCATGTGTACACAGCCTGTGCCAGCACTGGGCTATGTTACATTGGTGGTGTAATGCAGTGGCTTATAAGTGGCCTCTGTGCTGGGTGCAGCTGTCATGCATTTGCCCTACCTGTGCTTCCTAATGTAAGTTAAGTACTCAATGGAATGTGTCTACTTGTGTACCTTCTGGGAGAGCATGGCTCACTTATGCCTGGGTTTCTTGTTTACACGCACTGTTATAGTTAAAAGAGTTGAGGTTGCACAATGTTATTGCACAAAGTGGTGTGCAACATGTCGATTTCTTAATCTTCAGTGACTCTTTGCTTGCATATGTTTGTTCCGTTGCTGCAACTGAACTCACCCTACTTCTCTCTCTCATGCAGCATCTCCCGTGGTTACGGAGGGATAGGTGACGGACACCAGTGGTGGGGAATCAAGCACAACAGCTGCACAGGAGCACAGTGACACAGATGTGACCAGCGCCTCGGAGGGGGACAGGAGTCTGCTGGAGGAATCACAGCCAGAGGCGCAAAGCTCAACGTCATCTGATGCCTGTGGTGATGCATCCATGTTGGTGAGCACAGGGAACGGGGACTCTGCCTCATCTTCTACCACACAGCAAACAGTGCCCACCCTCCCAGCCACTTCCTCTGGTGCTGCCCGTGTTCGCCCCAGTAAGAAGGGAAGGGTGTCCTTCACCCCAGGCACCGCTGCCCCTGCCCCTGTCCCCCCTGCTGCCATCAGTGCTAAGTCTGTGGACCTTTTGCACCAGCTGTGTGTGGGCCAGACAGCTCTTCTCAATGCCTTCATAGACCACGACTAAAAATTGGCACGGGTGGTTGCTTTCATGGAGGGCATACATCCAGACATGGGTGGGCTGCACCGGACTGTCAAGTCTTTGTCCTCCGCAGTGACGGCAGCCCTTCAACTAGCCCAATCTCGTAGTCCAACTCCAGTCTCTTTGTCCACCCCCCTGCCAGTGGCCACATCTGATGATAGTGATCACGCTCCAGAGACCTCAAGGTCACGATACAGCACACGCAGCACACAGCCGCAGCAGCAGCCCAAGCAGTCCAGGCCGTAGACACCATCCCCACAGAAAACTAAAGCCACTCCAGAGCGCAAAGACAAAAGCCCATCAGGCGACACCAATGGCTAAAAAACCAAGAAGCAGACATCAGGGTCACATGCCTCAGAGGTATCCCCAGCCAAGGACTCTCCTGTTCCAAAAGTGTCTCTCAAAGACAAGCAGACAGTTTCCGTGTCCACTAAGAAGGTGGTGCCTGCCAAGAGTACACATAAGAAGGGCTCAAAGGCACATTCACCCACTACCTCGACTCCCATTCCAAGACCAGTGAATCAGGGGAAGGAGGGCACTGTAGGGGGAACACCTGCTGAACAGGGGATGGAGGGGCAAAGGCAAGGCCAGGTAAAGCGCACTGCTGGATCCAGCACGTCCCCAGAGGGAGGGCCACCGTCTGCACCTGATGCAGCTTTGGTGGTGAGTGTGCCTGTTGTGTCCACTCCACTTCCCATTAATCCCAACTCAGGGAAGCCATTTAGAATCCCCAAGAAGTGGAAAGGCACCCCTCCACAACCTCCCACCCACACTGTGTCTCACATCAGCATGACTCCACCTCCACATGCCACTACACCACCTGGTCCAAGCAGCCCTCCGGCTTCCCAAGCCACTGATGCCTCTACCTCAGCTGGGCCTCTCTATCCCCGGTCATGGGCTCCAACTGTCCTGACACACAGCCAGCTCCCAGTCCGACTGACAGGAAAGTCTGAGTGGTAGTCACCCTCACACATCTGTCTCTCCCACAGTGGTGCCTGTACTGCCCATTGTTACCCCCCTGACTGTGTTGCCGACCATGGCAGGGTACAGTCGCACACATTCCCTGTGCAGCTTCTCATGGACATACTCTGCACCTTGGACTGGTCACTGGCCTTGCTGTTTTCCCCTTGCCTGTGCAGCTTCTTATGGACATACTCCGCACCTTGGACTGGCCACTGGCCTTGCTGTTTTCCCCTTGCCTGTGCAGCTTCTCATGGACATACTCTGCACCTTGGACTGGCCACTGGCCTTGCTGTTTTCCCCTTGCCCATGCAGCTTCTCATGGGCATACTCTGCACCTTGGACTGGCCATTGGCCTTGCTGTTTTCCCCTTGCCTGTGCAGCTTCTCATGGGCATACTCTGCACCTTGGACTGGCCACTGGCCTTGCTCTTGTCTAATAGTTGTGCCTATCTGTGCAATATGTGAATAAAGACAGTTGCTCCTGTTGTCTGTTTTGTCAGTGTCCTTACTGAGTAAAGTTGTTGCTGTGTGTATATGGTTTACTGTGCCACATGCTCTGTGTGCCACTTCAACATTGCCAATGGCTTCTCTCACTTTTTCTAGTTTTTACAGGGGTGACAGGGAACTCAGTTCTTCCTGACTCTGATACTTGTGGGTGCAATGATGATGGTTTTAGATGACATACCGTTATCATTTTCATTCTTTGTTCATGTTTGCTATATTGCACACATGTCAGGTTGTGGGGCACTGCCAGCACATAGTGGGATTCTGTCCACAGGATTGCAGGCAGGCTGGCCAGGGTCATCAGGTATGTGTGTTCTTACTTTATGTGTGCCCAGCAGTGTAGATGTATGCTCCTAGTCACATGGGTTTCTTTCAATGTGTGCACTTGGGTGGTCAAGAAGTTTGCAGTGTGAAGGGGGGAATTTGTCGTGGGTGTTGATGTGTGTGTGCCCCTGCAATGTCAACTACACACATGTGTCACCCAGGAATTGAGTGCCTGTTTGTGTGATTGTTGAGCCCTGTGATTGTGATTGTGTGCATGTGTGTGTTATATGTTGTGCACTGTGCAGTGTGTTGGTGTGCCCTTTCAGTTCTGGCTGGATCCTACTTGTTGTTTTTGTTAATTGTGAGTATGCAGAGTGTGTTATTTGCAAATTAGTGTTGTGTTGTGTTGATCATCCATGTGTCTTGATGCTGTTTGTGGTCACTGTGCATACCTGCTGAGCCACACTGACATTGTGGGGTGTGATTTTCTCATGCTTTGCTGTCACATTGGGCATAATTGCCTCCAGTATGGCATGAGGTGTGAGGTGTCATACCATTCCCTATCTGTGCTTCAGATGCCTAGCCATTATGAGTCTGCACTCCCTCTATTTGTGTATGGTACACTCCTGCCATGTCCACTACTGAAGTGCACGACACTTCACTTTGATGTCAGCTGTCCCCTCGGGTTGCCTGTGTGTGTGCCTCCCGATCACTTCATTTGTAACACTGTGCTTTGTGGTACAGATCTGTGCCCAGGAGCAATGTGCCACTCAGGAAATTTGCCCAATTGGTTATATGTGATATTCTTGTACTGCTTAGCAGCCATGGTTGCTCATATTCAGTTCAACTGTTTGTGCTGCACAGTCCTGTGGTCAAGTTGTTTCCACTTTTGTGTCCCAGACTTGTGCATCTGTGGGTGTTGGGTTAGGTGTATGTGTGTATGCTGGGGTACTGCTTGACTTCCTGAGTGTGATTTTGTCAGTGTGCTGTTTGGATAGTGTTGTGGGTGTTCATAGAGTGTCACTCATATCTGTGTTGGCCTGGTATGTTTTTTGTGTATACACTGCTTGTCGTGTGTGCAGTGCTGTGAGTGTATTTTGCCTTGTCCTTGCCTGGTGTGCATCCCCTGATGTCCTGCTGTGTTTGCTATGTGATTTATTGACATGTGCAACTGTTGTGTGTTTGATGTGGCTGTGTGCTGTGTTTGGGCTGTGTTGTCTCTAACAGCTGACAGATGCTCTGTGTGTGTTGGTCTATTGGCATGTCAGTGTGTGTGTTTTGTTGGTGTGGTGTGTTTCATTCAGATGTGTGTTGCCAGTGTGGTGTGCCTTACTTGTGTGTCTGTCACATTAACTTAGGTCTAATCTAGTTCCTGTGATTGTTTTAGGTGCGTCCTTGGTGTTTTCTCCTCTCATATTTGGGCTGTCTCTTGTCATTCTTGTGCATGTGGTACACTGTGACACCATGTTGACTTGATGGGTGGTGTGGTATCTCTGTATGTGTGTCATTTTAGGCCCATTTCACCCGGGTTGTGTCCATGATTGTTGTGTGATGGTGCACTTCTTGTCTGTGTTGTGGTATGTTGTCTGTGCATTGGTCCTGACTTATGGCGTTGTGCACCCCTGTTCTGTCTGTGCTCCCATTGCCTTTCCCCAGTTTGGCTGCACGGGTCATGTCTGGTCTTGTTATGGTTCTGTGTGTGTTTTTGTTGAGTTATGTGTTTAGCTGTTGTTTTGGTGCAGACATTAGTTCTGGCATCCCTGTGTGTGTGTGATGTTTGTGGATACCACCCAGGGAGTGTGATTGTTTGTCTGTGTAATGACTGGACATTATTGACACCCTTCTGTGTGTCTGACACTGGTGTTGTGTGCTGCAGGTGTGAGGGGGGTATGTGTGCAGGTCCCTACTTTTGTTTGACAGTAATGGAGTGGGCCAATGTGCCCTGTGTGTAGTGCTGCTGCATTACTCCTGCCAAGTAGTTGTATGCAGATGTGTGCCTTTTTACTGTGTGGCTTCACACCCCTCCTTTCATCCCTGTTCCTATACATGGTTTGCCTTGCTGTCTCCCTGAGTTGTTGCACTGAGGTGACTGTGGTTTGACTTAACTTACTGTGCCAGCCATGTGTGATTTGATGGGCTGAGGGTGTTGTTATTTGTGCCTAGTCTTGCATGTGATGTACACATGCCCGGTAGTTGGCTCCTTGGCCTTCCATTTGTGGGCACCTCACTTTAGCTTTCCTATATGTTGTACTCCCTTGCTGCTGGCATGTGGTCTGTGTATGTGGCTGTGTGTCAGTGTGGGGTCTGTCTGTGTGACTTGGCAGACTGTGTCTCTAGTGGAGTGATTGTTCATTATCTGTGTGTGTTCATTTTCTGCTTCTACTCAGTTTTCTTGCCATGTGTGTGGTGTTGTTGTGGTTTGTGGGTTGCCCTGGGCCTGTGCTTCTGTGCTGTGTGTTCCTCTGCAGCCACTCCTGCTGTGGCTTTCCCCCTAGTTGTTTGGTGTGTGGTGCAGGGTGTGGGTTTACCTGGCTGTTTTTTGTGCATGGGTGAGCACAGGAGGGGCACATGGCATGTGCCTTGAGGTGGGGGCTGGTGTGTGTTGGGGGTGGAGGTGTGGCCCTGTGGTGTTTGTGCACTACCCATGCCGGGCGCTGGCCCTGCCTTCTGCATTGTGCGCAGTTTTCCCTTGTCTTCACCACTGCGGTGACGTGACCGGCACATCACTTCATGATCACGATAGATGTGTGACCATGGATGCGGAGGGGTGATTTGGTGACAGGTAGGACATGTGTGGGTACACTTGTGGATGTGTTCCTGTCCCCACCAGGGTGTCTGGTGTGGACAGGAACCCTGTATCAGCTCATGAGTTGTGTGTTGTGCTTGTGTGCGGGATTGTGTTGTTGCGCACCTGCGGCTTCGTCCGCGATGGTCCATGAGTTGCTGGTGATGTATCAGGTACAGCACCGGGAAGACGTGTAGAGCTGGATACATTGCAGTCAGGACTGGGTGGAAGGGACCAGAACTGGTTTCGTGCTCCACTGTTGTGCTTCCGCCGTCTATGGTTGGGCGGTTTCTCCGCTGCGGTGCGAATGGATGTTCGGGGCATCCTGATTTGTACGGCCGGTCGGGACGTCATTCCGCACGGCGGTAAGTCTCCATTGGCTTCCGCCGCCGCGTGGCGGGTGCACTTTGATGGCAGTTCGCGTCGCACCGCGCCAGTTGGGAAATGGGCAATGTTTGGCCATACTAATATGGTGGGCGTGAGGACTGCTGCTGGCATGCAGAAAAAAGCATTTTCCAACACCGCCGGCCACGCGGTGGTGCCTCCGCCTGCCATACTAATAGAACCCTTAGATTGGAAAGCCCTTTTGGAATGTGGGCATGAGCGCTTATCAAAAGCAATAAGAGGCATTATTTATACCAGAAATAAAATAATTTATGAATATTTTCACTTTAAAATGTGATTTATACCTAGCACTTGATCCCCTCAAAAATGTAGATTACTGGTAATATTGTAAGAAAGGGGTTTATTTGTTGGGGTGGATTGAAGTCTACCACAAGCAATAAAGACACTATCTTATTTGATCCAGTTAAAGTTTTCAATATTTTAAACCTGAGCTCAACCCATGGTACCTATGGCACAGAGCAGGCTTTTTTAACTTCAAATGTGTTAAAAGTACCAAAACAGTTACAAAGTCAAAAACACAACACAATAAATATCCCTCTCCAATTTATGCATTTTGATCAAAATTGAATGAACAAAATAAAAAAAACAACACAAATTTAATAATGGCAAATGGAGATATGAATTTTAAAAACGTGAAGTAAATATATCATTAAAATGTACAAAGCACCAATGGAAGTCAATGGACTTGTTAGACCGAGGCCTTGGTGTGATTTGAGGCTAACTGTGATGGAGCCCATGTTGGATACACCAACCAAGTTTGGCCTGGTTGGAGGTTTTACCTTCAGACTCAGTCTTTTTTCTGGAAGTCAAAACCCTTTAGTGTGCTAAGGCAGCAGGATGCATCTGAAGAAGGCTTCACCAAGTTACATATGCATTGCGTGATGTACTGCTAAAGCCACTGGTCTTGGTGAAAAAAATTCAAATTTCGCACCCAGAGTCCATTCATCTGTTGGATACTTTTGAAGGCATCGTCATGTCAAACAATTTAGCTTAGTTCTCTTTTTTGGATTTGGAATCCTTTAGATGGGCAATGCTGCAGCTATATCCAACTTTGACTTCCACAAGGCTGAATGCCTTCTCAGTGATGGTCCATTGGATCAGATTTGCTGCTCCCAGTGGAAGAAGCCTGATTTTTTAGCCCCTGAGTTTACACCTTGATTGGCTATAATGGGGTGGCTTGTGCTGGTTATCCAGAGGTCTGGAAGTCCCAAAAATGTCTAAGTCCCAGGTTTTCAGGAGTGGTAGGAGAAGTCTGGTAATACACACCCAAACTTCCCATACTCAGGACCTTAGGTACAGAACTTGGGTGTCAAAGAAAGCCTTTCCTTCCTTGTGCAGAGCCTGAGTGTCCATGCTGTGGTGTGGCAGGGGTAATGAGCATTGCCCTCCTCCTTGGTCACTTGAGACAGTTCTGGGGGCAGCTCTCTGCCCACTGGATCTGGTGACTGGCTGACTGGGAGGACAAAAGCTTGGGCCTTCCCAGGTGTCACCTAACATTTGCTTGTGACAGGGCAGGCCCTGCTTACACCCCAACTGGAAGAGAAAACACTTACCCAAACCTAGGTCTTTGTGTCTGAACTGCTAGCAGTTTTCAGGCCTCATCAAGGGCTGTTCACGACCTGGCCTTCAGTTCAGAAGACAATGCAGATTAGCCTCTTGAAGCTTCAGGCAGGGAAAAGAGAACTTTGTAAAAGTTAAGTTTTCTTAATATTGGTTAAAAATGTGACTTCCTCATTATGTTGGGCATTAAATAAATAATTAAAAGGTGGTTTAGTCATATTTCTTGCGGGCTCCAATCCAGAGAGAACAGAATTAATATTTAATTGCGCTTTCCATTGGTTCTCTATGGGCCAGCTAGCCTTTCTACAGTGAAAATAGCTTTTTGGTGCTAGTCACTCTAAGGGCATGTTAACTTTACATTTCTACATGTCCTACTTTTATATACCATGCAACCAGCCTTCTGAGCTGCAAGACATACTTGGGAGGGTTGCATTTTTTTAATTTTATAGTAACGTTTTCTCCTGTCCAAAAGAGTTCTTTTTTTTTAACAACGTAATTTTATTGTTGACAGCCGGCACAAGTTTGGTGTCACGAGGAACACCAATAATGCACAGTAATTGACAGCATTAATTATCTCAACATTTTCAATGTTATCAAACCTATGTTCATATAATAAACATACTTGAATATAACTCTTAACAACAAACAATAGTGCCATACTAGAATCTCAGAGAGTACACAAAGGTCTTGGATATATATGGCCGAGTCATTCATTATGAGAATAGATTTAATCAACATCTATGTCATAGCACACTACAGTTATACCGGCAATTCCTCGACCGCAGAGACAGGATGAAGGAGGTTCCAAACATAGCCCTCTGGAATCCGCCCATCTCTTCCATATTTTATAGTGTTTCTGAGGACACCCCCTCGTCGTAAAGACAGGGCTCTCCAGGCTCATACAAAAGTCTTCCATATTGTGACTGATGGCGGAGACTCATCCTTCCATGCCCTGGCGATATCTTGCTTAGCCAACGTGATGCCAAGAAGGAGCAGGTGGCGCTTATATCTATTACTGACCAGCCCCTCAGTAATGTGGCTAAAGTGGAATATCCCATCCCAAGACCTCTGACAGACAGGTGGTCACCCCCTCCAGAACCTCGATAACGTTGTGTGCTGCCATATCGTATGAAGGAAGCTACCCTCCGCAGCCCCACAATGCAGGCAGTGGAGGGAGGGGATTAGCCCAGCACGCCACAGCGTATGTCTAGTAAAATAAACCGGATGCAAATATTTAAATTGGATAAGTCACAGATGGGCCACAATCGCTACGCTGCGTGGGGACTCCATTGCCTCCACCCAATCATCTTCGTCAAGGGGACCCACGTCCATCTGCCAGACATCCCGAATTTTATTTAGTGTAGTAGGAGTATTGTTTAGGAGTGTGCGATATGTTTTGGTTATTTTGTGGTACCACAGATCTCCCATAAAGACCTTAGCCTCTATAGGGTTAAAATCAGGTATATCCACTTGTTGTGTCAGATACGGGGAGAGAGCATGTCGAAATTGGACACACTTCTAAAATTGGGAGTGGTGCATGGCATATTCTGTCTGGTGTTCCTGAAACAACTTCATAATCCTACCGTGCATATTCACTCCCACTGTGTCAATTTCAATGGCCTCCCATCCCCGAAACCCAGATAATTGCACCAACTGTGGCAGCTGGCCATTATGCCAAAGGGAGATTTCTCTCGCCACTTTACCCCACCATCCCATTTTGCGAAGGGCTCATTTCCAGATCATGAAAACCGGTTGAGTCGCAGGTGGCAATACCCTAATCGCTGGACCAGAATACAGGACCATATGTAGCGACGCAGCTCCCAGCAGCCAGCACTCGACCGCTTACTCCGGCTCCCTCCTATCACCGTACCACCAGTCATTGAGGACGAGTAGATGTGAGGCCGCGTGATAAGCCTAGATATCTGTGGTGGCTGTGCCCCCACAATAGGTTGACTGAAAGTAGGTCCTCAATGCCAAGTGCACTCTAGTAAAGCATCCAGAAGTTGAGTTGGCAACCCAAATTGATGCCGTGATATCAGTATATAAGAGGCGTATTAGTGTTAGTAGGCGGGGGCCAATATTTAGACGACTAAGCAAAGCGAAGACGTATACCCAGCTGAACGAGTCAAAAGCCTTATCCATGTCTGCGAGTAGTAGTGCAGCCGGCTCCCCAAGTTTGTCCTCCGCGGCAATGGCATTGTGTGCACGATAAATGTTATGTTGTGTAGCACGGCTGGGAATAAAGCCGTCTGATCGGGATGTACAAGGTCTGTAATATGTGGAACCAAGTGATTGGCAATTACCTTAGCCAAGAGCTTAGCCTCCACATTGAGGAGAGAAATTGGGGGATATGACGAGTGATGTTCCTGCGGTCGGCCTGTCTTTAGGAGCACGGCTATTTCCATGTGTCTCCAGTCTTGCGGAAGGCCGCCGTCCTCCACCGCGGCGTTAAGAGCCGCGAGATATAGCTCCATCAGCCGGGATTGGTTGTGTTTAGGGAATTCGCATGGAAAGCCATTTGGGCCGGCCGCTTTGCCTGAGCGCATATTTATTAGCGCTATTTGCAATTCCTCGACCGACAGTGGAGCGTCAAGGATCTCTCATGTCGTATCGGAGAGAGTCCATGGGGGGAGATCCTCAATGAACTTACGGATGGTATCTTCAGGTAGGGTTTCCCAAGGGGCATATAGAGCTGTAAAGTAAGTGGCAAGGCTAGCCGCAGAATGCGCTGGGTCCGTGAGAATCTCCCCATCCGGCCTGTATAGTCGGAATGACCTGGGGGCGCAGCAACTGTTGACATAAGCAGTGCAGTAGAGCGCTCAACTTGTCACCCCACTTATAAATATAAGTCTGGCTTCATCCAGCAGCTCGCTGGCACATGTTTGCTGGGTACTAAGCAGCTGTCTGTGCACCGTGCACCCACCCTCCCCCCTACTTCTCCGCTACAAATCAACCAGTTGGGCTTGGGCCTGTATTAGCTTCTCCCAACGCTGTCTACGCCTCCCAGCACGAAAGGCAATATCCACTCCTCTAAGCGTGGACTTCATAGCCTCCCATAGTGTTATAGGGGATGTAACTGAGCCTGTGTTGCATGAATAGTATTCTGTAATGGATGTGTGAATATGTAGCCAATAATGCTCGTCATGCAGCAGCCAGGGGGAAAGCCGCCATCGAAATGGAGAGCGTTCCAGGCCCAGTGACAGCCGCAAAAAAAACAGGTGAATGGTCCAAGAGGCCCCGGGGCAGAATCTCGGCAGACTTTAATCTATGAATGTGGATTGCAGATATAAACAAGTAATCTATGGGAGAGAAAGACTTGTGTGTGCCGGAGAAGTATGTGTACTTGTGTTTTGTGGGGTGCAGCGCCCTCCAGAAATCTGCCCATCCCATCCCTTGAATCATGGGCATCAGTTTGGACTCATGGGCCATCGTCAATTGCCCGCGCCATCTGTCCCTTATTGGGCATAATACGTCATTCCAGTCTCCTCCCACTATTGTCAGTCGCGGTGAGATCTCGGTCCAGAGCGTTGTCAAGCGCTCCACAAGGTTCCATGCCAATGGGGGGGAGCGTAGATGCTGCCAAGGACAAGATGCTCCCCATATAATGTTTCAGCAATTATTATAAATCTACCCTGTGGTCTCGTGAGAAATGCTTATTCGCGAGCACTCGCGCATGCGCAGTTGTCATCAAGAAGTCACGATGGAGGCAGAGGGCAGCCCGGGGATGCCACAGCTCAGGTAAATGCAAAAAGAACAATTGATGGACAGAATGCAGAACAATGTCATACATTCACCCCAGTATGGAGATCTGGTCCTAAATCCATCGGTTTTTTGCTCACCATGCCATTCCAGTTTGGACCCAGCCATATGCAAATCAGTCTTGAACCTGCACCCAATGGGAATAGTCCAGCCCACACTGCCAGTCCAGGTCCTCCCTGGATTGGAAACATGCATCCTAGGACCGGTTTTGGGCTTTCAGCACTCATCAGCCAGGATAGCTTGACTCCAGTGGCATGGAAAGCACGGGACCCACGTCTGGGCATACCCGTCCCACTCGGGGTGACAAATGCAAAAAGAACAATTGATGGTCAGAATGCAGAACAATGTCATACATTCACCCCAGTACGGAGATCTGGGCCTAAATCCATTGTTTTTTTTACTCACCATGCCATTCCAGTTTGGACCCAGCCATATGCAAATCAGTCTTGATCCTGCGCCCAATGGGAACAGCCCAGCCCGAACTGCCAGGCCAGGTCCTCCCTGGACTGGAAACAAGCATCCTAGGACCGGTTTTGGGCGTTCAGCCCTCATCAGCCAGGATAGCTTGACTCCAGTGGCATGGAGAGCACGGGACCCACGTCTAGGCATACCCGTCCCACTCGGGGTGACAAATGCAGAAAGAACAATTGATGGACAGAATGCAGAACAATGTCATACATTCACCCAAGTACGGAGATCAGGGCCAGAATCCATCGATTTCTTTTTGCTCCTCATTCCAGTTTGGACCCAGCCATATGCAAATCAGTCTTGACCCTGCGCCCAATGGGAACAGTTCAGCCCAAACTGCCAGGCCAGGTCCTCCCTGGAATGGAAACAAGCATTCTCGGACCGGTTTCGGGCTTTCCTCATCAGCCAGGGTAGCTTGACTCCAGTGGCATGGAGAGCACGGGACCCATGTCTGGGCATACCCATCCCACTCCTGGTGACCAATGCAAAAAGAACAATTGATGGACAGAATGCAGAGAATGTCATACATTCAGCCCAGTACGGAGATCTGGGCCCAAATCCATCGGATTTATGCTCACCATGCCATTCCAGTTTGGACCCAGCCATATGCAAATCAGTCTTGACCCTGCGCCCAATGAGAACAGTGCAGCCCGAACTGCCAGGCCAGGTCCTCCCTGGACTGGAAACAAGCATCCTCTGACCGGTTTTCGGCGTTCAGCCCTCATCAGCCAGGATAGCTTGACTCCAGTGGCATGGAGAGCACGGGACCCATTTCTGGGCATACCCGTCCCACTTGGGGTGACAAATGCAAAAAGAACAATTGATGGACAGAATTGAGAACCATTTCATACATTCACCTCAGTACGGAGATCTGGGCCTAAATCCATCGGTTTTTTTGCTCACCATGCCATTCCAGTTTGGACCCAGCCATATGCAAATCAGTCTTGACCCTGCGCCCAATGGGAACAGTCCAGCCCGAACTGCCAGGCCAGCTCAGGAAAGGCATTTTTAATACTTTATATTGGTTTTCAAGCTTCTATAACTATTTTTAATAGGGCGGGTGGGAGGCGGGTGGCGGGTGGCGTGTAGCCGAGCTACGCGGAGTGTGCGGAGATTGCTTTAACATCCGTGGCGCTCCGCGTAGCCTCGCTACGCTCACTACGCCCAGGGTTAATCATGATACATTGATAAAGCCTTACATTTCTTTATTGATAAACCATGATCAATGGGGTTTTATGCCAGAAAGAATGAAATCAGAGCTAAAACAAGTCATTGATAGTCACAATAGATCACAGACACATATTCTATTTTCCCATTGTCAGTGAACACAGGCGATGCTCAGTAGATACTTGATAGTATGGATGTTTGGGATCTGTTGTGGGTGATGAGAAAATATGCTTTAGACAATAAAATCATCAGGACCAGTAGTGGATCAACACACTCACATAACTATACAATGATTGTTTCTGTCCCCTGAAATATCCAGCTCAATGATGGCATTAGATGAGAATATGCTTTGTCCTCTTTTTAATTTGCTGAATATACTAGAAATTCACTTATAGGTTTAGGAAAAGTACTAAACATTGCTACTTGCAGAGTATAAACTTTTGCAAAAAATAGTGATTAAATCACTATGACACTTTGATAAGCACTTCAAATTTTAGGAAATGAAAAGGGAATTAGATGATATTACAAATGGGGTTTCTGGTTGGCTAGGGTATGCACCTAGGTCAGGCAGAACCCGCCACTCTAGTCAGGGTAAGGGAGTTACACACACAAGATAAGCCCTGCTCACCCCCTTGGTAGCTTTACAGAGCAGTCAGGCTTATCCCAGAGGCAATGTGTAAAGCTTGGCAGAACACACACACACCAGTGACACACTAGTCACACCACAAAAGAGACTCCACACAAGGTTACATAAAAATATCCTTCGTATTATGCATAAAACCATATTAGACCAAGGATCACACAAATCACGGTAACACAAGGCACTTGTCATAAGAAGGCATATAAAGCTAGGCCTGGGCGGTAAATTCCCGTCCGCTCGCTGAATTTGCGGAATTTGGGTAATTTCGCTTTCCGCAGAGAACGCGGAATTGCCCCAAATTCTGCGTTCCGAGGCTTCGCGGAATTTTTTGCTTGTTCGCATTCTCCAAATGCGTGTTCACAAGATATTTCCCCCCGAGCACGCAAACCGCGTTCGCGAACAGGAAAAATGCATAGCGAACAAGCAATTCCTGGTGTTCACTAAATTTCTGCGTGCTTGCGGAGATTATTTACCGTTTCGCGGAGCTTTGTGTAGCACGACTACGCAAATTCCACCCACCCCTATATAAAACACATAGACCACAACCACATAAATCACTTTGCCAACTAGGCAATTGTCATAACATCACATAGATAGGGAAAACTGTTATCCTGATAATACAATACAGGACACCACAGTAGGGCACAAAAAACAGTATTTAGGGTACACATCAAAAACGAATATCATAAGGACAGGAGCTGTAGGTGAATGTCATAATCCACATGAATTACCCGTGTGCCCCTAAACATGAGGCCATAACGGCCCCTGCGCTGTTTCTACAGGGTATATGGTAAAAAAGTATCCTGAGCAGGATCAGGACCTCCGTGGAGGATTACCACCACATCATGCTCTTTTATGCCAGGGGGCCCGTCCTGGGCTCACCCCGCAATAGCCACCAGCGTGAGGTAATGCCCACAAAGGTACGGGAGCAGCAGTTGCCAGCGATTGCGCAGTGCAGCTGCAGGTGATGACCTGTGAGTCAGCTGCCTGTGATTGCACAGAGGGGTAGAGGCTGCAGGATAACATGGCTGCAGCCGTGAGGAGACCTCGCCGGGTCCCCCCTTCCTTATCAGCCACCAGGCTCACCCGCAATCGTTGGACACCGCAGGGTTGAACAGCATGGCCTCAGGAGTCTCCCGCCTGCGCTGCTCCTGCTTTGTGAGTTTAGGCCTTGGTGGAGCAGAGGCTTTTCTCCAGACTCCTGGGGGTGGGAAACAAATAGCGCCGGTTAGCCGGGTGATGGGCCAGGGCGGCGGGTGCAGTTAGGGCTGGGCTTCTCTGACCATCACATGGGGAGCACCCTGTACCGCCCCGCAGCAGGCACTCCTCTCTGCACTTTCTGGTGGTTGCTTGGGCAAAGGATGAAACTCCGGTGGATACGTTGGTTGCCTGGCAATGCTGGGATCTTTTCTTCTTGCTGGCTCCCCTGACGAGCGACAGCGCTGAACTGAGGTATCTGCTCTGCCCACGCCCTACCTTCAGTTTTCTTTGTCCACTGTCATGTGAGGACAGTGCATCTCTACACATGCCAGTGTTAGGACTGGCAAATCTCGCCCTCACCACGCTGGGAGGCCAATACAAGCACTCCACATGCGCTTTGCTTTAAAATTAAAAGAAGTGAAGAACACAGCACTCACCACGCACTTCCTGAAGGCCAAAAGTACTTCACATACTTTAGGCTGGAAACACCAGGACTCCTGCAGGCTGTTCTTTACTAAAAGGACGAAAAAAAGTCCTGTACTTCTCCTGGCAAGCACAAACAACCCTTGGAGATTTCCTTCCCAAGTAGGATACCACTGCAGGGCAAAGAGAGTCAGTCCTTTTCCTCCACCACAGACAGAAGCAGCAACTGCAGACCAACCCACCCTTCACTCAGAAAAGGCAGCGCTCCTCGCACAGTTCTTCCGCTCTTCTTCTTGGCATGGTCTTCTTGTTCCTACAAGTAATCTAAAGTCCTGGGGTTTTAGGTGTAATACTTATACCTCAAATTGTCATTGTTCTCTTTGCTGTTAGGGTGTCTGAGCCCAGTCCAAACCAGTCCTGTCCTCCCTGGTGCAGCATGACCATAGGGTGCGGAGACAGCATTGTGAGAAAGAAGACACAACCTATTCAGGTGCAAGTGAAAATCCTCCCACCACTCTAAATGCAGACCAGGTCTATTCAGCCCTGCGATGACTCACCCAGGCAAGGCAGGACACACCTCAACCCCCCAGTTACTCTCTAGAGTAAATGCACATCCCATTTCCTGTCACTCAAAAACCAGACACCAAATACACAAACAGCCAGAGGCACACAGAATGGTAAAGCAAGAAAATGCCCACTTTCTAAAATTGGCATTTTAAAACACAGAATTAAAAAAATTACCTTTACCAGAAGGTGTGTTAATAAATTCTGAATTCAGAGAGCCTAAATTAAATTTTTCTGTCTTGTCCCTCTGGAAAGCTACACAGGTAAAATGTTACAGCGCTGCCCCAATGATGATCCTATGGGACAGACAGACCTTCACTAGTGAAAAACTGAATACACAGTATTTCTCTATTAGGACATGTCACACACACCAGTACATGTCCTACCTTTCACATACACTGCACCCTGTCTATGGGGGTACTTTGGGCCTACCTTAGAGGTGTCTTACATGTAAGGAAAGGGAAGGTTTGGGCCCAGCAAATGGGTGAACTTGTCAGGGCAGCATGGCAGTTCACAACTGCCTGTGCAGATACTAGAGTGGTAGGTCTGAGACACATTTACAGGGCTACTCATATGGCACAACCAGTGCTACAAGCCCACTAGTAGCATTTGATTTACAGGCCCTGGCACACACCGTGCATGTTACTAGGGGCATACCAGTAAATCAAATATGCCAATCATGGATAACCAATCCTTGTCACAATTTATGCAGAGAACATATGCACTTTAGCACTGATCAGCAGTTGTAAAGTGCCCAGAATCCTATAGCCAACGAAAACAGGGTCGGAAAAATAGGAGGCAAAAAGGCAAAAAGTTTGGGGATGACCCTGCAGAGAGGGCCAATTCCAACAGATGATATTACATTAGAGATTGTAAATGTATTTGGTTATTAGGGCAATACATATCACATTAATTTGTGTTTCTGGGCTGATCCCACCGACACACTGCAGCTGGAGAAGGAGATAATATATATCTATAGGAATCCATGCTTCTGAGAAGAAAGATGTTCTGATGAAGGCTAGTTGTTGGAGACTACTGTAAAAATTAAACAGACTACAGAGAAATAGTAAAAAATGAACTCTGACCTATATGGGAAGGGCATATATTATAAAAAATATTTCTAAATTTAATTTTCTGTGGAACAAATTGCAAAAGCACCAATAATTCTTAATGATATTGAGTGGAAGAAAAACACACAGAATTGCAATGATGGAATTATTTGGAGATGTCAAAAGTTGGACAGTGCAATATTTTCAGATATACCGTGAGCCTCTTTAACTAAAGAACCTAGGTGCAGTTATCTGCATGTCTCTTTCCATCCATCTATTCTCTCTCTCTCCCTCTCCCCTCTCTCTCTTCTCACTTTTTGATTGCTCTCAATCTCTACCCTACTCCCTCTTTTTCTCTCTCTTTTGAAGTTTCCCCATGCCTACTGCAATTAAACTAGGGGGTCTGGGGAATGTGACAATGACAGAGGTACCAGGAGCAATCATGGGCTTTCATCATTGGCCTCCAAGGACTCCAGCTCACCTGGAAAATGCCGGATGGAAACAAAAGCCTGTCCTGTCCTGCCTTGATAGTGGGGATATAAGTAAGATAAAGGATTTCTCTGTAAAAGGAAAATTTCTAGCCATGTGCAGCTGCAAGTGAAACATGAGAATAAGTTGACGAGGTCTAGAAAGTACTGCAATGAAATTAACCAACGTTTAAACAATTGAAAGGTATTAAAATAAGCTGATGGGATTCTTGAATAAATGACTGTTGATAAGGTGGACAGTACTCAAGCATTTAAATGTCACACACAACACTTAGAATAAGTGAGGCCTAGTAGGACAGTCCATTGTAGCCTCACATCCTAAGACGTAAAAGAGGAGAATAATGATGTACTAGATCACTTATGTGCATGATAAATGGTATTGCTCTTCAAATAAATAATATCACATAAAGCTTATGATTACAGAAGATATTTGACTATTCAAATGCAGTTGGAAAATATAAGTAACATCAAGAAAAATAGTGATGCAACAAGTACAACTTTCATCATTTTCCAATGAAGATAAATTATTGCAAAATTAAATCTGGATGATGAAATGTTCCCATTCTGTCTTATAACATTGGGGAGATTTCAACGAATGAAAAATGTGAACACAGATAAAGTCAAATTATTAGCATGTATGTGATTAGGTTTAAAGCATTACATAATAACTCACAGTGAAAAAACAGGTGCCAAATTTAGACTGATTAAACATGTACCCATTCCACATAACCCCTCAAAAATAATGGAGAAGGTATGCAACTGAAATCCTTTCTGGAGAACAACCATTTGTGTTGAAAATGGCCCTTTTGCAGGGTTATCCCCAAACCTTTTGCTTTTTCCTCCTATTTCTTCTGACCTGTTTGTGTTGGCTTTAGGACTCTGGGCACTTTACAACTTCTAATCAGTGCTAAAGTGCATATACTCTCTGTGTAAATTGTAAACATAAGTGGCTATCCATGATCGGCATATTTGATTTATAGGTAAGTCCCTAGTAAAGTACACTGAGTGTGCCAGGGCCTGTAAATCAAATACTACTAGTGGGTCTGCATCACTGATTGTGCCACCCACAGGAGTAGCCCTGAAAAGGTAACTCAGACCTTCCACTGCCGTGTCTGTGTGCAGTTTTAAAATGCGGTGTCAACCTGGCAAGTGCACCCACATGCCAAGCCACTACCTTCCCATTTCTTACATATAGGACACCCCTCGGGTAGACCCAAGGTACACCCATGGGCAGGGTGCAGTATGTGTGAAAAGTAGGACATGTTCTGGTGTGTGTGACATGTCCTGATAGTGAAATAGTGGCAATTTCGTTTTTCACTATTGTAGGACTATCTGTCCTTTTGTATAGCATGGGAGATACTTTGTAACATCTTAAAAGTATAACTTCCCATTGGAACAAGATGGAGGAATAACGTTTAGGCTCTCTGAAATCAGAATTTAATAACACACCCTTTAGCAAAGATGGTTTTTAAATTGTGTGTCTGAAAATGCCACTTTTAGAAAATAGGCTTTTTCTTGTTTAACCATTCTGTGTGCCTCTGCCTGTTTGTGGATTGACTGTCTGGTTGTGGAGTGACAGGGGCTGGGGATGTGCATTCACTGTAGACAGCCACTGGGGGGTTGAGGTGTGCCTGGCCCTTCCTGGATGACTCAGAGCTGAGTTTAATAGATCTTGGCTACATTTAAAGTAGTGAGAGGAGTCTTCCTTGCACCTGAATAGGGCCTATCTCCCTATACAATGCTGTCTCCACCCCATGTGGTCATACTGCACCAGTGAGGACAGAACTGGTTTGGACTGGGATCAGTGACTCTTGCACAAAGAAGAGCAAAGACAAAATTGGGTATAATTAGTAGACCTTAAACCCCAAAATGTTAGATCACTTCTGGACCCAAGAGGAACCTTTGCCAAAGAGAAGAGCTTGAGAGCTGTGAGGAGAAGTACTTCCCTTTTGCTGTCTGCTGTGTGGGGTTAGCCTGAAGTTGCTGCTTCTGCCAAGGGAGGGACAAAGACTGGAACTTTGTTGTGAACCTGCTTGAAGAACAATCTGAAAGGGCCAGTGCGTGCTGGCCTCCTGTTCTGAAGTCTCAGGGACACAAAGACCTCACCCCCAGCTCCCTTGAACTCTATTGCTGAGACTTCTGACCTGCGAGAAGGTGCCTATTCTAGTTTTGGGCCTATGGAGGTTGTACCTGCTGTTGAGAGCTGCAGAAACCTAAGAGAAGTAGGAAAACCTGTCTTCGATGCCGTCAGCGATGATGCTGTGACTCCGTGAACTGCACCAAGGCCAGGGGCACACCTCATGAAGTGCATGACGCACTGCCCGGCCTGCACCGCAGCTGTGAAGCCCTTCGACACCGGCCGCCGCCTGCAGTTATCTGCATTTTCCAATACCATTGTCCACACCTGCTCCATCATTGCCAGTGCCTGCATCCTGTTATCGTGACACCGATAACCGACGAGGGTGAATTCATGAACTCACCGACTTCGCATCATCCCCCTGTGGAAGCAAGGAAGCCGGCCTCGACTTCAGAACCGACACCTCACCTCCACAACGCTGCGCATCATCATAGACTTTGTTTCCGTCAGCAGCCCGTTTGACTCTGTGCCCAACGCCGTGCTCCTCTCAGTCGGCGCCTTACTGTGGATTTATTGCTGTCACAATGTCAAAATAGTCCCAGGTGGAGTAATTTGTTTTCTACATGCCTTATTTTTGCAAAAATGGTTCTAAAGTCCTATCATATTACCTGTATGTTGGATTTTCTTGTCGTTTTGGTCTTGTTGAGTTTAGATAAAGATACTTGTTTGAGGTTTGGTACATCACCCGCACCTCCAACAAACGTCTTTTGTCCGATATTTATGGCTTTCTTAACAAGGTGCGAATGCAGGCCAAATCCCCAGCGCAGCTTAGGTGGGAGGCGGAGCTGAGTCGGGAGTTCTCCCCCAAGGAAGGGCCTCTCCTGGCGAAGTGGGGCACACTCAAAGTCCCACCGAAGTTGTATTGGTTACACAAATTGTGGAGGGTTGTTGGAATGGAAAGGATTACAGCGGGGATCCACCATATATTGCCAAAATTTGATAAGACCTGGGGGACCACGGTGGCATACCTATCCTCGGAATTCTTTGAGCTTACCTGCCCTCGCTACCTACGAGTCCTACGATTCCCCACGATGCCACTAATGAACCTGTTGCCTCCTCCGATGGACCACCAGCCTTTAATCCCTACCATGTTTCAATGTACGCCGTGGGTGGATATCTGTCCTCATTCTTCTCTGTTTCTCTGACTCTCATCCTTGCCCTCTTTCCTTTCATCTTTGGTTCCTCTTCTTTCTTTTCAATAAAGTTCGATTTTGAATAAGATGTTACCCGCCAGCCAGTGGTTGTTGGTGGGTGTGTTGTAACTGACTGCATCATATCCAATAGAAACGATTTGAACCATAAAGATACTTAGTTTTTCTAATCTCATGTGGTGTCCATTTGTGGTGTTATCACTGTATTACTGTGTACAAATACTTTCACATTGCCTTTGGGATAAGCCTGTCTGCTTGTGCCATGCTACCTAGGTACTGAACAGGGGTTATCTAAAGTGTGTATCCCTTTTACCCTGACTAGAAGCAAGGATCCCTACTTGGACTAAGGTACCTACCTCTGCCAATTAGAGACCCCCAGTTCTAACATTAAGTGTAACATATAGCCTTAAAGGCCCAGATGTACGAAGCCATTTAGCACTTCTTAAAGGGCCGAATACCTATTTTCACCCATTAAGAAATGTTAAACGACTTTTTCATATGTACAAAGGGCCAAAATCGGTCGCAATTTGCGATTTCTAAATGGCATTTTTTAACGCGGCATGAAGCGCACCTTTCCTAATTCGGGATGACTCCAAGTAGGCCTTAAACCCAGAGGCACCCTTGGATTTGTATTTCTTAAATTGCTATTTCCTATTAGGAAGTCGCAATTTTAGGAAATGCACACCATTTCCTAATTTGCCCACAGGCGGGAATCCAATGGCATTTTCTATTTGCGATTCCCAAATAGCGATTCCCCCCTTGTAGAAACAATTCCTACCTTGTTGGAATTGCTATTAGGGAATTGAAAATTTAGTACATATCCTTTTGCATTTCTTAAATAGCAATTCCTATGGAGTCACTATTTAAGAAATGCAAACGGAAAGCTTTGCACTTCTCGGCCAAAATGTTTTGTGAGAGCTCATTGCATTCTGAGATCCCTCTGTTGTCTCCCAGCTTTTCTTTTAGGTATACGACTACCCACACCAATCCTTCTAAACACGCTGAGGTTTGTTAGCGCGACTACTCACCTGTGAGGGTCTCAAGGCGCTGGGGGGGTGCAGGATCCATTCCATCAAGGAGGGGGTCTGTCGAAGAGCCAGGTTTTGAGGTTTCTTGCGAAGATGGGGAGACGTATCATAACACTCACCCACACTCACTGTAGCAAGCATGTTGGTGGAAGGGTGGTTAGTATTAGGTGTGGTGGACACAATACCACCCACATCAATTGAGAACTATACACTATGCATGAACACCTTAAATAAGCTTAACATACAGTATTGCAGCTTCACTGCGGAGCCAGTATAGGTGCACATCGCTACTATTCACACTTGCTTGGTATTTTGTCATTGGCGTTGCCGGAGCAGAGCAGCATTCGCTAATGGGCATTCTCCACAGGGATATCAGTAGTTGTCATAACTGGATTGGGTTATTGAATAGCAAATTGGCATTTAATGGTATATTGTGCACTGCAGCAATTTAAAACATGGTAAGACTGAATTCATGCAAATTGCCACGAGACTGATCGCAATATTATGGTAACAAACAGGTCACATTCTCATTACATAGCTATTAATTGCATCAATGCTCTACCACTGTCCCTAATTAAGCAATTAGATACGCAATCGTGGTATGAATTCATAATGATAAGACTTGGTCACGTTAACATATATGAATGCACAGGAGCATGGGGCACTGGGCCTAGCAGCTGTTTTTTGCCCGGATATCGCGGGGAGGATACCATGAGAATTTTTTTTTTAGACCAAATTTATTATACAGATAAGTATATATAGATAAGTATAAGCTTATGATACTAAATTCTACCTACACGTACCTTGAGGATGTATATATCTTTATGGCAGAGCGATGTGGATTAAGTATAGTAAAGTAACGCTTGCCTTTGTGTATACTTACCTTCACGTTATTTATGTAGCAGACGTACGGTGTATCCCCCCCCCCAAGATATTCTTACAAGAAACCCTCCGTGACATCAGATTATGTAAATTATATAGAGCGAAAAGCAAAGGAACTGAGGTCCACAAATGATTTGATTGTCCATTTTGTAAGACTGTTTGCACATCTGCAATTGGAATATATTTGTACTGGGATGAGGACACAGAGAAGAATGAAAACATGATTTCATTATAAGCAATTATGAATTTGGCCGAGAGAAATGTAATCAAGTCTGTAGGTGTTCGGGAATTATATTAACCTATAACAATCTAAGCATCCTTCAGTTGTGAATAACAATTGAGTATGCAATGTATAAGCATGATATGTAACTGTATCATGATGATAATTGCATATTAGGTTGCATATTTATCACTTCGTATGCTACTTTTTAACTTCATCTGCTTTATTTTGTGTAAACCGACGTTAAACTGTTAATTAATTAAGTAAATAAATGGAACTTGAAATATAATTATGGAATGAGCGAGGCAGCGGCATTCTTTGCGCACGCACATTCTGTACGGAAATTGCGCTGGAGAGCTGTCCTCCAATAGTTTAAGATTATTACAGGTCACGCCCATGAAGAGACTAGCAATACTTGTGTCCTCACTATCAGTACCCAATAGGCATTCCCTCTGTTACAAGTACCAATGCATACCCAAATTTACCCCATGCGAAATAAATGGAGAGAGGAGTCGGCCTAACGGTAGAGCGATTGATCTCGAAGCTGGGGAACCGGGTTCGAGTCTCCGCAGCAACGCTCAACATCCTGTGATTCTGGGCAAATAGCTCAATCTACCCTTACCTGACAAAAAAGAATGCATCCTCATGTATCGAAACTGGTGTTCATGTCTCGGGTCTGGTTCGCGCGATATAAACTCTAAAAAAATAAAGAAAATGCTTCAGACATGCAGCATTACACATCTACTTCAGAAAGTAGATGATTTGATGCTTTCATGCCCAGCACCATTTGAATCATCCGCATTTTCCCTGACTATCTTCATTATCAACTTGGTTTGTTTCTCTACTTTGTGCTTACTGAACTAATCCCCACTTTTTTCTGCGTCCTACCAGCATGTGCCAATCTTAAATGGCCTTTACAGCACTCACCCCCTCTCTATCTGCAATATTGCGGTACACCTCTGTTTGTCCACACACCTTCTGTTCTCCTGCAGATTGTGCGCCCTCCTTCATTCTCTATCGTCGTCCATGTTTTAGCTTCCCAAGCTTCGACTTCCACACCTTGTCCTTTTGCACATTACACAGATGCGCGAGTGGTTTGTGCTCTACACATTCCCACCCCTGTGACTTTCGAAGGTTCAGCATCCCTATTATCCCATCAGCATTCTTGACCAGCTGTGTGACAGCGGTATGCTCTACCACACTTGCTGCCAGCCATCCCATGTTTCTTCCAATGAGGCTCCAGCTGTCTGCATCCATGGCATTCTATGCCCTCCCTTCCTCTGCTGACATGGTGATGGGTAAAACATTTGACTAGAACGGTGACAGTAGGTTTGACTGCTGGCCCATTGCATGTACATACATTACATTGAGAGTGAATGGAAGAGGAACATTCTGAATTGTTGTTTCATAACTTCTGGGAGAGATTTTACACTACTCATGTCTAATAGGGAGATGGTATGAAAAGAATATTAGAGATGGCATGATGGAGGGTGTGTTTTTGGGCACACATGAACAAAAATGTATCTCCTGAATATATGGTTGGGACAAAAGCCTGCTTGTTTGTTAATCATGCTAGAAAATGCATCTCCAAGAACCAATTAGTGTGTGTCAGTTTGGCAGACATTTCCATATTGGCCCATAATGTCATTATTCAGCACCTGCCGTGTGTGTCATACACCTGATCCCCTGTGGACACACAACAGGCCACCGAGCATGCATATATTGAAGTAGCAATACCTGGAGAAACTCTGGCGTGTCTATACCCTTTCAACTTGCCAAAACGTAGTACCAACTAATAATGTCAGAGTTTTTGCCAGTCCACGTGGTTCACGAATAGACAACGTCCTTTCATGTGTAGCTTCCTGTCTTGGATTATGGTATGCCTAACCCAGAAAAACAGTGGCACTGAAAATTCCACCTGTGATCATTTGTCCTCCTCCATAAGGTCAATGTTACAAAGATATACATTGGCTCACATGGGGGCATATTATCAAGCACGGCGTTAAAATTATCGGCGCTTTGGCGGCAGAAAACTGCTGCTAAAGCGGCGTTGTTTGATAATATGCCCGTGAGAATTCCAATAGAAGCCCAGGTTGTGGTGTCAACATGGACTTCTATTGGAATTCTCACGGGCATATTATCAAGCCCATTAACGCCGCTTTTTTGGCAGTTTTCTGCCGCTAAAGCGGCAATGATTTTAACGCCGTGCTTGATAATATGCCCCTTAGATGGTCTATGTCAGCCTGTGTAGGTCCAGCACTTTATTACAATTTCACTCGTTTAACCTCTTCTATGCCCATGACGAGATAGTCTCGTCATGGAGTGAGGTTGCGCTGTGCCCATGACGAGACTATCTCGTCATGGACCCCGCCCGCTAATACAATGCCCGGCACAGGAGGGGGAAAGGGCGGGGCACTGAAGGGGTTAAGACGTGGCTCAGTCTAAGACGGTTTCATTTGAGCCTGTCCCTTTACTACGTGTGTTATATTTACAAAATAGAAAATAGAGCTAGCATCCCCCAGCTTTTGCTCTTTTGAAGTGTCAATCACGTTTTATATCAGCTAAAAGGAAAGCATACACAGAGCAGTGCAATGGTTTAGAGCCCTTCATCCATTGCTTGGCTGAAAGTGTCATTCAGCTTTTGGCCATAGGCCAACTAGTCAGTGATTGCAGTGTCCGACACCAAGAGTGACACAATGGGGCATATTATCAAGGGCCAACGAAAATATTATCGCCGCTTTAGAGCCCGTTTTCGGGCGCAAAGCGGCGATAATATTATCACATTATCATCAAGGGCACGCTAGCGCGTGATTCCTTGATGTATCGCCCCTTTTTCACACGCCTCACCTCGCATCGATAATGAGATGCAAAAGAGGCGTGGCTGTGAAAAGCAACATGGGATAATATCGCGAAGGAAGCTTCGCGATATTATCAAGGATGGTTAACGATAAATAAAATCGCGTTAAGTGTGCCTTAACTCAGGAATTTAACGTCTGTTAAATTCCTGACTAAGGCATACCTAACATGGGGGGTGGATTGTGTGGCTAAGACCACAGGCCCTATTATCTAGGAAATCGCCGTTTTCCACCATGGAAAACGGCGATATCCCACCTATCTCTGGAATTTTATCGCCTCGGCGATGCGCGTTGTTGATAACGCGCTAACCGGGCGATGAATTCCAGAGTTAGCCGGCGATAAATATGCAAGCGCTAAGTGCGCTATGCGATATTTATCGCCGGCCCTTGTTAATATGCCCCATAGTTTCCTCTTTACAACCAGATCTTTGTGCGCACATAAGGAAGTACTGAGAAGAAAGATTCTGCCTGTTATTGACAAGGGTTCACGATAAGGAGGAAAAGAGGTACTTGAACTCCCTTTTTGCAAGTAAGTAGTGCAAGTTTCCAATACCCAGACAGATTGGACACATCATTGGCCCATACAAGCAAGCTTCAAACATGCGTAGAAGTGACATTACAGACGTCTGTAGTGAAAGTTGCTCTTCTTATCTCACACACAAAATAAGTGCAACCAAGGCAGCAGTGCATGATTTAGATCACACACATGAAACTGCTAAAGCACTGGGAACCTTCACTCACAAACATTATATGGCAGTATCAGGACATCTTGCTCTCTCTCTCTCTCTCTCTCTCTCCCTATCTATCTCTCTATCTCACAGAATTGGTGACTTTCTTAACACTTTTAAATAAAAGTGTTTTGGGTGTGTCCACGTAGAGCCTTTCTTTAGTCCTTGTGCAACTCTCTCATTAAATAGCTGCCACCCTTCCCTTACCCACAGCTATGGTAGGGGTCCAGAATATGTGGTTTTCTTGTCTTGTACCACACACTCATAATGGTGTCCACATTGAAGCTGTGAGGTGAAAGAGTGATATTTCTTGTGTTCTCAGATGATGCTGTGCTAATGAGGCATATATGAACCAACTCTTCAAAAGTGTCGAGGGATAGACAAAGAAACAATTAATGACAGAAAAAAACATGATTCATGATTATTGTTGGAAAGTGGCTTATCAGTAGTGATAAGTAGTGGTGTATCACTAGTAATAAGGCCACAAACTGTGTTGGAATGGGTAAATGTGATGCCAATGAATACTATGATATGTGCAGGCCCAACATCGGCAATACCAATAAATGCAATGTCAATGTTTGCCATAATCTGTGCCCGCACAACAGTGTTGATACCAGCAGTAACAATGTCAATGTATGCCATAATCCATGCACAAATGACAATGTTGTTACCAGTAGAAACAATGTCGATGTACGCCATGTCCTAGGCAAGCATAACTGTGGGAATATCAGTAAAGACAATGTTGATGAACGCTATGATAACTTTACGCACAATGCTGAGAATGTCGATAAAAATAGTACCAGTGACTGCCATATTATTTTCAGGAGTTCCAATGAACTCGTATCATTGCTGTTGGATTTACCCAATGTTACCACCCCATCATCCCTGAGTAAGAGATCCTTGGTCTTGCAGGTCCTGTGACCCACACCCACGCCTATCAAGTGACAGGTCACATGTGGGGGTCTCTCTTAAGACAAACGTGCACCCAGGGGAAATCCTGATCGACCCCAAAGATAGATAGCTGCACCACAAACAGGTCTGAGAAAATTAACCCCAATAAAACACGTATGCCCAAAGGCTTGTGTTCCCAAAAAATACCACATACCTAGATACCACATGTTGATAGGAACACAACAAGTACACTACACATAGTGATTGCATGCTCCTCATGCTGGACATATGGACACATACACACTGGCCCAGCATAGCTCTCTCCGAGGTCGAGAGACATTTCTGTCCTTATTTGATACCTGAACGCATTCTGTCGAGGATCTCTCGGCCGCTGCGTTTAATTAAACCAGCTTGTTCCTGTTTTGCCAAATGCCTCTTGTCATTTCATTTCTGTAAGGTAAATTCATATCTGAGTAACATTTTAGCGAGCCAGATAGGAGAAATTGGTATATCGAGCCTGAATTGTCAAAGGACATGGACCCTTGCCCGAACAGATTCACATCTGCACAAGCAAGATCGGTGAGCCGACGCCATCATTGATTAGAAGTTCTGCTAAAACTGCAAGGTGGAGCTCCTTCCGGAGGCCGCCTTCACAAGGGTAAGACAAACTAGGACATTTTTTCCCTAGACAGCATGCTAGAGAAAGGTGATGTTAGTTACAGTTTTTTTTAGCTTGAACAGTTTGGCGTAACACAACAGTACACCCCCAATACATGGTGTGTTGTGTAGGGGCACCACCTCAATCTTATTATTTAGTCAAATTGGTTTTCTTAGCAACTTATGGGGTTTGTTAACACTGGTTGGATTTAAAAGAAGTGAAAAGGTGGATTATTGCGCTTGGACTGACGGGCGGAAGGCTGTCGGTACGCAATACCCCTGGGTATGGTATCGGATGTAATTCAGAATGTTGGGGAAATGTCAGACTTTGGTGAAATACAGTGCAACTAGTGTCTGCCAACAGAGGGCAGATAGTTGTCAGGTTATTCTTTTTGTCCCACAAAACGCTGCTATCTTTGTTCACTGATCCAATAGTGACAGACTATCAGACTCACTTAGCTCCACATAGTACACAGAGCATCCCCTCTCTTTGGGCTGTAGGTGCTAGGAGGAAGCTAAGGTTTTTCGGACAAAGAAATCATTTTTTCTGTCTAACAGGTTGTTACTATTTCATTGCATAGCTCTGTTACGACTATGGGCGGAATGCAGGGTGGCCTTGACACACCACCCATACAACCCAAGAGCAAGCACCATCAGGAATGAAGGCTCTGATTCCTCCGACTCCAACAGCAAGGGCAAAAGCATAGGGTGGAGCCCACCAACGCAGGCAACCTCTCCATACCCACTCCAGAAAGCTCACTCCAACAATAAGGACTAGAGAAACAGCAGTAGAAAACCTCAGGGCGGCCGTACTATGTCGACCGGGAATTCCCTCTACAGTTCTCTGCGGTGATTGAAGTCAGAGTTTCCACAAACTTGAGTGAAGAGGTGTTGGACTTGGCCCTTCTGGCAGGTTCACCCCTGGACTTTTTGGCTTTTTATTGGTGACTTGGTGTGGTAATTGTTTGGTCTCTGCGCACTTTCCCTGTGTCCCAGGGTAAAGTGCGTGCGTGCTCTGAGTGCATGTGGTGAGATAGGCCTGCCCTCCCATAGGAATGCATGGGGAATGTATGTGTCCCTAGTAGTTCCTGATGCGTGGGGTGTGCAGGCCCGAGTTTGGTATGTGCGGACTCGTGGGAGTGAATGCTGCGTGATGATGTGTGCGGCGTGCATGTACCTAGTGTGGAAGTGCCACTTCTAGAAGTGGGCACTTCTGTGTGCAGTGTGTCTGTCGCGTGATTGGCTGGTCATGTCATGTGACGGGCTAGGGATTCCCCAGAGTCAGGATGAGTCACCCAGTGGTGAATGGGGAGATCAGCAGCTAGATGGGTGGGAGGAGTACACCTGGGTCCTGAATAGGCCAGGGTTTTCCACACACAATGCTGGCCCCGCCCCCTGTGGTGCGACTGACGACCCTAGCCCTGCCAGTGAATAGAGTGAGGGGCTGAGCACATCAAGGGTGCTCCCCAACCAGCTGCGACTGGTTTTCCCCCTCACCCTGAACCCAGAACAAAGGGTTTGACTGTATAAAAATGGGGCTGTGTCCCCACAGAAACTGCTCTCTTCCAGGATCCTGAGGGGGGGCTGCTGCTGCTGGAGGCCAGGAGGAACCGCCACTTTGGACTGCCTTCCTGCCTGGAGGGCCCAGTGAGCTGGCCCCTGGCCCAGTCTTGCCCCCTGCCCACCTTCCTAGGGACTTTTTGCTGGACTTTGTGGTTATTTCACCCCTAAGCGCCTGGGAGCGCTTTTCTCTGCCTTATAGCGCTAGGAGCGCTCTCTCTGTGGCCCCAGCAGCGCCGAGCTGCAATATTTAGCGAGGGAACCCCGGCGTGGGTTTCCCCGCTTTTCAGCCCTGTTCTAAAGCGGGTGCCCACCCCGCATTGTGGCGCTTGCGGGTGCCTACCCCGCTTATTTAATTAATTTCCTACGGCGGGTGCCCACCCCGCCGTAGATTGCTTATTGCGAGGGAGCTCACCCCTCTTGTGAAGTTAAAATCACCGCCGCGGCCCGAGCCGCGCATTGGATTCCCCCGAGCAGGGAGAGCGACCCGAGAGCCTACCCCGCATTGTGTGCTGTGTTCATATCCCTAGCGGGTGCCCACCCCGCCAGGGACTTTTATGCAGGGATAACGGGAGCCTACCCCGTGTTATGCTGGCGAAAGTCTGGGTCCCGAAATAATCACCGCCGCCGGCCCGGGAGCTTCCGTGTAAAGGGCCGCGCTGCCATTGGTTGATGTGCTCCTGAGCCTGGAGGCTCGTCGCCGGGGCCGCGCTGCCATTGGAGGAGGCGTTCCTGAGCCTGGGGGCTCACCACGAAGGGCCGTGCTGCCATTGGCTGGCCAGCAACCCTGCACCTTGACCCTGGGGAGCTTCCGAGAATCGGAGCAGCGTCAGCCCGGGAGATCACGAGTGCCAAGACAACGCGGAGAGAGCCGGTAAGAGTGAGGGCGTCCCCGCAGGTCTCCCCGGTCCCGCTCAGCACTGTTCTCCGTGCAGAGCCCGAGAAAGCTCCAACGACTGAGGCCGCGTTTGTCTTTTGAGCGCGAGGCGCTCCAACTTGGGGGTTTATTTATCCAAGAGTCCAGAGGGACTCAGATTGCGGGGGCATTTTCTGACCAGCGGAGCGGCCCCGGAAGGCAGCGGGCCGCTCCCACGTACAGAGGGCATTTCTTGGTTTAGAGCCTGCAAGGCTCAGGGGCGCATTCTTGTTATAGAGCCTGCGAGGCTCAGGGGGCATTTCTCGTGTGGAGCCCAGAGGGGCTCAGGGGGCCACGAGTGTTTGCTCAGAGCCCAGCGAGGCTCCAACGGAGGCCATACTTGTTTTAGGGCCCAGAGGTGCCCAGGCCTCAGTCCCTACAGCTGCCCAGCACTTAGTGGGCAGCTGCCACGTGTAGGCCCCCCCCCCACTGACATTGGGACATGGGGCGTCTTGCCCCTTCAAGGCCAGTTGGCCTAGGGACTGCCACAGATAGTGGCTAATGTGAGTTTTTGCGCCATTGTACCTTTCCTGCACCTCTGAATGTGGTTATGCGTCATGTGCTTTGCTTTACACCTCTGAATGTTATGCATCATGTGTTTATGTGCTTAGACCCCTACAGGTATTGTGATACTTAGGTGGTTGTTTTCTCCCTAGTACAGGTGGTGCTAGTGAGGTCCTGATTCCCTGCGCAATATTTTCTTAAAGTGGTTAGGGTTGCGTAGGTGGTACTTACCTGATACCAGTAGTTACTGGTTGTGTGCTACATATGTTATTTTGTACTACAGTATTATTCCTATGTTCTAAAGAGTGCTAATTCCTGACAGCGGTCCATGTGGCCCGGTCCCCTGTACATATAATCCCTTGTAAATTCTGCCCGTGCCTGTTGGCACATTGTAGAGTGTGTGTTTTATCTAATGTGTTGTGGTATAATACAAAGGTTATTTTTATATAATACCTTGTGTGGAGTTTCCTTTGTGGTGGGCCTTGGGTGTTGTTGCTGGGTGCGCGCGCAAACGCTTTACACATCGCCTCAGGGATAAGCCTGTCTGCTCGTGCCAAGCTACCAAGGGGGTGAGCAGGGGTTATCTTTGGCGTGTACCTTCCTTGCCCTGACTAGAGTGGTGGTTTCTGTCTGGCTTTGGCGCAAGCCCTAGCCAACCAGAAATCCCATTTCTAACATTGGTGATCAGCGGTGGGATTTGGACTTGCGTTTGCGCTGTACCGCAGTGGCAACTGGCCGCACTACAAAGCTCTGCATTTAGATAAATCACATGGTATAGGGATTATTGTTCTAAGTTTGTTTTTAATTGTCATTTCTTTGGAAATGTGGTTTTGTGCACTGTGAGTTAGGTGTCCCTAGCTCGGGAGGGTAGATCATCCCCCTTAGTGCAGTGTGTTTCTGGATTCACCAGTAGGGTGGGATCCAGTGGTGGCAGCGTAATAGTGTCCAGTACATTTGTCCCCCGCCCTGCGCCCAGAGTTGGTACCTGTGTCACGTGGTGGTCAGGTTGAGGAATCAGGGGTGGTAGAAACTGCCTTACCAGTCCGAGGGGAGGGTTGTGTGTGTGGATGAATGGTGTGTGGCACTAGGCAAGTGAGTGTGAGTTCTCTGGGTTAGAGAGCTTGCTGAATCTTTTTGCGAATTGTGTACTGCTGTGTTAAGCTCAGACCCCTAGGTTCCCTGTGTGATCTTTTCTCAAGAACGTCCGCCAAAATGGAGCCAGCTTTTGATTTCGGTGATCTGTTTGGGTACAGTATGTTGGAGTTGGTAAGGTTCTGTGAAGAGAGAGACATAGGGGTGGATGAGTCAGACTCTCAGTCCGAACTTAGAAGCAGCCTGATCCTATGGCAAAAGGGTCAATGGGGTCTTGAGCGCAGTAGGATAAGGGCCCGGGCCTCACACCAGGAGGGTGGTGGGTCTGTAGGGAGCCCTGAAGATTTAGAAGAGGAGGAAGAAAGTAACCTGACAGGGACGCCAGTAGATAGTGGAGACCCCATAGATAGGGAGTCCCTTGCTGGGTCCAGTGTCAGGAGCAGCACCCCATCCCTTTCCCTGTCCCCAGAGGAGTGGGTAGATAGGAGGGAAGAAAGGGAGCATCAGCTGGCCATGGAGAAGCTCAGGATAGAGCATGCCAAGCTGGAGACCGAGAGGGTCTTAGCTCAGAAACAGATGGCGGAGGCTGAGAGGGCCTTTGCCACAGAGAAATTAGCTCTGGAGGGTAAGTTGTCCCCTGAGCGCAGTTGTAGTTGTCTGGGCTCCCCAGGGAGGGTTGAGTCCAGTAATGACAGCGAGATAAAGTCCAGTGCAGGAAGTCCCATTCCCAGCTTACCCAGTCTGGTACCTGTTTCCCAAGAAGAGGAGTATAGGTTGAAATTCAGGGGCAGTAGGAAGCTGTCTCACCAGTCTTGGGACACGTTTGTGGGTGAATGCGAGGATGCACTGGATGATTGGGTAAGAGTAAACACGAAACGGGATTTTGAAGGACTGTATGCTCTGGTTATCAAAGAGCAGCTACTCAGTAGTTTTTACCCCGGGTTGCGCCAACACCTGTTGGGATATTACGATTTGGATGCTTGGGACCTTGCAAAAAGAGCAGACCGATGGGAAGGGGTCCCAAGTTCTGATGAGGAATGGGAGAGTGATTCCAACAGTAGTGGTTCAGAGATCCTCCAGCCCAGCGTGGTGGGGGAGGCTCAGTGTAGCCCAGCTAGGTCCCCGGATAGCGAGGAGGGTGTAGGGGCTTACGGCCTGGCTCAGTGGAGCAGGAGTAAGTGGGTGACCGAGGGTCCCCAGACGCACGAAACCCTACCTCCTGACTTGGATGGTTTCATGAGGGAACACCAAGTCTGGGACCTAGGCTGTCCTGTTAGTCCATTTGAGGAGGATCACCTAGTGTATGGAGGACCTGGAGCGTCTGTAAATAAAGCTCCAGTGGTTCTGATGTCTGGCAGTACCGCTCCAGTAGGTAGGGTACAGAAGTCCAGCGAGAGGAGTGGCATGGGGCGGTGTTCCCTGGTGGAGGAGCCAGTGGGTCAGGGACCAGCCGGGAGGGCTGAGTCTCCTCGAGGTGACCATGGTGACCACACGTCTGTCCTGGGGGATCTTCGCGCACTGTCAGGTGGACAGGGGACGGGAGATCTGCGCCAGGCAGACTGTCATGCAACATATGAGGCATATGTTCCTCTTGGGGGGATGGTGTGTAAGTCCCCCGAAGTCCTGGAGTGCCAGGCAAGTATTCCACCAAAGGTTCTAGACCCGAGGTTGGGAGGCCAGGTTCAGGATCAGCCTGACCTGAAGGGTAGGACGACTGTAACCAGTGTCCTGACCGGTTCTTCTTCCAGAGGTACCGCCCCAGTTGGTAGGGAGCAGGACTCTGGAAGGGGGTGCAGAGGGTGGGAGAGCCCACCTCTGACCCCAGTGCAACCTGAGGGGTTAAACCCTAGGTTGGGAGACCAGTTCTCAGGGAGGGGTCCTGAGCTGGTAGGTGAATTGCGTTACGGTGTCGCCTCTCAGAGGAAGAGAGGGCGGAACCCCAGAAGAAGAGGTAGGGGGAGGAGAGCCTCACCCGTGACTTTTGGTCAGCTTGAGGGTACAGACCCTAGGCTGGAGGATCAGTGGCAGTTTAGAACTGCCCTGATGAGGGGTAGAGTGGAGAATGGCCGCTATGTGCCAGGGGTTACTACCCCCCACTCTATGGTTAGGCAAAGACCGGTGGCACCTGGGTGGCCTAGGGCCTGGTCTTGGCCGCGGACAGCTTGGGAGTACCAGTGGGGTAGCCCAGTTGGTCCAGACAGTGGTGTTAGAAAGAATTCCATGGGTTCACCGTGGCGTAGAACCGGAGGGTGTCCCTGCAGTTGCGGGCCCACGTCCGTGTTCTATCGCCCCAAGCAGGGAAGTCCATCACGGTGGTGATTGGTCTGCCCTGCGTTTTGGCTGGAAGGGGGTTGTGTTGGACTTGGCCCTTCTGGCAGGTTCACCCCTGGACTTTTTGGCTTTTTATTGGTGACTTGGTGTGGTAATTGTTTGGTCTCTGCGCACTTTCCCTGTGTCCCAGGGTAAAGTGCGTGCGTGCTCTGAGTGCATGTGGTGAGATAGGCCTGCCCTCCCATAGGAATGCATGGGGAATGTATGTGTCCCTAGTAGTTCCTGATGCGTGGGGTGTGCAGGCCCGAGTTTGGTATGTGCGGACTCGTGGGAGTGAATGCTGCGTGATGATGTGTGCGGCGTGCATGTACCTAGTGTGGAAGTGCCACTTCTAGAAGTGGGCACTTCTGTGTGCAGTGTGTCTGTCGCGTGATTGGCTGGTCATGTCATGTGACGGGCTAGGGATTCCCCAGAGTCAGGATGAGTCACCCAGTGGTGAATGGGGAGATCAGCAGCTAGATGGGTGGGAGGAGTACACCTGGGTCCTGAATAGGCCAGGGTTTTCCACACACAATGCTGGCCCCGCCCCCTGTGGTGCGACTGACGACCCTAGCCCTGCCAGTGAATAGAGTGAGGGGCTGAGCACATCAAGGGTGCTCCCCAACCAGCTGCGACTGGTTTTCCCCCTCACCCTGAACCCAGAACAAAGGGTTTGACTGTATAAAAATGGGGCTGTGTCCCCACAGAAACTGCTCTCTTCCAGGATCCTGAGGGGGGGCTGCTGCTGCTGGAGGCCAGGAGGAACCGCCACTTTGGACTGCCTTCCTGCCTGGAGGGCCCAGTGAGCTGGCCCCTGGCCCAGCCTTGCCCCCTGCCCACCTTCCTAGGGACTTTTTGCTGGACTTTGTGGTTATTTCACCCCTAAGCGCCTGGGAGCTCTTTTCTCTGCCTTATAGCGCTAGGAGCGCTCTCTCTGTGGCCCCAGCAGCGCCGAGCTGCAATATTTAGCGAGGGAACCCCGGCGTGGGTTTCCCCGCTTTTCAGCCCTGTTCTAAAGCGGGTGCCCACCCCGCATTGTGGCGCTTGCGGGTGCCTACCCCGCTTATTTAATTAATTTCCTACGGCGGGTGCCCACCCCGCCGTAGATTGCTTATTGCGAGGGAGCTCACCCCTCTTGTGAAGTTAAAATCACCGCCGCGGCCCGAGCCGCGCATTGGATTCCCCCGAGCAGGGAGAGCGACCCGAGAGCCTACCCCGCATTGTGTGCTGTGTTCATATCCCTAGCGGGTGCCCACCCCGCCAGGGACTTTTATGCAGGGATAACGGGAGCCTACCCCGTGTTATGCTGGCGAAAGTCTGGGTCCCGAAATAATCACCGCCGCCGGCCCGGGAGCTTCCGTGTAAAGGGCCGCGCTGCCATTGGTTGATGTGCTCCTGAGCCTGGAGGCTCGTCGCCGGGGCCGCGCTGCCATTGGAGGAGGCGTTCCTGAGCCTGGGGGCTCACCACGAAGGGCCGTGCTGCCATTGGCTGGCCAGCAACCCTGCACCTTGACCCTGGGGAGCTTCCGAGAATCGGAGCAGCGTCAGCCCGGGAGATCACGAGTGCCAAGACAACGCGGAGAGAGCCGGTAAGAGTGAGGGCGTCCCCGCAGGTCTCCCCGGTCCCGCTCAGCACTGTTCTCCGTGCAGAGCCCGAGAAAGCTCCAACGACTGAGGCCGCGTTTGTCTTTTGAGCGCGAGGCGCTCCAACTTGGGGGTTTATTTATCCAAGAGTCCAGAGGGACTCAGATTGCGGGGGCATTTTCTGACCAGCGGAGCGGCCCCGGAAGGCAGCGGGCCGCTCCCACGTACAGAGGGCATTTCTTGGTTTAGAGCCTGCAAGGCTCAGGGGCGCATTCTTGTTATAGAGCCTGCGAGGCTCAGGGGGCATTTCTCGTGTGGAGCCCAGAGGGGCTCAGGGGGCCACGAGTGTTTGCTCAGAGCCCAGCGAGGCTCCAACGGAGGCCATACTTGTTTTAGGGCCCAGAGGTGCCCAGGCCTCAGTCCCTACAGCTGCCCAGCACTTAGTGGGCAGCTGCCACGTGTAGGCCCCCCCCCACTGACATTGGGACATGGGGCGTCTTGCCCCTTCAAGGCCAGTTGGCCTAGGGACTGCCACAGATAGTGGCTAATGTGAGTTTTTGCGCCATTGTACCTTTCCTGCACCTCTGAATGTGGTTATGCGTCATGTGCTTTGCTTTACACCTCTGAATGTTATGCATCATGTGTTTATGTGCTTAGACCCCTACAGGTATTGTGATACTTAGGTGGTTGTTTTCTCCCTAGTACAGGTGGTGCTAGTGAGGTCCTGATTCCCTGCGCAATATTTTCTTAAAGTGGTTAGGGTTGCGTAGGTGGTACTTACCTGATACCAGTAGTTACTGGTTGTGTGCTACATATGTTATTTTGTACTACAGTATTATTCCTATGTTCTAAAGAGTGCTAATTCCTGACAGCGGTCCATGTGGCCCGGTCCCCTGTACATATAATCCCTTGTAAATTCTGCCCGTGCCTGTTGGCACATTGTAGAGTGTGTGTTTTATCTAATGTGTTGTGGTATAATACAAAGGTTATTTTTATATAATACCTTGTGTGGAGTTTCCTTTGTGGTGGGCCTTGGGTGTTGTTGCTGGGTGCGCGCGCAAACGCTTTACACATCGCCTCAGGGATAAGCCTGTCTGCTCGTGCCAAGCTACCAAGGGGGTGAGCAGGGGTTATCTTTGGCGTGTACCTTCCTTGCCCTGACTAGAGTGGTGGTTTCTGTCTGGCTTTGGCGCAAGCCCTAGCCAACCAGAAATCCCATTTCTAACAAGAGGATTACGATGACCAGAGAGCCCTGTAGTACATGCACCAGCTTGCTACCAAATCAATTGAGAAATCCACCCGGGTGATCCGTAGGTTCACTTCACTTACTCCAAGCATGCCCCAGTGGCAGCACACCTGAACCCCTTCATAGGCCGAACATGGTGCCTCCTCCTCCTCTCCCCAGATTCCTTCGAACATCCAAAAGTTCAGCTTGTCGGTACATGCCTCTCCAAAGCAGCGGGTGTAGCTCACCATTGGACAAGAAGCCCCTGATTCCTGCCGAGGGTGGCAGGTCAGAAATTTCCCAGATTTAGGAAAGCGGGTCTACATCGATGACCCTCACATGCCGCGCACCAGGTACAGGGATAGGCTCACCGATCACACACCTGCTGGTCAAATCAATTTCACACGGCCTCATGGAACATCATCCATGGAAGCGAGAGGTCTTCTCCCAATCATGATTGCATCCAGGTCACAGGAGTCATAGAACGGCTTCTTGACAATCAAATGACCCCAGTCCACAGAAAAACCCATCAAAATCATTAGCGTCACTTCCATCAGGCTGAGCACAAAAAGTCCCAACGACACCTCTGACTCTTACCGAAAAACACTGCAAACAAACACAGTTCCAGTCATTTCCCTGAAGATTCCTATTGGTGTCCACACATGACCTTCCAACCTCCCGTATCCTTTGTTATAATTCGCAATGCCCACAAACACAGGTAACCTCCCACAGGGACCCGCACACAACAGCCTAAAACCAGTGCAAAGATTCTCGATCCTTCCAGAAGGAGGGCGTAATCCAGTAACTCAGCCTAATTAGAGAAAAACCTTGTCTCAAGCCACGTGCAGAGACCCATGGGACGTGCATGTGTCAACAGAAACATTAGCCTAAAATCCAAGCATTCACTTCCTTCCACAATTGCACACATCGCATGCAGGTCAAAAGGACACCCTTGCTCCAATCAAAACATCACACCGCTAAACGGGGCAGCCCACAGGAAAAGTGTACTGTCCCCACCGTAGCTAGGAGAGGGGGGAACCAAACTCTTAAACTCTTTAAAACAGTTTAAAACTCGCCAATCTCGTAAAATCTTAGCACTTTCTTCAGTACCCCATTAGGACAAATGTTCTCAAAGTTTAAACCATTGAGTGCATTGGTAAAATGTAAATGCCTGTATTTTCCAGACAACCCAGCTAACCTACAACCTGCAGCGTTTAGCCTGGAGGTCTGTGATCGAGCTAAAAGTGCACCAACACTGCCGCGGCCCGCCATTTCTTTGATCAAAGCTTTAAATAGGACTTTTTGCACATGGCCATTTGGTCAAGATACTTTGACTTTTTGCAACAACCCTTTGAGAGACATTTTTTGCACTGCACCAAGACAAGACACATCTGGGAGTCAGGCGACAGACACCTCACCCAAAAATGACCCTTGAGCCTACAAATGCTTTTTAAGTTATGTATTTTTGTGTTTCTGTACATGCACTATGTAGCCGGGGTGCTCTCAAGCCTGTTCAGAGCTAGACATATGCCTAATCTCGTAAACTTTACTTCCACATTCTTGCAACGCATGACAGAGACCTCTCTCACCTCACATAGACCTTTACTGAACCAAACGCTATTATTTCTCATGCACTACACAGCGTGCTCCTACACAACACCTAGTACAAACACATGACCGCCGTAGGCACTCAAACTACAAATAGGTCATGTTATATATGTTTACTGATACCCCACACTGTGGGCGCATACAAGCTGTACCTATCCCAGGAAATAGCCCCTGAAAGAGCAAAATACCATGAGCCAAAATCTGTACCTATGTAGGATCAGGGCGAAGATCCAACCCAATTGAGTAGAACACCATAGGATGCTAGTAAACATCACCCGGTATGAGACCGACCCCACTGCACCATATTTCTTCACCGAGCCTAGTGACATACAATTCAAGGTAGACAGGATGTGCAGAAGGGGCACCATAGGGGAGGACACTATTTAGCCCCGGGACTTTGCAGAAAAGAGGTTCCTGGCAGTAGCAAAACCAATGCACCAGTGCACAAATAGATTTGCTTCCGCTTACGTCTGCAGTCCTGGGGTTGCCTTAACATCTTTGGGGCCATCTGCTTTAATGAAAAGTGGACCACGGACATGGAATTCCAGTGCAGGGCCGCTCATCTCAATCATGCTGGGGGAAATGACTCCCATGGGATGGGGTCAAATGCTAGGATAGACACCCTGTGCCAGGAAATCTGGGATAGCAAGATCAATAGGTACACATGGTTAGAAGGGATGGGGCAACTCCTAATTGTATGAAACACAGTAGTTTTTAGGCTTCAGAGGCAAAGGAACCATAACGTTGGGCAATAATGAGAACTGTGGCATGATGCTACATATACTGGACCTGCAATGGGGCACCTCAATGTTGATTGATTTCTATTGCCAATGTGGTGACCTTGCCTACACCCAGCTCGTCCCCAGATGGTGGGGCCTCTGCACCCTCGTGACCATACATGCCCCAACCCTGGTCAACTCTTGAGAAGATCTGTCTGAGTTGTCTCAACATCTGTTACAGAAGAAAACAACTCTGTTGCATTAGGCTCGAAGGAGAAGAACCGCTGATTGTTTTTGCTGGGCTCAGTACAAAAACATTCCAGAAGAATTTAGATTGTTCACAGAGACTCAAGTAAATGCCTAAGGGTCAATAACTTCTTCACCATGCAAACAAAGGCATTTGCCTGCTGGTTACAAATAACCAGGTTGGAAATGATGAAGATGGTCAATAATACTGAGCTCAGCCTAAACGCTATCAAGGAAGAATTGAGTGCCATCCTCCATATGGTGATGCAACATCGGTGCGTATTGGACTTCATGACTGTGATGGAGGGTTGGGTGTGTGCCAAGATTTGTGCTTACTGTTGTAATTTTATTCCCCGTAATGATATGGACGATGGAACATTAGCTAGTGCCATCCAAGAACTGAATAGTCTGCAAGCCAACATGAAGAAGGAGGGAGGTGCCCCAGAGCATGACTGACTGGATAGTGTATTTTCATGAATCCCCCTATGGGTGTCCAAATTATTCACGTCACTAATGCCGGTTTTCATTAATATACTTCTGTTATGTGGTTTCCTACAAATGGTGATTTCCTGCTGGAAAAACGCAGTCCTCAAATTATGTCTTATGTGCAGAGCTAGGGAAAAAGTAACAGACATTAAAGACACACACACCCTTTTGAATGATATAACTGTCATGACATATAAGGAGGATAGAGTAGTTGAAGAATCAACTAGAGGGGAGAGTGTTAGAATAGGTAAATACAATGTCTGTGAAAGCCATGATATGTGCAGGCCTGACAACGGCAATACAAGTAAATGCAATGTCAGTGATTGCCATAACCTGTGCCTGCACAACAGTGTCAATACCGGTAGTGTCAATGCATGCCATTATCCATGCACGTATATCAATGTTGTTACAAGTAGAAACAATGTCAATGTGCTCTATGACCTAGGAAAGCATAACTGTGTCAATATCAGTAAAGACAATGTCAATGTATGACAACTGTACGCAGAATGTTGAGAATGTCCATAAAAATTATACCAGTGACTGACACATTATTTCAGGAATTCCAAAGAACTCATATCATTGCTGTCGGATTTACCCAAAGTGACCACCCCATCAACCCGAGTCAGAGATACGTGGTCAGGGAGGTCATGCGACCCACACCCACGCCTATCAAGTGACAGGTCACAGGTGGGGTTTCTCTTAAATCAAAGACAAAAGCCCACCCAGGGAAAGACCCTGATCGTTCCCACGGATAAATAGTTGCACCACAAACAGGTTCAAGGAAATTGGCCTCAATAAAACACTTTTGGCCAAAGGCTTGCATTCCCCAGAAATACCAGAGAGCTAGATACAGCATGTAGAATGGTACACTCAGCCAATCAGGACACAACTTGCGCACCACATGTAGTGATCAAGTGCTCATCATGGTGGACATCTGGACACATACACACTGGCCCACAATAGCCCTCCCCAAGATCAAGAGCCATCTGTGCCCTTATCTGATGCCCGAACATATTCATTTATGACTGAGGTGCTTTTCAGGAATGCAGACATTACTTTATTGTACCTCACAAGATGTATGTAATGACAGCCAAAACTTTGTACACCGAGTGACTTTCCACAGATGCATTATATTGCGACTATCTCGACCACGGGGTTTAATTAAACCAACTTGTTCCTGTTTTGCTAAATGCTTCTTGCCCTTTTAGTTCTTTAAGATAAGTTAATATCTGAGCAACGAAACAGTAAAAGGTTCAGACAAGGTCTCAATAAATTATTCCCTGGCTCAACCCATGGTATCTGGCAACGAGCAGGCAGGCGTAATTTATAAGACAGGTGAGTAACGCATTTAAAAACACCAATATATTAAATAAGTAAGACACAGCACACAATAAAAATCCTACTCCAAATTATAAAAATTGATATTTTATGAACAAATAAAATCCAATGTAGGGAAACAGAGATATGAATTTTGAAAGAATAAACACTTTCTAGTGCTTAAAAACATGTAGCACCACTTTGGGACTTCTGATCATGTTTAACCAAGACAAAGTCAAAGTTTGAGGCCAACCGTGATGGAGTCCTGGTCAGATACACTAAGCGGGAGGCCTCGGTCAATATTTTACCTTCGGAATGAGAAATGTTTCTGGAGATATTCTCTCAATGTCGAGCTGTCCCCCCCAGCAGGACAATTTCAATTCGATGTTTTTGGATTGCTTCCCGGCAAGGCCCAGGACAAGTCCTGGAAGGCTGGAGCTCCAGAACTTTCAGTGGGACGAGCCTGAAATCCAGGTGGGGTCGCCGTTGAAGGTAGCCTTCTTGACTCACAATGTTGTCGGTCACCTTATGGAGCTTTTTACAAAAGTTGCTCCAAACTTCTCTAAACTTCTGGAACTTCTTCCTTAAGTTCCTATTGAGGTTTCAAAGTGTCCAAAACACAAATTCAAGAATCTAGAATCTCCTAAGTGGTCCTTTGGATATCTTGACTAAAATTCCCACAATGCAACCTGCCAAATCCTTAAAAATACACTGGACGCACTCCAGGTTGGGGATTCCTGATGGAGATGATGCAGGTGGGCTATATTAAAATGTAGCTTGCAGGGAGCCCACTCTGTAATCCTTATAGAAGCAAGGCAAAATACTTAGGGCTGTAGTGCCAGGTTGTGCAGCAGGTGCAGTACTTTTGGTGCAGATCCTGATTCCAGCAGGGCAGTCCTTCTTCTCCTCGTTATTTCAGGCAGCAGATCTTCCATATTTATCCAGTGATCCAAGGCATCAGCAGGGGGCACTGCTGGCCAATGGGATACAAGGTGCCACCCAGGTGTATGACCACTTCCTCCAAAGTGTGGCAAATTCTTGTCCCAGAAAGCGCTATTCTTTCAAAATCCAACTTGAAAAAAGTCTCTCCAGAGGAGATGGATCAGGCTAAACCGACCCATTGGTGTGGCTAATTTTCCTAAACACTCCCCTTTCAAACCTCTCCATAATCTAATTACACTGGCTTTACAGCGACCTTTGACCCCAGGGTAGGTCGCTCCCCTGCCCTCGCGGCGCCACCAGATCCTCTGTGCCTGCCTTCTGCTCTGTTGTTGTGCCGACTGTCCCCCAGAGTGTCTGCCTTTTTCCCCTGTGTATGATCGTGTCCCCTTTTGCTTTTTTGTATCCCAGAGTGCCTGCTTTCCCCGTGTGATTGCGCTCCCCTTGCCTTCTGTATCCCTGAGTGCCTGCTTTCCCCGTTGTGATCGCGCTCCCCTTGCTTTTTGTATCCCTGAGTGCCTGCTGCCCCTCGTGCCCCCGCCGTCCCCCTCCGTCCTTCCGCCGCTTTTTGTCGTTTTCTTGTCGCTTTTCCGGCTTTTGTACCCCTTCTAGGTACATTTCCGCTTTTTCGGGCCTCCTCGCCTCCCCGAGGCCCTTCGCCGCTTTTCCCGCTCTTTTTCCCCCCTACCCGCCCTCCTCCCGCCTCCCAGCTGTCCCCGCCTCCCCGGCTACCCCTTATATGGCGGCCGCTGCGAGGCAGTGGTAGCGACCTTTGACCCCAGGGTAGGTCGCTCCCCTGCCCTCGCGGCGCCAACAGATCCTCTGTGCCTGCCTTCTGCTCTGTTGTTGTGCCGATTGTCCCCCAGAGTGTCTGCTTTTTCTACCCTGTGTATGATCGCGTCCCCTTTTGCTTTTTTGTATCCCAGAGTGCCTGCTTTCCCCGTGTGATCGCGCTCCCCTTGCCTTCTGTATCCCTGAGTGCCTGCTTTCCCCGTTGTGATCGCGCTCCCCTTGCTTTTTGTATCCCTGAGTGCCTGCTGCCCCTCGTGCCCCCGCCGTCCCCCTCCGTCCTTCCGCCGCTTTTTGTCGTTTTCTTCTCGCTTTTCCGGCTTTTGTACCCCTTCTAGGTACTTTTCCGCTTTTTCGGGCCTCCTCGCCTCCCCGAGGCCCTTCGCTGCTTTTCCCGCTCTTTTTCCCCCCTACCCGCCCTCCTCCCGCCTCCCAGCTGTCCCCGCCTCCCCGGCTACCCCTTATATGGCGGCCGCTGCGAGGCAGTGGTAGCGACCTTTGACCCCAGGGTAGGTCGCTCCCCTGCCCTCGCGGCGCCACCAGATCCTCTGTGCCTGCCTTCTGCTCTGTTGTTGTGCCGACTGTCCCCCAGAGTGTCTGCCTTTTTCCCCTGTGTATGATCGCGTCCCCTTTTGCTTTTTTGTATCCCAGAGTGCCTGCTTTCCCCGTGTGATGGCGCTCCCCTTGCCTTCTGTATCCCTGAGTGCCTGCTTTCCCCGTTGTGATCGCGCCCCCCTTGCTTTTTGTATCCCTGAGTGCCTGCTGCCCCTCGTGCCCCCGCCGTCCCCCTCTGTCCTTCCGCCGCTTTTTGTCATTTTCTTCTCGCTTTTCCGGCTTTTGTACCCCTTCTAGGTACTTTTCTGCTTTTTCGGGCCTCCTCGCCTCCCCGAGGCCCTTCGCCGCTTTTCCCGCTCTTTTTCCCCCCTACCCGCCCTCCTCCCAGCTGTCCCCGCCTCCCCGGCTACCCCTTATATGGCGGCCGCTGCGAGGCAGTGGTAGCGACCTTTGACCCCAGGGTAGGTCGCTCCCCTGCCCTCGCGGCGCCACCAGATCGTCTGTGCCTGCCTTCTGCTCTGTTGTTGTGCCGACTGTCCCCCAGAGTGTCTGCCTTTTTCCCCTGTGTATGATCGCGTCCCCTTTTGCTTTTTTGTATCCCAGAGTGCCTGCTTTCCCCGTGTGATCGCGCTCCCCTTGCCTTCTGTATCCCTGAGTGCCTGCTTTCGCCGTTGTGATCGCGCTCCCCTTGCTTTTTGTATCCCTGAGTGCCTGCTGCCCCTCGTGCCCCCGCCGTCCCCCTCCGTCCTTCCGCCGCTTTTTGTCGTTTTCTTCTCGCTTTTCCGGCTTTTGTACCCCTTCTAGGTACTTTTCCGCTTTTTCAGGCCTCCTCGCCTCCCCGAGGCCCTTCGCCGCTTTTCCCGCTCTTTTTCCCCCCTACCCGCCCTCCTCCCGCCTCCCAGCTGTCCCCGCCTCCCCGGCTACCCCTTATATGGCGGCCGCTGCGAGGCCGGGCAGCGGACGAGCGCAGCGGGCGCGCCGCTGGCGCGCCGCTGGCGCGCCGAAGGCGCGCCTAAGGCAAGCCCGTCTGCGCCCGTCCGCGCCTGGACCGCGCCCAGCACCCGAACCTCTGGCCCCCGCGCCCCCCGCCTGACCTACGACTCCGCCTTCCTCGCCATCCTCAACCCCGGCCGCATGCCGGGCCTCTACTGCGCCACCCCGAAACGTACCCACAGACCCTTCACCTGCAGCAACTGCCACTTCACCTGCCTCCGAACCCACTCCGCTCCCGCCAAGAACTACTCCCCCGGAAACAACCTCCACTGCATCCTGGTCAACACCCGATCCATCCACAGGCACGCCATCGAACTGTGGAACCTCATCAACTCTACGAACCCGGACATCGCCTTCCTCACCGAGACCTGGATGAACCCCTCCTCGGCACCCGACATCACCATAGCCATCCCCGACGGCTACAAAATCATCCGGAAAGACCGCACCAACCGCATCGGAGGAGGCATCGCCATCGCACACAAAAACTCCATCCGCATCTCGACCGACACCGACAACTCACTCCCCGACGCCAAACACCTCCACTTCATGATCCACAGCGACCCCAAAACCACCCTCAGAGGCACCCTCATGTACAGACCACCAGGACCTCGCACCAAGTTCAGGGAAGACATCGCAGACTTTGTAAACCCTCACGCACTCTCATCCACCGACTACATCCTCCTAGGAGACCTCAACTTCACCTGGAGAACCTCACCGACAACAACACCACCGCCTTACTGGACAACCTCGCCAGCCTGGGACTGAATCAGCTAGTCAACACCCCCACCCACGACGCCGGACACACGCTCGACCCCATCTTCTCCTCCAGCAAACACATCACCTTCAGCCACACCACCAAACTCACCTGGTCGGACCACAGCTGCGTCTACTTCATCTTCAAGAAGACCACCGTGCCCCACCACACCCAGCAACCACCAAGAAGACACTGGAATCGTATCACCACGGAACAGCTCGCATCAACCCTCTCCCAGAACCAACCCACCAGCACCACCGACCCCAACGTAGCCGCCAACAACCTCACAAACTGGATCTCCGACTGCGCCAACCTCCTGGCCCCCCTGAAGACTCAAGCCAGCACCAACAACCACAAGAAAAACTCCTGGTTCACCCCCGACCTCAAGAACTCCAAGAAAGAATGCCGCGCCCGCGAGAAGACATGGCGCCTTAACCAGACCGAAGAGAACATGTCAGCTCTCAAGGACGCCACCCGCCAACACCACCAACACCTCCGCGCCGCACGAAAAACAGCCTACCGGAACAGACTTGACAACAACGCCCACAACAGCAAGGAACTATTTGGCATCGTCAAAGAGCTCTCCAACCCGGAAGCAGAAAACAACTCCATCCCTCCCTCACAGGACCTCTGCGACTCCCTCGCAACCTTCTTCCACCACAAGATCACCGACATATACAACAGCTTCCCGACCGCCGACACGAGCCCCCCTCCAGAACCCGCCACCGACACCACCACCATCCTCACCTGGAACCCTACCACCACCGAGGAGACCACCCGCATAATGAACTCGATCCACTCCGGATCTCCATCGGACCCCTGCCCGCACCACATCTACAACAAGGCAGACGACATCATCGCACCGCACCTCCGAGACGTCATCAACGCCTCCCTCACCAACGCCACCTTCCCGGAGAGCTGGAAACACGCAGAGCTCAACGCCCTCTTAAAGAAACCTACAGCAGACCCCACCGAACTCAAAAACTTCCGGCCCATCTCTCTCCTGCCGTTCCCCGCCAAAGTGATTGAGAAAATCGTCAACGCTCAACTCACCAACGCCCCGGAAACCAACGACTCCCTCGACCCCACACAGTTCGGTTTCAGGGCCAACCACAGCACCGAAACCGCCCTGATCGCAGCAACGGACGACATCAGAGCCCTGACCGACAAGGGAGAGACAGTGGCCCTCATACTCCTGGACCTCTCTGCAGCCTTCGACACGGTCTGCCACCGCACCCTGATACGCCGCCTCAGCAACGCCGGCATCAGAAGCAAGGCCCTGGAATGGATCGTCTCCTTCCTCTCCGGAAGGACTCAGAGAGTCCGCCTTCCCCCCTTCAGATCCACAGCCACGGAGATCATCTGCGGCGTACCTCAAGGATCCTCCCTCAGCCCCATTCTCTTCAACGTCTACATGACCCCCCTGGCGAACATCGCACGCAAACACGGACTCAACCTTATATCATACGCCGACGACACCCAGCTCATCTTATCCCTCACTAACAACCCCACATCAGCTAGGACCAGACTACATGAAGGAATGAAGGAAGTGGCGAACTGGATGACAGACAGCCGTCTGAAACTGAACACAGACAAAACGGAGGTCCTCATCCTCGGCCCCACTCCCACCGCATGGGATGACTCCTGGTGGCCCCCCGCCCTAGGCAGCACTCCCCAACCCACCGACCACGCGCGCAACCTCGGCTTCATCCTGGACTCTTCCCTCACCATGACCAGACAAGTGAACTCGGTGACCTCGGCATGTTTCAACACCCTCCGCATGCTCCGCAAGATCTTCCGCTGGATCCCCACCGACACCAGGAAGACCGTCACCCACGCCCTCGTCACCAGCCGCTTGGACTACGGGAACACCCTGTACGCCGGCATTACCACCAAGCTGCAGAGGAAACTCCAACGGATCCAGAACGCTGCCGCAAGACTCATCCTGGACATCCCTCGCCACCACCACATCTCCGGACACCTGAAAAAACTCCATTGGCTACCCGTCAACAAGCGGATCACCTTCCGACTACTCACCCACACACACAAAGCCCTTCACAACCTCGGACCCAAACTCATCAACAACCGCGTCTCCTTCTACACTCCCCCGCGCACTCTGTGCTCCACCGGACAGGCCCTGGCAGCCGTACCCCGCATCCGCAAAGCCACCGCCGGAGGAAGATCCTTCTCTTTTCTAGCAGCGAAGACCTGGAACTCTCTGCCCAGTACCTTCGCGCCATACCTGACCACCTCTCCTTCAGAAGGCAGCTCAAGACCTGGCTCTTCGAGCACTGACCCCTCCCCCCCCCTCCCAGCGCCTTGAGACCCTTGATGGGTGAGTAGCGCGCTTTATAAATGCGATTGATTGATTGATTGATTGATTGGCTTAGATGTGGCTGGGGTGGCAGGATGTGGGGTTGAGCCTGTGTTGTCCCAAAGTGCCATTCTCACTTTGAGGAACAGTTTGGCTCCCTTCAACCCCTTCCTGTCATCTGCTCTGCAGCTTGTACATCACAGCCTACAGGAAACCCTTTGTCTCTCTTGTAGGGCTTTTCACTTCTCATTAGAGCAGCCATGCCAGCCTGGGCAGAGGCGGCCAATCAGGAGAGAGCAGATGAAAGTTTAATAACTTATTTTCTGCCAAGTTGTCGGATTCATCTTAACTATTAATTAGATACATTGAAGTATATTTTAGGTGGTTCCTGTCAATATTGAAACTTAAATAAAATAGCTAAAGGTTAGCCTATGGAGCCATTCACTACAATGCGGTAAAACAGAATTGGTAGTTTTTACCTCACCAGGGCTTCTAAAACATTGTTTATAGTGCCTCTGCTTATGGTTACAATGCACTATACCCCTGGGGCACAAAGGGGAGAACTTAGTAGTGATGTATATGTACGAATAAGGCAGTTTGAGACTTTGGAAGTACCTTTCAATTCAAAGTTGAATTCACATATAAATATATGGTAATGTCAGCCTGAAGGGCAGTGCTGCCTTTACACTTTAAAATGACAGCATGCACCACAGTAGTGCACACTTAAGTGCATCACGTCTACTGGGCCACTAAACCTGAATGTCCTATTATAAACTAGGGACTTACAGTTAGACTGTCAGTACCAATTATAATGCCACCTAATGTGCATATCCTTATAACCAGAGCACTGACCCTGGGCATGGTACGCAGAGCCCAGGGTGCAGTCAGAGTCAGTTACCAACAGTACAAAGCAAAAAATGGGGGTGATTAGGGCAAAAAGGATGACTTTCTGACACAGTCCCCCTCCAGACAAAAGGTGATGGGTTACTAACCTACACCCTGGTAGTCCTCATTAGTTGAATGGACAAACCTATAAGGTCCATCTGCATAGGCATCGGCAGTCCCAGGTCTGTGTTTTACGGTGAAGTTAATCCCCTGTAGGAAAAATGGACCCCCTTAACAGTGTAGCATTTTCCCACCTCATCTGCATGAGCCATTTGAGAGGTCTGTGGTCAGTTTGAACACAGAAGTGAGTGCTAAACAGGTATGGCCTCAATTTCTTCATGAGCCAGGACACAGCAAAGGCTTCCCTCTCAATGACACTCCATCTTGTTCTCTGGGTAGGAATCACCTTCTGATGAAGGCAACTGGCTGATCAAGGCCCTCTTCATTTACTTGTGCCAACACTGCCCCATCCCTCGTTGTGAAGCATCTGTCTGAACCACACATTCCTTTCTGTAGTCAGGGGCAAGTAGCTTTGCCGTTGAACATAATGCCTCTTTCAGAGTATCAAAGGCCTTCTGACACTCTGGGTTCAAATTACTTTTTGGTACATCTTTTTATAGGTGAACTCTAACAGAGATGTCACAATGGTCCCATAGTTCTGAAAAAACCATCTATGAAACCCAGTCAGGCCAAGGAATTCCCTAATCTGTGTCTGGGTTGTAGGAGCTACCCAATCAAAGATAGTTTGTATCTTGGGCTGGAGAGGTTGTACATGGCCTCCACCTTCAAGGTGGCTTAGGTACACCACTGACCTCTGCCCTATTAGGCACTTACTGGCCGTAATAGTGAGAACTGCCTGGTGCAGTGTCTTAAGTGCTTCCTTCAGATAGGACAGGTGATCCTCCCAGCTATATCATCCAGATCAGCTGTACGGAACTGCTCCAACCCAGACAGGACCCTGTTCCCCAAACTTTGGAAGGTGGCAGGTACATTCTTTAGTCTGAAGGGCATTACTTTTTAATTAGTAGTCTCTAGACCTGGGCAGGGTGACCAAAAAACTCCACCATGCTACGTGGAGTTTCTTAAACAGCAGAGTGTGTTAGGTTGTGCCTTTCACGCTGATTTCTAGTGCCAGGTGTTAGTCCTGTGCTTGAAAATAAGTGTGGACAGCACCATGTGAAGTGCAAGAGGGTGCTGCTTCTTTCTGACACACAAGTAGATTTTCAACTCAAGTGACAGCTTCCTCAACATGAACGGGTGGCTTCTCAATGCAAGCGGTTGGAACCATCAGCGACTGCCCGTGTTGAGAAATCTCACTTGGAGGTGGTCTAGCATTGGGTTTTCCTCGATCACGCTCACCAACCTAACATTGGGGAGTGCAGAAAACCCTATGTTCCACAAAGTGCGGAAAACTCTGCATACTCTGTGAATGGAGCGGGATTCACCACCCAGGCACAGTAGCGTGCCTCTGGTGTAGAGAATACTGATCAATTCAAATGTACTCAAGTAATTAGTAGCCCATCCTATCAATGAGCTCATCTGCTCTAGGTATAGGGTGAACATCAGTCTTAGTGATTTAATTCAATCATCTACAGTCCACACAGAACCTTAATTCCTTCTTTCCTTCATTGGGGATTAGGTGTGGGCACCAGCACCACTGGAGTAGCACATGGACTGTCTGAGCACTCAAATACCCCCAATTCCAGCATCTTAGCTACCTTAGCCTTGATGCTGTTTCTGACATGGTCAGACAGCCTGTGCTGTTTATTTTTGATAGGTAGACTATCACCAGTGTCAAAGTCATGGGTACACAAAGTGGTGACAGCTAGGGTCAAAGAAAACAAATCAGCAAACTGACCCAGCACCTGCCTGCAGTCTGTGTGCTGCTGGTTTGTTAACTTGGAAGAGAGTACAACTCCCTCCACTGACCCATCTTGAACATTTTTGGAGAAATGTTTTGGCAATGGCCCAGTCTCCTCTTCTCCTCCCTCATCTGTGACTATCAGCATGGTCATGTCTGCCCTGTCATTATGAGGTTTCAATCTATTGACATGCAGGACCCTGTGTGGGTTCCTGGGGGTGTTAAGGTCTACCAGGTAGGTAGCCTCATGCTTCTTTTCAAGAATTGGATAGGACCCAGTCCACTTGTCCTGGAGGGTCCTAAGAGCTACAGGCTTCAACACCCACACCAATTGTCATGGAGTATATTCAAGCATCACAGCTTTTTGATCATACCAGTGCTTCATGAGCTCCTGGCTGGCCTCCAGTTTCCTTCTTGCCTTGTACATGTACTCTGATACACGTGAGCACTGGCCTAGTACATAATCCAGTACATTGTCCTTGGATTCCTTGAGAGGCTTCTTCCAAGACTCTGGCCCTCTGACAGGGTACCCAAACAGCAACTTAAAAGGGCTAAAGCCAACCCCTTTTTGTGGGACCTCCCTGTAAGCAAACAGTAGGCATGGGAGGAGAACATCCCATCTTCTACTGAGTTTGTCAGACTGACCATTGGTCATGTCCTTCAGGCTCATATTGAACCTCTCCGACATCTCTGGGGATGATATAGGGTGGTAATTTTGTAGGTAACACATCATTCATCCCACATCACATTCAGCTAGCTGGACATAAAGTTTGTACTTCTATCTGAAACCACCTCCATTGGGAAATTCATTCTGGGTGAACACACCAAGTAGGGCGGTAGCCACTGAAGGAGCAGTCACTGTCCTGAGGGGCATTGCTTCAGGGTATCTTGTGTGATGGCCCACTACCACCAAGATATACTTCCCTGATGCAGTTGGTGGTCCTAGCGGACCAACAATGTCCACCCCCACACTCTCAAAGGGAGTCCAAACTATTGGCAGTGGTATCAAGGGTGTCTTTGACCTGCCGCCCTGTCTTACTACTGGCCTGAGAGGTGACACAGAAGCTACAGAACTCCTTTACCTTTTCAGGAACATGGGGTCCGTATGAATGGTTTACCAAACAGTTCCAAGTCTTGTTCTGCCACAAATGACCTGCCAGGGGGTTATCATGACTTAAGGTCAGGAGGAATTCTCTGTACTTCTGGGGAACCACAAATCTCCTGGTGACCCCTTCCTTGAGGTTTATGGCCTCAGTGTAGAGAACGGCATCCTTGCTTTGAGGCAGTCTGCCTCAAGCTCTCAAGGGTGGGACAGTCTGACTGTCCCAGACAAAACTTTTCCCTGGAGGGTCCACTGCCTCCTGCCAATTCTGCCAAATCTGCCAGATCTGCCAGGGATGGAATTCTTTCCTCAGAGGTCAGACACCCCCTCGGGGTCAGATTCCTGCTGAGCTTCTAAAGTTCCAGGGGCTGGCTCACCAGACCCATTGGCCTTGTCCATTGAAGCATTCCCCGTTGGTCCCGGGTCCAAGTGTCCAGCAGTTCCCTTCTGGATAGTCTGCGGCCTGGTCACAGCACATACCCATGGAGGCTCAGCATCCCTGCATGGACCATTCTCTCCACCCTGACCAGTCAGACTCTTCAAGATCACTTCCCAGTAGACAGTCTACTTGGTGTACAGGAGATACAACTTCCTTTTTAGGTTTTGTCACACCTCCCCATTTTAAACTCACCATTACCACGGGATGGAGTTTGGCTCTGCTGTCTGCATAGGTTACCTGGTGATACACACCAGGTATGACCTGCTCTAGGGAAACCAGCTTTTCCGTGACCAAAGTCACACTGACACCTGTATCTATCAGAGCCTCAACCTCAGTTCCATTGATTCTAGGCCTCTGCCAGTACCTCTCCATGCTGGAAGACAAGGTGACCAGGGTTGCGATATCCACCCAACCCAAGGACACTAAGGTTGCCTCTGTCAAACCCTTCCCCAACTCTGAAACAATCTCCACTTCTCCACACCTACATTAGCAATCCCCTGGGATTGTCCACCAGTAGGGACTTCTTTGTGCAGACAGCATCTCTTCTCTTGTGCCCTGGCTGATTACAGTCAAAGCATGTTCCTACCTTTGAGCTATCAAATAACCTACTAGGCTTTCCTTGAAATCCTTTCCACATGAAGCAGGATTGGCTCAGATCCTCCCCACCTTGCACAGGTTTGTATGGTTCTTGTGTTTTTGACCCTTTTCCCCTGTGCTTTCTCCTATGGGGGGGTGCAGTCCCCCCTTCCTCCGATCTCCCCCCTGGTGTTGATTAGAAACCTGGGTTCTCATCTACTCATCAAATGCCTTTCCTACTACCCTGGGTTTAGACAGCTTAGAGTCCACTAGGTACTGACATAACTTCTCTTTTACACAATGAGACAGGATGTGCTCTTTAAGGATTAAATTGTACAACCCCTCATCAGTGCTTACTTGATTACTCTTCATCCAGCTATCTAGTGTCTTTTCTGAGATGTCCTCAAAGTCCAACTTCTGTTCACTTTCTGGGTGACTCTGAACTTCACTGTGTGCTGCTCTGAGGTCAAACCAAATTTCTAAAGTAAACATTTCCTCATGTGGGTGTAGGATTTTGGCTTCATCCCCCTGTACGATCAGGAACCTATCCCTCCCAGCTATGGGGATCAGTTTTCACAAGAGCAAGCCTCAAAACTTGGAGCGGACCCCTCTCATCTCAAGAGCTCTCTCAAATGTAATTGGCCATTTGTCAATATCACCCCCCTCTGTCTACCTTGGCACTATTCCCTTGGGTAGTCGAGGATCAAACCAACCACACCTGGACAACTCAGCTTCCTCTTCATTATTGCTGCATCGATTTCTTCTTGCTTTCTTGTCCTCCCATTGTTCTATGGCTAGATCCAACTTTCTCTCTTCTAGAACCTGCTCCCTCTCTCTTAGGGACATCTCTGTGTTCTGTGTAGGAGAACCTCCCCTCCTCCCACAAGCTGGAATGACAAACCTAATACTAGAAGCAATGGAAGAACTATTATCATCATCCTCCTTCTGAATGATGTTGGAGGGGGTCAACATTCCCCTCCCCTTGATCCTCTGGAGCGGATCTTGCCCAGGCCTCAAGGACTTAATCAACTCTGGCTTCCTGATCTTGTTAGTAGCAGGTATCCCCCTAGACCTACACTGAACCTTAAGCTCAGTCACTGTGAGTTTAGTCAGGGTAGTCAGATCTAGATCCATGGTATCCCTAGTGTTGGGTCACAAAAACTTTACAAAGGAGAAATAAAAGAAGTTTTGAAAAATCAAAAAAGTAGATTAAAATCAGTTTAGTCAAAATTTCAAAAATTCAAAAATCAAACGTTTTGTTCTAAGTCAAATTAGAAGATTGTTAAAGATCTTAACTTAATTTGCTGTATGGTATGATTTAAACACAAGTAAGTATCCTCACCGCTGAATACCAACTGCTGGAAAGTGGTTTATTAGTAGTGATAAGTACTGGCTTATTATGGTAGCCAAGACCGGAAACAAAAACCCAGGTGCCCCCCTATCGGTGACAAAACAACCTGTTTTTGGAAAGGGGGCTCCTGCGTATTGGCCCCTGGCTCAGTGGCCATCTAGGGACACCTACCAAACCCAGACATTTTGGAAAACTAGACACTCGCGGGAGTCCAGGGAGGCATGGTGTGCATGGATCCCCCAAAGTTTTTTGACCCAGAGTCCCCTGCAAACCTCAAATTCAGCTAAAAATCTAATTTTCCTCACATTTCTGTGTGGGACAGTTGTGGCATAATTGTGCTCACATTTCCTACCACTCAGCATTTCCCTGGTCTTCCCAAATAAATTCTACCTTACTTGTGTGGGTGGGCCAAGTGTCTGAGACAGGGAAGGGCCCAAAATGTATTGTAGAGGCATAAAAATGATCAATCAGAAAATGACCTGGTTTTGCAAGGGAGTCACCTGCGTTTCTGGATTCCTGGCTCGGCGGCCATCTAGTAAAATCTACTAAACCCAGAGATTTCGGAACACTAGATACCCGAAGGAGTCCAAGGATGTGTGGCTTGTATGGATCGCCCAACGTTATCTTACCCAGAATCCCCTGCAAACCTCAAATTTAGCTAAAAATCACATTTTTCTCAGAATTCCTCGTGGGATCACCATGCAGGCACAAATTCCCTACCTCCCAGCATTTTGCTCAGTCTCCCGAGTGGGTGGGACAAGTCCCTGTCACAGGTAAGGGCCAAAAATATGTAGAGATTGAGGGATATCACAGCGAGCTGATAAGCACAATTTGTTTTATACATTTTTAGGCGGACTCTGCTCTGGTCATCTATGCAAGTTAGCTATCAGTCTACTTGGGAGATCATGGGGAATGCTGGGTAGGACTTTACATCACAGAAATGTAAGGCAAATTTGTGTTTTTACTTTTTTAAAATTGTTTTTACAATGTTTGAGGTTTGCAAAGGATTCTGGGGTAACATGTTTGCTAGGGTTCCCAAGGTGCTGGCATAGCTAGGGCCCAAAATCCACTGCTAGGCATTTTTTTTAAAAAGGGTCAGTTTTCAGTGAAAAATGTGATGTGTCCATGTTGCATTTTGGGCCATTTCCTGTCACGGGCACTAGTCCTTCCCAGACAAGTGAGGTACTATTTTTATTGGGAGACTTGGGGGAATGCTGGTTGTGGGAATCTTGTCCCTCCCCACAGATTCCACTACTTTCCATCATAGAAATGTGAGGAAAATGTGTGTTTTTTCTTTTTACAAAGTTTGAGGTTTGCAAGGGATTCTGGGTAGCAGAACCTGGTCAGAGCCACACAAGTGACCCCATCCTGGATGCCTCTGGGTGTCTAGTTTTAAAAAATATACAGGTTTGCTAGTTTTTACTATGTGCCGGCTGAGCTAGGGCCCAAATTCCACAGCTAGGCACATTGCAAAAAAAGTGTCTGTATTTAGTGGACAATTGTGATGTGTCCACATTGCGTTTTGGACCATTTCCTGTCGTGGGCACTAGGCCCAAACACACCAGTGAGGTACCATTTTTATTGGGAGGCTTGGGGGAATGCTGGGTAAGGGTAAGTTTGTTGCTTCCCACAGATTCCAGAACTTTCCATCACAGAAATATGAGGAAAATGTGGGTGTTTGTTGCAAAGTCTGAAGTGTGCAAGGAATTCTAGGTAACAGAACCTGATGAGAGCCACACAAGTCACCCCATCCTGGATTCCTTTGGGTGTCTCTTTTTCAGAAATGTACAGGTTTGCTAGGTTTCCTGTTGTAAGGGAAGGAGGTCCAGGTAGCCATAGAGTAGGTTATATGAAGAAGGATTATTAAGACTTAGTTACAGGTTATTAAAATGGTAAGTTTCAGGTAAATAGCTAGTAAGTACATAGCAGATAGCAGCTAGCAGATAGCAGATAGCATATAGCGGGTAGCCCCACCAGAAGAAGCCTACTTGCTGCTCAGCCCACACACTCCAGCTGACACTTTACATCTCACCAGACACTCAAGCATTCCATTACATCACTGAGCACTCCAGCATTTCACTACATCACCAAGCACTCCTGCACTCATCCCATGAGCAGCAGGGAAGGTGTTACTACGGAAAGGGTGCACAGCAGTGGCTCAAGTCACAGCACATCTCCTTTCCTTAGGGAAACTTTTCACAGAAATGATTCAAAGTACAAAATAAATACATAACAGCCAAAATCATAATTATTAGAAATTAAAGTGCAGTTTGAACTATTGAATTGCTAATTCAAAGGACTGGATGTGGAAAAAATAATCAATAGTCCTAAGACATAAAATAAGTTAAAATCATGATCCTTTATTTGCATTACAGGTATCAATCAGCACCGCAGCACAGACAGTCCACGACCTGGGCATTTGATCTCATCTGAGCTTCCTACTTTGAACTTAAGTATGGCAGCTACGTGTATTGGGAGGCGACCATCAGCATTTATGTTAAAGGAACAGGCAGCATTACTTGTTTAAAGTGGCAAATTGGAAAGGATTGGTATGAAATTTGCCCTGCTGCATAGATTCTTCGTGGACTAATTCACCTTAAATGTGCTCTGTCTGAATAGGCTGTGTTTCCTGCTAGCAGCGTGAACCAGAGGTGCCACAGTGAATGAAGGTAGAAGTTATTATCAAGCACATCACACATTGTAACATGGGTTGAGTTTTCTCCATAATGTATAATTTGCCCTTTGGGAAGAGAGCAGCGAGTGCTGAGTGTATGTGTCAGCCCAGCAAACTCTGTCATTGGTTTTGTTTGAGTGCGCCTGCTAGAGTTCTTGAAGATGTAACAGAATGCTTGAGAATCTGGTGAGGTGTAGAGTCTCAGGCTGGAGTGTGTGGGCTAAGCAGCAAGGAGGCTGCTCCTGGTGGGGTAATCAGCTATATGCTATCTGCTATGTACTTTTTAGCTATTTACCTGATACCACCTTAATAACCTGCAACTAAGTTTTAATAAACCTTCTTCATATCACATACTCTACGGCTACCTGGACTTCCTTCCCTTACAACATTTCCCTAGGTCTGGCTGAGCTAGGGTCCAAAATACACAGCTAGGCACTTTACAAAAAAAGGGTCCATTTTCATTGAACATTTTTTATGTTTTCACATTGCTTTTTGGGCCATGTCCTGTCGTGGGCACTGGGTCTACCCACAAAAGGGAGTACCATTTTTATTGGGAGGCGTAGGGGGGCACACAATAGTTGAACAAGTGTTATTACCAATTGACTTTCTATGTACATTTCTGCCTTTCAAATGTAGGACAGTGTGTAAAAAATAAGTCATTTTGAAAAATGCCCTCTAATTCACAGGCTAGTATGGGTTACCCACAAATTCAGAGATGTGCAAATAACCACTGCTTCTAAACTTCATATGTTTTTCCTACTTCAGAAATACATAGGTTTCCTTGATACCTATTGTTCACTTTTTATATTTTACTAAATGAATTGCTGTATACCCGGTACACAATGAAAAACCCTTGCAAGGCGCAGCTCAGTTATTGGTTCTGGTGAACCTACAAGTCCTACATATCCCTGCAACGAGAAGAATCCAGTGGACACGACTGTATATTGCTTTTAAAAATCTGCCATGCTTAGAAGTTACAACTGGCTGTTTTTTTCAACTCAATTTCAATATTTCTTTATTTTAACTGTTACTTTCTATATTAAAACCTTAAATGATCTACACAAATGATCTCTTTCTGAATTCAGAATGTTATCTACTTTTCTGAAATGTATAGCTTTCCGGGATCCATTATTGGGTTTACACCCATTTCTACCATTAACTGGAAGGAGGTTGAAATCACAGAAAATAGGAAAAAAAGGCTATGTCCCAGTAAAATGGTAAAACTGTGTAGAAAATTGTAGTTTTCTGACAGAAGTCTGTCTCTTCCTAAAAGCTGGGAAGGTGGTGATTTTAGCACCATAAGCCTTTTGTGGATGCTGTTTGCAGGGAAAAACAGACTCTTTCATCTGCAGCACTTTTCCCCTTTTTTCCCCCTAAAAACCCAAATGTAACTGTATTTTGGCTAATTTCTCTGTCCCCTCCAGGGGAATACACAAACCCTGGGCATTTTTAGAATTCTCAGGATGTTGGAAGAAAAGGATGCAAATTTGGCTTGCATATCTTATGTGGATAAAATGTTATAGGGGTCTAAGTGCGAACTACCGAAAATAGCCAAAAAAAGGCTTAGCTTGGAGGAGGGGAAGGCCTAGAAGTGAAGAGGTTAAATATAATTGACCTTTTAGTATTGACACCTATTGTGCATGTCTGTGTCTAGGCTGGCAAACATATTTTCTCCTCCAACCAGTCCACGAGCCTGTTGATCGACTGTCATGTGGTCATTAGTAAGAAAATCATAATCACTAGTGAACTGTGATCCTATGCAGCCTGGTATTTCAGTGCTCCTTCCAATCGTCTACAATGGGAGCAGTTCAGTGTAGCACACGCCTTTACTTTTCAGTCCTGCAAATGTTTTTTTTTTAAATTTTACACATGCATAAAAGTTAAACCAGGTGTCTGGACACTGTATTTGGTGGCTTAGGGGACTGATGCACCCACTATAAGGGCCGGCATTTGATCACCTGATCACAGGTTCAAATCCAGGCAGGTTCACTCAACCTTTCATCCTCCTGAAGGGGTTAAATTCAGTACCATTGAGGTTGTTAAGAATAAACATCTGTTACTAAATTCCAAGATGCCCACAGGTGAATGTGTGCTTAAAAAATACTTATGGTTTTTTTAACCACTTTTATGCTGTCTTGTCTCTAATCAGAGACGTTTTAAGGCATGGACAAAGTGGGCTCGAGCCCAGGGCCCCAGTCTTCCAGTGGGGCCCCTGATAGAGCCAGCTCTGTTCTGCAGAGTGTTTTGCCCTGATGGCCTTGAATGCTTATTAAACAGATTGTTTAAAATTCTGTTTTTCCTTTCATTTTTCTTTAATGTGGGTGATGTGTGAGAGTTTATTACAGACATTTTGCAGATAAAAGTTGTGTTTATATTTCATGGAACATCCATGAAAAAGTTTCTTTTAGATCACAATAGGACCTCAAATACGAGAAATGGGACGGGGTCACACATATTATTTGCAGTAATATTACTGGACTGCTGCTGTGGTGCAATATTGAGAACACAAGTCACTCTCCCTGAATATTAGATGTAAACACAGTCATGGCCAAAGAGGGCATGAAGGAGCTGAAATTGAATCATAAATTCAAAGCTGTTTCAAACAGGGACCCCAAAATACATTTGGCCCTGGGCCCACAAAGTCCTTACAATGTCCCTGTCTCTAGTCATGTTGTTCACAGTATTGTATATTAATTTATTATTACAGGCTACTTCTGTGTATATGGAGTGACTAGATGTTGAGAGGCAAAAACTGGGACAGACAAGACATAAAGTTGGGCTAATGCCTTTAGTCTTATTACTATATCTAGTTTGTCCCATGTTTGCCCCATTTTTTGCCTAGCCGTGTAAATATGGGTCTATTTATGTGTGTATATGTTCACTGAAAAAAACTAAAGTTACAGAGACGTTATAGTTAGGCTCAGGTGTCAATCATACAAAGCCATAGAAATTCAGTGGTTATAGTTAGTGAATTAAATATAACTCACGCCCCTGCAATGCATTGCTCATGACCTCACATATTACATCACTCATGACATGGTCAGTGACATCAGTGATGACATCACAACATATTGGGGACTGCGGGGGGAGACTAAAGGCCCCTCGGTCCCTACCAGCTCCCCGCCTTCTGTGGGAGCCAGCTCTGCTTTGATACCCAGGGAGCTGCTAACATGCACCTCCTTGAATCCCCAAACAATCTCTGTTTCCCTGCTCACTCCAAAGCGGGCAGGAAAACAAACAATTGCTCTGTTTTCATCAAGTGAGAGCATTTTGTGCTCTTGCTTGCTGAAAGCAGAGCACTTGTTTGCAATGGTTTGGCGGGAGCGGTGCTCCCGCCAAACCATAGCAAACTGCAATGTCCCTGGGATGGGCATGCCGGGACATTGCTGTTGCTGGCCCAGGACCTTTTAGCACTCCAAGAGCGGGCCATGCGACCCCCCTCCTTTGATCACGTTTGCCTCAGGGAGGTGGTGGTCTCTGGGACCGGTGGTCTGCAACAAACCCCTGCATATGTGTAATATGAGCTCAGGGTAGGTGGTGGTCCCGGGGGCTGCAGGGGGTGCTTGACCCTCCCACATTGCTGTTATGTGTAGCCCCGGGAAGGTGGCGGTCCTTGGGAATACGGGGAGGTCACATGTCCTCCCCTGCATCATTATAAAATAATTCATTCTCCCTGGGGAGGTGGTGGTCCCCAGGTCGCCGGTGTTGCCGCTAGGGCAACCCAGCATAAACAATAAAAAAATGCCCTGGTGAGGTGACGGTCCCCGGGGCTTTAAGGTATTCTAGGAGGGGGGCCCCATGCGTCATCAGTGATGTAATTTTAGATATCATCAGTGATGTCACTGAGCATGTCATGAGTGCTGTAATATGTGAGATCATCAGCAGTGCAGTGCCACGCCCCCCCTCCCAACGTTTGTAAAGCCCCGGGGAGGTGGTTGTCCCCGGACCCCATATTTAAATATAGAGTGCCCCAGGGCAGTGTGAGGGTGCAGTAGGTAAGATATATATATATATATATATATACATAAATATAAATACATATATGTCTACATTCACTGAACACTATCTTTGGCAGGAATGCAGGACTTCCACCCTGAGCCCCCTTGCCCTCTACCCCACCCTGTCTTCCATCTGTTGGGATCACCAGCTGTGCTCCTGCTATGCTGCCTGGCAGATATAGATCAATTTCTTAATTTTGTCAGTCTTTAGAGATGCTTGTGAAGGGAGAGCATATCTTCAGCAGAGGCCCATCCATACGGGCTCAGGGCCATGCCCCCCACTTTTTTTCCAAGCAAGAAGAGTGTCTGTCAAGCTGAACAAAGGTACACCTGATAGACACTCTTCTTGTTCAGGTCAGGAAGCCAGAAGCTAGATATGCGCTAAATGAACAGGCTCCTGGCTGCCTGAGCTGAGGTTTTCACAGCCCTGTTGACTTGACCTCCTCAGCCTGGCAAAAGTGCCTCAAGGCCCTCACCCTCGTGACGATGGGCAGGGATAGCCATTGCCTCGGACCTGGGTGATTCAGTTTTAAGCCCTGAAGTACCCAGGGCCAAGTGTCAATCAGTGACACCTCATCACAGAGTGGGGCAGGGTCAGCAGTCTCACTGACCTCTCCCCACTCTGTGACGAGGTTGGGACTGCTGCCTCCCTCATGGAAGACAACAGTCCCAACCTTCATGGGATCTTTGAATCTTGGGACTGCTAGCTTACCTCATCGGCTAACCTAAGGTCAGACAATGAGGGAAGCCAGCAGTCCCAACCCTCTTGGGACCTCTGAGACTTTCCTCGCGGAGATCTGCATGTACGGTAAGTTTTATGTTTTTTTATATTTGGTGTGTGTGAGAGCATGCATTTATAAATGCGTGACTATTTTTTAGTGAGTGATGTGAATTAGTGTGTGTGCATGTGTGAATGCATGGGCGTGAGTGATGTGTATGTGTCTTTTTGTAACCCCCCGCGACCCCTTCCTTTGTAAAGTTACCAGCCGCCGCTGCACACCTTTCAATTCTGCTTTACAGAATGATCTGATCATCCATTTAAAATTAAAGAATCTGTCTGGAAACCGGGACAGTCCACAGAAAACCAGGACTGTATGGGGAAACCAAGGACGTCTGGTCACCCTAGGTGTATCGCAACTGAGTCAGAGCTGGCCAACACACAGTTGAAAGAGGAATTAGGCTTAGTGTAATCATACAACACTGACACCATTTACTTAAATGTGCCCCATAGTTAATGTAATGCAATTCGTCATTTTGATACATGTCGTTGATTTCAAGCAAAGACCTTTGCACTATTTGTTCGGTAATGTACCTCGATACTGGCCACATTATTTTAATTTTGGAATTTACATGTAATTATTTCAAAATGTTTTATGAAAATAGAGGCCACATTTGGTATGCTACTCTTTTAAAGGTCAAAGCAATTTATCTTGAAGCTGAATTAATTCAGGCCCACCGAGTGGATCAACTTATTTGCCTCTGTGCAGTAATTTAAGCAATAGTCATTTTTAAACATGCAATTATGTTAGTCAGATATATTTAATACAAGGAGGGATCCTAGATGTTCTTGTATTTTTTGAAGTGCTATATTTCTATTTCTTACTGAAGGTCTGGTTCATCCAGGGAAGCCGTTTAAAAAAAAATACAAGCAATCAAAGGTGTAACCTGAATCAAGCAGAATTAGCATATGGAGGGGTGTCAGTTATGAGTAAGAATTGACACAAATATGCAGATTTTTCTGCAGCTATGATCCCTACAGGGATTTCTTACTTGACCATCAGGATTATGACAATGGGATTTCAATGTACATGAGATGAACATCCCTTGAGATACCAATAGATTTACTCAGACATTTACAGTGACTTAACACTTCTATTTAACTCTTTTTCTTAACTTTTGCTTACTGAAATATACAATTCACTATTCTTAAAGGTAAGTACTATTTAGCTACATTTGAACAACTACAGTTTAATTAACCAGTTTTAACCACCGCATGAAATGCAAATCAGCATTTTCTGATGGAGACTTTAGAGACATATAAAGAATATATGGCTGGCGAGATGGCAACCTAATAAACATGTAATGAGAGCTAGATGTAACATCCCCTCAGACTTAATCAGGACATACCAGGTAACAGGGTTGGGGTTGTGTCCACCTTACTTTAGGTAATAGTAGTATGTGCCAGACTAGATCATGTGACCTAGGTAATACAGAGAAGGCTGGACCTAAACCCAGCTATTTGGCTACCAGTACATTCTGTGTCTGGCATGTGTTATTTTAGTGTGCGATGAGGCTGCTCTTGTCCCAGCAAACCCACATAAGGCAACATGGGTTGGACTGAAATTTGTCACTGTGCTCCTGTCACAGAGTCATGGAGGGGCCTTTTTGCTTGAGCCCCGACAGTTGCTTTATCCTGTCTCAGCGACTTCCGCAGATGTTGGTACCGCACCCGCGGTGCTAGTAAGTCCTGCATGCTGGTGTCGCGGGGCTCTATCTTCCCAGTGCAGTGGCTCCAGTCTGGACGCCCTACCTGGTTTTGCAGCGGCTGCTACACAGAGGTATGGTGGAGGTGTTTCAGGGCTACTTCTCACTTCAAGAGATGCCATGCAACTGACACTCACCACAAAGGTTTGGCCTACCTGAATTGCTCCAGTCGCAGCTGTAGCCTATGCAAGCCCTAAGTGGCTCCATGACAGCACAGGAACTGCATACATCACATGGCTTTGTCTCACACCAGGGGCCGTATCACTGTGACACACACTGTGTTGATCAGGGATGAGAGAGGGATGCATAGTGTGCACATGCATACAATGTGCAAAGAACCACTGCTAGAAGGTGCAGCTCCTGTGCAAGGAGCCTTCATGCAACAGTCGGTCGACATGTATAAAGCCTAATTCAGTCATGAGAATGATCTACCGGCTTTTCTTCAGGACCAATATAACTTAATCTACACAGTGACTGGAGTTTCAATATATAAATACCTTTGTGTTACTCCCAGTCACCTTTACTTCTCGCTTACTCGCAAACTAAGAAACTCGGGCCCACTGACCTTTTTAAAAATATTTTTCAGCACGCTAATTAGCGTGTCACTACGTGTGACTCGAGGAGTCCTGAATCAAATCAATATTGAGTGAGTTACCATACTGATGAACAGAATGTGTTGGAACTTCAGTATATATGTTTTGTCTTACATGTGGTGTGTGTAACTTCACTTTTTAATATATGGGACACATTAGAGATTGAGCATTCATGAATAAAGCATCCTTTCGCAAGCTTGATAGCAATGAAATTGATGATGTTAAATTGATTTATTTTACTGATACACAGAAGTATAGGTAACTGAGAGTAGCACAAAGGAATTTATATATCAAAACTCCAGTCACTGTGTAGATTTGGTTATATTGGTCCTGAAGAAAAGCCGCTAGATCATTCACATCACTGAAATAGGCTTGAAACATATCGAATGCCATTGAGGGTGCCCATCAGGCATGACAGTGCCGGCGCGATGTTGAACAAAAGCCCAACGATGAAGCATGACACCTATCTAGGTGTGTGAGGGCATTTGTTCTTAAAGAGGGATGTATGACGTAACAACGCGAGTCATTACAACGCGTGCAGTTACATTGCAATCGTTACAACGACTGCGATGTTACTACGCTATGCCATTACAACGCAAGTCTTTACATCGACTTGCGCTAGATGGCGTGCTAACATTAGAAAAGCGTAATTTACTATTCCAACTCCAGTCCACTTAACAGTAGGGAAGGTGTTGGGATAGTAAACTACACTATTTGTAATGTTAGCACGCCATCTAGCGCAAGTCAATGTAAAGACTTGCGTTGTAATGGCATTGCGTGGTTACATCGCGTTCGTTGTAACGACCGCGATGTAACAGCATCGCGGTGTACTGACTGCGTTGTTAACGATGTTTCCCCTTAAAGAGTAATGCTCCCTGCAGACTCTTTGGAACTGAGCAGACAGACTTCACTTATTAGGAACAGCATACCCTGTTGACCGTGAGTTGTAGAAGGAATGCCATGTTTGCCATTGACTTGTGTATTCAGTCACTCGCAGACCACCAAAATGTCAAGTTACAGTGGCAGTTAATGATCAACTTTATGTCATGGGAAGTCTTCGAGACACTGGCAGAAAAGCCTGCACTTTAGATGGCGATGGTGAAGGTTTACACCTACAGGCAGTTACAACACGGATATATCTCATGAACACACCACCATCACCACTAATGTGTACATCACCACAGGGGGTGTGGGAATGCTTTTAAGCTGTCACACAGCTGCTCAAACTGATGCGATTTACACTGAGGGTACATGTCATGAAGTTAGAGGACATTCGTGAGAGTTTTCAGGATATTTTCAGTGGCATAATACGTCTCAAAGGGAAAACTGTCTCTGCACATCAATAAGTCTGTGCAGCCTATAGCTCCGAGATACCAGAGGGTAGTATTTCACTTAAGACCCAAAGTAGAGGCGGCCCTCAAAAAGCTCAAGAACACTGACATCGCTGAGAAGGTGGAAGGCCAGACTCTGTGGACATCACTCATTATAGTCACCCAAAGCCCAAACAATCAGGGGAGGTCAGACTCTCTGTTGATATGTGTCTCCCAAAAGTAAAGCTCCAAAGAGAGAGGCACCGTACTCCCACAGTCAATGACATTGCCAGTGAACTCAGTGGAGCAGGGTAGTTCTTGAAGATGGACTTGAGATCCGGCTACCATGAGATCATGCAGGATCCCGATTCCCGATATATTACAATAATTTTAACTCATCTAGGCCATCATAGCAACAAAATACTCCATTTTGACATTTGCCTAGTGCAGCTGAAATGTTTCAGAATGTCATTTAAGAAGTTCTATCACGGCTACCCAGTGTAATTATTGTGAGCATTGATACCCTTGTGTATGTCCCTTCCATGGAGGAGCACCTTTATTGGCTGCAAGAGGTACTCCAGAGAATTTGAGACTTCACTCTAACGTTCCACAATGACAAATGTGAATCCATGGAAAAAAGAAACAGCTTCTTCATGTATCCGTTTTCAGTGGAGAGAGTGGCCCCTGACTCAGCGAAAATGAATGAAATCAAAGATGTGTCTTGCCCCTTCAATGTCAGTGCTTCCAGTGGATGGTAAATTATCGTAGTCATTTCATTAAGGGCTTAATATTTCTTAGCCAGCCCCTAAGGGAGCTCACCAAGTCGTCTGTCTCATGGACTTGGTGGGAAACACAGGCAAAGGCACTCCAGCACACCAAAGAGGAACAATTGGTAAACACTACCCTGGCATACTTTGACCCGGCGAAGCACATCAAACTGTCCATGAATGCTAGCCCACGGAGCTAGGCGTGGTGCTGTCCCAAAGACAATGGTATGAAGAGTGAGCTCATGTGGCAAATGCCAGAATGGCTTACACCCTTAGGGAATAATGCTATACACAAATAAAAAAAGAAGCCATAGCAATTCATTATAATGCTGCCATTTTCATCTATTTGTGTGCAGGCACCTAGGCCCTAAAATTAACCATACCTCCCATTACCTATACCCACCCATAAACGCAAAAATGTAACTTGCCCCTTTACCACTGCCCACCTCTAAACCCTAAAATTACCCTTACCTCCCTTTATCACTACTCACCAGTTAGACTTCTCAGTCTTAGGGTGGTCTTCCCCAAAACATTTTGCTTTCTACTCTCCTGTTTTGCTGAATTTGTTTTTGTTGGTCTTAGGATTCTGCGCACTTTACCACTATTAACCAGTACAAAAGTGTGTACCCTCACTCCCTAAAACACAATAACATTGGCTTACACCTGATTGCCATATTTAACATACAAGCCCCTAGCAAAGTGATAAACCATATACACAGGTCTGGTAAATTAATTGTACTAGTGGGCCTGCAGTACCCTTCGGGCTACCCACTTTATTAGCTCTTTAAAACATGTCTCAGGCCTGCTATTGCTAAAAAGCCCATAGGGCAGAATGTATTGTATTTAAAAAGATGGACAAATACTTTTAGGTTTTACATGTCCTAGTAGTGAAAAACTGACAAATTCATTTTTCACTACTGTGAGGCCTACCGCTTCCATAGGATAACATGTGGTTACCTTATTATATTTAATAAGTGATAATGTTTGCCTGGGAGCAGGTAGAAATGCAATGTTTTGTGTAAATTGTAATTTATAACCCTCTTTGAAGGTAGAGTTGGATTTTAAGTTACAATTCTGAAAATACCACTTTTAGAAAGTTTACATTTTCTTGTCCTGACGATTTGGTGCCTGCAGCTTGTTACTGGGTCACACGACGTGATGTAGTTGGCAGTTGGCCATTGTGTATTCCTCCCAGACATTCACTCCAAAGGGGGAACTGTTTGTTGGATTATGGGCCATCTTGACAGGATGGGAGTGGCGGAGCTGTGCGTAGTCCCTCTTGTACTTCAAAGAATGTGCCTCAGCCCACACTCAAACAGCTTACCACTATCCTTTTATGCCCCCAGACATCCCGGAACCAGAGCAGGAAAAGGAGGAAGGAAATTACCACACCATCTGTGGGGGAAACTGATGAAATGTCTTTCATTTCAAAGCTGGCACCAGGCATAAAATTAGGGCCATGAGACCCACTATTCAGTTCACTTCTAGACTGGCAGAACACTCTCAAAGCACTGCCCCACTGTCTGTAGCCTGTTATGTACTTTAGAGGTCTGCCCTGTGGCCTGAAGACTGCCCTGTACCCTCAGAGGACCTCCCTGCTGCTCGAGACCTACTTTTTTGCGGTAGTGGTGCTAGAAGTGCCCAGAGAAAACAAATGTAAAAGTTGGGACTTAAAAATAGTTCTGCCAAAACGTGCTATGAGAACCGGAGAGGAGACTGGGACCTGCCTGCATTGCTGATCGACAGCGCTGGTCAGCTTGAATTTGCAGTAGCCCCTACCAACTACAGCCTTCAGCTTCATCCCACTGGAGATTTTCAGCTCCCAAAAAAGAGACTAAGGGCCAGATTTATCATTCTTTCAGGCCCTGTGTAAAGAAGACAGGACTTTGCTGTACTATTTACCATTATACTGGGCATGCATGTCCTTTCTTAGCACTGATGGACTTTTACCTACCGAGCGCCAACGTAGGCACTCTTGAATCATGGCGCAAACTGGCCTGCATTGCTTAAAGGATTTTTTTTGTGCAGGAAGGGAAAGATTCCAGCACAAAAACAATCCTGAAAGGCATTTTCCTCTTTCTATATGTTTGGAAGAAAGAGGAAAAAACTAGGAGAAATAAAGATACTTTTATGAATTGACAGGTAACCCACTGATGGTGAATCTGGTAATATGCCAAAATCCATGGGTTGATGTGTGGACTCACTTATCCACTATTGGAGCGTCTCCCCCCTACAGAGTAACGCAAGGCAGCGATATGCGCTGCGTTGGACTACTTTGGATTTATCAATCCATTCATGGCCATGCAAGATGCATGGCTTTGATAAATCTCACTTAAGTTTTGTTTTGCCCTTGAGCCCCCTGACATGGGGCAAGGGCAATGCTAGACCTTGATACATCAGCCCCAGGAATCTTCACCATGACCTCGCCCAGCGGTTACCCAACTTCAACTCCTCGAACACTGCCGGCTGCTATGCCCCACTAAACTTTACATCCTCAGACATTTTTCTAAAACAATTCTTCTAACTCTGAAGGTAAGCGGAGACCAAACCCAATCTACTTCATGTATACAAACCGAGCTCTGATGCGGTTGGTCCTTTGATCTTTCAGATGCTATTTTTCATTTTAAACTTTAGCTATTCATAACTCTGTTTTTACTGATTGTATTTTCGTAATTTGTATGTCAAATAATTTAAAGTGGGATTTTTCTTCTGTTGTGTCTTTACTTTATTACTGTTTAAGTGATTTATGCATTGCCTTGAAGTTAGGCTTCACTGCTTTTGTGCCAAACTACCGGAGGGGCAAGCACATGTTAATTTAGGGACATTTTTGTGGTTCACCCTGGGAAGGACTGTGGTTGTTGCTTAAGAAGTATCACATCCCCAACCAACAACCTAATTTCTCATACCACCCCTGCACCTTAAAAACAACCTTACCTCCATTAACCACTCCCAACCATTGGTATAATTCTTAACGGCTCATTTCAAAGTGACCAAAAAGAAAGAGGGCCTATCTGCTAAACCACAACCATCCGCCCTCTTGACCACCACAAACCATTCGCAGCCCCACTTGGGCTTTGTATGCCCCGGAACATCAGAGCAACTAACAGACATGGCCGCCCAAACACAAGTCGCAACCAAGACAGAAATACCGCTCCAGCAAGAAGAACTTCTGTTTCAGGCATCAAAGGCACTTAAGTACTGATGACCCGACTGGCACGAATCATAACCAACAGTAGGCCTGGGCGAAAATTTCGTTCCGTTCGCGGAAATTGCGATAATTTGACATTTTCGCGTTCCGCGGAGAGCGCGAAAATGTCAAAATTTCCGGTTTCCGCAGCTTGGCGATAATTTGTTTCTTGCTCGCGCTGTAAAATAATACATTCTCGCGCGCGATCGCCTTACCTGAATCCCTGCGTTCGCCGACAAGTTTTCTTGATCCGGTCGCGTTCTCCATGAGATGTTGTATTGTTTTTAGCCATTTGCGCTGTCTCGCGACAGTTCGCGCCCGCAGTGACGTCATGCGTTGCACGATCACGTCTTTCTTCTCGCGATCATGCACCGCGAGACAACTCAAAACAACATGGCCGCGCCCGCAAGCAACCACATGGGTAAGTTGGCGACCCGCAACCATGCAGAAAATCTTGCGAACATGCGGGAAAAAAACTTCCGCATCTTCGCGATATTTCCGCTTGTTTGCGATAATTTTAAACATTTTCGCGATAATTTGCGAAAGTTAATTTCGCAAATTCCGCCCACCCCTAACCAACAGCCAGTCAGACTTCCCAGGGCCAAATGGCCTTCCTCAGGCCCTGTATAAGGTAGATATCTAGTTTTGAGCCACACATCTGGCCTCCTTATTCTCCAACTGTTGGTCTAGCCAGCACATTCAAGAGTCCTGGCATGGATTACACTTATGGACGTTGAATCCAATTAAGCCAACCTACTGCTTAAAGACCTGTTGTCTTGGGCCACAGAAAATCACCTTTTACCATACAATCAGAATGGTTTTGTGGCAAAATCAGGAACTACAACTAACCTGCTTGCCTTATCAGTATTGGCGGGGAAAGTATCGGCTTCAAGAATGCCACTTCATTGTTGCTTTGTCGACTTTAAGGCGGGGTTCGACCCCGTGCAATGGGGTCATTTATGGTTTAAATTACAGAAATGGGGGATTCTACCTGCTCTCCTAAAGGCCATAATTCAGCTCCACTCTAACACTTGGATCCTTATAAAACTGGGAGACGGATGCCACATCTCAAGGAAAATACAAACATCCTCTGGTGTAAAACAAGGGTGCGTGTTGGCGCCCTTTTTGACCTTTTCATCCCAGATATACCACAGTTACTTGACGATGTTAATTCTCTTCCTCCAAAACTTTGCGGAATCTGTGTCAGCAACCTGTTATATGCAGATAACCTTGTCTTGCTTAGCCACACAAGGTTTGGCTTGCAGAGGCTTCTCGACCAGCTGCTCCTCTACACAACCTGCAACGAGTTGGAATTAAATGTATAAAAGACAAAGACAATTACCTTTGGGAAAAGAAAGCTTAAAGGTGGAGGGTGGCCATTCAAAGGTAAAAGCATATAAAGCACAGCCACCTACAAATATCCAGGGGTTTACATAAACTCAAGGGGTACCTTCTCTAAACAGAAAGAAGTGGTTGGGGCAAAGGCTCTGTCAATCAAGGTAGCACAAACGAAGCTTGCGAGGCAGTTATCTGGCCCAAGTCTGTTCCCTCTATTGACTGTCATGGTAGTTAAAATCTCCAACTATCTCTCTTATGGCCAGGGGATTCTGCTGGGAAAAGACTCTTATCTGGTGAACAAGATAATAACAAGAATTTTCAAGTAAGTATGGAGTTTACCAAAAACCTTATCCCCAGCTCAGATAAGACTTGAGTTCGGCCTTTTAGACCATCGAGGGGTTGGGATTGGTGCTTCTATCAATCTGTGCAATAAGCTGCGCATCTCAAGTGAAGGAAACCTGGAGGCTATCCTGTGGCAAGAAATATCAACTAGTCAACTGGGATGAAAACACAGTTGGCAACTAGAACACTCAGTGCAAATGCTGGACGCAAATGAAATCTGGGGAATTAATCCATCCCTGCATGTCCTCAAAATGCTCATTAAAAAAGGAGTCCTGTTCTGGTCTTTTCACTCTGACAGGGCACAACTGGCAAAACGTAAACATGCCTGGATGCTTATATCGGGGTTCAAGCCAGGGACCGTGGTGCCATACCTATTGTGCACCTATGAAATAGTTTGAAAAAAAGATTTTTTGACCTTAGGATGGGGGATTGGCCTATTTTGCGCCACTTAGTAGCCATGAACCCAGAGAATCCGATGCTCAACATCCGGTTCACTAAGTTCGTCACAAGAACGGCAAAAAGGCTCACGCAGTGGGAGTGCCTGTAACCAAAACTCCACTACATTTCACTGGGTCGCCCTCCACTCAATAAGCATTTAATTGTCACCTTTAATATGGATTAATTTGTTAGAGGCCTTGCGTGGCATACGGGCCACTCATCTTGTGGCTCTGAGTTCTGTTGTGACATTAGAGTTTTTCCTTCTCTATCCAGGGACTATCCTCCTTACAACCACAGCCCCAAAGTGAGTGGCACTGATAGTCGGACTTTTCTGGACTAGTGCCTCGTCCATTTGTTTTACAGAAAACATATGCTATTAAGAAAATCATGAAAAATCTAATCTGATGCCCTCTTGGCTTTATGTACTTATGTATCGTCAACATTTTAACTTTTGTAATTACTGAATCTCTTTTTATAACATTTTTTTTCTATTGTACAGATTTTAATCGATCGAACAATAAAGTTTCATTGTCATTGCACTCCCACTCCTACTCATCCTAAACCCTAAAACTATCCTTACCTCCATTTACCATTCCCACTCCTAAACAATAAAACTAACTACACCTCCTGTACCACTACCCACCGAAACCCTAAAATTATCTTTACCTCCATTTACCACTGCCACCTGTAAATTCCCCTTACCCCCTTTACTGTCTTTTATCTCTAACTACCCCTAAAGCCTACAATTACTCTTACATCATTTTCCCACTAATCGCTCCTAAACTTTAATGTCAAGTGAGATGTCCATCGTCATTCAGGCATCCACAAGTGCAGAATCCCCAGCCATGCACAGCCTTCGGGCGTGCTCAGCGGGGGTATGGGTGCAGGGCCTAGCCTACAGCCAAGCACTGAGCACATCCCTCATTGAGCAACCAATCCCCATCTGTGCATGGCCAAGCCCTAAACCCAACCCCATCATGGGTGCCCAACCTCCTGCCATGCACAGCCAGGCCCTGCACCACACCACCCACTGGCACCCAACCTCCTTGTTTTAAAAAATATATCAATATAAAATGTAGCTCAGACTATTGACTTTATCAGGAAGAGAGCATATCAAGATATAAGCAGACCTATTAAGGTAGTCAAAAAGTCACAACTTATTTTTATAAATAAACACATTGCAATGTTTAATTATATTTATTGTCACAAATTGTTTTAAATATAGCATTTTTAAAAAGTAGCCATAAAAATGCCTCGGAGTAACTTTTTAACATTTTCCGGCCCGATAGTTTAGCCATAGAATGAACCACAAGAGGTCCCTGCACACCAGCTGTAGAGGAAACAACTCCAGCTTAGAGTGCTTTAAAAAATAACTGTAAGATCTCTTAGGATCATGAAGTCAATACCCAAGAGACTTACTGTACTTTTTTAATGTTGCTGGGGGAACTGCTGTGCTCTCGACAGCCCTCCACAAAATTAAACATTAAAAAATCATTGGTGCATGGCAGGGGAAAGAGTTATAGTTACCTTATGGCACGAGTCACCGTTAGGTAGTTATAGTTAGGACCATGTTTGCTAATTACCTTGACGCCTTTGACAAACCTCCACAAAGTTTTCCACAAAATAGTCTAATCCAACTCCTTCCTAGAACATTCTGGGGTGATCCGACAAGTGGTGGCCTAGAATGATGGGGGTGGGGACCCTGTCCCTTCTAGGGGCATCACCTAAAAAGGATATCATCCCCCTGGACTTGGGCATCTGTGGCCTAAAAATGGCTTGGGTAGCTGGTCATGTGCCTCTCTTGGTAAATAAAAGGAAAGCTGTCCCGGAATAAGGGGTTCCTGCAGCTTAGAAAATGGTTTGGGGATGGCGTCCACATGCCTCCCTCCACTTAAAGACTGTTTGCGCCAACTGTGCATGCCGAGCCCCTCCACGGGTGGCTTAAAATTGAAGACGCTGGCGCACCCGTTTTCACTGGTAACACAGACCCTCAGGGTATCTGTGGTGCTGTTAAAAAATATATGTTTTTAGCTCCAGGCCTAGACACAGGGTATCCCTGCCCTCCCCTCTATATGTTTCTTTATTGTTTTTACTGGACAGTGGGCTGAGTCCCTCTCTCCTCAAATGGCTACTGCTGTTGTTGATGTGGTGGCAGCTAATCAGACCATATCTTTTGATCTCTTGAATCCACGGATCTTCCATGTCTCTAAATATACAATAATTTTGAGCCTTCATTTCTCGAAAATTACTCAATGGATTTACACCAAATCACAAAAAGCTTCGTTTCTGGATCACAATCTAGCTTTCTGTCAAATTTAGTGTGAGTCTGTCCAGCCATTTTGGCTGTGGCTGTGCAAAATGTGCAAACATGTTTTGGGACCCCCTTTTTCTAGTCCCCCACTTGACAGATCACCCCAAAACTTTCAAGGAAGGAGCTGAGATGGATTAGACTTTTTTATGCAATGTTTTGTGAATATTTGTCAAAGGCATCAAAGTAATTAGCAAACGTGGTCCTAACTATATTTACCTAATGATGACTCGTGCCATAAGGTAATTATAACTCGGTCCCCTACCATGCAGTCATTTCATAAATTATGTTATTTCAAATGTTTTAGTTTTGTTATCAATGATCTCATAGAATATTTCATGAGTGATGCAATAAGTGAGGACATTAGCAGTGCATGGCAAGGCGCATGTTATGAATGAATGAATGAAGGAACATTTATAGAGCACATGGTTACCCAGGGGCATCCCAGCGCTAGGCACCAAGTAGAAAACTGCGGAAGGTTAATGAGAGAGAAAGGTTTTCCAGCAGTTTCCTGAACTTAAGATAGTCAGTTTCAGAGCGTATGTGGATAGTGATAGTGTTCCAGAGTCTGGATGCGTTGTATGTGAACAGTCGGCCTCCACTCCGTGCACGTTTAATCTTAGGAACTAAGATCAAGCCTTTATTCCCAGACCCAAGGGCTCTATTAGGTACATAGGGTTGGATCCAGGGGTGAATCAGGGACGGGCCTTTTCCTGAGACTGACTTATAGGTGATACATAGAGCCTTAAATCGAGTTCTTTCCTGGACTGGGAGCCAATGCAAGGTTGCAAGGACAGGCCTTGTAGAGGAACATTTAGGAATATTCAGCAGCATACGGGCCGCACAGTTCTGCACTATTTGAAGTTTTTTAATAGTCGCCTGGGGGGCTCCATGGTATATAGCATTAGCGTAATCCAGCCGCGATAAGATGGGGGCCTGCACCATCAGTCGTCTCACAGCAAAAGGAAGCAGGGGGAGTACCTTTCTGAACTTTTAGTTACCTTAGTGCATAATTTATATTTACTACAGATAACTATAGCTGGTGAATTTCAGTGTTTTTTTAGTTTAAAATGTTACATTGGCACATACACTTTCACTTAATTATAATGTTACTTTAACCTTAGTTTTTTCTGTGAATTGTGAGGGATTTTCTTTTAACACAAAGTAATATTTTATTACCATATGCAAATCCAACCTCTGCTGCATGCATTCAGTTTAGAGGGAAAAAAATCCAATCAGAAATATTACGCAATACTGCAAGTACAAATCCCATTTACAATATTACACCTGAAGACTTGCTTGGGTAATCAAATATTGCTAATGAAGGTACTGTTGCTATGGGTGAGGTGGAACTTGCTATGGGGAAAATGCGTAAGAATTGTGAAAACTTTGTTCACATTCTATCACAATTAAATACTCAACAACATGAAATATTTTGACAGATTCAACTGTTGATCGTGGACTTTAACATAAACATGGTTTATTATTAAATTAAAATTTTCAGCCCATATTTACAGATGCAGGTAAAAGTTTCCTTAGAATAGTTATAACTGCTGACCTTCAAACTGTTACAAATTCAAACGTATCATATGTTGTTACAGTTCCAGCTGGACTAGTGGCACATAATATCAAAGGGATTACATTATAACAACTACTATTTCTACCAATGGACTAAATTTTAATGTAGAATACTTAAAAGTGAATTGTGATGCCTCTCAATAACTTTGTAGAGTTCTTAAAAAGTTGCATGTTTTGAATATAGACAAGGGTAGTATGGTTCCCAACTTAATCGTGGCTTTTGTTCACTTACGTATGACAGAAATACTGATAATCTATTTGGTGGGAAACATGGGAAGGTGTTTGGTAATTTACTACAACTGACTCCAGTTAAGGGGAAGCCAATCTTTAAAACTGTGACAGAAAAAGAAACTAAAAACTCCTTAAGAAGTAGAGATAGTGTTAATATTTGGTGACATTTTTCATATAGTGAACTTACCCAAAATATGAGACAAGCAAATGATGAAGAATATGGTAAATATTAAAAGATATTAGGCTAGGAATTGTAACTGGAAATGCAAACTATATGCTTCAAACAAGAAGTATATCTACTTAATTCCCACATTTAAAAGCAGTCGCAGAAGTTATGCATTATCTTCTTTTGGAAGCTCTGACAGTTGTTTGTTTGATGGCAATGATAAAAGAATCATGTTATTTAAATATGAAAATGTTATCTATGGAAAATTAAACAAATATGCATTTACCTTGTAAATATTGTTTTGAAACATATGGAGCATATATTCCAATACCTAAATCCGTATCTTCTAAATAAATAAATATGGAAAACTTTGTGTCACAGACTACAGGATAAAAAAAAAGACTTTGAGAAAAATGTTGTGTTTTTTACATTGAAATTTTCTAGAGCAACAGCAACATTTTTACTGATGAAAGACATATATTTGAAGAGAACAATGTCCTCTATATTTAATATATGCTGTATCAATACATAATCTCAAGGTTTAAGCTTATATTGTGCATTAATTAACATTGGCGCTGCTGTTTTTAAAGAGGGTATGGCATATGTTGCTTTATCACGTGTTGAACATTACAAGGACTATATATTATAGATCTAGATGACATGAAAATGAATGCAGATGTCTCTTATGTATGCGAATATAATAGTTTGAGAAAAATATATTCTCCTTCTCTTGGAGAGTATACGGTTGTCTGTAAACGGAAAATATATATGAAAAGAAAAGAAAGGTTCACAACCAATGAACCTTTGAAAAATACACAGCCATGCAAAAAAAAAGAAAAAAGAACAACACCTTGGTCTTTTTAGGCTTTCAGTTTAGTAATGCAAATGGTATTAAGTACTATTGTAATGTCATTGTTAGTCTGATTTTATATTTACCTTTACTAAAAGATTGCTTCTAAAAAATACAGCTTAGGATTTTTGTAAGACAGTAACACATCTATATTCCCTACTTCAAGCTGAAAGCAAATTGTGCCAATCTACAAGTGGTGTTATAGATATTATCGATGTTTGTACAGGAATATTTTGCTTCTCAATAAATGCGCAGCAAAATGCCCAAGAATTTTGTATGGCTATTCTTGAAATTATCGCTAATGAAACTTTACACCATAATAAAAATCTTTTTTCTGTAAGCTAATATTGGAACCTAAATGTTTCCTGTGCTTGAATGCTCTCTCAACAGTAATGGAATTTGAAAGATGTATAACTCCTATCCCTATGATTACAATCAATATCATTAACAAAAATAATATATCAAGCTGTGCACTCTATCTAAACTCGTAATATGCTTGGCTGTGCTGCATCAGCACTGCCAGCATATTGCAGGCCTCAAACTGCTGCAAGACCACCAGGAATCGCGGATGACCTGCTGTGGCCCTATGGCAGCCCAACCACCAAACTCAAATTACGGCAGTCGTAGCGCTGGTGCTGTGGAGCCCTCACCACCACCATGGCTATAGCGATCCATTGGACCACCATAGTCCTAATCAGGCCCTAAATAAAATATGTGGTGTGCATTAAGTATGTATTAGAAGCAATGTAAACATTACTTTTTTTTAATTGCTTTTATATTTGACTTAAAAATATATTTTGTCCACTATGTGTACCTACAAAATATAACTTACCCTTCACTTACTTTGTCCTTTACTCTTCTTTTATATGTATTAATTACTACAGCTGTACAGGAAAAAGTTACAATAATAACTAGCTCTTTATTGTAATAAAAATGAATATAGTTCTAAAAGTTTTTTTTTTATCTTTTCTTTCTTTTATAATTTTCTTTGGGATTTTCTTTGTTTTATTTACCTCTAGGTCAACTGGATCAACAATTAAATAAAACAACAATGCACCCAACAGGCACACCAAAACCTACTGCCAACAAAAACAACCTATGGGTTTTGGGGAAAGCAATGGTGAGCTATTTCTAGGTCCCTGTGGACATTAGGGTCACTCTCCCCTGCCACTATCACTGTTTGATAGTACAAAGAGTATGTAGCTGTACTTGCATATGGCTCAACGAGGTGCCGGTCTTGACTCAGGTGGGGTACAGTGACTGCCGAACCAGGTTGTGGAATTGTGGATGGTGCTGAGGTAGTAGAGGGTGGTACTACTGCAGTCTGCATGGCTAAAGTGGAAGGTGTAGCAGGTGTAGCAGTAGAGACTTCAGCAGCTGGTGTTGATGCTGTCTCATCCAGTCGTGCCAATTCCAAACCCCTTTTCCAGTCAGCCCGAGCCAAATGGGTGGAATGCATGGTGTGAAGGTTTTTCCGCATTCCAGTTGTACCCGAGTGCTGCTGTCCCGTTCCATGTAAATTTGCTTTGTAACATAAGATGCATGGCACATTCTGTGCATCAATTTTTTTTTACCTCGCTGAAAAGGAAGGAAAAGAACTGCCAGATCACCGACTACATCATCTGATTTCTCTGCTCCAGCTCTTGATCTTACGATGCAATGGCCTCCTCTTTCTCCTCAATTGAAGCTTGAGGATCTGAACTACATTCTCCTGCATCTAACCATGGTGCTAAGTAACAGCCAAAAGCAGCTCCACAACTGTTATACTTCTAACAGACTGAAACGCACAAAAATAAGAAACTAAATAAAAACCTGCTTTCTGTTGGTTCAATAACAAATCTTTACAGCCTGTCAGAAGCTTTCTTACAATCACGTAGTACTGAGGTAGTACCGAGATAGTACCTCAGTACTGGTTAAAACTGAAGAAAAAAGCCACATTACAACAACCCAAAATCACCATACAGAATACCGCCACCTTAAAAAGGCATATTTGTAAAGTAAGTTACAAACATGCTAACAATTACAACTGTTTCATTTTATATATACAAACAATAAAGTAGGTTGCAAAAGTGTAGCCCAATATTACTAACAAAAAAGTATGCAGTGTTGATTCTAGTTTAGAATGTATATATATATCATGTGATCAAGGCTCTACGGAGCTGAAACGCGTTATGGCGACGGTGGAACAAAGATTTTCTAAGCACCAGTTTGGGTCCGTGTCCGTTACTTTGGAGAAAAGCAAACAAGAGATTCTTCAACGGATACAACGTGATATATATATATATATATATATATATATATATATATATATATATATATATAAAATCTACTGGCGGTCGCCTGTAGATAGTTATAGTTAGGACCGAGTTCCCATAGGAAATCTGAAAATTCTATTTTGAATAACTTTGGCGCCGATTAACTTATCTTCGTGAATTTTTCAAAACTAATGGGGCGCTCCGCTCAGCTCCTACCCTGAAAGTCTCGGGGTGATTCGTCAAGCGGGGGCTGAGAAAAAAGGGGGGTCCCAAAACGCGTTTTCCTCATGCATTTTCCCATAGGACCTTTAGTCGAAGGTACAGCCCGAACGGCTGAACAGAATTACTTGAAATTTGGCAAAGAGGTAGTCCTCGGGTCAGGCATGTGCCTTTTGCTTAAATGGTGTAAATCCGCTCAGTAGTTCCTGAGAAAATCAAAAGTAAAATCACATATATATCTGGGCGGAGCCTAACCACACATCTCATCGTGAGATCTGATTGGCTGTCAGCACTTCATCCGAGAAGTGTTGGCAGCCATCTTGGGACCAATATACATGATAGCACCTCATTAAAAAGCATTGCAGTTAATAGAAGGTTTCAAGACTTTAGTTACATTATAAATCATTTGTTGATGGTACCATACTCATTTTAGGAATTGTGGTGTGTTCTAAGGTGATTTTACCATGTGAAAAAGCCTTCTGCTGTGATATCATGAATCATGTTTGAGAGAAAACTATTTTCTCATGCTTTTCCCACAGAGGTTTGGAAGGTGATCTATAAGCTAACTGAGAGCATATATTCTGTAAATTCACATTATCTTTCTCAGTCATGTGAGAATGAAGTCTGACATTCTCAGTAAAACATGTACATCCAACAAGGGCAGAGACTGCCAGTTGATTCCTTTGTGTTCTACTGCAGCTTCCCAGAGTGTTCTAAAGAACAACAAGAGCGCTAACAGTCCTACTTATGACAAACGTATGGCACACCTGAAGCCATCTTGGTTGGAATAAAGCGGTAATTCTTAAAACATTTAATTTAAAAAGGAACAAAATGATGGGGTTAATTTTGCCATAGAAAGTATGATTAGTGCTGCAGAAAGAAAAATTAGGGCACATTTTGAGTGACTTCTCAAATCCTCTTGTATTTCATTAAAAAATTCTGACATGCAGACTGAAACATGCACTTTCAATACCAGCAGCAGTATCTTTACTACAGTGATCTAATAAGCAACTAGAGTGCTAACATTCTGAATTTATGGCAAATTTGTGACACATCTGAATGCCTTCTTGATGGAATCAAAGTAAAAAACTGAAAGTATTTCCTACTGAGGAGACTGTAGTAAATGAGGAAATTAGGAAACATCATAACAAATAAGTCTCCCAAAATGGCCACCAGAGAGAAAAGAGCCCAAATGTAGCCCAAATATCACCCAGATGTAGCCCAAGTATAGCCTAATGACAGAATGTCCCAGAGTGTTCTAACGAACAACTAGAGCGCTAACAGTCTTACTTATGACAAAAGTATGGCACACCTGAAGCCATTTTGAATGGAATAAAGTGGTAACACTTAAAACATTTAATTTACAAAGGAACACAATGAGGGGATTCATTTTGCCATAGAAATTATGATTAGTGCTGCAGAAAGAAAAATTAGGGCACATTTTGACTTCTCAAATCCTCTTCTATGTCATAAAAAAATTCTGACATGCAGACTGAAACATGCACTTTGAATACCAGCAAGACTTCCCTGGTGAGCAGTAGCTTTACTACAGTGATCTAATGAGCAACTAGAGTGCTAACATTCAGAATTTATGGCAAATGTGTGACACATCTGAATGCCTTCTTGATGGAACCAAGTAAAAAACTGAAAGTATTTCCTACTGAGGAGACTGCAGTAAATGAGGAAATTAGGAAACTTCATAACAAATAAATCTCCCAAGATAGCCACCAGAGACAAAAGAGCCCAAATGTAGCCCAAATATCACCCAGATGTAGCCCAAGTATAGCCCAATGACAGAATGTCCCAGAGTGTTCTAACGAACAACTAGAGCGCTAACAGTCTTACTTATGACAAATGTATGGCACATCTGAAGCCATCTTGATTGGAATAAAGTGGTAACACTTAAAACATTTAATTTACAAAGGAACAAAATGAGGGGGTTCATTTTGCCATCGAAATTATGATTAGTTCTGCAGAAAGAAAAATTAGGGCACATTTTGACTTCTCAAATCCTCTTCTATGTCATAAACAAATTCTGACATGCAGACTGAAACATGCACTTTGAATACCAGCAGCAGACTTCCCTGTTGAGCAGTAATTTTACTACAATGATCTAATGAGCAACTAGAGTGCTAACATTCAGAATTTTTGGCAAATGTGTGACACATCTGAATGCCTTCTTGATGGAACCAAAATAAAAAACTGAAAGTATTCCCACTGAGGAGACTGCAGTAAATGAGGAAATTAGGAAACTTCATAACAAATCAATCTCCCAAGATGGCATCCAGAGACAAAAGAGCCCGAATATAGCCCAAATATCACCCAGATGTAGCCCAAGTATAGCCTAATGACAGAATGTCCCAGAGTGTTCTTAAGAACAACTAGAGCGCTTACTGTCTTACTTATGACAAAAGTATGGCACACCTGAAGCCATCTTGATTGGAATAAACTGGTAACACTTAAAACATTTAATTTAAAAAGGAACACAATGAGGGGGTTAATTTTGCCATAGAAATTATGATTAGTGCTGAAGAAAGAAAAATTAGGGCACCTTTTTTGGGTGACTTCTCAAATCCTCTTCTATTTCATTAAAAAAGTCTATTTCATTAAAAAAGTCTGATATGCAGACTGAAACATGCACTTTTAATACCAGCAGCAGACTTCCGTGGTGAGCAGTAGCTTTACTACAGTGATCTAATGAGCAACTAGAGTGCTAACATTCAGAATTTATGGCAAATGTGTGACATATCTGAATACCTTCTTGATGGAATCAAAGTAAAAAACTGAAAGCATTTCCTACTGAGGATACTGCAGTAAATGAGGAAATTAGGAAACTTCATAACAAATAAATCTCCCAAGATGGCCACCAGACACAAAAGAGCCTAAATGCAGCACAAATATCACCCAGATGTAGCCCACATGTAGCCCAATGACAGAAGTGTGCAAAACACTTATCTTTTGTGTATTTGCAGTTTTATATAGTACAGACTTGTCAGGTATTGGAATGCTTTACATGAGCATTGGTTACATCACACAAGATCGAATTCATTTTGGTTGTAGACATGGGGAGATTAAGTGATTTGACCACAATCACAGAATGTTGAGCTGAAGCTGAAACTCCAACCTGGTTCCCCAGTTGCAAAGTCTGCAGCTCTGGAAGTAACACCACATCCTCTCGCCAAGGTGCAACATTTAATCAAGTGGTTAACTGGATAAAAAAACATAAAGATTACAAATAATTTAAAAGTTCTTTGTCGCTATTTGAAAACTCAGAAAATATGTCCTCATTTTAGTTTTTTAGAGCACTAACCATAATTTTGATGCAAATAAGACCCTCTCATATCTGTAATTTCTAAAGGAAATACTCTAGGTATTACAGTTTTGATTACATCAAGATGACGTCAGGCGTTCCACACTTTTGTAATAAATATAGAATGTTAGCAATCTAGTTGTTCATTGGGATACTGTTGAGAGGCAGAGGCCAGGGGCACGGACTCTGAAAATTGAAGGCAGGTAGGAGAGTGCAGAGGCAACAATTTGACCACACTGGGCAGGCAGGTAGGGCAGTGGCAGCACAACAGACTATGGAGGGCAGTGGAAAGGGGGGCAGGGGCAACAAACCAACAATACAGGACTGGCAAGAGAGGCTGTGGCAATATAATAGACCATTGTGGGCAGAAGGAAGAGGCAGTGGTAGTACAACCATACATGCCAACAGACCCTTTTCAGCCAGGAAACGTCCAATGTTTTTAAGCTCAAATGGGCTTTATTTGATCTGTCTCCTGTCTACAATCTCCTCTTTTTCAATGTAACTCAAAGGGGAAAATCAATACCCCAGTTTTTTTTCAAAATCTCCCTCTTACCAAGTTCAAAATGTTCGCAAGTATGGTACATTGAATCATGGTAGGCAGGAGGAATTGGGGTAGGGACATGGACTCGGATAACAGAGGACAGGAGGGACATGGAGAGGTGCACCAAACTGACCCTACAGGGCAGGCATCAGGGTTTGCAGCAGCACAATACACCACACAGCGCATGCGGGACGGGAGTGCAGCACAACAATCCATAGAAAGCAATAGGGAGGGGACAGGACCATGCACATGGACAACAGAGAACAGATGGGAAAGAGGCAATGGTAGCTAGCTGACCATAATGGACAGACAGGAGAGAAAGCTGCAGCTTAACAGACCATAAAAGGCATGAGGGACGGATCAGGGGCATTACAATGGAACAGACAAGCCAGGAGGGAGGGAATAGGGGGTCTGCACATGGAAACAGAGGGCTGGGGGCAAGGTGGCAGGGCAGGAGCAGCAAGATGACCATGGAGGGCAGGCAGGATGGGCACTAGAAACAAGGCACACCATGAAGAGCAACAGTGAGACTGTGATGGCATACACACAGACCATGGAGGGAAGGTGGGAGGGGGTCAGGGGCAGCAAACTGACCACACAGGGAAGGTGGGAGGGGCCATGGCAGCACAGAAGACCATGCATGGCAAGCGGGAGGGTTAGTGGCAGCACAATGGCTATGATGGGCAAGAAGGAGGGTGCAGGGGCATGCACAAAGGACCATGGAGGATAGAAGGGAGGGTCAGAACCTGGGCACAGACAACAGAGTTCAGGGGAAGGGGCCTCACAACAGACCGCGCGGGGCAGGCAGGAGGAGCAGTTGCAGCACAACTGATCAGGGAGGGCAGAAGGGTGTGGCAGTAAAATGGACCATGGAGGACAGGAGGAAGGGGATAGGGGCATGGCATGTGGACAGGCAGGGTGGAGGTGGCAGGGACAGGTTACAGTCATCTGACATTGCTAGGCAGGTGGGAGGGGAGTGGCAGCTTAACAGAACACTCAGAGTAGATAGGAGTGGCAGGTCCATGGAACATAGTGGGCAAAAAGGATGGAGCAGGGGCATGCACAAAGACATCGGAGGGCAGGGGGAAGGAGAATAGGGGCAGCAAGCTAAGCACAGAGGCTAAGCAGGAGGTCAATGATGGGCCATAGAATTGGGCAATGGAGGGCAGGAGGAGTGGACTGATACATCATGCTTAATGGAGGGCAGTGGCAGCACATCAGACCATGCATGGCAGGAGGGAGGAGGCTAGTCCATGGATCCAGACCACAGAGGATAGGGAAGTGGTGGATGGGGCAGCAAGCTAACTGTTCAGAGAAGGTGGGTATTAGGAACTTTATTGTTTTTAAAATGTGTGTCTGTGCGAACTACTTAAAATATGAACAAGTATGCAGCATAATCTCACTTTTATTCAGGAAGAAGAGGACGTTTGTGACTGTGACTCCGGGCTCACTTGGCAGAAACACCCTCTGACCCTCCACCCCCATCGCAAAATGTAATGCCGGTGAAAAGGGTAGGTGGACGCAGTGTTATATAGAACATAGTCCTGAGAGCACGATTGAAAATGAAAACTAGATGTAGTATATGGTATAAACTATGCACCAAAAAGTGTGATATAAGATGAACCGGGGCGTGAAATATAATATGCCATACATTGTGCACAGTGACAGATTCATTGGAGAGCGCGAGATAGCACAGGCACTAGCGCGTGCTATGCGATATGCGCCTTGGAGTGTAATATGCACAGGGCAGTGTTGTGTAACATAACTAGTCTCTAAAGATGTAATATAAAATATGTGCTGGGGAGTGTAACGTTGCATATGCACTGTGACAAAGATATGGATCCCAGATTGTAATATGTATGGCATAGCGCTGTGCGTTATAACATACACATCGAGGAAGACACGTTAGATGGGGCAATATAACCCGTGCGAAGGCAAGTGTGGCATGACATATTCACGGGGTGGTGTTACAGTGCACATGGGCTAGAGAGTGTCATAGCATACGCACTAGCTGGTGGAATACAACACAGAGGTGTGAGGCAATTGGCGGGCACTGGTGGGTGTAACACAGCATTAGGCTCAGCCAGGAGCACGCTGTAACTCTCAAGTGAGGTTCGTCTCCTTTTCAGAGAGTAAAATAAAAAGTATTACACATCCGGCAGTGGATGTGTTTTTTATTAACCGTTCGGGGGGTTTCTTGCATAGTTTGGTCGACTTTTTGTCGAATCCCCTTTGAATGGCTTGGTGTGCGTGTATATTAAATGTGCCCGTCAATAGCTACCCATGTTTGTATAAATAAACGACAAGGGTGTCTACTTGGAGAGTACCCACCGGTGGGGGCGCTGGGATTAGGCACGGTAGGGCGTCAGACACGTCAGAGCTTCACTTGCGGTGTAAATACATTCCATGTGGATTCATTCTATGCATAGTGGCCTTTTAATGAATATCACGCAAATCGTCATGGTGATAGGTACATACGGTTTGTCCAGCATGTCCTAGGTGTTTCTATAAATACATATATTTTTAAAATAATAAAAAACAAAGGCCGGCCCCGGGGGATGGGGTCCCCAGAGCCATAAGTGGCCTGAGGAGGGGGGCAACGCAGCCCCCTCCTAAAGAATTTAAATTAAAAAAAGGCCATGACCTGGGGGTTGGGGTCCCCGGGGCCGATTAAGGCCTTGGGAGGGCCAAATGTATTTTTTTCAACCAAAAAAATTAGGGTGCAGGCCCTGGGGGATGGGGTCCCCAGGGCCAGTAAATTAGAAAAAGAAGGGGGCCACACAGCCCTCCTTCTTAAAAAAATAAAATAAATAGAAGACCGGCATCGCGCTGGAGGCCACGCCCCCTCCTTGCAGCACTCTGCAAACGCGCCCCCTGGCCAGTTGTCAGTTGGGGAATTAGTTCCCCTTCAGTACTTAGGGTCCCTGAGGGCCAACTAGCCCAACAGGTATCTCCAGTGTGCGCCAGGGAGCTGCGTTGCAGAAAGGTGTTCTGAGGCCACGCCCCTTTTTACACCTCTATGCAACGCAGCTCTGTGGCGCTTACTGGAGGTACCTTGTCGGCTAGTTTGACCCTAGGGACCCTTAGGATTCAAGGGGACTTAATCTCTCAACTTAGAACAGCCACAGGGCGCGTTTACACAGTGGTGAAGGGAGGGGACGGGGCCTGAGGTGACGTGTGCAAACACGGCCTGTGGCGCGTTTTAAGTTGGGGAAATAATTATCTTTCAATCCTGAGGGACCCTGGGGGCCAACTAGCCCACCAGGTGCTTCCAGTATGTGCCACTGCTCTGCGTTGCAGAGAGGTGGTGCAGGCCGTGCCCCTTTTTACACCTCTCTGCAATGGCGCTTACTGGACGTACCTAGTGGGCTATTTTGCCCCTAGGGATCCTCAGGATTCAAGGGGACTTAAAAAACGGCCACAGGGCATGTTTACACAGTGGGGAAGGAAGGGGACGGGGCCTGAGGTGACGTGTGCAAACACGCCCTATGGCACGTTTTAAGTTGGGGAAATAATTCCCCTTCAATCCTGAGGGCCCCTGGGGCTAACTAGCCCACCAGGTGCTTCCAGTAAGCGCCACTGAGCTGCGTTGCAGAGAGGTGGTCCAGGCCGTGCCACTTTTTACACCTCTCTGCAACACAGCTCTGTGGCTCATACTGGAGGTACCTAGTGGGCTAGTTGGACCCTAAGGACCCTCAGGATTCAAATTAACCTAATCTCCCAACTAAAAACGGCCACAGGGCTTGTTTACACAGTGGTGAAGGGAGGGGACGGGGCCTGAGTTAACGTGTGCAAACAAGCCCTGTGGCGTGTTTTAAGTTGGGGAAATAATTCCCCTTCAATCCTGAGGGCCCCTGGGGGCTAACTAGCCCACCAGGTGCTTCCAGTAAGCGCCACTGAGCTGCGTTGCAGAGAGGTGGTCCAGGCCGTGCCACTTTTTACACCTCTCTGCAACGCAGCTCTGTGGCGCATACTGGAGGTACCTAGTGGGCTAGTTGGACCCTAGGGACCCTCAGGATTCAAATGAACTTAATCTCCCAACTAAAAACGGCCACAGGGCGTGTTTACACAGTGGTGAAGGGAGGGGACGGGGCCTGAGTTAACGTGTGCAAACAAGCCCTGTGGCGCGTTTTAAGTTGGGGAAATAATTCCCCTTCAATCCTGAGGGCCCCTGGGGGCTAACTAGCCCACCAGGTGCTTCCAGTAAGCGCCACTGAGCTGCGTTGCAGAGAGGTGGTCTAGTCCGTGCCCCTTTTTGCATCTCTCTGCAACGCAGCTCTGTGGCGCTTACTGGAGGTACCTAGTGGTCTAGTTGGACCCTAGGGACCCTCAGGATTCAAGGGGACTTAATCTCCCAACTTAAAACGGCCACAGGGCGTGTTTACACAGTGGGGAAGTGAGGGGACGGGGCCTGAGGTGACGTGTGCAAACACGCCCTGTGGCGCGTTTTAAGAGGTTTTAATCCCCTGCCCTAATATATACTAGGGGCTTACAGAGGAGGTCATGCTGATCACAGGGGGACCCCAACGCATAGTGTTCCCTAGTGTATGTAGGTGTTTTCACTGTATTCTGAGTGTCTGTTAACATAGCACTGGCTCTAGGACTGGTTAGTCAGACTCAGTTACCACCAGTATCCGTCTGAAAAAGTTGAGGGTACAGGATGATTTTGCAACAAGGCTTCTTTCTGCTCTTCTGTTTGTTCTTTCTGCACGTTATCCTTCTTCCTGCACTTTTCTTCGTCTTTGAGGACTTCTGTTGCTTCTTTCTGCATTTCTTTTTTTTCTTTCTGTGCGTTTTTTCTTCTTTCTTCACATGTCCTATCTCTGTAGGCGTAGTTAGAAAGTAGCATTTAAAAAACCTTTGAAATTCACTGAAAAAACCATAGGTTTCAGGCACGTTATAGTTAGGAATTAGCATTTAAAAAACCTTAGAAATTCACTGAAAAAACCATAGGTTTCAGGGGCGTTATAGTTAGCTGGACTTTTCACTCGTACAAAACCATTGAAATTCCCCTGTTATAGTTAGTTCAGCTAACTATAACTCGCGCGCCCGCAATGCACTGCTGATGACGTCACATATTACATCACTCATGACATGGTCAGTGATATCACTCATGACATCACTGATGACATCTCAAATGACATCACTAATGACATCACTGATGACATCATCCTTGTGATAGAGTGGCAGACCTCCTCTTCCCTTAATATAACCTTTGATACACACATTCAAAAATAGAAACTACAATGTTCAAAACAATGGACATACCAATATCAGTTACAACAACCTATTCAGTAATTCTAAGATCCACATACACATCCACTCATTCACCAACAGTCCTATACAGTCACTCATACATGTACTCACTCATCATATGTACTCACACACCTATACATCCTGTTACACAACGCTACTCATCCATAGAGTTACTCACACACATAGTCACTCATGCTAATAAAGAATCAAACATCCATTTACTTGCATATACAGTTATACACACACCACCACACTTACTTCTACAGAAACTTACACATACTTAGTCTTTTAAACAATCACTTATAGAAACACATACTTATTCATACAGGAACTCTTTCAATCTCTCACTCTCACATATACTCACTTATATACACCAATAGTCACATATACTAGTTTAAAACATATGTAGTTACTCATAAAGACACTAATGAGACAGTCTATCACTCACTAACACACCCATGCACACACTCATCCACCCATACAGTCCTGCACACATGCTGTCTTCAACACATACAAACAGTGAGTCACTCATTCATGCACCTATGCACTATGTAATACCCCCACCGAACCATACAGACACTCAGACACTCATACTGATACTCAAAAAACCAACTAATAACCTATATAGACACTCATGTAGCTACTCACCAACCCATGCAGCCACTTATACGCAAAGTGAGAGACTGATACAGATATTTACACATTTAAACCTTTCTCACTAAGCCATGTATTCACTAAGATACACTTAATCAGTCAGTTATACAATCAATTTTTCATAAACAAATCATCCATTTAGACACTTATATACCCATTTATTCTTCCATCGACGTTGAGATATACATATATAAAACATATGTAATTTTCAGAAAAACACACATTCACTGGATGATGTCATCAGTGATGCCATTTGAGATGTCATCAGTGATGTCATGAGTAATGTCACTGACCATGTCATGAGTGATGTAATATGTGACGTCATCAGCAGTGCATTTCGGGCGCGCGAGTTATAGTTAGCTGAACTAACTATAACGGGGGAATTTCAATGGTTTTGTACGAGTGAAAAGTCCAGCTAACTATAACGCCCCTGAAACCTATGGTTTTTTCAGTGAATTTCTAAGGTTTTTTAAATGCTAATTCCTAACTATAACGTGCCTGAAACCTATGTTTTTTTCAGTGAATATATATATATGTGTGTGTGTGTTTATATGTATATATATATATATGTATATGTATCATCACAAACTTCCCATGGAATAATTCTACTCGCACTCACGGGTTGAAATTGTCTTTCATTTATTGAGACAACAACGTTTTAACAGCTCAACAGCCCAACGTTTCGTTCTGACCTCAGTCCTTGATCACGGGTACAAAGTTTTTGATCTGATTTTCAAATTTTTAAAGGGACATGCAATTGATATTACGTCATATCCTATTGCAGAACGCTTTGCATTATGGACATTGTAGTATCTCTTTATAGTGCAAATAAAAGGTGCAAATAAACCTGATATTGTCAGTACTCATCTTAAGAGATTCAACTCATTGCATGTGGCCATATGTTGTTGTTATTGTAATCATCTTAATCATCATTTTTACATTCTTGCGTTTTTTACCATTTTTTAAATTTTTTTCCCTGTTATTTACAACTTTGTTGAATTTATTAACTTTCAATATTTTATATATACATATATTATATAATATCCTTTCATATCAACTTGTGTGTATTACCCACTGGTGGGTGAAAGTTGCAAATTAAAAAATTGGAAAATGAAAAGATTCCAAGATCCTAAAGTTTGAAAATGATACCCTACGGTGGGTGTAATTCTTTCCAAAAAAAAATGGAATAGCGTTTCGGTGTATATATATCCACCCATAGCTGGAACCTATTATGTTATTTATGGCCTATACACTATTTTTATTCGTGAGTGCAACTCTGTTACTGACTAATTAATTTACTACACGAGGGTTGTCGTTTTGTCCCACCAATGAAATGGATATAGCACAAACTAGGATAGACATCTACAAATACATTAGAAAATTAAAACTTGCTAAAGTCTATGAAGAGAAATGGAAACTGAATGCCTCGGAGAAACAAAAAGAAACACCCACAATGGAATTACAAATAAAAGATGCAGAACACTTTGTAACACTAATTAAACTGATCAAAGTGTGAATGAACAAAGTCATGATCTGGAGGAATATTGCCCACAATTGGGAGAAGGAACCAGTGGGAAGAAATGTAAATCTAAATTTTATCCCCAGTTACAAAGTGGAAATAAAATTGATATATTCCATGACGCAATAGTCAAGGACCTATACAACATTAAAACCTCAAAAAGAAAACATAACCTGACTGTGGAAGAACGGAATGCTTTGAAAATGCTTAAAAAAGATGAAAACTTAATAATAAAAATGGCTGATAAAGGTGGAAACATCATTATACAGGATAGAGAGAACTACATCCAGGAGGCCCACTCACAACTAACAAATACGAAGCATTATCAACGATTATCAGAGAATCCAACACCTCAATATAAAGAAAATCTGGATATAAAATTACAAAATTGGTTTGAGAAAAAACTCCTAGACTGTGAAGAGAAAAAATATTTTACAACAGATTTTCCAGTTACTGCAACAATTTACTTCCTCCCAAAAATACACAAACATCCAACCAGACCCCCAGGCAGACCAATAATCTCTGCCAAGGGGTCTCTCCTAGAACCAATCGCAAACTACATAGATGGTTATTTGCTGCCATACGTAAAAAGTTTGACATCATACCTACGAGACACAAGTGATTTATTACGAATACTACAAGACATCACATGGGAACCAACTTACAAAATAATCAATTTGGATGTGATCTCGCTATACACCAACATACAGAATTCAGTGGGTATGAAAGCATGTGAATATTACCTAAGAGAACGAAATATTCCATTCTCTAACCACAATGCGATGGTAATGGAAATGATTAAACTATGTCTGACACAGAATGTATTCATGTTTGGAGAGGAGATATATTTGCAAAAGGAAGGCACAGCGATGGGTTTTTCCTTTAGTCCGAGCTACGCCTGTCTCACCATGGGATGGTGGGAACAGAAGGTAGCCTGGAACTCAGAAAATGACAAATATGTGGAAATAACAAGATCTTGGCTCAGATATATAGACGATCTCTTGATAATATGGGATGGGTCGACAGAAGATTTTGAGTCATACATCCAAATACTCAACAATACAAATACCAATTTACGCTTCACATACAACATCAGTGAAAAAAGAGTGGTCTTCCTGGATACGGAGATCTACATCATGAATGATAAAATACACACAAACTTACATCGGAAAGAAACAGCAAGCAACGCGACACTACATGCGGAAAGTTTCCACCAGTCATCTCTCATCAGAAACATTCCATATGGGGAACTATTGATAATACGGCGAATATGCTCTGAGAACCAGGAATGGCAAAAACATAGCAAACTCTCGATTAACAGATTCAAAAAAAGAAAATACAATAAATATGTTTTGGCGTCATGTCTAGAAAAACGGAGAAAAAGCAACGATCAGATATCATACAGGAGAAAAAAACACAAGAGACAAGGGAAAAAGATGATGTGATTCGATTAATCACAACTTACTCCACAAACTCCCAAAAAATCGAAAACATCCTGAGAAAAAATTGGAATATTCTATGTCTGGACCCCACAATGGTAAAAGTGGCAGGAAAATATCCTAGAATTACATACAGAAGAGCGAAAAATGTGAAAGATTAACTGGTTCATAGCCACTTGAAACCCAGAAAGCGAAACACATGGATGACCACCAATGGTTTTTACAACTGTTCGACCTGTAAAGTATGCCAGATTGCACAAAATATAAAAGAAACACCAATGGCAAACAAAAAAATGTGGAAAATTAACCAATTAATGAATTGCAAAAGCCAATATGTAATTTACATAATTGAGTGCCCCTGCAAATTAAAATATGTAGGGAGCACAGTGTGTGCACTAAAAAAACGCATACTGGAACACGTAAGAGCAACAATAAACAGGGATCGGAGCTATGCGGTGGCAGAACATATGGAGAAACATCATGAGGGGGACTGGAAAAAGTTGAAATTGTATGGAGTTGAGATGTTTGAACGCCATGTGAGAGGAGGCAACCGAGAAAGAACTCTTAGACAGAAAGAATCTCGCCACATATTGTCTTTTAGAACCCTAACTCCGGATGGACTCAACAAGGATGAGGTAATGTACTCACATTTATAATCAGTATCAGTAATTATGCAAAAGAACTAAAATTTATTACACCTTCTTAGATAGGGGGAATCTAATATACGTTAATAGAAAATATCAGAATGATAATGGGATTGCAAAGAATCATCATCTGAAAGACAGTGATTCCAATTTGATTAATGAGTTTTATTATTTTTATTAATTTTATTATTCTTTCACCTTTTAGGTATTTCACCGTTCACATTTTTTAGGCCCCTAGTAAATTAATTAGTCAGTAACAGAGTTGCACTCACGAATAAAAATATTCTAAAGGCCATAAATAACATAATAGGTTCCAGCTATGGGTGGATATACACCGAAACGTTATTCTAATTGTTTTTTGAAAGAATTACACCCACCGGAGGGTATAATTTTCAAACTTTAGTATCTTGGAATCTTTTAATTTTCCAATTTTTTAATTTGCAACTTTCACCCACCAGTGGGTAATACACACAAGTTGATATAAAAGGATATTATATAATATATGTATATATAAAATATTGAAAGTAATCAATTCAACAAAGTTGTAAATAACAGGGAAAAAAGTGAAAAAAATGGTAAAAAACGCAAGAATGTAAAAATGATGATTAAGATGATTACAATAACAACAATATATGGCCACATAAGATGCAATGAGTTGAATCTCTTAAGATGAGTACTGACAATATCAGGTTTATTTTTTGCACCTTTTATTTGCACTATAAAGAGATACTACAATGTCCATAATGTAAAGCGTTCTGCAATAGGATATGACGTAATATCAATTGCTTGTCCCTTTAAAAATGTGAAAATCAGATCAAACACTTTGTACCCGTGATCAAGGTCTGAGGTCAGACCGAAACGTTGGGCTGTTGAGCTGTTAAAACGTTGTTGTCTCAATAAATGAAAGACAATTTCACCCCATGAGTGCGAGTAGAATTATTCCTTGGGAAGTTTGTGATGATTTGAAAACGACTTAGCTCCGCCGTGTCTACATTATCGCACCGTCGAGAGAGCGCCATATGCCTTGGAAAGGGAGCCAAAACCTGAGAATATGTATATGTATATATAACTAAAATTCATAGTATAATAGCAACTTTCTTTAAACACAATTCATAAAGTAGAATACATATTTGTTTACATTTTACATATGTAGTATTTTACAAATAAAAACATAAAACACCATACATATTTTATTCTATATCATCTTTCTTATCATATTATAGATTTTAGAGTACTAGTTCTAAAAACCCTTAGAAATCACACAAAAACCCAAAGGTTACATGTGAGTTATTGTTAGAGGTTATTCAAATATTCCGCAATTACACACCACATATAAACAACACAAATATTAGCAATACAATAGCTATAGGTATCTATTTCGGGATTTTTTCCCAACATAAATTGGCCCACTTATAAGACAGCCCACAGCGTAACATCAATTCTCAACATCACTGATACACTGAAGCAACTATAACTTGCTCATTGCATCGCCATTATTTATTCTATATAATTACTGTGTTATACAAAACAAAATTGCATTTAAAAACACAATATTATTTATCATTAGCAACATATTTTTATATATGTATTAGAAATGTGTGCTTCACTGTATTAGTGACATTAAGAATTGATGTTACGCTGTGGTCTGTAGTGTAAGTGGGGCACTTAATGGAGGAGTTAATAAAGAGGGGTCTAATGAACCCTGATAGCTGCTGTATTTCACTATCCCAACAGCAGGCAAAGGGGCTATTTTCTTGCTTGCACTATGGCCCATGGCATCCTTGCTGTGTTACTGTATGTATATATGCAAGTAGATGGACAGACAGACAGATAGATAGACAGGTATATAGACAAACAGACAGATAGATATATAGAAAGACAGACAGACAGACAGACAGACAGATAGGTAGGTAGGTAGTTAGGTTGGTAGATAGAGAGCGAGAGAGATAGATAGATAGATAGAGAGAGAGAGAGAGAGAGATAGAGAGAGAGAGAGAGAGAGAGAGAGAGAGAGAGAGAGATATGCTAACCATGCATAGTAAATGCGTGGTAAAGACGTTACAAAGCTTCAAGGTTGTTGCACAAATCCCTCTTTTGAAAGGTTTTTAATTTCCATCTAATAGCACCCTTGGTTTTGTATGATGTGTACTTTTGGCATACATTTTTGCAGAGATGCTCACAGTGAAAGGTCCGGAGGCACACATTGGAATGTTTTCTTTGGGTACATCATTGCTTATGGATTGCGAATCTTTCTTAACTTGCTTTATCAGGTACAACAGTTAAGAAAGTGTCGCATTGCAAGACATATGTTTTTGTTGTTATGTCAAGAGCTGCCGTGTGTCTTTTTTGTTAGGTAAGAAATTATCTGAAAACAAAAATCTGAAACAGCGTTTCAAAAGAACGAGACATTACAAATTCGGAACCTGGCCTCAAGCAAACTTTATATTTTTTACCTGTCATCTACACAGATGTAGACATTTAGTTGATTACGTTTTAAATGGATTATGTTGATGTTTGTCTGGCAGACATTAAGGTAGTTATGCATTTATTGAGACAGTAAATACAGTTATTCCTTAAGGGGCTGTCTCATCTAATTGTCAGAAGCAAGAAAAACGCATTATGAATATTGTTCGTTGTACAGACAGAATTAAAGCTTCTTGGTGGGCCTATCAAAAATCATTGAACAGTGCCAACACTTTTCAACTCGGTTTTACTCTCTTCTTGGAATAAGTCCAACAGATCTCAGTAGGGCTGCTATACTTTTCATGGATAATATTAATGTTTATTCCCACGGCTGTCATACTTTTTGCACGGGTACCATTATACCCAGCACAGTGCCCATACTTTTAGTGCAAAACTCAGGCAGTTCTCTGCAGGGCTGCTGTACACTGGGCACAACCAGAACTTGTCAGAAGAAATGTTGTACATTTTTGACTTATCAATATCTGTGTGTGGCCACTTACTAGACTGAAACATCCAATGTTAGGATTTGATTTTAACCTATGGACATATGGTAATGTCCGCTCAGCCTTTCATCCTCTTGAGTTTAACACAATGAGTACCACTGATTTAGGTAACAACAAAAATCTATAAATAGTGTATAGAGAACCCTCGAGGGAGCATAAGCTTTACAAAGGTTCAACAGAGCTGCATATTTCAGAAGTCACATATTACAAATTTTGACTGAGTGCATCATTGAAAGATTCTCTGCCAATGAATATAGTGAAAAAACTTCAACTGATCTGATCATATCGGTTATGCAGTACTGTAGTGATGAGCCAGCCACATCTTCCTTATTTATTTATTTTAATTGGGAAGTATCATAATATTGCGACAAAAGACATATAGAAAAGCTTTACAAATCCAAATTGATATAAAGATGACAGAGTAAATATATATCCATATAAAACAAAGAAAACGGCTCGTACCTTTACCATAAGATAAATAGAGACACAGAGCTAACCTCTTTAAAAACAATCACACAACCTCATAAAATCTCATGCAGGTAGGTGGGCAGAAGCCCTTGATCAGTAGCCAAGGCTCACACATTTTTTGTTTATTCCGATGTGTCTTAATAATCCATAGGCAAATATAAACTCCTGCCACCAGGCCGTAGGATCAGATGGTTCCCTTTGGATCCAAGCCCTAGCGATACCCAACCTAGCGACCATGATGGTAACGAAAAAGATGCCTCCCAGATTGGATGTTATTAGAATGGCCCAGCAAAATCAACTTAGGGTCCCAGCGAACATCTACATCCATCAGATTATTCATCTTGGGTCGCCCGGCAGCCCATTTTAAACAGAAAAGAGGGTGTATAGTACATTTCGTATGAGATTTTAAATGAGTGGATTCCCAAGCGGGATACATTTTGAGATTTCTGAGCCAGCAAATTAGAGTAATTGATGTCTTCCAGAGAGACATGGACAGCCCGTTATTTGGACCACTTAGCCGCCATGTAGTCAAAATAATGAATGTGTGGCTGATTATTCATAAGAATCTGATAAAAAATGCCTATCCCACAAAAGGATTTTGGTCCATAGAGAATACATGAGCTGACTAAGATATTCGCAGATCTAGAGACCGCAAAAAAGCCTGTTTATTCACCCGAGAGACCTCTGCAGCTCCTTGAAAGAAAGAAGAGTGTCTTCACTGAAAAGCTGGCCAAGCCTTTCCACACCAGGAGACCGCCATAACTGAATATACCCATCATTAATAATCAATGGAAAGTCAGGATTAGCTCCTAAGGCCTTGTATGATTCAGCCTGCAGATTTTACAATGGTACAAATATGTGACCAGACTTTAAAAAAGACAGCGAGGTGGATATGTACAAGGAAGTGGAAAGAGAGGCGTTAGCCTTCTTGGCTTAACGCCTCTCTCCTCCACTTCTGAAACGCAAGGCTGCACCATATTTACAAGAATGTGGTGCAGTCTTGCGTTTCCCCTTGCAATGGCGCTAAGTTTAGCAACTTAGCACCAACGCAGGCACCCTTGCATCATAGTGCAGCACACATGAAAGTGACAAAATAGAATTTAAAAAAAAGTTTGCTTATGTGCAGGAAGGGACACCTTCCTACACATAAACAAACAATGGCATTTTGCTTTTTCTATGTGTGCTGCACAAGGCAGCACACATGGAATAGGCAAAAACGAGGAGAAGTAATGCATTTCTCCTCGTTTTGCCATCTTAGATCCAATTTTTCCCTGGTCTTAATTTTGGTGCTGACTCCTATGTACGCCACCCTTGTACCAAGGGTTCAACATTAAAATGAATGGGTGTTGCGGTGGAACGCCCACCGCAACACCCACTGCCCACCCCTTTTATGCTAACCATAGCGTGAAAGAGGGCCTTATCTACAAGGCAGCGCTAAACCACATTACGTGGCTTAACACTGCCTTGTACATAAGGCGCAGCCCCAATCGCTACCACAACGTCAATATAAGTGACGTTGTGGTGGTAATTGAGGCTTGTACATATGTTGATAGTCTAAAATCTAGTGTGTTTAAAATACATGGTATCAATAATCCCTTGTAAAATCTGATGAGCAATCTGAGCATAAAGATAATCTGGTTGGAGGCCTGACAGCTGCCAGTTGCCTAAAACCATTACCATCGAGAGGTGTGACGTGAAATAAGAGACAAACTTGAGCTAAAGTGATGTAAGTGCCATACAACCCAAATCCAGAGGGAGCTAAAGTAATGACTACCACACCAAGTTTTTTTTTGCCATTTAAAATATTTGCAGCTGGCTTCCATCTTTAAAAAAAAATACTTTTGGTAAAAATAGCATGATTTCTCAAGACAAATATAAAAAGCATGGCAGAATAATCACTTTAATTAAATTGCATCTGCCATTAATCCCCAAGTGCACTCTGTTCCATTTCCTAAAGACAGATAAAGATTCTTGATACAGTGTACCATAGTTAAGGTTCACATGCTGCTAGTCACAGAAGTTATCTAAGCCCCCAGATATGTAGCCACTTTGACATAACAAGAATCCGGGGTTACCCACCTAATGCTCGTGATGACCTGAGTTTTATCTGCATTCAGCTTTTACCCAAAAACCATCCCAAATTTGTCTGCAATGCTTTTGATGTTAACAAGGTCCTTAGATGGAGAGGAAGATAAGATAGCAATATCATCCGCATATGCTGAGACCTTAGCACTGAATGCATTAAGCATCCGCGGGGAATACAATCTGCAGCTTTAAGCTTTTGAATGTAAGGTTCTAGATAAAAAGAAAGGAGCAGAGGAGACAGAGGACTTCCCTGTCTGATATCCTAATAAATGCTTACTTTATCTGACATCCATCCAATAGAGACAATTAGAAACAACAAGGAGCAATTAAGAGATTTATTAACCCCTTCGATGCTCATGACGGAACGGTTCCGTCATGAGCATCGGTTGAGCTGTGCTCATGACGGAACCGTTCCGTCATGACCACGCCCGCGCTAGAACCCTTCAGCACCGCGGGGGAATCCGCGCAGCGCTGAAGGGGTTAACAGAGGCACATGTTTTTGCCCAGGCCCATCTGATCCATAACTTCTCATAAACAATTCCAGGAGACCCTGTTGAATGCTCTTTCTGCTTATACACAGACATATGTGGATCATCGCAGCAGACTCGCGTAGTTCTTTTGCAAACTCCTGGACAGAGAAAGCAAGATTGATGTTAGCCGAGGTATCCCAAGCAAGAAATGATAGATGAAAGCTAATTGGCCAGAACCCATGTCTACAGCTTGGTATCAGAGTTCATTAATGAGAGCTGCAAGTAAAGGGCTCTTTCAATTGTTTTAGAAACACCACAATGTGCACCTTCCCCCCAAACTACTGGTACCAAAGAAAAAAAGAAGAATAGTTGGCTAACTTGACAAGATGCAGAATTATTATTTCAGAAAGGGCTTTGTAGAATTCAATTAGGATATATTCTGGGCCAAATGTTATACCAGAAACTAGTTGAAATAAAGCTTTCCTGGTTTCTGCTATCATAATTCGCAAGGCAAGTGTATGTCCCATTTTGTCGCTACTCATGAAGCATGATGACTCCCTATTCCAGCATTTTTGATAGGCTGTACCGCAAATCCTCTTTATTATTACTTGGATAGAAGTTAGTTGTTTGAATGTCCACTGTACATGAGGTACTGGTGGATTAACCAGGTAATAAGAATAATCTATTTCTAATTTTGAAAGCTCAGTACATGATCAAGACTCCAGATCTTTTGCCTCGAGATCTTGTTCCATCGAGAAACTAAGGGTCTGGCCCCTAATCTTGGTTTTCAGAGCATCCCAGACAATGATGAATAAAGATGACCCTTTAATAGAAGCAAATAATTATCTTAGAGAGAAAGCCATGACCTTCATATAGCCCATATCCCTTAATAATTTATGGTCAAATGACCAGCGTGAGGGACGAGACCCACACATGGCAAAATTGTGTCTTAAAAACAGAAAGAGAGAGAGCACCGTGACCTGAAAGGATTTGTGGGTGGCTCTCAATCCAAAGAGACTAGATGGTCCTACAACTAGCTAAAATCACATCGATTCATGACATCATGTCATGTGTGGCCGAAATAAATGTAAAGCCTGAATCTAGCTCATGACAGCCCCACAACACACCCTGAGGAGCATGAGAATCCATAACCTGCTTAAGATCAGACTGTGAGCGCCTCATCCATTGTCCCGTGCTGGCTGCTGTGTGGTCCATGCCACCCACATTGTCACCTTCAGCAGGGCCAACACTGTTAACAATGATCACCATTTAAGAGGCCGTCATCCCTGGCGTCATCATCAAAGTCCTGCATCTCCTGAAGTCGGCTGGCAATCAGCCAGCCAGTCTAGCTGAGCTCTGACTCCTATGACGATCTGCCATAGCAGGAGGTGAGGGCCGCACTCGCCCAGCACACCCTCCGGAGGCATGTCTTCTGACCCGAGAAAGCAAAAAAATTGCAGGCAGCCCACCAATAAGCGCAATCAATAATAGTATCATCGGAGTAATATCAGAGTTGGAAGCTGTATTGTAATGTGAGATTTTGGTGCCCCCTACATGCTAACAGGGCCTCCCCCAAAGTTCCAACAGAGATGGGGGCACGTTCCTAATCGCTTCTCTGTCACCCAGGCCTTGGAGGTCCTATGGCCCCAGAGTTATCAATTACTAGCTGTATATTATGGAACACATCTGCCTTATCTAACAAAGCATCATTACACCAACCAGAGAACTTCAAGTAAGGCCAGACAGACAGGAAATGTAGGTTCTGGCTGCTTTACTTGAGTGTAGAAGTCCTAAGCAGGTATGGAGTGTCAACACACCACTTACACATAAGTTGGTGAATTAATTCCACCTATTGTTTTTATAGCATATCAACATTTTTCAGATGTAGGTGTGTGTGTGTGTTTTGAAAATTTGAGAGATTCTTCTTAGTGGTGGACTTTAGAATTACTTTCACCATGAAGGCTGAACTTTTAACAAAAGCCAAAGATATTCCACATTGTCCATTTGTTACAAAAACACAGTAAATATTGTCAGCAGAATATAAAGTAGAGAGGTCAAGTGTGGTTGGCCTCCACAGATACACGTCAATTAGCACAAACAAAATTGGTTCTTACGTGCTATTAGTCCAGCAGTGAGGGAGAAAGGAGAGAATGCTGTAATTCCCCCCACAACAGTGGTTACTGTACATCGAGAAACCAAACCAATAGCATGCATCTAAAGGAGGATAATGGTTGGTTGCTAAGTTCCAAGGGAGCCTGTGAAACATACATAATTTAAAGGAGAAATAGGAGAAATAGGAGAAACGTCTTTTTATGCAAAAGTATAGCAGCAAGGTGAAAGGTTTACGTTCTTTAAAAAACTTGATAAGATTCCCCAAACGTTTGAAAGATGTTTTGACACAGTGGGAAGAAAGATAGCATGGTGGACAGCTGTCTTGTATACAAATTCACGTGCTTCTGCATATTCTTATGGGTGTCATATATCGTTTAAAAATATAGAGCACAGGGAATGTACATGTGATTCTTGCATATGTCCAAATGGTTGCATTATTCGTACACTGAGCAGAATGTACAAGTGCAGGTGAAAAAAACCCAAAGGCTTACAAGTCTCACATGTCCAGAGCTCATATAGGAGTGACTATTGCTGCAAGTGAAAACATGAAACAATTAAATATAAAATAAGACAAAGAGGGACTTTTTGTCAAATTGTGGAACAATTTAAACCACCTAAAGTACAACCATTATTCATTTCTTGTTAAATTATGATATATCTCAGATTAAAATGAAAACTAGTCTTTTAGGCATATCTTCTTTTTTGTTGTTGTTTCTGAGTTTTATATTGTGCGAACTCGACCCAAAAATATCAGAGCACTTTCCATGAGCACAAGCTGCGTTATAGACTGACACATTCATTTTTTGTTAGGCACAGGAGATTAAGTGATTGGCTCAGAATCACAGGATGTTGAGCGTTGCTGCCGGGACTTGAATTTGAGATTGTTGGCCAGTTGAAAAGGATGACAGATACTAGCTATTTACTGTCAATCAAGCAACATTTGTGTAACGCAGCACTGTCATCCCTACGGGTCTCTGGGCAGGCTCTGGTTGGACTGTCTAGGACAAAACTGTCACATTCCACAACAATGGAGGATGGCTGTTCACTGATAAAAAATAACTGGGAAGCAAACATAGAGACCATGCCCAAAACTAGCACAGACAATGTAAGAGTTAACTAAAACATGTTACCATATTCTTTATTACTGCTTAGTATGTCACTATTGTGTACATAGCAGCAGTGACAAATTTAAAGAAACAGTGTAGTGGAAAATGGGAGAATTATTGTAAGTGGTACCCTACTGAGTTTGAATGAATTGTTAGAGGTGTCTTCACAAGATCTAACTTTTTGGAGCAAGGAATATTCTCCATTGGCCTTGCGGAGGAGTACCCTAGACCTGACAGATCTAGGGTACTCCTCTCTCAAGATTTAGAAATGACTGTCAAGCTGGCAGTCATTTAAAAAACATTGGCATTAACCACCATCCCAGCGGTCCTGTCAATGCTTTTTTAAAGTTTGACGCATGGCTCAGTCAACATAACAGAGCTGTCTGTTAAACATATTTTTTTTATTTTCAAAAGAAAATCCCTATTGAAAATAGAAGAAAAATACTCCCTTTGCCATGGGAACTCTCTACCATGCTAAGGGAAAACATTCAAAATTTTTCACTGGCCCTTACTACCAGGGTTTTCCTGGCAGTGACAGGCAGTGAAAAGCGACCTGTATGTCAACCCATCTAATTTCGGACGGTGGACATACATGTCAACCTCCGATGGCCCTTACTTCTTTTGGCTGGTTGAGAGGTCTAACCATTGCAGAGACAAAGTAGTCTTCACTGTGGTTACACCAGGGGTCCATCCACATTTAAATCAGACCTGGGTTTACCAAAAGTTTGTGGGCCCTCTGATCCCCAAAGGCCACAAAATATCAAATATTGTGCTCCTCATAAATAACCTTTGATGTAGTGTGCCTTTCATGTGCCCCACCACCCTATAATCTCAAGTGAAAAGCCCTGTTTCAATCCATCGGAAAAGGCTTTGGAGGATTCTGTGCTGCCCCCAAGGTTAATGCCTCCTGTTCTCCCTGTATAAATTGACTCCATTGACCTTGCACAGAGAGAATCCCCCTTGTGTGTATTTCTGTTTGATCTTTCATACATTCATAAATCTTATGTGTGTTATTTTAGCATAAAAGGTTGCCTACTTGACAACAAGTGCGCACAGGAGATAGTTTATGATTATCAGCACAATGAACCTGTCATTAGAGTATTGTGTAGCAGTTCATAAACGTTTCTGTGTATTTTTGGGGGATTGTTGAAAAAAAAAATATTATAGGAAAAAACACAATGGTAATCATACAAATGTCATAGACAACAACAGAATACACACAATTGATGGACGGAATGCAGAACAAATCAAAACATTCACCTCCATACAAGAGATCTGGGTTAAATCCATCATTCTTTTCCTCACCATGCCACCCCAGTTTAGACCTGGCCATATGCAAATCAGTCTTCACCCTGTGCTTCATGGGAACAGTCCAGCCCGAACTGCTAAGCCAGGCCCTCCCTGGACCAGAAACAAACATCCTAGGACCGGTTTCGGAATTTCACCCCTCTTCAGCCAGGATAGCTTGATTCCAGTGGCACAGTGAGCCCGGGACCCACGTCTGGGCATACCCGGCGCACTTAGGGTGAGAAAGCAAAAGACACACAATTGATGGACAAAATGCAGAACAAATCAAAACATTCACCCCCAGTCAAGAGATCTGGGTTAAATCAATCATTCTTTTGCTCACCATGCCACCCCAGTTTAGACCTGGCCATATGCAAATCAGTCTTGACCCTGTCCCTTAAGGGAACAGTCCAGCCCGAACTGCTAAGCCAGGTCCTCCCTGGACCGGAAACAAGCATCCTAGGACCGGTTTCGGGGTTCACTACTCTTCAGCCAGGATAGCTTGATTCCAGTGGCACAGTGAGCCCGGGACCCACGTCTGGGCATACCCGGCCCACTTAGGGCGAGAAAGCAAAAGACACACAATTGATGGACGGAATGCAGAACAAATCAAAACATTCACCCTCAAGAAATCTGGGTTAAATCCATCATTCTTTTGCTCACCATGCCACCCCAGTTTAGACCTGGCCATATGCAAATCAGTCTTGACCCTGTGCCTCATGGGAACAGTCCAGCCCGAGCTACTAAGCCAGGTCCTCCCTGGACCAGAAACAAGCATCCTAGGACTGGTTTCGGGGTTTCACCCCTCTTCAGCCAGGATAGCTTGATTCCAGTGGCACAGTGAGCCCGGGACCCACGTCTGGGCATACCCGGCACACTGAGAGTGAGAAAGCAAAAGACACAAAATTGATGGACGGAATGCAGAATAAATCAAAACATTCACCCCCAAGAGATCTGGGTTAAATCCATCATTCTTTTGCTCACCATGCCACCCCAGTTTAGACCTGGTCATATGCAAATCAGTCTTGACCCTGTGCCTAGAAAATAACAGATACATCAGCAAGAATAATAGTAATTCCACAGCTTTATAAAGGAAATCAACGGTAGGATAATCTTGAAACATTGAGTGCCTGGTTCATAAAGGTAAAGCTACACTTTTGTTGAAGTTTACGATTGTTTGCTATTCACGAGTATTTATGAGCAGTATCTAACCGAGTGCTGAGTCTCCACACATAAAAAGATATGACAGTCCTATCTTTTTTTGAGTGAGGAATTCACACTCAGAAAGATACTACTCGTAAATCCCTTTGTGAATAGCAACCAATTGTAAACTTACACAAAAGTGTAAGTTTACCTTTGTGAAGCAGGCTCTGTGAGTTCTGAGTATTGAGCTAGTACCAATACCAATACCAAACATATATATTCATCATCTTACAGTAGACAGCTTGTGCAGTACCTTAAAGGAATCATATACAGCAGAGCCAAAAGATCAGAAAGAAACAAAGGAAGACAGACATCTGTGTAAAGAGGCTATGATAGAATGAAGGCAGAAGAGGCAATGCTTAGCATTGACTAGTTTGTTTCCACAAATCCAATTATGCATAAGGGAGGTCAAACATCTAAATCATCCAGCGCCTTAGATCAACCCACCAGAATAGAATAATCACAATACCCCAACCAAGGTCAAAGCCTAAGCATGCTATTATGCTATCCCTTTTCAGTTCCACACATCTCAAATCACCTGAGGAGTCACCCAAGTCTTTACACTGATGCCCACACTTTTTATTGTCTATCTAGCCTCCATTGTAGATAATATTAGATCTCTGACCTTTGAGGTTGTGTCTTATGTTAATGACAAGCAACTTATTATTTCCATGTCTAAGAAAGTATTTGTATTTGTATTTGTAATTAGATTTATAAGGCGCGCAGCTACCCACAAGGGGTCTCCCGGCGCCAGTAGAATAAGGATTACGCATAGAGTTGTTAATGGGAGAAGAGCCAGGTTTTAAGGTCTTTGCGGAATTTTAACAAAGATGGTTCATGTTTGAGCATGGTCGGAAGAGAATTCCACAGCTTGGGCGCAGCGACGGAGAAGGAGCGTCCGCCCATTCTCGTCAGTTTAAAACGTGGGATCTGGAAGTTGCCTTGGGTGGATGACCTGAGGGAACGGGAAGGGGAGTATTGTTGAACCAGGGCCCTCAGGTAGCCGGGAGCTGAGCCATGCTTGATTTTGTGCAAAAGGCAAAGGGCCTTGAATTTAACGCGGCTGGCAACACGGAGCCAATGGAGATCTTTCAGAAAAGGGGAGATGGAAGATCGCCACGGGACCTTAAAGAGGAGACGGGCAGCAGAATTCTGAACGAGCTGAAGTTTCCTCTGAAGCTCCAGAGTGGCTCCCAGGTACAACACGTTGCCGTAGTCCAGGCGAGAGGTGACTAAGGCCTGGACCACTGAGCGTCTGGTAGAGGGTGGAAGTATCCATAGGATTTTGAGAAGCCAACCTAAGATTGAAAAACAGGTGGCTGCCACTTTAACCACTTGATGTCGCATGGAAAGTGAGTCATCCAGGATAACACCAAGATTACGAACCTGGGAGACTGGGATGGGTAGAGGGCCCATTTCTGATGGCCAATGATCAGAACTCCAGAGATGCTTTTGCTTGCCCAGAATAAGCACCTCCGTCTTATCTCCGTTAAGTTTCAGAAGGTTAGCCTGCATCCACTCTGCTACTCGGCTGAGGCCAACTTTAAGGGCAGATGGAGAATTTGCAGCAGCCGAGGAGAGGGAGAAAAGGATCTGAGTATCATCGGTGTATGAGTAAAGGGAAAGACCAGCGTCTTCCACGATGGTAGCTAGGGGTCTTACGTAGATATTAAAGAGCGTTGGGCTCAGTGAGGACCCCTGCGGGACACCATACGCGGATGAGCGGACGGAGGAGGAGGAGCCGGAGGAAACCACCTGGAAAGTACGTTGATTTAAGAAGGAGGCCAACCAGGCAAGAGCGGGGCCCAACACTCCCGCCGATCTTAGGGCATTCAGAAGGATGGAATGAGAGACCGTATCGAATGCGGCGCTTAAATCTAAAAGAATAAGCGCCATGGTCTCTCCATGATCAAGGCGGGAGCGTAGATTCTCGGTGACCCCCAGAAGAGTGGTTTCGGTGGAGAAATGGGAGCGGAAACCCGATTGGGATGGATGAAGAAAGCCTGAGGTCTCCACGTGAGATGTGAGGTGAATGTTGACATGCCTTTCCAGGATTTTTGAGAATAAGGGCAGCAGAGAAATAGGTCTAAAGTTGGCCAGTATCTTAGGGTCTGCACCAGATTTTTTTAACAGTGGCACTACAAGGGCCCTTTTCCATTCCTCAGGAACAGTGGATTCGCGCAGGGAGGAGTTCAGAAGTGTCTGAATGATAAGGAGAGCATCAGGAGAAAGCAAGCGGAGAGTGTTCATAGGAATCGGGTCAAGGGGAGAACCTGAATTGACCCTCATTAAGCAGGCAGACAGCGTGTTGGAATTTAGCAGGGGCCATTCTGAAATCAGAACTGCTTGGGATTGCGAGCTTAATGAGTCCGAGGTAGGAAGGTCAGGAAGGGGTTTGTGAGGGGGTATAGGGGGAGCGCGCGAAAAAGCAGTGTAGATGGTTTCCACTTTTGATATAAAAAAGTCGGCGATTTCATTGCATTCTGCTTCCCCTAACACAGGTGGAGTAGGAGCTGTCTTAGAGCCTGCTAACTTTTTGACCATGGAAAAGAGAGCTTTAGGGCGGTTGATGGCTTTTTCAATTGACTCAGAGACGAACCGGGCTCTGGCCTTTCGGCAGGCTTGGTGGTAAAGCTTAAGTGCTGAATGGTAAATCAGTCTGTCGTTCAGGGCATAAGTTTTCCTCCAGGATCTCTCTAAATGTTTACATTTAGATTTGGAGACCTTCAATTCATCTGTGAACCAAGGGGCAGGGGCATGAGGAGGGGTCTGTGGACTTGGGCGCAGCGGTAAGTGAAGGTTAATATTGGAGGTTAACCACTTGGACACTTCCTGAGCCAGAGAGGTGCACCCAAGATTGATGTCAGGGCAGGAATCCATGAGAGAGACATTGAAGGCTGGAATATTCAGCTTGGACCAGGGTCTGTAGTTGTTCCTAAAGCCTCACACATTCCATCTTCAATACGTGTATGTTTGTGGTTGCGGGTTCTATGTATGAAAATTGCCGGCTATTGAAAGCAAGCAAGACCAAGGTGGTCTTGTTTGCAAAAAGCATAGTGCACGGTTCTGAAGACTTGTGGCCTAGAAAACCTGGTCCCACTTCCACTCTGGTCATGTCAACAACCAACTTTTTATGGCCAATCAAGGCACAACAATATCAGCTCAGCCACTTTCTTTGATATTCTCATCCTTCTCTGTAAAACTTTTCTTAGCTACCAATTCACAACCTCAAGATGGTCACCCATGCTCTAATCACTGGCAGACTGGATTATGGCAATGCCTTCTATATAGTATACCAATCTCCCTGTTTTAGAGTCTACAGGTAGTCCAAAATGCCTGGTATTGAAACTTCCAGCATGCTCTTCTCATTACCCTTGTAAAAAAACAACAGGAGCGTAAACCCATAAACCTTGTTGAGATTAGGGTAAGTGAATAAAAAACAACAAAAGATCTCAACCGGTATCATTCAGAGGCAATTATACATGCATGTCTATAACATTGCAAGCAAAGAAAGGAAGACTCTCAAACTGTAAAAGTTGTTTTAGCAAAAAAACATCATGTATTAAATACGATACATACAAAAAGGAGAAGAGAGGGAGGGTTAAGGATTTTGAATCAAACAAAAAAGAAATGTTACAGTTATATCAGCACTGCAAGCAGGATCAATTAGCATAAAAACAGCCCGAAATTGTACGTGGTGCTGGGAAGTGTACGTGACACTGAAGGACAGCGACACAAGTGACAAAGTGAAGTCAGCAAGGGGACGGCGCAAGGTGAAGTGAAGGTGAATATATACAATACAATCGTAGGTTCTAGTCTCAGTTTTAACAATGAAATTGAATATTTCTCATTTTTCATAGAACCATATGACAAGGTAGTGCCATCAATTAAGCTGACAAGTCGACGGCGAAAAAGGAAAGGCATATTGAATAGGCGTGAAATAGAATTGTAGAGCCAATGGGAGAAGAAACGTTTTTTTCTGATCGAAAATGGACCGATTCTGGGAAACGGGCCATTTGCGGCCACAAAAATGCTTGTACCACTAGCCCCTATTCCCTATCACACTGCACTTTGCCAAGTCTTTCCAGGAGTTCAAAAATAAATGCAAAACCTCACTTTTCTGAAAATTCCTGTATCTTTAATATTACTCTGGATACAGTAATTTGCTGGCGCTAGGATGCCCTTAAGGGGTATACACACAGTTTAAAAAGCAAAATAACCTAAACCACATAAACAAGTATTGCAGCAGACAATGCATTCACTACACAAGTAGTCCATAGTGGTCCTCCCATATTTAATTTTATACATTTTCATTTACTTTGACTCCGTGGGAATATTAATAAACTGGAGATTGATAATCGACGATATTGCACACTTTTTTCTCTGACTGAAATGAGAGTGTGTGAAGGCATGACACTTGATTATTCGTAGAAGGTTCTCTGGTGTCTTAACTCCTAGCGAATGCTTCCTTGCCATAATGGTCTGATGAACATACCCCTTTGCACTGTTCTTAATACATAGTGTGTGTAGAGTGGATCACCTTCACAATCGAAAATGTTGTAACTTCATATATAACAGAAATTATGTCTTTCTTTGCCTATCTCCACAGCTTCAATTACCTGGTACTATCTAGCCTTCCTTAGATGTTTCTCACTGAATTTGATGGTGTTGTAATGTGTGTGAGTGTGATAATCACAATAGTCGTATGCAAGAATCAGTAGTTGGAAAATCATTATAATTGGATATCCTGATGATCTCTAACACCAAGGGGCTGATTCATAAAGGTAAACTTACACTTTGGTGTAAGTTTACATTTGTTTGCTATTCATAAAGGGATTTACTGGTAGTATTTTTACGAGTGCAGAGTCTTTAAACATAAAAAGCTGTATCGGAGACTCCACACCTGTAAAGATACTACTCGCAAAACCCTTTGTGAATAGCAAACAAATGTGAACAGACACAAAACAGTAAGTTTACTTTTTTGAATCAGGCCCCATATATTGAAGAGATGAGCTGGGTCCTGATTACAACCAGGAGTTCTTGTGGGCTGAACCTAACCAGCTAAAACATGTTGACCAAGGGAAATGGGCATCGATAACCCTGTTTTTACCATGCCACAAGTTAAAGAGGGTGAGAGTCCTTTTAAAAAATAAGGATCGGTTAATCGGAAATTGGTTGCATAAAAAACTCTCAGAAGAAGACTTCATCTTATGCTAATTGCTGGGGAAGTTGAGGTGCCCTTCCATATTTACCCCTTGCCAATTTCTTGTTTAACAAGTTGAATATTACTACACTAGTACTCTTTTACATACTTCCAAGTGCCTTTGAGAATTGGCCCCATGGTCTCTATCACAGTTTTGGGCTAAATGGTGACCTCAGGCAGGGGTAAATGGTTGCTTGTCATTGAAATTTGAAAGGTGAAAGGTATTATGCTTTTGTCAGGAAATGTAGCTGCATTAATTGACACCTCTAAAATAGCTACATGACACAATACTATTTAAAACTCTAAAACAAAAAAGGCATAACACAACATAACACAACATAATAGAATAGAGTAAAATAGTATAGAATAGAATTGAATAGAACAAAAGAACAACCCCAAACAGCACAATAACACAATAAAATGTCAGACCTTAAAGCTAATACAACATAACACAGCACATTTGTAATGTTTTTGTATTTTTGTGTTGATGTACTATTAGTGTGGTGTGTTCTTGTATTGGTCTATTGCTAAATTGCATTGCTAATCAGTGTAGAATGTTTTATTTTTGTATTGTTAAATTTTGTTCTGTGTTGCCAATTTGCTGTCATTGTGTTGTTGAGTTCACACATTTTTAGAGCCAATGTATTTGATTGAATGGTTTTATATTTTTGTTGTGTAATGACTGCATTGTTGTTCTGTTGTGATCTTGTATATGTTGCAGGTGTGTCATAGCAAAAATATGGTATGGTGATGTGATTAGGGGTGGGCATAGAATTTCATTCCGCCGGCAGAGTTCGTGGAGTTTTGCCCACTGTTTGTGGAGTGCGAAGTAAACAATCCAATAAACTTGTAAACTTGTAAGTTATACTTTTAAACCATTTTCCTCATCTTCAATGTAAAGTTCAACGGAGCTGATGTGATTTAAAACCTTTTAATCCTCCAAGAATGCCCATCCGGGCTTTTTCCAACAGCTCGGCGTGTCACATTTCAATCTGAGTAACCAGCCCTAAAATCCACACAATGCATTTCGGGCAACCGCCCTTCATCAGGGGTAACTGTAATTTTAGAGCAACCCATCAGGAACCATATATACATTATTAAACTAATCTAAGTTAACTGAAATTCTGTGCATGTTGTGCACAAGCATCTATTTTATCAAAGACATGCGTGCCTATTGTCAATTACTTGCAAATGAAAATTTATGAAGAATTACCCATGCTGTGCACGTGTGCCTTTACACCATAAAATTAATAAACATCAAAAGGTCAACCAAACAATGAGTGAATAAACCCTGTGCTAAAAAAAACCAATGTGTATAAAAAACCTGCCCCAAACATTTAGAACATGGGCATTTTCTTGCTTTATAATCATGTGCCTCTGTCTGCCTGTGGAATCGATGTCTGGTTTAGACTGATAGCTGGGTTGTTAGTGCATTAACTCAAGACAGTCACACAAAGGGAGCTGAGGTGTGCCCTGCATATCTTGATGGCCCATCATCAGGCTGATGGGCCTTCCTGAGCTAGAATGGTGAGAGGAGTTGTCAGTGACACCTGAATAGGGATGTGCCTGGCCTCCCACAATGCTTTCTCTGCCTCCCGTAGTGTGTCTGGAGTCAAGGCAGGATCTTGTGGATAACAAAGACTTTCCTTACGAAGGCTATAACTATTCGACCTGTAACCCTACATTTTTAGAAAAAAGAAGAGCTAAAGAGCTATCAAGAGGAGTACTGCCCCTTTGCTATGTGCTGCTTCTGTCTGTGGGCAGTAAAAAAGGACAGGACTTTGCTTTGAATCCTGATTTTCCAAGGTTCTTTAAGGACTAGTGTGTGCTTGCCTCCTTTTGGACATTTCAGGACCATCAAAGACTTCACCTGCAGCATCCCTGAAATCCACCGCTGGGAGTCCTAAACTACCAAGTGGTACCAATTCCAGTTCTGGGCCCTTGAAGTTTGTTCCTGTTGCAAAAGACTGCAAAATCAATCCACAGCCTGTTTGTTCGAGAAAGCAAAAGACACACAAATGATGGACAGAATGCAACACTGCCATGTGGGAGAGTTTCCATGCACCACCGCCATGTGGCCAAAGAAATCGATGCATCGCCTGTTCACGGCCCAAAGAACCACCTCAGGCACGTCCAGCGCACGCTGTGTCCGATGCCTGAGACCACCGCACTGATTCAGACGCAGGGTTTGCTATGCAGCAAAAAGAATCAACGCATCACCGGTCCATGGCTGGAAGAACCAATGCAGTGCCTGCTTGCCACTGCCTCGACCTCCAGCACATCTGGATTTCCATGCCTGTGTACCAGATTTCCCATTGCACCACCCATGGACCTGAATCGTCTTTGGATTTTGACACATCACTTCTCCTTACAGTACGGAACCGACGCAACAGGGATTCAAGAACCAACCCATTGCTATGTTTTTCAATGTGTCTGTCCTCTGCAGTTGTTTTTTCTAGTGGATTTTGACACATCCAACGTACTTTGTGTAAAACCACAACATCTATAGAGGTCTATAGACAGAATTGCTTAAACATTTCACACGAGATATTTTGAGTTTTGCCTGTAGGATTTTTGTCATTATGGTCTTGTTTTGTTTACATAAAGATTGGTAATTTTCTAAACTGGTATGGTGTCCATTTGTGGTGTTTTCGCTGTGTTACTGTGTGTGTCATGTACAAATACTTTACACATTGCCTCTGAGATAGGCCTGACTGCTCATGCCAAGCTACGAAGGGGATGAGCAGGAGTTATCTTGGGAGTGTAACTCCCGTACCCTGACTAGTAGGAAGGGTCCCTACTTGGACAGGGTGCATAACAATGCCAACTAGAAGCCCCCATTTAAAACAGGGAATGTTTTTTCTTTGCTCTGCAGCACCTTAGATTCAAGGTGCCACGTATTCCCTCCTCACCAATCATGCAGGTGCACCATTTATTCAGAACACACCTGTTACATGTTGATAAATGTTTAGGCTCCCTATCCTGTGTCACTCCTGTTGTTTGACCATATCTTGCATATGGGTCATCAACTATTAAGCCATACCCAATATGAAGCCCCTCCCAGTATTGCCCTGTATACGTGTTGACAACTCTTTCTATGAAGCATCAAAAAAGCACAATGACCTTACTGCAGCACCACACCATGGTGTGGGTTATGCAAGTGTGACTAGAGTGGAACCAGAGCAGATCATTTGCCTATTATTGGGGTGGAGGTCATTCCTTTCCTTTCGGTTTGGGCTCCTTGATTGAGGTCCCTTTTCTTCTTGATGGTATTAAATTGCCTAACTGTAGGGATCTTGGCACTGAATAACATATGTTAATGTAGGTATGGAGCCCTGTCATTCAGGGTTCTGTCTATGGAGGGCAGTTTGGCTTGTACATGATGGTATTTGTCCTTTTATGGATGTTTTAGAAGGTGGTAAAGAGACAGACTATTCTCAGTGTTGTTAAGGGGGGCATTCTGAATGCAAAGGAAAATATAAAGTGACAGGAAACTAGTGGTACCTGTCCAGAGGCTGCTGGTGTGGGCCTTTTTTTGCGTTCTATTCTTGGTATGTTGATTTCTGCACCTTCCGATCGTGTGGTTTGGTGATTTTGAGAGAGCTGTTCATGGTGGACATTTCTGACAGATATAGCTGTCTAGGGGATGGATGCAGGGAAGTGGGTGAAGCAGTAAAGGGTTCCTCATGGGTAAGGGGACATTTTTTGAGCGTTTACAGAACAAAGATAGATCATTATGTAGTCTATTGGTAAAGGCGAGTCTGGGAATCCTGATAATTTTGAATGCAGTGCACAGAATTCGACAGTTTTGCTATATTCTAAATCCTGCATAGCCCAGCATACAATAAGTCTTACATGCATACTACAGAATTCTGCAGCCATACATCATGTTTTTTGGTCATTCTCTTTCTTCAATCCTCCCAGAATGGCTTTGTTTGGGATCATCATCGATTGTCCCAGCATATCCTTATTGCATTTACTTTTAATCAAAGTCAAAACCAAGAAAACATTTAACGGCTATTTATTTCTGCAGTGAATAGGCTCAAAACCAAGATAGCACGGTGGAATTCCTTTTCAGATTGCACCCTAATTTCATGCCAATTTATACCAGTCATACCTCGCCTTTCAGCCAGCAGCCATGTGCATTCTGGGATTGGAAATGTTGATTTCCCCCTCATTATGACTTACAGTGGTATAGCGGGGTGCCACCTGTTTTAATGCAAGTCATATAAATGGGCCCAGACCCCTGATTTGGTGGTAAAAACAGCTTCAATCATGATGAGTTTCATCACTCAGATTCCTCTGCCACAGTGACACTGCACCTGATTAAGGGGTCGATTCCGTTCTCGCTTGGAATAGCTCTGAATGTGATCCGGCCGGGAAAAGTACGAGCCGGACGCATATTTTCTGACCGACTCGTCCAACTGTACGAGCGAACAAGTACAATGTGGGAAATGTGAAGTTGCTGACCGAGACGTTTCTGGGTCCAGATCACTCTGTATGTGTCGGCCGTAAGCGAACCGGGCCGTGCAATAGAGGCAATTTTCCAACCGAGCCAGTACGATGCACAATTCGGGCAGCCGAACAGAGACGGAGTTTCTGACTTATAAAAGCTCCGGGAAGAGGACTTCGGGGGTCCACGCCAGAACCCCCTTCACCCGTAGCCTTACGAGTCGGTCACAGGGCAGGACCCAAGGGTCACCCCAACACGTGCACATACGGTGTGGGTGGCACAGATGCGTCCCCACTACAGAGGGCGCATTTTTGCTCAATGTACCTTTTTCATCAGTGGGAGACTACGTATGCGTCATACAACAGGTTCCCATTGACTTCAATGGGGCTCAGAGCGACCCGTGACCGTAAGCGTGTGTTTGCATTGTACTCGGGCGTTCGGAGCCCCGGATTGTGAGTCGGTCGGAAAGACCTCCGCATCCGACTCGGACGGAGGGCTTTCCCAACGAGATCGGAATTGGCCCCTAACTAGTAATAGCTAGAGCCCTGATGGATTGTGACGATAGCTTGGGTTGCATAGGTGTTTGCTTTTTAAATTCCATTATTACTTTTGAAAAATGATATTGTGTGTTGACATAGTCTGCAATTATGATGATTTCTCCCTATAAATTCTGTGTGCTGTTTGACAATTCGATATTACCATTTTTCGATTACTTGAGCTTCATGTCTAAAAGATGTGCTGTGTAACAGCTAGCTTTCAGGCACTGCCATGTCAGCTTTAAATGTTGCACACCAATTAAAATATCATGTAGGAGTAATGTATACCTAGTGCTCATACATGCACAACATATTTAACTCTACACCAGAAGGATTGTGTAGACCTAGCATTTATGGAGGCATAGTTCTCTGGCAGGGGCAAATTGCTACTATGATATGCCCTGTGTTCATCCCTGTCAGCGATGTGATGTGAAGAGATCAGCATGTCTTCAAAGCGCCAAATGTTATGATTCAGTACAATTTCAACAAACATAGATTGGAAAACATTTGTTTCAGAAGTAGTTGAATATTACTGGCGCTGCATTAAAAAACATCTTAGACTGGTATTATTGCATGTCATTTTGGTCAGTAAGGCAGTACTTGACACCACCAGCTTTTACGAATGTAATACTAAACAAGATTTGTAGAGATGTTAATGTGTGACAAGAATATTTGTATATTTTTAGGCAGGCAGTCTGGTGTTGAGGAATAACAACATCACATCAATGCCTGGGTGGAGTTCGCAGAGTCATGCTACGCAGAACTCTGTGAAGTGCTGAAAAACATCATCACTCTACGCAAAGTTCTGCAAGTGATGTTGTCAAAGTACATTGAGCTGTTAGTGCTGATTTTTAGTGCCAAGAGTTTTTTCACATGCTGTGAAATCAGCACAAACGGCATCAAGAAGAGTGCCAGAGGGTGCTGCTTCTTTCTGTTGAGCGGCAGCTTCCCCTCAATGTGAGCCACAGCTTCCTCAACGCGAGCAGCAGCTTTTTCAACATGAGCTTTAGTGACCTGCTGTGACCACCCGTGTTCAGAAATCTCGCCGGGAGGTGGTCTAGCGCACAATTTCCCTCAAACATATTGAGGAATTTGGCAACTCCTAGCCGATTTACGAGCTCATCAGCTCTGGGGATGGAGTATGCGTCAGTCTTAGTGATGCCGTTGAGCCCATGGTAATCCACACAGAACTGAAGTTCAGGTGAGGCACCGGGTGCAACAGCCTTTGGGACCAAGACCACTGGGATCGCCCAAGGACAGTTGGAGGACTCTAGCATCTTCAAAATCTCTTCCTTGATTCTGACTTTGAACCTGTCAGTCAGTCAGTAAATGTTATGTTTTTCATGTGGATTATCCCTAGTATCCACATCATGAGTACACCAATGGGTGACTCCTGGGGTCAAGGAAAACAGAGAGGCAAATTGTCCCAGCAGCTGGAGACAGTCACTCTGCCGTTCCAGTGTCAGTGTTGAGGAGAGGTTCACACCCTCCACAGACTCATCCTGCTCCTTGGTAAACAGTAGGTCAGGAAGAGGCTCACTCTCCTCCTCCAATCCATCATCTATAGCAAGGAGCATAGTCAATTCAGACCTCTTAAAGTGTGGTTTGAGGCGGTTCACATGTAGGACCCTGAAAGGGTTTCTGGGAGTCCTCAAGTTCACCAGGTAGGTGACATCACTCTTACGCTCCACCACCTCAAATGGCCCAGTCCACTTGTCCTGTAGAGCACGTGGTTCCACTTGGGCCATGACCTACACTTTCTGGCAAGGGAGAAACTCAACCAGAGTGGCATTCTGGTCATAGCAGTGTTTAATGTCCTCCTGGCTTGCCTCCAGGTTTGCCTCTGCGAGTTTCCTGAAGCACGCAGTCTGTGGTCTGAAGGCCAGCATCTAACTGAATGCATCCTGGGGGAGCTTATTGGGTGCTTTCTCCCAGACTCCTTTCACCAGACTATAAGGTACCATCACAGGGTGCACATAAGGCAGCTCAAAGGGGCTGAATCTCTCTCCCTTCTCTGGTACCTCCCTGTAAGTAAAGAGATGGCATGGCAAGAGGACTTCCCACTTACTCCTCATGGAGTCTGACAACTCCATGACCTTCAGGGTCCGCGTGAACCTCTCAAACAGCCCATTACGTTGGGGGTGGTAAGGAGTGGTGAACTTGTAGGTCACCTCCCACTCCTCCCAAAGAGACTTCATATATGAGGATATGAAGTTGCTACCCCTGTCGGACACTGCCTCTTTGGAGAAACCCATGTGGAAAAAGATCCCCATCAATGCCAATCAGATGCTGGCGCAGTTCTGGATTCCCATCAATGTGAATCAGATGCTGACGCAGCTTTGGAAAACACACACTATACAATTGATCCCATGCAATAAACCATCCAAACCCTGATAGTCTGTTACCCGACTGCCCTTCACCCAACCATCCAGTGCTCTGCAAAAGTAAACAACACATTCAAACTAAGTATGTGAATTAGATTTCTTGAAAGACCCAAACTTGTCCTTGTACTGCCCTGGGGGGTTGTATGACGTTACAACGTATGCCATGACAATGCATGCCGTTACAACGCATACCTTTACCCCGACTTGCTGTCGGCGGTGCGCTGGAAGTTGGAATAGTATAATTTACTATTTCAACTCCACTGTGTGCAACAGTAGGGAAGGTGTTGGAGGTAACTCCAACACCTTCTGCCTCGCGTTGTAACAACATGCGTTGTAATGGCATGCATTGTAAAGCTTCCATTGTAAAGGCTATTTCCCCTCTGGGGTGAGACCATACGTAGTGGTCAGGGAATCCTTCATGACAGAGTAGGTGAGACTTGTGGCTGACCCTATGCCTATTGAAGTGTCCCTTCCCTCTACCTCAAAGTGCTTGCACATACCCACACCCCACTGTGTGTCAGGGACCTGAATCATGTGGAAAGCTGCTTCATATGCCAAAAAAAAACATATATGTCCTCCTCCCTCTTGTAATTCTTTACCAAATCCCTGGGAATGTGCACCCTTCCGTTAAATTTCGCTGGATGTATCCTGCCACCATTTGGACTGGACTCTGCCTGCTTGGCCTTGATGTCCAGCTCCTAGAAAATTAACTAATGAGCCAGAAGCATTTTATTTTTCTCCAGAGCAAGGGACTTCTACTTCTCTTGTTCCTGTTGCTTGTGCTCCATTTCATACTTCTTACTTTCCAATTCCACATTTTTGTTTTCCATCCTGAGCTTCTCAAGCTCTCACTCATGCTCTCTGGCCGGTATCTTGTCCTCCAATTCCTCTGGGGACAGGCTCCTGGATGACACACTGCTGCCATCCCTGTTACATGCTCCCACAGGCAGCTCCTGAGCTCCAAATTTCCCTTGCTGGCTCTGTACCTACAGATCTGTTGTATAGTTCCTATGAATCCCCAGGACCTACGCATTTTGGATTACCTAAACTGATGGCTCGGTGTCCCAACCACTTCCAGACACCCCCAGAGCATATGTCAGCCATTAGACCAGCTATCTCTACAGTGCCACAGCCACCCCCCCTGTATTTTACAGTGGGGTAGGTAGTCTCTGGCAACCACTGAATATGACAACCCTGATTCCTCAGGGATCGTGGAAAACAGTGCCGTATGTTTCACACAGACACTTGTGCTTGCTTTCTCTCAGAAAATACACAGAATGGCGATTAGGCCCATTTTATTAAGTATTTATTGGTCCAGTGACAATCTTGTGTAAAACATATGTGCTGCGACAATCAGGAGACCGAATCATACGAAAGAGATTGCTAGTACCAATATTGTTAATAGTAGATACATTTCTACCATAGTGCTGATAAGGTGAGCAGACACAATTCAGATCAAAACAGTAGCACTTGCATATTCCTAAAAATGCACACCCTTAGTAATTTGCCTAAATATATCTAGCCTAACTTGGATGTGTAGGTGTATATGCGTATAGCTATGTGTATCTGTAGCCAAGGACCCTAGGGATGAACCAGCCCCCTCACCTGATAGTTTAGAACAAAGGACCCCATCTCTGCGTCAAGGATGACAGAACACTGTGTGTCGAAGATTCAGCATTCAGGACCACGTCTCAGCCTGGGAGGAATTCTCCTCTAATTTGTAGGGAGGAGTGAGGGTCTTTTATACTAAAGTGGTCACTCCAGGGTTTATTCTAGAATCAATATGTTTTTAAAACAATCATGGATGTTTTGAAAACAATCATTAATGTTTCAGAAACATTCACCAATGGTTTTCTCAACAAGTGTGATCATGTACAGCTGGCTGTTGCAAAAGGATGGAAAAAGTGGAGACCCTTACACAGAATAACTCTGCCATGCCTGGGGACATGTTTATGTATGTCAGGAACAGGGATTCCGATAGAAGACTAGGAGCCTGCTGTCAAGGAGACAGGAGCAAGCTATTACGTAAAAGGTCACCTGTTTAGAATCGTTATATTCGTGTGGATGGGATGATGCATGTAAAACGGGGTATAGATGATGGGACCATCCTAAAAGGCATGACAGATCCACATCCTCATTCCCAGCTTCCCTCAGCTTCTTTTGATGCCCAAAGGGCCCTCAGCGCCTTCTGCAACTCCTCCTTCCTATATGAACGTTTTACAGGGCAGTTAAGATCCTTGAAGATCTGCTTCAGTTGAGACACTGAGTAGGACTTCAACCTCCCAATCTTAAATACAACCTCTGCAACTTCAACTGGCTCACAAAGCTGAGACATGACTTGTAGATAACTTCAAGGGTTGCCACAAAAATAGGAAAAATCAAAAAGAAGTATGTGGTTGCGTAATGGTCTGCACTATTCAGTATTTTACACCAATGTCTGTATGTCAAGTACAAACACAAGTCCTATCCTTCCTGCTGATTAACAATATTTGAAATCGGGGTCTCTAGTTGGCAGTGGTATGCACCCTGTTCAAGTAGGGACTCTTTCTTCTAGTCAGGGCAAGGTAGTTACACACCCAAGATAACCCCTGCTCACCCCTTGGTAGCTTGGTATGGGCAGTCAGGCCTATCTCAGAGGCCATGTGTGAAGTATTTGTACATAACACACACAGTAACACTGTGAAAACACCACAGATGGTCACCACATTAGTTTAGAAACATAACCAATCTTTATCTAAACAAAAGAAGACTAAAATGTCAAAAAATCCAACATACATAACTCAAAATATCACCTTTAAAAGGTTCAAGCAATTCTTTCTATAGAACCCTATGTATGCAGTGGTTTTATACAAAATATCTTAGATGCATCAAAATCCACAAGGAAATACAGTGATGTGTTGGTTCTTGAATCCCTGAGGAAGTGTTCTGCTGCACGCAGGAGAAGTGTTGAGTCGATGCTGGACTGTAAGGAGAAGCGATGCATTGAAATCCGAAGAAGGTCTAGGTCTGAGGGTGGTGCGGTGGAAAACCTGCCACACAGGTGCTATGCTTGGAAATCCCCATGTGCTAGATGTCGAGGCTGCAGTGGCAAACAGGCCCTATGTCGTATATTTCAGCTGTGGACTGGTGATGAATTGATTCTTTCAGCTGCACAGCAGGGCCTGCTTCAGAGTCAGTATGATGGTCCTGGACATCAGAGACATGGTGTGCTGGACTCAGGCTGTGGCTGTTCTTCATGTCGCGAAAAGGTGCTGCAGTGATTGCTAGGTCAAAACTTTCAGCAGTGGAGTTCAGCGATGCTGCAGGTGAAGTCTTAGATGTCCCTGAGGCTTCCAACAGCACGCACAAGCCTGTGGAAAACCTTGGAAAAGCATGATTCAAAAGCAAAGTCTAGTTCTTTCACTGACCACAGACAAAAGCAACAACTGCAGGCGAACGCAGCAAAGCAACACACAGCAAATTGGTAGTACTCCTCCTGACAGCTCTTCAGCTCTACTTCTTGGCAGAGTCCTTGATCCCAAAGTGCTCTAAAAAAGTGGGGTTACAGTTGTACCCCTTTTGGCCTTTGAAGAAGGCATACTTCAAAGGAAAGTCTTTGTTGTCCACAATATCCTGCCTTGCCCTTCCTTGGCTCCAGAAACACTACAGGGTGGGAGGGGACAGCATTTTGAGAAGCCAGGCATACCACTATTCAGGTGTCAGTGACAACTCCTCCCACCAGTCTAGCTCTAAATGGGCCAGCAACCTGGTGATCGGCCATCAGGATATGCAGGGGCCACCTCAGCTTCATTTGTGTGACTGTCTTGAGTGATGGCACAAACAGCCCAGGTGTTAATCTAAGCCAGACCTTGATTCCACGGCAAGTCAGAGGTCCAGGATGGTAAAGCAAGTAAATGGGCACTTTCAAAAAGTGGAATTTTTAAACACACAATTTAAAAACCACCTTTCCTAAAAGATGTGTTTTTTAATCCTGAGCTCAGAGCGTTCAAACACCAAATCTCTAGCTTTTCCCAATTGAAAGTAACACTTGTAAAGTGTTACAGAGCAGCTCCAATGATGACCTATGGGGGAGCTAGTTCTTGTAATAGTAAAAAAAATGTGTTTGGCAGTATTTCACTATCATGACATGTAAGACACACCAATACATGTCCTACCTTTCATATACACTCCACCCTGCCCATAGGGGTGCCATGGTCCTACTTTAGGGGTGCCTTACATGTAATAAAAGAAAAGGTTTGGGCCTGCCAAGTGGTTGCACTTGCCAGGCCGACAGGGCAGCTGAAAAGTGCACTCACTGACACTGCACTGGCAGGTCTGAGACAGGTTTACAGGGCTACTCATGTGGGTGGCACAACCAGTGTTGCAGACCCACTAGTAGCATTTGATTTACAGGTCATGGGCTCACACAGTGCACTTCACTAGGGACTTACTAGTAAATCAAATATGGCAATCACAGATAACCAATCACAAATAAAATGTACTCAGGGAGAACTTGCACTTTAATACTGACCATCAGCGGTAAAGTGCCCAGAGTACACAAAACAGCAAAAGCGTCCAGCACACAGTCAAAAACACAGGAGGTAGAATCAAAAAGACGGGGGAAACCACTTCAAGGATGCCAGGTCTAACATACATCATGTTCTATTCGAGGAGGTTGTTGAAAACTGTCCACAAATAGACTGTCTTGCTTCTTGCTGACAGAAGAGATAGTAGAGAGAGTACAAGATGAACATTGACCATTCTATGACGAAATTAATTTAAATAATAATGCCCATGGGTCACTGTTGGGATAGACTGGCCCCCTGAGTAACTCTGGAAAATGTGTTTACCTGGTCTGTGTTCCCACATCAATTTTCCAATGTTTGTGACATAGAAAATGGCCACAGTAAGGTTCTTTTGTTTGGAGTAGGCCACCATATGCACCTCTTCTTTACTGTGTGTGATTATATAATAAAACTGCACCTCTTAAAGCACATCAATAATCCCAATGCTACTGACAACAATTGTAAACAGTAAAATCCTTACACTTGAGCAACTCTAAAATTATTTAAAATACATAACAGGTGCATCCTATGTCAGCTTTCCATCCTGAGTAATACTTTTTTCCACATTGTCTCATTTGAGACAGTTACTGTAAAACACTAAATAAATCCTTCTTGATTGTGGTAAGAATTGTGAGAAGTATTTTCGTAGTTCATTTGATATTTTTATCAGATGAATGTGGAAATGTGTTATGATGTGGTTATATCGCATCTATGATGTTTTAAAGCATTTTCTTGCTTCGATCTGGACCTTTGTACCCTGGTCTGGAAAAAGTATATATTGGTGATAATAATATATGGCCAGAGGTGCTAAGTATATTACAGTTATAAATGCTGTGATTCTGCTTTTGAAACCTTAAACATTATTTTTAAGATGTACTAATCTCATTTTAGGAGTCAGAAAAGTATTTCCGGTTCCTAAAATGGGTTTGCGAATGGATGCTGATTTAATATCTGTACGGGGCATGTTGTAGGCATCACATCCAAATACCAAATTTTTGGGGTATGTATCAATATTTTGCAACCAAAATCTCGACTCAAAACATTGATAACTTTACAGGGACGTCAAAGTAGGCGGTAACCCATTCGCAAAAGAGATTTTCATTTGTACATTTAAAAAAAAGGTTTTTGAAGAGAAGGCAATTGTCAACAGGACCACTACCAACTCTCAAACAAACACAGAAGTATTTATTTTTAAACACAGCCTCATTTCCTTCAAAGACATAGGGCTGCATTTTAAAAAACTGAATACTTAAAAGTGATCACATAAATTGTGGTGTGCTTACCCCAGCACCACCATCTCTGTGCTGGCCTCCAAACCTAATGAGTTGCCATTTGTGACCTACATCATTAATATTCATAGTGTAGGTCAGATTGTGACCCACTATGGTTCAGAATTTAAAAAAACCATCTATTCGTACATAGATCAGTTGGTAAATGTTCTTTACTGGCTAGAAAAATTCTGGTCGCAATTTGCCACCAGTATTTCTTCGCAAGCAATTATTTTAAAAGGTGGCACAGACATTTGCTGTTAGCCCATCATAAACCCAAATAATTAGGATGAACAGTAGAGCCTTTCTATACTCTCAAGTGCAAGTAGGCCAGTGATTTCTGTGACACCTTTTTGTAATCTTCAGCCATTACATTTACATGAGCATTTATGTTTGCTAAAATCCTCAGTTATAGACTTTGCCAGTGATTTTGTGGTGATGTTTCCATCAACACTCGTATAATGGGACAGCTTGGAAAATTTTCAAACCAGTGTCAGACTATGGAGTAGTCCAGGGTTATATACATAGGCCACACTGGACCACAGGTGAGCACAAGTGAGTGCTGAATGTGTACAGCCAAGCGGACAGGTATCACAATCCAGTCAACACAAATGCAGAAAGTTGTGTAGCATTGTAATTAACTTGTAATTAACAGAATCACGTTTTATTGTTTCCAGAAAATAAAGCCTAATTATTTTGAGAAGAGGATTTGCACTGCCCAAATAGGTTACACTTACCATTTAATCACTCTAAGTGTGACTCTTGATTGTGTTCCAGAAATGTGTGCAATAATTTTCTCAGTATGTATGTTATATATACAGCACAGTGCTGTCTTTAGTGTGCTGTCAAATTGAATCCTGAATGAGCATTCCTGTGTGGATGAGAAAGGTGGTTGTTGTTGTCACTCATATTCAGAGCTGGGTGTGTTATTTGAGTCAATAGAGGAGCGGTGCATCGGTTGTATCAGAGGGGTTGGATATACAGGCTTAAAAAGGACGGGGCAGGTTTACAAGCCCCTTGTGACACTTTTGTGCTGCTGTTGCAACAGAAGTACAGTAACTAATTGGTCGCAATAGCAACATTTACACACGAAAAAGGAATATTAGCATTCACAAAGCCTTGTTTACATGAACTGCACAAATGCAATTTATTGTCAAAGGCATTAGCATCTAATGTGATTATAAATCAAAGCATTGATCATTTGAGGCAACACAGTTGTTCATACATATAACGGTGCGATTAGCATTTACAGTGATCTTCGTGTGAGAAGAAGAGGGTACGTGGGTTGGGGGTCAAGTGAGTAAGTGAAGGTGGTGGACAGGGAAAAGGTAGCGTGACATAAATACATCAATTATACATGACATAACCTTTCCAGCCTAAATCAGGTCAATTGTTCCCATATGTACACATAGCCCTGAAGAACATCAACTAATGAGAATTCTGTTGTCAGAGCTTATGAGGTAAGTATGTGTAGTCAACGTTTAGACCCCTGGGAAAGAGAGTTGGTTCGTCCTCACGGTGGGGTCTTCAACAGGACAAAACTGAGAAGAGCACATGTGAACAATTGAAACAGCGTGTGAGGGGAAGAGCGTAACGTCAAGGTTGTATGGTGAATGCTACTAATTAAAAGGTAATTGATATCTACTCTGGAACACAGCAGGTAAGCTCAGCTTTACAGTCAGAGGAAATGGGCTCGTTGGAGCTCCTAAAGTCAGAGAGAACAGAAGGTAAGAGTACGTATAGGGATATGTGTCACATTGTAAAGCCCTACGTGACCTTATACCTGCACCAGGTATAATATATGCAAGGTAGGTGTTCCCACGCAGGAAAGCCTCCTAAAAGTGACGCAGTAAAATTTACAAGATTTCACTGCTTGAAGCAGGTGTAAGGAGTGAAGCAGTGTATTAGGAATAGGCTCCAACACCAATTGCTGGAGTTGCGTCGTGCTTGCGACACGACTCTAACAATGCATGACTGTTCCGCAAGCAGATGTGTCAGAATTTCTGATGCATCTGTCAATCCTTGCCCCATAGTGTGCCGTATTGTAAATACGGCGCATCTATGGTGGCGCAAGGGTCTTCACGCAGGAGCAGGGAAACTGACGCGTCTATACAGATGTGTCAGTTTCTTGTAAATCTGCCCCAACGCCTATATGGAGGTGGATGTAAGGTGCAGAGGGACCAAAGACGTGCTCTGACCATGGCTTATGAACGGTATGTACAGCAACGCCATGGCCTGCTGAACGCTCTCTCTCCAACACCCCCAATACCCTTGCCGTTGGTCCCGACCAGCACTATTTCGGCCAATTATTTGAGAAAGACATGCAGAAAAGGCATGTAAATAGCGTGTAACGCATGAAACGATTTTGCAACCTACAGGGGCACACTCTAGAGTCCAACGTTATGAGAAATAAAGTATCTTTTAATTGACTGAACAGTGTGGCAAGCAACAGCTTTAAATGGTTTAGCAGGAAATGTTTTATGAAAATAAATGTACATCAAAGGGATTTTTGACATATTGAATTATCACAATATGTATGTTTTTTCTTGTTGATGCACGAAGTATGGGATCAAGTATATTTCTTAAAACTAGTCAATTAGTACATCAAAGAAAATGTATCTTGATTTCGCTCGGTTTGCAACGTTCTAATGGATGAATTTGATTCCATTTTAACTTCTAAGGGACATGCAATGTTAATTTGCCAGTATGCAGAATGATCTCCCTAACTAAATGTATGTGTTCGAGCTGTATTTCCACAGAATAATGCAAACAAACTGGAAGACATCTCCGAATTAACAATTTGACCAGAAGAACACACACGGATTGTAAGCAGAGGCCCGACAAATGGAAAATAAACGTAAACAATTGACCATTAGCTCCACATCACCCCTGCTCATCACAGCCCTTACTTATGAAGTGAAAAGCATCTCCTGACAGAATATTCAGGCATTGAGCATTTGTGCTAAGATTAACTCGCATCATTTAGGGTAGTCAGACCCTCAGATTACCCACAATGTCCGTCAATTGTTTTGTCCTGTTTCCATGACAAAGGGCTTTACGAAAGTCTCCTTCTTGGCTTCAGGTCTATACTCTCACATGGTCACCCCTTCATAGTGAAGAGAAACATTTGCGGGAGTGTGATGGGTTTCCTCTAATCACATTAGCTTCCACACCGAGGGCCTCATTTATGAAGCCCCTTGCGCCGCCGGAACGTCACTTTTTCTGACGGTCCGTGGCGCAGGAACCTGCTCCATATTTGCGAAGCAGAGCTAAGCCACTTTTTTGGCTTAATGCTGACTCGTAAATTTTGTTCCATTTGGGGGCGTTCCCAGCAACATCCATGGCTTTTTGACACTGCCCCAGATTTACGAGAAATTGTAACCCTGAGACACTGCCAAATACTTACACCTCCCCAGGGAGGCATAATGGAGTCACGAGGAGAAATATTTTTATTTCTCCTCATTTTTCCTTTTTCTATGTGTGCTGCATAGCACACAAAAAAAAGAAAAAGACACTAGTGGTTGTTTTTGTGCCGAAACATTTCCCTTCCGGCACAAAAATGATCATCCCTCCAATGCAGGCACCCTTGCACCATGGTCCTAAGGTGCCTGCGTGGTGCACGGCAGCCCATTGTGCGCCGGCACAGGTGAAAAGTACATGCATGCACCGTATCTGATAGATAATTCGAATTCCTGACTTTTTCTTTTGCCATAGGGCAGCGCCGCAGGAAGGCCAGCGGCGCTGTCATACTGCAAAACCTTATAAGATAAGGCCCTCAGATGTCCCATGGTAGGCCCATGTTAAGGCACTCTTTTATTATGATGCAAGTAGTGTTTAGGATCCCCCACTTCTTTACGTCACAGGGTAGCGTTTCTCCGTGGCACATGCACAATTTTATGATTCTTTCTCGCTCAGTGCAGTGCTTTCGTAGGGCAGAAAGGTAAATGTAATATCAGTGACGCAAAACGGGTTGGCAATTGTTTTTTCATTATGGCTTTGTGGAAATGTATAGAAAAGATGAGACATATGAAGGAGGATTCTTCGAATCAAGTCTTCATTTTCTGTCCATCATCATGTCAATGGACAGAATTTGAGTCATTTATGGGGTGATGTCCCTCGATTGGGTAAGCTTCCTTGCGAGTTTATTTCTTACAAACATAGGCAGCTGCATGACCACATTCTGAGGTCTCATGTCTCCAGTCATCATGTTCACCATATTTGTTTACACCTAAGGGGTATATGTGAATCCAGCGTTGGTTCACATTTCTACAGTCGAGCCTAAGGGCTCTAATTGTTCTGTTGTGTGACTAAGTATGAGTGTGCATTGTTTGACACTTAGCAAAATTGTTGAAACATTAAAATCTTGAGTTTACATCAAGTTGATTCACTTTGATGTTGTTGGTAAGTCTGCCTTGTCCTCCCTCCACAGGTACCTTGTGGACCTACACTGATTGATGACCTGACTTTACGTTGCAGGTCCCTATTTTCCTTTTTCTTATATTTTTTGTTCACCTTGGAGTGTGTTTGTATGTTCAGTTGTTGCAAGGTGTAAGTACCTAGCAGTGACTTCGATTGTTGTGGTCCTGACCAATGTTGTGCACCTTTGTTAGGGCAGCATAGCGGGAGAAATATGTTGACCCGTTATAACCTGGGTTCGTTATCAGCCTTGAGTTCCCCACACTGTTTTAATATCCCAACCGAGATTTAAAGTTTTATTGGCTCGCCTGAGGTTAGGATTTTTGATCCACACTCACTTCTTATATGGACTCCCCTAGAAATTTAGGGGCATCTTTACAAAAGAAGTGACAGAGAGCGGTGTTAGCCTTGTTGGCTTAACCCCACGCTCTGCCACTTCTGAAACGCAGGGGTAGACCGTATTTACAAGAATACGGTGCAGCCCTGTAAATTTAGCAGCCTAGCGCCAACACGGCCCCCTTGCACCATAGTGCAAGGGCGCCTGCATTGAGGGGAAGGAATGTTTATGTGCAGGAAGGTGTCCATTCCTGCACATAAACAATCTGAAATGGAGTTTTCTTTTGTGACTTCTATGTGTGCTGCTTTGTGTAGCACACATAGGAGTTGCAACTTGTAAGGGACACCTTCCAGCACATACACAATCAATGGTGTTTTTCTGTTTCTATGTGTGCTGCACAACACAGCAAAAACGAGGAGAAATTGACCATTTCTCCTCCTTTCACCAGCATTTCCCTGGTCTTATTTTGGCACTGCCCATATTTACGCAAACCTTGTAAAAATTGACAGCGTCAAAATCAATGGGCGTTGCGGTTAAACGCCCACCACAACAGCCATTGCCCACTCCTTTCACGCTAAGTTTAGCATGAAAGGGTGCTTTCTTTACAATGCAGAGTTAAGCCTTATTAATTCTGCCTTGTAAATAATGTGAAGCCCATGTCACCACATGATCGTCACTAAAAGTGATGTTCCTCTGGCGATAGGGGCTTGTAAATATGCCCCTTAGTCTGCACTACACACTGTTTTCACAGAGAGTTCTCACTTTATGCTGATGAGCCCACTCGCCCCCTTATAACAACAATCAGCCTAGTGAAGGTTGGTCGATGATGACGCATGGCACCCGGGTGGGTGTTTGAGGCCGTACACTAATTTTTTTTTTGTTTCGCTTATCTCAGAGGACAAGACACTATTGTGAGATTTTCCTCCTTTTGACATCCTCATCAATAGCCTTACTGGTATGAGTGTTTGCCGTTTCTTGAGCGTTTGCTGCCTTTTTATGTGTGTTTGGTGACTATTTGGCAATAACTTGAAGTCAGGGGAAAGATACTCAGATACTTTGCAGCGCCAAATTATCAATGAGCTCATCAGCTCTGGGGATGCAGTGGGCATCAGTTTTGGTGACTGCATGTAGGCCTCTGTAGTCCACACAAAACCTCATCCCAGGTTTCCCTCCTTTTGGATTTGGTTTGGGCACCAGTACCAGAGGGCTGGCCCAATGACTACTAGAGGGCTTTATCACATCCAAATCCGATGTCTTGGCAACATCAGCCTTGATAATAGCTTTAGAGTGGTCAGAGAGTCTGTAAATCTTACTTTTGACAGGCAAGCTGTCATCTGTGTCCACATCATGGGTACACCAAGTTGTTAGACCAAGCATCAATGAAAACAGACTGGTAAACTGCCTTAACAACTTGTAGCAGTCTCTCTCTACTGTTGGACTGTTAAAGTGGTAGAGGGAACTACGGCTGGTTTTGCTACATGGGGACTGGAGATGCATCCATTTCCCTGGTGCAAGTATCTGGGTCCCCTTCCAGTGAACCAGGCACAGGTGGAGGGGTAGAGACGTTGATAGCCCTGAGTCTCAAGCAACAGGAGGAAAGCTAATATGTCCTTGCTTTCCCTTGCTTGCTCTCCCTCAGTAGGGTCAGAGAACAGTGGCAGGGCAGCACAGCAGAAATGCGGGTCTTCCAGAACAGCAGTCCATCAGAGTATCAGTCCTTGATGCAGCACAGCAGTTCTGCTAGCAGAGTTCAGTTATGGGTTCAGACGTTTCTGATTTGGTGGGGGTCAAAGCCCCAGTTTTGCCTTTGAAGTGGGGGTGACTTCAAAGAAGGTTCTTTGAAGTGCACTGAAGCGCTTTCTCCCTAGCCCTGGCTCCCGACTATAAGTAGGGGGTAATCAGTGCTTTTTGTGGGGACAGGGCGCTGCACATGCAAGTGTAAGGGTCAGCCTCCCCTCCCTTTCTGCCCAAGAAGAGCCATCAGAAGGTAAATGAATACTCAGACACACCTAATCCTCCTGGGTTTGTGGCTGTCTAGAGGGAATGCACAAAGTGTAGCTGTCACCAACCCCTACACGTACTGGAGACAGGCTCCAGGCACACAGAGCAAAGAAATGTCCACTTTGTAAATGTGGCATTTAAAAAATGCTAATGTTAAATCCAACTTTACCAGTAAAGAGGATTTATTATTACATTGCCAAGATATAAAAAATGAAACGTCCACTCATTTCTAATCAGGAATTACAGCTTAAAAGCGTTTTAAGAAATTCCCAATGTTAACCTAGGCCTCACAGTAGAGAAAAACAAATGTAGGGGTTTTTCACTACCAGGACATGCACAACTTAAAGGCACATGTCCTACCATTTACTTTTACAGCATCATGCCGTATTTGCTACCTAGGTCCTACCTTAGGGGTGACCTATTTGTAACAAAAAAGGAGTTTAGGGCTTGACAAAGGGTTTTGAATGGCAAGTCAATGTGGCAGTAAACTGCACACATAGGCTTTGCAGCAGCGGGTCTGAGGTATGTTTTTTAGAGTTAATGGTGTGGGTGGCACAATCAATGCAGCAGGCCCACTAGTAGCATTTAATTTACAGGCCCTAGATATGTGGTTAACCACTTTACAAGGGACTTACAAGTAAATTAAATATGCCAATTGTGTATAAACCAGTGTTACCATGTTAGAAGCACATATACTTTAGCACTAGTCAGCAATGGTAAAATGCTCAGAGTCCTAAGGCCAGCAAAAAGAATCAGCCAAAGGAGGAGATAAGCAGGCAAAAGAATTAGGGGAAGACCACCCTATGACAGACAGGTGTAACACTTAGATAACCAGAACTTGGCAAAACTTTTTGCTCTCTTCCTTAAGAGTTAACTTGGTGGATTTCAGGTGGTTACTAACTTATTAATTGGCCGTTATATCTAAACACAAGTTCTGGATCCCACGGCTAGGCATCAATCTGAAGAAAGTGGTCTATTTTATGGTCTGGTTGTGCAACATCACTGTAGAATATACTCACAATACTGATTTAGATCAAACTTAGATCCAGTCAGGCTGATTTGTTGAACCTTAGCTCAACCCTGGTAGCTGTAGTTTCGAGCAGTCAGACTGAAAAAAGGTAAAGCCTGTAGAGGTACGAAAACAAAGAAATAACAAAGACACACAACAAAAGAAATCTTACATCAATTTTATAAAAATAGATCTTATATTGATGAATATTTAGACACAGAGGGGCCGATTCCGACCGATTCGGATCATGTCGACCGGATTCCTTTCTGACCGAGCCATTCCGATGGGCTCGGTCGGAAAGGAATCCGACACGGATTTCTGGATTGCGGACAACAGGCTCGGAGAGCCCGTCCACCGTCCAGAAATCTCCCAGTATTCCCCCGTCCGCCTCTTTGCTACCGAGGGAGAACAATGGCAGTTTTTCACTGCCTTTTCGTGCCGGTTTTTCCAGCACGAAAAGGCAGTCGGAAACTGTCTTTGGGGGCCCCCAATAGGGCCCCCATGGGTGTGAGGATGCCGAATGGCAGCCTCTTCTGTGGATCCCTGCACCCGGTGGCAGGCACCTTGGGGTGCCGCCCACAGGGTGCAGGGATGAACTGCACCCCTGCTTTCAAGGATGCAGACATGCATTCCGCTCGGTCGCATCGTACTAGCAGGGCCGTAACAGACGACAGCAGGTCAGTCAGTTATGGCGCCTGACCGATGTCGGACGGACCTGAGTCCGTCCGACATCAGAATCGGCCCCAAAAAAGGAAATATCAATTCTAGTGATTTGAAGCATTGGCAACAGCAAAGTTTGGAAACTTTCTAAAACCTTTGAAGAGCTGTGTAGGGCCACTCCGACCTCCTTTGGGTGACCAATTCTGACAGGGGTGGATCAGCAGGGCCAATGGGGAGTAGTGGGATGGTTACAGTGTCGTTAAAACTGTCTCAAGGCCACTTCCAGGGCCTATGGCCAAACGGCCATAGACTGTAATGGAGTGGTCCAAATGCAAGAGATACATAATGGTGAAGATGCTATAGGAGGCTAAAGATATAGTGCAGTTGACGGGGGTCTTCCTGGAGCTACTCCTCAGTCCAGGTGGGAAACTTTGGTCTTAGGGGTCAATGTCCCTCAAAGACCTCTTTGGTCCGGCAAACGTACAGTGGCCACTGGGCGACTGATCTCTGGTCACAGGGAACCAGCCATTCCCTTTTGTAAAGGCTAGTGCCTTTGTTGTGCAATCAATCACTCAGGATTTGTACAGCATGACTAATCACCTGTGAGGATAGCCAGGCACTGTGATTCTGCTGCAATTAGTTATAGAGTCAGGTCTTGAGCCCGTTTCTGAATTCCGTGAGGGCAGATGCCGTTCGGAGGTGGAGGCTGTTCCTGGCTTTAACGGCGAGGTAGGAGAATGAGTGCCCTCCGCTGTAGCTTTGGTGGATGTGGATGTGTGTGTGAAAGTGAGGGGATGCAGAGCGTTAGTGTCTGGCATGTTAATTGTAGTTCAGGCGGTGGTTGATGTATGCTGGTCCTTGGTCATGGAGGACCTTGAAGACGTGTGTCAGCATCTTAAATTGGCATCTTTTCCTATATGGGCAGCCACTGGAGGGTGATGTGGGTACATTTGAGGAGGTTGAGTATGAGTCTGGCAGCTGAGATCTGGATCCTCTGCATTCTTTGGGAACTGGGTTTTGATTCCTGCATAGCGTGAATTGCTTTAGTCTAGCCGGCTGGAGACTAGGGCTTGGTTGATGGTTTTCCTGGTGTTGATGTGGCGCCATCTGAAGGTCTTTCGGAGCATGCACAGGTTGTGGAAGCAGGTGTAGGATACTGTGTTGATCTGGCATTTCATGGTGAGTTGGCTATCCTGTATGATGCTGAGGTTGTGGGTGTGGTCTGTCAGTGTACGTGTGATACCAAGTTCGGCAGGCCACCAGGAGGTGTTCCACAGGGAGTGCTGTTTTCAAAGATGATCACCTCCGTCTTGTCCGTGTTAAACTCCAGGCAGTTGGTCATCATCCAGTCGGTGACGCTCATCATGCAGTTGTGGAAGTTGGTTCTGGTGGTGGCGGGGTCTTCAGAGAGTGAGTGGATGAGCAGGATGTCATCTGCATAGGAAATGATGTTGAGGCAGAGGGTCCTGCTGATATCAGCCAGGGGTGACACGTAAGTGTTGAACAGAGTCAGGCTAAGGGATGAACTTTGCGAGATGCCGGAGGTGATGCTCTTGAGTTCGGATGTGAAGAGAAGTAGGCAGATTCTCAGTGTTCATCATGTGGGAAAGTATGTGATATAGTTGAAAGTGTCTTCCTGAATCCCAATGTGGCAGAGTCTCTTGATGAGGGTGTAGTGGGATACCATGTCGAATGCTGCTGAGCGGTCGAGGGGGACCAAAGCTGCTTTGTCTCCTCGTTCGAAGACGGTTCTGATGTCATTAGTGGCATCGATCAGTGTGGTGTTGGTGCTGTGGTTTGTGCAGAAGATGGTCTGGGAGGAGCCCAGCAGTTTGTTATTCCCCAGGTGTTTGGTGAGCTGTCGGTTGATGGCCTTTTCAAGCACTCTGGTGAGAAACGGGACCAGAGAGATGGGGCGGTAGTTCTTGAGATTGCTGGGGTCCGCAAAGGGTTTCTTGAGGAAGGGTCTGACCCCTGCGTGTTACCATTGATCAGGAAAGGTGTCGGTCCTGATGGATAAATTGATGGTGGAGGTGAGTTAGCTGCTGATTTCCTTGCTTCTGAGGTTGAAGAAGTGGTGAGGGCAGGGGTCAGTGGGAGCTCCAGAATGGAGAGAGTTCATGCTGGCTGTGGTGCTTTATGTGATGAGCTGTTCCCAAGTGGTGAGTGGAGGCATGTGGGTGGGGTCAGCAGAGTGAAGAGGCTGTAGAGTTTTGTAGGTTGGGGTTTGAAGTTGCTGTAAATGGTAACTTCACTCCGATGACTTTCCCAGGTGCAGCAGACGCAGGTGCTATGTTTGAGCATTGAGAATTGGTCATGTTGGCCACATGTCTGCGATCAGGTGAATGTGGATACTGACTGGCCAGAACAAGCATATTTAGCTTTTGTGGCCCTGGTGCTGTAAGAGGAAGTCTGCCAACTGCCTCTTGGAGTTCACTTCTTCTTTCTGGGACTTGGGAGTGACTATTTCATTAGTCAGGCACAGCAGGCACAGTCCTCTTGTTGTTAGCCTACGGATCTCCACTACTCTCCAGCTGTTGGAGCAGCATCTCCTGTCAGGTCCAGTGAAAAGAAGGGCAGTATTTTTTGGTCCTTTCTTCGGTCCAAATGTGAGCTGAGGTCTGGGTGCCAGGGGCTCCAGATTTATGCCCGGAGTGCCATTGGGGGGGTGACATTGTTACTAGGTAATGGGCCACCAGGGCCCTCACCACCTAATGATGATTTGCCGCAAAGTGTGGTGTCTAGGTATCCCATAGTACACTATTCTGCCCACTCCTAAGATGGCAGAACCCCTCTCTTTGTCGGTGGAGCTTCTGATCCCACCTTAGAGGTGTGGCTACCTGAGGGCTACACACCCACTGTAAAAATGGTTTGTCAACTGATCTTCCCTCTCTGTCTCTAATGCCAACCCATGTACCTCAACAAAAGAGCAGCCTCTCATGTGTATTCACCATTTACCCTTCAAAGGCAGCTTTGACTTTAAAATTCACCTTTTGGGCTCCCACCCTGTATGACTTCCTGCCAGGAAGAAGTGAAAACTCTTCCAACAGCAGGCCTCTATTGTTCGTACTACTGGGAGTCATTCACACTTTTTCCAACAAAGACATAAAGACCACAGGAAGACTTAAGAAACTGAGTGGAAACTTTCTAAAGGGTGCCTTTTTTAAAAAGTCACATTAAATTTGATTTGGGAACACATCTGTGTTTAATGTAATGATTATTTTGATACCTTGAATTGTCATATTTAGTAGTTCCTTTCAAAAGTAAGCACAGCTAAGTTGTCAGCGTGTAACCCTGTACTCACCAATGGTGCTACTAACTCATCTGCAGTAAAAACAACAATTTGGGTTGAAGTATGAAAATGTATGTCCTACTTTTTAATATACAGCACAAGCCTTAGGACTTCATAGGCCTGCTCTAGGGGTAACTTACATATATTAAACAGGGATGTTTGGACTTTGCTATTAGTTTAATGGCAAAGTAGAGTTAGCAGTTTAAAACTACTCTGCCAACCTGCAGTGGCAAGTTGGGAGACACGTTTTCACATTGTCATAACCATGGTGGCACAATAAATGCTGTAGCCTTGGTGGGACTAGCAGCATCGGTCCAAAGGTTTTGAGGTGATCATACAAAAAAAGGGATTTCCTTACTGACATCATAAACAATTCAGAGAAAATTAATTTCTAAAGAATTTCTGTGGATTAGGAGAACAGCACTCTTTGTTAAAAAAACAAAAGAGCAGAGGACTTCTCTATTGGAAGGATCTGCCGTCTGATGTAGGAGAATGAAATTACTTTGTGTTCTCTCTATGAGCAAAGCCAAGTGGTATACTGTATCATACCCCTTGCTCAGATGGTCACAAATGGCTTCTAACTCATCATAGACAAAGATCAACAGATTCATATTTGCAAGGAAGATCAAAATAGTAATGGTAAAATGTATTTGCCACTAAATGTACCTCTCCATGACCCAATGTTTAATCTATACATCAATCAATTATTTAGAGGTTCTTTGGATTTTCAGTAATTTTAGTTGTTTCAACAATTTGAGAATAAAGCCTTGCGAAGAATGTTTAACACAGTCCTTGCTTCAGTGGTGGTTGACTGGTTCTAGCTACATTACCATGCCAAGACACTGGCTGGTGCAAACAACAGATAACGAAATGGTGGCAGGAAGTATGCATGGGCCAGATTAGAAGGGTATCCATAGATTATCAATTCATCAATTGAAAATATTTGAATCTTCTGATTGCAATACATAAACATAATTCCTATTATATATGCAATTACAAGTCATTGATGAATATTGGGACCATATAGATGACTGAGACCCAATGTCGAGGGTCTTTATAAGATCAAGGAACTCCAAGCTGATTTGCAGTATCCCTAACATGTATTGCAAATGACATTTTGATCCTTATAATTTATGGTACCCCAATACAGATAACACCAAAACATTTAAATCCTTGGTGTCATGCTCTTTCATAATAAAGAGACAGTATAGTAGCAGACTGGAAGAATAAAATCAGAATCCTGTGTGGCATTAGCACGTCAACAAGATGTTAGTAATTTGTTATAAAAAGATTTTTAAATCAGTTTAATGTAAGACAGATTGAACAAATAATGAGGACCACAATACATAAACATTATGTCTGTACTTTAATGATCTTTAGTGTGCGGAGAATAAACATGTTCCCATGAATATCTAGTTTCTGCTCATTACTGTTCCTTTGAGAAAAAGAGATTAGTCACATGACATCGATTCATATGGGGTCATTTATAGCTGCAGGGGCGCACTCTACTAGCGCTGTAGCAACCGACCTACTAAATTTGGAGTTCCAAGCCATATCATGTGAAACTCCTGCCCAAGCAATCAAAGCATTTTTAACAAAAATGCAATGTTGGCCAGCCTGATATGCTATAGTGAACCCTCTGGCCTTTATTTTATTTTGCAGATATAAACCCTAAATGAGGAGGGAGGTTTCTGAAAAATAAAAAAAATTCCCAGATTTATATGTATAATCCTCCCAGAGAATGTGGATATTTTAGCATTTTTCTTTTAGGATCTGCCATGCTTTTGACGCTGGTTATGAACAGTAATCAGAATACCCCCTCTAAATTATTATCTGTTATATAGAAGTAAGACTGCACAGGTGCCACAACAACAAAACATCTGTTGTCATCTCAACTAATGTCGTCTTCCCTGATACTTAAACAAAGTGTGTGGCTTTGTTTACAGAGAAAAATCTCGTAATTTCACGACAAACTACAAAAAAAAGGGCACTCTTTTCATTTCTCGTGTTAAATCCTCTCTACGAAATTCTGAAAATATGTATACATTTGGTCCTCTCTAATTCTTAACAGAAGCACAATGCCTTGTCTCGAAAAAAATGGAAAAAAACACATGTACATAATAAACAAGGGGTTATGTAGTAGTGACACAAGTTTGAAATAGTTTTCATGAACCCCTTCAATTTGCTTATCTTTTAAGCTCACGATTAAAGCTATCCTATCAAGGTCCTGAGAAGATCCTGGAATGGGGGAAACTGGCTGATATGTTATAAAGGTTTGCCCATTTAGCAGGGCACTCTAGATTTTCAATTGATACACGTAGTGGGCCTGATTCACAAAGGTAACGTACACTTTTGAGTACGTTTAAACTTTTGAAAATGTTTACTACTTTTTGGTATTCACAAACTGCACATTTGTAATAACTTACATTTTTGTAGTGACTTACACTTTTGAAGTAAGTCCAGCTCTACACCTGGCCAAGTATTTTTATTGCAACATCCGTCCATAAAAGATAATGGAGGTAGGGACTTACTATCGAAGTTTAAATTATTACAAAAGTGTAAGTTACTACAAACCTGTAAGCTACTACAAAAATGCAGTCTGTGAGTAACATTTTGTAGTACGTTTTGTAGTACTACTGTAGTATTACAAAACTTACCACAAAGTGCAGTTTGTGAATCAAGGCCTATACTTATTCCTCAAACCATCAGGATTCATATTGCAGTATCTCAGATAATGCCCTTTATAGTTCTTATACCAATCTTTTATTGTCCATGGAGTCTTTCCCAGCCAAAGGTTATATGGATGTATGGCAACCTCAGACTCAATACACTTTAGGGTTGAGGAACTGTATCTAAAGGAGAAAGAAAATATGTTTCTAAAACTGGTATTCTGGGATCTGCTGCTTCCTATTCCCTCCTGATAGTGCAAGTATTCTTCCTCATTTGTTCCCTTGGTACCACAGTTCTAACTGGCAGTTCTGAAGTTGGCACACATTTCGATTGGGAGCCATTTTAGCTCTCTGAGAGCAGGAGAGATGTGTTCATATTTCTTTACTCTAGTGACCATCCTGGCTGCTGCATTAAAAGTTGATCTGAGGGGAGCAAGATGGGCTCTTGCTGTGCCTGTGAGGCATGCGTTCCCGTAGTCCAACCTGGACAACATCAGGGATTGAGTTGCCTGTTTAAGGTCATTGGAAGGGATGAAGGGTTTTATTTGGTAGAGAAGTTGTAGGTTGAGGAAGGCGCTCTTTGCAGTGGTCTTGATATGTTTGATCATGTCTAAGTTTGGATCCAGAGTGATTCCCAGTGATTTAACTGAGTCGGCTGGAGTGAGCTGGCAGTTGAGAGCGTCGATAGATTTAAGCCATTCTGTGATTTGTGACCCTGTCTATTGACACAGATAGGGTCATATGCATGAAGGGTGTGCCTCATACATGCACCATGCATCATGGTACATGTGTAATGGAAACCCCCACGTCACTGATGTTAAGACACGCAAAGACACTTTGCTTTTGAATGGCGTAAAGGTACAGAGCAATGCATTGCAGGCCAAAATGCAGTGTAGCATCACTGTTTGCAAGGAAGGTGTTCCATGGGCATGTTGGGGTGTCTCCATGTCACTCCCATGGGTCATGAGGCATGTCATGCATCCCACTCCAGGAAAACTGTAAAATGTGACAAATCAATTGGTCTCCCCAGGTGATGTGTAATGATCAAAAAGAACTGAAGTCATCCAAGTCATTCCCATTTCATAAGTGTGCTGCATTCTGTGGCACACATACATAGACATCAGGCCTCCTAGGATGAACTCTGTGCAGGAAGGTGCACCCGAATGCACGAAAACAATGCAGGCCCCCAAGCATCCATGACACAAGTGTGTCTGTGTTTCTGATAGGCAGCACAATGTGTGTGAGTGTAGGCAGAAAATTCTGCTGTGTGGCCTAAATACGGTGCACTACTGCCCTTTCTCAGAGACATAGTGCAGTGCAGAAAGGTGTCTTGCTGCACTGCATGGTACCACTCTCCAAAATATCTGTGTACTTGTGTCAAGTGCATATAGTGAGAACAATGCCATGCAACTTGTATACAATGATGTGCCACATTGACATGCACTTGCTAATCTGGCAATGGCAGTAGCAACACAATGTCACTGAGTTGCAGTTTGTCAGTTCAGATTGTATGGATGGATGGAACCACTTCAACTCCACTGGCTAACAAATCTTAACTTAAATCATGTGGCACAACAGCCAAGTAAATCGTGAGTACAAAGGAAACACCACAGAAAAGTCTTAGGTGATTGTCTCCTCACTGGTGTACCAACTCTCACTCACAGGTCAACAAGGTCAGAGGGGTGAGAAGATGTACAGTGGAAATCAGCAAGTGTGTTACGCATGACAGTATACTTGTATGTTGACTAAAGTTGTATTAGCAACACAGGAAGAAGTATGTAGAAACGCAATGTGTTCTGCATACTTTCAATGTAGGGCCCAGACAAATCTATATCTTAATCATGGATAACATTGTGACACCAACAGTAGAAAAAAACACTCACATTTTACAGCAAAACTGACGGTCTATATCCCTAAATACACAAAGGCAGACAGAGGCATTGATGTATGTCAGCAATGTGAAGGTTCATCTGTTCTGTGTAGTCAGTAGGACAAATGAAAAGCATATCAATCCAGCAATGTGAAACTCACAAAGTCAATTACAATGCTGATAAACATGTAATACATCAGTCATCAACACAGAATAATATCCAACCTGAACAAGGAACCACAGTATACTCAGTCAAACAATCTCAACATTAATTTGCCAGAGCAATGAGGATGAATTCAAGGCATACAACTACACAAGCTCCTACAAGTTATAGTCCTATACATACATGTGAAAAAACAATGTAGTGTGTCTGGGTTTGTAGCACACAGCTCCTTGTAATAACATCAGTGTGTCACACATAACCATGGCCCACATTGCAATACATATGTGTTAAGCAAAGTGCACCATAACAACTTCTCTGCAAAAACAATAGATGAATGCTGACAATGAATGACATAACAGTCCATTTGACATGAGTGAACTGCACCACACGTATGACCCAAAATCACATGGTCAAGAAAGTGCACTATATAGAATGGCTGTACCAATGGCATGTAAATCACCAATGACATCTGTGGTTTACCATAGACATATGCACGTGTGAGTGTAATACATGTAGGCAATGTCACTACCTACAAAGGGAGGACAAACTAGCCAAATATCTGGTCACCAATCTGTCACTTCACAGATGTAGTGAGAGCACATAACATAGAGTGGTAAGGAGCATCTCCAAATAGCCATCCCAACAAGCTACTGAATCACCATGAAAGTCAGAATGTTGAATTGTACAATGTTTCAGGCCACGCTCAGCATTTTCTGTTACGCAGAGTAATGGAAAAGCCATGAGTAAACCTGTGACCAACTGTATGAGTAACTCATATTGTGAAATACAATCAGGAATGTGTATGACTATTTAACTACACATAACACACATGGACAGAAATGCAAAAGCATTGACAGTTGTCCTTTCGTTTTTACTTTCAGCTGACCAAAGATATGGTCTCCAGCCATGGGTCATGACCCCATGTGCACAACCCCCAGCTGAGCCAGAGAAAACTATAATCAGGCACTCTGCAAGACCCACAAGTTTGTTGAGAGAACCGTCAGTCTGCTCTAGTCCAGGTTCAGATATCTGGGCAAGTCAGGGGGGAGATTGCTCTACTCGCCCCCTTTTGTGTGCAAGATAATACTTGTCTGTGTCATTCTATATATTATCTGTGTGCAGACTAATGTCCCATGGCATGGGGGACCATCAAGAGCAGAACCCAATGAAGGAGGTAGAGGAGAATAAGGATGGTGGAAACATCGAGAGTACAGTGGCTGGCAATAGGTGACACACACACATTGAACAACATTTCTTAGCCTTAAGTACATGTACTGTGATGGAGCATGAACTAACATAAAATGAAGGTTCTACATGCAAATAAATGTTTCAATGCATTATTTGTCTTTGCGTTTATGTCACAGTCCCACTAAACATCAATTAGCTCACATCTCATCAAGTAGAAGTACGCCTCCAAATTTAACAATCATGTCATAAGACCTGTTGCCCTACATGGGTCCATGCTGCACATTTATCAATTGCACCTATACAGAAATCCTATGTGAAGGAGTGTACTGCATCAGAAGGACAGGCCAGGCATGTCACATTTCCAATTCAAAAATGATCCTCTCCCCTTGCACTTGAGCCGTGCAGAGCTGCAGAGCTAGCAGCTTTGCAGTGTTGTGCAGCAGCAAATTGTACAACAGTTAGCAGTCAGTAACGTTTGGAACACAAACCACCAACTTCCATACCTGAGAATAACCTCAAAATGTAGTCTGTCCCACCAATGTGTCACCATGCAGAATTACTGCATCTTGCTGGAATTCATCTCATTGTAGATACCATCAGAGATAATGAGTGACAGTTGCAATGGGTAAAGGTCTTATATCATGCTGACATACAAAAGCTGTCACTTTTAAAGAGTGCATACATGCATGTGTGGCTCAACACAAAATACAAGACATGTTAATTATTGACTGGCTGCACTGTCAAATGTACCACATCATGCTACAGTTAAGGAGACATTTCCCATGCATTGCGTATCAGGAACAAAGGCCAGTAAAAATTTCATAATGAGCAGATGACGATCAGTAAATAGTCAGAGCAGTATGAGCTTGTACAAGTAATTTGCAAACCTCTTGAACACTTGAAGAATACTTAGATGTCAAAAGTGGGAATACACATGGATAAAACAGAAGAAAAAACTGTATAGGCATTCGCACAAACTCAGTGCACATTTTTAGATGGAGGATTTAGATATGAAGTTTGGTCTGCATGGTAAGAGTTTTCTCCCTCTGACCTAGGTGTACAAGAGCATAGTAGAGCGGATCATTAATCTTGTATCCACCCAAAGGTGAAATGTAAGTTAAGTGTGTCCCATTACATATGACTGTATCAGGGAATGCAGAGGGCGCTTGAGGGGGTAATAACAATGAAGTAGCTTTATTTATTTATTTATTCACTTATAAAGTGCCTGGTTACACCTAACGGTGTGTCCCCGCGCTGAGACATCAGAGGGTAGACCTAAATAGTGACATGCGCCAATCAGAGATCTGTTTTATGAAATATCCATGTCTTCAGAGTTCTGCGAAAAATATTTTCGCTAGGTTCTGTTCTCATGGTCATTGGCAGCGTATTCCATAATTTGGCCGCCAGGTACCTAAAGGAGCGTGCTCCCATTCTGGCTCAAAATATTCTAGGGACAGTCAGTAAGGCCATATCCCTGGATCGTAGATTACGTCCCGGGATGTATCTTGTCTATAGTGCTTGAAGATAATGAGGGCTTTTGTATGTGAGTATACGATGACAATAGCACATAGCCTTGAATAGGATTCTCTTTTCTATAGGCAGCCAATGAAGGGTAGCCAGGGCCCTTCTAGTATTCGTTCTCCTGGGGAGGCTGAGGACTAAGCGTGCAGCAGCATTTTGCACCCTTTGTAATGTAATTAGTCCTCTCTTAGATGCACCCAAATACAGTACGTTGCCATAGTCTAGTTGAGATGTGACTATTGCATGGACTATGGTTCTCCTGGCTTTTACTGGGAGCAAGTCTATGACCTTCCTCAGGGTTTTCATTGCTCCATTACACTTTCCCGCAACTTTACGTATCTGGCTATCAAAAGACAGTTTGGAATCAACCCAGATCCCCAGATTCTTTACTTCTGTTTTAGGGAGGGGGACTTGTCCTAGTGTTTCAGGCCACCATGCAGAAGACCAAATGGTAGGTGTTTTCCCTACCACCAATACCTCTGTCTTATTCCCATTAAGTTTGAGGCAGTGGTCAGTCATCCAGCCTGCCACTTCTTCAAGGCATTTTGTAAAGCGGATCGCTGCCTGTTCTCTGTTCTGGGATAGCATAACGATTAGTTGGGTATCGTCAGCATAGGATACGATCGATATCTCGTGCTTTTGCACACACTCAGCAAGTGGTCCCACATACATGTTAAACAGGGTGGGGCTTAGAATAGATCCCTGAGGGACTCCCTGCATTAATGGATGACTGTCTGATATATGTGCGAGTTGGACTACTTGGAAGCTCCGTTGGGATAGGAAAGAAGTCAGCCATTTGAGGGCATTGCTCCTGATGCCACAGACCTCTAGTCTCTGTAGTAACAGGGGATGTGAAACGGTGTCGAAAGCTGCGCTGAGATCCAGTAGGATCAGCGCATCTGTCTTCCCTTCATCCGCATATTTTCTTAGGGTCTCAGTTGCCATTAGTAAGTCTGATTCAGTGGAGTGCGCCTTTCTAAAACCTGATTGAGAGGGATGAAAAAGATCCTTAGCGTTAATGTGCTCCACCAGTTGTTTATTGGTAATTTTTTCTGCAATCTTTGCCATCAGAGGTAGTAATGAAATGGAACGTAAGTTCTCTAGTACAGTGAAATCAAGTGAGGGTTTCTTCCTCAGAGGTTTGACGATGGCCTGTTTCCAACTTAAAGGAACTGTCCCAGTCCTAAAAGAACGTTGTGTAAGTTCAGAGATGTATGGCAGGATCATATTAATCCCTACCAATACTCTTTCAGGTCGTGCTGGATCGCGGGGTGATCCCGATTTTATTCCATTAATATTTGCTATCCTCTCCTGTATTATAAATTCGTTTAATGTCACTCCAGTAAACTCACCCTGATTGCCCGTGGGCTGATTACAGCCCAATTGGGCCTCAGTCGGAAAAGACGAGTATATCTTCGTGACTTTGTTGGCAAAGACATCCGCCACTTCATTGCAGATCTCTTTGGAGGAGGTGGTAACTCTTTCCTCATTATTGTTTTTGAGGAATTTTAGGATAGTAAACAGTTCCTTGTGGGAATTATCGGCATTATCAATTTTGTCCGAGTAGAAATCACGCCTAGTTTTTTTTATCAACGCGTGGTAAGCTTTTAGATCCTTATTGTATTTTTCTTTTAGTCTGGTACAATAGGTTTTCCTCCAAGTTCGTTCCGCCTTTTTACATCCTTTTTTAGCCATACGTAATTCCTCATTGAACCAGGGTGCTGTTGCTTTCTCTCTCTGTGGGATTCTAGTGCTCCAAGGTGCAACTTTATCTAAAGCCTTAGTGATCCAGGCCTCAATCTGCTCATTCGCTGTGTCAATGTTATTATCTAGCGTAGGTTTCTGCTCCCCCAATGCGTGTGTGAAGGATGAGGGGTTAAAATGATTCCACTTTCTAGTGGTAATTACCTCCTTGGAAAGTGGCGCCCTCCTTCTGTGTGATGACACTGTGAACGGGACTAAAAAATGGTCTGTCCATGGGACTGGCCAGGGAGCTCCTATTTCAACCTCCTCAGCGTTGGTGAAAATAGGATCTAATATGTGGCCTCCTTGGTGCGTTTGTGTTTCTACTCTCTGTGTTAGATTTAGTGTGAGCATATCTTTGGAAATAGCATCTACTTCTTGGTTGTCAGTATCGTCAAAGTGAATATTTAGGTCTCCTAGTATCAGCAATTTGTTGTGTCTCAGAGCAGGGTGTACTATCTTATCCTCCAAACTGGCCACAAACGGAGCTATCTGGCCCGGAGGGCGATAGATGAGGAATCCGGTCATAGTATTGCCCTCTACCGTAGACAGGGTAAAAAAGAAAGCCTCACATTTCTCTAAACCTGCTTGTTTGATCTCGCATGACATGTCATCTTTATAGATAATGGCGATCCCCCCGCCTCTTTGGCCCTCTCTATCCTGCCTTACTATGTGATAGTGCTTCGGGACTTCTTCTTTTATATGGGGTGTTGAGTATTCGTTGAGCCATGTCTCTGTCAGAAATAGGGCATCAATACGTTTTTCAATAAGGAGATCGCATATCTCATGCTTGTGTTTGGCCAATGACCTACAGTTTAAAAGAGCCAGTTGGGTTTTAGTTTCCCTAAGAGTAGGTGCCTTATGTAAAAGTATTGTTTTACAGTGTATACATGCGGGTTCCATGTTATCCACATTCGCGCTATGCCTGCAAACAGTGCTGACAGCTGTCCTTAAGCCCAGTAATTCCTTTTTAGAGTAATGGATCCTTGTGTCCGGTCTTATAGTTCCAAGGTCTGTGGCCCTAGGTCCCGGTCGGGTGTGGACGGGTGCAGACGGGCTTGCCTTGGGCGCGCCTGCGGTGCGCCAGCAGCACGCCTGCTGCGCGCGTCCGCTGCGCGGTCGCGAACACATTGGTTACTTGTAGGCAGTCCGGCGGAAGCCCCGCCTCTGCCGACCAGACCGGAACTGGTGTGTCCTGTCACGCTCTGCCCCGCCCTCCACACAAACGGCACACAGCCGGGATGGACCGGGGCGGGCAGAAGACGGTAAGCTTGCAAATTACACAGTATAAAAAACTCAAATGTGCAAATCACGCAAGGGCTAAAAGAACACCGTTTTTAAAATAGCACACTTTAAAAAAAGTAACGGTATACTAGTTTCTTCGTTATTATTTCAAAATCATACAAGTCAAAATCACATTTCGCTGCCAAGCGCACACTCGGTGATCTCACCTAGAGTGTCTCTGCGCGGTCGCGAACACTTCGGTTACTTGTAGGCAGTCCGGCGGAAGCCCCGCCTCTGCCGACCAGACCGGAAGTGGTGTGTCCTGTCACGCTCTGGCCCGCCCTCCACACAAACGGCACACAGCCGGGATGGACCGGGGCGGGCAGAAGACGGTAAGCTTGCAAATTACACAGTATAAAAAACTCAAATGTGCAAATCACGCAAGGGCTAAAAGAACACAGTTTTTAAAATAGCACACTTTAAAAAAAGTAATGGTATACTAGTTTCTTCGTTATTATTTTAAAATCATACAAGTCAAAATCACATTTCGCTGCCAAGCGCACACTCGGTTATCTCACCTAGAGTGTCTCAGCTTTCAGTGTTACATATGTGGATCAATGCATAGCCTACATGATGTCTGGAGATTAGACATAGAGGGGCATACATTGGCAATGGCCACACAGTGCCGCCAAGATAGACTATCTTCGGCATACGCCACAGCTATGTTTGCAGCATCTTGCATGATTTTCACTGTATCCAACAGAACTCTTTTAAATGTTGACTCTTGACCTATGCAGGGGTTGGAATGGCCACCTATGGTCAATGCAGACACACTTGCATGAGTCAAGGATGCAACAGTTACATGCAGGAAGGAATGTGACTGTAATGCTGCCCCAGTGTTCCAACTATGGGGCATATGTACAAGAAAGTGGCGAAGCGTGTCGTTAAGCCATGAAGACTTACGACAAGCTTCGTCACTTTAGAAACGCAGGTCTGCACCATATTTGTTAGAATATGGTGCAGCTCTGCATTTCCCCCTATGCTGGTGCTAAATTTAGCAGCTTTGCTCCAACACAGGCACCCTTGCACCCTAGTGCATGGGTGCCTGTGTTGAGGGGACAATTGTGTATGTGCAGGAAGGCCCCCTTCCTGCACATAAAAAATCTTTAAACTCCGTTTTGTCACTTCTATGTGTGCTGCTTAATGAAAAAGTTGCAAAACTGCATTTTATTAAATGATTGTTGATGTGCAGGAAGGGGGACCTTCCTGCACATAAACAAGCATTGGCATTTTGCCCAAGGCAGCACATATGGAAACAGCAAAAACGAGGAGAAAATAAGTATTTCTCCTTGTTTCGCCTGTTTGAGTCCAGGTTTTTCCTGGTCTTAATTTTGGTGCTGCCTCCTATTTACGCCGTTCTTGTAAATAGGGGGCAGTGTCAAAATCAATGGGTGTTGCGGTGGAACGCCCACCACAACACCTATTGCCCACCCCTTTCAAGCTAAGGGCCAGATTCTGATGTTGTTAGTAAGGCCTCCAGACAGGTTCCAGAACGTGCAAATCCGATTCAGAGCCTATGTTTCTGACGAAATCGCCCCCTGTTCGGAACAACCAAGTACGATGTGAAGATCTCTTCCGTGCGACCGAATCCTTTCCGAAACGCAATCCTGTTGTCCGTCCGAGTCGTTTGTAGATGATACGTGCCCCGCAATGGAGCCTGATTCCAAATGAGCTAGTACGGTGCGCGATTCGAACAGCCGTAGAAGGCCCCCATTCACCTGGGGCCCTCTGAATCGATCACGGGGGGGAGGGGTGCCCATGGGTCTCCCCGATCCAAGCATGCACAGTGCGGCGGGCCACACAGGGTGCACTCTTTTCCCCACCCACTCCTTTTTGCTGTGGGAGCCTATGTACGTGTGCGGTACACAGGGTCCCATAGAGTTCAATGGGAGTCCGAGTGAACCGAGTCCATCACCATATGGACTCTCACAGCACGATTCGCTAGGAAAGCCCTCCGGATCCGAGTCGTACTGAGGGCTTACCTAGCGAAATCAGAATCGGGCCCTAAGTGTAGCGTGAAAGGGTGCCTTATTTACACGGCAGAGTTAAGTCACATTAAGTGGCTTAAAACTGCCATGTAAATGAGACGAGGCCCCTATCGCCATCACAATGTCACTAAAATTGACGTTGGGGTGGCGATAGGGGCTTGTAAACATGCCCATTAGTCTTCTTATCAACAGCATGGCGTTCAAGTCATTGGAACAACCTTGAAAGAACATACACCTGCTTTTAATTCAAAGATAGGCGTGTATGTAGCATGAAACTGCTCGCCTCCCAGAATGCCCATGGTTACTTCTGCCCGTGACAGGATATTACATCGTGGGCCAATAACAACGTGGGCTAAGCCTCAATCAATCTGTCCCTGTTTTCATATTCTCTTTCTCCTGACCTGCTCCCCACACCCTTCGATGACATATTGTAAAATAAAGTGCTTATCAGACTGTGATATATAACCAGCCTGATCTGTTCATCCAGAAACATTAGCGCTCTGCACGGACACTGAAGCATAAACGTCGCATCACGCACCAGAATTGTACTAAATCATTCCAACACATTGTGCTTCCATCTCCTTTCTTCCCTATTGTGAGGACATCTGCCACAGCCAGTTATTATTTCAGCGCTGACAGAGTTTATGACTGCTCTAATAGCCTACCCCTTCTAAGGAGAAATGCCAGGACATCAGGGCTTTAATGATCGAAGCAGGGAGCTCATTTGAATGCACAAATTGAATGACCGATGCACTGTTAAATGCCGGTGCTCCGCCATTTTTATTTGCAATCCATTAGTCATGTTTTATTGAGAAGACTCACTCGGTCGTAGAATAGCAAAGGGCTTTGACTGGGAATGTGCATATATTTTACATGCTGATGAGCAATGGGGACATCAGTCATCTTCCGACCCCTCTACGAGCTAACTTGTAGCTCTTCAGCGCCCGCTCACAGAATACCACTGAAGCTATTTAAAAAGGATCTGAACACGCCGAGTGTGCCTGGAAATTGGAGTCAATGCGATTAATAACATAATATTCCCCTTCCTCACCTGGGAAAGGAATTATGCCAGCACTCTACAGCAGTAAAACTCCTACCCGTTCCAGGCCTGAATGGGCAATGAAAGGCGTGAGAGACTGTCCAGAAGTACCTGTTGTGTGGCTGTTCACAAACTTCAAAGGCTCGCCTTACCTTGAAATGCTCATTATCTCACTCGCTGCATGGGATTTACAGAGAACTCCACACTAGTGGCAGAGATCTTTGCTCCGGTCCACTTATTCAAGGAATCCCTTTGCAAATGAATGCAGGAGTAAAACATGTAAGGGGCATATTATCAAGCTCGGTGTTAAAATTATCGCCGCTTTAGCGGCAGAAAACTGCCGCTAAAGCGGCGATAATGGGCTTGATAATATGCCACAGAGAATTCCAAAGAAGCCCATGTTCACACCAGAACCGGTTGACGAATCCTCGCGAAATTTTCAAAACTAATGGGGCGCTCCGCTCAGCTCCTACCCTGAAAGTCTCGGGGTGATTCGTCAAGCGGGGGCCGAGAAAAAAGGGGGGTCCCAAAACGTGTTTTCCCCATGCATTTTCCCATAGGACCTTTAGACACAGCTACAGCCCGAACGGCTGAACAGAATTACTTGAAATTTGGCAAAGGGGTAGTCCTCAGGTCAGGCATGTGCCTTTTGAGTAAATGGTGTAAATCCGTTCAGTAGTTCCTGAGAAAATCAAAAGTAAAATCACATATATATCTGGGCAGAGCCTAACCACACATCTCATCGTGAGATCTGATTGGCTGTCAGCACTTCATCCAAGAAGTGCTGGCAGCCATCTTGGGACCAATATACATGATAGCACCTCATTAAAAAGCATTACAGTTAATAGAAGGTTTTAAGACTTTAGTTACATTATAAATCATTTGTTGATGGTACCATACTCATTTTAGGAATTGTGGTGTGTTCTAAGGTGATTTTACCATGCGAAAAAGCCTTCTGCTGTGATATCATGAATCATGTTTGAGAGAAAACTATTTTCTCATGCTTTTCCCACAGAGGTTTGGAAGGTGATCTATAAGCTAACTGAGAGCATATTTTCTGTAAATTCACATTATCTTTATCAGTCATGTGAGAATGAAGTCTGACATTCTCAGTAAAACATGTACATCCAACAAGGGCAGAGACTGTCAGTTGATTCCTTTGTGTTCTACTGCAGCTTCCCAGAGTGTTCTAAAGAACAACTAGAGCGCTAACAGTCCTACTTATGACAAACGTATGGCACACCTGAAGCCATCTTAGTTGGAATAAAGTGGTAATTCTTAAAACATTTAATTTAAAAAGGAACAACATGAGGGGGTTCATTTTGCCATAGAAAGTATGATTAGTGCTGCAGAAAGAAAAATCAGGGCACATTTTGAGTGACTTCTCAGATCCTCTTCTATTTCATTAAACATTTCTGAAATGCACTTTCAATACCAGCAGCAGACTTCCCTGGTGAGCAGTAGCTTTACTACAGTGATCTATTAAGCAACTAGAGTGCTAACATTCTGAATTTATGGCAAATTTGTGATACATCTGAATTCCTTCTTGATGGAATCAAAGTAAAAAACTGAAAGTATTTCCTACTGAGGAGACTGTAGTAAATGAGGAAATTAGAAAACATCATAACAAATAAGTCTCCCAAAATGGCCACCAGAGACAAAAGAGACCAAATGTAGCCCAAATATCACCCAGATGTAGCCCAAGTATAGCCCAATGACAGAATGTCCCAGAGGGTTCTAACGAACAACTAGAGTGCTAACAGTCTTACTTATGACAAAAGTATGGCACACCTGAAGCCATCTTGAATGGAATAAAGTGGTAACACTTAAAACATTTAATTTACAAAGGAACACAATGAAGGGATTCATTTTGCCATAGAAATTATGATTAGTGCTGCAGAAAGAAAAATTAGGGCACATTTTGACTTCTCAAATCCTTTTCTATTTCATAAACAAATTCTGACATGCAGACTGAAACATGCACTTTGAATACCAGCAGCAGACTTCCCTGGTGAGCAGTAGCTTTACTACAGTGATCTAATGAGCAACTAGAGTGCTAACATTCAGAATTTATGGCAAATGTGTGACACATCTGAATGCCTTCTTGATGGAACCAAGTAAAAAACTGAAAGTATTCCCTACTGAGGAGACTGCAGTAAATGAGGAAATTAGGAAACTTCATAACACATAAATCTCCCAAGATGGCCATCAGAGACAAAAGAGCCCAAATGTAGCCCAAATATCACCCAGATGTAGCCCAAGTATAGCCCAATGACAGAATGTCCCAGAGTGTTCTAACAAACAACTAGAGCGCTAACAGTCTTACTTATGACAAAAGTATGGCACACATGAAGCCATCTTGATTGGAATAAAGTGGTACCACTTAAAACATTTAATTTACAAAGGAACAAAATGAGGGGGTTCATTTTGCCATAGAAATTATGATTAGTTCTGCAGAAAGAAAAATTAGGGCACATTTTGACTTCTCAAATCCTCTTCTATTTCATAAACAAATTCTGACATGCAGACTGAAACATGCACTTTGAATACCAGCAGCAGACTTCCCTGGTGAGCAGTAGTTTTACTACAGTGATCTAATGAGCAACTAGAGTGCTAACATTCAGAATTTATGGCAAATGTGTGACACATCTGAATGCCTTCTTGATGGAACCAAAATAAAAAACTGAAAGTATTCTCACTGAGGAGACTGCAGTAAATGAGGATATTAGGAAACTTCATAACAAATAAATCTCCCAAGATGGCCACCAAAGACAAAAGAGCCCAAATGTAGCCCAAATATCACCCAGATGTAGCCCAAGTATAGCCTAATGACAGAATGTCCCAGAGTGTTCTTAAGAACAACTAGAGCGCTTACTGTCTTACTTATGACAAAAGTATGGCACACCTGAAGCCATCTTGATTGGAATAAACTGGTAACACATAAAACATTTAACTTAAAAAGGAACACAATGAGGGAGTTCATTTTGCCATAGAAATTATGATTAGTGCTGAAGAAAGAAAAATTAGGGCACATTTTGAGTGACTTCTCAAATCCTCTTCTATTTCATTAAAAAATTCTGATATAAAGACTGAAACATACACTTTTAATACCAGCAGCAGACTTCCGTGGTGAGCAGTAGCTTTACTACAGTGATCTAATGAGCAACTAGAGTGCTAACATTCAGAATTGATGGCAAATGTGTGACATATCTGAATACCTTCTTGATGGAATCAAAGTAAAAAACTGAAAGCATTTCCTACTGAGGAGACTGCAGTAAATGAGGAGATTAGGAAACTTCATAACAAATAAATCTCCCAAGATGGCCACCAGACACAAAAGAGCCTAAATGCAGCACAAATATCACCCAGATGTAGCCCACATGTAGCCCAATGACAGAAGTGTGCAAAACACTTATTTTTTGTGTATTTGCAGTTTTATATAGTGCAGACTTGTCAGGTATTGGAATGCTTTACATGAGCATTGGTTACATCACACAAGATCAAATTCATTTTGGTTGTCGACATGGGGAGATTAAGTGATTTGACCACAATCACAGAATGTTGATCAGAAGCAGAAACTCCAACCTGGTTCCCCAGTTGCAAAGTGTGCAGCTCTGGAAGTAACACCACATCCTCTCGCCAAGGTGCAACATTTAATCAAGTGGTCAACTGGATAAAAAAACATAAAGATTACGAATAATTTAAAAGTTCTTTGTCGCTATTTGAAAACTCAGAAAATATGTCCTCATTTTAGTTTTTTAGAGCACTAACCATAATTTTGATGCAAATAAGACCCTCTCATATATGTAATTTCTAAAGGAAATACTCTAGGTATTACAGTTTTTATTACATCAAGATGACGTCAGGCATTCCACACTTTTGTAATAAATATAGAATGTTAGCAATCTAGTTGTTCATTGGGATACTGTTGAGAGGCAGAGGCCAGGGGCACGGACTCTGAAAATTGAAGGCAGGTAGGAGAGTGCAGAGGCAACAATTTGACCACACTGGGCAGGCAGGAAGGGCAGTGGCAGCACAACAGACTATGGAGGGCAGTGGAAAGGGGGGCAGGGGCAACAAACCAACAATACAGGACTGGCAAGAGAGGATGTGGCAATATAATAGACCATTGTGGGCAGAAGGAAGAGGCAGTGGTAGTACAACCATACATGCCAACAGACCCGTTTCAGACATGAAACGTCCAATGTTTTTAAGCTCAAATGGGCTTTATTTGATCTGTCTCCTGTCTACAATCTCCTCTTTTTCAATGTAACTCAAAGGGGAGAATCAATACCCCAGTTTTTTTTCAAAATCTCCCTCTTACCAAGTTCAAAATGTTCGCAAGTATGGTACATTGAATCATAGGCAGGAGGAATTGGGGTAAGGACATGGACTCGGATAACAGAGGACAGGAGGGACATGGAGAGGTGCACCAAACTGACCCTACAGGGCAGGTATCAGGGTTTGCAGCAGCACAATACACCACACAGTGCATGCGGGACGGGAGTGCAGCACAACAATCCATAGAAAGCAATAGGGAGGGGACAGGACCATGCACATGGACAACAGAGAACAGATGGGAAAGAGGCAATGGTAGCTAGCTGACCATAATGGACAGACAGGAGAGAACGCTGCAGCATAACAGACCATAAAGGGCAGGAGGGACGGATCACGGGCATTACAATGGAACAGACAAGCCAGGAGGGAGGGAATAGGGGGTCTGCACATGGAAACAGAGGGCTGGGGGCAAGGTGGCAGGGCAGGAGCAGCAAGATGACCATGGAGGTCAGGCAGGATGGGCACTAGAAACAAGACACACCATGGAGAGCAACAATGAGACTATGGTAGCATACACACAGACCATGGAGGGAAGGTGGGAGGGGGTCAGGGGCCGCTAGCTGACCACACAGGGAAGGTGGGAGGGGCCATGGCAGCACAGAAGACCATGCATGGCAAGCAGGAGGGTTAGTGGCAGCACAATGGCTATGATGGGCAAGAAGGAGGGTGCAGGAGAATGCACAAAGAACCATGGAGGATAGAAAGGAGGGTCAGGACCTGGGCACAAACAAGAGAGTTCAGGGGAAGGGGCCTCACAACAGACCGCGCGGGGCAGGCAGGAGGAGCAGTTGCAGCACAACAGATCAGGTAGGGCAGAAGGGTATGGCAGTAAAATGGACCATGGAGGACAGGAGGAAGGGGATAGGGGCATGGCATGTGGACAGGCAGGGTGGAGGTGGCAGGGACAGGTTACAGTCATCTGACAATACTAGGCAGGTGGGAGGGGAGTGGCAGCTCAACAGAACACTCAGAGTAGATAGGAGTGGCAGGTCCATGGAACATAGTGGGCAAAAAGGATGGAGCAGGGGCATGCACAAAGACATCGGAGGGCAGGGGGAAGGAGAATAGGGGCAGCAAGCTAAGCACAGAGGCTAAGCAGGAGGTCAATGATGGACCATAGAATTGGGCAATGGAGGGCAGGAGGAGTGGACTGGTACATCATGCTAAATGGAGGGCAGTGGCAGCACATCAGACCATGCATGGCAGGAGGGAGGAGGCTAGTCCATGGATTCAGACAACAGAGGATAGGGAGGAGGTGGATGGGGCAGCAAGCTAACTGTTCAGAGAAGGTGGGTATTAGGAACTTTATTGTTTTTAAAATGTGTGTCTGTGCGAACTACTTAAAATATGAACAAGTATGCAGCATAATCTCACTTTTATTCAGGAAGAAGAGGACGTTTGTGACTGTGACTCCGGGCTCACTTGGCAGAAACACCCCCTGACCCTCCACCCCCATCGCAAAATGTAATGCCCGTGAAAAGGGTAGGTGGACGCAGTGTTACATAGAACATAGTCCTGAGAGCACGATTGAAAATGAAAACTAGATGTAGTATATGGTATAAACTATGCACCAAAAAGTGTGATATAAGATGAACCGGGGCGTGAAATATAATATGCAATACATTGTGCGCAGTGACAGATTCATTGGAGAGCGCGAGATAGCACAGGCACTAGCGCGTGCTATGCGGTATGCGCCTTGGAGTGTAATATGCACAGGGCAGTGTTGTGTAACATAACTAGTCTCTAAAGTTGTAATATAAAATATGTGCTGGGGAGTGTAATGTTGCATATGCACTGTGACAAAGATATGGATCCCAGATTGTAATATGTATGGCATAGCGCTGAGCGTTATAACATACACATCGAGGAAGGCCCGTTAGATGGGGCAATATAACCCGTGCGAAGGCAAGTGTGGCATGACATATTCACGGGGTGGTGTTACAGTGCACATGGGCTAGAGAGTGTCATAGCATACGCACTAGCTGGTGGAATACAACACAGAGGTGTGAGGCAATCGGCGGGCATTGGTGGGTGTAACACAGCATTGGGCTCAGCCAGGAGCACGCTGTGACTCTCAAGTGAGGTTCGTCTCCTTTCCAGAGAGTAAAATAAAAGTATTACACTTCAGGAGGTGGATGTGTTTTTTATTAACCGTGAGGGGGGTTTCTTGCATAGTTTGGTCTAATTTTTGTCGAATCCCCTTTGAATGGCCTGGTGTGCTTGTATATTAAATGTGCCCGTCAATAGCTACACATGTTTGTATAAATAAACAACAAGGGTGTCTACTTGGAGAGTACCCACCGGCGGGGGCGCCGGGATTAGGCACGGTAGGGCGTCAGACATGTCAGAGCTTCACTAGCGGTGTAAATACATTCCATGTGGATTCATTCTATGCATAGTCGCCTTTTAATGAATATCACGCAAATCGTCATGGTGATAGGTACATACGCTTTGTCCAGCATGTCCTAGGTGTTTCTATAAATATATATATTTTTAAAATATTAAAAAACAAAGGCCGGTCCCGGGGGATGGGGTCCCCGGAGCCATAAGTGGCCTGAGGAGGGGGGCAACGCAGCCCCCTCCTAAAGAATTTAAATTAAAAAAAGGCCATGGGGCCAGGGGTTGGGGTCCCCGGGGCCGATTAAGGCCTTGGGAGGGCCAAATTTATTTTTTTCAACAAAAAAAACTTAGGGTGCAGGCCCTGGGGGATGGGGTCCCCAGGGCCAGTAAATTAGAAAAAGAAGGGGGGCCACACAGCCCTCCTTCTTAAAAAAATAAAATAAATAAAAGACCGGCATCGCGCTGGAGGCCACGCCCCCTCCTTGCAGCACTCTGCAAACACGTCCCCTGGCCAGTTGTAAGTTGGGGAATGAATTCCCCTTCAATACTGAGGGTCCCTGAGGGCCAACTAGCCCAACAGGTATCTCCAGTGTGCGCCAGGGAGCTGCGTTGCAGACAGGTGTTCTGAGGCCACGCCCCTTTTTACACCTCTATGCAACACAGCTCTGTGGCGCTTACTGGAGGTACCTAGTGGGCTAGTTTGACCCTAGGGACCCTTAGGATTCAAGGGGACTTAATCTCTCAACTTAGAACGGCCACAGGGAGTGTTTACACAGTGGTGAAGGGAGGGGACGGGGCCTGAGGTGACGTGTGCAAACACGCCCTGTGGCGCGTTTTAAGTTGGGGAAATATTTCCCTTTCAATTCTGAGGGACCCTGGGGGCCAACTGGCCCACCAGGTGCTTCCAGTAAGTGCCACTGCTCTGCGTTGCATAGAGGTGGTGCAGGCCGTGCCCCTTTTTACACCTCTCTGCAATGGCGCTTACTGGACGTACCTAGTGGGCTATTTAGCCCCTAGGGATCCTCAGGATTCAAGGGGACTTAATCTCCCAATTTAAAAAACGGCCACAGGGCATGTTTACACTGTGGGGAAGGATGGGGACGGGGCCTGAGGTGACGTGTGCAAACACGCCCTATGGCGCGTTTTAAGTTGGGGAAATAATTCCCCTTAAATCCTGAGGGCCCCTGGGGGCTAACTAGCCCACCAGGTGCTTCCAGTAAGCGCCACTGAGCTGCGTTGCAGAGAGGTGGTCCAGGCCATGCCACTTTTTACACCTCTCTGCAACGCAGCTCTGTGGCGCATACTGGAGGTACCTAGTGGGCTAGTTGGACCCTAGGGACCCTCAGGATTCAAATGAACTTAATCTCCTAACTAAAAACAGCCACAGGGAGTGTTTACACAGTGGTGAAGGGAGGGGACGGGGCCTGAGTTAACGTGTGCAAACAAGCCCTGTGGCGCGTTTTAAGTTGGGGAAATAATTCCCCTTCAATCCTGAGGGACCCTGGGGGCCAACTAGCCCACCAGGTGCTTCCAGTAAGCACCACTCCGCTGCGTTGCAGAAAGGTGGTCTAGGCCGTGCCCCTTTTTACATCTCTCTGCAATGCAGCTCTGTGGCGCTTACTGGAGGTACCTAGTGGTCTAGTTGGACCCTAGGGATCCTCAGGATTCAAGGGGACTTAATCTCCCAACTTAAAACAGCCACAGGGCGTGTTTACACAGTGGGGAAGTGAGGGGACGGGGCCTGAGGTGACGTGTGCAAACATGCCCTGTGGCGCGTTTTAAGAGGTAGTTTTAATCCCCTGCCCTATTATATACTAGGGGCTTACAGAGGAGGTCATGCTGATCACAGGGGGACCCCAACGCATAGTGTTCCCTAGTGTATGTAGGTGTTTTCACTGTATTCTGAGTGTCTTTTAACATAGCACTGGCTCTTGGACTGGTTAGTCAGACTCAGTTACCACCAGTATCCGTCTGAAAAAGTTGAGGGTACAGGATGATTTTGCAACAAGGCTTCTTTCTGTTCTTTTGTTTGTTCTTTCTGCACGTTATCCTTCTTCCTGCACTTTTCTTCGTCTTTGAGGACTTCTGTTGCTTCTTTCTGCATTTCTTTTTTTTCTTTCTGTGCGTTTTTTCTTCTTTCTTCACATGTCCTATCTCTGTAGGCATAGTTAGGAATTAGCATTTAAAAAACCTTTGAAATTCACTGAAAAAACCATAGGTTTCAGGCACGTTATAGTTAGGAATTAGCATTTAAAAAACCGTAGAAATTCACTGAAAAAACCATAGGTTTCAGGGGCGTTATAGTTAGCTGGACTTTTCACTCGTACAAAACCATTGAAATTCCCCCGTGATATAGTTAGTTCAGCTAACTATAACTCACGCGCCCGCAATGCACTGCTGATGACGTCACATATTACATCACTCGTGACATGGTCAGTGACATATATATATATATATATCCAAAACACAGTATTCCACCTGGGGCCAGCCGAACTCACGGCGGGTGCAACCGGGAAGTGGTGGTGGAAACCACTTATTACACAGCAAAAACAAGGAGTTCATGGTACTCCCAAGGTCCGGTGCTCTCACGGGGTATGTGTCGGCTATAAAACATCCGCAGACGCGTTTCTGGCTCTGGCCGTCATCAGTGCGGAAAAGCCTTCAATAAAAACATCCCCTCGCCTGCCGCTGTTAGAACGAAAACTCTGTGAGTGTCCCACATATGGTGAAGCACTCTAGCTTTGTATAAGCCACAACCTGAATAGGTCAACAGAGTCCGTAAGCGGCAGTTCAGCAGCCCAAATTGAATCCAAAACACAGTATTCCACCTGGGGCCAGCCGAACTCACGGCGGGTGCAACCGGGAAGTGGTGCTGAAAACCACTTATTACACAGCAAAAACAAGGAGTTCATGGTACTCCCAAGGTCTGGTGCACTCACAGGGTATGTGTCGGCTATAAAACATCCGCAGACGCGTTTCTGGCTCTTGCCGTCATCAGTGCGGAAAAGCCGTCAATAAAAACATCCCCTCGCCTGCCGATGTTGGTACGAAAACTCTGTGAGAGTCCCACATATGGTGTTCGGCTGGCCCCAGGTGGAATACTGTGTTTTGGATTCAATTTGGGCTGCTGAACCGCCACTTACGGACTCTGTTGACCTATTCAGGTTGTGGCTTATACAAAGCTAGAGTGCTTCACCATATGTGGGACACTCACAGAGTTTTCATTCTGACAGCGGCAGGCGAGGGGATGTTTTTATTGACGGCTTTTCCGCACTGATGATGGCAAGAGCCAGAAACGCGTCTGCGGATGTTTTATAGCCGACACATACCCCGTGAGTGCACCGGACCTTGGGAGTACCATGAACTCCTTGTTATTGCTGTATATATGTATATATATATATATATATGAAGGTAAAATCATCTGAATAGCTGCCTTTATCGAAAAGACGAAGAACGGACCCAAGGATCAGTGCCAATCAAGTTAGTTTATTTGAATATCTTCGAGCCAGTCCGACATGACGCGTTTCAGCCCCCACTCGGGCCTTGATCACATATATATATATATATATTCACAGAAAAAAACCATAGGTTTCAGGCACGTTATAGTTAGGAATTAGCATTTAAAAAACCTCAGAAATTCACTGAAAAAACCATAGGTTTCAGGGGTGTTATAGTTAGCTGGACTTTTCACTTGTACAAAACCATTGAAATTCCCCCGTTATAGTTAGTTCAGCTAACTATAACTCGCGCGCCCGCAATGCACTGCTGATGACGTCACATATTACATCACTCATGACATGGTCAGTGACATCACTCATGACATCACTGATGACATCTCAAATGACATCACTGATGACATCATCCAGTGAATATGTGTTTTTCTGAAAATTAAATATGTTTTATATATGTATATCTCAAGGTCGATGGAAGAATAAATGGGTATATAAGTGTCTAAATGGATGATTTGTTTTTGAAAAATGTATTGTGTAACTGACTGATTAAGTGTATCATAGTGAATACATGGCTTAGTGAGTAATGTTTAAATATGTAAATATCTGTATCAGTCTCTCACTTTGTGTATAAGTGGCTCATGGGTTGGTGAGTAGCTACATGGGTGTCTATATAGGTTATTAGTTGGTTTTTTGAGTATCAGTCTGAGTGTCTGCATGGTTCGGTGGGGGGTATTACGTAGTGCATAGGTGCATGAATGAGTGACTCACTGTTTGTATGTGTTGAAGACAGCATGTGTGCAGGACTGTATGGGTGGATGAGTGTGTGTATGGGTGTGTTAGTGAGTGAATGACTGTCTCAATAGTGTCTTTATGAGTAACTACATATGTTTTAAACTAGTATATGTGACTATTGGTGTATATAAGTGAGTATATGTGAGAGAGAGAGATTGAAAGAGTTCCTGTATGAATAAGTATGTGTTTCTATAAGTGATTGTTTAAAAGACTAAGTATGTGTAAGTTTCCGTAGAAGTAAGTGTGGTGGTGTGTATAACTGTATATGCAAGTAAATGTATGTTTGATTCTTTATTAGCATGAGTGACTATGTGTGTGAGTAACTCTATGGATGAGTGGCATTGTGTAACAGGATGTATAGGTGTATGAGTACATATGATCAGTGTTTACATGTATGAGTGACTGTATAGGACTGTTGGTGAATGAGTGGATGTGTATGTGGATCTTAGAATTACTGAAGAGGTTGTTGTAACTGGTATTGGTATGTCCATTGTTTTGAAAATTTTAGTCTCTATTTTTGAATGTGTGTATCAAAGGTTATATTAGGGTGAGAGGAGGTCTGCCACTCTATCACAAGGATGATGTCATCAGTGATGTCATCAGTGATGTCATTTGAGATGTCATCAGTGATGTCATGAGTGATGTCACTGACCATGTCATGAGTGATGTAATATGTGACGTCATCAGCAGTGCATTGCGGGCGCGCGAGTTATAGTTAGCTGAACTAACTATAACGGGGGAATTTCAATGGTTTTGTACAAGTGAAAAGTCCAGCTAACTATAACAAACCTGAAACCTATGGTTTTTTCAGTGAATTTCTGAGGTTTTTTAAATGCTAATTCCTAACTATAACGTGCCTGAAACCTATGGTTTTTTCTGTGAATTTCAAAGGTTTTTTAAATGCTAATTTCTAACTATGCCTACAGAGATAGTACATGTGCAGAAAGAAGAAAAAATGCACAGAAAGAAAAAAAAGAAGTGCAGAAAGATGCAACAGAAGTCCTCAAAGACGAAGGAAAGTGCAGGAAGAAGGATAACGTGCAGAAAGAACAAAAAGAAGAGCAGAAAGAAGCCTTGTTGCAAAATCATCCTGTACCCTCAACTTTTTCAGATGGATACTGGTGGTAACTGAGTCTGACTAACCAGTCCCAGAGCCAGTGATATGTTAAAAGACACTTAGAATACAGTGAAAACACCTACATACACTAGGGAACATTATGCGTTGGGGTCCCCCTGTGATTAGCATGACCTCCTCTGTAAGCCCCTAGTATATCATAGGGCAGGGGGATTAAAACTACCTCTTAAAACAGGAAACAGGGCGTTTTTGCACACGTTAACTCAGGCCCCGTCCCCTCCCTTCACCACTGTGTCCGTTTTTAGTTGGGAGATTAAGTTCATTTGAATCCTGAGGGTCCCTAGGGTCCAACTAGCCCACTAGGTACCTCCAGTAAGTGCCACAGAGCTGCGTTGCAGAGAGGTGTAAAAAGTGGCACGGCCTGGACCACCTCTCTGCAATGCAGCTCAGTGGCGCTTACTGGAAGCACTTGGTGGGCTAGTTAGCCCCCAGGGGCCCTCAGTATTGAAGGGAAATGATATCCCCAATTTAAAACGTGCCATAGTGCGTGTTTGCACACGTCACCTCAGGCCCCGTCCCCTCCCTTCACCACTGTGTAAACGCGCCCTGTGGCTGTTCTACGTTGAGAGATTAAGTCCCCTTGAATCCTAAGGGTCCCTAGGGTCAAACTAGACCACTAGGTACCTCCAGTAAGCGCCACAGAGCTGCGTTGCAGAGAGGTGTAAAAAGGGGCTTGGCCTCAGAACACCTGTCTGCAGCGCAGCTCCCTGGCGCATACTGGAGATGCCTGTTGGGCTAGTTGGCCCTCAGGGACCCTCAGTAATGAAGAGGAATTAATTCCCCAACTTACAACTCACCAGGGGACGCGTTTGCAGAGTGCTGCAAGGAGGGGGCGTGGCCTCCGGCACAATGCCAGTCTTTTATTTATTTTAATTTTTTAAGAAGGGGGGCTGTGTGGTTCCCCTTCTTATTCTAATTTATTGGCCCTGATGACCCTATCCCCCAGGGCCTGTCTCCTAATTATATTTTTTTGACCCCAATCCCCAGGGCCCGCCACTGTTTTTTATTATTTTTAAAAAAATATATATTTATAGACACACCTAGGACATGCTGGACAAACCGTACGTACCTATCACCATGACGATTTGCGTGATATTCATTAAAAGGCGACTATGCATACAATGAATACACGTGGAATGTATTTACACCACTAGTGAAGCTCTGACATGTCTGATGCCCTACCGTGCCTAATCCCGGTAGACACCCTTGTCGTTTATTTATACAAACATGGGTAGCTATTGACGGGCACATTTAATACACATGCATACCAAGCCATTCAAAGGGGATTCGACAAAAATTCGACCAAAACTATGCAAGAAACCCCCCTCACGGTTAATAAAACCCACATCCACTGCCGGATGTGTAATTCTTTTTAATTTACTCTCTGGAAAGGGGACGAACATCACTTGAGAGTCACATCGCGCTCCTGGCACACCCACCAATGCCTGCTGAGTGCCACACACCTCTGTGTTGTATTCCACTAGCTAGTGCATATGCTATGACACTCTCTAGCCCATGTGCACTGTAACACCACCCGTGAATATGTCATGCCACACTTGTCTTCGCACGGGTTATATTTCCCCATCTAACGTGCCTTCCTCGATGCCTATGTTATAACGCACAGTGCTATGCCATACATATTACAATCTGGGATCCATATCTTTGTCACAGTGCATATGCAACGTCACACTCCCCAGCACATATTTTATATTACAACTTTAGAGACTAGTTAGGTTACACAACACTGCCCTGTGCATATTACACTCCAAGGCGCATATCGCATAGCACGCGCTAGTGCCTGTGCTATCTCGTGCTCTCCAATGAATCTGTCATTGCGCACAATGTATTGCATATTATATTTCACGCCCGGTTCATCTTATATCACACTTTTTGGTACATAGTTTTTACCATACACTATATCTAGTTTTCATTTTCAATCGTGCTCTCAGGACTATGTTCTATATAACACTGTGTTCACCTACCCTTTTCACGGGCATTACATTTTGCGATAGGGGGTGGAGGGTCAGGGGGTGTTTCTGCCAAGTGAGCCCGGAGTCACAGTCACAAACGTCCTCTTCTTCCTGAATAAAAGTGAGATTATGCTGCATACTTGTTCATTTTTTAAGTAGTTCGCACAGACACACGTTTTAAAAACAATAAAGTTCCTAATACCCGCCTTCTCTGAACAGTTAGCTTGCTGCCCCATCCCCCTCCTCCCTATCCTCTGTTGTGTGAATCCATGGACTAGCCTCCTTCCTCCTGCCATGCATGGTCTGATGTGCTGCCACTGCCCTCAATTTAGTATGATGTACCAGTCCACTCCTCCTGCCCTCCATTGCCCAATTCTATGCCCCATCATTGACCTCCTGCTTAAACTCTGTGCTTAGCTTGCTGCCCCTATTCTCCTTCCCCCTGCCCTCCGATGTCTTCGTGCATGCCCCTGCTCCATCCTTTTTGCCCACTATGTTCCATGGACCTGCCACTCCTATCTACTCTGAGTGTTCTGTTGAGCTGCCACTCCCCTCCCACCTGCCTAGCATTGTCAGATGACTGTAACCTGTCCCTGCCACCTCCACCCTGCCTGTCCACATGCCATGCCCCTATCCTCTTCCTCCTGTCCTACATGGTCCATTGCACTGCCACACCCTTCTGCCCTCCCTGGTCTGTTGTGCTGCAACTGCTCCTCCTGCCTGCCCCGTGCGGTCTGTTGTGAGGCCCCTTCCCCTGAAATTTCTTGTCTGTGCACAGGTCCTGACCCGCCCTTCTATCCTCCATGGTCCTTTGTGCATGTCCCTGCACCCTCCTTCTTGCCCATCATAGCCATTGTGCTGCCACTAACCCTCCCACTTGCCATGCATGGTCTTCTGTGCTGCCATGGCCCCTCCCACCTTCCCTGTGTGGTCAGTTAGCTGCCCCTGACACCGTCCCACCTTCCCTCCATGGTCTGTGTGTATGTCATCACAGTCTCACTGTTGCTCTTCATGGTGTGTCTTGCTTCTAGTGCCCATCTTGCCTGACCTCCATGGCTATCTTGCTGCTCCTGCCCTGCCCCCTTGCCCCCAGCCCTCTGTTTACATGTGCAGACCCCTACTCCCTCCCTCCTAGCTTGTCTGTTCCATTGTAATGCCCCGGATCCGTCCCTCCTGCCCTTTATGGTCTGTTATGCTGCAGCTTTCTCTCCTGGCTGTCCATTATGGTCAGCTAGCTACCATTGCCTCTTGCCCCTCTGTTCTCTGTTGTCCATGTGCATGGTCCTGTCCCCTCCCTCTTGCTTTCTATGGATTGTTGTGCTGCACTCCCGTCCCGCATGCCCTGTGTGGTGTATTGTGCTGCTGCAAACCCTGATGCCTGCCCTGCAGGGTCAGTTTGGTGCACCTCTCAATGTCCCTCCTGTCCTCTGTTATCCAAGTCCATGTCCCTACACCATTTCCTTCCATGATCCAATGTACCATACTTGCGAACATTTTGAACTTGGTAAGAGGGAGATTTTGAAAAAAAAATGGGGTATTGATTTTCCCCTTTGAGTTACATTGAAAAAGAGGAGGTTGTAGACAGGAGACAGATCAAATAAAGGCCATTTGAGCTTAAAAACATTGGACGTTTCCTGGCTGCATCGGGTCTGTTGGCATGTATGGTTGTACTACCACTGCCTCTTCCTTCTGCCCACAATGGTCGATTACAATGCCACAGCCTCTCTTGCAAGTCCTGTATTGTTGGTTTGTTGCCCCTGCCCCCCTTTCCACTGCCCTCCATAGTCTGTTGTGCTGCCACGGCCCTTCCTGCCTGCTCAGTGTGGTTAAATTGTTGCCTTTGCACCCTCCTACCTGCCTTCAATTTTCAGAGGCCGTGCCCCTGGCCTCTGCCTCTCAACAGTATCCTAATGAACAACTAGATTGCTAACATTCTATATTTATTACAAAAGTGTGGAATGCCTCACGTCCTCTTGATGTAATCAAAACTGTAATACCTAGAGCATTTCCTTTAGAAATTACATATATGAGAGGGTCTTATTGGCATCAAAATTATGCTTAGTGCTCTAAAAGACTAACATAAGGACATATTTTCTGAGTTTTCAAATAGCGACAAAGCACTTTTAAATTATTTGTTATCCTTATGTTTTTTTATCCAGTTGACCACTTGATTAAATGTTGCACTTAGGGGAGAGGATGTGGTGTTACTTCCAGAACTGCAGACTTTGCAACTGGGGAACCAGGTTGGAGTTTCTGCTTCAGCTCGACATTCTGTGATTCTGGTCAAATCACTTAGTCTCCCCATGTCTACAACCAAAATGAATTTGTTCTTGTGTGATGTAACCAATGCTCATGTAAAGCACTCCAATACCTGACAAGTCTGCACTATATAACACTACAAAAACACAAAATAATAAGTGTTTTGCACACTTCTGTCATTGGGCTATATTTTGGCTACATCTGGGTGATTTTGGGCTACATTTGGGCTCTTTTGTCTCCGGTGGCCATCTTGGGAGATTTATTTGTTATGAAGTTTCCTAATTTCCTCATGTACTGCAGTCTCCTCAGTAGGAAATGCTTTCAGTTTTTTACTTTGATTCCATGATGAAGGTATTCAGATATGTCACACATTTGCCATAAATTCTGAATGTTAGCACTCTAGTTGCTCATTAGATCACTGTAGTAAAACTACTGTTCACCATGGAAGTCTGCTCCTGGTATTAAAAGTGCATGTTTCAGTCTGCATGTCAGAATTTTTTAATGAAATAGAAGAGGATTTGAGAAGTCACTCAAAATGTGCCCTCATTTTCTTTCTTCAGCATTAATCATAATTTCTATGGCAAAATGAACCCCCTCATTGTGTTCTTTTTTAAATTAAATGTTTTAAGTGTTACCAGTTTATTCTAATCAAGATGGCTTCAGGTGTGCCATAGTTTTGTCATAATGAAGACAGTAAGCGCTCTAGTTGTTTTTAAGAACACTCTGGGACATTCTGTCTTTGGGCTATACTTGGGCTACATCTGGGTGATATTTGTGCTACATTTGGGCTCTTTTGTCTCTGGTGGCCATCTTGGGAGACTTATTTGTTATGAAGTTTCCTAATTTCCTCATTTACTGCAGTCTCCTCAGTAGGAAATACTTTCAGTTTTTTACTTTGATTCCATCAAGAAGGCATACAGATGTGTCACACATTTGCCATAAATTCAGAATGTTAGCACTCTTTTTGCTCATTAGATCACTGTAGTAAAGCTACTGCTCACCAGGGAAAACTGCTGCTGGTATTGAAAGTGCATGTTTCAGTCTGCATGTCAGATTTTTTTAATGAAATAGAAGAGGATTAGAGAAGTCACTCAAAATGTGCCCTAATTTTTCTTTCTGCAGCACTAATCATACTTTTTATGGAAAAATGAACCCCCTCATTTTGTTCCTTTTTAAATTAAATGTTTTAAGAGTTACCACTTTATTCCAACTAAGATGGCTTCAGGTCTGCCATACGTTTGTCATAAGTAGGACTGTTAGCGCTCTAGTTGTTCTTTAGAACACTCTGGGAAGCTGCAGTAGAACACAAAGGAATCAACTGACAGTCTCTACCCTTGTTGGATGTACATGTTTTACTGAGAATGTCAGACTTTATTCTCACATGACTGAGAAAGAAAATGTGAATTTACAGAAAATAAGCTCTCAGTTTAGCTTATAGATCACCTTCCAAACCTATGTTGGAAAAGCATGAGAACATATTTTTCTCTCAATCATGATATCCCAGCAGAAGGCTTTTTCACATGGTGAAATCACCTTAGAACATACCACAATTCCTAAAATGAGTATGGTACCATCAACAAATGATTTATAATGTAACTAAAGTCTTAAAACCTTCTATTAACTGCAATGCTTTTTAATGAGGTGCTATCATGTATATTGGTCCCAAGATGGCTGCCAACACTTCTTGGATGAAGTGCTGACAGACAATCAGATCTCAGGATGAGATGTGTGGTTAGGCTCCGCCCACATATATATATGATTTTACTTTTGATTTTCTCAGGAACTACTGAACAGATTGACACCAGACCTGCAAAAGGCACTTCCTTGACCTGAGGACTACCTCTCTGCCAAATTTCAAGTAATTCTGTTCAGCCGTTCGGGCTGTACCTTGGACTAAAGGTCTCTATGGAAAATTGCATGGGGAAAACGCGTTTTGGGACCCCCTTTTTTCTCGGCCCCCACTTGACGAATCCCCCCGAGACTTTCAGGGTAGGAGCGGAGCGGAGCGCCCCACCTATTTTGAAAATTTTGCGAGGATTCGTCAACCGGCGCCAAAGTTATTCCAAATAGAATGTTGCGGATTTCCTATGGAAACACGGTCCTAACTATAACTATCTACTGGCGACCGCCAGTAGATAATATATATATATATATATATATATATATATATATATATATATATATATATATATCTAAAAAAAAAGTCCCTTCACCGAAAGGAAAGGACCAAAGGACACAGCGGGGATACCAGGTAATCATTTTATTTCACCACAGTACAGGCATAATGCATTTCGGCATACTTTCTGCCTTCCTCAGATGCCTTTCTCTGGCCAGGAATTCACTCAGTCCCTCTTTGAAAAAATCACATGATGCTCCAAGTAGTTGGAGTGTAGCAGGCTCCGCTTTTTATTGTTTGCAGCTGTGGTCCGGTATTACCTGGACTTAACATCCCAGCATGCATTTTGAGGCAATCCAAAAAGCGGGGCAATGTAGCGCTTCAATGCGCGCTGCTGTACCATATCCAAAGAGGGCAAGGCAGGTATGCGCCCAGTGAGTCCCAGCCATCCATGTATCAACGCTCACCTCGGGTCCCCAACGCCTCAACCTCAAGAGCAATTGCAGGCAGGGCCGTGACGACGTGCTACAGTGAACCAACGTCCCCGTCAATGACGGACTGCATGTAGCAGCAGCCACTTGTCCACAAAGCTCCCGTAGTGGGCCAGCAAACCACCAATATCTTGATGCAAACTGCCACGATGCCTTCACTTGTCGCGGGCCACTTATGAGGCAGGTCCTCTGTTGTCACGCGCCAAGACTTTGGCTCATGAAAAATATTTTTAAAAAGTCAGTTCACCGAAAGGACCAAAGGACATAGCGGGGATACCAGGTAATCGTTTTATTTCACCACAGTACAGGCATAATGCATGTCGGCATACTTTCCGCCTTCCTCAGATGCCTTTCTCTACCCAGGAATTCACTCGGTCCCTCTTTGAAAAAATCACATGGTGCTCCAAGTAGTTGGAATGTAGCAGGCTCCGCCTTTTATTGTTCGCAGCTGCGGTCCGTTATTGCATGGACTCAACATCCCAGCATGCATTTTGAGGCAATCCAAAAAGCGGGGCAATGTAGCGCTTCAATGCGCGCTGCTGTACCATATCCAAAGAGGGCAGGGCAGGTATGCGCCCAGTGAGTCCCAGCCATCCATGTGTCAACGATCACCTATATATAGACACTGTTATGGTTTAGTTTAAAGAAAGACACCTACTAAATAAAAAGTAAATAGTATAGTTCTAGAGAAAATGTAAGATATATGAGGTTTTACTAAATGTTTTGGAGTTGCGTTCCTGGCACCGCGATGCATCGCAAATGGTATGCGGTTCCGGTTAACTTTTGGTAATAATAAAACATTTATAATGACACTTCTAGTGATTACTTTTTGGTAACAGATTCACTGATATAGTAAAGCAAATAGTGTTTTAACTTCTAAAGGTTATTTTTATAGTGGTTTTTGTGGCTTTTCAAGAGTCGCAACACCATCCTGCACAGTTGCAGCACGTATTTCTGGGGTTGTGACTCCCATGCTTTCATAGATAATGTAAAAATACATATATAGACATTGTTAGATTCATTTAAATAGAAAGAGGTTCACTAATAATATAACAAAACTAAAAATTATAGAGAGAAATTGTGTAATGAAAGTTGTTTTAATACATTTTGTGGATCCATGGCCCAAGCGCGATGGAGCCGTGCTGGGGTTACAAATTCCATGTGGCACAGAAACAAATGTATTTGATTGGTGTAACACCTTCCTATCATAAATAAAGGAAAGTACCACCTTTTTCCAGAAATTCTAGGGAGTGGATCAGAATTCTCCTACTTTCCTTTGGATAGATATCATCTAGGTTGATTTGGTGTTTTATTTGAGATTTTCAAAATCTTCAAGATGTCATCTACACCACAGCAACTGGAGGAGGAAGAGAACAGTTCAGTGGAAGCAGAGCCCCCTCAAAAAAACGAAGGAAAGCATTGTGTGGTAATTCTTTTCCATTCCAGAGGGAGTAAGGAAGGTGAACGCCCACAAAGTGACATGTACTTTGTTGAAAAGGTACTTTACAGAGGGAATGAGAGGAAGTACTCATGTGGAACTTCCAGCATGTACAAGCATCTTCGAACTATCCACAGTACCCGCTTGGCACGTGGTGAGATGGAGATGCTAAAAGAGCAAGAGCAAGAGCAAGAGCAAGCTTCTACTGGTAATGATGGAGCTGGAAGGTCATCTGCTGGCAGGCGTGTAACTGCGGTACCTGTTACCATCCCTGAGTTTGAAAAGATTGGGATTTATCCTCTAAAGTGCAGCACTTCGTGTGAGTTCTCGAAAAAGGACATTATGTTTTTCTGAAAAAAACACACCAAATAAAGCCTCATAATAGTTAGAAACCCCCCCAATTTTTTTATTTTATTTTTTATTATGGTTAGAACCACCTATTCCAGTTTAAGAAAGAAAATATCTATGTTAAATGTATGTTTGTAAGAATGTGAAGCTATGGTGTTATGCTTCTTAGTATGTTATTGAGTGCTTACATGACTTTTATTCGTGGAACTGATTGTAAGTGGCTGAATGTTGAGTGAGTGGGTGTGTTAGTATGTGAATGTGTGACTGACTTTGAAAGTGACTATGTGTGAATGAGTGTGCCAGTTTTTGTATATGTTTAGGAAAGGGTGTGTGAGTGCCTGCATGGGTGAGTGAGTGAATGTATGACTGTTTCTATACCTGAGTGAGTGGATGTTTGGGTACTTGTGTTTACGAGTGAGTGAGTGAGTGTGTTAGTTGCTGCATGAGTGGCTATGTCAGTGACTGTGTGTATGAGTGAGTGGGTATATAAGTTGTGTATGGATGAGTGAGTGAGTATGTGACTGAAAATATACATGTCGGTGTGTGCGTTTTTATAAGGGTGAGTGGATGGCTGTGTCACTGCATCTATGAGTAAGTGAGTAGCTGTGTGAGTTTCTGTATGGGTGAGAGACTAGGTGTGTCAGTGGCTGTATGGCTGAGTGAATGGGTGTATCAGTGGTTGTATGGATGAGTAAATGAATGTGAGAGAGATTGTATGGGAGAGTATGTGATTGCCTGTGTTACTGTATAGGTAAGTATGTATGTCAGTATATGTAGGAGTAAGTGATTAGGTATGCATGAGTGAGTGAGTGAGCAGATGTGTGAGTGATTGCATGTGTGAGTGAGTAGGTGTGTTAGTAGCTGTATAGGTGATTGATTCTGTATGTGAGTGGCTATGTGGGTAAATGAATAGGTGTATAGGTTTGTACATGTGTGTATGACTGGACATGTGAGTGACTATTGGTTAGTGATTGGGTGCATGAGTAGTTAAGTGATGTGTTAGTGGCTGTATAGGTAAGGTGATGTATGAATGGCTCTATGGATCAGTGAATAGATGTGTGAGTGTTTGTATGGGTCTGTGAATGAGTATGTCAGTGGTTGTGTGGGAGTGGGTCTATGAGATGTAAGTGTCTCTATCGCTGTATGAGTGTATGACTAAGTGAATGGCTGTCTGAGTGACTGAGTGTGTAAGTGAGAGGTTCCATTAGTAGTTGTATGACTGAATGAGTGCATCTGTGAGAACATGTATGAGTGAATACGTGAATGAGTAAGTGAGTACAGATAAGTGACTAGATGTATGAGTGCTTGTAAGTGTGACTGAGACTTGTGTGACTGTATGACTGTCTTATTGTGGTATATCTCCTTTAATGGAATAATCCAGTGTGTACGTGATTGTATTACTGAGCATGTGTATGTGGCAGTTCTGTATATGGGTGACTAGTTGCTGTTAGTGCTTCAGAAGAGATCTTAGTGAGTTGCCAGTTTCTATTTTCATTTTTCTTTCCATATTTATATATTGCTATATGACTATCACTCTTAGTGACTATATGGCAATCGAAATCTGTATCTAAGGGGGTACATGACTGATTTTAGAGTTTGGCAGTGAGTATATGGATATGCAACTGGGTGTTCAAAACTGCTCCCAGTATGTCTTGGTACATATGATGCAGTGGCAGCTCACAGAAGTAATGCTGTGGGACAGTGAGGCAGGGCAAGGCAGGGCAGGGTAGGGGGTAGTGGAGTCCAACATACAACGGCAAGGAGTAAAGAAGGTAAATAAATAAATAAAACCACTTACCTTGCGCTCACTGCACCACAGACTGGCGATGCAGCGAGGGCAAGGTAAGTAGTTTTATTTATTTATTTACGTACTTTACTTCTTGCTATCATATGTCGGACTCCACTACCCTCCCACCCTGCACCGCCACACCTCACCGCCTCACAGCATTACCTCTGCAAGCCGCCACTGATATGATGTATTTGTATATATCAATGAATGCTTAGGAAGCATTGGCAGTGAGTGGCTGGGTGTATTAGTGATTCTATCCTTTTGCAGATAGGTAAGTGAATTGTAATCTGACTGTCAGACTGGTTGTTTAACTGGGCATAGGGGTCTGTAAGTACAGTTGTCAGTGACTGAATTTTGAATCCATATGCATATGTTTTTAAAAAGACAGATGCATACATTGGGTGTGAGGTATATGCAATAGAAGAGGAGTTTAAGAGTTGGCAAGCAGTTTCTAGAGTGACTTTGACCTATTATTAAAGTGCACACACTGGTTGGGCAGACGCAACTCTGAGACATGTTTAAAGGAACAGTTCTCTATATGGGTGGCTTGTTGGAGTTAGTGCCTTAGTAGATACCAAGTTAGTGTCCGGGTTTGTATTTGGGTGTTTCTTTCTATATATAAAGAAGTATTAATCTATACAACTATAATTCTTAGTGACTCTATGCCTGTCTGTATCTAAGGTGGTACATGGACTGTTTTCAGCCTGTGTTGTGAGGATACAGGTATGCAACTGAGTGTTGAGAACTACCCCCAGCACGCCTCAATACAGATGATGTATTCTTACATCTGAATTACAGGATAGGAGGTATTGTAAGTAAGTGGCTGGCTGTATTAGTGGCTCTATCCTTTTGCAGATAGGTATGTGATTTGAAATATGACTGTTAGGTTGGACGTACAAGCAGATAAGCAGATAGGTTACCGATTATGCCCTAGCTACTAGTCCTAATTGACTCTAGAAACTGGTTTCCAAGCCTTAAACTCCTCTTCTGTTACATATAGCTCACCCTCAGGATACTATTAAAATCAAAGGCATAACCCTGTGTCCCACAGAACAAGAGTATTGTTGATATAGTGTACAATTAGTTCTGTTGGGTAAAAAATCAATTCATTTAACAAAATGACAATTAAATGAAAAACATTACTTCTCATGCAGTCTGAATATAGATCTGGGCACACCACACTAATACTTCAAGTTTTCATATATATATATTTCATTTAGTAAACAAGGCTGTCATGCACAACATGTACAAAATCAGAAAATTATCAGTGACTGATGTGAAATATAGTAAAATACAGCATTAGGACAATATACTGCCCCGCCAAGACCAGTTGGAGGTTTATAAAACTAGCCCAGCAGAAGCAGGGTTAATTTGGAGCCCCTTGCCTGGAAAGGGTTGACAGCAAATAGCAATTTGTAAACCACTGCAAGATTCCTGAAGTTAATGATCACATACGTGCCTGGACAGTCTTTTGGACCTCTCCCAATCCACCTTAATCAGCTGGTAAAATATGATGTCATAAGCCATTGAAGGAGGATCGTTCTTGTATGTTCCCAACCAGTTGAAACTCTTATTTTTCATTTCTATGTAGGACTCAACTTGGCCATCCCTCAGCAGTGGTACTTCAGCCATCCCCACCACATATGGACATGCGGCAGGGGGTAGGTTGATTGTCGGAGATTTCTTGTCCCTTGAGTATAAGGCCTTCCTCTGCCACTCTCTAGCAATTTCAATGTGTCAGGGGCCCCTTGGCTCAAGTTTTGGCCCATAATTGGTGGATCTTCTTTAGCCCAACCTTTGGATTTGGCTTGCAAATTATTACAAGACCCAACGATAGTGACAGGAGTGAAGTTACTTTGGTTCTCCTGCAAAGGGGATATATTGGGCACTGGCTCCCAATGAGCGACTGCCATACTTGCAGTCAGCAACTCATTATTTGGACACAATTTGGGGGCTGTTGTAATAAGTGTGTCCATCTCTGCCAGCGAAGCCTTAATTAGGAACAATTGTTCCAGAAATATTCCTTGACCTGGTCGATTAGAGCCTCCATAAGGTTATCCAACCATTGCGGTTTTAAGTGGCTTAACCGTACTCCTTATCACCAGAAGCAAACATACATCCAGACCAAAGGTGTATGGAGTCTATGGGATGCCTGCCGATATTTGCCTATTTTTTAGCATTTTTAAGTGCTTGATTCAACTCCCCTGCTGTACTTACATGTCTTAAGCAATTGCTCTGTGAAGAAGCATATGGCTTTTCCATCTAGCTATGATCAGCTTTTAGTTGGTAATTTAGTAGATCATAGACCTCAATAGTAATTAAAGTAGGGGGTAAGAATAAGTTGCCTGGGTCCACCCATGGCTCTCCACTACCCAGGGAAAGGCGACTCTTGGTATGTTCAACTTCAGTGGCAATTACCCCTATTGCTCTTTGGAGCATCTTGTCAATAGAAGTAGATCTGGGGAGGGAAAGCCGGACTCTCCAGCTTTCCTTTTACTGATGCTCGTGACCAGTAATGCAGGCCTAATGATAAAAGTGAGTCAAGCGCCAAGTTTTGGAGAACAGATTCCCAGGAGTGAAATCAAAGAGGAACGGTCCAGCCCTGCCTCCTCTGGACGATGACGGGTGAAGACAGGCCCAGTCTTGGCTCGAGCTCCATCCCAGGTGCATTCCGCACTATGGGAGTGCACAGCCACCTTTATGCACTTCCTGGTGCGCAAAGAACCGTTGTATATGTTTGAATAAGTGAGGTGTTGTGTGTGTATAACTGTATAGGTGAGGAAATGGGAGTGTGATTGATTCTTTGCATGACTGACTAGGTGTGTGAGTAACTCCATGGATGAGTGGTGGTGTGTGAGTGTCTGTATAGGTGTATGAGTGCATATGATAGTGTTGTATTGATGATTGACTGTATATATGAGTGATTGTATGGGTGAATTAGTGGATATGTGTGTAGACCTAGGAGTGCATATGTAGTAACTGGTATTGGTGTGTCAATGGTTTTGAGAATGGCAGTCTGTATTTTACAGTGGGTGTATCAAAGGTTATATTAGAGTGTGAGGAGGTGCATCATATTATCACGTGGATGATGTCATCAGTGATGTCATCAGTGATGTCATTTGAGATGTCATCAGTGATGTCATCAGTGATGTCACTGACCATGCCATGAATGATGTAATATGTGATGTCATCAGCAGTGCATTGCAGGGGCGCGAGTTATAGTTAGCTGAACTAACTATAATGGGGGAATTTCTATGGTTTTGTAAGAGTGAAATGTCCAACTAACTATAACGTCCCTGAAACCTATTGTTTTTTCAGTGAATTTCTAAGGGTTTTTAAATGCTAATTTCTAACAATAACATGCCTGAAACCTATGGTTTCTTCAGTGAATTTCAATGGTTTTTTAAATGCTGATTTCTAACTATAACGTGCCTGAAACCTATGGTTTTTTCAGTGAATTTCAATGTTTTTTTCAATGGTAATTTCTAACTATGCCAACAAAGTTAGGACATGTGAAGAAAGAGGAAGAAAATAGCACCAAGAAGCAAGTCAAATGCAGAAAGAGTCAACAGAAGTCCAGAAAGACGAAGAAAAGTGCAGGAAGAAGCAAGAGATGTGAATAAAGAACCAACAGAGGAGCAGAAAGTCCTCCTGTACCTCCAACATTTTAGTGATGGGTACTGGTGGTAACTGACTCTGACTAACCAGGACCAGAGCAAGTGCTGTGCTAAAAGACACTTAGAATGCAGTGAAAAGACCTACATACACTAGGGAACACTATGCATTGGGGTAACCCTGTAATGAGCATGACCTCCTCTGTACTTGAGTTAGTGCCTGGTTCATTGCATGAGTACATGGGTAGTGACTGGATGATTAGAGTGCTGCAAGGACAGTGCATGGTGATTTTATAACTGCTTGGGTTTTGGCGGAGTGATTGGATAAGTACAAGATGCTGGATGGGTTATTGGAGGAGTGCATGGGTAGTGACAGAGGTATTTCTGGAGTGCATGGGTTCAACCTTGGTAATTGGAGGAGTGAATCAGTACTGTGTAGGTGTTTAGAGGTCTGCATGGGTAGTGCACAGGGGATTGTAGCAGTGCATGTGTTAGTGCCTGGGTCACTCTATGAATACATGGATACTGACTGGAAGATTGGAGTACTGCAAGGAGAGTGCATGGTGAATTTATAAGTGCCTGGGTTTTGGCGGAGTGATTGGATAAGTACATGGTGCTCGCTGGGTGATTGGAGGAGTTCATGGGTAGTGACTAGATGATTAGAGTGCTGTAAGGAGAGTGCATGGGGAATTTATAAGTGCTTGAGTTTTGGTGGAGTGATAGCATAAGTACAAATGTCCCATCAGATCCCACCCCCTCCCTTCACCACTGTGCAGATGTGCCCCATAGCGGGCTTTAATTTGGGGGATTAATTCCCCTCAAATCCTGAGGGTCCATGGGGGCCAACTAGCCCACCATGTACCTCCAGTAAGCACAGAGCTGCGTTGCAGAGAGGTGATCCGAGGCCACGCCCCCTTTTACACCTCTCTGCAACGCAACTCTGTGGCGATTCCTGGACGTACCTGGTGGGCTAGTTGGACCCCAGGGACCCTCTGGATTCAAGGGGACTTATTTCCCAACTTAAAACGCGCCACAGGGCGCGTTTGCACACTTGTCACATCAGGTCACGCCCCCTCCCTGCACCACTGTGCAAACGTCCCCCCTGGTGCATTGTAAATTAGGGGATTAAGTCCCCTTGAGTCCTGAGGGTCCCTGGGGCCAACTAGCCCACCAGCTACCTCCAGTAAGCGCCACAGAGCTGTGTTGCAGAGTGGTGTAAAAAGGGGGCGTGGCCTTGGACCACCTCTCTGCAAGGCAGCTCCCTGGTGTTTACGAGAGGTACCTGGTGGGCTAGTTGGCCCTCAGGGACCCTCAGGATTCAACGGGACTTAACCCCCAACTTAAAACGGGTCACTGGGCGCATTTGCACAGTGGTGCAGTGAGAGGAGGGCAAGACATAGCAAGTGTGCAAACGCACCCCCTGGCACATTGTAAACTGGGGAATTAAGTCCCCTTGAATCCTGAGGATCCCTGGGGGCCAACTAGCCCACCACGTACCTCCAGTATGCGCCAAGGAGCTGCGTTGCAGAGAGGTGTTCAGAGGCCACGCCCCTTTTTACACCTCACTGCGACGCAGCTCTTTGGCGCTTACTGGAGGTACATGGTGGGCTAGTTGGCCCCCAGGGACCCTCAGGATTGAAGGGGACTTAATTCCGCAATTTACAATGTGGCATGGGGTGCATTTGCACACTTGGTATGTCAGGCCTGCCCCCTACTTGCACCACTGTACAAATACACCCCCTGGCGCGTTTGTAAATTTGAGGACTAATTTCCCTTGAGTCCTGAGGGTACCTGGGGGCCAACTAGCCCACCAGGTACCTCCAGTAAGCGCCACATAGCTGCGTTGCAGAGAGGTGTAAAAAGGGGCGTGGCCTCTGAACACCTCTCTACAACGCAGCTCCCTGGTGCATACTGGAGGTACCTGGTGGGCTAGTTTGCCCCAGGAACCCTCAGGATTGAAGGGGACTTAATCCCCCAATTTAAAATGTGCCAGGGGGTGCGTTTGCACACTTGCTATGTCTTGCCCTCCTCTCACTGCACCACTGGGCAAATGCGCCCCCTTGCGCGTTGTAAATTGGGGGATTAATTCCCCTTGAATCCTGAGAGTCCCTGAGGGCCAACTAGCCCACAAGGTACCTCCAGTAAGCGCCACAGAGCTGCATTGCAGAGAGGTGTAAAAAGGGGCGTGGCCTCTGAACGCCTCTCTGCAACGCAGCTCCCTGGTGCCTCATCCCCCGGGGCATGGCCACATATATTTTTTTACAGGAAGGGGGGCTGCATGGTCCCCCTCCTGAGGCCACTTCTGGCCCTGGGGACCCCATCCCCCGGGGCCTGGCATCTTCGATGGGGTCCGTGAGGGGAGCCCCAATGCCCCCACGGCCCCTGCCGGCTCCCCGCGTCCTGCGGGAGCCGGCATTGCTTTTCCACAAGGGGAGCTGTTAACATGCAGCTCCCCTTGTGGGAAAGCAATATGATTTGAATTTTGTAAGCGAGAGCAGGAAACCTGCTCTCGCTTCCAAAACCCAAACCACAGTTTTCTATGACAGGGCGGGAGCCACACGGCTCCCGTCCTGCTATAGCAAACAGCAGTGTCCCGGGACACTGCAGGAGCTGGCCCTGGGGGTGGCGGTCCCCAGGGTCATGAAGGGCTCCAGGAGTGGGGCTGCTTGGCCCCCCTCCCAACATCAGTGAAGACCCGGGGAGGTGGTGGTCCCCGGGGTTGGGGGTCCATAACGGACCCCCACATTTACATTTTAGTGCCCTGGGAGGTGGCGCTCCCTGGGGTGTGTGGGGGGCTTAAGCCCCCCACACAGGTTTAATTATTATTTTATACAAAAGCCCCAGGGGTGGCGGTCCCCGGGGCAGCAGGGGGGCCATGTGCCCCCCGCAAATAATTAATAAAAGCCCTGGGGTGGCGATCCCCGGGGCTTGGGGGGCCTTTGAGGCCCCCACACATTGAAAAAATTCGCCCCAGGGGTGGCGGTCCCCGTTGCTGCGGAGAGGCTGCATGCCCCCCACAACTCTTTGATCAAGCCCCGGGAGGTGGCGGTCCCCGGGGCAGTGTGGGGGGGATTGGGGCCCCCCACACATTTTTTCATTGCCCCCGGATCCTGGCCCACCCGGGGGCTTCAATACAACGAAGCACGGAAGCCTGTGCTTCGTTTTTTTATTTTCTCGCCCGGATTTGCGCACCCAGCACAAATTCAGACAATTATTTTAAAAGAAAAATGCTTTTTTGGGCCCTGGGGGTCCTTGTGAGACCCCCTGAGCAGGCCTAGGGGGTCAGGGTGTTTCTACCCTGACCCCTTTTCTTGTTTTTTGCGTTTGTTTTTCTCTTTTCTTGTGACTCGGTTCTACCAAGTCACAAGGTGGCTGCCAACACTTCCTGGTTTGGAGTGTTGGCAGCCAATGAAAATGAAGCTCATGGTTGGGAGGGTCTGCGGATCCACCATGCCTCTAGATATCGGAACTTTTATTTTTCGATTTTCTTAGCAACTACTGAACGGATTTACATCATTTAAAAAAAATTGCTTTCTGAACCAAGGGCTACCTTTTTGCCAAATTTGGTGTAATTCCGTTCAGCAGTTTGAGCTGTAGCCGTGTCTAAAGTTTCCTACGGGTAATTGATATTCCTATCTCTTTCTTTTATTCCTCAGGAACTACTGAACGGATTTACACCATTTAACATAAAGGGCTCTTTCTGAACCAAGGGCTACCTTTTTGCCAAATTTGGTGTAATTCCGTTCAGCATTTCGGGCTGTAGTCGTGTCCAAGCTTTCCTATGGAAAATAACATGGAGAAAACACGTTTTGGGACCCCCTTTTTTCTCAGCCCACGCTTGGTGAATCACCCCGAAACTTTCAGGATAGGAGCTGACCGGAGCGGGACACTAGTTTTGAAAATTTCGTTAAGACTCGTCAACGGGCACCAAAGTTATTGAGAAAAGAAAAAACGTTTTTCCTATGGCAACTAGGTCCTAATTATAACTATCTACTGGCGACCACCAGTAGATAATATATATATATATATATTCACTGAAAAAACCAAAGGTTTCACACACGTTATAGTTAGGAATTAGCATTTTAAAAACCTTGCAAATTCACTGAAAAAACCATAGGTTTCACACATGTTATAGTTAGCTGGACATTTCACTCGTGAAAAACCAATGAAATTCCCCCGTTATAGTTAGTTCAGCTAACTGTAACTCGCGCCCCCGCAATGCACTGCTGATGACGTCACATATTACATCACTCATGACATGGTCAGTGACATCACTCATGACATCACTGATGACATCTCAAATGACATCACTGATGACATCATCCAGTGAATGTGTGTTTTTCTGAAAATTAAATATGTTTTATACATGTATATCTCACGGACGATGGAAGAATAAATGGGTATATAAGTGTCTAAATGGATGATTTCTTTTTGAAAAATTGATTGTATAACTGACTGATTAAGTGTATCTTAGTGAATACATAGCTTACTGAGTAATGTTTAAATATGTAAATATCTTTATCAGTCTCTCAATTTGTGTATAAGTGGCTGCATGGGTTGGTGAGTAGCTACATGGGTGTTTATATATGTTATTAGTTGTTTTTTTTAGTATTAGTGTGAGTGTGTGTATGGTTCGGTGGGGGGTATTACGTAGTGCATAGGTGCATGAATGAGTGACTCACTCTTTGTATGTGTTGAAGACAGCATGTGTGCAGGACTGTATGGGTGGATGAGTGTGTGCATGGGTGTGTTAGTGAGTGAATGACTGTCTCAATAGTGTCTCTATGAGTAACTGCATATTTTTAAAACTAGTATATGTGACTATTGGTGTATATAACTGAGTATATGTGAGAGTGAGAGATTGAAAAAGTTCCTGTATCAATAAGTATGTTTTTCTATAAGTGATTGTTTAAAAGACTAAGTATGTGTAAGTTCCCGTAGAAGTAAGTGTGGTGGTGTGTGTATAAATGTATATGCAAATAAATGTATGTTTCTTTCTTTATTTTCATGAGTGACTATGTGTGTCAGTAACTCTGTGGATGAGTGGCGTTGTGTAACAGGATGTATAGGTGTATGATTACATATGATGAGTGACTGTATAGGACTGTTGGTGAATGAGTGGATGTGTATGTGGATCTTAGAATTACTCAAGAGGTTGTTGTAACTGTAATTGGTATGTCCATTGTTTTGAAAATTTTAGTCTCTATTTTTGAATGTGTGTATCAAAGGTTATATTAGGGTGAGAGGAGGTCTGCCACTCTGTCACAAGGATGATGTCATCAGTGATGTCATTTGAGATGTCATCAGTGATGTCATGAGTGATGTCACTGACCATGTCATGAGTGATGTAATATGTGACGTCATCAGCAGTGCATTGCGGGGGCGCGAGTTATAGTTAGCTGAACTAACTATAACGGGGGAATTTCATTGGTTTTTCACGAGTGAAATGTCCAGCTAACTATAACATGTGTGAAACCTATGTTTTTTTCAGTGAATTTGCAAGGTTTTTAAAATGCTAATTCCTAACTATAACGTGTGTGAAACCTTTGGTTTTTTCAGTGAATTTGTACGTTTTTTTAAATGCTAATTTTTGTATTATTTAATTAAAAAAAATTTTTTAGATTAAAAATAAAATTCCTATGTATTCATTTATATATTATCTGTATCTTTTTATTTGTTTTTGCTTTTTTAAAAAAATTACAATTAGGATAAAGTTGAACAGTTTTTTTTCTCCATTTTTTTTTTTTAATATAAATTCTTGGAGTGCGCGCTCTGAGCGCGCTCCTAGTACAATTTCGTAAGTTTTTTATGAATACCGCCGTACGTTATTTACGTACGCAAATATACGTTCTAGTGCGCGCTTGGAGCGCACACCCACTACGTATGCATACGTACGTATGCGTGCGTGCGTCCTACGCGCTCCATGTGGTTTACTTCCGCATACGCTAAAATTACGCGCAATAACGGTCGCGTATACGCGTGTTCAACGTATGCGCGCTACGTACGCGCATATGACGTATGCACATGCGCTCCTACGCGTTTGCGCATACGTAATCACGAGGTGCGCGCTCGGAGCTTGCGCAGTGCGCGCACCTCGGGATTATGCATAATAAAACAGCACTTCTTATTGGTTATCATTACTTTCAGTTTCTAATTGTTTCAACACCACACCCAATCCCCTCATGGCAAGTCATGTGATCAAGAATCATCACTTTTGATTGGTTTGAAGTACTTTCAGTTCCAGATTCTTCCCAAACCACACCTACTCCCCTCATTATTAGTTCTGATTCCTTTGGAGAAGGAGCTATTCTGTTGTTGAGAGACAATGGCTGAACAGCAACCATCTTCAGACAGTGACCAGGACACTCTTGAGAGGCAGAGGATCAGGAAGCAGAAAGACAGCTTTATATGGCAGTTTTTCACTTTTCCAGAGGGAGAAAAAAAGGTAAATGCACCTAAAGTTACATGTGTACTCTGTCAAAAAGTCTTGTCACGTGGGAATCCTAACAAGAAATATTCTTTTAGCATTCACACTATGTTGAGGCATGTTGACAAAATGCATCCAGTGACTTTTCGTCGAGCTTCTGGAGCAAACCCTCCACCTGCTCTACCGACGACATCTGCAGCAGCTCAGCCGAGCACATCTTCAGCAGCTCAGCCGAGCACTTCTTCTGCAGTGGTGCCTTTGCCTTCTTCCACTCCTCTGTTTGGACCACATTGTTTGGCTAGGTTGTCCACACGCTGCACTGATTGCGGTAAACTTATTTCTGTGGGTGAGACCAGTCTTGATCTCATTCAGAGAAAATTTGATGCCCATGAGTGCAAGTAGGCCATAGATGTTTTTTCTTTTTTTTCGTTTTTCTCTTCCTGTTTCCCTCCATTAACTCAAGGGCTCTTTTAAGAGCCACTTATAAACTAAACCCCCCCAAAAAATTTTTTGAGGGATTTTTTTTTTATTTTTTTTGAGGTGCGCGCACCCTGCACGCACCCAAGGGTTTTTAAAAAAAAAAAAAAAAAAAAAAAAAAAAAAATTAAAGTTCATAAAGAGGTGAAGAAATGGAAGCATGAAAAGGGAGAGTTGAGTAATACTAATATTTTTCACTTATTTTTTAAAAAAAATAATTTTTTTCTAAAACAAAATTTAAAAAAGTATTTTGCAAGGGAACAGAATTTTTTTCTTTATTTTTTCTTTCCAGTTCTGCAAAAAAAGAAAAAAAGTATTAATATTCAATCATACATTACAAAAAGCATTACATCTTTTTACATATTTTACTTAGCCATTTTTTGCCCTTTTTTTGCTGTTTTCAGAATTTTTTATTTTTCACTTAAAATAGTGAAAACAATTGTATTCATCATTTAACAGCGGGCAAAAAAAAAACAATCTGAAAGATTGCTTAAAAAAAGCCCTAAAACTTTCCTCACTAAAATATACCTTGTTAGAAATATTACATATATATCACAAATACTTCTCTAGATGAATAAAATTTTTCTAGACAAACCGTCTTTAAACCTTGTCGCAAAAGCACACATGCCAAAATAATTTCTGTCAAAGGAGTCCACAATTGTTTTTATTACTTTTCCTTTAGGCCAAATAGTAATTTCAAAATCCTTTTTAAGTGATATCTTCAATTATAATCCCTTAAAATGACAAAAAATGCTTTCTTCAGATGCAGTTTTTAGTTTTCAAAATTTAGGTTTCAGAAAAATTAAGTAAGAATTGGGTAAATCATAAGGCAAACGTTGCTTGAAAATCAATTGGGAATCATTACACAGTGTCCAGCCTTTTTCACATTTAAGATAAACTGTGTAATGTCCGGAAGTTACAGTAGGTCCTTCATGAAAAATTATTGCAACTGTAACAAAAGTTTTTCCAGAAATTGATAATTGCTGTCCTGTAAACTTCTTTATTAAAGTGTCCAATTTTGAACCATCAGCTCTACAACGTTGCATCATTAAAATTACATACTGACCATATTTCTGTAAAAATAACGTTGAAAACATGTCTGATTTACATTCAGAACATTCCATGTTGTGATTGGCATCTTTAACTAATTTACTAAAAGTCACTGATTTACTTTGTGGTAATGGTAAAAATATGAACCTTTCTGAATCAACATTACTACTGCATGTGTTCATACAGTTTTCACAGCAATGTTCCCATTTGTAAGAGACACCAAATAAGTTTTCTACTTCTACTCCTTCATCTTCTAGTACACTCAAAATATATATTAAGAATTCCTGAGCATCTTGCTGGACATTTTCTTTAAACTGTGTAGAACCACAACATACATATAAAAGATTTCTAACATCAGTAGCACTTTCTATTTCAGTTTTATCAGTACTCAGCTTCTCATAAAGGAGACTCAGCAGAGAACACAATCTTTTTCCATGATTTACTATTATCTGTTCTAGCAACTTTTCAAGATAAAATACAACATTCAGCACTACATTTGCATAGCAGTTGACACCAGAGCTATTTTCAAAATGGCAACCAACAACCTCTTCAACACTGTCCTTTTTCTTTTTCCTTGCTATCACATCACTGTCCTTTTTTTTTCTCTTCTGTACATCCTCATTACAGATATTCTCAAATCTCCTTTTCCGACAAACAACATGTTTTTCAATCACAGGATACTGACCTAAATGAGGAGCATAGGTTCTTCTTAATCTGTTATACTCCTTTACACAGTTTGTATCAGCACTAACTTTTGAGTCATCAAAGTCTATCATAAATAAACCAGATAATGGTTTCACTCGTGACAAAGCAACATATACCATACCTTCTTTGAACACAGTAGAACCAATGTTTACAAAAGCACTTTCTACAGTTAATCCTTGAGACTTGTGAATAGTTACAGCATATGCTAGAGAAAACGGAAACTGCTTCCTACGTACATATAAGTCTTTCACAAGCATGAAACGAACTGAACAACGACAAATGTCTATAACTTCTTCTATCTGATCAAATTTTATTTTTAAACATTCAATTACAACTTTTTTCTGGTAATTAATAAAACCCACAACTCTTCCCATAGCTCCATTCACTGAACCTTTTTCTACATCCAAATTTCTCCTTAAAATCACTCGACAATTCATGCAAACATATAGATTTTTTTCTAATCCAGCTGTTTTGGAAATATTCTTCTCTAGTGAATCCAATTTATTTTTCAGTTTGCCTGTTAATGTAAAAGTAATTCTTTCATGCTGAATTTTGTCCTCTGCTTCCATTTTCTTAATCTCTTCCTTTTCCAATTTCAAAAGTTCCTCATTGAATATTGAGCACTCACGTAGTGTTGGCATTAAGCAGATTACAGTATTGTTTTCTGCAATGTTCTGGTATATTTTCTCTGCAACTATTTCTTCATTTGGAAATAAGTTATGTAGCAACCGACTCTGTAATGCTTTTTTGCCAACTTCTGTGAGTAGTCCAATTCTGATATCTTTCAGAATACTTGCATAATCTTCGTCGTTTGCTTGTCTCATATTGGTAGTGAGTTCTTTGTACTCAAAGAACGACCAAATATTCGCATTCCTAATGACTTCTTCATGTCTTCATGTGTCACAGTATTAAACACTGGTTGTCCTTTAACTGGAGTGAGCTGCAGAAGATCCCCAAAAACTATGACGTGTTTACCTCCAAATAACACGTCATAGTCTCTCTTAATAATTTGTTGCATTCTTAAATGCACAAAGGCAAGCATTAAAATTGAAACCATGCTCACCTCATCAATAATGAGAACTTGCATCTTCTTCAACACTCTTGAAACTCCGAGGCATGCTTCTCCAGTTAACTTGTGGTATTCTATTTTGTTCTCATGCTCCACTGGTAACATTAGCAAGCGATGTAAGGTAATTCCTTTTATGTTATAGGCTGCTAACCCAGTTGGAGCAGTTACCACACAAGACAAATTTGAAGCTGTTTTTTGCTGTAGGTAGCTTCTGATGACTTTTATTAAGAAACTTTTACCAGTTCCAGCTTGTCCACTCACATACATCCTGATTGGTTCAAATGATGTGCATGAGCACTCTTTCTTTTCATGTAGTAATCCATGATCAAGTTTTTTGGTGACTTCTTCATAAATTTCTTTTTGTTCTTCATTCAGTTGTTGTTCCAGATTTAGTAAGTCGATTGAATCTTCCTGTGCTTGATTCATAGCCGTTTCTACTTCAGTCATGGCTACTGCAGCTTCATTTTGTATGATTGGTTGTCCTAGGGGATCTTGACTAAGTGTTACTGAACTTTGGCTGTCTTGAGAACTGTCTCTAGCTACTTCAGCTGCAATTTTTGCTTCCTGTTCATTTTCTTCATTTAACATTTGGACATAAGTTGGGAAAGTACTGCATTCTATACTGTCTTTGCTAGCATTAAAAGAGTCTTCATAACTTTGAAATTCTTCCAGTAGTTCGTCCTCTGAACGCCATGGTTTAAACAGCTGTAAAAGAGCCAAGTAGTAAAATTCCTTTTTGTCAGTAGTTTCGCAACTGAGCTTCCTGTGATTTATCAAACTTCCTTTTGTTTGCTTCAACATCCTTCCTCACCAATGACTTTATATTTTCCATTGTTGATGTCTTCTGTGGCTTTCCGTGAATAAATGTAGTTCTGCAGCACTTCATAGAGACACATGTTCTCAAGATGATGACTTCTCTTTGGGTAATATGTGTCCAACATGTTTGATTTCAAAATATCTGTACTTTGTGGGTCATTCTCGGCCAAATATTAAATTTCTCCAACAGATTTCAGTACCCGATTTCTCATTCCTGCAAGGCCTAACCTTACCCAAATTATTCTTCTGGATTTCGAGTAAAGACTTGCAGATGATAACCTATCTGAGCATTCGTAGGATCCAATTTCTCGATGCGATAACATCTTTAAACTGAAACTGTACAGCTTCTTACTGACAGTCTTCTCGTGAGAAATCTCTTCCCACATTTCCTTCAATTCTGTTTTCTCAGATTTAGTGATGTAAGATGTCACATACCGAGCAACAGCAATAGAATTGTCTGCCACATACTGAATATCCATGTTAGCATTCCACATGGATAAAATGACTGGGTTGAAGTCATTTATAAATTTTGACTCTTCTTTTCTTTTTAGGTTGTATGTATTTTTGGGAGATTTTCTGGTTATAGTATGTCGCACAGCTGACATAAAACTGTTGACTCTTCCTTTTGAAAGAACAGGTCTAGGAAATCCAAATCGACACTTTGTGTAGAATTTATCTTTCGTCTTGTACTTCCGTCAACAGTATTTTCCACACCGATGACTTTGGAAACGTAAAACTTGCTCTTTTAACTTTTTCTCTTCTGTGCTTTTAGGTATAGCACATGTTGCATATTCTTCAATGAAAGATAACACTGCTTCATTAGTATCTGTTCCAAACTTTGGGGCATCCTTGATCCACAACAGCATATGAATATGAGGAGCACCTCTTGCCTGGTACTCTTTTCTCCAAAAGAAATCCACTACTTCTCCAAGAGGTGGATTTTTTTTATTGCAGATGAAGGACATCATAGCCTCAAATCTATGTTTGAAATATCTGCAAACATTAACTGGATCCAATGAGCACAGTTCTCCAGCTGTCTTGTATTCAATGTTTTTAATGTTTGAATTTGCCTCTCATAGAAAATCCAGTAAATCATCCCAAGCGTACTCGGCACAGCTTAGGGTTAGAAACCATGTAGGAGTTCCTAAATTCCGTAACATGCATTTTAATTCACCATGGCGTCGGTACCAATATTCATTTGTCCCACGCTGACAAGCCATCAGATTGATCAGTTGTGTTTCCAAATGATCATCTCGGTGCTGCACTTTCTCCATAAAATCCTTAGCAGACACATTTTGTAAATGTACTCCACTTTTTAAAATGTGATTTACTGCATAAGATAATGCAGACAAGTCGCTTTCAAATAAAAGATGGAACAAATAAGGAATACTTTGACGAAATCTTGGATCTTCTGCATATAGTCTTGTAGTCCGATACTCAGAAGCTGGAATCTGTTCTGGACGTTCATCGTATCGTCCTCCTTTTCCTGTAGGAAACAGCTGGGGAAAACATTGAGCTTCCAAGCTCTCCTCCCATACACTCACGGGAGTTCCTTTTGCTTTCTTCATCTGAAACAGATCAATAGTGTCTCCCATAACTTCTTTTGAATGAAGAGGATGTATGCTAAAATGTTCATAAATTTCTTCTTCCTTTGACTTGTCCACTTTTTCAATTTGACCAGTTGGTGTTTCTGTGTCTTCTTGTAAATCTTCTTCTTCTTCTTCTATATAAATTGATTCATACCATTTATTATTTTTTTTCAAATACAAATTTGCTCTTTGTACTTTTCGTACATCCACCAGCTCTTGCCAAATCTTCTTATTCTTTGTAGGTACACCATTAACCAGAATAACTAATGGTTCAGTTTCCAAAGTATCTGCATCAATAGTTTCCATATTTTTTTTCAAATCCAAGGGCAAATACACCACTCTTCCTTTTAAACCTCTCAGTAAATCAGAAGGAGGTAATTTACCAGTTTTGGGCTCCATACGTACTATGGTCTGGAACGGATGAACACATTGAATGAGTATAAACTCATATGTATTTAATTCAGAAAGTTCGGCAGGAATAGCATCCAATTCTAAATTATTATGTACAGCTCTGGTCGGCATTCTATTTTCTTCTAACTTATTATAACAGTATTTACAAATACGCTGATCTTCACCCAATTCAAAACAATTTTCAAGAAATATATATGTTGCAAAATCCTTCCACTTATAATTATCTTCATTTTCACTTTTTTTATACAGATCAACACTCCTTGTTTGAATTTTATAATGACTTCTGCGGCAACAAATACAAGTAATATTTGGTCTTTCATTAGAGGTGATAGTAAATTTTGTCATTTCATCCTCAAAATTTTTAGTAATAATGAGTTCTACATTCTGTTCCTCATTTTCCTCATTTACTGTGTCCTTTTCTGCACTTTCTTGTTCTGGACCAAAGTAACAAAACTGAATCTCATCAGTAACCTTCACTACATCTGATACAGATCCACGGAACAGAGCATTATTCAACTCATTCAACTTTACTGCTGGACTTTTAGCAAAATACAATGTTCTCACAAACTTTCTCATTTCAGTATGATGAACAGCCAGCATCCTAAGATGATGAAAAACACTTATACACACTTTTCTAGATAGACAAGCCAGAGAATGTCCCTGCAAACCAGTATTTTCTCTCACTCTGCATGGATCTAGTGTTTGAAGCACCTTCATCTTCTGTTTTACACTCTTTTTACTATATTCTCTTAGAAAGTCACGTAATTTATCAATAGATTCCTGACGCACAGTACAAATACTACTACAGTTCCAAGTGTACACTGGGGCTTTTGGACGTCTCCCCATAGCCTCAGCAGCCATTACTTCTTCCTCATTTCTTGGGACCATTTTCTCTTTTTGCATCACACAACCATCCTTAACTTCATATGCTCTACCATTGGTGTCAACTGCATGCAACAAACTATTACTTTGAAGATAACTCTCTTCATTAAAAAATGGTTTCAGTACTTGAACTGTGTTTCCATTCTCCCAAGAACACTTTACAAAAGTTACTTTTTTTCACTTCTCTTTTCCTTTTGCTTTGTGACTTCATTGCATTCACTAATTTTTCTAATCTACGCATCCTATTCAAAATTAGAATAAAAAGTTTTCTTTTTATTTCCAAAGCCTTACTTACAATATTTTCTATAAAAAAAATGTTCTTAATCAATTTTGTTTTTTTCTTATATTTTTTCACATCCTTTAGCAAATTTAACATCACTCTTCTATGGAACATTTTTCGACGAATGTTTTTAAAATCTAATTTTCGTGTTAAATCACTTTGACATACTTCTGATTGTACATTAGCTTTTTTTTTTGCTGTTGACTGTGTTGTTGCTTTGTACATAAAACTCTCTTTGTTTTACAGTTATTTTTGCAATTTGTTTGTTTTTTGAAAATCTTTTTTAAGAAATCTCTGCTCTGCTTACCAGTAGACTTTTTCTTTTTGCCATCTCCAGCTTCTCCTACTTTTTGTTTTTCCCAGTTTTGTCCAGATATACTTGTTGTTGCTTTTCTTTCCTTTTTCTTGTCCTTAAAGGCATTTTTTTTTTCACTGTTGCTCAGCAATACCTGCAAGGAACTAAAAAAAAATCCTTTTTGTAATTATAATTCATTCAAATATTTTTTTTTAGTTTTCATTTATTTCAAATGTTTTTCCATTTGTCTCTCATTTGTGATTTACTAATTTGTGCACAGTACTAACCACCACAGTTGAAAAAAAACAAGCTGCCCCTTTCCTGCAAGTGCATTTTTTAACAGAACAACCGCAACACAAATTATATCTCTGGCCACAATTCCTGTGCGCACACCGCCTCATGGTGTGCTTCTAAGCAGAAAACAGAATTTGATTTGCAAATTCAAAGCACATTTACTACTCTGGTAGATCAAGTGATAATTGCTGTTACAGCCTTACACATTTTACCTGGAAAATCACAGAGGCAGAAAAGAGCACATTTCCTAACAGCTACTTCACACCATAAGTATCTGCAACCTGGGTGAGTGTTTAGAGTAGAGCAAAGAAAAAGAGGCCTTGGTGATGTTGAATGTGTTTGCATTACACACAGACCTGAGTAGTACGCATGGGAGTGTTGGAGAAGCTGCTGCGTGTGTCCCAAGAGTGTGTTTCTGCAGACTATGTATTGTCAGCTGCAAGAGACATGAGCAAGGAGATTTCCAGAACTGCATGAAGACTACAGGGATGTACGTAACAGTGCATGTGTGCTAAGGGATAATTTGTGTAAACACAACAGGCTGCCCCTTTCCTGGGACTGCAATTCTTACTGAACAACAACTTCACAAATTAAATCTCTGCCCACAATTCCTGTGCGCACACAGACTCATGCTATGTTTTTTGGAACAAAACAGTGTCCCTGAACAGTACCAAATTACTGTTACAGCCTGACACATTTCCCTTATCATTTACAGAAGCAGAAAACAGCACATGTCCTAACAGCTCCTTAAGACCATGACCATGTGTTACAGGGTGAGTGATTAGACTAGATCAATTTAAATGAGGCCTTGGTGACGTTGAATGTGTTTGCATTACACAGTGCTATCTGAAACAGCACACAGAGCTGAGTACTACACATGAGAGTGTTCGAGAAGCTGCTGCGTGTGTGCCAAGAGTGTGTTTCTGAACACTGTGTATTGTCTGGTGCAAGACAGATGAGCAAAGAGACTTCCAGAACTGCATGAAGACTGCAGGGATGTATGTAACAGTGCATGTGTGCTAAGGGATAATTTGTGTAAACACAACAGGCTGCCCCTTTCCTGGGACTGCAATTCTTACTGAACAACAACTTCACAAATTAAATCTCTGCCCACAATTCCTGTGCGCACACAGACTCATGCCATCATTTTAGGCACATAACACAGGCTGCCCCTTTCCTGGGACTGCAATTCTTACTGAACAACAACTTCATAAATTAAATCTCTGCCCACAATTCCTGTGTGCACACAGACTCATATCGTCATTTTAGGCACATAACACAGGCTGCCCCTTTCCTGGGACTGCATTTCTTACTAAACAACATCTTCACAAATTAAATCTCTGCCCACAATTCCTGTGCGCACACAGACTCATGCCATCATTTTACACACATAACACAGGCTGCCCCTTTCCTGGGACTGCAATTCTTACTGAACAACATCTTCCCAAATTAAATCTCTGCCCACAATTCCTGTGCGCACACAGACTCACGCCATCATTTTACACACATAACACAGGTTGCCCCTTTCCTGGGACTGCATTTCTTACTGAACAACATCTTCACAAATTAAATCTCTGACCACAATTCCTGTGCGCACACAGACTCATGCTATGTTTTTTGGAACAAAACAGTGTCCCTGAATAGTACCAAATTACTGTTACAGCCTGATACATTTCCCTTATCATTTACAGAAGCAGAAAACAGCACATGTCCTAACAGCTCCTTAAGACCATGACCATGTGTTACAGGGTGAGTGAATAGACTAGATCAATTTAAATGAGGCCTTGGTGACGTTGAATGTGTTTGCATTACACAGTGCTATCTGAAACAGCACACAGAGCTGAGTACTACACATGAGAGTGTTGAAGAAGCTGCTGCGTGTGTGCCAAGAGTGTGTTTCTGAACACTGTGTATTGTCTGGTGCAAGATAGATGAGCAAAGAGACTTCCAGAACTGCATGAAGACTGCAGGGATGTATGTAACAGTGCATGTGTGCTAAGGGATAATTTGAGTAAACACAACAGGCTGCCCCTTTCCTGGGACTGCATTTCTTACTGAACAACAAATTCATAAATTCAATCTCTGCCCACAATTCCTGTGTGCACACAGACTCATGCCATCTTTTTACGAACATAACACAGGCTGCCCCTTTCCTGGGACTGCATTTCTTACTGAACAACAAATTCACAAATTAAATCTCTGACCACAATTCCTGTGTGCACACAGACTCATGCTATGTTTTTTGGAACAAAACAGTGTCCCTGAATAGTACCAAATTACTGTTACAGCCTGATACATTTCCCTTATCATTTACAGAAGCAGAAAACAGCACATGTCCTAACAGCTCCTTAAGACCATGACCATGTGTTACAGGGTGAGTGAAGAGACTAGATCAATTTAAATGAGGCCTTGGTAACGTTGAATGTGTTTGCATTACACAGTGCTATCTGAAACAGCACACAGAGCTGAGTACTACACATGAGAGTGTTGGAGAATCTGCTGCGTGTGTGCCAAGAGTGTGTTTCTGAACACTGTGTATTGTCTGGTGCAAGACAGATGAGCAAAGAGACTTCCAGAACTGCATGAAGACTGCAGGGATGTATGTAACAGTGCATGTGTGCTAAGGGATAATTTGAGTAAACACAACAGGCTGCCCCTTTCCTGGGACTGCATTTCTTACTGAACAACATCTTCACAAATTAAATCTCTGCCCACAATTCCTGTGCGCACACAGACTCATGCCATCATTTTAGGCACATAACACAGGCTGCCCCTTTCCTGGGACTGCATTTCTTACTGAACAATAACTTCATAAATTAAATCTCTGCCCACATTTCCTGTGCGCACACAGAGTAATGCCATCATTTTAGGCACATAACACAGGCTGCCTCTTTCCTGGGACTGCATTTCTTACTGAACAACAACTTCATAAATTAAATCTCTGCCCACATTTCCTGTGTGCACACAGAGTCATGCCATCATTTTAGGCACATAACACAGGCTGCCCCTTTCCTGGGACTGCATTTCTTACTGAACAACAACTTCATAAATTAAATCTCTGCCAACATTTCCTGTGCGCACACAGAGTAATGCCATCATTTTAGGCACATAACACAGGCTGCCCCTTTCCTGGAACTGCATTTCTTACTGAACATCATCTTCACAAATTAAACCTCTGCCCACAATTCCTGTGTGCACACAGACTCATGCCATCATTTTAAGCACATAACACAGGCTGCCCCTTTCCTAGGACTGCATTTCTTACTGAACAACAACTTCACAAATTAAATCTCAGACAACAATTCCTATATACACACAGACTCATGCTGTGTTGGTAGGCACAAAACACAGGCTGCCCCTTTCCTGAGTTATCAATTCTTACAGAACTAAAGCTTTTTTCACATGTGCTGCCATTTTCCTCTCTTTTCTTTCAAAGTGATTTCTGCTAAATGCTAACCATCACAATTAAAAAGAAGCTGTCCTTTTCTTTCAACTGCAAGTCTTACTTTTCAACAGCAACACAAATTAAATCTCTGTCAACAATTCTTCTCTGCACACAGACTCATGGTTTGATGGTAGGCACAAAACAGTATTCCTCATTATTACCAGTACACATTAACTTATGGTGAAAACATACTCCATAATATTTTACATATTCAAAACAGTTAAATATCTCCCAAAACAGAAAATGTAAATCACAACTTTAAACAAATAATCACAATTCTTTTTTTTATATCTAAATTAACCACAAACACCCCCTCTCAAACTCATAACTCACCTTTAAAATTAGTTAGTTGTGAAAGAAATGTGGCAGTCACACAGCAGTTTATCAGACCAGAATCTCTGGGCTGAACACCTCTCTCCTCTCAGCAGAACCAGTTAATGGCACAGTTTCCCTCTCTTTTTTCACACATATACATGTTAATTTCAAATCTCTGTGCTTCCCACATTTTTTCAAATGAAATCACACATTTCTATTGGTTGAAAACTTCAACCCCTTTCCAAATGTACCCTTCCCCCAACTTGACTTCTGCCTGCTACCATAGCAACAGGTCATGGAACACAGGTGTGAGCAGAGAGGTCAGAAGTTCAGCAGACAATGCTTCATTTTCAAAGAGCAAGACTGCTTGACTTTTCAAACCTAACAGCAAATCCAAACTAATGTTCTTTGTTCACACATTTTTCACAACCAATACAAAACATGCTTTTTAAAATTTAAACATACAGCCTAGTTTTTAGTGTAGAATGGTTTGAAACAGCCAATGAGTTCTTTTTATAAAAAAAAGTATGTGTGCCCCCATTTTTCAACTTTCTTTCATTTCTTTTTGCCTTTCTACTGAAAGACACTTCCTGAGTGCATCCAGATCTCCTTGGAAGATGTTCACAGTGTGGATTGTAGGTCACAGCTATGTCTTCTGGAGTGAAAAGTATGCAGAAAAAAGAGGTATGGTGAGAGACCTTGCTTTGCCAAATGTAGACATTAAATGGATTGGTCAGAGAGGGTTAAAGTGGCACCAATTAATGCCTTTGGTGAAAACCTTTCTACATCTCCTACTGCCTAACCTTATTATTGTGCACTGTGGTGGAAATGACCTAGGCACTTTAACTGGGGTAGGTCTGGAAATGCTTATTAAGGACACCTTTCTGCAATTGATGTCGCTTTTTCCTCAATCTGCCTTCGTATATTCTAACATATGCCAAAGGCAAAAGTGGAACTGGTCCAACCAATTTTGTCCGCAGATTGACAAAGCAAGGAAGCACGTCAACAAATCTATTTCTGCTTTCCTCAGAGACTATGGTATGGGTTCTATATACCACAACAACTTGCGTTACAACATGCAAGACATTTATAGAGGAGATGGTGTACACTTCACTGATGAAGGCAACAGAGTCTTCCTCTTGAACTTTAAACTCTGCATCGGTACTTACTTGTAGGTACCGAAAAACACACAATAAACACAAGGGCTCTTTTTAGAGCCACCTTATATCTAAACACTTAAATGCAAATTTTTATTTTTTTTAAAAGGTTTTTTCGAGTGCGCGTTGGGTGCGCGCACTCGGCGATATTTTTTTTCAAAATATAAATCTTTTTTTTTGCCCTACAAGGTCCTACTGTGACCCCCTTACAATGCCTAGTGGGTCAATATCTCCCCACTCTGCCCCCTTTTCAAGTTCTCCCCCTTTGTTTATCACCCCCTCTTTATGCGAGAGACAAAATGGCGGCCGCCGCTTCCTGATTTCCACCGATTCGAATGTTTACTGAAATCTAACAACCAATCAGAAGTGCGCTCGCGATCGGCAAGGTGCGCGCACAGGACTTGCTCAGTGCGCGCACGGTACGCGCGTACAGATATATATATTGATTTAAATGCTAATTTCTCAGGAAATACTGAACAGATTTACACCAAACCTGCAAAAGGCACTTCATGGACCTTATGGCTACCTCTCTGCCAAATTTCTCATAATTCTGTTCAGCCGTTCGGGCTGTAGCTGCGACTAAAGTCCCTATGGAAAAATGCATGGGGAAAACGCGTTTTGGGACCCCCCTTTTTTCTCAGCCCCCGCTTGACGAATCCCCCCGAGACTTTCAGGGTAGGAGCTGAGCGGAGCGCCCCATTAGTTTTGAAAATTTTGCGAGGATTCGTCGACCGGCGCCAAAGATATTCAAAATAGAATTTTGAGATTTCCTATGGAAACACGGTCCTAACTATAACTACCTACTGGCGACCGCCAGTAGGTAATATATATACACACTATCAATGTCGTCATTATTAACATATATGTTAATTTGCTTTGTTGATGCTAAAATATTACATTGTTTCACTTCAAATTTCTTCACACAGAAAATAATTAGTACCACTGTCTCTGTAAGAAAGAACCAGTAATGACAATTTTTACCTCTCTTTTTCTAGTGATACTGATGTCAAAAGCAAATAAAAGTGTTTCATTTTTTCCTGTTCTTATCCTATTTTTCTTTGGTCAGTTTTTTAAAACTCCTTATTAGTATCTTGAAAAGAAGTTTAATCTGGAAGTGCCTGTCAGTGGGCTTGCGACCCAATTGCAGCTCCCAGCTCACCCCTGTGTAACTCTGCAATGGAGTTGTGACTCCATACAGGAGTCCGTTACAGCATTTAAACTGTGTTTTTTTCAATTGCATATCAGATGCAATCACAGGACTGATTTGGAAAATACATGTATCACACTATAAACAAGCTCTAAACTAGTAGAGTTTGAAAAATCAAATGACAATCTTTCGCAACCCTTCCCCCATACTGCTTTAGCACAGTTGCAGTAGCAACCTCCTTAGAAACACTCTACTGTAGCAGTAGGTCATAGGTTCACTACAGTTCCTGCCTGCACCATACTAGCTTCAAGCTCAACTGTAGCAGGTGTGGTTGAACGCTTCAAAATGTAAGCATATCAAGTATAGCGTAACTTATGTAAGATTTATCCACAGCCAATAACAGATGTACTAACTGTAGTAATTTAATCACCACCTATTTCTAGGTTTCAAATTATTTTTAGCACCCAATCAAATACGACCTTTTCTTAAATCAGGTTCACTACTCGGTTTTAACGGCCATTTATTCTACCACTTTCACATTCAGCTGCAGCCTTCTCCTGTGTGCTAATTCTCCTTCCTTCAAAATGGTTAGAGTGTGGATTGTGGGTAACAGCTATGTCTTCTGGGCCAGAGAGTCTGTACGAAACAGTGGCACTGTCAGGGACTTGGGCTCACCTAATGTGAACATTAAATGGATTGGCCAGAGAGGTTTAAAGTGGCATCAATTGCAGTCTTTGCCAACACTCGGACCTCTTACTGGGGTTGGTGTGGAAATTGCAAAGAATGAAACCTTTTGCCTCATATTGTCTAGGTGCACTCCAAAATATGCCAAAGGTAGACATGGAAGTGGTCAAATCAATTCTGTCTGCAGATTGACAAAGCCAGGAAACATGTTAATAAAGCTGGTTCTGCATTCCACAGAGACCATAAAATGGGCTCTATCTAAAACAACAATCTGTGTTTCGAGATGGATGAAACTTATAGAAGGGATGGAGTTCACTTTACAAATGAAAGAAACAGAATATTTCTCAACAACCTGATACTCTGCATTCAGTCTTATATGTAGCTGTCACTTACTTACTATGAAAACAAAGGCTTGATTCAGAGCCTCCCTATTGCTCGTTAGCAAAAATATTTATTTTGAATCCCTTTAAAAAATATATATTTTTGGGAGTCGCAACTCCGTCATGGCACGACAAACCAAAGCACAATTTCAATGCAAAACAACACATTTAAGATATATAACTATTATTTTCATACAATACATATTACAAACACTTTGTGAGCAATTTTGCCAGTGTCTAAATGAGTGAATAAGTGGATGCATACATCTGAGTAGGTTTGAAAGTACATATGTAATTTCCTGAGTGAATGTGTGAGTGGGGGCAAGAGTCTCTGCCTGGGTATGTGACACTTGAGTGTCTGACTAGCTCTGTGTGTGGGTGTGTGACTGAGTGGATCTGTCAGTGTGTATTTGAGTGTGTCAGTGGATTCTGTGAGTGGGTGTGTGAGTCTCTGAGTAGGTCTGTCAGTGAGTGTCTGAGTGGGTGGGTGTGGGTGTGTCAGTGTCTGAGTGGGCCTATCAGTGAATGTGTGAGTCTCTGAGTGTGTCTTTGAGTGGGTGCATAAGTCTCTGAGTGGTAATGCGAGTGGGTACATGAGTCTCTGAGTGTGCCTGTGAGTGGGTTTGTGAATGGGAGCATGAGTCTCTGAGAGGGTTTGTGACTGAGGCATCATTGTCTGAGTGGTGTGTGATTGGGTACATGACTTTCTAAGTAGACTTTAAAACTTATATATTTTAAGATCACTATAGTGCCAATAGGCCAGCACAGTATCAATGAGATTACTCTACAAACTAAACTTCTGAATAAAATTGCTTGGTATTTAAATACTCACTTGTTATACCTGGCATCTTTGGCTTGTTTTTGCCCTGTCTTTTTTTGCTTCTGACCTCCTACTTTTACCTGTGCCCTGCATTTCATTTTTGCTGGTTTTAGGACTTTGGGCTATTTACCACTGCTGACCAGTGCTAAAGGGCAAGTGCTCCTGGCATAAATTGTATCTGTGATTGGTTATCCATGATTGACATATTTGATTTACTGGTAAGTCCCTAGAAAAATGCACTGTGTGTGCGTGGAGCCTGTAAATCAAATGCTACTAGACTGTTTTAGACTGCCATGTCGACCTGGCAAGTGCTACCGCTTGATATGAATATATGGGTTTTGGTCACACATGATATTGTGCCAATTCGAGTTCAATGAACTGTTTCTGTTATGTTTCAAGTGATAGACAGGTACGTCTAACTGCCCTACACACGTGTTATAATGCTCACTTCTTCAAGTGTTACTAAACCATGTAACCTGGCTGCACAGCAACTGATTTTATCAATGATGCTTCAACATGGGTTTAAACAATACTATAAAAACTATTTACTGTATTAATAAGACTTCATTTTTTATTTTTACATTTTCAAATTCTCAATTATTTTTTAACTAATGTCCATACAATGGTATTACATCATAAAATGACATCATTTGTTGTCACTGACGTATCTGCAACTCCTTGCGACATGATGCGTCATACTGTAAATATGGCGCATAATTGGTGTCGTAAGAATGGCCCAATGAAAAGTGATGCATCACTGTTTTCTCACAGCGATGTGTCACTTTTCATAAATGAGGCCCATAAAGATTTGCGCGATCACACCTGACAACGAACCAACCAAGTAAGCAAGTTTCATGCATCTCAAAACTGAAAACCAAGAAGCTAGACATGCACAAGCTCATGTTCTTCAATACCTAAAGAATGTTTTCGTGACTAAAATGTTCCCATTGATTTATACTTAATTTTTCTTGACCATAGTATCGAACCAGTCTATGAAAGAACTCGCTGAGTAAACTTTCAACTAAACTCATAAATTACTCACAACACAAAGTAATTATGAATACCTGCCCCTTCTTTTTACTTATCGCAACCAAATATCCTTCTGTATAGCTTCTGTAATGAATGGCCATTCGTGTGAATTAATTAACAAAAATCCTGTTTTACAATGCTGTGAAGCACTAATGCAACATACCTTATGAATAGCACTGCAAAATAATATGTAGATCTCAAATGTGTTAGCTTGATTGAAACAGACAGTTCTTCTCACAACTGATTGGTACATCAATGAGATTTGCTGGGGCACCTGCATATCCTAATACAATCATGGCAAGGTTCGAACATGACTAAGGGCCATATGTAGGAAGCCTAATACCGGTCGGTAACGGCCGATTTTCGGTAAATATCCCGTTACCGACCGGTATTTAGGCTTTTGCTATGTAGGGGGATCATTTCAGGATTCGGTAATTTACCGAATCGGTAAAATTACCGATTCGGTAATTTATCGATTCGGTAAATACCGAATCCTGAAATGAGATGTAGGGGGAGTGTGTCGTTGGTGTGGGGATTCGTTATTTACCACCAACTAAAAGTTGGTGGTAAATGACGAATACCTGTAAAAAGGCATTTTTTTGCTATTTGAAGTGTGCAATGTGGCAGACATACATGCCCTTAGGGCATGTATGTGCGCCACATGTGCACACATGGACGAATCAGGGGTGCAACAGGGTGTCAATGTGACACCCTGCCACCCATGATGATGCCTCCCCCATTACCGATTCGGTATTTACCGATTCGGTAATGGCAAGTGGCTTCCCATTCATTCCTATGGGCCTCCAGGCCCATAGGAATCAATGGGAAGCCAGTTGCCATTACCGAATCGGTAAATACCGATTCTAAAATACCGACAGACACCGAATCGGTATTTATTTACCTACATTACATTTACCGATTCATAAATACCGAATCGGTAAAATTCGGTATTTAAGAATCGGTAAATGTAATTTACCTACATATGGCCCTAGATCTTTTCAGACCCAGAGTGGAATGAGGACCTCAGTTTTTATTGTCCTTTTATCGAGCATATATTTTTGTTCTGTAAGAGCACCGAAACTAAACGTCTAGACAAAATAGTTGAATTAAACACCAAGAACATGAGAATACAATTTACTCATGATATCAGCAAAAGACGTTTAGCATTTCTAGATGTACTGGTAGAGAAGACAAATTCAAAGAGTAACACAAGCATACATAAGAAAAGCACAGATTGAAATAATTTACTATCATTCCAGAGCATTCATCCACCTAATCTCATTGCTAATTTACCTTATTCCAAGATGCTCAGAATAAAAAGAATATCCTCTACACCTGAAGCATTCTCTACATCACTTAAAGAACAAAAACTGAATTTCATGGATAGAGGTGATCCACCGAAAATACTAGGGACAACAGAAGAAAGAGTTCAAACAGTCAACCATCAAGAATTGTTAATAAAGAAATATAAAATGTGGTCTTTGTTTCAAGTTCTCAGCAAAATCATACATGATTAAGAAAATCAGCAACAAACGAGGGGAACTCCTGAAAAATGAACCGGAATTTAAAGGTCTATTAAAAAATAAACTTCTCTTTGCCTACACAAAGACGAAGCACATAAAGGAATTATTCACTACAGCTAACAAAAAAAGTCAGAAAGTTGAAGAAAGCACTAAAATGTGTCATAACTGTATACATTGTAACAAAGTAATCTGTAGCAACAGCATTACACATCCCAGTGTAGGCGAGCAAGTCAGACTCGGACATTCCGCAGATTGCAAATCAGCAAACGTGATTTACTACATTAAATGCCCATGTGGGCTTAACGCAAGATAAAAACAAGAATTATGGAACGCAAAAGCATGAAACGCAATAAAGATACCAATTCCAATTGAGCTGTTCATTGGTCAGAAAACAGACACAACACTGCCCAGTTAAGGCTTAGTCAGTGCAGATAAAGATAAGTCTAAATTACTTTCACTGAGAGAGAGTTACTGAATAAAAAGATTTAACACGATGACACCTGTGAGAAGTTGGCCTGGTATATGCTGTCCACTAATTATAGTGGACACCTTGCACCAGTAAAAACGACCTTTATGATGTATGATGCCAAAGATAACCTTTAGAAAGCTATACTAGTGGTAGCGGTGGAGAGCAGCCTTCAGGCTTAATCTTGAAGGAATGTGAAGCAGCTTGTTTTACCTGAATATCACCTCCTATATTGACTAAGTGAAAGGAGAACCACACAGTATTTATATAAAAATATGTATTTATTAATATAACACTCTCTAGTATCCTCTACACGAGGATAGAACACCAGGCACCCAATACGAGATCAATAGAACAGTTGTAAGTAGCACAATACAAAGTGGGCTCCAGGGGGAGATGAAACCATATACTAAAATAGTGGTATAACAATCACAACTTGACACAAGGCAAGGTCTAGAGCGCGCAGAATCGCTGGAACCCTAATGAACCACCCAAGGTGAGTAGATAGGGATCACATTGAGGATGGGTGCAGTGTGCTAACACGACCGCAGGCTCCGTACAATTCTATGGGGAAGTTGCGGTTGCAATTTTAAGGTTTAAGGACACTTCTAGGAGGACTTCGAGCAAACCCCTTGGAACTTAAGAGGTTGGAGAGCCACCACATCCGTGGATACCGTAGTACCCGTTGTCAATGGAGGGGTGTGAAGAAGTACTGCTGTCGTGAAGGTGAAAAGGGTCCGGTGGAATCCAAGCCGGGATTTTGGAAGGAAGGAACCTGAAAGCAGAGGGACAGAGTCTGGGTCACCAGGGGCTCGGTAGACGAATGCCCACAGATGTCGGGTGCTTCAAGTGCGAAGAAGGGATGCTTGGCTCTGCAGCCACGACGACCAGAAGATGTTGATGACAACCAGGAGCTGGAGGTAAGATGTCCGGTGAAGGATGTCGAGCGCTGTGGGGTCAGTGTCTGGCTGGAGCACCAACAAGCCTTGGTAGAAGCAACCCACGCAGGAAGGTCAAGCAGGTTACGGTATAAACCAGGAAGGTCCAGGGGACTCACCAAGCAATGGAGAGTCAGGGCATGTCTGGAGCAACCAGGAAATATCAACAGAAATCAAGACGACCCTCAGGAGGGCCCACAGGCCGAATGACCAGGAGTCGCGAGGGGACCTCAAGCCAGATTGCAAAGCACCAGCCCACGGAGCACCCAGTGTGAGGAGGCCAGAGTTATTTGGTGTAAATACTGCTCAGGGTAAGGACTACATGAAATCCAATGCACAAGCTCGGGAATTGCCAACAAGCATATGCAACTGCAAATGGACGCTGTGCACAGGGGTTCGTGTTATGCAGTCCCCACGAGGGATACTGACCTCAAACTTGCTGAGAGGGCAGATCAACCTCAGAGACCTTCAGGAACCCACCTCCTGTGTTGCTGAAGTCTTCAGAGTTCGCAGGACCTCAGGAGCAGCAGATTGGTCAGTTGCGTTGAGGTGCCTGCTACTGCAGGGGAGTGATTCCTTCACTCCAAGGGAGATTCTTCAGTTGACCTTAGTGCAGCACAGGTCCTGCACGGAGCCTGTATGGAGAAAGGGCACAGATAAAACTTTGGACCGAGAGGGAGACGAAGTTGTGCCCAGTCAAAGTCCAGCAAAGTCCAGAGTGTCCTGATGGTCGAAGGTCAGTGGTTTCTTCTTGTAGAATCGTGTCCACGTAAAATCTAAAGTCTTACAGCCAGGTAAGCCCTTTTGAACCCATGGGAGAGGGTTGGACAGATTCAGGGGACCCTCCTAGGAGAGGGTCAGGACAGAGGGGTGGTTAAACCCATGTCCTTTGTCCAGTTTCACGCCAGAGCAGGTGCCAATGGCTCCCAGAACTGGTTTGAGCTGGACTATGCATAGGGACACCAAATGTGCCCCCAGTGCAGACTTTCAGGCACTCTCAGAGTGCACCCACCCGGCCCCAATACACTAAATCCTGTCTGGGAGGTGGTCACACCTCCCTGTGACAGGATGCTTATTGTGCTGCCTTCCTCTGGTAGAGGTTGGCTCAGCAGCAGGAGGGCAGAAATGTGTCTCTGGTCGGCAGCATCCATTTTGTGCTGACCGGGTCGAGAAGGCTGGCACTGGATAGACCAGTGACCCCACATAGCTCGCTTCAGAAGGGTGGAATCATACCTGCCACACCGGTTACCGGTGTGGAGGTATGATTCCAAGGTATTTGATACCAAACACGATATATTTCTATGCAGCCGTTTTCGCTATAGCATTTACCCCGAGGGTATAATGCACCTCTACCTATATGTCCGGCTGAGTCACAGACAACCCGGGAGAATGGTCTCCGAAGGCTGCGGAGAGGCTCTGCTCTTGCAGGGGCACCCTCTCACTTAAAACCCAGCACCCTGCCTTCAGGATTGATAAGGCCTGCTATAGGGGTGACTTATAGGTTTTAAGTGTAGTGACCTATAGATATAGTGAGCCTATATCTAAAGTAAGTGGTGCAAGCACTATCTTACACAAGTTGCGGTAGCAGACCTGTAGTTCTATTTTGCATGGCCTCTCATGGGTGGCATAATACATGCTTCATCCCATGGGAGGCCTCCCGGGTACCTATGCCCTGGGTAAATGGGCACCATATACTAGGGACTGATAAGGGTACCTCAATATCCAATCTGGAGTGTACTAAAGTACATGCATGACAATTTAAGGGAGAAAGCAGATAGCCTGGGGTCCTGATTAGCAGGATCCCAGTCAGACTAGTCAAAAACAGTGCAACATCAAGCAAAAAGTGGTGTAACCAACAGAAGCAGATCCTAATTTCCTACAACACCGTCAGGAATGAATGATAAAATTGACATGAGCTGTTTCTTATGAATACCCAATATCAATATGTATGCTAATCTTTCATGTTTTAGCTTCATGTTAAGCAATCTCGTGACAAGTTGATTGCGTCTCAGGGAAATGTCTGGAATTGATTGCACACTTTTTCCTATTTTGCCTTCCTTTTTTTTCCTATTTTTCTTTCTTTTACCACTATCTCACATAGTTGATAAGCAAGGAAGTGATGGTGAGGTTGTCATAATATCATTGGAAGTAATGTACAGCATGATCATTTGTTATATATATGCAGCATTAGATATCAGAGTAGGGAGGCAATTGATTTAGCCCCAGATATCGACATTGTCAAACATGGTGGTCATTTTCTTTGAATTATCGGTGAGTCATTGTTGGTCGAATAATTTTTTTTTTTATGTTTAACATTGATTACTTCGATGATTAGATTGAGAATGGCCATTGAACTCGGCTTTATAGTATTGAACAGCCAAATATGGCGGTCGTGCTACTGGGAACTTTTTAGTCACTGAAACATTCTTTAGGTATTTGAGTGGTTTCTAAACACACTCTTGGAGGCAAGAACTTGCTTACTTGGTTGGTCCGTTGTCGGGTGTTATCACACACATCTTTATGTTCTCAAGCACAGGTGTCTTATTAGCTCATTCAGTATCTCTTCATCATTCCAGATAACCATCATAAATAAGTCTACTATGCTGCAAAAAATATTGTTTTTTGTGATATTTCCTCCTCTCTCATCATTGTTTATATTTTTTTCACAGTGTCCCCTGAAGAAGGGGGTGACATCCCAAAATGCATTAGGCAAAGTATACATTATTGGAAACTGTTGTGTGCTTCCTATATTTCCTATACAGGATCTGTGCGTTCCGGACCACATAAACTGTGGGTTTGGTGGCAGACTGGTTCCGTGCACCCCCACCAGATACGTTAGCCTGTTTGGATTAGCTAGCTCACAGTGCCACTAGAATCTCCTTTTATCAGGGAGAGAATAGTTTCTGGCAACTTCAGAACATCACAACCCTGATCCCTCAGGATCATGGAAACAATATACTATTTTCCGCTCAGTCTCTCGTGCTCACCTAGTTTTGTCTCAGAGATACACAGAATAAACAGCCTGGGCGTTTCAATAAGAATTTATTGAACAGTTGTTATTCTCGTGTAAAATAGATTGCTGTAACAACCATCAGACGGTAGCATAGATATATGTTTAGCAGTACTATGAAAGTAAAGGGATGGTACAATTCTACCATTTTGCAGTAATCATGAGTACATAAAACACATGATAAGAAAGTGTGTACTCCTACGATGCCTCCCTAACTAGATGTACCTAAATGTACCTAGCATCTGTGTAGTTGATATGCCAAGAATCGCTCTAAGGTCTAGTCAACCCCATTACCTGAGAAAGGAGAGAATATGGGACCCTGTCCTGGTCTTGAGTTGGACACCCCGCGGGGAATGTTAGACCACTGCTAGCTGGAGCGTCTGCATGCAGGAACCTCAGCGTCTCTGGTCAGTGTGTCTGCCGGGAAGTCAAGGTCTCCTCTGTCTCTCTAAGCAAGACATGATGTATATATACCCACAGGTCTCCCCGGGGGTCCTACCTTGCTTGGTTATTGTGCCAGCCTAAAGGATAATGTCTGGCCTGAACTTTACGTAGATATTATACAGTAGATGTTCGTCCTGTTGTGAGTCCAGCTGTGCTTCCAAGAAGCCTCATGCATAATGTAGGAGTATCAAACCAGGGGAAAACCCGCGTTCTGAATGCAGTGTTGTATCTAGGTAAAAGGTCAGTGCCTAAGAATCATTATGTATGTAATGTAGGGAAGAATATAGGTGAAAGGTTGTGATGTTTACCTACGCCTATATAACGTACCTATATAGAATATAACACCCACTCCTCTTCCGACTGGACAATATATGTAACCTATAGCGTACTACTAGGCAACCAGATACATGTAAGCTCAAAGTTCATAAAACATTTGATTTGTTAAAATGTTTGAAACTTCTAAAAACGTCAAAAAATCATTAAAAATGTTGAAAGAAAAACATTTGCAAGCTATTGCTCTAAAAGGGTGCGTAGTTATAGTCCGAACCTCTATAAGCAGTAGAAAGCCATTTATGCCCAAATCAATGAAAGGAATGTCAATTTCTGTTTCTGAGTTCCAAATTGAGCTTGTTATTAAAAAGGGCAAATTTATTCCCAGCACACGATGAGCCAAAATAAGTCAAATGTTTATGTGTCATGGGTGGTAGACGCAACATTTTTGTTGCTTGCTTTCGCAGTAGACAGCCTTTGTAACACCTCGCAGAGTACGTCTATCGAGCACAGATGATCTTCTGCACTGTCCGCAGCCGGTGTTGGGGCAGCCTGTGCGCCGTCAAAGCCTGGGTGCCAGTGGAGGAGCCTGTGTTCATACCAACAGGTGCAGTTACAACATGTGGTGGCTCAAGGAATGCCGCCAACAACATTGGAATGCGCTGAGGACACTGCAGAACATGGCCCGTTATCGGGTCCCTTAGAGCATCCACGTCCGGTTGCGCACATGATGGGAGTGTCAAACAAAGGTCTAACACTAATTCTTCTACGCAAAATAGGCATCGGAGGACAGGTAAGATGCAGTCCATCCAGACTGCTCAAAATGACAGGAACCAAGATGCACTTAGTTCTCTCACGTGAGGTGTGCCGAGGTATTGTACCATTCGGTCACGGTATTTCCGTTCCAGGAGTACTCTTTCCATCTCATTGGTGACTGGGATGTCCATTGCGCAGCAGCTAAAAGACAATCAGGATACCTGCTATTAGAAGCAGGATCAGCGGAACACCTCCAAAGATGCTTCCGAATACGGAGTGTATGAAGTTTGGTATAACTCCAAGTACCGTCTGAAAGGTGCTTAGAGGTCCAGAACCTATGGTCTTAAATAGGTGGACAATACCAGTCGTATCAGACATGTTAAAGATACGATTTACCGTTTCTATGACATGGAAAGGGCAGTTTGTATTAATAAATGCCTGTTTCTCAGCCGAAGACCTTGCGATCTCGAGTTCAAAAGTCTCTCGAGCGGAGGTTAAGGGTAGAGACTTCTGTAAAAGCATGGCTCTCATTCTGCCTAGAGTATCAAACCGTATTAAAGAAAGTGAAGGCCATACCAGCGCCTCCCTGACTGTAGGTGTCGGGGGAAACAATACTTGCTTACAACAAGTAACCCTGGAGCTCACGGTTACCAGATATGCAATGCCCGGGATCATTCCGCAGCAGCCTTGACTGTTCAGCATCAAGTAACTCCCATTCGAAAGTAGCCCAAACGCTGGAGTAATCACGGCAGTTGGGGCACCCCTCAGATTACAGGACAAGTTTGCCAGAGAACCATTACAAGCCCCGTGCAGTAGAATGTCCTGACATATGAGCGATCCACTTAAGACGCTCTCACAGTTTGTACAACTGAGAAACACTTCTCGATCCCCACTCAAGCATCGAAATCTGTATGGTAAATCCCAAGATTCCTAAATGTATTCTTTACCCAATTTTTCATATTTGCCTGCCTGCTTTTGTTCAAGGCAATATTGAAATTGAAAAGTCGTGACCAGTAGAGTTATGTGGCCATGGATTAGCCATTCTGTATGCGGTGATTCTGCCACTGTGAATGGTAATCTATCCAGTTTTTCGATAAGCAGCACAATATATTTTTCTCCTCTCTGTGCCATTTCTATCTGTTTATCTGTTAGATTGTATTCAGAAAACAGAGACGTAATGTTTATAAAACGCCAAGGCACATAGCCAGCATGCAAAGATTGTAGCTTCTAGCTCATTAACATAATAAAACGTAACTGAGATTGCCTGTGTTGTAATATGGCGAAATCTTGTTCTAGGATGTCTCTCGCAGAAGATACAACGTTGCCTATGAAATATATCCTGGACGTCAATGTTGTTAACCCATTGTCTACCACTGCTAGAGATTTCTCTGAGTTAATACGGTCTATTTCCTGTATTCTTTCTGTGACCTCTTGTTGGGATATTTTCCAAATTTCATTGTAGGCAGCGTAAATGCCAGCATATATGAAACGTTTTTGGCGTGGTTTCCTGGGACCTAGTAAAAAATCCCTAAGATCCATGTCTCGTGTGAGTAAAGATAAGTGTTGTTTCACTTCTGTGAGTGTTGAGGTTTCTAGCCAACTAAGGCACAACTTCCCAAAACTGTAGGATGTCACTACCCCTGGATGTTGTCTCTGTATAGAACGTGGATCTGGCCTATGGATACTGGACCCTTCGGTCCTACCCAAGAATCTAGATTGACAGCTATTGGTGTCTGTGGGCCAAATCAACCATTTCCTCCAATCGGGGTCTGATCTGTTGTATTGTTTGATGTCATCTAATGTAACCCCTTCTTGTGATGTCTCATTACCCTCAGCTAATGTCCAAGGCAAGACATCTGTTGCACTGTCTCATTCAAAAACATGATTTGTTGAAGGATAAGGCATGCTCTAAATAAAGCTTCAGTTCCCTTCACCTGCCATTCTCTACTACCCCAGACCGATTTTAAGTCCATGGTGTCTTTCCATAAGTCGTAACCTTGTTCAGACAACTGGGCAATAAAGGATGAGTAATCTGTTTGGTATTCGTTAACATATTTTTCTGTGCTGATGTTGGTGCAACCTTATAATAATATGAGGCTGGGTCAGACGTATTGAACCCTGAAAAATATGGAAATTTCTGTGCAAATGTTTTTGAACTGCCTTTTGGCGGTGTTGGACAATATTCCCACTAGTGGTATGTGAACACATTTCTAGGATTAGCAGATTCATGCAAAAACTGATGAACATAATATTGATAACAGTACATAGATTCATAATCTGCTGAGCTCTCCAATGTGTCACTTTTAGAAAATGCAGCAGAGTTTTCTAAATCAGACAACGTTATTCACAGTTTCAAAATCCCAATCATCGGAAAATGTACTTGAGGTAATGATATCACTCAATGATATTTTGATAAATGTGGAATTTTTAAAAGTTGAGTCGGTCCAAATATATCGAAATCAACTTTGTCCCACACTATACCATCCGGTACAGGAACTGCTGTAATGTACACTGAAGACAAGTATCTTTCTACGCAATGAGATAATTGATGTGGTTTCAAAACAATATTCAGGTTTTGGGCTGCAGAGTTCTGCCGAATGTATTGTCCACTAATATGCATGTTAAAAACTATTACTAGGCCTAGCCAGAAAAGAAAGAAAAGAATCCCGGAAGATAGCCATAGTTCTATCCATGGTGATACCAGGTAAGTCTTTCTAAGAAAGTTCAAAAAGTCTTTAACTTGCTGCTTGTGTGATTTTTGGGCTGGCATCGTTTCAGGTTCACTTTTATCCAAAGAAAATGTATCAAATTGTATGAAGTAGTCAGAAGCAGTTCGATCAATTGTTGGAATTGCATCAGGATTTGTTGAAATTGTAGTTTGCTCTTGTTGAGGCATGTTGACGTAGACGTCTGTATTTGGTCTAATTGCAACTTGAGTGTTATTTTGAGTTTGATTTTGAAATTGGACTTCTTGTTCAAGGGGAACGAGTTCCATAGAATTGTTGCATAGTCCTTCATTCTGTATAGGTGACTCTACGAACGCAATGAGTCTTTCAGTTTGAGCGAGAGGAGGGTGTCTGCTACTACGGTCCTAAAGCTTAGTATCGGCCACATAGTGTGGTTTGATCCAGACAGGTCTTGCCGTGACTGATTTGATTTCCCCAGAGGCAGTCTGCTTCAGGTGGACGTGTTTTGTCCTGGATTCATTTAGATCCTGTAAAACAGCCAAACGATCATGGATGTCAAATGGTTTTTCATCCGCCACTGGACCTTCACAATCAAGATCAGGTACCCACATTCTTGTCCCAAATAGGACCTCATATGGAGTGACACCCCCAGAGAACTTTTTAGCATATTGTTAAGGGTACGTTGGACTCCATAAAGATGTTTTACCCAACTTTCACCTGTGCCTAATACTCTCACTGTTAAAGATTGCTTTAGGTCTCGGTTTTTAGTCTACACTACCAAATTTCCCTTGGGATGGTCCGTAGATTAGTACCACAATGCTACACCAAAACTTTCCATTGCCTCCTTGTAAACCCAAGAGCTAAAAGAATGTCAGAATGTAATGTGCCAATTGCGTATATCCCTATAAAGAGTCGCAAATCTTTTATTACAGTTCGAGTGTCAGTCGAGCGCTGGGGCCACACCCATAGGAATCTCGAGCCGGAGTCCTCTGCTACCATAATATACTTTTTAGCCCCATCTCTTTTTAAGGGGCCGCAGTGGTCTAGGTAGACACACCCTAGTGGCTTGTCAGTTATTAACAATGGCGTCTGTGCAGGACGTGTTACAGTAGAACCTTTCATCTGCTGGCAGGTGTCGCATTTCAAGACGCAGTCCTTAGTCTGCTTTGTTAAACCAGGCCACCAGTAGCGCTGTTTCAATAAAGAAACAGTTGCCGTAACTCTTGAATTAGCAGAACCTATCCCTTCGTGTGCTGCTAGTATTAATCCTAACCTACGATCCATGTTTGGAATTACTCTATCCCCCACTCCAGGAATCTGAGCAAATGGTATGTTATTGGCATCTAACTTGTAGGAGTACTTGAGTGAAAATCTTTATGGTACTGCACTGCTGTTTTTGCTTGAAGCAAAACAGCCACCATAATCTCACTGTCTATTATCATTTTAGAATGAGTGATTGCAGCTACGGAAGTCGTAGGTACAGCCCCCTTCACGGCTTCATCAGCCAATGAATTCCCTTCAACGTGAATGCTAGCACGCTGATGACTCAGTGTGTTTATAACGTGAGTCCTTGGTAGTTCTGATTTAAACTTCACTACCTGTCCCATAGCATTTTATGCTCAATTGTGCCACCTTTAGCATCTTTGAACCTGTTTTGAATCCAATATTGCAAGTAATCATTGTAGGACTGCACACAGTAAAAAGTGTGGGGGAGTTCTCGATCCGTATTTACAAGTGCCAGTATCAGTGCTTTTAATTCTGCCAACTGTGCCATGCAGTCTCCTAGAGATTGCGTTATAGTGCAGCTCGGATGGAACTTTCCATCCCGCATGCGAATATTTAACGATAGCACATGCCGCGCTGTATTGTTGCTTTCTCCCTATGGCCGGTTGAGCAGATCCGTCAGTGTAAATAATATATTCATACTGATCCAGAGGCATTATTTAATTAGGTAGAGGATATTCTTGTTCGTATTGCAGGAATGCTTGTGTCTTTAAATTTGGGTCGTACCTGTATTCTACATCTGTTGCAGTGAGCAGCCTGTACCGCTGTTAGAATTTGTTTTGAGGATGCAAAGCGCATCTCAGCATTTGTGTTAAAATGTGATTTGCATGCTATTGGTACTGTTTCACCTTCATTATATGTGAGATAGGTGTACCCAGATTGACCCGCAATTATACGGATCACCAGGTTGCGTACATTTACGCACATTTGTAAGTGTTTGGAAGCTATCATGTCAGCTTGTAAGCAATGTAGTCTATCTGTGTGTTCCTGAGTCCAATTTCTGGCTGAGTAATCAGTTTTAATTAAGTCATAGAAATGTTTTACTCTTTCTGCGTAATCTAAAATGTATGTTCGACAAAAATTCAGGAATCCCAAGATTGATTGTAGATTTTTTAATGATCTTGGAGGTTGGAGCAGCAAGCATTTTTCCAAAAAATTGTCTGCCAGGTTTTTTCTTTACTTGAAAGCTCGTATTCTAAAAACAGGACACTGAGGTGGGCAATTTTTGATTTTTTAAAGTTAAATTTGTAGCCCTCAGATGCAAATTCCGAAATTATGGTATTCACTCTGTTAAAGTGTTCATCTAGGTAATCGTTCATCAGATAAATATCACCAACTTAGGACAATCCCCCTTCATTTAATTTATGAATTGACTCTGTTACTGTGGCCGAAAACAACTCCGGGCTGTTCTTATATGCTTGGGAGAGTCGCTGAAATTGCCACTGGGACCCTGGCACAGAGAAGGCTGTTAAATAACTGCTTTCAGGTGTTATATTTCGGCAGAAAAATCCATATGAGATATCACGTGTTGTTTTGTATTTTTTCCGCACAATGTTATTCATTAATGCGGCACTGTGTGCATTGTGGACTGAAAATGTCTTAGTGCATGTGTTTAAATGTCTGTAATCTAAAACTAGACGATATGTATTGTCAGGATTCATGACACGGAAACAAAGGATTGTTCATTTGAAAGGTGCAAGTTTCAATCACCCCTTGGTATTCAAGTTGATCTAAAATCTCCCTGACCTTTTTTTTAGCTTCTTGTTTTATTGGATACTGTCTCTGTGCAGTTGGAGTATTTTTTAAAGGAATTATGTGGTGGATTGAATCCTCATCCCATCCAACATTGTTTTTGTATAATGCTGGAGCTTGGGCTACCACCCACTCCTGTGCATATGTATGTTGCAAGTGCCTGGGAATATGATTTTAGAAGGCTGGTAGAATTACTGTTTCTCCTTTAGGGCAATCCATGATGAATGCTGGCGGCCAATCTTTTTTAGCTAACAAAATGTCATAGCCAAACATAAGGTTCTCCCAAAAGAGACCTCTTATTTTCCTACTCTTGACCCCCTCCATTTGGAGTGTTATATCATACAATTTATGTGGGACACTTATTCTAGTATCAGGTGTTTCCACCGTGATATAATCATTCAAGTCCACTTTCACTAGAAATTCCATCAGGTTCTGGTGACCTATTGTTACTTCTGCAGCACTGTGTAGTATCGTCAGAGCCCATTCCCCGTTCAGTAGTCGGGTCCTCAGAATTCTGGTCATGAATGATCTTTAGACCTGCAACCTTCTTCTTTTTGAACTGTGGCTTTTGCTTTGGCTCCTCTTCTTTTTTAGAAGTGTATTCTTGCGCGTGCTGCTTTCCTCTGGACTTAGTACGCTCTTCTTGTCTTTCTGACCTTCCTTCCCTCTCATAGTTTTTCGATGAACCTGAAAGGAATGAGAGGAACGTGTATCAATATCCTGATACCTGTCAGCTTTCCTAATATTATCCCTATTCCTGAGATTATACCTCTTTTCAGAGGGCTCCTGTGGAAGACATCTACCTTGGGATTGAGATCTATGTCCTTTAAAGTTTTGTTGTTATTTATTCTCCCACTTCTTTTTAGAAGATGCAAGAGCCTGCTTTGAAGTGCCCTTTTCAGGACCGCCCGTCAGTTGTGGTTTTAAAGCTTTTCCACCCAAACTGTCTCTGCCTAATTCTGCATATGCAGTTTCAATTGTTTTGGGTAGTTTGTGTTGTTGATCTAACGGTCTGAACTCTCTTAGGCGTTGGCGGATTTCCACTGAAGCTGCTTCTCCTTTATTATTAGCTAGTATTATGGCTGATACCTGGTCATAGTCACCTAGTAACTTCATCCCTAAGTTCAGAGCAGGTTCTGCTCCGTACTCATTTTGTATTTGTCTTAATATGTCTGGTACCACTGATAAGGAAGGAATACCATGAGTCCTGGTATATATGGCAGCAAAGACTATACCCCAAGTGGTACAATCCTCTACTTGTGGTGTTATCCCTATGGGCAAGCAGATTGTTAGCATTCAGAGTTTTTCATACAGGGTTGTATTCAGGAATACTGCCTCAAGCTGAGTTATTTTCTGAGCTACACTGAATAGCATTTGTTCACGTTTCTTGGGCATTTTGCCCATTACTGTGTGTAACATTTGTGGTGTGATTTTAGTTGTTGTACCCTGTGATTGAGTTCCATTTGTTGCAACCGTTGTTGGTTGGACTGTGAAAGTCCTCATGAAGAATTGCGTCAAGTTTCTATAGATTTTGATTAAATCTTTGTGTTGTGTGTGTAAGCCTGCCTTTGGCATTGGTTCAATGTCAGGATGTGGTATGTAGGTCGCTAATATCGGCCATGTTGCCCCTTCTCCTCCGAGCGGGCCTAATCTTACTCTTCTTCTTATGTGGGGTAGGGCACCTTTAAACCAGTATAAATGTTCCTGGTACGTGAGTGGGATCTCTATGTCCTCGAACGGACCATATTACAATGGTGCATCTCCCTCTGTATAGTAGTGAAATGTCTGTGTTCTCGCATCCGCTGCCGGGAATGTAACCCATAAATAAAATACCTCTGTTCAGTTTGATTCATGTGCCTCAGTCACAAAAGCTACTAAGCCACCCCTAGCTGCTAAACCATTCTCTAACTGTTTCAGGGTGACTGTATGTCTGAATTTCGTTGCAATTTGAATTGCATCTGTATCTTCTTCTCCTGTTGAGAGGTGCAGATCCACTACTGGGTTATATCTGTCCTCAGTCATTTTTGTAAAGGAGTTTGTTCAAGGGAACTAGGATAAGGTTTTAATGCACAATTTTAGGAACACTGTACCCTTCAAGCTTGATTAACCAACAGCTAATAAATAGGATTTTTTGCCTACTCAGCTGTGACGGAGTTTCTTCCCACCAACGCCAGCCGTCTCTGGTGTTTTGTGAATAGGGGTATCTGAGAATAGCACAACTGAACTACTCAGATTCTACTGTTAAATAAGTACCCAACTAACGCTGGCGGCGCCATGTTGTGTAGTTCCTATATATTCTATACAGGATCTGCGCGTTCCGGATAACATAAACTGTGGGTTTGGTGGCAGACTGGTTCTGTGCACCCCCACTGCATATGTTAGCCTGTTTGCATAAGCTAGCTCACAATGCCACTAGAATCTCCTCTGATCGGGGAGAGACTAGTTTTTGGAAACCTCAGGACATGACAACCCTGATCCCTCAGGATTTGTGGAAACAATATACTACTTTTCGCTCAGTCTCTCGTGCTCACTTAGTTTCGTCTCAGAGATACACAGAATAAACAGTCTGTGCGTTTCAATAAGGATTTATTGAACAGTTGTTATTCTCGTGTAAAACAGATGTGCAGAAACAACCATCAGATAGTAGCATAGATATATGGTTAGCAGTACTATGAAAGTAAAGGGATGGTACAGTAATACCATTTCGCAGTAATCATAAATATTTACAAGTACATAAAACACATGATAAGAAAGTGAGTACTCCTACGATGCCTCCCTAACCAGATGTACCTAACTGTACCTAGCATCTGTGTAGATGTTATGCCAAGAATCCCTCTAAGGTCTAGTCAGCCACATTACCTGAGAAAGGAGAGAATATGGGACCACGTCCTGGTCTCGAGTTGGACAACACACGAGGGATGTTAGACCACTGCTAGCTGGAGCGTCTGCATGCAGGAATCTCAGCGTCTAGAGTCAGTGTGTCAGCCAGGAAGTCATGGTCTCCTCTGTCTGTCTAAGAAAGACATGATGTATATATACCCACAGGTCTCCCCAGGGGTCCTACCTTGCTTGGTTACTGTGTCGGCCTAAATGATGACGCCGGCCTGAACTTTAACATAGATATTATACAGGAGCTGTTCGTCCTGTTGTGAGTCCTGCTGTCATGAAGCCTCATGCTTAATGTATGAGTATCTAACCAGGGGAAAACCCGCGTTCTGAATGCAGTGTCGTATTTAGGTAAAAGGTCAGAGCCTAAGAACGGTTATGTATGTAATGTAGGGAAGAATATAGGTTAAAGGTTGTGATGATTACCTATGCCTATTTAAGGTACCCATATGGAATATAACAAAACAAACTGTTTATTTGTGAAATAGGCCATTTTAATATTTTCTTTAGATCATGGTGTAAACATATGATTTAATATCATTGTATTGAAATTAGTTAGAAAAGAATGAGAATTTGAAAAATGTTAAAATAAAAAATGATGTCTTACTAATACAGTAAATAGTTTTCATAGTATTGTTTAAACCTATGCTGAAGCATCATTGTTCATTCACTCTAGATTATCACACAAATGGAGCTGAGGTGAGTCCTGCATATCCTGATGGCCCATTACCAGGCGGATGGGTCTTCCTGAGCTAGAATGGTGGGCGGAGTTGTCACTGAAACCTGAATAGGGCTGTGCCTGTCATCACACAAAGCTGACTCCAACCCCATGTTTTGTGCCTGAGCCAGGTCAGGGAAATACAGGGTTTTGTGAACTACAGAGACTTTCCTTTGAAGTTTTTCTACTTCAAAGACAGAAACTGATATAAGTACTAACATCATAACTTCTGAACACTTTGGACTAAGAGGACATACTGCCAGAAAGAAGAACTGGATGCTGACAGTCTGCGTGTTGCTTTGTTGTGCTGACCTGCTGCTTGCTGCTTCTGTCCAGGCAGTGAAAGGACTGGACTTTGCATCCAGCTTCCAATGTTTCCAAGGTTCTCCAAGGGCTTGTGCATGCTTGTTTCCTGTTAAGAAGTCTCAGGGCAATCAAAGACTTCATTTACCAGTGCTTGCGCTCTTCTGCGGATAGCCATGACTTGCCAAGTGGTGCCAAATCCAGTTCCTGGGCCCTTGGAAGTATAATCTGGTAATCTGAAAAGAAAATCCACACATTGACTCTCAGCGCCTGCTGTGTGGCTGAAATATCACACCAATCTGAGTCCCTAGCACCGTGTCACCAATGTCCGTGGTACACGGTCCATCTCTGACGCGGGCCCTGCTATGCAGCTGAAGAATCATGGCATCATATGCTCCGCAGCTGTGGAATCCACACAGTGCCTGATCCTCTGCATCAACTCAGTGCATCTGGATTTTTGACACACTGTCCCTGGGTGCCAAGTTCTTCATCGGCATTGCCCAGCAGTAAGGATCTGAGGCAGCATGTTCGGAGATCAATGCACCACCTTCTCTCACAGTAGGGAACCGGCGCATCACTTCCCCAACAGTAAGGAACCGATGCATCAACTCCCCTGTGCTGCAGTAAGGAACTGATGCATCACCTCCCCTGGCAGTAAGGGACCAACGCATCGCTTTGCTTTTCTGGCGCCTCACCTCCATGCACCTCTTTTCATCTTTGAATTTCGATGCATCTAAGTTACTTTGTGCAAAAAGAAATGCCTCCATAGTGATCTATGGACTGAATTTATTTTACTTTTGAAAAGTGATATCTTTACTTGTGTATGTTGGATTTTTGTCAGTTTGGTCTTTTTATATTCAGTTAAATATTGCCTATTTTTCTAAACTGGTGTGATGTCCATTTGTAGTGTTTTCACTGTGTTACTGTGTGTCTATCTACAAATGCTATATACATTGCCTCTGAGTTAAGCCTGACTGCCAGTACCAAGCTACCAAGGGAGTGAGCAGGGGTTGTCTTGGGTCTGTAATCCCCTTGCCCTCACTAGAGTGAGGGTCCCTACTTGGACAGGGTACAAACCACTGCCAACTAGATACTTCCATTTCTAAGGACACTCATTCTCTCAGTACTCATTTAAGAACAGTGTACCAGACGTACTAATAGACAAGTCACGAATAGAGAGTGCACGGTGTGCACCAATTGTTTGCGATGTAATGTAACTGATGCTGCTTTTGCAAAAGTCCTTTTGAGAAGATGTCTGCGGAACAGGCAATGGCACTCTGGCCCACTGCATACAGCACCCAAGGATGGTAACACGATTCCAAAAGCTGAAGGTCTCTAACTGGGACATTTCTCCTTTATGAAAAAGTTATCACCTCAGTGGTTTGCAACTGCAGTTTGGTTCAAACACCATTGATACACCTCATAGCAAATTGCTATTAGGAGGATGATGCTCAGAGTTTAATTTGTAAAACAAATAAGGGCCAGGGCTGTCATGAGGAAGTCACTGCAGTTTCCCAGCCACGCTGTCAATGATTGTAACAAGACAACTTCTAACCATCACATTCCTAGAAGTGTGACAGTTCGGACTATTCCAGGCCTCCAAAGTTATAAGAATGGCTTGGGCAGCAGGTAATAGAAATGTTTATGTATATTGAATTAATAATTATCTGTTGTTGTGGTCATCTCTAAATTAATCAGTCACCGCCACTTTGTGGCAGACTGTCGCAAGAGCCGGTGTTAAAAATGAAGTGCCAGTGCCGAGCACCAGAAACCACAAGCTCAAATTAAGTAATGATGATGCTACTTTCAAACCCCTTCCTAGTTGTGATTTGGAAGGAGTAGCAAAAAAACTTTTGTGATTCAGAAAGGCTTTTCTAACCTTAAAAAGGATTTTTTCTGTCACAGACCCTGTGATTTTTAAAATCACAGTGTTATCATAGGATTAGCGAACACAAAATGCTTTAGAAAATTTGGCCCTCTAATCTTAAACGGATTGATATCTCTACTCTGGATTATGGTTTCCAATTTCCCAGGCATCACATGTGTTTGTTACTTCTTGGTCTCCACCCCAGAGAATAAATCTATCCTATATAAAACACAAAAAAGAGGGGGCATCTGGGAGCTAAAAAAGGTCCAGTGTCCATGCTCCCTAGACTAAATATGTATCACCAGGTGGACAAAGTTCCTACGGGCAGGTGCTAAAAGTCACCCGAGCCCTTAAAAAAGAGAAATAGAGAGTGAAAGGATTCCTAGTTTGAAGACCCACTCAGGTAAGTGGAAGACCACTCTATGTCCTCTGTTGCCCTCACACACCCCGAAAGGTGTCATGCTTCATCATCGGGCAGTTGCTCCTCGTAGGGCCGGCGCTGCAATTCCCTATGGGCCCCTGAAGGGTCACTTTGATGGAGATTTTTTAACAACCGCCGGATGGTGCATGTGGGTGTGTGGGGAGTGGGTTCAATGTAGAGGGTAAAAAGGGTGCGTGCAAGTTAGTGAAAACATGGAGGGTCATCATGCAGCGAATTTTATAGATGTACCCTGAGCAGAATTAGACTGCTAAAAAAGTTGTAACCCTGAAGGCACACTATGCCCAGGGATCATGGATCAAAGGTCAACATGTTTCGCGCCTCTTTCGCCTAAAAGGTCGGTGGCGCTTCGTCAGGACCAAATTCTTAACACAAAGTGCACGTGAAAAATAAATGAAACAAGTTAAAATACCGTCAATATCGGTCTGGGCAATCGCCTGTACACCCTCAGTATGGTAACAGGTCAACGATGAAAAAAATCGCTCCAGGTCAATATCTAGGAAAGAGGAAGAGAAGAAAAAGACCACAAGGATGTTTGTCAGTAAAACTTAATACAACATAAGTGTGCCACAGTCGTGTGCACATCAACCCCAAGCCAAGGCAGGGACACGAGGCAAGAATGTATATGAGGGCACCACAACCATGCATGGCATCTAACAGAATTCCCCACCCAACAGTAGCCGCATCATGGCATGTCAAAAATGTTGTCTGATTTCCCATATGTTGGGCCAAGGCAACATAATCTCACCAAATACATCAAAATCCTTTCCCCAATAGGGAAACCTCACCCCTAATAATAATAATAGAAGTTATATTGGCAGGGTAATAGGTTATAACAGGATCTTACCTAACTGGTTATAGATACATGCTCCATCAGCTAGGCGCATGACCTCCCCACATATTAACAGGAATTCAGCCCGGGTAGTCACACCGCTGTACCGACCCAATCCATGCGACTGCCAGTAATAAAATGCCAACGGCAGCACACGCCTCTTAAATAGGTCACGGGAACTCGTATCGGGGTAATTTCTTTTTCCGGGACCTGGGCTCACAACAAAATAAGCTGTGCATGCGTATGGCATTATTGGTAGTGCGCGTGCGTGTATTAGGTAAACTAATCCCCTCTGCCCCAATACGGGCATGCCATTATTATCTTGAATCACGTCACTCAGTCGCAATGCCAAAATTTTGCATGATCAAAATGTTTCCCATGCGCAACAAATGTTGAAGATTGTATGTTTAAAAGTTATCCCAGGGCATGTTCCTTATATTTACAATGCATATTAGTGGTTATCAGCCAGCACATAACATGCAAGGTTAGAATACACTATTGTTTCAAACCAATGGAACGGGGGTGAGGAATAACGTGAAGAATGTGGTTTGTTTTCATTTTAAATGCCCCTTAAGGACAAGCCCCATCAAGTTTGCTGCCATATGAAATAAAGTAAGGTGTTAGTTGGACAGGTTGTGCCATATCCTTATCGTTGGATCACTCATACATTACCCGTGCCAAGGTTTCATCCACATTCTCTCTGCCTACAATCTCCCAGAAATACCTTGATGTTCCAGCGTTGATGAGGACATAATGTTTTGTTGGAAAACGAGGCTGTATCTGTGAGGCCTGCACAAATAACATGTTTACATCTGTCCTTCACTGGGAACCAAACACCCCATTGTAGCGCTTGACTCTCAGAGGGTAGCGTTGCAGAGCAGTCTAAGGCTTACTCAAGGGAGGTGGTGTGGGCTAGTAATCACCATTTACCAGTATGCAGAAGTAAACACTCAATAATTGATTGTCCAGTCTTTACTTTGCTTTATAAAAGGAAGAGTACATTTATTAAACACACACACTACTCAATACTATGCAACAATTTACAAATATACATAAGCTGTTGGAATTACTTTGTGACCTTGCTTAACATTCCAACCCCTCCGGCAGGGAGGGTGGGGTCTGGTACCACCACTCCCATGTATGCACATCATCTTGCCCCCAATGCAGGAGGTTGACCATAACCTGAAGTGAGGGCCTTGCCCACTGGCACCATCCCAGTGGCTACCCACCCCCTTTATCTCAACAAGCATTTAAATTGGGCACACCTGCCATGGAGACACATAACCCTGACTGAGCATCTCATACTGACCATACAGTATACACCTCTACATCGTAGTGGCTAGCAGTCTGGGTTGTTCTTCACCTAATGCAGCAGCAAGAATAAATGTTTAGGCATCACTTAAAATGACAGTACTCATCATAGCTGATTTTGGGACAAGAACCACCTGGACACGGTGGATTTGGTATGAAGCAGGCACATCAATTCCAGACATTCATCATGATAACATTACTATGAAAACCAATTACAACCTGGTATTATATATACTTCATTTATTTTTTCACCTTTTTTAAATATAAAATATAAAATTTTCTTTAAAAAATTTACAAAAATATATATCCAAATATTGACATATTGTTTTGAAAAACACACAAAATTTATTTATCTTTTTGTTTCAATTGGTGCACATATTTTATTTACAATCCGGAAATCAATTTTCAAAGACTCACAGTTGTCATACTTCTCTATTCATTGTTACCATCAAAAACATTTACATAATATCTGTGATCATATAATCAATATTTGAAGCCATCCGTCAAATTAATGATATAATGATATTGGCAGCTGGTTGAAAAATGATCATGCAATCAATGTTTTGAAACCATACATTATTATAATGATATGGGGAGACTGGCAGCTTGTTGACAAACTACGCGCGTTTCGGCATAGGCCTTCGTCAGGACTCCGTCACAGTGGTTACTGAATAAAAAATAGACAACAATATAGTCTGGGGTTAATCTACCTGCTTTATAAATATAATGTGCTACAGAAGCAAGTTCCACATGCGTTACTAAAAGATGCCTATCCTAGGTGTATCACATTGACTCCGTGCCGAGGCCACTGAGATCACCCAAGAATAGAGCCAAAGATCCCAGTGTGTCTTTTATAGTGAGTTTAGTAGAGAGATTCTTATTTGTATGTTAGCGGTGGGTATGCATTCTCAGAGACGACATTTAGAAAGTTAACTTAGAGAAAGGAAAGTAGCATTCTCAGAATACCTTAGAAAACTCTTGGAATTTACTATTTATGACTCTGTGATATGATATCACTATAACTGTACATACCTGAAGGGCATGTGCAGGTATGGACAGCCCGGGATGTCTGGTTTAGTAAAGAGTCTTTCGGCTGCTACATTGTTTATGCTGTTTAAAACACAGGAAACAATATTGTGTAACATTATTATTTCTATTTATTGTGTTGACTAATTTTTGTCTGAAATTCTGGCCATTTTTAAATTTTTAGTACCTTTTTCGACTTTTCCTTTCAGAGGTGAGTGGCTCTTTTCAAATTCTTTCCTATGTTAACAAGATGTCTGTGTGAACAGTGCTATCCAGGCCGCTTATTGAAGTATGAAAAATATAAAATAAGTAAACAAAAGGATTTATATATACTCCATCGTTTTTAGTTAATCTAATACAGATTTAAATGTTGTATGTTGATTCAAGGCGTAAAGGGTTAAATCAAATGGCCAAGATGTAATGGGTTAAATGATTTACCTGTCAAGAAATGATCAAGCTAATCCCACAAACTAGAATTGAAAGTGCAAAGTGCTTGATACGTGTTTCTCCGGGTAGGCAAACAATCTAGAAATAAGTAGAAAGGGGAGTGGTTTTTGTCAGTTAAAAGAGAACCTTTTACCGAAATAATTACTGACCGAAAATGTTCTACTATACTAACCCTTAGTTATGTCAACGCGGGTTTAAATATGCATATTGCTGTGCTGCTATATGCAGTCGGTTGAGACAATGTTTGAGATACCAGAATGCGCTCAATCTATTTCTACTCCTCCATAAGTTCTGAAATAAAAAAACAGTATTGTGCCCTATATTGGATTACCGGCATACATGAACCTGATTCATTATTATCGTTTTTTATAATAATTCTCTTGAATTTGCTTTCTCGACCTGTAATTGGGTGGATATAACCTGCAACGCTCCTAATGGTATGTAAAAAGTGCTCTGCACTTCGTTCGCTTTCCAAGATTTGCGATGTCTACTGCCGATATATAATAGAAACTAGACGGCTAAATACTTAAGAGCCAAGTCAGGTCACGGATTCTGAATATTAACAGCGGACTGAATACATTATATGTGGCCAGAGTCTCAGCTATGATGTTAAAGAACAAAACAACTGACCACCTTAAGAGCCTAGTCAGACCACGGATGCCAAATCTTAGCAGTAGACTAAATATAATACATTTGACCAGAGCTTAAGCTTTAGGATTAGAGCCCCTCTATGTTATTAGCTACTGATAAGCTATCTCACAACACGCTTACCATCCGTATCGGTCACTGAGCTTCACCTGTTGAGTAACGCCGAAGGGTCCATGTACGCTCCGATATGTGTTAAATATTGGCAATTTCCCAAGATGCCAAAGTGTGCTTTTACTTCCAGGTTACATCGCAACGTTGAAATTGACTGATACTGTGGGCGCCATCTTAACCTCCCTGCCTATTACTGTGGTCAAACTCTTGTGAGCTCCGACTCGATTCAGAATAAGAAAAAATAAGTTGGCACAAATTATTGTGTGAGCTCTTCAAACAAATGAATATGTATGTTTATGTAAAGTCCCTAATCCTTATTCGTTCTTTACTATACGGTGTATTTTATCATAAATGCCTTACATGCTTACCCCTATCACTTCGGGTATGGATAGCATGAAAATGTGATTAACACTGAATATGGTCAGATATATCGATCATAATAGACATATCTCCATAATTTCAGGTTCATTGTTAAGAAGCTCTTGTTTATTAATTTTTATTCACTAGACAATGTAATCAGCACTGCATATGGTCATATATATCGATCATAATAGATATGTCTCTGTAATTACAGGTTCATTGTTGAGAAGCTCTTGTTTCTTGATTTCTATTCACTGGTCAGATATTATATTTAATGAATTGATCCCAGGGTATTTCTTGATTTAGCCCCCTTGTAGCTGTTTCCAGAGTGAAAATCCAAAATACCTCTGTACGTTTTCTTATTGCTTGAGTAGTCATGCCTGGCTTACTATGGATTTTCTCAAGAATGTACCATTGTATTTCTTCTGGTGTATGCATGTTGTCAACGTAATGCTGAACAATAGGGGCTGCTATGTTACGATTTCTGATTGCCGATCTATGTTCAGTCAGACATGTACTCACTGCCCTACTGGTTTCCCCTACAAATCCCAATTTGCATGGACAAATAAGTAGGTAGACCACATCAGATGCTTTGCAGTTAGTAAGTCAAGTAGTTGATATCAGATGACCATTGAATTGAAGGGTAGAAGATTCAATGGCTGAAGGACAAGATTTACAGGTATTACATTTGTAATTGCCTACCACTGGATTAGGGCCTTCAATGCTCCTTTGAAGGAAAGTGTTTTTAGATTTCATCCTTGAGCTGACTACATGACCCTTTCAGTTCTTGTTTCATCTGTATGCGAAAAGGGGTGTATGCACTGGTGATGTCTCACTAGACTGATTGATATTGAGTATGTTCCAACTCGAGGATACCGCTTGTCGAACTCTCTCGTTGATCATGGAGTGCCGTGTAACAAAGACAATAGATTAATTAGTTTTAGCACGGGTATTGTGGAGCAGATGTTGCCATAAAACTTGCCTCTTTTATAAGAGTCCCGGGCAAGTCTCTTAGGGTAACCTCTTGCTAAAAATTTATTTTTCATAGTGGTTGATTTGATATCAAAATCTTTAATATTTGTGCAATTGTGCCTTAGGCGTAAAAACTCGCCAAAAGGTATGCTATTCTTTTGTGCAGACGGATCGGAGCTGTCATAGTGTAACAGCGTGTTCCTTGCGGTGGGTTTAGTGTACAAATCGACAGCTAAGAAGCCCGAGTCATTTTTGATCACAACATCCAAATATTCCACTTGGCTATTGCTGACATTATTAGTGAAATGAATATTCTCATTACACAAGTTTAGCCAGTCCAAGAATTCTCCAAGTTTATCCAATGTGTCTGTCCAAATGAAAAAAATGTAATCTATAAATCTTGACCATTTAAATACAGATTCGAAAAAGGGTGCTGTTTCATTATAGATGAATTTTTGCTCAAACAGAGACATGTATATATTCGCTACTGTTGGAGCGCAAGATTCCCCCATACTTACACCCTGTTTTTGATTATATAATTGGGTATAAAATTCAAAAGACATTGTCTTCCAACACACTTTTTAGACATTCCAATACAAAGATGGTTGGACATGAGATCTTGTAAGCTTTGATAAACCAGTTTACCGCTTCTATCGCTCCATTTATGGGGATGTTACTATATAGAGCTTCTATATCTATCGTAACCATGTACTGCATGGTGGCACAAAAAGGTGTATCTTCAATCAAATTTATGATGTGCCTTGTTTCTTTAACGTACGCTTGTGTTCGAGACACGTGTGGACATAGGATGGCATCAACCTATTTGGAAAGGGGTTCCGTAATCGAACCAATAGTCGTTACAATGGGTCACAATGGAGGATTAACCTCATCTTTGTGAATTTTTGGGATGCCATAAATGCTGGCCATCTTAGGTTGTTCCGTAATCGAACCAATAGTCATTACAATGGGTCACAATGGAGGATTAACCTCATCTTTGTGAATTTTTGGGATGCCATAAATGCTGGCCATCTTAGGTTGTTCCACGTTTATAAATGCCCATTCCTTATCACAGATGTCTCCATCCCTAAGGGCTCTATTGGCCAGCATACGTATTTTGTTGGCAATGCTGGTTGTGGGGTCTCTTGTTATTTGACAATAAAAATGATTATCTCCCAACATAGTCTCCATTTTGGAGACATTGGTGTGAGTGTCGAACAGGACGATCCCTCCTCCTTTATCATACGCGTTGATGGTGATTGTGGGGGTCTGTTTAAGATCTTCTAAGGCTTTGCATTCCCCTCTGTTTAGGTTAAAAGGGGTCTTCTGTACATGTTTGGTAATGTTGATGATCTTATTATAAACCACCTGCTCAAACATTGCCATTTCTGGTGGAAGCTGGTCTAAGGTGGGAGTGAATGTGGACTTTGGGGAAAGTCCTGACACGTTAAGTGGCTTAACACTTCCTTGTAAACAAGGCAAAGCCCGTATCGCCACAGGAACATCAAAAAAACGTGTCTTAAGGCTGTCTTGTAAATAAGGCACCTTTTCACGCTTCACTTAACACGGAAGGGGTGGGCAATGGGTATTGCGGTGGTCATTTAACAGCAACACCAATTGATATTGATGCTGCCCCATATTTACAAGGGTGGCGTAAATATGGGGCAGTGCCAAAATTAAGATTAAAAAACCCTGGTCTTAAAATGGGGTAATGATGAGGAATGCTTTATTTCTCCTTGTTTTTGCTGTTTCTATGTGTGCTGTATTGTGCAGCACACATACAAGCAGCAAATGCCATCTTAAATCTTAAATGGCAATTTGTAACTTCTATGTGTGCTGCTTTGTGCAGCATACATAGAAGTTGCAACTCATCATATTTAAATGATTGTTTATCTGCAGGAATGGACACTTTCTTGCACATAAACAATCATTCCCACAATGGAGGCACCCTTGCACTATTGTGCAAGGGTACCTGCGTTGGCGCTAGGCAGCTGTAATTAGTGCCAGCGCAGGGGGAAACTCAGGGCTACAATGTATTGTTGTAAATATGGTGCAGCCCTGCGTTTCCAAAGTGGCAGAGTCTGACGTTAAGCCAAGAAGGCTAACGCCGTGTTCCGCCACTTCCCTGTAAATATACCCCTCTATTCTAGAACAAATGGGAGTTTTAGTCTAAATCAGGAAAGGCACAGGGACTAGAATGAGGTAGCGAACCTGAACATTTACATATTTCCTTGAACACAAGTGAACCCTGGAATTTTGATCCCTGAACAAACCTTGGTAGTCTGAAGTCCGAGCAATGTAGCGCTTATTGTACTTGGTTATTACTGTGTATGAGAAACACAGCACCTCTGCAGATTCCCTCAGTTCTACTTCAGTAGGTCAAGTCTGCCGAAATTGGCCAAGTGAAAAAAATCCCACTTTTTCCCATAATATGTGGAATTCGATGTGGCCTTGACCAAAGTCTGCATGTTAAGACCCATTTCTGAGTCTGAACAAGGAATAGGAGATATTCACCATAACCGGTAAACAGCTCAAGTGCGATGTTAGCCCGGTAAATACCTCAAGTCCGTCCACCCAAACTGTGAAGAGGCAATTGTGCTATGAGAGGAAAACCTCGCTATGGGTCTTATGTATGAGCCCCTGCATCACTCTTGCACGGCTGTTACGTCACTTTTTGTGATGCAGCGGTGGCGGTGTAAAAAATGCACCATGCTGTGCCATATTTACGAAGTGATGCATCTAGGGAGATGCGTCACTTCGTAAACCCCTGCGCTACATTATATCTGAGTCAGGTATAATTTATGCAGGGTGGGCGTTCCCCCGTGAGAAAGGGTCGTAAGAGTGGCGCAGTGAAATCTATTAGATTTCACTGTTACACTTTTAAGACGCCAATGCGTCAAAACCTTACGTCTGCCTCATTGCAGGCGTAAGGGTGAAGCGGGCCCTTTCTCATGGGGCTTGCCCCATGTGAAAGAACACTTTGCTTGAGTTGCATCTGTTTTCAGACACACCCCAGTACTGCACCACTTTTGCTTCTACAGATACGTCAGAAATACAGACGTATCTGTAACTCTTTGCGACATGATGCGCCATACTTTAAATACGGCGCATCCTAGGTGTCGCAAGGAGGGCGCACTGAGAAGTGTTGCATCACTGCTTTGTCACAGCGATGCAACACCTCTCATAAATAAGGCCCTATATATATCTTCAGCATGTCTTTTTTTGGGTGCGATTAGATCAACTTGAAAGTTTTTGTCTTCAAATACTTTACAGTATGTTTATTTTAAAAGAACACTTTTTGCCTCCTTTGCGGTATTGACAGTTTCCAGCAAAAGCTTTGCCACCTGTTGCTAAGTAGCTCATCAGATTATGGATTGCCAATTGTTTAGAGGGCTGACATTACAGCCCATCTTTTTCATTTGTAAGCAAAACTTAAAACTAATTCAGATCCATGCCCCCGTTTCACCCGACAAACCATCATCGGTAGTTTATTGTAATGGAAATGTAGTGGGAGGAAAAACATCTCTTACACACAGCACTGAATAAATCAAGCGCACGAGAAACTGGTCAATAGATCACCGCAGGAAAAACAGCTCTGCACCCCCGAGTCATGGTTTATGAGCTGTTAATAAACGTGGAATCCACATCAAGAACACCTGCCAACTGGACATCACCACAGCAATAGATTTCATCTCTCAATACGCTCTGATCCGTCTGCATTATTCATAATTTATCGAAAGGATGTTGTTATTAACTTCCGCATCCTACACTGGGAACAGCCAGCTCATTCAAAGGCCATGATTCAGGGACCTCCTTTTGATTTATGAAAGAAGAAGGATTTTTTTTAAAGAATGTCAAAGCAGATGTGGTGTGAATATAAAAAATATTCCGTGTGGATGTACCCGTAAAGTAAATTTTTCAATATTTTCAAAAAAGAAAGCCGACAGCAGGCTTTTGTCATGGTGTAATACTGAATGATTGTTAGGTGTTTGTGATATGAATTTGTCAAGTATCACACAAAAAATAGCAGCATCTATCTAAGTTAAAATATGTTAATGGCACGGTCTTTAAGAAAAAAGTGGTCCAGTATTCTTATTTGGAATAAGTGAACTAATAAATACACATTCACAAATTTATTATTTCGGTGCGAGAGGCAAGCTTCAGGTTACTAACATAGCAAAGTACAACTAACTAGAAAAAATACTTCTTAATATCGTGCAGTCATGATGGAGAGGAAAATTACTTGACCCCATACTCACAAGGTCTATATTATAATATTCAATTTCACTGAACATATTTGGGGGTAGATTTTCAAACATTTTGCGCTGGATAAGCATCACAAAAGTGACACTAACCGGCACAAAATGTTTTTTTGGTAATTTACTTTCCAGCTCAAAACAGCTGGAAAGTACCCTAGAAGTAGTGCAAAGTAGTGTGAAGCACTGCTTGTGATGGATACATATGCTGGATTCCTCACCTTTTGAATGACCCCATTCCACGGAAACTTTTTTATAGCTCTCCCACGTCGACGAGGGCGTCACACTGGTTCGGCTCAGCTCACAACTCCGAGTGATGTCATCGGAGCCATAAGAAGCCCTCGGCGGCGGCGTTTCTTTATTGTTAACATTGTTACAGTTGATCAGTAGTTGTAGCAGTGCAATGGCTACACAGAAAAAGTCAGGGTTCAAAGTTTGTAAGATATGTGGGGGACATATGTCCATCATGGAACCCCACGATGATTGCCTTTAGTGCCTGTCGTCAGACCACGACATCGAGGAATGCTCTTCGTGTCGACGGATGAACTGGAAGTCCCTCAAGGAGAGGGATGCAAAACTGTTCATAGCTTGGGTGAAGAAGCAGAAGAGGGGTCGGAGGAGGACAAAGTCGAGGTCGAAGTTGCCGTATCCACACACCCCGAAGTCATCAAGGAAACATAGGAAGAAGCAGCATCATGGTTCCAAGGGTCGCCCTTCTAAAGAAAAGTTGCTGAAGTAGGGGGGCCCCAGCTCTACGGCGTCACAGGAAGGATGACATCTCACCTTCCCCTTCACCACAGGTAACTCCAGTGCATTCTCTGACTCTGGAGGACTCTCCGGCACCCAGGGAAGCGAGTCCTTAACCCACCTGGTGCACCTGGTGGTCCGGTGGGACTGCTTTCCTCTAACATGGGCACACCTCATTCTTATGCCCAGATACCCTTTATGCCTTTCATGCCAATGACTTCAACTTGGCCTCTCCCGAGGCCGAGATTCTTGACGCTGATCCTGTCCCAGGAAAGGATGGACTATTCTCGGGTGCCATCGGGCTCTGGTCCGTCACTGTCTTGAAGTAGTGCGGTGCCCCAGTCACACCTGATGGGCCTCCATCGACGTCACCGCCGCTGTGTCTGGCACCGCCGATGCCAATACCGAAGATACGATCAAGATGGGAGGCTCAGAGGCTACTGGTAGAGGAGGAATTCCAGGAGCAACAGGTCGAAGCAGAGGAAGGGTTGAAACTGGATCACATGAATGATTTTGAAGGGCTTCAGGAACCTTGTGGGGCGGACACATCGCCAAAGTGTGAATCGATCCCTAATGTTAAAATTAATTCAACTCTAATAATAGATTAAAACAAAGCTACTCCAAGAAAAAAACAATATAAATTAGATTGAAAGTCTTCAAACACGCATTTCCTACGTAAAGGTTCTGGCTTTCATTTTGAGATTTAAGCCAGACACATTGACTTTTCCATTTTCCTAGTGCTTATTGGCAGTGGCCTAGTGGTCAGATGAAAGGAAGCTACCAGGCACACTGTGAAGCAACAACTTGCTAGTGCCAGGATGGCAAGGACCTGCCAAGATTGCTGATGCTGACTATGTCACAATCCAAGAGTTGGTGAGGATTGGATGGTGTGACCATCGATGCATGCCCAAAGTCTCTTGAGCTACACACTTTGGCCCAGATTTACTAAATACTCATGCAACACTGCTTCAAAAAATGCTGCACTGCGTTGCGTGAGAAGCAGAGAGCAGGGGAGTGCAATTTTTACAGAAATATGGCACTATCTTCCTCTCACCTTAGTGCCAACCCTCGGCAGCCATGCGCAATGAACACAACATTGGACCACTGTGTAAGGGTGTCTGCGTTAGTCTAGCATAGGTTTTGTATTGGATGGATACACTTTTAGAACAAAATACTATATTTAGATTAACTTTAAAAACGTTTCCCACTTTGTATGTGTGCTGTACAGTGCAGCACACATTCAAAGTCGGTAAAGAAAATAAAAATTAAAGCAGGAATACTTACGCTTCAGCAGGTCGCTACCTTTCACATAGAGAAAGCTGCAGTTCATGTTAAGAAAGTTTCTGCTTGAGTAGAAAATCTGCTCCAGTCACAGAAAGAAACAGTGCCCTCTGGCTTGCCACATGGTGCCAGTCACATGGGTTTTACAGTGTGGGACAAACTCCTGGTGCTAAAAATCAATACAAGCAGCACGGTGTAATAAACTCCGCTGCTCGCGTAATTCCACGGAATCTCACCGAGTTTTTACGTAACTTCAGAATTCTAAAGTGTGAAACTCCGCGACTTCTGCTCACCCCAAATGCTAATACTTTTACTAATATCTATCTGAGAGCATTGAAGCATGTGAGAATTCTGGCACTGGAAAGCTTTAAACATGAATAATTGCATAATGATAAGCTCCGGTCTTATAATCAAATGGCAATTCTCTAATTAACATGTAGAGAGAATCTTGATTTCATTAATGACAACGAGGCTAGCATTACCCTTATCATCTCTCCCGTTAGGTATTTTTCTGAATAAATTCATGAAGATTGTATTTTCTTCTATATGTCTGACTTGACTATATTAGCATAGGTTACTCACAGGTTTTTCTCCTGATTTTTTGTGTTAAAAGTTGAACTGTACTATTCTTTTTTCAGACAACAATGTGCAGTAAAATAATTTTTTTACCAAGGTTATAGAAGCTCTTGGGCCTGATTCACAAAGGTAAACTTAGACCTGAAGTCTAACAATACACCTGAAGCCTAACTTTGAACCTGAACTCTAAGAGCCCGATTTGTAAAGGTAAAGTGAGATTGAAAGTCTAACTTAGACCAAAAGTCTAACTTTACTTCTGTTCGGTATTCACAAAGGTAGGTTACCACTAGGAACTTTAATACTAGTAAACTTACTGGTATTAAAGTTAATGGTAGTAATGTTGCTACTAGTAAAATTATTAGTAGTACATTTGCTAATATTACCTTACTTCTGTGAAAAACCAAAAAGCAGTAAAGTCAGACTTTTGGTCTAAGTTAGACTTTTGGTCTGACTTTAACTTTGTGAATCGAGCCCTTCAGGTCTAACCTTAGAGTTCCGGTCTAAAGTTAGACTTTTGTTTTAAAGTTAGACTTCAGGTCCAAGGTTAGACTTTAGGTCTAAAGGTAGGCTTGTGGTCTAAAGTTAAACTTCAAGTCTAAGTTTATCTTTGTGAATCGGGCCCCTTGTGTTTTGTCACAGCCTAAAGGGACTTGTTTGTGTAGCAGGGGTTTACATACTCTGCTTCAAGATTCTAGATAGGAATATGTGTTTTATGATCTGCTTTACTGAATATTCTTTAAAGGGCCGCATGTTGTAGCATCATTACATTTTTTATGCATAATGCTAGCTTTCTTTAATGAAATCAGAATTCTTTCTGAATGTTATTTGGAGAATCGCCATCCTTCCCTGGGCAGAGTAAATCCACCCTCTATATGTTTTTTTATAGACTTGGTGACACTACATCAACATATAGCTGCACTGTCAAGCCAGACCCAAAAATTTGGTAGTCAATCACTTTCCTGAACTCTGGGTCCTTGGTTTATATTTACTCAAGTAGCACCTTTTGAAGCTGTATTGGTCCCGAATTGTAAGCAGTGTGATGGGCACTTTCACACACACGAGCAGCCAGCTCAAAGAAGTTTCAAAAGCATTAATCTGCCCTTTGCAAATGAAAGTTGAAAGTGAAAGCTGTGTTTATAATCGCTATTAACTTCTTCCTACGCATCAGTGCTTATTATCTATTAGTAGCCATGAAAAAACTCCTTCTCAATGATTTTTTGCCTGATTACATTAATAATAAGCTATACAACTTATAAAACTCGTTGTGTTTCTCTGACATGCAATCTTCCTCAGTTTAGATACACACAGCACCCAGATTGTAATACATCACTCACAGAAAAAAACATACTGCCAGAAAGCACAACGAGATGATACAGACCGGAACACCGAATTCAATCCAATAATTGCTAGAACAAGTATTCATTAACTGAAAGGCTAATTAATGGATCATATCCGTGCAAAATAAAAAAAGAAGAAAGTGTAAATCTTTGGATGCGATCGGCCCACAGCAATTAAACTGCTCTGAAGTCAGTGAAGCAGATAGAGGCTGGCAGAATAAAGACCACCTTAGAGCTAAGTGTTTGGACCATTAGGCAATGCTGGTTAATGTGGTGAGTGTCAGTGTCATCCCCCACGGCATGCCAATGCAGCAAAGGTATTATTTCACCCCTCAAGCTAAAAATACACATGCAACAAGCTAGAAGTCGAGAGATTGTACTTTATCCTTTGTTTCATTGAGCTTTGACTTTTCAAATATGAGGAGAAAAATGGCTGCATTGATTAATCACAAAGGATATTACGGCCATGTGACAAGATTTGGTGTGTTGTGGATTGGACCTAGGCCTGTTCCAACCCTTCAAGGATGACTTCAGAGAAATGCAAAGGTTTGACTCTCTAGCCTCCACCATTCAAGTCCTTACTTAACCCGTGTGGTAAAATGTTTCCAGAGCTCCACTCAGTAGCGCCCACCTTAGATCAAAGTGTACAAGGCTCCGAGGATCTCCTCTCATTTAATAGAAATCTTTTTTTTTTTATTCTTTCATTGGCTTGAATACACTCAAATTTCCCTATCTCTCTATTCTGATATGATTCTTATATGCTCTCCATTTAGGCCATGTGCTCTGAGGCGTTAGCCATATGTTGTGCCATATAAAATAAATTACTGAAATAAATAAATAAACTGAGCCTGTTCTGCCAAGGGGTTGGTCTTGCTCAGACTCTTCGTTGTCAGTACCCCCTGGTGAATGGCTGTCAATGACTGTTTTTCCACTTCTCTATGCTCACTCTGTACCCTCTCAGATGTTAAGAGGCGGCAATATTACCACAAAGTAGTACTACAGTAGTATTACGAATTTACTAAAAATGCAATTTACAAACTTAGGTGGGTGATTTGGGCCTTTGCCTCTCCTATCGCTTCTATGCAAAACTCTGGCACAATCATGGAGATCTACATTTTAGTACTAAATGTTGGAGGGGCATGAGGAGTGACTGGAAAATGGGCGATGCTTATGTCTAAATGACAGGGGTTTAGAGAGTAGTAAAAAAGGATTTAGGGAAAGGCATGCAATTACAAAACACACACACACAAGAGTAAGCTCATTGCTACTCATAAATTGCACTTCTAAAGTTACTACATTCAAGAAGGTCCCAAAACAGTCAAACATGTACTACGGCCCAGCATTGGAGTAAGTAGAACAGTACACATGCCCACTCACAGGCACTGAGAAACACTCTACGTGTGTGTGTGTGTGTGTGTGTGTGTGTGTGTATACATATATCTCTATTCTGTTACGAAAAAATGAATAATAATGGGATTTTAATACTAAAACTGAAATAAACTTTGAAACGTTTGTTAAATAATTATTCTATAAATCATTTGAAAGACATTTTACTACACCTTAAATACAAATATACTTTTTAAAGTAGGTAGGATTTGTTTTTTAAACTCTTTAGGTATTTTATTTTTTCAGTCAATACATATATTGTAAATGAATAATTATTTAATAACCATTTCAAAGTATGTGCAGTAACAATGTGTTTAATATTTCTAGATTTAAAAAAATATATATATAACTATTAGACATTTACATTATATATTTTTTAAGTTTATTAAACTTCAATAAATTTGCTATACTTTACCATGAGAGAGCTCCACCCCTGCAGCAGAACCTCCGCCTATATTTGAAAATCTTCAAGTAGTAACTTTACTCTTCTAAATTCTTTTCTAGAACACTCCTGTAGACATGAAAGTCTACACCTAGAAGTAACTTAACACTTGAAAATTGTGGGTAGCAAAAAGATGCAAAGTTACTTTTAGGTCCAGGAGTACATTTATACATGAATTAATGTGCATGTTTAGATTTACCTTTGTGTAATGGGTCTCTTATAGCGTACCTATTACAAGTGCATTTAAATAAAACTTGAAATCACTTGTTTATTTCTGTTCATATATCCACGTACAAATATACTTCGATGACTCCGATCGGGCCATCATTCCTAACATAAATATAGCTTGCATGATAATACCACACTTTTTTCCTGCATACATTTTAGAAGGTAATGTATTAAATGTAAGTGATTTCTGTGGAAAATATTATTCTCAGTCTTGCCATGGTGGCTTGGGGCAGGAGAAAACTGCTGCATTTGGTGTGCAGGTTCCTGGCTGTTGGGAGAGTTAGGCTTGCAGTCCTACCCATATTTATAACTACCAAATTTAATTGATTTTGGTTTTAATATGTAACCATAACTGTCCTTTAACTGTTCTTTTTAAGGGAATTTAAGTGAAGGAATTATAACTATTCCTAAACATAACTTCACTTTAACTGATGATGTACTACATATAGCTTCTATGAAAGTATTCCCTTCCCAGCTCCGCGCTGCTGTTTGCCATGTCCAGTAAGGGTTGCCGGTAGGGTGTCACTTTTAGCCAAGCCCTGTGCCAACCCACTGAGACCTGACCCCATCCATTTTTCAACCTCCACTATGCATGGCCTTCAGCAATGTGTGGCAGGGTTTGGCCACCCACCAAAAGGACCCTTGGTGGCATGCTTCATCATCGTGGTCTTCCCGCCCCGCTGCGGGACGGGGCATGCTGCGACCTCCGACTACAATACTAAGTGTGATGCTAGTTAGGATTCAAAGTAAATACACAGTTATTTTGATTTGAGTGTCGAAAGGATCTCTTCTAGGTCCTGATGAGAAGCCAGGGGAGGGCTTCTAAACATGTCGACACAGGAGACACTGCTCATTAAAGCATAGTATCTCCATCTCATTCCCCACTTTTAATGATAGCAGCTCAAAGGAACATTAAAATGTATTTTTTCCACTGAGCCAGGGTTTTTTTTAATTTTTTACCATTCACCATTCACTCATAGTCATTGTCATATATAGCTTTATTCGGAGCCATGATTGAATATCCATAAACAAATTTACACACTTTAAAGCAACAGGCTTCAAATTCATATAGCTACATTTCTAAAAAGGGTTAAAAACATTTCCATCATAAAAAAATAAAAACAATTCATTAACATCAATCAAATTCATATTAAAAAAAAGCTATGGACAAAGAGAAGAAGACCACCACTATGCAGAGTTCAATTATACAATCCTAAACAGTTTAAAGTGCATTTACCCAACATTCTTCATTTCCTGCTTCTCATAGTTATTAATCCCGGGTACCTTATTGATCATCGGTCTTGGTATATGTTCCAATTAATATGCTCCATCTGGCATCAATTATCAGCTTCTTTCTAGCATAAAACACTGCCCAGAGGAAAGATGACATGCTGCAGCAAATCTCTAATGATGGCAATGACTGTAAATACAGATAAGCTGGGCGGCATTGTTTGAAGTGTAGGTGCCTTACAATTGGAAGAATATACCGTTTCCTATACTTAGAATAAAATTTACACAATAAAACCACATGCATTGTATTCTGGGGCAGTCTGCCATCACAGGGACAGTGTACCAAGTCTTGTGACCAGTCATTAATTTTGGGAAAGGTACACATTCTATAAAAAATATCCAGCCTCAGGCGCGTGAGCACAAACCTGTGACGTGTGGTTAAAACAGTTTTAAGGTATGGCTGCATATTAAAAGTGATCAATATCATTTGATTCTTTTGGACGGTAGGTTTTAGGATTTCAGTCGTCAGGCTACGTTTTTCAAGATCTTTCTACGTATGGAAACTAGTGTCTCTGGATTTTCGAAATACTCTGGATGGGCCATATCACCCAAAAACTTCTGGACATACGCCAACCATGGTATAGATTTATACGCACTTAATTTCAAACAGTCATTCATTATCGCTCGGTTGACATCAGTGTGGTCTGACGTCCATATTTTATGCCACAGAAGAATTGGTTGTAATTAAATTAAATAACTGAGAAGTGGGGCTCCAAGTTCAGAATGTATTACATAAGATGAGGTGCTTTTTGGAGGAGCTAAAAGGTATCTAAAAACGTTGTTTTCCGTTACTTGCAATCCCTCGCATCTCTTGTGCCCCCATATACCCGCCCCGTAAAGTGCAATACTAGTGCATTTTGCCTTATATATTTTCAGCATCATTTCAGGGGGGTTCATTCCTAATCTACTTGCAAAGCCTCTAATGGCCCAGCATGCCCTACTAAACAATATATTTCTATTTTCAATTGCATTATTCCATGACCCATCCTTATCAAAAAATACTCCAACATAAGAGAAAGTATTCGTAGTATCAATCTGTTTCCCATTTATCAATACATTTCTACATTTTACATTGTTCTTTCCACACTTCATGATGAACGTTTTTGATTGATTAACTTGGAGTCCCGGATCACTCATATATTTAACAAAGTTTGAAAGCAACATCTGTAGCGCCCGAGGGATGCGTGCCATTAGCACCGTGTCGTCAGAGTAGAGAAGGGCCGGGGCTGATCGTACACCTATTTGAGGTAATTCTTTAGAAGTGGCCACAAGCTCCCCCCATGCTATTTATATAAAGTGATAATAGGAAGGGGGCCAAGACACACCCCAGTCTTACCCCTCTCTCCACATCGAAGGCTCTGGTGCATTCTCCTCCATCCCGTACCTTATCTTGACTCTGCAACCTGTATATAACGCCCTTAAAAAACGGATGATCGATCCATCTACCTACATTCTTCCAGCTTTACCACAGCCTTGCATGTATCACACAGTCAAACGCTGATGAAAGATCAACGAAAACTAAGTATAAAAACCCCTTCCTAATACTTACATATTTCCCAATGAGCATATTCAAATTAAGACATTGCTCAATTGTACCAACCCCAGATCTAAACCCATATTGCAGATCTGTGAGTTTCCCCTCACCTTCCGCCCAGTTCTGCAATCTCTCTAGGATTATACATCCTGCTATTTTTACCAGGGACTCAATCAAGGAGATCGGTCTGTAGCATGCCGGGTCCTGGCGGTCCCCTTTTTTATAAATTGGTACTATGATTGACTCCCCCCAGGACGTGAGGACGCCTGCTAGGCAAGAAGCCCTCAGCACCTGCGTGATTAAGGGTCCCCAGAAATCTACATTATCCTTGTATAGATCAACCGGGATTGAATCTGGCTTGGTGCTTTCCTACTCTTACTAGAATGGACTGCTCAAGTTACTTCCTCGTAGGAGAAGGGGGAAATAGTAGAAGTTACGGGCTGTATTTCATTATCCTTTGTTGTCAGTCCCTGATTTTGAGGCTTTATTTTATCAGGTGGCGAGTAGATTCTAGCAAAGTGTTTGTGTATAAAATGTGATCTATAATACTGCCGTTAGTGGACCCATTAAATGTTGTCCCTCGATGTGCATAAGGTGATGAGATTTCATTTGCAAATGCCAGATCAAACTTAGTTATTAATTAATTTAATGTATTGCCTTATATACTATGAGTGAAATGTGGGAGATCTGTGTCTTCCTTATTTGACATACCACACGCTTTTCCTGACTGTGTGTCACACTGACGTTTATTAAAGTCCCCCCCACAGGACTGTGATAAATTTGTCTTTACCCTCAATTATATGTTCCATGTCCTTATTTAGTTCCTGCAACGTATCAGTTATTACTTTCAAGGTGGCGTTGTTATAAAAATTAATTATTTCCAAACTGGCATGACCTTTTGTACTACACACCATCATGTGATAGAATGAGTTATTTGTCTTAAACTCTATTTTGGTAAACTGTAGAGTGTTTGCTATATTGGTACATAAACCCCCTTAGCCCTTCCATGAAGGGAGGGTATTGCTTGAGTGAAAAATGACCTATACCCATTAATATGGATAACCTCTGTAAGCCATGTCTCTTGGAGGCATATGATTTGATATTTCCTTATAAAATCCAACCACACTGTAGAATGTATTTTACCACGTAATCCCGCCACGTTCCAAAACATACACCCAAACATATCGGTTTTAGATGGAACTGCTCTACCTGCTTGGTTCTTTTTCGTAGGGAATTGAACATTTTGATTGGGCAGCTAATTGGTTCCTCGAAGTAGTAACTTTGTATAGTATCGGAGGGCTTCTGACCATGGTTATACATCCTAGATTTTCCTTAGCCTGGGTCATTTGTGGGTCATTATTTTCATTCGGTCTATCCTCCTCCTTGAGTCAGTCCAGTCCATCCAGCGTCGTTAGACTCTGGAATCTATTGTGGGTTGGGATTGTGATGTTAAAAAAGCTTGCTCTCTGGTCATACCATGGTTGATAACTCTGGATGTTTCTTTTATTTAGAGGCTGGTAGAAGTAACCAAGGGGGCATAATAGTATGCCTTCTTCATAAGTGCCGGCAGTCCTAATCCTATATAATATTTGTCCACCAGCTTCGGACACCTGAAGTTCACTACCACGCAAGCACCACTCTGCGTTTTAGTCCCTCTCCCTACCCACTTGACTCTCCTTACCATCTTAAAGTCTCTAAATAGATGGTGAGTTAGACCAGTTCTATCTCCTAGCCATCTTAAGGCCTTATTTTTTAATGAGACCCAGTTCTCTTTTTCTTTTGTGTTCAGCGAAGGGACATTTGTCAAGACTACCACATAAGAAGCGGCTGCTGGTGGAAGGTCCAAAGTTTCTATAGTAGTTTCTATTACTTCTTCCTCCCGATAAATAGCCTCTGGTGATTCCCGGGCTCTTTCAGTATCCTTTCCCTTCTCATTCCTAAACCAGTCCCCTCCAGCTGGCTTTGATCTAGGGCCATCTCCCCCTCCTGCATTTTTCGTACCTTCAGTGTTAGAGGGATTAGTAATGGTCTCTCTTACTGAGCTATTCTCAGTTGACTGGATACTGCTTCTTTCAGCTGATGCTGTAAGTGGCGGGATGGGGTCTTTTAATCATTGTCCTAGTATTTTTGGCGTGCTGAGAAAATTGTCAAGAGTTCTAGGCAGAAGTTAGTTATGCTATCAACTTTAATTAGTCTAGTTTGTTTTGTCCCCATAGTCTCTTTCACATGCTGGTCTAGTATTTGAAAGGTCACTCACTTCTGACCATTCCACTCACATTCCTACACCACACATAGTATTGTTTTTCATAACCAGTGCTCCCACTTAGTCGTAGGTCGCAGCACGCCCCATCCCGCAGCAATGCGGGAAGACCCCGATGATGAAGCATGCAACCAAGGGTCCTTTTGGTGGGTGAGGGGTATTTAAACAAAGCTGTGTGCTTTCCACCATTGTAGAAGAATAGTAAGTGTATTCAATCCAAATGTAAGAGGGCATTGTTCACAATTTTATTTTAAGTTCATCATCTATGTCGGAAACTACTCATCACTTCATGTAATCCCTTTCATGTGAATTAAGGTCCCAGGATTTCCTCATAAGGATAAATGCCATGTGAAGTCATAACGAGAAGTTAATTAGTGTTCATGAAATCCCCCCAAAATCCCCTCACTTCAAAACATTTTGGCATATATCTCTCCGCACCACCTGCCTTTCCTCCCTGTTAGCAGCGACAAACTGACATTACGATGTCACTGCCAATGGAGAGTCAGGCAGCTGTAGACCTTCTTAATGACATTGTTGGTGGTATTCCTCTGCGCCTGTAGTGACTCTCCACTTTGACAGCAGCTCAAATCCTATCAGCATGTTGGGATAGGCGCCAGAAAAAGCAGTTGTATGGAAAACCTATATTACACAGCCCGTACCTACAAACAAGGTTGCTGGTTGCCCAAGCCATGATCACAACCTCCTTTGATACTCTCAGTATTGTTAGGACAAACTTTTCTGTATACAGTTTCATTTTTCAGTCTCAGATTTCTTTGATAGATATCAATACAAAACAAATTATGTTTTGAAGAAAGACAATAAAGTGCCAAAAATGCTTTGACTTACATCAGAAAGTATAGCGCATTTATGTGCAACCAGTATCTTCTAAGATTACCACCAGTTTTACTAATTTTCCATCATATATTTTGTGGGGACATCACTCATGTTTAAGTTCTAGCACTGTGTTAGAGGTGGATTACAGTCTTCTCGTAAACCATTAGATGTGCCTGTCTGCAAGGGCGCAGTACCTTTAACAGTGAACTTGTAGCTGTAAATTACGGTGATGTGTATATTCAGAGCCCTATGTAATATTTTGATTGCCTGTGTGCATGAGTTTATGTTATGAACAATTCAAATTAACTACATTAAAACTGGATAGACACCTCCAATATGTGCTGTAGGAAATTGGATTTTTGGTTCAGAGGAGTGAACACTTCTCAAGCAACAACTTCAATCCCTTTTAAGTGAACCACAAAAAGTCTCTATATTAACCCATCATTAACCCTCTGGTAGCTTGGCACAAAATCAGTCACACTTGTTAGAGGCAATGTGTAAGGTATTCATACAGCTCACAAACAGTATTAAAGTGAGAGCACAACACAAGTAAATTTGTACAGAAATTTAGAAAAATAGAGAAAAATGTAGTAACTAGAATGCCAAAAATCTAATCAATAAAACCGGAGTTATGTATTTTTAAAGTTTTTAGTAAAAACTAGCACCTAAAAGATCAAAGCGGCAACTCCTGGCATCTAGTCACTTGAGACCAGGGCAAAGTCTAAAGTTAAGGCCCACAGAGATGGAGCTTGGTTCGGATACATGAGATGGATTGGGACCGGTCTTGGCTCACATTTGGAAATTGAAAGTGTTTTTGAGAAAAATAATGAGAAGCTAAGGTTCAGTGGGACAAGGCAGCTGAGGAGGATGGTTGTCATTGAGGAATCACAGTAAAAAATTAATTAGTGAATTTTTGGGAAGTGGAAAATCTTGAGCAGGACAAAGCTGCAAGCTGAAGCCAACGAGGCTCCTTGAGCTATGCCTCTTCTGTGAAGAGTTGCTGAACAGGATTTGAAGCTGCTGAGCAGAACGTAGTGGTAGTTACAGAGAATTCAGGCCCACCAGTGATGAACCTTAGAAGGATGTGCAAGCAGGCAGGTCCTTGCCTCCTGTCTGTTCTCAGAGCTCTTTAAGGCTGAAAATCTTCTAGGACCCACGTTTCAGCTATTCAGCACCTTTAGCACCACTTTCAAGAGTTCTGGACTGGCTGGGCACCACTTGGAGGGTAGGACTTACTTCAGGTAGGGTCCTGGTGCAGAGTTCAATTTGAACAGGAGGTCAGCCAACTAGTTCTTGGAGTCACTCTTGTAGTCCTGGCTCAAGCAGCAAGGCAGTCCTCAATTAGCAGGGCAGTCCTCTGAAGTGCAACGCAGGTCTTTTGAGTCCCTTCGCAGGTCCAGAAGTGAACTGAAGAGTGAGTCTAAGAGTCCTTTTTTTATACCTGGTGCAAGCTTTAAAGTGGAAGAAACTTCATGTGTTCTCCCTGCAAGGTTGGTTCTGGAATTTACTTCCTCCCTGCCCAGGCTCCAAGAGGTCTAGGGTGACAAAAGACTGGCATGAAGTTGTTTGTGAGTGTACTGATGCAGCCTCTTTGAAATATAAGTGGGACAGGGAACAGGCCCACCCCTCTCTTCGTGCCAAACCTGGCCCCTCCTTAGTCAAGCTGTCAAGTAGGAATACACAAAGGGCAACTGTCACTCTAATCACAGTCAGTAACCCAAGTGATTGGCTGCAGACACCAAATAGCTAGAACAAGAAACTACCATCTTTCCAAAAGTGCCTTTTTCTAAATTATTGTTGGACCTGTCATTTGTAGTGGGGGTATTTCTCTCAACCATTTGCCTCCCATTTTTGCTGTATCTTTTTGTTGACCTTCGGCCTCTGAGCACTTTATCACTGAATCTAGTGCTGCATTTGGGTGCCGATTCCGATCCGGGTCGGAAAGCACTCTGACCTAGCCTGATCCGGAGTGTTTTCTGACCGAGCCGGAGTCCTGTAGTCCGACCGAGCGAGTACGATGCGCACGTATGCCGTCGGACTCGGTTCGGTCGGACTCCCATAGAAGTCAATGGGAGCCAGTTGTACGATGCGTACATGCGCTCCCATTGACTGAATGAGTACGTCCGAACAAGTGCGCCCCCTATAGTGGGTACGCGTTGGTGCCATCCGTGCCGTACATGCCTGTGTGGGGGAGACCCATGGGTCTCCTCCTGTGTCCCAGTTGTAGGGCTGCGGGTGACAGGGGGTCCGACGCGCACCCCCAAAAGCAACCACTCGCACGTTTTGCGAGCCGGACACTCCGACTCACACAGGCTGTCCGACGCATGCATCGTACTGGCTCGGTCATAAACCGCATCCATTGCACTCCACGGTTAGCTGACGACCGAGACGTACAGAGCGGTTCAGACCTTGAAACGACTCGGTCGGTGAATTTCACGTAGCTTCCATCGTACTTGCTCGCTCGTATAGCTGTATGAATCGGGCGGAAAACACGCGTGGTTTTTCTGGCCGGATCACGTTCGGTGCCCTTCTGACCCGGATCGGAATCGGCTCCAATGTGTTAAAGTGTATGTGCTTCTCCCCTAAAACATGCATATTTAGTCCCTTGCAAAATTGTATACCACGTACTCAGGGTCTGTAATCTAAATACTACTAGTGGGCCTGCAGCACTGGTTGTGCCATCCACAAAAGTAGCATTTCAAACCTGTCTCAGACCTGCCAGTGCAGGGCCTGTGTGTGCAGTTTACTGTCACTTCAATCTGGCTTTAAAAACCACTTGCCAAGCCTTTAATTCCCCTTTTTATTAAACATAAGTCTCACCTACTAGGTCCTAAGTGACCCTATGGGCAGGGTGCTGTGTATCTAAAAGGCTTTTAAGATTTGTATGTGCTAAACAGCTAAACTTGTTTTTCACTGCTGTGAAGCCTACTCCTTCCATAGGCTAACATTGGGATTTCCTTAAACTACCTTTTAAGCTCTAATTCCTGAGTGAAAAGGACTGGCTACCTCATGTTTAATAACTTTGGAATGGTGGTGATAAATTCTCTTTAATAATAAAGTTGGATTTGACATTACCATTTTATAAATGCCACTTTTAGAAAGTGAAAAAAGAACAATTGATGAACAGAATGTGGAACAAACATTTTTTGACTCCTCATGTTGTTCTAGTTTAAACCCAGCCATATGCAAATCAATCTTGACCCTGTTCCTCATGGGAACAGTCCTGCCTGAACTGCCAGGCCAGGTCCTCCCTGAACCAGAAATGCGCATCCTGGGACCAGTTTTGGGGTTTCACCCCTTATCAGTCAGACTAGCTTGATACCAGTGGCAGGGAGAACACAGGACCCCAATTGGGGTATGTTGGACTTGGCCCTTTTTGGCTAAAGTTCCCCAAACTTTTTGCCTACCTCCTAGTCCTTTTTCTGACATTGTGTTGTTGACTTAGATGCTTTGGGCACTTTGCCGATGCTGATCAGTGTCAAAGTGCAAGTGCTCCCTGTATAACGTGTTATGTTAATTGGTTGTCCATAATTGGTATGTTTGTCTTACTAGTAAAGTCCCTAGTAAAGTGGACTATGTGTGCCAGCGCTGGTAATGCAAATACTACTAGTGGGCCTGCAGCACTAATTGTGCCACCTACACAAGTAGCCCTAAAAAGAGATCTCAAGCCTGCCACTGTAGTGCCTGCGTGCAGTTTGTTAACTGCCTTGTTGTCCTGACAAGTGTACCCACTTGCCAGGCCTTGCCCTTCCCTTTTTATGCACATCAGACACCCCTATAGTAAGCCCAAGGTACCCCGAGGACAGGGTGCAGTGTATGTGAAAGGTAGGACATGTACTGAGGTGTGTACAATGTTCTGACAGTGAAATACTGCCAAATTCACTTTTCACTTTTGCAAGGCCATCTTGCCCATAAGACAGAATAGGGAATGCTGTGTCACATGTTTCCAGCATATCTTCCCATAGGCGTAAGAGGGAGAGATGGAGATTAGTGTGCCTGAACTCAGAATTTAATAACACATCTTTTTGTGAAGATGGTTTTTAAATTGTGTGTTTAGACACCACGCTTTTAGAAGTGGCTGGTTTCTTGTCCTGACCATCCTGTGTGCCCCTGCCTGGTTGTGTATTGACTGTCTGGGTTTGGAATTGACAGGGTCTGGGGAGGTGTCCTGACCCCAGGGGGGAGTAGGTGAGACAGCAATAGGCTGGCCTGCAATTGGTGTGGTGAGAGGAGTAGCGCCTTTGATGCAAAGAGGGCTGTGCTGCTGCCACAAAAGAATGGCTCCATCTCCTGCAGAGTGTCTGAGGCCCAGAACCTCACTATCATAGAAAGAAGGTGTTTGCTGGCATGAAGACCCCCAGAACTGGTTTGGACCGGGCTCAGAGACCCTGAACACAAAGACTTCAAAGGCATTTAGGGTATATATGTGAGTGCTGAAAGACTGAAAAAGGATTGAAACTACTTTGTGATCAAGAGGAACCTCTGCCAAAGAAGAACAGCTGAAGAGACTGAAGAGAAGGACTGCCCTTGCTGTGTGTTCTGGGGCTGGCCTGCAGTTTGCTGATTCGACTAAGGAGAGGACAAGGGACTTTGCTGTGTGCTGTGTCCCCCTGCTTGAAAGGACTTTGCTGTGTGCTGTGTCCTGAAGTAATTTGTCTCCAAGGGCCCGAGAGAAGCTGGCTCCCTGTTATGTAAACTCAGGAACATCAAAGTTTCCAAGTGTGTCTCAGTGACGATGTGTGCATGTGCTTTTTGCAGCCTGAGACCTTCGTGAAAATTGCCCCGTGACCGTGTTACCCCCGTTAGCAATCTTGTGCTCTGCTTCGATCGACAGCGAGACCAGAAGTGCTGTGATCGTTATCCCCATTGGCCAGACCGTCGTCCTAAAGGGGAGCCATGAGAAATCACCGCCGCCGGCCCGAGCCTGCCTTTGCCAAGGAGAGACCTGTGAACCTTCACCATTGTGGGTCCGAGGTCCTTTGCCCAAGATCAACAGAGTCGTGCCGGGAGCCAATCAGCTGTGAAGCCGTCACCTGGTAGACAGACTCTCACTGCGAGGAGCAGCCACCACCAACCCGAAGCCTCACAGAGTGACGCCCAAGCCACGAGGAGAGGAGAAAGAGACTGCCCCCCAGGTAACGCTCAGCGAGCGTGTGTGTGTCGCCACCTAGGGTGGAGTGCGTGCTACGAGAGACCACTGTCAGCCTTTCCCATCTTTGCAGCACGAGCCTCTGCTCAAGTCAGTATCGCGGCCCGTACTCGCCGAGGAATGGCAGTACCGGGGTCGGATTGCGGAGCTGCACTTTGTTTTCTTCATAACAGTATTGGGCAATAATGTAATATTTCTCACTATTAGTGAAATGAAAAACATGACAGAAATCAAGGAAAGGGGAGCCCCAATTGACGTCCATGAGGAGGCGATGTACCTGTGTTCAATGGACCAATCGCAAAGGCAGTGCCAGAGGTCTCAAGGGGTAAGCCAGGGGTCTTGGCAGCAACCCCAAAATGAATTAATTGGAATTCATTGTTTGTCAACAAAGCCAAGGTATAAAGTGACACCCCAGGAAATAATACATAAAACATATCAATGGAAGATGTTTAGGCACACAATGTAAATAGAGCAGGCACCACTCCTGCACCATGTAATGGGTACGGTTCTCAGACCCAGTGCAATTTGGGAATCTGACCTATAGTAATATATTCTTGTCTGTGCACAGAAAGATTTTGATGGGCTTTAATAAACAAGGATCTGCTAGCCTAATGCAGACCTCTGTTAATGTGAGGTATTTAACCTAATTTCTGATGTAAGATAAGTGACATTTGTATTTGCTACATTTTCAGATATTGTTTTTACACATTACGCATTATGAAAAAGATTATTACATTCTCTCCTGTGGGATGGCTAGGGTATCTGTTTTGCTGAAGGAACTGAAAGCTAATATATTGCGCTTCTATAGGCTTCTTAAAAACAGTAGGTCATATGTACAAGGACTGGGAAAAACTATCGCTAACGTTAGTTAGCGGCAGTTTTCTTACCGCCGTGTACCGCTGGAAACTATCGCTATGTTAGCTACGTATTTACAAGCCGTCACTACATAGCAATAGCTTCAGGGATCGGTGGTGAAAACTGCTGCTAACATTAGAGCGATGGTGATAGGAATTCCGCCGTTAGCGGGCAAAAACCAATGAAAGGCCCATTGGCAGCAAAAAAATGGACGTTAATCAGCCCAACGTCAGTTGACCTTTAATAGAAAATAGGCCAAAAAAAACAATGAAATGCAGGATGGAGCAGCCAGGGCCAAGTGCAGCACACATCAACAACCCCCTCAAGCCACCCAACATCCATGATGACCAGGATGAGAACCTGGATGTCTCGCAGGACCTACGCCTGGAGCCTGAATGCCTCGCTGGACTTGATTCTGTAGCCTGGATGCCTCGCTGGACCTGCCTCTGGAGCCTGGATGCCTTGCTGGACCTGCATCTGGAGCCTGGAGTGGGATGCAGAGGAGCTGTGGAGTTGATCAGCCATGGCTGTAGACATTGAGGTGCAGCGATCGCCCGTACCTGGTGGTGAAGTCTGGTAGGTCGCAAGGGGACATGTTGCTGACCTTTGTGAGAAGACCGCCTTGAGCCCCTTGGAGCTGTGAATGGTAGGGGCGCTCCTGCGCACCAATGTAGGGAGGTCTGCATTGCATACTACGATCCACCACTACACCAGGGTGCATGGAGGGGATTACCAACTGTGGGCTGCACCTCTCTGCATCACAAGCCGGATGATGTTGCGCTGGCCGGACCCTGTGGAGGGTGAGGTCCCTGAGCTGCGCTGAACCTCTGTGGTGGGAGAGCTGCAACTTTACGCCTGAGGGGGCCCTTCTGCATCAACTGCACCAGGAGGTTCACCAGCAGACTTGTCGGCAACTGCTGTACCCAGGCTTTTGAAATCCCACCTGGTTGAGGCTCCTGCTGGCTGATTCACAGATTTGGAGAGAGTGCAGCGGATTGTGCCACAGTGTCAATGTCCGTGTAAGGAGAAGGTGGGACGCGTAGTGGAGGTGGCCCGGGGGTCGAGTCACACAGGCCTAGCACCTGTAGATGACAGAGCCCCAGTGGCAGCTCATCCACTATGGTGGAAGAAGAGGAAAATCATCACATGATGGTAACTTCCTGATGTAATCGTGCTATGTTTCCTTTGCGGGAGGGAGGGTGGGTAGGGCTTCACCACTCGCGGAGAAGGGCAAGGGCTGAGTGGTGCACCCACTGAAGTGCACAGTGATTGTTTGGTCGACCCACTCAGGCCACCCAAAGCAGTCATGCGCACTTTCCTGTTCGCAATGCAGGCTGCATTACAGCCTGCATGGAGAACATGCTCACCCCTCCAGCCCCTGGCTGAACGCCTTGTCCCGGCGCCAATGGCCAATCCCAACGCTGCATTGCAACGTTGTGATTGGCTTAAGGGAGAGAGCCTTGCTGTCTACTTCCTGTTCCTGGAAGCAGAATCAGGAGAGCAAGAGCAACGAAGAAACAGGACCCAGCCTTGAGGTAAGATTTCTCTTTTTTAAATATTTACAACACCCGCTCACACACACAACCCGCATCCAGGCCCCATCCAGTGTCCTTTCCAGCGTTTCCCACCTCCCAGCTGTCCAGTCACCCCCACAGCACTTCTCAATGGGGCCACTGTGCGGCCATGCGCAGCGGGCATACCACTGGTGTGCCAAAGGTATATATGAAGTTACGACGCATACCATTACATCGCATTCCATTACAATGCATACTAATACTAGGCATATTGCAACAGTAGGGAAGGTGTTGGATAGTGGAGATGTAAATATTACTATTCCCACTTCAGTGAGTGCAACCCTAAAACTAATCCTTGCACCCCGAAGCAAACCCTGAACCCTAAAATTCATCTTTGAGCCCCCAAAACACACCCTAGAAATCATATTTGACCCAAGTGCACACCCCAATTTTCATAATTGACCAAAAAACACACCCCAAATTTCAAATGTTACCCCATAATACAGCCCAAATTTAATCTCCATCACCCGAAACCTATACCCGCCCTAATCAAATCCCAATTTAGGCACAATCCTTTTGCCCCCGATTTGTGAGTCTATGACTGTGGAACCTAACATAATTGTGTGGGGAAGTATTGGACATTTTTTGTATGCACACCTCAGAATGGGGAATACATGTCCAATAAACATGCTACTCCTTATTCTTTGGTGACATATTTGGAATGGTAAGTAAACTCTGTGTGCAGTTAAATATCAAAATATTCAGATACAATAGTTACCAAGTTATTTTGCACCTAGAAATGTTCAAAAGGCAGAATGATGGTGTTTGTGCCAAATCATTTTTTCTTCTGGGTCAGAAATTCTTATGGCTGGAGATTCATGTAAGTCACAACTAGGGCATGATAACGTCACTACTACTCACAGAAATTGTTTTGTGCATCAGGCCTTTGAATTATTGGAATAGAAATCAACATTGTTTTCTGGGAAAGACCAATGCATACCTAGAATTAATTATATGTTTTCCACCTTGCTCTAAGTGAAGAAAAGTATTTTTTTGCCTAGCTTATCTAAACACTTGTGAAGTCAAAATATACACACCTGCATCAACACATATTAAAAAATCTTCCCTGCCGCCAGAAACACCACAGCAGGCTCACCAGTGACATCGTAATACACCACCGCGGTATGGCTGTAATTTACGTTTTGCATTTTCATGACTTATTTATAGAGCGCGATGTGACCACACTGGTATCCTTGTGCTAGCTAAGATTGCTACAGGCAGGGCAAAAGGCAGAAAAGGGAAAGAAAAGAGGGAGCAGATGCCATCCTGGTCAATGGTATTTAGGGAAAAGCCAGGTCTTAAGGGCTTTCCTAAACTTGTACAGATCAGTCTGGGATCATAATCTAGGTGGTAACTTATTCTTTGTCTGCAGGGCTTCGGTAGAAAAAGCACTCCCTCCTTGATGCACCCTACTGAATCCATATTCTTGAACAAGATTAGCTGTAGCTGAGCGTAACAACCTTCCTGCAGTGTATTTCATCAGCCTGGTCTGCAATGTTTTTGGGCCCTTACTCTGGAGGGCTTTGAATACAATTCAAAGTTATTTTAAGAGGATCCTCTGTTTAATGGACAGCCAGTGAACACACCTGAGAGCACTAGTAGTGACTATTTAATGTCAGTTTGGCTATAGAAACCTGAACTCTATTCAGTTTCTTAATTAAGTAATCAGGGACTCCCAAGAGATGGGCATTGCCTGGGCTGGTGACATTGGAAAGGTGCTTTCTGACGCTCAGAAGACAAGCAAACCAAACTCTAACCAATCCATTAATGTGCTTTTCAGGTGAAAGATGTTCATCCAGCATTACTCTGAGATTCCAGACCTTTTTTGAGGCACCAAGAGGAGTCTCTGTGGACTGTGGCTAAATGTTGGAGGACAAAGGTACCAGAAATCTAAGAGAGGAACAGCAAAGGAGCTCTATTTTACCTCCATTTAGTTTCAGTGAATTTACACTCATCCAGTTTGAAATGTCCATTATGCAGGCCTGAATATTGCTGATCAAGTCAAACTGATTGTTAAGTGATAAAATCAGTTGAGTATCATCTGCATAATTGATGACAGCAATCTTATAGGTTTTAATAGGCGATATCAATGGTTTAATGTAGGCATTAAACATAATTGACCTGCGTGAAGAGTCCTGTGGGACTCCATTTTGAGTAGTTCTGAAACTAGAACAGAAGGAGGACAGAGCCACTGCCTCGCATAGATCTTGTAGGTGTGATTGTAGCCATTTTAGCACGAGACCGCCAACACATAATGAAGCTAATCTAGAGAGTAAGGTGTGGTGCTTCACCTTGTCAAAGGCTGCTGATAGGTCGAGGAGTGCAGGCATCACTGACCGAGCACATTCAACCAACATACACATTTCGTCAGTGGCTCAAAGTAAGGAGGTCTCAGTGCCGTGGCCAGGTCTAAAGCCAAATTGATCATCATGTAAATAAGGGCCAGATGTATGGCCATGAGACACTGTTTGTGATTCCCAATGGGGTCGCAAATTGCATGCCTCATGAATATTCATGAGGCACTCACAATTTGCGACCCCAGTGGGAATGGCTGGCCCTCCCAGGGATGGTGGCCTGCTGGGCTCAGAAGACCTCTCTGTTTGGGACTGCTTTTAAAAAAAGCAGTTTTTTTTTTAATGCAACCTGTTTTCCTTAAGGGAAAACCTGATGCAATTAAAAAAAGAAAGAGAAACGTTTTTGTTTAATTTTTTAAGGGCAAGTAGTGGTCCCTTGGACCACTGCCGGCACCTAAAAAACATTTTCCCCTGCGTTTGCAAAGGGGAAGGGGACTCCAGGGGACTCCTTCCCATTTGCGAGTGCATTGCCACCCTCTTGAAGAGAGTGGTAAATTGCGAGTGTTTTTCTACCGCAATTGCGGTGGCAAAACATTCATACATGGGGTAGAGAATCACTATTACGAAGGGACGCCTTTGGAAGCCCCTTCCTAATAGCGAGTTGCAATTCCTATTTAGCGAGTCACAAATAAATTGCGACTCGCTAAATAAGAATTATCTTTATAGAATTTAAGAGGTTGCAAGCCTTTGAAAAGTTAAAAACAGGTTTTGAACAAGACGTCGGAAGTTTATGTCATGCTCTATTTTAGTAATAGGCATACCAATCCTTCTGAAGAACATTTTAGGTCAAGAGTATGACCACCCGAATGGGTGGGGCCTTACACCAACTGGTGAAGACCAATGTTTTCACAAGAACTCTTTAAATCCTTATAGGACAGGAATGAGTCTCCCTTGGCCCAAAAATGTAAGTCTCCTAACATGAAAAAGATGGAATGAGTCAAAGTCATGTTAGTTATGGTATCCAGAAATTGTAAGAACTTAAAACAATGTATAAGAATTGTAAGATCGCTAAACTTGTTATCAGGACTAAAATATTGAGTTAAAAATATTGTGCGGACAAAATATTGTTTCAGGAATATCGAGGATAAAACTACTGTGAAGGTAAGTTCTAGGGGTAAGCAAAGTTACTATACTTAACTCCACATATATGTTCCTTGACACTATATATATCGTCAAGGTACATATATGTGAAGTAAAGAATAGTAAACCTATACTTACACATTTGCACTTAACTTTTTGATATTTTGATCCTTGATATTTTTTACATGATATTTTGTTCACACAATATTTTTAGATTCAATATGCTATCACATAACTAACAAAAAGGTAGTGACAACTTAATTTGGCTGCAGTTTAGATCACCTTTGCACAAAGAAGCACGAATCCTGGTGGTCATAGGAGGGCACAATTATTTCCGCAATTATGTGGAAAATTAAGGTTCTTCTGTCCAGTATCAAAGGTTTTCTGACTGACACGGTCGGTTTGCGGTCGGACTGCCAAATTGCAATGTTGGCGGTCAGAACGTAAACCGGCTGATCATTCTGACGCTGTACTGACCGGCTCTCGGAGTCTTCCTATAGACTGCGTTTCCTCAGTCGGGATTACGATGTTGGTTTCCCACAGCCTTTCCGTGCCAGCCTTTCTGACATAGAAAGACTGTCAGAAAGCGCCTTTGGGGACCCCTAGCAGGGCCCCCTTGCCTCCGCAGCACACAGTTGGTGGCCGAGGGGGTATCTAGGATGCCCCACTGTAAATCCATGCACTGTGTGACAGGCACCATAGGGTGCCTGCCACAGGATGCATGGTTTTACACAAATACCGATTTCTTTAGGGGCGCCTGTATTATGGTTGGTTTACCATCGTAACACAAGTTTCCATAGAAAAATGTGAGTGCCCGACCAAGCAGTGTTTGGTTACGTCGTAATCAGGCGGTTAGGACCGCCATTCAGAGGTCGATCGATCCCGAGACATCGTAATAAGCCCCTAATTTGTTTCTCAATGATACAACAGCTGGAAAGTGTTTCACACTAAAGATGACATCACTACAACATAGAGAGTTTTCATTGACGTGCTATATTTTCATGTTGTGAAAAGGGCACAATACACAATTTATGAAAAGAAAATAAGTTGGCCGATTCTTTTATTTTTGTCTTTTTTGCAGGCAAGGGTAAGAAAATACTATTGTGAAATAGTAGTTGTTTTCTAATGGGAATCAACAGAAGAGTTGTGAGCAGCACTTTCAGTAAAATTATCGGTGGGCATAATTTGCCCCAGCTGAAGTGTTTCTTGATTTTCCAGTTCTGCTCTTCATAAAATTGCAAAACGTAATGGCTTTTACCACGAACATGTCATCAGGGAACCGTTTCAAAATGCAGTAATGTTAATGGGCCAAATCACAGACAATCATTATTGCAACCAAACAAAAATAAATGTGCATACGTCTGTAGTCATAACTTTAGTTTGAATAACAGTTGCTGTGTAATCCTTGTTGATTTTTTGCAGAAAAAAACGTTGCACTGTAAATGTTTGCTGCAATTAAAACGTGTACAAATTAACTTAGAGAGAACTCTTTTGATTGTGTATTATTGTGTAGGTGGAAGTGAATGTGAGCCACACATACACACAGTATAGATGCAACTTGACAGATGTGCATCGAGCAGCTAGAGCACCTAGGTTCACCACTGATGTTCTCTATAAATAAATACATGCATAAATAGGAGAAATTTAAATCAATAAAAAAATACATACATAAAACACTGGGTATTTACATGGTGAGCTGTGTGTTCTGGTATTCATATATTATATTCAATCGTATTGTGTAATACATTACAAGTATTATTTCGGGGAAATAAAGGAGTATGTATTTTCCTATGCAGCACATAAATCTGACATTTGTTTGCTGAAACCTTGTGCCAGATCATATTTTTAGGGTTATTCATTCAGCCCAATACATGAACAAGGTGTCGAATGTGATTGATCTACTTGGTACGTTCTGGCTGAAATGTCACTCATCACCACCACACGAATCTCAAGCAATTTGATTTCTTAGTTACTCTGGTAGAGATTTTATTTTGACAGGAGAAAAGGCAAATTCTGGCTGCTCTATGACCACAAGGTGGGGACCTTTCGCTGAAATGACACTAAAATGTAATTTCCTACGAACAACTGAGGAGGTGGGAAAACATGGATAGGGCACAAGCAAGGAACCAGTGACATAAATGATCTTGTAATTTGTTAGAATTATTGACTGACTACTAAAGCCTACTCTCTCAGTATTTAGTTAGGCCATAATGAGATATCACTATAAGGTGAATTCGAGGTCAGCTTAGAAAATTATTGGAATTCAACTTTGGTGGTCTCATCATTGCACCAAGAGGTATAGATCTTTTCCTTAAATAATGATAGCGCAATTCACTGCACAGAGAGGTGTTTTCTCTTTGGTTATGGGTGGGGTGATGCTGAAGAAGGTTGGCCTGTGTGATTTAACTAATTTTCAACTTAAGACTTGCCTTACACTTTGCAAGCACATACCGTCATATTGGGCAGATTTTAGCTCTTGGTTCTATCCAATTTTCAATGCACTTTTGTGAGATACGCTGCTATTTTTTTAGATACCTGTAAATTCTTTTTAATTTAATTTAATTTTCACAACCGACATGATTACTCAATCTTCCTTTATTTCTGGCCTACTCAACGGCACAGCTAGTGACTGACTAGGTTTTCTGCCTTTGTTAAAGGGCTTGATCACATGCCGTTAACCTAAGTAGTATAGACAAGTCCTGTGCACACGTTTATGATAAATAAGACATTCACAGTATAGTCAAAGTAGTACAACACTTGTCGTTATGTGAATGTTGTTTTAATTCAAGATGAGTCCATCAGTACAAAGAGCGCCAACCGACACGTGTTTCATCAACCGATAGAAACCTGCGACTCTTCAGGGCTGATGTAAGCGAGTAAGGGATGGAAATCGAGATGTCGGTGAAGCTTCAAAAGGATCCGTGGTAGAGAACGGGTGTTCGAATCACAGAAACAGGAGTAAACAGATCTCACGGGCGGATAAGACCGTGTACCAGTGGAGCCTGGTGTAGACGGGTGAAGAACAAAATTGTCTCGCTGCCGGACTCCTCTATCTGTTGACGAAACACGTGTCGGCTGGCGCTCTTTGTATTGATGGACTCATCTTGAATTAAAACAACATTCACATGTCAACAAGTGTTGTACTACTTTGACTATACTGTGAATGTCTTATTTATCATAAACGTGTGCAAAGGACTTGTCTATAATTGTTTTGGCATGGGTTTTTGCCCACACCTTACACAGGGGTTTTGGGTCTTCCTCTCACCTGTTTGCACCGTGAAGCCATTGTTCTTCTTTTCTCTTGCTGTACCTTACCGTTTACCTGCCTGAGCGCCATTTATCCTGTTTTCCAAAACCCCTCACAGTGAACCTAAGTAGTATGTCACATACGCTAACTTTGCTAGGATTAAGTCTTGGTGCACTAAATTAGATTACATGCAGACCCTTACGGGATGCTTGGTTATGCTTCTGTTATATGGATATCGCAATTCATCTATGAGATGATACTGATTCCAGACGCTTACAAAGATCTATTTACATTTCGTTCTTCTACACTCGAGCTTTGTTGTACTTCCTTTTCTGATTTTGAATGTACATGTGACACATACCTTTCTTGTTTTTAACAAGTGAACTCATTTTTACTATTGCAGCAATATTCAATTCAGAGGTCATTCATAATAAAGAACAAGCTGTTTTGAACAACTGATGTCCTTGGGGCTCCACGACCCTTTATTTTGCAGTACTACAGAACGCTGTTCTTCGAAATTACTGCATCTCACTACAGAATACTTATGAGGTAGTCTCAAAAATCTCCTAGCACAATTCACTGCACAGAGAGGTGTTGTCTCTTTGGTTATTTTCCCTTTGGTCCTTTGCATCTTTTGACAAATAAATTGGTGGTGCCATGTGGGACAATCTCCACAGCATGTTGGAATAACTTCACCCTTTCTTTGTTTGGTTTGTGGTTCTTTCTCTTTGGTTCTTCTCCTCTTTCTTTACTGTTTCACAATTTTTGGGGTGAATTCAACTGTGCACTTCGTTTTTCATTGGAGTTTTTGACTGTGAAACTGGGATCTGATATTTATAGTCTTACTCGTGGAAAGTATCTTCTTAAACATGGTTTAATATGTTTCTCCAAGCTCCCCTTTGGGTCTAGGCCTGTTTTTGACATTTTTGTAAAAATATGTTAATATGAAAATAATTCTCCGAAGACTTAACATTAATGAGTAACGATTGGTTTTTAAAATTATCAGCCTTGAAAAAGTTGTGTTCTCGATGAAACACGTATCGGCTGATTGCTGTCATCTGATACTGACTTGTGTGTCAACAACATTTGTGATTCATGTTCAAAATTAAATGTTGGATCTGCTATACTGTAGGACAAAAAATCATAACATTTGTGTAGAGCTCTGATTTTTGTTTATAATTTGCCAATATACTGAAGTGTTTTTAGTGGTGTAGTGTTTGTCCATTGTAGCACACGTTATTACTATGTTTTGTGTACCCACCATAACTTGTTAGTCGATGCACTAGCATCTTGTTCTTACCACTGTCATCTTTTATTTTTAATTTGTGTTCCTACATATTTCTACACTTTGGGGGATTATTGTAACTTTCTTCCAAGTGTACTCTTTTGTTGTGGTGAAGTAGGGACAGTGAACTAGTCATTGCATGAATAGTGGACACTGGACAAATTCATTCAAAATGAGCACACAAAATTATAGCATTAGTCCACCTCTAGCATTTAGGTCATTTGGGTCGGAGCCTTCCTTAGAATGGCTGGAGTGAAAGGCATACTTTAACAATTACAGTGATGTAGAGAATGAATCAGGAACACGGACTCCAGAACAGAAGAAGAGGAGTTTGCTAGATTCTTTAGGGCCAGCTAGGTTGAAAGTGTATAACTCAATGACCATAGTGCAGGCACCTGATGATAAGAATGTGTATAATTTGGCACTTTTGAATTTGGATAATTACTTTGCTCCTAAAGTTTGCATAGGTATAACTAGATTTAAATATTTTCAAAAGAAACAGGGGAAATCTGAATCAGTAGATAATTTTGTCTAAGAGCTCAAACAATTAGCATTGGATTGCAAATTTAGAAATTTGCTTGATGTTTAATTAGAGTTCAAGTTGTCCTACACGCATGTAATCTGGCTATTCAGGAGAGGCTCTGGGTGAATGGTGATGCCTCCTTGGAGGAGGTCCTCGCAATAGTACGCAAAGCTGAAATTTCTAATAGGTTGCTCTTAAAGAAGCTACACAGGCCTATGAGATTGTAAGGAAGGTGAATATGAGTGTGGATAGGAAAGAGGCTTCTGAATTTAGTTACAACAAATCTAAATCCAAAGAGCGGGCAAGGTGTTACAGATGTGATAGCACTTATCATTTGGCCTACAGTAAAAACTATCTTGTGGGTAAACAAAAATGCAGTAGCTGTGGTACTCTAGTTATGCAGAAAACTCATGTTTAACATGTATGTGACACTGGGGTGGAAAGATGAAGAGGATGATGGGGATGGTAATGTTTCTGTAAATAACTTTGTCATGAATGTGAAGAATAATCTGGTTTTAAACATCAGTGATGTTTTATGTAAAAACAAACCACAATGCTTGATGGAGATTGGCGGGGTGAATATTATAGTTTTTGCTGACTCTAGTTCACCATACACTATTAGCAATGAGGATTTATGGAAATCATCTTTTGTGCGAAAGGTGAGAGAACAATGATTGAAGCCTGACATACATCCAGAAGGTTACAATGGGGATAGCATTGATATGCTAGGATAAAGATGGTTTTCGTTTGAATTGAAAAACAGTGAAACCAGAGAAAAATTGATGATAAAATGGGCCCACAAGTATTTGGATGATTCAACCAGAAAATGTTGCATATCATCCTGGATCCTAATAGTGAGGAGGGGGTTTTAAAGGTCGACAAAGGTATTATGGTTGGTAATGGAATGTTAGAAAGTTTCCAGTTGGGTAATATTCAGGGATTCAACCATAAAATAATGTTAAAGGATGATGCGGTACCTAAGGTGTATGAAAGTTGCAATATACCCTTATTGTTGAGGAACAAAGTTTCTAAAGAGTTAGACAAGTTGGCAGCTGCTCATGTAATTGAATCAATACAGGTATCTGATTGGATTGTTCGATGAGTGATCACCAGACAAAGCAAGGCAAAACAACAGCAACATCAGGACGAAATCTGTTATTAGGACATTTTTTTGGTGACCTACGATGGGTATGGCTGCTGAAAGAGTTGTGAGGGAGTGTTTTGCATTCTCCACTGTGGATAAGTCTTTGCATATCTTGTATCCTCCTATGAGTGACAGATTACTACCTAAGCAGCAATGGGAGACCAAGGCAATTGACATTATGGGGCCTGTGGGAAATCCACAGAAGTATTTGATTGTGTCAATTGATATATTTTCACGATGGCCAGTGGTGAAAGTAGTTGACAAGGCTGATGCTGATTCTGTTCTAGAATTTTCAGATGACACTATAGGAAAGTAGTATCTGCTTCTTATGGTTACCCCCAATTTTTGCTGATGTCACACTCTTTTTAGACTAGTCTGACTGGGATCCTGCTATTCAGGATCCCAGTCTATCTGCTTTTTCCCAAAAATTGCTATGTATGTGTTTTAGGTACACTCCATATTAGATACTGGTGTACCCTTATCAGTCCCTAGTATATGGTACACCATGTACCCAGGGCATAGGTACCCCAGAGGCCTCCCATGGGCTGAAGCATGTATTATGCCACCCATGAGAGGCCATTCAAATTGACACGACAAGCCTGCTGCACCGGACTGTGTAAGCTGGTGCTTGCACAAATTACTTAAGATATAGGTTCACTATATCTATCTAAATCACTAAACTTAAAAACCTATCAGTCACCCCTATGGCAGGCCTTATCAATCCTAAAGACAGGGTGCTGGGTTTTACATGAGAGGGTGCCCCTGCATGAGCAGAGCCCCTCTACAGCCTTCGGAGACCATTCTCCGGGGTCGTCTGTCATGCAGCCAAACATATATTCTTCAGTGCATTATAACCTCGTGGTAAATGCTAACTTTAAAACGGCTGCTTAGAAACATGTCATGTTTGGTGTCAAACACCTTGGAATCATACCTCCACACCAGTAACTGGTGTGGGAGTTATGATTTAACCCTTCCAAAGGAACATGTGTGGGTCACCGGTCTTCCCGCTACCAGCTTTCTCGACCTGGGCAGCACAAAATGGATGCTGCCAGCCACTGACATGATTCTGCTCTCTTCCTACTGAGACAAACTCAAGAAGAGGAAGGCATGACAATAGGCATCCTGTCACAGGGAGGTGTCACCACCTGCCAGACAGGGTTTAGTGTACTGGGGCTGGGTGGGTGCACTCCGAGAGTGCCAGAAAGTCTGCACTGGGGGCACATTTGGTGTCCCTGTGCATAGTCCAGCTCAAACCAGTTCTGGGAGCAATTGGAACCTGCTATGGCACACAACTAGACAAAGGACATGGGTGTAGCCACCCCTCTGTCCTGCCCCTCCGCTAGGAGGGTCCACAGAATCTTTCCAACCCCATACCCATGGGTATAAAGTGGGTTACCTGGCTACAGGACTTTAGATTTGACCTAGACAAGATTCTGCTAAGAAGAAATCAAGTACTTTGACTGTTTGCATGCTGCTGGATGACTGAAGAACCCCCCCTTGGAGTAAAGGAGTTACTCCCCTGCAGAAGCAGGCACCTAAAGGAATCTGACCGGTTTGCTTCTCCCGAGCTCCCGAGGACTTTGAAAATTTCAGCAACACAGGATGTGGGTTCCTGAAGGTCCCTGAGGTAAACCTGACCTCTCAGCAATTCTGAGACCAGTATTCCTCGTGGGGGCCATGCAACCTGAACTCGTGTGCACCACGAACATTTGCAAGTGCAAATGCTTGTTGACAATTCCTGAGCTTGTGCATTGGATTCTGTGTAGTACTGACCCCGAGCAGTAATTGCACTGAAGACACAGGCCTCCACTCACTGAGTGTCCTGTGGGCTGGTACTTTGCAAACTAGCTTGAGGTCACCTCGCGATCCCACGGTCTGTTGGCCTGTGGGTCCTGGCGAGGGTCACATTGTTTGTTCTTGGGCTTAACGGGTTGATCCAGCTGTGTCCTGACTCTCCATTGCTTGGGGAGTCCCCTGGACCATGCTGGTCCACACCATAACCTGTTTACTCTGACCATGTGGGTTGCGTTTGCCAAGGCTTGTTGGTGCTCCAGCTTGACATCGACCTCTCAGCACACGACATCCTTCGAGGGACATCTCACCTCCAGATCCTGGTTGTCCTCTATGTCTCCTAATCCCCGTGGCTACAGAGTCAAGCAACCCTTCTTCGCACCTGAAGCAGTCGACAACGGTGGGCATTCGACTACTGAGACTCTGGTCACCTGAAGTGACCCAGACTCTGTCCTCTCTCCTTTCAGGTTCCTCTGACTTTGAATACAGGCTTGGATTCCATCGGACACTCTTCGCCCTCCTGTCAGCAGTACTTCTTTGCAGCTCTCCATTGAAAATTGACGAAGGTTTCCGACACCACTTGACCCCTATGCACCCGGCTCCTCTGGGATAGGTAATACAGGTACCTCAGTATACACTGGTGGGTTGGCCTTAGAACCTGCTATGTTTCAAAGGGTTTGCTCGAAGTCCTTGTAGAAGTGTCCTTAAACTGTAACTTTGCGACCTCGACTTTCCCATAGATTTGTACGGAGCAAGCGGTCGTGTTTCCTCACTGCACCCATCCTCCGTGGACTCCCTGTGTCACTCCTATGGGTGGTTCCTTGGGGTCCCAGCGATTCTTCGTGCTCTAGACACTGTGTCTAGTTAAGTTGTGATTGTTATACAATTTTTTTAGTATATGGTTCGGTCTCCCCCTGGAGCCCGCTGTGTATTTTGCTACTTACAAATGTTCCATTGATTCAGTATTGTGTGCTTTATGTTCTAATCTCGTGTAGAGGTTAGTAGACAGTGTTATAGTAATAAATACATATTTTTATATAAATAATGTGTGGTTCTCCTTTCATTTAGTCATTCAGGAGGTGATATTCTGGTAAAACAAGCTGCTTTACATTCGTTCAAGATTAAGCCTGAAGGCTGCTCTCCACAGCTACCACTATGATAGCTTTCTAAAGGTTATCTTTGACCTCATACATCATAAGGGTCGTGTGGACTGTTACAGGGTGCCCACCTTAATTAGTGGACAGCATATACCAGGCCACCTTCTCACAGACACTTTCAAATATGAGGATATTCCTGCATGCATTGTTAGTGACAATGACGTTCAATTTCTTTCCAATAAAGTCAAAACTTATTTTGAGAGACTTGGGATAAAACATAGGACCACATCATTATACAATCTTAGTGGCAAGAGAATGGTGGAGAGATTCAACTGCGTATTGAAAGGTCCCATTCAGTTATCCATGAGAAAGAATTGTGATTGGATTACACAAGTAGGTAAGATGGTTTGGGCTTATCGGGTCACATGCAATGATGTATTAGGGTTACCACCATTTGTGACAATGCAAGGAGGGATGCCAAGATCTAAATATAATCCTGGGTGGTTGATTTCTACTAAAGTTAAGTTATAGTCAAAGGAAGAGGTACGGTACTGGATGGAACTTACTCATAATAAATGTAAGATGTGTTATGATTCAATAAAAAAATAAAACCAAAGGACAAAAATTGTTGACTGAGTGCAAAAATAAAACTGGTTAGGTGTGTAAGTGAGAGAGTTAGTTCTATGACCCCGAGAGGTTTTGGAAGTGTTGCAGAAAGCTGTGAGACTGAGGAATGGGAAGGTGTGGAATCTGAACAGGATTGCAGTTGGCAGGAAGTTGGATTGCAGTAAAGAAGGTGAATTTGATTGAATTCAGGATGAAGGTCAGGAAATGTTTCTGGAACGTGTGAGCAAGCTATGTGTGAAATTTCTACACAGGAGTATTCTTTTAATGACGCTGCAGATGACAATGGTGGGGAGTTCATTGTTATGCTGGATGAGTCAGTCAGTGTAAGCTCTCCAGGTTTTTCAAATGATGCAGATTCTAACTTAAACAAGTCGGTCAGTAGAAGCACACCAGGTGTGTTGGATGCTGCAGGTGCACATTTAGGACATTTAGTGGCACTCAACTTCAACCAAAGTTTGGTAAGGAAAAGGAAGGTTCCGGATTGGTTGAAAGATTTTATTTTCAAGAATAAATGTTACATTTATGTTGCAATCTGCTCTGTCAATATTGAGTTAATCATCTGTAATGTATCTGTATATAATATATTTTACATTTATTTGATCTATTCTAACTTCTAATATTTTTTGACTTTACATTTATGTTGGGAAGGGGTTGGAAGTGTTACGTTGCTTAGTTGATTGAAATGTTTGGACTAGCTGGCATTCGTGGAATGTTTGTATTTAATTCTTAGGATGTTGTGGTAGTCAGTTGGAAGAAGGACACTGTAGTGGAAGCTGTGTCCATCCGTGCTCCTCAGCTACAATAAATATATTGCTGGAATTTGCTGTATGAGTATTTCTTCATATTAGTCATTTCATCCAACATACCACCACAGTTTAGCAATGAGCTCCGTCATCCTGTGAGTTCAGATTCAGATTCGGCTTTATTCGATTTTTCATGCAATGAAAATCATAAAAGCACAATTAAAAAGAAACATTTCACTTATATTGCACAGTAAAAACGAATCAAATATATCCATAGAAACAAGAGTAACATAGCTTTGTGTCCTGAATCTAATAACAGTCTTTAAAAAAGAGGAGATAGCCATTTGATCTATTGATTTTCCAAGGATTGTTACTTCAGAAAAGCTATCCTGCATTGTCTTAGGCCCATGCTCCTCAAAATGGGTATTAAAAACCTTTTCCTAGGATAAGTATAATATTTACAGAATAAAATACAGTGCAATGTAGATTGAGTTGAAAAGTCGTCACACAGACATGGGAGTAGGTTTCTTGACCAATCATTAACTTCTGGGAAGGTAATCATTCTATGGAAGGTCCCAAAATGAAAACCGGTTAGAAGCATACGACCAAAACTACCCTGGACCTGTACCAAATAGGGTTGTACACCTGGACATATTGTCATCAAGTGGTGATCCATAACAGATTTTTTGTCTCTCTCTATGAGCCATCGCTTATTTTCTAGATGGGTCAAGCACTCTGTTTTTAAGGTTTTTCTAGGGATTGTTACCATGATCTCCGGGGTTTCAAAATATTCAGGATGACCAACTTCATTCACCATTTTCTTAATATAACTAAGCCATGGTATGTTGGTCACCCTATCAAGTTTTAAACAATCCATAATTACATCACGGTTAAAACCAGTCTCAGTAGATGCCCACACCTTATGCCAAAGTAAAAGAGGGTTAATTCTAATAATATCAGAAATAAAAGGGAGACAGAGTTCCATATGGCACTTAAAAGTAGAAGTAGAACTAGGGACCGCCAGCAGATAATGGGTGAAAGCATTTTTACTACGTTGAATATGTTAAACATCTGCAGATCCCCAAATACCTTCCCTGTAAATCGCTGTTGATATACATTTCGATTTATAAATAGCTAGTAACTCAGGGACAGGTCTACAGCCTAGTTTCCTTGAGAAATTACTAACCGCACCTATTGCTCTTGAAAACATACATTTTCTTGCCAGCGTAGCAACATTCCAAGACCCAGTCTGATCAAAGTTAATCCCCAGATAGGAGAAATTATCATTGCTTTCGATTTTTATTATAATTAATAAAAATATCACATTTTTTTCTCATTGTTTTTCCACAGCTCATAGTATATGTCTTACTGATATTTACTTTTAAACCCTTATCTAGTATATAATTAACAAAGTTTGTGACAGTTCTTTGTAAGCCAATTTGCATCCGCACCATGATAACTGCGTCGTCCGCATAAAGTAAAATGGGGACAGGAGTGTTTTTGAGGATCGGATAGTCCTACCGATGTTCAATCAAATATTGACCAAGTATACAACCTTGCCTCACTCCCTTCCTTTTACAAAACTTGGCTGAGCACTCCCCCTGCCTCCCGTAACGAACCCTAGCCCCTGCCTCCCTATACAATTCCTTGATAAATAAAAGCAGAGGTGTATCAACTTCCATATCTTTGAGGACACTCCATAGCTTATCATGTTTCACACAGTCAAACGCTGAACTAAGGTCAACGAATGACAGAAAAAGTTTACCCTCCTTTGCGAAAGTGTATTTGCTTATAATCAGGGTTAAATTAAGTCCTTGCTCAATCGTACCAAGCCCCGCTTGGAACCCATAGTGCAGGTTAGATAGCACACCTGTCTCTTCGGCCCATAGTTGTAATTTATTTAAAATTACCCTCCCAACTACTTTCAGGAGGGAATCTAAGAGGGAGATTGGACTATAGCACCTTGGTTCATTTCTATCCCCCTTTTTAAAAAGGGGATCACTATTGCATCCGACCATGAGGGAATAAAGCCATGTCTGCTTCAGCTAATTAAGACATTAGTTAAAAGTGGGGCCCACAGCTCAATATTAGTTTTATATACATCCACAGGGACGCCATCTGGCCCTGGTGCTTTACCAGATGCACTCTCAATTATAGCCCTGATAACTTCCTCTAGCGGAAAAACAATATCTATGGGAAACACTATAGTCTGTGCACTATCATCTATTGCCATCGCTACAGCGGGTGCCTCGTTTTGTCCAGTGGTCTCATCATCATAGAGGCCTGAAAAATATTCAACCCACTTATCCTCAGTGATGGCAATATCTATAATATCAGGGTCCCTATTAACAAAAAAAAGGCGCATTCACCGCTTTCCAAAAGTCAATATTATCCTTCCTTAAGCATGCCTGGTGTAACGTGTGCCACGCCTCTGAACTTAGTTGTGCCTTACCCTTTTTTAACGCCTGCCGATATGTAGTTCTAGCCTGTCTTATTTCCTCCCTAGATCTAATTTCGCTATGCAGTGCCTTCTTCAAATGGGTGTGTGCCTTGCTCATTCTCTATCAAATCAGCCCTGTGCCTTATGCATTCCCTGTTTCTGCTCCCTCGTCAATAATATCTGAACTTCACCTGTAATATTAAGGAAGGCATTTACAACTTCTTCATCATCCCTTTCCTCAGAAAGACAGGCTTCAAATTCGTCATGGAACCTATTAACAAGTTGCTTAATAAAAGCCACAGGATCCACTTTAGCCCAGTTTAGGGAATACCCATTTATGCTAGAAAGATTAATATTAAAATTATAGTGTATGTCCTTGTTATTCTTAAAACTATCCGGCCTCTCTAGATTGAAAACCATACTGATTGGATAATGATCACTCATTATGATACCATGGGTTTCAAAGGAGCGGACATTGCAAGAGTACCTATTTGACATTAAAACATAGTCCAACCCCTACTAATAAAGGTAGGCTCAAAGGGTACCAGGGGAGTACACAATTTGTTGGCATATCCCAAATCAAACTGAAAAACAATTTCATTTAACAGGTCCCCCAGTGTTATATGTGAAAAATGAGCCAGCATATCTTCTTTATCTTTCCCTAGGCCACAAATGCCCCATTGTCTATGTTGGCACAAGAAGCAGTTAAAATCACCACCCCATATAATACACATATCGCCAGCCATTTTGTCTTCTAGATTACTCAGTGTTTGACATAAGTTTGTTAAGACACTCTAATTCTGAGTTTTAGGGATATTATTATAGAAGTTGATTAACGCTATACCATATCCTCCACTAATGTTCATTGATAGGATCTGGTAATAATCAGTCTCGATTAAGAGTTTCGAATTGATCACCCCTGCCGTTTTAGAGACATAAATACATAGTCCCCCTTTGTTGCACCCCTGCTTGCTGATAATTGCTGGTGTATGGAGAGTTCGAAAACCATTGATATGTTTTTCCTCAACTGACCAGGTTTCTTGTAGACAGATTATGGAATATTCTTCTACAAAAGTTAACCACTGAGGGACTTTCACTTTAGTGGATAAACCTGCAATATTCCAGAAGAGTATATTGCATGCCTTAACTATGTCTTCCATTACGAGTCCTGCTCCTGGGATCTTAGTAATAGCATGTCCGTGGGAGTTGTCCCCACTCATGGTTAGTATTGCATCGTGGTTAGAGCTAATTTCAGGATTGCCTTCAGAATTAATGATGTTTTCATCCATGTCCACACCCTCAATTATAAGAACAAGGCACAAATTGCAATCTATCCCATTCTCAGACAGAATATCTTGACCACAGTCCTGCTCATATGAGGTATCACCTGAGATCGGTAAAGATTCCAGCCTGAATGGGACGTCCCCCCTCGAGTCCTGTATTTTTGGTCAATCTATGTCCTCCAAAGTGGTTAACAAATCAAAACGATTATAAAATGGGACATTACATGATCTCATTGTGTCAACATAGGGATCCCTATGTGACTTTTAAAAAGATTCACAGCTGGGGGTGGATAAAAAGCACCTAGAGGTAAGACATTAATTTCAGTATAATTAAAACATGCATTCCCTGCCCTAGTAAGAACTGCATGCACTAACGTAGGATCACTGAAAGTCAAAACAATACAATTACCCTGAATGGTTTTCCGGCCCTTTCCCACCCATGTAACCCGTCTGACCATTTTACATTTTTTAAATAATGCCTCATTAAGACTGGATTTTTTTCCTAACCAATAAAGAGATTTATTTCTAAGACCCTCCCATGATTTGTGCACCGATGTGTGCAGTGCTGGGACATTGGCTAGAATTACTATGTATGGGGTAGCAGCTAGCGGTAGATCAAGATGGTTATATTCTAAGTTCTCTGGGTGTACTCCTAACTCTAACCCTATTGGATGTCCCCCTGAACTATTATTAGGTTCTTTCTTCTCTATTACACGCTTGTTATGGTCATTATTAGCTTGCATTTTATTACCCGGAGTAGTTAATCTATGAGTGAGCAATCTGGTTACATCCTGCAAGATATCTGAGCTTAAAGTTTCTACGGGTCTGGTCCTGGTGGAATGGGTCCCTCCCTGTGGGACTGAGGGTGAACTACGGGGATGATTGTCAATACGTTGCGTATTAACCCCCCCTGTGATAACCGTATTATCTCCTCTTAAACACCCCTCTATATATAGCTACTCTGTCTATTAATTTCCCTAAAGCACCAACCACATAGCTATATAGGTCATCAATTTTCCTCTAGATATTTTCCATTTCAATAGTTTGGCCCTCCGTTTGCATGTTCACAGAGGGTCTCCCTGCGCTAACAGAGCTTCTAACTAGGGCTGATTTTGATTGTTTACCCATATTCTTCCTTTTCTTAGGTATAGACTTTTTATTTGGACTCGCCGTACTCTTCCCAGCACGATTTACAACTTGTATCCCCTCTGAAGCATCAGGATCCTTGCAGCGTTTTGAGGGTGGTTGGGGATCATCCTCTGGGTCACACACATAAAAGATCTGATGTCTCCTGCATACACCCATTGTGAGCACCCTGAGCAATTTGCCCCACACATACTGAAGTGACAGATTTATTGGAAGAGCTGACATATGTATTACTATTACTTCCCGTTAATGTGCCTAGCTTTTCTTGAGTCAGAGACTCTTCTACAGTATTTATTTGCTTCTTGATGGGCCCCATAGCACCAGTCAAGTAGATCATCAGGGACTTTTGACCTCCCGTTTTTAGGGCTAAGGTGGCTGTGTGGCCCGTCTTCCTTTTACCCATTACTATACAGTAGCTTAATAGTCAGGGGTGAGAGTCAGAAATCCCAAGCACGCACCAATAACGAACAAATGTTCGACCCACCTTAGGGAGGTGGCCCTGCCCGGCCTTTGATGGTCTATGACGGGCTAAGACGGATCCCGATCCCGACGTGCGGGACCGCCGCAGTGCTTAAAAAGCCCCTCCAGGGACACACAATAAAGTGCGGTGTGCAAGGGCAGCCAGGGGCCAGCAGCAAAGGTCCAGGATTCGTGACACGGTCTCCCGTGCTGCGGGACCGCTGCGATGCTTAAAAAGCCCCTCCTGGGACTCACAATAAAGTGCGGTGTGCAAGGGCATCCAGGGGCCAGCAGCAATGGTCCAGGCTTCGTGACAAGGTCTCCCCCATCCTGTGAGTTTTTTGTTACAGGCTCTGATTATTTTTGATGTCCAGAAAACGACTCTGGATTTTTACCGCAAAAACTTTTCATAAGACTATTAATGTGCCACAATCTTTCCTCACTTTATTGCGATATGAGAGTCTCCTGAGGGCCGCAAAGCTTAGATGGTGATATTTATTCTGTAAGGGGCTTGCGCAAATTTCTACCTTGTAGTTTCATGTCTCTGTCATCCTTAGGAAGTTGAGGTGATGCCTTGTGGTCAGAATATTTTGCGCTCTTCAGGATTGAATACCTTCTCTCATGGTGGGCCAGTTGAAATGTTTCAGAAAACTTGACTTAAAGTTCCATTATCACTAGATCATTGTAGATTAGAATTCTAGAAACTACACAAAATGTCCCACTGCCACAGGCACTTGCCAGTTTTGTCCTTGTCTGCCTCTACAGCTTCTGCTTTCCAGAAGTCCATAATAAACTTTGATCTTTGGAGAAAATTTGTCTGATCATGATGAGGTTGTTGAGTGAGTTGACAGTTGCAGAAAGAGGGTAGTGTACTGAAACTGTATTGTAATTGCATATCTATAGCACAAACTACTCCTGATGTGGCATTGGAGCACTGTAAATCATGCAGCACATTGCTCCAAAACGAAGCTTAGTGGTTAGTTCAGTGCTATTAGTTATAGGATAAGTCTTGTGCGCTCAAGCAAATCATGTCTTTCATTCTTTCCAGGCTATTTAGGATTTTGGTGCAATCATTAGGGGGAAAGGTGTCATTTGAGATCATGCATATATTTTATGAGGTTAAGATGTGTTAGAGGAGATTAGATGTTGTTAGGTTGCTGGGGTGTGGATTTAAAGAAAGGACTGACTGTGATATTTGAACTGAGTTGTGGGGAATTTGCACAAATACACTAACACATTAAGCCAAGGATCCAGTGACTTGGAGAGGTTTCACTAAAAGAGAGGAACCATGCGAGGGACGGAAGGGAAGCAGAGGAGAGGACTATTTGCAGGAAAAAGAAGAGGCAACAATCAGATCTTTTTAAATAAAGCTACATTTTTCATTAGGATTTTGAAATATAGAGGATGCCTTTTGAGATACTATAATGTATGGTATAACATTGCCAGGGATGAAAGGGAATGAGAAGGCTATTTGAAAGAAAAAAGGAGAGGCAACAATCAGACATTTTAAATAAAGGTCAGTTTGCCATTCAGGATTTTTTTTTAAATATGGACAATGCTTTTTGAGCCAGCATAACGTATAACATATAATATGATGTTGTACAGGGATAAGTGTATGCTTTGAGCTCATGAAATTGAATATTTGGGACACGTGCTGGCTGGTAGTGGAAATAAATCTAAAGTAGGTATATTGGACAGGATGATTAATGCTCCCTTCCCATAGGGAGAGAGGCAACTGAGATCTTTTCTTGGGGTGTATCAGTTTTATTAATTAAAGGGTTTGATAGCTTGACCAAAGTTTCAGACCATTGTTCAAGAAGTGCATGTATTTTATATGGAATGGTGAATGTGAAGCAATGTTTACTAAAATTACAATGGTAATATAAAATGCAACTAAATTACAACTATTCATTTAATGGAGAGTTTGTTATATAACTGTGGATACCAGTGCATACAGGCTGAGTGTTACATTCTCATAGGTTGATGGGGATCAACAGTTTACCATTGGTTTGCGATCACTCTGCACCCTTTGCAGTGCAGGTACTGAGTTGTTGAGAAATAAATATTGGCATGTGTGTGGCATGTGGATAAATTTCACTGTTAGGTCTGGGGGCAACAGTTTGTCTTTAAATCTGATCATAGGTCACTTGTAGATCTTTTGTCCAGAGTTAAGATAAAGAAGACCACCACAAGGTTTGCCAGATTGACATCCTAATACTAGGAATATAATTTCAGAATTGAGCATATTCAGGGTGCTCACAATGTGCAGGCTGACTACTTGCCCATGCTTCCAGGTTACCAATGATTTGGGTGATGTTATCATTGATATTAAAAGATGCATCTTTTTGCCAGATGTGAGGTGAATATTGTGGTTTCTGGCAGCATGGAAGAATGGAAGTGTGAAATGGCCTGTGATGGAACAATTCAGAGAGTACTTGATTCATGATGAAGGGAAGGACAGAGGAAAGAAGTCTTCAACACCCCTTCAACCTTCTTGGAAAATAGCTAATGACCTTTCGGAGGTTGATGGACTATTGATTTGTGATGAGAAGCGAATTCCTCTCACCGTATAAAGATGCTACATCATGGAAGCAGCTCATGAGGGCCATTTTGGGTGCATGCTCACAAAAAAGAGTGAAGGGGGGATTATAGGGAGCCTAGTATGGACACTGAGGTATAAAAGTACATAGAAAAGTGTGTGCCATATACACACAGTGATAAACATTTTAAAACATGTTCACCATCATTAGAAATTTGCTCTCTAGTTGGCAAAGGTGTGCATCTTCTCCAAGTACGTACAGCAATTCAAGTCAGGTTAAGTCAGTCACATGCTTAAATCAGCCCGTGATCACCCTCTAGAAGCTTGGCACAGAGTAGTCAGGCTTAACATAAGAAGCAATGTGTATATTAGTTGTGCATTCATGGATCCAGTAACATAGTGAAAACCCCACAAATAAAGGCTCCACAATGAGGTATGAAATTAGTATCTCTTTTACTCTTCAAAACAAGATAAAATCAATAAGAATACAATGAAAGCATCTTAAGTTACGAATACTTCAAGAAAGTACAATGCTGAAAGAGCCATTGCACTTTCAGTAGGTTCTTTACTGTTACCCTGGGAAAATTACAGCGATCCACGCCGTGGATTGGAACAGATTTTCTCCCGGGGCCAGCACTAAGCAATGCTTCCAAAGTTATTACAGTTAAAATGCAATGTCTAGTTTGTGGGAGACTGATCTACTCACTCCATTTGGGGCCGCCCATAAGAGAGCTGGTGGGTGGCAGGGACCTCGTACGTCCCGGAGTGCACATTACCTTTCTCGGGGGATTGCAGTGATGCTGTCTGCCTCTTAATCAGGACTCACGTTGCTGGAGTCTCCCCTTTCTGTATATGATGTGGGGATTAGAGTCACAAAGGGCAGACATCCATTTTTCCTTGATGCATGCAGAGTGCACCAGGTCATGCTGGACTGCCTGCGGGTGCTGCAGCTTTGCCGAAGTGGACAAGATGGTCTGTGCTCGAGCAGGTAGACATGGCAGTTCTTGATAGGTGCACCCCACTGATATATATGAATGGCCAAAAGCAGCTGCCAACACTCTGCGAAGGCCCAGGACTGGTTGAACGCAAGTCAGGCAGAGACAGACTGTGGATTAGCAGAGCCTTGCATCGGTCATTTGTGTGAAGGCAATCTTTGATGGCCCTGAGATTTCCTGAACAGGGGGCAAGCCAACAAGCCCTTGGAGTTACTTAGGTTGCAACAGGTTGTAGAGAACAGGTTCAGTCCTTCTTACTGCCCAGGTCAGAGATAGCAGGCCAACACAGCAGAGCTGGTAGAAAAGTAGCAGTCCCTCCTGTAGTCCAGCAATCAGCGGGTAGCAGGCCAACACAACAAAGCAGTTAGCAAAGTGGCAGACCCTCCTGTAGCACAGCTCCTCTAAGGAATTCCCAATGTTAACCTATGAGAGGAGCGTGCCTCACAGTAGTGAACTTGGGTGGTTGTCACTACCAGGACATGTAAAACAAAAATGTAAGTGTTCTACCTTTTACTTACACAGCACCCTGACCTTAGGGATACATAGGGCCTACATTGGGGTGACTGATATGCAATAAAAGGAGAGTTTACGGTTTGACAAGAAGTTGGAAATGGCAAGTCAAAGTAGCAGTAAACTGTGCCCACAAGCTCTGCAGTGGCAGGCCTGAGTCAGGTTTGAAACACTACTTCTGTGTGTGGCACAATTGGTGCAGAAGGCCCCCAACTAGTATTTGGCTTACAGGCCATAGGTATATAGTATACCACTATACTAGGGACTTCTAAATAAGCCAAATATGCCAATCATGGATAAACCAATTGTCATCACATTTTAGATAAAAGCACATGCACTTTAGCACTGGTCATCAGTAGTAAAGAACTCAGAGTCCTATAGCCAGCAAAAATGAAGTCAAAAACAGAGGAGGAGAAAGGCAAAAAGGGGCATTTCCAATAAACATGTTTGACTTCTACGCATCCAGTTGCAGCACCTTTTAGCGTACGGTAAAAAATGATCTGGATTGTTTAGTACCTTTCGTGATTTTGCTGGTACATTATAAATATATATCAGTACTGGGTGACCATTTATCCCATTAGGCAGAAGTCAAGTTCATGTGGAAGACCACAGGTGATACAGGATGGGATTATCTATGAGATGGCTTTGTCAAAGAAGGTGTGCCTAAGGTTATTTACAGAGACAAGGGCATTCACTTTGAATCACAACTGTTGCAAGATTTCTTTTTTCATTCTGGAGTACAGCATGAAGAACCCAGTTATACAGTCCCCAGAGTAATAATTTAGTTGAAAGTTTTAACAATGTACTTGGAAAATGTGTTCTAAGCCCTTATTGATGTAAACAGGATATTATTGAAGCTGTTAGATGCATGTTCTGGGCATATCGAACTACACCCCATGTAGCTACAAGTAAATCCGCTCTTGAATTAATTTAGTAATGGGTCATGAATAGGGGTGTTCATGAATTTGCATAATCTGTTTTCGTGTAATTCCGTTGGATTTTGGAAAAATTATGACTAATAAGGCAAAATCTAAATCCATCATTTTGCCTTAGGTTTTAGCCACAAGAATGTATTTAACATAGCTTGAGCAATGTGTATTCATGTTACATTTTCGCTTCTAAAGGTGCATTTTGTGCAATATTATGTAAAGTGGGTTAATGGCTCAATTTTGGAAATTTTGCATTGTAAGCATAGTGCAAAATTTCCCCCTCTCTAACAAATGGGCTCCAACTATTCTGAGTACTAGCGATTGGGTCGACTCGAGATCAAGGAACCCTTACTAGAAAAGGACTGTCAAAATTTCATAAGCCAATACAAATTGTGGATGTCAGGGGTAATGCCACCATGGTTGAACAGGGGCAATTATAGTATTTGAGAAGGTGGACCAATATTTAGTCACTAGCAATCTCAGAAGATTTTGACATATTTTGCAAGGTTAAATCAACAGAAGTCCCTGACAAGCCAGTCAATGTTTGTAATCTTCATTTTACCTCTGGTAATTCTTCCATTAAACAACTGAGTTAACCTAGCTGATTAGATCATGATGTCATTAAGAAACTTTGGGACATATGTACAAGCCCCTATCGCCTCGGGAATGTCCCTTTTTTTTCTGTACCTGTGGCGATAGAGGCCTTGCCTTATGTACAAGGCAGCGTTAAGCCATTTAACGTGGCTTAAGGCTGACTTGTACATAAGGCACCCATTCACGCTACCGGTGTTCCACCGCAACACCCATTGTATTTGACGCTGCCCCCTATGTACAAGGGTGGCATACATAGGAGGCAGCACCAAAATTAAGACCAGGAAAATCCTCGTCTTAAGTTGGTGAAACAAGGAGAAATGCATTATTTCTCCTCGTTTTTGCTTTTTCATGTGTGCTGCCTTGTGCAGCACACATGGAAAAAGCAAAATGCCATGGTTTGTTTATGTACAGGAAGGTGTCCCTTCCTCTACACAAACAAACCTTTTAAAAAAATGCCATTTTGTAACTATCATGTGTGCTGCATGAAGCAGCACAATGAAAGTTACAAAATGGTATTTTAGGATTGTTAGTGTGCATGAAGGGACACCTTCCTACACACAACTCTGGTGCAAGGGTGCCTGCATTGGCGCTAAGTTGTCAAACTTAGCACCATCACAGGGGGAAACGCAAGGCTGCACCACATTCTTGTAAATATGGTGCAGCCTTGCGTTTCAAAAAATGGCGGAGGGTGATGTTAAGCCCAGGAGGCTAACGACACGCTTCTCGACTTCATTGTACATATCCCCCTTTCTGCCTTACAACCTCACCCCTATAGTTCACTCTGTCACAGTACAAGAGTAAGAAGACGTTTTTTTAAATGGGGCCACTAGTTTGTAGAGGTATGCACCCTGTCCAAGTAGGGACCCCTTCTTTAGTCAGGGTAAGTCAGATGCACACTAAAAGATAACCTGTGCTAACCCCCTGGCAACAGAGCAGTCAGGTTCATCTAAAGAGGCAATATGTAAAGCATATGTACAACACACAGTTACACAATGAAAGCATCACACTAAAGAGTCTACACAGGTTTAGAATAATTTTATAAATAAACCAAGACCAAAAAAAAAAAAATCTGATAAGTATAAGTTGAATTATGAATGTTTAAAAACCAAAATCAGTTCTAGTGCTTAGACGCAATAAGCGGCTATAGGGGGTCATCTGGTTGCGCTACTTTGGGGCACAGTCAACAGTTCAGGCTGACCACGATAGAGCGCAGTTCATGGTCTATGCCTGGGTGTAAAACTCCCCTCTGCTTGTGGAGTTTGCAGAATTCAGCAACTCTGCGTTCTGCGGACATAGCAGGGTTACCAATAAACTCTGCACTCCGCAATGGAGCAAAGTTCTTTTTTTTGTTAGCATGCTCAAAATGTTCTTTTGCGTGCGTGGGAGTGACTTGCCAGGCACTCCGATCGCCTGCGAGACTTTCCAAGCCGTTCATGGGTGCCACAAGATTTCCTAGCTATGTTTCTGTGAGATTTTGTGGTTGCCAACACGTAATTCGGGCTTGCCAGTGATTTCTGGCAGATGTTTTCTGCAGTACGTGATTTTGAATGCGCAGGATCCACTGCAGCTGCAATCTGGGGAAGATTCTCTCCTCAAGAACCATCAAAATCTTGCTGAAATGATGATTTGGAGTTAAAAACCTCTTCGAATGGACATTTGACTTTTTTTTAGCGTGAGGCGTACTTGTATATTTTATTTATTTTTTTTCTAATTGGGAGAAAGTGCCCCAGAGTTTCCAACTTCCTGTACTTGTCCAGCAGGCTCTGTCCATCTCCTGGTCTTTTTTCATTTGGATTTGGAGCTGGAAGTATCACTCTTTCTGTCTGCTGCATATCTCATTAGATTTAAGGACTTGGTATTGGAGATTACACAAGTATGGCCAGGATTCCGATGTCGAATAGATCAGAGTTTGTCCAACATCGGTTTGGAACTGGAACCGAAGGGCCTCCTGTCGTCTGTTTCATTCCAGGAAGTAGGATGCGACCAAACACTCCCATTGTATACTTTACAATGGGAGCATGCATTCTGAATGGAATGAATGCTCTCATTGGAAAGAGCAGGGGTGCAGATAAACAGGGTGGAATCCTAGGTGCCTCCTATGCCGCCATTTTGCGACCTTGCACCCATGGGGGCCCTGCTGGGGGCCTTCATAGACAGATTCCCAATGCCTTTCTGTGCTGGGAAGGCTAGCAAAGAAAGACATTAGAAAGCTGCCATCGTAATCTCTCAGCCCGAAAGAGCCAGCCGAGGGATTACAGCAGGTTTTCTGAATGGCGGACAGGCTCTTCGAGCCCGTCGGAGGCCATTGGGAAAACAGAATTGGATTCCCTTCCGACCTATCCCATCGAAATGGTTCGGTCGGAAAGGAATCTAACCAGCCTATTACGATATGGGCTGGAGTGCTCCGACTGACAGTCTGAGCCCTTCCAGCCGCATCATAATCGGGCCCCAAGTTTAATAACTGGTGTTGTGTGTTTAATTGGGGCCATGCACCTGGATTTATTTGTATTTTGAATCTATTTTTAAAATGAATTGTGGTGGGTGGCCTGTTCTCACAGTAGGGGCCGAGGTATTTCTTTGTAAGTATTATTCTTCTTTTATAAAGGAAAAATGTTGCACAGTTCACTACATTTGCAATATTGATTTAATTCACAATGTGGCCTAGTCTGCCAATGGACCTTCCAGCCAGTAGGCCCAGTGCTAGTCATGCGTGCATTAAACAACTGTTTCTGTGGTGTCTGTTGAATTTGAAACATCATTTTGGCCATCAATGGATTTGTATTGAAATACAATGGGGCAGATTTACAAGCCCCTGGCGACACTTTTGCGCCTCCATTGCGTCACTTTTGTGACGTTGTGGTGGTGTGAAAAATGCTGCCATTTTACAGCTTGATGCATCTAGGGAGATGTGTCACTTTGTAAAGCCCTTTCGTCACATTATACTTGCGTCAGGTATAATGTATGCAGGATGGGCATTCTCATGGAAAGCCTCTTTAAAGTGACGCAGTGAAATCTACAAGATTTCACTGTGTCACTTCTAGGACGCCACTGCGTCCTAAACCTTAATCCTGCTTGAAGCAGGCATAAGGAGTGATGCAGTTTAGTGAGAACAGCCCTCAACATACATTGCTGGAGTTGCGTCATGCTTGGGACACGACTCCAGCAATGCGTGACTTTTGCACCAACAGATGCGTCATAATTTTTGACGCATCTGTCAATCCTTGCCCCATGGTGCGCTGCATTGTAAATAAGGCACATCCATGGTGGTGCAAGGGTTTCACAACAGATGCATCAGTTTCTTGTAAATCTGCCCCACTATGTTTATTTTGTTGGTATTACACGTTTGTTTCCCTGTAAACAGTGTATAGGTGGGGTAAAGCCTGTGGAGGCTGTGTGTGGTTAGCCCTGTTAATTTTCATTTTTGGCATTGCAGACTTAATGCTGTGTTCTCTGATTTACCATGCTTCCTTTGTCTGACCACTGGCCAGTGTGTGTGTGTGTGTGTGTGTTTGCCATAGGCCACCAGTACCTTTGTTCCACATGCCATGTGGCCATGGGCTATTTTGTGTACAGTCAGTGTCCATGGGCCTGCATGTGTTCTTTGTTTTCCAGGCCTTGCCCTCCTGCCTCTTGTTGTTGTGAGTGACCATGTGGCTGTGGCCATTTTGTGTAGCCACTAGCCAGCCAGTGTGCTTTTCCCATAGGCCTGCATGTGTTCTTTGTTTTGGCCCTTCCTTCTTGCTGGTTATTGGTTTTGTTGTGACCATGTGGTCGGTGGCTATTTTGTGTAGGAAGCCAGTGTGCTTCCCCATAGGCCTGCATGTCTTCTCTTTGTTCCCAGTGCCTTCCTGCTCAGTGTTGTTGTTGTTGATGACCATGTGGAACTGGCTGGCAGCCATTTTGTATGTCCAGCCAGTGTTGCCCTTTGCCATAGGCTTGCATGAATGGTTGAGCAATGAGATAGCAGTTTAATAACTTATTATATCTTTTTTTATAAATATATTTTTATTTGGAGACAGTTCATAAATCTTGAATACAAAAGACATTAAGAAAAAAATTCATTTAGACATCAAGTAGCATACTCACCTATTGGGAATTCAGTGTTTTAAAACAATATATACACCATAGAAATCACAATGGTAATAAAATGCCTTAGTTTGATTCCTGAAAATACAATCTGATTTAACCATAATTCTAACTTATAGCTATTTCCAACGTCTTAGCCTCCCCAAACTGGTAAAAATCATCGTTCTCCCACAGAGCCTTACATTTTTCATAGGAGCCTGCTCTCAGAGCGTATTTTCTTTTGTGTTCCTTAAGTCTACCAAATTTACTTAACAGCTGTGTGAAAGTTGGAATATCCGCTGATCTCCACCTCTGCAGAATCAATGACCGTGCCGCCAAAACCAAAATTAATATCTGTTTTTTTTGTTGGATGGTTGCTATAAATTCTGCAGAATAACCTAGCACCATAGTCTGAGTGTCCAAAATCTGCGGGACTTTCAGTGTGTTTTGGCAATATTTATTAATATTTCCCCAAATACCTCTAATTTCCGACATCCACAAATAATATGAGTCCAATTCCCTCCTACCTCTAAGTTACATCTAAAACAGTTTGAAGAAATCTGAGGGTTAATTTTCAGCAAAAAATCTGGTGTGCGATACAGCAGCCACTTGGTGTAAAATTGCATCCGCTTAAAGTTGGCAGCTTTCCGCAGGGAATTGTTAAACTTATTAATCACGTGTCATTCTTCATTAGAGATGGACAACCCTTCTTGATTTTCCCACTTTCTCTGCGCCTTCAGGCAGAGTTTGTGTCTCCTTGAGACCCAACCACTTATTGAAATGCGATATGTATGATTTACAAGATGCCCTACAACATTGCTGGCATCGCTGATCTGTGTAGGGTCAAGTTCTAACCAAAAATCTTTGATCCTAGCATAGGACCATTGCATAATAATTTTTCTATGCTTCAGTAGTGGTTCAATTTCAGACCAAGATTTCCATTCTACTGTAGAAAATCTCCTATCTTTCTAAATCCCTGGCTCTTCCAGTTTGCCAGAATTACTGGATCTAATAGTACATCGTTACCTACATAGATGTCAGAAAGGTAAGTTTCTGCATTCAGCGTGGGAATCGAAAAATGCCTGGACAGCTGCTTTTTCCATTTAATGCTCCATTGGAGGGTTTTATATCTTACTTTTTTGGGGGTTTTATTAAGCGCATAAAATCTTGAATTAAATATTCCTTATAAATTAGATCTAAGAAGAAATCGTCATACCTATTGATATTAAAAACCTTTGTGGATGTATAAAAAGTGTGTGCAGATTGGCAAAATAATACTCTTCCAAATCGGGGAGACCCAAACCCCTTCAGACACTGGCCTAAAAAGCATTTCCATAGACAGCGTTGATGCCTTATTTGCCCATAAGAATGTAGAGAAGAGGCCTTGGACTTCCTTAAAAAAATTAATTTGGACCACATTAGGAATAATAAAAACAAAAAATTACATAATGGGAGAATCATCATACGAATAATAGCTACATGGCCTATTAGCGAGACTGGAAGTTCTTTCCATTTTGACAACTTATTCTTTATTTTATTAATGAGAGGGATATCATTTAGAGCATAAATATCATTAATGTTTTCCGTAACGTATATCTCTAAATAACTCTTAGGCAGTGAATTAACTAAAAAAACTAGATCTGTTAATAATGACTCGGCTGAGCAATTGCATAGCATGATCTCTGTCTTAAAAGTACTCCTTTTAAAGCCCCCAATGGCTTGAAATTCTTAAAACAGACAAACAAATTGTAATTGCACTTCCCTTTCAGGTTTTAAAAATAGGGCGATATCATCCTTATACAGTTTGATATTAGTCATACAGGTCATTGGAGATGTTGTGCCACTTAGAGAGCGGATGGCTATTGCTAGAGGCTCTATAAAACAGGCAAAGAGCAAGGGGGAGAGCGGGCAACCTAGTCTTGTCCCCCTAACTATGCTACAAGCACCAACCCTTTTTGAATTCACAATTATTTGAGCTGTGGCCCCCTCATAAAAACGGTGGGCGCTCCCTTGAACTAAGATGGCCGGGTGGTGTTTAATGTGAGAGGTCTTCCGCTGGGGCCTGGCTAAGTGTGTGCGGAGGTAGGGTTTTGGACTGCACCGTGACCTGGCTGTAATAGTGCAGAGCTGTGAACTTTGGATTGCTCTGCTCGCACACTAGACTGGCCCGCTGTGGACTGCCCAGACCGGCGCCCGGCTTGAGTGTCACATTTAAGGACATTGTTGGGGGCCCATATAGAAAGTGGGCAGGACAAGGTGGGCAGATCCAGAACGGTCCATCTCCCTGGCACGCGGTTGCGAGGGTCCGGCGCCGGACACTGCAGTGTATGTCACCTGGCTGCTATTGAGGGCACGGGCGCCGCTCGGCTGGATGCGGACCGCTGAGACAGGTGCCGGAAGGCAGAGATACACTGCATGGACCTTGCAGGGACTTTGAAACTATAATTGCAGGAGCCAGGGGTACAAATGCCACCCTACCCAGTCACATAGGGCATTCCCTCATGGAAGATGCAGACTCTGTTGCTGGACCACTGCTGCTGTGGGACGAGAGCTCACAGCATCGGGGCCTCCCCAGATATAACACAACAGTGCACACGCATTGCTGACCTTGCTGCTGGCGATTGTGCATCGTGAGCATGTCATCTGGGTGCTTCTGAGGGCGCCAACCTTGTACATCCCATGAGGAGGAAATGGGGAAAACTGAAAAAACTCAGTCTAAGCTCCAGTTCGACCACCAGAAAAAGGCACCTGATAACAGCCAGGATGATCACCAACCTACGCAGAATGCAGTGACGCCGGCAGGTGATGTGGCTGCTGGGGACGCACAATCAATGTTTGCCACGATACAAGCCACCCTATCCAATATAGATGGAAAAATATACACTCTCACATACAGAGTGGACCGGATGTCTGAACGATTGGACAGACACACAGAGCACTAGACATGGCTGAACGTAGAATTTCCAACGCCGAAGACGCACACCAACAAATGGACACACGGCAGGGGAAGATGGAAAAACCTTGACGGCTCTAATGGCGATGGCTGAGGACTGTGAAGCACGCTCGAGACTAAATAACCTGCACCTTATGGGCATTGCAGAGACCACAAACACTGGTCCAATGGAAAAATACATTGAAAATCTGCTAACATAAATGCTCGGTAGGGAAACTTTTTCAGACGTTTTTATAGGCGAGAGGGCCACAGGTCTTTGGCCCCGCCACCTCCACCTGGCGCCAGACCACGGCCGATCATTGTCAGACTTTTAAACTACCGGGATCGGGATGCAATGGTCCGCAAGTCAGGAGAATTGGGCAGTTTAAAGCATGAAGGCATGGACATTTCCATCTACCCTGACTTTACGCAGCAAGTCCAAGAAGCACGGAAGACGTTCCTACAAGTGAAAAAGAAGCTCCAAGACCAGAATATTCCTCATTGTTAGACCTGGCACCTTGGCGTGGGTCTCCCTTCCATTTTTTGCTGTTGCCTCATGTGTTTTTGCTGGTGTTAGATGCTTTGGGCACTGTGCCACTGCTGTCTAGTGCCATAGTGCAAATGCTCCCTATGGTAAATTGATGTATGGATTAGTGATTCAATGATTGGCTGGTTTGGTTTACCTGTCAGACCCTAGTAAAGTGCACTAGGAGTGCCCAGGGCTGGTAATCCAAATGCTGCTGGTGTGCCTGCAGCACTGGTTGTGCCACCCACAGACGCAGCCTGCTAAAGTGTGTCTAAGGCTTGCCATTGCAGAGCCTGTGTGCTGTCTGGTACTGCCATGCTGACTGGGCAAGTGCACCCATTTCCCAGTCCCTAGACCTTCCCTTTTCTGCATATTAGTCACCCCTATGGTAGGCCCAAGAGCAGGGTGCATTGTAAATACAAGGTAGGACATGCCCTGGTGTGTGTGACATGTCCTAATAGTGAATTACAGAATTACAGCTATTTTCGTTTTTCACTATTGCAAGGCTACCTCTTCCCTAAAGGCCAGAATGGGCAGTTTGATTATTACATCTTATAATCCTAACTGACTCAGGGAACATGGTAGAAATTTGAGTTTAGTATGCCTGAACTCAGAATGAGAAAATACATCTTTTAGTGAAGTTGGTTTTAACATTCTTTGTTTGAAAATACCACTTTTAGAAAGTAGGTATTTTCTTGGCTAACCATCCAAGCCTCACTCTGCAAGGTTGTGTATTCTTTGTCTGGAGTTTGAGTGACAGGGTCTGGAGGATTCCAGGAGACAGGGTGAGTCAGCACAGGGCTGAATAGAGAGATCTGCATGCAGATGGGTGGGAGGAGTTGCACCTGGGACCTGCATAGGGCTGTGCCTTCCCTCCACAATGCTGGCTCCACCTCCTGTGGTGTGTCTTATGTCCCTGCCCTGTACTGTGAAAGGAAAGAAAGAGTCTTGTCAACAAAGTGCTCCAGGACTGACCAGAACTGGTTTGGACTAGGCAAAGGCCTCTCTACCTTTAGAGAACAAAGATGAACTGTGTATAAAAAGGGGGACCCAGACCCCAGAACTTTAGATCACTTTGTTAAAAAAGAAGAAACCTTTGCTGAGGAGAGGAACCAGAGAGACTGAGGAGAGACTATCCCTAAGCTTGAGGGATTGGCCTGCAGTGGTTGCCTGACTGCCAAAGAGAGGAGATAGGAACTTTGTGTGTACTTTATTCAACTTGTGAAGGATCTCCAAGGGCTTGAGAAAAGAGCTTGCCTCCTGCTGAAGTCTCAGGGACAACATACTTCACCAACCAGCTCCCCAAAAGTTATTTGGAAGTGCCTGGAGTTGTGTTGGGCTTTCTGAGGGACTGCGTGTCGCAAGGAGCTGGAAGCGCAACTCACGAGCCAGAAGCGTGACGCTGAAGTGCCACTGTCACTTCACAACGCGAAAGCGCCTCGCATTGCCGGAGAAGAGGATCGACAACGCATCAGATGCCGCCGCATCATGGGACTATAGGCCCTTACTCAGTGGTATCATTCACTTAATTCTGAGCTAAAGTAAAATGGATTTGGTAGCTCTTCATTTTAAACTTTCATTTCTTAGCATTGAGCTCCTGAGGCGGAAGCCGGGAGCGAGACTCTGTTTTTAAAAAGCTTTCACCTCTCTGATTGTCACTGCATATCTGTTAAAAGCTACTTACTTTGCTCCCTGCCCAGTTGTACTCGTGTAGACCATCCTGTGCTGCCGCGGCACCTTCTCCAAAACTTGCATTGCCGCCATTTCCGCGAGCCCGGAGGCCACGCCCCTTTTTAGAGGCCACGTCCCCCGCCGTCATCCCATCTATCCATAAATCATGTGCATCTTCCGGACGCGCAGCGGACGAGCGCAGCGGGCGCGCCGTCTGCGCGCCGAAGGTGCGCCAAAGGTAAGCCCATCTGCGCCCGTCCGTGGCCGACCGGGCCCAGGGACCATCCATCATGCCCTGACTATTCAATACTCTTCCACTCAGCTGCACACCCTCCAAGGCCCGTGGCCTTTGGAGGCCTCTGTGACGTCGCACATCGACAGACTGGGATTGACGGTCTTGCACCCCCCCCTCTTCAGCTGCCCTTACCCTTCCCTCCCCCTGTCCCCCTTGTCCCCCCCACCCCCACTCCCTTGTCCGTCTATTATCTTAACACCAGGTCAGCAGTTAAGCATTGTCACGAACTCTTCATATTGTTGGATTCGCACAAACCGGATCTCTTATTCCTAACAGAGACCTGCTTTTGTGACAGCTGCCTTCCTTCATTATTAGTTGCCATCACCGCTGCTTACTATGCTCTGCGCGCCGACCGTCCCTCCGGCAAATTGGGAGGCGGCATCGCCCTGATTGCCTGCAAAGAATTCTCCTTTCAGCTGCTATCCTTTCCTTCCATTGGATCATCAGACTTCTTAGTCGTCCGCTCACTTTCCTTTAGAGTCCCACTCACCTGCCTGCTCATGTACCGTCCCCCCCAACCTTCTCCATCCTTTCTCCCTGGCTTCCAAGATCTAGTGGCCACTCTAGCGGTCAACAACGCCTCTATCTTGATACTAGGTGATCTTAACTACTGGCCGTCCGACCCTGCCGAATGTTCGTCTTCGAAAGACTTCTCAGACACCCTCCGTTCCCTCAACTTTGATTCTCACGTTCACTCCGCCACCCACATTCAGGGCCATATCCTAGATCAAATCTGGTCCCTAAATTGCCCTCTAGCCTCCCTGCTCATCTCCCCCTGCACCTGGTCCGATCACTTCTTGTTGTCCTTTTCCCTACATCTTAGCCCAGTCTCCAAGCCCTCTCTCTCCAAAAACACCTGGGCGCGCACATGGAGCAAGGTCGACGTGCCCGCTCTCTCCGCTACTCTCCTTGCATTCAGTCAGGACCTACACGGCCTGTCATCCTCCGCACAAGCCGATTCCATCAACTCCTGGCTCCTGTCAGGCTGCGACTCTGTCGCTCCCCTCAGGCGGGTGTCCTCCAGACGTGCGAACGATGCCAACCACTGGTTCAACGAGGAACTCAAGGCACTAAAACTCACAGTGCGCAATGCCGAGCGGGCCTGGCGACGTGACTACTGCCCTAACCTCAAAACCCAGTATACCATCCTCCTGTCTCAATATAAAAAAGCTATTTTGACTGCGAAGACGGCCTACTTCTCCTCCAAAATCATGGCTGCTGAAAACCAGCCCAGAGAAATTTTCTCTATTGTCCATGACCTTGCTTACTCCGACAGAGCCACCCTCAAACCCACCCCCTCCCAGGATCTATGTGACTCTCTTAACTCCTATTTTTTGGACAAAATCTCTAATATCAAAGCCAATATCCCCTTGCCCCCCCCTTCCTTCGTCAACCCCCAGTGTCCATCAGTCGCGGCACGCCTTGATTCTTTCCCTCCCTTTACTGAGGAAGCCTTTCTCTCCCTTCTTCCCCTGATTAAATCAGGCTCTCCTCTTGACCACTGTCCTGCCCATATCCTGAGGCACATTTACTCGGTCTGTGCGGAGCCTCCTCTCGAATTTCTCAATAGCTCATTGTCCCAGGGCATTGTCATTCAACCTCTAAAATCGGCCATCATTGTCCCTATCCTCAAAAAACCGGGCGCCGACCCCTCCGCTCTCGCTAATTATCGCCCCATCTCATTGCTGCCCTTCCTAGGGAAGGTGCTGGAGCGCCATGTCACCAGAGCTCTCAGTACCTTTGTGGAGGAAAATGGAGTTCTAGCCCCCCCATCAGGCTGGATTTTGCCCCGCACACTCCACGGAGTCCGTAGTGCTATCGGTCCTTGACAACCTCAGAGAAGGTATGGACACTAACCATCCCCAGGCCCTGGTACTCCTCGACCTTTCCGCCGCTTTTGACATGGTTGATCATTCCATCTTACTCTCTCGTGTCGGAGCGGCGGGGGTCGGCGGCTCAGCTTTGATCTGGCTGTCCTCCTTCCTGACGGACCGCACCCAGGCTGTTCGCTTGGGCAACTACTCGGCGGACCTCCGGAAGGTGCAATGCGGGGTTCCCCAGGGTTCTTCCCTCTTTCCTCTTTTATTTAATTTGTACATTGCCCCTCTCATCTTTGCTCTTCAGCAAATGGAGGTCTCCATCTACAATTACGCAGATGACCTCCAGCTTATTTTTACTTTGTCCCCCTCCCCTGAGTCTATGGCGAATTTCCAGTCGATCATGATCTTTATCCGGGACTGGATGAACTACAACCACCTGAAGTTAAACCCAGACAAAACTGAGCTGGTTCTGACAGGTGGTTGCACCAGTCCCTGGACCCCGTCTTTCTGGCCCCCCTCCCTAGGTCCCCCCCCCTCCTCCCTCTTCCTCCGTGAAAACTCTAGGGATTAAATTGAACGACCAACTCACTCTGCACTCCCAGGTTAACTCCGTTGTCTCTTCCTCCTTTCTTTCACTCCGCACCATCCGCAAAGTCTCTCGTTTTTTTTCTTTTTCTGCCCTAAAACTCATTGTCCTGGCGATGGTAATTTCCCGCCTAGACTACGGCAACGCTCTATACTACGGCATGCCCGCCTACAGCATGCGCCGACTACAACTTGTCCAAAACCAGGCTGCCCGCCTAGTCCACAATCTGGCCAAATTCCACCATGTCACTCCGCTCTTGAAGTCCCTGCATTGGCTCCCTATACGAGAACGAGTTCAGTTCAAGATAGGATGTATCACCTTTTAGCTCGGGCCGGCGCAGCCCCTGCGTTCGTCTCCTCGAAAATCAAAGCTTACGCCCCCGTCAGGGTATTACGCTCATCCTCTCTACAATTGCTGACAGTTTCCTGCTTTAGGTGTTAAAAGTGGGGGGGCACGAAATTTTCCACACTTGCCCCTGTCTTCTGGAACTCTCTCCCCGCCCACCTTAGATCTTCCACTCAATACCCGCACTTTCGCAAGGCGCTCAAAACCTTGCTTTTCTCACAGGCTTCCCACTATAATTGTTTTACTTTTCCCCTCCTCCCTGACCCTCTTGCCCTCTTGGGCTCAGTACTTCATAGCGCCATGAAACCGCTAGGTGTCCGGGCGCTTTATGAATATTTTAAACTCAAACTCAAACTCAATAAAATGTTCAACATCAACAAAGAAAAGAGTGCAACAAAACACAATCTAAATTGCCATACATTTATTTACTTATCATTTTTACTTTTAACAATAATTGTCGTCAGGGTTGCTCCCGAAGGAACGTGCGTGTAGCAAGGGTGCTTAAGAGTGAATGAGGAAAAGAAGAGAGAATTCAGAAAGTAGTGACATAAGGAAACCTAGTATCATTCAATGCTGGACTGGTTATCAATCACCGTCCTATATGGCCTGGTCACGTATCAGAGTATAAAGACTAAATTATACTTTTATTGAACTAGAAGACAATTCTAGTATGGCACGTAGGGGAGTGACATGTCCCAGGCAAATGAACTGGGGGCGTCGAAGTTTCGACCCGTCTTTGTGGCCATAAGGGTGGTTTAGGCCTTGGCCATGCGGATCTTCATCAGGACGAATGGGGCAACCTGGATAGGTTCTGGACCTGTTCGTGTGCCCGCTGTTGGTCGTGGTGCGGGATTCCTCAATGTAGGACATAGGGGATAAAGCACTCATATAGGAGGTACCAACACATTGGAATTTGACTTATTACATGCCTAAACGCCTGTTTGAGCAGAACAGACCTATCGAAGAATATGTCATGGAGAAAGGGGATGCAACTGTGAAAGTCATGATCAATGAGATGGACCAACAGGGCCTAATTAAATGATTGACAGAGATGCTGATTCCTTTTGAGGTGTTCACACAGAAAGTAAGCGAGGAGGACAGTACCATGGGCTACGCTACAGGAACAGCTGAAGGAGGTGTCTGCATGTACACAGTTGTGGAGGAAAACAAAGATGCAAATGACTTGGTGGAGAGCTTAATCCTTCACTTATTTTCAGACTAGGATGTTGTAAAATGTAAAACATGGATAGCTGAGCAAGGCAGTGAGCTAGAGAAAGAATGGCAGGGAATTAAAGGTCCACTCTTCCAGGGCAAAAGTTCTGCGGGGCAGCCTTTAAGTTCAGAGCCTGAGGGCCGTGCTGTTGGCTCACAGCAACCAAAACCAACAACAAAAACACCATCAACAACAAGAACCGGAGCATCAGTCCCAAAATCTGCAATTGAGTGATTTCTACTGGCAGAGCTTAAGTCCAGTGCAGAGGCGAAGGTAAAAGAGGTCGAGCAAGATGGAGAACCAGCAATGATCATTGAGCAGATGGTCCAGGCCTATCTGGATGACCCAACACAGGTTTACTTTCATCAAAACCCATTGGTGTATTGGTATGGGAGAAGCACCAATAGCCAGTGCTCAGCAGGCTGGCAATAAACGATCTGGCTTGCCTGGTAGCCAGTGTCTCCGCTGAGTGTGTTTTTAGTGCTGCTGGTACCACTGTAACAGTGAGAAGGACCAGTTCTCACCCCAAAACGTGGAGAGATTAACCATGATTAAAATGAATCAGCACTTTATACCACCAGATTACTCCATACCTGAAGTATGACAGGAGGAAGATGAGGGAGACTCAGCTCATGGAAGTAGTAGTGTGCTAGATGACCTACTTTTGGGCAAACCACCAGAGTTTGAGGATGAGCTCTACCTCCCTGACAACTAGGCCTGGGCCAACAACCATAGAACTTTCCTTCTCTGTCTCTATCGCTGATCTGTTGTCTTTCTTCGACGCAGCACCCCCCCCACACAAAATACGATATAGCTGGGGGAAAATTATTTATTTGTATTTGTTTATGTCTCATTAGCTAATTAATCCTACCTTCTTACTCTTAAACACATTAAATTGCTGAATTGGAGTTGCAACTGTGTGCAGTGAAGTCCCCCTCACACCCATTTCCCTGAAGGCATTGGATGGAGAGAATGCAAACAAATGTGTGCCTACCTCCAAACCTTGGCCATGAATGTCTATTCCTTCTGGGTGTATTACCCTAGCTGGACTGCCCCACATTTCTTGATTTACACTTGCCCAAGTCTGCTTTGTGAGCAAAATGGATCTGCATTCTGCAATGTACCATGATCACGGTCACCACACCTAAAGAACAGGTAAATGGCATGCATGTACACTGCGTGATTATTGTTTGTTGTGAACTTGTGATGTGTGGAGAGATAATTCATGTAGTGGGAGGCAGTGTGACTCTGGCTGTTTGTTTATTTGTAGCTATTATGCTTAAAATGTGTTGGTGATGATTTACAAATGAATGTTGGTAGCCTACCGATAGCCAATCAATTTTTCCTGACAGTGATTTTTTTCCCTTCCCCTTTGAGAGATAGCGAGATTTCTTCACTGGGTCCATTCCACACTGCTTTGTTTTAATTGTTTTCTGCTTCATACTCTCAAAGAGTCAGTCCAGAATAGACTCTTAAATAATGCAAAAACAAATCTACTCTACAGAAAAAATGACACAATGTTTCACTTGCGCAAAAATAAATTTGTACTACTGGTCAGTCCATTGCATTTGAGTAAGGACTTGGGATACAGTTGGTAGTGAGTTGGACACCTTACTCAAAGTCAGGAGGATCAGAGATGATGGAATGACTCAAGGCGTGGGCGTGACTACTTCAAGAAGTGCCACTAGAAGAAGGAAGTTTTCAAATCCACTGAAACCAAGTGATTTGATGATGACTTTGAAGTGGACTAAAGTTAAACTACAGACCTACACAACTGGTGGTACCACGGTTGATTATATAATTATAGCAGAACCCCTAGAAAAACTCATTTTTATTTGTGACATTAAGTACCTACATTTTTGTGACATGCTGCAATTACTGCCAAATTGATTTGGGCAGGAACATATTTGGGGCAGCCAAGACATGTCACACGAACTAAACTAATGGGATTACCCTAAAATAGGCCATGATAGATAAATCAACTTTTGTCCCAAATATGATCGTAAAAAATCAAAATGACATTATAACGTGCCTATTAACAGCATCCAGACCAACCCAGGTAACCATGGATTTTGATTCTATACTTTCGGAGATTAAGTCCCAACTATCCAGAAAAAAGCAACCCCTAAAACAGTAGGGCCAAGATGGTTTGATCAATCATGTACTAAGTCCCTAAGAGCCCTGCATCAGGCCCTTGGGTCAAAGCCTAGAGACACGGCCCTACTCAAGCTATGCTGTTTCCAATACAATTGAGTCCAGGAAGATTAGAATGAAATCCCTAAAGAAAGACGCATGGGAACAAACACCACCTAGCTGCCATCTCCAAAAATCCTAGGGATTTCTGGAGTATCATTAATGCCCCTTTCCTTAAACCATCATCAGCTTTAAATTGGATTTTCATGTAGATGAGAAATCATGGGTTAAATATTTTTCCAGTATATTCGATCCTAATACGGAGGGGACAAAACTGCAGATTTTACCCATGCTTGCTCCTAGCAAACACCCCGTGATCATTGATCATCAGGAGATAGGAGTAGCCCTTATGTAGGTCTCTGGCAACAAAGCGCCTGGACCAGATTGTACCCCTATAGATTTCTTTCTTGATCAGCCGGATTTATGGGGTCCTGTGCTGATAAACGTCTTTAATGTAATAGCGAAGGTGGGTCCACCAGACTCATGGAAAAAATCCATCTTAGTTCTAATTTACAATAAAGGGGACAAAGCCGAGGCCAAAAACTATAGGCCAATTTCTTTGCTAGATAGCACAGCAAAACTAATGGGAAGGGTCTTATTAAACAGACTAGAGGAGTGGGCAGCTAACAACAAGGTTTTAATCCCAGTTCGATATGGCTTCAAAAAGGGAGTGAGCTCTCAGGATCAGTGTCTTAATTTAAGCCTATTAATCGCAAAGTATTCCCAAGTAAAAGCTGAGAGATGATACTTGGGGTTTATGGACTTGTCGGCAGCATTTGACTGCATGGCACATCAACATCTATGGGAGGTAATGGAGGAAATGGGCATAGATGAGTCTGTTATATGTTTTATTAGGCAGCCGAACTCATCAGTCACTGCCTGCATCAGATACGGGAGAGAGGGGGAATGCACCAGGGTGTTTCCAATCAACAGGGGAGTCCAGCAGGGATGTGTGCTTGCCCCATTTCTTTTTTCTATTTACACCAATGGGGTGGAAGCTCCCCTGCTGGACTTAATACCTGACGTCCCCAAAATTAACAACATTCGCACCCCAATTCTCCTGTATGCTGATGATGCGGTGCTAATTGCCCGCAGTGGCCTCGCCCTGCAAAAGTTACTAGACATCTATGTAAGCCATATGCAAAAATGAGTGCTAAAAATGAACTAGGCCGAGTCTTTTATTTTAATTATTTGCTGCGAAATAGGAAGGTCCCAAACTTCCATATATCTGCCCAGAAAATAGCCCATACTGATACCTTTTCTTAAATAGGTGTAATGTTTGATAGGCAACTATCATGGTCAAATATGCTTGCTACTAGGGGTTTATCACTTGAGAGAAGCATTATTGCTTTTCACTCAGTTATCAAAAAATTGGGGGTAAAACCCATTGACATGGCAAAAATAAATTACATAGCAAAATCAGTATCAGTAGCATCCTACGGGGCAGGCATCTGGGGCTACATCAACCCCTCTGTCCTACAAATTATAGAGGACACATTTTGGGAAAAAACTAGTGGACCTCCCCGTAAGCCGCTCCAATTGTATTGCTCATGCAGAACTGAATGTTCCATATGTGACCGATACAGTTGCCTTGGCTCCTATAATGTTGTGGCAGAAGGGAATCTATCTAAATCACTCAAAAGCTAATTGAAGACTGCCTATCCTGGAAAATGCCCATAGGATTCTGTGGATCTCCTATATTAAATACACCTTTTCCTCTTTAGGTTTAGAACATTTATTTGCTGTCCTCAGCGACTGTTTGAAGTTCTCAAAAAGGGAGATAAAATCCTGTTTCCTTAAACTAGGGACTAAAGCAAGATTGAAAGCAAACTGCACTAAACTGCACAAATGTATTGGTCAAAGCATATTTAGAAAGTCCAATGGTACAGGAAGGGCCAACAGCCTATTTTCTGACTGTGACCAATTCACGTTGTAGATTTTTTCTAATTAGATTTCGATTGAATTTTATGCCATGTATGTTGGCCCACCCAGCCGTAATTTATTCCATAAATGAATTGCCATTTTGCCCCTGCGGCGACGTTTCTGCACAATCAAATCTACACATTTTCTTTTTTTGCAAATTTTATGCAGAACCACGTAAAAGATTTATTCTGCACTTGATGTGTATATATTATTTTAAACAATGTCGTGTAGCAATGTATTTTCTACAATCTTTGCCTAATCCTATGGTTTGTTTTTCTGTAGTGTCCTTTTTAATTCAATCATGAAAAATTAAGAATTTGCACAATATCTGAGAATGAATTTTAAACTGCTCCCATCAGCGGGTTTGTATTAATTGTTCTCTAATTGTGATTGTTATGATGCTTTTATCTTTTTTATATTTTTAGGTATATAACATTTTCTTTTGTATAAATGTTTTAATTGTACTTTTTTGTACTTTCATAATCTTATATTATAAGCATCGAATAAAGTAAATTGACTGACTGTTGGTGGAAAGTGGTGACAGTGATGCATTGATTTTAGTTGATTAGGAAAATTCTATGTTGCTGGGGGTGTTTGTGTGTGCTGAGTGCTGTCTGGCTCAAATCTTAAGCTAACTGTTGGTTGGGAGGGCTGTTTTTAAAGGTAACTTGAAACAGACATTTAGTCAATAATGATAATCACATTATTCACATACTGTTGCTGTTAGGCTACGTATTATTGTTATGATTCATGATGATGAAAGGATGATCATGACAATTGTGAGTTTGATCAGCCTGATACTTATACTTACATGTAGCCACTTTCTGTGTGGTTTTTTGGTTGTTGTAAAATTGCCCTCACCTAATTGTTCACACACTAGGCATAAAATAAATGAGTGCAAAAAGGACTATTCTTCTTCTCTTCTCTCTCGTGTTGTCTCTGTGTCTTCTCAGTGCACTCCTTATGCAGTTTAACTTCTTCCTCCTTGATTCTTCAATATAATTTTTGTTTTTCAATCTACAGGCCCTCTTGCCGTGCACCACACTGGGAAAACAACATTGCACACTCACGCTTACCTTACCGAACTGCATCAGGCAGGCACCCAAGATTGATCAACAGTACAAGAGGAATGCAGATACAGCTACCAATTTGTTAATACAGTATAATGTTTTCTTTTAGTAAGCATCAGTACTGTGGGTGCTGTTTACTTGACTCCTACAGATGATTTAATTTGTAATATATTTGCTATCTTTCAAAGCTCGGTACCACGGAACATTTAGATGCAGAATGTAACTTGGGTATCTCTGGTGGCAGATAGACAATTTGGTTTGGTTTACCTGTACTACTCATCATTCCTTCATTTCCTTTCCCTCCCATAAGAAATGTAATATTGTCGGAGGCTCATTACCAAGATAAATATTGTCCTTGTGTAGTGTTTGTCTTTGTCAAACCTTTCGCTAAATCCCCCTTCTCATCCATTCATCGAACCTCTCACCTCTCCTCCCAGTCATGTGTAATATATTGAGGTGTGACGTAATAATTTACACCATTAATTGATAGCACTCTTGGTGGGGCGGATGTGGTGAAAGCAACACCAACTCAGCGCAGAGCAAGGATCTTTGGCTCTAAGTATAGCCCATGCTGGCAATATTATATTAGCCATCCACACATAGTGTTCGATATTTTTCACAGAGGAACATCATTGCCAGCATCATCATTTAAGCATTCTATGGCATCAAAGGTTACGCTTGTCTACTTTGCTAGCTCGAGTCAACTTCATTTTTTTGTTACTTTTACTTGCCCACCATTTTGATTAATTCAATTTAGCATTGCTTATCATATTTTCTGTAGTGTCTTTCTTCTTGTGTACTAGTAGTGTAGTCTCTAGTGACTATTTTTTTTTAAAGCTTACAAATAATAACAGCAATAGGAGTGGGACCTCGCTTCTGATGCCTAGAGCGCTAGCATGCTGCTACTACTACAACCAGCATGGCACCTTGGGAAACCATGCAGCCTCGATTCATCAGGTAAGAGAACTGTGGTTGATTTATTGTTGAATTGCAATCATTCTATAAACAATTAAAATTCATACACCCACCACCTATGAATCCTTAGGGGTTAATATAGTTGCAGACTGCAGGAGAGAGTAGTAGGACAAGGAAGAGTACTGCATAGCTATTTTGTTGTTACCCTATCAGCAGATTTTAAAAGCTGGCTGTGGCAAAGGCAGCATTGTGAAGTAAAAAAAGTAGCACTCCAAAAAAGATTTAATTCTTAATTTACAACTATAAAAAATGTCTTTTCCTAACCAATATAAATTAACTAGGTAACCTACGACTCGCCCACCCATCTCCTTCACCCCAAACAATGTCCCAAGCAGAGTCCAAGTCCAAAAACAAAATTGTGCATAAAGAAAAAAATCCCTAAAATGCCCCAGCTCTCACATTCCCACACTCTTCCCACAACAAGTCCCAACGGCCAAAAAAAGAATTAAAAAAGGGGCAAGAGTAGGCCTTATGGCGAACTAGAAGCTTCTTTACATGATCCCAATGTGTTCAGAAGTTCTTCCTGCCTGGCTTCCAGGCATGCCAACCACTGCATAATTCAGCGCTGAAATATGCGGAAAGAGGGGGAGCAGCAGTGGTGGAATGGCGGCAGGTGGCAGCCTTTGGACTGCGGCGATGGTGTACAACTGGAGGACTTTGGGCCTGGCTGGGGCCCAGGGCATTGGTAGCTGTTGCTGCCTCCTCCTCAGCACCAGCCACTGGTACTCAGCCCTGATGACCTTCAACTTCCTCTGCCGTGTCCGGGCTGCTCTCTCCTGCCTGTTAGGTATTGGATCGGCATGAGTAACTATATAAAGAAAGAAAAAAGACAAATTGCAAACAATGCTCTTAGCAAAACACATAAAATTATATAGTGGTACAGTAGCAGCACATTTGCTGGTATCCCTGAGCCATTCAATTTTGATGTGAATAGAGCTTAAGGTATTTTCCACTATGGAGTATACAAGTATTCTTCTCTCAAATTTAAAATTTAAAATGTATTGTTTGATTACTAAAAACCATAACAAAATGTTAAAACCATGTAACTCATGAATACATATACAAAAATTTTAAAAAAGACAAAAAAGGTTAGTGCAAAAACAGTGCAGTAATGTTGCAATAAAAATGGGTTGAAATGAAAAATTATCCGAATATTCATTTGTCTTTACGGTTCAAGCTCATTGGATAATGTTGGACTTGGCCCTTTTTGGCAGGTTCACCCCTGAACTTTTTGCCTTAAGCTCTGACATGGTGGTAGTGATTTTAGGCCTCTGGGCACTTTAGCACTGTGGCCCAGTGTAAAGTGCGTGCGCGCTCTGAGTGCGTGTGGTGAGATTGGCATGCCCTCCCATAGGAATGCATGGGGGATATGTGTGTCCATGGTAATTCCTGGTATGAGATGAGTGCAGGGTCGAGTTTAATATGTGCAAACTCGTGAGGATAAATGCTGCGCAATGGTGTGCGCAGATGTATAGTGACTGGTGGAGAAATGCCACTTTTAGAAGTTGGTTTTTCTGTGTGCTGTGTGTCTGCCTACCTGATGTGAATTGCATGTCTGGTTTGTGATTGACAGGAGCTGAGAGGTGTGGGTGGCTCAAGGAGACAGGGTGAGTCAGCCCAATGGTGAATAGAGAGATCTGCATCTAGATGGGAGGGAGGAGTTGCACCTGGGACCTGAATAGGGCTGTGCCTTCCCTCCACAATGCTGGCTCCACCCCCTGTGTTGTGTCTGATCACTGAGCGCCCACCTGACAAAGGGGAGAGGAGCTGGGCAAAACAAAGTGCTCCAAATCCCCTCTAAACCAGTTCTGACTGGTATCCCCAAGCCCTGTGCTGTAACACAAAGGGATTTTGTAATATAAATATAGGGGCTGTGACCTCATGAGAATGTTCCTGTTCTGGTGTGCTGTTCCTGACGGAGGGGGGCTTGCTGCTGCTGGGGCCCAGGAGGAACCGCCATGGGGGCTGCCTCCCTGCTGGAGAGCCCTGTGTGCTGGCCCCTGGAACCAGCTATGCCCCTGTAACCTCTCATGGACTTTTCCTAAACGGACCTCCAGGACCTTTACTTGCATCTTGCGCCCTGGGAGCGCTTTTTATTTCTGTCCTGAAGGGGAGCGCTGTTTTTTGATTCCCCCAGGAGAGGGAAGCGCTGGAGCTTTGCAGCGCTGAGCTGTACATTGCTGTTAAGAGGGAATCCCCTGTGTAGAGATTCCCCTTTGTGCCCTTTGCAGGTGCCCACCCCGCTTATTTCTGTATTTAAAGGGCGAGTGCCCACCCTGCATTCTGAAGGAGCCTTGTGGGTGCCCAGCCCGCTTCTATGTGTGTTTTCATAGTGGGTGCCCACCCCGCATGTGTCTGCTTAAAGAGGGAGCCTACCCCTCATTTCGCCGAAGAAAAGATCACCGCCACGGCCGGGAGGAAGTCAGGCAACGTGGTGCCTGATGGCAGGCGAGGCTTCCGGTTTTGCAAGGGAAGTCCCGCGCATGCCCCCCTGCTGGAGAGATTAGCCGGCTGAGCATTGACTTGCTGCTGCCCGGGCCTCCCATGAGCTGTTGGGAGCCCCGGTGACCCAAGTGGGGCTCCCCTGGGATCCCCAACGTGCGCGGAAGAAGTCCACAGAGGCACCAGAGGAGAGCGATGCTGGTGACGGTCAACGGGGCTCTCGTTATGGAGAGTCCTGCGCATGGCTGGAGACCTCGTCCAGGGACTCGCAGACCCCATGTTGAAGTCCTGGTCCCAAGGGGGACCAGGAGAATAGAAGAGAAAGGAGCCACAGCTACCCTCGTGAGTGGGACCGGGGAGGCACTGTGGGTGCCAGTCTGAGTGATATGTTACAGCTGCACAGCAACTGCGAGAAGCTGCATCAAGGGGGCACTTTTGTTTTCCCGAGCGGGTCCCCCGCATGCCAGAGCCTCTTTACATACCCAGCTCCACCGCACCAACGCGGGCAGCTGCCACGGGCCATATTTGCTTGGAAGTCCTGGAGTGGGACTTAGAAGGGCACGATGGTGCCCCAGCTCACTGTTACATCAGCTGCACCGTAAGAGCGCGGGCAGCTGCACCGTGGGGCGATTTTGAGTTTAGAGCCCCAAGTGGGGGCTCACAGGGCACAGTGGTGCCGATCGGGGCACATTGTCGGTGCTCATTGGGCCTCATTTTGTTGAAGGGGGCATGTCCGAGTTCTGTTCCCCTGAGTGGGACCAGAAGTGCACGTTGGTGTGAGGGCTAATTTGTAATAAGTAGTGGGTAGCTGCAACGTTTAGGCCAGTTATTCTTTGGGGACATGTCTGTTGAGTTAGGAGTGAGATGCACTCTTTTGCCCCATACTTTCACAGCTGCGCAGCACTTGGTGCCAGCTGCAACGTTTAGGTCTGCGCAATGGTGCACCCTTGACTTATGCTGCATTGGCAGTGCGCCTTGACTTTGGGACATAGGACATTTGAGCCCCCTTGAGAAGGCCAGTTGCCCAGGGGGACTGGGAGATTTGTAGGGCGCCAGGCCCTAATGTGATTTATGCCTCTACTATGTCCTTTCTTAGGAGACTATGTGCTAATATGATTTATGTGGTGCAAGGAAATGTGATTCATTTAGTATGATTTACGCACCCTGTTTGATGCCTCTAAATGTGTTTTTTATTAATATGAGGTTCTTTGCATATTATGGTTCATGCTACTGAGATTATGTTCTACTGAGATCATTTCCTAATGTGAGTTATGCTTAGGAGGTTAGGGTCTAATGCATTTAGACTTATGAGATGATTGCATAATGTGTTTATGCTGGTGAGATTGGCGCAGAATGTAATTCGCTCCTAATGTGATACTGTGCATAATGTGGTTTATATTACAGGCTGATGCTGAGTGCAGTGGTTACCAGTAATTACTGGTTGTGTTCTATGTTTATGATAAGTTCTACATCTACTAAGTTCGCTTTGTGATGGTTCTGACAGTGGTCCAGTGGGCCCTGTCAGGTGTAAATAATCCCTTGTAAATATGACCTAGTGCCAGGTGGCCTCATGTATATTATGTGTTTACTATTCAAATGTGTTATGAGAATACAAAGGCTATTTTTGATATAACCTTGTGTGGAGTTCCTTTTGTAGTGTGCCTGGGATGTTGTTGCTGTGTGCGTGCGCAAATGCTTTACACATGGCCTCCTGGATAAGCCTGACTGCTCGTGCCAAGCTACCAAGGGGGTGAGCAGGGGTTATCTCTGGCGTGTAACTCCCTTGCCCTGACTAGAGTGGTGGTCTCTGCCTGGCTTTGGCGCAAGCCTTAGCCAACCAGAGATCCCATTTTTAACAGATAACATAACAGTCACGGAATGGTTTTAAGAAAGTCTAAAAGAAGGGACAAAGAAATATGGCAGCTAGTGTTAAAATACTGAAGACTGTGTCCAGGTAGGCCTAGCTGAAGAGGCCAGCGGCCGCTAGAATTTTTATTACAAGGAAGTGGCAAGGCCAACCGGCGGAAGATTTGCTGCCTTCTCTTTCCCCAGCATTTTAGCAGCTCTGATGACAAATTTGGTGAACCAAATGTTCAGCTTTGTATTTTCTGGGTTCATAGCCGCTATTATGGCCTGATGACATGTGCGAGCGCCTAGTTTGTTCCACTCCTCTCGCAATAAAGTCCTTGTGTCGTTAAGCAGAGCTGGGCATGTGCAGACTATATGCTCCATGCTTTCGGAGTGGTAGCCACATTCCCTGCATTCGATATTGAGACTGGGACGCCGCCATTGTGGAAATGCTTTAAAAAGGGCCACTCGCCTAGCCTTAGGACCATGAACTTAACCTTCCAAAAGAGCGAGTATGTGCTTGATAGGTAGGATGACTCAGCCCCCGGTTTATAATCGGAGACAACAGCCCAGGCGTGTTTCCTTCTGGATAATTTTGCCCAGTCGGAGTGAAAAGACCAGAGCCGAACACTTCGCTTAATTACGGTCTTCAATGCCTGTTGTGATGGATTTGTTCCCCAATATTCCGTGACTCCGAGTAACTGTAGGGAGTGGGCCAAGTGGTTCCGTTATTTTTGGCTAAATGTGCTGGTTGATATTTCATTCCAAAGTTTGGCCTCAAGGCTGCCATCCCGGAAATTGCGCCGTCTATTGCAAAACTTAATAAAAGCACCAGCCTTGACGCCATTGTGATCTAGCAGGCCGAGTTCTAATCTGACTTGTGCCAGAGATGAAGACCTTGGCAGGCGCCATGCTCGCTTAAAGATTCTGGTGGTAGATTTATTTTAGAAGATGTTTGTTGAGCCCATCATGATCTCGCGTCCGTATGATAAGAAATTGGTGATCTTGGCCTTCATCGCCTTGAACAGTGGAATTAGGCTTGGCTCTAGTAGATGTTTTGAGAGTTTTGCCGACGCAACCTCCAGCGACAGTGCTTTAGCATTGACGGCATATTTTTGTTTGGTGAAGGAACCTCTGGAGTCAAGGAAGATTCCCAAATATTTATAGTGTGGCACTATATCAATGCTTTTATTATTGAAAAACCACCTACTTTTCCACTGCTTCTGTTTGCTGAAATGAATTATTTTTGTTCTTGACAAATTCAGTCCGAGAGCATTGTTAAGTGTGTAGGGAAGGAGTTCGTCATGAAGTCTCTGCAGGTCTACCTTTGTGTTGCTTAATAACACAAGGTCGTCAGAGTATAACAGGTTGCTGATGCGGGTTCCGTCCAGTTGAGGCGGATGGGAGTTAACCTTGTCAAGTATGGGGGATAGGTCCGGGATGAACAGGTTAAAAAGTAGGGGCGCCAAGACGCAGCCTTGTTTAACACCGCTTCCTGTTTGGATCTTTTTTTAAACATGGGACCCGTCGCCCAACTTTATTCTTATCCAGGTCCGTGTGTGGAGTTGGATTATGGCTTGTAAGAGGGCGGGGGTATACCCCAGCGCTCTAATTTTTGCCATAGGTGGCCGCGTGGCACCCGGTCAAAAGCCACCTTGACGTCGACGAAGCAGCAGTATAGTTGGATACGACGAACGTCTGCTTTCTCCATCAAAACAGTTAATGTCAGTAGATTGCTGGTTGTGCCGGAATTAGCAATGAAGCCGGTCTGGTTAAAGGGGAGATGCTGTGTTGATTCAGCCCAGATTGACAATTCTTCTAGTAAAATGCTGGCATAGTATTTGGATTCGATATCAAAAAGGGATATCATTCTGTAATTTTTTGGGTCATTTCTTTTACCACTCTTGTAGATGGGATGAATGATAGCACCTTTCCAGGAATCTGAGATGTGGTTATTGAGTCTGCAATGTAAAAACAGAGGTTCAAGGAGACCTGACCACAACGTTTCGTGTGACTTGAACAAGCCCTGAGGTAGTCCATTGGGGCCAAGGGCTCCGTCTGACCTGCCTTTCCTAATTATCCGGGCAATGGTATTTGTTAAGACTCCGTGTGTCGTTAGCATCTCTGGAGTTGAATCGTGTCGTAGCTCTTTTCTCTCAGTTGTTGTTGCATCCGAGGAGCCTTCAACTATGGTAGTGGACCCGGTGTTGCCTATGCAGCGACCTTCAGTCAGTGGTGGCCAAGATTTGGATGTCGAATGGGTGCTGGGGTGCTCTGTCCTGCTTAAATGTTCACTGAAGTCATTGAATAGAAACTCGATCCAGTCGTCAGCACTTATGTTTGCCCTGCTGTGTCCACTGCCTCCTAGTAGGCCTCTGTTCACAAAGGACCAGAATAACTTTGTGTTAGACCTTTTGCTGGCGTAGACTAACTTCAACCAGAACTGGTCTGACGCTGATTGTTTGTCTTGCTGGTAGAGGTTGAATAAAATTACGTTTCCCCGGCTTTTTCTGGCCCGCCGTAGAGCAGCGTTTCTTTGAGATTTTAACATTTTTGTTGCAGGTGAAGTGCGAAGTTGTGGTGGGTCTTCCCGGGGGTAATATTTGGATGGAAATTCGTTTAATAAACTGTTCACAAGCGCTTCCCAGCCGTCGATGATAGGGGCATCTTTTTCGCATTGTAATTGTAGAAAAGTATTTCCTCGTAACAGTGGGGGCAACGCTGGACGACCATTTCATTCGCCTTAGGTTCTCTGAATGACTATCTGATATCGTATGAGCGAGTGCCTGATGGTGAGGCATGTTGAGAGATAATGTTATTATTTGGGGTTGATGGTCACTTTCCCCCTGTGCTGCAATGATATGGCACTCAATTAAGGTGAGCATTTCACTGTTTCCTAATGTAAAGTCCAAAAATGAATGGGTTCGACCGTTAGTTCTTGTCCAGGCGGGGGCGTATCTGTGGATGAGCGACCGTTTATTACTATATAACCTTTTCTGCTGAATTGGAGGACTGCATATTTGCCCAATTTAGATGGTCTGAGTCCTGATGGTAATGTTTGCGTGGCGAGATGTGAGGGGACCGCTGGAAGGATGATCCCTAGGTCTTCAAACTGGTTGTGAAAGAGGTTGGTATTAAAATCTCCAGAGATTAAACATGGTATACTGCCATATGTGCTTAAGATGTTGCACAATGTTTCGATCAGGCAGTCCAGTTTGTATTTTTCTCACTGGTGCATAGAGAAATGTAAACATTTAGCAGTAGTATCTTGCTCTCTGATGTGGGATTTTCGACCACAATGCCTGCGACCCAGTCAACTTTACGTTTTAGCTGTTTGATGCATGCTGACAGTCTGGTAGCCGCGTAGATAGACAGCCCACCACACAGTCTGACGAACTTGCTCTGTATTGTGGATGGCGATATAAATTCCAGGTACCCTTCAATTGGGTTGCTGGTTGATAGCCAGGTTTCCTGGATAAGAATGATGTTGTGTTTTTTTAAGAATCCAAGTGTGTCTGGAGATTGCAGTTTCGATGAAAGACCATTGATATTCCAGGAACAGATTGTTAGACCATGTTCCAAGTTATTTCAGTTGATCCTACTTTGGGATAGGGCTGCTGGCATCCATGACCAATCTGCACTTCTGATGGTTTGCTGAATTTCACTGCACTCATCATTGCCCACTGGTGAGCGGCTAATGGCTGACTTTAGAATAGAAAAGGGGGCTAATACTTGAGGCTGAAGCCTGGCTAGGTACGAGTATTGAAGGATATCGGGGAAATTGGGAAGTTGCTATGATTATTCCCCAGTTTTTGAATTGGTCAGCTTTAGATTGAACCAGTTCCCTTGTGGCTTTAGATGCTAATGTATTCTTCTCTCTTTTGTTGAGCTAAATTAATTAATGTAAGCATGCTAGTTCATCTGGCGTCCTATACAGACATACTCTTGTTGCTTTACTTTGCTATGGTCTGCAGGTGGAGCATCTGTAATAGACAACTATCTTATTCCTATCGTAGCCATGTTCTGTTAAATTCCTCAATTTCACCCCTGAATATAAGGCCGATGAATTGGTACTTACTATGAATGATACAAGTCACGTGAGATAGTATATAAAAAGAATTAAGCAGAGAGAAATCCTCCTGTATCTCAATGGGAAAAGCAGTGCACTACAGTACAGGAAAAGGAAGGATTAAGGAACAGGATATTATATTTGGCATGTTCATCACAGACAATCCCATCCGCCAAATGCAAATGCACTTACTCTTAGTCCCACTTAACTCCCTAGCATCACCCTCCGTCACCACATTTGACATTACTTTTTCCCAACAAAATAGATCTGCTTGGCAGTAAGGAAAATAAACATTAACTTAGTTTACTGCTGGTAAATTAGCGGGATTGGGCCGGATAGGTAGACGCTTCATTGATCCTCATCATCAAGTGCTTAAGCCTTCGCTAGTATTGAGTTACTTTCTTCGGCAATTGTTGAAAAGGAAACATTTGAACGGATGTAATCCGTTACAGAAGGAAAAATCAAATTTATCACTTGGCCAGAGGAAAGTGGCGCATGCAAAAAATGTTGTTGTCAAATTTTAGAGACAGAGAGAACTTAGTAACGACTCGGAGTTATGGACTGGGAAGTGACTGAGTGGGCACTGTAAGGGAAACACAACTATTTTTTGCATTGCCATGAAATTATTTATGGGCATGCATATTAACTGAGGCAGATGTATATTGCACAGCCAACAATGCAGAGCCGCCTATGTAACAATGCAGCCGATAGGTCACCCATGGGTGTCACTGGCAAAATGCCATGGCTAGGTAGGGAGGGTATTGATGATGATGGGTGGGTAGGAAGGATACATAATATAGTTTGCGCTTGAAAACTACTGTGAGTCAAGGGGGTAGTCTGTTACCACCATCCTCAACCCATACACTTTCACCCACCCAGGCAGGCATCCTTTCACCTTTCACCATTCCTTCACCCACCCGATCAGCCACCTAGTATAGGCATCCTTTCACCCATGCATCCTTCTCTTCCCGTTATATTACATAATGCACCCGCCCATTCTCCTTCTATCCTTCTTTCCCTTTTGCATCAGCCCATCATAGTTCAAGGTCTTCATGAAACTTTCCCTGCTGAGTTGAAGATAGAAGAGGCCATGAGTTACTCAACTCCCGCTGTATTTGCTGAGTAAAGAGGGGGGTGTTCAACTGTTCACAAGTCAACAGAACACCCTTGCAGTGAGAACATAATCAATTGACAATACGCATGCAATATGACTTACCACCGCCCGCTGGCTCACCCCCTACTTCTGCTGCATCTGCTGACTGGCTGGCGCCACTGTCACTGCTGGCCCCGACACTTGTGGTCGGTGTGGCTAGAAAAAAAATTGCACATTATTTAGATGCCAGATACACTTCCCCCTATTTATTTATTTTTTGTAGCAAAAAAACACCACACACATCACTTTAATTCGGATACAGACAGTATCTTCTATTAAAAATATCAGGTTAGGCAATTTGTTTGTTGTTACAGAAAACAGTAATCCTGGACCAATTATTGAAAGAAATATTTTGATGAAAAATTAATCATTTCATAATTTTTGAGCTTGCAATAATCAGCTCACGGTTGTATTTAAACCATTAGAAATTTCGAAAAAATATAAGGATTATGATGTGCAACGAACACTATTTATAATACAAAATATATTTATTCAGTAGGTAAAAGCAAGGCTCAGAGACCTTAGCGGGTCAGAAAAGGAAGGGAAAGTTGTTCCAAAGAACGTGTAAGAAGGTGCTCAATAGTGTAAAGAAAAGAAGAAATTTAAAAGGTTTTCAAAAGAGATTCAAAGGCATATATTTTACAAGACTATTCATAGAACTGATATCACATAGACAGTTTATTGTGACCTCACCAAACACAAAAGTAATCATTGCCCAAATGTGGGTCCCAGGCTCACTGTGCCACTGGATTCAAGCTATCCTGGCGGAAGAGGGGTGAAACCCTGAAACCGGTCCTAGGATGCTTGTTTCTGGTCCAGGGAGGACCTGGCTTGGCAGTTCGGGCTGGACTGTTCCAATGAGGCACAGGGTCAAGACTGATTTGCAGATGACCAGGTCTAAACTGGGGTGGCATGGTGAGCAAAAGAATGATGGATTTAACCCAGATCTCTTGACTGGGGGTGAATGTTTTGATTTGTTCTGCAATCCGTCCATCAATTGTGTGTCTTTTGCTTTCTCGCCCTAAGTGCGCCGGGTGTGCCCAGATGTGGGTCCCGGGCTCACTGTGCCACTGGAATCAAGCTATCCTGGCTGAAGAGGGGTGAAACCCTGAAACCGGTCCTAGGATGCTTGTTTCCGGTCCAGGGAGGACCTGGCTTGGCAGTTCGGACTGGACTGTTCCCATGAGGCACAGGGTCAAAACTGATTTGCAGATGACCAGGTCTAAACTGGGGTGGTATGGTGAGCAAAAGAATGATGGATTTAACCCAGATCTCTTGACTGGGGTTGAATGTTTTGATTTGTTCTGCATTCCGTCCATTAATTGTGTGTCTTTTGCTTTCTCGCCCTAAGTGCGCCAGGTATGCCCAGATGTGGGTTCCGAGCTCACTGTGCCACCGGAATCAAGCTATCCTGGCTAAAGAAGGGTGAAACCCCGAAACCGGTCCTAGGATGCTTGTTTCGGGTCCAGGGAGGACCTGGCTTGGCAGTTCAGGCTGGACTGTTCCCATGAGGCACAGGGTCAAGACTGATTTGCATATGGCCAGGTCTAAACTGGGGTGGCATGGTGAGCAAAAGAATGATGGATTTAACCAAGATCTCTTGACTGGGGGTGAATGTTTTGATTTGTTCTGCTTCCGTCCATCAATTGTGTGTCTTTCACTTTCTAAAAGTGACATTTCTAAATAGTAATGTTAAATCCAACTTTACTAGTAAAGAGGATTCATAATTGCCATTCTAATGATATAAAACTGACAAAGTTACTCATGTTTTCAGGAATTACATCTTAAAAGTGTATTAAGGAATTCAAAATGTTAACCTATGAGAGGAGTGGACCTCACAGTAGTGCAAAATGAATGTGAGTGTTTGCTACTACTAAGATATGAAAAACTTAAAAGTACATGCCTTACCTTTTACTTGCACAGCACCCTGCCCTATGGGCTACCTAGGGCCGACCTCAGTGGTGACTTATGTGTAATTAAAGGGAAGTTAAAAGCTTGCAAAAGAGTTTTAAATGACAAGTCGAAGGGATGAGTGAAATTGACACACAGGCCCGGCAGTGGCAGACCTTAGATAGGTTTGAAAGGCTACTTGTGTGGGTGGCACAATCAGTGCTGCAGTCCCACTTATACCAAACAAAACACAAGGGGGCAATTTTACAAGAAAGTGACTCAGTGCATTCTGCAAGCCATTTGGCTGTGCCGCACTGAGTCACTTTCAGAGCACAGGAATGCGACATATTTACAATGATATGTCGTATTCCTGTGCTCTTTCCTGGGCTGGTGCACAAACAGCTGCCATGCGCCGGCGCAGACACCCTTGCACCATGGTGCAAGGATACCTGCGTCATGGGGGGATTGTTTTCATGCAGGAAGGGGCACCTTTCTGCACGAAAACAATCACTACAGGCATGTTCCTCTTTCAATGCATGCTGTAGAATGCAGCATGCATTGAAAGAGGAAACAAGCATTGGCATAGCCAATAGGTCTCGTTTTTGGGACCTTATAAGTATTTAGTTATGCAGCACACTATCCTTGGTGCAACAACATTAACTGTTGCATGGCTAAGCACTTATAAGGTCCGAAAGGCGAGACCTATTGGCTATGCCAATGCTTGTTTTAATTTATCACTGCACGTGACATCCACAATTTTGGAACAGATAAATAAAAAAATTAAAATGGTGGCTGTGTCATGCCAGATGCATGAGCATGTGTGGTGACTCATGCACACGCATATGTCATCATGTTGGTCCACCATACCATCATACACGTGCATGCGTGTGTACACGTCATCCAAAATGCGTTAACCAGTCAAATATGCTAGACCAGGTGGGTTTGCTGCTGCTTATTTTTAGTTTGCTTCTTGAAAGAAATGGCTTCTTGAGTACTTCATAACAACATTTACTCTGCCTGCCATGATACACATCATAAAATGTATTAGTGTAGTAATCAGAAAAACATTATGAGATGCCTAATCCTTTCCATGTTTACTTCTTTTTATATCTTGAATGCCTCATCTGCACCTTAGGGTGAACTACACAATTTTGCAGAAGTGCTGTGAAGCTTTAAGTCAGTGTTTCTGCTGACCATCAAGTGTAAACAAGAGTGCTTCACTTTTAATGTTAAAAGTAAAGCGTGTGTGCCGCGATTATAGCAAAAGTAAAGAAATAGAAAAAAAATCTCTTTCTTTACTTTTGCTATAATCGCGGCACCCGCGCTTCACCATGTCTTTAGTTTTGCAGATGATGAAAGTGAAACTGCTGAAAGTGATCGCGCGGCATGCAGAGGCATGAAGCTGACGAGGAGGGAGTGGGAGAAGGGAGGGGGTAGGGGAGGGGATTCCAGGTATCGCGCGGCAGGCAGAGACATGAAGCTGATGAGGAGGGAGTGGGAGAAGGGAGGGGGTAGGGGAGGGGATTCCAGTGATTGTGCGGCATGCAGAGACATGAAGCTGATGAGGAGGGAGTGGGAGAAGGGAGGGGGTAGGGGAGGGGATTCCAGTGATTGCGCAGCATGCAGAGACATGAAGCTGACGAGGAGTGAGTAAAAGTAATGCGCCGTTATAGCAAAAGTATTCATCTAAGAAATAGATGTTTCTTTCTATGTCTTTAGTTTTGCAGATGATGAAAGGGAAACTGCTGAAAGTGATCGCGTGGCATGCAAAGGTATGAAGCTGACGAGGAGGGAGTGGGAGAAGGGAGGCGGGAGGGGATTCACGCGTGCGCTGAAAGACAGATGGCTGCTGTGCACATCGCGCGCGCTTGTGCGTGTAATAGCAAGCTGGTGGCCGGCAAGGTAGCACTTTTAAAAGCAGCTACTGAATGTATCGCCAGATCAGCGCATGCGCTGGCTCAGGCGAGACCTAAAAACAAGGAGAAATGAAAACATTTTTCCTAGTTGCGAGGCTTAGCATTCACACGCATTTCCAGATTTACAATTCCTCGTAAATCTGGAAATGTGTCTGGTTCCATGGGTGGTGCTTGAAAACACCCAGAGCAACACCCATGGAACCCCCTTTCACGCCAAGTGGTGCTTGTAAAGGGGCCGTATTTACAAGAACAGGAAAAGCCTGTAAATATGGAGTAGTGAAATACGCTACCAGTACGTCACAAAAAGTGACGTACTGGTGGCGCAGAGGGCTTGTAAATCTGACCCATGATGTGTAGGGAAAGATTCCAAGTAAATCCTGTAGAGAGAACAATTAATTAGTCCCCAGTTTGAATATATTTATGTTTACATAAATACAAAACATCCAACAAATACAAACTATAGTGATGTAATAATTATCACTATGTCAAGGTTCCTTCCTGCCCATACAATCTAATCACTATTGCAAAAAGGAAACAATTCGTACACAATCCATGTGAGATAGTCCCATACACGCTTAAGAGGGTAACTTATCCTCCCAAGTGTGTATGGGACTATCCCATGGATTGAGTACGAATTCGTGACATAGTGATGATAATTATATCGCTACTGTTTGAATGTTTTGTAATTTGTCTGGGGACTAAGTACCCATAGGTAGGGACTAATTTATTGTTCTCTCTACAGGATTTACTTCCCTACACATCTTGTGTTTTGTTTGGTTCTTATGTTGTTGCCCAGATTTGTTGGGGTAATTTAGGGCACACCCCTTTGGTTTATTCACACAGGCCCACTAGTAGCATTTACATTTGCAGGCCCTAGGTATATGGCATACCACATTATAAGGGACATAAATATGCCAAACTGGTGTAACCAATTACACCATTCTTAGAGGAGAGAGCACATGCAATTTAGCACTCGTTTGCAGTGGTAAAGTGCTCAGGGTCCTAAAGTCAATTAAAAAAGGGTCAGAAGCACAGGAGAACAAAATTGCTTTTGTTTGTTGAACGCACAACCATCAAGCATGATGGTTTCACTCTTGTGAAACTCCAAAAAGCCTTAATGGGACATACAGCAGGTAAAAAGTCAATCACCGTTTTAAAAAAAGGCAAAAATAATCGGGCAGGGCTCTGCAATTCAGAGGTAATTTCGCAATTGTTGAACTAGCATGACTTACTTATATGAAAAAGCTCTGGGGCTGAAAATTTGGCGGCCGTTCTTCGCCTGTTGCTCATTAAAGTCGAAACGTAGGTCTGCAGTATGTTGGATTGCCAATGTGCGTGAAGCATGTCCTCTCCATATCTCCTTTTAATTCAATAATCCTTCCGATGATGGTTTTATCTAGCTGTTGTACTGGATACATTCATCAATTTTACTTGAACAAGTCGAACATAAGCCATGTTTTATTTTAAACGCTTCAGCACAATTTAGCTGTCTGAAAACTCATTTGTGGCAATACCTGCAATCTTTCTTTATTATCTCTCACTGATCTGTTATATGACTCCCACTGCAATAAACTAGTGTCATAAGCTTAACTAGGCAAACATAAACCCTCATTATACTGTGGTGAATTATAAAGTTTATTGGTAATGATGCAGATGTTACGGTCGCGTTTTACTGCTTTTTTTACAGCGAGTGGGCGCAATACGTCTCCATTCTTAAATGAGACCAGCTGGTTTGCCTTCAAAATGTAATTGTCAAACATAATTGTCTGTCTCTCGTTTCCAAAAGAATTAACTTTGTCATCTAATAGGTAAGAAAGCTGAATGCCATTGTTTTTAATCCTTTCAGCGAATGAAGAGCAAGTCCACCTCTATTTCAGAAAATATTGATTTTCTCTTCTTTTGTATTGTTTGTTAGGAGGTGTCATCGCATAAAATAGCCCAAGACAGTTCATTATTGTTAAAAAAAACAGAATGCAGCTATTTCAAATAAGTTAAATATTAAACATGTTCCTGTGTTAAAGTTGTCGTGGTTATCTTGCCCCATCCTCTAATGGACCATTCTGGGATGCTGCGTACACCGGTAAGGATGGATATCACGTTCTATTCGAGGCTTCTCTTCCCATGGTATGAATTAAGGCAGAAAAACCCCTTAAATTTGGCAATTATGGTTATCTCCACAATCCATAACAACTGCCACGCAAACCATAATTTCCATATCAAATACAGTGCTCATGTCCTCCCCATTGATGTGACAGATGCAAATACACATCACATGCAATTAACATTAATAATGAGATGGATGTGGTTATAGTTTAATGTATTGGTTGTTTAAGTTGGTGTTTTTATGCAATGACACTGTGCCTTTAGCTGTTGCCACGCTGAGGTCATAGCATGGCATTTAGTGTGTGGGTTGTGGTTTGTGTGGCTGCTGTTTGAGTTATGGATTACTGAACTAACCCGAACTCATGAAATTCAATATTTTTTAAGTTTAAACTCATAACCAATATTGTACTTTTACAGTAGCTGTATAACGGAACATCAAATTTTATTCAAACATATGTTCAGATGTTGTTTCTAATATTAACTGCATCTTCACTTTAACCTTGCTTTTTTGTGATTTTGTTTAACATATACTCCATTCAACTCCAGTGGTCCACCTCTAATGTGCAAGGCCACCAGCTGTATGCAGCAGGGAATGGATATAGCTTCTAGCCTTCGGCCAGTCCCTGTGCCTTATTTACTGTGAGCTGGGGAACCCTCACAGCTCACTATAGGAGCTGGGTGTGCAGGACATGGCAAAAGGGCAGGACATGTGCTCTACACCACGGCCCTGTCCCAAACTCCCTTCGGCTGCGGACAGCAGAAGTTGGCCGCACGCCCTACGCCCACACTAGTACAGTTGGACATGGGGGGAGGGGGGGAGGTTGTCCCCTTCATTCTTTTGCAATGTTATTTTTCTTTGTTTATTTTTATTATTAATAGGAGTATTGTTTTTTTTTTCTAATATTAGGAATTGTTGTTTATTTTTTACATTTTGTTCTTCAAATTTGTGAACCCCAAACTCAATTTACAAATACCTAAATATTTATGGACCTTTTAGGCCTTCCATATCACCTAAGAATTTGCAAACGATATCCTGGGTCAGCATACCTAATTGGGGGTACCAAAAAGGGTCTGCCTGTCCTTGCATTGGGGTTTGCAGAATTTGCAAATCCATCACAAGTTGTACAAATCAGATAAAAAAAAAAAAATACAAACACATCCATATATGAATGCTAACTGACAGACTGCAATGACGAATCCAATTACCGAATCCTTACCGCAGATACGGAGTCCAGAGTGAGCACAACCAATTGAGAGGAACATTTTGCTTCCAACTGTGGAATTCATTAACTACTTTACACTTATCCAGTTTTTTCAAACGGAATAACCAGGACCCTTGGAGGCGATCCATAAGCCAGCTGCTTTTCTGGACACATACTAGTTGAAAATTCATCAAAGCCTTGAAAAAGCCTCAGGCCTGCGTACCAGAAGAGGCAAATTAAGTGTTGGCTGTCCAGAATTGTTTAATTTGCTGACAATTCATTAAATTGGGCTCGTCTTGAACAATCATGTTGAATACCTCTGCTGAATTGCTTAGAAACGAAAGAGGGGAATGTAAATGAATGGGTATTTTTCAAAGCATCTTCTCCATACAAAACATAATATGTAAACAGAATAACGCCCAAATATGTTTTAACTGATAGTACTACTTCGACAGAGGATAATAATATTAGAACCCATTGCCCATCAACTTATATCCCATTCCGCATTTACTATATACAGTTCAATAAAATTTAGATACAATACAAAGCAGACTCATCCTTTTGTTTTGGTTCCACTGTTTTAACTTTTAGAATATATAAAGGTGTGTTGTAGAAATATTTGTGCTGTTGTTCTTATATACTATTTCCAATAACATGTTTTGAGATATTAAAGTGTGATTGAGTCCAAGAAAGCATTTAGGGCCCAGTTCAGAAAGCTTACTACAGAATTGTTCTTTATGCTTTCAGAAATCCACAAAAGGAAACTTGGCATGCCAAACTGGTTATACTACTTTCATAACTCCATACAATTGTGCAATGGTAAATCCCACACAAGGGATGGGGAGTGGGTGGATCAAGGAGTAGCATCTTGTGGAGCATCTTGTGGGTTTGTCAAGCTTCACAAACTCCTTTCCGCAAACTTCTTAACCTGGAAACGGTCAGCGATTTACTCTAGCAAGAGCCTGTAGTAACTCCCATTCCCAGATATGAAAGGCAAGTATATACCTCCAAACCATGTGGCGTGCAGAATGGATTTCTGCATGGTAGAAAGGGTTTTCGCATGGAGACAATAATATGCATTTGCATAGCAGCTAGAGTACCCCTTGATGCAGTTTTATTCTACTTGTAACTCTTCATCAGGGAAACAGCAGATGTCACATGACAATCTCTGTAGAACCTTCCTTCTGTTTCTGGACACAACCCTTGAGGACACTGCAACACATGCCTATTCACAAAAAGACCATGATAATGCCAATACTGATGTCAATCATCAAATTATTTGAACAATCACACGTGACGCTCATAGTGATTAAAACAAAATCAATTAGAAGCTAGTTTATTTCTTTTGATATTCAATTGATCTTTTTCTTTTTGAAAGTATGTTTAATTCATACATTATTATCATAACCAAACATTTAGTGGACCAAACAAAGACAATATATACAATTTCACAGTGACACAAACATTATATTACAATACAAAATTCACTGAGTACATCTAATTTGAGCGTGCTCAAATTCCCTCAACAATGAAAAAGGAAAGGATGGAAAAAACCAAAGGAAAGTTTAAAAAGATAACACAATTATGAAGGAATGGAAACTATCCCAGGGAGTATTGGCCAAACAGTACGGTATTCAGGGTAAATGACCAAAAAATTATCAATAATACGTTATTTGTTTAGCCTGACACCACTTATTTATTATCAAGACTTATTTGGAGACAACAACAATGTCTACGCATTTCAAACCAAATAGTTTTTTACCGGTTATCCTCAGGACCTGGAACAATGAGCTGCAATAAAACAAAACAAAAGTGCATGTATTATACAATTGTACCATCCAAACACTCTTCATACACCCCTATTCAGGTTAAAAAAATATCTCTACCTTAGTCATACTGTATAATGGCACCCATGGTGCTCCACAGCAGGTTCTATTTCGTAGGCATTCGCAACCACTGAAAGGAAAAACAGACCAAACGACCATATTTAGTATACAGACTATTCCTTGTAGCATTCCTACTACATGCATGATGTTGTCAACAGCTTCAATTATCTTGATAAAATCCTGTCATGGCCCAGTTTGAAAAATCCTTATTGCGGACGGCAGTGAATACGGCGAATTCTGGTAACTCCACTGAAAACAGAGGAAAGCTAACTTAACAGGATGACCTGGAACTGTCACAGCGCATGTGCCACCAAGGCTAACATCTACATAACTCATCACCAAATAGAACCTTTTCCCTTTAACTAAGTCCCATTAACGTTAATTAGTCCAGATTATATCTGTATACAGATAACAAAAACCGAACCGAGAGCGCCCACTGAATTTGATCCAAAACCCATTTTCACTATTACGTAACCGGAAAAATGCATACCTAAATTATTATTTTAATATTATTTTTATTTATATGGCGCACGAATCATCCCCAAGGGGATCTCTCGGCGCATGGGAGGCAGACTTCTGGAGGCAGAGCGTATCAGTTGAATAACCAGGTTTTTAGGTGCTTCTTAAAGATAGTCAGCGTGGGGCAGGAACGCAGCTCTAGAGGCAGTGCATTCCAATGTTTGGGAGCCAGAAGGGAAAAGGCACGACCCCCCCATCTTAACTTTCTTAATTCTCGGCACTTGGAGAAGCTTTAGGCTACTAGATCTTAAGAGTCGTGGTGGAGTATACCATTCCAATTTCTTCAAGAGGTATTTAGGTCCCTGTCCAGAAAGTGCTTTAAAAGCTAGGTACAAATGTTTGAAGAGTGCCCTCTTTCTTATGGGCAGCCAATGTAGCTCTCTTAGTAGTGGTAAAGATGGCGAAAGAGGGGGTTTATTTAAGGCTAGGCGGGCAGCCGTGTTTTGAACGACTTGTAACCTAGAAAGCAGGTCTTCCCTCAACCCCACTAGCAGAGCATGACTGTAATCCAGTCTGCTGACTAGCAGTGCCTGGATCAGAGCCCTTCTTGCGGAGCGAGGAATCCACGGGAAGACCTTCTTTAACATGCGTATCAGTCCAAAACATTTACCTGATAGGGTTTTAACATGTTCTTGTATGGATAAGTTATTATCCATTAAGATGCCCAGATTTTTTACACATTTTTTGGGGGAAAGGGGGTAATCCTAGTTCCTCAGGCCACCACTCGTCTGTCCACACATCCGCCGCTTTACCAAACAATAAGATCTCCGTTTTGTTGGATTTAAGCTGCAAGTAGTTGTTATTCATCCAATTGGATATTTTCATTATACAGCTCTTAAATCTGTATTTAAGTGCTGTCTGGTGGCTGAATCCTTTCAAAGTTGATTAACTGGAATTAGCCTACAAGCTAAAGAAGACCATATTACAACCTTGATTTTACTGGTGTATGGAGAAGCATATCACAAGCGCACTCAGCGGGTTCCTACCTTAGAATTCCTTGTCATCGCTGCTGCGTACCGTCTCTGTTTCATGAGCTTCTACGATTTAGTTTAAAGAACAGGCGCCTTAATTCATGGTCATTGCTGCACCGAACGTCCGCTGACGTCATAGTCGGCCGCCGTACTACTCAAATAATTTTTATGTATAAACGTTATTGTTCGGAGGTGGCAAAGAAACACCTCACCAACAAACCATCTTGGTCTCAAGCATTCAACGTATCAGGACGTAAACGATGAACGCTCGATGTAATTGACGATGGTCATGGATTGCCCAAACATTTTCCAGTCCCAGAGTGTAAACAAGTCTAGTAAAAACTATCTATGGGAACATAACGGACAGTGATCAATGATACAAACCACGAGGACATCCATTCGAGTTAAATCATCACTTTACGATCTAACATACAAAAACGCCTTAGTCCAAGTTTGTCATTATGACATTCCGTCCAAAAAATGTGGAGTTAGGTCTGGATGCATTTCTGCATCATAGTGTCTAGGGCCAACTAGTTGTCAAAATATGAACATTATTCATACTCGACACAGAATGAAACCGGATCAAAAACCCTTTTATCAAAACAGATTCTGTAATGTAATCCCAGAGTGGTGAGGAGGAAAATATCCATCTTCAGATACGAATTAGAAGATTTAGTCCAAAAAAAGCAAATTTAGAGTAATTAATTTAAAAACGTTTCTGCATACCAACAATCCAACTCTACGTCTACGTTAAATAGCAAAAATGGAATTTAGAATCAATGCCCATTATGTCCATACACATAATATACAAACTTAGGAGGCAAAAGTTCATCCTCAGTTACAAATTGTAGATTTCGGACAGTTTGTTCAGTCCGTCAACAGCAGTGTTATATTTAACAATCAGCATCGCTTCTCTTTGTAACAATATCCTTTCGATATCCCCTCCTCGAGGGTTCATCTCAATTTTCAACAGGATGGTCCATTTAAGATCATTCATATCATGATTTTGTGATACCCAATGGTGCATCAGGGGTGCATTAGGCACTGTTCTTCGGATTCGGGGCATATGTTGAGTTATTCTTTGTCGTGCCTCTTGGTTCGTTTTACCGATGTAAAGTTTAGGGCATGGGCATAGTATTCCATAAACCACATTCTTACTTTTACAGTTGGTAAACTGGTCGTGCTTCCACTTGATACCTTTAAACTCAAAAAGGGCACCTTCAACAGTGTTTGAACAACAAGAGCAGGTTCCACATTTGTGATGTCCTGTGATAGGCGGAAGACTCAATTATTGTCTCAACATGTTTTTATTTAGTGGCTTCTGTGCCGCTGCTCGTACAATCAAGTTACCCACACTCTTATCTTTTTTTAGGGCAAACAAAGGTTTGCTCCATGAGGTTTGTATCTTTTGGACTAGGTGCAAGTTTGGCCGAGAACAGAATGTTGTGACACAGACCACCCGGTCGGTCGGTTCTTTTTTCTTTTTTTCTAATAATACTTCCCTTGGTGTCCACCATGCACGTTTCAGTGCCTATTTCAAAAGTTTTTTGGGGTAACCCCGTGCTTTAATTTATCAACAAGATTATTTGCATGAAACATATATTCGTCTCTGGTTGAAAAATTAAGTTTTATCCTCAAGAATTGACCAACCGGAAGGTTGTCACGCAAACTGCGTGGATGGTGGCTCGTATAGTGAAGCGCTTTGTTTCTGTCAGTAGGTTTTACATGCAAGGATGTAATTTATTATTATTAAAACTTGTATCGCGCAACAAATCATCCCAGGAGGGATCTCTCGGTGCTTTTGACGGCACAGTGCTAGCGGCTAAGACAGGGATTAAAGCTTTAGAAGAGCCAAGTCTTTAAGAGCTTATTGAATTGTTCCACACTGGGGCAGGCGCGCAGCTCATCCGGCAACCGATTCCAGTGGAGAGGGGCTAGATGCGAAAATGCGCGTCCTCCCGTTTTGGTTTTCCTGATTTTACATGGGAGAAGCAAATTTCGGATGCTAGATCTTAGTGAGCGAGCAGGTGTATAGGCTATTATTTTCCTCCTTAAATATAGCGGACCTATCCCCTGTCGTGCTCTAAACACCATCACTAGTAGCTTAAACATTGCTCGCTTCCTCACAGGCAGCCAGTGCAGCTGTTGCAAGAGAGGGCGGGAGGGGGTACGCCTTGGTTTATTAAGGACCAGTCATGCCGCTGTATTGTGCACTACTTGTAGTCTCGCTGCAAGGTCCTCCCTGATTCCTACTAGAAGCGCATTGCCATAATCTAGTCTACTGACTAGTAAGGCCTGAAATAATGCCTTTCTGTCCTTCACAGGGATCCATGGGAAGATTTTCCTCAACATCCGTATGATACCAAAGCAGGTTCCAGATACTGATTTCACATGTTCCTCCAGCGAGAGCTTGTTGTCGATCAGTATACCCAGGTTCCGTGCCTGTATCGTTGACTTAGGTGCCTCCCCCAGTTCCGATGGCCACCAGTCCGAGGACCATATCTCCGTGGCCTTACCGAACAGGAGGATCTCTGTTTTATTGGAGTTTAACTGCAAAAAATTCTCGATCATCCAGGTGGCGATTTGCAACATACAGGCCTTAAACTTAGCTCTTGTCTGCGCTGGGTCCGTCTCGATGGGGACTATCACCTGTGTGTCATCCACATACAAGATAGTCTCAAAGCCACAAGATCGAATGATGGTGGCCAGCGGAGCCTCATAGATGTTGAATAAAGTGGGGCTTAAAATTGAGCCCTGCGGGACCCCCTTGTCTACTGCCGTGGTCTAGGAGATAAATGTGTCTAATTAGACACATTGAGTTCTGTTGTAAAGGAAGCTCTGCAGCCATGACCAGGCTCGTCAGTGTGTCATGCGTCAGTAATTAGCGTGCCATGCGAGCTGTACACTTCAACGTCCAAAAATGTTATAGTGTTGGGACTCGAATGTAAACTGAATTGAATGTCCAGTGTGCGCTGATTTAACCAATTATGGAGCGATGTTAATTCGGATGGAGTTCCATTCCAAATTAGAAATATATTGTCGATGTAGCGGACATACGTTGTTATCTGAGTCCAAAAAGGGATATTATTATAGATTAATTGTTCCTCAAATTGTGCCATAAACAACACTGCAAATTCACAAAAAACTTCATGGAATGTGACCTAGGTCTAAATACTCCTTGACTTTTATAACACCATACCAATTGTGATTCCTAAAACGTCATCTATATGTTAGTCTTCCCTTGTGATTTGATGTAAATTGGAATGACGACACATAAAAATCTGCATCCGAGAATAAATGAACATTGCAGAAGTATAAGATGTACAAAAATATTGACAAAACTGATGAGGCATTTCAAGGAGAAAAAAACGCTCCGAGAATTATTTGATGTGGTATGTGATCGAAAATTTATCTCAAAATACAGGTGATGCAAATGTATTCTGATGGAGCCTGGGCCCACTTACTCAGCAACACTTACTCAATGTTCTTTTTGTGTGCCTTGAGAAGTGAGGAGGAAAACCTTTCAATCCAATATCCAAATACAGTGTAGCCAATGTGGTTACACAATAACTCAGTTCGGCAAACCAGGTCTCAAGTTAGTAAGTTTTATTCCAGATTCAAATTCAAAAACAGATTAATATACGCCTGCCTACGCATAATAGTATATGTTGGACTTGGCCCTTTTTGTCTAAAGTTCCCTAAACTTTTTGCTTTCCCCCTAGACCTTTTTTCTGAAATGGTATTGCCAACTTAGATGCTTTGGGCACTTTGCCACTGCTGATCAGTGTCAAAGTGCAAGTGCTTCCTGTATAAAGTGTAATGGTAATTGGTTGTCCATGATTGGTATGTTTGCCTTACTAGTAAAGTTCCTAGTAAAGTGCACTATGTGTGCCAGGGCTGGTAATGCAACTGCTACTAGTGGGCCTGCAGTAAGGGCACTTACTCATTTTGGTACTCATCAATGAGTTAGTGCCTTCTGTGAATACCAAAATGAGTAAGTGCATTTTGTGAATACCAAAATGAGTAAATGGTAGTAAGTTTAGGATTTTGTCTTAAGTTAGTTCTGTGAATCGGGCCCAGAGTTTTCAATTTCTTCCATCACCACAGATGTCCATTCTGGAGCTGTGTATTTCTTGTTCAGAAACCTTACTCTTTTTGTTTTTTTAACTGATTCTTTATCTGGTTCAATTTTTTCAATTTGATCTGTTACTTCTATCATTGTCTCTGGTGATATCTGTTTCAGAGGGTATTTCAGTCTTTTCACTCCTTTTGGCCAAACATCACCTTTTCTCGCTCTTTTAACCTGCACTGCTTCTCCTGCTTCAGTGTCAAAATTGCAAGTTCTCTTACTCAGTTCTTTTCTTTGTTGTATTTGCTCTATTTTTTTACTCAACACTTCTCCATTCTCACTTTCAACAGCAGTTTTACGAGACCCAGTAGTTGGTGCCCACTTTATTCGACTTTTCTCCTGTTCAAGCACTTGTTCAACACTTCCAGAGTCTGTAGCTTCAAACTCTGCAGCTTCAGGTTCTTCAGCTTCTGGCTCTTCTCGTCTTTCCACCGGATGCTGCTCTTCTTCTTGTCTTTCAAGTGGACTTGGGACTCTTCTTGTATAACTTGCGTGTATCCAATTTGGCAAGTCACCACATTTCACCGCTGTCGTCGTCACCAGTATTATTTGATAAGGGCCATGCCACCTTGGTTCCAAACACGACTTTCTCACATGCTTCTTCACCAGGATCCACTCGCCTGGACTTAAATCATGTGCTTGTTCCAGTTGTGTTGTGGTTGCAATTTCTCCAACCCGACAAGACACAGAACGCACCACATCAGGTAATCCTTTGCAATAATTGAGCACTAGATCATCAGTAACATTCATCAGTTGATTTGCTTGTAATGAGGAAATATGAATTTTGTGATCAGTTATGTCCCCTATCGTAGACCCCAACGGCTCCATGTGCATGCTATAAGTACATGTATGTTCCCTCCTGCTCCAGTTCTGAAGACGCAAATATATGTGCGTCCACCGTCAACATGTCCTCTTTCAGATCCACCATGAATGGGTCAGATATTCCATTCCTAAGTATGAAAGGCCACCGACTTTATGTGGTTCACTTTCCACATTTTTACAGATTCAGGCGAGTAGGCCCGAATTCTGTCATCAAGCCTTTTCTGCCTTCTGCCTCTGAAAGCTCCAGTCTGAGCCTGCATCTGTGTCCATGAACTTTGTCCTACTCCCTGCGCGGCTAACGGTGCCTGATCCAGCCTGTCGCCTGCCAAGAACTGTATTTCGCCTTCAAGATTATCTCCTCCGCTCCTCATCCGATGCATTCCTGTCTAGTAGTTTAGGTAAACATTCCTCCAGCTACCGTGCAAAGGGCCAGGCCTCGCTGCCCTCATGCAAGTAATTCATAGCCCCGTTACCATGGAATATTCCTACCCCCTCGCATCTAGTGTAGACACTTAGACGCTTGTACACGCACTAACAGTCAGTATAGTCAGTATAGAATAGATTCTATCCTAAGAGACCTCTCTTTTTGGATAACACAGTTCTTTAAACATAGGATATTAGATATGATTTGGGATTAGGTTGACATAACCCCAGACTTCTGTCTCCACATGTAGAGCTAAATGTCAAGTTCCCTTCACCCTCTAGTTGCACGTCAATCACACGTCATGCGGCTGCGCGCGCATCTCTGCCAACTATTTCTGCTGACATTGCAGGATTCTCTTATGGATCCACCCACTTGTGACATCATGTATGATGACGTTTTATTAAATTACGCCCTCTATTAGCTACGTATGCACCTTTTATCAGCTGTTACGCCTCTTGCATCTGTTTCATTGTAATGTATTTTCTATAAAACTGCTTATCTGTCAATAATGTATGCCCTTCCTTCCTGAACTTTCGTGGTGATGGAATAGAATGCCTACAATTCGAATTGTATTCCTTTGTATAGGAATAAAGCCTTTTAAAACCTCTAATACCACGGATTCTGCCTCTTATATTTACTGAGTTATTCTTAATAGACTTTACCGCATAAAAAATAGTACCGGTAACGAAATATTTACCACATAAATTGGCGCCCGAATAGGGACACTTTCTCATCTCACGCGCCGGCGGTGCGTTGCAGGCCCGGTCTCCTGCCACAGCTGAACGGACAAAAACGCGTACCTGCAGGATTTCCTGTATCTCCCTCCGGCCAGGCGGGGACGACTGAGGCTGCGATCAACACCCAGACGAGGCGGTGAGAAGTGCGAAGTATCCCGACCAGAGCCTAGCTGAGAGAGCAAGATCCGAGGTATACAGAGACCCGCCAGGTTCCGAAGTTCCGAGTCCAGTCGAGTCGAGTCCAGTCCGGTCCAGTTTCAGTTCCGTTCCGAGGCCTTCCGTTCCGAGCTACCCGGTGAGTACCATTACCGGGGAGGCATTTAACGTGCACATAGTCTGTGCCGGTCAAGACGGGTTTGGGTACACAAATCCGGTCTGCACTGTTTTAGCAGTGTATCTGTACTGTTTAGCAGTATATATAGTATGTCTTGCATATAAATAAGTACTATCTAGTGTCAGTATTATGTCAGTAACTAGTTTTCTATTAGTTATCATTGTTCGTAAAACTGTTAAGTGTTAAATGTTTTAAAATACGTTCTATATACTGTGGTGTGAATGACTGTTCATTATTGTGTTTTTTTTGTATAAAGTGTGTTCTAGTAATAAGGTCTAAAAATGCCGCTCTTTTCGAAACTAAGACAGATCAAAACTAGAAGAGGTGTACTCGAAGAAGCTGTTCCCATCCCACCGAGGGACACTCCAGGGTACTTTATGTATCATAAGCATGGCCTAGATGCCGTATTATTTCTTGATTTATGGGTGGACTACACCAAGGATTTACCAGAAAGTCAGAGATGGCCCGCAGCGGGGACCTGGGATGCAGATTGCATCATGAGAGTAGAAGAAGAATTATGGAAAAAGAAAGCCAGACAGTCACAGAAAGATGCCATTGAATTATGGCGTAAAGAATCATATAGACGTACGGAAAAAGCACTCAGACAGGAAGAGAAAGGTAGAGAGAATTCAAACAAAACCCGAGAAAATCTATTACTTGAGGAAGGTACCCGAGTAAAATCAGAACAAGTAGATAGACAAAGAAACGCTCTTATGAATGGTATGTATCCTCTTCTGGCCGAAGGGTTACCTAAGGCTACCCCGGAAATACCAAAAGATTTAACTCCTCCATTGCTCCCGATAAAAGCACATCCCAAAACACATCCCAAAACAGCAAAGGACGTTTTCCTTTCCTCCTATTTAGATGACGCAGCTCCCGAGTATGCTAATGCCATACCACCCACACCGCTTGCCGATGGTGTTCAACACCAAGAGCATCCTTCTGTGCCCCCGCAGCAACAGACTCCTACGCAAGTCCCGTCCGTTTCTACAGTTTTTCCCGCATCTACAATCTCTATCCTACGCCCAACGAATCCTTTTGTGCCTAGCACTTCAGAAGGTGCTACAGGAGGTACGACAGACATGTTTGCCACACCGCCGCGAAATAAACAGACCCTTAGAGATTTAGCACTCCAACGTACACCCCAACTAGCGACATCCGACATGTTTAAAGAACAGCTTGTGGATTGTAGATACGACCCAGTACCAGGTAGACAGGATAAATTGCTCATATCATCACTACGTATAAGACGAGCTACATTATATTTAATGACAATACCAGGAATGGGTGAACACCTAGACGAAATATATCGCTTTGTCCAAACAGGGCAAGGTCCAGAAAGTATTAACGAAGCTATGGAATACCAGAAAGTGGATGTCCAAAGACAACTACTACGTTTTTTCATAAATTGTGTAATCAGGAATCAAGACAGACCTGGAGCAGATCACGATACCATGCAAAGACTTGCCAAATGGGGTCAGAACATATCAGAAGAGAAACATGATAGACAGGCGTGTATAATCGCCATGTGTCGAAAGATCCGCAAGGAAGTAGAACGAATACATAAAGAAAGACGAGAAACAGACAGAGTAGAATCAGAAGAGGAGGAGGAGCAAGAATCAGAGCAATTAGAAACAATAGCTTATGTAGGTAGAGGAAGATCCCATAATAATACCAGAGGTTTTAACGACCCAATACGTCCAATACGTCCAGAATATAATAGACATTTTCCAAACCCTATGTTAAATACAAAATCCCCTGAACACCTATTCCAAGCTGCTGATAAATTACTCCGAGATCGAAGGGGGTATCACATGCTCGATTCCATGGACGAACAAGAATTAGCCAGGTCAGCAGTACAATGGGCTGACAGTCCCGGCGAATACAATGATGATGTACTTGCACACACGTTTCTGAATCTTGACCCATACGAACAGCGTTTAGCTAGTATATACATGATTCAACACCTCCTTATATTATATAAAAGCCAACACTCCGATCCAGGACCCTTACCTGACATATTGACAGAACTACTCACGAACATATGGAGAGGGTCAGGTACTGATTTGATTAAGGATATTCTAGAATCCCGAAACCATTATTTAAATTTCGTATGCCCAGAACACGTTCCAGTTCCCATCATGGGAAGAAAAATGTATCACATAGATAGACAGAACCCGTTACGCGAAGTGCACCCAATAAGAAGTGCCGGTGATAATTTTACACGCGTGTTTGTGTACACGCCTATAACTAAATTGGAATTATTAGAAAACGAAGAAAAGGCCCGAGCTGCAGGAGCAGGGCTTGGGGAAAAGACTACAGCACTAGCAGGATTACTAATACAGGTACTGCCACGTTTATTAACCACGAAAAAGGAAGACTGGGGTGCAATCTCAGCCTGTAAACAAAAACCAGATGAAGACACTAGTGATTTTTATTCCCGATTTGAAAAATGTTTTAGTATAAATAGTGGCATAAAAGCCAGTAGTGAGTCATACCCACATCTGTTTGTGACAAAATTAGTTGAAAATTCTCTGCTGCAAGTCAAGAATAGAGTATTGAAATTCGAAAGTACCTGGCAAGGTAATACCCCATCACAGATGCTACAGATGTTACAATATCACCACAATAGAATTAGAGAAGAACAAGAACACGAACAAAGACGTATGAAAGATACAAAAATGAAAATGCTTGTTGCACAGTCAGTTCCAGCCGATAGTCATCAAAAGGGTGATTCCGCAGGTCCTGCGAAAGGGACATGCAACTATTGTAAACAACCAGGTCATTATATACACGATTGTCCAGTCTTGAAACATAATATAGCCACAGGTAGAACGCATGAGAGACCACGTCCACCTAGACAGGATCAGAATCAACAACAAATACCTCAGAATGCACAACCTAGGTTAGCTCCGCAACAACTAGCTCCGCAACAGGCAGCTCCACAACAGATCGTAGCACCACCACAAGCGCCGCCTATTGCTGCAACCCAAGCAACAACACAACAGATGTATCAGTATGCACAAACAGATTATCCCGATTATCAGCGATACTCATGAGATAGCCTAGAGAGGGAAGTTGGCTTATCCCTTATTGAGGTTCCTGTAGACCAAGAGGGACCTTATGTACATAGTGAACTATTAGGGGAAGACAGAAAGTTTTTACTTGATACAGGGGCAAGCAGAACAACTATAAGACGCAGTGAAGTTCCAGGGGCACCCCTCTCAGGCTCACAGAATATTTCCCTTGGATTCTCAGGAAAACCTATAATCAATGACGTAACACAACCTCTTCCACTTACAGTCGGTCCATTGACACGTACTACAGATTTATTGCTTACTAAATCATGTCCAGAAAACTTGTTAGGCATAAAAACATTGAAAGCTCTAGGAGCCATAATATGTTGTTCTCCGGAAGGAGTACGACTATTTTTACGTGACTTTAAAGGTCACTACGTGTCCAGAGACATGGATCACCGACTGCAGAATTTACCTACGCATTTATGGGCACAAGGCCCCACTGATGTTGGTTGCATGAACATTACACCATATCGAGTTACACTGAAAACAGGAATAGTACTACCACGAATGCGACAATACAAGTTACCACCAGATGCTGTAGTGGCTTTACTGCAAATCATTGACGAGCTCATTGCACAAGGAGTGGTTGTCGAAACAGACTCCAATGTATGTAATTCCCCGATAATTCCGATTCTTAAAAGAACGGATCCAAAAGCACCACCAGTATATCGATTAGTTATTGATCTGCGCGAATTAAATAAATGTATTGTACCACAATACCCTGTGGTCCCAGATATCTCTTCATTACTCACAGCTATTGACTCAGAAGCAACGTTTTTCACTGTAATTGATCTCAAGAATGCTTTCTTTAGTGTCCCAATCGATCCGGAAAGTCAATATCTGTTCGGTTTTAGTTTAAATGGACGAAGTTTTAAATTCACACGCGCACCTCAAGGATTTACAGAGAGCCCCAGCATCTATAGCCAAGCACTGAAACGAGAACTTGACAGTATCCACATGCCAGTTAACACTGCCTTGCTTCAATATGTCGATGATCTGCTGATCACCGCCCGAAGCGAACCTGAATGTGAGACAGCGTCACTGACGGTTTTGAAATTTCTGGCTGACAAGGGGCACAAGGTGTCCCCTTCTAAGCTGCAATTCTGTGTCCAGCGAGTTGTTTACCTTGGGCACTCGCTGTCCAAGGAGGGAAGGCAGCTTACATCCGACCGCATCCAGTTAATTGCTAACATGCCACCACCCAAGACACAAAAGGAGGTGCGGGCTTTTATAGGCCTCACTTCATACTGTAGGCAGTGGATCCCTCAATATGCATTTCTAGCAAAACCACTCATCCAGTTGACAACACAGGAGGCAGCCACATCGACTGTCCTCCCTTGGACTCCAGAACATACACACGCTTTTGAAAGCTTAAAGAAAGCTTTATGCCAAGCACCTGTCCTAGCAACACCATGTTACAGTAAACAGTTTACACTCTTTGTTACAGAACGCAAAGGTACTGCTTTGTCAGTACTCACTCAGGAACAAGCAGGATCACACAAACCATGTGCTTATTTCTCTAGTACATTAGATCCAGTAGCTCAGGCACTTCCTGCGTGCCTGAAATCAGTGGCAGCAACAGCTTTAGCAATCAGACAAAGCGATGCCATAGTGTTAGGACATCAATTGACAGTACAAGTACCACACGCAGTAGAGGTTCTCTTGAACCGCACACAAACACAACACTTGACTATAGCGAGACTCACCGGTTACGAATTGACATTGTTTCAGCCACACATAGAAATCAGACGTTGTAATACGTTAAATCCTGCCACACTATTACCAGTAGGCGGAACAGATCCATTGGCACATGATTGTGTCGAAGTCATTACTATCACGACGAAACCCAGACAAGACTTGACAGATATCCCTTTGTCAGATCCAGACTTGACATTGTATGTAGATGGGTCATGTATGAGAACAAGTACAGGAGAGTTAGTGGCCGCTTACGCAGTCACAACAGACACTGAAGTCATTGAAACAAATTGTATTAATACTTTGTCAGCTCAAGCAGCAGAGCTCATCGCTCTGACACAAGCCTGTATTCAAGCCACAAATAAAAAAGTCAACATATACACAGATTCACGTTATGCATTCGGAGTCGTCCATGACTTCGGCGTACTGTGGCGAGAGAGAGGTTATTTAACTTCTCACGGTGCCCACATCCAACACGGACCCCTCATTCAAGCCCTATTAGACGCGATTCATCTACCTACTGCAATATCGATTATGAAATGCAAAGCCCACACAAAAGTTACCGATATCATTTCTCAGGGTAATGACCTAGCTGACAGAACAGCTAAACAGGCTGCTCAGAATCAGACTCACACAACTGATATGACAAAGACAATAGTTCCGACACCAACACATTGCATGACAGTTAAGGATCCCGCCCTTGATGTAATTGACATACAGACACATGCTACACCAGAAGAAATAAAGAAATGGACTGAATTAGGAGGGATCCAAACAGATCAAGGATGGATGACGAAGGAAAAATCTATATGGTTTCTTCCCGACTCAATGGTCCAAGTCATCATTAACACTATACATAGTCCAGCGCACCTAGGAGAAAAAGCTATGCTCGACAGCATTCAGCACATTTGGTTCAACAAACATTTACGAGCCGCAGCTAAACAAAAAGTTCGTACCTGTATGATATGTTGTCAGTTTAATCCAGGTAAAAGCATCCCCGTAGAGCAGGGTGGATTCCAAACTCCCGATCATGCTTTTGAAGTCCTCCAGATGGATTATATCCAGATGGAACGATGTCGAGGATTCAAATATGTTCTCGTAGTTGTCTGTGCTCTTTCCCGTTGGACAGAAGCATAACCGGTTTCAGATTACACTGCCCCGACTACTGCCAAACAGTTAGTTCGAGAATTCTTCCCACGGTACGGTTTACCACGTGTTGTCTACTCAGATAACGGCCAGCCGTACTCATCCGAACTAATGAAACACGTTTCCCTTCTATTAGGCTACCAATGGAAATTCCACTGTGTCCGACATCCCGAGGCGGCAGGTCTCGTGGAACGCCATAATCAAACTCTGAAAATTAGATTGTCCAAAATATGTAGGGAAAAAGGAGTCGATTGGATAGTAGCCTTACCAGTTGCGCTCTTTTACATGAGAATGGTAGCACATTCTCGAACAGGGCTATCCCCGTACGAGGTGATCTTCGGTAGACCACCAAATATGTGGGGGACGCCTATACCGCGCAAAATCACTGATGTTGACTGTAATATGCTGACAGATTACCTGGCTTCCTTGATGTCTGCACTACAATCTTGTCGTTCACAGGTATCCGCAGCTTTTCCCGACAATACTGAGGTGAAGCCCCATGACGTGGTTCCTGGGGACCTGGTGCTGGTCAGGAATTTTGACCGGAAGACCCAACTGGATCCTAGGTGGAAGTCACCGAAGTTGGTTTTACTCACCACAAGGACAGCCGTGAAAATCGAGGGAAGGAAAGGGTGGTTGCACTCGAGTCATATCAAGAAATTTTATGGACTACCATCCAGTGTAGATACTCAACCCTGTATTCCCTCACAGACAGACTCAAAGCTCCCCTTGGCTGAATTAACAAAACCAGAACTTTACAAACTAAAATTGAGGTCTAGTAAGTCAGACAATTTGATTGTTTAAGTCCTCTCCAAGGTGAATCGGTTGAATTTGTCTCTGACATGTATCCTCTAGACCGGAATAGAGAAAGAAATCATCAGATGCAGCTCAAGAAGCATGCGTATTGTAAATCATTTCGTAGTCACTGCACAGTAACATTATTAATTTTGTTTTTTCTAAGTCTTCTGATCATCATTGTCAGCATACTATTACACATGTATTACCCTATTCCTAAGCGTGCTTACAACATAACTGCAGAACATTCTTTTAGCGAATTACCTCCGCATGAGTTGTCCTATAGATTTGCGCTGCGCAACAACACATTCATTAGTATGTTACATCATTCCCATCAAACCAGCAATGCCACAAATTGTTGGATATGTGGCCGACTCCCTCCCTATCAGAACTATAAGGGAGTTTTGCCCCTCTTTCCCTATCCGTTCACACACAATGGCTCCTGTGGAGCATGGTTTAGTTTGATTAATTCCCTAGATTCAAATTCCGCGGTTTATCAAGACAACTGGGTATGGGGAAACCTGAACTTAGTTTTGCTTAACGTCTGCTACCCTAACAAGGAGGGACTTCTCAAAAGAACAGGAACTGATCTAGAAAATGAAGTATATGGATTAGGTAATTTTACACTTAACCTCATGATCCTGAACGTTGAATCTGAAGCTACACCAATCTTGCCCGCCATGTCAGTATTCCCAGAAAAAGGGGAATTATGTGTAAGAAAGAATGGTTCCATACACATGGGCCATAGTAAATGTACCACTGTAATAAAATTCAGTGATCAAGGCAAGTCTACATTCAGAGCTTCTCGCCATTCCTACTTTATATGTGGCCAGACCGCATATATACGTCTACCTCTAGATTGGGATGGTACCTGTTACATAGCATTCCTTCTGCCACCTGTTTTCCTAGCTCCTCCTGATTATCATAGAAATACCCATTTAGTACACAATAGACAGCAGAGAGATCTCCCAATTGTCGATTACACTGAAACAGCATGGGAAAAATACACAGATTTCAATAAAGGTTTCTTTCCCTATATAGGTACAGTTACTAATAGTAAGCTGATACGTAGATTAACTAGAACCCTTGAAGCAGTAGTGAACGAAACTATTTCCGCCTTAGGCAATTTAACAGAAGAGCAGTCTGCTATGCGGATTGTTGTGCTTCAAAATCGTCTTGTCCTTGACGTCATCCTGGCCGATAGGGGCGGAGCTTGTAGGGTCATCGGATCAAGTTGCTGCATTTTCATACCAGAAAATTCACCGTCAGTATATAAAGCCATAACTCGCCTTCATAAGATTGTAAGCCAGATACACCAGAGTCCAGGCACCTGGACTTGGTCCGGTTGGTTCTGGGGCGTGTTGTCAGCCTGGGGATGGAGAATTCTATCCTTCCTAGGTATTGGCTTTCTCATACTATTCAGTTGCTGCTTATGTCTACAATGTGGGCCAGCGATTTGTGGTCTGTGTGCCACCTCGTGTATCCCACATCCAAGTTTTCGTTCGAGATCCCGGATGAAGAAAGAAGAACAAATGATGCTATATGAACAGATCGATGGATTGATGAAGATCGATATCTCCTAAGGGTCCGAAGGGGACAAGGAGGGAATGAGGAAATATGAATTTTGTGATCAGTTATGTCCCCTATCGTAGACCCCAACGGCTCCATGTGCATGCTATAAGTACATGTATGTTCCCTCCTGCTCCAGTTCTGAAGACGCAAATATATGTGCGTCCACCGTCAACATGTCCTCTTTCAGATCCACCATGAATGGGTCAGATATTCCATTCCTAAGTATGAAAGGCCACCGACTTTATGTGGTTCACTTTCCACATTTTTACAGATTCAGGCGAGTAGGCCTGAATTCTGTCATCAAGCCTTTTCTGCCTTCTGCCTCTGAAAGCTCCAGTCTGAGCCTGCATCTGTGTCCATGAACTTTGTCCTACTCCCTGCGCGGCTAACGGTGCCTGATCCAGCCTGTCGCCTGCCAAGAACTGTATTTCGCCTTCAAGATTATCTCCTCCGCTCCTCATCCGATGCATTCCTGTCTAGTAGTTTAGGTAAACATTCCTCCAGCTACCGTGCAAAGGGCCAGGCCTCGCTGCCCTCATGCAAGTAATTCATAGCCCCGTTACCATGGAATATTCCTACCCCCTCGCATCTAGTGTAGACACTTAGACGCTTGTACACGCACTAACAGTCAGTATAGTCAGTATAGAATAGATTCTATCCTAAGAGACCTCTCTTTTTGGATAACACAGTTCTTTAAACATAGGATATTAGATATGATTTGGGATTAGGTTGACATAACCCCAGACTTCTGTCTCCACATGTAGAGCTAAATGTCAAGTTCCCTTCACCCTCTAGTTGCACGTCAATCACACGTCATGCGGCTGCGCGCGCATCTCTGCCAACTATTTCTGCTGACATTGCAGGATTCTCTTATGGATCCACCCACTTGTGACATCATGTATGATGACGTTTTATTAAATTACGCCCTCTATTAGCTACGTATGCACCTTTTATCAGCTGTTACGCCTCTTGCATCTGTTTCACTGTAATGTATTTTCTATAAAACTGCTTATCTGTCAATAATGTATGCCCTTCCTTCCTGAACTTTCGTGGTGATGGAATAGAATGCCTACAATTCGAATTGTATTCCTTTGTATAGGAATAAAGCCTTTTAAAACCTCTAATACCACGGATTCTGCCTCTTATATTTACTGAGTTATTCTTAATAGACTTTACCGCATAAAAAATAGTACCGGTAACGAAACCACAGTACAATCAGCTGTCTCATTGCTCTCCTCATAATAACTTCATGAGGGGACAATCCAGTCTTTTTATCAGAAATGCTTCTCAAATTCTTTAACACCAAGAGTAAAGCATCTGGCCATTTCAATGTTGTGGATGCACACACCGTTGACAATCTGGATTTAATAGTGCCATTAATTTGTTCAACCACACCGGAGGCTTCTGGTCGATAGGCACAATGCAGCTTTTACTCAATTTATAATGCTGCACAAATCATCCGGATTATTTCATTATTAAAATGAGTACCTCTATCTGTTTCTAAAGAGACTGGATATCCAAATCTAGGAATGATCTCTCTCAAAAGCACTTTAGCAACCGTTAAACTATCATTTCTTCTTGTTGGATATGCTTCTACCCATTGAGAAAACAGACAAACAACAACCAACACATATTTCAATCCATTACAAGGAGGGAGTTCAATGAAATCAGCCTGCAACCTAGTAAAAGGTCCAGCTGCTTTCCTAATTAGGTCCCAACTAACAACTGTTTTTCTACCTGGATTCTGCTGCTGGCATACTACACTTCTTTATATTTGCAAAAATAGGGGTACCCCTGCATACATTTCCTAAATCAGGGTTGACTTATCAATTGGGAACAAACCAATTAGGAAATATATAGAAGGTGGATCTTCAATTTAACACAATATGTAACCAAAATGGGGAAAGTATGAAAATACAAATTGTATTTATGAAATTCTGTTTTTTTTGGATATATAAATATATTTCGTTTGTTTAAATAGTCAAAATTAACTGACAAGTTATCAAAAACAGAAGTAATCACAATGTAACTTCTATATTGGCCTATGTATCAGACAAGGTAAGCGTCCTTTATTATCGCTAACACTATTCAGGCATACTTACTCATTCTTACTTGGCCTAGACATATAGTGTTTCCTGGACATGTCATACCCATATGATATATAATTGTTTTGATTAGACATGAACTATACATTGAAATCACTTCAAAACAAATCTAAATATGAATTTTTAACAATAAAACACAACAATTTTGTTTGTCATGGCTAACGTAATTCGTATCCTAGTACTACACATCTTTGGCATAGACTCTCTGCAATAACCCTGTTTAACTAAATCTGAATAGGATCAACACCCTTCATCAATCGATGACTTGTCCTGTAAAATCCCACACATCAACTGTCACCGTGTCTCTCAATTCAACAGGCAAATCATTTGCTGCAAACAAAGGATATAAATCATTCACTACTGTCCCTTGCTTTGCTAGCATCATTTCAAAAGCAACGTCTTCATCTGATGTTTGGAAAACAATACCATCAGGTGTACAATAGATTGTGCAATTCATTTTGCACAATAAGTCCCTACCTTAAAGGTTCACTGGGTTTGAGTCACACACCACAAACCAATGCAAATCTTTGAACTTCCCAATATGAACATCTATTGGTTTGGTCACTGGAGTCTTAATATGCTTATTTGAGACTCCCACAACTTGGATAGTTTCTCCCGAGAGGGGTAGGTTTGGAATTTCTGCTGTTCTCACAGTAGAATGGGTAGCACCAATATCCACAAGAAATGATCTTCCTCCTCACTCAGACACCGTCATTGAGATGAATCCAAATCACTCTCAGAACACTCCAACCAGTACTGCAAAATAATTTGTACATTTTGATTCTTACCCACTTGTCCACCCGCGTGGAAACCAGCATCTGCACTGTATCGCTGTACCTGAGCATTCACATTATTTGGCATGAGAGATTGAGACACTTGTTCATGTTGTACCTTTTGTACCTGTGGTGTAACTATCTGTTGCTGCCGCAGTTGTTGTTGAGTCACAACCACCTCATTCTGCATCTGTGGATTGAAATTTTGGACCATTCCATTATTTGCTAACAAGGCCCTACACTTGTTTCTCCAATGTCCTAACTGACTGCACCCATAACACAGAAATCTCTTTTTCATCTCTTCTTTATTACCCTTACCTTTACCTTTTCCTGGTAACTGCACTTGAACACTTCCATTCAATACAACATTAGGCACCTGACCATTTTGGAAATTTTCATTCTGCTCTTTCATCCGGAAAGTGGTTTGTGAACCATCAACAAAATTCCCATTTTTCTGCTGTGCCACTTTCACCTGTGCCCACATCACTGTCTCTTTCACTTTCTTATGTCTTGATTCAATACCATCACTGCAGTATTTTGTATATCTCAGAATCTCATCCATTTTCTTGTTTTGCCAAAAAATCAGATGCTGCTGTATCTTTTTGCTAATCTCTGGTTTCAGTCCAAACACAAAACTATAGACAAAATGTCCCATATCTTTGTCAGTTATACTTTCAAAACCACTGTACTGTTTAAACACTTGTAAAAACCTCTCGTAATAAGCATGTACTTATTCTTTTGGTTCCTGTGTCATCCTGTCAATCTTAACCCAATCTATTTCTTTTGGGGAAATCTTTCCTTTCAAATAAGTAATCACTTCATTATATTTTTTCATTACCTCCTCTGAATGTGCTCCAGTTTTAATATATCTGGGATATTCATCTTTTGGCCAATCAACTGCCATCATAAACTCAGTCTGCAAAGAAGCTGGAAGCACAATATCAAAGAAGCCATCCAAATCTTTCAACAAAACTTATGAAACATTTACAAATCTCTCTACCTGTTTGTACCACTCAACAGGTTTTACTCTCAACCTGGGGAACTCATTTATGAGAGATAATATATCCTGTCTCGAACAAGGGATGTGAACATATCCATCACCGGAACTTCTCTCTTTGGATATATCATTTCAACAGACTCAGTCTCTCTTAACGGAAGTAAAGAAGATGCAGTCACACCCTTACTTGCTAACATTTCTTCTTTCTTTTTCGTCAATCTACCTTTCCATCGTTCTACATCACCCTATCTTTTCAGAGTATTTGTCAACTCCTTTATTTGTAATCATCTTCCAGAAGCATTCAAACTCTCCAAATCCATGTCACTAAAATCGAAACTATATGTCTTTTGCAAATCCTTATACTTCTCAATATCCACTCCATATTCTTGTGTAGCTTCCACCAGCTTCTCATGCAAGTGTTTTTCTCTCAATGTACTATTCATACACATAAATAACAATTCTTCATCTTGATATTTGCTCAATCTCTCTGGAATTATTGTTTGTTCGAGATCTACTTACAGTCTTCCCAAATCCATTCTTGGTTTGGATTTATTAGGGGCCATTCCTCTTATCCATTCATCCAACTCCTCTGTGGAAGGTCCCACTGAACCAGAACCCCCTGATATCAAAGTGGTTTCTCTCGCATTCGGCAATTGTTTTCCAGGATCTATCTGAACACTTCTTTTTGGCATTTCAGTCACATCTCCGTTTACTGGAAGATCAATCAATGACGTACTCATCTCATTTGACTCTGATCCACTAACATTCCTAACACTATTCACCAGAACTGTCAATGCATGGACTCTTGAAATATTATGACCTTCACTATACAACGGAACTATAGGACCAATCATCACTGGAACTGACAATGCTTCTGCATTTAAACTCGTCTGATTAGTTTTCTGAGTCAGTTCTTCTTTTTCTCTATTAGGCATCTAAATCTCTTTCTTCCTGTTCAATTCAGGTAACCTGTGAAACCTGTGGAGTTTGAGGAGCTTCTATTTCAATTGATGGTGCACTTGGAGTAATCCCATCTGGACTCTCCTGATACGGTGGAGGTCTTTTCAGTAACATCTCTTCAAATAACTCATCATCAATTTCATTCGGATCCATGTTCAATTCTGAAGTTTCTATATTTTAATTTTTCTCTTTGCATTTTCCACTGACCTGATCCTCAGCAACCATCACTGGATATAATCCATCTAAGATTTCATCTCTCCTCCATCTCTTCATTTGAGCATCACACTTCTGAAAGCCAACTCATCGTGTTCTTGTATTTTAATCCATTCCTGTCTCTCTCCCTTTTGTACCCTTCATGTTTGGATTCTTCCAGCGCCTCATACTGCATAGGTCTAGGACTTGGTTTCAAAGAATTCATTTGTCTTCTCAAATTCTCTAAAGTTCTCACATTAAAAGTACTATGCTCTGGAAAAGCTAACACTCCATCATCCTCTGTATACTTCACCCAGTTTTGCAACCATGTACATGTATGATACCCATGCTCTAACATCATATAAGAATTAGGCGATCTTGGAAGAAATACAGGAATTCCCTCTCTAGTAACTATTGGCTTATCCATTTTACAGAAATCCTGAATCACTTTTATCAACTTCATTTTCCAGCACTCGTTTTTCTTTGCTAAATATCTCAAGGAAACCTTTCCTTAATTTTTGCTCACTCTATTAGCTCAAACTTGTTCAATACCAGCGTGACTCACACTAACCAACCAATCACAGCACAATACACACCCACAATTCTGACCAATGCCAGCACGGCTTTTCTTGTGACGTCAGTATTACTTCTACGACTGACCTTCCCTTCACAAAACATACGGCAATGTAAAACAACGTTTTTCTAACTAAATTCCTGTTAAAAACTACACAAAACGCTGCTACTTTGTCTGCTCCACTAATAAAGAGATAGTTTGATTACTCAAAAAGATTCCTTTTACTTCCAGTAAAATAACGACCAGCGTCAGTCTACTCTCAAACAAGTGAAAAAAGGTCTTGTACACTTCTAGGGATACTAGCCAAAGTTTCGGAAGAGGACTTTTTAGAAAAGAGGTCTTGGTACACCTTCGGGATGTAAGGCCAGAGTTTCGGAAGCTGACTTTTCACTATTTTATCCACTGTCCTTACAAAAAAATAGATCCCTGAAATAACATCAACAGCATTTCACTGTTCGATATTACAACAGACAAAGATCTTCCACAGTGTGAAACTTTTCCACACTATTTTCCTGCCACAAGGCTTAAATAACAACCGGGATCTTAGGAAATCTGTACACGTACTTCCAGACAACATAAAACACAGACATTAAATTTCATATTAGTAACCAAAATCATTAAATCAATCATTAAATTGCCAAATTAACCAACATAACCATCAAATTCTGCTACCAAAACTGATCCAGTGCTCAGGGAGTAATAATTTTCCGATAACAAGACCCAATTTCCATTACCCAACAAGTCCCTCATGCTGGGTTAGTAAATTTCCAAAAACTATACCAATTTACCAATTTCCATCTAGTACTCTATTTCTAGTATACCAAATCTGGCGATGCAATCTTTATATAGTTGATTACATTTAGCAAACCAAATACTTTTGTCAGCAACTCATAATCTAGAATAAAAATACAGCTAATAAAGACATACACATTTGTAAATTTTATAATGTTTATCTAAATATTGTGGAGTAATGCTCATCAGTACTAACACACAGCACAAATCATAGTTTGTCAAAAGGTAAACATCATCAGAAGAGAAAATGACAAATTCATATTGAATAACAGTACATAAGGAGTGGATAGACATAGAGACAAAGATTCACAGACAAAATACATTTGCAAAGGAATATGCAAAACGGTTTTCTATTTATACTAACCCAATTTTGGAAAAAGGAAATACTGCACTCTGGCCATGAGAGCAGCAAGGGACCCTCAAGAAGAATTGAAGAGGTAAAGACATAGGGCCATATGTAGGTAAAATGTATTTTGCGATTCTCAAATTGCGATTTTTAGGGAATCGCAATTAGAGAATCGCAAAACGCAATGTGGGTAGGATTAGCAAAATATTTTGCAAATCCCACCTATTCCTTATTTGTGAATCGCAAATTGAGATTCGCAAATAAGGAATACCTTGCCATTCATTCCTATGGGCTAGAAGGCCCATAGGAATGAATAGGAAGACTTTCTCAATTTGCGATTCTCAATTAGAGAAACGCAAATTGAGAATGCAATTTCAAGGTTGCAAGTGTGTCAATAGGACACCCTTTTGCACCCCTGAAATTAACATGTGTGCACATGTGGCGCACATACATGCAATTTCAAAGAGATTGCAAATTACCACCAACCTGAAGTTGGTGGTAATTTGCAATTCCTTAAGCCACAATCGCACAACTTGGGTGCTTCCTACATTGCATTTAAGGAATCGCAATTTGGGATTCCTTAAATACATTCGCAAAATAAGGAATCGCAAATTTTGCGATTCCTTATTTTGCGTGTGGGTTTTTCTGTGCTACATAGCACACTGCCCAAATTGCGATCGCAAACGCTGAAATTCTGAGAATTTCAGCATTTGCAAGCGCAATTTGGCTTCCTACATATGGCCCTAAGTCAGGATTCAGGCAACAGCTAATCAAGAACTCTCCCACACAGGTAAAGACAGCAAACGGATGACAACAACGATCTCCTAAACTGTCGCCAACAGTCTGCCCCAAACCCCTCGCACTAGGCACCTCAATTATACCCAAAAACCCAAATGTCTAACCCACACATGTAACTAAACTAAGGGTTCCTCTACATTTGATTGGTTAAGGAAGGGGGCGTGTTGTCACACCACTCTCGGCAAGTCCATCACACTAAATGTCCCATTGTTTTATTTACTTTTCATATCATCTTCCACCCCAGGAAATACACATCTGGGCCTTCGTCATTCTTCTCTTCCTCTGCTCCGGTAATGGAACAAACTTTGTATAACTTTATACCAATCGTGCCTCTGCGGAGGAAGCTTCTCTCCGCTTGTCGCATTGTTCTTTCATACAAATCACTGAGGATTTGAAGGTCAAAATCATAGTCCACCTTCCTTTTCGCTCTCAAATTTTCATCTTTTTAGTGCAATCTATTTTCTTGCGTCTCTTTAACCCCATATTTGACATGCAGAATAAAAAACCATGCTTCTATGGAAAACAAACACAAACATTTATTATTTCACTTGAAATGTCTTTTCATCGACGCATCAACTCAATGCTGCATCTATCCATCCGCAACTGATTTTATTTTCCCTGCAAACATTAATAAAATGCACAAAAGCAGCATTAGTCCTTTATATTTTTGTTAGTCATAAAGCATTTTGCAGCCTACTTTAGTACGCGCTTGCGCTGTAGCATTTTCCCTCATGTTAGGCGTTTTCCTGTATAATTTTCACTGCACACTGTTAGTAAATGTTACTGAGGGTTCAATCTGAGCAGATTTAATTTTCACGAAAACCCGGCTCCATCACTGGTGTAAGGGTGATGCAGGCCCTTTCACAAGGGGCTTGCCCCATGTACAAGGACACATTGCTGGAGTTGCGTCTGTTTTCAGACTCACCCCAGCAATGCGTCACTTTTGCGCCTACAGATACGTCAGTAATACTGACGTATCTGTAACTCCTTGCGACATGATGCGCCTTACTGTAAATACAGCGCATCCACGGTGTTTCAAGGAGGGCACATTGAAAAGTGTTGCATCACTGCTTTGTTGCAGCGATGCAACACTTCTCATAAAAAGGCAAGTTTTTCTGGCTCGCGCAAAATGGCCGTAGAAGAAAACCAATAACTAAAAGAGGTGTACTCAAGCTGCAGCACTTTTCCCCAGCAACACGTAATAATATGCGTGTGGTATTAATATTATGTTGCACTGTCATATTTTTGATTTGATGTAAGTATTGTCTTTGTAATGTTTTGTCACATTTCCTAATTTTCAATAAAACATAAAAAATATATATATTTTATGCATAAGTAAAACAGTTTATCGGCTAGGTGTTAAACCTTTCCCTCTGCCCTGGACCAGGGAAAAGACATTATCATACTGGGGGCACCCCCAAAGGTATGCGGATTTAAATCAGCAGCTTCTTTCATTAATTTTTATAGTCTTCATTGTAAACTCTGCTGTGGCACGTGCCTACTTTATTTGTGTGGGAGAGGCCCTAGAATAAGACGTAATTTCCATGAGAAAAAAAAAAGAAAAGCTATTCACTAACACAAAAAAAATGCTTTTGTAACCTCTTGAACATGTCACAATACCACACTTGTAATTATGTAAAAGTGCTTGAATGGGTGCTGTGTTATCGCGTAAATTGCCTTGAAAACTCCCAGTGGCCTTGAAGCGGAGAAGACCCGCTGAACCACAAACACACGCTGCCATTGGTTCCCCGCAGGGTTGCTAGGAGCGGTAGAACGTTTGTTGGTGACATGGAAGAACTGGTAAGAACGTGCTGCGCGTGAACCATTCTTAGTAATACAAGTAAACAACTTAATTAAACGAACCGCAACTTAATTAATCGAGCCGCAAGGAACACGCACCATTGAAAAGAAATCAGCACATTTTAGAGTACCGGTTTAACAATGTCTTTTTTCACATATGTTGCTCTTCGGCAGTGTGGTTTTAAATAGCATTTTTTTTAGCAGTCGACTTCCAGGACAGTGGTATTTATTTACCTCTCTCGCAGCGATAGTACGCAGCAAAAATGAACACCATGTGCTTCAAATTATCTCTAGGTAGAGGGACATAATCAACTTAAGGTACTTTTCTTTAAATGCATGTTTATGTAGCCCAAATTAAATTGGCAGCATAATGTGGAATTAAAAATGGAATGTGAGTATTTCGTGACCCCCAGCTATTTTAACTGTGGTTTCGGTTCTTGTATGTGCAATATATCTTCGCTCTCAGAAACTACGGTCCTTCTTGTAATTAAAGAGCAGCACAGGCCACTCAAACAAAGGCACTGAGCATCTGTGGAAACATATAGTAAATGCCACCTCCTTAGCCCAACCACCTTACATTTGAGAAATGCAAACGTTATGCTCTAAATCTTTCATCATTAATAATTTCGTTTCCTGAAGAGAGCTTCCTGTCAGCTACATAACATCCTGAATGGTGTGCTAGATTTCAACCAGCAAATTGTTCTCACTTTTCCAGTCCATGACTAATTAGCAGATATTAATTCCCTCTACCAGAAAACTCGAGGAATGAATCAGAAATCTGTACATATTTCAGCCAAAATATTTATCTTACAATACATGCTGTTACTGTAACTTCAGCAAACATCACCAGTGCACCTAAAAAAATACAAGAAAAAAATAGCATTAGTAACCATAAATTCGAACCCAAGTAATGCTTAAATTACAGTCACATTGTGGAGCTAAATGAGGCTCATTGCAAAACGATAAAAAAAAAAAGTTTATATTGGCAGCTGAATGTTTGACTAAACTTTCTAGTGAACATCATACCATAATCGACATCATAAGCTTCACGAAAAGTGTCACACCTTTGATACACATGGACCATAATTGTAAGTGCACGGAGTCCGATGCAGTAATTTCGGGATTGTTTGGTATGCCATTATTTCCCTTAAGATCTGGTGATTTTCTAATATGGGACAAAATCTTTGAGTTCATTAGTAAGGTACTGGGCTGCACTCTAACAGCTGAATTCTCCGCCCTCGTCACCGCATTCATGGGCACAAGATTAAGATCAGAACACGACAGAGACCTACTTGACCTGCTTCTCACCGCCGCAGTGAAAATGGTCCTGACTAACTGGAAGGACACAGCCAAGACCTCATACAAAGGCTGGCTTAACTGGGTGACGTATCTTAGAGGCCCAGATAACATTGCTCTGCAAAACTCACCCTGGAGGCCAGCAACTAGAGGGATGTGGGAGTCACTCGATACATACTTAGACTCTTACGAACCCCCTTGAATAAATTCCAGCTCTCTCGTTCCGCCCCCCTCGAGGGGAGAGGAGCGAGTGAGCCTGTAACGCTCTCACCAAAGACCAAAGAGACGCCGGGGGGGGGGGACCTTGTTGGTCTGCCATTTCCGCCGCAGGTTAACCAGTGGGTTTGATGACTATAACCCCAGCTAGACTCATCGCTACAGAGCCTTTCCCGTACCCTCCTTTCATCCCTTTCTTTACTGTCACTTTCTTTCTATCACCCTATACCTATTTCCCCTGCAAGCCATGTAGATGGGTTCAGCTGAACATATATCTCTAGTCTTAAAAGTAACATATTTTTACATGTAATCCTATATTTTTTTTAATTCAATTTCGCGGATGCGCGCTGGGTGCGTGATGCGTAAGAGCAGGGTGCGCGGATCCCATGTGACATGCAAAAACAGAGATTTGATTGGTTCATTACACTTCCTGTTCTAACTATTGAAAGACCCCACCCAATTCAATCATTCTTCTTTCACCTTATTTGGAGGAGCATCTCTTTGCAGAGAAGAAGATTTTTTAGACTAAGTTTACACTTAGCTCTAACTTTTTTCAACCAAAAATGGCTTCAGGGCAGCAGGCATCACCTGCATCTCCTCATTCATCTGAGGATGAATTTATGGAGGAGGCACCATGCCCACAATGTTTTTCTTCAGTGGTGTGGAACTTTTTTACTTTTCCCAAGGGGCAAACGAAGACCAATGCCACCTTGGTCATGTGCAAGATTTGCAAAAGAGTGCTGTCGCGAGGGGATCCTAACAAGAAATACTCGTGCGGCACGGCAAGTATGATGAAGCACCTAAGGACCCTTCATCCGAACAATCTTGCACGAGAAGAGTGCAAACGGATGAGAAACACTCCTGCTCCTGCGCCTTCCACCTCATCGCAGCCGAGCACTTCAAGAGTGCATCCATCAGCCCAAAACTTGGACATCCGTCCTCAATTTCAATTTTTAAAAGTGCTCTGCACTAAGTGCAATGCTACGGTGAGCAGTCGATCGATCTGATCTGTCGCCGGCAAGAAAGTCACAATTGCTAGATTTTTTTTTGTTTTTTTTTTGTTCCCTGAAGTTCATTGTTTGGTTCCTCCTGGTTTGTTTTTTGTTTTGTTTTTTTCCAGAAAAACCAAAAAAATCACAAAATTGTTAGAAAACCCCAAAAAATATAAAAGAAGAAACTTTCCTGGTTTAAAAAAAGAGCTACATTTCTTTGTTAGTGTGTGAAAGTTTAGATGAATGTATGTGTAGTACGTAATTGACTGAATGAATGCATTAGTAGCGTATGGTGTATGTATAAGTGCAGAACTATGAGGAAGTGCTGCAGCATCACACAGTAACCTCTTTAACTGCAGTGTGCTGTAGTACTTCCGAAATACAGGGATGCAACATATGTACATAAATATGTTGCAAATGTATGCTTCTCTCTGCACGGCTGCTTAAACTGCAGCCATGTGGTGACACAGACACCCTTGCACCATAGTGCAAGGATATCTGTGTCATATGCTGTTTGTTTTTCTGCAGGAAGACACACCTTCCTGCATAAAAACAATGAGAAAATGCATTTTTCTCCTTTAATGTATGCTGAACATTTCAGCATGCATTGAAGATATAAAATTGTGGAGAAATGAAAACAATTCTCCTTGTTGTGCTTTCCTACACCAATTTTAGAACGGTGCAGCATTCACACACATATCGAGATTTATGATTTATGATAAATCTAGACATGTGTCTTGTTCTATGAGTATTCAGTGCAATCATGCACAATAACACTTATAGAACACCCTTTCAACGCAAAGTGGTGTGCATAATGAGGTTGTATTTACATGGAGTATAAAAAGTGCACAGAGTGCCTTTTCCTCTCTTTGTAAATATGAAAGAGTGTCTTGCGCAATAACTATGTTACAAAAAGTGACATATTTCCGGTTTTAAAATTCCTTGCGATTGATAGAAGATAGAGTTTTGTCTGCAAAGATGTTCAAAGAAGAATGATTGAAATGATTGCGGTCCTTCAATAGGTACAATGGGAAATATTATGAACCCCTCAAATCTCTTTTTTTGCAGGTCACATGATATCTGATTATGGTCAGATTTCAAAACAACATAGGTATAAACAGAGTGTTTTTAGAAACGTGTTTCAACTTTGTAGCTTCTTGCAGACCTCCTCATTCTGCATATTGAGACTTAGTTAAACTTACCTTCACAATAATAGGAATAAAAAATGGTATTCATTTTATTCATATTTTGATTGCAATCTAAATTCATATAAATTGCTTATTTTAAAATTTGGATCTGTGAAATAAAAGAAAATTTTTTTATAACATGTAATAATACATTTTTTACAACACAGCATAATTTCCACAAAGTAATTTGTTTGCCTTTTTTGCTGTTCTCATATTATATTGAATTTCACTAGAAATAGTGATTTCAATCATACTCATCACTTAAAAGCGGGCAAAAAAAAACAATCAGAAAGATTGTTAAAAAAAAACCAACATGCTATTCTCAGTAAAATACCACAAGATACAAATCACACATATATAAAATGCTTATGGCTAACACAATTTTATAAGTTTAACTTACAAAAACTGTAAATGTTGCCGCTTTAAAATATTCACCGAATCTAAGGATGAATTTTTGGAGGAGGCACCACGCCCACAACGTTTTTCTTCAGTGGTGTGGAAATTTTTTACTTTTCTCGAGGGGCAAACAAAGACCAATGCCACCTTGGTCACGTGCATGATTTTCAAAAGAGTGCTGTCGCGAGGGGATTCTTGTGCGGCACGGCAAGTATGATGAAGCACCTAAGGACCCTTCATCCGAACAATCTTGCACGAGAAGAGTGCAAACAGATGAGAAACACTCCTGCTCCTGCGCCTTTCTGAGTTTCTTTTCTTTTTGTTTTTTTTTCTGGCATGATTTCTCTATTTTAACGTTGAAAAACAGTATCTGTAAAAAAGAATCACAAATAAATGTATATTAATAACTTTCAAATTTATACTATTCCATTACTGTACAAACACATTTTATATGAAAACTGACTAAGAAACTATAGCCCTGAACCACAAGTGTGACGATGGTTAAAACACTACATGCATAGTGCATACTACTTTGAAGCAGTTCATGCCCTAAAGCCTACCTCACTAAAAGACTACATGCTAACTGACTGAATGATTACAGTACTATAAGGAGACATACTGGGTGAGTAACAGGGTGTTTGCTAGAAGTGTATGAATACTGACTGGGGAATTGAAGGTGTGAAAGACCACTGTGTAGGTGGTTAAGAGGACTGCATTCATAGTGGATAGGCGTTTGAAGCAGTCCATGTGCTAAGGCCTGGCTCACTGCATGAGTACTTGGGTACTCACTGAATGATTAGAGTACAGCAAGGAGAGTGCCTGGGTGAATTTATAAGTGGTTGGCTTTTGGCACAGTGAATGGATTAGTACTTGGTACTGAATAGGTCACTAGAGGAGTGCAAAGGGAGTGACGGGATGTTTGCTGGACTGTATGGATACTGACTAGGGAATTGAAGGTGTGAAAGACAAGTGTATAGTATGTTAGAAGACTGCATGCATACTGCATAGACATTTGAAGCAGTCTATGTGGTAATGTATGGTTCACAACATGAGTACTTGGAAACTGACTAAATCATCAGACTACAGCTAGGACAGTGCCTAGGTAAAACCTTTAAATTTTCAGTTCTGGCGCAGTGAAGAGAATAGTACATGGTACTGCACTTTAGTGTCAAACCCTGACTCATTTTATCAATGCATAAGCAAAGACTAGATTCTAATGCTACTAAAACTTGACAACATGACCGTTTTGAAACAGTTATCTGTCAGCAAATACACAATGTTACCAAATGCTTCTCTCACAATCCTTACCCGAATGCACACAGAGTCACAGTGTGATTGTAGACAAGCAACACTATCCTAGGAGTTTACCAAAACTCATTCACTAGTCTAGAAGAGGTAAGGGTACTGCACAAAATCTACATATTTAAGTACTGCACTTTAGTTTCAAAGCCTGACTCATTTTATCAATGCATAAGCAAGCCTGACTCATTTTATTAATGCATAAGCAAAGACTGGCTTCTAATGCTACGAAAACTTGACAACATGACAGGTTTTAAAACAGTTATCTGTCAGCAAATACACGATGTTACCAAATGCTTCTCTCACATCTCTCACAATGGTTCCCAAATGCACATAGACTCACAATGTGATTCTAGACAACAACCACTATCCCTAGGAGTTTACCAAAACTCATTCACTACTGTGGAAGTGGTAAGGGAACTGCACACAATCTACATATTTCAAGACTGCACTTTTGTGTCAAAGCCTAACTCATTTAATCAACGCATAAGCAAAGACTGGCTTCTAATGCTACTAAAACTTGACAACATGACAGGTTTTAAAACAGTTATCTGTCAGCAAATACACAATGTTACCAAATGCTTCTCTCACAGTGGTTCCCAAATGCACACAGACTCACAGTGTGATTCTAGACAACAACCACTATCCCTAGGAGTTTACCAAAACTCATTCACTACTGTGGAAGTGGTAAGGGAACTGCACACAATCTACATATTTCAGGACTGCACTTTTGTGTCAAAGCCTGACTCATTTAATCAAAGCATAAGCAAAAACTGCCTTCTAATGCTACTAAAACTTGACAACAAGACAGGTTTTAAAACAGTTATCTGTCAGCAAATACATGATGTTACCAAATGCTTCTCTCACAGTGGTTCTCAAATGCACACAGACTCACAGTGTGATTCTAGACAAGCAACACTATCCCTAGCAGCTTACCAAAACTCATTCACTACTGTGCAAGGGGTAAGGAGACCACACAATCTACATATTAAAGTACAGCACATTAGTGTAAAAGCATGACTCATTTTATCAATGCATAAGCAAAGACTGGCTTCTAATGCTACTAAAACTTGACTACATGACAGGTTTTAAAAGAGTTATCTGTCAGAAAATACATGATGTTACCAAATGCTTCTCTCACAGTTGTTCCCAAATGCACACACATTCACAGTGTGATTCTAGACAAACAACACTATCCCTTGCACTATACCAAAACACATTTCTTTATCTAGAAGGAGTACTACATTTTAGTGTAGAAACATAACTCATTTCACAAATTCATAAACAATGACTGGTTTCTAATTCTACCAAAATATAAAACCAGCACAGTTATCTGTCTGCAAACACATGAAAAACACACATGCTTATAACAGAATGGTTTCTACATGCACACACACTCTCAACAAGATTGTAGAGAAAAAAAGTACTCCCTACGCTGTAGCAGAAGAAATACATTAGTCTGATTAAAATCAAAATAGTCTACTTACATCACCTTTAAAGTTGTTTTGTAGATTAAGAAGTATATCAGTCACACACCAGATATCAGTCACACACCAGATTTTCTTATACAGAATCTCTGCACTGTGCACCTGTCAGCAGAACCAAAGAATGGCAAAGTTTCCCTCTCATTTCCCACACATATACATGTAAACATCAAATCACATTCCTTCCCACATAAATTTAAAAGCAAACACACATTTCTATTGGTTAAACATTTCAACCCTTTCTAAACGACATAAATTTGAACCCTTCCCCCAATCTGCCTTCTGCCCGTTACCATAGAAACAGGTCATGGAAAACTGTACTGAGCCCACAGGTCACAAGTTCAGCACACAATGTTGCTAATCAAGACAGCAAGTGTGCTTGACTTTTCAACATATCAGCTTATCATATATAATGTTCCTTACAATCAGTTTTTGTTAACCAATAAGAATCATGCGTTTAAAAAACAGAAATATACACCCTACCTTTCAGTGTAGAAGGTTGTCAAACAACCAATGATTTCTTGTCTTTTTTCAAAACTGCATCTTAGACACCATTTTAGAAACATCTTACTTTCCAAACTGCCTTTTCATTTACAGAGACCATCTGAGTGCATCCAGACCTCCTTTCAAGATGCTTAGAGTGTGGATTGTGGGACACAGCTATATTTTTTGGAGCCAAAGGTATGCAGAAAACAAAGGCATTCACAAAGACCTAGGTTTGCCAAATGTAGACATTAAATGGATTGGACAGAGAGGGTTAAAGTGGCACCAATTGATGCCATTGGTGAAATCCTTCATGCATATCCAACACCCTGACCTCATAATAGTGCACTGTGGTGGCAATGACCTAGGCACTTTGACTGGGGTAGGTCTGAAAATCCTTATGAAGGACACTTTTACAGAACTGATTTCACTTTTCCCCAAAACTGCCTTTGTGTATTCTAACATATGCCAAAGGCAGAAATGGAACTGGTCCGATCATTTTTGTCCACAAATTGAGAAAGCTAGGAAACATGTGAATAAATCTGTTTCTGCTTTTCTCCGAAACTATAGAATGGGGTCCATTTACAATAACAATCTGCGCTTTCATATGCAAGAGATGTATAGGAGAGATGGAGTACACTTTACTGATGAAGGAAACAGAGGCTTCCTCACCAACTTTAGACTCTGTATAGGTACTTTCTTATAATTACCAAAATCTCTCAATGAACACAACGGCTCTTTTTAGAGCCACTCAAGAACAAAACACTTAAGCTTGATCTTTATCTCCCAAAAATTTCATTTTTTTTCCCTTGGATCCGCGCACCCAACGCAAGAGAATCCGTGCACCCAACGCGTTAGGATGCGCGCACCCTGCACGCATTTCGCCGTTTTCTAAAAAAGGGGGCCCCAGGGGGTCCTTCTGGGACTCCCTAAGCACCTCTAGAGGGTCAGAGAATTTCCACTCTGCCCCCTTTATATGTTGTACACACTTATTCCCCTTGCTTCTTCAGCCTCGCTTCTACCGAGGCAGAAAATGACCGCCAACAGTTCCTGGTTTCGAATGTAGACAGACACTCGACAGCCAATTAGCATTCAGCGCATGATCGGGAGGGTGCGCGCTCGGTTCGGGGAGGGTGCGCTTACGGTGCGGGTAGGGTGCGCGGATCCTCCCCGGCCATAGATATCACTAACTTTTTTACCCTAAATTTCTCAGGAACTACTGAACAGATTCACACCATTTATGCGAAAGGCATGAGTCTGAACTGAGGACTACCTCTTTGCCAAATTTGGTGTCATTCCGTTCAGCGGTTCAGGCTGTAGCTGCGACAACAGATCCTATGGGAAATTGCATGGGGAAAACGCGTTTTGGGACCCCCTTTTTTCTCGGCCCCCACTTGACGAATCACCACAAAACTTTTAGGGTAGGAGCGGAGCAGAGCTGGCCAAAAGTTTGGAAAATTTCGCAAAGATTCGTTCCAGACTTATTGGGAATAGAATGTTGCGGATTTCCTATGGAAAATAGGTCCTAACTATAACTATCTACTGGCAACCTCCAGTAGATAATATATATATATATACATACATACATACATATATATTACCTACTGGCGGTCGCCAGTAGGTAGTTATAGTTAGGACCTATTTTCCATAGGAAATTCACAACATTCTATTCCCAATAACTTTGGCGCCGGTTGACGAATCTTCACGAAATGTTCAAAACTTGTGGGGCACTGCGGTCCGCTCCTATCCTGAAGGTTTCGGGGTGATTCGTCAAGCGGGGGCCGAGAAAAAACGGGGGTCCCAAAACGTGTTTCCCCCATGCAATTTCCCGTAGGAAACTTTAGACACGGCTACAGCCCGAACTGCTGAACGGAATTACACCAAATTTGGCAAAAAGGTAGCCCTTGGTTCAGAAAGATCCCTTTTGGTTAAATGGTGTACATCCGATCAGTAGTTGCTGAGAAAATCAAAATTAATTTTTTTTCGATATCTATGGCCTCGGAGGACCCGCGCATCCTCCCGATCACGAGCTGCATGCTAATTGACTGTCAACACTCCAAACCAGGAAGTGTTGGCAGCCATCTTGTGCCTCGGTAGAACCGAGGCATATGAAATCAGTGAAACAAACACCAAAAAAGAGAAAAGGGTGCAGGGTAGAAATCAGCCTAATCAAATGATCCGGCTGAAGAAAAAAAAATGAAGCGCGGGCTCCTGTGCTTCGTTACTATTTAGCCCCCTGGTGGGCCAAGTCCCGGGGGCCATATTTTTATTGTAATGGGGGGCCCAGAGGGGCCCCCTAGCCCTGGGGACTGCCACCTACCGGGGCTTTAAATAAATATGTGCGGGGGAGGCTCACAGCCCCCCAGCCCCAGGGACCGCCACCCCCGGGGCTTCTAAAATTAATGGTTGGGGGGCTCTATGGTTCCCCCAAGCCCCAGGGGGGAACCACCACCCTCTGGGGCTTTAAGAAAATATTTGCGGGGGGCTCATGCCCCCCCTGCAGCCCCGGGGACCATCTGTTACGGACCCCCAGCCCCTGGGACCACCACCTCCTTTGGTAATGTTGGGAGGGGGGCTGTGCGGCCCCCCTTCTGGAGCCCTGTCATGGCTCTGGGGACTGCCACCCCCCAGGTCCGGCTCCTGCAGTGTCCTGGGGTGCCCACCCCTAGGACACTGCAGTTTGCTATGGCAGGGCGGGAGCCTCGCAGCTCCCGCCCTGCCATAGCAAACTCTGCTTTGGTATTTGGAAACCTGTTCTCTCTTCCAAATACCAAAGCAGATTGCTTTTCCCCATGTGGAAAAGCAATGCCGGCTCCCGCAGGAGGCAGGGAGCCGGCGGGACCGTGAGGGATTGGGGAGCCCCCCACGGTCCCCAACGGAGAGGGCCAGCCCCGGGGGATGGGGTTCCCGGGGCTATTAGTGGCCCGGGAGGGGGGGCCACGCGGCCCCCCTCACCAATTATAAATTATTATAAAAAAAAGGAAAGGCCGGCCCCGGGGGATGGGGTCCCCGTGGCAAAAAATGGCATGAGGAGGGGGGCCATGCAGCCCCCCCTCCAGTAATTTATAAAAAAAAAAATGGCCATACCCCGGGGGATGGGGTCCCCAGGGCCAATTATGGCCTTGGGAGGGGGCCATGCGGCCCCTTCCAAATTGTTTTTAAAAATAAAATAAAATAGGGGTCAGGCCCTGGGGGATGGGGTCCCCAGGGGCCAATAAATTAGGAAAAGAAGGGGGGCCACACAGCCCCCCTTCTTAAAAAAAAAAAGACCGGCATCGCCCCCTCCCTGCAGCACTTTGCTAACGTGCCCTCTGGCACGTTTGGAGATGGAAACTAATTCCCCTTGAATCCTGGGGGTCCCTGGGGGCCAACTAGCCCACCAGGAACCTCCAGTATGTGCCAGGGAGCTGCGTTGCAGAGAGGTGTTCTGAGGCCACGCCCCTTTTTACATCTCTCTGCAATGCAGCTCTGTACCCCCAGGGCCTAACTAGCCCACCAGGTGCTTCCAGTAAGCGCCACTGCGCTGCGTTGCAGAGAGGTGGTCCAGGCCGTGCCACTTTTTTTTTTTTTTTTTTTTCGAAAAACCTTTATTACAATTTCAGAGAAATACAAGTATGGGCCTACAACCAATAGGCTGGCCGCTAAAATGCAGTGTGACCCTAGGTACAACTGGAACATTCACGTCGATGAAGCCATAAAAGGGGGTCACTGGAGTGTAAATCCTTGCCGTCGGCCGCAGTTGCAGTCCATGAACAAACAAAGGTTTCATATTTTTAAGAAACGAAAAACAACAAACACACAAGGCAAGGAATTTTAGAGCAGTAGCATGTGCCCATCGTATCGAGGGAGTAAACCAACCCGGGTAAACAGAGGGGGAGGGGGGCAAGGCCGAAGAAACCAAACTCGCATGTCGCAGGAGCGTACAGGAATGCGCGGGCTAGGGCGACAGCGCGGCATCTATCTCACGCGTCTGAGGCGGGGCACATATATCCCCGCGATAGGAGTTCCAAGGACCCCACACCTTACTCCACTTGCCAGGCTTGCCTCTCGCCACGTACACCGTTTTCTCTCTGAACATACACCAGTCCATGTGTTCTTTCCACTCGCTGACCGTGGGCGGCCTCTGGGAGCCCCACAATTGTGCAATGTCACGCTTCGCTACCATATAGCCCAGAGTCACCCACTGCGTCTGCGTCGCATTGTAATCAGTAGGCTCCCAGACATTCAACAGACATCGCCGTGCCTCCGGCAACAAGGCCACATGCGTGACTTCTTCTAACACAGCATGCACTCTGCACCAAAACCGAGTCACCTCCGGACATTCCCACAGGATATGGAGGAAACTCCCCAGTAGCCCACAGCCTCGCTTACACAACCCATCCACCGAATATCCCATACGCATCAAACCAGGCCCCGTGACGTACACTCTGTGGAGTATTTTAAGCTGGACGAACCGCAATCGGGCCGGGATAGCCACCTCTTTCGGGGAGGCCACCGCTGACACCCCATCCTCGTCGTCCAGCTCCAAACTGTCGGTAATCCAAGTCTCCCGCAATGATGCCAGCAAACCCACCCGAACATTAATAAGCTTCTTGTAAATCAGCGAAATGGTGCTATCCGGCACATGGCCGTCCAAGACCCTGTCCTCCAACGGGGAATTCTCCGGAATAGCCGCCGCGTCCGGAAACACGGAGCACAGGGCATGATGAACCTGAGCATACCGACAGTATTCCCTATCATTCAACTGATATTCAGTTTTCAGCATGTCGAACGTCTTGAATTTCCCTTTCGTCCAGAGATCCCCTACCGTGCTGATACCAATCGTATCCCACTTCTCAAAGCCTTTCGTAGTATACAGATAGCCCAAGCGCTGAGATGTATACAGTGGTGTAGCCCGAGTCAAGCGATCCCTCCACCCCATCGCCGCATTTGCTGCATGCCACACCTGTACCGCGACCCGCGTCGGGCCCGTCAACCGCGCATCGAGGGACCCCGAGTATAATGCTCGATTATAGTCTCCGCCCGGCAATAGCAATTTGTCCATCTCAAAAGCCGGGTTCAAAGCAGGGCCATACATCCCGTGATTGACGGCAGCCAACTGGGAGGCCCAGTAGTATCGCTTAATGTCCGGGAGGGCGACCCCCCCATCGTACCATGGCAGGGTTAGTTTGGCAAGAGCAATCCGCGGCCGCCCATCCCAAAACAATCGACGCTGGAGACACTCCACCTCCCGAAAATAACGGGCCGGCACCAGGTCCATGGTGTTCTGTAGGGCGTACAAAAAGCGGGGCAGCGACATCATTTTGAACAACGCTGCCCGGCCAAGTGGCGAAAGCGGCAGCCGCCGCCAACCCGCCACATCCGCCCTTAGGCGCTGGAGGGGGGGGGAGAAGATTCCATTCGTAGCGGGCCACTGGGTCCAGTGTTATAAAAATACCCAAATAAGTGAATCCCGATGTCGCAATCTGGATAGGGCACCCCCGCGGAAGGGGGGGGGCCTCCCCGGAAAGAACGTACACACAGGACTTAGCCCAGTTGATGACCAATCCGGAGTTGCGACCAAAGGAGCTCAAAACGTCCACCAACACGATGAGCGATTTGCACGGCGATGCAAGATACAAAAGTATATCGTCCGCGTATAGGGAGACCCGGTCCTCGTATTCCGGCGTCCATCTAAGACCACGCATCGAGGGTTCCCATCGCAACCACTCCGCAAGGGGCTCCAAACAAAGCGCAAATAGGAGAGGCGACAGCGGACAACCCTGTCGGGTGCCCCTGCCCAAGATAAAGGGAGCCGATACCCGTCCGTTGACCACTACCTGTGCCAGCGGATTGTCATAGAGCAATTTCACCCAACCGATGAACCCCGGGCCAAAACCAAACTTCGCCAATGCTGCCCAGATGTATGGCCATTCCAGGGTATCAAACGCCATGGTAGCGTCCAAGGACACCAAGATGGCCGGTTCACGAAGGAATGGTGCGCGAGCAAGGACGCCATGCAACCGCCGCAGGTTCAAAGCGGTATTGCGATGGGGTATAAAGCCGGATTGATCCTGATGAACCAGGTCGCCCACAACCCGGATCAGACGATTGGCCAGTACCTTGGCGAGGATTTTAGGTTCCGCGTTTAACAAGGAGATGGGCCTGTAAGAAGCACATCGATCACGGGGCTTCCCCTCCTTATGGATAACAACAATGGTAGCGAGACGTTGGTCAGAGGGGAGAGAGCCTGCCGCCCTAGCCTCAAGGAACATGTCCCTGAGATAAGGCGCAATAACATCTGGGCGCAACTTGTATAATTCAATGGGGAGTCCGTTAGGACCCATGGCCTTGCCCGATGCAATCGAGCGGATGGCCAAAGCAATCTCATCTGACGACAGGGCCGCATCCATCACTACTTTATCCTCATCGGACAAGGAGGGCAGAGCTACGTCCCGAAGCAGCAGTCGAGAGTCTTCCTCCGAGCGTTCCGAGACCGGAGAGTAGACCCCGTGAAAATACTCCGCAAAGCAATCAACTATATCACCGGGGTCCGTCACACGCACACCGTCCACCCTCTCAACCTCCGGTACCACTCGACTCGCTCTCTCCTTCTTATCCAACCAAGCAATCAATTTCCCGGCCTTATCACCCATATCATACAAACGTCCCTGTTGCTCCCTGCTCACACTCCTAGCAGATTCAGTAACCAGCGCCTTGTAGTCGGCCTGCTTGAGCTCCAAGATATGCAATCTGTCATCCTTTACACCTTGCTCCAACTCACTCTCCAACTCAGTAATCTCATTTTCTAGCCGAACAACCTCCTGCGCAGCGCATTTTTTGGTGGAGGAAATGAGAGATAGGGCCTGTCCCCTGAGCACCGTTTTAAAGGCCTCCCAAAGGGAGATGGCGGAAGACACCGACCCCACGTTGTCCTTGAAGTAATGTTCCAAAGACTTGACCAAGTCTGCACGAATCGTGGGGTTCCGTAGGTACCAGGGGTTGATCGGCACCACCCTCCCCTCCGCCCCCAGGGCGATATCCAGGTGCAACAAAAGGGGGGAGTGATCTGAAATACCGCGTGCCAAGTGTCTCACCTCCCCGATCATCCCAGCTTGGGCCGCAGGAACTAGCATATAGTCAAGCCTCGAAAGACTACCATGGGCCCCAGAATGGAAGGTATACTGCGCCTGTCCAGGGTGTTTCAACCGCCAGCAATCTATCAGTCCCAGGGCATCCAGAAAACCCCCCAACCAACTCTGGGCCCGAGGGAGGTCCCTAGGGGGGTATCGATCCTCAACTCCGGAAACAACAGCGTTAAAATCCCCCCCCAGGACCACCACCCCCCCCGGGAGCCCTAGCAGCAGACGTCCCAAACCAGCATAGGTGGCCGTCTGCAGGCCCGGCGGGACGTAGACCGTGACCAGCGTAATCAATCTACCCTCCCACCTCCCCACCAGCGCAGCGTAGCGCCCTCTGTCATCGTGGATCACCTCATCCACCACTAACGGGAGAAAGGTCCTGACCAAAATGCCCACTCCCCTCGAGCCAGAAGTGAAGCCAGAATGGGCCAGAAGGCGATACCCTCGTCTATTCATGGCATGGAAAGAGTTCCCTATGAGGTGTGTCTCCTGCAGGAACACAATGTCTGGCGAGATACATTTCAGAAACTGCAGGACTACCCCCCGCTTTATCCTGTCCCCCAGCCCATTCACATTCCAGGAAAGAAGTTTCAGCCCCCTACCTCCCATCCCTCCCAGCACAGAACATCCCCCTCCCGGGTGGCACAATCATAGTAGAACAGCATGAAATATTATCCCGCCTTGTGAAACAAACAAACAATTCCCAACCCCGTCCCATCAACCCCAACAAAACTCCCCCCTCCCTGCACCCCTGCGTGAGCCCAAACAGCCCCCTCAACCTGCAGTGTGCCTGTCGCCACATTATAAAATTCACTACAAGAAGGACAAAAAAAGAACCCCAGAAGGAGGAAAGGGCCCCAGCAAGCCCCCCGCAACCTCCAAACACCACGGGGCAAAGTGTCAACAACTGGAGTCCGGTGCAGCCACAGGCGCAAAACGTTACCAAAGCAGTCCAGCGCCAGAATCACAGTTCCATTCCTACTCCGGCGAACCTTCTCCGCTCTCCGACATCCGCCCCTCCGGCTCCCGACTCTTGGGCAGGGCATCCAGCCACTCTCCCACCGCCTCCGGCCGGTCGAAGAAGTGTGAGCGACCATCTAGCTCGATTCGCAGCCTAGCCGGGAAGAGCATCGCATACTTAAAGTCCATGTCTCTCAAGCGCCGTTTGATGGCCGAGAAACCCATCCGTTGCTTTTGAACCGCTTGCGTAAAGTCTGGGTAAAAGCTAACATTAGAGTTCTCAAAGCGTAATGGCCCCGCCACCCTCGACGCCTGCAGGATAGCGTCTCTATCCCGAAAATTAAAAAGTCGGGCAATGATCGGCCGCGGGGGGGCACCCACCTTAGGCGCACCCCCTGGAACCCTGTGGGCCCGTTCCACGGCGAAGAATTTGCTCAGCCCTTTGGGTGCTAGATGAGTCACCACTAGATCCTCCACAAAGAGGTCCACAGCAGATTCCTCTGATCGTTCGGGCACGCCGATAATGCGGACGTCGTTCCGCCTGGCCCTGCCTTCAGAGTCCTCGAGGCGACGCTCGGTCAGATCGCTTGCGAGCTGCAACCTCCGCACCGTCGTCTGCAAAGCGGCCACATCCACCTTTAGGCTTGACGTCGCTTGGGCCAACGAGTCGACCAGGTCATTGGTTTTCGACAGGTCTGCTCTGACCAAGGTGACATCGATCAGCACCGAGTCCAACTTGTTGGCCAGAGTATCCAGTTGCTGGTTCACGGTCACCTTCATCTCCTCGATGGCCCCCATGACATCCAGCAGAGTCAATTAGGGTGATGCGCCCGAGGCCTCCTTGGGCGGCTCAGGCGATTTACGTGATCCACTAGGGGATCCCTTTGGCTGAGCATAGCGGTCCATATTGTTGGCCTGAGAATAGGCTCCCCTCCGGGTAGATTTGGGTTTTAGCTTGTCGCCATCCACTCTTGTCGTCATCGTTGGCGATCAGCAAGGTCAGCACCCTCCAGCACCCGGAGGAAGGCCCGGGGATCCGGGCCGCTAGCTGATGTCCAGGCTTGGCACTCCGCACTCGGTGCAGCTCTCCCGATGTCTCCTCAACAGTTTCGGTCGGTCAACTCGAAACCGAAAGTGAAAGTACGAGTTCCAGGGCAGGCCCAGCCTGGCATGCCGCTGTTGTTCACTTTGCAGCCGGGCACCTCACCAACCCGAGTCCGGGACCAAAGCCAGAGAAGGCCGCAAACTTCAGGTCGCCAAAAAACCAGGTTCCCGGAGTCCAATTTCGATTCGGAAAACGAGTGGCACCTTAGCGTAAGATCATAGACAAAAGCCCGTCGAAAAGATAAGGATTATGACAGGATAGACGTGGGAGGTTGCGGAGGCCCTCGGGAGCCACAAGCCTACGCGGCCATCTTGGTTGCGCGCTAGGCTCCTCCTCCCCGTGCCACTTTTTACACCTCTCTGCAACAGCACTTACTGGAGGTACCTAGTGGGCTAGTTTGACCCTAGGGACTCTCAGGATTCAAGGGGATGTAGTCTCCCAACTTAAAACAGCCACAGGGCGTGTTTACACAGTGGGGAAGGGCGGGGACGGGGCCTGAGGTGACGTGTACAAACACGCCCTGTGGCGCATTTTAAGTTGGGGAAATAATTCCCCTTCAATCCTGAGGGCCCCTGGGGGCCAACTAGCCCACCATGTGCTTCCAGTAAGCACCACTGCACTGCATTGCAGAGAGGTGGTCCAAGCCATGCCACTTTTTACACCTGTCTGCAACGGCGCTTACTGGAGGTACCTAGTGGGCTAGTTTGACCCTAGGGACTCTCAGGATTCAAGGAAACATTATCCACCAAATTAAAACGGCCACAGGGCGTGTTTGCACACATGTCACCTCAGGCCCCCCCCCCTCCCTTCACCAGTGTGCAAACGTGCCCTGTGGTGCGTTTTAAGAGGTAGTTTTAATCCCCCTGCCCTATTATGTACTAGGGTCTTACAGAGGAGGCCAGGGTAATCACAGAGGTACCGCAATGCATAGTGTTCCCTAGTGTATGTAGGTGTTTTCCCTGTATTCTAAGTGTTTTTTAACATAGCACTGGCTCTAGAACTGGTTAGTCAGACTCAGTTACGACCAGTACCCGTCTGAAAAAGTTGAGGGTACAGGATGATTTTGCAACAAGGCTTCTTTCTGCTCCTATGTTTGTTCTTTCTGCACTTCTTCCTTCTTTCTGCACTTTTCTTCGTCTTTGAGGACTTCTGTTGCTTCTTTCTGCATTTCTTTTTTTTCTTTCTGTGCGGTTTTTCTTCTTTCTTCACATGTCCTATCTCTGTAGGCATAGTTAGAAACTAGCATTTAAAAAACCTTAGAAATTCAATTAAAAAACCATAGGTTTCAGTCACAATAAAGTTAGAAATTAGCATTTAAAAAACCTTTGAAATTTACTGAAAAAACCATAGGTTTCAGGCACGTTATAGTTAGAAATTAGCATTTAAAAAACCTTTGAAATTCACTGCCCTGCATCCCATAACACTATAACAACGCCTCAGAGGTCATCACGCACAACATGGAAACAATTCCCACACAGGTTCAAAACTTTAAAAACATCCATCCAACCACACACTCTATGTAGTGTCACATGCTGCTCTTGTAGAAAAGCGCTTCAGTGCCCCACATAGGGGCAGTAAGTAGGGGTGGGCGGAATTTGCGAAAGCGACTTTCGCAAATTATCGCGAAAATGTTTAAAATCTCCGCAAACACGCGGAAATATCGCGAAGATGCGGAAGTTTTTTTCCCGCCCGTTCGCGGTATTTTCTGCGTGTTCGCGTCTCGCCAACTTACCCATGCGGATGCTTGCGGGCGCGGTTATCTTGTTTTCACTCTTCTCGCGGTGCATGATCGCGAGAAGAAAGACGTGATTGTGCGACGCATGACGTTACTGCGGGCGCGAACTGTCGCGAGACAGCGCAAATGGCTACCAACAATCCAACATCTTGTGGAGAACGCGACCGGATCGGGAAAACTGGTCGGCGAACGCGGGGATTCAGGTAAGGCGAGAATGTATTATTTTACAGCGCGAGCAAGATCCAAATCATCGCTAAACTGCGGAATGCGGAAATTTTTACATTTTCGCGCTCTCCGCTGAACACGAAAATTTCAAATTATCGCAATTTCCGCGAGCGGAACGGAAAATTAGCCCAGGCCTAGTAGTAAGCACTATGTAAATTCTGCAATACAATGCAATAATACCATAGACACATTATAGTCACAATTTAAACAACCAATGTATGTACGCACACACCCATGTATACTGCAAGTAGTCATGGAGCTGAAAACAAAGGGCCTTAGCACTTGTGGCAGAGACCCCTGCAGTCATGGGGTAGTCTCTGCACTCGGGTGGAATCAATGCAATGGGAATTTTCACTGTGAATATTCTGCCCGAGTGTGGAGTCACCCCCACGGTTGCAGGAGGGCAGAGACCCTTTGCGAATCAGGCCCTGTAAGTAATTCAACTTTACAAACTTATTTATTATTATAAAACCAACAATGTCTAGATGTTAAACTAATTGCTACCAAGTGGCAGTGTAAGCAATTTGAGTTTGTAGACTATTATCCTGCACGTGCACACAAATGAATGTGTGTCAAATGTCATCTTGTTTAGGGAGAGAAGGTAACTTAAGAACATGAGCATGTAAAATGGCGTTTTTACCCGAGCCTAATGTAGCCATGTGACACCCACACCTTAGATGTGAGATGACTAAAAAGCTATTTGAAAACAATGATAAACATATACGTAGAAGCATGAAACCCTAAGGGGCAGATTTATGAGCCCCTTGCGCCACTTTTGCGTCACTTTTAACATGGGAAAAGTGACACAAAAGTGGTGCAAGGGGCTCATAAATCTGCCCCTAAGTGTATAAAAAGGTGAGAAAAGGCAACTTAAAAACGTGAGTATGTAAAATGGCATTTCCACCCAAGCCTAATGTTACCATGTGACACCCACTGCTTGGACGTGAGATGACTTAAAAGCTATGTGAAAACAATGCTAAACATATATGTAAAAGCATAAAACCCTAAGAGTATAAAAGGGCGCTAATCTAGCTTGAAGGGAAAAGCGTTCAAAAAGCCAAATCAAAAGTATAATAAAAGCTAGTTTGAAAATCATATTGAAAAGAGTAAAATGTCTTAAAAACAATTTGGGATGTTAAAAAACATGTCTGTATTAAAAGGTTCCCACAACTCTAACTGCCAGATTGTTAATGTGTTCCAAGGTGTAGACGAAACATTTCTGTTGAATCAACAAAAAGAGAGAGGGGGACCAGGAGCTGTTTGTGGTCCAATGTCCGTGCTCCACTAATGACAGTTAAATCAATGAGGACATTGTTCCATGTTGGTGGTGAGACAAAATTCGTAATCACCTGCTCAACAAAAAAGCAAAGAGGAGAGAAAGAGTGTAGAGGGGGAGAGGAGGTAGAGGGGAGGTAGGGGTGAAGGTGAAAAGAGGCAAAGAGATCTATCCCCAGTATCAAGGATCCAATCCCGAAGGGGAGGACTCAATGTAGCCTCTTATTGGCCCTCACACACCCTGAAGGATGTCTTGCTTCATCATTGGGCTTGTTGTTGCTCCTCGTCGGGCCGGCGCTGTAATGCCCGGCGGTCCCCTGAAGGGTCTCTTTATCGGAGGTCTTTTAAAGAGAAAAGCCGATAGGTGAGTGCGGGTGTGTGGGATAAAAAATGGTGGTGGATCCAAGAAGTGGTTGCGTGCGTGTAAAGTGTATGAATAAAATTACCTAGGGGTGTCCAAAAAGCGTTAGTTTAATGTTGGGGACCCCTGGTAAAATAAAAAGACCGGTAGGTCGGGGGGTCACTATTAAGCGCAAGGTGCTAATGTGACTCATAAAGAGGTCGACATGTTTCACGCCTAATAAGCCTGTGAAGGTCTGTGGCATTTCTTCAGGACCTAGCTATATAAAAGGATATGCACGATGCAGACGGGGGTTCCAGGGATTGGAAGGGTAACCCGCGTCTAAGGAAGGTAATGTACGGTACGAAACTGCGGGGTACAGGGACCTATTCAGCAGTGTGAGTCAGAGAGTGATCTCTATGTGGCGCACCGAACTCATGTTACCCTCTTAAGTGTTAGTGAGAGCTTCATAGGTATTGCCATGGCTGCCTGCGCCCTATTTGGGTTGCATCGGGGGCCGGCTCATCCAGCACCTACCCTCTGCCAATGGCTGCCTGTAGGAAGAAACATTTCTGTTCCCAGCAACCTCAGGCATTGTTCCCAGAGGCACTCAATGCAACAGGTCTACAGAACAGATATGTCCTAGTCAATCCCTCTATGCATCCGCCAAGGGAGGAATAGCCGATGCTTATTCCACAGAAGTCAAGCCATGATCCTGATCACCAGAAGGTGAAGCATCCCAGGAGGGCTCATAATATGCATTTAAAAGCAATGACAAGTGCAAATGCAAAGCACAACAGTACAGGTGAGCCATTCGGGGAGCCACCAGTAGGTCAATGTCTGGAGATCGAACCAGGTGCATTCCCTAGCAAATGTTCAGGGCACATTCGAAAGTACACAGCAGACAATAGAAAACAGGCTGCATGCCATGTAGCCAGACAGGTCAAAATGATGAGAACCAGTGGTAATTAAGTTTCTGAAGCAAGGGTGCACCAAAGCACTGTATTTTGCGTTGGTAACACAATAGCATGTGTGGTAGTGCCATCCCCAGTTGGCCTCCGGGTGGGATATCCATTGTGGAGCAAAAAAATAAGAGAACAGTCTCGACCAGGGGTGGGCGGAATTTGCGTAGCTTCGCGCAACCGTAAAAAATCTCCGCGAACACGCAGAAATTCCGCGAACACGTGGTATTACTTGTTTGCGATGCTTTCTTCCTGTTTTCCTACTGTTTGCGTGCTCGGGGGGAAATATCTCGCGAACACGCATTTTGAGAATGCGAACAAGCAAAAAATTCCGCGAAGCCACGGAACGCAGAATTTTGGGCAATTCCGTGTTCTCCGCGGAACGCGAATTTACCCAAATTCAGCAAATTCCGCGAGCGGAACGGAATATACCGCCCAGGCCTAGTCTCAACAACTAAGAAGAGCACAATCGGCAAACCTTAAAAAATGCTTCCAAGCGCAGAGTTTATAAAGGATGGATTAACTCCAAAGGGCATCTGGAAAGTGCGAACCACCCCAGAGCCTATTGTCTTAAAAAAGTGCACTACCCCGCAGTACTAGACAAGTTAAAAATGTGGAGCACAAGCTCCCAAAAATGGTGGGGGAAATTAGTGAGAAGTAGTGACTGTATCTCAAAAGAGGACATTGCAACGTGAAGATCAAACGTCTCCTTTGCAAATGTTAAGGCCACATCTTTCTGGAACAATAAGACTTTCAGTCTGCTTAAAGCATCAAAGTGGACGTTTTCCAGCTTTATCGAATGCCAAAGCGTCTCATCCCTAACTGTGTAGGCAGATGGAAATAGTACAATAGGTCACAACTGCAGACACTGTTTCCAGATAGACAGTCCACGGTCACATGCCACAGCAGCCCTAATCATTAAGCATCAAGTAACTCCCATTTGAGAGAAATCTGAAAGTTGAATGGATCACAACAGCCAGAGAGCCCTTCAAATAACATGACAAGTTTGCCTTAGACACATCATAAGCGGCATGAAGTGAAACCTCCCTGAAAATTAAAGAATGTCCCATTGTACTTTTGCAGTCAATCCTGCTAAAAAAACCTCTGTCTCCCTATTTCAGCATCGAAATGTTAAAGGGAAGATCCATGACTTATGTACATACACCTCCCCTAATGCCTCATGTCTGCCCACTTGATGGTATTGCAAGCAGTATTGGAAGTGAAATGTCAAAAGTTGGCAGAGAAATAAACCTGTGGATGATCCATTCCATGGAAGGTGTTTCTACAACAGTTAATGGTAATTACTCTAACTTTTCTATATGTAATATGGTGTATTTTGTGTCCTTCTTTGCAATGGTGGTTTGTTGTTTTGTGAAATTGCATGGTAGAAACAAACTAGTGACATTAAGGCGTTTCCATGAATCATGTTGTAAAGAAGGCATGTCACTCTGTATGATGTCAATTGCAGAGGAGACTATGTTACTCAGAGAGTAAATCCTGGTGAATAAAGTAATATGGCACGTTAGTCAACATGCGTTTACAACACATGCAATTTCAACGTGGTCGCATACTTTTACAACGCAAGTCAGAACAACGACTTGCTGTACGGGGCGCTGTATGTTGGAATAGTATAATTTACTATTTCAACTCCAGTCTGTGCAACAGTAGGGGAGGTGTTGGATTTTAAATCCAACACCTTCTGCCCCCTAACGCAAGTTGTTGTTTCGACTTGCGTTGTAAAGGTATGCGATGTAACAACACGGTCGTTGTAATGACCGCATTGTAATGGCATGGTTGTCTCGCATGCGTGATAAACACTGTTTACCAAATAAAGTGTTCATAACATTATCTACTATACTACTGCAAGAGCCCTTTCTAGATTTGCCCTATCAATTTTGCGCAATCTCTCAGAAGCTTCCTGCTATGACATTTTCCATACTTCATTGTATATAGCATACAGATAGTGCTTTTGACGTGGTCTTCGAGGACCTAGTAATAAGTCCTGTAATCCCATGTCATCAGAAAGAAGGGACAAGTGTTGTTTCACCTGTGACATTGTGGATTGTTTAAGCCAACCAAGGCACAACTTCCCCACACTGTAAGTTGTTACCAACTCGAGTGTTGTGTCTGCACATAATGTTGTTCTGGCCTACAGAAAAAAGAAATATGTTACCATAAATATCTCTTTTCTGAATTATCAAGAAAAACAGAGACGAATATATGTCGTTAGAATGCATGCGATACATTGCATGCCATTACAACGCTGTTGTTAAAATGACTGCGTTGTTACATCGCAAATGATTACATTGCAAGTCGTTAGAACGACTTGCTGTAGGGGGCGCGCTGAACTTAGGAATAATATAATTTACTATTTCTACTCCAGTTTGCGCAACAGCAAGGAAGGTGTTGGATTGTAAATCCAACACCTTCTGCCCCTTACAGCAAGTCGTTGTAACAACTTGCGATGTACTCTTATGCGATGTAACAACGTGGTCGTTGTAACGACCGCGTTGTAATGGCATGCAAACGAAACAATGTCCCCTAACAGAGACCAATAAGGAAAAGCCACCTTTCTTTTTCATTTTTTAAAGTGCAGCTTCATTTATGCTCTTAAACCTGACTTGTCCCTTGGCTGCTGACTCTGACAGCAGACATTGTGATGTCTGAACTCAACTATTACAATATAGCCTTATACCGGCTATTAAAGGCCTGTTCTAGAGTTAAAGGCCCGAGCGGAAGGCAAGGGCCTTTAACAAGGGAGCGGGACTTTAATAGCCGATATAGCCCAGGTACGAAGGGCTATAAGGCTATTAGAACATTCTGCCACTAGATGGCAGAATGTTCTAACAAATAAAACAAAGGCCACTTGAGTCCAAGGGGTTTTAAATCCCCTCTGGCTCCAAAAGGCCTTTGTGAAAACAACATTGGACTGTTGCTCTGCGGGCCTTTACCGGCCCGCTGAAGCACGGAGCACTCCATTGTCCTTAATGGAGTGCTCATTATTATTGGAAAATTGGAATGTTGAAAACTTCATTAAAGACAATGGAGCAGCAGCGGCCTATATGAAGTGGTATAGGCCCACTGCTCTCAACATGTCAATGTCCTAATATACAGCCTCTGCCTTTCTCTTTCTCCTGCCTCTCGAAAATATATTAATTAGGTAGAGGAAAAAGAAAGGTTGAGGCCATGCAGGAGGACACACTCAGCCTTCACCCTTCTCTCCTCCTGTAGCTCAATGGTACTAGGCTTCAGCTAGAGAGAAGGGTTAATGCTGCTCAGCTTGTGGGTCTCCCTCGCTTGGCTGAACTAGAAAAAGAGGTTCATCCAAGCAGGGGAGAACCAGGGGCTGACTTCCACCTCTTTTCACAGCTCAGCTCTTGCTGTGAATGTTCACAAGCTAACATCCGTGGTCCTGCATATGACTGTTAGCTTTGGAACATTCACAGCAACAGCTGTGAACAAAGGCTTCGGAGCTGAGGGGATTCCAACCCCCTCAGGTTCCATGAGGCCTTTGTTTTACTAATTTGAACATTTAACCCTAGAAGGGTGGAATGTTCTACTAGCTTGATAGCCCACCATAGCTGGGTTATACCGGCAATTAAAGGCCCGAGCCAAATGAAACGGCCCTTTAATGGCCGTAATAAAGCTATATTGTAACTTTAGAATGTTGAGATCTCCACTGAAGAAAATGGAATAGCTCTAGGCTTGTAATGGCTGGTATAAGCCCATTACTCCAACATTCCAAAGCTTGACTTCATGTTTCTCTCTTTTTAATGTAGAACAGTCTACTCTTAGTGGGTGGAATGTTCTAATAGCCTTATTGCCCTTCTGCACTGGTCCATACTGATGGTTAAGGGCCTTCTCCCTCGGCAGCAGGCTATAAGGCTAAATTGCAATGAGGCAGCTGCATCAATTGTTTATTATAGGGGACTTGATGCATTATAAGTCTCCTGTTATAAGGAAATAAGAGGCTGGCTTAGATACAAGGATTGCAGGCTCACATGTATTATAAAGTATTAATCGACAGTACCAGTGTTCAAACCACCTCGACGATGCAAAAACAGTGAAATCATTTTAATAAATGTGTATAAGAAGAAAGAACTTTTCAATTCAAAGTTATATATTTGACATTTGCATGAATAAATATAATATATATTTTTGGCACCAATACATTTTCCAAAATCTTTATACTGTGAATAAGGTGTTCTCAGGAAACATATGTGTTTAAATATTTGCTCAGAACTCTGAAATGTATTGTTAATACGTTCATTTAGACCTTCATTTCATACCAGGAGAAATAGTCTGGCACAAGTTACATTAGTGCTGCTATATAATTGTCTTACAATACATGGAGGTTTGCAGTTCCAGTATGAAGCCTGTCTCTCGTTTTTTCATGCAGTCAAGCTGTGACTTCTCTAGTCACCTGTTATGTGACATTGGTGCTCAGTCTTATCACTCATAGTGCCTGTTGCTGGCTCCAACAGCTACAATGCAAGGCAGGTCACAGAGGATCATTAAAGCTGCAGTATAAACATTATTCCTTCTTATGCGGTTTTTCTAAAATGAACAGGGACCAGATTAAAAGGAGGCATTGCTAGCAACATATTTACTATGTTTAAGCTGTAGTTTATCACAGAAAAGAAATAATCACTCTGCATGCTACTACTCATTCCGAATTACAGACGTTTTATATGATTTACAGTAAACAGATTATGATGTATTTTTGCAACAAATTACTACTGTCTTTTTTGTATGATAGAACAAAACACCATTGTGGTATGGTGATGGTATGGCTATGTTTTATAGGGAATACAAATATCCTCTGTCATGCATTAAAAGTATATTGCGTGTCATTGTGAAGTTCCATGTCCCTACAAAGGAACACAGCTTTAGGCCTCATTCCTCTATGTGACAATGGAACCCTTCAGTGACTTGCAATATGTTTATACTGTATGGTGGGGGGACTTTATTCTATATATAGATTAAGTTTCATTTCACAAAATCAGTCCCCTTGTTCCCCACAAACACAACATTTCAACTGATAAAGGTTGTTGACAGCTTTATGCTGCTATACGTCTCAAGAACATGGTAATCTATATTCTCATATGTTGCCTATTTATTGGGTTTTGGACGTTGGGAGTGAAATGAATAATAATTACATGTCGTGAGAATAATTACCAGGGTACAGCACACCTGTGTGTGCATCGTGTTGCAATTTTGCAGTAAGTCGTTTCTCCAAACTGAGAACTTGGAACATGATACAAGGAAAAGAAAGATCGTTTGAAGAAAATAACCCTGAGTTAAAGATCTGGAAATGTTTTGGTGCCATATGAATATACACAGGGTAATCTGCATATTATAGGTGAAATATTCCAGTCTAATCAACTCAGCATTAAGATGGTAATGACAGTGTGCTATACAAAATGATATAGATATTATGTGCATGGATTTAGAAAATGAATCAATAAACAGCTACAGCTAATAATAATTATAATATTGTGTTTGATGTATATAGAATATGCTGCTATTGCCTAATTTAATGCACTCAGAGATGAATGGATGATTTATGAAAATATCTAATTGGTGTGGCAGTGTAAAGCAGTTCAGTACATTATACCTGTAAGAATAGTTTCTCGTTCAATCATATTTGGATACTGTCTAGAGAATTGTTTATAGGTTTGCTGAAAGTATAATTTGCAATATATATTACAAAGTACATGATTTCATTTTTGAGCTGTTTCTATTCTTATGACCACTACAATTCTATCTTAAGCGTCACATATGATATTCGTCATTTATATTAGTTGTGTATATATTGTGTTGAATACAGTAAAGTTTTTCCTAAATATAGCTGAGACCGGTAAATCACTATAGTTTGTTGTATGTGGTGCTCCTTACATTAAATGATCTACTTTTCTAAAGGATTTTTTTTTACTATTTTGTTTTTTTTAGGCAAAGTGAAAACGTTTTAAGGAAACCAAAGGCCAAATTACTTCCAAGACCACCGTCCTCTTATCTGGTGCTTTTAAATGATACGTGTTGCTTTCAACCCTATGGAATTAAATGTATTAACTTTTGAACCATCAATCAACTTGGATTTTTAGAGTGCAGCTAATCACTTGTGAGAGTATCAAGCCGCTAGATTCTTGCTGTGTTCAATCGAATAGTCAGGTCTTGAGTCCCTTTCTGAATTCCGGCAGGGAGGATGATGTACTGAGGGGAAGGGGAAGGTCATTCCAGGACTTGGCGGTGAGGTAGGAGAAGGATCGTCCTTCACTGTAGCTTCGGCAGATGTGGGGAGTGTGTGCAAGGAATGCAGAGCGTAGGTGTCTGGAGGGTCGGTGAAAGTTCAGTTGATGGTTGATGCATGCTGGTCCTTGTCGCGGAGGGCCTTGTCGGCATGTGCCAGCATCTTGAATTGCCATCTTTTCTGGATGGAGAGCCAGTGGAGGTTCCTGAGGTGGAGGGTGATGTGGGTCAGTTGGGGAGGTCAAGGATGAGTCAAGCAGCTGAGTTCTGTATTGCCTGGAGTGTCCTCGGTAGTTGGGTGGTGATTTCTGCATAGTGCACGTTGCTGTATTCCAGCCGGCTGATGACTATTCATGGTTTTCCTGGTGCTAACAGGGAGCCATCTGAAGAGCTTTCGGAGCATTGGGAGGGTTTGGAAGCAGGCAGAGGAGACTGCATTGATCTGTGTGTTTTTAAACATGTGACTGTCAGATTCCATACAAACCTATGACCAAATGTACCATACAAAAAGCTACCTTCTCCAGCACCAAAGAACAGCAAGAACTTAGAATTTAAATGAGTTTTCTATAAAGTACCCATTGAAACCGAATTGTCTCTCAGTGTTTTTACAAATCCAAATCAATGCAGTTCTGTTTATCCACTTTAGTAGGATGAAATGCTGATTGTCCCTTGTATTTGAACCTGTCACCTCAAATGTGCATTTACCCCTATCAGCAGACTGCCCACCAACTCAAAATCAATAGGTTTGGTAGATAAAAAGTATTAAAGAACATCTGATTTAGTTGTGAAGCAAATTAATTCATGGTTTGTTTAGATTGAGATAAACAAGGATCATATGTATATAGTTTTTCATTTCTTTGGCCTCTTGCTATTACACTTTCTTCCCCATCTAGCCTTCATTCTACATCCATCTTTTCATTTCCTAGTGCAGGTATCTAACTAGAAGAAAACATCACCTGTCTAAGATATTGAATATTTAACCATAAGGAAAAGATATTTTGAATGTCCATCTGTTTTTTCCACCATTACGGATTACCTCATATTCAGTTATGAAAGAAGAGAGTGTAATTAAAGTTAAACATGTCCTTATGTACTTTTGCATTACGTATTGGAAAAGGAATATGTGTAGCATATTTTCACAATACTACTTCGCTTTAGAAGATGGCATGTGTTATCCTCATACTAATCTTATTTCACGGTCGGCCTAATGGCACATGAAACAAGCCTTTCTGCGTCAGCTTTCATATAACTTCAAGGCAAACAGCTAGCATATATGTGGTTGAATCAGAGCAGATATAGCCGTGAGGATTGTTCGACAAGGTCTGCATGGCAATGTACATATTTACATAAACTGTGATAAGTTCATAATGTTCAAAAAGTACCAGGACGATTTCTTGTTGGCTCTGCTTAATCCTCTCCAAAACAGGGAGCATTATAAACCCTTAAATTACGAGGTTTTCCCCACTCCAGTCCTGAGCCCTTTTTATGTTATTTTCAGCAGTTTGCGCTAAATCCTTTATATTTTTTTCAATAAATATATCCCGGTCAAATTTGCAATCTTTTCTCCCACGTGGAGGAATCTGGGAAAACAACTAAAATGTAGCATCATTTAGATTTTTTGTTTTAAATGTGAAAAATATGCTGTGAAAGAAAGCGCGTTTTAATTTTTTTTATAAGAATGACATTAATGAAATGTTTGCTGTGCTAATATTGCCCTGCTACTAGCTTTCAGGAACAGGCAGCATTGTTAAAAAAAATAAAAACGATATCAGAGGTCTTACAGTTTTCTAAGTAGCAGTCAGTATTTTCTGTTTTATCAGTTTCTATCTACTTGCAGTTTATGGGAGAAAGAGACATAAAAACAATGGGCACACACGGAAAGGTGTGCTTTTCTGATGAGAAGGCAAAGTTCTGAAATCAGCAAGGGGGCATTGGTGTAGATCGTTCTTAGCCTTCCCAAAGCTTGTTGTAATAAAAAACTAGTGAAAGTAAAAAAAAACGTAAATAGGTGATAATGTTTTCATCTGTATTTTTTTACCCCAAAGGCTCATCTACAAAAGTAAGATGTCATAATGCTCGTCAAACTCAGTCGCAGCTCGCAGGCATATATTGTGTGCATTTAGATGTCCAGCTGTCTTTTCCACCATTATAGATTACCTCCAAAATCCATCAATGGAGCTGCAGCAATTCATAGGATTAAGACTTATGAATGAAAAATAGGTATGACAGAAAGTTATCAATTTTTCAAATGTGCTCTAGAATATGAGTTTAGGAAAAGGGATTATTTGTACAATTCTGAATATGGGGTTACCCACAATATCACGTGATACAAATTGAATTTTTTATAAAGTTAATTTTTCCATGCACAGTGACTTTACCTTCGGAAGCTCAAAATGAAGAGAAATTCAAAAGCTATGGGCAAATGTTCGACTATTCTGCGTTAAACACTTTTCTCAATAAAAACATTGCTTGAATGGGTGTGCTTTTCGCCTACTCCAGAAGAAGCCCTAAAATGTGTACACATCAAATTTTGGCAATGGAAAATGACATATTGATGGGTAAATAAGGGATTTAGTACCAGTTTCTTGCACCACCTAGGGAAACCTACCATACCCAGACATTTGTGAAAATTAAACACCCAGGGGAGTCTACAGTGTGTCTTGTGTGGATCCTAAAACTTATCTTACCCAGAATGCTGTGCAAATCTTAAACTTTGGCTAAAATCCCAGCTTTCCCTTATATTTCTGCACTGGTAAATCTGGGAATCCAAAGGAATCCACAACATTTCTACCACCCAATGTTCTCATACTTCTCACGATAAAAACAGGACCCCACTCATGTGGGTGAGCCTATCACTTGCAACAGGAAATACCCCAAGCTGTAACTTGGAGACACTAACATTTTTCATAGAAATGAAATATTACTTGGGCGATAGAGAGCTGTGGGGTTACCCCTAGGGTTAACTTGCACCCAGGGAAGACTATCAATCCCAGGCAATTCGGAAAACTATGGAGCATCTTTACAAGCCCCCTGCACCGCCGGTGTGTCACTTTTTATATGGGTGGTAAGACTTTGGCTATTGGCTGAGATTTCTGTCATATAAACACGAGTAAAAAGTACTTTATGACTCATACTTTGATGTTTGCTGCATATACTAGGTAAGAAGATGTGCTGGTATTCATGCATGCAACAGCATCCTTGATTCTTATGCATTTCTAGGCTTCAGAAATGCCCTACTTTGGTAGAGTTACTTGGCCTCTCCCACTGTTAGCTAGTGTGTCTATTGTGATTTTGTCCCTCTTGCAGAGGGCTGATTAGTATTAAAACCCAAACTGTCACCCTATCCAGGGAAAAGGAAGACTGTTAGGGAAATCAGGGTAGCCGGTGCAGCATTATGCCAGTGCGGGCCATTCCATTTTCATTCTTATTTAAAAAAGAAATAAAGAAAACTCTGCTATTCAGTGTGCTTTCTACCCTTCCCCTGGGAGGGCAGATATGTGTAAATGCCCCTATTTTCCTTGAGAGAGACAGAAAGGCTGTTGGGGATTTTGGGCTTTGGAGTGTGGTACGATGCCAGGATTGTAAGCCATTAGCCCATTGTATTATTATTTTTTTAAATTAAAAAATACCTATTATCTAGTCTGCTGTCTGTCCCCTGGGGTCAGAAGATTAGGGATAAATCTTCCATCTCCCCCCTATGGGGAAGAAGGACTATTGGGGCATTTAGGGAGGGGATGCTGCTTGATGCCCAGATGGGTTTGCCTCTACATCATATTTGTTTTCAAAAGAAAAATATCTATCACCTCTATTCAATATTTCTGAAACCCCCTAATAGAGCATATTGGGGGTAAATCGCCATATGAATGTTTGTGCTATAGGGGTTAGCATAGTGGCGTGATGCCAGGATGCATTGATCCCACCCTGTTCTTTTAAAATACACACTTCCCTGGAACCTAGTGTGTTTTCTGCCCCTCTAGGAGGTTTAAATTAGGGGTAAATCTCATAAACTACTCCCGGGTGGGAAAGGGGGGGGGGGGTTGCAAGAAGACTGTTTCCTTTAATGGCTGGGCATATGGCCAAGTTCCAGAACAGACAGACACCCACTCCATTTTTTAAACCATAAAAAATCCTGGGGTTTAGGGGGCTGCAGAGGTAGTTCTGAGGGTGTGTATCTCACATCCAATACACTAAGGGCCACATTTATCAGCATTTCATGCACTGCAACCCAGCAAACCATCTTGCTGTGCTGCGTGAACGGGCAGAAATGTGCTGTATTTGACTTTATATGGTGAATTCCTGCTCTCTGCCTGCACTGGCATACAAACTGCTGCCTAGCGTCAATGCAGGCACCATTGTATCATGGTGCAAAGTGCCTGCTTCACAGGCAAGAGTGTTATGGACAGAAAGGGGCATCTTCCTGTGCAAAAACATTCCTCTGACAATTTTTCTATCAGAGGAAGGACATTTCACTACTCACTCTATTTAGGGTGGACTGTGTAATGCCTTTTTTCATATCTGCCACCACCATGTAAAACCCAGCAGCAAGTTCCAGGAAAAAACTATAATGAACCCTACACCCTGGAAGAAAACTCCCAGGTAGTGGGGTTGTACGAAGCTGGCTCTGTATATACTATACCAAAGTAAGGTATAGTGTGTACAGAGTCCAGGGGATCCCTAGAGGTATAGCAGAGGTGAAATTAGATAATCACTAAAAGCTCTCTTTGTAGTAGTGTGGGCGAGCAGTTAGGCTTATCAGGAGGGTGTGTTAAGCATTTATTCTATTCACTCAATCAAGGACTTATTACACACACTCAGGGACAGAATCCAGGCCAATTTGGTAATTTTAGAACCAAGCAGGACTTGGTACAGGTAGGTAAAATGTACTTGCAATTGTAAACCTTTACAAAGTAATGCAATTGGGAATGGATTTGCTATTGTTACAGATTTGTATATGCTTTGAATATAGTTTAAATTGCATAGGGCCAGATGTATCAAGATTACATTTTGCGAGTCTTTAGTAGCGAATTTTACCGATTCGCTATTGTAGACTCGCAAAATGCAATGTATGTAGGTTTCTGCAAATATTTTGCGATTCCTACATATTCCTTAATAGCGAGACGCAAATTGGATTCACTATTAAGGAATGCCTTCACATTCATTCCTATAGGACTAGAGGCCCATAGGAATGAATGGGAATTGCATGCGCAATTTGTGAGTACCCAATAGGTACTCGCAAATTGCGCATGCAATTTCAAGGGTGGAAGGGTGCCAAAAGGACACCCTGTTGCACCCCTGAAATATGCATGTGTGCACATGTGGCGCACATACATGCCCTAGGGGCATGTATGTACGCCACATAGCACTTTGAAAAATGCTAAAAAGTGAATTTTTCTAGGAATTTGCAAATTACCACCGTTGGTGGTAATTTGCGATTCCTTAATGCTAAATCGCAATTTGTGATGGGCACAAGAATTACATTTAGGGAATCGCAAATTACGATTCTCTATCTGCATTTGCAATTTAGGTAATCGCAAATAATTGTGATTACCCATATTGCGAATTCAAAATCTTTCATACATTGTAAAACGCATTTTTGCGTTCGAAAACGGGCCGATTCGCAGAATTGGCCCATTTGCGATCGCAAAAAGCGTTGATACATCTGGCCCATAGAAATTACGTTTGATTACTTTTTTGTTACTTTTGGATTACATTGACTACTCAGGGGGATATGCATAGATTTCACACCTTGGATCCTACAATACAAAGATAATCAAGACTTTTTCAAGTTTAAGATACAGTTACTTTTTTCATACAAAATACAGGTCAACACAGACATTTTTAGGAGCTGAAAACTGTTAATGGTTTACAGGTAAGTAAACGTTTTGCGAGTATGACTGTCAGGGGTTAGGACCAAGGTTCCACAAGGTCCAGTTAGGCACTCAAATTGCACCACCAGCGGCATGGGGACGGCCGGATGCAGAGTGCAGGGGCCCAATGTTAGCCAATGGGGCTAAGGGGGCCTTCGGCTGTGGGAGCAAAACTCCTGTGGTAGGGATGAGCACTGCAGGGGCCAACAATCAGCACAGGAGCTGCACCACCACCGGCACAAAGGCGGCCAGATGCAGTGTGCCAAGGAGACTTTGGGAGCCCTGTGGATTTCAATGGAGATCTCCGGTTCAGAAATTATGATGCATGCTCAGTCAGGGAGGCTTCCTGGAGGCAACCACTGACTGGAGAGGTAAGTTGGGTTCTTGGGAGATGCCTGTACACCATCAGTTTGGCCACCCAAAGCTGTGGGGCATCAGGTGCAGGGATGTCTTTCGGCGTTGGGTCTTTTCCCAGCTCCGGTCGCTGTCAGGGGGACCCGTCAGGTTGAAGCTGCACTCGTCGGCTTGAAGCTTGAAGGAGGTCAGGGATCACCAGATCCCAGGTCAGGATCATTGGGGAGACCTCCTCGTGGTGTTGGGCCACTCAAACTTGGGCCATGGGTGTCAGCTGCACAGTGATGCAGACCTGCAGAATCACTGGATCCGGGTTCTGTGTTTGAAGTCTTTGCTGAGCAAATCCGGTGCTCACAGGAGGCAGACTCTTTAAGTCATATGCGGGGCATGTTCTACAGGTTCTGGGAGGCTGCTGGACATGCCGGGGTTTCCATTGCAGTCAGGTCAGAGTCGGGACAGGCAGGTAGGGCTGGGGCCAAAGCTGTTGGTGTCCTGGGTCAGCACAGTTATTTGGTCCTTCTTCTTTCTACCTCGAATCTGAATAGGCAAGTTCAGAGTCACCCCTAAATACTAAATTTAGGAGCATTTACAGGGGTGTGCATGTCAGGTCATATATGTGTCCCTTCCTTGGGGTGTGTACACCCTCTATTATGCCATCATCCAGTGGGAGGGGGGTATGAGCTTCTTCCTATTTGACTGGGTCCCCTTATCTTCAAGATGGAAGGGACTGAGATGTGTGCTTCACCTCGTCTCCCCCACCTGAGGGGTGGGGTTGGCACACCTCTCCTCCTAAATCGGTTTTCCCGCCGATTCTCCCACCCATAGTGGGGGTCAGAACCAGTGGAAACCAGTTGCTGGGTGCAGCAAAAGGCAGGGACAGCTTACAAAGGTGGCAGGCCTTTGAAGCTTCCCATTCATGGACCAATCCCATCCTGGGGGAGGAGGCATGGCACCTTTGCCCAAGATAGGCTTTGTTTCTGGACCCAGAGAGCGGATGTTCTCTACCCAGGGGTCCAGAAACCTGTCTGGTGGTGGCAAATGGCCAGCAGCCATTCAGGAACCACACCAATTCTGGTCATTTTTCAGGGGGCATCTCTAAGATGGCCTCTGATTGCCTTTTAGATTAAGTCCCACACTGGCATCACTGTGGGTTTAATGTGCTGAGAAGTTTGCAACCAAACTTCCCAGTTTTCATTAAAATATTTATGGAGCTGTGGATTTCGTAATGACCAACTCCCAGACCATATAGTCCTTATGGCTTTACTGCACTTACAATGTCTAAGAAAGGACTTAGACACTGTAGGGGTACAGTGCCCATGCACTGTACACTCCCCTGTGGTCTAGTGCTCCCTGCTAGAGGGGTGGCTTACCTAGGCCACAGGCAGTGGATTGCAGGCATGGCCCACAGGGATGTGTGCCATGTCGACTCTTCACTTTTCTTTGCACCAACACATGCAGCTTGCAATGGCATTATGTGGGTGTTAAGGTACAGGGCCTCGAATGGTGGCACAATAGGTGCTGCAGCCCTTAGATGCCTTCCCTGGTCACAGTGCCCTTGGTATGCATGGTAGCTTTTATAATGGGCTTACCTGTGGCCAGAGATATGGCAATTGTGGAATCCAAAGGTACAGCTTTGGGAAAGAACACAGGCCATGAGAACATGAATGGCAGGTGCCCAGGGCACATCAAGTCAAAAAAATACATCAGATGTCAGGCAAAAAGTGGGGGATAACCATGCAAAAAGGGACACTTTCCTACAGGGGTCATTTGTTTTTTGTTTGTTTTTCAAAAACAAACTCTGACTTTAGGAGTTTGTTTTTGAATCCTAAAATAACTTTGAAAGTTTAGTGAACAGTTGTCAAAACTGATGGTGGCTATCCACCAAATTTTAATACATTATAAAGAATGGCGGATTGTATGTATTGAGATGACCACATGACTGGTGGTCATCGTTAAATTTGACTGACAGTAGTCCATCAGGGTGTAAGAAGTAATGTCGTCCGCCACTTGAAGAGACTGTACTTTACTTGCCAAACTGTAAATCAGATCCTTAGCCTTCATTTGAAGATTCAATTCCACAAGCCTTTCCACCCCACCACAAACTTCAGTATCCTGTTAAATTTGATTGGTGTCAAATTATATCCTTTTCCTCAGGTTTATATTTCCTAAAAGAAAAGCATATGTTTTTCCCTCCAAAATTACTCAAAGGTGAAAGGCATTCAACCCTAAAGATAACCAAAGCTCTGCCAAGTAGGATGTTATGTTATGTGTATTTGTATAGCGCACCACTGACTTGAAATGGTATTCTGGCATTGGTGATCGCATTCTATCAAACTAGCATTAAAGTACTTGATGTCTATTGGGAGGAAATGGGGATAACAAACAACACCTTTAGATAATGCAAACCTTAGCCACAAACAGCCTTTAGGCATCTGGGTCCTTATGCTACAATTGCATAACAAACGCAGCCAGTCACTACAATCATCCAAAAGCAAAGGTAACAGATTCCAGTAGAAAAAGAACTCGTTTTTATAACCATATGCTATATACCCTTGGAAGATGGCTCATCATTCATTCAGAGGCTCGAATCACACCCCTGCTGGCATAGTAAAGCTCTCTTGGTCCTTTCTCAAGAGATTGTGCTAATATGATAAAAACAAATAGGCTATAGTGGGCTGAAGCAAAGCTGATGGCTCTATATATTTCATATTGTAGTTCATTCAAGATTTCTTGGACTTTTTAATAACATGTTGTATTACAGAGAGCTAAAAAAAAGGTGGCTCCAGCGAATCTCCAGGACACTATGGACTGATTTTCTGAGACAATTTTAATTCTTTGTATGTGAGGACCCAAGTATATATTTCAGTTTCACAATTTACACATGAATGTCTTGGGCCTGATTTAGAATGGTAAACTTACACCTTTGTGTAGATTTATGATTGTTTGCTTTTGGTATTCAGAAAGGTATTTTACTAGTAGTATCTTTACGACTTCCAGATCTCTGCACATAAAAAGATAGGACTGTCCTATCTTTTATATGTGCGGAGACTCTGCAGTCATAAAGACGCTACTAGTGAAATACCTTTCTGAATAACAAACAATTGCAAACTTCAACAAAAGCGTAAGTTTGCCGTTGTTAATCAGCCCCTCGTGTGTTATGTTTTGTTGTGGTGTGCTGCGTTGTGTTGTGTTGGCTGTTTTGTGCGGTGTTATGCGATGTTATGTTATTTGTTGTTTTAACACTGGTTGAGTATATGAGCCCAAAACAGTGGAGTTTGTAGAGTCACAACCCCGGAATACCAGGAAAGCCATGTAGAGGATCTTGAGGAAGTGTAATCTTGATCCGATCTGAGATAAAAGTAGGAGCGCATCATATCTATGAGTAGTCAGCACTCAAATGTGTTTTGTGTGCTTAATATACTAAAAGGTAAAGACGGCGTATCGCATATATAAAGTGCTCCATGTTTAACAGATGCCGCTTGTATAATGTGTGTTTAAGTTGTGATTAATAGAGATATTTACTATACTATTTTATTAATGAAGAGGTAAAATTTATAGATGGTTTACTGTGAAACTAGTGAAATGAAATGTGCAAAGTAATGTTTAGGAGATTCAGGTGTGACACAATATTATGCTCATTTGAGAGAATTTTATTATTAATCCTTAATAGATTTTACATTATTCATGTGTTATGTGATTTAATTTGTGGTGCATTTTCATTTTGTTTGCATAGTTGTAACCTAGTGCACTTGCTAAAGGCAGCTATTATTTTGAGGCATAGCGTATTTTGGTTTAACTTCATGTGCAGTTTCATTCAAGCCTAACATTATGTTTCAGTGCACGCTCACCTTGCAATCTCTCATTTGTCTGTGTTTAGCCTTTGCTATGGAATGTTTTGTCTCATTTTGTTTCCACCACAGGTGTGGATAAGCCTCATTAGTTAGAATAAAGGAGTTTTGTCTTAATAGATAACAAAGCATGAGAAGAAGGAGTCAGGAGAGGAAATCTCGGTAACGAACGAGGAGAGGAGTTCTCATGGGAGAGTAGAGGAATGATCAAGGATACGAGAAGATTTCAACTCTTCGATATGAGAAAGGTGGTGAAAGTATCCAGTTGTAGCAGAGCTATGGAAATTAACAAAGGAAGAAGTCAAGTGAGAGTATCAACTGATATTATGTGCTGTACTTAGTGAGGGAGAGAGTCCATCTTAGGTTTTCACAGAGAGCACACCTATGCCTCTACTCGAGTGGCTTTATGCTGCTTGACCCATTGTTGAAGTACTTCTACTGAAGACACTGACAGCGGACACCTTTCTTTTCTTCTTTTACTTACCTTTATTAGATTCCTTTAGAATAAGGATGCCACTTTAGAATAGTGTTGGGAGAGATAAGTGTCTTATGCTTCTTAAGGAGAACTGCCCAATGACATTCAATGACAATTCTTTTTCCTGATCATTTGCACCATTACATAACAATTAGTCATTTGGTTTGTACTATATAGGGTATATCTCTTCAGGAGATTTGGACTAGTTCTGCCATTCCTGTATTTCTATATGATTATATTAAGATTGAGTTACACTGAGCAATTTCTAAATCTATAATTAAACCGTACTAAACTCAAATTAAGTGTAGAGTGAATTCCTGTGTGGCCTCCCTCATTTACTGCACTGTAATCATGTAATCAGTGATAGGTATCTTCGCGTGCCTCTCATGCTTCAACAAAGGTTGTCTCTCTGGAAGTAACTGATGGTTTGGGCCTAAGCTCTCAAAATCTATATAGTCCACCCAGAAGCAGTGACGGTACAGTCCAGTGAAAAATCAACTGCGCACCCTAAGTCAATGGTCAATGAGGTCTACCCAGAAGAAGTGGTGAAGGATATGACCCATTCAAATCTATTGATGGACATTGAAACAACAGCTCTCACTAGGGGATCTCTGAGTTTCACCCAGAAACAGTGATGGTATGCATAAGGAAGAACATTAAGATCCACTTTGGAGTATCTATGGAGACCACCTAGACATGGCAAAAGAGGTGGGAAAGCAGCAGAAAGAAAATGAAGCCCTGGAAATGACTGAGTGCTGCAACATAATTTGTCTGCTTTCCCAGGGGAATCCATGCTACATATCATGATTGATCAAGTTTTAGGAATTTCAACCAAACACCTGAATTGACTACCATTTGCACAGTCAGCCCATTGTGCTCTAAGACTTGATACATTGATGTGAGAGAAAGGGAAGACCTAGGTTGTCTCTTATGTAAGCTAACCAATTATTTGAAAATAGCTTTCGCAGGGCAGACAAAATATGAGATGTCTCATAGTCGTCTTGGCCTGTGGCAACAGAAGTGAATGGACTGTTGTGAGGTGTTGTCTGGAGTTGGAATGAGGTTCAATTTCATGCCTGAACATCTAAAAGCCATGTTTTATCGCCTTTGATCCACCATCTGGGTTCCAGTATTTCCTTACTTAGATGAGGAGGGTGTCCCAGAGTTTGGTAGCTTGAAGAGAGAAGGAACTGCTTCAGAGTTCAATTTTATGAAAACATGGCATTATGATTTGCATAACTGAGTTGGTATGAAGGCTGCATCTTGAGTTTGAAATTGTTATTGGAGCTGTCTACTGCTGAAAACTTTGAATGCTCGGTGTGCTAAGCACAATGTCTTGAAGGAAATTTTGCAAGAAATCCGAAGGTTTGTGATAACTTTATCCAATATTTACGTAAATGTAGCTTGGCTTCAGAGTTTTGTATCATCTGTAATTTATTACGGAAGAAGTTCAGTGCTCCAAGTGCCCCAAGGTAAGTTTCATTCCATGTAGTCCTGGCGCCTATTTTCTCTCAATGTGAATCTCCAAAATGTGCTGAATCTACTTGAACAGAGTTAGAACACCAGAGACATTTTAACAAATATAAGTAAAATGTTACTAGAAGATGTGTGTCTGTAGGCTTAATGGCCACAGGTCTTGGTTCACAATCAGCATCCATGGCCGGAATAGTACCACATGACCACTGAAACAGTGCTCTCGGTTTCAGCCCAATACACCATGGATAATAAAGCAACTGGTGTGCATCCACTGTTGTTAGGGATTGGCTGTCTAGTGCCACGTGGGTATGGTGATGTGGGCTGCTGATGGCAGGGGGCTTTCACCCCCATATATACTTCATCTATTGGAGTGCAAGTTCTATTGAAACACCTACTGTCATAGAAAATGTATTATAGACCAAAATGGGCCCCATGTCCAGTGGTTGGGTAGGTAGTAAGATACAGAAATCATTAAGGTTTATTGAACTTCCCTCAAACTTCCGAGTCCCAGTTCCACAGCGCCTGAAGCACCAATGATAGCTATGGCCAATGGTTGTACTACTCGAATCTGAATCACTCAGGTTTAAGTTAAAAGATACAATTTTTGTACAAAAGGCAGTGCACAAATATCTGAAGAAAGTTAAGTTTGAAGTGTGCATAATTTTAACTATATATTCCTGACCTCCTCTGCGACACCCCCAGGAACAGCTACATCACCGCCCAAGGTGCCACTGAGGAATGTGAGAAATCTGCTGGTGCAGGAAAGTGGCTTCGCAAAAAATGTGTAAGCATGGCAGGCAGAGACTTAAACGTTTCCAGTGTGCATGTGTGACTCGGGTCCTCAAGTAACATATTAATAATGACATAGTTTAATTTATCCGTTCTGGTTTAGGGTTATACTACTCACTCTGAGAGCCAAGACAGGAAAGCTCCATTAACATACGATGTGATTAAACGATAAACTAATAACTAAATGCAGTAAACCAAAGGTGCATACGGTGCATGTCAATAAAAACTGTGACATCTTACAGACCCTTTTTCTCATTAAAATAAAGTTTGGGCATTTGGTTATTTTGCTTTACAAAAACAAAAATTGATGAATCAATTTTTGACATTGATACAGATTAAAATCATACTTTTGGGGGAAATTAGATATGTATGAGATGGAAGCTGGTATAGCACATCACTGGTTGCTATGGAGACTAAGACAATCACTGGGGGTTGCCCGGAGTAGTATCCTCATGATGTGTGGATTCAGGTGCGTGGGCATTGTCTTTAAATGGAGATTTCAGGCCATCGGTATCCCTGCAGCTAAATCCTGCCAACTCGAAATGAGTGCCTACATTGGGATGGTGGCACAGGGAATGATTGGGGAACCAAGGCACTGAAAGGACGTTTGATAATTGGCAGCTTGCTTTGGTGGATGTTTGGTAGCGGCAGATATTTCTCTGAGCCATAGTAGTATCCTAGTAGCCATTAGATTTCTTCACTCTTCTTTATTCTGAAATAATCTTCTGTGCAGCTTGTGTAACCAGCTTATTGTGTAAGTTCCTCTATCCTCCAGACTTGTGGGAGTCAAGAGAAGAAATACATCCTTCTTTCTGAGCATAGTAAAATAAACTGATACTCTTCTTCAATTATATCACTTCAACAAATCCATTAAAAAAACGATTCTCTGAAGAAGGGCTTAATTCTCTATAAGCCAGAGAGAGCTGTAGCTTGGCCTGACCTCCCCACACATCAGTCTTCTTTAGGTCACTGCATACCATGCATTGAGCACATGACTGATGGAAAATGATGGATGTGTTTTACACATGTCCTCATCGATTAACAGTACCTCTGTGTCAATAATCTCCAGCCTTTGTGGCAGGACAAATAATTACATAGATCTAGGTGTGCATCGGCATACATCATCAGTGTGGCATGTGCTGCATACAGTGCGCTTTGTGATGTCCTCTCTAAGAAAGAAGGGTCAACGCATATCGAGAACTCTCCCGGTTACAAGGGCATTAATCTGTCCTGGACTGTTCAAGCTGTTTTCAACCTCCAGCTGTCACATCATGTCAAATGGGCAATGCTCTGGTTCTGTTAGAGAGGCCTGTGCAGTACATGTATCCTGCTTGCAAGTGATGCATCTAGATGTAATGATGCAGACTGCCTCAACCCATCTTCCAAGCCTTTACATTCAGGGGCACATTTATCATTATTTCATGCAGCGCAGCAAGCCATCTTGCTGTGTTGCACTGATTGAAAGGGAAAGGGCAAGAATGCACAGTAATATACATGATTCGGCGCATTACTGTTCTTTCCTTGCACTGGCGCACAATGTGCTGCCTTGCGCCAATGCAGGCACCCTTGTGTCATAGTGCAAGGGTGCCTGTGATACAAGCAGGATTGTTTTTGTGCAAGAAGGAGAACGTTCCCACACAATATTAATCCTCTGAGGCATTTTCTTCTTTCAATGTGTGCAGCAGAATGTAGCACATGTAGAAAGAAAAAAATATATAAACGAGGAGAAATAAAGGTATTTCTCCTAGTTATGTCTCACCTGGGAAGGCGCAGCATTTTGACAAATTCCCAGGTCTTCCAATAATGGTAAATCTGTGAATGCACAAAAATTCATAGGTGGATACGTGGGAAAACCCATGCTCCACCCTTGGAACACCTCCCTAGGGCAGAGCAATGCAATGCAGTGATTTGCGGTACCTTGCATTACTCAGATTTATCAAGCCACATGGGCCACGCAAGGTGGCCTTGCATTGCTTGATAAATCTGACTTAACAGTTCTGTGGTCCTTGTACACCCTTGCATGGCACAAGGGTGACGCAACTCAATTATAGATCTGCCCCTCAATCACTTTATCTAAGCTAGTGGTTCATCGCCTTTTAGCCTCATCAATATAGAAGAGGAAGGATCAGTTTGTTGTTCATGATGTACAGGCATGTTTTCCCATGGTCACAGTCCTCGAGCTTGCAGCCACTATTCATGTATGTCCTACACTCTCTCTTAGCGTGTGGCCCAAAGAGGACACAGGCCTTCGCCATGTTGTCAGATGATCATAGCAGCCATACTGAACCTGGATGCCCGAATGTTTTCTATACCCTATACTAATTCACCACTAATCCTTGTTGGGTTCTGGAGCTGCGTGCTACTGGCTAAAAAAGCGCGTTGATGCCTCGTCAGAAATAGTAAGCGCTATATAAATGCAATTACAATTACCCACATGATGCTTGTGGTCCTGCACTACACCACAGCACAAAACTTAAATAGATTTTAAATCTCACTGTTCCACGTTGGCTCTTACAAGAGTTTGAATAATGGGTCGAAATCAAACAGGAAGATCAATGTATTATGAAAAAAGCACAATGCCTCTGGCCTCCATTTTAAATTGTGACAACAACTGAAATGAAGTTTTACTCATTTATGAACCTCTGCTTAGCTCATTTGTACAGATTCGTTGCAGAACCTCTCAATCCTCAAAAGCATACGTATCAATTGGTAGTTTACATCACAACCTGAGTGTTTTGACCCAGTGCCCTGACACGGCATGAGGCAATCTCAGGATTTAATTTGATCCAGTGGTGCCCACGGGCGCTGGTTTCTAGCAATCTGGAAGTATTTTTAATCATAAGATTTTGACGAAGAACAAGAGAAAGAAATGCCACAAAGTGGAAAAGAGGATGGAAAGGAAAGAGGCAAAAACAGTTATAAAGGAGAAAGCAGTGATGAAACAGAGAATGTAAGCATGAAATAATACGTGAGGGGGAGTATGGCAGAGGGAATGCAACAAAAACCATGGGAGTTGCAGGCGAACACCCACGCAATGCCCACGGAACGCCTACCCAGGGCAAAGTAATGCCACGCCATGAGTTGCCTATGTTTTTGGAGCCCCTCGTAGCCACACAAAGTTGAAGACACCCTTACGCCACGGTCCAAGTGTGCCTGCATTGCAGGGATGATTGTTTCTGTGCAGGAAAGGACACCTTTCTGCACATAAACAATCATTAATGGTGATTTGCTTGCAGCACACATAGAAGGAGCAAAAACCGAGGAGAAATACAAATATTTCCCCTCATTTGCCACTCTAACACCTCCTATTGAATGGCATTTGTTTTTGGCCGCTGCCTCAGATTTAAGCATCCTTGTAAATCTTGGGCAGCGTCAAAATGCAACGGGCGTTGCGTGGAAATGCACACAGCAACACCCATTGCACGCCCCTTTGAAAGGGTACAATATTTACAAGACGGTGTTAAACAATGCAAAGTGCTTTAGTGCTGCTTTGTAAATATGGAGCAGGGCATTGCACCACTAGAGAGTCGAAGAAAGTGATGCTCCGGTGGAGCAATGCCCTTGTAAATATGCCCAAAAGTTTTTGTCGCTATTGCACCAGATTAATCATAAATGTGGCCCCAAGTGTAAGATGAATTCCCTCTTTTTTATGGATAGGAGACGCTGCAAAAATCACCCATGCAAGCAGTGGTTTGGGGTGCCAACTCGCAGTCCGGAAGTAGTGATGAAGTTCACCCACTCTGCAGACAAATTGCACTCATGACGTCTGCTCACAGAAAGCTTTCGTTCGTTTTCCTTCATTTGTCAAATACTAAAAGTTGAAAACCACCCGAACTGCAGCTGCTTGCAGAATATACAAAGGTCACAACACTTGCAACATTTTTGCCTGTTGCGTTTCAAAATAAAACATAAATTAGAAGGAGCACAATCTCTGTTTGCTCTCTGGCTTCAAACGTACAGTCACACGTATAAAAGGCCCAATAAGTTTCAATGTTGATGTTTTTTCGTCTCCTAAGTGAAAAGCATCTGTCGAACCAAAGGTGTGTTTTTATAGCCCTACAAAACTATGAGACGTATTTATGAGCTAGTCCTCGAGAATATTTCATTACATTTGAAGAATGTGACATGGTTTACAGATTGAGCAAATAACAATTAAAAAGTTATGAATCAATAAAAAAGGGATAGGCAAAAGGTAAAAAAACACATGGATCAACAAAGCTAGTAGATTTAGCTTTTGCATATTGCATACAGACAGACGGACGAGGCACTATGGCAAACATGCAGTCATACAGCATGCACACAAACCAGACACATGTAGACATAAATGTCAACAATGTCTAAGAGACATTCAGCGCCTCTGCACACTGTCCAACTCGCACATAGGCACCAATGCACACTGACCTACCTACAGTGGTACACTGCTCTGCACAGCAGGCAGCGAGGAATGGCGTGAAATAGTGATGCTCAGCATGATGTGCAGGAGGGGGCACACAGTCATGGACTTCAGGGGGTTGAGAGTAAAGTACTGTAAGTTGGGTCCTGCACGGGATATTATTTTCCTTGTGAGGGCAATTAAGACATTTTCGCGGGTTTGGGAGTATTTTGTTGATTGTTAATTTGTTGATGGTCTATTTTCTTTTTTTTGTGCTGATGCTATCGGTAATCAATGATTAATGAACAAAGATTTTTGTATTTTGGTCTAAGTTTGAAGTATTTGTTAAGTGTAAATATTGGATGCTTCTTGATGGCTCTGCTCAATAAAAAAAAATAAAAAAAAGATATTATTTTCCTTGTGGCCTTTATTGGTTGAACAAATATGTTGGTGAATCACTCTGGTACCGTCTCAGCTATGATTTGGCACTACCACGATTTGAGGTATGATTAACTGCATTTTTCATCAATATGAAGAATGTATTCATTGACTTAACATTTTTTGATTAGGAACAGATTGATGATGGGAATTGCGATTGGAATTAGAGTCTTGGCTCAAATCTGCTCTCCAAAGTTCACTTTAGCAGGTTACTGTTTTCTTGCAATTATTATCCTTTTCCTTGTATCTTTTCTTTATGTTTTTCTTTACTTTTCTTAGATCTTTTCTATTACTTTTACTTTTTTTATGTGGTTATGCCTTCATTACATTTTAGGTGCACATTTCAGTTATTACTGTTGTACAATACTTGGTTGGTATTCCCATCTATAGTTTCACTATGCAGCACAATAGATGAAAATGGTGTGCATTGGTATAATTATACACACTAGAGTCCTTGCTACTTTAGGTGGTATTCTATTTCTTGGAAAACTTCCACATACTATTCTGGATTCATGGACACCATTCTGGTGGGTGATGTCATATTGCAGCCCGGAGGAAGTCAACGGCATATTCGCTGTACGACGAAACACGTGTTGGCTGGTTGTACTTGGCTGCCAGTTCTTGTATCAACGCCGTAGAGTCACAAGATGAATATGGAATAAAGAAAACCTCAACCTTGGACATTTTGCAAATTTGATGATTTACCCCGAGGAGTTTATGTTTTTGAGGTTTTCCGGTAGCCAACATTTGTTCTGGAGCACCATTAGATTATTAGTAGATTACTTGTCCCAGATATTTAGTGAGCCTTCTCTGTTAGCCTGGCTTACCACCTTCTCGTTGAGCACATACAATAAAGCAGGACTAAGTGTTATGGATCAGTGGATCACTAGTGATGCATCACAGGAGAACAGGGGTCAATTAATTTCAGGAGATCACGGAATGGTGCACATTAGTGGTCCACGGAGTGATGAAATGCAGCACAGCATCAGTTGATTTGCTGTCCAAGCATTGGATGTTGTGAATGAGATGGGCTCTGAGTATTATAGCTCAGGGAACCACTGGTGTATGTCTCATTCTTCATCGGTACAGAACTGCGTGCCGTAGGCCTCGCAAAACACTACTGCACAAGGGGCGCATCATGATCTACAATGGGACGCACGGTAATATATTGGGCCCTTTTATTAGAAAAAAAGCATAAACATTTAAGCAGAGATACTCATCTCTTCATGAGTGTACTTTTACTTACTTTCTAGTTGCAAACATTTGACATTGAATTGAAATTCCATTTATATAGGGCTTCCATCTCTTTACTTTACACTGGTAAGTTGACACACTTGCAGCCTTCTAAGCTTACTTCTTGAAATGCCAAGTGGCTTCTCCTCTGTGGTCCTATTCTGCCTGTGCAAAATTCTACGTAGTAAATAATTCTATAAATGGGGAGTGGACCCATTTTGCAAACCCACACATTTTTGTCTTTTTATATCCAGAAACAACATACTTCCATATAGAGAATAGCCCCAGTGTGTGGGTGATCAATTTCCATTCCGGATCTGAAAAGTGTGTTGCACCACTCCTGATTAGCGTAACGTTACAACCATTTCCATGGGTACTTGGGTAGAAAAGCATCAGTTAATGGTTTAAGATCATTTATAAATGCACATGTTTTGGGGCGTTTTCAAATTTCTATGGCAAACCATGCCTCCCAATGCTCCCTTTTGCCCTTGTGAGTGGGATTTGTGACTGGATTTCTTCACAAATTAGTTGCTTTAGATTATCTTTGTATGATGAATCGCTGTATTATAAGGTGCTTTGTTTTTAAGGATTTATTTTTACTAAATAAACATAGAGACAAACATATTACAAATGGAAGATTAGAACTAGCAGAGTACAAAAAACAAAAAATAAACGTTTGGCTTATACTGTTTTCTACTTGGGACGGACTGGGTTAATTACTTGCCGATGTAGTTATTATTACAGTCAACTGAGTATTTGTAACTTTGCACTGTTACTGCATGTAAAAAGAGATATAAAATAAACCTTTGGAATTAGATGAACTACTGATTCCATTTTGGAAGAAAGTCAAGAAATAACTTGGGAAGCCTTCCTTTATAAGGTATTTGATTAATTGTTAAGATGGGCAGGATAGCCTTTGTGGGGTTCTGTAATTAAAATTCTCTTTTTTTATAGACTCCCATGCACACAGATAACATTGAGTAGTAAATATACAAACATGCACAGCTCACTTGTTAGAAAATTAGCTCACTCAGAAGAGGAGAGATAGCATGTATTCGACCTTCAGCTAGTCCTCTGTCCTTGGTCATGTTTAAAGCAAAACTAGAAGCTACAGAATGCATTGTACTGTTGGTAGTAGTTGTCACTCATGACCTGTGACACTTATTAAGTACATACATGAATTTAAAAAAAAAAAATATACATATATAGATATATAGATATTTGTTTATTATTACATTGAACAATGTATCTTCTATTGGATTGCTGTATTGACATGCTCTTTTTGGTGTTTAGATTCGGACCAGAAAGGTGTCCTAAGTAATGCTTTCAATTATTGTGATTTACCCTGCTCCTTTCAAACTATTTCCATAGACAGTGTGTTTTATAATTCAGGTAAAAGCTCAGGTGCAATCAACTATTTTTATAGGATGAGACAAAGATATTTGCTAAACCTTGCTCGCAAAATGTACTGCATGCGTTGCACCATTCCTGTAAGACAAGCACATTTATTAAGACTATGTCCTGGTGCAAAGTCACACAGAATGGTGCAAACCTATGCAGCGTTTTGACAAAAGTATTTACTTTACAACAAAAACATTTTGTGTGCTTTAAAGTAGCCCTAAAAGCAAAGCAAATAAATCTTTGTGTTACTTTGCATCAAGGGGGAGTCTCATCGCTGGATACATGGGCATTTTCATGCCACCATCCATTGTTTTTTATGAAAATCCCTATCTACTAACAATGGTACATGGGGCTTAGAGTAAAAACATGCCTTCTTGAGGCAGGTCCTATATAGGAGAAATCTTTTATTTTCTCCTAATTTTTCACAAATTACATTTGTGTTGCACAATACAACACTCAACCAATGTGGGAAAAGTTCAAACGTTTGTCTACGCATTTTATTTTGTACTGAAAGGATATAAACCTATGATAGCTATCATGCACACACATTTACACTATGGTCAAAAGGTTTGTGCATTTTGCATCCCAGATTCTTTGGGCCAGATTATGATGATGGGCTGTCCACCTGACATCTAGGCCAGCTATCCGACCGCCAGATTATGATGTCGGTGGTCGGAGCGCAGAAAGCGGGGGTAAGAACGCCACATCCGACAGGCTCAAGTAGCCTGTCAGGGTGGGGGTTGGAGCCTAACCCCTCCAATAGAAGCGGTGCCTGCGGAAGCATAGGGATTAGGATGTCAGTTTCCAACAGCCTTTCCATCACGGTCTGACTGCCATGAAAAGGCAGTCGGAAAGTGACTTTAGGAGCACCTAGCAGGGCCAGCGTCCCCCCATAGTGCTCTGCGATATGGCCTGGGGGGCTCATGTGGTGCCTCCCCCAAACATCCATGCACCGTTTGCCAGAACCATATCATATGGTGCCTGGCACAAGGTGCATGGATGTTTAAAAACATACCTTCTTCTGTTGTGGCTCTTCTCCAGGCTGCCGCACAGGCGGCAATAGAAAAAGGGATGTTTACAACCGCCTGCATGGCGGTCATATTGTAATTGGGCTGTCAGGTTTACCGACTCCTTGTCCGATGGTCTCGAGCCCGAAACGATGGCTGTCAGATGCTCGTCCAACTGCCATCTCAATGAGGCCCTTGGCGAGCCAGCAAGGGGCAACAGAGCAGCAGCACCTCATCTTATTAGATATGTCTTGGTACTGCTCTCTCCCACTAGCCCATCTAAAGTGCATCAGTTTTGGTTGTTTTTCTCCCTTTCACTACTTTTAAATAAATCTGCCCCGGAATTTCTTTCTAATAGTACATCAATAAAAATATCAGATTTTTTAGTACAGATTTTGTGCAGAAGCTAAACTCCATTTCTGATGCCTGATGCTGGCCTCTCAACCTATCACAAAATGCAAAATAGCATTTCAACCTCTTTCATCACATCTTATTATCTTTATTTTGCTTTATCATATGATTGCTACTTTGCATTTTTCATGAGTCCAAACTTAAAATTACCTTTCATTTTACCTTACGAAGGTATTTAAAAAAACAAGACCAAGCATGAACCATTTCATGGAAGCTAAAAGATATTTGCTGCATTTTCTAAAAGTAAGTGACAACAGATAAATCAGTCATTGCTGTAGAATGTGTTGTGTTTGCTTGGTATCAACTGCCATTCATACAAATACTTTTATAGGAGATTTGTTTTTTCCCGTGGCTACAGTTGGAGGATGCATGTGAACTGTTGTTACCTTATATCACTAGGCTACTGCTGTTGGCTACCAGGTTTCGATCATTTTATTTGCTACTACATTTTTCTTGAGCACTGTTCTTTGGTGGACTGGGTGAAGACCCTTTGGAATTAACAAAGCAGAGCTAAGGCCGGTGTGTACAACTACAAATCACTAGTAAATTAACTACAGACAGAAATACTATACCAGCAAAGATTTTGATATATTTTGCATTACCACTGTCCTCTCAAACAGTCATTAAATTGCTATGTTAATTCTATGTTCAGAATACATTTTTTTTTCTACGGTGAAAAGAGCCATCTGCTCACATGTTTGAATAGAATTCGGAAAGGTACACATGTATGTAAATACATTAAAAAATATAAACAGTACACAGTGAGCATGAGAAAAATTAGCATAAGTGATGGAATTGTATAAAATATATAAATCATTCAGTAAGTAACGAAGAACAATAACACATAGCGCCTTACTTATCTTTGACTGGTTGTTAAGGCCCTGCAGTCAACCGGCGGCATCATATATCTCAATTGTTTCATTTCTAAATGACAAAGTACATGCATCATTCAGTCATTTAAAGTTATATAGGTTAAATAACCAATCAAGCTAATATTATTATTCACAAACATTTTACAAAATTGAAAACATTTTTTTTTGTTAATTCAGTACATACTTTTTTGATTACTTCGAATACTCCATATACACAGTACACTCTAGTCCCAAGCCCTGAAATACTTATCACACCCATCTCAATCTGTACAAACCAAGCAGTACACAGTACACAGTACACAGTGAGCATGAGAAAAATTCGCGTAAGTGATGGAATTGTATAAAATATATAAATCATTCAGTAAGTAACGAAGAACAATAACACATAGTGCCTTACTTATCTTTGACTGGCTGTTAAGGCCCTGCAGTCAACCGGCGCCATCATATATCTCAATTGTTTCATTTCTAAATGACAAAGTACATGCATCATTCAGTCCAATAGTAGGTGTCTATGCTTTTAACAATTATTCAGTATATCCATCAACCTGGTGTGTATATTCTTAACTGTAGACAGGAGTGTATTATTAGTATTTAATAACATTTAAAGTTATATAGGTTAAATAACCAATCAAGCTAATATTATTATTCACAAACATTTTACAAAATTGAAAACATTTTTTTTGTTAATTCAGTACATACTTTTTTGATTACTTCGAAAACTCCATATACACTGTACACTCTAGTCCCAAGCCCTGAAATATTTATCACACCCATCTCAATCTGTACAAACCAACTCGCCACCGGAGATCATCTTGCAGCAACAGGCTCCTTCCAGCATAAGTGAATAGGAAGAATGACAGGGGCACAAATCTAGGACCTTGTAGCTGCATATCGTGGAAGTTTTCTGCCCTAGACACTAATAAAACATCAGGACCACCTCATGTTCAGAAGAGCCCTCAAAACTCTCCTCCCATTCCAGCATCTACTGTCACCACCCCTGAAGTGCCAGGTCACAAGAGTTTTCAGTGATTCAACTCCAGCTCCCTTTTCTGGACCATAGCTAACTTGATAAACTCTCTTTCTCCTCACTTTAAATAGTTCATAATCTCCTGTGACCTACAATCCCTTCATAATTGGAATGCTAATCCGGAGAGCTGTGAATGTTCCTAGCCCCTCCTTTTCCTTTTTTTCTTCTTCCCTAACTTTCTGGCAGACTGAAACAGCTTCTAGTAGCATGACTAGCTCCAATAGTATGTTTTCAGTCAACCAGACAGACAGCAATAATGGAGACACTAATATGATAGACATGCAACCTTGAAATTGATATGCTTCTCAACAGTGAGAAAATGCAGCTGCAGTTGGACAGCTGTGACGTTGATCACTTCTGCCAAGGCCAGAGATCATGCATACAGGTGTATTCTGTAGTCATTGTTGTCTTAAGAGCAAGATTTGATTATGGCCATTATAGAGGGAGTTGCAATAGTCCAAGAAGACATTTATGGCTGCACTATCCCGACGGTACATGTTGAGAGCAGAGGAAAAACAGGTTTCAGATGTCTCCATTGGAAATAGCAGGGAGACGGTCCAATTAAATCAAACTGTGTTAAAGGATAAATTACCTTTGGACCGAGCCTCCTCGATCCCCTGGTTGGCCTATGTCAAGTGGTCTTTTCGTGAGTTGGATCTGGAGATATTGTATGAGTCCCCTCCCCAGTGCACGTTTTTCTCTAAATCAAGACTAAAATAACTCTTCATCGCTAAATGCACCCAAGAGAGATGGATAAAAATCCAATCCAAAATCTCAGTTTTAACTACAGGACATTGCCACCTGTGGCAATTGGGCATTCATCCTATATCTCTTTTGTTACCAACACCACACATCGGTTTATATTGGTAAGATTTATATTGAACTACATAATTTTAATTAATGGTTACCATGCACAAGCTCATTCGCTAAATCAGTTGTCTCTATGTCCCTGTGATGGTTTCTCTAATCAATCTATCTCCCATATTTAATTTTCTGCTCATTCTATAAGGCTGAAAGGAATACATTTATCATTCCATTACTAAGGAAACTCAGCTTGCAGTTGTACCAACAGCCTCTGGAAGCACTGCAACAATTGGAATCGCCATATATTTGTTTCATGATTTCGTCCTTCTTATTAGCCTTAATAAACAACAGAAAGATGGATATTGATAGGGGTTTGTTTTAAATGTTTTAATGCTTGTATTATTTGTTAATAGTTGTTTGAACGCACTACATGATGTAAAGCAGATTGTTTTTATTCTCATTGTTTTGTCCTGTTTAAAAGCGTTACCTCTTGGGTCAGTGAAACGCATGGCTGTTTTTATAGATATTTAATTCAATGAGATACTGTTTATAAACTGCTTGGAAACGATGGCTTTAAGGGCTGTATACTAAATATTAATGTTTTATGTACTTTTATGCATTTACTTAAATCCCAAATAAAGTTGATGACTGACTGAAGTAGCAGTTCTTTACCACTGTATTAACCTTTGGAACAAGAGTGCTACCTGGTTTCAGAATTATGCATAGGTTTCTTACTTTATCAACCAGTGAGAAGACACAATCTATGAGTTTTAGAATGTGAAAGGATGTTAGAAAGAGACAACTTCTTGCCCCAAAGGGAGCAGTCTGTGCTCTGGAGATGTTTAGTTGCAGATAGTTCACAGTAGCCCCAAACTGAACAGCACTCAACAATAGAATTTAATTTGATAGATCCTTTAATCAGACACAAATTCAAAGGGCCAGACTGGGCCAGAAAATAAGCCCGAGCACCAACGTAAAAGTGGCCCCCATTAGTGAATTGGAAACCTACAAAAGTGGCCCTTGTTTGCTGGTTGAGGCAGTTTTAAAGACATGCTGTATAAGTGTTCTGCAAGTTAGGTAAGACTCCATGGATTTGAGCTTGCTGCAGGCAAAGTTTGTTTTAATTTCAAGGAATCCAACAGTAAGAACCAGCAGACCACAAACAGGCCCACAAACAGTCGAAAAACTGGCTCACACACTGACCAGTCAGGCTGACACATTGGGCACTGGCTGCCGGTTCTATTGGCCAGTCCTACCCTGCCAATTCAGATGCTCATTAAATATCTGACACAAATACTTGTATAACATAAAAGGTTTGAGTTTGTGACCATAAGCAAATAGCTTCTCATCGCTTTCTCCTGCCTGAAACCCATAATAATAGTGCCATTTGCAGAGCACTAGGATACTGAATATGGAGAGAGTGTTGTACCAAGCCAGAAAGAGCTTAACTGAAGCCAAAAAAGTCAGGTTTCCAGTTTCTCCCTAAAGATCAATTCGAAGGGGACTGGCTGAAGTTCCACAGGTAATGAGTTCCAGATTTTAGGGGTCAGATGACTGAAGGCACAGCCACTGATTCTAGATTTTTTAAATCTGGGAACTGAGACCAATTTTTCCGCCTCTTACCTCAGATTTCTAGCTGGGGCATAGGGAGTGACTATAGTTTGTAAATACACAGGGACTTGGCAGACAAGGGCCTTGTAACAGAGAGCCTTGAAGGTGATTCTCTGTTTCACAGCAACAGTGCAGTTTCTTTAGTGCAATGCTAATGGAGGCTTGTATTGGAAGCTAGAGTAATGTCCGAGCTGCCATACTCTGCACGTGTTTAAGCCTATTCAATCATGAATGGGCAACACCCAGATAGAGAACATTGCAGTAGTTCAATCTGGATATGGCCAGAGCCTGAACCACTGTTTTCTGGGTGGATTCAGGAAGAAAATAAAGACGTTTTTTCAGAAATCTCAATATCCCTGACACACAAAGATCTACGTTTTTCTACATTTGATTTGAATATCATGTACATCACCACACAGAACTCGTCATCTTATGCAGTTGTATCTAGCCTGACTCGTGCTAGAGTCATCCGTGCTTTGAGCCTGATTTAGATTTTCGTGGACGGGTTAATCCATCACAACGGTGACTGATATCCCGTCTGCATTAACATAAATGCCATGTGGATATAGTGGGACTTATATTTCGGCAGAGGGGATATCCATCACCGTTGTGAAGGAGTAACCCATCCACTGAAATCTAAATCAGGCCCTTAATCTTCAAAATGTATTCACACAATCAGGGGCTATTGACTCAGCGTTTGTTGAAAATATTTATCTTGTGAAATAAAGCATGACAAGCACTTATACAGCAGACAAGTGATACAAGAGGGACCAAGGCCAGAACCCCTGCAAAAAGCATCTCTATTGTTCTTTCCATTGTAGTATCTGAAATGGTCTGATCTGGGAAAGATGGGATTGAAGCAGCAATGGTCAAAAAAGAGACCTTAAATGTGTGCTATTTAAAAGTGGGTGCCAATCAAGACAGCAAACAAACAGCTTCTGTGTCTAAGGGAGTTATCCCCTGCTAGAGAAAGTCTCATCTTTTATTCAGAGGAAATAGAGGTTGCTTCCTATTATGAAGGAACAATGGTGTGTGTGTATATGTGTGTTTTTCACTGGTGGCAAAAGTGAAACTTTGAGTCCCCTATTGCTTTTTATGCTCTGCCTCTGAGTCTTCTTGATATACTCCTAATGAAGCTTACCTTCCTTCTGTCCTTCTCCTTGACTCTAAAATAGAGTTTCTGTTTTCCAATCCTCAGGCCTTCTAGTCTCCTGGATGAAAGCTGAATTTAGAACTCCTGCTTACCTACTTGACCAGTCCAGACAGGCACCCAACAGTGATGGACATTACCGAGGAGAATGCAGATGCACCACATAATTTTACAATACAGTATCAATCAAATCAATCAATCAAAATATCTTTATTCGCATTTGATATATGAATAAGAGTACAGATTAAAATTATCCCAAAAACATTTGATCGACAAGAAGTCTAAAATTAAAAAATAATTGGTTTTGAGATATGTCCATTAAAATATCAATATTCACATGTAGCCTTGTTGCAAAAATCAACTTCAGTTCATTGTGACAAGGATTTGTTGCAGCATACTGTTAAAAATACAATTCCCCCAGAGCAAATCCCAGTAGCATATTTCAAAACCATGCAATACATAATTTTCCAGGCATGAGGCTTTTATCTATTTGGTCAATTAAAACAACAACATTGTCTGTTGAACTTCACTTCATACGAAGAACTGAATATAAAAATTTTGCAAACATGAAACAAACATATGGTGTTTCCACGGAGTTAATAACTGCAAGAGCTGTAGAATGTTAAACTAGACTCAATTTTGTTATCAGGGGGAGGATACACTTTTTTCTTTCCATTTTATAAAAAGGACAACAAAATAAGATATGAGACATGGTTTGGGAAGACAAGCCATCAAAAGGACATTGCGACAGGTTATTTAGTGAGTATGTATGCGCAGGGTATACGACCATCAAGGGGAAAAGAATTAACCTCATCCTTGTTAAAATATACTGATGCGTATTGTTAGTAACAAAGGAGAGATAGGAGTCATGACCTTTGGGGATTCTGGGCAAGGTATGGTAATGAATAACCATAGCTTTACTTTCGTTGAGTTGCCATTTTTCTAGCTCACATTTTTTGAGGAAGGCCTCTTTCAGCTTAATCTTGGAAAAGGGCAAACATTTGTTTGGTGTTATGTACAAATCAGCTAAGCCCAAGTCTGTAAGAGACCTTCTAACATATACTAGCTTCAGGATATTGTTGGCTTGATCTAAAGTTATTGTGTCTTTAAGCATTGTCTGATTTAATCCAACCGTATCCAGATGCGCAACAATAAAAGGAGTGGGGCCAATTTAATAGTGTCAGAAATAAAGGGGAGGGCAAGTTCTTTGTGGGCAATTAGATTTGAACAGGCTGATTTAACTGACAGCAATTTTTTGACAAGCTTATCCTCAACATTCTGCAAGGTACCCACTGCTGCTATACCCCATATTTCAGCTCCGTAGGTTACTATGGCTATTGATTTCCCTTTATATATTTCAAGCATTTCAGTAATTAATTTTTTCCCTCGTTTGGTGGCGAATTTCCACAAGGTGGCTATACTTCTTTGCAGCATGTTAGTTCTATTTGCAATCATAGTCCCCCAATTAAGTTTTGAGTCAAAGAGGAGTCCTAAATACATAAATGACTCTACTCGTCTCAGCGAACCCTCATCTAGGTAAAATGGTATGGACTTCCTCTTTCCCATCCCTGGCACTATCATGATAGAGGTTTTCGATCTATTAACTATCAATCCCAGTTCGTCCATAAAGGTTGAGTAGGAGCCCATCAGGAGTTGTAAGGCCAGGGGTGTCCTGGCCATCAGAACTGCATCATCTGCGTAGAAGAGAGCGGGCAACGATATGCCGCCCGCTGATGGAACATCTATGCATTCTGCGGTTAAGACTTCATTACAGTTATTGGTATACATGGAGAATAGAAAGGGGGCCAGGACACACCCCTGGTGCACCCCCTTTTCTATTTTAAAACTTTCTGTGTATTCCCCTAGTTTACCATACCTGATTACGGCCCCGCCTCTCTGTAATGCTCCCTGATAAAAAGAATTATGGATTTGTCCATGCCCATTGACTCCAAGTGAGCTCACAATTTAATGTGGACTACACAGTCGAAGGCAGCGGACAAATCCCCATAACCCATATAAAATTGGCCCTTTTTTGCGCAAACATACTTTTCAGCAAGTGGTGCCAGGTTGAGTCCTTGGTCTATCGTACCCCTCCCTTTTCTAAACCCATATTGGCACTCTGCTAGAATGTTATTAGCCACAGCCCAATCCTCCAATCTGTTTAAAAGCACTTTCCCCATTAACTTCGCTATGCTGTCTAGCAGGGAAATTGGGCGGTAATTTACTGGGTTCATGGGGTCCCCTTTCTTATATATGGGGACGATCACCGATGATTTCCATGATGCTGGAGGTCCCACTTTTGAGATAGCATTAAAAGCTTGCGTCAAGAGCGGAGACCCTGGATTCTTACATCCTAGGAAAATATCCAAGGGAACACCATCTGGCCCTACTGCCTTTAGGTTGGGCGATTGGGAGAGTGCAAGCTCAATTTCCTCTAGCGAGAACTCCATCCCATGTTGGGCAATTATTACATCACCCATTTTGTTTGTATCACTATCCTTCGATACATTAAAAATACACTGAAAATGGAGGAGCCATGTGGTTTCATCTATATGAGAATCAAGAGAAACACCCCCCTGTTCTTGCAGAAAGGGAGCTTTCACCACTCTCCAGAATGCCTTACTATCTTTACTCCTCGAAGCCTCACCCAGATTGGCCCACGCTTCTTCTCGTAACTCTTTTTATCTCGCCGTTCCGGCTGTCTTATAATCAGCACATAGCTTCATTATTAAAACTTTGTTACTGGGGTTCGACTTGACGGCTGTACGTAATTCTCTAGAGGCTTTCGAACAATTGGCATCAAACCACCTTGTCTTAGGAGGAGTCTTAGTAGTAGCTGGATGCTTAAGGTTTGAATTAATGGAGATTAAAATTTTGTTAAAGGCTGTTACCATCTGATGGCTATTGGTATTAGCATCTAAACAAGATTCTATCTCGGGGAGTACCTCCTTAACAACCTTTGTTAGAAATAAAATTGGATACAGTTCCTCCCACTTAAGGGTAAAACCATTTTTACTGATCAATATCGGTTTAGGGGACTGTATGGTTCTTAACTTGGTTGGTAAAAACCCATCAAAACTAAAGATGAGGAAAGCATGATCACTAAATTCGGGTAACTCCACTCCAGAGGACTCTATACAACTCCTATAGTTGGCCTGAATAATAGTAAAATCGATTGTTGAAGTAACATCAGTACGTTGGAGGTCAGGAGGAATTGGCCTGCCATGCTGTCACAAGGGTTAATTATTACCAAATCCCATGTTAAAAGAAGACTATTCAAAAGGGTTCCGTAGTTATGGTGCCTGAAGTGAACAAGCAAGCAGCTGGTCATCAGAATTGGTTACCCCACAAATACGCTGGTCTGTTTTATGGCAACAGTGTACACTAAAGTCCCAGTTTTCTTTTAACAATCAGACTTGGAGAACTTGGTAGGTAGGTTCACTCCCACGCTAGAAGACAGAACATTTAGGTATCTAATAACTTAAGTCTCAGGGGCAGAAGGGTTAATTGCAATGCATTTAACTGTGCTCTGTCATACTCATTCCTTTTTTCCTTCCACAACAAATAGATGACAAATGATATGCAGCTCATTGCCCAGATGAATGTTGTCCTTGTGTAATGTTTGTCTTTGTCAAACTTTTCCCCACATTCTCTTTCTCATCCATTCATCAAACCCTTAACCCTGTTCCCCCGGCCTGTGTGATTTATTGCGGTGTGGTTTAATTTACATCAGCAATCGATCACACACTTGGTGGGGTGGATGTGGTGAATGCAACATCAACTCACTGCAGGATCTTCTAAACAATACCCCATACTGGCCCCATTTACACACCTGCGCATACAAGTTATCCAAATTTTAGATATTGAATAAAGAACATCAGTCGTCAGCAACATCATTCAGGCCTTGTGTTGCGTAACCATAAACACCTAACCTAACATAATTACTACTATTGCTATTTTTTGTTATTTGATCACTGTCAGGAATTCTTGTGTCGTCATGTAGTAGTCTGGTCTCAATTCTTTGTAAAGCTTTCATATAACCTACTAACTCAGTGTTTTTATTTCCATTTAGTTGCCTGCGATGGATAATCCTTCTGATTAATCCTAAAGTTGGAGCTCACCTGGGTGGAAGTGGGACCTCGCTTGTGAAGTTGTGAAGCCTTCCCTCATCTATATTCAGGTAAGACAACTATGGAGTGAAGCGACTAGTTACATTAGTAAGTAAGTAACTATCTACTACTGCAGGTACTCATTTCTCTAGGTTGTTGTAGACAATATAGGTCATGGCAGCAGCCCCAAATGGTCAAGATCGAGAGGTCTATCTATTATATTTATTCTCTCTTAAGATATGGATTGGAGACTCTGTGAAAATGAACAATGCAATCAGTGGTTTCGGGTTGCCCAACTTGCAGTCTGCAAGTCGTTTTGAAATGTACCCACTATACAAAGTATAGGGGTTTGCCCCAGTAATCCCACATAACCTGGGCAGAGACACATGCAAATACACAATGGGATAAATGTGGGAACAAATTATTGCATCATAGTTTTTTCAGTGAATAAATGAATTAGTCACTGGAGATATACACCAAGTCTACACAAATCTATTTTAGCCTTATTATATGGACCTACAATCGTACACGCCTAGAGAAGGTACCTGGGGTGTATAGAATATGTAAAACGCATGAAACATACATAGATAAAACAAATGAAAAAACATATAAAGAGGACAATAATTGCACTGAGTTGCACATACATAAACCATATATTAATTTAACACAATAAATGTGATAACTACAAAATTGTTTTCTTTATTCTTCCATTTGTTTTAAACAGATATGGATGTGTTCTTAACTTCTTACACAGTCCATATAGGAGACAGCCTGTGGAGTGTACACATGTGAGGGACAGTTTTTCCCTCTGTATCCTTGGTATGTATCAGACAATGTCTTTCAGACAAGATCGAGACTGAGCTAGACTCCTCCTATCAAATATATCAACGCCTTTCAGGCTCTTCAGGATGAATGAAAGACGAAGTACTGGCAGTCCCTTACTGTGGGTGAAGGGAACCACCAGGACCCTCTGAGTGATTAAGGGGAAAAACACTGTAGCAACAGGTCATATGGGTACCGGGCGTACAGACCATAAATGGTGGGATCCGGAGTGGAAGGGAAGCCTATTCCCACGATCATCTGCTGAAACGTACATGGAACAGAGATGCTGAGCTATGCGGGTTTAATTTGTCAGCATCAGCTGACGGGTGAGCTGTTGCACGCACGGTTTCGGGGGCCCAAGTGTAAGCCTCCATGTCTCATAGATCTGGAGGCTGCAGGCCAGTCAAGTGCATGGATCTAAGAGACACGAAGGCTTACACTTGGGTACCTTCTCCAGGAGTGAACGACTGTGGGTCCAGATAATAAGGCTCAGTTCAGTTCAAGTTTATTTGTGTGATTAATTAAAATCTTACAAAAAATGATTAAAATATCCTCAAATATAAAAGAATTAAAACGCTATAATCACAATTGCTATCATGCCTCTAATACAATATCCAATATATATAAAAAATTGAATAAATTATTATTCCCCTAATTTTGTATCCACATGCTCAAAAATTTTACAAATGCAGATAATAAGGCTAAAATTCATTTATGGTTCTTTCAATTTATCTCCAGTGAGTAATTTATGTATTCACTGAAAAAACTCTGATGCAATAATTTGTACCATTGCATGAAATTTACTCACTGCGTAGAGTAATGCCGCAATGATGCCGGTATTGGCCCAACAGCCACGCAGTCTGGATTCAGGTAGGCGTCGAGGCAGGAGGGAGGGTGGGGGTCCGTGTCTCCCTTGTCGCCAGTGTGAATTGGCCTGGCTTTGCGGTGTCTATAGGCCTGCATGTGCGGCGAGCTAGACAACATAGGACGCACTCAGTGGCTGCTCGGCTAGTGCTCACATGTGACCCTAGCCCTTTTATTTATACCCTCGGGACGAGCCCGACCACGAGGGGTGCATGCAGCTACATTGTGGGGGAGAGTCCAGGTGCCTCTCTACAATTAAGTCAGTGAAGAAAGGAGACTTTCTCTTTGGGAGTTTGTCTTCAGGAACAAAAGACCAGCCATCATGAGCATTTTACTCAGAAGTTGCGCCTGCCTTGCTGCATAAATGGTGGACAACTTTAAATCAGGCTGCACGCTTGAGCCAGACTTAGCAGAGGCACATGCTGTACCACAGAGAGGTGTATTGGGAAACAATCAGCTAGGTTTAAACGAGCTACTAAAAAATAGCTTGTGGAAAAATAGATGCAGACAGTGCCCTTTATCTTAAACTAACATCTACTTATCTTAGTTACTATTTGTACCATGAGTAATTTAGCACAGCCAGAATAAATAACTGAAATATATGCCCAATGGAGTTCCTAATTGATAATCTGCCTTGTTATTTTATTTATAACAGAATGTAGATGAATAAAATTGTAATGGAAGAAGTGTCAAAGGATCTCAGACTGTTTATTGATTTTAGCAAATTGCATCTATTCACTGAAGAGACTAGATAATTTCTCAGAGAAATCACACTACAGAAGCAGGGACACGAATGCCATAAATATTCCCGACACTATCGTGCAAGCTTCTTGTTCAAACATAACTCAGATTTGGAGGCACTTCTCATAGGTGGAGAGAAAAACAGCTGATAAAACGTTTGGTTCAGAATGCACATTCATCCTGAAATATTCACAGTGCAATTTGCATTTGAAATGGATATCAAAAACTCTTAAACACCTGCCAATGATTTGAAATGCTTCTAATTAACTATTCTGCCAGGGTTAGCTCCTCACCTGCACACAGGCTCACATACATCTACTCTCACAGCTCAAAGTCAAAACAAAACACACTTCATCATTCTTGATTTTCGTTTATTCACCTTTATATATTATTTTGCAGCAAAAAAAGTAGACACAGAATGGAATCAAACAAGTCAGTAATAAAGACACAACTGCGGTTTTGACAAATGAGCATATTAACATGGGCCTAATATTGTAAAGTGTACTTGCTTCACAAGGCTGACCAAAACTGCCAATTTCCCTCTGCACTATGTGCATTGCTATTGCAGGAGATACCTCTTGGTCATTTGTCTCTGGCTCTTTCATTGAAAGTAGTTCCCACACAGACATGTGGCACAGGAATCCCTCATTTACCCTGGCAGGCACCCTAATAAAAGAATTTCTAGAACTTGACATTTTTTACAATGTTCTTCGGGTCTCCTGCTGACACTACGCTTATAGTTGTACTCCATGGATGCTCAGCAAGGCACCTGGGTATCCATTGTTTGTAACACAATGTGAGGCCAGTGCCTGATTATCTCTTTAACCCTCATCTTGTACCAGTACTTACTTTTATCCCCCATTAGTTTCACGTGAGGTGTCAAAAAATATAGGGCCTGACTCACAAACGGTTTCCACCACGTGCAGTCGTTTAGGAGCCTCCGCACTCGGGGCTGAATCTCTGCAATGACAGTTCTCAATGTTCTACTGCCTTACCGCTCCTCTTACCTGGAGGATAAGTTGGGCAAGGGTCCTGAATACAGTTGTCTTATTACTGAAGGGAGATATCGTGTGAGCCAGACAACTTCATGCTCAAAGACCAACTTTCAAGTCTCTTGGCTGCAGGAAAGGAACTTCCATGGTTGCTGGGTTCCTGGGGTATAGGCATTGTGGTCTCGTTCTCTCAGGTCCCCGGATGAGTATGGCAGGAGACAGGTCTGTGCGACAGAACCCTGGATGAGTTTTCAGTCAAGGTGACATCCCCGCAGTTATTCGTCCTGGTAGTCGCACTGGTGCACGGAGTATGGATTCTGACAGTGCAGGGCTCTTTTTGTCTTGTATATAGACAGAGCTGCTGGGACCTGCAAAGGAGAAGCTAATTATTGAGAAGTGGGGCTCTCTTAAATCTTTTAAAACTCCAGCTTTACCTTTGTGCTGGAGGGTGCAGTTGTTTAGAGGCCCATGCACCAGGCTATTTGGTCAACAGAAGAGTCAAACAGTGCTAATGGAATACAGTTGATTTAATTTCTCCTTTTGATGTTGTCCTTAGTTCTGATTGTGCCCTTGCTTCAAAGCTAGGCTCTACAATTTCTTTATTTAGGATTTAGGAGAATTGGATCTGAACTTTTCTTTCAGCCGAATTTGAAAAAGGAAATGACCACTATTGAGTGATTTGGAGCTAGTAGTATTGGTTATATTTTCCTAAATTCATCATTGTTTCAAGAACAATAGGGATGGAAAATGGTGAAGAGAGAAGGAAACAGCTTATCCTCATCTCCTTCCCTTCAGCCCCTCTTCCTTTTGGAGTACAGATTCAGCACATGATATCCTCCCTCTCTCAGGTTTTCCAGAGATCCAGAGAAATGTTTGCGAATGGTTATTCTCCATTGAAATGTTTCTCCTCCTTTCTCAATTTCATAATGGCTTCAGCTGGATACGATGATGATGTTCAAGCTGTAGGTTCTACTCGAATAGGGGAATTTAGCCTGAGATATGAACTTTCTGTACAATTTAAATCATTGGCAGACAATCTTCAAATTCATATGTAAGAGGAGCAAATGTGCACCAGTTCAGACAGGTTTCATCTGCTCATGTACCATCCTCCCCATGTCTTTCCATAAAATAACATAAGGGATTTGTTGTGAAGGGAATGGAAGACTAAGGAGAATGCAGGTCTGCCTACTTTGTAAGCTTGATTATATCCTCTGGCAAGGAGTAAGAAGTTACCTTCAGCCTAGAACTTAGACCCAGTGTCAGCCAACTTGGCGGGTATTGTTTCTCCTTTTAATGATTTCCTATGCATTAGATTTGGTGGTCTATAACGTAAGGGCTCATTAGAATAAAGCTTTTTATGGATTCAATTTCCCAGCAAGAGTTGCTGTCTATGCTATTTATGTTTCTAATTTTTTGGCTAAAGATTACTGCAGCTATCCAGAAAGGTGAGAGCTGTGCTGATCTGTTTTTTCAAATTTGATCTATATATGTATAAAGAAATATAAGCAACGTTTTATCAGATGTCTCTTGTGACATTCTATTGGCTTCAGCTTTTTCTAGTCCCCAATTTTCACATTTATCTAAAAGTCTGAATGGCAGAAGGCTCATAAAAGGGAGAGTAGTTTTATTGCCTTTCTCTGGACATCAAATGCAAAATAACAAGGTGATGGATGGAATGTTCGAAATAATCGAAGCCACTGCCAATCACTCGAGGCCACATACCAATCCATAGCTTTTTTCTCACCATGCCATCTCAATTTGGACCCAACCATATGCAAATCAGTTCTGACCTTGGGAAGAAAGTGACCCGATTAGGGTCATCCAGGTCACTCGCGCCCACCTCTCAGCCTTTCATGCAAATGCAGAGTCTTTTAGACAGTACAGAATACAAGCCAATATATCTATTCAGATACACTTGAATAGAGCCCGGTCTACCCAGTCTCTAAGGGTTGCTGCAGAGGGACTGACATAAAAAAACATGGATATACATTATGTACAATTCAGAATCAATGAAGGCATGCCCAGAAAGGAATTTTCCAGGCTGATGCCGCGCCACAAAGCAGTACAGAAGGATACGTTTTGATCCTGAGACCAGGTACACACTATCTCTTACCCGAGGTTGTTCCGTTTGTACCCACTGCTAGACTAGTGGGAGAAAGCCTCTATCTAGAGGGAAAGGTATGCACTAATGAGAACAGTGTATTCGTAGAGAAAAAGAAACAAGGCCCAACCTTGGAGAAACGAGAGCTACCAAAAGCTGTGTTTTACAGAAAGGAAAGATTAGTTTTGGTCATGGTTCAAAATGGCAACCAAAATTAAAATGGTGCTGCGAATGCTAACTTACATAGAACAATACATGAGCAACACAGCAATTTTTTTTTATTCTAACAGGCCCCCCTTTTAGCATGAGCTAACTATTTTCTGTTACTTTAAAGAGACGTTTAACATTTTACAAGGATAAGAGACATCATTATAAGGAGTTGTGCATATAAGATACCTTCATCTATCTACATGATATAATCAATATCTTTTTGTAACATAATTGCAGCATTAGTATCATGAACTGATATTTTCTGTTTAGGGGTGAGGACACAATAGGTGCAACAAGCTGAAAGACAGTATATACAGAAGCAACAGGTAAAGAAAATACCGGCAACCCAGCCTAGAAAGTGAGGATCTTCCAACTCCAGGATGTTAGTGTATTCCAAAACCACCCCGACAGAGTCCAAGTACCTGTTTCTTGATGTATCTCAGCCGATAGCTTATGTAATTTCTGTATAGCTGAATTAACAGTGGGAACGTTATCAGGTATGTAAACACAACAGCTGCTGCGTATGATGTGACAAGCCCCTCCCCGATCCGCAAGGATAATGTTTAACACCATCCTGTTCTGCAAAGTGACTAATCTAGTAGCCTGGAACTCAGCAGTGATATTTGTCACTATCCCAGCAGGTGTATTGATAACTCCTTCAACAACTCTTGTCAACTGACAAACTTGAAGGCTATTAGCCATGGGGCCTCAAAAAGATATTAGACCCTTCATAGCATCTCCAAATTGCTGTGCGGTGGCGTCTGTCTGATCTCTATCCTTTGTGTGAATAACCCTTTCAGCTCGGGTCAGGAAGGCACTACTACATTGCCGCTGATTACTTTTATGATGATTAGACGGGGCAACATATACAGGAGGAAGAAGGAAAGAGAGATAACATGTACCTGACCATCCCCTCAGGAGCCAAATGTGAGCTTGTGACCCACAAACAAAATAGACATTATGAGACGGGATCAAAGGCGGACTATTAGTCGTATTCAGCTTGTAGGGGAAATTACATTTACTCCTCCCTAACTTTAACTTCCCAGTCCCCAGGACACAAAAACTAGCTGCCATTTTGACCACCCACACAGGTATTGGCTTATCTTCAGTAGGGGTGGGCGGAATTTGCGTAATCGCGTTACGAAAATCTCCGCGAACATGCAGAAATTCCGCGAACACGCGGAATTGCATGTTCACGATGCTTTTTTCCTGTTCACAGTTGCTGTTTGCGTGCTCGGGGAGAAATATCTTGCGAACATGCCTTTTGAGAACGCGAACAAGAAAAAATTTCGCGAAGTCGCAGAAAGCAGAATTTTGGGCAATTTCGCGTTCTCCGCGGAACGCGAAATTACCGAAATTCCGTGAGTTCTGCAAGCGCACGGAATTTACCGCCCAGGCCTAATCTTCAGTCAGATTTCGACTTGGGAAAGATTGGAAGTACTCAGAAGTGTTAAAACATTGGAAATCAGCCATTTTTATTCTAAACTATGCATTGTTCTTTACCTTATGGTACGTTTTCAAACAAGACTTTGAGGACATTATCCCTAGAGTTCCTTGTCCTGCCGGTCCTATGGGGGTAAATCCTTGATAGAAGCGTACATATTCAGTCGCAGTGTGAGAATCAGTGGATGTCATATCTAAAGCAGACAGATGAAATTTGAAGTATACCAGTCGAAACAATTGAAACCAACCCTCACATCTGCCAAAATATGACAATGGAATGGACAACAAATTGTCGCTCTTATGAGTAACTGAAGGGAGCAACCCTCAAACTCAACAATTAGTTGTATTGGAGACATTATGAGCTTGATGCAACATTTGTATAAATATATTGTCCATGTATGACAACCTATGCGCTTCTTTGTGTGGAGTTAGAGTAACAAAATGTGCTCAGGCGGAGTGAGAGTTGTACCAACCAAGGAATGTACAGGATATTTCTCCTCTAGAAACCAGGATAATCCAAGTATTGTTATTAGTGCAATCACAACAATTAATATGGAAACTATTGTACTCTTTGTTGACCAATCCTGTGCAAAACGCGGTGGTGCAAATGGTTGTTCCTCCTCATCAATAGGCTGACCAAATGGATGCATTATGTAGCAAGGAAAGGAGTGCACCAAAACTGACAGTAAAGGTAAGTGTTCCCAGTGTCTGTCAGAGCCTCACTGGAACAGGCTCCAATTGTTCCTCAACATTGGCGCTCTTGAGCACCGGCGGTGGAGCTTGCTCAGCCCTAAGCTCACAATGAATCCCATGTTGATCATGATAATGTACCCCCCTAAAAGGGAGCACGTTCGATCAATTATATCCAATGTCAGAACAGTGCACCACTCTCACATCACCCTAAACTAACTCCGTTGGTACTATGGCAAAGTACACCCTAACTTACACAGTCCATCCCTCGCTAATCTGACTTCTTCTTTGGTGCACTATTCCTCAGCCGAGGATGCAGATTGTACTTGGTGACTCCAGGCAGAGTGATCAACAAACAGCGGTTCCTTAATAGCTCGTATTTCTGGGGGGACTGCTGCATTTAACACTTCATCATTCTCCAAATCCGTTTGGGTCCAAGTAAGCTTTGCATCACTGAAGGAGACGAACTGAGGCACCTTCCCGCACTCAGAGTCCCATACTCCTTCCTTGACTAACTCGTCATAAGGCAACGTCAGAGGCACTCTTTTGTAATGAGTGCCATGTATCCAATTGTTTCGCCCAGTGACATTGACTGCAGTACGTGTAGCTAGAAGGACCTGTTCTGGCCCCTCCAGCATGGCTCCAAACTCTTCTTCCACTGAAAATTGCGCACAAGGATCCAATCACCAGCCTGGATGTCATGTCCCGGCCCCTCTGGTATATCTGGCAGAGTTTCCCGGACCTGTTGGTAAATAGAATGCACATTTTCAGTAAACTGGCACAGGTAGTCTATTAAGAAAGGGTATTCTTATGTGGAATTTATAGCTTTATTCAAGATAAAAACTCATAAAAGCATAAGGCATACATTGCATATAAACAGTCTCTTGTAAAAAATGGATATTCATTATTTGAGAACCGACGGGGAGGCAGTACATCCCAGATATTTGCCAGGCGTCCAAACACGACCTCGTACAGTGACAATCCTGTCCTAGAATGTGCTGTTGGCCTTGTCGACAAAAGAGCTAATGGTAAAGCATCTGGCCACTGCAAACCTGTACTTTCCTGAATCTTTGCCAGTTTCAGTTTGAGAGTACCATTGTCCTTCTCAACTAAACCTGCTGACTGTGGGTGATTTGCAGCATGAAACCTCTCCTTTATGTGCAAACCATCACAAATTAACTGGATGCCCTTGGCATTAAAATTACTTCTGTTATTACTCCAGATCAAACGGGGGAAGCCAAAACGAGGAAAGAACTCCTTCAGGAGTACCTTTACAGTTATAACAGCTGTATTGTCTTTAGTGGGGTGTGCCTCAACCCATTTACTGAATGCACAAACAACCAACACGTACTTCAAGCTATTGACACTGTCTAATTTTATATAATCTATCTGAAGGACCTCAAAAGGGAAAGTGGGTGGTGCAAAATTACCGGGTGGTGTGGGGGTAACTTTTCCAGGATTGTGCATCATACACTCGATGCAGTACTTCACTGAATGTGCAACTGTTTTTGAAATGTTGTAATTCTGCCATACAGGGTCTAACAACTTGCAAATACCCTTAGCACTGATATGGGCTGGGCCATGGGCCATTGTGACTACAGGAAGAACATATGCATCTGGCAACATCCATCTCTGTTTCCCTGACTTGTCAATCCAACATCCCTCGTCATTCAACTGTGCTGTACTTTCTTGCCACATTGCTAGTTCCTCTACTGTGGCCTCACTTTGTATCTCCTTCACGTTCTCAAGTTTATCCTCAGACATGGTGACCTCAGGCACCTAGCGGGACCTGCTGCAAACATTCTTTTCAGTATACTCCGGACTGTTTCCTTAGCTGTCTGATCTGTAAAAGCGTTCCCCTTACCCACATCATCAGTGACATTCCGGTGGGCGCTACACTTTGCTATTGCCAATTTCTTAAGGAGTGTAAAAGCAGAAAAAAGCCTCAATATAAGGTGACCGTGTTGGATCTTTGTACCATGGGAAGTAAGGAACCCTCTCTCAGCCCATAGTTACCCAAAATTGTGCACGACCCCAAAGGCATACTGGCTGTCAGTATAAATATTGACTACCAGTCCCTCGCTCAATTCACAAGCTCGGATAAGGGCGGCTAACTCAGCTGCTTGGGCTAACTGATACGGAACTCGTTATGTCTCTATGACTGTACGCAATGTGGCGATAGCATAAGCAGCAGTTGTAGTGCCATCGGATAATTTAAAACAAGAGCCATCCACATATAGTATCCCTTGGTGGTCAGATAAGGGAACATCAGTCAAGTCTACCTGTCCTTTCGTCTCTTCTTCCGTCAGGAAGATACAATCATGTTTATCGATCTCATCATTCTCAGAAGGGAGGGGTAGTAACATGGCTGGGTTTAGAGTGGCACATTATTTGATTGTGATATGTTTGGCAAACAGTGTTAATTCATAACCTGTCAGACGTGCACTGGTGAGGTGATGTGTCTTTGTCTTATTCAAAAGAGTATCCACAGCATGGGGTACCATGACTGAGAGGTCAGTATCAAGTACGAGTCCAGCCGATTGTCTTGTCAAGACAGCCACATCTGTGACCACTCTTAGACAGTTTGGGAGGGCTCGTGCGACAGGATCAAGCATAGCTGAAAAATAAGCACACGGCCATTGCTTATCTCCAACTTTTTGTGTTAAAACAGAAAGCACACAACCAGCCATCTCATTACAAAGGATTTGGCATAGTTAAGGGTACCAAGCGCTGAAGCTGAACAAAATGCAGTTTTTAGTTGCTCAAAAGACTGCTGACATTCGGACGTCTTGGGTAAAGGCCCATGCACTTCTTTCATAGTTAGCGCAAGCAGAAGCTTAATTAGTAGGGACAGTTAGTAATCCACTGACAACAGTAGGAAGTGATACCTAGAAACGCACATACTTTTTTCTGGGTTTGTGGAACTGGCATTTGAACAATGGTACTAATACGCTCCGGGGTCAATCTCCTACCCTCCTTCGACAGTAGGTGACCTAAGTAGGTGACCTCCTGTCGACAATACTGAAATTTAGAAAGAGATACTTGATGGCCATGCTGAGCTAAATGCAACAACAATTTAACTGTACTGTCTCTACAACCTTGTTCTGTATCCGAAGAGATGAGCAAGTCATCGACATATTGGAGCAATACATTACCTATGGGGAGCAGCAAAGAATCCAGCTGACCTTTCAATGCCTGACTATAGATACTCGGACTCTCTGCATAGCCTTGAAGAGCGCAACAGAACCTAAAACTTCTACGAGCTAGGGTGAACCCAAACGGATATCGGCTATGAGGATGAATAGGAATACAGAAGAATGCATTTTTCAAATCTATAACAGAACAGAATTTGGCAGTAGAAGGAATCATTGTCAAAAGAGTAGTAATGTCAGGGACCACAGGAAATGGAGGAACCACTATCTTATTAACTTCGCGCAAATCAGTCACAAAACGGTAAATATCTGCATGATCATCAGAGGAATCCGAAGGTGTCTGTTTTAGAGTAGGAAGAATAGGGCTATTACAAACGTTTGCAGTCGTCTCTTCAACCACTACTTTCTAAATCAAATACTGTACAATTTGCAATGAGGCTCTCTCACCTGCCTACGGTATTTTATATTGAGGGATGAGAGGTAAAATAGCATTGCCTTCAGCTTGGATCAAACCTTTTGATATCTGTAACAGTCCTACATCTGTGTCACCTTAAACTCAGTAGGAAGGGGCACAACTATGGACAGACACTGTTAAGCGTGTACTACATCCAGACCCATTGTTATGTAAATACCTGCCAAGGAGCAATACATCGCAGCATGCAATTTCTTCAACAAGTCCAAACCCATCAAATTTTCTCCACAATTAGAGGTCAACAAGAATGGTGAATCCACAGTGAAAGGTCCAATAGTCAACACATGAGGTTTAGAAATGGGGCTCACAACTGGCACACCAGAAAACCTACTGAAACATTATTATGGCTAGACAGAGCCAAGGAACAAGAAATAGAACTGTTTGTTGCCCTTGTATTCACCAAAAACTCCTTAGCTGAGCCATGCAAATCCACAGTAACATACGGACCGTGTTGATGTATAGGTGTCGTAACTGGTCCCTCACTCTTCCCCTGGCTATCCTAGCTGTAAGACATTCCTGTCACCACATCTGTGTCATAATCATCATGATAATACTGTCCGACCGAGGGTCATCAAAATAATTATGATCAGAACGACCCTGCAAGGCCACAACATTTTGAGCCCTTTCCTGTCCACCAGCTCCACGACCCTGTCCACGAGAACCTCGTCCTCTCTGGACCGCCACCTTCTGCAAAAGCACAGGGCACTCGCTACGCAGGTGTCCCTCCTCTTTACAATACGCACAGTGATTCGGCCCCAAAGGTGTAGTATTCGGCTGCCTGCTAGTGTGTGGTAGCTGTCGGGCCAAACCACCACGTCCTGTACCAGTCCCTCTAGAAGCCTTATGCAACAACACCTTTGTCTTCAAATCCTTGTGCTTCTTCTCTGTCCTATCTTTATCCTCATTTTCCCTATGCTCATAACACTGTACCATATTAAAAAATAACAGAAGGGGAAGAGGTGGACCAGGTGCTTTCGGAAGCCTGCAATCGAGTCACAATCTCAGGAAGCAGATAAGAAACAAATGTATTAACAAACGACCGAACACTTCCCCCCTGCCCACTATAATCCAGAAACACATCTTCAAACAGAGTGAACAAATCAGACACGCTCTCATCTTTCTTTTGTCGACAAGCCGTTAACTTGTCCCAATCAACCTTCCTCGGAGGAATAAGAGAAGGCATATACGTAATGATACGGCCTGGCAAGGCAAGTATCTCTGCTCTCGGCTTATCACCGAGCTTCCATTCCTGATCCCATACTTTAATTTGGTCCCAAGTTCCCTCCAACTCTGCAACATGGTCTTGAGTATGCACCTGCCTCCAAAGATCAACCAGAACTAGCAAACCAAAGAACATTTCAACATCTGCAAGCGGCATTACTGTTGAAGAGGCAGCTTCTGTCAATTCTTTATAATCTGCGGTTGGATTCTTCCTAGGATCAGGTAACTGAGTCTTAAGAGACAAAACTTCACTCCTTTTCCATGAAGTATAAACACATTGTTCTTGGAAACGGGCCGCGACACCCTGTCTAGTGACAACACCGTGCTCCACTAACTCTGGTGCTTGGGGGTGATATATGGGATGAACCTCCCCCATCGGTAACTGAAATAGTGGGGCTCTTCTCAAGTATCCTACCCCGATAAGCAACCAATGTCGCAGCACTACCAAAAACTTGACCAGGCTCCATATTAGTAACATATACATGATCTTTAATATCATGTAAAATCTGTAGTGCTGCATTGTTGAAACACTGCTCCCAAAGACCAATCAGCGTAGCAGACATATGCTTAAGGGCATGCTGTTGTACAAAGGGCTCATAATCTTTCATCACATGCCACACATCTTCCACACTATAAATGGGGTTTTGGGCCCACTGAGCAGCCTGATTAGCCACTACCTTTTTCTTTGCATCTCCCATTTCAGATCGCACATACGGACCCATACAATGTCAGGGGATGGAAGAACACAGTGGAAGTAGCGACAGAGGTAACAGGCACTAACATCACTGCTGGCTGTATCACAGGTGTAAGAGCTGGCGAAAGAGACGCCGAAACAATAGGTGTGGCTGGAGTACTAACCGTCATGGTTGCCACAGACAGCGAGGACAATGAAAGGACAGGAGGTGCAGTGGCCAGAGCAGTCTGATTAACAGTAGCAGGAGCAGAAACTGCAGAGACAGAAGAAATGGGTGGCTGGGACTGTGAGCGAAGTGCGGGATATATCCTCTGCGGGGCAAATGGAGGTGGGGGTTGAGTATCTAACAATTCTTATCCAAAAGTATCATGTTCTTCTTCGGCCACATGGGATTTATCAATCTGTAACCAAAATCTTGTGTCCTCACGTTCAATCCATATCTCCTATTTCTCTCTATCATGTGCCACAGCTTTCTGAGTCAATGTTTGCATTCTCCCCTTTTGCGCCTCCTTTTCCATCTTTAATGGTCTCTGTTTAGCCTCCTTTTGCCACGTTCAAAGAGAATCCAATATAGACTGCCTACTTCACTTCGCAAACAATTTGTCCTGTAAAAACCCAATTGTTGGTTCATCAAAAGTGGCTGTCAACGGCCACTGCAACTTGGCATTGTCCCTCGTATATTTGTGCCATAGCGTACTAAACATAATAGCGACTAGGCCATGCTGCACGTGCATATCAAAATTCGGAGTTCCTTCTGGAGGTGCTGGCTGACTTTCTTCCAGTCGAGCATCAGCAGAACAACAACGACAACACAAAGAAACCAGTTTACTCATTCCAGGCATTCTCAAAAGAAAACAAATTCACTACTTATGCGTGGAAAAGTATTTGCAAACACTTTTCACCAAAAGCGGTCCTCAGACCATGCCAAATACAAACCAAAATGGTACCTTATCCAGAAAGAACCAAAAGAAACTCACTTGATGCATGCAGGTCAAACTAATTTATTCTCCACTGCCAACTCTTCAGAACAAACGGTCAGATCCAAGGGTTTCACCGTTCACGGCTCCAGTCGGGATGACTGCTGGGCGAGGCACCGTCTGGCAAGACAGAAGGGGCAGCTGCAAGTACAGGAACTCTCCCGTGCAGGGATCCCTGATCCGTCCGTCCGACCCGACGATGTCCTCGACTTCCCCAGCCGTCCTCAGTAGGGGATGGGCCACTCACCTGATGGAGTCCTTGTTCGGGTGCCAACTGAAAGAAGTGACCCAATTAGGGTTCCCCGGGTCACTCGCGACCACCTCTCAGCCTTCCAAGCAAATGAAGAGTCGGTCAGGCAGTAGAGATTACAAACCAATATATTTATTCAGATAAACTCGAGTGGAGCCCAGTATGCCCAGTCTCTAAGGATTGCTGCAGAGGGACTGACATCAGTAAACATGGAGATACATTATGTAAAATTCAGAACCAATATAAGGCACACCCAGAATGGAATTTTCCAGTCTGATGCCGCTACACAAAGAAGTGCGGAAGGATAAGTTTTGATCCTGAGACCGGACACACACTATCTCTTACTCAAGGTCGTTCCGTTCATACCCACTGCTAGACTAGTGACAGAAGGCCTCTATCTAGTGGGAAAGGTATGCGCTAATTAGAACAGTGTATTCATAGAGAAAAAGAAACAAGGCCCAACCTTGGAGAAATGAGAGCAACCAAAAGCTGTGTTTTACAGAAAGGAAAGATTAATTTCGATCATGCTTCAAAATGGCATCCAAGCATAAAATGGTGCAGCGAAAGCTAACTTACACAGAATAATACATAAGCAACACAGTGAAAACATTTTTATTCTAACACTTGCTCCTCATTTGAACAGTCCAGTTTAAACTCTTTAGATCTCTGGAGATCCTCTTTCTGAAAAGCAATTGGATGGGATGTTTTGTCATGGTTTATAGAACAGATGTAAAGTTATTCAAGACTCAAACCTTTGGATCACCATTGTAGTCCATCTATAAGACATCCCCAATGTGGATTTCAGCTTTCTGCAAGTCCAAATACTTTGAATCCCACTTCTTTGCAAGGCAAGAAATCTTGTTCCACTGCCCCTCCTCCACCTCTGAGTAGTTTGTCAAGGCTACTCCCTGGAATTTTAGATGATTTCTCCAGATTCAGGGCCAATATCTACAAATTACACTCAAAAGCTCATCAAACTAGGAGTACTGCAGCAGAAATTTGCAGTTGCTTTTAAAAAGAGCGATTCGTCCAGTTCTGGTATCAGAGGGGGAAAAGGTTTTTATTCAAATGGCTTTTTGGCACAAAAGGCTTCAGGTGACTTCAGAGTAATTATAAATCTAAGAAAGATGCATCTTAACCTGAAAAAGTCCTATTTCAAGCTAGAGACATTACAGCGCATGATTCCTCTAACCTGTCCATAAGAATGGATCACAGCTCTGGAACTGCAGTATGCTTTTTGCTAAATCCCTGATAGATCCGTCTCATCAAGGTTTTCTCAGGTCGTCTGTGGACGGACAACACTCGCAGTTTCATGGGATTCCCTTTGGACTACCATCAGCACCAAATGTTTTTAAGCTTCCAGGCTCTTTGTATCCCTTCTTCATGATAGGTTAATTTTATGATTGGTTGATACATTCCTCTCCAATAATCAAGGTCCAGGTACACACGGATGAAGAATCTCAATTACTAGTCAAATGTAGGTCCCTGATCAACAATAATAAATCTCTGCTCAATGCCACACAGGACTTGAATTCCTCTGGGTCCAATTTAGGACCCAATTTGGATATGTGTTTCTCCTGTAGTCGAGACTCTTGCTCACTCTCCTACAGCTGGGTGCAGTCCCAGCATAAGGATAGCAACTAGGGTCATAAAGTAAGGTTTATTTCTGAGAGGTTGTACTACCTTTATTCAAAACGATTCTAGGGGATAACCAAAGTTCTTATGTTGTCTGGGGCATCTTAAGACCTTGTCTGTGTTTGTGGTACTCTGACCAGGCCTGCTCTAGGGACCATCAGTCTGTCACCTTCTCCTTCACTGGGTACAATCATCCCAAGACCCCATTTGTCAGATTCCAGTATCTAACAGGATTTGGGAACGATCTAAAATGATGAGCTCTTCTGTCAAATGTCAGCAAGGGAGTCTCTCTCGAATTGGAAAGGGAAGAAAGTGGTGTTTCTTGCCCTTCTTCCCTCTGTCTCTGTTACAAATTCAGGTACTTTTAGTGAGGAGATATAGGGCCTGATTAGGATGTCAGTCGGAAACTAAACTGCCCGACTCCTTGTCGGATTCAGTTCCGACCAACTCGCGGTCGGTGGTTCCTCTCAACTGATTACGATGCTTCTGAACGCTGTTCAGAAGGACTCCTATTGATTTCAATGGGAGCCTGTGTTCCGACTGACAACACAGGCTCCTATGAGGAAAATAGGTGTCTGCGGAAAACCTTGATCCCTGTCAGAGGCACCCCATGGTGTCTGCCAGACTGTGCTTGGTTTTACAGGGGGGTCCCTTTGGTACCCCTTCCATCCCCAACTGGAAGACGTCAGGATGAAGGGGGCCTGCTAGGGGCCCCTCAAAGTCAGTTCCCAACAGCCTTTTCATGTCGGACAGACCAAGTTGGAAAGGCTGTTGGACTCCATCATCGTATTCGGTTGGTCGGAAACGCTGTCTGTTGAGCTGTATGAATCGGCTCCAACCGACTCAGACTCTCCAAATGCCGGTCGGAACTGATACAGAATGACCGAACGGTTCCCCATCCGACAGCGAGCATCGTAGTCGGTCGGTCAGAAACATTTCGGAATGGTTCCAACATGGTCTAGGAGAATCTGACTGTCGTTCGGAGGCTTTCCGACCGACATTGTAATTAGGCCCTTAATATGATTACTAAGTCTTGCCTCAACAATCAGGGATTGACTTTCCTTTTTTTGGTTTCCCTGACATATGAATTAATCAATTGGTAAGTGAAACATGTAATCACTCTTTCTGACACCTGTAATCAGAGGACAGGCAATGTGGTAAAAGACATGCTAAGCAGAGCACTCTCTCCCTCCCATGACGTCTGTCTGCCATTACATACATTTAAAAGAATATGTCAAAGGTTCTCTACTACTCCAGTTGATCTCTTTACAAGTAAAAAACACTCTACTTCCAAGATTTCTATCCAAATTCCCAGAAAGGGTGTGTTGAGGAGTAGATGCTCTAACATTTCCATGACCTGTCCTCTTTCTATTTGCATTCCCTCCATTTCCATGAATAACCTAATCACTGGCTTTGGGGGAGGTAGGTGGATCTGATTCTTAGAGTCCCTTTCTCTGTGATAATGGGATGGTTTCATCTTCTGAAACAAAATGTCCCATATTCTGCAATTGGTTTTTTCCAGGGAGCCATGTCATCTGTACAGGCCCCTGCTTCCTCTAATAGTTTATCAAATGATGTGTCTATTTGCTAGGATGTGGGGGGCAAGGGTTTGAAGAATCTAGGAAATTGTTCTCTTGTTGTACTTTCAGTACAAGTGTTCAGACATCACTCTATAAGGGACTCTTGCAATCATTGCCAGGCATCTTTTAACTCCTGGTGTTCTGAAAGATCCCTGAATCCATCAGACCATAAACATAAGTGGGTCTTTGAATTTCTGAAAGATGGATTTGACCAGGCATTGACGGTATCCACTTTATGCTTTCAATGACCATATAGTTAATTAGATGTTCTTGTAGAAGGCTTTTCAACATAGAGTCTCTAGTCTCTAGGTAATAGATTATTGAAGCAGTGCTCTCTAATGCATTCTTGAGCTAAATCAACTGTTCCTTCTTAGAATCTTCTTTTAGTGCTCTAGGAATTATAATCCCCTCCCTTTGAACCTCTCTTGGATATTGATCACCAACATTTGACTCAAAGGGGCATATGTTCAAGCCCTTATCGCCACCACAACGTCACCTATAGTGACGTTGTGGTGGCGATAGGGGCTGCGCCTTATGTACAAGGCAGCGTTAGGCCACTTAATATAGCTTAACACTGCCTTCTAAATAAGACCCCCTTCCACGCTACAGTTAGTATGAAACGCCCACCGCAACACCCATTCATTTTGACTCTGCCCCCTATGTTCAAGGGTGGAGTACATAGGAGGCAGCTCCAAAATTAAGACCAGGTAAAAACTGGTCTTAGGTTGGCGAAATGAGGAGAAATGCATTATATCTCCTCGTTTTTGCTTTTTGCTAGTGGGTGACTCCGATCGGTGGCGGGAGGCCCCTGCCCCAGGACACTCGTCCTGAGTCTGGCCACCCGTTGCTGATCGTCGAGACCCCATTTTGCCGATCACCCGTGAGTGGAGTTTTGGCTCTCTGCTACACTGCAACCATGTACTCAACTCTTTCTATCTCGCGTCCAGTTGATGGACAGATGTGGGACTTAAAACTTTGACATATTGTTTGTTCCTTTCTTTTCTCTTTTGTCATTTATGTTTACCTAGGCTCATATCCAGGAGCGACCCTCAATCTGACAGCACAGATAGCAGGGCAATTTAGTCCCTGTACGCCCGGATATACATTGCGGGTATTATCCCCTAGATCACGTTTATACCTTTCTGCACTTTATAGTTGGTCATGAGGAAGCGCCTCGGATCCGGTTGGACCGCAGGGGCGCGAAACATGTCGACCACTTTGACCACATTTTAGTTATCTGATGGGACATTATCCCCATTAGGGTAACACCTAACCTACGGGTTTTTTAGTGTGTCAAGGGTGCCATCCTTCTGTATTGAACAATATTTCACAAGCAACTCTTAGACATTTTTAATTTATCACGTCACCCACACGACTGCACCACTAACCCCCTAGTTTTAGGACCCAAATCACACACCCGCATGCACCAAACGGCCTTTTCTCTTAAAAGATCTCCGCCAAAGTTTCCCTTCGGGGGACCCGTAGGGCATTGCAGCGCCGGCCCGACGAGGAGAAAAACGCCCGATGATGAAGCATGACACCTTCCGGGGTGTGTGAGGGCAACAAGAGAAACTAAGCTCTGCTTCCCCTCCCCACACTTGGATCCTATAAAGCCTAGGACTTTATCCTCTCATGCCTTTTTGAGTCTTTCTCTATTTTTCTCTCTTTTGGAACAGTGTCTACTTTTTTGATTGATACTAAATTAACCTGACCTCAATCCCCTGATAGCTATGACAAAGAGCAGACAGGCGTAAAGGCAATGTGTAAAGTATTTATGCAATACTGGTCTCGTGATAAAGTCAAAACAACACCAGAAAAATCCCAAACCAATTTACAAAACAAGAGTAAATTGTAATAAACAAAGTGACACCAAAATGAAACAAATCCAATACGGGAAATCGGAGATATGAATTTTTAATATTTAAGGTATTAAATAGTCCCAAAAAGCATTAAGCCCCAACCGTTATCATCTGGTTACTCTTGACCAGCCTTTAGGTCCGAGTTTAGGCTGACCACGATGGAGCATGGATCAGATTCAGAACGCAGGTCCAATTTACTCGGAAATTTTGCCTTCTGAATTAGTTTCTGGCATGCAAGTCAAAAATGCTCAGCGGGGCAAGAAAGCAATCAGGAGGGCTCCATGGCATCAACTAGCTACTAGATGAGGTCTTGGGGAAGCTGTTGACTTTTTGTAGGACAGCTCGGAGCAGGAGGAATTAGAATTTCGTGACCAGGGAAGGCTTATCGCAGGACGGACACTTTTGGTGCTTTTGCCCGGTGAAGATTTCTAGGTTCAATCTTAGTAAAAGATGGTTCCACAAAGCCTGATATAGTCTCTGTGACTCCCGCTGACTATGATGTTCTGCTAATTAAAAAAAACTCAGAGTAGGAGTAACCTGAATCTTCACCTCACCTCCAATGCACCTTCACCAGACCGGCTTGGGAGGTTGGTCCAAGTTCTCTGGATATCTTTGGAGGTACTATGGGTGCCACATTCATGCTTGGCAACACCCTATGGGTGGGGATGCCTTCTAACTCCTCCCTAAACAATGGGATTAATGTTCCCAGGGGTTACCCAACCAACCTTTGCAGCATTTCCTATGTGCCTTACCACAGACAGTCCAACAACACCTAATCCAAGACGGCAGAACATTTCCTTCCCTGTGAAAAGCCTTTGTGCCCATCTCAGAGGTGTGGCCAGGGAAATTAGCAACCCTCCTCTGTGGTCACTTCAAATCTCTTCTGGGTGGCAGATTGTATCTCACTGGGATTGGTGTCTGACTGACTAGGGGAATGAAGGGAGCGCCTGCCCAGGTGTCTGCCAACATTTGCTTGTGACAGGTCAGGCCACTTTGAAGTTAATCTCCTTTATGACCTCAGGAGTGGTACCCCCCAACTGGAAGAGAGCAAAAGTCTGCGCCTTATTAAAAAAACCTAATCTGGACCCGGAAGATCTGGCGAATTATAGGCCTATCTCGTTGCTACCTAGTCTTAGTAAAATAGCTGAAAAGCACGTCAACCAGGCTCTTTCTTCATTTGTCGAGTCTTCGGGCTCTCTACACTCCTCCCAGACTGGTTTCAGAGCCAAGCAAGGAACAGAAACGGCGCTGGTGGCGGTAGTCGAGGCGACCAGGAGTATTGTGGATGCGGGAGGCTGCGCTGCGGTGGTCCTACTGGACCTCAGCGCAGCCTTCGATACTGTAAACCACACTCTCTTGCTACATCGACTTCGCCTTGCAGGGGTTTCAGGATTGGCTCTTAAATGGCTGCACTCTTTTTTATCGGACAGATACTTCTCCGTTTTTGAGGGTGAGGTGTCATCAAGCCAGCTGCAACTGAGTCACGGCGTTCCCCAGGGATCATAACTCAGCCCTACATTGTTTAACATCTATTTGAGACCATTGGCTGATGTGGTGCTTCCTTGGGGAATTCAGCTTGTCACCTATGCCGATGACACGCAGCTGGTTGTTTCCTTGGTGAGGGATGATGATCTACATCAGGGGACCAACAATCTTACCCCGTGTCTCACCAAAGTCCTGGAATGGATGACCTCGTCTTGCTTACAACTAAATGGAGCCAAAACGGACATCATGATGTTGGGCTACAAAGCCCCAATCAACTTGGACCCCTGGTGGCCGAACTGTCTGGGACCTCCTCCGAAACCTAAGACCAAAATAAAAAGCTTGGGGGTCTGGATGGATTCCGCCCTTAATTTCCAACATCAGGCTAATGAGGTGGCTGCAACCTGTTATGGCTTGATGAGATCCCTAAAAAAAGTCCTAGACCTTCTTCCCTTTGAAGCCAGACGTATATTGGTCCAGTCGTTGATTCTCTCACAACTGGACTATGCTAATGCTATCTATTTGGGTACATCAGCAGCTACTATTAAAACTTTGCAAGCTGTTCAGAACTGCGCAGCTCGCCTGCTCATGAAAGTTCCCAAACGATGTTCAGCAAAGGCCTCAATTCGAGCGCTCCATTGGCTTCCTATTCAGGATAGGATTGTGTTTAAGGCCATGTGTCTGGCAAACAAGTCCATTCACAATATGGGTCCCTCCATTTTGGATCCTCTGTTTCATCGCCATCAATCAGTCAGATCGCTTAGATCCAATCAACGAAATCTGCTGGTAGTTCCCAGGGTGAAGTTGGTCCGGATGGGCGGCCTCTCTGTCCAGGCGGCGAAAGGTTGGAACAAACTCCCAGATAATATCAGGCATGAATTAAATCATATCGCTTTCAGGAAAAAACTAAAGACATTTTTGTTCAACAATGTCCTCTAATATCCTCAGGTCTTACAGCGCTGGGATGCTTTAGGGTATCCATGCGCTATATAAAAAAGTATTCATTCATTCATTCATTTATGGCCACAGCCCACTAGCCATCCTGTCAAGGGAACAGCAGCACCTCCTGAATCAAAGGCCTTTGCCCTGCTCTGGGAGCAATGTTCACACCTCACCCAGGGGGCTATTCAGCTGCCAGGTGACAGTTGGAGCTCATGCAATTTTACACATGTAAAAGGTATTTTTAAAGCACCCTTTCTTTAATAGTTATTAAAAATTGTATTTTATCATTTAATTGGATTTTGAATAACTATTAAAAGAGACTTTGATTCATATCTATAACTGTTTCCTAACTGAAGTTAGCATTATTAAGACCCTCTCAACCCTGGTATTCAGAGCACCTCAGACCAAAAAAAAAAAGTCGCCGTTCAGAAAGGAAGTGGAGATCTTCTTATGATTCAAATGACAGAACTGTCTGCAAACAAGCTTTGCTTGAGTAAAAAAAATTGGTGCATGAGGAAAAAACTTGTTACTGTACCACAGCCATCTTAACTGCAAAACATTCCTCAAAGGAACTTTTTTCTACTGTAAAAAAGTTGGCTAAGTGTTCCGAAGTAACAGAATCACCTAAAAAACAGATATTTTGTAATGCACTGGCTACATTTTTTCAAGATAACGTTAAGGCTGTGTACAGGGGTTTTTCTAGTCTCCCTGCTCAAGGAACCTCATCATCCCCTGGGACGTTAGCTGCATTTAGTGCATCTAGTGGAATCTCCCCAGCCCCTCCTGACCTCAGTGACCCCCCAAAATTGTCGTCCTTTCCCTCATTGACTACCGAGGAGGTTATTAAACTTCTGCAGTCCACTAAATCTGGCTCCCCAATGGACCCCTGCCCCCCAAATATTCTCCATCTTTTGCCAAAATTATTTGCCCGACTTCAAATGCTCGCGTCGGGCACATTCCCCACAAGTTGGAAATTGGCGTCTGTTCTTCCCTTGTTGAAGAAGCAAAATTTGGAGGGAGCAGATCCTAACAACTACCGTCCTATTTCTAGACTCCCTCTACCCACTAAAATGGTAGAGAAGGCCATGAATGGTGCTATATCTGAATATATTGAAAAGCATGCATTCCTGGATGCAACCCAGTTTGGTTTTAGAAAGCATCATAGCACCGAATTGGCATTGATTACAGTTTCCGAGTTGATTAGGAAGACCGTTGATGCAGGAGGCAATGCGGCACTTGTGCTGCTTGAAGTCTCTGCCGCATTTGATATGGTGACCCACCAAAAATTATTAGAAGTACTAAAGGGGATCGGTATTAAAGAGAAAGCGTTTGCTTTACTTGCATCATTTTTATCCAATCGAGAACAATTTGTGGCTCTTGGTAAGTTTAAGTCACCGACTTTTACATTGCCATGCGGAGTGCCACAGGGATCCTCTTTAAGCCCAACCCTTTTTAATATTTACGTTGCACCACTGGCAAGGTTAATCAGGTCGCTGGGTTTCTCGGCTATTTCTTATGCCGATGACACCCAGATTGTAGTCTCAGTAACAGGCTCTCCTGATGACACTGCTGCACAGTTTCACACCTGTCTTCGTCAGGTGGGGGATGGGATGGCCGCCAATTGTTTGAAATTGAATTCCAGTAAGACCGAAGTCCTACTTTTTGGTGGCCATAATAATTTCTGGTGCGCTACCTTGTGGCCGTTAGAATTGGGCCCACTACCAACACCTACAAATAAGGTGAGAAACTTGGGAGTCACATTTGACTCTATGCTTTCTTTTGAAAGCCATGTCAATCAGGTCACATCCCTCTCTTTTTTTACCCTAAAATTACTGAGAAGGATTCTTCCATTTATTCCGGTTGAGGTGCGGAAGCTAGTGGTTGCGGCTTTGGTGTTATCTAGAGCCGACTATTGTAATGGTTCATTTATTAACCTTCGGAAGATGTACCTGTCCAAATTACAGATTGTGCAAAACGCTGCTGCACGTCTTTTGCTGAACATTCCAAGACACAAATCTGTTTCACCAATGCTTAAGGAACTAAACTGGTTGCCAGTAAGAAGGCAAATTGAATTTAAGGCTCTTTGTATCGCTTTTAAGGCCACGCATGATATTGGGCTGGGCTTTTTTAAACATAATCTACAGCCTTACATACCTGCTCGCAATCTTCGTTAAGTCCACTCCCATAACCTGATAATTCCCAGGTTTAAAAAATGCTCCTGGGGTGGAAGAAGTTTCTTGGTCGGTACGACCAGACTCTGGAACTCTCTTCCTCTTAGATTAAAACAAGAAACGCACCTGTTGGCCTTCAGGAAGGCCTTGAAGACCTGGTTGTTTAACCTGTGATGCGGCCGTGAACTGTCCAGTTAATTCTGTTTGATGAGCTAGCGCCTTGACACCTTCGGGTGAATGCTTGTGCTTTATAAGTTTCCTTTTCATTTCATTATTAAATATAATAACACAATCCAGTATTTGTTTTCCAATGGAAAAGCCAACCTTGTTACTGTAAAAATAGCTTTTGGGCTTTTTCACTGAAAGGACATGTTGAACATTAAACTTTTTCATGTCCCGTAAGGTTTACTTAGGACTTATTTAGAAGGAAAGTTTGACCTTTCAAAAGGAGGTATTTTGGCAGGTAGAATATGCAGCTTAAAACTGAAACAGCCAGGCTACAATTAGTAGGCCTGCCCTTATGGTTTCACTGACATTGTAGTGGATGACACAATGGATTCTGCAGTCAACTAGTGGTATTTAATTTACAGGCCATAAATACACTTTGTACCATGTAGTAGGAACTTATATGTAAGTTATATATGGCAATTAAGGATATGGCAGTTTCATCATGTTGCAAGGGGGAGCCCAGGCACTTTACCATCAGTTAGCAGGTGTAAAGGTAATGTGCACAGTGTTCTATAGCCAGAAAAACAGTCAGTTCTGGGGTACACTTTGCAAACAATGTTCATATCCTACATTTACAAGTAATCTTCATTGCTCAGATTATCCTTTTTTCGAACCAGTATTTACGATCCCACCTCTTCTCCGTTTCACAACTTTGATTCTTTCAGGCTTGAAGATGATAGGATATATTTTGGGCATACTCTCGATACAGGTAAGTAGAGAGACAATGAGGGGGTAGGCTAAAGCAAAGAAGGGGTTAATATTTTGTTAGGGAGCGTCTGGTGAGAAAGGTGAAATACGCATAAAATAAACCCTATGGGCCCGATTCACAGAATTAACTTAAGACTAAATCCTAAACTTACTACTTTGTGGTATTCACAGAATGCACTTACTACTTTTGGTATTCACAGACTGCACTTACTACTTTTGGTATTCACAGAATGGATTTACGACTACTAACTTTACGTCTGCACTCGGGCCGGAAATTCCGGCCCGGAGGCGGAGCTTCCGGCCCGGAGGCGGGGCTTCCGGCCCGGAGGCGGAGCTTCCGGGCCGGAGGCGGGGATTCCGGGCTGGAGGTGGGGATTCCGGCCGGTGGCGGAGATTTAGCCATGGCCGAAATATCCACCTCCGGGCCGGAAGCTCCGCCTCTGGCCCGGAAGCCCCGCCTCCGGGCCGGAATTTCCGTCCCGAGTGCGGACATAAAGTTAGTAGTCGTAAATCCATTCTGTGAATACCAAAAGTAGTAAGTGCAGTCTGTGAATACCAAAAGTAGTAAGTGCATTCTGTGAATACCACAAAGTAGTAAGTTTAGGATTTAGTCTTAAATTAATTCTGTGAATCGGGCCCAGTATGAGAAAAGGGTCATCAGAGAAATGAAGACTCCTGGTAAGTAATGGAAACATTCCTCTAAATAAGTCACCAATTGCTCACCAAAGCTATATCCCCACTGTTGAACTTGGCTCTGTTTGCAGAGTCATTCTCAAACTTTTTGCCTTCATCATCCAGTTTTCTGAACCCGTTTTTAATGGATTTTCGGACTCTGTGCACTTTACTAGTGATAACCAGTGCTGAAGGGCCTGTGCTCTCTTCTTTAAACATTATCAAATTGGCTCGTACTCAATTGGCACATCTAATTTCCTTATAAATCCCTAGTAAAGTGGTACTACATGTACCCCAGGTCTGTAAATTAATTGCTACTAGTGGGCCAACAGCACCGGTTGTGCCAACCACTTAAGTAGCCTTGCAACCATGTATCACGCCTGCCATTGCAGCCTGTGAGAACAGTTATAAACTGCCATTTGACTGGGAACAATAAAGCTTTTGCCATTCCCAAACGCCTGTTTTTGATACATGTAAGTCTCCCCTAGGGTAGGTCCTGGACAGCCCAGAGGGCAGGATGCTGCGCATTTAAAAAGTAGCACATGTACTTTTAAGTTTTACATGTTCTGGTAGTGAAAAACTTTAAAATATGTTTTCACTACTGTAAGGCCTACATCTCTCATAAGATAGCATTGGAGTTAGCTTGTTACATTTAATAAGCTTTAAATACAAATGGGAACAAGTATTCAGTTCATGTTTGATGTCTTTAAAATTGTAGTGAAAAACCCTCTCCTATGGATATTTAATCACAATTGTGAAAATGGTACTTTCAGAAAGTTGGTATTTTCTTGCCCTAATAATTTGCTTTCTGAAGCCTGATCCTGGGTCACATGACTAGGTGTAACTGGCATTTGGTCTTTGTGAATTGCTCCCAGACAGTGAGACAATGGGGAGATAGATAGGTGTTTGACAGGATGGGCCATTCTGAGTTAACAAGGTGGAGGAGCTGTTACCTACCATACTTGTACATCACAAAGGCTCTGCCTTAGAACTCTCACAATGGGCTGTCACTCATCTATAGTGATCCCAGACAAGCTGGGGCCAGGACAGGAAGGAAGTGGATGCTTGACACCTCAGTGGGTGGAAAACTCTAAAAGCTTCTCCCTCTTCAAAGATGGTACCTGATATAAATATTGGACTGCAGACACCAAGGGCCATGTTTACAAGGAAGTAACGCAGCACGGTGCTGCAAGCCATTTGGCTGTGCAGCAAAGAGATGCATCATAATCAATTAATCAGAGCTGTGTAGAGAGCACTACTCACTCACTGGGGTCTCAAGACTCTGAGCGAGTTTGTGAGCAGCTACGTTAGGGGCCTTTCGAAGAGCCAGGTCTTGAGGTCTTTCCTGAATTTGTGCAGTGTCAGGCTTCGCCGGAGGTGAATGGGAGATCGTTCCATGTCTTGGCTATAAGGTAGGAGAAGGATCTTCCACCCAATCGTGTCCTGTAGAAACGTGGGATGGTGGCTAGGGAGAGGTCTGAAGCCACTATGCTCTTGGTGGCAGATGATAGTGAAAAGGTGGAGAGTAAGGACCCGCACAGACCTCCTGTTTTCTAAGGCACAAGATGGGTCAGTAGGGGGTGTTGTCCTCACCTCTATCCTGACATCAGAACAACAGAGGGACTGTCTTGACTTGTTGGAGCAGTTTGCCTCTATTTTCTCAATGACCCCAGGGCTCACCAATTGGTATGCAAAAGGCATAGACATGGGCCCCAGCATGCCTATGAAAAATAAAATGTAGAGGCAATCTGACAAGGTGAGAGCCCACATTGAGGATGAGGTGCCCAAAATGATGGATTTGGGGGTGATTGAGCACTCTTGTAGTCCCTTATCCAGTCCAGAGGCACCTGCACCATAGTCTGTCCAACCAGTCACCAATCTAGATTACAGTGGCCTCAATTCAGTCACCAAGATGGTTGGTCATCCCATTCCCAGTGATGCTGAGCTCATTAGTCAGATCTGAGCAACCTAGTTCCTGAGTGCATTTTATCTGATATCAGGGTACTGGCATAATGCCTTAATTGAGGGGGCGAAGGAGTGGTCTGTGTTCTCCACCACAGATTACAACTTTCAATTTAGAGTGATGTAATTTTCATTAAAGAATACTCTTGCTACTGTCCAGGAGTTGGCCAACCGGGTCCTAGCTGGGTTAGATGGACTTCAGTGCTGCCTATGTAAATGTCATTGCTGTCTCTATCTCTAGCTGGGATTACCACCTACATTAATTCCAGTCAGTGCTACAGACCCTGCAATGGGCATGCCTGACTGTCAAGGCCATTAAGTGCCATATAGAGCAGGGAACAATAGTGTACTTGGGCCACCATGTTGGTGGTGACAAAATGCAGCCCCTTTAGCCCAAGAAACAGACCATCCTGGCTTGGAAACCCCCAAGACCCAACTGGATATTACAGGAAATGTTTTACTGGGGTTGGCACTATTGTTGCCCTTAATTGAGCTGACTTTCAAGAAGCAGCCCAAGAAGGTGTTCTAGACAGAAGTGTGGCAGAAATCATTTGACACCCTGAAGGAAGGCATTCTAGGCATCCAACTTCTCCAAAGAATTTATATAGTGCAGACATATGCTTCACAGTATGTCGTTGGGGCTGTTCTATTACAGCTAAATCATGAAGACTTGGGTCAACCTACAACCTTCATCAGCACAAGGCTACTTCAGAGTAAACAGGGGTGGAGTGCGATTGAGAGGGAAAGCTTTGCACTGGTCGAGGCCATGAAGAAATTGAGACCATATTTGTTTTGTATTCACTTCCAAGTTCAGACAGACCACATACCTCAGAGGAGGGGGTAGATTCCAAAACTGTTGAGGTAGTTTATCACCCTATCAGGAATGGTCTTTATGGTGAAACATCAGCCTGGGACTGGCCACGCCAAATGTGATGGTCTTTCAAGGTTTTACAGCCTTAGCGGTGAGAACTCCCATCAGGGTGGGTAATTCTCCCTGCTTTCTCCTGGAGGGTGGGGCTGTGGGGGCACATGTCGTAAATTTATATCTTTTGGGTAGCATTCCCCCAGATGTTTGCCTTCGCTGTTGTAATCTTTCTGAACCCATTTTTATTCCCATTAGGACTCGGCACACATTTCTCTTCCTAACCAGTGGCAAAGAGCTTGCTCTCTCCCTTCCAAACATGGTAACATTGGCATACACCCTATTGGTAGATTTAATTTGCTTGTATGTCCCTAGTAAATGTTACTACATGTATTCAGGGCCTGTAAATTAAATGCTACAAGTGGGCTGGAACACTCGTTGAGCTATTCCCTAAAGTAGCACTGTGAAACATGTCTCAGGCCTGCCACTGCAGCCTGTAGTGCAGTTGTAAATTGCCATTTTGACCTAGCAAATTAAACATTTTCCAGGCCTAAATCTTCCTGTTTATTTCTTATTACTCACCTATAAGGTAGGTCCTAAAGGCGCACATGGCAGGGTGCATGATATTCAAAAAATGCACATAATATTCCATGCCCTGGCAGTGACAAACCCCTAAAGTGAAGTCGTTTTTCACTGCAGCAAGACGAGCTCTCCCACAGACTAGCACTGGGCTACCATATTACATTTAATATGTGATATCTTCAGTTTGGGAACAGCTAGAGAAATACTTCTTCCACTTATTTAAATTGGAATTTAAAATCCTCTTTAAAGTTAGATTTTGAATTATTACTCTGAAAATGCCACTTTTAGAAAACAAATGTGCTTGTTTGCCAGTGTGCTGGGTCTCATATCTGACAATGGCTCTCCTGAGGTGTGGTGAGTATTTCTTTCAGGCAGGGGACAAAAAGACTTTGCCCTTGAAGAGCTTTAAAGGGTAGCCTGAAGGATGCACCCAGCGCCTTCCTTCCCTGTCACTGACAAATGCAGCCCACACCAGGGCCTGGCTTCCCTTTCCCCCTAGGCAGATTGGAGCCAAGCCCAGGAAAAGAGATGAACTTACCAGAAACAGTTAAGGGTTACACAAAGAGGGTGTCCCCCACATATATTCCGGCACTGTGTAAAAATGTGGTACCCTCAGAACCTGAAATCAGAACACTTCTGGGCCTGTGGCGACTCAAAAGAAGGACTGTCCTGCTGTCTTAAAAAAGACCGGGCCTTGCCTTGAGCTCAGGACCCAAGAACTGACTCCAAGGGTCTGTTGGCTCATCCCCTGTTTGAGCTTCCAGTGGCCTTTACTTGCAACTATCTAGCTGACTAGTACCAACTTGGACTGCCTGAATCCTGCTGCTGACTTCAGCAGGAGTGAGCCTTAACCATCAAGAGGTGTATCCCAAGGCCCTGGATTCTTGACTGGTGTTAGGGTGTACTCCAACCATAAAAACTGCAGGAAATGGTCTCCAACGCATCAAAAAGAACTGTCCCCAATCTCCTCACAAGAGCGAGTGGCACATCTGACTGCTGGCAAGACCTTTCCAGATACAGTCAATAGATTTTACTGCCCAGAACGCTTCATGCCGATAGCCACCATCTGTGCTTACTGCCATAACAATGTTCCAATTGTCAACTAGCCCTTCATGCTGATGACGACTACACTGCCATTGTGAGGTTCTGACCGAGACCTGGAGTTCAGCATCCCACCATCAATGAAGCCCTCTCTGGATGCAGCCTGACCACCGATGGCTGAAACAGGACTAAGTTAGAAGGTAAAGTTTCCACTGAGACAAGCCTGGTCCCTATATCTGACCCATGCTCCATTGTGGTCGGCTTCACCTTTGATCTGGTTTAGCAAGATGGGATACTAGCGAGTCGCGCTTTTTGGTTTTTGGCACTTTTTCTGATGAAAACTTTAAAAAGTAGTATCGTCAGTTCTACTTATTAGATTTTTGTCATTTTAGTTATGAAAAATTACTTAATTTTTCTAAATATTTTTTTTTGTTTTTTTCTGGTGTTGTGTTAAGACTTTATTACTGTTTGTGTGCTGCATAAACACTTTGAACATTGCTTCTAAGTTAGGCCTAACTGCTTTTGTGCTAAACTACCACAGGATTAAGCATAGCTTTCTTTAGTGACTTTTGTGGCGCATCCTGACACGGACTGTGATTATTACTTGAGTGGAACTCTCACCCATCTCACCTAATAACCCAATTTCTTACAGGTTGCATTAGTATCTTATACAAATGCTTATCAGCTGATATTTTGGAACCAGAGAGTGCCTTTGCTGTGCATGACATTTAGAGAAAAATATAGCACATCTTGTAAAAGAAATGCAAATATTTTGTGACCAATTAGAGTACTTCGTGCAAATAGCAAACATATCTGCTGTTTAACAACCTGCTTGTACCACTATAATTTATTTGCTGTTGTACCTGTGATGTGAACTGGTAAGCTTGTGTATTTTGTTAATATTTGTTACTATTTGAAAGTTTATTATTATACTCTAATTCAATGTAGACCCTAAACATCTATAAAATTTCTATTGACCCATTTCAGTGTCATTTACTGTGATATCTCTTTCTATAAAGTCATTTCAGCAGAGGTCATTAAATCAAAGGTCCCTTGATATCACTTTCTGATATGGCATCACTTCCTGGGTGTCCTTAAATATGGCAGGGTGGATGACAAGAACATTTGGATCTAGCCTCTGAAAAACTTAGAACACCTGCTATAAATAGTTATTTACTGCCCAGTAGTGACTGACAATTCTTAGGCAAATAGCAAGTCTTTTGCAAAAACAACATGTGTGCTTTTAAATACTGATTTACAGAAACTTTGGTAGGGTTGTTCTCCCACTTTAGAGAGAGGCTTACAGTTATGGCATTGGTTTACTGTTCAGCTTGAACGCCTACAGTGACCTTTTTTGCAGGTACAGTAAGGGAAATTTTAGCAATACAACAATTACAACCAAATTCAATTAACATTTGAATTACACATTTATTTAAAATCTATACTCAGACCAACACATATAATTGCACGATGCACTGCTTGCTAGAAGAAGAAACACGGTGCCGTTTAAAAGTCTTCTTTCCACTGAACCAGCATGCTTTGAACGCATCAGAAACATGCCTGATTGCTTCCACTAACAACCGCGTTTTGCATTTTTTTAAGAAGTGAGGCTCAAGGGGAATTTCATAGAGCATGTGGAAGAAGGTATGGATTTAAGCTCAGTAAGCATTTACTTTTCTGCTGAGCTGCAGCTCCCAGAGACTTTTGATGGAAAGGTTTATCAAGTTTACTAGAGCACACATTTTGGTTTGTTACACTTAAGGCTCTGATTAGGCACCACATTTTTCATTTTCTCATTCTTGGGAGTTTAAAGGCCTGAAATTCAGCGTTGCCCTGCTCGGGCAGATTACAGTGGCAGGGTTTTAATTCAGGTCTGCAGGCAAGGGCATGCATGGTAATGCGAAAATACCCAGGGAAGGAGGCCGCGCGCTGAGGCTGAGGCTTACAGCCTCAGAAGCCAAGCTTTATTCTACAAAAGTTGTTTTCTCAGACAGCTATTAGTCTTCTATCGGTACAGGCCAGTGTATAACACACACCAGCAAATTGTGCAACTGGTCGTTTTTTAAGATCAATTTATTTTAACTGTTCCGATACGATTCCATTGAATTCAGAGAAAGACAACTTTAGCACTTTGTAGCTGATACGAACCCACCCATACTGTTTCTTGCTGTACACATTTGTGTATTTTATTCTTGCTGGTGTAAATCAGGTCGCACATAGATTTAGGACTCTGAAGAGTAGAAAAACAAATGCAAATGTATTCATGAGAAGTGTCAAATAGAAACTTTAAAGTGGGCGGGAGAACAGATTAAATAGATGATGACAAGAGTACATAAGGTAGGGAAGATAATATCGATCAACATGGGTGGGGTTAAGGAGTAAGCAGAGATTAGCAATAACTATATTTTTGAAACAGAAATGTACTAGCCCTATCACAAGACTATCCATCCATGGAGTCCTGTGACGAGGGGCGGGATCACCCGTAAACTGCAGCCATCTTGATGTGGGTCCAGCCATAGCACACCGAACCACCCCACAGTGCCTCTTCCAGCCCTGACAACACAAAAGACTTCAGGCATATTTTCAATAAAGTGGTAAAGCGTGTCAAGAAGGCTAACTACACGCTTTGCTTTAGAAACGCAGGGCTGTACGATATTTACTAGAATATGGTGCAGCCCTGTGTTTTCCCCTGTGCTGGGGCTAACTTTAGCTGCCTAGCGCCAACGGAGGCACACTTGCACCATAGTACTGATAGAGCGTTGCTGATGCGAAAATTATAGGGGTGCACCATATTCATTGTTAGTCAGCACCCGCATATAAACAAGAATGTTTAAAGAGTATTAGAAATATATTCGTTGAAGTAGAAAAGTAGAAATGTGAACAGGCCTCGAGAGAAGAGAAAAGGCCACCAGTTATTGAGAAATGCAATTGTGTATGTGTACTGTTTAATTGTAGAAATGTCATGTATTAAGGGACATTAAGTCAGGTTAGAAGAAGGAAGAGGTAGTTCTCTTAAGGATGAGATGAATAAGGTGAATTAGTAATTGTAGTACGTTTAGTTTAAGGCCTAACCGTGTATGTAAAGTGAAGGCCTTCATTTATTTTAGCCATGTTATATTAGGACGACAGGATTTCAGCAGAGCTTAAAATTGCAGTGAATTGTGAAACCTCATGATGTTAGGGTTTTTTTTCTGTTCATCATTTGGCTGCAGGTACAAGGCCATGCAGCTTGTTAGTTAGAATGAGTCTTTGTTCAATTGGAATGGAGACAGAAGGAGTAGACAGGAAGGGAGTGAGTTGGAATGTGAAGTTGCAACTCCTGGTACAGAGAAGGCCTAGGACCCAAGGTCGAATTTATGAAAAGGAAGATGAAAGGATCTTGATGGAAACCTACTGGAGGAAGAGTCTGCCTGAAGGGGTGTGCTGAAGGGCGTGTACAGCTTTTTGGGGTTTTGTATTAGGGACAGAGCCCCGTGGGTTGAGTAGATGAGACTTAGGAGAGGGACTGAAAGGAGCACTATAGATTGAGCTCTCATATGGTGAAGACTTCTTAGGAAGTTTCACTGCTGACACCTTTTATGCGATCCTCACCTGGAAGGGAATGTTAAGTAGGGATGTCACCTTAGAGTAGAGTAGGGACAGAAATTATTTGATTTATGACTCTAAATTTTGATATCACGATTGCCATAGGGTACCTGATGCTTTTGGAAGCTGTAATCCTGTTTATTTTTAGCCGTATGCGGATACTTCGTAGACTAGTGTTAATCCCTATATATCTTTTGTGCTTGGTATTGAGGTGCCTATATATTCAGATGTTTTTGCTGATAATAAATGGTCAACCTCCCAGATTATGAGTCTTTATTTCTGAAATGTCAAATTGCGGTAAATACGATTTGATAATTGTGTTTCTTCCCTCTACGCTATTTGGCAAATAAAAAGATCCTGGCGACCTGAGTGGGTTCTTGTAGATAATTGGGTAAGAGCAAGAATCCGGCGTTCCCAGTTGGTAGCAGAAACGGATGGTTTATATCTGATAGCGAGGGAAGATTGAGATTAGGATAAGAGATCCTTGAGGCCCATTAATGATAAGTGAGGTCGAATCATCGGAGGGCGAACGGCAGACGGCCTGGCGGACGGACATAGATGGCGAGTAGCAGTGCGGCAGCAAGCAGAAGCTTGAAGAGTGAGTATGAACAGGATATGATGTTGTAGATTGTGGTGTTGTATTATGTGAGATGTTTTGCGGAGACTGTGTGAATGTTGTGTGATTGTGAGATCAGGCTGTGAGCGCGCGCAGCCCGGGAAAGTCTTAGGCGATGAGAAGCCTGAGCAAGAGGGTGTAGAAGACACCCCTGGTAGATTTTGTTGACCACCGATCGTGAGGTACCATCGATCAACTGGACTGAGATAGGGGGAGCGAATGTATGAGTGTGTGGCAACCTGACGCTGGTCGTGGGTTGTTGTATGTGGAATTGAGTATTTGTAACCTATCAGAGGCTATCTATCTGCCCGGCAGGGACAGATAGTAACCAACCGAGGTCGACAATTTCGAGAGACTGTGGACGGACAGTCAGAGACTGTGGACGGACAGTCAGAGGCTGTGGACGGACAGCCAGAGGAGTAACCTGTTTGGGACAAACGGTTATTTCAGCGTGTGAATGGGAAGAATGCAAGGGTGAGACGAGCGGTGTGAAGGAGGGGAACGGCTGCGAGTGGAGGAAAAGTGACGTCAGCAGGTGTCGCGCTGCGATAGGCTGGTTGGTTTAAGTTCGCGCTGTCATTGGCGGACAGTTACCAGGAAGTAAACGGAGATTGTATGCGTTTAGCTTTTGGTCATTATGAAATGCTTTAAAGTTTTACGAGAATTGTGTCGAGGGGATGAACATGTGGTTACTCGAGAGGGTGCGGAAGCCCCTCCAGAGGACACGCCAGCACATTACATGGCAAGAAATGTAGGGTTGCATACCATAGTTTGGCTTGAGAATTGGCATACAATGACGCAAGGAGAAGGAGAGTTAGCGTTCCCACGGTATGGTTCATTCAGATTAGCGGTGTTGTATCAGCTGAAGACTGTGATGACAGCCTTACGACCTATGCCACGGCCCACACAGTTTGAAGCACTACATGCATGGATTAGAGCAGCGCATGATAAGGAGAGAGGCAGAAATCAGGAAAGGGTGAAAAGGTCGGTCCAGGCTTTCCAAGATGCTAGATGGGATGCAGCGGAGAAAAGATGGAGAATGCAGGCAATAGAGGGACATAAATTATATCCCTTATTGGAGACGACAGAAAAGTCAAAGGAAAAGACAGTAGATGGGGAAGAAGACAGTGACACGGATGACAGCCTGGTAGAAAGGTTGCTATCCGAGAGACCACCTCCATATAATCCAGATGCCTCAGAAAGTAATGAGACAAAAGAAGAAGAGAATAGGGGAGCGGCACCCCGATCAGAAGTAAGAGTAGAAGGAAAGATCTTGATAGGAACCGAGAATACCAGGTATAAGACTGTAGGCAGCTCAGAGGTGGAGAGAGGAGTGAGGTTACCAGATGCGTTGAAAATACCAGTTATCATCGGACCTATTGAGTCGATGTACGAGCTTGAGCCAGAAACAGCAGGAAGTTTGGAACAATCAGAGGCTAGGACGAGAAATGAAGTAGAGGAAAGTGACTCGGTGAGGAGAATGGAGCGGACTCCGAAGCCTATAGAATGGAGTACGCCGATGCCAGCCACAGCTGATTCCTCAGGAGGACAGGGAGAATCGAGACCTACTAGACCGAGGTCTTTAGTTGAGTCAAGATCAGATTTGAGGATGTGGACACCACCGGTGAGAACACAGAGTCAAGGTGTGTTAGACGCAGAGAGGGGATGAGGGACGATTGTAAATCGTTCGGTTCCCATGGGCAGGTCAGGAGAGGGTAGGCCACGCGAAAATGAATGTGAGTACGATGACAGGGATGGTACAGCCTGCCGAGAAGTTCTGAGGGGAGCTTTGAGAGGGAAAATGTTGGATGTCGTAAGACTAAAGGCAGAGATGGATGAGATAATAGGTGGGAATCTACCCCTAGAGAGAATACTAACATACGAACAAGATGAGTTACTCTTTTTAGCGAAAGATGTGACCCGTAAAGCACGCACGGCTCATGAGAAATTGTCAGAGTTGGCAAAGAGATATGGGGTGGATTTGTCGTAAACTAGAGCGTTGCAAGGAGATCACCGGCTACAGTATAGTGATCAGGAATTGGAAGATAAGAGACTCATGGGATTGAGGACCTATGTCAAAGATCTGATTATAGCAATGCGGGCATGGATCATGCTCGATAAATGGGAAGAAAGATGGTCCAAGAAGAAAAGCTCTAAAGGAGTAGTGGGAGAGACGCCACCTCTGGGTGGAGGAACGGCGGCGATAGGGAATTTCCCTTTAAGGGAGGTACAGAATGGAGGGTACGTTCATGTACTCTGGAGTAGAGGAGACTTGGCTGCCTTCACAAATGATTTTCCCCGATTAAGGGAAAAGCCTGTGGAGTGGTACAAGCAAGGTGATCGCTTTGTCAAAATTTCGAAAGTACTGTGGATCGATTTGAACACTTTGTTTGACATAGTGATCCCGGGGGATCTGTGGTCGGCATGTAAAGTTGCGATTGAATGGCCGGCCACAGAGCCTGACAGGGACTTGATTACACATGGCCCGTCGCCGTTAGTGATGAAAAAGTTCGAACAGGTAATCACTTGGTTGAAGTCGAAGGTTTCACCTCAAGACACCGATTGGGTGAAGATTGATAGGACCGTACATGAGCCTAAGGAGACAGTGCATGAATTTTACGAGAGGCTTTTACAGGCTTTTAAACAGTACAGTGGTTTGGAGGCGTTGGATACCAAAGATATGGGACAGTTTGTGTCCAAATTTGTGTTGGGATTGAGGCCAGAGGTTAGTCTAATGATACAGCAACATTTGATTTGTTGGCAGAATAAGCCTGTGGATGAGATTCTCCGATATGCTAGATATTGTAGCGATGAGATTGAGTCTAAGCACAGGAAATTGAAAGATAATTTGCTATTAGTACAGATGCAGACTGCAGTTCAGGGACAGCCTACCGGAGGAACGTTGGGAAGGAGGCAGGGAAATTATCAAGGAGGAGCACAGAATGCTCAAGGACTGGGGAGGCTGAGAGGAGTAGATCCTAGGACAGGAATAGATGTGGAAGTGTTGAAAAAGACCACAGCTTGTCATCTTTGCCACCAGATTGGACACTGGAGACGCGAGTGTCCTTTCAATCCGTTAAACCAAATACAGCAGGAAGAAGAGTTGACCCAGGTTCCAGTGGCGGATACACTCCCTGTAGTGACGCAACCTAGAATGACAAAAGGGGGGACGAATGTTCCGCAGGTACAGGTCCCCCGACCGCCTAGAATCCAGAATATGCAACGGGGAGCTCGGACGTATGTACAGATGCCTCTGTTCGAAGTGAATGGGGAAGATGATTCCGATCCAGCAGCAAGATCTTGCTGGGGAGGAGAAGATGATTGTACACTTAGAGCGGTCCTAGTAGTAGATCAGAAGGGACCCTTTGTAGAAGCAGAAATCGATGGCCACCCTACGACCTTTTTGGTTGATACGGGGGCTACAAGATTGACTGTAAGATCCGCAGTGATCCCAGATCTACCCCTTTCTGGTCAAACAATCCAAGTTGTTGGGGTAGCAAATAAGAAATTGACTAGCTCACTGACAGAACCAATACCGATTAGAATTGGGAACTTCAGTGACAGACACCAGTTCGTGGTGTGTGATTCTAGTCCAGTCTGTTTGTTAGGAAGAGACCTATTGTGCAAGCTTAATTGTACCATCTATTGTACCCCGAATGGAGTGGAAGTCCAGACAAGAGACGATGATGCGACCTTTAACCCCTTCAGTGCCACGCCCTTTCCCCGCCCTTTGCCGGCCCTTTCATTAGCGGGCGGGGTTTATGACGAGCTGGACTCGTCATGGGCACAGCGCAACCGCGGCCCATGACGAGTCCAGCTCGTCATGGGCACTGAAGGGGTTAAGGTTGCGAACCAGCGTTGGTGCGTGGAAATGTATCCTGCACTCACGGTGGAAGAACTCCCATTAGACCTGAGGGAGTCCGTGTCAGTTGATGTATGGGACCTTAGTGGGGAAGAGATCGGACTAGTTAAAGGTGTAGACCCAGTGAAAATAGAAGTCAAAACAAATGTAGAGTACCCGAGAACTCCCCAGTACAAATTGTCACCGGAAACTGTTGAGGGGATTAGACCTGTAATTGAGTCCATGCTTAGGCAAGGAATTTTGAGAGAAATCAGGGGTAGTCCATGTAATTCGCCCATAATAGGATTGCAGAAACCGAGCGGGAAGTTCAGGATTGTGCAAGATTTGCGAAGAATTAATGGGATCGTAGTCCCATGTTGTCCCATGGTACCGAATCCATCTGTGATCCTGTTCCAAATCCCATGTGATGCGGAATGGTTCACCGTGATTGACCTATGTCAAGCCTTTTTCTCGATTCCTCTACATGAGGAGAGCCAATTTCTTTTTGCGTGTAGGCTAGAAAATCGTGTGTTAACATGGTGTCGTATCCCACAGGGGTGCACTGAGAGCCCGTCTATTTTCAATCAGATTTTGAAAAAGAACCTTGAAGGTCTGGTGCTTGCCCAAGAGTCTGTTCTCGTCCAGTACATTGATGATTTGCTTGTGGCGTCAAAAACGGAGGACGCCTGCAGGATTGATACAGTAGCACTGTTGAATTTCCTAGGAGAGAATGGGCATAAGGTGTCCCCAAATAAATTACAGTGCTGTCTGAGTGAAGTACAGTATTTGGGTCATCAGATTGAGAAAGGTAAAAGAAAAATATCACCAGATCGCATAGATGCGATTTTGAAAATGCCCGTCCCAACGACTCAGAGGGCAGTTCGAATGTTTTTGGGACTAGTTGGCTATTGTCGCCAATGGATCCCGAACTTTTCCTTTGAAGCAAAGCCCTTACAACGGCTGACGCGCAAGGATGTGAGTGATCCGGTACCATGGGATGAAGACTGTTTAAGGTCATTCTTGAAACTAAGAGAAGCCTTGTGCTGTGCACCAGCTCTGGGAATGCCTGATTACAAGAAGGCATTTGCATTGTTCTGCTGTGAAAAAGAAGGTTGCGCATTGGCAGTGTTAACTCAAGTTCATGGGAATGTCCGTAGACCAGTTACCTATTTTTCAGCTACACTAGATCCAGTAGCCTCTGCATTGCCCGGATGTCTCAGATCCGTTGCTGCAACAGGTGTCAGTATCGAGAGATGTGAGAGCATTGTAATGGGTCATTCGCTTACAGTACATGTGCCACATTCTGTTGAACTATTGATGACCAGGACTAAAACACAGCACCTCATCAATTATAGGTTGACACGTTATGAACAAGTCATCCTAGCTGCTGAGAATGTGACGTTGAAGAGGTGTTCTGTTTTAAATCCTACCACATTGTTACCGATCCCGAATATAGATGATGAAGATTGTGAGGATCATGACTGCCTCGATGTGACTGAATTGTGCACCGAACCCAGACCCGATATTGTGGATGAACCACTTCCAGAGTCAGATGAAATATTCTTTGTGGATGGATCATGTTTAAGAGACAATACGGGTCAGTTGAGAGCAGCATTTGCTGTCTTTACCCTCACTGGAGTGGTGGAAGCTGCCTGCTTAGAAGGGGTATACTCCGCACAGGTGGCTGAGCTTATTGCCTTGACTCGTGCCTGTTTGACAGCCGACAAGATCCGTATAACGATTTATACAGATAGTCAGTACGGGTTTGGTGTCGTTCACGACTTCGTACAATTATGGTCCCAGAGAGGATTCATGACATCATCTGGGTCGCCCATTAGAAATGGGGATTATGTGAGACAATTGTTAGAAGCATTGCAAGGCCCAGATGAAATTGCAGTGGTAAAGTATTCTGCCCATACGAAAGGAAATGATTTTGTGTCACTTGGAAATAATTATGCAGATGAAGTTGCTCGATTTTGTGCAGAACAGGGATGTAATTTCACGGAACGGCATATAAGGGAAAATGAAGAGACAACTGATCTCAGTGTGATGCTGGCGATGGCAGATACATGGGAAGAGTTAAAACAATTGCAAGACGAGGTGTCTGACCAGGAACGGGATAGTTGGGTGCGAGCTGGATGTGAGAAGGGAGATGTGGATGTTTGGGTTTCGAGTGATGGAAGAGCGGTGTTACCGGAATGTCTGTTGAATCCAATGGCACGATTGATACATGGTGCTGTGCACCTCGGCAGGGATGCGATGGTGCGAGTGTTTCATCAAACATGGTACAATACGAAGTTTTGGGCAGCAGCCGAAGCTGTATGTCAAAGATGTGTCACCTGTCAACAAATGAACGTAGGGAAGAGAACAGCTGTGACAATGAGTCACATAGGGAGGTCAGGTGGCCCTTTCAACAGGATGCAGTTAGATTTCATTGAGATGCCAAAGTGTAATGGGTTGAGGTACATATTAGTCGTAGTGTGTGTCTTTTCTAGATGGGTGGAGGCTTACACAACACACAGGTGTGATACCCTAACTGTAGCTAAATTACTGTTGAAAGAGCTTATCCCGAGGTTCGGGTTCCCGACCTCTTTGGAATCGGACAGAGGAACGCATTTTCACAGTGAATTAATGAAATTGCTTTGTGCTGCCTTGAACATAGACCAAAGGTTACATTGCAGCTATCGACCAGAGGCTTCTGTGATAGTTGAACAAGTTAATGGAACATTGAAGGCCAGAATGGCAAAAGTGTGCTCCTCAACTCCCTTGAAGTGGCCAGATGCCTTACCTTTGGTTCTCATGAGTCTCCGGAGTGTGCCTGATTGGGGAACTGGATTGTCACCCCACGAAATATTGATGGGGAGAGCGATGCGTGTGCCAGCAATACCCGCCTCTGCATTGATAAATATCACTGATGATGTAATTCTCGACTACTGTAAAGGCCTGGCTGATGTGGTTCATTCTGTGTCCCAGCAGGTGCAGGCGGTAGCTGTTCCAGCCGCAAGTGATCTGTGCCACGACCTGTGCCCAGGGGATTGGGTGTTGGTACGAAAGCACGTGAGGAAGAGTTGCTTGGATGTTCGCTGGAGAGGCCCGTACCAAATTATTCTGGTTACAAACACGGCAGTGAAGTGTGGGGGACTACCGAACTGGGTGCATGCCTCCCATACCCGTAGAGTTCCAGCACCCTTGGAAGATACAGCCCCTCTCGTAAACGAAAACCCAGCTGAGGTGGCAGGGCCATCTGAGAGGGCAAGTCAAGCTGTAAGGGTGACTGACGCAGCTGGTTGTGCACTGGAACAAGCTGAAAGCGAAAGCGAGAGAAACACCGAATCAGAACCAGAAGCAGAAGAAGGTGCAGTAGGCGGAAGTGAGCCAAATTCTGCCGAGGAAGAAAGCTGTGCACAGGGTATCCGAAGGGAGAGCAGGGGTGTCTCAGAAGCAGAAAGAGTTTGGCCCGTGAGTCAGAAACGGGTAAATTCGAAAGGGACACCGAGAAGAGAACTTGCCCCAGTATCGGAGGTAACAGAGGCAGAACAGAGTGAGGAAGACCAAGATCCAGAAGCTCCGAGAAGGTCGAGGAGAGCAAGAGTGCCGTTTCACAGGTACTTCTCACCTGAGTGGACGTACGTAGCAACGAATGCTAGGACCGATGAGTACGGGGAGGCTGAGGTCGATAACTCTTGTCAGCCGTCCTCCAGCTCTGAGGGCGGAAGTGTTACTGAAGATTCCAGGATTGGAGATCGAGGGAATACTGACTCTTCATATTCCAGATCCGCCGCTCCTGAGTAACATTCGTGGTCTGATCTTGGATACATTGGCTTTCCCGAACTTTGCTGTTGTACCGACTCCCCAAGAACTGAAAACACTCAAGCTTGAAATTTTGCAGGGAGTCCTAGAATTGTTGGGACCTGCAGTCATTTTGGATTAAGCGATGAACTTTCAGAGAAAGAAGGCAATCTAGGCCCGAGTGTAAGAAGAAAAGAAAAATTTAGTGACATCCCAGTCGAAGGTATCGGAAAAGGGGAAGGAAGCCTTTGTTGATCCGAATTAAAGTAAAGAACTGAAACGCTAGAAGAGAACATTAGCTATAGAGACAATTGTTGTATTGAGATACAAGCCTGAATGAGGAAAAGACTCTCGCCTATTGTTATTGAACTAGATTCTGAGCGCGGAGGAAAAATGGCGGAGCCTAGAATTTCACACCGAAGGGCAAAGACAGCGATAGGCACACTTTTAGGAGTAGTCATAGCTGTTATATTTGCAGTAGTCATCGCTTCTTATGCAGTGGCCCACAGGCAGGAGGGGAAGATGCTGGGAACACTGACGCCCGTTACTCCCAGTACCAAGAAGGATATTTCAGGAGATAAAAGGGCGATGATGCTAGAAGAAAGTCGTATGTTACACATAGATTTGTCGAGAGGTGATTTCAAACTAAATGCGTATGCGAAATTGTTGTATGAGTACGTTGATGCGATGGATGCGAAAGATTGCTATGTGTGCATGCAGTTGCCTGCCTCTGTAGATGAGGGTATTAAATACCATCACCTTCCATTGACTTATGGGATTTCTTGCAGTCTATTGCTTAGCCTGTTTTACGAAAGGAAACAGTTTGAGTATTATTTCTCTAATTATGACACAGTACTTCCTGACGTGCCAGCGTTTAAGCATTTGAATAAGTATGATTATTATAAGTCAGAAGAAAGACTTCGGACTTATTTCATACCGACTACAAGTTTGGATACTGCTTATGCACATAGACATAATTTGACATGTTCAGTGTCAGACACTGAAAAGAAATTCATTGGCCAAGTTGAAGACAGATATAGGAAATTAACCCAAGATAAGGAGGGGGGAAAGAAGTCAACCGATTGGACAGATGGAGAGAAACTACATAAGTCAAGGGGGAGTTATGGACCCATAGCTTTAGATCAGGTACAGAGGGGAAATCTGTGTGTTGCTCGTCCGCAGTCAGATAAGGACAAAATCTGGGTTGGACATAGCACATGTGCCCATACCTTTACTATGGAAGATTCAGCTAGGAACTTCTTGCAGGGTCAGATACAGGTCATCCCGACAGTGTATTATGTGTGCGGAAGGAATGCATACGTGAGATTGCCTGAGCAGTGGTACGGGACTTGTTATTTGGCTGTTATTTTTCCGAAGATATACCATGCCGAGGATTTGACTCTGCTGGAAACAGGACAGCACTCTAGAGCACGGAGAGATGCAAGTGCAGGAGTTGTGATTGGTGATATCTTTGGAGCCATCATACCTGGTCTGGGTGGGATTTTGAATGATGTGAAAATACGAAAGCTAGCAACAGTGGTCGATGAGTTGTCAATGAACACGGCGAAGTCATTGCTGTTGGTGGATGGAGAAATGTTATCGATCAGGACAATGGTTTTACAAAATCGTCTTGCATTAGACGTATTATTGGCAAAAGAGGGCGGAGTCTGTAAATTGTTGAAGGTTCAAGAATGTTGCACGTATATTCCAGACAACAGCAAGGAGCTGAGGAAATATATAGTCAACATTACACCACTTCACGATGAGGCTGCAATATTGGCAGAAGAGAATGTGTGGGAGAAGATTGGGAAAGGATTTGGACATGTGGGAAGCTGGTTTGCTGATTTAGGGAAAGGAATCCTCGGATATGTGCTGAAACCAATCTTGATTGTGGTGATTTGTGTGATCTGTTTGTGGGGACTTGTAAGAAAGTACAAGTGGTATAGAGGAAACAGAGCTGAGAGGATTCTCAGGGGATATGAAAGACGAATGGCGCATATGCAAGATAATCAGTACTAAGATTTAAAAAGAATGGAGGGGGGTCCGACACAATGGAATGGTTACCACTTCTGTATAGATGGATTTATGTGATGACAAGTTGTCATCAAAGGGGGGAACTGATAGAGCGTTGCTGATGCGAAAATTATAGGGGTGCACCATATTCATTGTTAGTCAGCACCCACATATAAACAAGAATGTTTAAAGAGTATTAGAAATATATTTGTGAAGTAGAAAAGTAGAAATGTGAACAGGCCTCGAGAGAAGAGAAAAGGCCACCAGTTATTGAGAAATGCAATTGTGTATGTGTACTGTTTAATTGTAGAAATGTCATGTATTAAGGGACATTAAGTCAGGTTAGAAGAAGGAAGAGGTAGTTCTCTTAAGGATGAGATTAATAAGTTGAATTAGTAATTGTAGTACGTTTAGTTTAAGGCCTAACCGTGTATGTAACGTGAAGGCCTTCATTTATTTTAGCCATGTTATATTAGGACGACAGGATTTCAGCAGAGCTTAAAATTGCAGTGAATTGTGAAACCTCATGATGTTAGGGGTTTTTTTCTGTTCATCATTTGGCTGCAGGTACAAGGCCATGCAGCTTGTTAGTTAGAATGAGTCTTTGTTCAATTGGAATGGAGACAGAAGGAGTAGACAGGAAGGGAGTGAGTTGGAATGTGAAGTTGCAACTCCTGGTACAGAGAAGGCCTGGGACCCAAGGTCGAATTTATGAAAAGGAAGATGAAAGGATCTTGATGGAAACCTACTGGAGGAAGAGTCTGCCTGAAGGGGTGTGCTGAAGGGCGTGTACAGCTTTTTGGGGTTTTGTATTAGGGACAGAGCCCCGTGGGTTGAGTAGATGAGACTTAGGAGAGGGACTGAAAGGAGCACTATAGATTGAGCTCTCATATGGTGAAGACTTCTTAGGAAGTTTCACTGCTGACACCTTTTATGCGATCCTCACCTGGAAGGGAATGTTAAGTAGGGATGTCACCTTAGAGTAGAGTAGGGACAGAAATGATTTGATTTATGACTCTAAATTTTGATATCACGATTGCCATAGGGTACCTGATGCTTTTGGAAGCTGTAATCCTGTTTATTTTTAGCCGTATGCGGATACTTCGTAGACTAGCATTTGCGTTAATCCCCATATATCTTTTGTGCTTGGTATTGAGGTGCCTATATATTCAGATTTTTTTGCTGATAATAAAAGGTCAACCTCCCAGATTATGAGTCTTTATTTCTGAAATGTCAAATTGCGGTAAATACGATTTGATAATTGTGTTTCTTCCCTCTACGCTATTTGGCAAATAAAAAGATCCTGGCAACCTGAGTGGGTTCTTGTAGATAATTGGGTAAGAGCAAGAATCCGGCGTTCCCAGTACTATTGTTTTGAGTTGCTGTGTTTAGGGGAAGATTGCTTAATACAGCACACATAGAAGTTGCAAAATGGCATTTTTTTAAATGATTGTTTATACACAGTCATAGGCAATTTGCTGTTTCTATGTGTGCTGCACAAGGCAGCACACATGGAAACAGCAAAAACGAGGAGAAATAATGCATTTCTCCTTAATTCGCCTTAATTTTGGTGCTGCCTCCTATTTACGCTGCCCTTGTAAAGAGGGTGCAGCGGCAAAATCAATGGGTGTTGCGGTGGAACGCCCACCACAACACCCATTTCCTTCCCTTTCACGCTAAATACAGCGTGAAAGGGTGTCTTATTTACAAGGCAGCCTTAAGCCATATTAAGTATCTTAGCGCTGCCTTGTAACTAAGGCGAGGCCCCTATCGCCATCACAACATCACTGAAAGTGACGTTGTGGTGACAATAGGGGCTTGTAAATATGCCCCTTTGTGGCTAGAGGGCTAAGCCTGGGGAGGGTGGCAAGGAAATATTCAGTCTATCCATGCTTGCTCAGATTACACTGGGAGAGCTTTAATTCAGGGTTGCATGCAAGGGCACATGAGACCATCACATTGAGGCTGAAGCTTGCATCCCTAACAGCTACACTTTGAGTGACAAAACTATACTTACAGGGAGCTTTATACCCTTTCTCAGGATTGGCCAACATAATGCAAACTTTATGCCTGGGCATTTTTGTGTGTTGTACCTATTTTAAATATTTATCACTTGACAAAAACATTCTTTTTGTCCTAAAGATATTACAGCTTTGCAGCTTATAACAACTGTTGTAGGTTTGAATTTGTTATTGGTTGACAGAGTATGAGCCCTGGTCAAGGAGCAACCAGAAACCTATTCAGGGTAAGGGGCAGGCAAACCCTACGTTAACCTGTGCTCACCCTATGGTAACTTGGCACAGAGCAGTCAGGCTTAGTTTAGAGGCAGTGTGAAAAGTATTTTTGCAAAAACTTCAAACAGTAAAACAGTGGAAGCAACACACCAAAAGGATCCCCCACCAGGTTAGAGAACTAGAACTCCGTTTAATAAATAACCAAACAAAACAGGACCAAAATCATAAAAATCCAATTAGTAGAACTGGACATATCAAATTTTAAAGGGTTATAGTGAGATAAATTACCAAAAAGCACAACGCCCTATTGGGGATATCTGGTCATGCTAGATAGGGACAAACTCACAAGTTCAACCAAACGGTATGGAGCACGGGCCAGCTACAGGGACCCAGTTAGGCCTGCCGAACAGAGTACCTTAATTTCTGGTTGTGGAGAGTTGCGTGGTTCCGAGATGCGGTGAAGCTGCAGTGCGAGGACCTGATGCATGAACAATGAGGATCCTGTGGACGCGGCTTGCAATGCGAAGTCCCTTGTGGAGATGAGAGGTGCAGCCAAGACAACACGAAGTTTCCGATGAGAACAGAAGCTGCGATGCAGAGTTTAATCATCGTCGTCGAGACTGCCGTCGACAAGGGATGCAAGAATCTTTTGCCGGGAAAACCGTTGTGCAGCACCTGCTCTGAAGGCGATGGGTCTGTCCCAAGGTGTGGATTGCTGTGGTGATGCAAGTCTTTTGCAACAGGTCCAATCCATGCAGAAGCTGTGATGCTCCAGTTCTGCTCAGGAATGCACTACTCCGTCTAGGAGATGCATCAGTTCTGCTCAGGGATGTGCCGCTCAGCAGAGAAGATGCATAAGTTTCAGTAGCGGTCCGTGGAGGGAGTTCCGTGGGGCGGTGAGGCGGGGTGGGGGAGGGGCAGGGTGGGGAAATGTAAACACCGGAATATGGATGAACGGAGCTAAGTACACATTTAAATAAATAAAACGAATTCCTTTGCGCGCGCTGCATCGCAAAATGCGATGCAGCGCGCGCAACGAAATTCGTTTTATTTATTTAAATGTGTACTTACCGCCGTTCATCCATATTCCGGTGTTTACATTTTCCCACCCTGCCCCTCCCCCGCCTCATCGCCCCACGGAACTCCCTCCACGGACCGCTACTGATCAGTTTCACTGGCAAACACTATAGGCCCACTTCCAAGGGTCCAGGACTGGGGTGGCACGACTTGGCAGGGTAGACCCAAATATGGCACAGTCCAGGTGAAGGTGTTGGAAGGCTTATTATGTCCCTGAGGTTTTAGATCAGGAGGCCAGCCAACTAGGTCTTGGAGTCGCTCTGGGTTCTAGGGTCAAGTGATGCAGGTCCAGTCCTTCTCACCCTGGTAGAAGTTCAGAAAGCCAGCAGGTAAGCCCAGCAACACAGGAATCCAGCAGATTAGCAGACCAGCAGAGTGGCAGTCCTTCAGCAGTACAGCAGTTCTTCATCCTGGCAGAGTATCCACAGGTCCAGAAATGTACTGTCTTGGTAGTGACTGAGGTTCAGTACTGATACCCATCGGTACCTTTGAAGTGGGGAGACTTCAAAGACATGCCTTTAAAGTGCATAGAGGTCCTCCCTTCCTGTACTGGCACCTGACTCACTACAGGGGGGTATGCAGTCTTTTGTGTGTGGACAGAACACAGCCTGTTGAGGTGTATGTGAGGCTGTGCCCAGCTCCTCCCTCCTATTCTGTCAGAGATTGTCCATTGAGACACACCTAAGCTCCCATTGTGTGTGACTACCTAGGAGGAATACACAAATCACAACTGCCAACTACACCCAGTCATGTGATCAAAGACAAGCTATAGGCCCCAAATGGCTAAGTAAGAAAATGTCAACTTTCTAAAAGTGCCATTTTCAGAATTGGAATTTAAAATCCGACTACACCATAAGTTTAGATTTTAAATTGTGATTCCATAGACACCAGACTTGAAGGGTTGATATCTTTCCAATGGAAGTTACAATTATAAAATATAATAAGGTAACCCCAATGTTATGCTATGGGACAGAAAGCTCTTGAAGTGGTTAAGAAAGCCTTTGAAAGTTTTTCAATAACAGGACAGTTAAAACTTAAACATACATGGTGTCCCTTTTAAATACATTGCACCCTGCCCCCTGGGCAGCCCAAGACCTTCTTAGGGTTGACATATATGTATAAAAATGGAAGGTTTGATCTGGGCAAATGGTTTATTTGCCAGGTTGTAAATGGCAGTGTACACTGCACACACAGGCTCTGCAATGGCAGGCCTGAGACATGATCAGAAGGCTACTTAACTTGAGTGGGAGGCACAAGCAGTGCTGCAAGCCCACTAGTATCATTTAATTTACAGGCCCTGCGAACATGTAGTGCACATTACTACGGACATATAAGTGAATTAAATATGACAATTGAGTTTAAGCCAATAAAACCATGTTTAGGGGAGAGGGCACATGCACTTAAGCACTGGTTAGTAGCGGTAAAGTTTTCAGAGTCCTAAGGCCAGCAAACATAAATTCAGCAAAAAGTGGAGGAAGAAGGCAAAAAGTATGTGGGTGACCCTGCAAATAAGGCCATTTCCAACAGATTTGTTTACAGATTTACGCTTAGAAGCACCAAAAGCGGAGCCAATAATAACTGCTTCTTCCTCAGAGAATAATTTAAGCTCGATCTCTGTATTGCCTGATATTCTTATATATGCAATTGTGCTCTCAGTGGATTGCTTTCACTATTATCTTTCATGTGAAGTGACCCACACCCATGTTTTCCATCTCACTCTACAAATGCAATTGTTCGGCATTTATTCATCAAATGTCTTGTTTAGAACTGTTAGAAATGGGATTTCTGGTTGGCTAGGGCTTGCGCCAAAGCCAGGCAGAAACCACCACTCTAGTCAGGGCAAGGAAGTTACACGCCAAAGATAACCCCTGCTCACCCCCTTGGTAGCTTGGCACGAGCAGACAGGCTTATCCCTGAGGCGATGTGTAAAGCGTTTGCACGCGCACCCAGCAACAACACCCAAGGCCCACCACAAAGGAAACTCCACACAAGGTATTCTATAAAAATAACCTTTGTATTATACACAACACATTAGATAAAAACACACACTCTACAATGTGACAACAGGCACGGGCAGAATTTACAAGGGATTATATGTACAGGGGACAGGGCCACATGGACCACTGTCAGGAATTAGCACTTAGAACATAGCACAAATCACCAATAGTAAACGTAGAACATAACACAAAGTAACTGTAGAGCACAACCAGTCTCTACTGGCGCAATAATGACCTCAGCGTCATCACACTAGCATCAGGTATAAAACCTATCCTGCATCTATCACAGGGGCATAAATCACATTATGCAATTCTCGCAAGTCTAACGCCTTAGACCTAGCCACCTAAGTATACCTACACTAGGGGCGTACATAACACAGGGAAGTACATTCTCCCTACCATCAACCTAAACAAGGTAAAACAACCTCCTAGGCAGAAATCCTATCTAGAGGTATGAAATACAGGGAGCGCAAAATATACTATACACAGTACATTTCCCAACCCCATAAGCATGAACACAAGGTGCGCAAAACATACTATATACAGTACATTTCCTAGCACCAAAATCACATCAGAGTCCAGGTGTCGCCAGAACCTAAACGTAGCAGCTGCCCACTACTTGCTGGGCAGCTGGGGACAAGCACAGGGCCTAAACGCTGCAGCTGGCACTAAGTGCTGCGCAGCTGGGGAAGGCAAATAAGGCATGGGCTCTCAATGGCCCTTCAAATGATGTCACAGACGTTGGAGCCACCTAGGCTCTAGAACGACATGTCCCCCTAGCGTTGGAGCCACAGAGGCTCTAAAGAAACAACCATGTCCCCCTAGCGTGGGAGCCTCTCTGGGCTCGAGAAACAATTAATTTGCCTCAGAACGTTGGAGCCACGCAGGCTCGGAAACCAACTGTGCCCTGCATTGGAGCACCCTGGCGCTTTAAATAAACATGCCCCCGAGGTGTGGCAGCATGGGCACCACTGGCCGGGGGGGGGACCCCCACTGGGGCCCTTACCCAAAGTATAACCCCCGTTGGAGCGCCCTGGCGCTCAAAACCAACATACATGGGCCCTTCGTTGGAGCCTTCTTGGCTCTGTAATAAAGAATACTCTGCACGTAGCAGAGGGGGGGGACGCCCGCACTCACCGTTTGCCTGGGAGGCGGCGTCTCCCCTCTGCGGCGTCTTCTACTTTACCCGGGCCCCCTCCTGGGACCCGGGACTCTGCAGGGGCACTCGGGGAGGCGGGGTAGGCTCCCGTCCTCTCCGTCTTCTTACTGAATGCCGGCGCGGACTCTCCTCTCGTGGGGTTTCCCTCGACCCGGAAGCCCCGCCCACGGAGTCCCTGCCTTCCGGGTCGCGCTGGGTAGCGGCCCGGAGGGAATCCAATGCGCGGCTCGGGCCGCGGCGGTGACTCCATCACGGCTCAGATGCGGGGTGGGCACCCGCGAAGGCACAAGACAACAGGCGGCCATGCGGGGTGGGCACCCGCGAGATCAGGAAATCGATTAAAGAGGCTAAAGCGCGGGGTGGGCACCCGCATTAATTAGGCAATAAAAAATGAAGACGCAGGGTGGGCACCTGTGCACCCTAAGCAATCAAATTCGCGGGGTGGGCACCCGCAAGGCACATACCATGGGGGAATCCCTGGGCTGGGGATTCCCTCCTCGCTCGTCGTGCAGCGCCGTTCTGCGAGGCCCACGCGCTCCCAGGGCGCTTGGCAGGCTAACAAGCCTTGGTAAAGCAAAAGGACCAGCAAAAAGGTCCCCAAGGTCCTGAGGGCATCCAGGGGGCAAGGTAGGGCCCAGGGGCCAGCACACAGGGCCCTCCAGCAGGGAGGTAGCCCCCATGGCGGTCCCTCCTGGGCCCCTCCAGCAGCAAGCCCCCCCCTGTCAGGATCCAAAAAGAGAACCAGCAATAAAGCGCTCACCAGGCGCTAGAAGTACAGTCCTCCAATATCCAGGACATCCAGGGGCTGGGCAGGGCCCAGGGAGGCAAGCCTTCCCCTGGGCCCCAGCAGCAGCACGCCCCTGGTAGATTCAAGACAGAACAAGAACATTTTGTAAGGGGACACAGCCCCTTTTTATACACCAAATCCCTTTGTTCTGGGTTCAGGGTGAGGGGGAAAACCAGTCGCAGCTGGTTGGAGAGCACCCTTGATGTGCTCAGCCCCTCACTCTATTCACTGGCAGGGCTAGGGTCGTCAGTCGCACCACAGGGGGCGGAGCCAGCACTGTGTGGGGAAAACCCTGCCCTATTCAGGTCCAAGGGGCACTCCTCCCCAGCCATCAGCATGCTAATCTCACACTCACCACTGGGGCAGACCCAACCAGACTCCTGGAGCCAGGCTCACCAGCCAGCTCCAGCCAATCACACGCCAGACACACTGCACACAGAAGTGCCCACTTCTAGAAGTGGCACTTCTACACTAGGTACATGCACGCCGCACACATCATCGCGCAGCATTCAATCCCACGAGTCCGCACATACCAAACTCGGGCCTGCACACCCCACGCATCAGGAACTACTAGGGACACATACATTCCCCATGCATTCCTATGGGAGGGCAGGCCTATCTCACCACATGCACTCAGCGCGCACGCACTTTACCCTGGGACACAGGGAAAGTGCGCAGAAACCAAATAAATCACCACACCAAGTCACCAATAAAGAGCAAAAAGTTCAGGGGTGAACCTGCCAGAAGGGCCAAGTCCAACAAGAACCAACTGACCCAAAATCAAATGACATCAGAATGTTGTACAATGAGGAAAAAACAAGACATGCAAATATGAATATAAAAACGTGCAACTTCAGTATCATAGTGGTCTTGGAGGTGTATTACATAGTGTCGTCATAAGCACATACAGTAGCAACTAGGAGCTACAGTAATTGTAATTGCATAATTTAGCGCAAGCCCCCCAATTCCGATATTTTGAAGACAAACCAGGAGTGTGGTGTGGGGTACAGTGTCAAAGGCCGCTGAGAGATCTAGCATAATCCGCACTGCCCTGCTACCAACATCTAAGGTACCACTGATGTAATTTGCTACCTCCACCAGCGTTGTCTCTGTACTGAAACTGGGGCAGAAGCCAAACTGGCTGGGATGAAATAAATGATTGTTTTTCAGGTATTGAGTGAGCTGATTGTTAACGTGCCTCTCCAGAACGTTGGAGAGAGCTGGAAGCACCTAAATGGGTCTGTAGTTAGATGGTTTGCCAGGATCTGCCTGGGGTTTCTTCAGCGGAGGTAGAATTTTCGCCTGCTTCCAGGTGTGAGGCACTATTGCTGATGACAGAGATGCAATCAAGAGTTTATTGGTCAAAGGATTAATAACGCCTGCCCCTAATACCAGCATGCTAGGGGGCAAGGGTCCGTCAGAGAGCTGGACTTAAGACTGAGAGAGATCTTTCCACGGAGATGGAATCAAACCTAGCAAGAGTCACAGTGGGGTTGTGCATTAGGCTACAGAGCATATTTCACACTGCAGTCTCCTCCGGCTGCATAGAAGGGAGAAGTCTAGCTTGAATATTCATAATCTCATATTGAAATAGTGTGCCAGTTGTTCACACCACTCCTTCTTTAGACTCCTGACGCCTTGCGCTAGCCTATTGTGACATAAATCTTTGCACAATTTTAAAGATTTCTCCGGATCTGTTTTCAGCTCTTGCAATTTCCAAGTAGGCTTTTGTAGCAATTTTAACCTCTCTGTAGAATTGTTTTAAGACATCCTTATACCTGGCTTTGGCAGTAGGGTTGTAAGATTATCTCCCCTGTCATTCTAGACACTTGCACTCTTTCTTGCTCTCTTTGAGGGAGCCAGTATACCAGGGACAGGAACGCTTATCTCAGTATGAGGACCACAGCAGTTCAGGTGCCAGTTTAGGGGCAATGAAACCAATGCAGCTATCCAGGAGTCCAGCGTCAGATGGGGGCCACTCGTGGAAAAAGTGAATGTAGGGTGTGGGCTCTCCCCCTCCCTGGTAAACTGAAATGAATAAATACTGCACCGACCCCAGCTCACCCCGGGGGTCGATTCAGAAACTGTGGCTTAGCCCCACATGCTTCGTCGCTTAAAAAGTCAGATGTCTCCAAACTTAAAAAGGCCATAATTTGGGCCAGTTGTGCTGATTTTTACGATCTTGGGCTCCCTTTACCACGGGTGGTGACCTCTAGCCACCAGGATATTTGTAGCAGACATCCGCACCTCCAAAGCGGTGCAGTTCTTCGAGAGCTGGTTCACCTGGCTCCCTGCACCAGCCTTCCTCCTATTCTTGGTTTTTGGTCACAGACGTCCAGGGCTTTCACCAACTAGTCCTCAGGGTGCATAAGGGGCCCAGCCTCACTGGCCCTTGGGAAGGCCTAGTGGTCCTGACATCAACTGGGCAGAGTCCTTAGTCATTTGTGGGCATCAGGGGTTCTTCCTTCTAGTTGTCCATAGCAGCTCTAGGGTCCAGCAGAAAAGCACAGACAAAGCAAGAGGGAGACTCCCCCATTGTGCAAGAGCTTTTAAATGGAAGTGGAAGGTTCCAGAAGACAAGAACCCCTGGCCAATCCTAGGGTGTTGCGTCACCTCACCGCCCCTGCCCCTGCCTGAGGCATTTCCACTCTATTCAACACCTCCTGCACAGCATGCAGCAGCATTCAAAATGGTGTCATCCAGGAGTCACTAGTCACATCTCCTTTGGGGACCTCATATCCATGTCTTGCTGACCACTGCCAGGGCCTTTATCACTATATTTCCAAAGGGTGGCCCCCTCCTGTGTTGACTCCAGAGGTCTGGCCTCACTCCTTTCTTAAGGGGGCTTCAGTAGGCCCATCTCTGGCACAGTGTGCCAACTCATTGATTGATGCAGATCATTCTGCTCACCCCTTTGCTCCTCAAGAGTGGGATGAAGTACTGTTAAATGCCCCTTGGTGTGGGTAGACCTTTGTTCCTGCTGCTGGAGAGAAATTTAAGTATTCTCACACAGGGTGACAAAAGGTTTGGGCTCTGATCCTGAGCTGAGCCAGAGAAATATGACGATTCTGGATGACCCATAAATGGTACAGATATGTTCTTGGAATTTACAGAATTGATTTTCCTGCACAGGTTACCCTCCAATTTGATATGTTCCTGGCCTCTGTAGGCCAAAGGGAAGCAAAACTGTACTACCAAATCAGTTTCCTCCCTAAGTATATAATAACACATCACAACAGACAAAACAGTAAATCACACTGACATTGCCTATTAGTGTACACTAACATTATGTGGCTTAACCCAGAGCAATATCTAATCCTACAGATTCCCCACTGCGCAGGCTACCGGTGGGCAGTTACTGGGCTGTGCACAACAGTAGTCTCTCGCCTGCATACCTGTGCCCACACGTGTGTACATGTTTTCACATATAACCAGCCAAGTACCCCTTACCCTTGCTGCATTGCAGCAGCCTTATCTTAAAAGGACACTGGCAGTAAATATGCACAGTCCATTTGCCATGTGAATACCATGGGTGAGACACATGTAGTGAGACTCACCTATAGTACAAAGTCCAAAACAGGTGATCCAATAATCAAAATATCTTGTTGTATTGAGTGGGTGGAACCCAATTGCAACACACGCCACCAGCAAATGAAATTAGGAAAGGGATATCCATCACTCCTGGGTACACTTACCTGCTCAGTGGTAACAAGTGGTAATGGATTCTAACCAGACACAACATTTGCAAGTTGCCCGCTACCACTGAGACCTTCCACTGGCCTTACTATGCTAAAACCACCCACCTAACTCAACCATGTGGGCACCTATCCCTAGAGGGAACCCAGACTGCACTAAGAACCCTTCTGGTTCTAGATTGGATGCATCCAGGACACTAAACACCTACATGGACTGAGCAGGTCTGGCCCACCCTTGCCCTTGGTCTTTCAATGCTGTGTCCACCACACCGTTCCTGGCATGTGTTGACTGCCTCAGCACTGACACCAACACAACAGACAGGTGTCCAACCTGTCCAAAGGGTCACTGGGTGTTTCCCCTCTGGAGGCTACACAACCCAGTACCTTCTCACAGCTGAGTCCCAAGTCACAACACAATCCTCTTTACCGGGCCGCTGACATTACGCCACAGTAGTTACTCTGGGGTCTATGTTGCCGCCACACCCTCTCGGGATGACTGTGCCCCTAAGGGGAAACGAGCCCAATCACTGAGTGTTCTTTTACAGTAGTCACCCGCATGTAGTTCTCACCACAGGAGCCCCCCACCACTGGACTCCCTCGAGCCCTATTGGTCAAATAAAGCACTGCAGGGCACTGAATGGGAAATGCCTGACTTAGACCCCACTTAAAGCCAGTTCCCAGCCTCCATGCCACAACTGTGAAGACCAATCAGGGACCACCAGTGAAAGGTTCAACAGGTCACCTTGAGGCCCACTCTTCCTCCTTTCACCACACTAAGCTGGGGCTGCTCCCATCTTCTGAGTCCTTGTGAACCAGGACTTCTGCGGGGTCCAGTGAAGTACTGGGTATTTTAAGCCCAGCGGTGCAGGGGAACACACCCTATGACTTCGGGGTTCTTCCTGTTTCAGACCTACAGAAACACAGAGTCTTCTGGGTGAAGTCAAAGATCAGTTTATTGGCTGCAGACCAATTACAGGTATCCAAGAAGTACAACAGCGTGTATGTTCTTAGGAGACTGCTGAAAAAATCACAGAAACGGGCTTCTCCTTAAATACAAAATATTCTGCTTCAGGCACACATTCCTTGGTTTACGATATGGCCATTCAAATGTATACATTACAAACGAAAAGGCAGAGTCATGATGACCATCCCCTATTCCAGTTAAGCCAGCCCGCAATTATTTACCCAGCAAGGCTCAGATCCCACATCAGATATCGATAGGCCCCAATAAACATGAGCATCTCCTGTTTGGAAAACAAGCCATAAAGCAGGAACAGTCAGGTGTGAAAGAGATTAGCCGGAGGCTCGTGTAGGATGAAAAGGGTTTATGGTGTGTCAAGCCCGGATGCTAATCACAGGTGGCCAGGGGTCGGGGAGCTCGTGAGACCGGACTGACCTGGGGCAGCAGAGCCAAGCTGCCCAGGTCACAGAGAAGTCAAAGGAAGGCACATGTCCTTTAAAGGCCCGTATTTGCTTCATGATATGTATGTAGCCTATGTGAGGGCAACCATAAGATGGCCACTGCTCTAAAATGGAACCCACGTAGTGATGTATAATAACGTATACATAGTGCATTCATAGCTAAAACGTTACACAAAGCACTTGTACATACCGCATTGACCATTCGCGGTTTGCTAATACCGGGATAGACAGGGGTAGGGCCCTGCCTCCTACGCGGTCCCAAATTCTAAAGTACGACAGACCCTCCTTTTGCCCTTACATAGGCAACAACTATGCTCACATCAATCCGAGTCTAGGTCAATATTCATGAAGTCATGGAGATTTTGCTGTAGCATCATCCTATTACTTAGCTCGTCCCTCGATACAGGTTTCCTTACACATAATGTAGCACAGAGGCCACATATCGCAGGAGCACACTGTATGCACAGACAGAACAGGAAAAGGATGGCTAAGATCATTCCAATGACCATCAGAACTTTCCAACCCCAGGCAGATATCAATTCCCAGAACCACCCCACCAGTGACCAATCTCCTTTATCCACGTGTATGGACTCAGATATTTTATGTAGTTTGGAGATGGCTTGATAAACTGTTGGAGCGTTATCTGGTATGAAAATGCAACAACTAGATTGGATATCCTTACATACCCCACCGCGGTCTGCAAGTATAACGTCTAGAACCATGCGGTTCTGCAAAGTCATAAGGCGATCCGCTTGGAGCTCAGCTGTTAAATTACCAAGGGCACCAGCCGTAACATTAACAGTGGATTCAACCACACGAGTCAGTTGTCTCAGGTTCCTACTATTTACCATAGGTCCCCAAGACGGCAGGAAACCCAAAAAGAAGTCTCCCGCTTCCTGACCGGCAGTATCCTCCTTACTAATCAGGCCTCTCACAACTCTGGTCTTGTGATAGTCAGAGGCAGCAGTGAATGTTGGCGGTAGCAAATTTGCAATATAACATGTGCCCGAGAAATCAGGGGGCAACCATGTATATGCTCGGTCACTGCAGATAAAATATGTACCCTTGGCAGCCAAAAAGGCAGGGGAAGACTGTGACGGAAAAGTGTACGTTTCAGTGCAGTCACTTCTTCCCAGTTGAGCTCTAGGATTCTGACCATTACCTTGTAAACAGAACCGACCTATGTGGGGTACGACCCAGATTGGGGATGACATTTTTCGCTGTCTTTCACCCAGACTAATACTATACCCCGTCGCGTTCCACCCTACATAAGCTCTCAATTCCTCTTTGGGTATAGATGAGTATGCATCGATATCCCTACTCATATTGGCAACTCCTTTCATTAAAGCTTTGTTATTGGTGCTAGGTCTGATGGAACGTGGTTGTCGCGGGGAGTAGGCATCTAGGGCAAAGAGAAACAAGGTCTGGAATGCCCATGACGATCCATTGTAACTAAACGGCAGCACTAGGTAAGGAATACCCTTATTAATGGTATGTGGCATTAAACCACACACCCAGCAATTGGTTGTATTCATGACTAGTTGGTGCTGGTGCAGGAGCTGAATAAACGAGTTGTTCACAAACTCTGATCGTCTAGCTTGTTCGTGTTCAGGCAGAGGGTGAAAAGAGTGTGAGGAGACAGTAGGAGGAGGTATAGGCTGTACAGTGGGTGCAATGGGCTCTTGAGAGGAGAAGAATACAAATCCTACAGTAAACACTACCATACTACATAATATAAATAGGCATAAAAATACAAAACGTTTGCTTTTCATTATTTTACACATTCTTGCTTTAAAGTTCATTTTCTCAGCGGGTCTCTCCATCTTGAAAAACTCCATCCTCTAATCGTGCCGCTCGCGGCGGGTGAGTATCTTCTGCTAAGGAGTACGCCTGTCGGTCCAGGGAACGCCCTAGACCAACAGAACCGTTGACCTAACGTCTTCGGCCTGTACCCCAAAGTCTTGGCACCGCGACCCTGCGGCTGAACCCGGATGGTGGTTCGAAAAACAAAAATCAAGAAAGTCCTTCAGATGGGAGAGCTATGGTATCAAAAACAAAAAGGGTGAGGAAAAGAATATTTATTTGTCCATAGGCCTTGGTCTCAAATTATAGCGGAGACGGCCAGGTACTGTCTGATCTTGAAACAAGAGTTCAGGCTCTGTGGTGTCCAATCGAATTGACGGTGGCACAGCTTCTTGCAAAATATCGTCACTCTGTTGTGCTGAAGTTGTGCCTCTTACGTGTGCATCACTGAATGGTACAAAACGAGGTACAGTGTCTGTTTCAGAGTCAGCGATACCCTCCTGGACCCACTGGTCATACGGCAGAGGCAAAGGGATCCTTTTCACATGGACGCCGTGGATCCAGTTCTTCTTCCCCTTTACTCGAACAGCTGATCTTGTAGACAGAAGTACGAGGTGAGGGCCAATCCAGCGGGGCTCATCGTTGCCTTTCCGCTGGAAGTTTTTGATGAGCACCCATGTGCCAGGGTCGATAGGGTGTCCTGGAGCCTCAGAAGCCTGGGGAAGAGTATAATGCACCTGTTGGTGTAAAACACGCAGTTTAGCTGTCAATTCGTACAAGTAATCAAGCAGTACTGGATGCTCGATTTCACTGAATTTCGTTGGTCTTGGCACACCCCATACATTGGCCGGGCACCCAAAAACTACCTCATAAGGACTAAGTCCCACTCGTGAGTGTACGGTCATTCTGGTGGACAGGAGTGCTAAAGGCAGAGCGTCAGGCCATTTAAGACCGGTGCTCGCCTGAATTTTGGCCAATTTAAGTTTTAGAGCGCCATTGTAGCGTTCTACTAATCCAGCTGATTGGGGGTGATTTGCAGCGTGGAATTTCTGCTTTATACCTAGTCCCTCACACACATTCTTCATCACTTTACCCACAAACTCACTTCCATTATCACTCCACACCATTCTCGGCATTCCAAACCTAGGGAGAAATTCCTTCACAAGGGCTTTGGCTGTGGATAAAGCAGTATTATCTTTTAAGGGATAGGCCTCTATCCACTTTGAGAAAGCGCAGACAACCACCAATACATATTTCAGGTTGTTGCACCTTTCCATGTGGATAAAATCTAGCTGCAAAACTTCAAATGGATATGATGGAGGCGCAAAATGACCAGCTGGAGTCGGGGTTCCCCTACCAGGGTTGTACTTCAAGCATACTGTTAGACCTGTCAGCCCTTTGGGTGGTCCCTCCTCATCATTATTTATTTTGTCCCACTTTTGCCTCAAACCCTGTTTGAATTTTTCCTTTTTGGGAACCACCAGACTTTTTCGTGTTGCTGCAGATTCAGGGAGCCATTTTAGCTACCCCTGAAACTTCTGTCTGAGGGCCTGGAGCACAAAATGGTGGCCACCTGTGACATCACCAGCATCCACTGGAACCTGCTAGCACCTTCCAGAACATTCCAGAGCCCTGTGACAGTTGGAGGCGGTTTAGAATGTTGGGAAGCTAAGACAGAGAGTTGGCAGTTGGAGCTGGCAGTTGGCACCTGACTGGTGAAGAGAGAGCAGCAGAAACCTGAAGGAGGAAGGAGTGAGGCAGCAGGGGTGGAAACTTGTGCCTGGAGTGGGGTCCATAAACCCACCCTTGATACTAGTCCCTACTGACTGAGCCCAGCCTGGAGCCCTGTGTGGGAAGAAGCAAGAAAAACCATCTTAAGGACCTGGACAGCAGGAACAGGCCTTAGAATCCAAGAACAGCAAGATCCTGACCTGGATACTGGTTTCCCTGGAGTCCGACGTCGAGTAGCCTGGAGACCTGGAGCCCGAGGTGGAGAAGCGGCGCTGACTGGAAAAGCAGACGTCGTACCCGGAGCCGTCAGAGGTCGAGAGAGGGCGCCGACGGAGGTCGTAGAGAGTACCAGAGGTCGAGGAGGAAGTCACCTGAGGTCGAGTGAGCGGCGTCGACGGGGGAGTGAAGTCCGCCCTCCGGAGTCGCCGGAGACCGAGGTGAAGCGTGCCGGAGGTCGGGAGTGGAGATCGCACTCCGGAGTCGCCGGAACCTGAGGAGAGGAGCACCGGAGGTCGGGAGTGAGGTCGCACTCCGGAGTCGCCGGAACCTGAGGAGAGGAGCACCGGAGGTCGGGAGTGGGGATCGCACTCCGGAGCCGCCGGAAGTCGACATCGAGCCAAGGCCGGCCGACGTCATCGAACCTGAGGTCGCCATCGGACCGGAGCCGCCCGAAGTCGACATCGAGCCAAGACTGCCCGACGTCATCGAATCGGAGGTCGAGATCGAGCCGAGGCCACCGACATCGATCCGGAACCGCCTACAGGCGTCGTCAAGAACTGACATTGCGCCGAGGCCGCCAACATCGAATCGGAACCGCCTCACGGCGTCGACACGACTCCAGCGGCGTCGGAGCATCAGAAAAAGGGCAGTAAGTGGAGTAGAGGGCGCCTAAGGCCCTGTGGAGACCTGAGAGACTGCTCTAAGGGGCTAGGGAGGTCCTGGAACCAGCCTGACTGTGCCAGGGGTGAGCTGAGACTAATTTAGAGGGGTTGTGTGGAGTGAGAGAGCCAGGTCTCTGGTATTCCCCCCTTGATCTACCTCAGTTTAGGCCTCAGCCTTGTCCAAGCCAGGGAGTAGACACCCTCAAGCCTTCCACATCCCCACAAGCTGTACCTGGGCAAAATCAGCCCTTAGGAATTCAAATGTGATCTGATTCTATGAGTGTCACTGTCAGCTTTTAATTATTTATTAGGGGCACTGTATTTATTGTATTTAACCTATTTATTGCTTCACTGTATTTATTGGTCCACAGTATTTATTGATGCTCAATATTTATTGGTTTACAGTATTTATTGCCTCAGAATATTTAATTGCCTGTATGTATTGCACTTATATTTATGCCTTCATTATTTATGATCACCCCTATTTATTGAATCATTAAGCCAGTATTTATTTGACCTGCACTATTTAAAAAGTTTGTATATTGTGATTGTTATTTATTTATCTAATCAGCAACTAAGAGAAAAAGAAGATAAAGAAAGATATTTTCATAATTTGTACGGTGTAGAGTCGTTTTTGGAACGGATGCACGCATGGTTATTGTATGGGTATGTCGTATGCTTAGCACGGTGCCTGATTCCTGACCACTCGAGCCAAGCTACCACAGTGTATGTCTGGGAGAACACCACCACCCTTCCGGTGTGGGAGTATTTCTAACATAATTGGTGTTCAGTGGTGGGATAGAGCTGTGCCTACGTATACTCAACAATAACTGTGGGTAGTCCATAGGCCTACACCGGGAGTTTTTGTTTTTTCCAAATTTACTCTGGTGGTGGGAGGAGGTATTATTAAAGGTACCCCCCTGCATTGTTACTGCAAATAACTGTCCTCTGACCTGAGTGGGCAAGATGGAGTTTGTACTGGAGAATTTAGAAACGTACACGGTGGCCCAACTCAGGGAGTTTTGCCAGCGGGAGGGGGTGTATTGTCCCCCAGGAGCAAAGAAGGGTGCACTCCAAACCAGCTTAAGGGCTTGGGGGGAGGCACGCCGAGAAAGCAAGGCTGAGGAGGAGGACAGGGATAGAGAGCCCGACAGTGAGGGAGCTGGTTTGTACCAACCGGAGGTGGGGAACCTGTCAGCGGGGCCCAGGACACTTTCCAGGAAGGGCAGCAGTGCCTCTAGCGGTGGCTTGTCTGAAGTGGAGTTAACAGACCGGAGGGAGGAAAGACAGCTCACATGGGACTTAGCAAGGCTGGAGAAAGAGAAAGAGGAACAGAGGATGGCTCATGAGATAAGGCTGAAAGAAATAGATCTTCAGATCCTGAGAATCGGGGCACACCCTGTACCTAACGGTGGCAGCGAAGAACGAGAGTACACCAGGGAACCCAAACCCTACCTGCCAAAGGACATAGTAGCTAGCTATGGGGTGGGTGATGATATCGCCAAGTGGCTAGCGGCCTATGAGGTCTCGTTAAGGGCCCATGGGGTTCCAGAGAAGTACTGGGGGGGGGGGATTGTACAAGTACATGCCTCCAGCTGGTAGGGATGCTTTATTGGCCCTCGAAGAGGATGAGCAGACCCACTACCCCACCATGAAACTGGCGCTCATAAGAAAGTTTGGACTAACACCCGAAAAGTACAGACAGAAGTTCAGGGGTAGTCACAAACTGGGCACACAGAATTGGGTGGACTTCCTGGACTATGCAAAGAAGGCACTAGAGGGTTGGATTCAGGGCAGTGAAGTGAGGAACTACGGGGGGTTGTTTGACCTTGTACTGAAGGAACACCTGCTTGAGAAATGTTTCCCTGAACTGCGGCAACACCTGGTGGATAGCAAGCTGACCAATCCCCGGAAGCTTGCTGAGGAGGCGGACATTTGGGCTAGTACCCGGGTGTCCACAAGGGGGACTGGAGGGGATACTCAAAAGGCCGGACAGGGCGCCCCCCAGAAGAAAGAGGGAGGGGAAAAGAAAAAGGAGTTCTCCAAAGGCCCCCAAAATAACTTCCAAGGGAAGGGAACAGGATTCACCCCTAGGGCTAACCCACCCAGAAACCCTAATCCTGGCCAGAGTCAGCAGCCAAGGGTTGTCCATTGCTATGAGTGCGGTGGCGTTGGACACTATAAAGGTGCTTGAAACGACCACCCCCTCCCACTGGAGGAAAGACCCCCGGAGTAGCTAGTGTAGTGCTCGGGGAGGAGATGCCTTTAATTAAGGGAAGGGAGTGGGCGGGTGTCACTTTAGTGTCCCTGGGAGAACGGGAGATGGTTCCCAAGATCCAGGTGCCCGCAAATACCGCAAAGTATGGGCAGTGGGTCACCATCAACGGCCAAAGAGGGGAGGCTCTGAGAGACACAGGAGCCAGTATGACTATGGTGCGTAGCCAACTGGTGTCTCCAGAGCAGGTAATTCCCGATGTACTCCACCCAGCCGCGATGGCTGACGGCAGAACAGGCCACTATCCAGTGGCCGAGGTTCCCTTTGAATGGGGGGGGGTTGCAGGTTCACTTCGAGTTGCCGTAAGCCCTGCCGTGCCAGTCGATTGTCTGCTGGGGAATGACATGGAGCACAATGCTTGGAAGGAGGTGGAATACCGGACTCACACTGAGATGCTGGGTACACCTGACTGGGCCTGTGTTAGCACAAGGTCCGCGACTACCCGAAGAGGGAGTTCGTTTCGGCTGGAGCCTGGAACAAAGGCCCAGCCAGCTGCCAGTCAAGGGAAGAACCGAGGACAGGAGGAGCCTGCCTCGGCGTCCCCACCCCGTAGGACGGATAGGCCACCGGAGGTGGTGGACCAGGAGTCTGCGGTGGGGGACGTTACCAACCTGGAGGACCTACCCATCCCGGCCGAGTGGCACGTGGAGGGAGGCCCGTCCAGGGAGGAATTCTGCCAGGGCCAGAGGGAGTGCCCTACCCTTGAGGGGCTGAGGCGACAGGCCGAAGCCCAGGCAGCAGGGAACGTTGAAGGGAACTACAGTGTTTACTGGGAGGATGGCCTCCTCTACAGTGAACCCAAGGCACCCCTACACGGATCGTCACGAGCCTTGGTAGTCCCTCAACGTTATCGAGCCTTCCTTTTGGAGTTGGCTCACGAGATACCATTGGCAGGACACTTGGGGCAAGACAAGACCTTCGCCCGTCTTGTCCCACACTTTTATTGGCCTCAGATGAAAGTGTCGTCCGATACCTACTACCGGACATGTGTGTCTTGCCAAGCCAGTTGGAAAACAGGGGTGAAGCTGAAAGCTCCCCTGGAACCACTTCCTGTCGTTAGCACCCCCTTTGAAAGGGTGGGCATCGACATTGTGGGTCCGTTAGATCAGCCAACGTCAGCTGGTCACAGGTTTATCCTGGTTCTGGTGGATCATGCCACACGGTACCCAGAGGCAATACCTCTGAGGACCATAACAGCACCTGTTGTGGCTAGGGCCCTGATGGGAATCTTTACCCGAGTGGGTTTTCCCAAGGAAGTTGTGTCCAACAGGGGGACCAACTTCATGTCAGCGTACATGCGGGCCATGTGGAAGGAGTGTGGAGTGACCTACCGGTTCACAACTCCTTACCACCCCCAGACCAATGGTCTGGTGGAGAGGTTTAACAAAACCTTGAAGGGCATGATCAGAAGTCTGCCTGAAAGCCTGCGGAGGAAATGGGACGTCCTCCTACCCTGTTTACTTTTTTCCTACAGGGAAGTGCCACAGAAGGGAGTGGGCTTCAGCCCCTTCGAGCTTCTGTATGGGCACCCTGTACGTGGACCTCTCAACCTGGTGAGAGACGGATGGGAAAGAACTCCTAGAAAGCTTCCCCAGGACGTGGTGAGCTACATGCTGGCCTTCCGGAGCCAAATGGCTAAGTTGTGGAAGCAAGCTTCTGACAACTTGGAAGCCAGCCAAGCAGTGATGAAGGCGTGGTATGACCACAATGCTCACCCGGTGGAGTTGGAGCCTGGCCAGAAGGTGTGGGTGATCGAACCAGGAGAGCTTAGTGCCCTCCAGGATCGCTGGTCAGGACCCTTTGAGGTGTTGGAGAAGAAGGGTAAGGCTACCTACTTGGTGGACCTGAAGACCCCTCGTCAGCCCCTGCGGGTGCTGCATGCCAACCGCCTCAAACCCCACCACGAGAGGCCCGAAGTCATCTTGATGATGGTGACTGGCGGAGGAGAGGACGTGGAAAGCGAGCCTCTCCCTGATCTGTTTGCGTCTCAAGAGAAGGATGGGTCGGTGGAGGGAGTGATTCTCTCCCCATCTCTAACTCCTGAACAGCAGGAGGACTGTCGCCAGGTCCTGGGGCAGTACTCTTCGTTGTTCTCCCTTGTCCCGGGTAGGACTCACCTGTGCATCCATGACGTGGACACAGGAGACAGCCCACCTGTGAAGTCCAAGATCTACCGGATGTCAGACAAGGTGAAGGCCAGCATTCATAGTGAAGTCACTAAGATTCTGGAGCTAGGAGTGATCGAACCTTCTAGCAGCCCCTGGTCCAGTCCGGTGGTACTAGTACCAAAAGCTGCACCACCGGGTGCCCAACCGGAACTGAGGTTCTGTGTGGACTATCGGGGACTGAATTCAGTGACCAAAACTGATGCTCATCCGATCCCTAGGGCGGATGAATTGATTGACCGGCTGGGAGCTGCCCAATATCTAAGTACCTTTGACCTTACTTCTGGGTACTGGCAGATCTCTTTGACTGATGGAGCAAGGGAAAGGTCAGCCTTCTCCACGCCCAATGGCCACTACCAGTTCTGTGTGATGCCCTTTGGGCTCAAGAACGCACCTGCCACGTTTCAGCGCCTGGTAAACCAGATCCTCACCGGAATGGAGAGTTTCTCTGCTGCTTATCTGGATGACATAGCCGTCTTCAGTAACAGCTGGGAGGATCACTTGCGTCACCTGCAAGCTGTTCTCCAGGCCCTGAGACAAGCTGGATTGACGATCAAGGCCAGCAAGTGCCAGATCGGGCAGGGGTCGGTAGTGTACCTTGGACACTTGGTGGGTAGGGGAGCGGTGCAACCCCTCCAGGCGAAGATCGAGGCCATCATGGCCTGGGAACCCCCCAAGACACAGACTGAGGTCCGAGCATTTTTGGGCCTCACGGGATACTACCGTCGCTTCGTGAAGGGGTACGGTACCATCGTAGCCCCCCTCACGGAGCTCACGTCCAAGAAACAACCTCGACGGGTAGTCTGGACGGAGGCTTGTCAGCAGGCCTTTGTGAGATTGAAGAAAGCCATGTGCGAGGCCCCGGTCTTAAGGGCCCCAGACTTTTCCAAGGAGTTCATTGTCCAGACGGATGCATCAGAACATGGCATTGGGGCAGTGTTATCGCAACTCAATGAAGAGGGTCAGTGGTATGGGCTCTGAAGAAGTTGCGGCCATACCTGTTTGGCTCGCACTTCCTAGTTCAGACCGACCACAGACCCCTTCGTTGGCTGATGCAGATGAAGGGGGAGAATCCCAAGTTGTTGAGGTGGTCTATTTCCCTACAGGGAATGGACTTTCAGGTGGAACATCGGCCTGGAGTGGACCACGCCAATGCAGACGGTCTCTCAAGGTATTTCCGCCTTAGTGATGAGAACTCCCAAGGGGTTGGGTAGCTCTCCCCACTTTCAGCTGGGGGGGACGCGGGTTAGACCTGTCAGCCCTTTGGGTGGTCCCTCCTCATCATTATTTATTTTGTCCCACTTTTGCCTCAAACCCTGTTTGAATTTTTCCTTTTTGGGAACCACCAGACTTTTTCGTGTTGCTGCAGATTCAGGGAGCCATTTTAGCTACCCCTGAAACTTCTGTCTGAGGGCCTGGAGCACAAAATGGTGGCCACCTGTGACATCACCAGCATCCACTGGAACCTGCTAGCACCTTCCAGAACATTCCAGAGCCCTGTGACAGTTGGAGGCGGTTTAGAATGTTGGGAAGCTAAGACAGAGAGTTGGCAGTTGGAGCTGGCAGTTGGCACCTGACTGGTGAAGAGAGAGCAGCAGAAACCTGAAGGAGGAAGGAGTGAGGCAGCAGGGGTGGAAACTTGTGCCTGGAGTGGGGTCCATAAACCCACCCTTGATACTAGTCCCTACTGACTGAGCCCAGCCTGGAGCCCTGTGTGGGAAGAAGCAAAAAAAACCATCTTAAGGACCTGGACAGCAGGAACAGGCCTTAGAATCCAAGAACAGCAAGATCCTGACCTGGATACTGGTTTCCCTGGAGTCCGACGTCGAGTAGCCTGGAGAGCTGGAGCCCGAGGTGGAGAAGCGGCGCTGACTGGAAAAGCAGACGTCGTACCCGGAGCCGTCAGAGGTCGAGAGAGGGCGCCGACGGAGGTCGTAGAGAGTACCAGAGGTCGAGGAGGAAGTCACCTGAGGTCGAGTGAGCGGCGTCGACGGGGGAGTGAAGTCCGCCCTCCGGAGTCGCCGGAGACCGAGATGAAGCGTGCCGGAGGTCGGGAGTGGAGATCGCACTCCGGAGTCGCCGGAACCTGAGGAGAGGAGCACCGGAGGTCGGGAGTGAGGTCGCACTCCGGAGTCGCCGGAACCTGAGGAGAGGAGCACCGGAGGTCGGGAGTGGGGATCGCACTCCGGAGCCGCCGGAAGTCGACATCGAGCCAAGGCCGGCCGACGTCATCGAACCTGAGGTCGCCATCGGACCGGAGCCGCCCGAAGTCGACATCGAGTCAAGACTGCCCGACGTCATCGAATCGGAGGTCGAGATCGAGCCGAGGCCACCGACATCGATCCGGAACCGCCTACCGGCGTCGTCAAGAACTGACATTGCGCCGAGGCCGCCGACATCGAATCGGAACCGCCTCACGGCGTCGACACGACTCCAGCGGCGTCGGAGCATCAGAAAAAGGGCAGTAAGTGGAGTAGAGGGCGCCTAAGGCCCTGTGGAGACCTGAGAGACTGCTCTAAGGGGCTAGGGAGGTGCTGGAACCAGCCTGACTGTGCCAGGGGTGAGCTGAGACTAATTTAGAGGGGTTGTGTGGAGTGAGAGAGCCAGGTCTCTGGTATTCCCCCCTTGATCTACCTCAGTTTAGGCCTCAGCCTTGTCCAAGCCAGGGAGTAGACACCCTCAAGCCTTCCACATCCCCACAAGCTGTACCTGGGCAAAATCAGCCCTTAGGAATTCAAATGTGATCTGATTCTATGAGTGTCACTGTCAGCTTTTAATTATTTATTAGGGGCACTGTATTTATTGTATTTAACCTATTTATTGCTTCACTGTATTTATTGGTCCACAGTATTTATTGATGCTCAATATTTATTGGTTTACAGTATTTATTGCCTCAGAATATTTAACTGCCTGTATGTATTGCACTTATATTTATGCCTTCATTATTTATGATCACCCCTATTTATTGAATCATTAAGCCAGTATTTATTTGACCTGCACTATTTAAAAAGTTTGTATATTGTGATTGTTATTTATTTATCTAATCAGCAACTAAGAGAAAAAGAAGATAAAGAAAGATATTTTCATAATTTTTACGGTGTAGAGTCGTTTTTGGAACGGATGCACGCATGGTTATTGTATGGGTATGTCGTATGCTTAGCACGGTGCCTGATTCCTGACCACTCGAGCCAAGCTACCACAGTGTATGTCTGGGAGAACACCACCACCCTTCCGGTGTGGGAGTGTTTTTCTAACACATACCATACAATTCTTGACCACATTCTCTGCACACTTGGGAATTCCAGCATTCTGCCATACTGGAGCCAACAACTTACAAATTCCTTTCGTACTGATATGTGCCATTCCATGTGCCATCGTAACCACTGGAAGCACATATGCATCAGGTAACAACCATCGCCTATGTTCTGACAGATCAATCCAACAACCATTCTCATCCAACTTACCCATACTTTCTCTCCACTTGCTCAACTCTTTCTCTGTGGCTTCAGCTTGAAGGGACTTTACACTTTCTATTGTGTTTTCACACATTCCAACATCACCAACCCATCTTGCGGGGCCTGCCACATACATTCTAGTCTTTACATCTTTTGCTGTCTCTTTCGCGACTTCATCAGCAAACGCATTACCACGACCAACATCATCAGTGATTTTCTTGTGCGCACTGCATTTCATAATCGCAACTTGTAACGGTAGGGTCAGCGACTCAAGGAGATCATTCACCAACTTGCCATTCTGAATCTTAGCTCGATGCGAAGTCAGGAACCCACGTTCTTTCCACAATCGCCCAAAACCATGAGCCACGCCAAAGGCGTATTGGCTATCCGTATATATGTTCACTTTCATTCCTTCAGACAACATGCATGCTCTTGTAAGGGCAATCAATTCTGCGGCTTGGGCCGAATTTTGTGGCACACGTGCAGTTTCCACAATCGTGTGCAAAGTCGTGATAGCATATGCAGCAGTCGTATCACCATTTGGAAGCTTGAAACACGAACCATCCACCCATAAAGTACCATCACACTCAGTCAGGGGAGTATCTTTGAGATCTACTCTCCCTTTCGTCTCTTCTTCTGTTCTGAACAGACAATCATGTTGCTCAATCTCATCTAGATCTGCTGGAGTTGGCAATAATGTAGCTGGATTTAACGTGTTGCATCTCTTTATGTGTATGTGATTTGCTAACAGTGTGAGCTCGTATCCTGATAATCGCGCACTAGTTAAGTGCTGTGTCTTGGTCCTGTTTAACAATGTGTCCACAGCATGTGGAACCATAACAATCAATGTATGATCCATCACTAGACCAGCAGATTGTCGAATAGACATAGCTGCGGCGGCTGTAGCTCTCAGACAGCTTGGCAATGCCCTCGCTACAGGGTCCAAGGTTGACGAAAAATATGCGCATGGGCGCGGTCTGTCGCCAAAAGGCTGTGTTAACACTGATAATGCACAACCATCTTTCTCATGAACATACAATGTAAAAGGCTTGCTGTAGTCAGGGGTACCCAACACAGGAGCTGAACACAATGCATTACGCAATTCCACAAAACTTTTCAGACACTCTTCAGACCATGGAATAGGATACGGTGTGTCTTTACATGTTAATGCTAACAAAGGTTTTGCCAGCAAAGAGAAATTTGGGATCCAGTGCCTACAGTATGAGGTAATGCCCAAGAAAGCACGCACTTCTCTCTGTGTTCTTGGCACACTCAACTGTGTAATGGCTTGGATTCTTTCTGGGGTCAGTTTCCTTCCCTCCTTCGATAAGAGATGACCTAAGTAGGTCACCTCTTGTCGACAATATTGCAGCTTTGAGAGAGACACTTTGTGATGAAAGGCAGACAAATGACGCAACAATGACAAGGTAGCGTTTTTGCAAATCTTTTCAGTATCCGCGGCGATTAGCAAATCGTCAACGTACTGAATGAGGATAGCGCCACTAGGTAAAACCAGTGCATCAAGCTGCGCTTTTAAAGCCTGACTGTATATTGATGGACTTTCACAGTAGCCCTGGGGAGCGCGTTTAAAGCGGAAGCTGCGACCTCCTAAACTGAAGCCAAAAATGTCTCTGCTCTCCTCTGCAATTGGGATGCTAAAGAAAGCATTCTTTAAATCGATCACTGAGAACCATGCAGCGGAGGCTGGAATCATGGTTAACAAGGCAGTTATATTAGGGACAACTGGAAACTGTGGCACAACAATCTTATTAACCTCTCTAAGATCAATCACAAATCTGTAAACAGGTGGCTGTGAAGGGTCCGTTCGTTTTAAGACAGGTAAAACAGGACTATTGCAAACGTTGCCTCTTGTCTCTTCAATTACACCCTTTTTAATCAAATCGCTGACAATTCCTAACAACGCCTTCTGACCTTCATTGGAGACCTTGTACTGGGGAATACATGGCAATCTAACATTGGCTTTTAAAGTTACCACATATGGCGGTATTTCCAAAAGACCCACATCATTGGGACCAGTAGCCCAAAGGACATCCGGAAGGGACGACAATTCAGGTGGCATCGCATTCTTAGACAAATACATTGGGGAAATCACTTTCTTACCTAATGTAAGTTGTACTCCTGAGGGAGAACAATACAACGTTGCATGTAATCTCTTTAGCAAATCTAATCCTAGCAGATTTTCAACACAACCTGTTGTTAGAATGAGGGGTGCTTTTAGCTCACATGGTCCAACAGAAAGAGACATAGGACTAGAAATCGGGTTCCTAACTGGGGCGCCAGAAAAACCTACTGAGACATTCATTTCGCCAGACAAAGGCGCGCCAGGGAGTTTTGAATGCATGATTGAACTCTTTGCAGCACCAGTATCCAGCAGAAAGGGCTCCGTTACATTTGCTGTAGTTACTTTAACATAAGGTCCGCTCTGATCCACTGGCACTGAAACAACTCCCTCTCTCTGTCTACGGCTGTCCTAGTAATCATTATCTTCTATATTGTCATCTTCTGCATAATAATCATTATTGTAGTACTGAGCTGTATTACCAGTTGCATTGGCTTGCTGATCAAAGCTATTTATGGTATTTTGAGGCGGAAGAGGACGCGCGTTCTGGGAAGCATTTCCACGCGCTCTGCCTCTAGGAGCTTGCTGACCACCTCTACCTCTTGCGCCGTACGCATTACTGTTACGCTGCATTAATTTAGGGCAACTATATTTGAAATGACCTTCCTCTTTGCAATATGAACATTGGTTGGGACCTACAGGGATACGTGGTTGATAATACCCATTCATTTGCTGATTATTCTGAAACTGTTGGGGTTGCTGATAGATACCTTGTCTTTGCCTATAATTATTCTGTCCTCCACGTGGTGGATAAGCCTGCTGCAAGAGGACCTTTGTTTTCAGTTCTTTCCTTTTCTTATCTGTTCTATCCTTCTCATCTTTGTCTCTATTTTCATAATACTGTGCAGTAGCCAGTATTTGCGCTGAAGAGGAAACAGCCCAAGAACTTTCTGAGTCTTTTAACTTTTTACACAGCTCGGGAAGCAGATTCTGTACAAATTTATCCACAAATAATCGTTGGCCACCTTCAGTGCTCATGTCTTGACCACTGTGGTCGATAAACGTTTCTTCAAACCTGGTGAAGAAATCGGAAACTGTCTCATCTTTCTTCTGCTTACATGCGGATAGTTTATCCCAATTTACGCGCATCGCGGGCATTAAAGTTTTCATATAAGTGATAATTCTACCAGGGAGCGCTGCTATTAAAGGCTCAGGTTTCGCGCCACCAACTTGTCCAGCATCTGCAGCAATGATATTAGCCCATGTGTTACCCAATTCTGCAGCGTGATCTACATTACGAATGGATCCCCATAAAGGCTGTGGAACCACATTCCCAAACAGCATATCTATGTCAGCCAAATTCATTACACATGATTCTGCCATCTGCGACAACTCCTTATAATATCCTGCAGGATTTTTACGGGGATCTGGCAATGTCTGTTTAAGCGCTAACACCTCAGATCGCTTCCATGGGACATGTACCCAAACACGCTGGAAATGAGCTGGCATAGCAGCGATATTGTTAGCCGCATCAGCTGCAACTGCTTCCTTCCATACCGTGGGGACTTCTCTCATGGGGTATTGTCGCGCTTTTACCTTCTTCCCCGCAGGGAAATCTTGTTCAAACAATGACTGTTGACAATCATCATTCCAGATCGCAACCGCTTTATCTACGTCAGAACCCACAATCGTACCTTTCCCAAAATCAAGTCTCACTCGACACAACTCCTGTGGGTTTGGGTTTGTACCATTATCCTCCAATTCCTCACAGAGGAATTCACACATCTTATCAAAGACATACCTCTGCTTTGGGGCATCCCATTGGTGAAAAACGTTAACAACTGATTCCAAATCATAGAGTGAAGGGAAACCAATCCACCTACGCGCCAGATGATCTAACACCTCTTTCTCGTCGGGACCAGGTAGCTGACTGCGCAATTGCTTACGTTGTAAGCCAGGAGTCGCACTAGATGACCCAAAGAGAGGCGACATTAAACTAGTAACTACATTAGCTAGTCGTTGTCGTGCTGAAGGAGAAGTTGAGGCGAAAACGGAGGGATAGACAGAGGGAAGAAAAACGGATTCAGATACAGGTACCTGGGTATAGACAGAAGGAGCGCCAGGGGAAACCGCTGGCGTGTTAGACAAAGTCGCAGGAAGCGCGGGGGTAACAGGTAACAAAACTGGCGACCCTTGAGAGGGCTGCACTGCAGGGATAGGAGCCAGCTGAAGAGGAGCTGGCGGCTGCGGGAAGGCTTGCGGCATATTTACTGGAGGCTGCACATTTACAAGCTGTGGAGGTGCTGTGGCATTTTGCGCATATGGGGGTGGAGAACTTAGTAAATGGGACATTAGGGAATCTTTTTCTTTCTCTTTTGTCTCATCTTGCACAAGGGGTGACAAAACAGGGTAACATTTATCAATCCCTAGTTTGCGCTGTCTATGTAGCTGTTCATTTATTTGTTCCTCCTCATTATCTTTAAATTGCACAGCTGCTTGCATTACAGACATACCTCTTTCTCTCTTATTTCTTTTCGCTAGCTTAATTTCCTTCTGTTTGGCTTCCTTTCGCCATAGGCGGAAAGAATCAAACATCGCCGGCCGGGCTTTCTTTTTAAACAATTTTACTTCCAAATTATCTAAGATATCTGTATCGAAACTACCATTTTGGGGCCATTTTAAAACACCGTCCTTTCTGGTGTATCGGATCCATACTTCATTATATGCAATGGGGCCCACGCCATGTTTTACATAAAGCTCATAAGTTGGAGTTCCAATTGGAGGAACCGGACATGAATCCTCTAACTGGAAATCCCTTCCACAACCCAAACAAAACAATCTTCCAAATACACTAGCACCAGGCATCTTTGCTCACTAGTCTAGTTCCAAACTTCAAAGGATTATCGATTACGATAGTCTCGTGAATACACGAGTCCTCTGGCTTTGGGGTTTGCAAACTCCAAATCAAAATTATCCCGAAGGATACCAAATTCAAACTGGGAGACGCTCCACTTATACTTAACTGAATATCGATGATCAATGGCGTCACCAGAAGACTCTCTCGATTGTTTCGCTCTACAAAAATCGTCAACGGTCCAAAACAGGGCGATTAATCAGGGCAGCAGTCCTTCGTAGCCGTCGGGACGCGGAGAACCTCGCAGAAAAGACTTTCGGACCGCGTCGACATGCAGGGGTCGATGAAGTGGCGGCCTTCCTCCGGAATTTCCACACGAAGCTCCTCTTGAACCTATGGCTTGGACTGGTACCGTTGAAATCGCGCCGAGTTGGGCGCCAACTGAAGTACTGGGTATTTTAAGCCCAGCGGTGCAGGGGAACACACCCTATGACTTCGGGGTTCTTCCTGTTTCAGACCTACAGAAACACAGAGTCTTCTGGGTGAAGTCAAAGATCAGTTTATTGGCTGCAGACCAATTACAGGTATCCAAGAAGTACAACAGCGTGTATGTTCTTAGGAGACTGCTGAAAAAATCACAGAAACGGGCTTCTCCTTAAATACAAAATATTCTGCTTCAGGCACACATTCCTTGGTTTACGATATGGCCATTTAAATGTATACATTACAAACGAAAAGGCAGAGTCATGATGACCATCCCACATTCCAGTTAAGCCAGCCCGCAATTATTTACCCAGCAAGGCTCAGATCCCACATCAGATATCGATAGGCCCCAATAAACATGAGCATCTCCTGTTTGGAAAACAAGCCATAAAGCAGGAACAGTCAGGTGTGAAAGAGATTAGCCGGAGGCTCGTGTAGGATGAAAAGGGTTTATGGTGTGTCAAGCCCTGATGCTAATCACAGGTGGCCAGGGGTCGGGGAGCTCGTGAGACCGGACTGACCTGGGGCAGCAGAGCCAAGCTGCCCAGGTCACAGAGAAGCCAAAGGAAGGCACATGTCCTTTAAAGGCCCGTATTTGCTTCATGATATGTATGTAGCCTATGTGAGGGCAACCATAAGATGGCCACTGCTCTAAAATGGAACCCACGTAGTGATGTATAATAACGTATACATAGTGCATTCATAGCTAAAACGTTACACAAAGCACTTGTACATACCGCATTGACCATTCGCGGTTCGCTAATACCGGGATAGACAGGGGTAGGGCCCTGCCTCCTACGCGGTCCCAAATTCTAAAGTACGACACCAGAGATGCACCCTAGACTGGTACACCTCGAATGCACCATGCTGGAGTCTGCCAGGTGCAGTCTTTTACAGCTGTCCATTTGACAGCCTAAAGCAAACCTCCCAGACAAAAGTGGCTAACACAATCCCAGACTCAAGTACAGGGTCCCCTCCCTTTAGATATGGCCCACATGACCACTTGGTAACACCACTGCGGGCCCACCCATCTTCTGCACACCCTCGCCACAGGCATCCACCCCACCAGTACTCCTAAAGTGCACCCACACAAAATGTCTGCTGAGTACAGTCCTTTTCAAATGCTTTTAGGACAGCTCAGAGTAACCCGGGGACAAAAGTTCCACAACAAACATTGACTGACACACAGGGTTCCTTCACCTATGATAGAGCTCACCTGGCCAGCTGGTACTAAACATTGTGGGAATACCAGCCTCCTGCACCATCAAACCATGCTGGGGGCTACAACCATCAGCCAAACCAATGCGTGGCAACTGAGGACTTTGAGGGGCCCCAGGGAATCCATCCCAAGGAAGGGATATCAGCCATGCACCAGGCAAGGGACTGCCTAGGGCAGTGCCTCTTGCATTCCCCGACACAATGCTAGAAGCCACACCCATCACCTACAGGGCCTCTGCCCTCAGTTCTGGGATCTGACCTCACAAGACTTAACTGATTGGACTTTCAGCTGGGCAGTGCCCCAGCCTCCACCTCAAGTACAGTTAAAAACATTCCTAGGATGATATCCTACACTGTTCTCAGGCAATAATCTAAACTACCCTGACATCTCAGGGTCCACCACTAACTTATCCGAGGAATCTAGGTAATCCTACCCCTTCTCTGATCTCCTCAGGGTTAGTCACTACACCTTCAACCTTGGGAGCCATCCCTCCAGATGGCCACCCTAGGCTAACTCCCCCTCACCACCAGCTAACCAATAGAGACCATGGGAACCACACATTTCTCACACCCTCCACCATGTGAAAATGTCTCAGGAAACCCTCTACCCTCCTGGTGGGAACCCCTAGGGGGAGTCAATTGCTTCTAGGTACACTCCTGCCTCCCCCTTCCATGGGTTTCTGGCATTCGCCAATGGTGGGAAAACTGTAAAAAGAAGGACTCACGGTGGGCTCCCTCGTCGGAAATCTGAACTGCCCATGGCAATCAAAAGAATTTCCTGGATCCCCCAATCACCTCCTACACTCACAGAAGCAGGGACCGCCCTTACACCCTTATCTATGGTGTGGGTACCTACTGTTGCTCCTAATCCTATAGAGAAGAACCCTCCTCATATTTATTATTATTTATTTGTGTATTTTATAAAGCGCACAGCTGCCCCAACGGGGCGTCCCGGCGCTGAGAACTCTGGGAAAGGAGAGCCAGAAATGGAGGACCTGTCTAGGAGGAGAAAAGATATGTCTTCAGCAGTTTACGAAATGCTGATTCTGATTGGCTGGTACGTAGAGCTAGCGGGAGCTTGTTCCAATTCTGAGAGGCACAGACCTCAAAGGTTTTTCCACCTGCACGAACTCGTTTAAATCGTGGGGTGTGCAAGAAGAATAGGGAGTTGGAGCGCAATGTCCTTGAATGGGCATACGGTCGCAAGATGTTTTTCAGGTGTGCCGATCCAGACCCTTGAGAGGCTCGGAAGGCCAGCGTCATTGCTTTGAAGACACTTCTTTTAGCAATGGGTAGCCAGTGCAGTTTGCGTAAAAGTGGGGAGACATGGTGTCTAGCAGGAAGTCTCTCTACAAGCCGGCGGCAGCATTTTGGACTGTCTGAAGTTTATGACACAGGCCTGCTGAGATACCAAGATAGAGGGCATTAGCGTAATCGAGATGGGAAATTATCAATGCCTGGATAACAGTTTTGCGGCAGTCCGCCGGCAGGTAGTTAATAAGGCGTTTAATGGTCCTGATTTTAGCGAAACAGGAAGCAGCCACTGTCTGTACCTGATTACTGAAACTTAGATGATGATCCCAACGTACTCCTAAATTTTTCACTGAATCTTTAGGGGTAGGGGCTTGGCTTAGATCGTCTGGCCACCAAAGGCTAGAGTCCAAAGGAGAAGGAGAGTTGAAAAACAGGATCTCCGTTTTTCCTGCGTTGAGTCGGAGGGAGTTAGCGTCCATCCAGCTAGAAATGTCCCTGAGGCAGGATTTCAGCGGATCAAAGGCAGAAGCAGAGGGGGTGTCAAAAGTAAAAAGAAGCTGAATATCGTCAGCATAGGAGGTGGATTTAATCCCTGTCTGAGCGATCAGCTTAGCCAAAGGGGTAAAATAAATATTAAAAAGGAGCGGACTCAGGGAGGAACCCTGGGGAACTCCCCATTTAAGTGGTCTGGCAGGGGAGGTATAGGGAGGGGTGAAAACCTGCTGTGTGCGGTCCGACAGATAGGATGTGAGCCATTTCAGCACAACACCTCCCACACCCAAGTCCTCGAGCCTACTCAGCAGGATCTTGTGAGAGACGGTGTCGAATGCTGCTGATAAATCCAGCAGCACTAGCACCGCCCTCGATCCCTGGTCAAGCGTCCACCTCACCGAGTCCGCCATTTCAATAAGGGCAGACTCCGTGCTGTGGCCCGACCTGAAGCCATGCTGGGAATCATGGAGAAGTCCATTGGACTCAATATAGTTCGCCAACTGAGAATGCACCAGTTTCTCCAGGATTTTTGCTGGTGCAGGCAAGAGGGAAATGGGTCTGTAGTTACTAGGTTGGTCGGGATCCAAGTTGGACTTTTTAAGGATAGGGACCAACGAGGCATGTTTCCATTTAGCAGGAAAACAGCCCAGTCTAAGAGAGCTATTCCAAATATGGTTCAGATGAGGGTTAAGTAGAGAGGCAAGTTTTTTGTACTGCTTGGCTGGCCAGGGATCATTAGGCGAGCCTGATTTACAATTGAGTAGTTCAGCCATAGATTCGGCTTCCGAGACGGCTGCAAAATCGGATAAGATAGGCAGTGATGGCGAGAGAGTGGTGGGCTTTTCTTCCCAACCTAATGTGTCGAGGGTGGGGAAAGAGGAGTAAATGATTTCTATTTTATCCTCAAAAAATTTGGAAAGTTTATCACATAATGATTGTGAAGCAGGCTGAGTCCGAGTCAGCGCGTGGGGGTCTGTGAAAGATCTGACTATATTAAAAATCTCCCTAGCGCCATTACTGGCGTGCGTGATTCTGGAGGCTAGAAAGTGTCGTTTGTGCTTCTCAATCAGTCTCCTATATTCTTTAAGGGCTAATTTATAGGAGATTTTGCTGTCGATGGTGTAATTCTGTCTCCAGAGGCGTTCAAGAGATTTGCAGGAGGCCTTTTTCTGCCTAAGCTCATCAGAGTACCAGGGTGCTGAAGGTGCAGCCCTATAAGTTTTGATGGTTTTAAGGGGGGCCAGAGCATCAATGGCCTGACTAAGCCATGTGTCCAAGTGGTCAATCTGTAAATCCGGGTCAAGGGACGGGCAGGGTTGAGTATTTTTTAAATATTCCCGGAGCGTCTCAGAGGTGATGCGGCTCCAATTTCTTCCAATTGTTTTGGGAATGATAACGGGTCTAATGTGACAAGAAATGTTGATCTCAAAAGGAATAAGGAAATGGTCCGACCAAATGACCGGGGTAGGGGGAGTCGCCCGAATAGATGGTAGGTTGGAGCAGATCAGGTCCAGAGTATGACCCGCTTTATGCGTAGGTAAAGATATTATTTGAGCTAGGTTACAGGCTGCAAGCGTAGAGATGAAGAGCTTGCTGTGCGAGCAAGACTCATTGTCAACATGGAGATTGAAGTCTCCCAAAGCGGTAAAGTTAGCATATCGTGTACTAAGCTGAGTAACATAGTCAGCTAAAGCAGGTAAGTAAGAGGTATTAGAGTGAGGGGGGCGGTAGATGAGAATTCCAGAGCAGGAGAAAGAGGGGGAGATATGAACAACGAAAGGCATACCCTCTATACATTCAATTTGATTGAACGGAGGGAGGGTAACCGACCATTTGGAATTATGAATTAGAGCAATCCCGCCTCCCTGTATATTATTTGGTCTATTGGCGCAAACAATACTGTAGCCCTCCGGTAAGGCCAGGGTGATTGCGGGATTCGTGGTGTCGTTCAACCATGTTTCGGTTAAAAAGAGCAAGTCCCAGTTGTTGTCCCGAAGGGACTGCCAGATGTCAATGGCATGTTTGCTCAGTGAGCGACAGTTAATCAGCGCAGCTCTGAGAGTCAGGGGGGACTGGGCTCCATGAGTGGAGGGAGAGTTCGATGAGTGTATTATGTTGTTGCTAGGATCTGAAGCCGGAAGAGTGAAATTACAGACAGGGCAAGAATAAGCCAGGCTCCAAGTGTCTGAAATAGAAAGCGGGCAGGTCACACATAGTGGGGGTCTCACAGACATCAGCTCAGTCCGAGAGTGTATTGCAGTAGTGTGGCTGAGGGGGCGGGGAGAAAGACCGGCCCCGGTCGCGTCCTGATCGCGGACGAGCGCAGACGAGCTTGCCTTTAGCGCGCCTTCGGCGCGCAGTCGGCGCGCCCGCTGCGCTCGTCCGCTGCGCTTTCGATACCTACACATATTTATGAAGATGTGACGAAGGGAGAGGGCGTGGCCTCGGAGTGGGCGTCTCCCAATCAGGACGAGAGGTCGTCAGTTTCGCCCTAATCAGCGCTCGTTATGCTGCGCGAAAGGGATCCTGCAGACTGCAGCTGTGTAGCAGGCAAAGTAAGTAAGTTCTATTTAAAAGCAGAATTTTAGCAGTTTGTTAAAAATAGAGACAAGCACTATCAATCTGGCTACTCCCGGCTGAGCCTCAGGAGGATTCAAGAGTTATCCTCATACAGGCATGGAGTGTAGTGCTGGGGATCAAAGGACATTCTAATGGGAACACTGCATGTGAAAAACCACCCCGCCATCACATCATTTAAAAAATGGAAACTGGTTATAATAAACACAGTTAATACATTAACCAACAATCAATGCTGTCACATGACGATTGCGTGTTGGGGCTTTCTGTCCCACATACAGAGTTAGCCCATCCAAACAACTGAACCCCTCTCAGAACCTTGCACTCTGACATTCGTGCTTTTATGCATAGCTAATGTGTGGCAAAACTGAACTTATCAAATCAATGCAAACTGGAACTGGATGCTTTTATTCCAGCGCTGAGCATCAATGTAGGAATTTGGGGTATAAGTTGTGTGGCCTGCACTAGTATTAGGTGCACAATTTCCCCTTTCCGGGAACCAGGCACCCCATTGTAGTGCTTGACTCTCTCAGGGTAGCGAAGTAGAGCAGTCCATGACCTACTGAGGGGAAGTGGTGTGGTCTAGTAATCACCGTTTGCTGACACACCATAATAACACTCAATAAATGATTGTCCAGTCAGTACTTTTTCTTTAAAGAAAAGGAGAAGTACATGTATTACACACTCACACTACCAAATGATATGCAGTAATTTACAAATAATATGAATTGGTAGATGGAAAACTCCATAGATGAAATTGCAATAACATTTGACCCTCCTAAAGGAGTCATACAAAAATATACGGTAAGTCTACTGGCTTGGTCAAAGGGTCAAGATCAAGAAACCATGAGTTAAATACATCATTTTGTATGTTAATGCAATCATGAATAATAGTATGTATAAATGCACATATTATTGTTAATAAAGCATATTTACTGTGTTCCATAATCACTGTCAGCATTATTATGTCAATAAAGCATTAAGAATGAGCTAAGCATATGTCTGTGTAGTTTTTATAAACTTTCTAACCATGAAAATGCAATTATAAATGCAGCCGATCGAGTGCATCATATTTTGACTGCATTACATCCAACCATAGACTTAGCCCCATGCGCAGTGCGTTTTGTCATGTAATTACCATTGGTGAGACAAATGTAGTGAGACTCACCCAGAGTAAAAAGTCCAAAGCATGGTAATCCAAAAAGAAAACAATTTGAGCGTACTGAATGGGCAGAACTCAATTGCAACAAACGTGAGCCAAATAGTAACAAGTTTGAAAGTTCTTCCAAAACCGTAATAAAGCAATGATTCCAGGTTGCAAAACATAAGCTAGTAAGGGTCTGAGGTTTGGCACTGCTTCTTTGGAATCCATTGATATCCAATAACAATTGTTATTCAGCATTGGTGGCAGACCAAAAGTCATACCTTAGAATATTCAGTGGTACTGTATCAAGGCTCACCCAGTGATGGGGCCAAGAAAAAAAATGGAAATCTTTTCCAGTGAAAACTGGTACATGATCGAATACGGTGAATTGCATCTTTTGAATAGAGAGGAAATGCCTCAGAAATTAGAAATTGATATGACCTTTCATTATTTTTTGATTCCCTGGTGGACACCCAGTATATTCTGGCCAAAGGTGAAAGTGTGGAAGCAGAAGTGGACATATTGAAGGGAAACATCCCATGGGTTAAACAGGATAGAAAGGAGTCCAGAATCATAGAAGTATTGTTCACTTGCATCACATCTCATCAGTAACAAAAAACAAGACTGTCTGCAAAGCAAGTACTAGCGGATTCCAAGGAAGTGGAAATCTGTATTGAGTTAGGTCTGCTAATCCGATCCTGGACAGCGCGTACGTGACGTCCGCACGGAGTCAGGCAGCGTTTTACGGACCAGCAAGTACGATTCGTACCTACAGCAAGCCGCACGGCTATATTTTTACGGGAGCCAAAAAGTGCCGGAAAAGCTAAGTACGCTGCGATGCACGAGGAAAAGGGGGCCCGCTACGCGACGTACACGCCATCACCCACATCGTACGTGTCATCATGTACAGTGCGTACCCCAACATTGCATATGTACAGACCGTACCCCACACCCCCGTATGTACGGACCGTACCCCAGGCGTACACCCCACCCACGTATGTCCGCACCGTACCCCAGGCGTACCCCCCACCCGCGTATGTCCGCACCGTACCCCAGGTGTACCCCAATCCTGGGTTACGGACATATGGGGGTGGGGGGTACGGTCCGTACATACGGGGGGTACGGTCCGTACATACAGGGGGTGGGGGGTACAGTGCGGACGTACGCGGGAGGGTTGGGAGGCTGGGGGGGCCGTACAACTCGTACCCCGGGCACAATTGTACTCCGGGTAGGGGTCGTACAAAGTTTGCTCCGTACGGGGCCTTTTCCATGCGCTGGTGTTTTCGGACGGGCGGTACGGATCGTACTTGCGCGCTCGGACTTCAGTTTTACGAGTTGTAAGTAAACCTGTCCGGGGACATCTCATAGACTTTTCCCGAGGCGATTCGTATGTATTTTCCACATACGAATCTTACTTCGCCGTTTGTACGGGACTTGTACGATTCGTAAGTAAAAAAATATGGATACGAGTTGTACGGGATAAAAAAATCCAGGATCGGAATCGACCCCTAGATGTACACCCTTTTACTACAGCAATATCGTTTGTGATACTACATGGCTCCTATTTTAGGGTTGATGCCAGAACGAAAAGAAGAAATATCCTTCAATAAAAACTTTTACACAATCACTTATGCTTTCTTTAGGGTGAAGAATTGGCAGACATGTATCTTTTTAAATACTTACAAGTGCAGAGGGGGCGTTAAAGAGGGTGAGCAAGATCTGCAGAAGTATACTGCTTAATGAAAGACATCCAGCTGTAAAATGGCAGACAGCAAACAAGTGGGGAGCTTCTTTGTAGTCGGTCAGCAGCCTTTATTTATGAATGGTCCAAAGCAGCACGTGGGCCCAGTACACCCTTGTAGTTCAAAAACAATGGTGGTAGGCCGGAAAACACCACATAAAAACGGATTGTGGTGGTAGCTTGCAGGTTTATCTGCACATGATAGTAGAAATGAAAGATGCAGATCCTGTTAAGTGTAAGTTGAACCACCTTTTATTATGCTCTTGTTAGGTTGAAGTATTGGGACAGGAGTAAATCTGTCTGTTGTCATCCCCTCTCGCAAATCAGCCATTGAGCCTGCTGACGTAAGACAATCTGGCGATGGCTTGTGGTAGTGAACATCTCTTCCTCTAGGGATGAATGTAAGATCAATTATGTATTTTCTACGTTGAAGGATTTCCCAACATGCTTTGGCCCGTGAGCAAAGTGAAATAAACATTAGTGGAACTTTTGGGGAGCAGGAGGCAGAGGCCTCTGCAAGGCTGGAGCACCAGAAATGTTGTTCTTCATCAACGTTATCCAGACTAAGGTTTCAAATTTAAAAAAGCACCCCCTGTAAAATGTAGATCAGCCCTCTACTGGGAAATGGGCATCTGCACTGAGTTAGTTCAGCAACACAAGAGCTTTATCCATCTGGACAAGAACAGTTTCGAGACTGTGGTGTTTAGAAATGAGGTTGAAGTGTATTGAAAGTGTTTTTGTTTGCTAATCTAACTTATCTACTGTGTGTTGATATATGTGATGAGCTGAAGGCGCCATACAGTGGTGGTAAAGGGGAAAGATTCTTATGGGCTAATCAATCCCACGTAAAGCTGCGAAGCAGTAGCCTGGAGCACTACACCTATTTTATGCAGCAATGGGCAAATGCAGCAGGTAAAGTACTACTTCAAAGCAAACAGGTGTACTGCATGACTAGTCAGCCAGGTGTCTCCAACAAGAGCCTCACAATTGTGTGGGGTGATGGAACTCAACTCCTGCTTATCATCACTAGTTCTCTCAATGCAGTCCGGTAAATGGTATTTGGACAAAATACCGAGTTTTAATTATTGAGTGACAGAAATGTCGAAAAAAAAGATTTGTGATACAAAAATATTGTGATGTAGAAATATTGCTGTCAAGAATATCGTTTTTATTAGTATTGTTTTCAATAATATAGTTGTAAAAAATTTAATTTTATAATATAGCCTAACAGCCCGCTTTAGCAGGCTACACCGGCCATTAAAGGCCCACTTCAGCATATGACGAGGGCCTATAACAAGGGAACAGGACTTTAATGGCTGATATAGCCCGCTATGTATAGCTATAAGGCTATTAGAAGATTCGGCCCCTACAGAACTGCATGTTCTAATTAGTTAAACAAAGGCCTCACAGAGCCCGAGGGTGATGAAATCCCAGTGGGTTCGTGATGCCTTTGTTCACAGCAATAGCTGTGAAAGGAAAACATTTGAATGTTAATGCTACGGGCTTCTACCAGCCATTAGAAACCAAGAGCACTCCCCTGTAGTCAATGGGGTGTTTAACATTCCAATGTTCCAATTATCTTTATGTGTTTTAGTTCCTATATTATTTTTTTGTAATATTCTTTGTATAATTGTTAATAATATTTTTAAATATAGTTTGTAATTTTAAGTGATAATTTTTAATGTAATTGATAATAGTAATCTATAGTAGCGGGCTGCTAGGTTTGTAGGGATATAGGGTGGGAAGTTAATAAAGAATACTTATGTCTTCATTTATTATTAATCATTTAATAGATTTTTAATTATCTTCATTGTTTAATCATTATATATTTTGTTATATATTAGATGCGCGCTGTTGGGCTTTTAGTGGTATAGAGTGGAAAGTTCATTGTTGATTTATTATTAAGTCGTTAATTGATTATTAATTATGTAAATTGTACAATGATTATATTTTGTGCATGAATTATTAGGTGCAGGCTGCAGGGTTTGTTGGGGTACAGGGTGTGAAGTTAATTTAGCAATAATAAATGAACAATTAATTATTAATTTAATAATAATTATTTAATTGATTATTGATTATGTTACTTGTATTATACTAATTAATTATTAAATGATTTAACAATCATCTAAATTGCCTAATTGTATTTTACTTGTATATATAAAAACCTTATTTAGTTAATTAGCAATGCTCATATTAAGAGTTTCATATTTGTTGTAAATTAATAGGGTTACTCAAATATGTTATGTGTTTGAAGTGAAGTACGTTCCCTTCCGTTGCACAGACTGGAGTTGGAATAGTAAATTTAACACCTCCAAAGTCCAACGCTTTCCCTTCTGTTGCACAGACTGGAGCAGAAAGAGTAAATTAAATATTTCTGAAGTCCAATAATTTCCCTACTATTGCGCAGGGTTTTATTACGAGTGGGGAACAGAGGCGGCGGTCTCCCGACTGCCCTATTTTGATAAGGGCGGTCGGACTGCCATTGTCCCGCGGAGCTGTTAGGGAACTGCCATTCCCTGGTGGTGTTGAGGCAGTCAGGAGGCATCAATATTATGAGCAGGACTGCCACAGTCCCACCAAGCATATTAGGAGTTTCCTCTCTGCCTTGGTTTTCATGGCAGTCCCTCCTCCATGAAAGCCCTGGCGTAGAGGAATCAAGGGGGGCCCTACAGGGACCCCATGTGCCTCTGCGTCCTCTAGTGCATGCAGTGGGGCACAGCATGTGCCCCCCTGTATTCATGAACCCCAGTTTCTGCGCCACATTGACTTATTAGTCCATGCTGTGCAGGAACTGTTTTTGCCGTTTCCATTGCGGTCCCCTTTTTCAGGGCACTGCCTTGGGAACATCAAAAACAAATCCTGCCAGACAGGAGGAAACTCCTCATCTGGCGGGCAGCTTGACCACGCCTTTGGCAGTGCAGCGGACCCGGTGCCGCACCACCAAAGTAGTAATCAGGCCCACAGACTGGAGTGGGAAGAGCAAAGTTAAACCCTCCTAAGTCCAACTTTTTACCTTCTGTTGCACAGACTGGAGTACGAATACTAAATGTAATCCCTTCAAAGTACATCGCTTTCCCTACTATTACATAGGCTGGAATAAGAATAGTAAATGTAATTGCTCTTAAGTCCAACGCTTTCCCTACTGTTGTAGAGACTGGGCTGGGAATAGTAAATTTGTCCCTGCTGAAGACAAATGCTTTCCCCACTGTTGCACAGACTGGAGCGGGAATAGTAAATTCAATCCCTCCAAAATCCAAAACCTTCCCTACTGTTGCACAGTAGAGAAAGTGGGAAGAGTAGATTTTACCCATCCCATGTCCAACGCTTTCTCTACTGTTGCACAGACTGGAGTGGCAACAGTATAGCTATTAGTCCCTGACTTTAATATTTTTCTTAATATAGTTTGACTATACCAATTATTATTATTTCTTTATTAGTTTACTCTTATATTATTTGGTTATGCATATATGTGTTTCTTTTTTATAACTATTTTTATAATATTTCACGCAAATGTCTCTTTTGTTTTTTATTTTGAATTAATTTGGTAATTTATTTAATGTTTTGAGGTTGATTTGTTAATATTTCTTATGATATATATATGTGTGTGTATATATATATAAACACACACATATATATATGTTTTTTAAAGTACTATTTAAAAAAACAGAAAAATGCAATATAGTGTAACATATGTATTATTAATAATAATGTTGCATTAAATATTTGTATATATAAACATGCACAAACACAAATATATGTATGTGTATTTATAGAAGTATATATGTATATATAGTATTCAATATTATTTGAATGTATTTAATTTTCATCATATTAATGGTATATAATAAGATATTTAAGATTTACAATTTTCAACTATAAATGTATTAACAATTATATTTTTTCTATGCTTTTTTACTGATATTAGTGCGAATTATATATTTTCTCTATATTTTTGTACCTACCATTGTAAGTATAGGGAAAAAGAAATTGTAATCAATATTTTTAACACAGTATGTCCGTATCAATATTGTTGTGGTCGATGTTTTGACAGTGATACCCGGTAAATAGCTAAGATCCTGAAATGCTGCAAAATGCATTCACTCTTTCACAAATTAAGCTCTGTCTAAACATGCAGCATATGAAATAACTGGCCCAGCAGACTCGGCTGGCACCCTCACATGCACAACTCCACCAGTGATAATGGAATCAAAAGCAGCAACCACGATATTGCAATATCCACAAAGGACCAGCACAAACAGAATGTGCACTGTGGCAAAAGGCCAAGCTTCACAAATGAGGCCCTACAAAAATTTCTTATGCCATTCTGCCAAAATTGAGAAGACTCAACAGAAGACACATGCTTCAACACCATCAGCTGATTTTGTGCAAACGCAGTGGAATGTTGGCGCAGCTTAAAATGTATTGCACATAAATGTGGTCACCAGTCAATTGACCAGCAAGAAAAAATGCCAAACAAGAGTATGAGTGGGTGAGCTCTGGTGACTCTGAGCAACAAAGCTCTAGTGACTTTGAGCAACAAAGCAAAATATGAAATATGTCCCTTTTTATGTAAATTGATTAAACATGAGGAGGGGGGTAAAGTTGGTACAGGCAAGATAGGGGATGCTAGTGAAAGGGTGCCACAGATGCGATCTATCTCATACTGGGAGCTGGCTCACAGAACTAGTTCAAGTGAGAGGATGCAACCCTGCCATCTATTGTTTTCCTCAATTATTCGACACCACATCTCTATATGCACAGTTAAAAACACAGGACGACAGGAGTGAAACATCCAACAGCTTCTGTGCACTAACCGCATACTGTAAATTTGTAGCGAGGAGGTTTCCGTGCATGATTGCTGCTACAGAAGACTGTATAATGTAATGTACTTGTACAATGCAAAACGATGAGCAACATATAAAAGAGAGAGTTTATCTAATTTGAGGATTAGTGGTGTCTCTGCCTGCTTGAAGGCAGTATTAAGACAACATTCAGACTTGTACACAGACATGAAGTAGGCTCCCAAATAAAATAAATGTACCATGTAATAACATTGGGGATGCAGACGTCTAAACTAAACTGCATTTCTACATCTCAATGCCTTGCAGCAATGTCACTTGAAATGTTATGGCCAACCTACGCATAGCTAACCTGCATGACAATTATAAGCATAGATGTGTGTACCTATTCATGACCCATTCTATAAAACAATCTTTGATCATATATTTTCGTTGCAGGAGCAATATGCATGAAGACCACAGAGAGGGACAGTCTTATTCAATAAACTAACACATTTTGAGGTGATTAATAATGTAGAAAGGAAGTATACTAAACCATACTAAATGTGGGTGGTTTTCTACCATATGAAATTTACTGTAATTTAGAAGAACATGAGAGAACCGAGGCCCAGCGCCACCTTGGGTAAAATATCTAATGCTATTTAAAAATGTGCCAATTTAGAAAACACAAATGTGTGGAGGGCAGAACTAATATAGGCGACATTGCTGATGCATAATTTACTAACAAGTGAGACATGTTTATGTTTTAATGATAATGAAAGATGGCAAGTTCTTTAGCTTAAATGTACACAGTAAAGTCATTTTGCATGGTATGCTAACACCATGCCATGAGGAAGATAGGTTTTAAAATTTAATGTAACCAATACATGGCCACAATGATTTACAAAGTAGAATCAGTCGTTAGGGGCAGACAGCTTTCCTACAGTCTTATGTGAAATCAGTCGTTCTAGAGGAATGCAAAGGCAAGCAAAAGGCATAAGTAATGTTCTGGATCGCACAAAACATAACCTATGTTGCAGAAGTTGACAACTATTTGTGAGGAAATGAGGCACATTATTTTCTCTAAAGAATTCATAGAAAATCAATTGGAAAAACTGTGCAAGAGTGGACAAGAAATTAGTTATCAAAATTGACCTTTGTTCCCATGGTATCAAAGACTACACATGTGGGAGCAAACAAACGTTCAAATGTACAAAGCGTTTTAGCATTTGAATACCCTTCAATTCTGTAAATAGGAGGGTTTGGGAATGATAAAGATCCTAGTCAAATTTACTAAGCCCGTTTAGCGATTCAGAAAAGATATGCTGAATCATGAAATTGGTTTGGGAAACCCTAACAGATCATTATTTGGAAGGCGCATGTTTAGGACGTCCCTTCCAAATACCGATTCCTTATGGTATGTATTAATATTTTGTGCCGAAATCCAATGGCAAAACAATACTATTTGACTGACCTCTAAAAGGAGGTGGTAATTCCAGTGGTGGCTGAGGAACGTGGAAATTGGTGGGACAAAAGAAAATGCCTTAGATACAAGTAAGAGAGAAAAGCAAATAAGCCCCATGTCCTTGAAAGAGAATCAGAGGGTCTCTCATCTGGAAATAAATATGAGACAATCATTGCATTTTATAGCATTATTTTCACATAAAATCAGTCACAAAAGCCAGGTGTTCTGAAGGGATAGTCATAAATATTCTAGTAACTCTTAAGTTGCTGAGATTCTCTATAATGTTGATTGCATTGTCCATCATTAGTTTTTCACGCTTGTGTACAACCACGGGGGAGTACAATATACAGTAGCTGTTTGATCCTTGGCGGGTCAGGCTTTAATCAAAGTCATAAAGGTTAAACCATCACCCAACATTTTAAATCCAAGTCTCCAATTCATAACTTTGGCCTTAACATGTTCCACCTTAAAATGTTATCCGTGTGTAAACAAAATATTTCTAATATTACATGTACCCGGTGGCACATATGTAGGAGCAGACTCAGATGCACCCAAAATGTATGACAGCAAAATAAAAATAACATCTGACCCATAGTGCTCTATACCACAATTTCACCATTTCTAGGCACCATAGATATTAGGTGCTATAATTACCAAATATGATGCTTCTCTATTTGCTGGCCTCCATAGGAGGTAAGGCTGAGCTGGGTTTTCTGGGATCTCAACTTGTGACCTACAAGTCATTGCAGATGTCAGCAATGTGCATTTACTTACTGAGCCATTTTGCCTCAGATTCACAAAAGCAAAAGCTTATGTTCAACAATCTTGTGCCTCTTATGACCTCAAATCCCTTGTAGAAAGTATAAAGTTGCACGTTGGCCTCGCCATGAGCAAACCAGTTTGGCATTCACGGTTGTCATCTTTCATTTCTCCAAACCAAGTTCCATGAAGAACAGATGCAATAATCATTGCCTGGAATACTGAAATACAATGCAATCAATCAATCAATTGATTGTCTTCAGTCTTTCTACTTCTCTGACAGCCCATGCGCTGCTCAACCTCAAAGGCTACTGTTTGGTCGAGGATGGAGTTCAGAAACTACCGGACGAGTTCACGCCAGCGCAAACCCAACCAATCCTGCAACTGCTCTCATGTTGTTTTCAGCATAAGAGAAGACTCAGGATTGGATTGAACAGGCTAACCCAGTGCTCCTTTTGTGACTGGGAATCTGTGTCTACAATCCTCTGGCTGTTAATGCAGCTGCTGGATTGTGGCAGGCAGAAGCACTCCTGGCCTTGGCAAGACAGCCGCCCAATCCAACATTAGCACTCCACACTTTACGTGTCATCCCTGCTGCTGCCAATCAATCAGCAGTAATCACCCATGCCCCCACCCTCAGACTCCCTGGTGGCATGCACTGACGCACATCATAATAAAATGGTAATGAGACCATTTTATTAATTTGTGAATTGTTAGTTTCCTGCTTCACTCACAGCAGGCTGGGCGACGCTCTTCCACCCTAAAGGAGGAACCGCCACTGGGGTTTCCATTTGCAAACTGGAAGGGGTCCCAAAGGGTCACCTTCCCTAAATGTTACTATTGAAAAAAGCTATTTTTAAGAGCAGCCATTTGTCCATGGAACCAAAAAATATTTGTGCAGCTTTTATTCTATTTTTATTTAAAGCATCTGTTTTCATTTAAGGAAAACAAAGTACATTTTGAAGAAAAAAGAAAAAAGACGTTGAGGTCTGCTGACCCCAGCAGGCCACCATTCCTGCAGTGGCAACGAATGGCAGTGGTACACAATTTGTGACCTACCTCAATAATATTAATGAGGTAAGTCGAATATGAGCCACTACAATACGGTATTTTGTGAACTGACCTATAAGTACGTAGGTCTGTTCTAAAATACTAATGCCTTCGCTAAAAGTAGTCAGTGCCCAAACTGAGACCACATTTACCTAATAAATTGTATGTACATTTCACTCAAAGTTCTCTAAGGGAATAACACACATGTTGCATACATGGTCACAGATAGCAGTCTTTCCACAGAATGCAGAATCGTTCTCTTAGACCTCTTGGCCGAACTCTTCTATGGACTGATGAAGAATTGGTTTCCATTAACTGTCAATCATGAGACTCCTCCAATGAGGCTACTGTAGGACCTATGGAACCATACATCCCTGCACTATCTCTTCATGTGCAACTGTAGTTCAGGAGGTTTTTGTTTCAGAGGTTTTTGCTTGGGGTCATTTTGTTCAACAAGCTTTCTCCATCAAGATATTTTTTCTTCAAGAAGACTTTTTGGTGCAAAGGGATTTTGTTTAGGAGAGAAAAGAGGGTCGCAGAACAGAGAACTTGCAGAGAAAGAGATAGACCTTAAAAATGGTGCTTAACTCCAAGAATCAAGCCCTGATTCACAAAGGTTAACATACACTTTTGCGTAAGTTTACAATTGTTTGGTATTCACAAAAGGATTTACTAATAGTGGGCCTCATTTAAGAGATTTTACTGTAGGGCAGCGCCGCAGGGCTTCCTGCTGCGTTTCCCTATGGTAAAAGAAAAGGGCAGGAATGCACCGTATCTATCAGATACAGCGTATTCCTATCCTTTTCTCCTGTGCCAGCGCAAAATGGCCTGCCGTGCGCCAATGCAGAAATCTTTGCACCGTTGTGCAAGGGTACCTGCATTGCGGGTATGAATATTTCTGTGCAGGAAGGGAAATCTTCCTGCACAGAAACAATCAAAAGAGGCTTTTCCTCTTTCTATGTATGCTGCAGAAAGGAGATATTTCTCCTCACTGTGCCTCGGTTTTGGTGCTGCCTCAGACTTACGATTTCTTGTAAATCTGGGGCAGTGTCACAAAGCCATGGATTTTGCTGGGAACACCCCCAGCAACACCCATTGCATGCCCATTTAATGCAGAAAACTGCGTTACATGGAGCCATATATAGGAGGCAGCATTAAGCCAAAAAAAAGTTGCTTAGTGCTGCCATGTAAATATGAAGAAGGCTCCTGCGTCACTTAACGTCACAAAAAGTGACATTCCGGCAGCGCAATGGGCCGCATAAATAAGGCCCAGTATCTTTACGAATGAGGAGTTTCAGCACATAAAAAGACATGACGGTTCTATACGTTTGTGTGCGGAGACTCCGCACTCGTAAAGCTACTACTAGTAAATCCCTTTGTGAATACCAAACAATCGTAAACGTACCCAAAAGTGTACGTTTACCTTTGAGAATCAGAGCCAAAGTGTAAAAAATAGAGATATGACTCTAAATAACTCATGACATTTGAAAGCAAGCTGACCCTGCTTTATCCATATAAATACGCTGACAAAGTTATCCGGTATGACAGGCCACAGCTTTTGGGATTGACTTACACCACTGTGAAGTCTATTTTAATGGCTGTGAAATTAAAAAGGGAGTAGCTTGCTGTATTTCTGGAGCCGGAAGGGGTTTGCTGGAGAGATGAATTACAAATATGCTATGGTAATTAAATATGAATATCAAAAGCGAAGTTTCCATTGCAAAATTAATCATTCATATTTCATTTTGCGACATACAACGCTTCCACTCACACCTACTATTTTGGATTTTCGAGCCTACCCAGTTCAAAGAGGCGAAAGTAACACTTCTTTGTATGACACATTAAAACTCCCCTTTACAATGCTTCAGTATGTTGCGTGTTGTAAAACATGTAAATATATTCCCATCCTAAATTCCCGGGTAACAAATTATTCGCACAAGTCCCAGGCGCATGATTGATTGCCTTGGATTTCTAATTTGACAATTATGTCATTTAATTACGAAGCAAACACAAAGAGACGGAGCGCTGAAGCTTTTCAAACACTCACCCCCAGTCACAGATCTGGGTTGACTCCATCATCATTCTTTAGCTCACTTTGCCACCCCAGTTCAGACACGGCTATATGCAAATCAGTCTTGATCCCGTGACTCATGGGAACAGTCCAGCCCGAACTGCCAAACCATGTCTTCCCTGGACCGGAAACAAGCATCCTGGGACCGTTTTCGGGTTCATAACCCTCATCAGCCAAGCTATCTTGAATCCAGTGGCAAAGTGAGCAAGGGACCCACGCCTGGGCATACCCTGGCAACTTAGGGCGAACAATTATAATAATTACGATACACACACATAACAGTGCATTTCAATAAAAGAACCAATTAAAAGCATATCTTGCTTCACTCAGTAGAAACCAATTCACACAAAGAGGCTTGGAAGAATGCGTTGAGCCGATTAAAGTTTACAGTACATCTGGGAGTTGGGTTACCGAAGGTTGCTAAGAAGTGTGTAGATTTCTCAATTGTAAAGGATACATGCATTGTTCATGATTGTTTTCAGGCTGGCAAAATGTCGACAAATACTTCACAAATTCACAGCTTAATCTGGCTGCATATGTCCAACTTTCTGAATCAGAATTGATTTCTTATTTGAGGTAACAAGTCGTTTCACGTGTGGTCTTTTTGGAAGGAACAGCAGTGACTGTAAATACGTGCGCTGGTACTTTAATTTGAGCTGGACACAGATAAAAGGTGGAACTAGAATGTGTATCTTTATGTGATGTGTTTGATTTATTGTGTCTCCCTAAAAGAGGTGCAATGTGTTTATTTAATTATGCTTGCCTTAAAACTTCTATTGATTGCTTTATATGAGATTTCCAGGTGTTTCAATGCACACTCCTGCTAAAGATGGAGAAATAGGCTAGTGCATTTGCTATGTGTATTAATGTGACAGTGCTCCGTTTTGAAATGTTAGAAACGTGCTGTATTTTCAGTGATGCACAATATAGATGTGAGACTAACACGATAAATGCATTATTATATCTCTACGTGAGAAGACTTCTGAAACTAGCCTTTGTTTATTCAGCAAGCCAGTCAGCCATTTTCTTTTAAACCCTACTGATGTATATGTGCATTGTCCTTCAATAATGATAGCATGTTGGTGTCCTCAAGCCAAGGTTAAACTCTAGACTATTACCTAGGTTTGTTTTTAGGCAATTACTGTGCTGAACAGATGGATGTGGCCATATTCATAAGGATAAGTTCAGTGTTAGGAATGACGGAAACACATGGAGTCCTAACTATATAAAATATTTGGGGCTCTACTTTACAACCTCACTCTCAGGTATAGTATCCTTGTGCATGGATAAGTGCATACAAAAGATTTCAGACTTCACTACTAAATGGCACCCCCTCTATCTATCATGGTGGGGTCGTTTGGATACTATTAAAATGATGTTATCACCCATAATTATTTACACTATTTCCAACATCCCAATTCTCATTTCAGCAAAATTCTTCAGGAAGATTAACTCCATTCTTTCTTCCTTTCTTTGGAATAAAAAGAAACCTTGAATGTCTATACTTAGGTTAGCACGTCCTAAAACTGAAGGTGGAGTCAATTTTCCCGACTTCCCGATATACCAAAAGGCTTTCCTTCTGCGTCAAGCATCTTTTTGGTTATGTGACCCTAAGAAGAAGTGTCCAATGTGGACCACAATTGAATGTCTTTTTCTATCCCCTTTCTCCTTTAATGAATATCTTTTCTTGTCACGCAAACCTCAAGCCCTATCAACTCCCATTATTAAAACGACCTCCAAGCAATTATCACCTTTCTTCCCTTTTCCCTACAATACTGTGGACTCCTTTCTTGGTTCTACTATATGGCATAATAAGAGTCTGCTTATTCGGAATAAACCATTCTATTGGAGGACCTGGCATCGACGAGGTCTCATTTGGATTTCTCAGCTTTTTTCAAACTCACACTTTTTACCCTTTCCCTTGCTCAGCCATTCTTTTAACTTACCTGCCTCATTTATGCCTAAGTATCTCATTCTCAAACAAGCTGTGTTCGACACATTGACTCATTTGACAGCTGCACCTAGTCCTTCAATTATTCCAGTCCCCTCATCACAATTGCGAACCTTATTAGTCACAGCTCCCAAAGCCTCCACACTGTATAACTTTCTGCATGTTGCGGACAAAATCCGACAGAAATCTACAACTGAAGAGGCTTGGGAACGGGACTTTTCAGTTTCTTGGTCAGTGCCTTTTTGGGATAAACTATGGATTAAGATACGTAAGTCCTCCAGAGCCGCAAATACGACACAAACATTGTTTTTTGTGTATAATAGACTCTTGTTGTCACCCAGTGCTCTGAGCAAAAATTATGCCACTGTACCTGATACCTGTTGGACCTGTTCTTCTCCAAAAGCTGATTTATTTCACACGTTATTTTCTTGTCCTATTGTACATGATTTTTGGAAACAAATTTGGTCTCAAATTAACTCGATTTTTGGTACTGCATTTCCTTTTTCTTACACTTATGTTTTCTTAGGGAGTCTGGCACCTTGCTGGGCGAACAATGTGTCTAATGTTAAAATTGTTGATTTACTCCTCGCAATTGCATTTCAGCAAATCACAGCAAACCGGAAAGACTTTTCTAAGATCTCTTATAGGGCATGGTGGTACGCTGTTTGCCATAATCACAGGTTGGATACATCTTTTGTATACCCTATACATTTGGCATCGAAAAGACTGGATTTATAGTCGCCTATTAAGCTGTATTTAAGTGCTAGTGCTCTTTGTTCATTTAGGCTCCTTCCAGCCCAAAAATAAGTTTTAAAACCCCCCTAAAATACCCCTACTTGTTCCTATATTATTTGATATTTTAGTATATGTATCAATCTTTAAATTATTCTTTGTGCTTTTATTTTTTAACCCAATTCATTAAGTGTACTGTATCTTCTTTTTTGTGTGACTTGTATTTCACTTGCTGTACAATGATGTGATGCCTTATATTTCTTATTAATAAAAAATGTTTTTGAAACTGAAAAAAGGAATGATGGAAATAGCATATGACACACTGGGGGCGATTATGATGTCAGGCGGACTCGTAACGGGACGAACTGCCTGATTAGGATACGACCGAACACTGGGGCATATTTACAAGAAAGTGGGGAAGCATGTCCTTAAGCCAAGAAGGCTAACGACACACAACGTCACTTTAGAAACACAGGGATGCACCATATTTACTAGAATATGGTGCAGCTCTGCGTTTCCCCCTACGCTGAGCAACATTTTGCTGGCTAGCGCCTGCGCAGGCACTCTTGCACCATGGTGCAAGGGTGCCTGTGTTGAGGGGAAGATTGTTTATGTGCAGGAAGGTCCCCTTTCCTGTGCATAAACAATCTTTAAATGCTGTTTTGTAACTTATAGTGTGCTGCTTAATGCAGCGCACGTAGAAGTTGCAAAACAGTATTTTTTTTAAATGATTGCTTATGTGCAGAATGGGGACCTTCATGCACATAAACAATCATTGGTGTGTTGCTGTTTCTATGTGTGCTGCCAAAGCAAATAGGAGGAGAAATAAAGAATTTCTCCTCATTTCGCCTGTTTAACCCCTTCTGTGCCCATGACGAGCTGGATTCGTCATGGAGCACAGTCGCGCTGTGCTGCACCCACCCACGGGGGAAGCGCTGGCGCTCCCCCCGTGAGTGGTCGATCTTTTTTTTTTTACTGGGAAGGCAGGGGAAGACCTTCCCCTGCCTCCCCCCGCCCCCCCGCGTCATCAATGACGTCAGCGCGCGAGCCGCGCTGATGTCATTGGAGGTTTCCCCTTTGCTCTCCGAGGCGCAGGAAGCCATTTGCTTCCTGCGCGTCGGAGAGTAAAGGTGAGTTTTGGGGCTGGGGAGGGGGTATTTTTGCATCGGTGGGTTTGTGTTAGGGTCGTGGCACTATGGAAGGCCCAGGCATGCCAGAGGCTCGGCTTCGTTCGTGTGTGCCTGTTGTTCCTTCCCTGTGAAATGGATTCAAATTTGAAAAACGCTCGTCTTTCTAGTTGCTTCCCTGTGAAATGGATCCAAAAATGCAGAGAAATGCCCTTCTTTTAAATTTTTCAAATCCAAAGTGCAGCAGCATGATTTTTGCATCGGTGGGTTTGGGTTAGGGTGGGGGCACTTTGGTATGCCCAAGCATGCCACGAGGCTCGGCTTCGTTCGTGTGTGCCTGTTGTTGCTTCCCTGTGAAATGGATCCAAATTTGAAAAACGCTCGTCTTTCTAGTTGCTTCCCTGTAAAATGGATCCAAAAATGCCGAGAAATGCCCTTCTTTTTAATTTTTCAAATACAAAGTGCAGCAGCATGTAGAGAAATAGAATTTCTTATATGAGAATTAAATATCTAACTAATAGCAAGACAGAGGGGCTGCAAAGTGGCCAGATTGTTTTTTTTTACATCCAAATACACCAGCATCACTTTACTGAGTTTGCCATTGAAGTGCTACTTTCATTTTCTCGTCTTTCTTTGAAGAGCATTGCTGTTTCCAGGTTGGGAGAGTGTACCATTTCTGGAGGTACTGTAATACCTGGTTGATGGGTGGATTGGAAAACACAATGTGTACCATGGCTCTGTGTTTATGGATGTGGTCTTTTTATACCATACTGCTTACGTTTTGAAAGGATGTAAGCAATGGACAGTGAAACGGTTCCCTTCAGGGCCCTCTAGTCATGTCCATAACTTTTCAGGTGAAACCACTCGCTGATTTCTGAATAGTTAGTGAGAGATCGTTTAGGTAACCATGTTGTTTCTGCTTACATTTCACATGCTTTGCATTCCCTATGAGTGGTTGCTTTTTTTCTTTTTTTTTAAGCAGCATATTACTCTTATCAAGTGCATAATTTGAATTGAGCCACATCCAAGTGTTTATAGCGGGAACAATTAGGTTATAGCTGAAGGCAGTGCGAGTTTTTCTCAGTGGGCAAGTATGGTGTTCAGTGGGGATGTGGCACTATGGCCAGAGCCGTGGAATTTGGAACTGGGGAACCGGGTTCCGCATTCATGACCAGTCCACCACACCACTGTACTGAGGGAGCACATTCCCATTCTAGACCGTAGAAGGCCCCACTAGACCTTAGAAGGCTTGATGTCTTAGCACAAGCAGGTGTACCCTAGTGGTGTCAATTGTGGGTTAACCTTGAAGGCCTGTCCACCACAATCCATATTGATGTTCATCTCCAGTCTTGCGGGCAGGCCTACGAAGCAGCACGCCCTAGAGCAACAGTGATCCAGTCACTGTGACTGTCACTGAGGTCACATGAACCTTGAGCAGGTTAGGGCGATGCGAACGGTGTGACCTCACCGGGTACTTATTTCGGGTGGGTGTTTGCATTGTGCTGAGGGGATTACCAGGTAATTATTCACGCAGCTCTCTGATGGATGTCACATGAGGTAAAATACTGCAATAAATGGCAGACACTCTGAAAACAAGAGCAAACGTTATGTTACATGAGGCAATGGTGGTAATTGTGCATGTATCAAAAGCAAACAAAATACAAGAGGTAGCAAACAATACGTTACAAGAGGAAAAGTGACATGTGTGCAAGTTACAAAAGAGTACAAAGTACAAGTAGAGGTATAAAAGTGCAATAAATGGCAGACACTCAAAACACAGGAACACACTGGGAAGGCACTTCTACGAGCCTGGAGAACAGAATTTCCTATAATGTAAAGACTTCCTTCAGACAATAGAGAGGGTGTGAATTAAGTTTGGAAGTGTCTTTGCAGGAGGAGAACTTTGAGGTCAGTTTTGAAGGACTGGGAAGAGGGAGGGGGTGGTCTGGAGCTGAGGCTGAGTTCCAGATTCTCGCTGCGTTGCTTGTAAAGGATTGGGCCATCGAACTTTCCTTCTTGAAAGTGGGAGGTTCAAGTAATACATTTTGCGCAGTACGTGATGGTCTAGAGCATTATATGCATATGTGACAATAACATTTTTTTCTCCTTTTTATTCTAGTCTAAAGCCTTTGATTCCTGATTCGTTTCGACAGTGGTTGTTCTGCAGTTTTGTGTAGTTGCATTGTTTTGGTAAGAATTTTTTTTTTGTATTTACTCCAAATGAGTAATATTGTAATGTCTGAATTAATTTTTTTGTAAGTGATGTCATAATGGCGGCATCCTTAGTTAGTGGTTTGAGCATGAAATTCTTTGCAATGTGTTTTGCATAGTCTTATGTGTAATTTGCTTTTTTCTTTCTTTTTTAGTGGGATATTGTTGATCCATACTGTGTCTGTACCGAGTAGGTGGTGGTGAGTAGTTTAGCTGCCTCTGGCAAGTGAGTGGTATTGTTTTGGAGTATATATGAGTTTTTGATAAAGGTGCTTTTTGTTTATTACTTATTTTACAAAATGTTTGTTGTTGTTGACTTGTTTGACAAGTTACCTTTATTAGTAAGCAATATGGCTAGCCGTAGAATGACTGCTCAACAGGTGGTTGGTATGCTTCTTGAACCTTCCTCTGAGCATGATTATGAGACTGGCAGTGCGTCTGAGGGAGAGGAGGGAGGGGAAGATTCTGGCAGTGAGTTTTCTCTCAACATGGAATCATCAGATGATGAAGGTACTCTCAGTGCAGATGAAGGTACTCTTGGTGTGGATGAAGCAACTCTCAGTGCGGATGAAGTGCCTGTCGTAGAGGAGGAAACTGCTGTGCCGATGGTGCAAGAGGCATCTGGATTGCAGTCTGAGGCTGCTAGGCTTCCTACTGCAAGTGCTGGACTTTGGGTTGATCCCAGCCGGTGTTGCCTGCCAGGTGGGAGGCAGTCAAGTCACCCCATCCTGGATTCCCCTGGGTGTCTAGTTTTCTCGTAAGACTTTGAGGAATGTGGGGTGGGTGGAAATTTGTGGATCCACGCTGATTCCGGAACTTTCCACGACAGAAATGTGGGGAAAATGTGTTTTTTTTGACAATTTTTTAGGTTTGCAAGGGATTCTGGGTAACAGACCCTGGTGGGAGGCAGTCAAGTCACCCCATCCTGGGTTTCCCTGGGTGTCTAGTTTTAAAAAATGTATAGGTTTGCTAGGTTTCCCAAGGTGCCCGCAGAGCTAGGGTTCAAAAACTACAGCTAGACATTTTGCCAAAAAAGGGTCATTTTTCACTGCGAAATTGAGGTGTGACCACGTTGCGTTTTGTGCCGTTTCCTGTCGCGGGCACTAGGCCGACCCACACAAGTGAGGTACCGTTTGTCTCGTAAGACTTTGGGGAACGCAGGGTGGGTGCAAATTTGTGGATCCACGCTGTTTCCGGAACTTTCCACGACAGAAATGTGGGGAAAATGTGTTGTTTTTGACAATTTTTTAGGTTTGCAAGGGATTCTGGGTAACAGACCCTGGTGGGAGGCAGTCAAATCACCCCATCCTGGATTCCCCTGGGTGTCTAGTTTTCAAAAATGCATAGGTTTGCTAGGTTTCCCAAGGTGCCCACAGAGCTAAGGTTCAAAAACTACAGCTAGACATTTTGCCAAAAAAGGGTCATTTTTCGCTGCGAAATTGAGGTGTGACCACGTTGCGTTTTGCGCCGTTTCCTGTCGCGGGCACTAAGCCGACCCACACAAGTGAGGTACCGGTTTTCTTGTAAGACTTTGGGGAACGTGGGGTGGGTGGAAATGTGTGGATCCACGCAGATTCCGGAACTTTCCACCACAGAAATGTGGGGAAAATGTGTTTTTTTAAAAAAATTTTTAGGTTTGCAAGGGATTCTGGGTAACAGACCCTGGTGGGAGGCAGTCAAGTTACCCCATCCTGGATTCCCCTGGGTGTCTAGTTTTCAAAAATGTATAGGTTCGCTAGGTTTCCCAAGGTGCCCGCAGAGCTAGGGTTCAAAAACTACAGCTAGTCATTTTGCCAAAAAAGGGTCATTTTTCACTGCGAAATTGAGGTGTGACCACGATGCGTTTTGCGATGTTTCCTGTCACGGGCACTAGGCCGAACCACACAAGTGAGGTACCATTTTCCTCGTAAGACTTTGGGGAACGCGGGGTGGGTGGAAATTTGTGGATCCACGCAGATTCCGGAACTTTCCACCACAGAAATGTGGGGAAAATGTGTTTTTTAAAAAAAGTTTTTAGGTTTGCAAGGGATTCTGGGTAACAGACACTGATGGGAGGCAGTCAAGTCACCCCATCCTGGATTCCCCTGGGTGTCTAGTTTTCAAAAATGTATCGGTTTGCTAGGTTTCCCAAGGTGCCCGCAGAGCTAGGGTTCAAAAACTACAGCTAGTCATTTTGCCAAAAAAGGGTAATTTTTCACTGCGAAATTGAGCTGTGACCACGTTGCGTTTTGTGCCGTTTCCTGTCGCGGGCACTAGGCCGACCCACACAAGTGAGGTACCGTTTTTTTCGTAAGACTTTGAGGAACGCGGGGTGGGTGGAAATTTGTGGATCCACGCAGATTCCGGAACTTTCCACTACGGAAATGTGGGGAAAATGTGTTTTTTTTGACAATTTTTTAGGTTTGCAAGGGATTCTGGGTAACAGACCCTGGTGGGAGGCAGTCAAGTCACCCCATCCTGGATTCCCCTGGGTGTCTAGTTTTAAAAAATGTATAGGTTTGCTAGGTTTCCCAAGGTGCCCGCAGAGCTAGGGTTCAAAGACTACACCTAGTCATTTTGCCAAAAAAGGGTCATTTTTCACTGCGAAATTGAGGTGTGACCACGTTGCGTTTTGCGCTGTTTCCTGTTGCGGGCACTAGACCGACCCACACAAGTGAGGTACCGTTTTTCTCGTAAGACTTTGGGGAACGCGGGGTGGGTGGAAATTTGTGGATCCACGCAGATTCCGGAACTTTCCACGACAGAAATGTGGGGAAAATGTGTTTTTTTGGACAATTTTTTAGGTTTGCAAGGGATTCTGGGTAACAGACCCTGGTGGGAGGCAGTCAAGTCACCCCATCCTGGGTTTCCCTGGGTGTCTAGTTTTCAAAAATGTATAGGTTTGCTAGGTTTCCCAAGGTGCCCACAGAGCTAGGGTTCAAAAACTACAGCTAGTCGTTTTGCCAAAAAAGGGTCCTTTTTCACTGCGAAATTGAGGTGTGACCACGATGCGTTTTGCGCCGTTTCCTGTCGCGGGCACTAGGCCGACCCACACAAGTGAGTTACCGTTTTTCTCGTAAGACTTTGAGGAACGCGGGGTGGGTGGAAATTTGTGGATCCACGCAGATTCCGGAACTTTCCACGACAGAAATGTGGGGAAAATGTGTTTTTTTGACAATTTTTTAGGTTTGCAAGGGATTCTGGGTAACAGACCCTGGTGGGAGGCAGTCATGTCACCCCATCCTGGATTCCCCTGGGTGTCTAGTTTTGAAAAATGTATAGGTTTGCTAGGTTTCCCAAGGTGCCCGCAGAGCTAGGGTTCAAAAACTACACCTAGTCATTTTGCCAAAAAAGTGTCATTTTTCACTGCGAAATTGAGGTGTGATCACGTTGCGTTTTGCGCCGTTTCCTGTCGCGGGCACTAGACCGACCCACACAAGTGAGGTACCGTTTTTCTCGTAAGACTTTGGGGAACGCGGGGTGGGTGTGAATTTGTGGATCCACGCTGATTCCGGAACTTTCCACGACAGAAATGTAGGGAAAATGTGTTTTTTTGGACAATTTTTTAGGTTTGCAAGGGATTCTGGGTAACAGACCCTGGTGGGAGGCAATCAAGTCACCCCATCCTGGGCTTCCCTGGGTGTCTAGTTTTCAAAAATGTATAGGTTTGCTAGGTTTCCCAAGGTGCCCGCAGAGCTAGGGTTCAAAAACTACAGCTAGACATTTTGCCAAAAAAGGATCATTTTTCACTGCGAAATTGAGGTGTGACCACGTTGCGTTTTGCGCCGTGTCCTGTCGCGGGCACTAGGCCGACCCACACAAGTGAGGTACCGTTTTTCTCGTAAGACTTTGGGGAACGCGGGGTGTGTGGAAATTTGTCGATCCACGCAGATTACGGAACTTTCCACGACAGAAATGTGGGGAAAATGTGGTTTTTTTGACAATTTTTTAGGTTTGCAAGGGATTCTGGGTAACAGACCCTGGTAGGAGGCAGTCAAGTTACCCCATCTTGGATTCCCCTGGGTGTCTAGTTTTCAAAAATATATAGGTTTGCTAGGTTTCCCAAGGTGCCCGCAAAGCTAGGGTTCAAAAACTACAGCTGGTCATTTTGCCAAAAAAGGGTACATTTTCACTGCGATCTTGAGTTGTGACCACGTTGCGTTTTGCGCCGTTTCCTGTCGCGGGCACTATGCCTACCCATACAAGTGAGGTACCATTTTTTTCGGGAGACTTAGGGTAATTCAGATTTGTAAAGGAACTGTGACTTTCGATGCATTTCTGCCTTCCAAATGAAAGACATTGCGTAAAAAATAAGTCATTCTAAAAAATGACTGATAATTCTCATGCTAGTATGAGTATTCCCAATTTCCGAAATGTGCAAATATCTACTGTTTCTAAACTGTTCCCATTTCAGAAATACATAGGTGTCTTTCATACCGATTTTTCCATGTACACATTTTTACAGAATAATTACTATATACCCGGTACATAATAAAAAACCATTTCAAGTTGCTGCTCAGTTTTTGGCTCTGGGCTCGACGGGTTCTTGGTGAACCTACAAGTCCTATATATCCACACAACCAGTAATGTCCAGCGGATGCAACGGTATATTGCTTTCAAAGAGCTGTCCTAATTAGAAGAAGTTACAGGTGAAAACGTTGACACAAAAGGCTGTTTTTTTCAACTAATTTTCAATTTATCCTTTATTTAACTGTTTGTTTCTATAAAAAAAACCTTGATGGATCTACACAAATGACCCCTTGCTTAATTCAGAATTCTGTCTTCTTCTCGAAAATGTATAGCATTCCAGGATCCATTATTGCTTTTGTACCCATTTCTGCCATTAACAGGAAAAATGCCAAAACTGTTTAAAAAATGTTGGGTTTGTGACAAAAGTCTGGTATCCCCAAAAAGCTGGGAAAATGGTGATTTCAACCCCACAAACCCTTTTTTGATAACATTTGCAGGGAAAAGTCCAGATGCTTTCATTTGCAGCCCGTTTTTCCAATTTTTCCGAAAAAAAAAAATTGCTGTATTTTGGCTCATTTCTGTGACCCCTCCAGGGGAATCCACAAACCCTGAGTACCTTTAGAATCCCCATGATGTTGGAAGAAAAGGACGCAAATTTGGCGTGGATACCTAATGTGGTCAAAAAGTTACAAGGGCCTAAGCGCGCCCTACCCCAAATAGCCAAAAAAAGGCTTGGCACAGGAGGGGGAAAAGGCCTGGCAGCGAAGGGGTTAAGAGTAAGACCTGGTTTGCCCTGGTCTTAATTTTGAGGCTGCCTCCTATTTACGCAGCTCTTGTAAATAGGAGGCAGCATCAAAATCAATGGGTGTTGCAGTAGAATGCCCACCAAAACACCCATTGCCTGCCCCTTTCACTTTAAGTGTAGCATGAAAGGGGGCCCTATTTACAAGGCAGCGTTAATCCACGTTAAATGGCTTAACTCTTCCTTGTAAATAAGGCAAAGCCCCTATCGTCAATGTTGTGGCAATAGGGGCTTGTAAATATGCCCCACAGTTTGGTCACATTCCAACATTTCATCATGGAAGCCTGTGTTATGGGCATAAATGTCCATAGAGAAATGGGAGGTGGTGTTAATCCCTGCAACCCGTGGCAGACACCTCAAGGTGCCGGGATTAACAGTGGGGCACCATAGATGCCCCCTCGGCCATTAACCAGAGGCTGCGCACAAAAAGGGGCCCTGCTAGGGACCCCCAAACACGCTTTCCAACAGGGCTTCGATGTCATAAAGGCGCGCATGGAAACCCTGCCGGAAACCGGGCATCGTAATCCAAAGGGCATAAAGGCCGCCCTTTGGGATTACGGGCCGGCCTCCTTGAGCCCGTCGGCAGCCAGCCGGAATGACCGACAGATTCAATTCCGACTTGCTGATTCGGTTGGAATTGAAACCGATGATGGCGGTTGGATAGTCTCAGACCAAAGGTTGGAGGCTTTGCGACTGCCATCGTAAAAAGCCCCACTGTCTTTGCAGACTTCAGAGCAGTGTTACTACTCTACACCCATGATCGCGGGGTTCCTTTTCCTCAGATGTCCTGGCTTCCCTCCTAAATTGCCCCTGCAAAGTGGGTGAAATAACCCCTTCTTCAGTCTACTCTTAGGGTAGTGAGGAAAGTCAAAGGCTTCTCTGAGAGGGTTTGAGGGCTGAAGACTTAAAACTCAAGGAGCCACACATCAGAAATATGAATTGACTATCCAGATCAGGGCTTCTCTTGTTAAAAACAGAAGTACTTTAATCGAGCAGCAAAAGATATTATTTCACACATCAATGAGCGTTTAGCTACAGGGTTCTACAAAACACAGCTTAGAGGTGTCGCAAATATCTACACGAATCTCATTCCAGACTGCAGAGTTCTAGCAGGAATGAAAAAGATCATAGGCATGAATCAGGCAAATTTGAGAGTAAACAATTGAACTGTGTAACTACTCAGTTCGATAAGCCAATCATTTCATATCATATCTTGATTACAAATATTTTGCAGCATCAATATTTCATCTCTCTACTGTGCAAAATTATCTTTCTGAGTTTAAGATATAGGGCCATACGTACAACAGAATGGCGGAACGCGGTGTTACGCCACAATTGGTAATGCCGCGCTTTTACTTTCTGGAAAAGCTGAGATGCGCCGAATTTACAATAATACTGTGCACCCCTTCATTTCCCCTAGCGTTAAATTTAGCTGCCTATCCCCAACGCAGGCACATTTGCACCATAGTGCAATGCTGCCTGTATTGCAGGGAATGATTGTTCATGTGCAGGAAGGTGTTCTTTCATACACAAAAACAATCAATATTGGTGATTTGTAACTTTTGCAGCACACATTGAAACAGCAAAAACAACAAGAAAGTCATAATTTCTCCCCGTTGTGCCAGGTTAAGACCAGGTTTTTCCTGGTCTTATTTCGGGCTCTGCCCCATATTTACACCACTCTTATAAATAGGGGGCAGCATCAAAAAGCAATGGGTGTTGCAGTGGAACACCCACTACAAAACCCATTGCCTGCCCCTTTCATGCTAAGAGTGAAAGGGGCATTATTTATAAGGCAGCGTTAAGCCATGTTAAGTGGCTTAACGCTGCCTTGGAAATAAGGCAAAGGGGTTATAGCCACCAGAACGTCACAAAAGTGATGTTCTAGTAAGCCGTTGTAAATATGCCCCATAATCTCTCAGTTTCAAGTTCAGGTCTCATGTGACCTGTGTTCCTGGATGTGGTACGGCACAGGTATAGGTGGTACACCCTGATCGCAGAATCAGCGACTCTGCCAGGGGGGTCGTGATTGCGAGCAGCAGACAAGCTTCTCTGGATGGGAAACCATATGGCATGCCTCTAAAGAGCTCACTTGTATTCAGCGTTTGTGGCCTCCGGGCTAGTTGGAGTCTTCCACTATAGTGGTGTTTTCATGCCTCCCACAGTGGTGCCAGAACAGGTTACTTAACAAGGAGACAGCAATGCTAAATAGAAAAGTATACAGTAAAAATCACTGTTTTATAGCTCATTTGCACAGCTGATTTGCATGTCATTCATTTTATATTAGTATAGAGCTGTCATTAGGGAATGGCAATCCATTTTATATCCCATTTTTGTGCTCAGGGTTATTTTAGATTTCGAGTTGTATTTAAGTGACACCTAGGAGTTATGACTCTTACTGGTTAATACATTTTGTCCTTAATTCATGATTCGTGTTGATTGCAACAACAGTACATTATACAAGCATTTTACTAGCACGGCCTGTGGTAGCAAGAATCACTTGCACTCTATGGGCCCGATTCACAGAACTAACTTAAGACAAAATCCTAAACTTATTACCATTTTGGTATTCAAAGAAGGCACTTACTCATTTCAGTATTCACAGAAGTTAGGACTCCTAACTTTAGGACTCCTAAATGCCTTCTGTGAATACTGAAAGTCTTAAAATTAGGATTTTTCTCAGTTTAGGAGTAGTAAAGTTAGGACTCCTAACTTTACTACTCCTGAACTGAGAAAAATCCTATCTTTACGAATTTAGGTATTCACAGAAGGCATTTAGGAGTCCTAAAGTTAGGAGTCCTAAGTTTACTACTACTAAATTGAGAAAAATCCTAATTTTAAGGCTTTCGGTATTCACAGAAGGCATTTAGGAGTCCTAAAGTTAGGAGTCCTAACTATACTACTACAAAACGGAGAAACATCCTAATTTTAAGACTTTCGGTATTCACAGAAGGCATTTAGGAGTCCTATAGTTAGGACTCCTAACTTTACTACTACTAAATTGAGAAAAATCCTAATTTTGAGACTTTCGGTATTCACAGAAGGCATTTAGGAGTCCTAAAGTTAGGAGTCCTAACTATACTACTACTAAACTGCGAAAAATCTTAATTTTAAGACTTTCGGTATTCACAGAAGGCATTTAGCAGTCCTAAAGTTAGGACTCCTAACTTCTGTAAATACCGAAATGAGTAAGTGCCTTCTGTGAATACCAAAATGGTAGTAAGTTTAGGATCTTGTCTTAAGTTAGTTCTGTGAATCGGGCCCTTAGTTTTGTTATCCAATTTAATAAAGTTTTTTGTTTCATCAAGATTGACAGTGTACTTAATTGAAATGCTTTTTTGATTAAGGGGTATCTCAGACGTGGCCTTACATTTTCTAGTAGTTCTAAAGAAAAATGTTGTTTATTGATCTGTAATACTAGAGGATGTTGTGTCACTTTGGTGAAAGGCAGTTGCAGATATAACACTACTTCGATTCCCTCTCAACTCGCTTGTCTAAGGGCGGGAACCACACAAGGTCTCTTAGGGCTCTTTTGGTAGCTACAATACCATGAGATCCTTCATGAAACAGCCCAATGATCTGTTGTCTTAGGCTATCTGGTATGATAATTCTTGAGCCTCTCAATACAACATCTTCTTTAGTCACCCTGTACATCAGTTCATCCTGTACATTTTTGAATTATTTTAATTTGACATCATCAGCAACAGGTCAAACACTCCTTTTCCAGGATTGAGTCAGAATGATGTCTTTGAGGATATGCATGTTCTTGTCAGCATTCATGGCTTCAATAAGCTATTCGATTGATATGGCCTCTAGCATACTAGACTTCACAGTGAAGTTAAGGAACTCCTCAGCTGTCTTGGATGTCGACCTGTAATGATGTAGAGGTACTCATGAAAAATAATCAGCAGGGTTCTGGTCTTTACAAAGTTTGTGTATAATTACATAATCATACTCTCATAGCCTCATACCTCTCCTCTCAATGCGAAGGGCCATCTTGGCTTTTAAATTTCCGGAGATGGTGAGCAGCACTTGGTGGTCTGTTATAAAGGTGAAACATTTTCCGTACAGAAACACATGAACATTTTTACAGGCCCACACCACACCACAGCCAGACTCTTCTTCTCTGGTTGGAAATAGGCATGTTTTGTGGCAGACAAGCACCGACTGCTATGATCACTTTCAACAGTCCAATGAAACTGGAGATTCTGTTTTGTCATCTCTTTTAATGGGGCACTTACAGTGGCCAAATCATGAATGTAAATTGAGCAATAACTTGTCATGCCTAAGAAAGATCAGAGCATGGTGGCATCTTGCGGGGGGGGGGGGGGGGGATAAGTAGCTGACAGCACTTTTACTTTATCAGGGCCAGGAAGCATTTCATCATTAGAACATACATTTCCAAAGAATTTGAGTTTTGTCTTGTGAAACGCACACTTTTCTGCATTCAGAGTGAGACCTGCATCAGTACGTAATTGGCTCACATGTGTAAAAGCCTTCGTGCCACTCCAAACAACAGTATGTCATTACTGTAGTAAAAGTATTTGCTACAGGTTGAATTATTCAACATATAACATTCAGAAATATTTCTGCAGCTGATGACACTCCAAAACTCAACCTTTCGTATCTTAACAAACCAACATGAGTTGAAAAAGTAGTGAAGTACCTGCAATTCTCCTCCAACTCGAGATGATGATATCCCTTGTTCAGGTCAAGATGGGAGAAAACGTTGGCACCGTTCATTTGCATGATCACGTCTGCTATAAGTGGACCTGGATGTCTTTCTCTATTGATTGCTTTGTTGGCCTGGGGCAGATCAACACAGATGCACACCGTACCCACACTGTCTTTTTTTGGCACCACCATGGACAACATCCATTGCATAGGACCATTGGAGCGCTTAATGATTTCATGCTTCAATAGTGTTTCTTGTTCTTTCTCACCAGCTTGTTACAAGTGAAAAGTAACTCTGCTGTGTCACTGGGTAACAGGGCGAACGTCCTCACTGATTTGAAGTCGCACTTTAATTGTCTTCATCCTGCCCAGGTCATGAAATAATGGTGGGAACTGACTCACAAGTTCAGATTGAGTGTGGAGGTTGTAATTGATAGATTTCAGTCCCATGTCAGTACCGGTGGCACTACTGAGTAGGCAAGCACTGGGTAAAGCTCCTTGTAGAACATGAATTGGCATTTGCACTGATAGTGCTTGATGTTCAAAGTCACTGAAGATGACCCTTGGCTCTGAAATGGTTTAGAAGTGGCCCATGTGTATACTTTTGTGTTTGACGGGTGAAGATGTGGCACATGAGATAAGCGGTTGAACTTTTCAACTATCATGATGTTAAACAATGTACAACTGTCTATATTATTATAGGGCAACCGTTAACTTTGGTGTAGAGACAGAATATCAAGTAAAAAAATCGAGTTGCACAAATATCGAGTCATTAATATCATGGGTAATAAATATCGACAGCAAGAATATTGTGGTAAAGAATATCAACTTAAGGTAAGTAATATCGATGTAAAAAATATTGAAGTGTTTAATATCGTTTGCAAAAATATTGTTGTTAAAAATATAGTTTTTTTATTAATGTTATGTATTTGAGTTTACATTTTATATTTATGTGATGAATGGTTGTTTTTGTATAAGGATTATTTGTATTTTTAATTTAGTCAGTCAAGCTTTTATTTCGGTAAAATACCATAAAAAGACATAAATAATTATATACAATAAAACATGATTAAATTAACAATGCATAGAGTATAATCCAACAAAAGATAAAAATTTCATAAAAACAAATTGTTAAAACTAGATCCAAGGCCCACGGGGTTCTCGCTACACCACAGCTTCTTGGAAGTAGCAACACTAGGATCGGGAGGGTTATGTGACAGATTGCAGTTTTTTAGACCGGGTAAACCACATAGAATGAAGGTATTTGGCCGTCGCAAACACTATTAAAGGGGTAGTGTCATACTTCAGTATTCTAAACACCTCCTGATAGTACCTAAAACCCTTGGACTTGCAGAGCTGAATAATCCACTTCTTCCTTGCCTTGTTATATAGAGGGCAAAAAAGAACAGCATGGAGCTCTGTTTCACAAATATCAATGCATAATGGACACGTGTTTAAGGGATCAGATACATTAGACCATCTGCAGGTAAGAGCCCTCAATGGTAACGAACCGTGTCTAAACTGTATGTAGAGTTTCTTCGCCAAAGGGGGTTGGATAACATCCAAAAAGACTTCAAACTGAGGGCAAAACTTAATGTCCAAAAAGGTGTCGGTAAGCCTGCCCAGAGAGGAATGCAGTAAAATCTCCCTCCGATACAATTGTAGTGCCTCCCGCAGTGAATTCTTTGAAAGTGAGCGACTAGTCACTTCCGGCGCGGACCATATTTTTAATATATGTGTTACATTTTTATTAGTTATTACTTTTTTAATTTTCATTTTGCATTTTTAGTTCCGTAGCAGGTTGTGGGTTTATAGTGGCATAGGGTGGGAAGTAATTTACTTATATTAAATCTATTGCTTATTTTTAATTTATTAATACTTGTTTGGTTGGGAAGTTATAGTTTTAAATGTGTAAAGTTATTTACTATTAATTAATTAATAATTGGTTGTTAATGAATTTTGATTAATTAATTGGTAATTAATGATGGTAGTTGTGTAAATAATTTTAGGAGTGTGTTGTGGTGTTTATAGTTGTAAAGGGTGGGAAATAATTTCTTTTTAATTTATAAATTAATAAGTCATGTATTTTTAATTTATGACTTTATAATTGGTTGTTAATTAATTTTAATTAATTGGTAATTAATTTTGGTAATTGTGTAGGCGCGCCTAAGGCAAGCCCGTCTGCACCTGGACCGCACCCAGCGCCATAACCCCAGACCCCCATGAACGCTACGATGTCTGTCTCTGCTACGACTCCAGCACCCTCCACGCACTCAATGCCGGACGATCACGCACCTGCTGCCTGGCCGCCCCAAAGCGCACCCAAGGACCCTTTTCCTGCCGGAACTGCAGCTTCACCAGCTTCCGGCCCGCCAATCCACCGACCAGGAAAGAAACCAACTACCTCAGATGCATCCTTCTCAACACCCGCTCCGCCCACAAACACGCCGTCGATCTCTGGGACCAACTCGACTCAACCTCCTCAGACGTCGGCTTCCTGACGGAAACCTGGCTGAACCCCTCCTCAGCACCTGACATCGCCATACCCATCCCGGAAGGCTACAAGATCACCCGCAGGGACCGCACCAACGGAGTAGGAGGAGGAATCACCATTGTCCACAGGAAAATCCTCAGAGTCTCGACCAACACCGACGACACCCTCAGCACTGCCAAACACCTGCTCTTCCAGATCTACACTGACCCCAACACCACCCTCAGAGGACCCTCGTCTACAGACCCCCCGGACCCTGACCACAGTTCAGCGACTCCATTGCCGACTTCGTCAGAACACACGCCCTCGAATAGATCCTCCTCGGGGACCTGAACTTCCACCTCGAGAACAACAACGACACCAACTCCACCACCCTGATCGACAACCTTGCTAACCTCAGACTCAGACAACTCGTCACAACACCCACCCACTCCACCGGCCACAGGCTTGACCCCATCTTCTCCACAAGCCACCACGTCTCCTTCAACCACACCACCGAACTCCACTGGACCGACCATCACTGTATCCACTTCACCTTCCGGAAACCCACCACGCACCAGCGCACCGCACCCAACAGATCCCTCGCCGCTGCTGGAGCAAAGTCACCGAAGACCAGCTAACCAACACCCTCGCCCAGAGCCCACCCGCCAACCCCACGACCCCGACACCGCCGTCCTCATCCTCGGATCCACCCCCTCGGCCTGGGACGACTCCTGGTGGCCGACCGCACTAGGAACAGCTCCAACACCCACCGACCACGCACGCAACCTAGGGGTCATCCTCGACTCCACCCTCTCCATGACAAAGCAGGTCAACGTCGTCTCTTCCTCCTGCTTCAACACCCTCCGCATGCTCCGCAAGATCTACAAGTGGATCCCCACCGAAACAAGAAGAACGGTCACCCAGGCCCTCATTAGTACTAGCAGCAGGTTAGACTATGGAAACGCCCTCTACACAGGAGCCTCAGCCAAACACCTGAAACGACTTAAACGCGTTCAGAACGCCTCGGCTAGCCTGATCCTTGACATCCCTCACCGCAGCCATATCACACCCCACCTGAGAGACCTGCACTGGCTCCCCGTCAACAAGAGGATAACCTTCAAGCTCCTCACCCACGCACACAAGGCACTCCACAACACCGGACCAGCATACCTCAACAGACGACTCAGCTTCTACACCCCCACCCGCCAGCTTCGCTCCACCGACCTCACCCTCGCCACTGTCCCCCGCATCCGAAAAGTGACCTCCGGCGGCAGATCGTTCTCCAACCTCGCCGCCAAGACCTGGAACACCCTCCCCATCCACCTACGGCAGACCCAAGACCTGCTGACCCTCAGAAGACTCCTCAAGACCTGGCTTTTTGAGCAGTAGCAGCATTACCCCCCCACCCCTGCACCTTGAGACCCTCATGGGTAAGTAGTGCGCTTTACAAATGCTATGATCGATTGATTGATTGTAATTAATTATAGGTGTGTGTTGTGGTGTTTATAGGTATAAAGGGTGGGAAGTAATTAATTTTAATTGATGAATTAATAGTTGGTTTTAATTAATTTTATTTAATTATTGTGATTGCAATTAATTGTAGGTGTGTGTTGTGGTGTAATGGGTGGGAAGTAATTTGTGTTTAATTAATTTTTATATAGGTGTTAATGTTAATTATTTGATATTTATTTTGGGTAATTGTTTTTTTTGTGTGTGTTTTTACTTTTAAAGGGGTTAAGTGTGGGTATTAAATACATTTTATTTATTTAAAAATTAGTTGTAAATAGTAATAGTTTTAAATTAAAAAATAAGTTTTAATTGTGTTTTATTATTTTATAGTTTAATTTAGGTGCGTGTTGTGGATATTATAGTGTTAAAATGTGTATAGTCAATTAATGTTTATTAGTTTTTTAATTAATACTAATGTTTAATTGATTATTTATTATGTTAATTATGAAATAAATGTATTAAAAATGTTGAAGTGTTTTGTATTGATGTGGTGTTTAGTGTAGGAAATAAAATAAATACATTTAAGTTTTCATTAATTGTGTTGTTTGTTAATATTTTAACCTTTTTTATAAATGTATTTGCTATTATATTTTATATAATATTTGTAGGTTTTTGTTTTATGCCATTAATATTATAATAGGTGTTCTCTTTATATGTTCAATATATTTGATTTATTATTTTTTAAATATTTGTTTTTTAAATGTTTGGGTGGGAATAGTAATTTTTGGTTCTCCACTATCCAACACTTTCCCTAATGTTAAACTCACTGGAGTGGGAATAGTAATTTTTATCTCTCCGCTATCCAGCACTTTCCCTACTTTTGCATTCACTGGAGTGGGAATAGTAATTTTTACCCCTCCACTATCCAGCACTTTCCCTACTTTTGCACTCACTGGAGTGGGAATAGTAATTGTTACCCCTACGCTATCCAACACTTATCCTACTGTTGCATTCAGTGGAGTTGGAATAGTAAATTTTATTTCTCCGCTATCCAACACTTACCCTACTTTTGCACTCAATCGAATGGGAATAATTATTTTGACCCCTTTGCTATCCAACACTTTCCCTACTGTTGCACTGATTGTATTGTGAAATGTAAGTTTAAATATATTTTTAATAGTTATTTTTTTTTATTTGTTATAGATTTTTGTTTTTTTATATTATAAATCATTAATAGATATTTCTATTTTTATATTATTTTAAACTTTTAATATAAATTAAAAATAATAGTTTCTTAATTGTTTTAAAGTAAATATATATGCATAAATATTTATGTGTGTGTGTTTTTAGTAAGTTTATTTGTTATATTTTATTGAAATGTATATTCAATTTATTTTATTTTGGTAATATTATATTTAATATTTAATGTATTTAATACATATTATTGTATTAACTGTTTATTTAAAAGTCAATATTTTATGCATCTATATTTTTTACATCGATATTTTTGAGTCAATATTTTTGTACTGACCTGTTTAAGTATAGCAGTCAATATTTTTGCTGTCTATATTTTTTAGCCGATATTTTTAACATCAATATTTTTTACATTGATGTTGTGTCAGTGAACTGTTCGCTTTTTATCTAATCTTGGGCAATGTCCAAATGAGTTTTGTTGTTTCGTTTGGTGGTTTGCTTTCGTCACTAATTCTTCCTTGCATGCAGCCAGACCTACATGTGCCCATTGCTCATTGGTCGATGCCATCATCACACATCCATTTTCCTCACTGGCACTCGAAGTTGACATTGACAAGCTTCTGTAGATGAACGTTACGATGAGAGACTTTGTCTGATTTCGACTTGCCATAACTGATGCTGCCTTTTTGTTTTGTGGGCATAGCGAGACGGCTTCTGGAACTTTCTGGCATCCATTTTCTCTTCTCGCTGTGAAGTAATTAATTTCTCTTTTGCTTTGCAAACCATTATGAAGTGGTTCTCCTTACCGCAGCCTTTGCACGTTTGGCTTTTGGTTGGACATTTGTCGGATATGAAAATCCACATCGAAAGCACAACTTTTTCTTCTTTGTAGATGGCAACCTACATGTCTGTACTCAGGGTTTGCTCTTACTCTTCATGACCAATGCTGATTCACTCTTCGCTGTTCCAGCTTCCATGCCAGCGACTTGTCAATCCTCTCTTTCTTCAGCTCTGGCAGCCACTAGCACAATGTTTAAGCTGAGCGACTCTCTCAACATGCACCTTCTGAAGGAGTATGAAACATAGCTATTGATAACTTGAACATGTATAGCTTTTTAATCATTAAATTCACTAAATTTGCAATGTTTGATAAGCACATCAAGTCTTTCAAGAAACTCATTCATTGTTTCCCCAGCTTGTGGTCATGCTTGATTAAAAATGTACCTTTCATAGTTGACATTCGGCATTGGATTGAACGTGGCTTGCAACACTTCCTTGATTTGACGGTATGATACTACGTCAGTTTGTGATTTTTTTTAGCACTAATTTTATTCCATTAAGGTTCTTTAGGTACTTAATTATTTTCCTATCATCTACCTCTTCTAGGGCCTCTATGAAATCATCAAACGTCTTGATCCATGCAGTCTAATTGGTGCCAATATTCTACTTCTTTGTTGTGTTGAATGGTGGTGGTGGTTTCAGAAAAACAGCGGCATCATACTTCGCGCTGTTCTCTACTACTGTTTGGGTGACAGCAGATGTCCTTCTGGGCCGGTACATCCTGCAAGCACTGGTCTTGTGCTTGTACTGGGATAGGCAAGCCCGATTGGAGGTCATAAGGCGGCATCTTCTTTTTTGACGGTAAGTGATGGTTTCATTTCTTGAATTAGTTTTTTACTGCTTTCAGCTTATTACATTGTACCTGGTTGCAGCTGCCTTTAAAGTTTTGCTGCGAAAGGCTCTGTGTTATGCTCTGGCGCACCAGCTCTTCATTTGACCTCACAAGTGGCTTCTGGTGGGATCTCAGGTTGTTACTCTGTAGGTCCTTCAACTTCTTCGAGGGCCGTATAAGGGCTTCAATTCCACACATGACAACTTTAAACTTAACTACTCATCAAAATAGGCACACGTGGCACACACAGGGAATTTGTTGCAATGTCGCAAAATTAGAATCAGCATCTCTTCTTCGGAACCGCTCCTAATATGAGAAGCTCCACCTATGATAGACATAGAGAGTGGAAGGCATCAGGATCACAAAAAAGTCACCAACCGGAGTTCATATAAACTGATACCACACTGTAGTTTCGTATCCCTCAATCATTCCAAAACAAAGCAATAGCAGTCTATAATCTACTTATACCAATCTGTGATATAACAGCGGTAATAACATGACGTGCCGAGGTGTGTTTTCATATCCGGGTTCCCCAGATATAAACCCAGATAACTCCCCAACAAGGGTCCAATCAAAGTGCCATCAATTAAAGAGGTCCTAGCAAATTCACACCACACCCTGTCATACAGCAGGTATCTGAATACAACCACAAAAACAACAGTTGATGGACAGAATGCAGAACAATGTCATACATTCACCCCAGTAGAGAGATCTGGACCTAAATCCATCGTTTTTTTGCTCACCATGCATATCCAGTTTGAACCTAGCCATATGCAAATCAGTCTTGACCCTGTGCCTCATGGGAACAGTCCAGTCCGAACTGCCAAGCCAGGTCCTCCCTGGACTGGAAACAAGCATCCTAGGACCGGTTTCGGGGTTTCACCCCTCTTCAGCCAGGATAGCTTGATTCCAGTGGCATGGAGAGCACGAGACCCACGTCGGGGCATACCCGTCCCACTCGGGTGACAAATGCGAAAGCAACAGTTGATGGACAGAATGCAGAACAATGTCATACATGCACCCGAGAACAGAGATCTGGGCCTAAATCCATAGTTTTTTTCTCACCATGTCTTTCCAGTTTGAACCTAGCCATATGCAAATCAGTCTTGACCCTGTACCTCATGGGAACAGTCCAGCCCGAGCTGCCAAGCCAGGTCCTCCCTGGACTGGAAACAAGCATCCTAGGGCCGGTTTCGGGGTTTCACCCCTCTTCAGCCAGGATTGCTTGATTCCAGTGGCATGGAGAGCACAGGACCCACGTCTTTGTGAAAATCAATGTTTTATGTATTGTATTGTTTTTGTACTGTAAATGTCGCTTTCATATGTTTTTAATTTTCAGACCTGAAGAAGTTCTGTGTTACAGGATGGAACGCGTTGGCTGTTTTGCATTATAAGGAAGGAAATAATAAAGAAGAAATTGTCTCAAGTCATGCATGATTGTACTATAACTTTGTGTATGGACTTGTGTTTTTCGAAGTGGTGCAACTCTGATCTAGTTCTTATATACCTTAACCACTAGGGCACAGTGACTCATGAGTAGTCTGCTTGAAAACTTAAATATGACATTCGAATCAAACACTCCAGTGTATGCAGTGCCATTGTTTAGAGTTCACTTATGTTGACATCATTGACAGTGTTGAATGGAAGGAAAGAGGGAGAGAGAAAAAGAAAGAGAGATAGGGGGAGTAAGAAGATATGCATTCTTTGGGGTAAGACATACTTATACAGAGAGATATTCAAACAAGGAGAAAAGAAAAAAGATTCCAATATTCATTTAAGAAAGTGCCGTTGTCTAATGTTTCTAACACAGAGACCTCAACTGTTGAAACACCTGGATTTTAACACATAACCTTTAGAGTAAGAGAAAGAGACCTTAACTACTATGCCACTTTGACTCATGTGTGATTTCCACGAAAACGTATATATGACATTCGAAAAAATCAGTCCACTGTATGCAGTGCCATTGGTTAGAGTTCAGCTATGTTGACATCATTGACAGTGTTGAATGGAAGGAAAGATGGAGAGAGAGAGAAAACGAAATCGAGACGGGGAGAGAGAGCAAATGCATTGTTTGGAGTAAGACATACTTATAAAGAGAGATAATCAAACAAGGAGAAAAGAAAAAAAAATCAATTATTTATCAAAGAAAGTGTCATTGCTTATGATTTTTAACTCCGAGAAAGCAACCGTTGAAACACCCTGATTTGAGCACATAAGCCTTTGAGTAGGAGTCAGCAAACTGAATCACTAGGTCACAGTGACTCATGAGTTATATGCATGAAAACGTATATATGTCATTCGAATCAAACACTCTAGTGTATTCAGTGCCATTGGTTAGAGTTCACCTATGTTGACATCATTGACAGTGTTGAATGGAAGGAAAGAGGGAGGGAGAGAGAGAGAGAAAAAGAATGTGAGACAGAGGGAGAGAGAAGATATGCATTCTATGGAGTAAGACATACTTATAAAGAGAGATAATCAAACAAGGAGAAGAAAAAAACATTTTCCAGTATTCATCAAAGAACATGCAATGCCTATAGTTTTTAACTCAGAGACCACAACCATTAAAACACCTGGATTTGAACACATAAGCTTTAGAATAAAAGTAAGAGACCTTAACCACTAGGCCACAGTGACTCATGAGTAACCTGCACAAAAACTTATATATGACATTCAAATCAAACCGTCAAGTGTATGCAGCGCCATATGTTAGAGTTCACTTATTTTGACATCATTGACAGTGTTGAATGGAAGGAAAGAGGGAGAGAGAGAAAAAAAGTAAGCGAGACAGGGGGAGATAAAAGATATGCATTCTTTGGAGTAAGACATACTTATGAAGCAATATAATAAAACAAGGAGAAAAGAAAAACATTTTGATTCAAGAAAATGCCAGTGTCTATAACTTTTAATTTAGATAACACAGCAATTGAAACAACAGGATTTAAACACATATGATCTAGAATAAAAGTCAGACACGTTAACTACTAGGTCACAGTGTCTCATGAGTAATCGGCACGAAAACGCATATATGACATTCAAATCAAACACTCCAGTGTATGCAGTTTCATAGGTTAGAGTTCACCTATCTTGACATCATTGATAGAGTTGAATGGAAGGAAAGAGGGAGAGAGGGAGAGAAAAAGAAAGCCCAACAAAGGGAGAAAGAAGATATGCATTCTTTGGGGTAAGACATACTTATACAGAGAGATATTCAAACAAGGAGAAAAGAAAAATATTTTCCAATACTTATTTTAAGAAAGTGTTATTGCCTAACATTTCTAACTCAGAAACCACAACCATTGTAACATGTGGATTTAAACACATAACCTTTAAGGTAAGAGTCAGAGACCTTAACCACTAGGCCACAGTGACACTTTGAAGGAATATCTCTTCTTATTTTACACAAAAGAGTTGAAAATTACATCCTATGGTAGGATGTGCCTCATCTGTGCCCTTACTCAATGCAAAATGTTGAGTGTTGAGGTCTTATGAAAAACAAAAAGATGGCATTAAGGAGATTAGGGACAACGAACAGTGAAAAAAGCCATACACTTTTATTACAAATGTCGCACAAAACCTTGTCAGTAATCAGGAAATGTGTGTGTGTTGTATAGATGGACCTGCAGAGTTGAGCATTGCACATTTGATTATAAGACTTTTGGCACATCCAACACATAGTACTGTTGCAAGTTTTTCAGTGAATTATAGTCTATAATTAAAAGACTAGAACTTTCAGAAAGCAGATTTTGTTTCAGGTTCTAATGTGTATCTAATAGACACATATTTTAGAATAAGGCAGATTTAGGTATCACAAAAATGGTCTAGTGAGTCTCTGAGGACTGTCAATGTATTTTAACTAATGTAAAAAAAAACATTTTTCGTACACTGTACATCTGCATACGATGTGTCAAAAAGGCCATTCCAAATGTGAGAGGCACTGTACGTTGATGAATGTTTCGTTACCCTGTCAGAGGTGCAAATCCTGCTGTAAATTCACCAGGGTAGTGTCAGAGATTTGGTGATTGGCTGGCAGATTCTGCATTCTTCATTCTGCATTCTTGCTACATAATCTGATTGGTCTAGAAATAAATATGGTAGATGGAAAATGTGATAGAAATATGATCAATCATATCTCATTTGTGAACAGTATCACTGAAAAATAGACCCCATTCCTCCTTGCAATAATCCTTATTTCAAAATGCACTTGCAATGATAGAGTGGAAAAGGTGAAAAGATATCAAGGTATTTTCTGTAACTAAGAAAATGTTAAATTATGCACCTTCATAAATTAATTATCTATAAATGACATGACTATCAAAAAATAATTGTCCCTAATTTCTTACTGGAGTAGATCAGATACATTTTTCTACTCTGTGTACCAGGCTGGATCAGACAGGCATCTAATATTTAGGAGAAGGTGATGAGCGGAAATTAGTATTCTGCACTAGATACAGGTTGTTTGAATATTAGTCAATGCTTTTTTTCCCCAGAGCATTTTATCAATATAATTTTCCATGGTGATACAGAATACAAGTACCAAATTTACTTGTATATGTACACATTATACAACAACCAGTAAAGCATGTCAAAATGGTTCTATGAGAGATCCATATTCATCTTTAGCACGTCTAATTTGAAAACTGTATTTTCAGTACTACCTCAGTAAATTTCATTGACTTTTACACACTAAGCCCCTCATTTACCGCGATTTAGCATAGGTAAGTGCTGCCAGTCACCCTGCTGCGCTACCCTATGTCAAAGTGAAAGGGCAATCAAGCACTGTATTTATGCAATACGGTGCATTCCAGTCCTTTCCCCTGTGCATGTGCCATGGGTACTCAACTTCTGCCTCCAAGAACTCATGGACGGAAAAGGAACCTTCTGCCCACAGGGTTTCATTAGGGTGTTCACTCCCAGCGCAGGTACGGGAGATATTATACCAAGTCCTTTAGGGTATCCCTGCTGGAGCATGATTGGGAGGATATGGAAGGATCAGCATAAAATCAGGACTGTACTGCTGTTATTCTTAGTAGCTGAATTGGAATGTGTCTTAAAGGCAAGAGTATACTTGTATGTGATTAGCAACCATTTGACACATTGGAATGAACAAAACTCGTAGTCAGGCATTGGAATAAAGCAGCACTGTTCATTGCCACATATTCTGCCACAAAGACTTGACACTTCTGATTACACACTTCATCTTCCATCAGGATATGAGTCACTGTTTATGAGTCACTGTTTAGGCCCTGTCACTTCTGATTACACATTTTATCTCCCATCAGGCTATGAGCCACTGTTTATGAGTCACTGTTATGTTCTTGGCGTTGGTCTGTTGAGGGTATAAATCACTCCCACCGATCACGCCCTGTGCTAGGCAATCCGCCTATCAGCATGAGACTGCTTCTGCTCCTGTCGTCCGAATCCAGTTCCTGCCAGAAGACTTCAGCGACCGGACTCCTGTCATCGAGGGACGTCCATCGGACCTACGCTTCTGCCGACAAGGGACGCCCATCGAATCTCCGCTTCCTGCATCTGATCTGCTTCAAGCTTCAGAAACTGTCCTGAACAACGGGGAGGATTCCCCAGCCAGGTAAGTCAGCGCAGCCGAGGCCTTGGTCGCGCGTGACTGATTGCATTGTTAAACTAACTCCTAAACCAAGTGTACTGGGCACTACGGGCTAATGTAATATTGAAAAAGATATGAAATGGGTATTAAATGTTATTCACTTCTGTGCCAGCATATGTTTAAAGATCTACTAACACATTTATACTCGCATGTTACGCAACTTGTTTATGAACTAGTAACCCTTTGCAAACCTTGAGAAGGCATTGCAAACCATAAAACACATTTTATAAACCTACTTGTGACACAGCGCCAGGAGAGCAGGAGGGAACTTTCAATAGAGAGGCTTTAATCCCTATGAGCTTAAGTTTCACAGTGTTTCCCGTTTATCGACATTTGGATAACAACACATCCAGCGTGTGGCTCTTTTTCTTGAGACCCTCCCTGGGTCTTCCAGTCCCTGCATTCACCAGCTCCAGTAAAAATAATCGGTGAGGGAGGTCCGCTACTGCGCAAGATGTCTTTTATTATTTTGTTCCAACCCCCATTCCCCTTTACGTGCTTCTTGGGGAGCAATTTACTGTTCTCAAAGGAGCACGGCATTGGGAGTGGTCGGACTGCCATCTTCATTGCTCCTTCTGTGTGCCGCAAAGCACAGCACAATTAGAAAGAGGAATAAAACAGGACAAATAAAGATATTTCTTCTCATTACACCTCACCTCGGGAGGCGTAAGGATTTGGCGCTTTTCCAGGTTTACATGATCTTCTAAATCTGGGGCAGCGTAAAAATCCATGGGTGTTGCATGGGAAAACCCACCGCAATGCCCATGGAACACCTCCCAAATGTAGAGTAAGGCAACACAGTGATTTTGCTCTGCCTTACCTTACTCCATATAAATGAGGACAATCAAAGCCACGCATACTGGCTTTGCGTGGCCTCATAGTTAAGATTTTGTAATCTGCACTGCTTCAGCGTCACAAAAAGTGATGCTTCAGCAGTGCATGGGGCTTGTCAATAAGCCCTTAAAATCAGAATTTATGTTTGTAGCCTCAAAAAGATACAGGACACCCTCTATTTTTGTGAGTGCTTAAAAACTCAACCCATTAAAGATGAAGAACAACAGATGCCTGTTAGGATGTGGATTGCACATCATAATCCAGACATTTAAATCAGAACTGATGGTGCTGGGCAGAACATATCATTTTGGGATGGGGGAGATGTTTACCATGTAGTTTGGGGATCAACAACAACATAAGGATAACGTTACATGCTATAACACCCATGGATTGTTTGTCACTGCATTGAAGTAAAAATAATCACGATACAATAATATCATATTGACTACATCAACCTACCATGATATTGTCAGGTAAATATATTTTCTATTCTTAACTCTGCCTATTCTTATCTTTGAAGGTAAGTGAAAGTGGGATTATAAATAGTTTTTATATGCCTACCTTTCAAAGAAATGGTAAGTCAATGTAGTAAATACAAAATTTTTCCTATGGGATATATTGCATGCTATTCAGGGACCCCGTCCCCCCCTCTACCATGTATGTATGAAGTACATCATCCACACAACACACATTACTAATAATTAAAAGTACACCATCTTGATAATTATCAACAAAAAGTCTCATTTTGAACCACACTTTCTTCACGATATTTCAGTAATTCCACAATCAAAATCTCGAGGGGTAAAGTAATTTGTGGTCCAATTCCTCTGGCATCATCATTATGCTGAGGATTCCCCCAGATATTCCAGTTGTTTTCAGCCACTGAAATCCAGCAGCAGCTGGAACAGATTGGGAGTGGCGGGCGGGTGGGGTGGGGAGTGAAGTTAAAAAAAAGAAAAAGTAAAAAAACGTACCTTCTTGCCGCTTTCCCTCACGTCGTCTCAGTCTCTCCTCTCTGGGGCCAGAACAAGAAGCAACCAGGCTCCCACGCCTTAATCAATAACAAAGCTGCAATGCAGCGTTGTGATTGGTCTAGGCACCATGGATCAGCACTCAGCCAGGGAATGGGGGCCTGGGCATGTTCCCCACGCAGGCTGTATTGCAGCCTTCATGGAGAATAGGCAAGGTGCGCATGACTGTTTTGGACGGCCCCACACAGCCGGCTAAACAGCCATTGCGCTCTTGGGCAAACCACTCCTCCCCTGCTTTGAGAGCAGAGCAGCCCTACCCGCCCTGCAAAGCTGCGCGGCAGGAACAAATACAATGATAAAAACCTCGAGTTATTATCATTGTATTTGTTCTTTCTTGCGATGATTTGCAGCAGTGGGGCCTTAGCGGAGGAGCCGCCTCTGCTGAAATCTCCGGAGATTTATGAGAGGTTCACGGCAACACCATGGCGATAATAATTTCCAATTGGGCCAGTAATCGCATTACTATCCCATTCAGGAATCACGTAACTTTCGCAATGAAGGCTAGAGTTCACAACTCTGGAGAAAACATGTGGAGAATCCTGAAAGCGTTTCAAGGCCGCATGGGAAACACAGCCATGGCGAAAAACATTGAAAAAGGCCAGGATGGCCATGCAATAAGCACAGTACAGGGGGTTATATCCACATAGCAAGTTTCTCATCTACATTTTATGCACAATTCATTAGATAAATAGTTTATCATGTAGCAGCATATTCCTTGTAGTTAAAAATAGACATGCACCTGGGCGCAATTAAATAAATATCAAGATCATGAGCACGTCCTACATTTGTTGTAATTAGGCTGTCTCACATTCCCAGAATACAGATTACTTTAATATACCTTCTGAAAACAAAAGACAAAATAATCATTTTGACAAGTGCGCAATTTAGGATGAGAACAATCTGCTTGCTATAGTTAAGACATGGGAATGGGATGTTATATTTGTACTCATATGAAGTGAAAGATTCTTACCAACCAATAAACAGTTTTAGAAGAGATCTACACATTTGCCTAGTCTATGAGGGACATATTTATGAGAGGGGTTGCGTTGTGCATGCGCGACACAAGCCCAAAATGCTATTCATGAAGCCACACAAGGCCACCTTGCACGACCCTGAGTGACTTCGCAAATCCAGAGTAATGCAACGTAGTGCAAATCACTGCCCTCTGAAGGCATTGTGTGGGTATTCCCACACAACTATCATGGATTTTGACGCGTTCCCAGATTTACCATTGCTTTGAGACCTGCGAATGCGCCAAAATGCTACAGCTTCTCAGGTGGTGCTTAACGAAGAGAAATATCTTTATTTCTCCTCGTTACTACCTCTTTCTATGTGTGTTGCATTCTGAAGCACACATAGAAAGAGGAAAACGCCTCAGGGGATTGTTTTTGTGCATCAAGGTGAGCCTTCCTGCACAAAAACAATCCTCCTTACAACTCAGGCACCCTCACACCATGGTGCAAGGGTGCCTGAGTTGGTGCTAGGCTGCCAAAATGGCACCAGAGCAGGGACAAAGGCCGGAAGGCTCTGTATTCATTTAAATACAGAGCATTCCTGCCCTTTCCCTGTCATGCAGCGCAGCAAGGTGACTCGCTGCACTGTGTGGCCCAGATTCTGCACACTGTCAACTGTCAGGCAACACCCCGCAGCCTCCTAAGAAGCTGATCTGTGTGACAAGGAGAGAGCAGGAGAGTGCCATGTTCACAAAGAAATGGCACACTCCTCCCCTCTCCCTGGTGCAGGTGTTTTTTTCCTCTGCCATCATGGATTGTTTATGTGCAGAAAGGGAAACCTTCCTGCACATAAATAATCATTCCTAGCAACACAGACAATCTTGCACTATGGTACAAGGGTGCCTGCGTTGGCGTTAAGCATCTAAATTTAGTGCCAGCGCTAGGGAAAATACAGGGGTGCGCCATATTATTGTGAATATGGCGCATCCTTGTGTTTTGAAAATGTCAGAGCCCGGCATTGCCAAATTTGGCACAGCTCAGCACTCTGACATTTTCTTGTGAATATGCCCACTTGTGTTTGACTGATTTTGCCTAGCCGAAAATAGTGCTAACAAAGATAAGACGTTGGCAGAAGACGGTGATTTCTCAATTATGTCCCTGCTGCTATTACCTAAAATCTGAGTACATGCACAGAACTTTCAAAAAAGCAATTCTTTCTAACTTTCTAGTTTAGAAATGAGTGTACATTGATAGGTAATATGAGTAGAGATGGATAATTAAAGAACCTTCAGCCAGAGAGTAATTAATGATTAGGTATAGTGGGACCAGTCTGCACCGATTCCTCCCTAGTATACACAATACAAACGTACAGTGATGTGGAAATCTCTGAACACCAGTGGTAGCCAGTGAGCTTTGAAAGTGGTAAAGGCATACTTCCTGACCTAAATTTCAGTGAGTGTGACATGAAATGAGCGATCTCAACTGTCCCAAAGAGGATTTTGGGGAACTCTTCCCCTGAGAAACTTTTGAAACCAAGTGTCATGATGGAGTCAGGCTCAGGCTCAGGCTCAGGCTCAGGCTATGAGCATCCTGGGCAGTGTCAGAGTTAGACTCAGACTCTAACTAACAGAATATGAGATACAGGCAATCAAAGGGGTACAACACTGCAAAGGTAAACTATGGTACCTCATTTCATGGAAAGGTTATGGACCTGAGGAGGATTCATGGGAGCTACATGCTTCACTTCTTTTATGATATTTTCATGTCAAACATCCTGTACTGTAACTACAGTGTCCGATAGAGGCACACAGTTTACATCCAGATACTGGAAGGTATGGTGTGCTGCATTACAGATTCGGAGTCACTTATCTACAAGCTTCCATCCAGAAACCGAAGGACAAACCGAAAGAGTCAACCAAGATTTATAATAATACTTACCCTCTTATCTCTCAGACCCGCCAGGTTCATGGGTGTCCGTTCTCTGAGTAGCACAATTTGCGCACAATAATTTGCAATGCTCGTCAACTCACATGTCACCATTCTTTATAACTATGGTCAGCATCCTCATTATTTACCATTTTTGCTACCTCAAAGCCAGAAATATCTGCCAACGCTGTCTCAAACCTTACAGAAAATTTTAACTCTAGCAAACACATTGTGAACTAATGTACAGAAAGCAGCTGAACAGCATAAACGTTTTGCAGACAGAAAAAGACAACCTGCTCCTTCTTTCCATCCTGGAGACAAAGTATGGCTCTCATAAACATTTACTGTTCAAACACTATAACAGGTTTCAACCTAAATATATTGGACCTTTGTCAATCAAAGAAATCATCCACTCACCGTAAAATTAGTGTTACCTCATAATATAAAAATACACCCAGTGTTTTATTCCTCACTGTTGAAGCCTGCGTCTAACAAAGCCCACTTTCACCCTCCACCAGTTAGAATATGACATGCAGGCAATCAAAGGAGTACAATGCCGCAAAGGTAAATTATGGTATCTCATTCTATTGAAAGATTACGGACCTGAGGAAGAGTGATGGGAGCCGTTGTCAGTCAGACGTGCTCTGCTTCTTTTATGGCATTTTCATGCCAGACATCCTGTACCCCCGGTCCACTCTCTGACTGGTCCTTGAGGGGGGATACTGTCATGATGGAGTCAGGCTCAGGCTATGAGCGTTCTGGGCAGTGTCACACTTAGACTATGACTGTTCTCTGCAAGTTCTGCTTATGCTCATATGGGACAGAATAGGTGATTGGGACAACAGACTTATCTATATGTTCATGTGGGATAGAATGGCTACATGACATGAATGTGCACAGGCTGAAGACACCTACTTACAAAGCACCAGCGTGCCTGCTCCCATATATGCAACACTGTGCATTATATGTGCTGAACATTTTTCTGAGGAGAGCTCCTACATTATGACTGATTGCACTATGTGCGCATGCAGGGGTGTTGTTACCCGCTCCCTTCTCTGTTTTCATTCTACATGTTGCGTTGTTCAAGTCCTTCAAGACCACACAAATCAAAGCCACCATTTTGGGCGTTGTCACGGACGCCGCAGAGTATACAAATGGACCACTTCCTGTATTGTGTGCTCATGATTAGCACTTACCCTGGCAGCAGAATCTGTCCCTTGTCTTCAAAACAGGGCAGGATGACTTTGTATTTTCTCTTCTCCCAAACGTCATAATATCAACATGTAGTGTGGCAATATCTATGCCTCATTTTGGGGTGTTATATTGCACTTGACATTTTCTTGTGTATGCAATATCGCGCATTTGATTTGTGCTATCCCTACGTGATTTTCGAACTCCCTTATGTAATTCTAGACCTCACTATTCAGAGTCTTGTCAACTTTGCTTATCGGATCTTAAAATTGGAACCTTGCAACTTAATAGAATGCAGTGAATGGAGTGTCTTACACTCCATTGTTCTGAATTCTGTGTTTAGAGTCTAACTCTTAAAGACTTTAAAATATGATGACATTTGGGTCTCCCTATTAAGTGCAAGGACAATACAAAGAATGAAAAAAAAAGAAAAGTGGACAGGGTAGAAACACCCTGACCCCGCCAGGCCTGCTCAGGGCCAAAAAAACATTTTTTGAAAAAATGTAAGCGAAATTCGCGCTGTGGTGGCAAATCCCACCAATTTTTTTTTATTTAAATGAAGCGCGGGTCAAGTCCTGGGGGCATTGCCAAAAAATATATATGCGGAGGGCCTGCGGGGGCCCTGCAGCCCCAGGGACTGCCACTACCCGGGGCTTGCTTTAAATAATATGCAGGAGGGCACTTGACCCTCCTGCAGCTCCGTGGACCGCCACCCCCCAGGCCCTATTTAATTCGGGGGCTCCCCCAAGCCCCGGGGACCGCCACCCCCCAGGGCTTTTGAAAAAATATTGGTGGGGGAACACATACCCCTCGCAGCCCCGGTGACCGCCCCCCCCCCGGGCTTCAAATTTAAAATATCCCTCTGGAGGGGCTCAAGCCCCCCCACACGGTCTGGGTACCGCCACCTCCCAGGGGCTCTAATATTGAAATGCGGGGGTCCGTTACAGATCCCCGAGCCCCAGGGACCACCACCCCAGGGCTTCTATCACACTGGGAGGGGGGCCGCGCTGCCCCCCTCCTAGAGCCCTTGGGGGCCCTGGGGACCGCCACCCCCCAGAGCCGGCTCCTGCAGTGTCCCGGGGTGCCCACCCCAGGACACTGCTGTTTGCTATGACATCATCCAGTGACTGTGTTTCTGTAAAGTTTAAATATGTTTTATAAATATATTGGCCAAGGTATATTGAAGAATGAGTGGGTGTATAAGTGTGTGGATGGAGGATTTAGTAGGTGCGTGACTGACTTTATAAGTGAGTGATTAAATATGTCTTACTGAATTAATGGGTTAGTGACTGAACTGTGTGAATGTCTGTACCAGTCTGTCTATTGCTGTGTAAGCTGCTGCATTGGTTGATGAGTAGCTACATGAGTAGGTACATGGGTGTCTATATGGGTTATTGATTGGTTGCCCGAGTATTTGTATGGGTGCCTGAGTGTGTGTGTGGGTGGGTGGGAGGTGTGTGACTTTGTGCATAGATGTATGGGTTCAAGGCTGCATGTGGAAACAGCTGTATGGGTGGGTGAGTGTGTATATGGGTGTGTTGGTGAGTGAAAGGATATCTCAGTGCTACATGTCCAAGTAACTACATATGTAAAACGCAGTGAATGAGAAAGTTGGAGTATATAAATGACTATACGTGAGAGTCAGTGATTGTGAGAGTGCTGTATGGATGAATTTGTACTTGCATCAGGGATTGTATAAGAGAGTAAGTATATGTTAGTATCACTATGAATAAGTGAGGTTGTGTGTGTATAACTGTATAGCTGAGTAAATAGAAGTGTGATTGATTATTTGCATGACTGACTAGATGTGTGAGTAACTCTGGATGAGTGGCGGTGTGTGAATATTTGTATAGGTGTATGAGGGCCTATAATAGTGTTGTATTGATGAGTCACTGCATGTATGAGTGACTGTATGGGTGAATGGGTGGATGTGTGTGTAGCCCTAGGAATCAGTGCGTGTGTACGTAGTAACTGGTATTGGCGTCTCTATTGTTTCGAAAATGGTAGTCTGTATTTTAGAGTGGGTGTATCAAAGGTTTTATTAAGGTATGAGAAGGTGCATCAGATTTTCACGTGGATGATGTCAACAGTGATGTCTGGAGTGATATCATTTGAGATGTCATCGGTGATGTCATCAGTGCTGTCACTGACCATTTCATGGATGATGTAATATGTGACATCATCAGCAGTGCATTGTGGGGGCGTGAGTTATAGTTAGCTCAACTAACTAAAACAGCCGAATTTCTATGGTTTTGTACGAGTAAAATGTGCAACTAACTATAGCGTCCCTGAAACCTATTTTTTTTCAGTGAATTTCAAAGGTCTTTTAAATGCTAATTTATAACTACAACGTCCCTGAAACCTATGGTTTTTTCAGTGAATTTCAAAGGTTTTTAAAATGATAATTTGTAGCTATAACATCCCTGTAACCTATTTTTTTTTCGTGAATTTCAAAGGTTTTTAAATGCTAATTTCTAGGTTTAGGTTTAATGATTATGAACATTATAATTTATAATGTTCATAATCATTAAACCTATGTTTTTTTCAGTGATTTTAAATTATCATTCCATTCTCAACCTAGTGAAAACAGCCGATATCGCCAGTTTTCCAGCAATAGCTTCCGCAAAAAAAAAATCGCCATAAATGAGAGCAACAACTAACGGTAATAATACTAATTAAACAGGCGATAAGCTGTGTTAGCAGTAGGAATGTAACATCTGCAAGGGAGCCCAGCCCAGAATCACATCTGAAGACCAACTCATGTCATAGAGCTACTGATCATGCACCTCCCACACCCAAGAAGGCCACAAAACCCACTGCCACCACCCTCAGGACCTACCTGCCGGACCACCCCCTACTACCACCGAGGCAGCGCACAACAGGACAGCAAAACTTTCAAAAATGGCATGGTCCCTCAGCCATACAATAGCTGAAATTTGCGAGATGTGGCAACAAAACATGTGTGAAGGACGCAAGTCACCCACCAATAATAATGCACACAATACCAATTGTAGTGGTGATGTGCTGGACAGACCTCACTATGCAGAGCACAAACCTCTCCATGTGTACATATACTGCTGGTGCTTGTAGTGTTGTGGACAGTGGACGCAACCATGTTACCTCAGGCAGTGGGGAAGATCTCGGTCATGTACCTGTGTCGTCCTTCCCTGTAAGTGGAAGCGCAGTGGGCTGGTCCAATGTATGTCACTCCAGTGTAGAAGTGTGAATAAATAGGCTGGGGCTCTGGGCGTGGTTCACTTGTGTGAAGGCCAACGCGTCTGCCAGAGTGGCGGCCCTCACCCTGCCACGTGGCTGCCGCCATGACCACAGGCCTCCTCGACACAGGCTCCCTGCGAACACAGCGGCACAGCACCGCAGAGTTACATCTGTACACACTACTGCCTTCGATCTACACTGCGGCCAGCTGGGCTCACAATTCAGATGGAATCGCGATTGCAGACGATGCAGTCCAGTAGGCCAGACACAATGCTCCCAGTGCGGCCCGCCCGGACCACACATCATCGCAGGCTGCGTACACGCTGAGCGCCAGAGGTACCACTAGCTCAGTGCACCACAAATCAACGCCACGTGGCGGAAATCATTAGACACAAGACATTGCTCCCAGTGCGGCCCGCCCGGACCACACATCATCGCAGGCTGCGTACACGCTGAGCGCCAGAGGTACCACTAGCTCAGTGCACCACAAATCAACGCCACGTGGCAGAATTCATTAGACAAAAGACATTGGTACCAGTGCGGCCCGCACGGACCACGCATCATCGCAGAGTGCACATACACTGGTTGCTTCAGGTGCCACTAACTTACTGCACCACAAGTCACCGCCACCTAGCCTTATTTAGGCAGAATTCATTAGACAAAAGACATTGCTACCAGTGCAGCCCACCCAGACCGCACATCATTGCAGGCTCCACACACGCTGAATGCTTCTGATGCCACTAACTGTGCAGCTCAACTCAACGCCATGTGGCTATGGACCCTTGCTGACCGCTGCCTCCGGCCTACACTGTGGTCAGCCCGGCTCACATTTAAAATTGAGTCTTGATTCATTAATTACAGAGTCCAGTAGGCAACTAACTACAACGTCCCTGAAACCTGCACAATATCCTTTTAGTATCCTTGCTTCAACAATTTATCGATTATAAAACAGAAGCAACAAGAATGACCGACCAAGGTCCAGCTCAACCAATACACAATAAGTGAAGATAGTCCGTTAAATTGGTGCAAAGCTACTTCCTACATCTGTCATCCAGAGATGTAACATGAGTCAAAACATATAGCCAAAGGTGGAAGGTGCACTCCTTGTGTTCGGACACATTAAATCAAGTAGTCCAAACAGTATAAGTTCTCTCTTCTTTTAATTCTTGAGATTTTTTCACGATCATTCAAACACGAACAAAGTACAGCCAACGCGTTTCGTTCCGTACCGTACAGGAACTTCATCAGGGCTTGTTTTAGTCATCCCATGTATAAATTAATACAATTGGACCCTCATACGAGTTACTCGACAGCTACCCTGCTTGTTCGGAATGCTGGAGACAAGGTTCTTATGGCACTCCCTATAGGAATCTCACTACTCCGAATGCGTCCCATTATTGAAACCGTATGAGGGTCCAATTGCATTAATTTATACATGGGATGACTAAACACAAGCCCTGATGAAGTTCCTGTACGGAACGAAATGCGTTGGCTGTACTTTGTTCGTGTTTGAATGATCGTGAAAAAATCTCAAGAATTAAAAGAAGAGAGAACCTATACTGTTTGGACTATTTGATTTAATGTGTCCGAACACAAGGAGTGCACCTTCCACCTTTGGCTATAAATTTATCGATTATAGCTTTAGTACAATCACCAAATTCATCTTGCAAGTCCAAAGGAACACTGAATGGCAGTCTACACTGTGGCCAGCAGAGCTCACAGTTCGAATTCAGTTTTGATTGATTAATTTCAGAGTCCAGTAGGCAACTAACTATAACGTCCCCAAAACTTACACATTTCGACAATGTATTCCATACATATTTCATCTTTTGTTACCTACACTGCGGTCAGCAGAGCTCACAATTTACATTGAGACATGATTTATTAATTGCAGACAGAATTGTACTCTATGTCCCCAGATTTTGTCGAGAGGAAGAGACAAAAAGCATTCCTCGATGTCTATGCTGACTACTGCCTTCCATGCTACATTGAGGACTGCAGGGCTCACAATTCAGATCGAGTCGCAGTTGCAGATGACGCAGTCCAGTAGGCAAGAGAAATTGCTCCCAGTGCGGCCCGCCCGGACCACGCATCATCGCTGGCTGCGCACACGCTGAATGCTTCTAATACCCCTATCTCAATGCAGCACAACTCATGGACCCTTTATGATACAATATTTTGTGTTTAATTTCACATCTGGTGCCCCTACCTCAGTGTACCAAAAGTCATGGACCCTTTATGATAAAATCTTTTATGTATTATTTCACATCTATTGCCCCTACCTTAATGCAGCACAAATCATTGACCCTTTATGATTGAATCTGTGTGTCTGATCCAAGGATCACTGTTGTACTTGTAGCAGCACCAACCATTCCCGGAAGGCTGGCTTACACTCACCCCACACGCATCCAGCACAGACATCACTGGACATGTGACCCTGGTAATAAAAAGGAGTCGAGCACACGTGCCCGTACCAAGTTCCACTATCTATCTGTGTCCATGTGTTCATTATGTATGCAACATGCTGCCCCTGGGCCCTACCACATTACATTGTGCTCTGGACAGCATATGCAACCAACTTACCTTTGACAGTGGGAGAAAACTTTGGTTATGTAACTTTGTCTCGGTCATTGTACAAGTACGTATGTAGAGACTGGATGATTAGAGTACTACAAGGAGAGCGTATAGTGAATTTATAAGTGCGTAGGGATTGGCGGAGTGATTGTATAAGTACATATGTTGGCACAGCCTAACTCCGACAACGAGCTTGTCTCTAATTGGCTGCCCTCCATGTCCCAAAAACTAAAATTTGGGCTTTGCATGGCCCTGTATTGCTACAGCTGCAATACTCCACTGAATGTGCAATAAACATTCAAATCCACACAGATGTGTCATGTCCACCATCTTTCTTGTGTGGATCTATGGATGAATGTAGGGTCAGTGTTTCTCTGTACCTTCCATGTTGGCCATGTTGTGGGACTTGGCTCACAGAGTGACACATTGAAGCTTGCGGCCCGGGTGACGGCAGCACTACAACAAGAACACCTGCATGGCATGATGGCGGGCCGGGCGGCGGGCATCAGTTGACTCCTCATACAGCTCACGATGGAGCCACGCCCATAGCTCCGGAGTCATTCTTCACAGCCTCACGCAGGTCTGGCATACGCCAGGCCAACCCACTCTACTTACGCTTACAGGGAAGGACAACAACGCTACATGGCCAAGATTTTAATGCATTGATCTGCTGGTCACATCCTAGTTGTAAGTACACCACAGCCACTCCCTCGTGGCTAGTATACACCCACACCACACCCATCCTGCATCACAGGACACGTGACCCTCCCAATAAAAAAGACTGGGCGCACATGCTCGACGCCATTTCCATTTCAGTGGAGGCCTGAGCCATCGAACAGCGTGGCTTCACTGGTCACTGAGTTAGAGGCACCGCAAGTGCTGAGCGGGTGTAGAACCTGCAATGATGATGGGTGCACTGGTATGTCCTCTGCCATGACAAAATCAAGACGCAGCACCAAATGTGAGACCTGTTGGCCTGTGAAGCGGGGCTGCATGATGTGGAGGGTGTCCTGTCCGCGAAAAGGTGAGCAGTGAGACATGGGTGCGCAGGGACGGGCAGACACCTGTGAGCGGCGTGAGTGGATGGGGTGCAGCAGCCTGGGTGTGCAGCAGCAGGACAGCGATTTAGGCTTGCGCAGTTGTATATACTCTGCCATTATTATTTCTGTACTATGTCTTAGATGTGGGAGCTTGAGGGCTCCACTGGGTCCCGGCACGTGGTTGGAGGCACAGCGGTGGCATAAAGGTGAGCTGTGAGGGTTTTGTCCACATTATGGGCACTCACTCTCCCTCTTCATCTCTTCCTTTCTCTCCTTCACACTCTTTCTTTCTCTCTTCCTCTCACATTGTTTCTCTCTTTCTCTCTCTCTTCCTCTTTCTCACACTCTTTCTTTCTCTCTCTATCTCTCATTCTATCTCCTTTGATGGACGCATGATGCACAATCTTATCTTGCTTTTTATCTTACAGGCTGTGATTCACAAATTGAGGTCCCCCCCAACACAGAACTCCTGCCACTCAGTGCCACCAGAGATGAACTTGTGTGGAACCTGCGATGATGACTGGCCATCCTGACAATCAACACCCACTTTGAATTGTGTGCTCTGCCTCACCGCGAGTATGCAACGGCTGAGAAGGTTGTTTTGGCATGTGGTGGACCCTCTTACACACACACCGGTGGCGGAAGGTGAGCAGAGAGGCTTCTTTCCGCAGTAACGGGCAGTCACCTCTGGGTGATGGGAGTGGATAGTGTGCAGCAGCCTGGGCGCATAAGAGCGCACGGACACCTCCGACCAGTGGAAGTGGATGGGGTGCAGCAGCCTGAGTGTGCAGCACCGAAACAGAGAATTACGCGTGTGCAGATGTATGTACTCTGCAATTACTAATTCTATACTATCTTTTAGATGACTAAACTTGAGGGTGCACTTTGTCCCGGTACGTGGTTGGAGACACACCGGTGGTAGAAAGGTGAGCTGCGAAGATTTTTTCCAGTGTCAACATTCCCTCTCCCTCTCCATCTCTTCCTTTCTCTTTCTCACACTTTCTCTCTTTCTATGTCTCTTCCTCTCTCTCTCATTCTTTCTTTCTCTCTCTTCCTCTCTCTCACTCTTTCTCTCTCTCTCTCTTCCTCTCTCTCACACTGTTTTCTCTCTTCCTCTATTACACTGATTCTCTCTTTCTCCCTTCCTTGTATCTCACTCTTTCTCTCTTTCTCTGTCTTCCTCTCTCTCACTCTTTCTCTCTCTCTCAATCACTCTCACGCTTTCTCTCTCTCTCTTCCTTTCTCTCACTCTTTCTCTCTCTCTCTCATTCTTTCTTTCTCTCTATTCCTCTCTCTCACTCTCTCTCTCTTCCTCTCTGTCACACTGTTTCTCTCTCTTTCCTTGTATTTTACTCTTTCTCTCTTTCTCTCTCACTCTTTCTCTCTTTCTCTGTCTTCCTCTCTCTCTATCTTTCTCTGTCTTCCTCTCTCTCAATCCTTCTCTCTCTCTCTTCCTCTCTCTCACACTGTTTCTCTCTTTCTCTCTTCCTTGTATTTCACTCTTTCTCTCTCTCACTCTTTCTCTCTTTATTTGTCTTCCTGTCTCTCTCACTCTTTCTTTGTTTCTCTCTCTCTCCCTCTTTCTCTCTTTCTTTTTCTCCTTTGCTGGACGCATGATGCACTATCTTTTCTTTCTTTTTGTCTTGCAGGCTGTGATTCACAAATGCTCCTGCGTTGACACAACATGGCTGTACATAGTTTTATTTGTTGTTGTTTTGTTTAATAAAATGTTTTATATGTAAATCCATACATGACTAAGATCCTTATTTGTCCAACCTCACAAGCATTAATAATTGTACAACATTACCCAATTGTTTACGTTCCAGATTCCCTAATGTGACTGTCACATTTGTTTGTGGGGGGTGGGGGTGAGGGGGGATGGGGGACAAGGAGCTCCTGCTAGGGGATGTCGGAGCAGTGTTGGATGCCCAACCTGCACGATCGTTGCCTCCATTGCATCTGTTCTCAGAGACTTACGAGCCGGCGGGCTGGCTCGTAGATGAAGAGCTGCGAGCCGACTAGCAGGCTCATAGAGGGAGAACCGTGGCCTGTCATTTCGCAGAGGGAGAACTGCAGGCCAGCTCGCAGAGGAACACCTGCGGGTCAACTGGTATAGGGAAAGGTGCAGGCCATCGGCTTCCAAAGGGATAGCTGTGGAACAGTGATGTGGGGAGAGGGACCGTGAAGAGCGTAACTCGCAGAAGAGACCTGCGATATATTTCCAGTCTTGGCTTCACAGATACAACTGCGGGCCCGAGAATTCGCACCCGAAGAGCTGCGAGCCGACAAGTGGTTCGCAGAGGGAGACTTGCGGTCTCAAGAATGTTGTTGGAGATATGCTGTTGATGGGAGAAAAGGGTGCGTTACCTGGTGATGTAGGGAGATGCAGCGTGAAAGGGGTATCTCACACAGACCGAGCTCCGGTATATTAAATTGCCCCCGGGACCTTTCTTTCATATTTTCTCTCAATGCGAGGCACAAGATGGCTGCTAACACTTCCTGGTTTGAAGTGTTAGCAGCCAATCAAAGAACACTTCCTGGTTTGAAGTGTTAACAGCCAATCAGAGGCAAGCTCATGCTCGGGAGTTAGGCACTGTCCAGATATATATATATATTTTTTTCCTTTAATATTTAAAAAACTACTGAACGGATTTACACCATTTCAACAAAAGTGTGCTTTCTGGACCAAGACCTTTCTCCCTGCCAAATATGGCGTAATTCCGTTCAGCGGTTTGACCTGTAGCCTTGTCGAAAGTTTCCTAGGGAAAATGCATTGAGAAAACACTTTTTCGGACCCCCTTTTTTCTCAGCCCCCCCCTTGACCAATCACCCTGTAATATGTCTTCGCAGCTGGATTGCTCCAGTCGTGGGTGCAAATATCTCGCAATAAACTTGCTTTCAATCAACAACCAACCTTGTACATCCTCAATACACCCCTAAACTTTCAAGATAGGAGCTGATCAAAAAAGAGACACTTTTGGGAAAATATAGTAAAGATTCGTCAAACAACACCAAAGTTATAAGCACATGGAGGACTCCAGGAGGGGGGCCTTGCAACCCCCCTCACAACATGAGTGTAGCCCCGGGTCTGCGGGGACCCCAGCAGGCCCTCGCAGCCCCAGTGAGCCCCTGCTATTATTTTTTAAGAAATGCCCCGGGACCTAGACCACCCCGGGGTCTCATTAAAATAAAACACGGGAACCCGCGACCCCAGCGCGAATTACGCCGATATTGGTTTTTTTTAAATAAATGCTTTCTTTGGCCCTGAGGGTCCTTCTGGGACCCCCTGAGCAGGCCTAGGGGGTCAGGGTGTTTCTACCCTGCCCCCTTCTCTTGTTTTATACCTTTGTTTCTCTGTTTTCTGGTGACTCGCTTCCACCGAGTCACAAGATGGCTGCCAACACTTCCTGGTTTGGAGTGTTGATAGCCAATAACAGTGAAGCTCGTGCTTGGGACCCAGATATCGAAACATTTATTTTTCTGATTTCTCAGCAACTACTGAACGGATTTACACCATTTAAAAAAAAGTTCGCTTTCTGATCCACGTACTACCTTTGTGCCAAATTTGGTGTAATTCCTTTCTGTAGTTTCGGCTCTAGCCTTGCACAAAGTTTCCTATGGGAAATTTATTTTTTGGTTCTTATTCTTTGAATTTCTCAAAAACTAGTGAACCGATTTACACCATTTAAAAAAAGGTCGCTTTCTGAACCAAGTTCTACCTTTCTGCTAAATTTGGGGTAATTCCGTTCAGCAGTTCGGGCTGTAGCTCGTTGCAAAATGTCCTATGGAAATTAAGATGGGAAAACTTGTTTTTCGTGTTTTGGGACCCTCCTTTTTTCTCAGCCCCTGCTTGACGAATCACCCCCAAACTTCCAGGATGGAAGCTGACCTGGATAGACTTTGTTGGGGGAGAATTTCGCAAAGATTCGTCAAATGACGCCAAAGTTACTAGCAAATCAAAAAATGCTTTTCCTATGGAAAGTAGGTTGTAACTATAACTACCTACTGGCGACAGCCAGTAGGTAATGTATACATACATATATATATATATAACTCAGGCCCCCGCAATGCACTGCTTATGACGTCACATCTTCACATATTACATCACTCAGGACATGGTCAGTGACATCACTGATGAAATCTCAAATGACATCACTGATGACATCACTGATGGCATCATGCACTTAATCTCTGATGCACCTACTCACACCCTAATATAACCTTTTATACACCCACTCTAAAATACAGACTAGCATTCTCGAAACCATAGACACACCAATACCAGTTAGTACATACCCACTCACTGATTCACTCATACATGCAGTCACTCATAAATACAGCCACTATTATATGCACTCATATACCCATACAGACACTCACACATCACCACTCACCCATAGAGTTACTCACACACCTCGCGGCCCCTCGCAGCGGGATGCCTGACTTTCACCTTGTGGATACCCTGCTATCTCACAGCGGAATACCAGGACGGGTTCCCTAAGCAAGCGCCGGGAAACCCACTGCGGGTAGCTGTGCGCTATATAAGCTCAACTACATTTACATTTACATTTACACCTAGTCAGTCACCCAAAGAGTCAATCACAATGCCATTTACTCACCTATACAGTTATACACACACCACTCACTTATTCACAGATACTAACACATACTTACTCTCTTATACAATCACTGACACAAGCACACACTCATCCATACATCCACTCACACAATTACTCACTTTCACATACAGTCACTTATATTCTCCAACACTCACATATACTGCCATTCACATATGCAGTTACTCACACATATACCACTGAGACATCCATTCACTCACCAACACAGCCATATGCATACTCACTCACCCATACAGCCCCTTGCTTACACACTCATCAACCCATACAGCCAGTGAATCACCCACTCACACATCCATGCAGGTAATCACACAACACACATATTCTCAGGCACCCATACAGGTACTCAGACAATCAATCAATAACCCATATAGACACTCATGTACCTATCCACCAACCCATGCAGCCACTTACACACCAACTGACAGACTGATACAGACATTCACACAGATTAGTCGCTCACCCATACGTTCACCCAGACACGTATAATCACTCACTTATTCAGTCAGTCACACACTGACTGAATCATCATATATATATCACATTCTTAAACATTTTCGAAACACTCACAGTCACTGGATGATGTCATCACTAATATCATCACTGATTTCATTTGAGATGTCATCAGTGATGTCACTGACCATGTCATGAGTGATGTAATATGTGATGTCATCAGAAGTGCATTGCGGGGGCGTGAGTTACAGTTAGCTCCGCTAACTATAACAGCTGAATTTCTCTGGTTTTTTACGAGTGAAATGTCAGACTAACTATAATGTCCCTGAAACCTGTGGTTTTTTCTGTGAATATATACGTTTTTTTAAATGCTAATTTCTAACTATAACATCCCTGAAACTTGTGTTTTTTCCAGTGAGTTTTACATCTATGTATTTAATCTCCTCTCACTCTTTCAAGGAAGAAATCAAGACTCTGGTTGTAGTTTGGAAGTATTTAATCTGCAAAGGATGTGATCCACGAGTTTCGGCTCGTTCGAACCTTGATAACGATACAAGACGTCATTGTAGCTTCCTTATTTAAATGTACAAATGCCTCCAGTTGCCAACATTAACTAATGTCAACATATTACTTTAATCCAAAAAGCTGGCGGCCATATTGGCCTGGTCACGATGTGAAAATTCAGGAATTGATATACTAAAGAAAAGAAATCAAGTGTTAATAGGCACACCATATCATTTCAGTATTTCTTGCCACGTGACCGCCATACCTGTATGTTTATCAACGTGACTTATTCATAATAAACACACTTAGGATTGCAAAAGTCAACATAAACAATGGACTACACATTACTTTAAAGTGAAAGGCTATCACCCATATTTATCTGGGCACGTTGCGTATTATAATGGTTCTTAAAAGATAGAAAAGAAAAAAGGGGTGTTAATATACACACACTATCCCTAAATAAAGTTCTAGCGATTATAGTTCCATTCCATTCACAGCTCATTTGAGATGTCATGAGTGATGTCATGAGTGATGTAACTGACCCTGTCATAAAAGATGTAATGTCTGAGGTCATTAGCAGTACATTGTGGGGGCGTAAGTTATAGTTAGAACCAGTAGCTATAACTGCTGAATGTCACTGGTTGTGTATGAGTGAAATCTGAGTTTAACTGCAACGTCCCTGTAATCTTTGTTTTTTTTAGCAAATATCTAGTTTTTTTAAATTCTAAGTGTTGGAGGGAGGCCCACTTGGTAGTCAGGGAGACTATTCCGGGCACCTTCCGACCGCAAAGTTATAGCCGAGCGCCTCTGAGAAGCCCCCTCAGGGAGGTCTTTCTCCTATGATCGTACTAGGCCCAGTAACACCACCACACAGGACTCAATAGCTGTTGCGAGATTGGATTCTTTATCAGCAGCAATACGTTCAATATTTACAGGGGGATCGAGGGATCCTTCAGAGTCTCAGTGTCTGTTAGAAGGGTAGGGTAGCGGGACAGTCTTAGTACCAGCCAGGTATGGGAGGGCTCTGCGCCAGACCTTGGATGCTGGTCTCAGAGCGGCTCGGAGGTGGAGAGCCGCGACGGCGTCTGCAGGGCTCGGGTGGTAGTTCCGCTTAGGTCGAGCCGCGACACAGTCAGCAGGGCTCTGGTGGTAGGTCCGCTTCGGTCGAGCCGCGACGAGGTCAGCTGGGCTCTGGTGGTAAGGTTCAACAAGGTCGGGCCGCGACAGCGTCAGCAGGGCCCCAAAGTTCGTGAAGGTCTTCTAAGCACGAGGGAGCCGCGACGTCGTCAGCAGGGCTCAAGTGGTGGGTTCAGGGTGAGTCTTCTTCCGTAGGGTCATCCGCGATCCGATCAGCAGGGCTCTTGACTCCAGGATAAAACTACTGCCCTGTTGTCGGGTCGCCCCAGATATAGGACGGGAGCCCTTTGATGTCCGGACCCTTGCGCCCGGAGGGGGCGGAGAGGCCGGGTAGGGAGCGGCCAGACGCCCAGCAGGAGAGGCGCCAGGCCCCAGAGAGCTGTGGGGCGATCACACCTAGGTGTGGGGAGACGGTTGGGGGTCCCATCGATACTGCCCTCCGCCGGGAGTGGGAAGGGCTCACGTGGTATCCCCCGGGCCAGGGGTTGGCGTCTCGATGTCGGGCCTCGCTGGGACCGAGGTCGGGTAGAGCAGGGTCATACAGGTGGTCACGTGGAGTGACGTGCAATCCAAAATGGAGGAGTCCCGATGTGCATGGGACCTCGTGCGGCTTAGCGCGGGGAAACGGGGCCAGGCCACGAGGCCGGCTCCCACACGCATCCCCCCCAGCTGAAGGCAGGGAGAGTCACCCATCTTCTTGGGGGTTCTCCTCGCCGAGGCGGAAGAACCGGGACAGGCCGTCAGCATTGGCGTGGTCGTTGCCGGGCCGTGTTCTACAGTGAAGTCCATCCCTTGCAGCGAGATGGACCAGCGTAACAGCTTGGGGTTCTCGCCCCGCATTTGCATGAGCCACCGCAAGGGCCGGTGGTCAGTCTGGACCCTGAAGTGGGTACCGAAAAGGTAGGGCCGGAGCTTCTTGAGAGCCCATACCACAGCGAAGGCCTCCCGCTCGATGGTGCTCCACCTCTGTTCTCGCGGCAGCAGTCGGCGGCTGATAAAGGCCACCGGTCGGTCGAGGCCCTTGGCGTCCAGCTGGGAGAGGACTGCCCCGACCCCGTACTCCGATGCATCGGTCTGGACTACAAATTCCTTGCTGTAGTCGGGGGCCTGTAGCACAGGGGCAGCGCACATGGCCGCCTTGAGAGCATCAAACGCGGTCTGACAGCGGGGCGTCCAGTGCACCGTCTTGGGCTGTTTCTTTGAAGTGAGTTCCGTAAGGGGGCCCACAATGCTGCCATAATCCTTTATGAAGCGTCGGTAGTAACCTGTGAGGCCTAAGAAGGCCCGGACAGCGGTTTGGGTGGCGGGAGGCTCCCACGCCTGGATGGCGTCGACTTTTAACTGGAGGGGTGCCACCTGGCCACTCCCCACCTGGTGGCCCAGATAGGTCACAGATCCTTGACCGATCTGGCATTTACTGGCTTTAATGGTGAGCCCGGCTCTTTGGAGAGCGGCCAGGACTTCCCCAAGGTGTCCTAGGTGCGCGGCCCAGTGGTCGCTGAAGATAGCAATGTCATCGAGGTAGGCCGCGCTGAAGGCTTCTAGACCGGCCAGGACCTTGTTTACTAGCCTCTGAAAGGTCGCTGGGGCGTTCTTCATGCCGAAGGGCATCACCCGGAAGTGGTAGTGGCCATCGGGGGTAGAGAAAGCTGATCGTTCTTGGGCGCCGGGAGTGAGCCTGATCTGCCAGTACCCAGCGGTGAGATCAAAGGTGCTTAGGTAGCGGGCGGCCCCTAAGCGGTCAATCAGCTCATCGGCTCGTGGCAAGGGGTGGGCATCGGTCTTGGTGACTGCGTTCAGGCCCCGGTAGTCGACACAAAATCTGAGTTCGGGGGCCGTGCCGGGGGCGGCGGCCTTCGGCACCAAGACTACCGGGCTGGCCCACGGGCTGTCGGAAGGCTCGATGACTCCGAGGGCGAGCATCTTGGCGACCTCGGTCTTTATGCAGGCTCGGACTCGGTCAGGCACTCTATAAGCGCGGTGTCGTACCGGGGGGCTATCCCCCGTGTCCACGTCGTGGACGCACCAGGGGGTCACCCCGGGCGTGAGAGAGAAGAGGGCTGCGAAGGGTTGCAGTAGCTTCTGGCAATCATGGCGCTGTTCCGGTGTCAGGGTGGCGGAAAGGCGGACGCCATCCAAGGAGCCGTCTTGGCTCGAGGACCCCAGGAGGTCTGGTAAGGGCTCGGAGTCACTTTCACCCCCATCGTCGGTAGCCAGCAGTAAGCTTAGTTCAGTTCGGGCAAAGTGGGGCTTGAGCCGGTTGGCGTGCAGGACCCGGAGGGGGTTCCTCGGAGACTCCATGTCGACCAGGTACGTGACGGGGCTCTTCCTTTCAACTATCTTGAAGGGCCCGGTCCACTTGTCCTGCAGGGTGCAGGGGTCCACGGGTGACATGACCCAGACTTGCTGGCCCGGCTCAAACTCGACGGCTGAGGCATTTTCGTCATACCAGCGTTTCATGTCTTCTTGGCTGGCTTCAAGGTTGGCTTCTGCCAGGGCCCGGAACTTGCGAGTCTGGTTCCGCAGGGTCAGGAGGTACCGGTAGACATCGGGAGGGGCATTTTGGACGTTCGCCTCCCAACCCTCCTTGACCAGGCTGAGGGACCCTCGGAAGGGGTGCCCATACAACAGTTCGAAGGGGCTGAAGCCCAGGGACTTCTGTGGTACCTCCCGGTAGGCGAACAGGAGGCAGGGCAACAGGACATCCCATCTCCTCCTGAGGGGCTCTTCCAGGCCCTTGATCATCCCCTTCAGGGTTCGGTTGAACCGCTCGACCAGCCCGTTCCCCTGGGGGTGGTAAGGGGTGGTGAATTTATAGGTGACCCCACATTGTTGCCAGAGGGATCTCATGTACTTCGAGATAAAGTTCGTCCCCCTGTCGCTCACCACTTCTCGGGGGAACCCCACCCTGGAGAAGATGCCCATCAGGGCCCGGCCTACCACTGGGGCTGTCACAGTTCGGAGGGGGACAGCTTCCGGGTACCGGGTGGCGTGGTCAACCAGTACCAGGATGAAGCGGTGGCCCAGGGCGGTTCGGGGGTCGAGAGGCCCCACGATGTCGATCCCCACTCGTTCGAACAGGGTGTGGACGGCTGGAAATGGTTGTAGGGGGGCTTTCACTCGTCCCCCAGTCTTCCCGCTGGCTTGGCAGGTCGGGCAGGACCGGCAGTGTTGGTCCACGTCTCGTCTCATTCGGGGCCAATAGAAATGGGTCACGAGGCGGCTGTAAGTCTTGTCCCGCCCGAGATGTCCGGCGAGGGGCACGTCATGGGCCATGTTCAGGAGGAACTCTCGAAATCGGAGGGGGACCACCAGCACCCGGCTGGCCCCTAGTTCGGCGACTTTCTGCTCGCTATACAATAAGTCATTGTCTCAATAGACCCAGTGGGTTCCCGTGGGGTCCCCCGCAGCCTGGGCGGCCGCCTGCTGTCGGGCCCCCTCGAGGGACGGGCAGCCCTTCTGTTCTTGCTGGAATTGTTCGCGGGTGGGGCCCCCGTCGTGGCGCCACTGGGCCAGCTCGGGGATCTCGCTGAGGGGAGCGGCCTTGTTGGAAGAAAGTTCGGAGGGCCCGGCCTCCTCGTCAGGTTCCTCCGGGCCGGAGGAGGTGGATGGTTCGGGGCCCGCCGGCTTGTCGGGGGCCGGGGCCGCGGCTGGCTGGGTGGTCATGGACCGAGTGGTGGCGCAGGCCCACTCGGGTAGTCCTAGCATCCCCAGATGCTCTCGGCGCTCCACCTGGGCCCAGGGGGAGCTCTCTAGGTCGTTCCCCAGGAGGCAGTCCACCGGGGCGTCGTCGCGGACAGTTACTTTTAGGGTGCCGGACACTCCTCCCCACTCGAAGGGGATTCTGGCCATCCGGCACATGCTCTCGGTGTTGTCTGCGGTCCGGACAGGGCAAAGGACATGCAGCAGGATCTGTTCGGGGGTCACCAGATGGCAGCAGACAGCGGTCACACTGGCCCCAGTGTCCCGGAGGGCCTCGGCCCGTCGCCCATTGATGGTGACTCACTGTTGGTACTTCTGGGTGTTGCTTGGGATGGTGGCTCGGGGCACCATTTCTTGGGAGCCTAGGCATACAAGCGACATGGCGGCTGGTTCCCACTCGGGGGACCCGTCGTCGTGGTTTTCCTCCTCGTCCTCTCCCTCCCCCAGGGCTGCGGCGGCTATTTGTCGGGGAGGTGGCCCCGTGGTCCCGTTCCGTCGGTTCACGGGGCAAGCCGGGTCACTTGCATAATGGCCGGTCTGCTGACATCCGAAGCAGGTCACTGTCGGTCGTGGTCCCGACCGGGCGATAGGGGTCCCCCTTCGGCCCTGGCTCGGGGAAGCGGGGTTGGTTGCTTGCCCTCGCGGCGGACTTCGGGGCGGCCCGGCTGGGAATTCTCGACTGCGGTGGGACCCCCCTCCTCCGCCTCGCTGGCGGGGAGGTCCCGTGGTACTCCTTGTGTAGTCCCCCACGGGGTTCCGGGGGACCCGGGTGTTGACCCATCGGTCCGCTTCGGCGGCGAGCTTCCGGGGCTCGGTCAGTTTACTGTCCAGGAGGTGTTGCCTTAGTTCCACAAAGCAGTTGTTGGCGAGGTGCTCCCAGACAATGAGGTCGAACAGTTCATTATATGAGGTGACCTTGCTTCCTTTTATCCATCCTTCCAACGCTCGGCTGAAGAAGTCCACGTATTCGACCCATGTGGTACCGGGGAGCTTCTTGCAGTCCCGGAACCGCTGCCGGTACATCTCGGCTGATAGTCCGTAGCGTGTGAGTAGGGCTTCTTTCATGTGGTCGTACGAGGTCATCACTGCGTCAGGGAGTTGCAGCAGGGTGCCCCGTCCCTCGCTGAGGAACCTCCCCCATAGGCCGGCACCCCAATCCTTCCGGGGTACCCGATGGGAGGTCATGGCTACCTCGTACGCTCGGAACCATTGCTGGATGTCGTCATTTTTATAATACTCCTTGACGACATCCTTGGGGATGTGGACCTTTGGCTCAGTCAGGGGCAGAGCGTCCCGGGCTCCGGGGTTGCTGGTCTCCCCAGTTTTAGCTTTTAGTTCAAGTTCTTTAAGGCTCCTCTCGTGCTCGAGGGTTAGCCGTCTCTCTTCTAGCTCCCGATGCCTTTTCTTCTCCTCGATTTCCTCTTGCAGCCATAGTTGCTCCAGGGCTATCTTCTTCTCCGCCAGTAGCAGCTCACCGTCCAGCCGGAGTCGGGCAAGGTCCATTTCGTGTGTCCGGGCCCTTTCCCGTTCTCGTATCTCTTCGTGGGAAAGGCTGGTGTCTGGGACGGTTCGCTCCCCGTTTGTCGGGGTCGTGGTCGGCAGGTTTCCGTTCCGGGCCGAGGTCCCTTCGGCTCGGGGTGGAGGGGTCTCGAGTTCTGCCCAGGATTTCAGGGCTCTCTGCATTTCTTCCTTGGTGCCCAATCCTGTGGTTGGGATCCCTTTGTCCTTGCAGAATTGTTTGAGTTCTTTGTGGGTGTATTCCTCCAGTTTCTCCAACTGGAAGGTTGCGGCCACGGTTGCTTCTTGGCCATCCATGGTTCCCTTTTTCTTTTCCCGTCTGGTCAGGTAGTGGTTGCGTTACTTGCTTGTACGATTGCGTCTGGCTCGGATCCCGTCGCTGGCCACCAAATGTTGGAGGGAGGCCCACCGGGTAGTCAGGGAGACTATTCCGGGCACCTTCCGACCGCAAAGTTATAGCCGAGCGCCTCTGAGAAGCCCCCTCAGGGAGGTCTTTCTCCTATGATCGTACTAGGCCCAGTAACACCACCACACAGGACTCAATAGCTGTTGCGAGATTGGATTCTTTATCAGCAGTAATACGTTCAATATTTACAGGGGGTTTGAGGGATCCTTCAGAGTCTCAATGTCTGTTAGAAGGGTAGGGTAGCGGGACAGTCTTAGTACCAGCCAGGTACGGGAGGGCTCTGCGCCAGACCTTGGATGCTGGTCTCAGAGCGGCTCGGAGGTGGAGAGCCGCGACGGCGTCTGCAGGGCTCGGGTGGTAGTTCCGCTTAGGTCGAGCCGCGACACAGTCAGCAGGGCTCTGGTGGTAGGTCCGCTTCGGTCGAGCCGCGACGAGGTCAGCTGGGCTCTGGTGGTAAGGTTCAACAAGGTCGGGCCGCGACAGCGTCAGCAGGGCCCCAAAGTTCGTGAAGGTCTTCTAAGCACGAGGGAGCCGTGACGTCGTCAGCAGGGCTCAAGTGGTGGGTTCAGGGTGAGTCTTCTTCCGTAGGGTCAGCCGCGATCCGATCAGCAGGGCTCTTGACTCCAGGATACAACTACTGCCCTGTTGTCGGGTCGCCCCAGATAGAGGACGGGAGCCCTTTGATGTCCGGACCATTGCGCCCGGAGGGGGCGGAGAGGCCGGGTAGGGAGCGGCCAGACGCCCAGCAGGAGAGGCGCCAGGCCCCAGAGAGCTGTGGGGCGATCACACCTAGGTGTGGGGAAACGGTTGGGGGTCCCATCGATACTGCCCTCCGCCGGGAGTGGGAAGGGCTCACGTGGTATCCCCCGGGCCAGGGGTTGGCGTCTCGATGTCGGGCCTCGCTGGGACCGAGGCCGGGTAGAGCAGGGTCATACAGGTGGTCACGTGGAGTGATGTGCAATCCAAAATGGAGGAGTCCCGATGTGCATGGGACCTCGTGCGGCTTAGCGCGGGGAAACGGGGCCACGCCACGAGGCCGGCTCCCACACTAAGTAAGATGCATATTGCAATGGATGGTAGGGGGTTGGAAGCAGGGCCTGGCCTGGCATTGTGCTGCCCCCACCCAAGCTTGCTGCTCCTGCCTCCCCTCCTCCTAGCCATCCATTGTCCAAGTCCATTTGCCTGCTTCCTTATTACAGCCCTGTGTGGCTGTTGTTCTGCCACTGGCCTTCCCGCCTTCTCTGAACAGTTAGCTTTCTGCCCCATACACCTCCTCCCTATCCTCCGTTGCCTGAATCCATGCACTAGCCTCCTCCTTCCTACCATGCATGGTCTGATGTGCTGTCACTGCCCTCCATTTAGCATGATTTAGCATGATGTCCCTGTACACTCCCCCTGCCCTCCATTGCCCAATTCTATGCCTCCTGCTTAGCCTCTGTGCTTAGCTTGCTGCCCCTACTCTCCTTCCCCCTGCCTTCTGATGTCTGTGTGCATGCCCCTGCTCCATCATTTTTGCCCACCATGTTTCATGGACCTGCCCCTCCTATTGTTCTGTTGAGCTGCCACTCCCCTCCCACCTGCCTATCATTGTCAGATGACTGTAACCTGTCCCTGCCACCTCTACCCTGCCTGTCCACCGTCCATGCCCCTATCCCCTTCCTCCTGTCCTCCATGGTCCATTTTACTGCCACACCCTTCTGCCCTCCCTGGTCTGTTGTGCTGCAACTGCTCCTCCTGCCTGCCCCGTGTGGTCTGTTGTGAGGCCCCTTCCCCTGAACTCTCTTGTCTGTGCCCAGCTCCTACCCCTCCCTTCTAGCCTCCATGGTGCTTTGTGCATGCTCCTGCCCCGCCTTCTTGCCCATCATGGCCATTGTGCTGCCACTAACCCTCCTGCTTGCCATGAATGGACTTCTGTGCTGCCACGGCCCCTCCCACCTTCCCTGTGTGGTCATGTAGCTGCCCCAGACCCCCTCCCACCTTCCCTCCATGGATTGTGTGTATGCCATTATAGTCTCACTGTTGCTCTCCATGGTGTGTCTTGCTTCTAGTGCCCATCCTGCCCAACCTCCATGGTCAGCTTGCTGCTCCTGCCCTGCCCCCCTTCCCCCCTGCCCTTTGTTTTCCATGTGCAGACCCCTATTCCCTTCCTCCTGGCTTGTCTTTTCTATTGTAATGCCCCTGACCCCTCCCTCCTGCCCTTTATGGTCCGTTATGCTGCAGCTTTCTCTCCATTATTGTCAGCTAGCTGTCATTGCCTCTTTCCCCTCTGTTCTCTGCTGTCCATGCCATGGTCCTGTCCCCTCCCTATTGCTTTCTATGGATTGTTGTGCTGCACTCCCATCCCGCATGCCCTGTGTGGTGTATTGTGCTGCTGCAAACCCTGATGCCTGTCCTGTAAGGTCAGTTTGGTGCACCTCTCCATGTCCCTCCTGTCCTCTGTTATCCGAGTCCATGTCCCTACCTCAATTCCTCCTGCCTTCCATGATCCAATTTACTATACTTGCTAACATTTTGAACTTGGTAAGAGAGAGATTTTGAAAAAAAACTGGGGTATTGATTTTCCCTATTGACTTACATTGAAAAAGAGGAGATTGTAGACAGGAGACAGATCAAATAAAGCCCATTTGGGCTTAAAACATTGGGAGTTTCCTGGCTGAATCGGGTCTGTTGGCATGTATGGTTGAACTACCACTGCCTCATCCTTCTGCCCACAATGGTCTATTATAGTGCTGCAGCCTCTCTTGCCTGTCCTGTATTGTTGGTTTGTTGCCCTGCCCCCCTTTCCACTGCCATCCATAGTCTGTTGTGCTGCCACTGCCCTTCCTGTCTGCCCAGTGTGTTCAAATTGTTGCCTCGGCACCCTCCTACCTGCCTTCAATTTTCTGAGTCCGTGCCACTGGCCTCTGCCGCTCAACAGTATCCTAATGAACAACTAGATTGCTAACATTCTATATTTATTACAAAAGTGTGGCACGCCTGACGTCATCTTGATGTAATCAAAACTGTGATACCAAGAGCATGCCCTTTAGAAATTACAGAGATGAGAGCATCTTATTTGCATCGAAATAATGGTTAGTGCTCTAAAAAACTAAAATGAAGACATTTGTTCTGAGTTTTCAAATAGCGACAAATCACTTTTAAATTATTAGCTATCTTTATGTTTTTGTTTATCCAGTTGACCACTTGATTAAATCCTGCATTTAGGGGAGAGGATGTGGTGTTACTTCCAGAGCTGCAGACTTTGCAACTGGGGAACCAGATTGGAGTTTCTGCTTCAGCTCGACAATCTGTGATTCTAGTCAAATAACTTAATCTCTCCATGTCTACAACCAAAATGAATTTGTTCTTGTGTGATGTAACCAATGCTCATGTAAAGCACTCCAATACCTGACCAGTCTGCACTATATAAAACTGCAAAAACACCAAAAATAAAAAATGTTTTGCACACTTCTGTCATTGGGCTACACGTGGGCTACATCTGGGTGATATTTGTGCTACATTTGGGCTCTTTTGTCTCTGGTGGCCATCTTGGGAGATTTATTTGTTATGAAGTTTCCTAATTTCCTCATTTACTGCAGTCTCCTCAGTAGGAAATGCTTTCAGTTTTTTATTTTGATTCCATCAAGAAGGCATTCAGATTGTTACACATTTGCCATAAATTCTGAATGTTAGCACTCTAGTTGCTGATTAGATCACTGTAGTAAAGCTACTGCTCACCAGGGAAGTCTGCTGCTGGTATTGAAAGTCAAGTTTCAGTTTGCATGTCAGCATTTTTTAATGAAATAGAAGAGGATTTGAGAAGTCACGCAAAATGTGCCCTAATTTTTCTTTCTTCAGCACTAATCATAATTTCTATGTCAAAATGAACCCCCTCATTGTGTTCCTTTTAAAATTAAATGTTTTAGGTGTTACCAGTTTATTCCAATCAAGATGGCTTCAGGTGTGCCATAATTTTGTCATAAGTAAGAGTGTTAGCGCTCTAGTTGTTCTTTAGAACACTCTGGGACATTCTGTCATTGGGCTATACGTGGGCTACAGCTATATTTAGGCTCTTTTGTCTCTGGTGGCCACCTTGGGAGACTTATTTGTTATCAAGTTTCCTAATTTCCTCATTTATTGCAGTCTTCTCAGTAGGAAATACTTTCAGGTTTTTTACTTTGATTCCATCAAGAAGGCATTCAGATGTGTCACACATATGCCATAAATTCTATGTCAGGACCGGAGGCTCCGATTATGCTTCTCATTTCTTTGCTTTTATCACAGCAGCCAGTAAAACAAGTTATTCATAAAAAACTACAAATCCCATGAGCACCAGGTGCCTACAACCATAGAGACTGTCCCTATATAAAGAATAACCAAGGTAAACACTTCCTCTTTCTTTGCTGCTCCGCAGCCAGTTAAGTGCTTTTCCCTTACTAATCTTGTGTGGTAGCGTATGGGTTTGGTCATTGGATTATGATTGAGCGCATGAGCTTATGCTTACTGCACGTAATATGCTGTCGTTTTGCATTTAAGTGACTTACAAAATTTCGTACTCTGCGCTCCTCAGCGCATGTTCTTTGTTGGAAGTGTTTGTCTGTTTGGTTTTGACATTGACTTCTGCCGGTGTTGGTCGCTCGCCGTTTGGGAGTGCGTGGCCTCCGCTGCTGGGCACGTTGTGCCCGAGGCAGTTTTCAGATGGAGTTTGAGTGCAGGGGCGAGGATCGTGCATCGCACGATCGCGCTGAGTACTCTTTTTAGTGTGACAGACGGCTGATACCGCGCATGCCTGGCAGCTTTTTTCGGTCATTCTACTGTTGGAGTTGGTGATTTTGGCAGAGCGGGAAGACGCTCAGAATCTCAAAACATATATTGGTCCGTCTTAAGCCCCCTGTGATGCCCGACGCTTATAGGACGCTGATGGCAGTACAATAAGTGCATAGGCTTTGCTAGAGAGGTTTGGCAAGCCCTCCCTCCACCACATAAACACATAACATTTATTGAATCTGTTTGGCTTGCCTCGTGTCGTTCCTCTCCCCCGTGACTCCACATTAAGCTTGAGTTGCCCTCATATTGACATTCTATTGGCGGCCTGTACCTGTTGCTTTGCGCAATGGCTGAATTCTTTTTTGACAATGGTTATTTTGAGTCTGAACCAACAGGTTCATTGGAGCAGGACCTTGTGGAGGCCTTAGATGCAGGCGTGCAACGCTCAGTTAATTCAGCCTTAGTGAGAGCGATTGCACCCCTAAAGCGCCACTTAAATAATTTTGCGCTTCGGCAGGGTTGGCTCCCGGCAGCAAGGGCCCAACCCAAAACCAGTGGCAAGAAGGGTTCCAACCCTCATACAGAGGATTTTGCTCGGCTCTCCAGGGCCTTGGTGAAAAACCATGCCTACACCGCGCCGGATGAGTCTACGGACTCCATTCAGGGGTAGAATGGAGACTCCTGGTCATAGAAGGATTCACGTCATGAGGAAGCTCCCATACCAGTGAAGAAATCCAGGAAGGAACACCACATTGATACCCCCTCACAGCCTAAGCTCCTCACATTTGAGCCTGCAGACTTATTCCATTCTAATTCCACCACATGGCTCCCATCGCAGGAGGTGGCGGATTATGTTCAGTTACACCTCCGACGTCCCTTTGATAAGGACGTCAGGGCACGACTTCGGTCAGAATGCCCGATACCGGACTTAGCGGCGGGATTGAGGATACCCCTGAGGTGGATCCCACTAAGCTCACTTATTTAAAGAAATATTCAAAGGATCCCAAAAAGGGCATAGACCGTGCCTGGCGGTCAGTTCAGGATAAATTGCTAGATTTGTCAGGGCCTCTGACCAAAATTCTGGAGATGGGGTTTCACGCAAAAGAATCCGGGGCTCCAATAGACCCAGATGAGCTCATCAGATGGGCACAATGGGCAGAATGTCAGCTGGGCAACGCCAACTGCGCCATGTCCAGTGAGAGGAGACGGTCTATCCCCCTCAAACTGGATCCCAAATTAGCAGAATTGTCCTCTTCGGAGGCGGGGCCTGTGGCCGACGGTCTTCTTTTTGGCCAGCCATTCTTGAAGGAAGTCACCAAATTTGTGGTCAGTTAAGCGCGCTTTCCGGCCTGTTTTCACCAGGGCCGGACGATATTGAGGGCGGTCGTTCGGCCAAGGATCTAATCAATGCGCCCCACATGGCCAACATCACCAAAGAGGAGGGTATCAGGACACCAACTCCGGAGACTCCTCCTTCTACCCCGGAGAGCAAAGAACCGGTTCCGGAGGGGCAGGTTTGATGGCAACCAGGATAACCACCAAGACGCCGGAAATACAGGTGAGACTCATCTTGTGTTCGGAAGTGGTGTTGGGGGGACAAATCCACTCTTTCCTAGAGTTCTAGTGTTGGACCTGTCAGCCCTAGGGTAGTCTCCCCATCTATTTTTGATCGTGCCTCATTTTTTCCACCCTCATTTTTGATGTTGGACTTAGGTCTCCGGGCGCCTTTTCATTGCCAACCAGTGTTAAGGTGCAGGTGCTCCCTTCTCCCAAGATGGCTGCCACAGACCCCTGCTACTGCAGAGTGGTCTTTCATAGTAGCACCCTAGCTGCCAGGAGCTGGCTGGAACCCCACAACAATGTTGCGACACCAGCCCGCCTTTTTTTGTCCCATAGGTAGAATGGGGAAGCTCCTGGAATGTGCTGGAACCTTCTAGAAGTTTTTACTTTTGCCACCTTGGCTAGAGGTCACCTGACCTAGGGATACATAAGTGAGGTAGGGGAACTTTTTCCAGTCAGTTGGCCAGTTGGGGTGAAGCAGAGCTGGAGAATCCATGCCGGAGTGTAGGCGGTAGGTCCTAGCCAGGGACTTATGCCTCTGAGAGTGACAGGGCTTAGGTGCTGCCTCTTAAGTGAGTGAGGGATCCTGTGAAACCCACTGATCTTGCCCAGCAGTAGGAGGACCCAGGGCACCTCTGCCCAGCCTGACTAGGAAGGACCTAGTCGCCAACTCATCCCCTACCCCCCAAGGAACAGAACCCCAAGGGCGCCAGTATCATCTGCGCCACAAAGACTGAATATTGAAACTGCAGAAGCGACATCCTTAAACTTCATGCCAAAGCGAATATTGTAACTTCATGAAACGACTGATTGCCTGACTGCTGGGGATCGACCAGGTACTGGCGCTGTGTTTCCTGCGCTGCCAGACCTGACCTGTGACCCCCTGTGTGGATCTGCTGTCGAGCGCGGAGCTGGACGAGCTCCCGCTTAATTTCTGACCCCTCCTGGTGCGAGGACCCGCAACGCGATCACCGCCGTGGCCCGTAGGCCTCAGGGAAGTGTCAGTGCCAAGTCGGGGCCTGCGGAGAAGCCCGGGGCCCCGCCGCTGCCGTCGCAGCGTCAGAAGGAAGAGCAAGTGTCCGGGAGTGTCCCGCGCCGTTGCGCGCATCGGAAGAAGGGCCCGGAGCGGAACCGAGCGACAAGACCAAGGTAACCCCCGGGGGCTGGGAGGTAGCGCAGCCGTGTGGCGGCCTGAGACTCGATCCCCCCTGCTCCCCGGGAGTCGTGGGAAGGCCCGGTGCGCCCCCTGCCAAGTGGGAACGACACCGCATGCAGAGACTGTGACTTTCCCCCCTCCGTGGGATTTCCCGCCGTAATTGTGAGTCTCCCCTCCGTGGGATTGCCCTCTCCTGGGGACTGCCGTTCGCAGGACTCAACAGTGCTCAATGCGTTCTATGTGGGAGTAGCGCTGATCGTCCAATTGTATTTACCAGTGCTCAATGCGTTCTATGTCTCAGTAGCGCTGATCATTCCTTTGTATTCAACAGTGCTCAATGCGTTCTATGTTGGAGTAGCGCTGATCGTCCAATTGTATTTACCAGTGCTCAATGCGTTCTATGTCTCAGTAGCGCTGATCATTCCTGTGTATTCACCAGTACGCAATGCGTTCTAAGTCTTAGGAGCGCTGATCCCATGTGTTGCATTCACAAGCGCTCAGAGCGTGCTAAGTCCAATTAGTGGGTAACCTCAGTTTGTGGTCTCAAGCGCTCCATGCGCCAGTGGAGGTCCCAAGTGCAAGGTACTTCCTGTACCCACAACGCTTATGCTCAGGGTGCTAGGCAAACATTATACGACCGCAAGTTATGCTCATGTGCCTTTGTTTCTTCGTAGACACCAGTAGCGCCACGTGTGCAGGCCCCGGCCCGCAGCACTAGGGAAGTTCATACTGCAGGGATTGCTGAGGTAACTGTAATGAGATGCTGTAATGCTAATTTTAAAGTGTACAGGTAATGAGAAGCTGTAATGCACATGATAAAGTGTACAGGTAATGAGATACTGTAATGCACATGTTAAAGTGTACAGGTAATGAGAAGCTGTAATGCAAATGTTAATGTGTACAAGTTAAGATACATTGCCCTCCAAGATTACCGTGTGTGCTCCTTTGATTAGATAAAATATGATTAATTTGCATTCACCTTATTGTGTGGCGTCCATTATTGTGTGCGTTTACTGCTTCAGAGGATGCGTGTGTTGTATGGTCGCTTAACACACAGGCCTTTGGGTGCCCAGCCGCTCGTGTCACGTTACCCCCTTAGGGCCTGGAGACCCCAGGTCTTACATCTAGCAAATGATCTCGCAAGATGCTGGGATCTTGGAGACGGTCCAGGGTTACAAACTGGAACTGTACGATACTCCCGCTTAGAGTTCTCAACCACCTCCCATATATTTTTGCCATCAAGAACAGAGTTTTATTATGGACGAGATACAATCTCTCCTGAAGAAAGAAGCTATCGTTGCCACTCAACTCCACCCTCGGGGTTTTATCAGAAATGTTTTCCTGGTCCAGAAAAAAGGGGGCGGGTCCAGGTTAGTCCTAAATTTGAAAGAGTTCAAAGGGGGGATAATCTACCACCACTTCAAGATGGAAGGCATCCATATATTACGAGACCTTCTGCAAGAAGGGGATTGGATGGTCTGTCTAGACCTGAAAGATGCGTACCTATGCGTGCCCATCTACGCCGCACACCGGCGGTTTCTTCAGTTTCTCTGGCAGGGCGTCTGCTACAAATACAAGGTCCTTCCCTTTGGACTTTCGTCAGCACCATGGTGCTTCATGAAACTTCTCCATCCGGTAATGGAATCCTTGATCGTCTACCTGGACGACATCATTACTATGGCTCGCTGCCCCCAAATGGTGACCATGCATCTGGAGTGGTCCATTAATTTGCTTATGAGCCTGGGTTTTGTGGTTAACCTTCAGAAGTCCATTCTGTCTCCCACACAATCTATCACATTTCTGGGTTTTCAGGTCGATTCTCGGAGCTGCCAGCTTCTCCTTCCCTCAGAAACGATCAGAGCAATCAAGAAAGACTTGAGGTTAATTGTGAACAGGCGGATTGTATCCTTGAGGTTGATAGTGGGTCTGCTAGCCTCTTCGATCCAAGCTATTTTCCCAGGGCCCCTTCACTGCCGTGCACTCCAACTCTTAAAGATTCAACATCTCCGCAAAGGCCTCAGATATGCCGAATGGATTCCTCTTTCTGAGGAAGCGAGGTTGGAAATGTTGTGGTGATTAGACCACATGGAATCGTGGAATGGCAGAGCCATATTCGGATCCAGTCCCGAGGTAGTGATCGAATCGGACGCCAGCTGCTGGGGCTGGGGATCCCGCTGCGGTCCGATTTCGATGGGGGGTCGGTGGTCTTAGGAGGAGCACTCCCTACAGATCAATTGCCTGGAATTGCTGGCAGGCTCGTTCGCGATTCGCAGTCTCTCCCCTCAGCAGACGGACTGCTGCATCCTCTTGTGGATAGACAACGTATCGGTGGTCCGATATGTGAACAAGCTGGGGAGAACGAGGACCCGAATTCTTGCAGAAATCACCCAGCACTTTTGGCACTATTGTCTGCGCCACAGAACATCAGTTGTGGCGGAGTATCTCCCAGGACGCAGCAACGAGGTAGCAGATTGGCATTCTTGTTACCTGCGGGATTTCAGCGAATCGAGACTTTACCCCTGAGTTTTCCATTTTCTGAATCAATTATGGAGACCTTGCCGGTTAGATTTGTTTGCGTCACAGCTGAATAAGCAACTCCCGGAACTTTACAGTTGGCATCCGGATCCAGAGGTGATTGCCTCGGATGCGTTTCTTCAGATCTGGCCTCCAGTCCTGTGCGATGCCTTCCCACCATTTGTGATGATACCCAGAGTTCTGGTTCAAACCAGACGTCAGCGAGCAGAACTTATTCTAGTCACTCCATTATGGAGGGCACAAGCGTGGTTCCCGATAATCCTGGAAATGTCTTGTGCTGCGCCAATTCTCCTTCCACAGAGATGGAATCTATTGCTGGACCCTCAGAAGGCTCCTCATCCCTTGGTAGAGGCAGGTCAACTTCCTCTGGTGGCATGGCGAGTTTCAGGGATAGATAGGAAGTCCCAGGTCTTTCGAGAGACACTCATGACTTCATTAAAGAAGCATGGTCCGCTAACACCCGCAAGCAATCCGACTACAGCAGATGTCTCGATGGTCATGTATTACTTAGCCTTCCTGGCTACATCTGGCCTTGCGAACAGGGTGGTCAATAACTCTCGGTCTGCTATCTCGGCTGGGCATGTTTAGCTGCATGGCAAACCGGTGGGTGAACATCCCTTGGTTTGCACATTGCTTAGGGGCATTCGGATGGTCAAACCACCATACCCAAAATATTCGTTCCTCTGGGATGTCGCAGTTGTGTTACGTTTCCTGTAAAACTGGCCCGCTAACAAGTACCTTTCACGGAAACAGCTTTCCGCCAAGCTAGCTATGCTGTTATGCTTGGTCTCTTGCAAGAGAGTCTCTGATATCCTTACTTTGGATTTGGTTGTTTCTCCCCTGAAGGGGTCACTTTTATTATCTCCAGAGTACCAAATGTAATACCACTTCAGTGTCTTGTCCAGCTTTTCCGGATAACCCGAAATTATGTGTGGTTCAATGTGTTAAAGCGTATGAGGTGAGTACAGCTGAATTTCGTTCAAATATGCATGGTCAACTGTTTATTGCTTTACAAAAACCTTTTTGCCCGGTGACCCCAGCCACCTTATCTAGGTGGGTGCGTTGGCTCATGAGCGAAGCAGGCATTGATGTCTCCAGGTTTGGTGCTCACTCTGTTCGAGGAGCAATGGCGTCAAAATCTTTTTCTCTGGGAGTAAGTCTAACCGATATAATGAATGCGGCTGATTGGTCGGCAAAGTCCACCTTTAAATCTTTCTATTATAAACCAATTTTGGATGTTAACATCAGTAGTGGTGGCTAAGCTCTGAACAAGCATAATCGGAGCATCCGGTCCTGACATTGAATTAAAAATCTGCGAAAATTCGTGACAAGAATTTTCAGTTCTATTAAAGACACGGAGGCGAGGATTATCCCACCCAGAATTATGTATTGCTATTGTGCTGAATCATATGTTGTGACTTTTACAATTATGCTGATGATATTGCATTCCTGACTGTATTATTTTACTATTTCCCCCCCTGTTTTGAAGGATTTGAATGATTTGATGTTTATGAGGTTTTCAGGGGTTACCGTTATTACAGATTTTTTCTCTTTGTTACAGATACAAATGGCAAGTAAAAAGTGAGTTTTCTCTCTTCGCTGACCGGAGGTATGTCGGTCTGGTGAGCAGACTAACACGCACTGCATGGTGGTAGGCGCACTGGCCGTGAATCAAGGGTGAGCGGCAGCGTGGCCTCGGGGGTGGGGTCTCCCATCGGCTGGAATCCTGCCATCACCCGACAGCTGGTGGTGACCTGATTTCATGCGCAGAACGGGCACCACGTAGCTCTAGGGATCCTGCTACCCTGCACAAGTGTTTCGCCCTCCAGTGGTGCCTCGCAGCAGCCTGCACCCCAACACCAAGTATCAGCAGTGGGTGGTTACACTATCTGTGCGGAGCGGTTCCCTTGCCCTGAATGCCTGGTGCCCCCTGCATTGTCTTGCCAGTTGGGGTCCTGGAGCCGGGGTGACTGGTTTCAGCAATCCGGAGTTAGAGTGTGCCTCGCCATCCTTGGCAATAGCTTTCCAACTTGTTCTTTCTACCGCAGCCCTAGGGGGGTGACATTTTGGAAGCGACCGTAGGGACCCCTACACCTGCAGGACAAGGACCTGAGTTCCAGATCGGCAGTGAGTCGCGCGTCGGAGTTGGGTTGGGGCCTGGGGTGGTGTATTGTTGGGGTGCTCCCTTCCCCCCGTACCGCACCTCAAACCGGCCCAATATTCGCCTAGAACGCAACAATGGATCGCGTGAAGGGAGCCGGGTCCCGGGGGCCAAAACCAGTTCAATCCAACTAGTTGGACTGATACACGGTCTCTAAAGAGACACAGCGGGGTCAATTGTCAGACGAAACCACAAGTGGTAGCCCAGGGATCGAGGAACGTGAACTTTACCTCAAAGACATCATGGAAGCCATCTCTGGTGTTAAGACCTCCTTGGAGCATAAAATGGACACTAAGGCCATTGACATAAACCTTATCAGGGCGGATATGGGGAAACTAAATGAAAAAGTCAAACAGGTGGAAATAACAGCTGCCAGCCTGGTGGGAGACGTAGCGCAACTACAAAAGGAGGACAGAGACCTCCACGACTCTCGCACTTCTACGGACCTTAAGCTGGATGACTATGAAGGCCGTCTTCGTCGAAACAACCTCCGCATCCTGGGAGTTCCTGAGAAGTCGGAAGGGCAAACCCCAGACCTCTTAGTTGAGGAACTAATTCTCAACCATTTGAAACCCAAAGGCCTCAGTAAACTCTTTGTGATCGAGCGAGCCCACAGGGTCCCGGGCGGCCGACCCAAGCCAGGCACTTCCCCGCAGCCCATGTTTGCTCGGGTCTTAAACCTCCTTCTTCCCGGACTTTCCTCAAAAAGTGCAGAGGCAAAGGAGGACATTCCTATCGGTGAAGCGAGACCTGAGAGATAGAGGCCTAAAATACTCAATGCTATTTCCAGCACGCCTCCGGGTCGAGGCCGACGGAAAAGTGTGGTTTTTTGACCAACCGGAAGCAGTGGCGGAGTGAATGGAGTATAGGGGTGCAGGGAGCCCATCAGATCGTGGAGCCAGGGACATGACAGGCGCGTGGCCGCCCTGATGAAGAACTCTCCATGCAGGCAACTTTCTATAGAATACAATGAAACAGTGGGGCGAGTTGGGGGGGTGGGGTATGGCAACTGCGCTTCGCTCAAAGAGACTGGTAAATTTCTACTGTTTTCAAGTCATGATGGCAATTGATGGTGTAACAAAATGCTTCTCTGGGGCTGGGGTACGGAGGCCGCTCTTTTTCCCCCTGTTTTTCTTCCTTTAAATTTAGTTAGGGCGACAAGCACTCTGCAAGTTTTTAATGGGCAGTTCAGAGCCCAGAGTGCAGGGCAGCAGGGAGGGGGGATGTCGGGATGGGGTTGTGAGTTGGATGGTTTGGTGTTTTTGTTTATGATCGGCACAGTATATGAGCATTTCGGCAAAAGTCCTAATGCAAAGGTTGCTGCAGGGTATTGTTAGCGGGTCCGTGGTCATATCAGAGATGATGGGGGATAGGGGTGTAGGGATCCAGAACTGGAGCGTTAGTGGGTCAGGGGATAATAGCAATGTTATGCTCCAATATATTGAGTATCTCTACCATGATGGGGGATAGAGAGGTTAAAGTTCTAAGTTGGAATGAGAACGGGTTAGGGGATAAAATTAAGCGAATTATGGTACTCCAACATATTAAGAAACATTCCCTGGATGTGGTCCTACTCCAGGAAACGCACTTAGTTGGCAATACCTGCAAAGCAATGCACAGGGGAGGATACAAAATGATTGCTCATGCGGGATTTACGTCAGGTTCTAGGGGTGTGGGCATAATGATGAAAAACACTTTTCCCCTAGCAGTGAATTCCACATGGACAGATGATCGTGGCAGATATGTTGGTGTCACCGGGATGTGGGAAGTCCGCTTGATCACTTTTATGTCAGTCTATGTTCCTCCGGGTCTTCAGAGTACCACGTTTACCGGTTTGGGTACGGTCCTACTCACGCTGCCTGAGGGACTTCTGATGCTGGGGGGTGACTTTAACGCAGTCGTCTCTGGGGAGCTGGATAGGTTTCCTCCCCGGGAAATGGGGCGGGCTACCCGCTGGCTGCCTGACTTCCTAGAGGCCATGGGTCTAGTGGATAACTGGAGACTTCGCCACCCAGATCAGCTGCAATACACCTTTCATTCTGGAGCCCATCACAGCCTCTCTAGGCTAGATTACTGTCTAGTACCTGCTGCACAAGCCACCTACATACATACCATCAGCCACTTAGCCAGAGGCATTTCTGACCACTCCCCACTTTGGATCCAACTCCTTCTGACCCCGGGATCGTCGGGGAGACTGGCTCCAATTAACCCCTGGTACCTGCGGAACCCTAAGATCCGTAAAGGCCTTCTCAAGACTATAGACGAATTCTTCACCAATAATGTGGGTTCAGTGAATTCTGCCCAGTCTTTATGGGAAGCGTTTAAAACGGTAATCCGTGGGCAGGCTTTATCGCTTATACCTGGCTCCAAGAAAGATAAACAAAAAGACATTATTGAACTTGAGACGGAAATTTATAGTCTTGAGGGTGAACTGGAATCGGGGGTGACACCGGACAAGCTTCATCTAAAAAGATTAAGGCAACATGATTACAAAATGCTGGTCACGGATAGGGCCAAGGCTCCTGGCAGAAAGCAGCGGGGCAGGCTTTATGATTTGGGAGATAAAGCCGGGAAATTAATTGCCTGGCTAGACAGGAAGGAATGGGCAAGCAACCTGGTGCCGGTGCTTAGATTAGAGGGAGATGTCCTACTCACGGAACCGCAGGAGATAGTGGACAGATTTGCAGAACACTTTCAAACAGTATACACTACCATTTCCCCCCACTCGGAGGTGGACTCACATGAACTGCTTTGTGATATCAGGCTCCCTTGTCTCTCCCCTGACAACCGAAAATATATGGATAGTCCCCTAACAAAGGATGAGATCGCCCAGGCAATTCGCTCCTTAAACTCTGGGAAAGCACTAGGCCCAAATGGGCTCCCCATTGAACTTTATAAACTCCGGCCAGATAAATGTGCCCCCCCACTTAAAGTCAATGTTTGAGGAGTCTAGAGAGGCAGGGGTGTTGCCCCGGGAACAGAGGCTGGCCACCATTGTCACCATCCACAAAGAGGGAAAGGTCGCGATGGATTGTGCCTCATATATGCCCATTTCACTTTTGAATGCAGAGCCCAAAATTTTGTCTAAACTTTTAGCTAATCAATTGACAAAGGTGATCACAACCCTAATACACCCTGATCAGTCTGGCTTTATGCCCGTAGAAACACCGCCCTTATCCTGCGTAGAGTTCACGGGGTAATTGATCGTGCCCGCACCATTCAAGAACCAGCGGTTATTGTATCATTGGACGCGACTATGGTGTTTGACCCCCAGTGGAGTGGCCCAACCTGTGGACAGTTCTGGCTAAGTTTGGGTTTGGTCCGGAATTAATTCAGTGGGTACGCCTGCTGTACTCCGCACCTCTAGCACAAGTGGTGGTAAACAAGAAGGTGTCAGCCTCATTCCTGCTTAGTCATGGGACGCGTCGAGGCTGCCCGCTGTCCCCCCTTCTTTTTGCTCTGGCCCTGGAACCCTTCACAGCGTGGATTCATTGGGATCCAATGATACGAGGACTGAGGTGGTCCCCCGGGTGGGAAGATCGTATATCATTATATGCCGATGACATCTTGCTCTATTTGGCCTCTCCGCAGAAATCTCTAATTGTGGTTCTTGATATTTTGGCAGTCTTTGGGAGGTTCTCGGGACTCTCCATTAATTGGGGGAAATCCCTGTTTTTTGCTCTTAGTGGGAACCCTCCTGCTCCTCCCCGAGGTTGTCAGATACAAATTAATGACAGTGGGTTTAAATATTTGGGGATCTTTGTTTCCCTCGACCCTTCAGTTCGATATGCTCGCAACCTGCTCCCCCACCCTTCAAAAACTCAAGAGTGACATTGCCAATTGGAGGAAGCTCCCCATCTCACTCCTGGGTAGGGCCGTCTTTTTCAAAAGGATGGCCCTACCCAGATTCCTATACGTCCCGCAAAATACATTAGATGTTGTTCTAGCATCCTATTTCAGGGAAATCGAGGGCCTACAAAGAGACCTACTGTGGAGGGGAAGATCTCGAATCACACTAAACAAGCTAACTTTAAGCTGGTATGATAGGGGCATTAGTCTCCTGGATATCAGGAAGTACTACTGGGCTTCCCAATTGGCAGCTATTAACCATGGCATGTTCGGCCGCATAGGTGATCCGGGTTACGCCATGGATAAATGGATCCTACCGGGTGGGAACTACAATAGAGCTCTTTATTCCCGTCCCAAGAGATTTCAATTATCAGGACCAACAAAACATTCAGTTCAAATTTGGCATGATGCCACGAACTCCCTGGGATGGAGAAACAAGTTAACTTTAGCCACCCCTCTGTGGGACTCAGAGAAGCTGGGCGATCTCGAGAAGATGAAAGGGTTTGACAGGTGGGATCTTATTGGAATTTCTGCTATCAGAGATATGTGGGGGAAGGGTGAGATCAAGACCTTCCGGGAACTTCAAACTGAATACGAGCTGGCAGACGCGGAAAGGTTCCGCTATATGCAGGTTCATCATTCACTCCAGTCCGCGTTACCTAACAAGACAGTTCCCCCGGAGGCCTCTCCGCTAGAGGACAGGGTTCTGGATGGTCTCCTCCCCGAGAGAACGATTTCTCTAATATACAAAAAGTTGATCAACCATATGGCGGATCCTCTTCAGTCACTGAGAGAAAAGTGGGTGCAAGATGGGATAGAAATGGATGATGAGGACTGGCAATCGGCGATATCTTCTCCCAAAGTAGTGGCGATTCCAGCGCGTTTAAGGCTAGTTCAATTGAAAATCCTTCACAGAATATATATATCGGGGCCCCGATTGGTGAGCATGGGGTGGGCTGACATGGGAGAATGCAGGAGACAATGTGGACTTATCGGCACCTATATGCACAATATCTGGGAATGTTTATATATTAGCACATATTGGCTTCAGATACACGACATAATCAGTAAGGTGTTACACATCACTCTTCGACCGGAGGCACGGAGATGCCTTCTAAATATATCAGAGCCTACAGATTTGAATACCTTGCAGACTCAGTGGGCCACTCTAGGATTTATGTTAGCTAAACGTAACATTGCTCAGCAATGGGGAGCAGCACGCCCGCCCACCTTAGAGGACTGGGAAAGAAATCTTGACTGGTGCATGTTCAGAGAAAAAACGGTGTATCTGGCAAGGGGATGTCCCAAGAAGTGGTCGCGAGTCGGTGGCCGGTGGAATGACTATAAAGGGGAGATTTGTGTACCACCCTGTAATGATGATCAGGAAGACCCTGACTCCCCGTAACGTTCCTTGATATTGTAATGAATGCTTGACCCTTTGAATATGTGAAATGTGCTAGCTGATTCGCCCGATCTTCTGTAATGTATGATTTGCCGATGTTTGTTAATAAAAAGAATTATAAAAAAAAGAAAGAGAAAGTGGTTACCTCGGTTATACCTTATATAGAGACAGTCTCTATGGTTATAGGCACCTGGTGCTCATGCGATTTGTAGTTTTTTACGAATAAAGTGTTTTATTGGCGGCTGTAATAAAAGCAAAGAAATGAGAAGCATAATCCTCGCCTCTGTGTCCTTAATAGAATTGAAAATTCTTGTCACGAATGTTAGCAAATTTTTTATTCTGAATGTTAGCACTCTAGTTGCTCATTAGATCAGTGTAGTAAAGCTCACAAGGGAAGTCTGCTGCTGGTATTCAGAGTACATGTTTCAGTCTGCATGTCAGAATTTTTTAAAGAAATAGAAGACGATTTGAGAAGTCAAATTGTGCCCTAATTTTTATCTCTGCAGCACTAATCATAATTTCTTGGGCAAAATGAACCCCCTCATTTTGTTCCTTTGCAAATTAAATGTTTTAAGTGTTACTACTTTATTCCAATCAAGATATCTTCAGGTGTGCCATACTTTTGTCATAAGTAAGATTGTTAGCGCTCTAGTTGTTCTTTAGAACACTCTGGGACATTCTGTCATTGGGCTGTACGTGGGCTACATCTGGATGATATTTATGCTACATTTGGGCTCTTTTGTCTCTGGTGGCCATCTTGGGAGACTTATTTGGTATGAAGTTTCCTAATTTCCTCCTTTACTACAGTTTCCTCAGTAGGAAATACTTTCAGTTTTTTACTTTGATTCCATCAAGAAGGCATTCAGATGTGTCAACTTCTCAGATCCTCTTCTATTTCATTAAACAATTCTGACATGCAGACTGAAACATGCACTTTCAATACCAGCAGCAGACCTCCCTGGTGAGCAGTAGCTTTACTACAGTGATCTAATAGGCAACTAGAGTGCTAACATTCCGAATTTATGGCAAATGTGTGACACATCTGAGTAGTAGAGAGTGAGTAGTAGGGAGAGAGTAGTAGAGAGTAGTAGAGAGTGAGTAGTAGAGTAGTAGAGAGTGAGTGGTAGAGAGTAGTAGAGAGTAGTAGAGTGAGTAGTAGACAGTAGTAGAGAGTGAGTAGTAGAGAGAGTAGTAGAGAGTGAGTAGTAGAGAGTGAGTAGTAGAGTAGAAGAGAGTAGTAGAGTAGTAGAGAGTGAGAAGTAGATAGTGAGTAGTAGAGAATAGTAGAGAGCGAGTAGTAGAGAGTGAGTAGTAGCTAGTGAGAAGTAGAGAGTGAATAGTAGAGAGTGAGTAGTAGAGAGAGAATAGTAGAGAGTGAGTATTAGAGTGAGTAGTAGAGAGGGAGTAGTAGAGAGAGAGTAGTAGAGAGTAGTAGAGAGTGAGAAATAGAGTAGTAGAGAGTGAGTGGTAGAGAGTAGTGGAGAGTAGTAGAGTGATTAGTAGAGAGTAGTATAGAGTGAGTAGTAGAGAGTGAGTAGTAGAGAGTCGTAGTAGAGAGTAGTAGAGAGTAGTAGAGAGTGAGAAGTAGAGAGTGAGTAGTAGAGTGTAGTAGTGAGTGAGTTGTAGAGAGTCAGTAGTTTAATTTAAAAGGAACACAATGAGGGGGTTCATTTTGCCATGGAAATTATGATTAGAACTGAAAAAAGATAAATTAGGGCACATCTTGATTGACTTCTCAGATCCTCTTCTATTTCATTAAAGAATTCTGACATACAGACTGAAACATGCACTTTCAATACCAGCAGCAGACTTCCCTGGTGAGCAGTAGCTTTACTACAGTGATCTAATAAGCAACTAGAGTGCTAACATTCTGAATTTATGGCAAATGTGTGACACATCTGAATGCCTTCTTGATGGAATCAAAGTAAAAAACTGAAAGTATTTCCTACTGAGGAGACTGTAGTAAATAAGGAAATTAGGAAACTTCATAACAAATAAGTCTCCCAAGATGGCCACCAGAGACAAAAGAGCCCAAATGTAGCACAAATATCACCCAGATGTAGCCCAAGTATAACCCAATGACAAAATGTCCCAGAGGGTTCTAAATAACAACTAGAGCTCTAACAGTCTTACTTCTGACAAAAGTATGGCACACCTGAAGCCATCTTGATTGGAATAAAGTGGTAACACATAAAACATTTAATTTGCAAAGGAACAAAATGAGGAGGTTCATTTTGCCATAGAAATTATGAATAATGCTGCAGAAAGAAAAATTAGTGCACATTTTGACTTCTCAAATCCTCTTCTATTTCATTAAAACATTCTGACATGCAGACTGAAACATGCAATTTGAATACCAGCAGTAGACTTCCCTGGTGAGCAGTAGCTTTACTACAGTGATCTAATGAGCAACTAGAGTGCTACCATTCAGAATTTATGGCAAATGTGTCATACATCTGAATGCCTTCTTGATGGAATCAAGTAGACAAGCATTGAAAATGCAATAGGTCTCGCCCTCGTTTAAGTTAAAGCAATTCTGTTTGTAATTAGGTGGCTTTTTAGCTTTGCTTGTATTAGTGTTTTTCAAACTTTCATGTACATAACATGCATATGTATGCATATATGTATATGTATATGTATGCATGCATTTATATTTGTATTTATATAGATATGTAGATTATAGATATGTATGTAGTTATATATACACACACATACATATAAATGCATATGCATATATATGCATATATATATGTGCATATGTGTGCATGTAGAGAGAGGTAGAGAGGTAGAGGTGTAGAGGTAGAGGTGTAGAGGTAGAGAGGTAGAGGTAGAGAGGTAGAGGTAGAGAGGTAGAGAGTAGTAGACAGAGAGGTAGAGTGAGGTAGAAAGGTAGAGAGTGGAGAGTGAGTAATAGAGAGTAGAGAGCGAGTAGTAGAGAGTAGTAGAGAGTTTGAGAGAGAGTAGCAGAGAGTGAGTAGTAGAGAGTAGTAGAGTGAGTAGTAGAGAATAGTAGAGTGTGAGTGGTTTAGTGAGTAGTAGAGAGTAATAGAGAGTAGGAGAGAGTGAGTAGTAGAGAGCGAGTAGCAGAGAGAGAGTAGTAGAGCATAGTAGAGAGTGAGTAGTAGAGTGAGTAGTAGAGAGTAGTAGAGAGAGAGTAGTAGAGAGTGAGTAGTAGAGAGTAGTAGAGAGGGAGTAGTAGAGAGTGAGTAGTAGAGTGAGTAGTAGAGTGAGTAGTAGAGAGGGAGTAGTAGAGAATAGTAGAGAGTAGTAGTAGAGAGAGTACTAGAGAGTGAGTAGTAGAAAGTAGTAGAGAGTAAGTAGTAGACAGTGAGTAGTAGAGAGAGAGTAGTAGAGAGTAGTAGAGTAGTAGAGAGTGAGTAGCAGAGAGTGAGTAGTAGAGAGTAGCGGAGTAGTAGAGAGTGAGTAGTAGAGAGTAGTAGAGAGTGAGTAGTAGAGTGAGTATTAGAGAGTAGTAGAGTGAGTAGTAGAGGGTAGTAGAGAGCGAGTAGTAGAGAGCAAGTAGTAGAGAGTGTGTAGTAGATAGTGAGTAATAGAGAGAGTAGTAGAGAGTGAGAAGTAGAGAGAGTAGTAGAGTAGTAGAGAGTGAGTAATAGAGTGAGTAGTAGAGAGTAGTTGAGAGCGAGTAGTAGAGAGTGAGTAGTGGAGAGTGAGAAGTAGAGAGTAGTAGAGAGCGAGTAGTAGAGAGTGAGTAGTAGAGAGTGAGTACTAGAGAGTGAGTAGTAGAGAGAGTAGTAGAGAGTGAGTAGTGGAGAGTAGTAGAGTGAGTAGTAGAGAGTGAGTAGTAGAGAGAGAGTAGTAGAGAGTGAGTAGTAGAGTAGTAGAGAGTGAGTGGTAAAGAGTAATAGAGAGTAGTAGAGAGAGTAGTAGAGAGTAGTAGAGTAGTAGAGAGTGAGTAGTAGAGAGTAGTAGAGAGTGAGTAGTAGAGAGTGAGTAGTAGAGAGTGAATAGTAGAGAGTGAGTAGTAGAGAGTGAGTAGTAGAGAGAGAGTGGTAGAGAGTGAGTAGTAGAGTGAGTAGTAGAGAGGGAGTAGTAGAGAGAGAGTAGTAGAGAGTGAGTACTAGAGAGTAGTAGAGTGTGAGTAGTAGAGGGAGAGTAGTAGAGAGTAGTAGAGAGTGAGTAGTATAGAGTGAGTAGTAGAGAGTGAATAGTAGAGAGTGAGTAGTAGAGAGTGAGTAGTAGAGAGTAGTAGAGTGAGTAGTAGAAAGTGAGTAGCAGAGAGAGAGTAGTAGAGAGTGAGTAGCGGAGTAGTAGAGAGTGTGTGGTAGAGAGTAGTAGAGAGTAGTAGAGTGAGTAGTAGAGAGTATTAGAGAGTGAGTAGTAGAGAGAGAGTTGTAGAAAGTAATAGTAGAGAGTAGTAGTGAGTAGTAGAGAGTAGTAGAGAGTGCGTAGCAGAGGGTAGTAGCGAGTGAGTAGTAGAGAGTGAGTAGTAGAGAGAGAGTAGTAGAGAGTAGTAGAGAGTGATTAGTAGAGAGTGAGTAGTAGAGTAGAAGAGAGTAGTAGAGTAGTAGAGAGTGAGAAGTAGATAGTGAGTAGTAGAGAATAGTAGAGAGCGAGTAGTAGAGAGTGAGTAGTAGCTAGTGAGTAGTAGAGAGTGAATAGTAGAGAGTGAGTAGTAGAGAGAGAGTAGTAGAGAGTGAGTAGTAGAGTGAGTAGTAGAGAGGGAGTAGTAGAGAGAGAGTAGTAGAGAGTGAGTAATAGAGTAGTAGAGAGTGAGTGGTAGAGAGTAGTGGAGAGTAGTAGAGTGATTAGTAGAGAGTAGTATATAGTGAGTAGTAGAGAGTGAGTAGTAGAGAGTAGTAGTAGAGAGTAGTAGAGAGTAGTAGAGAGTGAGAAGTAGAGAGTGAGTAGTAGAGTGTAGTAGCGAGTGAGTTGTAGAGAGTCAGTAGTTTAATTTAAAAGGAACACAATGAGGGGGTTCATTTTGCCATGGAAATTATGATTAGTACTGAAAAAATATAAATTAGGGCACATTTTGATTGACTTCTCAGATAATCTTCTATTTCATTAAAGACTTCTGACATGCAGACTGAAACATGCACTTTCAATACCAGCAGCAGACTTCCCTGGTGAGCAGTAGCTTTACTACAGTGATCTAATAAGCAACTAGAGTGCTAACATTCTGAATTTATGGCAAATGTGTGACACATCTGAATGCCTTCTTGACGGAATCAAAGTAAAAAACTGAAAGTATTTCCTACTGAGGAGACTGTAGTAAATAAGGAAATTAGGAAACTTCATAACAAATAAGTCTCCCAAGATGGCCACCAGAGACAAAAGAGCCCAAATGTAGCACAAATATCACCCAGATGTAGCCCAAGTATAACCCAATGACAAAATGTCCCAGAGTGTTCTAAATAACAACTAGAGCTCTAACAGTCTTTTTTCTGACAAAAGTATGGCACACCTGAAGCCATCTTGATTGGAATAAAGTGGTAACACATAAAACATTTAATTTGCAAAGGAACAAAATGAGGAGGTTCATTTTGCCATAGAAATTATGAATAATGCTGCAGAAAGAAAAATTAGTGCACATTTTGACTTCTCAAATCCTCTTCTATTTCATTAAAACATTCTGACATGCAGACTGAAACATGCAATTTGAATACCAGCAGTAGACTTCCCTGGTGAGCAGTAGCTTTACTACAGTGATCTAATGAGCAACTAGAGTGCTACCATTCCGAATTTAAGGCAAATGTGTCATACATCTGAATGCCTTCTTGATGGAATCAAGTAGACAAGCATTGAAAATGCAATAGGTCTCGCCCTCGTTTAAGTTAAAGCAATTCTGTTTGTAATTAGGTGGCTTTTTAGCTTTGCTTGTATTAGTGTTTTTCAAACTTTCATGTACATAACATGCATATGTATGCATATATGTATATGTATATGTATGCATGCATTTATATTTGTATTTATATAGATATGTAGATTATAGATATGTATGTAGTTATATATACACACACATACATATAAATGCATATGCATATATATGTGCATATGTGTGCATGTAGAGAGAGGGAGAGAGGTAGAGGTGTAGAGGTAGAGGTGTAGAGGTAGAGAGGTAGAGGTAGAGAGGTAGAGGTAGAGAGGTAGAGAGTAGTAGACAGAGAGGTAGAGTGAGGTAGAAAGGTAGAGAGTGGAGAGTGAGTAATAGAGAGTAGAGAGCAAGTAGTAGAGAGTAGTAGAGAGTAGGAGAGAGAGTAGCAGAGAGTGAGTAGTAGAGAGTAGTAGAGTGAGTAGTAGAGAATAGTAGAGAGTGAGTGGTTTAGTGAGTAGTAGAGAGTAATAGAGAGTAGGAGAGAGTGAGTAGTAGAGAGTGAGTAGCAGAGAGAGAGTAGTAGAGCGTAGTAGAAAGTGAGTAGTAGAGTGAGTAGTAGAGAGTAGTAGAGAGAGAGTAGTAGAGAGTGAGTAGTAGAGAGTAGTAGAGAGGGAGTAGTAGAGAGTGAGTAGTAGAGTGAGTAGTAGAGTGAGTAGTAGAGAGGGAGTAGTAGAGAATAGTAGAGAGTAGTAGTAGAGAGAGTACTAGAGAGTGAGTAGTAGAAAGTAGTAGAGAGTAAGTAGTAGACAGTGAGTAGTAGAGAGAGAGTAGTAGAGAGTAGTAGAGTAGTAGAGAGTGAGTAGCAGAGAGTGAGTAGTAGAGAGTAGCGGAGTAGTAGAGAGTGAGTAGTAGAGAGTAGTAGAGAGTGAGTAGTAGAGTGAGTATTAGAGAGTAGTAGAGTGAGTAGTAGAGGGTAGTAGAGAGCGAGTAGTAGAGAGCAAGTAGTAGAGAGTGTGTAGTAGATAGTGAGTAATAGAGAGAGTAGTAGAGAGTGAGAAGTGGAGAGAGTAGTAGAGTAGTAGAGAGTGAGTAATAGAGTGAGTAGTAGAGAGTAGTTGAGAGCGAGTAGTAGAGAGTGAGTAGTGGAGAGTGAGAAGTAGAGAGTAGTAGAGAGCGAGTAGTAGAGAGTGAGTACTAGAGAGTGAGTACTAGAGAGTGAGTAGTAGAGAGAGTAGTAGAGAGTGAGTAGTAGAGAGTAGTAGAGTGAGTAGTAGAGAGTGAGTAGTAGAGAGAGAGTAGTAGAGAGTGAGTAGTAGAGTAGTAGAGAGTGAGTGGTAAAGAGTAATAGAGAGTAGTAGAGAGAGTAGTAGAGAGTAGTAGAGTAGTAGAGAGTGAGTAGTAGAGAGTAGTAGAGAGTGAGTAGTAGAGAGTGAGTAGTAGAGAGTGAATAGTAGAGAGTGAGTAGTAGAGAGTGAGTAGTAGAGATAGATTAGTAGAGAGTGAGTAGTAGAGTGAGTAGTAGAGAGGGAGTAGTAGGGAGAGAGTAGTAGAGAGTAGTAGAGAGTGAGTACTAGAGAGTAGTAGAGTGTGAGTAGTAGAGGGAGAGTAGTAGAGAGTAGTAGAGAGTGAGTAGTATAGAGTGAGTAGTAGAGAGTGAATAGTAGAGAGTGAGTAGTAGAGAGTGAGTAGTAGAGAGTAGTAGAGTGAGTAGTAGAAAGTGAGTAGCAGAGAGAGAGTGAGTAGCGGAGTAGTAGTGAGTGTGTGGTAGAGAGTAGTAGAGAGTAATAGAGTGAGTAGTAGAGAGTATTAGAGAGTGAGTAGTAGAGAGAGAGTTGTAGAAAGTAATAGTAGAGAGTAGTAGTGAGTAGTAGAGAGTAGTAGAGAGTGCGTAGCAGAGGGTAGTAGCGAGTGAGTAGTAGAGAGTGAGTAGTAGAGAGAGAGAGTAGTAGAGAGTAGTAGAGAGTGATTAGTAGAGAGTGAGTAGTAGAGAGAGAGAGAGAGTAGTAGAGAGTGAGTAGTAGAGTAGTAGAGAGTAGTCAGTCAGTGACAGTCAGTGTCAGTTAGTGTCAGTCAGTCAGTGTCCGTCAGTCAGTGTCAGTCAGTCAGTCAGTGTTAGTCAATCAGTGTCAGTGTCAGTCAGTTAGTGTCAGTAAATCAGTGTTGGTCAGTGTCAGTCTGTCAGTGTCGGTCAGTCAGTCAGTCAGTGTCAGTCAGTCAGTGTCAGTCAATCAGTGTAAGTCATTGTCAGTCAGTCAGTGTCAGTCAATCAGTGTCAGTCAGTGTCAGTGTCAGTCAGTGTCAGTGTCAGTCAATCAGCGTCAGTCATTGTCAATCTGTCAGTGTCAGTCAGTCAGTGTCAGCTAGAGCAGCTCTGCTGACCTGGTTCTCTGGCTCTAAAGCAGCTCTGCTGACCTTGTTCTCTCCCTCTAAAGCAGCTCTGCTGACCTGGTTTCTCTGGCTCTACAGCATTTCTGCTGACCTGGTTCTTCTCTGGCTCTAGAGCTGCTCTGCTGACCTGGATCTCTGGCTCTAAAGCAGCTCTGCTGACCCGGTTCTATGGCTCTAAAGCAGTTCTGTTGACATGGTTCTCTGGCTCTAGAGCAGCTCTGCTGACCTGGTTCTCTCCCTCTGGAGCAGCTCTGCTGACCTGGTTCTCTCCCTTTAAAGCAGCTCTACTGACCTTGTTTCTCTGTCTCTACAGCGGCTCTGCTGACCTGGTTCTCTGGCTCTGGAGCACTAGAGCAGCTCTGTTGACCTTGTTCTTAGGCTCTAGAGCAGCTCTGCTGACCTGGTTCTCGGCCTCTAGAGCAGCTCTGCTGACCTGGGTCTCTGGCTCTAAAGCAGCTCTGCTGACCTGGTTCTCTGCCTCTAGAGCAGCTCTGCTGACCTGGTTCTCTGGCTCTAAAGCAGCTCTGCTGACCTGGTTCCATGGCACTAAAGCAGCTCTGCTGACCCAGTTCTATGGCTCTAACACAGTTCTGTCTACCTGGTTCTTTGGCTCTAGAGCAGCTCTGCTGACCTTGTCCCTTGGCTCTAAAGCAGACCTGCTGACCTGGTTCTCTCCCTCTACAACAGCTCTGCTGACCTGGTTCTCTGGCTCCAAAACAGCTCTGCTGACCCAGTTCTATGGCTCTAAAGCAGTTCTGCTGACCTGGTTCTTTGGCTCTAGAGCAGCTCTGCTGACCTGGTCCCTTGGCTCTAAAGCTGACCTGCTGACCTGGTTCTCTCCCTCTAAAGCAGCTCTGCTGACCTGGTTCTCTCGCTCTAAAGCAGCTCTACTGACCTGGTTTCTCTGGCTCTACAGCAGCTCTGCTGATCTGGTTCACTGGCTGTAGAGCAGCTCTGCTGACCTGGTTTCTCTGGCTCTAGAGCAGCTCTGCTGACCTGGTTCTCGGCCTCTAGAGCAGCTCTGCTGACCTCGGTCTCTGGCTCTAAAGCAGCTCTGCTGACCTGGTTCTCTGGCTCTAGAGCAGCTCTGCTGACCTGCTTTCTCTGGCTCTACAGCAGCTCTGCTGACCTGGTTCTCGGCCTCTAGAGCAGCTCTGCTGACCTGGGTCTCTGGCTCTAAAGCAGCTCTGCTGACCTGGTTCTCTGGCTCTAGAGCAGCTCTGCTGGCCTGGTTCTCTGGCTCTAAAGCAGCTCTGGTGACCTGGTTCTCTGGCTCTAAAGCAGCTCTGCTGACCTGGTTCTCTGCCTCTAGAGCAGCTCTGCTGACCTGGTTCTCTGGCTCTAAAGCAGCTCCGCTGACCCAGTTCTATGGCTCTAACACAGTTCTGCTGACCTGGTTCTTTGGCTCTAGAGCAGCTCTGCTGACCTGGTCCCTTGGCTCTAAAGCAGACTTGCTGACCTGGTTCTCTTCCTCTAAAGCAGCTCTGCTGACCTGGTTCTCTCGCTCTAAGGCAGCTCTACTGACCTGGTTTCTCTGGCTCTACAGCAGCTCTGCTGATCTGGTTCTCTGGCTCTAGAGCAGCTCTGCTGACCTGGTTTCTCTGGCTCTACAGCAGCTCTGCTGACCTGGTTCTCGGCCTCTAGAGCAGCTCTGCTGACCTGGGTCTCTGGCTCTAAAGCAGCTCTGCTGACCTGGTTCTCTGGCTCAAGAGCAGCTCTGCTGACCTGGTTTCTCTCGCTCTACAGCAGCTCTGCTGACCTGGTTCTCGGCCTCTAGAGCAGCTCTGCTGACCTGGTTTTCTGGCTCTAAAGCAGCTCTGCTGACCTGGTTCTATGGCTCTAAAGCAGCTCTGCTTCCTGGTTCTCTGGCTCTAGAGCAGCTCTGCTGACCTGGTTCTCTGGCTCTAAAGTAGTTCTGCTTACCTGGTTCTCTCCCTCTAAAGCAGCTCTGCTGACCTGGTTTCTCTGGCTCTACAGCAGCTCTGCTGACCTGGTTCTCGGCCTCTAGAGCAGCTCTGCTGACCTGGGTCTCTGGCTCTAGAGCAGCTTTGCTGTCCTGGGTCTCTGGTTCTAGAGCAGCTCTGCTGACCTGCTTCTTAGGCTCTAGAGCAGCTCTGCTGACCTGGTTCTCTGGCTCTGCAACGGCTCTGCTGACCTGGTTTCTCTGGCTCTACAGCACCTCTGCTGACCTGGTTCTCTGCACTCACGATGCACGCACCCGACTTCGCAAAAATATATTTAAAAATAATATACGTTTATTATAAGTACAAATATGTTATTTTTATGACTATCTTAGATAATCTCTTGCCCTAGTATGTATATTAAAGACACATACATATCATTTTGGAACATAACATTTTTTTGCGGGAGTTCCTCACCCAGCGCGCCCCAGGATGTATATGACATCACGCGGGACACGGCACCACGTAAGCATCTCGTACCGTAATGCGCATGTGTTGCGAATGCGCGGGAGCAGGAGTCGCGAACTGGTCACATACCAATTGCGCACATCACGTAATATTAAATGTATATGATGTAACTGATAAACATGCAGCCGTCGCACACCGTACGCAGATCCTTCACAACTTTTCTAAAATAGCAGCTAGAATCCTCGCACCCACCGTGATGTGTACGCTTCGAGTGCGCGACTCCGAAATTTTTGGGGAAAAAACATTTTTTTAAAGGAAATGATATAAATATAATAAAATAAAAAATGAAAACAAAAAATTTATCAATATTTCAGTTTGAATTTTTTTTTAATGTTTTTTTTGCAATTTTCAGAAAAATGTTTAATGTTATTTAATAAATAACATATTTATAAATGAACAGTTAAAAAACTGTAGAAAATCAGTACAAAAAAATAGGTATAACTACTATCACACTTAAAAATTAGCATTTAAAAAACCTTTGAAATTCACTGAAAAAAACCATAGGTTTCAGAGACATTATAGATAGAAATTAGCATTTAAAAAAGCTTTGAAATTCACTGAAAAAACCATAGGTTTCAGAGACGTTATAGTTAGAAATTAGCATTTAAAAAACCTTAGAAATTCACAGAAAAAAACATAGGTTTCAGGAACGTTATAGTTAGTTGGACATTTCACTCGTCCAAAACCATAGAAATTCCGGTGTTATAGTTAGTTCAGCTAACTATAACTCGCACCCCCGCAATGCACTGCTGATGACGTCACATATTACATCATTCATGACATGGTCAGTGACATCACTGATGACATCACTGATGACATCTCAAATGACATCACTGATGACATCACAGATGACATCATCCAGTGACTGTGTGTTTCTGTAAAGTTTAATTTTGTTTTATATATATGCCAAACTGTATTGAGGAATGAGTGTCTGTATGGAGGATTTAGTAGGTATGTGACTGACTGTGTTAGTGAGTGATTAAATGTGTCTTACTGAATGCATGGGTTAGTGACTAAACTGTGTGAAAGTCTGTATCAGTCTGTCTGTTGTTGTGTAAGCTGCTGCATGGGTTGGTGAGTAGCTGCATGAGTGTCTATATGGGTTATTGATTGCTTGCCTGAGTATTTGTATGGCTGCCCGAGTGTGTGTGTGGGTGGGTGGGAGGTGTGTGACTCTGTGCATAGATGTGTGAGTGGTTGATTCACTGGGTGTATGGGTTCAAAAGTACATGTGGAAACAGCTGTATGGGTGGGTGAGTGTGTGTATGGGTGTGTTGGTGAGTGAATAGATGTCTCAGTGGTGCATGTGCAAGTAACTACATATGTAAAAGGCAGTATATGTGAGTGATGGTGTAAATAAATAACTATATGTGAGAGTCAGTATCTGTATGAATAAGTGAGGTTGTGTCTGTATAACTGTATAGGTGAGTAAATGGAAGTATGATTGATTCTTTGCATGACTAAGTGTGTGAGTAACTCTGGACATGTAGCAGTGTGTGAGTGTCTGTATAGGTATATGAGTGCATATGATAGTGTTGTATTGATGAGTGACTGCATGTATGAGTGATTGTATGGGTGAATGATTGGATGTGTGTGTAGGCCTAGGAATCAGTCAGTGCGTATTTAGTAATTGGTATTGATGTGTCTATTTTAAAAAAAATGGTAGTCTGTATTTTAGAGTGGGTTATATCAAAGGTTATATGCAGGTGTGAGGAGGTGCCTCAGATTTTCACGTGGATGATGTCATCAGTGATGTCATTTGAGATGTCATCAGTGATGTCACTGACCATGTCATGAATGATGTAATATGTGATGTCATCAGTAGTGCATTGCGGGGGCGCGAGTTATAGTTAACTGAACTAACTATAATGCTGGAATTTCTATGGCTTTGTACGAGTGAAATGTTCAACTAACTATAACGTTACTGAAACCTATGGTTTTTTCAGTTCATATATATATATATATATATATATATATGTATATATATATATATATATATATACACATATATATATATATATATATATATAAACTGAAAAAAAACATAGGTTTCAGGCACGTTATAGTTAGAAATTAGCATTTAAAAAAACATTGAAGTTCACTGAAAAAAAACATAGGTTTCAGGGATGTTATAGTTAGTTGGACATTTCACTCATAGAAAACCATAGAAATTCCCCTGTTATAGTTAGTTGAGCTAACTATAACTCACGCCCCCGCAATGCACTGCTGATGACGTCACATATTACATCATTCATGACATGGTCAGTGACATCACTGATGACATCTCAAATGACATCACTGATGACATCACTGATGACATCATCCAGTGAATGTGTGTTTCTATAAAATGTAAATATGTTTTATATATATATATGCCAAGGTGTATTGAAGAATGAATGTGTGCATAAGAGTCAGGATGGATGATTAAGTAGGTGTGTGACTGACTGTATAAGTGAGTGATTAATTGTTTCTTGCTCAATGCACGTGTTTGCGACTGATACAGACATTCACACAGTTTAGGTTGTCAGTTGGTGTGTAAGCAGTTCCATGGTTTGTTTAGCAACCAAATGAGGATCTATATGAGCTATTGATTGCTTGTCTGAGTACCTGTATGGGTGCCTGAGTGTCTGTGTGGGTGGGTGGGTGGGCGTGTGACTGTGCATAGATGTGTGAGTGGATAATTCACTGGGTATATGTGTTCAAGTCTGTATCCGTGAAGGTCTGTATGGCTGGGTGAGTGTGTGTATGAGTGTCTTGGTGAGTGAATGGATGCCTCAGTGGTACATGTGTAAGTAACTCCATATGTCAAAGGCAGTATATATGAGTGTTGGACTCGCGGTCTATGTCAATTTAGACATCAAGGGCACCTGGTCCAACACCAAATGGGCCACACACAACCTCCAAGTACTAAGGTTCACTTCACCAAGATTAACATTCCTGCTAATGAACTGGTACAACGCACCGGCTATAACGGAGAAGGGTATAGCCATAAATGAACTAGAAAATTGTTTGAACTTTTTATCTAAGACACCAAATCCCACGGGCTTAATACTAATGGGAGATTTTAATTGTCACCTTTGTGAGAATCTAATACCCTTCAACAACGACTGGTCAAGATGCACGATCATGAAAGGCCCACACTTCACCCATTCAACAGAGGGCTGGGATCTAGAAAGACTAATGAAAAGGCACAACCTAATCCAAACTCTAGACCTTGTTATCCTAAACGAGAAAGGAGAATTAACCCCAACATTCAAAGGAAGAGGTTGTCACTCTTACATCGACTTTGCACTAGTCTCTCCCAATCTAAAAAGAAGCATCAGCACAATCATCATAGAGGCCAGCAGCTTCAGTGATCACAATCCGGTGATCATTAAAATGGAAGGTTTTGTTTTTTCACTCCAAAAGAGACCTGCCATCATGGAAAGAGCAGTGGACCAGGGTAGAAGAATCAAATGGGCCAAAATTGATGTGGACAGCTTTTACAAAAGACTATTACTCGAAGCCTCAGCAGCAATCGATAAATGTCTTGACCCCTGCGTAACCGGAGCTGAGGTGGTGAAGGCATTTGAAGAAATCGCGCAGGTTGTAAATAACTCCCTACAAACCACAGGAGCTAAGAATAAAATGCCCCTAAACCCCCGTTGGTTTGACTCAAATTGCACAAAGGCGCTGAAAAACCTGAAGGATAGCCTCCATGCCCAACCAAGGGACAAAACGAAGGTGGCACGGAACAGAGCCGAATACAAAAAAGCTCTGAAGGCACGAAAGCAAAGTATACAAAACCAGGCTTGGGAAGACTTAAGGGACGCCGCAGAAAGAAAAGACTCTATTGCCTTCTGGAAAGTGATCAACGCCCCCTGCTTCCAGGACCAAGGGGCTCCAAAAATCATGAACACCATTCTGCCGGAGCAATGGCAGAAACATTTCCAGAGCCTATATAACCATTCAAACCAGGCACCCCAGGAGGAGTTAGCGGAGGCCCATCAGCCCGTTAAGCTAAATTTCACCCTGAAGGAGGTCGAACTAGGAATAACCGGGCTCAGCAAAAATAAAGCATCGGGCCCGGACGGAATTCCACCAGACCTATTCCTAAGTAGACCTGAACTATGGGCTCCGTTACTTACGAGGGTGCTAAACGAGGCAGTGGAGGCAGGCCTCCCCCAGTCCTGGTCAACGGCGACCATAGTCCCCATCTATAAAAAAGGCAACCGTGATGACCCCCAATGTTACCGACCCATTTCTCTCATCGACGTGACAGCCAAGGTCCTGGGGCGAGTCATCCTATTGAGATTGCAAGACTGGGCAGAGGAGCAACAAATCCTCTCCGAAATCCAATATGGTTTCAGGAAAGGCAGATCTACCACCGACCAATGCCTAAATCTATACCTCCTGATTGCAAAATATACCATCGCCGGGAGGGGGTCAATACACATGGGGTTTATGGACCTCTCAGCGGCCTTCGATCGCGTAAACAGGAGAAAGCTCTAGGCTATGCTAAAGGAACTAGGAGCGGACCAATCACTAGTCGACACTCTACAAAACCTCCACCGGAACACCTCTGCAAGCGTAAGGTACAGCCAGGAAGGTAAAAAGACCGATCCCTTCACCTGCAATAGTGGAGTAAGGCAGGGATGCATCCTTGCGCCCTTCCTTTTCTCTATTTACATTAATGCATTGGAAAAGGACCTCCTTAAGCTTAAAGTTGACTCACCCCAAATCGGTCATCGAGCAGTGCCCGTACTACTCTACGCCGATGACGCGGTCCTGCTCTCTAGAACACCTCTGGGACTGCAAAAACTAATTGACGGGTTTGTCAAATTCATGGACAAACTGGACCTGGCAACAAACCTGGAAAAGTCCTATATTATGTCATCTGGGAAACCCACAAAAGGAACTTTCACTTATAACATCGGGTCACATAAAATAGACCAGGTCAAGTCTTTTACGTACTTGGGGGTGTTATTCGATCACAACTTATCGTTTAAACCCCTGATTGAGAAGCACTCTACAAAACTGGCAGCTGCAGTAGGAGCAATCATGGGGTATGGGCAAAGACTAGGGAAATGGTCCCCGGAACAAATTCTGACCTTATACAGATCCATCTGCTGTGCGAAAGTAAGTTATGGGGCAGAAGTGTGGGGCTTCCTGGGCAAAAAAGCACAGCCGCTTCAGACTGAAGAAAATAAATTCTTACGAAGAATATTAAAAGTTCCACAGAGTGTTTCGGCCCACATTATACACGAAGAGGTAGGAGAACCCTTTCTAGAGGACAAAATCAAATCCAAACCTCTCCTGGCATGGGTGAAAGTATGGACCAACCCTGAGGCGGCCCTTACAAGACAAATCATTGAGGACTGCCTCAAAAGAGACAAAGGCCACGCAATCCCCTGGCTGAAATTTGTCAAGAAGTCGCTAACAGAGATTGGTTGCTCTAAATACTTCTCATCCCCCGACTCTCTGACCCCGGAGAGCAAGACCTTGGTCCAAAAACTTTTTCTTACACATCTGAAGACATCAAGGGCTGAAAAAGAGAAGCATAAACCCACCAATCTCTCGTATAACGACCTCACCGCGAAGCAAGGCATGGAACCCTATCTGAGGGTCATGTACAACGCGCAGGATCGCTACCTCATGACCCGTTTCAGAATTAACATGTTACACCACATCCTTGCAGTGCCATCTGGGTTTACCCACACAGTGGAGGAGAAGGGTACCTGCGGCTGCGATCTTAGATCTCCGCAGGATACCCTCCACTTTGTTTTACTGTGTCCATTTTACACGATGCCAAGACGCAAGTTCCTGGTGGGAATCCTGAAAGAGCTAAAATTTAAACACGCAAAACTGGCGCTGAGATTCCTACAGGAAGCGGAGGACGCTTATACCCTGTTTTGCACGATAAACTTTATTCGAATTGCAACAAGACTGAGGAACACCAGAGACATTGGCCCCTAACGTGATTTGAACATTTAAACTCTTTAAATCCCCTGGCCCTCTCCCTGAGTATAGAAAATCTTAACATTTATACTTTTTAAACTGAATATCACTTGCTGTGTTTTTAATTTGTGTATATATATTGTATTTGCGCTTTTATGGTGTCTTTTTAAGAACCGAATAAAGATTATAATTGGAAATGTTGGACTGTATAAATGACTATATGAAATTGTGAGAGTGCCTGTATGGATCAGTGTGTGCTTATATTAGTTATTGTATGAGAGTGTAAGTATGTGTTAGTATATGTTCAAATAAGTGACGTGGTAGGTGTATAACTGTACAGGTAAGTAAATGAAAGTGTGATTGATTATTTCCATTACTGACTAGGTCTGTGAATAACTCTATGAATGAGAGGCGGTGTGTGAGTGTCTTTATAGATATGTGACAGGATATGATAATGCTGTATTGATGGCTGACTGTATGTATGAGTGAGTGTATGGGTGAATGAATGGATGTGTGTGTAGACCTACAAATTAGTGAGTGGATATGTACTAACTGCTATTGGTGTGTTCATGGTTTCATGGTTTCAAAAATTGTAGTCTGTATTTTAGAGTGGGTGTATCAAGTGTTATATTAGGGTCTGATGAGGTGCATGTCATTTGAGATGTCATCAGTGATTTCATCAGTGATGTCACTGACCATGTCATGAATGATGTAATATGTGATGTCATCAGCAGTGCATTGCGGGGGCACGAGTTATAGTTAGCTCAACTAACTATAAGAGGGGAATTTCTATGGTTTTCTATGAGTGAAATGTCCAACTAACTATAATATCCCTGAAACCTATGTTTTTTTCAGTGAATTTCCAAGGTTTTTTAAATGCTAATTTCAACTATAACGTGCCTGAAACCTATGGTTTTTTTCAGTAAATTTCCAAGGTTTTTTAAATGTGTATTTCTAACTATAACTTCCCTGAAACCTATGTTTTTTTCAGTGAATTTCTAAGGTTTTTTAAATGCTAATTTCTAACTATAACGTGCGTGACACCTATGGTTTTTTTCAGTGAATTTCAAAGGTTTTTTAAATGCTAATCTCTAATTATAATGTTCTTTAAACCTATCTTTTTTTCTGTGTTTTGTAATTATCATCCCATTCTCAACTTGGTGAAAACTGCAAATCTCACCACTCTTCCATTGATACCTTTCGGCAAAAAAATCGCCACAAACGAGAGCTACAACAAACGCTAATGAAATGCAAAGTAGGCGTTCCCGTGCAAAAAAACCCACGAAAACAACACTTCCCCATATTTTCAACGACCAGCCAAATCTGCAATGCGATCCAAAAAGCAGGCGATAAGCGGAGATAGCAGTAACAAATTAACATCAACCTTTAACTGGTGTAAGGAGGTCGAATATCTACTCCGTGAATTGGACCCAACTCACAGCCACATCTAAAGACCAACACATGATAGACCTACTGATCATGCAGCTCCGACACCCAACAAGGCCACAACACCCAGCGCCACCACCACCAGAACCTCCCCCCGCACCACCCCCCTACTACCACCGAGGCAGCGCAAAACAGGACAACGGACCTTCCCAAAACGCCATGCCCCTGAGCCACACAATAGCTGAATGTTGGGAGATGTGGCAACCAACTATATATGAAGGAGACAAGTCACCCATCAACAATAAAGCACACAATGCCAAGTGTAACGCAGATGTGCTGCACAGACCTCACTATGCAAAGCACAATCCTCTCCATGTGGAGATATACTATTGTTACTTGTAGTGTAGTGCACAGTGGACGCAACCATGTTACCTCAGGCAGTGGGAAATATCTCGGTCATGTAGCTGTGTTGTCCCCCCTGGAAGCAGAAGCGGAGTGGGCTGCTCCAACGTATGCCACTCCAGCGTAGGAGTATGAATAAATAGGCCAGGCCCTAGGCGTGATTCACTTGTGGGAAGACCAACGAGTCTGTCACAGCGGCAGCCCTCACCCTGGCACATGACTGCCGCCATAACCGCGGGCCTCCTCGACACAGGCCCCCTGCAAACCCAGCGGCACAGCACCGCAGACTTATGTCTGTACCGACTACTGCCTTCGATCTACACTGCGGAAGGCAGCACTCACAATTCATATGCAGTTGCGATTGCACATGTCGCAGTCCAGTTCGCAAGACACGTTGCTCCCAGTGCGGCCCGCACGGACCACGCATGATTGCAGGCTGCGCACACGCTGTGTGCTTCAGGTGTGACTAACTCACTTCACCATAAGTCATCGCCACATGGCCTCATCAAGCCAGAATTCATTAGACAAAACACATTGCTCCCAGTGCGGCCCGCCGGAACCACGTATCATCGCAGGGTGCGCACACGATGAGTACTCCAGGTGCCACTAACTGTGCAGCTCAACTCAATGTCACGTGGTTGTGCGCCCATCTTGACCGCTGCCTCCGCCCTACACTGGGGTTACACGGTTCACAATTCAAGATTAGTAGCGACGCAAATTGTGTAAGACACTATAATGGGTTAAGAAGACCAAATGCTCCCAATCTGTGCAGCTCTACTCAACGTCACCTGTCTGTGGGCCTTTGCTGACCACTGCCTCCGGCCTACACTGTGGAAGACCGGCGACACGTGGTGCCACTAACCCTGTTCAACACAAGCCGATCCCACATGTGTAACTGTGTACTGTGTACTGAGTCCCGAATGGCAGTGACCACAGCACCAGACTCCCTTTGATCAGTGAGGGGTATTTCCATATGGAAGGCCGGCGACACGTGGTGTCACTGAACCTGCACTATGCAGGCCGGTGGGGCCACCAACGTATGCACGTGTCTGTGGGCCCTTGCTCACCGCTACCTCTGGCCTACACTGTGGAAGACCGGCAAGAAATGGTGCCACTAACCGTCTTCAACACAAGCCGATCCCACATTTAGAACTGTGTCCTGAGTCCTGAATGGCAGTGACCCCAACTCCGTGAGACAACCACAGCACCAGACTCCCTACGATCAGTGACGCATATTTCCATATGCAACGGCGGCGACACGTGGTGCCACCAACAGTGTTCAACACAAGCCAAACAATTCCACATGTGGAACTGTGTCCTGAGTCCTGAATGGCAGTAATCCCAACTCCGCGAGACAACCACAGCACCAGACTACCTTCGATCAGTGAGGTATATTTCCTTTTGTTTTTTTTTGTTTTTTTTTTATTATTTGGAGAGGACATACAAAATGAGAAATTCATACAATTTCATACATGACTTAACCTTGAGCATCCATTTAGGCAAGAGCTAACGGCTCCGTTTTCATATTTACATTGTGAAGACATACAGCGAGAAGAAGAAATATATAGACAAACATCAATAGCCGATTCAGAGAAAAATAAATGAATAAAATTCCCTTTTCACTTCCCCTTCTCCCTTCCCTTTTCTTTCCCTTCTCTTTCCCTCTCCCTTCCTCTTCCCTCTTCCCTCCTTCTTCTTCCTTTCCTTTCTCTCTTATCCTCTGGTTTGTCTAATAATCAATTTTTCTAGCGGAGCCCAGATTTCTCTACCTCGTTTACGAGCACCTTTACCTTTGCATTTATATAGAGACTTCTCTAAATGTTATAAAGCCAACAATCGATTAATCCATGCTTGAAATCGAGGAGGATATAGATCTTTCCAGTAGGTAGCGATGAGAAGTCTTATTACCGCCACAGCAACAAAGACAAATTTGCAGTTGTTGTAACCGCATTGTATCTTCTCATCACACCCTAGCAGCATTAATGTTATAGATATTTTGATGGGGTTCTCTACAGCTGATGTCAAAAACATTTCTATTTGTTTTATTAATAGATATAATTTCACACAGCTATAGAACATATGGATCGTATCTGCAGGTCCTTGACCACACCTGGGACATTTATCGTCCTCCCTTTTCCCCCATCGATATAATTTCTCCGGAGTAAAGTAGAGATCATATATTGTATAATAGTGTTGAACTTTTAGGTTTGTGGCAAGAAATATCATATTGGATAAGGTCAGGGAGCGATATATATCAGTATCACGATCTCCTGTCTTCAGGACCCATTTGGTGTCTACCATCTTCAGATCATCCGGAAGTGTATCTATTAGAGTTCTATATATGTTTTTAATTCTAGTCTGAGACTGTGAGATAACTTCTATTAAAACATTCCTTTGCAAAGATAATCCCTTTTGGTTTATTTTATTCAGATAACTTGTAAACTGTCTGAATTTAAAATGTGTTCTATCTGATATATCATATTTTTGCTAAAGCTCAAAAAACGACAATTTTTGTTCATTCGAGTAGAGGTCTCCCACCCTCAGAATGCCCTTTTGTTCCAGGTGGATAGCTAGCTTATCATACGTTAATGAAGGAAAAAGGGAGGATCGCCATAATGGTGTGTATCTATTATATATAGGGATTTTCATAAGGGCCATCATCTTTTTCCAAAGTTTCCAAATTGTTATTATAATCTTAAATTTCGATTTTTTTATAGTAACTTTGCTCGATTTGTCGAAGAAGCACCCCTTGAGCGTTAGTTCCCATGGCTAGTTCATATATTGTGGGAAGATTCCCGGATGTACTGCATTGTCTATTGCCTAAACCTGGTGAAACTAGAATAGGTATTTGTTGTAAAAAACATGCATAATAATAATACCGAATATTAGGAGCTGACCATCCTCCTCGATCATATGGCAGTGTTAGAAATTTAAAAGATCGTCGGACTTTGGAATATTTCCAGGCAAAGCTGCTAAAGATGCCATCTATCTTTTTTAGAAAATAATCCTCAATTTCCACAGGAATACATCTAAACATGTATAAGATTTTAGGAAACATAATCATTTTTAAAATATTACATCGTCCTAAGAGTGACAAGTGTAGTCTATCTAGTCGTTGAAGATCTTCACTTATCTTACTAATTATTGGCGTTTTATTTATCTTCCATATATTTTCAATATTGTTAGTGATCTTAATACCTAGATAAGTTACCTTGGTGGATCTTCGAGAGTCACTACATGGAGTTTTGGTGTTGCATAGAATCTGAGTTTTCCCTGCATTTAGCAGATACCCTGATTTCCGACCGTATTCATCAGCCAATTTCTGGATTTGTTGAACTGCTTTCTCTGGGTCTCTTGTTACTATTGCCAGGTCATCGGCATAAGCGAGTATTTTTGTCTCATGGCCGTTGCACTTAATCGGGATGATAGTCAGATCTTGAGAAATTTGCTCTATAAAGATGTCAATATATAGGGCGAACAGTATTGGAGAACAGAGACACCCCTGTCTCGTCCCCCTTGCAATCTTTATTGAGATTGATTCTTGCCCCATTATATTTAACCTAACGTATGGCCGATGGTACATTGCTTGTACAGCTGTTAATATACCAGGCCCAAAGCCTCTTTGTTTCATTGTTGTCCATAGATATTGCCATGTCACCCGATCAAACACTTTCTCCGCGTCCAGGAGGATCAAAGCCATCTTCTCTCCAGTGGTCTCTGTAATATCTAATAAGGCTATAGCACGTCTAATATGGTCTGTTGTACCTCCTGTTGGTATAAAACCGTGCTGCCATGGGGAGACAAGATCAGCTATGATCCTCCCTAATCTGGTGGCTAAAATTTTGGAATACAATTTTAGATGAGTATTCATAAGGGATATGGATCTATATGAAGCAGGAGTATCAGCCGGTTTCCCTTTTTTTAAAAAAACCACAATATCCGCTCTTCGTCAAGACTCCGGTGGTATCCCATTATATTGTATCCCCAAAAATAGGTCTAACAATATAGGAGCTATTTCTACTTGAATTATCTTATATAGTTCTAGTGGGATGCTATCTGGGCCTGCTGCCTTCCCTGAAGCCATAGATTGCATAGCAGAAAGAACCTCTTCCTTAGTTATTTCCTTGTCTAATTCTTGTCGCATTTCTTCACTAAGCCTTCGTTGATTACCAAAAATACGTTCGGTGTCATTAGCCAACATGGGATCAATATTGCCTTGTTGATATAAATCTTCATAAAATTTCTCAAAGACTTTAATAATGCTCTTCTTTTCTGAACATACTACACCATCTGATCCCTTAATTTCCATAATGTTATTTCTGGCAATCTTCTGCTTAGTTCGTAGAGCAATAACTTTACCAATGGTCTCCCCATATTCATAACCCTCAGATTTATGAGCTTGGTAAATAGCAGCCGCCTTCCTAGTATAGTGATTATTTATTTCACTTTTAATAATTGCTATCCTTTGACGTAATCCCATTTCTTCATCATCTTGATTCTGTTTGACTACTTCTGTAAATTCTTTTTCCAGATCTCCTAGTTTGGTTATAAGCGTGTTAATTTCCTTTTTTTCTTGTTTTCTAGTTTTTCCTACAAAACTGATAGTTTCCCCCTGAAGACCAGCTTTAAAACTATCCCAAACTATATTTCGTGAAGAGCTATATTGGTTAATCGCATAGTATTCTATAACCCATTTCTTAATATATTCAATATAAGCATCATTGAGTAGTAGTGATCTATCAAATGTCCATTTTGTTTGTGGACGATCTAGCTTTGATAGTATCAAATCCATAATCAGAGGATTGTGATCTGAAAATAGTTTGTGTAGTTTTTTAATGTCTACATTTTGAATCAAACAAGATGACACTAGAAAATAATCAAGCCTAGAGATTTTTTTATGGGGATTTGAGTAGTATGTATAACCTGGATCTGTTGGATGTTTCACCCCCCAAACGTCTCGCAAATCATAGCTAGTTTGAAGAGTCGAGGGTGCTTGATGTACATGGGGTTTTTTCCCCCAGTATTTCTGAGTACCACCACACCCCTTCTCATAATGAATGTTTAGGTCCCCACAGAATATAAACGGGCCCGGCCATGATGCTGCCTCAGCTTCTATATTATTGAAAATCTGTGGGTCATCTGCATTTGATCCATATATTGTACAGACTGTAAATCCCATAGGAAGTTGCGCCATAGCCCATCTCCCTGCTTTATCTCCGAATGCACGCGTGGCTAATCCAAGACAGCTTTTCATGTGGATTGTGGTCCCTCTAATAGTTGAGGTTTGTGTGGAACAAGCTATGAGATTATACCCTCCTATAACAAGCATATCCCGGTTCTCCCAGGGGATATGTGTCTCTTGTTGACATATTATATCAGGATTTAAACTTCTTAATATTTCCGCAACTCTCACGCGTTTTAGTTTATCGTTAAGGCCACCTACATTGACTGAGCAAATAATAATCTTAGTCATTTAAACAATTTAACTTCCTCTGCCTTAGCTGCCCTTGCCTCTGATAAATTATGGTTTTCACGCTTCTTTACTATTATATCCTCTCCAAAAAAAGATTCATCCCTTTTCTCCCCTTCCCCATAACCCTTTCACCCAAAGTCTTTACCCCTCCCCTCCCTCACCCTCCCAGTATTTGTGCCCATACACCCCCCCTCTTATTTCCCCCACCCATCCTTCCCATATAGAGAGGCATTCAGACTACGGGTAGTCTGATTGCGATGGTTGCTGCTCCCTGACTCAAAAGTTTAAGCTAGTTGGCAAAAATAGAGATTTTCAAAGTCCCACAGCAAGATATCAGAGAAAAAAAAGAGAGAGAAAAAAAAAAGGATGCTGGATCACTTAAAATTTAGTCTCGTAAGTTAATCACTCTACGGTTTCTCATCCCATTTCTCCAAGTACTCCTTCACTTTGATTTCTGAGGTAAAAAAACGAACGTGTTCGCCTTTTATTATTTTTAGACGAGCAGGATGTAGTAAATATGCCTGTCCCCCTCGATCTTGCACTGGTTTTATCATTTCTCGAAGACGCCAACGTCTCTCTACCCTGAAATGGCAGAAGTCCGGTTGAACAAAAAAGACGTAATCTCCACCACTGCGTTTTGTTGACGGTTTTGCCTTATCGTAAATAGCCTGTCTAAGTAAAAAATTGCCGAAGTAGACAAGTATGGCACGGGGTTTTGCGTCAGGCTTTGCTGGCATCTTTAGATTAAAAGGGACACGATGGGCTCTTTGAACTTCGAGATCCCAATTCCATCCCTGCAAATCTGGGAATGCCTTGGCTAGGGTATCGACCATATACTCTCGGGTATTTGACCCTTCCTTTCCCTCCGGCACACTTAAGACGCGTAGGTTATTTCGGCGTTGTCTATTTTCATTATCCTCGAGCTTCCATTGTATATCCGTAAGCCGCGTGTCATGTGTCGAGGTGTTCGTTCGCATAGTTGCGACATCATTTTCCAGCGTCTCAGTCCGAGCTTCAAGAGTTATGAGGCGTTCATTAATAGCCACACATGATTTTGCAACTTTTCTGACTGCCCCTTGGATCTTTCGCATTGTGTTCTGCGCACGTTTACTGTCCTGGCACGTCTCTTCCCGGTGAGAGAGTATGCACTGAATAACTGTATCCAGTGTTGGTGGTAAAGAGAGGGAGACAGTTTCTCCTTTGGCTGATGGCAATGCATTTGTATTGAGCAAATCTGTTCCGAATGGTCCCATCTGAGGTTTTTTTTCTGTGGGCTAGGATGGTTTCTCTCTCTAACGGCTTTGCGCATTGTAGCCGTCATATCTTTTTTCCCTATATCTGAATTTTCTTCGCTGGAATCCTCAAGTGACCCAGAAGCTGAGCCGGATAGTGACCAAATGCCATCAGAAAGAGAGTAAAAATCTTGCTCGCTGTGATTAGAAGATGTCGCATGTTTGTGACCCATAGCCAAAGCAATACCTTTGGTATCAGTGAGAGTAGTGGAGTCTAATGCGGAATAGTTTGCCTAGAGTCTTGCTTCAGATATTGTCTCTGCCTCATTAGGAGCTCGTATCTCAGGTTGCAGGCAGGGGAGGACACAGGGTGGGGGTGGAGGTTGAAAATGTGAGCTAGATTCAGTTGTTTCATTACTGACAACCCTAACAATAGTATTTTCAATGCGATTTTCATCTGATACTAAATGAATCAAACCATCCACCCCCCCAACTCCATCCCTTCTATCCGTGTTACCCCCTGCCTGATATTGCTCACCAGCTGAGTTCTTCTGCTGCTGTGTATGCTTCGATCCTTGTGTTGCTCATAACAGTTCCAGCACAGTAGGTTCAGCTGGCAAATGCGCTCCATTCCGTGTTTTCTTTTCATCCATTTTCGACTGTGCACTTGACGTAATGGAGTTTTGCTTCTTTACCACTGGCTTAGGATTTAAATCTGTAGATGTAGCCGCCTTAGGGGATACGCCAGTGTTTGCTCCTGAGCGTGTCTTCCCTTTTGCACCCGTCCCAGCAGGAATCTTCAGGGCCATAGCTGCAGAGCACATCCAGCGAAAATTGGAGCACCACGAACGGTGATCCCTCTCGGGTCCATCGGACGCCAAAGCCGCCAGACACGCTAAAAGAGTCTTCACCAGCTCTACCCGACAGAACACTACTCCACATGAGGCGGAGCCAGGACAAGATCCAAGGTGCGAGAGCGCCGAGAGCGCCGTATCCATTCTCGCCCGGCCGCCACTTTGTTTAAATGTTCGCTTGTCCGTTTATTTTTCTCCTTTGTGCTATTTCTGCTATCTCCGTTTATTTTCCTTTAGAGAGTTTTTCCAGCTGTTAATACGATAGCTCTCCGTTATACTCCGCATACTTTATCCATGTTTTCGCCATTACGATGCATCTAATCAGTAAACACCGTCAGGGAGCAGCAGAACGGCCATGTTAGTCAGCCGCCATCTTGCCCCTCGTCAGGTGTTTGTATTTCTTAGTGAGGTATATTTCCATATGCAACGGCGGCAACACGTGGTGCCAATAACCCTGTTCAACACAAGCCGAACAATCCCACATGTGGAACTGTGTCCTGAGTCCTGAATGGCAGTGACCCCAAGTCCATGGCAGCGAGCACAGCAGCATACTCCCTCTGATTAGTTAGGCATATTTCCATATGCAAGATCGGCGACACATGATGCCACTAACCCTGTTCAACACAAGCAGATCCCACATGTGTAACTGTGTCCTGAGTCCTGAATGGGAGTTCCCCAAGTCTGTGGCACTGACCACAGCACCACACTCCCTTCGATCAGTAAGACATATTTTGATATGCAAGGCCGGCGACACGTAGTCCCAGTAACCCTCTTTAACACAACCCGATCCCTCATGTGTAACTGTGTCCTGAGTCCTGAATAGCAGTCACCCCAAGGCCTTGGCAGCGACCACAGCACCACACTCCCTTTGATCAGTGAGGGGTATTTCCAGATGCAACTACAGACTCCAGTAGGCAAGTAACTATCACAGTCCTACACCCTACATATTATCCTTTTAGTATCCTCGCTTCAAGAACTTTTTTTTATATCAGTTATAGCTTTACTACAATGACCAAATTAATCTTCAAATGCAAACTAACATGGAATAGCAGTCTACTCTACACTGAAGGCAATGCAGCTCGCAAGTCCTATTTTAAATGCTAATTTCCAACAACAAGGATGTACTCAGAAATTTCAACAATTCGTCAGTGTATTCTATACTTATTTCATCTTTTCATGATACGCATACACTGCACTCAGTAGAGCTCACAATAAAAATAATTTCTTCATTCATTAACTACAGAGTCCACTAGGCAAGTAACTATTACAGGCCTCACATCTACATAATATCCTTTTAGAATCCTTTCTTCTTGAACATTTTTTTATATCAGTTATAGCTCTAGTACAATCACCAAATTCATTTTCAAATACAAACGAACACTCAGCAGTCTACACTGCGGGCAGCAGACCTCGCAATTTGAATTTTGGACACGTGGTGCCAACACTGTCCAACACAAGCCGATCTCACATTTGTAACTGTATCCTGAGTCCTGAATGGCAGTGACCGCAAGTCCATGGCACCGACCACAGCACCAGACTCCCTTCGATCAGTGAGGCACAATTCAATATGCAAGGCCGGCGACATGTAGTCCCACTAACCCTCTTTAACACAAGCCGATCCCACATGTGTAACTGTATCCTGAGTCCTGAATAGCAGTCACCCCAAGTCTGTGGCAGCGACCACAGCACCAGACTCCCTCTAATTAGTGAGGCATATTTCCATACGCAAGTCTGGCAACACGTGGTGCCACTAACCCTCTTTAACACAAGCCAATCCCACATGTGTAATTGTGTCCTGAGTCCTGAATAGCAGACACCCCAAGTCCATGGCAGCGACCACAGCACCAGACTCCCTCTGATCAGTGAGGCATATTTCCATATGCAAGGCCTACAGCACGTGGTGCCACTAACCCTTTTCAACACAAGCCGATCCCAAATGTGTAACTGTGTCCTGAGTCCTGAATGGCAGTGACCCCAAGTCTGTGGCACCGACCACAGCACAACACTCCCTTCGATCAGTAAGACATATTTTGATATGCAAGGCCAGCGACATGTAGTCCCAGTAACCCTCTTTAACACAACCCGATCCCACATGTGTAACTGTGTCCTGAGTCCTGAATAGCAGTCCCCCCAAGGCCTTGGCAGCGACCACAGCACCACACTCCCTTTGATCAGTGAGGGGTATTTCCATATGCAACTACAGACTCCAATAGGCAAGTAACTATCACAGTCCTACACCCTACATATTATCCTTTTAGTATCCTCGCTTCAAGAACTTTTTTTTTATATCAGTTATAGCGTTACTACAATGAACAAATTAATCTTCAAATGCAAACTAACATGGAATAGCAGTCTACACTGCAGGCAATGCAGCTCGCAATTCCTATTTTAAATGCTAATTTCTAACAACAAGATTGTACTTAGAAAATGCAACACTTTGTCAGTGTATTCTATACTTATTTCATCTTTTCATGATACGCCTGCACTGCACTCAGTAGAGCTCACAATGAAAATTATTTCTTCATTCATTAACTACAGAGTCCACTAGGCAAGTAACTATAACAGGCCTCAAATCTACATAATATCCTTTTAGAATCCTTTCTTCTTGAACATTTTTTATATCAGTTATAGCTCTAGTACAATCACCAAATTCACTTTCAAATACAAACGAACACTCAGCAGTCTACGCTGCGGGCAGCAGACCTCGCAATTTGAATTTGGGACAAGTGGTGCCAACTAACACTGTCCAACACAAGCCGATCCCACATTTGTAACTGCATCCTGAGTCCTGAATGGCAGTGACCCCAAGTCCATGGCACCGACCACAGCACCAGACTCCCTTCGATCAGTGAGGCACATTACAATATGCAAGGCCGGCGACACGTAGTCCCAGTAACCCTCTTTAACACAAGCCGATCCCACATGTAACTGTGTCCTGAGCCATAAATGGCAGTGACCCTAAGTCCGTGGCAGCGACCACAGCAGCATACTCTCTTTGATCAGTTAGACATATTTCCATATGCAAAGCCGGCGACACGTAGTCCCACTAACCCTCTTTAACACAAGCCGATCCCACATATGTAAGTGTGTCCTGAGTACTGAATAGCAGTCACCCCAAGTCCATGGCAGTGACCACAGCACCAGACTCCCTCTGATCAGTGAGGCATATTTCCATATGCAAGACCAACAGCACGTGGTGCCACTAACCCTTTTCAACACAAGCCGATCCCACATGTGTAACTGTGTCCTGAGTCCTTAATGGCAGTGACCCCAAGTCCGTGGCAGCGACCACAGCAGCATACTCCCTTTGATCAGTTAGGCATATTTCCATAGGCAAGGCCGGCGACACGTGCTGGCACTAACCCTCTTTAACACAAGCCGATCCCACATGTGTAACTGTATCCTGAGTCCTGAATAGCAGTCACCCCAAGTCCGTGGCAGCGACCACAGCACCAGACTCCCTCTAATCAGTGAGGCATATTTCCATACGCAAGGCCGGCGACACGTGGTGCCACTAACCCTCTTTAACACAAGCCAATCCCACATGTGTAACTGTGTCCTGAGTCCTGAAGGGCAGTCATCCCCAGTCCGTGGCAGCGACCACAGCACCACACTTCCTTTGATCAGTGCGGGGTATTTCCATATGCAAGGCCAACAGCACGTGGTGCCACTAACCCTGTTCAACACAAGCCGATCCCACATGTGTAACTGTGTCCTGAGTCCTGAACGTCAGTGACCCGAACTTCGTGACACCGACCACAGCACCACATTCCCTTCAATTAGTGAGGGGGATTTGCATATGGTAGTCCGGCGACACGTGGTGCCACTGAATCTGCACTATGCAGGCCTGGGGAGCAACCAACGTATGCACGTGACTGTGGGCCCTTGCTCACCGCTACCTCTGGCCTACACTAAGGTCAGCAGGGCTCACAATTCAGATAGAGTCCTGATTCCACATGACGCAGTCCAGTAGCCAAGACACATTGCTCCCAGTGTGGCCCGTCCACACCAAGAATCATCACAGGATCATAGAGTCTCCATGCTTCTGGTGCCACTCACCCTCTTTAACACAAGCCGAACCCACATGTGTAACTGTGTCCTGAGTCCTGAATGGCAGTGACCCCAAGTTCGTGGCACCGACCACAGCACCACACTCCCTTCGATCAGTAAGGCATATTTCGATATGCAAGGCGGGCGACACGTAGTCCCACTAACCCTCTTTAACACAAGCCAATCCCACATGTGTAACTGTGTCCTGAGTCCTGAATGGCAGTGACCCCAACTTCGTGGCAGTGACCCCAGCACACGACTCCCTTCAGTCTTATTTGTTGTTCTTTTCGTTAAATAATTTTTTTAATATGTAAATCTATACATGACTAAGATTCTTCTTTGTCCAACCGCACAGGGACACTTCCAGGCCCAAGAAGGTTGTTGGGGGTATGATGGTAATGTGGGAAGAGGGTGCGTTTCCTGCTGATGTGGGGAGAGGCAGCGTCAAAGAGGTATCTATCACAGAAAGAAGTCTGCTATGTTTTCACAAATGCCTCGGACAAATGCCAGCTGATGGACTGAATCACAAAATAGTTTTTCAAATGCTTATGTAGTGTGAGTTATGAACAGTTTGCACCCAGGCTCGCAGAGGGACAGCTGCAGCACGTCCGCTCGACTCACAGACGCAGTACTACGAGCCAACCGCGTCATTGTAGCTATCCCTGCCCTGTTCCGTCGTACGCCACGCCACGCCACTCTGATTACGTTCCGACGTTGGCCCCACATAGCTACCTGACGCAGGCGTACTCGCTGTAGGTGTGCAGGTCAGTGGTCTAGTTCTCACCATCTCACGGCCACTCCCTGAGGGCAGGTTTGCACACACATAACACCCATCCGGCACATGCGTACACGCCATGTGACCACACAAATATAATAGATCAACAACGTCACATCCTTTATTGCCGGTGCTGACTAGATGGCGGACGCTCCACGTGTCTCAACCATAAAGATTCTTTGAAAAGTTGCACAGAAGGTTAGTCGCACCCTGATCTGTATAGCCGTCAGGGGCCTACCACCCCCTTGGTGCGGGCTTCAGATGCACAGGGTTAGTGCCACCCGAAGCTCATATGGCCATCAAGGGCCTACCACCAAAAGCTGATGTGGTCTCCGCCATTGATGACTCAGGACTCAGCGACATGTGTGAGATCTGCCGGGCCGCGGAGAAGCTGATGTGGTCTCCGCCATTCATGACTCAAGACTCAGCGACATCTGTGAGATCCGCGGAGAAGCTGATGTGGTCTCCGCCATTCATGACTCAGGACTCAGCGACATATCTGGGATGCACTGAGTTTTGACGGGCACGTGGAGTGCCCACTGCTGCACACTCCGGTGGCACCAGGTAATTATTTGCTCATGGATGCGCAGGGGCGGCAGTGTCTGTCTCTCTGTCTCTGTCTCTGTCTCTCTCTCTCTTTCTCTCTTTCTCTTCCTTTCCTTCTATCTCTCTAACTCTCTCTCTTCCTTCTATCTCTCTAACTCTCTCTCTTCCTTCTCCCTTACTCACTCCCTTTCTTTCCTTCCCTCTCTTTTTCTCTCTGGCTTTTTTTTCCTTCTCTGTTTCTCTGTCTCTCTACTTTGATATGCCCATTACAAACGTCCTTATATTGTGCTTTATTTTCCAGGCTCTGTCGTCGACATCCATGGTCCCCATAGGAGTGTTCCGCCTTGTTGTCTTCTATTATTATTGTTAAATTGTGTTTATTAGTTCATCATTCATATATATATGTTAATTAAAAAAAAGTTTGAAATAGTTTTTTGTTTATCTTTTACATACATATTTATAAAAAATAAAGTTTGAAAAATAATAAAAATAACGTTTTTGGTTGTTCTCTTCACTGCTGTGTGACTCTTTCTTGTTCTTATTACAGTTATTTGATGGAGTCCACCATGGTTAGATTTATCGCAACTTTACTTCCATTAAAGTGCTGATAATGAACTGCAGACGAGCCGTTCCCGTTCAAAAAGACATGAGGTGCACTTGTGCGATTTATTCTAAATACTAAAACCCTGTATTGAATTGCACTGACGTAGTGGCTGTACTTACAGTGTACACACAAAATCAATTAAGAAATCTCATTGTATTAATATTGTTTGGGAATAGTGCGTCAGGTGCTGGATCTTGACGAGATACACTGCTCAGTTCGTATATTGTTCTGCATATGAAAAAAATCACATCACAACTTTCACACCAACTGCAATGCAAAACAAATTCCGGCGATAAGCCACGTTAGCCCCAGGGATTTTACACCTGCTTTCTGTTGGTGTTAAGCAGGACGACTACCTGCACCATGAAACGGAACACAGTCAAGAGCCACACCACAACACCCACAGGTGCCATAGAGTCAATGAGCATGATACAGGGATACACATAAGGGCCACAAGACTCATCTCAACAACTCCAGGACTGCCAACACCCCCAAGTGTCTACCTGTGGTCATTGTCTTAGCATGATAGGCACGAGCCCTGCAACATCAGTATGCTGTCACCGCAGCGTTGGCAGTGAGCCTGGACATGTAGCTACGCAAGCATCCTCCTGCATGCGCAACCAGCGTGTGCTGGTCCGGAGTACACAGGTCAACGCAGGGGTGTGCCTATCCGGCAAGGGGAATGGGAAGTCTCGGACATGTCCGTGTACAGGAAGTGCGGTAAGTGTGTCTCTGTGTTCTGTTGTGGCCTGCCACAAAGGCCGCAGCACTCGATGTTGTAAAGTGGAATGCACCACCTCCAAACGGCACTGTGATGGTGTTGTTTCAATGTAGCAGGGCATACGCGATTAGGCATTACAATGGTATGCCGTACAAGTGCACGAGATACAACAGCACACCGTAGAAAAGTGTGGGGGCTCCTGGGAGGGAGGAGCAGCTGTTTGGCAATGTAACACACAGTGAACTCGCCCATGTGCCACGTGCTGGGCATCTCATCCACGATGACCACGGTCGCTGACATCCCACAACACCAACGACCTACCTTTGTACACATCCTATATGAATGCAGTGTGGTTTTCACTTCTATCCTCATTCAGTGGTGTGATGTTGACAGGTTGTGTGACTTGTGCTCCTTGTTGGTGTTTTTCATTTTGGCCATTGTTTCTCTATACTTGTGCTGTACTTAATTGTGCATGTGTGCCATTCTGCCCATCTCCCCCCGTCCCCCCACTACCTGCTTCTTCCTCTTCCTGGTGCTCTTGTGTCTATAATTTTGTTGCTCCACACATAAACACATGTAAAGAACAACTTAGAATAGTTCCTTGATTCTTTTAGGTTTCAAAACTTCTCTCTATTAGTTTCTTTTAAATTTTCCATATAAACTGTTTTTTTAATATTCAACAACACAGAGAAATCAGAAGTGCAACGTATTCTATCAACATACTTTCTAGAACATTCTACAACACGTGCAGGTTAAAAGTTCATTCATTTTTTTAAAGTTAACGATATTTTTCTGCAACATTTTCTCGAACATTTAACGGCATGTGCAGGTTAAAAGTTCACGATTGTTTTAAGTTCGAACAGTGCCTTCCAAATGCAAGTAGCTGTTGTGGTGTAGTTGAGCAAATTTTATCCTATGATATGTACTCCACGTTGAAACTGCTTTTTCTTAACCATTCACAAAGATGCTTTCCTACAAAACGAATGGGCACCCTACTTTTAAAAAAGAATGCTTTTCATCTCCCAATCACGTATCGTTTTGTACGGCAAAAAAAAGTACTTCCCCATCTTTAAACACATCTCTTATTCTACCAAGGAACTGCATGAGCTACAGACATCTATCCATACCTTCTAGCCATACCTTCAAAATGATAGTGTGGATTGTAGGAGATAGCTATATTTTCAGGTGCAAGAGATATGCAGAACACAGACGTATTGACTTAGACCTAGGTTTTCAAAATTTGAACATTAAATGGTTAAAACCTCTTTGCATCTTCCACACTCTGACCTCATGATTGTGCATTGTGGTGGAAATGACCTAGGCACATTGACTGGGGTAGGTTTGGAAATGCTGATGAAGGACACCTTTGGACACCTCTGCTCAGCACCATGTGACTCTGGGCAATAGCTCACTTAATAGGCTCACATAATTTCCACGCCGGCCTCGAGGGCCTTCAGACCCATAGGGGTGAGTAGTTTGCGCTTTACATATACCGTATTGATTTGATACGTGCAAATTTACCTTTGCACTCCCTGTATAACACCCCCTAAGCCCCATACACAAGTTACAATGTTCGAAACAAAAGTTCCTCCGAATAGGTATAACTACATGCTGACACTACTTGACAGATGTGGCACAGCAGCCAGAGCACATGACTTCACAGCATATGACACACAGTTTGGACTCACGCTTTCAGCCCCGACTCCGGCAGCACCTCAGCTTAACACCATGAGACTCTAGACAATACCTCACATATTTTCTGTACCCCAGGACTTTCAAACCAGTAGGAGTCAGTAGTTTGTCCTAGTAGGTATAAACACATGCTGACACTACTTCCACAGGTGTGCTGCAGCGGCCAGGGCACATGATTTCACACCATAAGACACACAGTTTAGGTTTACACTTTCATCCCCGACTACCGCAGCAGCTCACCTTAGCAGCATCAGACTATGCAATACCTCACTTAATTTCCGTACCCAGCACTTTCAGACTGGTAGGTATGAGTAGTTCACTTCGCACCTCCTCTATAGCACACCCATAACACCCCACAGAGGTTACAGTGCTCCTACCCTCCTCTTTCCTACTTTTTTGCCCTTTTTTCCCCTTACTCGCGTCGACAGAATCACAAAATGGCAGCCAACACTTCCTAGTTGCAACCGCTCACACCGCTCGCAGCCAATAAGCAGCAAGCTCGTGCTCGTAACGCCTCAGCCAATCAGATGGCAGAATTCCCAAATATCGATATTTGTAAATTTCGATATTTCTCAAAAACTACTGAACGGATTTACACCAAATAAACAAAAGCGTGCTTTCTAGACCAAGACCCTTCTCCCTGACAAATTTGTGGTAATTCCGTTTACCCGTTCAACCTGTAGCCTTGTCTAAAGTTTCCTATGGAAATTAACATAGAGAAAACATGTCTTGGGACCCCCTTTTTTCTCGCCCCCCCCTTTACGAATCACCCCCACACTTTCAACATAGGAGCTGATATGAACAAAGAATTTGTTTGAAAAATTTCATGAAGATTCATCAAACGACGCCAAAGTTATAAGCAAAACAGAAAATGGTCTTCCTATGGAAACTTGGTCCTAACTGTAACTACCTACTGGCGACCGCCAGTAGTTAATATATATGGTGCTTATGCTGTTTTTGAAATATTTGAAAGTAAAGAAACTTTTGAACTGTCCTCCTGGAGTGCGAGTATCTCTTCTTTTTGGTGAAAAAAAAAATAAAAAAAAAAAAATATATATATATATATATATATATATATATATATATATATATATATATATATATATATATATATATATATATATATATTCAACAAAAGCAACAATCCAGGTAGGATTTATTTTCAAAAATTATTTATTAACATTAGCTTCTATATGTATAATACCATCAACCATATCACCATGTGAAAGCCCCAGTCAGGCTTCTATTGTTTATTCTATTATGATAGCTCTGTCACCGAACCGCCAACAAAATTGGTAACATTTTGTGTTATGAACTTCACTCTTGTATAGAATGTTTAAGGTGTTTAATAGTGTGCCCACGAAGTGGCAGTGTAAGCAAACCTGAGTTAGAAGAATACTATCCTGTGTGTGCATGCAAATGAATGTGTGTCAAATGTCAACATGTTTTAGGGAGAGAAGGCAACCTCAGAATGTGAGCATGAAAAATGGCGTTTCATTCGGGTCCTAATGTAACCATGTGACACAGGTCCAGTCCTGAGGCAGCAGGGCAGTCCTTCTTGCAGCAGAGCAGGCCTTCTTCTGAGTCTTCCAGAGGTCCAGAGGAGATCTCAAGAGTTGCTCTGAGGGTCCAATATTTATACCTGGTGTTGGCTTTGAAGTGGGAGAAACTTTTAGACTCCGTCCCACATCTGGTTCTGGAATTTCCTTCCTTACCCAACCCGCACTCGGTGGGATCTGGGCCAACAACAGACTAGTATGAAGTCCTTTGTGAGTGTGTTGAGGCAGCCCCTTTGAAGTCGAAGTGTGGTAGGTGACAGCTCCACCCCTCCCCATCCTGACAAGATGTCCCTATCTGACAGCACCCAGTCCGCTTTGGATCACTGTCTGGAAGGAACACAGAAAGGCCAACTGCCAACTACATCTAATCATATAACCCAGGATATAGGCACCAAATTGTTAGGACAAGGAAATGCCAACTTTCTAAAAGTATCATTTTCACAATTGTGACTTAAAATCAAACTTTACCATTGAACAGGGGGTTAAAAACAATACATTTGAGACCAAACTTGACATTCCTACCTGCTCCCAGTTAAAAGTTATCACTTATCAAATATGATTAGGTAACCTAATGTTAGCCTAAGGGAAAGGGAGGCCTTACAGTAGAGCAAAAGTAATGTAGGAGTTTGTCCCAGGCCATGAAAAACTGAAAAGCACATCTCCAATTTTTTTAATTCACTGTACCCTGTTGTATGGGCTGTCTAGGGGCTAACCTAGGGGTGATTTCATGCATTACTAGAGGAAGGTGTGGGCCTGTGAGAAGGTTTATTTTGCCAGTTCACAATGGCAGTTTAAAACTGCACACAGGCTACAATGGCAGGCCTGAGATATTTTAAAAGGCTACTTTAGTTGGTGGCACAATGAATGCTGCAGGCCCCTTAGTATCATTTAATTTACAGCACTGGGTACATGTAGTACCCCTTTGCTAGAGACTAACAAGTAAGTTAAATGTACAAATTGAGTATATCCCGATTTTACGATGATCAGAGGGAGAGAGCACAAGCACTTCAGCAGTGGTAAAGTGCACAGGGTACTAAAGGGAACAAAATCGAACTTAGCAAAACAGGAGGGGCAAAGGCAAAATGTTGGGGGGGTGACCATGCAGAGATGAGAAGGTCCAGCAGGATGGAGTTATCAATGACTTATAGAATACAGAGAAGTGTTGTGGGGCAATGCTTGAGTTCATAGTTTTAGACTTTGAAATTGTGCACATTTATCGGAGTCATCCTTCCAAAGAGTAGGAACTCTAACCTTGTACTCATTCTTCCTTTAAAGGAACAAGAAGAATCGTCATTTTGTATAGAACAGACTTTGTCATATTTACATGGTATTAAGATATTATGTGGTATAAAGGTATGAAATGTGATTGCTTATTGCCAGAAAAGAAATAAAGTAGTAAGGTGTGTTTATTATGTTACAGCTTATGAGTTTGTTACACTGAAAAATATTTACAAAAGTACTGGAGCTCCAGGAAGTCATGGTGTTTAATGACATTGTTATAAGTCATAGCAAACGTAATGTTAGGAATTTTAACTGTATTCAGATTGATGAAATACTAAAGAGCTATTTCTCATTTTAGATATCAGTGCTTCTGCAGTGCAGACTGAGCCCAACTGTAAGAACATGCAGAGTGAAGATATACAGTGCCTCTGTTTCTCTAGATATGTCCATGCCCCTTTTCCCAGGTCTACTATTGGCTTTGGGATCTGGAAATTTAGGTGATTAAGCTTTTGGAACCAGATTTCTAGGATAGTGCGGACTTGACACATAGGCTCAGAAGGGAAAGTCAGACAATCTTCAACTATTTTCTGCCAACAAGGGGTAAACTGCCCCAGGAGTGCTGCAGGTTCGCCTGACCAAGTATATGTTTGAGAAAATTGTTGCAAAATAGTGCATTGTTCAGAAAACTTGGCATGAAAAATGTCAAATAACTTAAGAAACAGATTGCCTAGGAACTAAGATTTACATACCTATCATTGACTGCATTCCCAATTTTGTTTACTGCTGCTCTCGGCTGTGATGGTCTTGGGTGACTAATGCTGTACCGCTGTAGGCATTAGAGCTCATTGTTAGGCATTGGAGCTCATCTTGTGGCCCTGCAATTCAAGCTGCTTTCAAATATCATTGCATCAGCTGCCTACCCTGCTATCATCGTAATGTCAACCCACTAGCATTAAATGATTATCCGTATAGTGGCAGCTATTTTGGAAGATCACAAAAGCACTGCTAACCTAATGGCCCATGGCCTCTCACCTAGCAGCATATTACAAGTGCACACAATAATCTAACCTCCACAGAGAAAGCCTGAGTTCACCGGGCCATATAACTGAATCATAACAGAGTTGCATGCAGAAGTGTACAAAGGATGCCATGGGTCCTGATGCAAGAAAGGAAAATGGCACATTCAATCATTGTTGGGGTAGTAAAATACAGCCATTATCAGGGTTCAATTAGCACCTTCAGCCTCTAGGCCGCAGTGTACTTCACCTGCTGCACTAATGCTGCAGTCAAACATCGTCTTTCTCAGTTACTTCAGCTGTGGACAGAGTGACAGAGCATTCACGTATTCACGCACAGAGGGGCAGGCCGATGAGTCAGTGAGCTGGTGAGCCGTGTACGTGTATCGCATCCAAGAAGGCTCCGCTCTGGCCTCTCTGATCTTCCCCGGCCTCCTATCAATTGCTAACACTTGCTACCACCAGCGCATTAACGCAGCTCAGCGAGTGCGTCGCTGACAGTCGGCGGCTGCTGGGAGTGGCACCCGGTGTTTCGCAGAGGCGGCCCGGTGTCCCCTCATATAGCTTGCAGGAAGGTGGAATCTGACTGCATGGTTGCCCCCATTTTTTCCTGGTGTTTTGATGGTTTTTGACTTAGTTTGGCTGGGAACCTGCTATTCAGGTCTCCAGCCTATCAGCTTTCTCTTATAAATTGATTCCCGGTACTTTAGGTACACCACAGATTGGATCCTGAGGTACCCTTGTGAGTCCCTAGTATATGGGATACTATGTACCCAGGGCATAGGTACCCCAGAGGCCTACCAGGGGTTGAAGCATGTATTATGCCACCCCTGGAAAGCCACCCAAAGTGACACCACAGGTCTGCTACTGCAGCCTGGGTAAGGTGGTGCATGCAGCCCTTACTGTGATATAGGTTACCTATATCACTACATATATACACACATATAAACCTATAAGTCACTCCTATGGCAGGCCTTATCAATCCTGAAGGCAGAGTGCTTGGTTCTCATGTGAGAGGGTGCCCCTGCATGAGCAGAGTCCCTCTGCAGTGTTCGGAGACTCTTCTCTGATGCTGTTTGTAGTGCAGCCTGACCATATACTCGTAAGTGCATTATAACCAAACAGTAAATGCTAACTTTGGACTGGCTGCACGGAAACATGTCGTGTTTGGTGTCAAACACCTTGGAATCATACCCCCACACCAGTAACTGGTGTGGGAGTATGATCCCACCATTCTAGAGGGAGAGACATGGCAGTACTGGGTTACCAGGTAGAAGCTTAAAAGAGCCCTGGCATCACAAAATGGATGCTGCAGCCAAAGACACGGGTCTGGCCTCCTGCTGCTGAGGCCTGGACACAGGGAGGTGTAACCACCTCCCAGACAGGCTTATGTGTATTGTGGCTGGGTGGGAGCACTCTCTGAGTGCTTTGAAGTCCTGCACTGGGGGCACATTTGGTGTCCCTGTGCATAGTCCAGCTCAAACTAGTTCATGGGCTTCCAGCCCCTACTCTGGTGCGAAACTGGACAAAGGAAATGGGTGTAGAAACCCCTCTTTCCAAACCCTCACATAGGTCCCCAGAGCTAGTCCAACCCCTTCCTTAGGTATAAGTAAGAAACCTCTGTAACTAGAATTTTAGATTACCCAGGACGAAAGTCTGAAGCCAAACCCTGGACCTTCGACGCTCTGCTAAAGACCAGAGGACTGAAGAAATCTCCCTTGGAGTCAAGGAGTGACTCCCCTGCTTGGCAAGCACCAACAAAGCAATTTGCCAGTCTGCATTTCCGAAGCTCCTGCCGGACTCCGAAGTATTTGCAGCCCAGGAAGAGGATTTCCAGACATCTCAGAGGCCGACCTGAGTCCCCAGCAAAGCTGAGACCCACAGCCCTCGTGAGTAGCGTGGAACCGGAACTCCTGGTCACCATGCACTTTTGCAAGTGCATAGTCTTCTCGACGTCTCCTGAAGTTGTGCTTGGGCTGACTTGTAGCCCCCACCTCGAGCACTGAATCTACCGAAGATTGTCGGCCTAGTCAGCCTGAGTGACCCGTGGGCCGCCATTTTGTGTTTCGTCTCGAGGTCCCTTCGCGATCCCTCGTTCCTGAGGGGGTAACTTTAAATTTCCTTGGGCTTCCCTGGTTGCTCCAGATGTGCCCCAACTCCCTACCAAGTGGTGAGTCCCTCAGACCTTGCTGGTCTGCACCGAAGCATCATTCTCGTCTCTGCGTGTGTTGCTGTTGCCAAGGCTTGTTGTGTCCAATCCGGGCACCGACGCTGCAGCACTCGACATCCTTTGTGGGACAGCTCAAATCCAGTTCCTTGTTGTCCTCGACACCTCCTGGTCCTCGTGGCTGAAGAGTCAAGCTTCACCTCTTTCACCTGAAATCACCCGATATCAGTGGGCATCTGTCCATCACCTTCCTGGTCACTGGCTAGTGACCCAGACTCTGTCCCCTCTGCTTTCAGGTTCTTCTCATCTTCAATCCAGGCTTGGATCTCTTCGGACACTTCGCATCCTCACGGCAGCAGCATTTCTTCGCCAGCACCCATTGAAATCGACAACGTGACCCAACACCAAAAGACACCTATGCACCCGTCTTCCCTGGGTGAGGTAATACGAGTACTCGTGTGCTCCCGTGGGTGTTAGCACTAGAACTTCCTAAGTCCAAAAGAGTTTGGTCCTGACTCATTTCTAAGTATCCCTAATCTTTAAAAATCTAATCGCGACTTTCCCCATAGAAGCAAACGGGAGCTTGCGGCTGCTTTCACACACTGCACACAGCCCCCGTGGGTCCCCTGTGTCACTACCTTGGGTGGTTCCTTGGGGTCCCAGTGATTCTACAGGCTCTAGGCCTTGTGTCTAGTTAAGTCATGGCTCTTATGCCACTATTTTAGTATATGGTTTGGCTCGCCCCAGGGCCTGACGTGTATTTGTGCTATTTTACTGTGATTATTGAAGTGTAACTTATGTGTTTTGACCTCTAGTCTCATAAAGAGACTAGGAGGGTGTGTTTAGTAATAAATACATATATTTTATATATATACCTGGTGTGGATATCTGTCATTTAGGAACTCAAGAGATTATAGACTGGTAAAACAAGCTGCTTTACATTCCTTCAAGACAGCCTGAAGGCTGCTCTCCATAGCTACCACTAGGATAGCTTTCAATAAAGGTTGTCTTTAACCTATAACCAATAAGGGGTTGTTTGGACTGATACAGGGTGCCCACTATAACTAGTGGACAGCAAATATCAGGCCGACTTCTCACATAGGTGTGCTGGCGGCCTCTCCCCCGCGAGTTATTTGGTCCCCCATCAAGCCCGGCTGCATCACACCTTCAGCTTAAGGAGCACAAGGCCAGGCTCCAGCTGCTGCGGCATCGATATTGGGCAGGTGCACAACCAGCGTGGTGTGGACGAGGCCGGACCCGGGTGTCAAGCTGAGGAGCCTGAGGCCAGTGGTGGACAGGCAGTGGTGAGAGCAAGCTGTGGCAAGCTGTGGCAAGCTGCATGAAGCGGTAGAGTGGTAAGAGGGGCGTGGAGGGCAAAGGCAGGCAGGGGTGCTGAGCTGCGAGAGGCGAGCCGCTCGCAGTGCACTATACCAGTATGATCCCTCCCCGGTTCACGGTCCTGTCTGTTGTTCACCTCTTCATCAGTCTCAGTCCCAGTAACAGCATCTGTACCACTGGCCACCGGGCACATCATCAAGTAGTTTACAGGAGAACCTAGCAGCACCTGCTGCTAACCTCATTCCCGTCCTTTCTGGAGGGTCGGGTGCAACAAGTCTGGCTACCACCGGCAGCGTCTGCCCCTCTTCCGGTTACTACTGGGGTCCCACAGGGGTCGTCCTTTAGCCCCCTCTTGTTTAATATCTTACTCCTTTAGTCATACTGGCTGAGGCTCTGGGGGCTAAGGTGATCGCCTATGCTGACGATACCCAGTTACTTTTCACCTAGAAAAAGGATGAGGAATCTGTGGCATCCGTTCAATTCTGCCTGTCTTCGGTATTTAAGTGGCTTGTGGGTGCCCAATTAAAATGTAGTGAAGACAAGTCAGAGATACTCTTGTATGGTAATTTTCCCCCTGGTTTTAGAGATATGATCTGGCCGTCTGAGTTCTTGCCACCATCTTCTAGCAGTAGCACTGCTAAGAATCTGGGAGTTTGGTTTGAGGATAATTTATTTTTTGCCACCCAAGTCAAGAGAATTTCAGGGTGCTGCTTTGGCCTCCTCAAAATCTGGAGAATATTTCTTCCACTTCTCCCACGGACGGCGAAAGAGACAGTAGTCCACGCGTTCATTCTTTCCCGCCTGAATTATGCTTATGCTCTTTATGTGGGGATTCTGGCATACTCCCTTAATAAACTCCAAGTAGTTTAAAATGCGGTGGCTCGGCACTTGTTAGAGATCCCCTTAAGAAGTAGTGTGCGAGGTTATCTTCGCTCTCTTCACTGGTTTCCCATGGCGACCCGGGTGAAATTTAAATCTATTACCATCACCCATCGTGCTCTGCATGGCCTTGGGCCAACTTATTTGCAGAAACGTGTCTCTTTTTATGTTCCAGGGAGACTGCTCCGCTCCTCCGCTCTTCTCCTGGCAAAGGTTCCCCGTTTTTATCGGCACAGGCTTGGTGGCTGTTCCCTCGCCGTTATGGCGGCCCAGGCCTTGAACGCTCTTCCGTTTGCGCTTCGCAACATTGAAGATCCTGTGGCTTTAAAAAAAAAAAAAAAACTCATCTCTTTGTTTAGTATGGACGAGCATCTCAGTCCCTCTGTGCTCGCACCGGGAGACTCCTTGGAGTAGCTGCACGCGTTAAAAAACTAAATAACATAACATAACATCACTGTGGCAATTGGTCCTATAGAGCACCTTCGCAACTTAACCGGCCTCATCCTCAGCCTCAGCCTCAACCTGGTCAGCTACTGAGATCACTCAGGCCAAAACTGAAATAGGCATCCAGAAGCAGCCCTGGAAGAAAACAAAGGCCAAGATAAGAGGGAAAGATAGCTGACAGCTACAAGTAAATCAACAGTGAAGCAGTAGGAGCTCAGCAACAACAGAGCTACCAATCTTACTACCTTAAACTACCATAAATGATGGAGCAGCTATTGGCCCAGGCAGTGGCTTGGGCAGGGATGGGTCGGAACACGCTTTAATGGATCCACAGACTGCAAATTTGTAAAACAATATGAGATCAGGAAAGACCAGGGGACAATCACTCGCCAGACCAAGAGCAGCAAAGCACAGCAAGAGAAAAACGCAACCAATCAAACAAAACGCAAATGAGGAGATTATACCAGCCCATCCCAAACAACCAGAACAGGGTTCCACCCACGCAGAGCCTGGCAGCGAAATGTCCCAAGCTAAGAGCCTTGCTACTCATCTTTCACAAATCAAAATCTATTCAAATGTTCTTTTTTCTTAAAGACCCAGGTGCCGCTATCTTTTCCTCAGACAGAGGGGCATGTGGGCTTCAGGACCCTATCAAAGCCACGCATAAATCCACCCAGCCAACCCATCCCACAAAAACACCATCTAAGGACCCAATGCAGATAGTGGACGTACGTTCTGAAGAGGCTGGCAGGCACTCTGCAAGCAGCAGAACAAAAGAAGGTCTCGCAAAAAATAGAACTCCGTCTGGTATATCGACCCCCTCACCTAGGCCTGTACCAAATTCTTCATCTCTCTTATCACCTCTCCTATCCATGATAAATATTGAGCAGCAGACACCTTCGCCCCTGAAAAGCAACCAAGAACAAAAACCACTCCAGGTTGATTGATCTCCCCAAACCAGAGCCTAGTCCACACAGCCTAGAGCCTTGCTCAGATCCAGAACTCGAAAATGATTTCATCTACACATTGGCAGCAAGAAGTCTGGGACCACAAGATTCACATGAATCTCAGGAGAGAGAGAAGACCCGCATGACCAACTTAGTGGCCAACTGCAAGCCTCAAATCCTTCAGACTCCACACAAGACGCAGACGTGTTTGCTGATCCAAGGGCACAACAACACATGTAGGAGAGCAGAATTACTGGACCCGCTGGAGGAAAATCAAGACAATCAGGAGAATTCCTCATATCTATACTCAGAGGAATGGGCTGATCTGGTAGGATCCTACACCTGGGATGCCAATCGGGGGCCCACCCAATGTACCGGGCTAGAAAAAGGATGCTCGGTAGAGGACCTTAGCCGTAGGGCATCCTAGCATGCCAAACACACCCAAGCTACGTCAGGATCTACTAATGTGTGGGACTCCCTGTTAAGTACCATGCAACGGACGGTTGGCACGCTTCAATACCAGTCCAACAGGATGGATCTACAGCTGGATCTCCTTAATACTCTGAACCTATATGTAGACGGGATTGAAGAAAAACTGGGAAATCATAGCTCTCTGAAAATACAAGCTCCAATGAAGGCAGACCTAATGTGCACCTCTACTCCCCTAGTGGAGAAGCTGTCATCTCTTCCCATAATGCTATCTTACCTACTCAGCGATCTGATAAAGAAGGTCGTGGGCAGTAAGGAGGATGCTCCAGCAACTGCATCTAGAGATCTTAATATGAGAATAAACTATGTGGAAGCTGAGAATAAAATCACCAACGCAAAAGTAAACAGCTGGACATCTGGGGATCCCCCTCCACCCTTCAACCAGGGGACCTGAATGAGGGTGCCCAACCTCTGAATGCCAAACAGAGGAGGCAACTGAAGAGAAACGGGCACCATAAAAGATCGGTAGCCAGCGCTGCGGGAGTCTATCCCCTGTTTTGTCACAAACAGGGAGAAGTAGAAGCAGTTCAACATAGACATACTACTCAAACAGCAGATAAGGCCATTTTCACTGGTCAGAACGATGGAGTATCTAACAGTGCTCCAAAGGGGGTGTGGGAATGACTTTTGCGCAAGTGCAATCCCTAGCAAGAGACCGAAATAGAATGCAGCTACCAAGCAACATCACTAAAGACATAAAAATATAGCTTCAACCCTGCAGGTGCCAAAACAAAGGAACTGGCCGGCTTCAATGGCAGATAACCTAGTCATCAGCTCTGGCCTGCCACACGCACAAGATACCACATTGACACAAAAGCATGGAGAAGAGGGTTCAGAAGGCCCCAACCGGTGGGCTGAACTTATAAGCTTACAACAGGCTAATTATCAACGCTCAGCATTTGTTCCATCAATTGGCAATGATAGGGCACAGAACCATCAACCATCTAATCTGCACCAAGATGTGGAAGCCCATCAACAAAGACCTATCTCTGGCCGGCAACTAGAGCCCTGCGCTCTTCTTTTCACACCAGAGTGTGAATCAAAGGGGAACTGCGATACTCTAAACAGAGGCAATATTCTCCATTTATGTGCAACAATCCTAGCCCTAAGGCATATAAAATAATCCAATTTGCTCGCAATAGCGTGCATCAGGTCGGACTCACATCTAGGAAGAGAAGATACCAAAGCTACATTGCAATCATCCCTCTTAGCCAACCAGGTGCTAAGTGAAAATGGAAACATTTAAATCTTGTGGGATAACTTTTTCATCTCATGGTAAAGCAAGATATCCTCTTCCTCTTTTCAGCAACCGGAAGCACAAAAGTAACATTAGAGGCATTACCTATTCATTCTTAAGGGAAGCACGCAGACAAACACCATCCAGGGAAGAGGGGGACACAGACTTTTCCCCTTAATTCAGGCAACCATCATGTCAACAACCGGTACCTCCAGTTAACCAACAGTTTTATAGAACTATCAATAACCTCACTCATGACAAATGGCTCTTTAGGATGGAACGGTCAGTAATACTAAAACCACCTGTCGCCTCTGCTCCTGGAATATCAGCGGCCTTAGAAGCAAAACAATGGACCCAGAGTTCGTATAGTTCATAAGATCATATGACATAGTGCTGCTTCAGGAAATGTGGGCGTCCGAACCATACCATCTAGAGGGCTTCACAGGGTTTCATACACCGACAATTAGGAAAGCAAAATGAGGGTGACTTCCAGGTGGGCTGGCCACCTACCTTTCGGTTACAAGAACATTCACCGTCATGAAAATCCCCTCTGCCTTACTGTTGGTCAAGACAATCAAAACTTCATCCACATCGAAGGAAAAAACGAGGAGGTGATAATTTTCAATACTGAAACATAAAATCAGAGACACCAAGCACCTGCTGGACCACCTCTCGGAAACTATGAGGGAACAAGAGATTTCCAACTTTATTCTCTCAGGGGACTCAAATCTCCACCCTTTGTGCTCTTCGGCTTCAGAAGAGATTCTGGCCCAGTCATCTGCTTGGAACATTCCTGACCAGAAAAAGAGCCTACATTGTAGAGCAACTAAAATTTCCAGGGGCTTCTTGGAGGACACAGAATATATTAACTTTTGAATATTAAACAGCAGGTTTGCAGAAGATTCTCCACCAGCAGCTTTGTTCTATACAGAGACCACAGCGTCAACACTTGACTACACTCTGGTCTCTCTTTCCCTTTTCAATTATGTGATTTTGTTTACCCTCGGCGATAAGGTGGATTGCGATTATCGACCTCAAGAAGTCCTTCTGCAGGCCAATGCTTCTCTTTTTGAATCTGTACCAGGGGGATACAGCTCCAGTTACACAACTAACCTCAAAAGAGTTACATTTTCATTGGCAGATACTGGGGAATTTAGGGAGGCAGCAAAGCTACTCCTACATAACTGCAATGAACAAAAAAGAACTCTGCCAGTGAATGGGAAGATTTAATCGCTGCACTATCAAACTCACATTCCACAAAAATTAAGCAGACTGACCAATGAAGTGTGTGAAACAGAAAGAATATCCAGTGCACAACAGCGCTTGCTAACGACTAAAAAAAAACTAAATAACAAGGCCCTTAGATTATTGAGGTATAATCCTGGAGACGCAACCTAAACTCTCTCTTTACGCCAGAACAAATCGAAGCTGAAAAAATCTAATGGGACATTAAGAGATCCAGAGAAGAAGACTTCCGGACCACACTACTCCACGACTCCAATACTAATAACAGCAAGTGCTTTTGGCCCCTTGTGAACAAAGTAATGTGCCCCCTACATGAGTGTCATCATATATCCCTGAGGAGACGTGGGTTCAGTACCTGGACTCTTATTTCAATCTCCCATCAGGGAACCCACGAGGAACCACAACGTCTGGCCCCATCGCAACCGGTATTCAGCAGAATAAAAGCACCCAGGGTACCATCAAATGACACCATGAGGAAGCTAGGTCAATTCACTTAGCTAGATTTCAAAGGACAAATATCCAAGGGGAAAAAAGGTAGCACCAGGACTAAATGGAATTCTACCAGCCCTTTTCAAACAGGATGCAACATTTTGGGCACACACGTTAGATCCAATCTTTCGTCAAATTAGGCAAACAAGCCAGCTTCCAGCTTCATAGAAGGGCTCCGTTATTTCGCCATTCCACAAATCAGGCGATAAAGCCTCTCCAAAAAATGATTGCCTTATCTCCTTGCTCGATATAGAAGCTAAATATTTTGCAGGTACCCTACTAGCGGAGCTACAAGGGTGGGCTGAGGACCAAGGTATTATCCCATTTAACCAGACAGGATTCTGTAAAGCAACCGGCACAACTACTAACATCTTAACAATGTCACTTCTTATCAACAGGGCCAGGGCTACAGAACAGGCTTTGCACTTCTGTTTCATAGACTTCAAAGTCGCATTCGATAATATCGATCAGGCAAGACTGTGAAAAAAACTGGCTGGTTTGAATATCCTGAATACTCTCCTTGAAATGATAATACAATTACCTGGGTGCAGGTAAAATTGGGTAATGGTGCACATCTATTGAGGCGCATCCCCACGACTAACGGGCTCAAACAGGGCTGCGTGCTTGCATCAATCCTATTCAAATTGTACGTGGCAGATCTGATGCAATCTCTAAACTTATCCAATGCACATGCCCCACGAATAGGCGGCAAGGCCTTGCCCAGCATCTTCTACGCAGACGATGTGGTCCTGATTAGTCACACAAAATCCACTAGAGAGCTATGCCACAGTAAACTTCCTGATTGTAAATTTTGAAAAAACTAAAGTCATGTCTATAAAATGGTCTTTAGAAGGTTCCTATGCTTGGCATCTGGCCAACGTCGAAATTCAGAATGCCACAAATTATAAATATTTTGGCATAAACATTGATAACCGCAGGCAATTTTCTTAGCAGCTCGAATCAATCATGAGGGGAGAGGTTTGGGCCTAGCAACATCTCTGAAACAACTAAAAACTAAGCTTCCAGATCCCAGACTCTCACCTTTACTTCAGGTTGCTCAAGCAAAACTTTTACCGATCATCTCATATGGAAGCGTTGCCCTGAGAGGGAGAGACTCTAATACTCTAGACAGCACTATCATCAGAGCTTACAGGATCCTTTTTAAGATACCTACTTATGCCTCAGCAGCTCTGATTAGACTGGAATTTGGGCTCACCAATCAAAGAGCTAGCAAGACAGGGGGCTCACCTAATGAGCTGGCACAAAATTAGGGATGCCCCCGAGAACACCTTAAACCATCTACTATGGAAGGAGTTACAGCTTAGCTCACAATAATAGAGCAACCACGACGGCGGACTATGGAAGCCGCACTTCACTCTCTGTTTCCTTCTGTTCAATACATATGCGCACAACAATTCCTGTACCTGCCTTCGTTCAGTACAACTGCAACGCAGAATTGAAACTTGAGTTTAATTTGGAATGGTGCACCAACAAACTTATTATCCACAAATGAAGAAAGTAGACGTAAGAATAAGTATTCTTTTTTATTCTTTCTTTTTTCAGTTCTGATCATTTAAATCCATACAAACCATCCAGTCAATGTGTTTAGTTCAATTGGATTACTCGAACTTCATCAGGGCTTTGAAATAGTATATCACTGTATTGTTGGGATAACCACAATGGGCTTCATAAGGGAAATTCAGGGATTACTCCTTCACGTTCCGGAAAGTCAAACTTCCTGTTGGCGTTGTGACGGCTTGACAGGCTATCAAACCTGAGGTCTTATCATTGAGTCATGATCTGAGTAAAGTCCTTTTGAAGTTTGACCTCCCATTCCTCAAACACTGATTAGGAAAGCTGCCATCTATGCTGCACCTTCCAACATGTGACAAAACTTAATTTTGATATAATGATGCTCAATGGCATTGGAACGGGTTATTGTGATGTCAGAAGGAGCGAAAGCCCAACACGCTTTGAATTTGTAATTCAACAGTTATTTATTTAATTTTTGATACAAAAATACAAACAGGTATTGAAACAATAGTTTAACAGTAGTGAGTAGTGTCCCAGTGAAAATATTGGAACCTTAAAACAAGGGTGACATATTTGTGACATAGGTACAAGGTTTCCTATGTATCAGCAAGACGACCATTGGAAAACATATAGTGTATTAACCACACTTTACACAATGATAAGTGCTGGTTTTTAATGGTTCGCTTTTGTAAACAGTCAACGGCGTTTCAATCCTTTGTGCGAAAAGTAATGCAACGTGGCGCAAAAGTGTCGCAAGTGGCTCATAAATAAGCCCCTAACAGTCTTGAAATATGTGGTCTCAACACAAATATATCAAAGGTGCTCTACTTTAATAAATAGTTGAAGACACATCACTACTGCTCACAGAATCCAGCAGCCTCCCTGATCACTCACTGACTGTATTCTTTCCTTTGCCCCTGTGAAGGCTTAAGGCTTGGTTCACACTATACAAATGCCATGTACATACATGCATTCATGCCTTTGTATAACAATACCATAATACGTTTTTCATTTAGTGCTCCATACCAGTTCTTGTCCTTTTTAAGAACTATAAATAACCCATGGCAATAATTCCAGTTATTAAACGCAGATGGATGACAGGCTGATTTGGCCTTCAGGGATTCCAACTCAGGACCCACATGCCACAACAGATGTCAACAGTGAGTGCTTATCTCACTTAGCCATCACTGCTATACTTTCTGCTAAAGTAAACTATATTAGCTTGACTTTATAAACTAAGAACACCGATATGCGATTTTCTCATCAATTATGTGCTTATTTGTTTTATTTGGTGAAGGGCTCTGGCAGCACCGTGGCCAACCGGAGAGCAAAACCTACATTACTCTTGTCAGGGAACATATGCACTCCTGCAGACAAAGAGTTTCACATGAGGTAATGTTTCCTCCTGAATGCTGACATCTGCTAGCTGCTGTTCCTGACAAGAAGCTGGTATGTTCACGAGAGGGTTGAAGCGATTGCTTAAAATCAATCTGACAGATGCTAATCTATCAGGACAGTCTATTTTTGTATCCCAAACCTTTAGCGAATGATGCATATGAGCAGTGCCAGCTAGTAACCCGAGCAGGAGGGGGTGGGTAGGCCTCACACATACACACATCCATCTACATGCAAATTCACTCACATCCCCATACATTCACAAACGTCCAAACATACTCACCATTCGCAAGCACACACACACCCATTCACAGCACGCTCTCATGAATGCACATGCACTCACACAGCAAATATTTTTTTAAATAATTTACCGGCTACAGCAGTGATATTGGCCTTCAAGGTTCATGGAGGATTCAGACTGCCGCCTCCTCTCAGTGGATGACCCTAGGTCAGACAATAGAGGAGGAAGCAGACCCAACTCTGTGTCGAGATGTCACTGATTGACACTCATCCCTGGGCACTTCAGGGCTTAAAACTGAAGGACCCAGGTCCGAGGCTATCAGCGACACTCCCTCTGTCATGAGGGGGAGGTCTTCCAAGTGATTTGCAGAATGCAGAAGAGGTCACACCCAAAGAGCTGTGACATCATCAGCCCAGCAATGTTCAGCTCTGACAGTCAGGTGCCTGCACATTTAGCACATGTATACTACCTGGCTGCCTGGCCTGACCTGAACATAAAGAGTGTCTGTCAGGGTGACCTTTGCTCAGCCTGACAGACACTCGTCATGTCCTCCTTGGGGGGTAGGCTGCCTCCGCCCTTAAGGACAGGGCACTGCTGCATATGAGAAGGTTATATATTTTTATTTAAGGCAGAATCCAAGCATGGATCAGGAAGTGTGGGGTCCTTTATATTCAGGATGCTCTTGTAACGTTTTCAATTTTTGTGTTACATTTACACTTATCCTCAACTAGGATTAGCTTTTTGGGGCACCATTGCAGCAGTTGCCTCAAACTCCAGCATACGCATAAACATAAAATAAGCACTGCAAACGCTAATTTAAGACACAGAATCTGGATGGTGTCTTAAATTGGTGAAGAGCTGGAACAGCGCTATTTTACCAACAGGGTGTGTGGTAAATGGTTGCTAGTCTTAGGAACTTTAAATCTTTTTTCCGGAAATGTAGCAGCATTTGCTGACATGTCTAACATAAACACACACAAAAAAAAAATAACATACACAAATCAACATAAAAACACAAAACCGAACAGGACACAATAGAATGCAACACAACAAACTCACTATAACACACCATTGCATTGCAGTAATGCAGCACAAAAACACAGCTGCACTAAAGACAACACAACACATCATACCCATAGCAATATACCACACAAAAGATATGTACAAACATTCCTGCCATTATACCACAATACCACCTTGAGCAGTCGTCTTCAAACTTTGTTATGCCAAGCTCCCCCTGAGCAAAATATTTAGGTGACCGGCCTCCCATGAATTCCAAGGGGTGGATCAAGCCAATTTTTAAATCGTCATCATTGGGAAGTGCACTGGGGGACAAGCCCCATGGACTCTCATCAAAAAGCCAGCAAAAATTCCAGTGCAAAGTGGTATCATGAACCTTCTGTACAGAGTCCTGTAATTAAAATGTAAATTCCACCCAAATTTAAACTGCAAATCTCTCATCTAGAAACCTCTACAATGCCCCATCCAGGGGCATATTATCAAGCACGGCGTTAAAATTATCGCCGCTTTAGCGGCAGAAAACTGCCGCTAAAGCGGCGAAAATGGGCTTGGTAATATGTCGCAGAGAATTCCAATAGAAGCCCATGTTCTGGTGTCAAAAAATGATAATTTTATCGCCGTTTCTTGATAATATGCCCCTCAGACCCTCTGCAATGTACCTCACTTTATCTGCTGTATACCACCCCGACCCCAACTGCAAAGATCTAGCCAGATTCCCTTATCGGAGCACCATTAGGACGCACTGTACAAAGTCCATCCAAGCACCTCTCCACGGCAGACCCTTAAGGCCACTTCTATAATACTTCATCCAGACCCCTTTTTCAAAATACCATCCAGATCTTTTGTTAAGAATTCAGTATATAAAGTCCTCAGGTACTGGTGAAAAAAACAAGGCAGCAGGGCAACCCTTTTGTGTTCACAGGTTAGTCCCATGTAGAGAATTGCCTCTGAGCAAAAACATTTCAGCTCAGTCCCCAACTCACCCACAGCTCAACTTTTTCACACTGGGGCCAAGTTGTCTGTGGGGGCAATGGATTGTCGGTGCATGAAGACAGAAGGTGAGTGGGTGATGAGAGGGGAAGGAATGGGGTTTAAGGGTTGTTAAAATGGTGACTCCAGCATCTAACAAATGATTAAAAGTTGTTTAAACAGGTGTGAAGAGAAAGGGTGGCTTCTGTTTGTAGGGCTTACCACAGGACTGCTTCTTGTGCTCCTGTGAAGTTTGGCATCTTAGGTGTGGGCCCAGCTTGCCCATCCCATAGGCGGACCCTTCAGTCTTTTCCTTAAAAGCTCATATTGAGTATTTCCTTACTGTAATCCCATCCACACCATTTAGAAGAACCTGTATATCTCCTATTGTTGAAAGACAAGTTCAGTTTTTATCTTTACATGCCTGTACCCTATTAATCATCCAGTCCTGAAAACATACATCTATATGCCCACTTGAAATCTCCACCCATCTCCTGTTACAAAGTCTTATTCAGTCCTCTCCTTTAAACCCATAGCAAGTGCCCCTTTTTGTTTTTAAAGCATAGATGCAACATTTCGAAAGTCTATGCAAAATGAGTTCTAGTCCAGGTTTTTCAACTGCATTCTCAGACTTGTAGCCCTGGTTTTATAGTGAACCAAACAAGACCACAATCCCAGAATGCAAAGAAAACACTTCAGAACAGTTACAGGGGTAAAGCTGTCAATGGCACAACAGGTGCAGTGACACCTGGCCCAGAGGCCCCAGGGACCCATTAATTTCTGACTGTGTCCGTTTTTATTTTTACAAATTTAGCAGGCATGGTGACGTTGGGATTATTTTCCTTGCTTGCCTAACAACCCCTCCCGCTCTCACTATGCAAAATACCAGTTATCCCACATAGATTTGGCAAACTTGACAGGGCTGCAAAGCACCCTCCAGATCACCCAGTAAAAATCCACATGTACTCCACTTCAAATAATAATTCCCCTTCAAGCACCATCTTAGTGGCCACCCTCCCTCTCAATCCATGCAGACTGCAGCTGTCAGTACATTACCACAGTGGGAAAATCCCAAAAATACCACAGTGTATGTATAAGTCATGAAAATCTGACTGAAATGTCTGCAGACAATTACAAAAGTATTGGAAAGTGATTTTGAAACCCAATGCTTCGGCCTCACTGTCCACCTTCCCTGCCATGCTGAACTTCTATTGATTTTTCTGCAGCAAGCCTTCGAGAGCTACCCAAATGCAGAACAAGCATCACTTCCTTTTAAAAATAACCCAAAACAGACAATGACAACAGTTGGATGAAAAATGCATCAGTGAAACCTGTGGGTACATTTCAATGTACTGGGAGTCAAATGCCATTTGGGGCGTAGACTCACTCCCACCCTTCAGATGACTCAGGGCGGGCCCCACAGTTTAAAGGCCTCTGACCTAGAGAAACATGCTCTCATAATATGGTGGTAAAAGGTGTTTGCAACAAGCACTACCTTAACTTACAGCCAAGGTCATAAAATAACATATTTTAAAAATATTTTTTGATCTGGCCCCAGCAGTGTGAATTTTCAAAAACACAAAGGGGCAGATTTATGTTCCCTGGCGCATCCCTGCAAATCAGCATGGATGCGCCAGGGAAGATGCGTCACGCAAGTTTACCCTTGCGCCACAATAGATGCGCCGCATTTACAATGCAGCGCATCGTGGGGCAAGGATAAACAGATGCGTGACGCATCTGATGGCGGAAGGGCGGCGCATTGCTGGAGTTGCGTCGCAAGCGCGACGCAGCTCCAGCAAGGCTCGGGGGTGCCCTATCGGTACAATGCTGCGTCAATCCTTACGCCTGCTTCAAGCAGGCGCAGGGATTTGACGCAGCATGGCCGGAAAAGTGACTGAGTGAAATCTTGTAGATTTCACTCAGCCACTTTTCGGAGGCGTTCCTGCGCCGGAACGCCCCCCCCTGTGAAGGTACACCCACATGTGGCGCAAGCTTTACAACGTGACGCATCTCCCTAGATGCGTCACGTTGTAAATCTGCCACAGCATGGCGCTGGCTTTGCGCTGCCGCTGCGTCACAAAAGTGACGCAACGGCGGCGCAAAAGTGACGCACAGGGCTTATAAATCTGCCCCAAACTATGTTGCACAGATCAAATATTTGATTGTTTGCACATTCTGATGCAAAGGAGGGTGGAAGACTACAGATTTTAAAGCAAGTTAACTCTCTGCTTATCTGTGAGTTCTTAGAGCTGCACTAGTTGTGGCTTGAACATCTTCCACGAAATCAATGCACAAACAGAGGGGTTTAAGAAAGAGCAGTATTTACTTTCTGTACAAAATCTGCAGGAAGTAATGACCAAATAAGATCAGACCACAGAGCAGCCTCTTAAAATACAAAACTTAGTACTATTTTGGTAGTCCCCAGAGTCATACCGAAAGCCTCTCTTGGGATAGCTAAACACTATCAGTGTATTCACAGCCATTCAACAGAGTAACATTATTAATTAAGCACATAGTTGCACCAACGAAGCCCTCTTTTATTGGTTTGGACACTGCCTTTGGTGAAAGGTGCTCACCCTCACCTTGGTTACACAATCACGGGTGGACAGTGTTTCTCCAAGTAATCTTTGAAGACAGATGGCCATACAGTGGATCTTCTAATCTGATGAGTTTGAAAAGGCAGGAGTAAAAGCTCACAAGTGACATGGGATATGGCTAGCAGAAATTCAGGCTTATTTGTATTGCCAATATGTCACTTCCTCTTTGGTAAGATATATTCTGAAACAATGTGTAAAGTGAACACTCTCTGAAAGCCTTTTAATTTGGTGGATATGAAGTTGGTGGATAATAAATAAAATGTTGTGCAAGGAACATTAGCACTTGATCAAAACATTAGCATTGTACTGGTTTCAGCTTCAGTATTTAGCTCACATCAATTTAATCAAATTCCTAAGCTAGAAAAGAATATATAAAAAAAAATGAACGTGCACTCTTACATAGATACTTAACAATGTTAATAAGCAAGAAACAATTTTTTTTGTCAAATAAACGTGTTTGTGCAGCAAAGAAACAAAGAAAAGATGCTGCCTTTTGCGAAAAAACAAATGAGGTTTTTAAACACTACAAATTCCTGGGATGAATTGCTACTATCGTCAAAATAAGACAGATTTTTTTCAGCAGAACAAACACAATATTTCTGTTGAATAAACAAAACAAAGTAAGCAACAGATTGAAGTTTTATTAATATTTTCTCTGAGGCACATTATCATGTCAGGAAAATAGACCAACACATCTGGTGTATTTTGTCCTCTGGTTCAAATTTAATTAAATGTACCCTATAACAATGACACATTTAAAATAGCTCTGAACATCAAGAACTTCATCAAACCTCTGAGTTTAAACAACAGTACTCTTCTAAAACAGGAATTTTAAATTCAGAAAAAACACTCTTCAATGATTAGTTTTCAAATTGAGCATGAATAAAAGAACAGAAATTCAGATACCTGTCCATAAAGAGAATCTTATAAAAATACTATTGAACTGCATGAATACTTATGAAATGTACATTGTATACTACCCTTGTGGAAAATCGTACTTGGTTAGTAACCTAAGGAACAAATTATATGAATACATAATAGCAAGCAAAAGCTTGGATATTATGCATCAACTTTTAAAACATTAGTCAAGCCATCAAAAAGGAAGTTTGTATCTTCAAATTGCTGGTAACAAGGAATTAAGGTTATAAAAAAAATAAATCAACTGGATTATGAAGCAGAAATCACTTCCTTGAGGCCTGAAGAAGGCCACTGACATTTATGCTTGCCTACTGTATTGACTTAGACACAGAAATTGAATATTCTTCAACAAACATTTTCCCAACATACTAGTGACCTTTGTATTAATCATAATATGGCCAGTCTCCACTAGATTGTGTGTTGAAAGTTCAGTGATTTACTTTCATCAGATACTAGGATATTAGTTAAAAGCAACAATACTGTGGACCTTTTCACTTTTTCTTCACAAGAACAGAGTCTGTAAGCATAGCATTTAAATATGCCATGTATGTACTGTTACATATGAAATCAGACACATAAGAGTGCATGTTTAATTATTTGTTATACGATTGGTTAAAAATTACATTGTGCACCATGTAAAAAATATACTAAAGGCTCTTTTTTAATTTGAGCATTTAGCATGATCATAATTGTTTGATCTATATTGACACTTTTCTGTTTTTTTCAATCTTTGCATGTCACTTCTTACATCTACTGGGCTTGGATTCTCCATCAATGAAACATTTTAGAAGGATTTCCACTGCACTGACAAGGTACAAAGGTAGGTCTGAGGTAGATCTGAAATAGAGCACCCATACATTGTTGCATTACCCTTCACGAGGTAACACACTTATAAGATTGCACCCGTCTAGACTTAACATGCACTGTGAGTAGCATTGCAGCAATACGATTATAAAGATAGAATGTGAACAGATGTATCTGCTAATCAGATGTAAACACACCCAGCACCCACATTTCTCCACCAGACTGTTGTCCAATTTTTATTAAGAATGATACTTGTCATATACCAATTTAAATGCTTTTCACTCAAACACATTTTTCCTAACAGTAATAGAAGATGGGTAGTTCTACAAAAAGCATGACAAGTATGGAAACAGATGTGCTGCAATTGGAGTTGATGTTCCTCAATGAAAGTTTTTTCTGATGGTTCTCTACAATGCTTCATTATGCACCAAGTTGTACTTTTGAATAGGGCTGTGTGAAATTCATTTAATTATGCAACTGTCAGAAATTGAATTCCTGGTTGGCTGAGGTATGCACCCGAGCCAAGCAGTACCCACCACTCTAGTCAGGGTAAGCCAGATACACACTAAAAGATAATCTGTGCTCATGCTCTGTTAGCTTGGCAAAGAGCAGCTAGGCTTATCTATTAACGTTACAACAAACAAATGATGGACGGAATGCTGACAATGCAGACATTCTCCCCCAGTCAAGAGATCTGGGTTAAATCCATCGTTCTTTTGCCCACTACGCCACCCCAGTTCAGACATGGCCATATGCAAATCAGTCTTGATCCTGTGCCTCATGGGAACAGTCCAGTCCGAACTGCCAAGCCATGTCTTCCCTGGACCGGAATCAAGCATCCTAGGACCGGTTTCTGGCTATCAGCCGTCATCAGCCAGGATAGCTTGACTCCAGTGGCGTAGTGAGCACGGGACCCACGTCTGGGCAAACCCATCCCACTTAGGGCGAAAAGCGTTACAACAAGCAAATGATGGACCTAATGCTGACAATGCAGACATTCTCCCCCAGTCTAGAGATCTGGGTTAAATCCATCGTTCTTTTGCCCACTACGCCACCCCAGTTCAGACATGGCCATATGCAAATCAGTCTTGACCCTGTGCCTCATGGGAACAGTCCAGTCCGAACTGCCAAGCCATGTCTTCCCTGGACAGGAATCAAGCATCCTAGGACCGGTTTCTGGCTATCAGCCGTCATCAGCCAGGATAGCTTGACTCCAGTGGCGTAGTGTGCACGGGACCCACGTCTGGGCATACCCATCCCACTTAGGGCGAAAAGCGTTACAACAAACAAATGATGGACGGAATGCTGACAATGCAGACATTCTCCCCCAGTCAAGAGATCTGGGTTAAATCCATCGTTCTTTTGCCCACTACGCCACCCCAGTTCAGACATGGCCATATGCAAATCAGTCTTGACCCTGTGCCTCATGGGAACAGTCCAGCCCGAACTGCCAAGCCATGTCTTCCCTGGACCGGAATCAAGCATCCTAGGACCGGTTTCTGGCTATCAGCCGTCATCAGCCAGGATAGCTTGACTCCAGTGGCGTAGTGAGCACGGGACCCACGTCTGGGCTTACCCATCCCACTTAGGGCGAAAAGCGTTACAACAAACAAATGATGGACGGAATGCTGACAATGCAGACATTCTTCCCCAGTCAAGAGATCTGGGTTAAATCCATCGTTCTTTTGCCCACTACGCCACCCCAGTTCAGACATGGCCATATGCAAATCAGTCTTGACCCTGTGCCTCATGGGAACAGTCCAGCCCGAACTGCCAAGCCATGTCTTCCCTGGACCGGAATCAAGCATCCTAGGACCGGTTTCTGGCTATCAGCCGTCATCAGCCAGGATAGCTTGACTCCAGTGGCGTAGTGAGCACGGGACCCACGTCTGGGCATACCCATCCCACTTAGGGCGAAAAGCGTTACAACAAACAACAAATGATGGACGGAATGCTGACAATGCAGACATTCTCCCCCAGTCAAGAGATCTGGGTTAAATCCATTGTTCTTTTGCCCACTACGCCACCCCAGTTCAGACATGGCCATATGCAAATCAGTCTTGACCCTGTGCCTCATGGGAACAGTCCAGCCCGAACTGCCAAGCCATGTCTTCCCTGGACCGGAATCAAGCATCCTAGGACCGGTTTCTGGCTATCAGCCGTCATCAGCCAGGATAGCTTGACTCCAGTGGCGTAGTGAGCACGGGACCCACGTCTGGGCATACCCATCCCACTTAGGGCGAAAAGCGTTACAACAAACAAATGATGGATGGAATGCTGACAATGCAGACCTTCTCCCCCAGTCAAGAGATCTGGGTTAAATCCATCGTTCTTTTGCCCACTACGCCACCCCAGTTCAGACATGGCCATATGCAAATCAGTCTTGACCCTGTGCCTCATGGGAACAGTCCAGCCCGAACTGCCAAGCCATGTCTTCCCTGGACCGGAATCAAGCATCCTAGGACCGGTTTCTGGCTATCAGCCGTCATCAGCCAGGATAGCTTGACTCCAGTGGCGTAGTGAGCACGGGACCCACGTCTGGGCATACCCATCCCACTTAGGGCGAAAAGCGTTACAACAAACAACAAATGATGGACGGAATGCTGACAATGCAGACATTCTCCCCCAGTCAAGAGATCTGGGTTAAATCAATTGTTCTTTTGCCCACTACGCCACCCCAGTTCAGACATGGCCATATGCAAATCAGTCTTGACCCTGTGCCTCATGGGAACAGTCCAGCCGAACTGCCAAGCCATGTCTTCCCTGGACCGGAATCAAGCATCCTAGGACCGGTTTCTGGCTATCAGCCGTCATCAGCCAGGATAGCTTGACTCCAGTGGCGTAGTGAGCACGGGACCCACGTCTGGGCATACCCATCCCACTTAGGGCGAAAAGCGTTACAACAAACAAATGATGGACGGAATGCTGACAATGCAGACATTCTCCCCCAGTCAAGAGATCTGGGTTAAATCCATCGTTCTTTTGCCCACTACGCCACCCCAGTTCAGACATGGCCATATGCAAATCAGTCTTGACCCTGTGCCTCATGGGAACAGTCCAGCCCGAACTGCCAAGCCATGTCTTCCCTGGACCGGAATCAAGCATCCTAGGACCGGTTTCTGGCTATCAGCCGTCATCAGCCAGGATAGCTTGACTCCAGTGGCGTAGTGAGCACGGGACCCACGTCTGGGCATACCCATCCCACTTAGGGCGAAAAGCGTTACAACAAACAAATGATGGATGGAATGCTGACAATGCAGACCTTCTCCCCCAGTCAAGAGATCTGGGTTAAATCCATCGTTCTTTTGCCCACTACGCCACCCCAGTTCAGACATGGCCATATGCAAATCAGTCTTGACCCTGTGCCTCATGGGAACAGTCCAGCCCGAACTGCCAAGCCATGTCTTCCCTGGACCGGAATCAAGCATCCTAGGACCGGTTTCTGGCTATCAGCCGTCATCAGCCAGGATAGCTTGACTCCAGTGGCGTAGTGAGCACGGGACCCACGTCTGGGCATACCCATCCCACTTAGGGCGAAAAGCTTTACAACAAACAAATGATGGACGGAATGCTGACAATGCAGACATTCTCCCCCAGTCAAGAGATCTGGGTTAAATCCATCGTTCTTTTGCCCACTACGCCACCCCAGTTCAGACATGGCCATATGCAAATCAGTCTTGACCCTGTGCCTCATGGGAACAGTCCAGCCCGAACTGCCAAGCCATGTCTTCCCTGGACCGGAAACAAGCATCCTAGGACCGGTTTCTGGCTATCAGCCGTCATCAGCCAGGATAGCTTGATTACAGTGGCGTAGTGAGCACGGGACCCACGTCTGGGCATACCCATCCCACTTAGGGCGAAAAGCGTTACAACAAACAAATGATGGACGGAATGCTGACAATGCAGACATTCTCCCCCAGTCAAGAGATCTGGGTTAAATCCATCGTTCTTTTGCCCACTACGCCACCCCAGTTCAGACATGGCCATATGCAAATCAGTCTTGACCCTGTGCCTCATTGTCAGCATTCCGTCCATCATTTGTTTGTTGTAACGCTTTTCGCCCTAAGTGGGATGGGTATGCCCAGACGTGGGTCCCGTGCTCACTACGCCACTGGAGTCAAGCTATCCTGGCTGATGACGGCTGATAGCCAGAAACCAGTCCTAGGATGCTTGATTCCGGTCCAGGGAAGACATGGCTTGGCAGTTCGGACTGGACTGTTCCCATGAGGCACAGGGTCAAGACTGATTTGCAGATGGCCATGTCTGAACTGGGGTGGCGTATTGGGCAAAAGAACGATGGATTTAACCCATATCTCTTGACTGGGGGAGAATGTCTGCATTGTCAGCATTCCGTCCATCATTTGTTTGTTGTAACGCTTTTCGCCCTAAGTGGGATGGGTATGCCCAGACGTGGGTCCCGTGCTCACTACGCCACTGGAGTCAAGCTATCCTGGCTGATGACGGTTGATAGCCAGAAACCGGTCCTAGGATGCTTGATTCCGGTCCAGGGAAGACATGGCTTGGCAGTTCGGACTGGACTGTTCCCATGAGGCACAGGGTCAAGACTGATTTGCATATGGCCATGTCTGAACTGGGGTGGCATAGTGGGCAAAAGAACGATGGATTTAACCCAGATCTCTTGACTGGGGGAGAATGTCTGCATTGTCAGCATTCCGTCCATCATTTGTTTGTTGTAACGCTTTTCGCCCTAAGTGGGATGGGTATGCCCAGACGTGGGTCCCGTGCACACTACGCCACTGGAGTCAAGCTATCCTGGCTGATGACGGCTGATAGCCAGAAACCGGTCCTAGGATGCTTGATTCCGGTCCAGGGAAGACATGGCTTGGCAGTTCGGGCTGGACTGTTCCCATGAGGCACAGGGTCAAGACTGATTTGCATATGGCCATGTCTGAACTGGGGTGGCGTAGTGGGCAAAAGAACGATGGATTTAACCCAGATCTCTTGACTGGGGGAGAATGTCTGCATTGTCAGCATTCGGTCCATCATTTGCTTGTTGTAACGCTTTTCGCCCTAAGTGGGATGGGTTTGCCCAGACGTGGGTCCCGTGCTCACTACGCCACTGGAGTCAAGCTATCCTGGCTGATGACGGCTGATAGCCAGAAACCGGTCCTAGGATGCTTGATTCCGGTCCAGGGAAGACATGGCTTGGCAGTTCGGGCTGGACTGTTCCCATGAGGCACGGGGTCAAGCTATCCTTCGCCCTAAGTGGGATGGGTATGCCATGATGGGGATGCTTGATTCCGGTCCAGGGAAGACATGGCTTTGCAGTTCGGGCTGGACTGTTCCCATGAGGCACAGGGTCAAGACTGATTTGCATATGGCCATGCCTGAACTGGGGTGGCATAGTGGGCAAAAGAACGATGGATTTAACCCAGATCTCTTGACTGGGGGAGAATGTCTGCATTGTCAGCATTCCATCCATCATTTGTTTGTTGTAACGCTTTTCGCCCTAAGTGGGATGGGTATGCCCAGACGTGGGTCCCGTGCTCACTACGCCACTGGAGTCAAGCTATCCTGGCTGATGATGGCTGATAGCCAGAAACCGGTCCTAGGATGCTTGATTCCGGTCCAGGGAAGACATGGCTTGGCAGTTCGGGCTGGACTGTTCCCATGAGGCACAGGGTCAAGACTGATTTGCATATGGCCATGTCTGAACTGGGGTGGCGTAGTGGGCAAAAGAATGATGGATTTAACCCAGATGTCTTGACTGGGGGAGAATGTCTGCATTGTCAGCATTCCGTCCATCATTTGTTTGTTTTAACGCTTTTCGCCCTAAGTGGGATGGGTATGCCCAGACGTGGGTCCCGTGCTCACTACGCCACTGGAGTCAAGCTATCCTGGCTGATGACGGCTGATAGCCAGAAACCGGTCCCAGGATGCTTGATTCCGGTCCAGGGAAGACATGGCTTGGCAGTTCGGACTGGACTGTTCCCATGAGGCACAGGGTCAAGACTGATTTGCATATGGCCATGTCTGAACTGGGGTGGCATAGTGGGCAAAAGAACGATGGATTTAACCCAGATCTCTTGACTGGGGGAGAATGTCTGCATTGTCAGCATTCCGTCCATCATTTGTTTGTTGTAACGCTTTTCGCCCTAAGTGGGATGGGTATGCCCAGACGTGGGTCCCGTGCTCACTACGCCACTGGAGTCAAGCTATCCTGGCTGATGACGGCTGATAGCCAGAAACCGGTCCTAGGATGCTTGATTCCGGTCCAGGGAAGACATGGCTTGGCAGTTCGGGCTGGACTGTTCCCATGAGGCACAGGGTCAAGACTGATTTGCATATGGCCATGTCTGAACTGGGGTGGCGTAGTGGGCAAAAGAACGATGGATTTAACCCAGATCTCTTGACTGGGGGAGAATGTCTGCATTGTCAGCATTCCGTCCATCATTTGTTTGTTGTAACGCTTTTCGCCCTAAGTGGGATGGGTATGCCCAGACGTGGGTCCCGTGCTCACTACGCCACTGTAATCAAGCTATCCTGGCTGATGACGGCTGATAGCCAGAAACCGGTCCTAGGATGCTTGTTTCCGGTCCAGGGAAGACATGGCTTGGCAGTTCGGGCTGGACTGTTCCCATGAGGCACAGGGTCAAGACTGATTTGCATATGGCCATGTCTGAACTGGGGTGGCGTAGTGGGCAAAAGAACGATGGATTTAACCCAGATCTCTTGACTGGGGGAGAATGTCTGCATTGTCAGCATTCCGTCCATCATTTGTTTGTTGTAAAGCTTTTCGCCCTAAGTGGGATGGGTATGCCCAGACGTGGGTCCCGTGCTCACTACGCCACTGGAGTCAAGCTATCCTGGCTGATGACGGCTGATAGCCAGAAACCGGTCCTAGGATGCTTGATTCCGGTCCAGGGAAGACATGGCTTGGCAGTTCGGGCTGGACTGTTCCCATGAGGCACAGGGTCAAGACTGATTTGCATATGGCCATGTCTGAACTGGGGTGGCGTAGTGGGCAAAAGAACGATGGATTTAACCCAGATCTCTTGACTGGGGGAGAATGTCTGCATTGTCAGCATTCCGTCCATCATTTGTTTGTTGTAACGCTTTTCGCCCTAAGTGGGATGGGTATGCCCAGACGTGGGTCCCGTGCTCACTACGCCACTGGAGTCAAGCTATCCTGGCTGATGACGGCTGATAGCCAGAAACCGGTCCTAGGATGCTTGATTCCGGTCCAGGGAAGACATGGCTTGGCAGTTCGGGCTGGACTGTTCTCATGAGGCACAGGGTCAAGACTGATTTGCATATGGCCATGTCTGAACTGGGGTGGCGTAGTGGGCAAAAGAACGATGGATTTAACCCAGATCTCTTGACTGGGGGAGAATGTCTGCATTGTCAGCATTCCGTCCATCATTTGTTTGTTGTAACGCTTTTCGCCCTAAGTGGGATGGGTATGCCCAGACGTGGGTCCCGTGCTCACTACGCCACTGGAGTCAAGCTATCCTGGCTGATGACGGCTGATAGCCAGAAACCGGTCCTAGGATGCTTGATTCCGGTCCAGGGAAGACATGGCTTGGCAGTTCGGGCTGGCCTGTTCCCATGAGGCACAGGGTCAAGACTGATTTGCATATGGCCATGTCTGAACTGGGGTGGCGTAGTGGGCAAAAGAACAATGGATTTAACCCAGATCTCTTGACTGGGGGAGAATGTCTGCATTGTCAGCATTCCGTCCATCATTTGTTTGTTGTAACGCTTTTCGCCCTAAGTGGGATGGGTATGCCCAGACGTGGGTCCCGTGCTCACTATGCCACTGGAGTCAAGCTATCCTGGCTGATGACGGCTGATAGCCAAAAACCGGTCCTAGGATGCTTGATTCCGGTCCAGGGAAGACATGGCTTGGCAGTTCGGGCTGGACTGTTCCCATGAGGCACAGGGTCAAGACTGATTTGCATATGGCCATGTCTGAACTTCGGTGGCGTAGTGGGCAAAAGAACGATGGATTTAACCCAGATCTCTTGACTGGGGGAGAATGTCTGCATTGTCAGCATTCCGTCCATCATTTGTTTGTTGTAACGCTTTTTGCCCTAAGTGGGATGGGTATGCCCAGACGTGGGTCCCGTGCTCACTACGCCACTGGAGTCAAGCTATCCTGGCTGATGACGGCTGATAGCCAGAAACCGGTCCTAGGATGCTTGATTCCGGTCCAGGGAAGACATGGCTTGGCAGTTCGGGCTGGACTGTTCCCATGAGGCACAGGGTCAAGACTGATTTGCATATGGCCATGTCTGAACTGCGGTGGCGTAGTGGGCAAAAGAACGATGGATTTAACCCAGATCTCTTGACTGGGGGAGAATGTCTGCATTGTCAGCATTCCGTCCATAATTTGTTTGTTGTAACGCTTTTCGCCCTAAGTGGGATGGGTATGCCCAGACGTGGGTCCCGTGCTCACTACGCCACTGGAGTCAAGCTATCCTGGCTGATGACGGCTGATAGCCAGAAACCGGTCCTAGGATGCTTGATTCCGGTCCAGGGAAGACATGGCTTGGCAGTTCGGGCTGGACTGTTCCCATGAGGCACAGGGTCAAGACTGATTTGCATATGGCCATGTCTGAACTGGGGTGGCGTAGTGGGCAAAAGAACGATGGATTTAACCCAGATCTCTTGACTGGGGGAGAATGTCTGCATTGTCAGCATTCCGTCCATCATTTGTTTGTTGTAACGCTTTTCGCCCTAAGTGGGATGGGTATGCCCAGACGTGGGTCCCGTGCTCACTACGCCACTGTAATCAAGCTATCCTGGCTGATGACGCCTGATAGCCAGAAACCGGTCCTAGGATGCTTGTTTCCGGTCCAGGGAAGACATGGCTTGGCAGTTCGGGCTGGACTGTTCCCATGAGGCACAGGGTCAAGACTGATTTGCATATGGCCATGTCTGAACTGGGGTGGCGTAGTGGGCAAAAGAACGATGGATTTAACCCAGATCTCTTGACTGGGGGAGAATGTCTGCATTGTCAGCATTCCGTCCATCATTTGTTTGTTGTAAAGCTTTTCGCCCTAAGTGGGATGGGTATGCCCAGACGTGGGTCCCGTGCTCACTACGCCACTGGAGTCAAGCTATCCTGGCTGATGACGGCTGATAGCCAGAAACCGGTCCTAGGATGCTTGATTCCGGTCCAGGGAAGACATGGCTTGGCAGTTCGGGCTGGACTGTTCCCATGAGGCACAGGGTCAAGACTGATTTGCATATGGCCATGTCTGAACTGGGGTGGCGTAGTGGGCAAAAGAACGATGGATTTAACCCAGATCTCTTGACTGGGGGAGAATGTCTGCATTGTCAGCATTCCGTCCATCATTTGTTTGTTGTAACGCTTTTCGCCCTAAGTGGGATGGGTATGCCCAGACGTGGGTCCCGTGCTCACTACGCCACTGGAGTCAAGCTATCCTGGCTGATGACGGCTGATAGCCAGAAACCGGTCCTAGGATGCTTGATTCCGGTCCAGGGAAGACATGGCTTGGCAGTTCGGGCTGGACTGTTCTCATGAGGCACAGGGTCAAGACTGATTTGCATATGGCCATGTCTGAACTGGGGTGGCGTAGTGGGCAAAAGAACGATGGATTTAACCCAGATCTCTTGACTGGGGGAGAATGTCTGCATTGTCAGCATTCCGTCCATCATTTGTTTGTTGTAACGCTTTTCGCCCTAAGTGGGATGGGTATGCCCAGACGTGGGTCCCGTGCTCACTACGCCACTGGAGTCAAGCTATCCTGGCTGATGACGGCTGATAGCCAGAAACCGGTCCTAGGATGCTTGATTCCGGTCCAGGGAAGACATGGCTTGGCAGTTCGGGCTGGACTGTTCCCATGAGGCACAGGGTCAAGACTGATTTGCATATGGCCATGTCTGAACTGGGGTGGCGTAGTGGGCAAAAGAACAATGGATTTAACCCAGATCTCTTGACTGGGGGAGAATGTCTGCATTGTCAGCATTCCGTCCATCATTTGTTTGTTGTAACGCTTTTCGCCCTAAGTGGGATGGGTATGCCCAGACGTGGGTCCCGTGCTCACTATGCCACTGGAGTCAAGCTATCCTGGCTGATGACGGCTGATAGCCAAAAACCGGTCCTAGGATGCTTGATTCCGGTCCAGGGAAGACATGGCTTGGCAGTTCGGGCTGGACTGTTCCCATGAGGCACAGGGTCAAGACTGATTTGCATATGGCCATGTCTGAACTTCGGTGGCGTAGTGGGCAAAAGAACGATGGATTTAACCCAGATCTCTTGACTGGGGGAGAATGTCTGCATTGTCAGCATTCCGTCCATCATTTGTTTGTTGTAACGCTTTTTGCCCTAAGTGGGATGGGTATGCCCAGACGTGGGTCCCGTGCTCACTACGCCACTGGAGTCAAGCTATCCTGGCTGATGACGGCTGATAGCCAGAAACCGGTCCTAGGATGCTTGATTCCGGTCCAGGGAAGACATGGCTTGGCAGTTCGGGCTGGACTGTTCCCATGAGGCACAGGGTCAAGACTGATTTGCATATGGCCATGTCTGAACTGCGGTGGCGTAGTGGGCAAAAGAACGATGGATTTAACCCAGATCTCTTGACTGGGGGAGAATGTCTGCATTGTCAGCATTCCGTCCATCATTTGTTTGTTGTAACGCTTTTCGCCCTAAGTGGGATGGGTATGCCCAGACGTGGGTCCTGTGCTCACTACGCCACTGGAGTCAAGCTATCCTGGCTGATGATGGCTGATAGCCAGAAACCGGTCCTAGGATGCTTGATTCCGGTCCAGGTAAGACATGGCTTGGCAGTTCGGGCTGGACTGTTCCCATGAGGCACAGGGTCAAGACTGATTTGCATATGGCCATGTCTGAACTGGGGTGGCGTAGTGGGCAAAAGAACGATGGTTTAACCCAGATCTCTTGACTGGGGGAGAATGTCTGCATTGTCAGCATTCCGTCCATCATTTGTTTGTTGTAACGCTTTTCGCCCTAAGTGGGATGGGTATGCCCAGACGTGGGTCCCGTGCTCACTACGCCACTGGAGTCAAGCTATCCTGGCTGATGACGGCTGATAGCCAGAAACCGGTCCTAGGATGCTTGATTCCGGTCCAGGGAAGACATGGCTTGGCAGTTCGGGCTGGACTGTTCCCATGAGGCACAGGGTCAAGACTGATTTGCATATGGCCATGTCTGAACTGGGGTGGCGTAGTGGGCAAAAGAACGATGGATTTAACCCAGATCTCTTGACTGGGGGAGAATGTCTGCATTGTCAGCATTCCGTCCATCATTTGTTTGTTGTAACGCTTTTCACCCTAAGTGGGATGTGTATGCCCAGACGTGGGTCCCGTGCTCACTACGCCACTGGAGTCAAGCTATCCTGGCTGATGACGGCTGATAGCCAGAAACCGGTCCTAGGATGCTTGATTCCGGTCCAGGGAAGACATGGCTTGGCAGTTCGGGCTGGACTGTTCCCATGAGGCACAGGGTCAAGACTGATTTGCATATGGCCATGTCTGAACTGGGGTGGCGTAGTGGGCAAAAGAACGATGGATTTAACCCAGATCTCTTGACTGGGGGAGAATGTCTGCATTGTCAGCATTCCGTCCATCATTTGTTTGTTGTAACGCTTTTCGCCCTAAGTGGGATGGGTATGCCCAGACGTGGGTCCCGTGCTCACTACGCCACTGGAGTCAAGCTATCCTGGCTGATGACGGCTGATAGCCAGAAACCGGTCCTAGGATGCTTGATTCCGGTCCAGGGAAGACATGGCTTGGCAGTTCGGGCTGGACTGTTCCCATGAGGCACAGGGTCAAGACTGATTTGCATATGGCCATGTCTGAACTGGGGTGGCGTAGTGGGAAAAAGAACGATGGATTTAACCCAGATCTCTTGACTGGGGGAGAATGTCTGCATTGTCAGCATTCCGTCCATCATTTGTTTGTTGTAAAGGCTTATCTATTAAGGCAATGTGTAAAGTATTTGTGTAACACACACACAGTAACGCAATGAAATGAAAATTGTTATTTGTAAAGTGCAAATCTGCTGCTCGGAGAGGAGCATCCTGGCGCTGGTATGGTATGGAGGTGAGCGGCTGTACAGAAGATCATTAGATTAGAGAGAGACACAGTTCATCTGGGGCTCCAAAAATCCAGGTCTTTAGTTCTCTCCTATACTGTGTTTCAGATTTGTGTGTTCTCAAACGAGGTGGCAATAGGTTCCAGGCCTTGGTGCCCAATGCAGTCAGTGTTTTACCTCCCCTAGTATTACATCTGAAACTGGGCGGTTTGATAAGGTTGGCTGAATATGCCACAAAAAGACTCCATACAGCTTTTAGAACAATAGAGAATATTTATTTGGGAATATAAGACCAAAACGACAAACATCCAATCATTAGAAGTCGAGATATGAATTTTTGAAGATTAAATGCAAAAATATTGCTTAGAAGACACTAGCGGTCAAAAGGTTACTTGAAGTCACCAACGACTGGTGCAAATCCAAATTTCAGCCAACTGTGATTGATGGCAGGCCGGCTACAGGACCCAGACAGGTCCCACTGAAGAAATATGTGGGCTGGAGCTTTTGTCAATGTCCAGAGTCTACTGCGTCGTTGACGAGCCACGCGAAGGAGGTCCTGTGTCGTAGTCGGGCTCCATTGAAGGTAATGCAATGCGTCGTCATCAAGCAGCGCAGAGCATCATCATCGAGCCGCGCAGGCTGTGGAACTGCTGTTGTCGGCAGCCTCTCATTGAGCATCGAAGGGTGATGTGGTGGAATTTCTCACGCAGTTGATGCAATGCATCGGTTTTTGATAAAAACAGCTGCAGAACCCATTTCTGAGGAGGCACCACAGGCAAGGATAGGACTCACAGAAGACAGAGTCCAGCAGCACCAGCAGAATTGTAGGAAGTCTTTTGTGTCCCTGAGACTTCAGAAAACAGGAGGAAAGCCAGCAAACCCTTACATGTCACCTGGAGGGAAGGCAGAGTCCAACTCATTTTCCAGCAGAATCAGGGAAAGGCAGTCAGCAGGGCAACAAGCAGAAAAGCAGTCCTTCCAGAAAAGCAATACTTATACCCAAAACTGTCTTTGATGTAGGGGGTGACTTCAAAGGAACTCTCTGAAGTGCACAATTATTAATTTAAGCCCAATCCTGTCTGAAAGGCTACCTGTGGGGGTTAAACCAGTGCTTTGTGTGTGGACAGAACACTACCTATTGAAGTGTAAGTGTCAGTCCCCTATTTCTCCGTGCCTAGGAAGACCCTTTGGAATGCAGATGAATGCAGATGAGTGCTCAGAATACTGATTAGCCTCACCTTCCTGTGTTTGTGGCTGTCTAGACGAACGTAAAAAGTGTTGCTGTCACCCAACCCAGACGTGTATTGGAGATAGGCTGACAGGCACAAAGAGCAGTAAGTACAGAGAAAAGTCCACTGTCTAAAAGTTAATATACAAAGTAATACCCCCTATACCATAGATTTGTGTAATGATTCTATAGGCAACATGTTATTCAATGCCTATTCCAACCAGCCTTCGTTGGAATATTGTTTATAGTCTTCTTTATGTGTATCCTCACACTTTTATACCTTTGATACTTACATAATATTGACATCAAGCACTTCTACCACCTTATAAGAAATTGGAAGGCAAGATTAATGAGTGACAAAACATTTTGTCACAAGGACACAATTAACTTAAGGTATACTGGATTTGTTTACCAGTGTGACATGTCAAAATAGGATTTTATACTACATTACAATGGTGGTACCTATGTATATATATTCCAACTGCATAACCAAAAGATGTGTTGTAGAAAATGTTAAATGATAAACAGAAGATATTTTGTATTTCCATCTTGAATAACCTTTAAGACATGTGATAGCGTTAAAGATCTAGATTTGCCCTGATTGTCAAACTGTAAAGCTGATATCATAACCCTGAATATTCTTCACTGCACATAGCACCTAATTCCCTATAAATCACTTGGGAGAAACTTAAGTACAGAAACCATGTATAACCGTGTAGGGGTGTATATGTATGCAACAAAAAACGTACAGCAATTAAGTGTAATCATGTATGGAATTTTATTTTTTATTGCCACGCACACATTTTAATTAGCCAAGCCCCTGAATGAAAGCCTTTTTATCCCCCAAGACTGACAATAAGCTCTTGAACAATAGAAACACCATTCAGTAATGGCGGCCTCTATCAGCAAGTAATCCACATTAGAAATGGCATGTAGCTAAAACTACAAGGTTCAGTGTTGGCCACACATACACTTTCTGCCACACTTCTAGGTGAATACAAACTCCTAAATTGACTCTGGTGCAGCTGGCACACACGGAATCGGCCCCACCAAAAGATGTAACTACCTGCGCTGAGGGAACCCACAGGTATGTCCCCCATCCTATGAAGACGCCACCACTAAGTTTCTTCACTTGTAAGATACACATTTTCTGATCATGTGCATATCTCCCCACTAGCAGCAGAAGCAAACACAAAGGAGCTGCAACATGAGTGCTCCTCCCTGACATGAGTCTACCTTAAGAAATACGGTAGGTAGACCCCGCTAACCTTTTGATGAAATATGGTGCATTCATCCAACACCACTACATTAAGTAAGGATTTTGAGAGCATGTCTCTTCAAACCACAGAAAACCTAATCCAATTCCCCAACAACTGATACATAGAACTGGCCCACATGTAGGAGGACACAAGCACCTCCACATAAGTAAGACCCCACACTTTAATTGTTTCAGCACTTCAGGTGCCAAGTCTGTTGTGTTAATTGGGAGTGTTACACCTTCTTCTCTTCCCAACTTAGCAGTTGCACCAAAGGGAAAGAGATTGCTGCATTTCCCATACCATATACCAGGCGAATCCTAAAGATCGGAGACGCGGTATGTGTTAGGTTTTGGTCCGTTTGCAGTTACCAAGATGTTTTTACTCTGTTGTTCTTATACAAGGCTTCTGTTGTGGGTCAAACATGGGTCCACCACAGAGTTTAGTTTTACTTGGGGAATAGTGGAGGATTGCCTAAAACAGATTAGCATGTCACCTATCCCATTGATTAGGTATATCAAAAAAACTCTTCAAGACCTCGGATTATCTGGTGTCTTTGAGAATACTAGTGAGATCAGCTCACACACGAAGGCCTTGTTAAAGGACACATATCATGCTCTCAGAGACAAGATGAGACTCTAGAAAGTTTTAGACATGGTTACTATCCAGTCATATATTCCATTGTGAACTTGTGAAGGCATGGAGCCCTATCTATCATGGATGAAGGCACCAGAAACAGATTCTATTCAGCCCGCCTGCAAGTAAACATGATTAATTTTTGTGTGGATTTCCTCCTCACTGGGACTTGGTTTGCCTCATTACTCTGTTGTCCATGTGACGGAGTGTTCATACAGTCCACTAAGCACTTTGTTATTTTGCACTTTATTCTCTGTTTTTAGAATTTGTTTTTTATGTCCAGTATTATTGGGAAAATGTTTTAAAACGCATCAAGAAGTTTTATTGTTTCTACAACATCTTAAGTCACCAACAATCTGTTACGCAGTGTTAAAAACTTTACCACTCAGGCAATGAGTTTAAGGAAAAAGTTTGCTGCAAGATCCAGCTATGATTATATGGAAGGTATGATGATGTACATTTTAGCAACTGAAATTTGTGATACTGATTTGTGTGATCTGTTTGTACTTGTTTTTAACATGTGCTTTTATGGTCTTGTTGCAGCCCGAACAAAGATTATTTGACTTAACTTGACTTAATGTTGCACGAATAGTGTCCCCAAAAGTATAAAGACCTGAGGATGATCATCACTAAATGAATAGGCCCCTCAGAATGTCGAAACGTACCAGCGTAGGTAAACGTGGCCAAAGGGCACACATAACTGCACAAAGCCAAAAACACCTTTCAAAAGAACTGAGAGAACCTATACCTCCTATATTATGGAACATTGGAGCAATATATGTGCCCTAACCTCACAGGGCCTCTCGTTATCTGGAGAACCATACCTGGGAGGAAAATAATATATCCCCAGTGACAGAAACTCATTATGCTTAATCCGATAATGAACACAATACATGTTAGACACTTTTGTTCATTGGACACTTTTGTATTTAATCACAGAAGCACAAGGATATTTGTTGGACACTTATGATTATCAAGAACTGTAGCTCTATGGAATAAGTGCAATTATATGTAATTATAAGTTATGTCATTCATGTGAGTGCTTTCACCGATTTGGTTTGAAGTATCAGTTATGTGATGATGTTTTGTTTAATCTGATTAATTTACGTGAGTAGACACGCTAAAATAATCCACTGAAAAGAGCCTTTCATGAACAAAAGTAATTTTTATTGTTTAAATCTTTTCTATCTCATATGTGTGGCAGTATGTCTTGATGTCAATGTTATATAAGTATCGAAGGCATAAAAGTGTGAGGATGCACATAAAGAAGACTATAAATAATGCTCCAACGGAGGTTGGTTGGAACCGGCACGGAATAACCATGTAGTTTACAGAATCATTAGATAAATATATTTTGTAGGGGGGTACACTCTCCAAAAGTGGCATTTCTAAAACAGTAATGTTAAATCCAACTTCACTAGTAAGGAGGATTTATTATCATCATTCCAAACATATCAACACGAAAAAGCTATTCCTCTATGATCAGGAATTACAGCAATGATGGCCTATGAGAGGGGTAGGCCTAACAGTAGCGAAAAATGAAATAGGCTGTTTGTTACTACCGGGACATGCAAAACATAAAGGTACATAGCACCCTGCCCTTAGGTTGACTTAGGGCCTACCTTGGGGGTGACTTATATGTAATAAAAGGGGAGTTCAAGGCTTGGCAAGTAGTTTTAAATGCCAAGTCAGAGTGGCAGTAAACTGCACATACAGGCACCTCAGTGGCAGTCCTGGGACAGGTTGGAAAGTCTACTTCTGTGAGTTGCACAATCAGTGCTGCTTCCCACTGGTAGCATTTGAAGTACAGGCCGTGGGTATATGGTATACCACTTTAGATGGGACTTACCAGTACAACATATATGCCAATCAGGTATACACCAATGTCATCATGTTTAGAGGAGAAGCACATGCACTGTATCACTGGTTAGCAGTGGTAAAGTGCTCAGAGTCCTGAGGCCAACAAAAAGACTCAGCAAGAAGAGGCAAAAGGCAAACATTTAGGGAAAAGACCACTCTAAGGATTACAGGTCTAAAAGCAGCATTTCAGTGAATTTATGCAAAAATATGCATTATTACACTAAATGCAAATCCATCATTGTGTGCTACGTTTTGGCATGAAAAGCACCCTTGTGTCAATTTTATTTAGCAAGGACGCGTTTCCAGTTAAAAAAGTGGAAACAAGCAAGAACACTGTGAACAACAGCCTCTTGAATTTTGTTGAACCCATGCATTTGCTGTTAATTTCTATCAAGACTAGTGCATTTTTACCTCAAATGATGCATACCTACGTGAAGTGCCTTAGTCATTTAGGTTAGGAAACTAAGTGTAACAAGCGGAACACAAAACTCCCAAAATTACACAAATTACACCGGCTTAATTTGAATTTCACCCACGCCTACTTATAAATCTCCAACTCTATTCCCGCCATTCTATTGCCTTCTTAAGATTATTAACTCTACTCATTGTTTTAGAGTATATTCCCATTTGAGTGTCTCATAATATAATGTGCTGGGCAATAGATATGCCTTTCTAGTTTCTTTAGTTCCTAAAGTATTTTTATAGCATCTGTGCTTCATTCTTTGCACCAAGTTGTACCTTGATCCTCAAGCATCAAATTCTCCCATTCTATTTCCTTCCTAGGCCGGTTCACTCTACTAACTGATTTAGAATGTAGTATCAGTATTGTGCTGTCATAATATCAGGTGTTGGGTGTTAGATGTGCTTGTCTAGTTTCCTTACTTCCTAAAGTGTTCTGTATACCATCTGTTTTGCTTTCATATTTGTAAATGCTTGAGAAAAATTCATGGGTGAATTATTCTCAAGCAAAACAAAGGTCTCCTGGAATCTCCTAGTAAGTAAGACATTTTTCAGACTACATTACATCTCAAAGAATTATTGCTCTGGCTAAAAAAGATATGTGAGAGAATATTTGGTTTCAACTTTGACGTTACTCTTGGAAGGTTCTGGTAACAAAGTTTCTTCATCTTTTCACCATGGACCTTTCCTATGGTTTGTGGGCACTACAAACACTGCTGGAGCTCAATAAAGATAGCAGTATAGCCCAAATTCTTGTAAGCAACTTCTTAATGCAAAGGACTGATACTCTATCTCAGCTACGTCTGTGCTTCAACTAACCTATTTCCATGACATTTGGTGAGTCCAAATATTGGAAGCCCTAATCATAAATGTTAAATACTCATGTCAAGGTAAGTTGTTTTTTTCACAATTGCAGTGTGCAACATGCAACGTGGTGCAAGAGCGACGCAAGCCTTAGGTCAGATTTATTAAGTATGCCCTGAGAAGGTGCTCCATGGGCATTTTGTGGGTGTTCTCATGCAACTCCCTTGGTTTTTGACACATTCCCAGAATTACCAGAACTGGTAAACCTGGGAATGCACCAAAAAGATATGCCTTCCCCGGAGAGGCGTAACAAGGAGAAATATCTTTATTTCTCCCTGTTACTTCCTCTCTCTCTACACATGGATAAAGGAATATGACTCTCATGATTGTTTTTCTGCAGGAAGGTGTCCATTCTTGCACAAAAACAATCCTGCTTGCAATGCAGGCATCCTTGTACCGTGGTGCAAGGGTGCCTGCATTGGCACTAGACTGCCAAAAGGGCACCAGTGCAGAGGAAAGGGCAGGAATGTGCCATATTACCTTAAAAACTGAGAATTGCTATCCTTTCCCTGCCATGCAGTGCAGCCCAGCAAGATGATTTGCTGCTCTGCGTGACTTTTTCCATAAATAGGCCCCTCCATGATTAAAAGAAAGCAGACAATATTGCTGAAGCAGTAAAACTTGTGAGAACAAGTAATTCCTATCTTCGGCAGCATTATCCTAAGGCACACTTTATAGAGTATCTTAGGAAAATAATATAACCAATTATTTAAAGTATGTAAAGTTTTCTTGATCTTAAACCACTTTTTTATTTCTTCCTCTATAGTTCTCCAGTGTTCCAGTACACACAGGTGTCTAACAAAAAGCACAATTCACATTTGACATAGATAACTTTCATGTTATGATGTAATCAGTGTGCTACATATGAGGTACCTTATTGTGCAATGGTAAGGAATTAATCTCACTTCTGCATTAAAGCTGATACACCTGTGCCCTTATTGTTAAAAATTTCCATGGGACTCAATAGTCAGGTGCGGCCACTGTGTGCACTAAAAGCACTCTAGTATTTACAGATGGAGCTGCAGACATTTGCAAGGGCCCTTCTGTAATGCAGATTGCGCAGGCGCCAATGTGCACCAGTACGGACTCAGGGGATGATCCCTTATTTGCATGACTGTGGCTCTATGCAAATGAGGGAAATTGTTTCCTTTCAACCTAGCGCAATTGTATGGACCGGGGTGCAGAAGCAAAGAGGCTTTCAGAAGGTCTACTGTGCGTCACATGTAGGTGGTGCATTTAGTTCATCCCCATGAAGAACTCTTGTAAGTGGGGCAAGGTGATTCTATGGACCCAATACACAAAAGGAGATGGGAAGAATGTTTGCATATAGTCTAAATACTAGTAATCACTTGGAGTAGCTTCCCCGACAGACTTTTTTGCTCATCATACCATATCAGATTAGACCCAGTTACATGTAAATCAGTCTTGGTCCTGCTCCAATCGAATCAGTCCAGCCAAATTACCAAGGAAGGTTCTTTTTGAAACAGAACATAAGCAGCCCAAGACTGGTGTTGGCCTAGTTTGGCTTTTTCAGTCAGGTGCAGCTTGGTTTAAGTGGCACAGTGAGTACGGGACCCAAGTCAAGTCAAGTCAAAAATTGGCTTTATTCGGTTAAAAAAAATTTAAACCATCAAAGCATGCACAGTAAAATTCCTATCACAATTAATCACATTACTGTATCATAATTAACACAACTAAATATATTACAATTTAAAGTGCAATACAATTGATGAGTACAAAAAAACGACAAAAAGTTTGTCGCCCAATGGAAAATTAAATGTTTTTTGTAAAAATTTCAGAAATCGTTACATCAAATTGTCGTTACAGTAAAACTTTCTGGTACACTGCGGACATGAAGAGACAAAGGGGGGCGATTAGGGTAGCAGCATTTTCTTACGACATCTCACAGCCCCTGTGATGTAACTCGCCACCCCAAAACAAATTGTAGAAGACCCGAGCATTTGTAAATAAACCAGAGCTGGTCTGACCTGTTCAAAGTTACAACATCTTAGCAGTGGCAGGATAAATTTCTTTCGCGGCAGTACATAAAACTCGCAGAAAAAGATCATATGCAGGACATTTTGCTCTGATTTGTTGTCACATGGGCAAGGCCCTAAAGACCCACTTTTGGCATACCCCCGGGGGAAAGATAGCAACCATGGGAGCATGCCGTGTTTGAACCTTTGCAGAACAAACAAATGGGATGGCTTATTTATGTATGTTAAGTACGGCTGAATCTCTCTCCCTGTGCTTAACATAACAACATTTCTGACCAATGGTTTTGCCAATTCCTCCTCTTCCCTTAGGACCATCAACCTATTTAAGTACTGAGATTTTACTGCCTTAATCGCGGTTTTACTTAAGGCCCTAGTGTTTGTAAACAAATCAAGGCTACCCATTGACTCCATTTCGGTTTTAATATAATGGATCCAAGGTATAGCCGTGGCCTTGTCCAAGGACAGACAGTCCTGAATAATTAGTTGATTTAGATTCGGGGCTTGCTGTGACCAGATTCTAAGCCATCCTAATACCGGAGTCACAGCAATCTGGTCAGAAATATAACCAGCGCCCAAGTCTTCATGAATGTTAAAGGATGCTGCAGATTGAGGGAGCGATAGGACTTTTCTAAAAAAGACATTTTCTGCCATTTGGATCTCACTAGATTTAGTATAGCCCCACACCTCACTCCCATACAGCACCATGGGCAAACATTTGGCGTTATAGATTTTCATGATGGCCGGAACTGGCTTACAACCTAAACGTTTAGCAAAGCCCAACAGGGCCCCTGTGGCCCTCACTAAAGTGTTTTTTTTCAATGAGCGTTGCATTACCCACGATCTTCTATCGTCAAAGACAATACCCAAGTATGGGAAGGCAGATATTTTACTTAGCTCCTGCCCTTTACAGACAAATGATGCCCTTTTCGCCCGACTGCTGCCTAACGTCATAGCGTGAGATTTTTTAAAATTGGTTTTCAAATCCAAAGAGTCCATAAAACTAATAAAACAATCTAGAAGTGATTGTAAACCTCTTGCCGTCCTGGCTACCAACACAGCATCATCTGCGTATAATAGCGCAGGAATCTTTTTATGGCCCACTCTCGGGATGTCCTTACATGATAAAATTAAGGCTTCACCCAGCTTATTTATATAAAGTGTGAACAGCAGAGGAGCAAGGATACATCCTTGCCTTACCCCTCGGTTTACTGGCCAGGCGTCCGTCAAACTCCCGTTCTCATTGTAACGCACAGCAGCACCAGTGTCTTTATGAATATCGGCTAGGAAGGATATCAGTATGGGATCTCGGCCTATATCGGACAAAGCAGTCCAAAGTTTCTGACTGTTTACAAGGTCGAACGCAGTGGACAGATCCATAAAGGCTAGATGTAAATCCCCCTGCTTTGCGACCGAGTACTTCCCTATGAGGAGGTGTAAGTTGAGGCATTGCCCAACAGTACCTCTTCCTTTTCTGAACCCGTACTGCAAGTCTGAGATGACTGCATTCTCTTCCAACTAGTTTGTCAGCCGCTCCAGGACCACTTTCCCCATTACCTTATTGTTAAAAGTTTCCATGGGACTCAATAGTCAGGTGCGGCCACTGTGTGCACTAAAAGCACTCTAGTATTTACAGATGGAGCTGCAGACATTTGCAAGGGCCCTTCTGTAATGCAGATTGCGCAGGCGCCATATGTGCACCAGTACGGACTCATGGGATGATCCCTTATTTGCATGACTGTGGCTCTATGCAAATGAGGGAAATTGTTTCCTTTCAACCTAGCGCCATTGTATGGACCGGGGTGCAGAAGCAAAGAGGCTTTCAGAAGGTCTACTGTGCGTCACATGTAGGTGGTGCATTTAGTTCATCCCCATGAAGAACTCTTGTAAGTGGGGCAAGGTGATTCTATGGACCCAATACACAAAAGGAGATGGGAAGAATGTTTGCATATAGTCTAAATACTAGTAATCACTTGGAGTAGCATCCCCGACAGACTTTTTTGCTCATCATACCATCTCAGATTAGATCCAGTTACATGTAAATCAGTCTTGGTCCTGCTCCAATCGAATCAGTCCAGCCAAATTACCAAGGAAGGTTCTTTTTGAAACAGAACATAAGCAGCCCAAGACTGGTGTTGGCCTAGTTTGGCTTTTTCAGTCAGGTGCAGCTCGGTTTAAGTGGCACAGTGAGTACGGGACCCACATCTGGACACACCATTGGCCACTTAGAGCCTTACATCAAAAACACAAAAATTGATGGGCTGAATGCTTGCAAATAGTCTAACCACTGACAATCGCTCAGGATAGCATTTCAAATCATCATTCTTTCGTGCACCATGCCTCCTCAGATTAGACCCAGAAATATGCAAATTAGTCTTGGTTTTTCTCTGATAGGAACAGTTCAGCCTGAACTGTCAAGCCGAGTGCTATTTGAACCAAAGCACAAGCGACCCAAGACCGATTGCAGTCAATATGGGCCTTTCCAGTCAGGTGGAGTTTGTTTCTGATGGCACAGTGAGCACGGAACCCATGACTGGGCAAACTCTTGGCTACTTAGGGCCTTGCATCAAACACATTAAAGGAGATAGGAGGAATGCTTGGAGCAGGACTAAGGATGATTTGCATATGACTGAGTCTAATCTGATGAGATTTGGTAGGCAGAAGAAGTGAAATATTACTTTCAATCAAGAATCTACTATATGCCCAGGGCGAGGTGTAAAAATGTTTACATTTTCTGCACTCCTCTCGTGCAATGCACAGTTACACCCTTTTGTTTTGCGGAACACCAACCTTATTATTTATTGATGTAATATACACACCACTTTCAGGACCATTTCAAAATAAGTTTGGTTTGAGTGTACATTATTTGTTAGCATTAATTGCTTACATTAACTGTTTACGAGGAAAACCTTCCCCTGGTTTCTTCTGATACCAGAAATGTTGCTGATGGATTCTTCCCTATTTCCTGCATAGTACTTATATTCTATGTTCAGATATTCTGCTCTCCTCATGTGTACTGCACAGTTATACACTTTTGTTGTGTGGGACAACTAGCTTGTTATTTATTGATGTAATATGCAAACCACTTTGTGAATAATTTCAAAATGCATGTGGACTGAGTTTACATTGTTTGTTTACAGTAATAGTTAACATTAATTGTTTATGAGGTGGACATTCCCCTGGTTGCTTCACCAATTCAAAAATAGCTATTCTAAAAGGTATATCAGACAGAATAATTTTGTTCTGAAGGCAGGTATTTGTTGTAGAAGCAACCCATTCTCTGATCCTTGTGTCTCTGAATATACCACATGACCATTCAGGTATACCCTGGAGCTTTCCATCAGGGAGGAGGTGATGTGGTACATTTCTTTAAGGCCTTCTTCAAAGATGGGAGCACAGTGTTCACCTGTGTGCCAACTGAGAGTGCCATGTCTGTTGCATTGTAAATGCCTAATTAGGTGCACACCAAGGCTGCCTTTGGAAAACACTGCAACCCTTGTGAGGGACACTCCATAAAGAATGCTAAATGGGGAAAAGCTCCCTCATGACATGCATTTATTGCTTTTAAAACTGCCTTTTCACCCTTGTGGGTGACACTATGATGCTGAAAATGGGCGCCGGTAAAATTATTCCCTCTTTTCCACAGGGCCACACACCGATTCAAATGAAGAAACTGACACTTAGGGTGCCATTAGTATGGCGGACGGCTCGCCCCCGCCGGGCCGGCAGTTGTCACCGCCGGCCAGGTGGGGGCGATCTCCCCTTCATCCGTGCAGCAAAGATCCCCCGCCATATTACAATGGCTGGGGGGGTCCGCGGCGGGCGGAAAGACCGTCCGTCGCTTTTCCGCCCGGTCGTCAAGTTTACCGGGTGGAAAAGGGTTCAATATGGTGGCGGTGTCTGTTAGACACTGCCAGCCATATTACAATGTTGGCGGGAACATGCCTTTCCGTGGTGGTGAAAGGCATGCGATGTCTGCTTGCGGGGGCCCGTTGCAGGCCCCCAGGGACTCTGGGGGGTGGGGGATGCACATAGGGGTACCTATGGTACCCCCCTGCCTTTCAATGAACAACGTGGCAGGCACCGCGCGGTGCCTGCCATGTTATGCCTTGAAACGCACAACCTGCCTTTGTGGCATTGCGGCGGGCGGTGCTCTCTGCACCGCCCACCGCAATGTTGCTGATGTGCCATGCGCCCGCCAGTGTGGCGGGCGCATCCTAATCGGGAATGCGGGACCGCCGCACCCTCAGCGGGAGGTCCCGTTTCCAGAGGGTGTCCGCCCACCATACTAATGGGGCCCTTGGTATTGATGTGCCACTACTAGTGTACCCACATAATGCATAGTACAAAGTGTGACTGCATAAACAGCTAAGACACTTTCTATAATATAAAAAATGTCCCTCGAGTGCAAAGGCAGGTGTAAATGCCCAGTCTGTTCCTGGAGCACTCTTATGAATCTGGTGAGAGGAGTTATTGAAGCAAATAGATACGATGGTTACTTAGTTGCCATCATCGGTACACTGAGGCAAGAGCAACCAAAAGACTGAGAACATTGCAACCAACAGGAATAAGTTCACAGGCAGCCTTTTCAGCAAAGGATAACCAAGGGTTTTTGAAATGTAGTATAGTTGACCACATGTGGTAAGTTGATTACAGATTTACTCCTCGATAATGGTGCATCTAACTTCATGGTGCTTCAAACAATCCCAAATCAATGTGTGATTAATCCAATGAAATATTTGCAATTGTCCTCCTAATTCTGAGAGCAGCTATGCATTCTGTGATGTCATTTTCTCCTAATATCAGTGCTTTAAATGGGCAGGTACTATCAGGTACCTGAGGCCTGCACTTTGTTAATTTGGAAGGGATAGTACTGGCTCTTCTCAGTACAGTTCCAATATTTTAATGGGAGAATACTCGCACTCCTTGGATGTAACCAAGTATTCTGGACTTCTATATTTCCATGTCGAACACTTACTAAAATTATACCAGGGGTTAATATTTGAATTGCTGGTTGACTGGAGTGTGAGCCCTGGTCAAGAAGCAACTACAATTCTAGTTAACGTGCGGCACAAGCAAACCCCAAATTAACTTGTGCTCACCCCCTGGTAGCTTGGTACAGTCAGGCTTAACTTAGACGCGAGGTGCAAAGTATCTGTGCAGCATTTCAAACAGTAGAAGAGTGAAAACACCACACAAAAAGATCCAACATCAAGTTAGAAATATAGAGCTTAATTTATAAATAAAACAAGACCAAAACAACAACAAAAACAATCGATAGAACCGGAGATATTGTATTTTAAAGTTTTCAAAGAAAATAGTGCCAAAAGGCATAAAGTGCCAATGTGTGGATACCTAGTTTCGCCAGACCGGGAAAAAGTCACCAGTTTAGGCCAATTATGATGTAGCACAGTGGGTCACAGGGACCCAGTTTGGCCTGCTGGACAGAGTACCTTAAATCCTTGATTGAGGTGCATTGCATGGATCCGAGACGAAGATGTGCCGCTTAAATGTGGCAATACATTGGTTTAAAATGTGGTGAGGCTGAGGTGTGAGGTCCTGTTGTGTCGACATCGATGATCTGACATTGGGGCTTGGGATGCGAAGTCTGATGTCAGGGATGCGGCGATGTGTCAGTTCCGAAGAGCTGCAAAACTGCAATGCGGAGTCCAGCATCGTGGTCAAGACTGCTATTGACGAGTAATGAGAGGGCCTGCACCGAGGATGAATCATGCAGTGGCAGTTCCAAAGGCGCTGCTGGCTGTGGCTGCGATGCAAGTCCATTTCATGCAGCAGCAGAGATACATCGGTTCTGCTCAGGGTTGTGCTGTGCAGCAGAGGTGATGCACAGAAGCTGGCAAAGCAGCTCAAGCGCACTTCCAAGAGTCCAGGACTGGGGTAGCACCACTTGCCAGGGTAGACTCACAGATGGTAGAGTCCAGGTACAGATGCAAGGTTGTTGGGAGCCTGTTATGTCCCTCAGGCCTCTGATAAGGAAGTCGGTCCACTAAGTTTGGAGTCACTCTGAGATTTGGGTTCAAGTGATGCAGGTCCAGTCTTTCTCACCCAGTCAAGTGGACAGCTGGTCATCACAGAAGGGCAGCAATTCCTTCAGAGCAGCAGTCCAGCAGAGTGGCAGAACTTGTAGCAGCACAGCAGTCCTTGTTCCTGGCAGAGTATCCACTGGTCCAGAAGTGAACTGAAGTGGTGCTGTCTGAGGTTCTTTTTTTATACCCAGTTGTCCCTTTCAAGTGGGGAAACACTGCTAGAGGCATGCCTTTGAAGTGCACAGATGCCCTCCCTTCCTGGCCCTGGCTCCAGACTAAATACAGGGGGGATGCAGCCCTCTCTGCGCTGACAGGACACAGCCTATTTAGGTGAAAGTGAGGCTAGGCCCAGATCCTCCCTCCCTTCCTGCCAGTGATGGGCCATCCAGTCACAACTAATCGCCCATTGTTTGTGTCTGTCTAGGAGGAATACACAAAGTCCAACTGCCAACTACTCCAAGTCATGTGACCAGAGACAGGCTGCAGGCACAAAATGGCTAAGACAAGTACATGCTAACTTTCTCAAAGTGGCATTTTCTGAATTGTAATTTAAAATCCAACTTCACCACAAGTTACAATTTTAAAATTGGATTCCAGCGACACCAAACATGAACCAATTATCTCTACCCATTTGGAAATTACACTTACATAAGATGTAACATGCACATCTAATGTTATCCTATGGTAGAAATAGGCCGTGCACTAGTAAAAAACTAATTTAAGAATTTTTCACTACCGGGACATGTAAAACTTAAAAGTTCATGTCCAAATTTTTAAATACACTGCACCCTGCCCTTGGGACTGTCTGGGGCATACCTTTGGGGTAACTTATTTTTATTACAAATAACGTGTGGGCCTGGCAAAATATTTATTTTGCCAGATCAACATAACAGGTTAAAACTGCACACACAGTCTCTTCAATGGCAGGCCTGAGACATTTATAGAGCTACATATGAGGGTAACTCAATCAGTGCCTACAGGCCCACATGCAGCATTTAATTTCAAGCCCTGGGCATATGTGGTGCACTTTACAAGGGATTTACAAGTAAATTAAATATGCCAATGTGTACAATCCACTGTCACCATGTTTTGAGTAGAGAGCACAAGCCCTTTAGCACTGGTTAGCAGATGTAAAGTTTGCATCGTCCTAAGGACAGGAAAATCGAAGTAGGCAAAAACAGGAGGTCTGGAGGTAAAAAGGCTAGGGGGAATTCCATGCCAAGGATGACATGTCTAGCACCGGGTCAACAAAATAAAAAACAAGCATTCTACAGACTGTTAAAATCTAAAATACAAGGTCAACTAGCAAAAATCAAGTACATTTAATTGATATTTTAATTCAGTAAAATATAACGCTATTATACAGATCATGTTTGCTGTATTTCCTAAAAAACAACATATTTATGAAGCACTGTGTGCATACACATGCGCTAAATCAAACAGGGATTATCGGTGAAATCTATTATACTTTACATACCGTAGGTCACCTTGACTTGGTTGAGCTGTTTGTGTCAAGCCCAATGCAAGATTGCCCAGGATAATTTACTAATATGTGCAGTGCTTCATTACCCTGTTAAAATTGTCCTCTCTAGATTCAGGTGGGGGTGACAGGCTTCAAATTAACACTCAGGGGCAACTACGTGAAATGTCCTTTGATCCTCTTAAGCATAATCAGTTATACCCTTCGTGAAGTGTTAAACCCTGATGTAGAAATCCGCCAGCATTTTATGCATCTGAATGTCTACACCAGATGCACTTTAGGGCCTGTTATTCGAACAAAACGCAATAGATGTGCCTTCCATTGCAAGAGAAAAGCAGACATTTTAATCTTGAAATGTCTTTGCACATTTTTAAACGAGGAACGCTGCAAGTGGTTTATTTATTTGCTCACAATCAGCAAACGTTCACTTGTTTTGCACGTGCACGCCTGGTGAATTATTTTTAAGCTATGACGGTAATTGCATCCTTTAAACAGGCATGGTCAGAGTGCAGCCATGTGCATAAGAATTCAAAATGACTCTATTTCCGTGGTGTCTCCCCCCCCTCAGCAGCTTTATTTCTGGGCCTTCATTGCACAAGATAGGGAGCCGAGCTAGAAAACTGTCAAGTGCAATTTGTGTCAGAAACCAAAAGCATGTAATTGTAAACGCCTGTAGAGGAATCCTGACAGGTCATCTGTCTACATGCTAAGTTGATGTCCACATAATACAATGTGCAAATGGCGGCTTGCCAAGTCGCGATATGCTTTCTGTTTCTTCCATGCTCCCGGCGGATTTAGGAGATAAAAAGATATTTTTCTGCCCACTGGCCGAACGCAAATGTAGAAATTAAGGGTTTATAGCCGGCTCCCACTTTCACATTCAATTGCAAATTCACGGGAGAAATCTGCTGGCCGTTCTTGCCGGCATTAATGCAGAATGAAGAAACCTGTTTGCCCCGGATGTTTATCAGCAAGCCTTTGGAGCCCTGCTGGAGCTTTTCTATTTACGCCTCTGAAGCTATCTCGTGTACTGACTGACATGGTAAATGCACAATTAACGTATCCCTCCATGGCCGTTCCAGGGGCAATATTTATAGGCGCCCCGAGAATTTATCGCACCACTATGAAACTGACAGATACCCGGAGTCCCTAAAGGATCGGCAAGAACAGGGCCGTTTGGTCTGGCCGGCCAGGTTTAGGCACTTGTTAATTTTTGGAATTAGCACGTGCCCTCTGACTCGCCTGATTGACTGGCGCAGGTACAGGTAGAGCAGCAGGTGCAGGTACCAGGGTCCCAAAAACATACAGGGCGCACTTTCCCTATTCGCATATGGCTTACATTTTGAAGGTGTGACGTATGCCAACAGGGGAAAGTGCACACTGTAGTTGAATGTGCTGCCCTCAGGGCAGCCGCATTCTTGTGCTGCCCTGGAGGCAGAGCATTCAAGTGAAATACGGAGCTGCTGCTTTCCATGTTTCACTGTGCAGGCATCACGCGCCTGGACTTTAAAGAGGGGAGAGGAATCCCCTTACAGACGGGTGCAGTGAGTGAATGCACCCGCCTGCAAGGGGGAAACATCGTTTACAACGGGGGGATTACATCGCGACGCCATTACATTGCGGTTTTTACAACGCAAGTCGTTACAACGACTTGCGCTAGATGGCGCTCTAGGACAAGGAACAGTATAATTTACTATCCAACACCTTCCCTACTGTACGTAGACTGGAGTTGGAATAGTAAATTATACTACTCCTAAGTCCAGCGCCCTCCAACGCAAGTCGTTGTAACGACTTGCGTTGTAAAAACCGCAATGTAATGTACCGCGATGTAAATGTATGCGTTGTAACGTCATACATCCCCTGCAAGGGGATGGCAGCCCCCTTCAGAGGGCTGCCATTAAGGGGCTCACTGATAGTGGGGCATCATTTTGTGGCGCAAGGCCAGTACTCCTCCTGACAGCTTCTTTAACTTTGCTCCCACGTCCATATTACAGAGATAAAGAAGTTCCTTCATTTGCATGGGGCCAAACACCCATGAAAATGATGGAACGTCCTCTTGAGATAGCACAGGCGCAACATGTGTGCCAGGGCTATATGGATTACAGAAGAGGCCGCACAAGCGTCTGAGGACCCTTCTGTAATACCAGAGTGCCCAAAGTGTGCAGAAACCCCCATTGTTACCCCGGGACACTTCTGTAATATGGGCCCCGGGGTGTAAGAGACCCACTTCACTCTAATTAGTGCTCTTTTTAGCTATCTGTTGGAAATTTGCCCTTTCTGCAGGCTCGCCCAGATCTTTTGCCTTTTTACTGATTCCTGTTTATGTTGGCTGTAGAACTGTTAAATATGTTAAAATTGGTATACACACGATTGGCACATTTAATTTGCTTATAAGTGCTTTGTACCACCTGTAAACAGGACCTGCAAACTAAATGCTACTAGTGGTCTACAGCTACTCGTTGCGCCATCAAATAAAGTAGCCTCTTAAAACATGTCTTAGGCCTTCCACTGCAAAATGGCTTTGCAGTTTTAAACTGCCATTTCAACCTGGAAATATAACCCATTTGTCAGACATAAACCTTCCTTTTTAATACTTATAAGCCACGACTAATGTAGGGCTTAAATGCTCATAGGGCAGGGTGCATGGCATTTAAAAAGTAGGACACTTATTTTTAATGATTTACATGTGTTGGCAGTGAAATAGTAGTTTTTCACTGTGGTAAGACCGGCTCTACCATAAGTTAACACTGGTTTACACTATTACATTTAATACATGCTAAATTCAGTTTAGGAGTAGCTAGAAAAATGGTTTAAGAACTCATTTTAATAGTAATGTAACACTTCATCTAATGTTTAAATCAGTTTTTATATCACTGTTTTAGAAATGGCAGTTATAGAAAGTTAGCAACACAACAAGATGATAGACAGAGTGTTGAAATGTTTGAAACACTCAACCCCAGTTACAGATCTGGGTTTAATCAATCATTCTTTTGCTCACCATGCCACCCCAGTTTGGACCCAGCTATATGCAAATCAATCTTGACCCTGCTTCCCATGGGAATAGTCCAGCCCGAACTGCCCAGCCATGTCCTCCCTGGACCAGAAACAAGCATCCTAGGACCAGTTTCAGGGTATCACCCCTCATGAGCCAGGCTAGCTTGAATCGAGAGGCACAGTGAACAAGGGACCCACGTCTGGGCATTCCCTGGCTACTTAGGGCAAACATAGCAACACAACAAGATGATGGACAGAGTGTTGAAACTTATGAAACACTGACTCCCAGTCACAGATCTGGGTTTAATCCATTGGTCATTTGCTCACCATGCCACCCTAGTTTGGCCCAGGGAGGACCTGGCTAGGCAGTTTGGGCTGGACTCTCTTCCTACAACTGCCTAGCTGACCTGTACCAACTGGACCAGCCCTGGACCCTGCTGCTGCCCTCTGTTGCAGCGAGTCCCAATCCCCAAGTTGTGCCCACAGGTCTTGGACCCTTGGCTGGTATTAATGTGTGTCTCTCCTGCCCAGACCGAGACCGTAAAAGTTTGAACTTAGAAACATTTTGCCAACTTTCTGCCTGGAGAACTGACGGAGACCAGAATCGCCGTTAAAGCTGCAGCCATCAATATTGAGTTGCTGGTCAGCCTCAGCTATCTTGTTTGTCCCACTGAAAGAGAACTGACTTCCTGAAAAAAATGTAAGTTTGAAAGTAGAGGGCTTCATCTAGACAGACACCAAGCAGCAACCCGTAGACATCAAGGTCTTCCTTTGCATAGACTTCAGACTTCATGCACTTGGTGTTATTCTGTGGACCGTAATCCGACCCACAGCACCTTCATCTACACCGCCGCAGATCTGCTCCTTCCTCTCAGGCTCACCGTGGTTCCAGGCGGGAGCCTGCTGTTGCTGTCCTGGTGTAGCAGGTGCATTCCCCGCGACGCCTGCTTGTGGGTTTGGCACGCAAGTCCTCTCTCTTCATGTCGGGTATGCCGCTGATCCACGTGGCGGCTCATGGTTGCTTCCCTGTTATCTCAAGTACACCATAGTTATAGTTGAGGAGCCATGACTCACTGCTGGGGCCCTAAAACACTTGCCTTGCGCCTGGTGGATCAACATTCTAGTGGCCATTTTCCTCCCTTGGGGGCCATTTTTCTTGAAGGTCTTCCACCATAATCCCACAATCATGTTCCCAGAATGCCTTTTCGTGGAATCATGAACCTTTCTTATCTTTTGGTACTATTGCTTCCTTATCCAAGATGGTTTCTGTGTGTTACCTGTAACATCATTTCCTATCCTTGGGTATTTAAAGGGCTGAATCTTTCTTTTCCTTGCGCTGCAACACTCTTCACTCCTGATGGTGTGTCTTTCCACTGCACTGTGGCTAGCGGAAAGTGTCGCGCCTGCCTTGGACAGACCAGAACCTTCAAGAACCGGAACCGGGAAATGTCTCTGTGCACCAGACTTGGTAAGAGAAGTCCTGAACGTGACAGATTTCAACGCCCAAAAACCCATTCAATTATTTACGTCATAGATGTTCCTCAAGCATTACTAGAAGGGTCAGTTGAGGCAGCGCAAGCCCTGGTACAGACCGTTAAACAGCAAGCTCAGGACTTACAACTGTTGAGAGATGAAAATAGAGCTTTACGTCAAGCTCTTGCAACTGGGACTACAGATACACCAACGGTCTCAGTCACCATTCCTCATTATTCTGGTATTCCAAATAAACTCAAGAAATGCGTGGATTCCTTGACGGTGTTGCTTTCCCTCCAGTCCAGTATTTGCTAGACAGAACCAAAGTCAGTTATTTGATTTCTGCCTTGTCTGGTCCTTCATTATCATGGGCAACACCTCTGGTAAGGTGCAGAGCTCGAATATCGATGTATACATATCGATGTACAGAAATATCGAGGTAAAAATATAGTGGGTCAGAAATATCGATAGAAAAAATATCATGGACAAGAATATCGATTGTTAGGTAAGTAATATCGATTGCAAAAATATCGAAGTGCAAAATATCGTTTACAAAAATATAGGGCCCGATGTAGGTAATAGCGAGTTCTTGATAGCGAAATTTACCGATTCGCTATTGAGAACTCGTTATATGCGATGTAGATAAAAAATCGCTAAAAGTTAGCGATTCGGTAAAATTCGCTAATAAAAATACCGATTCCTCAATACCGAATAGGTATTACCGATTCCATATTACCGATATCGGTAATTAGCGAATCCGGTATTTCAAAAGATCGCAAAGCTGTGAATCAGCCAATCCTGTGCTTCCTGACGACCTCACAACCAGGAAGTGGCCCCACCCATGCAGCTGCACTGATCCTGAAGCTGTTGGAGAGGCAGGGAGCAGGAGCAAAAGCACAGGAGCTGCACAGCTATCACCTAGCTTATACACCAAAACAGAACCATGGACTCACAAGAGAAGGGGAAGGATGCTGGAGAAAGAAAGCGTAAACACAAGTTCAGTGAGAGGGAGTTGGAGGTCCTAATAGAGGAGGTGAAGAAGGATCATGACCAGCTGTTCGATAAAAAATCCCTGCACGTCCCTGAGTCAGAAAAACGAAAGATTTGGCTAGTGATCCAGCAGAAAATCAATGCCATCGGCGTCACCCATCGCTCAACAGAGGACCTCAAGAAGCGCTGGTACGATCTCCGGAAACGTGCCAAGGAGAGGGTGTCCGAACGGCTCAAACAAGCCAGGAAGACAGGTGGGGGGACATCAACAGCGCCTGCACCGACTGCATTGGAACAAATGGTGGAGTCCATCCTCCTGCCGGAGAGCGTCAGTGTCATTGGAGACGTGGACAGTTCAGCCACAGGGTCCAACAGACAAGGTAAGATGCATGCACAGCATGCTGTGCCCCCCTCCCTAACCCCAATCCCCCTGCATGAATTGCACTCCAGACCATGTTTTGCCTAAAATCAGCAATGCATCATGGGAGATGTAGTCCCTATCAACTAATAACATATGAGTCAGTCCACAAAAAGCATATGCAGGTCACACACATCAATAGATAAGCAAGCGGGGGACAGACAGCTAGATTGGCAGTCATGAAATTTACTTGTATGCAAATGCTGCCAGACAAAGTGAGTAATAGTACATCCTGTATCCACAGGTGAAACATCGTGCCAGGCTGCAGAAGGGGAGACATAAGAGGCTTCCAGGGAGCAAAACACACTGGAGGAGGATGTCCAATCACCTGCTGATGTCACACCACCATCACCACCACCACCACGATCCAGGAGGTATACAGTGGGTAGCCTCCAGGAGATGATGGGCACAGAGGATGAGAGGATGCCCCTCCCTAGGGGGATTTGTCGCAACTAGGAGCACCCTACCCACGTAACTCCACTTTCCCCTCCTTAGTCTTGATCAATCAGGTAGGCAGTGACCCGATAAACCATGAAGGGTTGGTTATGTAGTTACGTATTTTCTTTCCCCCCCTCCTCCCCCCACCCTCCCCGATGCCCCCGAGACTCATCAAAACAAAAAACTCTCCCGAGTCTACAACTTATTGTACATACATGGGCACCATAACGATCCAACAATAATACAACCCGTTCACATTAGAACGCCGTATTTACTGTACGAGATCAGCTTTTTCGAACTGTGCACAGTACCATGGCAACAGCAGAACGCTAGCCAGAGCCATTTTTTGACACACGCATGCGCGTAGTTCGCCTGTCTATCTTTCGCACATGCGCATCAACACACACTAACGCAAACACAGCTGCTCCTCGTAGACGACCGGACACGGGTATCGCCCCAATTAGTCAACGCGGGAACTACAAAAGAAACCCGGAGAGGTCCTCGTCTCCATTCCAGGTAGGAGGACGACTGGGGTAGGTGGTGAAGAGGCCACGCCGGAGCAAAACTGTGAGTAAAAACGCATTTATAGGTACTGAGGAGAGTGGCCATTTACTCAAACATAGTGTATATGACAGCTCAGACAAGTGTGGATTTATTATGAGTAATGTTGACTAGCAGTTGCCTGTCATTTATTCCTTCTTCACAGCACTAGAAGGTGTGTACGCTCGTCCCCTAACCTATGGAGCATTATTTTCCCCGTTTTTAGGTGAGTGTTGTAACATATCCTAGTAGGAACCCTAATGATATAGACCTACACACTGCATGCCGCATGAGGCTTTGGACATCTGGTTTGATCTCTGCCACGGTCAGTGCCTGGACTAATGGGCGACTCCGATCGGCGACGGGCTGTCTCCATTCCAGGTCTCTTTCCCTGGCCCAGGCGCCCGGCAGCTTATCGTTGAGACCCCATCACGCCACCACCCGTAAGTGGAGTTGATATCCCTTTTGAATGTTTTTATTATGTACTCGTTTTTTGAATATCTTGGATAGGTGAACATTCTTTAATAGGCAGGATGTTCTCCTTTCTCTTTCTTTCCATATTTACCTAGGCTTTTTATCCTGGAGCGACCTGACTCTCACACAGAGAGCAGTACTATCTCGAATTGTACGCCCGGATAGTAACTGAGGGTAGTACCCCTCATTCCACATTCACTTTCACTCTTTTTTGGTCCTGAGGAAGCGCCAAGGATCCTTTTTTGGACCATTGGGGCGCGAAACATGTCGACCACATGACCACACACCAGTTACCTAACGGCACATCATTTCCAATAAGGTAACACCCAACCTACGGGTTTTTTAGTATGTCAAGGGTGCTATTTACATTAAACCTTATTCCAGTAACCCTTAGACATTTTTAGGCTACCACGTCACTAACACACCCCATCACCACACATCTTTCTATTAGGACCCAAACCACACACCCGCATGCACCAAACGGCGTTTTCTCTAAAAGATCTCCGCTAAAGTGACCCTTCGGGGGACCCGTAGGGCATTGCAGCGCCGGCCCGACGAGGAGCAAACGCCCAATGATGAAGCATGACATCCTTCGGGGTGTGTGAGGGCAACAAGAGAAACTAAGGTATGCCCCCCCACCTGATCTAAACTTATTTGGGCCTAATACTAGCCTAGGCCTTTCGTCTCTTTTATCTCTTTCCGAACTGGTCTCTTTTGCCCTTTCTCTCCTCAGGAACAGTGTCTCCATTTGAGTATCACAGAGGATGAGAGCCAGGGAGCACAACAGACCCTGCAGGATGATGAGGTACACGCATCTGTAACACAGTCCCCCATGGAGGTTGGCAACACCGGTGCACGAAGACGCCGACAAAGGGCACACAGTCCTGAGGCAGAGGAGTCCAGTATCTTCTCTTGTCTTGAGGGGAAGATGCTTAAAGTGCAGCCCCTGCAAGGCAAAACAATGAGGGAAATGCAACGCCAGATGGTGGCAAACAATAAAAACATTAACAACATGAAGGAGGCCATATACTGCCTCAACAACACCGTGGCTGAGGGCATGAAGGAGATGTCTGATGCTGTTAGGCTGCTATGCAGCAAGATTGATAGCGACTGTGGTGCAAGGTGCAGGGACAGACAGAGACTGGAAGGGTACACTAAGGCAGTTAACAGGCTGTGCAATGCCTCCCATGTCCTCAGCAGGCGCTCGGTGGCCATGCAATTGGAGATGGCCAAGTGCAGCCGTGAAGTCACTCAGGGGTTGGTAACAGTCACCAGTGCCTTGGGGGTGCTTCAGACTAACCAAATTGCTGCGACAGGATTGGGGGATGGGGCTGACAGTGAGGAGGCAACAAGCCGCAGCAGCATCACCCGCCCATTACAGAAGACCAGGAGGCACAGTGGTAGGCACGGATCAGCCGCAGGACACAGCACTGGGGAGGACAGTGTGCCAGCTGAATGCAGCAGTGCTGCGCGTGGGCGCAGAAGATACGCAATGCCATCAGATTCCATTGTGTGGTGGGTGACGTAACCCACTTGACACAATGATGGGATTAGGGATGTTGCATGGTGGAGTGACTATGCCATGTTTGGCTTGACCAGGCACTGTGAAGCCATCATAGTGTTGCAGTGTGCTGTCCAATTGCCTGACTGAAGGTCAATTAAACACTGTCACACAATTGCAGTTACTAGCTTTGTCTCACTACTTACTCAGAAATAGTTGTGTGTGATCTCTGCCTGTTTCTGTCTCCCATCTGGTGCAGCTGCAACACCTGCAGCGCTGTGCTGTGGCTGGGGACATTACTCATCCTCATCCTCTGATTCAATGATTTCCACAGGTGTCCCCCTCTTTGTGGCAAGGTTATGCAGCATGGCACATGTAGCTATTATTTTGCAGCAGATCAGGGGCCGGTACTGCCGTGCTCCTCCACTTTTGTGGAGGCAGCGGAACCTGCTTTTGAGGAGTCCAAATGTATCCTCCACCACATTGCGTGTAGATTTATGTGCCACATTATATCTACTTTCACTTGGGGTAGATGGGTTGAGGTATGGAGTCAGGATGAAAGCACGCACCGCATATGGGCTATCACCTAAGTGTAAAAGAAAGGAAAATTATTCACAGTCAGCAATCGTTGCATCAAATGTATACTTCAGGGTGCACTGCATTGGCTGCCCCTCGAACACCGTGTTCGTTTCAAGGCGCTCTGTATCACGCGCAATATCCAGACAGGGACCGGCCCAGACATTCTTGGTGACCTGTCCACCCTCTACTCCCCACCGCGAGCGTTGCGCTCGGCTAATTTGCTCCTTGCACGAATACCACGCATACGGAGGACCAGATCTGGCGGTCGCTCCTTCAGGCGACTGGCCCCGCCCTATGGAACTCTCTTCCTCTACACATCCGCAGCAACCCTGACCACCAGGCCTTCAGACGGCTTGTGAAGACCAGGCTCTTCTCTCAGCTTTAACTCCTCGTTTGCTCTCCGCTTAGTCCTGTTTCAGTGCTGGGACGCCTAGAGGCAGCTATGCGCTCTACAAATATTTTAATCTAATCTAATAAGGTGATGCGCAATCTGTATACTCGTTCCTGTCATCTCCAGATCCTTTGTCCTGCAGCTCGTATCCGTAACCGCTTTGCAATGACATAGAGGGCCGCCATTGTGTTCATTCTGATGCATTCTGGGGCTGTTTATATGGTGTGCACCTGGTTACCACCTGCTTTTGTGGTAATTTTCGACTCTTAATTTTGCGATTTTTTAAGGATTCGGTAATAGTTAGTTTATGTACACTGCTTAGCGAATTTTTTTAGCGATTCCTTATTTTGCTAATCGCAAAATAGTGAGTCGGTGTGGCATTTTCACTACATATGGAATCGCTAGTTTATTTCTGTTGTTTTTAGCGATTCCTTATTTAGCAATTTGGTGTTTCTGCCTCTGCATTTCACATGGTTTATTAGCGATCGCAAACGCTGAAATTCTGCGAATTTCAGCATTCGTGCTCGCTATTTGGCCACCTACATCTGGCCCATAGTTGTTAAAAAAATCGATTTATTATTAATGTTATGTATTTTAGTATTTTGTATGAGAATTGTTTGTATTGTTATTATATGTGTTAAAAATGTTAGTAGTTAATATTTTTTGTTTAAATTGAATTTTGCGTTTTTAGTTCCGTAGCGGGTTGTGGGTTTATAGGGGAATAGGGTGGGAAGTAATTTATTTATATAGATTTTATTTATGTTTATAGTAGTTAATAATATTTTTTTAATTCAATTTTGCGTTTTTAGTTCTGTAGCGGGTTGTGGCTTATAGGGGAATAGGGCGGGAAGTAATTTAATTATATAAATGTATTCAATAATTTATATTTATCAATATTTGTATAATTGTGATGTTATAGAGTTAAATGTGTACATTAATTTATTAATAATTATTTGATAATTAATTGTGAATTAATTAAAATTAATTAATTCATAATCAATTATGGTAATTATTTAATTAACTTTAGGTGTGTGTTGTGGTGTATTAAGGTGTAAACGGTGGGAATGGTGGGAAGTAATTTATTTTTCATTGATGAATTATTAATTACTTGTTAATTAATTTGTATTAATTAATTAGTAGTTACTAATTGTAATTGTGTAATTAATTTTAGGTGTGTGTTGCGGATATTATAGTGTTAAACAATGTGTAATAATGAATGTTTATTATCTTTTTTAATAATAATATATCTAAATTTCAATTTAATTATGTTAATAATGGAAATTAAATGTTGATTTTTTTTTATTGGTGTGGTATCCAGCAATTTTCCTACTGTTGCACTCACTGGAGTGGGAATAGTAATTTTTACCCCTCCGCTATCCAACACTTTCCCTGCTTTTGCACTCACTGGAGTGGGAATAGTAATTTTTACCCCTCCGCTATCCAACACTTTCCCTGCTTTTGCACTCACTGGAGTGGGAATAGTAATTTTTACCCCTCCGCTATCCAGCCCTTTCCCTGCTTTTGCAGAAACTGGAGTGGGAATAGTAATTTTTACCCCTCCGCTATCCAGCACTTTCCCTGCTTTTGCACTCACTGGAGTGGGAATAGTAATTTTTACCCTCCGCTATCCAACACTTTCCCTGCTTTTGCACTCACTAGAGTGGGAATAGTAATTTTTACCCCTCCGCTATCCAGCACTTTCCCTGCTTTCGCACTCACTGGAGTGGGAATAGTAATTTTTACCCCTCCGCTATCCAACGTTTTCTCTATTGTTGTATTTATTGTGTTGCGAAATGTATGTTTTCTTTTTCTTTTAATAATGTGTTAATTAGTTATAGAATGTTATATTTTATTTAAAATTATATATATATTTATATATTTTATTTTTATATGATTTATAATGTTTATAAGTTACATAAAGATTACAGTTAATAAAATGTATTTGAGTAAATATATGTAGTAATTTTTGTGTGTTTATATCTTTTTTAAATTAAGTTCATTTGTTATATTTAGTTAAAATATATATTAAATGTAATTTATTTGGTTAAAAATATTAATATTATTTAATATAATTTATTTAAGTTATATATAATTTTTAAGTCGATATTTTTTACATCTATATTTTTTACTTCAATATTTTTGATTCAATATTATTGTACTTACCTGTTTAAGTATAGGGAGTCGATATTTTTGTATTCAATATTTTTACATCGATATTTTTGTTAACTATGTTTTTCACATTGATATTTATTCACGGAACCCTCTGGTAAAAACAGAAGACCCAAGATTGTCAAACTACATGACCTTTATTACTGCTTTCCGGAAAATGTTTGAAAGATCCAGCTTGGACACCTCAGCCAGGGAAGCCCTGTGTGATATACAGCAAGGAAACCAAGATTTCCCCCAATATATAACCCGCTTCCAACAACTAGAAGCAGAGACAACCTGCTTTGGTTCTTCTCTGCGACGGGAGGTGATTCGTCGGTTTCTTACTGCGCTTCCGTGGCGATGCGACCCGCAACGCCGTGATTAATGCGACACGATGCGTGCATGCCCGCCGGCCATGCGGCGACTCAATGATTCTTCTGAGCCACGACAGGCACTGCGACATGCTTCCCGGTGATGCAGCGGCGTCTGATGCGACGTCCATCCTCATCTCCAGCGATGCGAGGCGCTTCGGCAACAGTGCGACAATTGCAGCGGCGGCACGCTTTTCCCAGCGATGCGACGACAGCGGCTGCGACACGCTTCTGTAATGATGCGGCAGCGTCTGGTGCGACGTGGATCCTCTTCTCTGGCGATGCAAGACGCTTTCGCGTTGTGAAGCGACAGCGGCAGTTCGGCAACACGCTTCTTCTTCGTGCGTCATGCTTCCAGCTCCTTGAGACACACAGTCCCTCAGACAGTCCAACACAAATGTAGGCACTTCCAAAGAACTCTTGGGGAGCTGGTGGGTGAAGTCTTTTGTCCCTGAGACGTCAGCAGGAGGCAAGCTCCTTCTCAAGCCCTTGGAGATCCTACACAAGTTGAATGAAAGTACACACAAAGTTCCTCTCTCCTTTCTTTGGCAGTAAGGCAACCACTGCAGGCCAATCCCCCAAGCAGCGCTTCAGCTTAGGGATAGTCTCTCCTCGGTTTCTCTGGTTCCTCTCTTCAGCAAAGGTTTCTCCTTGTTTCCCAAAAGTGATCTAAAGTTCTGGGGTCTGGGTACCCCTTTTTATACACAGCTTCTCTTTGTTCTCTGAAGGCAGAGAGGCCTTTGCCTAGTCCAAACCAGTTCTGGTAAGTCCTGGAGCACTTTGTTGACAAGAGTTCTTTCCTTTCACAGTGTAGGCCAGGGACATCAGACGCACCACAAGAGGTGGAGCCAGCATTGTGGAGGGAAGGCACAGCCCTATTCGGGTCCCAGGTGCAACTCCTCCCACCCATCTACATGCAGATCTCTCTATTCAGCCCTGTGCTGACCACCCTGTCTCCTGGAAGCCTCCAGCCCCTGTCACTCAAACTCCAGACCAGGAATACACAACCTAGCAGAGGAAGGCTTGGATGGTTAGACAAGAAAATACCTACTTTCTAAAAGTGGTATTTTATCATTCTGATTTCAGACATACTAAACTCGAATTTCTACCTAGTTCTCTAGTGAGTTAGGATTATAACATTTTATAATTAAACTGCCCAATCTGGCCTATGGGGAACAGGTAGCCTTGCAAAAGTGAAAAACGAAAATGGCTGTAATTCTCTATTAGGAGGTGCCACACACACCAGGGCATGTCCTACCTTATACTTACAATGCACCCTACCCTTGGGCCTACCATAGGTCGTCTGATATGAAGAAAAGGTAAGGTTTAGGGACTGGCAAGTGGGTGCACTTGCCCAGTCAACATGGCAGTACCAGACTGCAGTTTAGGAACGTCCCTCTGGGCGCGGTTATGGTGTGTTGCTGGCGCGATTTTTACTTATTTATCCAATTATAGACAAGACGTTTGAACGTTGTAAATGGTTTTCCACCAATTATTTATTCTTACAAAGGAAGTTACTCGACTTCATTCATTCATGAAGTGTCATCCTTGTTATTTGCAATGCAATTTAATTCACAGGTCCCAATGCATTTCGGGCTCCGCATAAGTCCTTCATCAGGGGAAATCTAAACAAAAATCAGTGTGGGCGGGGATTAATTCAATGAGGATGCACATCTTATAAAATTAAGCTGATGGCTATCTGTGCGCACTAGATCATTGGTTAGTATGAAGTAGCTGGTGTATTAATGGTGAGAAAAGATATAACCTGTTGCTTGAAGTGCAATACTTAAGGTGGATTAATAAGCGTGTGAGAGTGAACTGAAAACGTTATAAAGTGTGCTCAAGGGTTCCGATGGAGACTACAAAATACGCGCTTATACGGTAAAAATGTGGTGCTGTTAAGGCGGCTGTGCTAGAATCGGCGAGTTTGTGAAGGCTGTGCTGAAATTAAAAAATGATACGTAATCAGTCTTGACTCGGTGATTAACAATGCGAAAAAATTAATGCGGGTATTTGCGTGACCCGTGTGTTACATCCAAAGGTTTAACTGCAGATTTCTGTGCTCGCTGTAAATGTAAAGCTCTTACCTTACGCGTGTGTGCGGTGATTGGTTTGCTGTGCCTTCGTATGCGAATATCTTCATGCACACATTCAAAAACAAATTCATATTATCTCAGGACACTTGTAAAAAGAATGCCATAATGTTTCTGCGTTATATTGATGACATATTTGTCCTGTGGAAAGGTTCGAAAACATCCTTAACATCTGCATTGAACAACCTCAACCTGATTAATGCACGTATTCAATTTACTTTAAACATACAGAGCACCACCATCACGTACCTGGATGTACTATTGAAGAGACAGAGAAACTCCTTTGAAACCACCATATACAGAAAGACAACTGACAGAAACAACATGTTACACTACCAGAGCTTTCATCAGTTCCCATTGAAAAATTATCTACCTTTTTCTCAGCTATTAAGAGCAAAAAGAATTGTCTCTGATCCAGCAGATTTACAAATCCAAACAGAAAACATGATACAACGATTCCAAGAACGAGGATACCCCAAGAATATTTTGCAACAAGCCAAGATGAAAACCATGAATAAATCAAGAACGGAATTATTACAATCAACTGTCAAAACAGACCAATCGCGCATGGTGGTAGTATCCAAATACTCCACCATGAGTTACCACTTCAAACAATCCATAAAACTACACTGGTCTATCTTGTCATTAGAGCCTGACTTCAATGGTATTTACGGTGACGCCCCAAGGTTTGCTTACACCAGAGGAAAAAACATTCAAGAAATGATCAAGCAAACCGCTCCTGAGAATCTTTCAAAAACCACACACAACGGTACCATTCCCTGCCATAATTGCAGTAACTGCAATAACCTCATCAAAGGCCTAAAAATTACACATCCTATGAGAGGTACCCCAATACAATTACGAGTTACAGCAACCTGCAACACCAACAACGTCATCTATTTATTGAAATGCCCATGTGGCCTCGTATATGTAGGCAAGACAGTGAGGAAACTATAAACCCGTATCCGTAAGCACAAAAGCAGAATCCGCATGAAAAACACCAAATCAGCAGCAGCCTCGCATTTCAATGAGAATAACCACAACATCTCACAACTCAAATTCACCATTCTAGAAACAATCGAGAAAATACAAGGAAGAGACAACAAGTTTCTCCTACAAAGAGAAAATCATTGGATTAATTTCTTGGAATCAACGAAACCAAAAGGACTGAATGACCGAATGGAATTTGCTTGTTACCTATAATTATTCGCTTGTTACCTATAATTCATCACTGTACAACTGATCTGTTATTGAATTGTGCAATATAACTGAAAATTTGTTATGAACTTCGTACCACCAATATTCTTCATCACATAATTTGCCTCAACCTGTTTCCATTATCCAGCAGGCATCACCGTTTATTTTTCAGCACACACCACTTCACACTCACTGAGCATTACCACAAAACACACTGACACAGTCCATAACCTTTGCTAAGATGGCGCCTGTTTTTATCTTTGATAGCAGCATTACACACTTGCAGTCCTCTCTTTATGTTTGGGCTCACACATAGACCGGCGTTCATTGCAGGCACCTTTAATCTTTGAACCGGGAACCTCACTCACATTACAGCAGTTTGCGGATAACGAGCAAACCGTTCACCACACACGCGGGAGGTAAGAGCTTTACATTTACAGCGAGCACAGAAATCCGCAGTTAAACCTTTGGATGTAACACACGGGTCACGCAAATACCCGCATAATTTTTTCGCATTGTTAATCACCGAGTCAAGACTGATTACGTATCGTTTTCTAATTTCAGCACCGCCTTCACAAACTCGCCGATTCTAGCACAGCTGCCTTAACAGCTCCATCTTTTTACCGTATAAGCAAGTATTTTGCAGTCTCCATCATAACCCTTGAGCACACTTTATAACGTTTTCAGTTCACTCTCACACGCTTATTAATCCACCTTAAGTATTGCACTTCAGGCAACAGGTTATATCTTTTCTCACCATTAATAAACCAGCTACTTCATAATAACCAATGATCTAGTGCGCACAGATAGCCATCAGCTTAATTTTATAACATGTGCATCCTCATTGAATTAATCCCCACCCACACTGATTTTTGTTTAGATTTCCCCTGATGAAGGGCTCATGCGGAGCCCGAAATGCATTGGGACCTGTGAATGAAATTGCATTGCAAATAACTTCCTTTGTAAGAATAAATAATAGGTGGAAAACCATTTACAACGTTCAAACATCTTGTCTATAATTGGATAAATAAGTAAAAATCGCGCCAGAAACCCACCATAACCGCGCCCAGTGGGACGTTCCCTAACTTCAAGAGAACGCTTCGAAACATTAATCTTTAAACACTCCAAAGGTCAGAGAGTGATATCTCCATGGCACGGCACAACTTTTGCAGTATTCCAAAAACCAGGCTGTGCGTGTTCAAACAACTTCACAGTACCAGACTGCACACAGGTTCTGCAATGGCAGACCTAAGACACCCTTTACAGGCTGCTTCTGTGGGTGGCACAACCAGTGCTGCAAGCCCACCAGCAGCATTTGGTTTACAAGCCCTGGGCACACTCAGTGCACTGTACTAGGGTCTGACAATTACACCAAACCAGCCAATCATGGAATCACTAATCCATACATCAATTTACCGTAGGGAGCACTTGCACTGTGGCACGGGACAGCAGTGGCACAGTGCCTAAAGCATCTATAACCAGCAAAAACACATGAGGCAACAGCAAAAAATAGAAGGAAGACCCACGCCAAGGTGCCAGGTCTAACAGGTGTCCCCTTCGGCTGAAATGTGGGGAGAACTACCCTGCCTCCTGGGAGTTCTCATCACTGAGGCGGAAAAATCTGGACAGACCATCAGCATTGGCATGCTCTGTACCAGGGCGGTGTTCCACCGTGAAATCCATCCCCTGTAGGAAAATGGACCACCTCAACAGCTTTGGATTCTCACTCCTCATCTGCATCAACCATCTGAGGGACCTGTGGTCTGTCTGAACCCGTAAGTAAGTCTCAAACAGGTATGGTCTCAACTTCTTCAGTGCCCAGACCACAGCAAATGCCTCACGCTCAATAGCACTCCACCTCTGTTCCCGTGGAAGTAACCTCCTACTGATGAAGGCTACGGGTTGATCTAGGCCCTCCTCATTTATTTGTGACAAAACAGCCCCCACACCATGCTCTGAAGTGTCTGTCTGAACGATAAACTCTTTTGAGAAGTTGGGTGCCAGGATCACGGGCGCCGTGCACATGGCAGTTTTCAGGGCATCAAAAGCTTTCTGACAGGTGTCAGTCCAAATAACTTTTTTGTGCTGCTTCCTGGAAGTCAGCTCTGTCAAGCGTGCAACGATGCTGCCATACCCCTTGACAAACCTCCTGTAATACTCTGTAAGTCCTAGGAAGGCTCTCACCTCTGTCTGGGTCTTGGGGGGCTCCCAAGCCAGGATGGTTTCAATTTTGGGCTGTAGGGGCGCCACCAGGCCGCTCCCAACCTGGTGTCCCAAGTACACCACAGAACCCTGCCCGATCTGGCACTTACTCGCCTTGATCGTGAGGCCTCCTCTCCTCAGCGCCATCAACACTTCCCAGAGGTGGCGCAGATGTTCTTACCAACTGGAGCTGAACACCGCAATGTCATCCAGGTAGGCGGCACTGAACTCTTCCAGTCCAGCCAACACCTGGTTGACCAACCTCTGAAAGGTGGCAGGGCATTCTTCATCCCAAAGGGCATAACCCAGAACTGGCAGTGCCCATCTGGTGTGGAGAATGCTGACCTCTCTCTTGCCCCATCAGTCAAGGCGATCTGCCAGTACCCAGACGTTAGATCAAACATGCTGAGGTACCAGGCAGCCCCTAACCGATCGATGAGCTCATCAGCTCTGGGGATGGGGTGCACGTCAGTCCTCGTGACTGAATTGAGCCCTTGGTAGTCCACACAGAACCGGAGTTCTGGCATGGCATCCGGTGCGGCAGCCTTTGGGACCAAGACAACCGGGCTGGCCCAAGGACTGTTAGAGGACTCAGTCACCCTGTAAGTTTTGTGCTTCACAGGAAGACTATCTCCAGTGTCCACATCATGGACGCACCAATCAGTGACACTGGGAATCAGGGAGAACAGATCAGAAAACTGTCCCGGCAACTGGTGACAGTCATTCAGTTGCTCAGGGGTCAGGGTGGAAGAGAGGTTTACACCATCCAATGACCCATATTGCTCTTTCGCCGACAGGAGGTCAGGAAGAGGCTCACTCTCATCATATATTCCAGCATCTGCCGCTAAGAGCATGCCCACTTCAGACCTCTCCAAGTGGGACTTCAGGCGGTTGACATGCAGGACCCGCAAGGGGTTCCTGGGAGACTGCAAGTCGACCAAGTAGGTAACAGGACTTTTGCGCTCCACCACCTCAAATGGTCTGGTCCACTTATCCTGGAGCGCGCAGGGCTCCACTGGGGACATCACCCACACCTTCTGACCAGGCTGAAGCTCTACTAGAGTGGCATTCTGGTTGCACCACCGCTTCATCTCCTCCTGGCTGCCTGAAACGCCTAGTCTGGTTCCTGAAGGCCAGCATGTAGCTATATACATCCTGGAGAGGTTTCCTGGGAGATTGCTCCCAGCCTTCCTTGACCAGACTCAGAGGTCCTCTCACTGGGTGGCCATAGAGAAGCTTAAAGAGACTGCGTGGACGCCCGACGGATGTGCGGTGACTCGACGGTACTTCTGAGCCGTGACAGGCCCTGCGACACGCTTCCCTGTGATGTGGCGGCGTCTGATGCGACGTCAATCCTCTTCTCCAGCGATGGGAGGCGTTTCAGCAACGATGCGACAACTGCAGCGGTGGCACGCTTTTCCCAGCGATGTGACGACAGCAGCTTCGGCTGCAACACGCTTCTCCGATGATGTGACGGCGTCTGGGGTCATCAGAAATACTGTTCGCATTTTGCATACATTTGTCTATGTTATGTTATGTTCTGAAAAAACACCTGCAACTTTATACATATTCATGTACCATCTCACCGGGGCTAATGGGGGTTTCCAAGTCCACCATATCAGCCTCAAGCTGATCCTGTTGGGCCGGATCAGCACTTGCCATGCCCACAAGCTCCGATGAAAGAGGAAGATTTTGTCGGCGATTCAACTGGAGTTGTTCCCTTTGCCCCTTTGACAGTCTTTTGCCTAATGTCCTCCTTACAGTGCCCCTCTGCCGATAGCTGGTAAAAATGAAGCCCAGAACTCTGCCAAAGTCAATTAAATGGGATCTGTCCAGCGACCCTCAACCAAGACAGGTGAGTAAGAGAGATACCACTTACCCACCCTTGCTGAGAAACCTGGGGTCCCTAATGATGTTCCCAACGCCGCGCCTCGGCAGTCCACCGTTGTCGTGAAAAAAAGGCAGGCTGGCTGCAGTCGGACCGCCGGACCGCTCTCTCGGGACTCTCAGAGCAGTCCTTTTTCTTTTAAGGGGGACTGTAATTGCCTTGAAAGCAGGAAAAAAAAAACCACCGGGTGCCGGGCAACAGAAGGAAATGTGACCACTTTGGGAAGGAAAATATATCACCAGTCCTCTGTTCAAAGGAGCCACTCTCCGGGACGCCGCAGCTCCGGGAACATCGGTGGCAGCCCCTCGCTGCTGGCGCCGTCTGACGTCAGAGGAAGTGAGGGGGAGTGGTAACGGCCTGCTTTCTCAGGTGATCGGCTTCTCTTTTTTTTTTTCTCTGAGTCTTGGTCAAATGAGAATAGCAGGTAAAAAGATAAGGTGTTAGCATAAGGCAGAGAAGGTTAATGACAGTACAAGGCGGTTCAACTTTAGTTTTTGCAGAGTAGGAAGGGGAAGTGAGGGTAGGGTGTCATTCAGCTGCACTAGGCACCAAGTCAGCGTGACTGTTGTAGGGTGGGTGGGACATGTTGTCGGCCTCTGACCAGGGGCGGCCATCTGCTCGGGTGACAATGGGTCAAGGGTTGGGTTGGGAGCATGGGGGAAAAAATTCAATCCATATTTTAAGTTCATACTCATTTGTTGATTGTTATGTGAAAGCAAGAAAGGAGAACCTGTCACCTCTGTTAGATCTGGGTTGGAGGCTTTTTTCAGAGTTTGTAAAAGGAATATTCTTTGAACATGGGGACATTCAGAAACCTACTCTTTTTACGTAATGGGTAATAAGCAAATAGTGAAAGTAGTTTTGTTTAATGTGAATGGCCTTAATAATAAAAGGAAAATGCGGGACAGTGAGGCTTGGAATAAAACAGAGAATCCCTTGGTCATTTTAATACAAGAAACCCATATACCAGCGGGGAAAATCTTCGAGTTTTTGATGTTCGGAGCCTGGGCAGCTTCTGGGGGTTTCTCTTCTTCCTCAGTAGCACATAGGGGGACGGCGATTTTTCTTAATTAACAATTTCAGGTGGAGGTGGATAATTCTGCGATTGACCAAAGTGGTAGATGGTGCTGGGTCACTTGTAATGTGGACCATCGACCTCTGACGTTTGTTAGTGTATATGCCCCAGTTGAGGATGATCCCCTTCCATAGGAGGAACTCTTTCAATCATTAATCCAAGTCCCGGGAGAGTTGATCGTGGGAGGTGATTTTAATTTGCTAATGAATCCCAGGATCGATTACTCATCTAGCTTAAAAAGACAGTCAAAGCGAAAAACTCTTAAAACAATACATAGTTATAGTTCAATGCTTGATATTATTGACCCCTGGCGAACAGCATTTCTGAAGGAAATTGCCTACACTTGCTTCTCAGGGAGATTTCACACTTTTTCAAGCATTGATTTCTTTCTTATCTCAAGGAAATTGGTCTTTTTACAGCAGAAAATTCTTCAAAATGGATTTTCTGACCATGCACTGGTGGTTCTGGAGTTAGCATTGGGTAAAGGTAGTTCATTTATTAAAAGGTGGTCGTTAAACCGACAATATTTGCTAGAAGAGGATTGGGTGTCCTCTAGTAAAACACACATTTTAGAGTTTTTTGTGCGAGATCTTGGCTCTGCTCCAACCCATGGGGTATGGGATTCATTTAAAGCCTTTTTTCAAGGCCTAGTTATAGGTAAAGATGCAGAGAATTCAAGAAAAAGGAAGGGAGAAAAACAGTTATTAGAGCAAAAAGTGCAAGACTCTGACTAACCCCTCGGCCTTGAATAAACATCAGTGGGTTTAGGCTAAGCAGGACCTGCCTGAAGTATATAATGCTAAAAGCGATACCCTTTTCCAGCAGGATAGGCAAAAGACCTATGAAGAAAGCAACTACACCGGGAGATTTTTGGCTTGGCAGGCTAGGGAACGGGCCGCAAGTAATCAAATATTGACCCTGAGATGCCTCACCTCTGGTTCCTGTTCGGAGAATTCGGGAGAAATAGGAGAGATAATGGTCCAGCATTACAGGAAGATCTATGGCCAGCAATTACCAATCGATATTTCATCATTAGAAGATTTTTTGCAGGAATACGAAGTGCCTGGGCTATCTGAGGAGGATAAAGGGCATATGATGAACCCTTTTACAAAAGATGAGTTAGGGGAGGTTATTAAAAATCTTCCAAATGGTAAAGCCTGCGGCCCAGATGGTCTGCCAGCAGAATTTTTTAAAACATTCTGAGGTGTAATTGGGGACTTTTTATTATTAGTCATAAATTCAATTTTTGAGGGTGGGCCTATCCCTCTGTCATTTAGAGAAGGAAGTGTAGTCAGTTTTTCTTAAAAAAGGTAAAAATAGCGAAGACCCCAATTCATATCGTCCCATTACGCTCTTAAAATAATTACTAAACTTTTAGCTAATCGTTTTAATGGAATTGCTTCATATTTAATTCATCAGGATCAGAATGGTTTTATTGCTGAAAGGCAACTTGGCACGAATATGCACTTTTTGGTGGAGGCACTTGATTATTTTGATATCCAGAAGATACCAGCCTTGGTGCTGTTTTTAGACACCAAAAAGGCATTTGATTTGGTGATCTGGGAATCTTTATTTTGTATCCTGGGCAAATTTGGCATTCCCTCTAAAATTACAGGGTTGATTGAAAAGTTATATCTGAATGCTGAGGCCAATATTATTAGTAATGCAGCTAATGCCGGCCAAGTAAAAGTCAAAAGAGGAACTAGACAGGGATGTCTGCTATCCCCGGTTCTATTTGCCTTTTTCATTGAACCTCTTGCAATAGCCATTAGGAACAACAAGGATATCTGCCCCTCGCTTCCAAATCTGGATAAAATTAAATTATATGCGGACGACATTAGGCTCATTATAAAACCAGAGAAGGAAGTGCAGGCAACAGCCTTCCAGATTTTTGAACGGTATGAGGCTTTTGGAGGGTATAAAATTAATTTTTTAAAAACTGAAGTTTTGCTTTGTGGCCGTGGGGCATCCAGGGATTTGCACCCTGACATGATCTCATGCTTGAACACAAATCCGGACAGATATTTAGGAGTTTATTTCTCACCATTGATTTCGGAATTATATGATTTAAATTTTGTTCCATTTCTACGAAAAGTTCAGGATTTGCTTACTCGATGGCATCCTCTTACATTATCTATTCTAGGCAGGGTGGCACTGATTAAAATGTCTGGGCTTCCACTTTTTAACTTTCTCTTTTCAGCAATTCCCTGTGTTTTAATCAATTCCTTTTTTATGAAACTAGAGTCTATGTTTACATCATTTCTCTGGGGTGAAAAGGTCTACCGAATTGCACTGAGCACTTTATATGAGGAGCGGGCAAATGGTGGGCTAGCTCTCCCCAATTTGAAGGAATATTATTACACATACTTTGAACAATATATGTCTAGATTTAAGCAGGAATTACCTTCGGGTTTCTTTGTTAATTTTTTTATGAATATAATTTGTAAAGATAATCAGATCCATTGCCCACTATCAATTTTCAGGTCTCCTAAGTTAGTATGGGATAAGTGTCTACATTGGTTTTACCATAAACGGCAGGCATTTTATAAAAGATACTCTCTCCCGGCAATCAATAGTTCAATTCCTATAGCAGGTCTTATTTCCTCTGCAGGAATTAAAGATTCATCTACCATTATTCAAAATAGGACTAAGGTAGGGTTCTGGAAACTTTCAGATTTCCTGCGGAATGATAGATGGTTGAATATGGATGAAATGTCTTGTTTAATGCCCAGTAATTTCCTTCTCCTGGAGTCATATAACGTTCTTAGGAAGTTTTTTAGTAATCTGGACTTGGTCCAGATTATCAATCAGAAAAGTCTAGTTCATGACTTATTAGAAGATACGGCTTTAAAAAAAACGGGGGTTTGGAAAGAACGTCTTGCCTCAATCAAGGGGATAAATCTGGAAGCTAAGGCTATAATTAAATGGGAAAAATACGAGGAGTTGGAAATGAATGCAAATGTCTGGTCTACAATAAATAAATTAAATTTCAGCATGCTCAGGGGGGCCAATTGGCAAAAGATGCTATTTTTTAGTAATTGGCTACTGTATAGAACTCCTAGCTTTATAGCTAAGGCCTATCCAAATCAATCAGGGCAGTGTTTTCGGTGCCACAATCATCCCTCTGCCAATTGGACGCACATAATTTCAAGGTGTCCCCTGATCCAGAAATTTTGGATCAACATTTTTGATTATTTAACATCAGAAAGCATATTAACAAGTGGTCCCAATGCCTTGTTGATAGTCCTTGGTTATGACCCAGATCTCAGCCTACCTGATAAAACTATCAAACTCCTTTATATTGGAATGGCAGTCGCCAGCTCACTTCTACTTCAAAGGTGGCGATCAGATCTAATACCATCAAAATATGAATGGATCTGGAAAATGAAACAGGTCAAAAGAAGTGAACGAGCATATGCCCTACGAACGGGTGGGCTGAAAAAGTTTGACAAGATCTGGGCAGAGTTTTTTTAATGGGGATGCTTAATTCGACAGAATTAGTGGATTTTCAGGAAAAAGTTAGTAGCACTACACTTCGCTTAGAAGGCTTTTTGGAATTCAAGTGAACTATTTAGGATCAAGTTATACTTTTAATACGTACTTTTACTAGGTTTATGTTTTTAGGAACGAAAGATCTGAGATTACATTTAAAGTTGATGGGGCTATGGGACAATGGACGACATTTTAGGGCAATAGGCATTTTAAGCTATTGGACTTGAAATGTGGTTTCTGATTTACTAGCTTGATGAATTTCTGATTAAGTGTTTGTTACATTTTTAATTCCTGCGAATCCGATGATATTGATGAATTTTTATGTATGAAATTCAACATTTTGACGTATGAATATTAAGATGCTAATTTAAGCAATATATGGATTTCAATAAAAAAAATGTACAAAAAAAAAACAAGTGCCAAAGCTGTACATAATTATATCTATAAGTTACACAAGAAAATTATAGTCTACACACATATCTTTTCGGTCAAATGGGTGATTTGACAAAGGTATTTTGCAGTATGCAATATAGCAATCCTGTCGTTCTCTTTTATGTGCACTTACTTGCCTTATTGAATTGATCCCAAAACATCAAATTTGGAAATGGAGGGAATATTCATGTACAGCTAGAAATAATAGAAAGGACTGTGCATTTTTACTAAAAGGGTGTTCAAGTTTCGGGCAGAATCAGAAAAATATGTTAGAGCACTTCCGGTACTCATAAATGCATTGTTGAATCTGGCCCCAGGGAGAATAAGTGATTGACTGGGATTTGAACCCAGATACCCAAGGTCAAAGTCGACAGCATAGGCATTAGAACACACATCCACTTTCTTGCTGCAATTTCTTGCTATTAGCTGCATAAGCACTGTTAATAATTTTTACCAAAACATACTTTAATTGGGCAAGTTAGCATACTTTTTAGAATAACCAAAACATGAGCATGAAATAAATCAATACTTAGCTTTATTAATGTTTTTTATTTCATAAATACCAAAAGACCACCATAGGTAGAGCACAGTAGCAGTGCATTACTTTCTGCAAGGTATTTTCAAAAACTCAGTCTCCTCCACATACAGAATGGTGAGACAACTTGCTTGAGGCGAAGAATTTTGTAATTGCACTTTGATAAATGTCTGTGACGACTAATGTATTATTCGGCTGATGCTGCTGTGCAATACTGTAGAGAGGCTTAGGTCGAATGACATTATTTCTAAGATAGTTTTCAGCATCAATGTCTCGATATTCACAAAAGTTGCCTATAAATGATTACACTTGTGAATGACAAGGAGAATCCATAAGCGAAACTTTGTGATTGGGCTAACTAAATAATGTGACAAGAAAGGTAACTGGTGCAGCAAGGAAATACATTATTTGACACATTATGCTAATAGTGTCAAATTATGCAGCCCCTCCAGTTTCATTAGTATTCAACTATTTTAAAATTTTCATACACAAATACATAATACAAAATAATTCCCCGTGCTATAAAATACATATGTTTAGAGGTCATTTTAGCATTCAAGAAAGCGACTCAAAATATGAGGGATGCCTCTAAAATGTGGGTGCCATGGTGCAATGACTCCCATTTTGAAAACAGTGTTTAAGAAGTAAAAATGAATTTATGTGAAAGTGAAAAAAATAATTATTTTCCTTTGTAAAGAAAAAAATATTAATTTCACCCTGTTTCCTGGTGCAAACAAAATTCTTTCCACGCCCATAAATTAGTAATGTAACAAACGAAAGGACACATTTTTCACCTCTTTTAATACCTTACTGCAGCAATCAACAACTGAGAATTGAACCCTTATCTTTGCAAAGTGTCACCCTGTGTGCAGCGATTCTCTTCGGCGATATTAGCTGTAGCTGACAGCCAAAACTCGGATTGGCTTTAACATTGGACTCAAAGTGGAAATACTACTTTTGCAGGCATAGACTAGCCGAGTAACTCCACTGACCTGCCCAATTTTCTTTAGCTTTGAGCATATGAGAAGTGTCTACCTGACAGCTAGTTTCAATCCATTGTTTGCACCAAAGGACCAGAGATGCATTTGGGAATTTTTTGAGGATGTACTGCAGAATCCCCTACTACAATATGACCTCATGGGGAAATAGGACATCATTTTTGAAGGATAGAAAACTTTGCTGATCATATCGCGGACATACAGTGACCATGCATTTATTACAATCACTTACATTGCTGAGATATTATGTGAATAATTTGTGTCATTTCTGTAAACTTTATATATAGACCCTCCACAATTCCTTCTTTACGGTATGTTACCAACTGTGATACCAATAGAGACCAGAGATACGCCTGGAGTTGAAAAGGGGCTTGGTAATACTTTATGAGTTTGTTGCTTAGTGTCTCCAATTCTTCGTGCACCAATTGCATCTTCCAATAAATCTTCTTTTCACAGTGTTCAGGAAAATGCAGTGGAGCACCTGCTGCATTATTTGCAAGATGATGCTTACACTCATCAGTTTATACACCAGCTGCAGGGACCAGACATGTTTGCTGGATATAATACTTGGATTATCCACAGGGGAACATACTAAAGGCTTCATATCACATCGTCTCCTCCAGGCTAGGCAGCTGAGCTTAAGTCTAAACAGATCCTGTCACCATTCCTCAGGAACGCTCAATGGTTGAAATGATTTGGATAGATCTCAAATAGTGAACATACATGTCTCCTATTAGAATTTAAGTAAGAGAAGTGTTCTCTCCTTGAATGCTAGGGTCAAGCCACTTGAAGAAAATCATCAAATCTGATCGGCGGTTAGTTAAGAGGAATTGACTAAATCTTAATTCTGAGCCAAACTGATCTTATTAAGAATAAAATGGGCTAATGGATCTAATAACATATTTCAAAACTCAATATTGTATCTTGAAATGCCGTTCAGTGAGAGCTTTATATGAAGGATCCAATTGTCTTAGACTGTGTAAGTTTGAGATTTTGTGCTTACAAGAATCCTAGTCATGGTCAAGCAACATGTTACCAGTTTATCAGGAGTTTACTATTGATGCAGAAAGTTCAGCTAGTAAAGGCATCTTTAGGAGGTATGAACATTAATATTGCTATACAATTTATTTGTCAGGCTGTGTAACTGGATCGTGGAAGTATGCATGTGCAAGCCGTCTGTAGGAAGGTACCATCCTTCTGCATGGTTACCCCCCCTTTTGCCTGGTGCTAAGCTGTATTTTGACTAGTCTGACTGGGGTCCTGCAAATCAGGACCCCAGTCTATCTGCTTTCTCCCTAAACTGTTGTGTTATGTACTTAGGTACCTCTCAGATTAGATACTGGGGTACCCTTACCAGTCCCTAGTATATGGTACTAAGGTACCCAGGGCATAGGTACTGCAGAGGTCTCCCATGGACTGAAGCATGTATTTTGCCACCCATGAGAGACCATTCAAAATAGATCTACAGGCCTGCCATTCCAGCCTGTGTAAGGTGGTGCTAGCACCACTTTCTAAAGATATAGGTTTCCTATATCTTAGGTCAGTGCACTTAAAACCTATGAGTAACCCCTCTAGCAGGCCTTTGCAATCCTGAAGGCAGTGTGCTTGGTTCTAAGTGAGAGGGTGCCCCTGCATGAGCAGGACACCCCTGTAGCCTACGACATGGGAGTAACCTCTCTCCTGTACAGACCCTCCCCCTGGGAGGGACCCCTGAATCTTCCAAACCCTTTCCCTAGGGTACTTAAGGGATTACCTGGGAGTAGGTCCCTAGATTCGTCATGGGATAAGATTCAGATCAGACACCACTACTCTTCTACCGTCTAAGCACTCTGGTTTTTGCAGGACTTTGTTTGGGCCTGACTTCTTCTCCCTTAGAGGCTGCTGCATCGTCTGTGCTTGTGCCTCATACAGGAACCTTCCAAGGTCTGTGAAGCATCAAAGACACTTGAAGAAAATCTCCCTTGGAGTGAAGGAGTCACTCCCCTGCATTTGCAGGCACTGCAACTAATTCGACCAGTCTGCAGATCCTGAGCTCCTCTGGAATCCATGGGCTCTGCAACACAGGCGGTGGTTTTCCACAGTTCCCGAGGCCTGAATCTTCAGCCACACCGCATTGTGTGCATTGTGGCCTGCATCTTTTGGTGAGCTGCTGGAGGTCCTCTCGCGACTTCAGTGCCTCCGGCCTATAGGTCCACTTGAGAGTCACACTTTTTTTCTGTTGGGCTCCCCTGATTGCACAGGGCCTGCCATGACTCCCCTACCTTTGGTGAGTCTCCTGGACCTAGCTGGTCCCGACGTTGCTCCTTCTTTGATTCCAGCATGGCTTGCCTTTGCCAAGGCTTGTTGGTGCTCCCGCCGGACACCGACCCCTCAGCACTAGACATCCTTCGTGGGATAGCTCATGCATGGTTCCTGGTACTCCTCAGCATTGTCTGGTCCTCACAGTTGCAGAGTCAATGTCCTAGTCATCCATCCTGTTATATGGGCTCTTAGGGACATTGTGACATTGCTAAGTTAGCATGAGCTTTGCTGCCGTGATGCTGCTTTTGCGCATGTTACTACATGACTTTGTTTTTGCAAGACTCTGTTTGTGCCTTTCACATGAGAATGGGCTACTTTCGCATTCTCTGATTTTCCTGGAGTTTAGTCTGAACACGATGTGCAAGGTTGAACAACAATGCCCCTTGTTATTCTGTTCTGGTCAGTCCCTAGCACCTAGGCATACCATGCTGAACACAGCTTCAGTACTGAAGACTTGTGCTTTGATATTACGTTGTTGCATGTTGAACACACTTGGAGAAAGCCGTTGCATGGAGAAGAGATCTGCTGTTCCTATGATGTAAACCTTACATACAGGCTTTAAGGTATAGGGTCTGTTGTCAAAGTCCAGTGATCGTCCTTTTTATAAAATAAACTTCTTCTAGTCAAGGGGAGGGTGATTAGCCCAAAAAACAGCCTTATTTCCACAGTCTTTATTAAATGACTTCTCCCTTTGTATTCTATGGAATTGTAACAATGCTAACCGTGCTGAGTTTATGCATTTTGCTGCTAGTAGTGGCACGTATACTGTATTGTAGAGCACGATAGTTAAAATACATATTTTGAACTATTTGAGTAAGTCTGCCTATTCTCATTGTGGACAAGTCCGAGTGAGTGAGCGAAAGAGTACGTCTTGGCCCCGGGATTCCTGAGAGAGTCGGAAGGGTTGTGTTCTGGGTTGTCTAATCATTTGTAGCTCTGTGATATTTGGAGGAGAACAAATGAGACACTATAGCTTGTCGGTTTGGGATTTTGGCTACTGATGTGATAGGTTGGTACACCCCTATTCACTGAGGTCCTGTTTTCCTGTGCATAGTTCTGTGTATGTGCAGAATCCCAGCAACATGGCGCCGCCAACGGTTGAGTAGCACTTGTGCTTGTCCACAATACCCTCACTTCTATTTACGGAGACAGCTTTGACGGTGTAACCTCCTATATTGATGTTTTTATAGGTTCTTTCAAGCTTGAAGTTTTAAAAGGTTTCTCCCTTTTTCTTGACCTGTTATTGCGCTGCCACGCTCTAGGTTGTTGTTCTTTATTGTTCATTATGGTTGTCGCAATTACGGCCCCTAATTGGGCAGCACTCACAGCATATTTGACTCAAAATGGAGTCCCTAATGCGGGTGTTGCGCTGATTTTTGTTGTAGAAGTGGATGCTGCTTACTGCTTCAAAGTGTTTTATTCTTGGGTCACCTTTCCGGCGGTGGATGGAGCAGATAACTTGTTTCTCGAATATACGCCTACGGCCCTTCCTAAGATTCTGCTTACAGTTTGGCAACACCTACTTTGATTTAATGGTGCCCTTCCTCACCCAATAACGCCGGTCCATTTAGGTCCTTTATCGATAGATGGGGCCACGTGGCCCGTTTTGGCTGGGTATACCCCTCACCGGCATCAGCTGACAACAGCGACGCTCGCAGAACTTCGCGTGTTACATAGGTCTTTAATACGCGTGCATAGAGCTGTTATACAGTTCATGTCATGCAACTTCCAGGTGGGACCACCTGGCATTGCTGCTCAACCTGCTGGACCTGGTGGGGTAACTATCAGTCTAGTTATGGTTAATTCAGTAATGGGAAGCGCTCACAGATTGGGGATAAATGACCTTATTGGCATGCTGAAAACTTTGGACAACTAGAGGCTGTTTTTCCCAATACTAGTCCTGTGGAGAAACACAGGATAGTGACTATTAGTTTGCCTAAAGACTTACTTCCCGAGTTAGCAGATTGTGACACCTGGGGCAAGGTGTTTGCAGCAGTATTTTACAAAGTGTTTCGGCGCTCCCTCCATGACCGTACTCCCCTCTGTGATAAAACGTGTTCAAGATGAACACGGAGCCAAAGCGGCTTTGGAGCTGGGGATAAGATTGGTGGGGGTGTTCGACAGAGTTGCTGATTTATCCTTGCTAATGTCAAGGGCGATGCAGTAAGCTTTCAAGTGGCGAACCACTTGGAGGATGTCCCTGATGTGGACAAGCTACATGAATTACCAAAGATTATTGCAAAAGCTTATAAGACCATAGGCCGCAATAGTCTGGGAGTTAAGCCTTTTACTCAGACGCAAACACAATCTCAAGCACAACCAAAGTCCAGACTGATAAAGATGGGCGTCCGGTCTTTCCTAAAAAGAGCAGGAAAAATAAAAAACAGGGGTAGCAACAACAGAAGCAAGGTTCGCAGGCTGGTTCACTGACACCTGAGTCTTCAGAGCGTACCTATGACTTGCGCGACCGCACGAAAATTAAGTCTCCTGATAGATTTCAAGTCCCTGATCAGCTTTCTCCTCATTCTTCACAGGACACATCTGGCTCTCAAGTCAGAGGAGGGGTACGCCAAGATGGTGGCAAAAGTCAACCTGCGCCACAGCGACGTGATCAGCCTCAACAGTTTGAAGTCAAAGGAAAACAAGAGGATCTACCTCATTTTCGACCCCTGTTTCAGAAGACAAAAGTTGCTGCTTTAACTGTGAGATATGCCTCAGACGGTGAGAATGCGACTCCTGGTTTGGACATGGGCTGTGACACTGCTCGACAGCGCAGCGGAGGTTACCATAGTGCGGTAGGCTCTGCGTCCCTGTCTGGATGCGACAGCAACTGATACATTTATTACAGTAGAGACTGCAGACACCCGGGTTGCCCCCCCCCATAGACTCTATGAAGTGATTTTCCAAATTTAAGGTGATATACCTCATCCAATCAAGGCGGTTTTCTGGGAGAATCTAACCTCCTCATATGACATTTTGTTAGCGGAGGCAGATTGTTAGCCGCTTCTATAGGGGAAGACGTGATACTTCCGAGTGTTTTGCGTTATGTCCCTTAGGAGCATGCAGAGGCTTTCGCAGCTGAGTGGGTTTGGCCCTAGCCCCAGCAGTCTATCGTAATCAGGTGGGTTGAGATGTTGATTCACCGGCACATGAAATACCTTTACGCTCTATGCCACAGCCACAACCGCAATATCCAATCAGATGTGAAGCAAAAGCTTCCGTTTGTGATATTCTAATGCAGTTTGAGTATCAAGGAGTTATTGAATCATGTACATCACCAATGAATAATCCTCTCTTCACGGTATCAAAACCTGGTGGTTCATATCAGATTGTATTGGATTACTGAAATTTGAACAGCCATTGTCGCACTTTTGCAGTTCACAACACTCACAGCTCTGCGCTGGTGAACAATCTTGTTCGTAAAAAATGCAAAACTACACTGGATATTTCTAATGGTTTCTAGAGTCACAATCTCGCTCCTGAGAGTCGTGATTTGACAGCATTCACTGCCATCGGGAATCAGAAAAAAGTTGCAAGATTACCTATGGAGTATAAAAATAGCCCCGGGGCATTTGTGGCACGGGTTGTGTCTTTGTTAAACGACATAGACCCTGATGCGTTCTCATATGTCGATGATATTTATCTGACGGACGATAATCTAATGCCACACCTTGTCCGAGTCGACAGGATTATTTTGTCCTTTGCCGACTGTGGACATAAATTCAATTTTGCAAAATAGCACATCGCCCATTTGGCGGTGCTCTTTTTGGGCTATGAACTCAATAATGAAGGAAAGGGCTTGCCTCTCACTTCTTGGAGAAATATGCACACTTGCAACTCCCTTCTACATGTAAGAAACTTCAGTCTTTTCTGGGATTTTTAAATTTCAGGAGGACATACATTCCCAATTATGCCCAGCGTATCAAACCGCTTTATGCGTTGATACAACCTACGTTTCTTCTGCCAGCTGGCTTCAGGAACATACTTCTATTCTAATAACTTTGAAAACTGACTTGCTTGCAACAAACTACTTGTTGATTCGTGATAACACCACAAACCTGATACTACGTATTGATTCTGGGACAGTGGGTTTCACTTACTTGACATTCAATGAGGGTGACACAATATCTTTTGCATACAAATCACATTTACATACTGCTGCTGAAATGAGATTTTCAACTGTTGAAATAATCTTGACGGCAGTACAGATGGTGATCCTAAAGGAACGCTCACTGGTGCATTCTTATGGTCACGCCCTTCCCTGCTTTGGAAGCTGTGACTAAGGCGAGTGTACCTAACTCGAAAGCACTACATCTCAGTTGAGTACAATGGGCTACTCCTTTGACATCGGCTGATTTCATGTTTATCTTTGATCCCGCTCTTCAGACACAGGATTTTTTACAGTATGAACACGTTCATCCTCCTCCCTTATTTTTGTTACCTCTACATGACTACAACTGCATCATTTATACCAATGGCTCGGCTCAACCGGCCAAGGTTTCCAAACATGCTTATTTTGCGGCTTGCACAATTGTTGCTGGCTCAATTGTTAATGGAGAGTTTAAGTCTTTCATTGTGCACACTCAGGCACTTGGGGACTGTACGGCACAATTGGCAGAACTGTGTGTTGTTGTACTTGCTCTCGTGTTTGCTGATCCTAATGTGAATACTCTTATTGTGTGTGATTCTTATTACAGAATTAGTGTGTCCAGTCTTTTAATGACAACTTATTCTTTTGGTCTCAAATGACTATCGAGATTCTAAAGGCAGCGCAATTAAGCATAAAACGCTTTGGGTTTGAGTGGCAGATCTTAAACAACGTCTGCCCCTCACACATGTTGTACATGCTCTTGGCCATCAGCGTGTAGGAGCACATGCTCTTGGTAATTCTTTGGCTGATGAAGCAGCCAAGTCTGAAGTAGCCACGTGTTCTATAGCAGCAATTACAAGATCGATGACTAAAATAGATAATGAGATTTTGGCAGCAGTAGCTGCAACGATGGAGGGAACTGCTTATCCTCAGGGTTTCCCTTCAAAATACTCTTATCACATAACTCCCAAACAGGTTTTTTATGCTTTGATTCCTTCTGTTGGGGATCAGATGATTCCCATCATGGACCGCAGAGTGACCCTGATCAAAATCGCACACGAAGGCATAGCATCTGCACATGCCCGTGTGTCGGCGACAGTCTTAATTTTACAGCAATGTTACTGGTGGCGTGGTTTATATAAACAGACCGTTAACTGTGTCCTCTCTTGTGACATTTGTCAGGAAATCAAGCCGTCTACTGTCACCCGTCCACCACAAAAACAGCTGTGTATTTCTAATCAACCTTTTCGCTGTATTTATCTTGATCACTGCGGTCCTCTCTCTTCTGATACTGCATATAAATATATATGTGTTGCAGTTGATTTGTGCACTAGATTCCTTTGAGTTTGGCCACAACGCAGTGCTGACGCTCGAAATATCATCAGGGATTTGGGTGTCTTTGTCGGGATGTTTGCCTGTGGCACCTTCCATTCTGACCAAGGTCCAGCATTCGCCTCTATGGCGTACAAGGATGCAATGAAGTCCATGGGGGTGCAGTTTTCGTCTCCATACAGGCCTGATGGCAATTCAATTGTGGAGCGATTGAACCGTGACTTAAAACAATCCTTGACAGCTGGAGTCTTAGGTACTGGCAGGAACTGGCCGTCCCACTTGTATGGGGTTCAACGTGCACTTAATAATCTCCCTTGACGATCTATGGGTGGGGGGACCCAACACGAAATACTCTTTGGCATTAAAATGTTTGTTCCAGACCTTGATGGTTTATACGTTGTGGCGGCTGCCGCAACCTTTGACGTAGATAATCATTCTACTGTGTTACAGGATCTACAAAAGTCACATGACAGCTTTGCAACAGAACATTTACCCTCTTCCACTGAAGCCGCACTGCTGATTCCAGTTGCTGGTTGACTTTCAAAAATCAGTGATCTGGTACGAGAAAAGCTTAAGAACAAAAAATAAATTGGGTCCCTCTTATTGTGCACCGGTTCCAGTGCTTGGACTAAAGGGTATTCGTACAGTCATTTTACCACCTTTACCTGGTCGCAAAGACAACAGATACATTTCAGTGGACAATGTCAAGTTACACCATGTGGCTGATTCTGAATAGTGTCACAAATGCAGTTTCGTGCAACGCAATTTCATTGGATCCACTGACTTCATCATCTTCCACTGGTGCTCGTAGGGCTAGGAAAGTGATGGACACTATTATTGATCTTTCACCCGTCCGACCTCTATCTTCTACTATGTATGTTGAGTATATATATATTGTCTACTGGCGGTCGCCAGTAGATAGTTATAGTTAGGACCGTGTTTCCATAGGAAATCTGAAAATTCTATTTTGAATAACTTTGGCGCAGGTTGACGAATCCTCGCTAAATTTTCAAAACTAATGGGGCGCTCTGCTCAGCTCCTACCCTGAAAGTCTCGGGGTGATTTGTCAAGCGGGAGCTGAGAAAAAAGGGGGTCCAAAAACGCATTTTCCCCATGCATTTTCCCATAGGACCTTTAGTCGAAGGTACAGCCCGAACGGCTGAACAGAATTACTTGAAATTTGGCAAAGAGGTAGTCCTCAGGTCAGGCATGTGGCTTTTGCATATATGGTGTCAATCTGTTCAGTAGTTCCTGAGAAAATTGCAGTTAAAAGTACATAAATATCTATAGGCGCGCACCATAACGTGCGCGAGCGTAATTCTGATTGGTGGTTACATGTCAGTCAACATTCGAATCGGTCGAAATCAGGAAGTGTCGGCCGCCATTTTGTGTGTTTTGTGTGTGACAGTGAAAAAGAAAGGTGGAGAACATGAAAAGGTGGCAGGGTAGAGAGTTCCTGACCCCCTAGCCTTTGTCAGGGGGTCCCTGAAGGACCCCGAAGGGTGAAAAAACCATTTTATTTTTCTTTCAAAAAAACGCGGGGTGCACGCACCGTGCGCGCACGGTGAAAAATCTTTAAAAAAAAAAAAACATTTTAAACGAGCCATTCCATATTACAGGATACAGTCAATCTATAACTAATAGGTAGCTTATTGTAAAATAAATATATAAAAAATATAATAAAACATACATAACTTAGCATTTAAAAAACCTTACAAATTCACTTAAAAAACCATAGGTTTCACACACGTTATAGTTAGCTGGACATTTCACTCGTAAAAAAACATTGAAATTCCCCCGTAATAGTTAGTTCAGATAACTATAACTCGCGTGACCGCCACTCTATCACAAGGATGATGTCATCAGTGTTGTCATGAGTGATGCCACTGACCATGTCATGAGTGATGTAATATGTGACGTCATCAGCAGTGGATTGCGGGCGCGCGAGTTATAGTTATCTGAACTAACTATAACGGGGGAATTTCAGTGGTTTTTTACGAGTGAAATGTCCAGCTAACTATAACATGTGTGAAACCTATGGTTTTTTAAGTGAATTATATATATATATACATAGGAGAACTGAATATATAAAAAAACTCCTACCACTATATGGAAAATAAGAACAATATCGTATATTCAATCCACAGTTACGAGTTTAGGACAGCAGACAAGATATAAAAAACTGAAGATTAAGACGCATACACATAATTGCATTTCTGAAAGTTTAATTACATCACTTATATGTCAGTCTCAAACAACATTCTTATTTACACATTGTATCGAAAACTCTTTGCTCCACAAATGGATCAAGTGATAAAGATGAGTACTCAGAGAAGGTGCTCATGTGGATAAGGATTAGAAACAGGAAACAAAGGGGGGGTCCTCGAGACCTTTTCACAAATCATATTACTATACACAGAAGCCTGTTCGGTATACAATTTCTATATAACATATATGCATCTGGAATTGGTCCAGTTGTTAAGTTACTATTGCCACTCTGCACATATATCCAAACGATCCAGGTTTAATGAAAGAGCGTCGTCATTTCGACCGGACACCCGGGGAGGGAAAGGGGCCAAAGAATGCCTCAAACGCGGGTCTTCATCAGGACTAGGAAGGTGAAGGAGCGACCTGGATGCTGAAGTCATCCAAGTGAGAAAATAGACCTGGATAATTCCATGAAGCCGAAGGGCCCAAAGGCTCCACTCTGATGGGTGAACAATCTCCACTTTAATATATGGTTGTAACAGTAACCATAATGGGGAGAACATCCTCTGGCCACAATCAAGCTACATGGTGCTGGACCTCAAGAAGACATTTGATACCCTAGAATGGCCCTTCCTCTTTGACATTTTACAACGTTATGGCCTTCGGTACCGGTTCTTTAGCCTGGATAAGCTCCTTTACACTCTCCCATTGACATGGGTTAAGACCTGTGCCCTAATCTCTGGACCCATTCGAGTTGCCAGAGGCACACACTAAAGCTGCCCCCAACTCTGCTTCTTATTCCATTAGCCATTGAACCGCTGGCACTAGAACTCTGTACTGGCAGCCACAACTGGGGAATTAAGCGAGGAGATGCTCTGCATTCAGTGTCATTGTATGCTGAGGAGCTTCTGCTATTTCTTTATGATGTCTCAGTGATCCTGGAGGCTGTTGCCTCCACTTTCAACACATTTCCAGCCCTGTCTGGTCTGAAGGGTAATTGTACCAAATCCAGCCTCTTCCCATTCACTCCTACAATAGTGGACCAGGCATCCATCCTCAATGGAATACGTTTGCCTTGGCAACCCTACATGTTCTGTTATTTGGGCATCCACATCTATCACGCCCCTACTGATCTCTATGATGAGAATTTCACCAGGGCACTGATGACAGTGTGTTCTCAGTTGAGATTTAGACTGTCCCTTCCTCTCTCTGTAGCAGGCCATATTGCCCTTATTAATATGATAATGCTTAATGCTGCCACTGTTCTTATATTATTTCACTAGTCTTCCCTTTTTTTTATATATAATCCCTTTTTTACCGTATTAGAGGGATTGTTGCGCCGCTTGATCTGGCACAATGCCCACTGCCGAATGCGTTACAGAAACTCTATATGCTCAAGGACACAGGTGGGCGACCTGTTGACAACATCGAAACCTATTAATTGGCCTCTCAACTTCAATGGGTAGCCCAATGGATGGCTAGCTCATAACTAACTGCTAGAGCCAACATTTCCCCAGCTTGGGACCTGACGGCATTACTTCATTTATTCCACCCCTGCACACAGAACCGTATGCCCAGCCCCAAACTAATAAAAATGGCTTAGCATTTTTGCAGGCATTGTCTCTCTATCACCAAATACATGCACCCATACTCCCCACCATTCTATTATTAGGGACACCACGCAGAAGGCTGATTACATCACAGGTGGAACTGACCACAAGCAGGTCACAGGGATCCATACATTTGGAGACTTATACCAAGATGACGCACTTGTTTCACTCGAGACTCTGATAGAGGAAGAGGAACTGCCTTCGGATCAGTTCCTCCTCTATACCTCACTGGTGGGAATCCTCTGGGAGCCAAATGTGGGGACCTACAGTGGGAATGCCCCATCATCTTGCCATACAATACTTGCACGTCATGGGGGATGGCAAACATTTGATCCATTGGTTTGATGACTCCCTACGCACCCACACGGCTCCATCCCTTCTCCCCTTGCGCCGCCACTGGGAGGTAGACCTGGGACACCCATGCACAGACAGGGAATGGGACAGAGCCCTGAAGAGTCCCACTCACATCCCTCGTAATGCCCGCTTTCATCTCACATAGCACTATATTCTTCACAGGGCTTATATCACCCCACACAAGATTAATCGGTATTTTCAGCACACTGATGCCAAGTGCCCCTGCTGCGGTCTCATTGATGCAGGCATTTTACACATGCTGTGGATCTGCCCATCCCTAAACTCCTATTGGCTCGAGATCACAACCCTGCGGGCACAATGTATGGAGCACCCAGTGCCTCACATCTGGGAAATATGCATACTGGGGGTTAAGCCGACACAACAAAAACCCACAGGACCATAGACCGAGTTTTAGTCTTAAGTCACTTACTGGTCAAGCGACTAATTGCGCGAAAGTGGAAGTCCCCCACACTCTACACCCACAGGGCATGGAAGCGCTCAGTGATTGCCTGGGCACTAGCAGAAAGTGTCGCCCTCCATAGAGAAGATATACTAGTGCTACGCAAATACACCTTAGCTACTAGTTTGGATATGATACTTGCAGACTTCCAGTCAGTCGCTATGCCACCAGACGAATCGCAGTACCCTTTCTGCCTACAGTCCACATGTTTCAGCAATCATGCTGTTTCACACATTGTTCTTGCACATGTGGGCCCCTTTAACAGAACCCAGAGGTTCCTAAGTACTTTCACCCTGCTCATCATATTATGCAAAAAATGTTAGCCACTTTCTCATTAAACTCATAGCCTGGGTGTTGCTTAGTTTGCTGTTCATAGTGTGTAAGGTTTACAGACTTTAAAGCTCAATTTTACTCTAATATGCTTAAATTCACGTCATGGAAGCGACCAGGCCATTCACACTGCATGACTGAGACAGGTGGAGATGTTGTATACATTTAAAATGCATCTACTCAGCACATCATGCATCTAATGACCCACAGACACACAGTTGATGTTTCATGATGTCCATTTTATGTTATTGTATCCAATAGCTATCTGCTATATACTGTTATGCTACACTCATGTTGCTGTAATATAAGCTGTCTGTAAGACATTCTTCAAAATATTAATAAAAAGATTTAAACAAAAAAATAACTGCTTGGCTAAAGGGACTGTGATCTAATCAAGACAATCCTCAAACCCACTACAGTATTTAATATCGATAAAATCTGAAGTGATAGAACCTATGTTAGGTCTTCTGACTTCTGAAGCCCAAGTGTACTCCCAATAGGCTTCCTTCAGTTGTGCTCTGGCTAAGGAGGCCGATTGGGGCTTTGTACCCCAATACTCATCAAGACTTAAAGATGCAACAGAAGCATTTAGAATCGCTACCAACTTGATTTTCCTGCCATTGTCAAAATCTACAATTGCCCTAAAGGCACATAGGTAATTTTCCAGTGTTCCTTAATCTTTACCAATATAAGATGGGATGCAACTTGGCCTTGTTCGTTATTGGATTTATGCCCAAGTCTCACATTAAAGGCAGCATTGTGGTTCTCTGGGATAGTTTCACCAGGGATCTTAAGAATTTGTTTTCGGCATTTCTCAATGGTGTGATCCCAGCATGGCCCCACAGCCCGGCTCCATATAGGGCACTTGCTACTGCCTTTTTCTGATAGATATTGAAGGCTGGGGATATCTATCTCGTGCATGAGCAGTTAAGGAACTTGGATGCACCAGATGTGTGATGACACCGGTTTAGGCCACTCTTCCTAATTTGGGAAGACCAGGACATGTTGGAGGCCAATCTAATGCCCAGATTATCCAAATGATCTACCCTCTCAAGGCAGTAACCATTGATTGTGATAGATCCTCTGATTTTTTTAGGTGGGTTTATACACTTGAACTTCATTTTCAGGTTTATTTCCAGATCCTGGTCTAAACAAAAAGCAGCAAAATTGTCCATCACAGTCTGAAGATCTAACATAGTCTTGGAGACTAACAGAGTGTCATCCGCAAAAAGGGGTATTGGTATTTTGTGACCTGTGATTACTGGAGCATTACTCCTACAGTGGACAATCTGTGCCACATCATTTAAATACAGGGAATGAGGGTAGGGGCTAGCACACCCCCCTGTTGCACCCCTCTCAACTATAATGTGCTCTGGCAGCTCGCCTTGCTATCTCCATCTCATTTGTGCATATGTGTCAGAATGTAGATGGATTAAAATGGCAAGTAATGGCTAAGGGATTCTCATCTCATCTGTCTTAGCATCTCCCAAAGCTGATGATTGGGAACTAAGTCAAAAACGTTTTTTAAATCCTCAAAGGTTGCGTATAAGTGGGCTTTCTGGATGACCACAGTTTCCAGACAAAATACAGAAATCAGAACACCTGGTCTATGGTGCTGATGATTTTTCTGAAAAAGCTGTTTCTTCAATCCAAGATTCATGGGCCCTCAGAATCTGCCTACAGAATATCTTTTGTGATACATCTATTAGATTGATCAGTGTATAGTTCAGTGGTGAGTTTTAAGGGCCCTTTTTGTGGATAGGTACAATTTAAGCTGCTTTCCAGGAGGAGCTTCATTTGGCATGGGGATGGGACTTCCATGCATCTTGGCGAAAACAGTCACTAACTTCATGAAAAAGAGCACTATAGATGTCAGGGATGCCAAGGTTTCTGTTCTCAATAGTGTCTAAGCTGTCTATGTCCTCTAGTTCAGTGTTTAACACACTTTTCATAAAGGTCGGGTCTCTGGTTTAGTAGATACTAGCCCAGTTCAGAGTGTGCCTATTGTTGGCTAACATTATATCCCTACTTAATGATTTTGGAGCAGCCTCCGGGCATGCTATAAAATCCCCCATTGAGCAGTGTAAGGCATTATGGTCACAATCTTGCATTTCAATCACCATCAAATCTTTTACAAACCTCCATAAAGCCAAGGAGACAAAGACATAATCTATTCTACTAGAGTGTCCTAGGCAATAAAAAGTATGTCAGATCTCATGTGGCCATTGCAGGCCCTAAGCCCATAAAGCAATGACAAAGACGTCAATTCGTTTGTGACATCTGTGCGCTGACTTACTGTAGGTGTCACTATGGCAAGGATACCCCATTCACCATCCTCGGCCTCTATAGGGGGCTCACCAATAGTGTCTAGTTGAGTTAAAAACCCTTGCAACAATTAGGGTATTGTGTGTGTCAAAGTCCCCCCGTGTGACATAAACTGCATTAGGGTAGGAGTTTCCCTACCACCTCTGATCCCTCTAATGTATACACTATACATGTGGTTTGACCGACCAACCCTGCTTTTTTAGAGGAATGCCCAAAATATCAGGAGAGTTTGAATTGAGTAGTCCTATATCGACAAGCTTTATTGATCTAACCAATATAGTAAGGCCAACCAAAGGGTGACGAGCAGGGAGGAAGACATTTAAGTAGCCTGACCTATGGGTGGGTTCCAGACACAATGTCTCCTGCAATAAGCAGATGTCAAAATAGTCTATAAACGTACCCCAGTCCTGATCGCCAAGCTTATGTTTCGAGCCCATAAAATTCCATGATACTATATTAATGCTTTTTTGATCTTTGGATTGGCCCTGAGGCTGGACTAGGGAGGGCATCGCTACTACTAGCCCAGATGGATCACAAATCTCCCCCATTAGTGCTTTCATGCAAGCCTTCTCTCCAGTCTGTCCAGCGCAGGCCATATTAGATGGAACAAAAGAGGGCCTGGGTATATTTCAGTTGACCAACGATGTCCCAATTTATCTCTGACAGTAGGGTAGAAGTGCAGGGCTTAAGGATTTAGGCAAGCCAGCTTTAATTTAAACTGGATCTGGGAGAGGGTTTTTCTGCAAACCAAGTCCCACCAGTCCCTCAACTAAGCATTTCTGCCAAAGCTTTAGTTCAATGTAATCGCCATTTGGCCCTGTTAGGTTGTGAAATCTTTTTGCGCCAATAATGTCCATGCGAATAGTTGAGTAGTAGCTATATAAAGATTTTATCAAGTGTATGCACTTGGTTTTAAGTGACTCCTCGGATTCCCTTGCCCCAGTTACTTGTTCAGTCACATTTATCAGATAGTCACTGCCTTAATTCCTTACTTCATCACTTGCCCTTCTCAATTGAGAGCCCTCCTGCTTGCGGTATGTGTGAGCTGCCCTGGAGTAAACTGTGCGACTAGGTAGGTTGCAGGTCTTTTGCAATGGCTGGAATATTCTTCATCAGACTAATTACTGGCGGAGAAGGGACTTGAGTTATAGGATTTACGGATAGGTTAGTGTGGAGATTTTGTCCTTGGCCCTGGGTCATCATGCCACCAGCAGCCTTACACTTATTACATTAATTAGGGCGGTATACGTGTTATTGGGGAAGTCATTAGAGGCCTTCTCCCTCCCTGGTTTGTCAGAGGTGTTACATAGTTTTAGTCTCTCAACATCTCCCAGCAGTGCTGCCACTTGGGCTTTCAAATTAGAAATTTCATCCTGGAGGTTTCTAACAAAAGCCATAATATGACTGATTATTGGAGTACCCACTTTCCCCTCACTCAGGTCCACAGGGGATTTGGTCTCTCGGTCACCATTGTCTGCAAGGTGCTCTAGTGGTGCTCCTGGGTCACTGCTTAACTGGACGCCATCTAGAACCAGGACTCTATTTGAACAATATTATCACAGGCTCTAGCTGTGAAACAACATGTTCTTCAGGCATAACAGTGTCAGTGTTCATTACATTGTCCCTTAGTAACTCAGTAGGCAGAGGAAGGGCTGGCTTAGTCTTTGGTTTGACTGGATACCTTTTAGATTAAGTGACAAAAATGAGACCAATCCTACTGCCTAGTTGCCTCTTGCTGTGGTCTCTAGCTACTCAATCAGAATATCAACATCGTTGAGTGTTATGCTACGCTGGGATGTGCCCACTGGATCTACAGTTGTTAACCTTAGAGCTTTTGTTTCTTTTGATGGGCAAGGTCTTGGTGGCTTTTCTCTTGCCCATAATGGTGCAATTCTAATTAGGTCTCAGAATTGGGACCCAGGATAATAAGGACACCCCAGAAGTGAAGAGAAATAAAGCAAAACAGTACCTTTGTGGGGAGGCATAAGGAGGGTGACCCTGCCCTGCCTCTTCCTGGCGCTGACGGGTGCAGGACAGGCCCACCCGTGGCATCGGCTTTGCCCAGGAGCGGCCCGTGTGGCAGGTAGCAGAGGTGTTTTTAGCCGTGTGGAGGAGGCCCTCCTCTTGCGCCTCCTGGCATGTGATCTGTTGAGAAATGGGGTTCCTGAGTGTTCACAGGGTCTGTAGGGGTAGGAGACCCCAAAACCGCTCCTCAAAATGTCACACATGGTGGGATGGCAGAGGTGTTTTTAGCAGTGTGGAGGATTCCCCACCCCCTTGTGCCTCCTGGCATGTGATTCATTGAGGGATGGAGTCCCTGAGTGTTCACAGGGTCCATAGGGGTAGGAGACCCCAAGAACACTCCTCAAAATTTCCCACACAGCGAGATAGCAGAGGTCATGTTAGCCATTATAGAAGGTCCTGCCCCCTTGTGCAACAACCTGAAACTGCGCCTCATGGTTCTTGGTTCATTAGGGGTAGAAGGTCCCAAAAACGCTTCTCAAAATGTCCTGCATGACAGGATAGTAGAGGTGGTATAACAAATTGATTTGGCAGGATAAGCAAATTCAACTAGATAAACAGCGAATATCCATTCATGGGGCCTCATTTACAAGGAATTAACACAGCACAGTGACGCAAGCCATTTGGCTGCGTAGTGCTGAGTTAATTCTAAAGTACAGGGATGCGTCATATCTACAACGATATGACTGCTCCCTTTGCCCTCCCCTGCGCTTATGCACAAGTTGCTGCCATGCACCGATTCAGGCACCCTTGCAACATTTGTGGGACACCAGGTAAAATTAGTATTATTAAACATACATTGGTAACAGAGAGAGTTCAAAGGTAATACTTCTGTTTTAGAAAAGTTAATTTTATATCCAGAAATACTGGAATACAGCTGAACCTCATCCAGAAAGGGAGGGAGGGAGGTATTGGGATTGGACATATATACCAGAATGTCGTCAGCATATGCTGACAATTTAGTTTCTATAGAATTATGTGTAAAGCCAGAAATAAGTGTATTAACACGAATGCGCTCGAGAAAGGGTTCAAGACATAAAACAAATAACAAGGGGGAAAGGGGACAACCCTGACGTGTACCCCTATATAAAGGGAAGACTTTAGAAAAATTATTATTCACAAAAATACTAGCACGAGGAAGAGAATATAACAGTTTAACATAAGAGATAAAATTTGGACCTAACAGGAATCTTAGAAAGCAAGGTTAGAGAGAGATGGGAAGTAAGTAAGCCCGCTCACTACGAATATGGGGAGGGCTGTAGTAAGCTGTTAGCATGGCAAACGAAGACCGACATCAGTAGAAATAAAATACTCAATATTTTACCTCAAGACGGCACTGCCCCTGTTCAGAAGAAGGGGTAATAATGAAAGAATTTGTAGAATTCTTCTCCTCCTTATATTCTGAAGACGCCGCTCCAACGAAAGAGGCCTTAGAAGAATACTTAATTAACTTGGAACTTCCTGAGTTAACAAACTCGGAAAAAGACGATTTGAACGCTCCAATTACTATAGAGGAGGTTGAAGTAGTAATGAAAGGCTTGAAGAGAGGTAAAGCAGCAGGCCCAGACGCTCTCCCCAATGAACTATATAGCAGACTTAGTGAGATTATAGTACCCCCACTTACAAATGTATTAAATACAATTTATCTTGAGAAGGGGAGACTCCCTGATTCCTGGAATGATGCTACGATAAGTATCCTGTTAAAACCTGGTAAAAATCCAGTTAAATGCGAATCTTACCTCCCCATAAGCTTATTAAATTGTGATTACAAGATCTATACACAAATTTTAGCTAAGAGGCTTGGAAATATAGTAGGAAAATTGATAAAAGAAGATCAGAAAGGCTTTATAAGGGGTAGGCACTTACAAGATCTTACGCAGGAGCTTATCGGGACAATAGATATAGCAATAACTGAAAAAATCCCTCTGACAATAATAACACTAGATGCGGCCAAGGCATTCGATAGAGTAAACTGGGCCTTCTTGAACGCAACTTTAACAAAATATAATTTGGGAGAAAATTTTCAGGGTGCTATTAAAGAAATGTACCGAGAACCAAAAGCTAAGGTCCTAATTAATGGGAGGTTAACAGAAAATATCCACATATGTAGAGGGACCCGCCAGGGATGCCCCCTGTCTCCCCTCCTTTTTAACTTATATATTGAGCCCCTGGCAAACAGGCTCAGAGATCACACGGAAATAATACCATTTATATTCCAGACCTGGAAAAAAAAAATAGCCCTATATGCAGATGATGTCATGCTTTTTACGAGTGACTATGCAAGTTCTGCCCAAGCTATTGAGGACACCTTAAGAAACTATGGAAGGGTTTCAGGTTACCAAACTAACCAACTAAAAACGGAAATAATGAGTTGGAATTCCCAGGTAGTTAATATCTACACCAGGGAGAAAATCAGGTACTTGGGGATAGACCTGATTAAGAATCTAGATAAAATACCTGAAATAAATATGGACAGAGTAACAGCCGACGTGAAAAAACTTCTGAAAGCATGGGGATGCCTTCCCTTAATGTTTTTAGGTAGATCCAATATAATCAAGATGTCTATTCTCCCAAAATACACACTCTTATTCAGTGCAATACCACTGGAATTTAAGAGGGAAACATTAAAAAAAATACAAGGAGAAATAGCGAGCTTCATCTGGATGGCTAAAAGTACACGTATAGCCTGGAGCAAACTACGAAGAAGAAAAGCAGAAGGTGGAATTGCCAGTCCAGACTTAGTGGAATATTACAGAGCCTTCCAATTCAAACACATTAGGGTCCTACTAAACAACTATGACTTGTACCCAGAACACCTTAAAGTGATGACTAGAAACACTGGCCACTTTCTATTCAAATTTGGTCACCCAAAATATTTCAAAAAGGTGAAACTGAAGACTCTGAGAGCAGCAGCCAAGTTATGGTATCAAATCAGGTGCACTCTAAATATTTCATATTACAGTGAGTTCGCGCCCATATGGGACTCCCCAGGAACACCTGAATGCCTTAAAGACAGCTTGGCTATACCTCTTAAATCTTTAGGATTTAAAGTCTGGGCCAGTTATTGGTTGGTAATAGCATAATAGACTGGGGAACCTTGCTCACGAATCCGAGTGTAGCCCTTTCAAAATTCAAATACTATCAACTTACCAGCTGGGCAAAAACACTGAAGGAGAAATCTACCGGAAATAGTACTATGGAAACAATCATGATAAAAAATCCCCCGAAGAAAAAAGAAATAGCAACATGGTACTGGGCATTCGTAAAAGCAGGAGAGGAGGATTTTCGGATTCCTGATGTGATCTGGGGGAAAGATCTGCCGACGCTGGATCTCCAAAACTTGTGGCAAGTATCAATGAGCATTTGCTGGTCCATTGTGAAGTCTGCTACCTTAAGGAGAAATCATCTCTTTACTTCTCACAGAGCATATTGGACCCCGAAGCGTCTTTCTAGTTTTGGAGGATCCGCTACGAAGTTATGCCCCAAGTGTGCTCTACCAAGAGCAGATGATGTGCACATGTTCTGGTTATGTCCTCACATCGAACGATTCTGGCAGGAAGTGAGTAAAACCATAGATTTGGTACTAAGAAGACCAGTTAAAGTAAGTATAGATCCTGTTATTTTTGGGGTCAGTAGACATGATATGGAAATATAGTTAACTAAGAAGGAAGAGAATCTTTTGTTTATTATGATTTTGCTTGCACGAAGGGAACTCTGCTTAAAATGGATAAGACCAGTCCCCCCTACACACTTGGAATGGGTGGCCTCAATTAACAGAATAAATGGGATAGGAAAGGGAAACCCAATAAAAGGTATGAGTATTGGGAAATATGGGAAGATTCCCAATTCGCAAACTAATCGTATGTTTCTACGTTATTAAGTATGGATACACCTAATTCCAATGATTATGCAATGGCAATAAAACCACAAGCAAAATGCTTGTGTGAGTGACTTGAATGGTCAGCTCCCCCAGTGCGTAATTAAAGTGATACGGACGAAAGGGGACCCTACTCTGCAGAACCCACAGAATGAATCTCCCCGAAATTCGAACAACTGGGCCGTCTCAGAAAATAGAGAATTGGGTCCCTGATAACTCCAGATACACTACATTGCAGTATGAGGAATAAAAAAAAAAATAAAAAAAAAAATTGGACCAAAACCAAACCATTGAAGTGTATTAAACATAAATTGCCAGTTTATACGATCAAAAGCCTTTTCAGCATCTAAGGACAGTGCTGCAAGTGGAGACTTGTACTTCCTCCCAAAGGAGATAACAAACATGCAAGCATTGTCTGCAGCCAATCTGCCCTTAACAAAACCAGCTTGATCAGTTTTGACCAATAGAGGAATAATATTTTAGAGTCGAGAGGCAAGGATTTTAGCAAATATCTTACAATCATAATTGATTAATGAAATGGGACGATAGTTTTTACAGAGGGAATGATTTTTATCAGGTTTGCGAATAAGGACAATCAAGGCCTCCATAAAGGAACCAGAAGCTTTAGAATCAGCAAGAAATGAATTAAAAAGGGCCACAAATTTGGGAGCAAATATAGAGGAGAAAGTAGAAAAGAATTCAACAGAAAAACCATCAGGGCCTGGTGCTTTCGATTTTTTTAAGGGTTTGATGGCATCTGCTATCTCTTGAAGAGTAACCTCTTTTTCTAGTAATTCAAATTCATCAGGAAGCGAAGGGGGTTTAGGGAGACCCGAAAAAAAGGTGTGTACATTTTGATTAGAGGGATTTGTGTCTTCAGAATATAATGATTGATAATAATCATGAAATGCAGTAGCAATATCTTCATCAGAGGATGCAAAATTATTAGTTTATTCATTTAGAATAGGACCAATACTTTTACGTTCAGATTTAATTTTTAAGTAATTGGCCAGCATCTTACCAGCTTTATTTTGACCCCCATGATACTTAGACTTAATTTTAAGAAGAACATTAAAAGCATCAACTGTAGCAAGTTTGTTAGGAGCAGATTTGGCTTTAATTAATGCATGAAGAACAGAGGAAGATCTGGAAGTAAAGTAATTGTGTTCCAGCAGTTTGAGTTGTTGTAATAAAGTTGTGTACTTGGCCGTTCCGATTTTCTTCTTTCTTGCTGAATATGAAATAGTGAAGGCACAAAAGGAGGCCTTAAAGGCATCCCAATTATTAGGAATGGAAGTATCCAAAGGATTATTATTAATAAAAAACTTGTTAATAAAAGCAGTGGCTTCAGAAATCAAAAAATTATCTGATAACACAAAAGTAATACGTTTCCATTGACCAAACTTTGGGGAACTCAGGGAGACGTCAAGTGTAGAGAGGACAGAAGCATGATCAGAAGTAAAAATAAATCCAATCTCAGAGGATTGAATAGTTGGAAGTAAGGGTTTACTAACCAAAATGTAGTCAATTCTAGAATGGGTATGATGGACATTGAAAAAAAATGTAAATTCAAGGGAATCCGGCTTACAAGTCTTCCAAACATCAAATAGTGGACGGGAGGCAATGACAGATTGAAATGATCTATGAGATATATCAGGATTACATTTGTATTTAGATTGTCTATTAGAAAAGGGGTCTAACCATTGGTTAAAATCACCAGCAACAATAATATTGGAACCATCAATAGAGGAAAGTAAGATCTTGATATTGTTCCAAAAATCAGGATCTGGTTTAATAGGACCATAAATATTCAACAAAACAAGTTCTTTATTATGTATAACAACCTTAGCCATTACCCATCGTCCATCAGTAGCACATTGTGTAGATACAATTTGCACATGTAATGACTTATGAAATAATATAGCAACACCACCTCTCCGATTAGAGGCTGCAGAATAAATAACTTGACCCACCCATTGTCTTTTTAACTTAAGCGATTCAATATCAGTACAATGAGTTTCTTGAATGAAAGCAACATGAGAGTTCAGTCTAGACAAATGAGAGATTACCTTTTCTCTTTTGACTGGGTGACCAAGACCACGAACATTCCCTGTAACAACATTACACATATTGGAAGAAGAGGTAGGTAATACATGAATGGAGATGAAACACTTCAGGAGGACAGCTGGGAACAGAAAAACACCATTTATTAGAAGAATATAAAAAACAACATGTGAAACAACGAATAACATCAAAAAGCACATGCATCGTACAAAATATTGTCAAATAGAAAGAACAAACAAAAGAGAATAGATAAAGAGGAGAAAATAAGAAGAAAAAAGGTAGATCAAGGAAAGAGATCCAGATCTAAGAAAAAGAGGAAACAAAATGAGCATGGGACGCAACAGCACCGAGAACAGACGGAACGGCAGAGGAAAAGATAATAAGAAGTAGGAAAATAGAAAGCCATATGAAATCTGTTAGAGATATGGAGGAAAAGAAGAAAAGAGAAAAAAGTTAGAGACGTTAAATAGGATTATCCACAGAAGTCGGAGAGAGACTGTGAAGTAAAGACCTCAATTTAACAGGATCATCAAATGAATGAGAGGAACCATTGTGAGTAATTTTACACAGGCAGGGGTGCAAAATGCCATAACTAATATTTAACTGTCTCATCTGAGGATGAAGGGCCAAAAATTCCTTCCTTCTGGCATTGGTAGCATTAGAGATATCCTGTGAGAGATATATTGTGTGACCAGACCATACAAGGCGAAGCCTTGCTTTTGCTGCTTGGAGCACACGCATAAGATCTGTAAACTCCAGAAATAACATTATAATACCTCTAGGTCTAATGGAGTTCGTATGAATACGACAAAGGCGATAAGCACGTTAGATGTTTAATGGTGGTTCAGCTGGAAGATCAAGGAGCTCAGGAAGGAACTTCTTAAGAAAAAGAAGAAGGTTTGGACCCTCCAAATTTTCCGGCAAGCCATAAAGACGAAGAATATTACGTCTATTGCGGTTTTCAAGATCCTCAGTGTGAAGTTTAAGATGCTGAATTTCCTGTTCCAGTATAGGAATTTTAGTAGAGACATCATGTAAGTCACTGATGCGCTGTTCCATATCTAAAACCTTTGCCTCCATAGAAATCCACCTATCTTCAATTTGTTGAAGCTTCTCCTTGGTAGTGGACATAAAAGAGTTCACCTCACCTCATCAAGAATAGTATCAAGGACAGGATGATGGGATGACAAAATAGGTGAGAGAGGGTCATTTTTAATTCTCTTGGGTTTTGTACCAGAAGATGAAGCTCTGACAGGCGGAGTAATGTCACTAGCCATCTTGGAACGAGAGGCAGGACGATATACAACTTTTAATGGAGATCTCAGCCTGCCCATAAGATGTGAAAAAACACACTGCGTCTCTCAGCAGAAGACTGAAAAATGCGTGCAACAGGAGCAGACCAGAAATAGTCCCCAGCACAAGGACAATGATGGTCGGATAGTAGAGACCACAGTAAAACAGACCGTTGATTAAATTAAAGGAGGTCACAACCTGTCCACATGTTGATTAAGCATAATGTAAAAACAGACAGTGAAGTAGAGAAAATGCAGAGCCACCAAGGTAAAGTATCATCACATTCCTTCTTGGTTTATGTGAAAATTCACCTCCCTTCCATTCCCTATTAGAAGGGATAGTCCATGCCAAAATAGAATATTAAACACAAGGCATCCACTTGAATTAGGCAGAGAATGAGGACTTAAAGAGTCAAAAAGCGCCTTGTGAAAAATGCAGCACTAAACTGAAGAAATGCCCAAAATGACATACAGCCATAATAACACTGGAACAGGATGAAAGTAATGAAGAAGAAAGAGAAAAAAATTTTTGCTGCGCGTTTAAAAGCAAAACGCCGGTTTTACCTCAACAGGATGTCAAAAGCTGCGAGCGGCAGGATCAACAAAATGGCGGCCGCCCACAACGATAATGAGGAGATTGACTGCCGCCAATTCCGGGTCACACAGTGCAGGAAACAGTGCGAGAGAGGTTCC